>NC_136059.1:1306804350-1309517959 GCF_964261635.1 Lissotriton helveticus | reverse complement strand
TTTGCCGTTACCAAAACCTCCCCATGTCCCATAGGCCTCCCACACCCTCCTCAGATCTGTGTAAAAATGACTGTTCCCACCCGGGTACTCACCCGCTACTCCACAATTCTCATGAGATGTGGTGGCTGACCAGTGTCCTCTGGGGCCATCCACCACTTGTCTGGACTGGGTTCATCCTCCTTTCCTCTCTTTCCAGATTCCTCAGGTCCCTCCCTCTCTGTGACTTCCTTGACCGCCTCCTGTCAAGTAGGGCTCTATTGCCACTCGTGAACAGTCGAAACACCAATTTAATCCATCTTGCTTGGTCCTGCATTCGTGTCCTTGCTTCTTCTTCTCTCCCCTTCCGGTAACTGCAGTTCAGCTTTCTCCCTGCAGTCTTCCCCTGATTCGTCTTCTCCCTGGGCCTGTTTAAAGAGATAGCCCTCATTCACTGTTGGCATGACGGAGTTGCATGTTTGGGTGAACTTACTTTCTTTTTTCTTACAGGTCTTGCAACGCTGTGGAAGTCTGTTGGGAGGAAAAAATGACTTAGGACAGGTAAGTGGGGACCCCAGGGATATAAACCCTCACGCTGGTCCTGTGCCGGGCTACCGGGGCCTCTTTGGGGACAAGAAATCCTGCTGGTGGGGAACTCTTCCCTCTTTCGCCTTGCGCACCGCAGTGCGCCTACACACTCTGGTGGGACTCCACGTCCCAGAGTGCAACGCGTGCTTCACTCCCCCCACACCTGTGTGGGAGGGACTGACTCCGCGCTCAAAAGCACTGCTTAACACCAGTGGTGCGGGATGTGTGAGTGGACCGCGCCTGGGCAAAGCCCGGTCCAAGGGCGGGCCTGTCCTTGCCTGTTATCGGCCGGAAGAGGCTGGCCGGGGCCACACTCTAACTTCTGCAGCTAACGGACTTGAACTGTGGCCCCAAAGGTACTGTTTGACATTTTATTCCCCTGCCAAAACATGTGTGACATACGTGCAGTATCTAATCCTGTGCCTTTAGAAGCACTGTTTAACTGCTGTATTGCTTGTCCCCCAGGGTATCTATTATGGGGAAAAGAAAAGTGATTGAGGCTGGAGTGGGTGGTGCCACTAAGAAGAGACTTAAAAATGCTCCCTGCCTATCGGGTTGGACACTGGGGAGGGGAATTCCGGAGTGAGAGTGCTTAGTCGCATTGAGAGCTTGGTTACTGATTGTGAGGAGTTGCTCACTCCATCTGTCTCACCTTTAGATACCTGCACCCCCACTGATAACCCTTCTAAGCCCTGACCCCACCTAAGACGACTGGTTCTAGTAGCACTGGGTATGGGAATATTCTCACGTTATTCAAGAAGGCAGCAAAAAACAAACCCCCATTACTACATTACCTAAATTACCCCCAGAATTACCAACGGATTGTAATATTTTGGGTCCCTTGAGAGAACTGAGCAGAAATCCGAGGCTGCTATACCATCTGATCTTCCCCTGAGTAATCGTTATGCCCCTTTTATGAACATCCAGTCCTTAAGCGACACACGCAATGATGAGGTTAAGGAACAGCTAAGCATATCCGACCAAGGGCCAAATTTGCTTCCCTCACAAGGCCCAAAGGATGGCGACAAAGATCTTATACCATCTTATTCCAACCTCCAAAGGGAAATTGTAGCCCTAAAAAGCTCTAGAATGACCCTGACAAACCTAGCATCCAAAATCTTCCTCAAGCTAGATGAATACACCAGACACCTGTCCCCCCCGCGCCTTTATGTGATCCTACTCTTTTCAACCACGTCCAATTGAGGACAGGGTCTACAGTGTCCATTATCAAACAAAAACTGGTACTAATAACCCGATCAACAATAGAGCTTTTCAGCTCAGCCGACGTGATTGTATTGTCAGGGCCCCAGATAACTCAATGAGCACCAATTGCAGGTCTGAGGCTGATCTGGGTAGGAATACCAGGAGTGTATCTTGGGTTGTAGATGGGCAGTGTCTGCTGAGTATGCAGGTGCACAAAGAAGTGAGCAATAGCTTTAGTAAGGGCATCCCCTTGTTCTCTACTCTCCAACAAGCTCTTTAATTGCCAACTACCCCCACGTCTATCCCCATCTATTTGATCAATGTACCCAGTTCAAGACACGAAAATGGCGATACTCTTATCAACAAAGCCATCCACTGGCTAAGGCACACCAGAGGCTGCGGATCCGTAATAAGAGATGATATTGTCCAGGCCAAAAGATGTGTCCTTGATCACAGCCCTACAGAAGCCTTGGAGCTCATTCTGGTCAGTGATCATTTGGCACTTAACTTAGTTGCTTTGGAAGCCAGATCCTATCCTCCCCATTCCACTAATATCCAAATTAAATTAAATATTCCATCATTACCTGACCGTGTAGTAACTGCCTCTATGCCCCATGGGGCTTCACCTCTCTCTGCACTTTCACAGAATGATTGACTCATCTCTCCATCTCCCAATAGGGATCTTCCATATATCTCCAGCACAGGCTTGGAGCATACTTCCCCTCTAGTACACAAAAATGTGGAGACCCCTTCCCAAGAGATTGAGAACTCATCCTTAAATACACTTCTAGTTATAGACACTGCCTCTGAACCAGGGCCAAGCCAACATGGTAAAGCTGGCAGGGTAGTTGGATACAACTCTAATACTTGAACCAAACCATCAAAATAGCTCTTCACCTCCCCAGGCTCAACTACTAGAGGCCAATGGCATAACTTTGAAAATGGTGTCATGGATTATGGCAGGGATAATGGGGAAATTAGACAACCCATTCTGGATCAGTCTCATTAAAGAACATGAGATTTGCCTTTTACCGGAAACATGGACCAGACCCCAAAACATATCCCTGGGTATATGTCCTACCACAGACCAGCAATCCCATCTAAACATGGCCGGCCAGCAGGCGGACTGCATATTTTACTTAGCACTTCACTTAATTGCATTGTGAAGGTTGTGGACACTAATAGTCCAGATATTCTAGGGGTCAGAATTAATACTGGCAAGGACAGGCCCGTAGAAATCTACAATGTCTATGCTAGAAGTGCAAGAGGAGGCAGCTCTCCAACTTTGAATGCCTTGGACAGTCTTTTGGAAGCAAGGTTTAATGATTATCCCTTACTAGAGGGCAGCGATTTTAAGGTCACTTTTGAGCCGTTCTATTGGATTAAGTCTCGTGATGTGAATGCAGAGGATAATGTATGGTCGGGATCACCCTTGGAATTAAGCCCCATTAAAAAATGGTCGAAAGCAGCCCTACAGTTGAATGCTATATCCCTAGAACATAGGTTAAGGGCTGCTAATGGGAGACCCAGCTCTGATAAAAGAGGGCAGATGACCTTTTGTGGGCCAAAGGGGTCTAGTAGGATTGATTACCTATTAGGCGACTTGTCCCTATGGCCATTGGTACAGGACATGGTCAACAATCCTACCTGTGAAAGTGATCATAATCCCCATGAGCCTGACCATTTTGCACCCTTGGGGGGGAAAGAGAGTGGGATACCTCGACACCATTGTATACTAAGGAGGTACTGCCCACAAATGATAAACGTCGGCTTAAATGGTCTACTATCCTGGCAGATAAAACAAAGACCAAACCTATCACAAATGATCTGGGAAAGCACTTGGAGATTCTTGCTACAGACACTAGTATTATGACAAATCAGTTTAGCTGCAGTACCCGGCATAGTGAATTCTTTAAACACCTGGCCAGTTATTTCTATGTCCAAAAGAATAAGACCAGGTGTTGAGAACAATGTTCTCGGCAGCCATAAGAAAAAGGGATGTCCAAAGGATACGAGGGGTTAGGAAGGAATACGAACAGGCTCAAATCTAAGCTAAGAATGACTGGGAAGAGAAGAGATGGGAAGATCTAGGGGAGGTCAAGTTGCATCCAGATGGTAGGCTATTCTAGGCCCTTTTGTCAAAGGGCATACTTGAGAGATCACCACCCTTGGCCAATAATATTCCTGCGGTTGAATGGCATAAGTACTTTAGCAATCTGTATACTGTAGCTAACCATCATGCTAGCCCCCAGCCGCCTCGTGATATTGGCCTCTTATATTCAACCTCTCCTTTAATGAAGAGAAAATTGTATACTCTATAAACTCCGTTATGCCTGCAAAAGCCCCAGGCCCGGATTGTGTTCCTGGTGATCTCTTCCGTGAGGATAGGGATAACTGGGCACTATACTTTATGGCATTGGCTAATGATATTGCTGGTGGGGGGAGGATCTCTGATTCATGGAGAGAGGCCGAAGTAATACCAATCTTTAAGAAAGGGGATAGGTCAATGCCCTCCCAAGTACCGATCAATCAGCCTGATCAATTGTGCCCAAAAAGCCTTCTGCTGATCGCTCCTGGTTAAAATCTAGGACTGGTTGGATGAGACCAACAATCTCTCTCCTCTCCAGTCAGGCTTTCGGAGGAGGACTGGCACAATCGATCAGGTGTTTCGGCTTCTCACACTATATTGTAAAGTTGTTGTGTTGGGCAAAGGTAGTTTATATCTTGCATTTATTGACCTAAAACAACCTTCGACCTCGTCCCCATGGATTTGCTCTGGAGGGTACTCTAGGGACATGGGAATGCCGCTAGCAATTGTAGATATTTTAACTCGGTTGCACAAGGGAAATTTTGCCTGTGTCAGATGGGGGGACCAGGGACAGACCACTGAACCTTTAATGATCCAACGACAGGGATGTGTTTTAGCCCCCACACTCTTTTCACTGTATGTCAACCAGGTAGCTGACCTTCTGTGCTCCACCCCTGCCAATGCCCCAACCTTGGCGAATAGCAAGGTTCCAACCTTGTTATTCGCCGATGACACTTTATTGATATCTAAAACTCCAATAGGTCTTCAGAGACTGTTAAACCAATTTAAGGCCTTCTGTGATGAAAGGGGTTGGTTATCAACACCACTAAAACCAAGTTAATGATGCAGAACCCTCACAAACCCTTCAAGGGCATTTTAATGCTGGACAACGCCCAGCTTCAGAGGGTCAACTCATTTGATTACTTAGGCATCAAGCTGTCCGAGGGCATGGCTTGGAAGAACCATTTAGGAAGGGTACTGTTGAAACTCTCACAGCTCACGGGGGCACTGAAGCAAGAGCACTGTCAATCTTACACCAAACCAGTGGCTCCTGTCTTAAAACTAATACAGCAGCAAGGCCATGAGCAGTGCGCTTTATGGGGCACTGTGTCTGTTGGCGACCTGGCAGCTGTGGAACAGAAGTTTCTCAGGAGTTTAATATCTCTTCCTCAAAGCATCCCTCTACTTCCCCTCAAGCTTGACATGGGTACCAAGTCCATTAATGACCTCGCGAAGATCCGTCCCTTGCTGTTCTGGCATAGATTGACTACTACTGGCATCTTATGCCGCAGCTTTGAATGAGTACAAAAGGGGGTGGTGATGGACAGAGCATCTGAACCAATCAAACACTCACACCCAGTCAAAAGATCTGGGTTTAATCCATCACCGTTCTTTAGCCCACTCTGCCACCCCAGTTCAGACATGGCCATATGCAAATCAGTCTGACCCTGTGCCTCATGGGAACAGTCCAGCCCGAACTGCCAAGCCATGCCTTCCCTGGACCGGAAACAAGCTTCCGAGGACCGGTTTCTGGCATTACAGCCGTCTTCGGCCCGGCTTGCTTGAATCCAGTGGCAAAGTGAGCAAGGGACTCACGTCTGAGCATACCCTGCCACACTTATGGCGGCCAAAGCAGTACAAAAGGGGGTGGTGATGGACGGAGCATCTGAACCAATCAAACACTCACACCCAGTCAAAAGATCTGGGTTTAATCCATGACCGTTCTTTAGCCCACTCTGCCACCCCAGTTCAGACATGGCCATATACAAATCAGTCTGACCCTGTGCCTCATGGGAACAGTCCAGCCCGAACTGCCAAGCTTTGAATGAGATCATAAATTTTGATACTTCAAGAAAAATCGGCTGGATAAAACAGGTGGGTGACATATTGTCTAGTATTGGGCTACCGGGGCAGGTTATGGGCCAACCGCCATCATTATGCAGGGGCCAATTGAAAGCTAGGTATTGGGAATGGGTGGAAGAGAATAATCTCTTGAATAGACACCACAGTAGGTTAACAGAAGTTTTTATTGTTACGAAAAACATCTGCCACCTGGAGAGCTATCTCGACATCATTAAAGTGCCAGCAGATAGAAAACTATATACACAGTTTAGATACGGCACTCTACCTATTAGTTCCTTCATCAACTCTTGGCTGAATAGTAAAACCATACCTATGGGGTGTCCCTCCTGCCTAGGCCCACAGGAAACTATAGGCCATGTTCTTTTTTCCTGTCCAGCTTATGGTAAACCTAGAAGAAAATGGTTAACACCTGTGTGCTGGCAACTAGGCACCCGAAGCTCCCAAGAAGCTCTACGAATATTAAAATTGGATGCTAGACCCGTTTTTGCCTGTACAACAGCTACATTCTTGGGCCAGTTCTGGACAATAAGGAGGAAAGCTCAGTCAGCAATGTTGTCATCACCCTGTTTGGAAAGTGGAGTTGGCCCTGACCAGTAAAGTGTCTTCTAATCATGTTAAAATCTTATTTGAAAACCTCTGTTTTATACTATTTTTCTGTTTACAAAAAATAAATATATATATACATATATTTTTAGTTCGACTAAGAGCATTTTTAGGCAATATGAGATAATCGTCTTTGTGCTCGAAAGTGTATTCTATTAGACATCCTTGGGCAATTGAATTGTTTGTGTTTTCATAGCATAGGCTCACTTAGTTCGCGCGTTTTCTACTTTTGCCCGATTACTCTTTTCATTCTATTTAGTGTCATCTGTTTCTTGTGAGGTTGTTCTTTTATGGGTCCTTGAAAACTGAAATAAAGAAATTTGATGATGATGATAAACCCTCACAGAGGCATTTTGCAGAAAGGAGATTGGTTGACAAGACTAGATTTGAAATGTGCATATGCAACACTTCCAAAACAGAAACCACCATAGAAATGTCTGCATTTTTGATTGTGCTGATAAATTTGGAGATTTGTTTGTCTACCTTTTGGCCTGTCTTCTGCACTTTGGTGCTACATAAAGTTCTTGTGTTTGGTGTTTTTTTGTATCAGAGAGAGAGCAATAAGGTTAATAATAGATTTGGGAGACATAATAATTATTGATCAAGAGAGTGATGCTTCATACAGATTTTAGATGCTTCATACAGATTTGGTGGTGTGGTTGTTGGAGGCTTTTATATTAAACAGGCAAAAGTCAAGTCTGATTCCAAAAATACTCTTTTTTTTGGTTTTCTGGTGAATACTGTTGGAAGAGACTTGAAATTCCTAACTTGAAAAGAATTCAAAAAGAGTTTTGGAATACACTAAGTTTAGATCAAATTTCTTTGAGAATGTTAGCAAGCATTGTGGAACTACTTTCTTCTACAATTCAGGCTATTTTTCCTGGACCAGTGAATTACCATAATTTGCAGAGGTTAAATGATGGCCATTTGTGGAGATGTTTGAAATGTTCTCAGGAATGTTTTCTGATGGAAGAGTCAAGGGAAAAGTTGGATTTGTGGCTCAGTAATATGGAGGCTTAGAACAGACAAGCACATTTTGGGGAGAATCCAGATGTGACAATAGAGTCAAATGCAGGTTTATAATGTTGGGGCTCAAGCAGTAGTTCAGCTTCAACCGTAGGGTAGTGGTCTGAGGAGGAAAACAGAATTAATATAAATGAACTGGAATTGCTTGCAGGCTCTTATACGGTAAAGTGCTCCACAGAGAACAAGTTGAAATGTTTTTTGTTATTGAGGATGGGCAATATTTCAGCAGCAAGGTGTGTGAACAGGATGTGCAGTCCATGGTCAAAACGAATGCCGGATCGTGCAAAGGTGTTTTGGGAGTGTTGTCTGAAAAGAAATGTTTCAGTTCACGAATAATGCATGGCTGGGTTGAACAATAGAGTAGTGGATTGGTTTTCAAGGAATTTGAATGTATCAAGCTATTTTTGACTGGACAGTCAGTGTTTCTAGGGTTGGAAAGGATGTAGGGTCCATTCAGAGTGGATCTTTTAGTTAACAGATTAAATTCACAGGTGAATATATTTCACAGCTAACCTCTGGAATCATTGGGGATAGATGCATTTCTTCAGGACTGGAGAGGTCTTAATCAATATAGATTTCCTCCATTTGTTATAATAACCAGAGTGTCTTAGATGGTGCGTAATTGGAAAGAGTCAGTCGTATTCATGACTCTTCTTTGGAGGTCACAGACATGGTATTCCATAATGCTGGAAAATGTCAGTGGATTTTGCATTTCTACTTCCTTCATATGCTATGATCTCCAGAGCATGACCTATAAATGTGGTCCATAGTACTACTAAGTGTTAAAATCTAACCATGGGAAGACACATGTGCTGCATGTGTGAGATTCTTTTGATTGGTGAGAGTGACTGCGTGATGGTTGTTAGTGGGGTTACAGTCAATTCTTATGATGTTATTTAGTGAACTTTGTATGTTACTTTGTTTTTCCCCTTAGGATAAATCTCCATGCAGACAATGTTGTTTTGTTCTGGTGAAATGTTATACGGCGTTTATCCTTTTATGAAAAAATGTGAATCAAATGCATAATTCTGTTCAAAGTGAATTGGTATGAACAAAATATACAACAAAATATACAAAAACGTTATAGAAAAAATAATTAAAAAACAAATGAAAAATAATTTGTTCTTAAAGGAAAAATACATGTATTTTTATATAACTGGTTGTTGTTAAGCTTTGTGCTGTGGATCTGCCTTGAATATGAGCCTATTGTAGACAGTTTAAAAAGAAATTGAGGTCAGACAATAGTTTTTTTTTAATATAAATTGTCTCTCTCCCCCTTACTCTTGGACCTTGAAGTTTGCATAGGGAGTACATTTCCATATATCTGAACCTATTGGTCCCCCGTGGGGGAAATGCAGGTGCTGATTTCATTTAAATATCCATATAAAGCTGTTTAACCACCTACTTTTTAGCAAGATGGAATAAAAACATCATGATGAGAGCTGGTGTGGAAGTAAGCATGTTTGAAGGACAAACTGTGCGTGGAGCTGCAGCTTGAAAGACGTTTATGACGGGAAGTGGTTTGCAGGATATCCTGAGCACTTCAAATTGGTCTCCCAATTCAATGTTTAAACGTTTCTATTTTAATCTTGGAGGGAGTGCTGAAATGGCTGATTGCTAAGCTTTGAACTTGCAGAATGTTTGCCTCCGAGATCTTGACATAAAATGTAGATTTTCCACAGCCTGGTGGGCAGAAAAGTTAGATTTTAATAAAGACACAGGGGTTAATATTATTCCACCCAGTTACCCCAACCCTTTGTTGTTTTTTCTTGTAGTCCAGTTTGTATGGACTGATGGTGATGATCTGGCGAATGTCAGGGAAGGGCAATTTCATATGAAGTAGTTAGTGAAAAGTTTTCTCTGTGATTCAAAAGTGTTGTACTTCAGCTGTTTGCTTGTAGCAGGGGGAAAAGAAGTAAGATGGCTGTGAGCTCAAAGATTTTATTGAACTCTAGAATGTTATTAAATTATATCTTCTTTAAAGAAGCTGTTGTGTGTAGTGGCAAATAAAGCTGGTATTACCTCAGTGTCTTTAGTAAAATACAGATTTTCTGTCCAGCAGGCTGTGGAAAATCCACATTGTCCCATGCAATGCACTTTACCTGAAAAGCAGTGTTTGAAAGATAAAAACACCTAAACTCCTAACAACGGCACATGTATACTTAGACCCTAAAATAAAGCTTTTCTACTTGAACTTTTTCATGATTTTTAATGCATAACAGGGATGTGAAAGTCTACCCGCTATGGTACAGTGCTTCACGTGTGCCTCACTGAAGAAGTGTTATGAGAGAGCCATCTTTGTAGGGTCTTCATAATCTGTTTCTTTTTCTAATCTCTGCATTAGTCTTCAACGAGGCATTGAACCTCTTTGGCAGTTGTTCTGTATTTTTTAAGTCTAAGGAAACAGTGAAGCTAACATAACAATAGAATGCCCTGCCTTCCCTAACTCTTACATTTGTCTATAAAGATTTAGTTTGTTAGATTGCTTTAACATGGGATATGTGTGTGTTAAATGAATACAGTATACCAATTTAGGCCCTGGAAAAATTGGTTTCGGTGGTAAATGGGAGGGAGGATAAGATTTTCATTAGGAGCTGGATTCCACAATATCTAGCCAAGAAGGCTGGACTCATATCCTTCCTTCCCCACTTGACCAAATTGTGTGGTCCTAAGCAATACTTTTCATTGTTATTCCTTTCTATCTTTGGTCTTCATATTTGAGAGAACCTTGAAATAATTCATTTTGGGGTGAATGCTTATCAAACACTCATATAGGTTTTAATTTGGGCCTCATATGAGGTGGATAAGCCAGCAAAATCAAAAAGTAAAGCTGAGCGAGAGCAAACAAAGAGATTTTGCTGTACCTAAAGGGCCAAGCCATCCAAAAAAATGCAACTGAGGACATTTCAAATCATGATAACTCTTTAAAATTCCAAATAGTTTATTTGTTTATAACTGTGATTTCAATATATTGCATTAGATTGTATCACTGCATTAGTGGTTGTTATTGAAGTTAATACCTTATAAACAGAGAAATATTTATGATATCTCCTCACAAGAACACTATCAGTTGATTTAGCATAAGACAATCACTATGTAAGTGCTCAATGCAATTAATGTAAGCATTTGGAGAAACATCACAGCGGAGAAAACATCACAACAACTTGTCACAGCCATTCAAAAATCAATATTGGAAGGCTCTTCACCATGGGAAATGACAAACTATGATCCAAGGTACAGCAAGAACCAACCACTCTTCTCTATATTCTTCAAGCTCAAGCCTGCACACCCCAGAGGTGCCGTACCAGGTTGGTGCATCAACAATATTTTACTGATCCTGGCTCCCGCTGGCCTTGTCCAACAGGAGAGATGCATGAATGGGGAAACTAACACAGTATGACAATAATAAGCATGCCTCTAAAATCACTGGCCAGCAGGTACCTCCACTCCTAACATGTTCACAGAAGATATCTAGAATCAAGAGCAAGGTTACAAATCATGTAGTGGCTAAATACCTAAGGCAGTTCCAGGTGAATTTGCTGCAAGAGACATGGGATGAACACTCGGTGTCTCTGGTGGGATACATGGGAATTACAAAGTTTGCCACAAGACAAAGAAATAAAGGCCGAGCAATATACATTTCACTGCAACTAAAATTCCAAGTCAAACTAGTCCCCTGGATGGAGAACTGGCTCAAGGAAGTAAAAATAGAGGGATGGGCACATGAGGAGAAACATCTCTTTATGTTGTTGATCATTTAAATTAATCTAGAGCAGAAGTCAAGACTGGCCGCTGTTCCGTCACTGGACTCCACACTTATGAGCTTGAAATCAGTAGAGGATGCGCAGTTCATAATAATTTCTGGGTACTTCAACCCCAACGTTTTCACTCCCCTAGAAAACAATGAAAATCTCCTGGCTCAAGATGACATATGGAACATTCCATTATAAGCAATGCCATCACTTAGACGAAGCCACCAGTTAGGTTCACATCTTCTCACAATATTAAGAGCTTCAGGGACATGGATCCTCAATGGGAGATTTGCAAGGGACACACCACTGGCTTTGACACACTCCACAAAAAGGTCATTTACTGCGATAGACTAAACAGCCACTTCACTAGCCCTCTTCAAATATACTGAAGACTTTAAAATCGAAGAACGAGAGAAAAGCAACCATAATCCATAGATAACCATAGTCATCTGCCAACCTGCTGTCCATGCTTCCGCCAAAACACTTATTGTAGATCTAAAATCAGCAAATCTTAGCGATTGTGCTGGCAAGCATAGCAGCAAGCTGAAATCCTATTAGGTTGCACTAATCTAATAGGAGAAAATCCCACCACAAATATAAACTGCCATCAGATACTGGAAGCAGTACTGCAGGACCCTGATAACAAGGTATGGCCAAAAGAAAACCTCTCACCATTCACTAACTACCAACTAGAAAAACTAAGCTTGGAGGTTAAAAACATAATTTTAGCAAAAAAGACTTTAAATCAGGAATATTGCCTGCTGAAATGCAATTCCCTATTGAAGGACCAACAAGACAAATTAAGGGAATTGTGCGGAGTATAAGAGGGCAATATGGTTGGCCAAGAAACAGCATCTAGATATGTTTATCGGCAAAGATTCTCATACATGCAAATCGAGAGAATCTGGGCCTTCTGGAAAATAATCCTTGTGTTAAATAATTATAACACTGCGCTATATGGGACAAATATAAGTTAGAACGCATGGATCCATCTACGTAAACATTACTTAATGAGGCACAAGTGCTCTTGGCACCCATAATGTGAAGGACCCCACAAGACTGCTGCAGTCCAATTCAGATCCATAAGATCCACCCAACAAAACATGAACAGACCTCAGCAAACACAATGGACTGGACCCAAAAGGCTGCAGTAGCCCACCGATTGAGACCTACCGAGTAAGGCAGGTCATTTTGCTCGAGAACATACAGGGAGAAAGCTGAAATGAACCCACAGCAACTAGAAACTATAATACGGAAGAGTCGCTGTGATAGTGCCCAGGTACGAATGGCCTTCCCCCTACCCTATACAAAATCAGCCCAGAATTTTGGCCAAAAACATTTTAGTGCTGTGAATCTCCATCAAGCAGTCCTGAACTCTTGTCACAAATCTATAATCCATCCAAACTTTACAGGGGGTGACAGAGGTGACCCAGCTAACATTCACCTCATAGCCTTGCTTGGTATTGACGCCAAGCACTATGCAACCTTAGTGATGCAAGATCTGTAGAATGGGTAAATAATTTGGCACTCGTTCCATGGAATTAAGCAGGATTTTCCTCCAGCCAGGGAACTTTGTCAAACCTAGCCACCCTGGACCTCTGTATTGAGAAGACCCTTGACCCAATATCAACATTAGAATCCTATTTGATTGATATCAATAGGGACTCAAGAAACCTATCTTGGGAAAAACTGACCACCCTTGGGAAACCTCTGAAAATCTTGAGAGCTATCCACTTTTATACCATGAAACCTGGTTGCATGTCAAGTTGGGGGACAGCTCCAAGCTCTCAGAGAAATCTATGCATTGGCTGGATTAAAACAAGTGTGTGTGCTTACCTCCCTACATCTACCTGTCAAGCCTATCCACAGAATTGGATTGCATAAATACATACCGCCAAACCTAGAGGGTCTAAGGCTCACACTTATGCTGTGTAGAGACAATCTACATCTGATGAGCATGACCCACGTAGGGTTGCAAAGCCTTCAAACTGCATCATCAAGCTTCATCAAATGGCACAAACTAAAAAGCAATTACAAAAAAAGAAAAGTTGTGAAACTCCGTAAAAAACATAAAAACACCTGGATCATGGCTGATAGGTGTCAGATTATCAGTCAAACCAAAATAGAAATACAGTGGATCATTCTACGTGAGAGCCACCTTCGATGCATAAATAGATTCTATGAAACCCAAAGCTGCCTCCTTAACATTTGGTTTTAACTCTAAGTCAAAACCCCTACAAGGACCAATCCTAGGACCCCTGCACAAGGTCATGGGGGCAAAATGACTTCCATCTATATCGTATTGGGGCGAAATAATGATAGGAACAAAGGTGGCCAAACTTTTGATCTGTTAATTGCAAAGCTTATGTATCGGTACACGGGCTTCCTAAATATGCTTTTTTTTAATGTGCCACAGATTTAGAATGGAGGAGGTCAATACATTTGCAGCATGGGTCTGGCTTGAACGTAATCAGCCAAAAACCAAATTAATTTCTAGATGCGACCTCAGCATCGCTCTGCAGTCACTGCAAGCCCCTGATTTGTGGGGAATAAGGTCCCCATCTGCCAAATTTGAAAAGATTCTCAAAAGATCTGCTAGATTGATTTTTATGCAAGAAGATATAGAGAACTTAGCAAAGCTCTCCCATGCCTGGCAAAGAATTAACTCATACATTTCCTTAAAGCTAGAAGCATATTTTGACCTGGGATTTCCATATCACCTCAAGCCTAAATGGATGCGCCTTCGATTAGGCATCCAGCCAACCCTAGATCAATCTCTCCCTTGGCTAAAATCAGCAAAGATACATTGCAGGATCTGTAGGGCAGATAAAGAAATGCACATCATTTGCCTTTGTCTGGCAATGCTATCAGACTTCAGAAGGATGTTACGGGACTCCTTCAATCAAGCAGCCATTCAATTGTAGCACTTAGCCCAGTAAACACACAGATTCACATCAGGTGGTAAAATTCCTGGTGATATTTGCTGACCAAACAAAGTACTACACTAACTTCTCACAAATGAAGGCTAATCATGGAGTCTGACTGACCTGGGCCAGTAGCTAAAAAACATGCTTGAAGTATGCACTGACTGCTTGAATCACTCTGTATTACCATGTCAATCAATCAATCAATCATTACATTTGTAGAGTGTGCTACTCACCCGTAGGGGTCTCAAGGCGCCGGGGGAGGGGGGGGGGAGTGCCGCTACTGCTCGAAGAGCCAGGTCTTGAGGTGTTTCCTGAATGTGAGGTGGTCCTAGGTCAGTCAAAGGTGGGCGGGGAGGGAGTTCCACGTCTTGGCTGCCAGGTAGGAGAATGATCTTTCTCTGGTGGTGGTTCTGCGGATCCGTGGGACGGTGGCGAGGGCGAGGCTGGCAGAGCGGAGTTTGCATGTTGGAGTGTAGAACGTGAGGCGGTTGTTGAGGTATTCGGGACCTATGTCGTGGAGCGCTTTGTGTGCGTGGGTGAGGAGCCTGAACGTGATCCTTTTGTTGACGGGGAGCCAGTGCAGGTCTCTCAGGTGGGCTGATATGTGACTGCGGCAGGGGATGTCGAGGATGAGTCGTGCGGATGCATTCTGTATTCGTTGGAGTCTTTACTGAAGTTTGACTGGGGTTCCTGCGTATAGGGCGTTCCCGTAGTCTAGTCGGCTGGTGACGAGGGCCTGGATGACCGTCTTTCTAGTTCTGATAGGGATCCACCGGAAGATCTTACGGAGCATGCGCTGGGTGTTGAAGCATGATGATGAGATGGCGTTGACTTGCTTGGTCATCGTGAGAGAGGAGTCCAGGATGAATCTCATGTTGCGTGGTCAGTGGGTGTCGGTGCGGTGCCCAGTTCTATGGGCCACCAGTAGTCGTCCCAAGTGGATGGGGATGGTCCGAGGATGAAGACCTCCGTCTTGTCGGAGCTAGTTTCAGACGGCTTAGTTTCATCCATTCAGCGACGTTTTTCATTCCTTCCTGGAGGTTGAGTTTGGCGGTGGTTGGGTCTTTGGTGAGGGAGAGTATCAGCTGGGTGTGGTCGGCGTATGAGATGATGTGTTTGCGTCCGATAGTGGTGAGGGGGTTCATGTAGATATTAAAGAGGGTTGGGCTGAGCGATGAGCCTTGGGGTACGCCGCAGATGATCTCGGTGGCCACGGAGCAAAAAGGAAAGGAGGCGGACTCTCTGGGTTCTGTCGGAGAGGAAAGAGGTGATCCAGTCCAGGGCTTTACCTTGGATCCCGGCGTTGTGGAGGCGCGTTATTAGGGTACGATGGCAGACTGTATCAAAGGCGGCTGAGAGGTCTAGGAGGATGAGGGCAGTTGTTTCCCCGTTGTCAAGTTGGGTCCTGATGTTGTCGGTGGCTGCGATGAGGGCGGTCTCGGTGCTGTGGTTGGCTCGAAATCTGGACTGGGATGGGTCGAGGGATCCATTGGCCTTGAGGAATGCGGTCAACTGTTTATTGACGATCTTCTCGATAACTTTTGCAGGAAAGGGAAGAAGAGAGATGGGGAGGAAGTTTTTGAGGTCTTTAGAGTCCGCTGTGTGTTTCTTCAGTAGGGCATTGATCTCTGCGTGCTTCCAGCTCTCTGGGAATGTGGCAGATGCGAGGGAGTTGTTTATGACATTCCGTAGGTGGGGAGCGATGATGGTGTCGGCTTTGTTGAAGATGTGGTGAGGGCATGGGTCGGAAGGAGAGCCGGAATGGATGGTGTTCATAGCGTGGGCGGTGTCTTCGGTGCTGATGGGAGTCCAAGTGCTGAGGGTGGTTGTAGGGGGCGTTGGTTCGGTGGCTGGGGGTGGAGTTTGGGTGCCGAAGCTGTCGTGGATATCGGCGATCTTGCGGTGAAAGAACGTGGCGAGGGAGATGCAGAGGTCTTGCGACGGTGTGATATCGTTGCTGTTGGCGCTGGAATTGGAGAGCTCTTTTATGATGCTGAACAGTTCCTTGCTGTTGTGTGTGTTGTTGTCCAGTCGTTCTTTGAACGATGTCTTTTTGGTGGTGCGGATCAGCTGGTGGTGTTTGCGGGTGGCGTTCTTGAGGGCTGTCATGTTTTCTGTCGTCTGTCCGCGGCGCCAGGTCCATGAAAGTTTCTGGGTATACCCTTGTAAAATCCACTTTTAAGCTACACACTGTCACTTTGAACTTTATTTTATATACCCAATTGTCAAGAAATGCTCCTTTTATGATTTTTTTGTAGAATTGAAATGTTATTGTTCTTTTATATATTCTTCCCAGTATAATGGTTTTAATTAACAATGCACTTTGCTAATAAAAAAATTGATACTCTACAAAAGGAAATAGTCCTTTCTGATACTAGTTGTTAAAACTAAAATTAGCACTCCATTTTCACTAGCACTGACTTGCAGCCTGGGCAAATTACAGAATACATCATGCAAACACAACATCTTCATAGAAATAAATTAGATAATTTCAATTTTGGAGATGAGTGTAGCAAATGACAACTAACTGTGCTTTGTTTTCTGTAGTACAAAGTAAAGTGTAAAGGAGAACTCCATGGGCAAAGAAGAGAGTCCCAGCATATTAACCAAGGTAGAAAATAGATTAGCAAAAGAAAGAGGATAAAGACACCCATCACAGAAGTATGTTGTCAAGTTACAGGCCTTCGGTGCAACACATCTATAAAGTGCAGCATGCCTAGGGTATTGCATGGTATTCTATATCTAGTGCTTCATATCCTATTATGGGCTACTGAGAAGCGCTGGCCAGGGTGCTAGTATCAAGCGCCGCTGCCGCTTATGTTACAGGGGTCGATATTACAGCACTGCTGCAAAAATGGCCCCAGTAACAAAACCGGCCCCTGTGGGTCAAAAACCAGCCCCCACCCTTATCAACCCATGGGGAAAACACCTGGTGCCCTCTACAGGCCGACCGGTCATGCACTAGAGGAGATTGAGTGTTTGGCAGTATTATGTTCGATGCGGACTGAATTGTGATCGTTTGGCTCAAGAGTCAGCAGGGTGCGGCTCCTCCGCAACGGCGAAGGAGTATTGCCTCACTGGCAGAGCCAGCAGCTAAAAAATAAAACAATATTTTATTATTGTTTTATTTTTAAGCAGCTGGCTCAGCCAGTGTGTGCAGGTAGGGGTGGGGCATGGGATGGGGTAGCAGGAGTGCTATGTGCACTCTCTAAGTCCACATGTGTATTTGGCCGGCTGTCTCAGGCCGACCAAAACACACATGCGCATTAAGGTTTCTCCAGCCCAGCTGCATTGAGCAGCCGGGCTGAAGAAACCCCACAGACTCCCTGGTCTGAGCAGGGCGTCTTTCTACAGTGCTCAGGGCCAATCCCTGTGCTGAGGATTGGACAGGGAGTCTGATGCAGCCCCAGTGCCTGCTGGGACACGGAAGAAGCACCCGTGTGGACACGGGCGTCAATTTAAGGTAAGTTTTATTATGTTTTTTATATTTCCCCCCCCTCCAGAGCACTCCTTCTTCCCCGCCCCACTCCCTTTTTTATGTGGCTGCGGCCATTAAGAGTCAGGAGAGGTGAAAACCTATTTGAGCAGCCAATTGTCGGTGCATCAGATACAGTCAGGATAAGGGGTAGCAGACTATTTGCACATTTTATTTTGGGAGATATGGTAGAATTCCAAATGCCAACAGCTGCAGTTGTGTTTCCAGCTGTTCGGCAATTCTGATGTAACTAGAATTTTAATTGAGCTGTTGGCCAAAATATTTTGTATACTCAAGTTCCTTTTCTTCTGTTTTTTTCTTTACAAAAACAAATTAATTTTGTCCCAACCTTAAGCTTGTTTTCACATTTATTATTTTGATAAAAAAAGCATCTCAACATCTAATAATACATCAATTTCGTAAAGGGTGCAAATCACAGCTGCATGTCTGGGGGTCTTGGACATTCCACTTGCCCCTATTAGTGGGGGACTGTTTACATGACTCCCCCAAAATAAATGACTCATCTATTCCTGCCCTACTCTTTGCAGATGATACATTGGATTTACAGAAGCTGCTGGCCAAGTTCAAACGCTTCTGCGATTTGAGGAGCCTTGAAATGATTCTACAAAAACTAAGTTCATGGCCAGTAGTCCCCACAAGCCTTTCAGGGGATTACCAGTTTAGGATTTAACTGCCTGGGAAGGGTGAAAAGGCTTGATTATTTGGAAATCAAAGTTGATAATAAATTATCCTGGATCTCTCATATTGAGAATGGTAGGGCCGTGCTCCAGCACAGGGCTGGGGCCCTGTTAAAAATTGCAACATGGAAGAATCTCAAAATCTTTATCCCCGGCCCTGGAGGTTTAGAAAGCCAAGGCGCAAGCAGCTATACTGTATGGAGCAGAAATGTGGCGGTTTGAAAACACAAAGGTAAGAGAGGATGACTTTGTCAGATCTCTTCTTAGTGTACCTCAAAGTACTCCTTTGACACCTTTATATTTTAATATTGCACTGAAGATAATTGAACATCTTGATGCTCTAACCCTTCTTGTTTTGGGTCAGATTGTGGTCAAATGCCGAACTAGCTCCTTATAGGGACAGTTTAGTTGAAATAATGTACTAGTCTCTTTCTTGTGATTAAGAAGATTGTGGCAGGATCCAGCTTCTATTTCTCTAGCATCAAAAGGCCTTATTAAACATTTGTATTGGAATTATGTAGTCAGACAGTTGCACCAGAGTGTCACTAGTGGGAGCTTGACGCGAAATTGCTGGAATTTAAACCCTTCTCTTCGTTTGAGATGGTAAAGGATACTTTATGGGTTCCAGAGTAGCGTGTTACTCGCCGAAAAGGTGCTTCAACACCCCATCAGGGTTAGCAAGTACTATACAAATGCAAACCTTTTTCAATCTTCTATCCCTCCACTATCCTTCTCAATCCAAATAACTGTCTAAAATATCCACCACTCAAATTACTTTTATATTTCACTACACTAATTCCCCAATACTCCTTTATAGGTTCCGGAGTAGCCTGCTACTCGCCGAAAAGCGCTCCAACGCCCCATCAGGGGGTAGCAAGCGCTATATAAATGCAAACCTTTTTCCCTCTTCTATGCCTCCACTATCCTTCTTAATCCAAATAACTGACTAACATATCCACCACTCAATTTACTTTCATATTTCACTTTACTAATTCACCACTAATCTTTTATGGGTTCCGGAGTAGCGGGCTATTTGCCGTACATGCCAAAAAAGCACTTTGATGCCTCGTCAGGGGTAGTAACCGCTATGTAAATGCAATTACAATACAATACAATACAAAAACACCCACATCAATCCAGAAGATTATTCTTAAAATCTCACCTTCCTACTTTGCAAATCAAAGTTTCACATCAAAGTGGAAAGACTGCTTCACTGATAGAAGTCTACGCTCTCTTTGTAATAGCCATGTTGTTGATAACAGAGAGTGTGTGTTATGTTTTTTGTTCATCCTACCATCTAGGAAGCGGATTCATCCTTTTTGCCTTAGGTGAGGCTTCTGGCAACATTCGTCTGCCTTAAGACTGCTCAAATCCGACACATCTCCCTGTACTGTGTTGAGCATACGCAGGTTTATGTATTGTGTTTGGCTGACCAGGAAGTGCTAGGGCTTGATTCTTAGATTCTAAGCGTAATGAATTATTGTCTTCATGATGTATTATTCCTGTACGATTATGTAATCCTTTTATTATGTATATACACTTTTAATATGAACTTGGTTTAATTTTAAACTAGTTTTACTGTATTTGTATTAATGTTTTATGGAGTAGCACCACAAAATAAACTCCTTTGAAAATTGAAATAAAATTGATATTGAGTGTTTGGCAGTGCAGTATTTATTGAGGGCCTATGCGGGAAGCCTTTAGCTGTCGTGCTTGAGTGACCAGAGAGGTGCTTTTATCTTGACTTAGGGTGCAAGGCCTAATTGCGTGATGGAGGAGGAGTTGTGAAAGATAGGTTTGCACAAACTTTCACTCGCCTGTATTTAAACTACTATTTCATAGAAAAAAACACAGAAACTAAAGCATTCCATATTTAAAGTATACCCATGTAACCGTACAATTCAGCTGCTCGTTGTAAAATTCTGATATGTTTTTATCATCAAAATTGTATTAGAAGATCACAAGGCTAGAGATACAGGCCCAGCTCTAACATGGAGTCCCCAGGAACCAAGGGCCAAGCAAGAGCCAGACCTTTGGCCCAAGACTTTTCGGCTCGCCCAGCTATATTCCAATTTAATAAGAATATTCGACTTTATACTGACTTGTCTCCTGGTTCACTAATGTCATTGGGGTATTGATACCAGATATTAGTACAAAATGTTGTTAATTTTAAAGAGATGTTATCATATTTTACATCATGTTTGTTTACATGGTAAATATCTTGATAGCTTGACGACTCCTTTTGCTGTTATAGCCAAGCTAGACCCTTGTCCATGCTTTGATTGCCCCCTTCTAATTCCACTCGGTCACACCGTGTGCGTAGCTGTCAATAGTGCAGTAGATGCATGGAGGCACATGTGTGCGAAAAGCCTACTGATCCCAAATGTTGGCCGTATTTACTGGCAGCTGGTGGGACTGAGTCCATGTTCTTGCTTGCTTTAGGGTCACTGCACTAACCACTGCGCTCAATTCCCCTGGGGCACTGCACTTTACCTTTAAAGCAGCTGACTCACAGTGACATACATGCAATTAAATTCAATTAAATACATGCCAATGGACCCTAGTCAGATGAGAGGCTCCTGATTTTCGAAGCAAAACATTGAATACATTTAGCTATAAATTTACCTATAATGAACTCAGCTACAATATATGTCAATGGGTATGTTGCACCGTGAGGTGTGCTTGAATGTAGTTAAATTTTGTTTATTTTGCACTTACTCTTCTTTACTCCCCTAACCATACTGGGTCCTTTACGATTAGAAAAATGCAACCTCTCATTTACCACAGAGACAATGACCCTCTGGTAAATCTTTCTCCACTGATAGGAGGAGTGGAAATTAGGGAGACCAACTCCATATTAGCTGTCCAATGAGGACTATTAAACAAACCAAGAGTTCCGCTACTGCAACACAGAGCAAAAGAAGCAGAACTTGGTGCTCAGTAAAGGCTTGCTGATTCTTCCTACACTGCATTTAAATCACTCTAAACTATACAGTCGAAATGGAAGAACCAACCGACTCAATAAGAGACTCAGACTGGAATTGATTAAATTGGTTTTCATACTAAAGATTCAAAATGTGTTGCTACAAGGAATTTCTTTAACAGTTCAGCCAAGAATATCACAGCTTTTAGTAAAATGCAAATCATTTAAACTAAGTTTGAGGAAGAGTCGCTCCTCCATAGAATCAGTTTATAGAGTTACAGAATTCCACTACCATTTAGGCAGATGGACAGTCCAGTTATCTAACCGGTCAAAATCCTATAGCAAAGGGTTCAGGTTTAGAGTAAATATAAGGGCGAGGCCATTAGCATAAACAAAGGGATAAAGGAACCAGGAAAAATTTGAAATGGCTCAGCAGAGAAGGTTCAGTCAATCTACTTCCGACTGTAGCATGGACAAGCAATCCAAGTAAAACAAAGATTTTCAAAAACCGATCAGCATAACCTCCTTGTCCCAAACAAGGAAAAATCAGAATGGCGTTGCCCCTCCTTTGGGGATTCTTATTTTCACGAGTTTGTTACAACTGTCCCTATGAGGTGGCATCATACCACCATTCAAGGACTATTACATGTCCATATCCTCATAGCGCTATCTAAAGCACTGTCAACCTTAAGAAAATTTCCCATGCTAGTCACGAGAAACTAGAAATTTAAGTCCACATACGCCTGGTATTGAAAAGGAATATTAACAATGTTGCAAACTATAGCAGCAGCTTAACTCCTGCTCCCACTATCATCACGTTAATAAATGAAGTCCGCACTCAGCACAACATTGCTGGGCTAAGTTTATTATAGAGAAAGTAAGATACCCCACACTGCAGTCCTTCCAGTTGCAGCTCGTAAGTCGATTGACCAACATACCACTCCTGCATTCTGAATCTGACATCACAGAACATTCAGATGTCAGAGGTACATGTGCAGCCTTGGCCGAGCGAAGGCTGCCTAAGCACATTACAACACATCTACGCTGAGAAATAAAGAGAAACAAGAAAACCTAAAGACCCAAAACCGGATGCCTCTCCTTAACCAAAGACATGTGGAGGACATGCAACCAGGGAGGAACAGACACACATAGGGGACAGCACATAGAAAAGACAGGGCTAAAGGTCTACAATGCAAACGGAGAACAAACTGTGAGGGAAACACAAATTCAACATAAATTCAATCACACACATAATCCCCCAAATAACTGGGAGGTTTACTCACTCTCATCTCCATCCTATATTGGGGGCTGACTCCAGTGCCCTTTCCTTGTGTACCCATCTGTCCCTGGGGGTATAAATACCAATCTGCCTCGTGAAGTTGTTGCATCCCTATCATCTCTCATTGAAACACTGCAAGCAGTTTGAGACTGCTTACACCCTCATCCTTCATGAATTCAATATCCTTCATTAGTAACCATGGAGAACAAAAATCTGATGCAACAGAACCCTTCACCGACTAACTTTGGCTCTGGTGCAATGCCACCCTTCTTAGATTTCAGGTTTAGCCATTTTCTAATATGACCCAATTACTACCCACCTCCCACACTTTAAATGGGCCATGAAACTTGGTTAAATCCCTCACTCCACAACCAGGCTTGACCGTAACCCAATTACCAGCCAAAATGAAATGTCTCTCCTCCCCCCTATTCGCACTCACTCAACCTCTCATTGCACTATCCCACATCCACGAAGAAACTAAGTTTTTACCAGGGCACCTGCCACACATCATCTCTAAAGGGCTTTTACCTGAAATAGTATTGTCATCTGTATGATATGCCCACAACATGTCTTTCACCGCCCCTTCAACAGACAAACCCGCACTGCGCGCCATCTGCATTGTCCCTTTGATATGTCTGTTTACCCTTTCCACAAGACCATTCTCTTGAGGGTTGTAAAGTGATGATGAAGCATGTCTCACTCCCAACTTGTCCAAAAACATTTTCATCTCCTCTGACCTCAACTGCGTGCCATTATCTGTGAGTTAATCACCAGGCACTCCCTCCCTCCAAAACACATCACTTAGAAAATCGATGGTGGTCAAGGTGGTGATATTCCTCATAAATGCAACCTCCACTCATTTGGACTTCACATCTACCAGGACAGCTGCAAAACTGTTCTGTTCAGGAAGAAAAGCAAATGGCCCAATGAAGTCTAAACAAACATTCTCCCATGTTTCATCAGCTTCAGACACATGCTGCTCCTCGTGCAAAGTACCCAAGCCCACTTTCAAACGTTTTTCTGACTCCATGCACACACCAAACTTCACCACCCATTCTTTAATTTCACTAACCATAAGGGGCCACCAAAATCTTTCCCTGACCCTCTTGGTGGTCAACGTCTGTCCCAAGTGACCCTCATGAGCAATACTGATCAATCATGGCCTAAGGGAATTGGGTGGCACAAACTCTCATTAGCAGACAATCACTGAGGACAGACAACTCATCAACCACCTTAAAATATGGTTTGACTCCATGAGAAGACGCACTCTCCCTCCTGACCATGCCTTTCATTAACTTCAAAACACACTGAAGCATCGAGTCCTGCTCCATGGCCCTCAACCATTCATCTTTGGAAATAGATGTTACTAATCCCACGTTAACATCATCCATACTCGCTATCACCTCCTCGGTAAATACCTCAGTAATTTTAGCTGTGCCATCGGGTAGTCTTTACGGGCAATCTGCGACTCGGGTCTTCCATCCAGGCACATACGCCACACGACAATCATAGTCATGTAACTTAACAGCTAACCTTGCCAAACGTCCAGAACAGTTCCTTGTTCCACCAGCACCTAATACTTTTAGCAGGGGCCTGTGGTCTGTCCTCCGAATAAATGCTCCGCCCCACAAAAGCACTCTAAAGTAGGCAGTTGCCCAAGCAGCCACCAACGCCTCACACTCGATGACTGAATAATTACGTTCTGTGTCAGTCAACGTTCGTGAGGCAAATGCCACCGTCTTCTCTTCCTTGCCATGCACTTGGATAAGACTACCCCTATTCCTACCGCCCTAGCATCCACCGTGACAATGGTTCTCAGAGTGCTTTGAAATGGGGCAAGAACATCAGCATGAGCAATGTCATTTTTTACAGTGTCAAATGCCCCTTGTTGTTGTCCACATACAAACTTTCTACCCTTCCTCAGCAATTCTCTAAGTGGTTCTGTCTTAAGGGCGAAAACTTGTACAAACTTTGAGTAATACTCCACCAGGCACTCAGATGGAACCTCAGCATTACTAATCACACATCAATTTCACCTTTGGCTTCGCCCCACTTCTGGTGATCATGTAGCCCAAATACTCCACCTCTTGCACAAGGAATATGCACTTCTCCTTATGCAGGATTAAACCCACATCTCTAATACAAGTTTACGTATAACGTATAAATACTTTTATTTGATTTGGTAAAATCGTAAAAGGGTGGAACTTACCACCATATGATACACATCAACATATTTAATCAGCGTAAAACAGCATAAAACATGCCCCCGTGTCCTAGGTGACTATGCACAGATATACATGAGAAGTAAAAACAGGGAGAGCTTACTTATATGTACAAGGACAGAAAGAAACAGGGGTAGCACTTTTATAAGGCAATGGCCCTCTCATTGAAAGATTGGGGCCAACAAATGACTGTTATAACAGGGGGGCTTATATTTGATTAGATGTAACTGTCCCCTCTTGTCTCAAATAAAATGCTTGCAGTGTCTTAGAATAAAAGAGAAGGGGAGGGGGAGGAGAGTGGCTGTAAAGAGAATGAAAGAGGATCTGGGTCCGGCTGCGGGGAGTCCATGTGTACCAGTTCCTCTTTTGCTGCTGCCTTTTTTTCGAGCTCTTTAGCAGCAAATGCCAGGAATTTTATTGTTTTGCAGGAAAGTTGTATTGAAGACCCACTGAGGCATTTTATCGCAGTTGCCCTGCAGGTCCTGACTTGTGTTTCTCTTAGGAATGGCCTCAGGAGGATCTTCCTTAGATTTTGTAATACACAAGTTAACACTTCATTCAGCGTGCTATTGTGTTCCGCCTATTGCCATCCCATCCTCATAGCCAAAATTGTAATAAATGAAGTCTGCACTTAGCACAACATTGCAGGGCTAAGTTTATTGTAGAGAAAGTAAGAGACCCCACACCGCAGTCCTACCAGGCGCAGCTCTCAAGTCGACTGCCCAACGCAACACCTCTGCATTTCAAATCTGACATCATAGAACATTAAGATGTCAGAGGTACATGTGAAACCGTGGCCTAGCGAAGGCTGCCTATGCACATTCCAACAATAACATTGCAGAAACATTCAGGAACTTCAAGGTGCCGGCATGTCCAGCACAAATAAGCAACATTTATTTTGATGAGAAAATGTCCCATTGTATTAAATCGGAGGAAAGGTCCACACCAGGGAAAAGCATTTCAAAAAAGAAATAAAGGCCTTTAAGCTAGCATTGCACGTTCAAGTGAAATAAGCGTCAAATCAATAACATATATAAATGAAATAAGGTCAATTCAAATAGTAAATTCATATAACTTTATCAAATATTATCACATGAAACTAACTAACGTTAGAAATACCCTACTACCACAATTTTTCCTCAAGATTTATATGAGAAAGTTTTTTTAATTAATTCTATAAAAAACATTTTTATATGTTAAAAAACTATGGCATCTCTGGTTATACTCTACCGGGTTTCACACTTGTACTTAATTTCTACACATTTTGCATCGACTTTTATATATGGTGCACATTGACATAAAAACCATTGAAACATTAGGCCGTTCACTTAACATCAAAAATACTATCAATATACGTTAATAAGCAAACATGTGCATTAGAAAATTGTATTAGTGCAACTTGTTCATATGTATCAGTATTACTATAATTGTGTGGTTGTTTCATCTCACATTTAAAAACACGCTTTTACGGTGCTTCTACTCTACTTGTCTTTATCTCGTGTTTTTCTGTCTCTAACGCGTTCAACGTGTATTTTCAGTTTTGATGTGTTCTGCTAATATCTGTATCGTATTATGGTTTTTAAAATGGTGCTGGATCAGGTAAAATACATACCCTCTATTTTGTTTAAATCTTTCACTTTTAAAATGTTGGCATGGATGCAGTGAGGCTACACACATGCCCTTGGTGAAGGTCAGA
The DNA here is from genome assembly GCF_964261635.1 of Lissotriton helveticus. Lineage (NCBI taxonomy): Eukaryota > Metazoa > Chordata > Amphibia > Caudata > Salamandridae > Lissotriton > Lissotriton helveticus. The sequence continues at coordinate 1,309,491,420 of NC_136059.1, read as the reverse complement.
GGTCCTGGACTGTCAGAGTTCTACATGAGCTGCTGCCGTGCGTGACTGGACTAAAATATCTACAAGGGAGATGACGTTCCATTCCAAGGAAACCGGTGTCGCCAAGCAACCTTCTTCTAACTCCTGAATTCCACTTTTGTTTGTTCTGCCACTGGAGACCGTTATAAATTACTAAACTCTGTTTAAAGAAGAATATTCTTGTACACCATGAGTTATTAAATTATGAAAAAGCTCACAGAGGTACAGGCTTAGAGTGACCCAGGGCTGTAACGGGGGTGGTACAGGCTTAGAGTGACCCAGGGCTGTAACGGGGGTGGTACAGGCTTAGAGTGACCCAGGGCTGTAACGGGGGTGGCACGAGGTGGGGAGGTAGACCTCCACGGGGCCCCCAACCCTTCAAGGGGCCTCCAACCAGGGCCGGACTGGCCGTAGTGGGCACCGGGTGTTTCCCCGGTTGTCCGGAACGGTGGGAGCCGATCTTAGTCCAGTGGGGGATGGTTTTTGTTTCTGTGGGCTGGTTTTGCAGCAGTGATGCAAAATCGGCCCCCTGTAACACCGTAGCAGCGTTCCCACCAGCCCATTGACGTAATTGCCAGGGTTGGTTTGCGATCCCTGCCCCTGCCCTTCAAGGGGGCCCCTTTCAGCCCTAGGGCAATGAATATCTGTGAGATATGGGAGACTCCGAGGCCCTCACTACATTCTGCAGGGGTGCCCTATCATTTTGCTTTCTGTCACTGGACTGAACTTTGAATCTGCAAAGTCCCACATGCACACCTGTATTGTTGCTATTTCCGCCACTCTTTTTCCACCACATACTGCCACGCCCACAACCCTTTGTCGCTCTGCTAAATCGACTGATGAACACAGATGACAGGCTGGTGCAAATCTGCAGCCTGTGCTTAATTGGATCCTGTTCGACCCTGGAGGCCTGGTGCAGATAGCAATCACGAAGAAAAGCTGATTATCCTTTTCTGCGCAGGGAAGCTGGTCTAATTTAGGCCATGAATGGAGGATGACGCTCTATTAAAGACCTGTATCTGCTCTGTTGATTGTGTTGTTATAAATGCTGCACCAAGCTTGCCAGCTGCAGCAACTAACTAACTGCCTGTAGCTGGGGTGGTAGTTAGTGTAACCACCTGTCACTGATTCATATTCTTGACAGTGACTGTAAAAAGTCTGAACAAAATGTTAGTTTTACAGAATCCACTTGGGAATGTAAGTGTTTGCATAAAAATAAACATCTGATATAAAAAATTATATTTAATATGAATTCATTTTGCGCGTGAATTGCAGAATATATGCAGAATACCCTGTTGTGAATATCATTTCTCCCCTCCTTTATATCCTCAGTGAGGTCTAGGAGAGCCCATGCTGTATCTTACCTCCAAACCAGTGGTTCTTTGGGAACTTTGAATCAAGTGAGATACAAACAGGAGACACATTTTGCATTAAGCTATAGAAGGTAGGCGGGAGCCTGACCCGTCCAAGCAGAATCAGAGTGGTGGGTTGGGTGTTCCTCCCCAAAGTGCTTTTTATTAAGCCAATGATGTATTTTGAGGAATGATTATCAAATAATACCAGCCAAAAGTCAGTGGGTTTTACAATCAGCCCTAAAAGGGAGTACATTAAATGCTCCAGTACTTTAGGGTCTGCCACATTTCATAGACTCAATAATGCTCCACAGCTTCAGATCGTATATCTTCCAATCAGAGAACTGTACCAGACAAAAATGATAGAGCCACATCAGGGAAACAATTTACCCAAATCGTTGAAATAAGATCACAGCGAATTTTAAACTGCCCCCCATAATGTGTGTAATTCTGGGAATCTCACAATAGGCGTGCTGCAAGAAATCCCCCAAATTGCGCCATTAAGCTACTTTGCGTAATTACATATTATTTACTGCAAAAGTTTACTGCGAGTGCTCAGGAATAATGCGAACAGTTAGATTGAGGATGTTGCTCACAAAACTCTGCTTTTTGTGCTATTGTTTAACAGTGAAATGCGTCCTTGCATCAAAAATTTACATGAAGACTCATTTCACGCTACAATGCAGTGTTACATGATGGTGCACATTTCATGTAATCATTTTCAATTTTTTCCCAAATTTCTCATAATTACTCGAAAGCAAATTACACTAATTTCACACACCCATATAATTGAAATAAAGCATGATACTGTTGTCCACTACACGCACCAGAACTAAAGAATCCCCTGATGCCAGAAAGCATGTTGTAGGGAATGGGGTCAGTGGGAACATATTGCCCACATAAAATGATAAAAACACCCTTTTTGTTGCGGAGTTCATGGACTGGACTAAGATTTATTTTAACTGTGTTCTTATGAGCCGTAATTTTTTAAAGCGTTATTATTATATCAATGAAGCAACATTCTACAAACATTTTGTGGCCAAAGGCATTCTTTGCTATGGGCAATATCCAAAAACAATACGAACTTCCTTTTAACATATTTCGACATTTCAAACTTCTAGCCACTCAGTGATTGACAGAGAAAATACCTGTGATCCCATTCGGAGATCTAGCCATTTTTAATAAGTTATATTAAAAATGTTTGTAAAGCACAGTTATTTCAGGATGGTCCTAGTGCTAGGTCTGTCAAACTGAATATATGTGCCGATTTTGCTGAATTATAAACTCAAAAGCCAGTCTTTAGTGCTTTTCTGAAGGCCAGATGAGTTGATTGAGTTCTTATCTGTACAAATAGAAGTTTCCATTGTTTTGTGTTAACTACAAAAAAGATTGCTGCCAAGCCTAGCTCTTTTAAACTGTGGAACCTACTCTTCCTGTAGTCTTCTAGTAGAGATCGCCCTCAGTAGTCATAATTGTGGTCATCTAATCATAGCTCCAAACCAGGACGACTCCTCCCTAAAAAACCAGTGATGATTGGAAATGTATGGCAGGGATAACTTGTGGCTTCTAATTAAGCAGAGGCATACCAGCTGGATCCTCTCAGGTCTGAGTCACAGACATTAGGGTACCATCGAGCGATGATATGTCATTAGTCTCCGGATGCCCCATTTCCCTGGTGCCATCCAGTTCGGAAGGGCCTCCCAGTCAATCCATCATAGAGGTACCCATGTCCTTGGACCTTATATGATGTACGCACTTGTTGGTAAGGGATTCATCTTCCTCATGAGCTCCCTCATGCAATTTTGGTAACCAAAGCATATAGATAGTCCCCATCCTCTCCAGGTGCAACTTCCATGGCTTTCCTGGGGGGTGACCATGGATTTGGCCATTGGTGGAAAAATCAGATTCCTTTGATGCAAGTCTTTTATGATCATCCGACAGCAGGGCCAAGGGGAGTGGCCCTGCCCTGCCTCTTCCAGTTGCTGACAGGCATGGGATGGGCCCGCCCTTTTCCGGGGGGAGCCCGTACGCAGTCCGCATGCATCCAGCACAGCGGGACAGCAGCGCACTTTAAGTGTCGGTGTAATCAGGCACAGGTGAGTTGCTTCAGGAGGATTGTGGGACATGCAGTCCCCAGCGGTGGCAGGAGCACCTACAGCAGCTTTCCACAGTTGGTAGTTACAGTCTATACGCTGTCAAAGCAATGCAGGTTACCTTCTTAGGGCGAACGTAGCAGTCAGAACAATGCTTGCCCCAGCACAATTGTTGCAAGTAAGCAAGTGCAGCCCCCACTACACATGACAGCCGCGCGCCTTATGTTTTGGTGGAATCAGGCACAGGTAAGTTGCTCAAGGAGGATTGTGGGACATGCAGTCCCCAGCGGTGGCGGGAGCGCCCGCGGCGGCTTTCCCCAGTTGGTGGCCACAGTCTATTCCTGCCAGAGCAATGCAGGCTACCTTCTTTTGGTGAACATAGCAGGCTGAACGAAGCTTGACCTATCACAATTATTGGAAGTAAGCAAACTGATGAATATAGTGTGGATTTCATTATGTTTAACGATGAAGTTCAATTTTTGAAGTGGTAAAATGAAAAAAATAAATACACAGGAGCGATTGGGTTATCTGAAACCTATGCATGTTTTTCCAGATAAGTGCTAAGTCTCCACTTCTTTTGGCGTCATAGTGCTGCTAAAAATATTTGCGCAGAGATCTCAATTACAAGGGGTGTGATGTTTATTGCACGCAGTAATTGGCAGGTGCATAAAGATGACACCCTGCATGAAATTTTGGCAGGTCCAGCCTGCTGGAATTTAACAAGGGAATAGTCACGGCATTTACCAGGATGTGGAGATTTAATCAGCATGTTATTCCTCAAAAAGTCAGAATACACTGTTTATAGCATATGATGAATTCTGAACACCTCAGTGTTGTATTTACATTGGATGTGATAATTATACGTCCTACTCATGATCAGGCCTTAGAAGCACCTTCCCACTATAGCCCTAGTGCGGGCATCTGGATTTGTTTACGCTCTCCCTATTTCGCTTGTATATGTTAGAGGCAGGCATTGATACTGGATCAGTAAACAGGAGGTGGTAAGTATCACTTTCTCACTACACTAAGGATCAGTAACGTGTTTTATTTCTGTCCAATGTCCAGCTTTCAGTGGAATTGCTACTGAACACTCCGGGCCACCATTGACAGGAGTTCAGATTTCAAACATACGGATCAACCTTGGGACCCATTTTAACACAATTATTGCAGTCCCTACTAAGGTGACCACCTGATATGGAGTCCAATCCTGGGCAGTGAGTGTAAAAAATTAAGGAAGGGTTAAAATTCAGGTCACAATTTCCAGACAAAAGGTCAATTTTTATTGACAAATTGGCAGGGGCCACACAATATTATATGAAGTACATAAATAGATGTCGTACACAGGTAAAAGTCAAAATAGGTTTATGTTTTTTGGTCTGTCTAATACATTAACAGTATTCAACACACATTTATATGTAACCGGGCTTATTTAAAGATGAAAAAACTCCCAAACATGCAAACCTAGCAACATTATACCATTGATAAAAGGTGCATTTTTTATTGAATTTTTAGAGAAAGAAAAACATTATCAAACAAATGAACACATTACAAATCTGATATAACCATAAAATATGGAAAAAACATCTGTGAATGGTTTAAGAAAAAAGAGAAAAGAAAGAAAAGAAAAAGGAAAAGACAAGAGCAAGGCATAAAACATGAAATGAATATATAAAAGGAAAAGAGAAACAATATAAAAAGATTAAGATACCGACTAAGATGCAGATGCATCTGAGGAGAAGAAGGAAGTATAAGGTAACCACAGTAAGTCAGATTTAATTTTCTGAGATGAGGAAAGAGCAGAAACATTAGCAATTCTGTGTTCTTCATGAATATAATTCCACCATTTTAACGAAGATAGTTTAGAATTATCTTTCCAGCCAGACCAAATGACTTTAAATGCTAGGGCACTAAAAAGATCCAGCAACAAAGAATTGGGAGAAGAAACATCAAAAGCCAGTCAGGCAGTACCATAAAAAATATTTTGCACTAATAATGGAATATTACATTGAAATATTCTCATGCATTTAGACCAAATAGATTGCCAAAACTTAAATACATTAGGAAATTCATACAATTGGTGAATCAAGGTCCCAGTGGACGTGGAACATGACCAGCAAAGGGAAGAGGAGGAAGGGGAAAACTTGGATATACATACAGGAGTAAAGAGAGCTCTACTGTAAATAAAATATAAAGATTGAGTGAAGAGGGCAGCCCTGTAGGTTTTAAATAATTTAAGCCGACATTTATCCCATAAGGGACTAGGAAGAGATACGGTAATTCTGCTTCCCAAAGTAATTCTGTATGTGATTTAGAACGCACAGTAACAGGTGTCAACAGCATCTTATAAATAGAAGCAGCTTTAGGTCTGAGGTCATGAGCAATATTATAAATGGGAGTGGTTGGGATAAGTGAAGGAGAGGTTAGGGGAAAATTATTAATTGTTAAATAGGACTGTAATGCATCTGATAATAAGAGGTATTCATGAAGAAACGAGTTAGGTAAATCATACTGAGATTGTAATTGGGAAAAGGGAATAACAGAGTTCTGAGAAACCAACTGATAAATAAACATAATTCCCTTCTCCTTCCAGTGTTTGTAGTAGAACGATTTATGTCTGGGTTTAATAAATTTATTATACCAAATAGTAGAGGATAAAAACATTGGTATGAGTCAAAGCCAGCTGAAAAGATATAAAACAATAATAGTTGGGAGAATCTCCAAAATAGGATTTTTTATATGAAAGTGCACTTAGACATAAATATTATATTCTTGAAAGAAAAGTCCTTCAATAAGAAGTGTTCAAAAGTAATCCAACGGGGTACAGGTTCATCAGCAAAATCATAAATTAAGGCAAAATACTGTCTAATTAAAATTGCAGAGTGATAAAGTTTCAAATCAGGGAAGCGGACACCACCTTCAGACTTGGGATGTTTAAGTTTCATAAGGCCAATACGGGGATGTTTGTTATTCCATAAAAATCTGATACAAATAGAATTAATTTTAGAAAAATATGAAACAGTAATCCAAAAGGGTAACATGGAACATGGGGAACAATCATCATTTTAATCGTGTCTAATCTACCCCACCATGATAGGTGGAGAGGAGACCAAGAAAAAAGCTCATTCTGTAATTTGGTAATTAATGTATTAAATGAATAACTTAGGGCCAGATGTAGATGGCCAAATACCGATCGCTAACACTGAAAATCACAGAATTTCAGCGTTTGCGATCGGTAATAAACCATGTGACATGTAGAGGCAGAAACACTGAATTGCTAAATAAGGAATCACTAAAAAAACGGAAAACAACTAGCGATTCCTTATTTAGCGAAAATGCTACACCAACTCACTATTTAGCGATTAGCAAAATAAGGAATCGCTAAAACAATTGGCTAAGCAATGTACATAAACTCGCTATTACCGAATCCTTAAAAAATCGCTAATTAAGAGTCGAAAATCAACTCAAAGCAGATGGTAACCAGGTGCACAGCATATACCCAGCCCCAGAATGCATCAGCTTGAACACAATGGCGTCCCTCTACGCGGTTAAGGATACGAGCTGCAGCACAAATGATCTGGAGATGACAGGAATGCGTATACAGATTGTGCATCACCTTATTCCAACTCACAAAGTCTGAAATCCATGAGAGGTACAGGCATTACCTGCACCTAATCCTGGAGCACCAGACACCAAGGGCACACGCAATACCTCCACATGTACAGGTACTCTGTTGCCTGCACCTACTGGCATCCGGCAGTTACCAGGGGGTAATAGCTGTGGCAGGAGGAGTCTCACAGAGTTGCCTGTCACGTTTCTTCAATACCTTCCTGCACGCCATGTTGCAAAGGATGCCACACTATATCCAATTCCCCAGCACACAGGCAGAACTGCATAAGACCAAGATGGACTTTTATCAGAAGGCCAAGTTCCCATACGTCATAGGGTGCATTGACGGGATACATATACCAATCTGCCCCCAGCTGCGACTGAGTACATCTACCGTAACCGCAAATCCACACATTCAATAAATGTACAGGTTATGTGTGATGCTTCTCACATCATCACCGACATAGTTGCAAAATTCCCAGGGTGCATGCATGAATCCTACATATTCAGGAACAGTGGGATCTATACCCGTCCTGTTGCGGGTGAATTTGGAGAAGGCTACCTAATAGGTAAATCCATGTGACACACCCTGAGGTATACATTAGATGCAACGATTGCTGACTGTGAATAATTTTAATTTCTTTTACACTTAGGTGATAGAGCATATGCGGTGCATGCCTTCATCCTGTCTCCGTACCTCAACCCATCTACCCCAAGTGAAAGGAGATATAATGTGGCACATAAATCTATGTGCAATGTGGTGGAGCATACATTTGGCTCCTCAAAAGCAGGTTCCGCTGCCTCCACAAAAGTGGAGGTTCACAACAGTACCGGCCCCTGATCTGCTGCAAAATAATAGGTACATGTGCCATGCTGCATAACCTTGCCACAAAGAGGGGGACACCCGTGGAAATCGGTGAATAAGAGGATGAGGATGAGGAATGTCCCCAGCCTCGGCACAGCGCTACAGGCATCGCAGCTGCACCAGATGGGAGACGGAGATGGGCAGACACAACTATTTCTGAGTAGTAATTAGACAAAGCTAATAACTGCAATAGTGTGACAGTTTTTAATTGAGCTTAAGTCAGGCAATCAATTGTACAGCACACTGCAACACTATGATGGCCTCACAGTACCTGGTCAAGCCAAACATGGCATGGTCACTCCACCGTGCAACATCCCTAGTCCCATCATTGTGTCCAATGGGTTACGTCGCCCACCACACAATGGAATGTGATGGCAATGCTTATCTCCTGAGCCCACGCGCAGCACTGCTGCGTTCAGCAGGCACACTCTCCTCGCCAGTGCTGTGTCATGCGGCTGAACCGTGCCTACCACTGCGCCTCCTGGTCTCCTGTAAAGGGGGGGGGTGATGCTGCTGCGGCTTGTGGCCTCCTCACTCTCAGCCCCATCCCCCGATCCTGTGGCAGCAATTTGGTTGGTCTGAAGCACCTCCAAAGCACTGGTGACTGTTACCAACCCCTGAGCGACTTCACGGCTGCACGTAGCCATCTTCATTTGCATGGCCACTGAGCGCCTGCTGAGGACATCGGTGGCATTGCACAGCCTGTTAACTGCCTTAGTGTGCCCTTCCAGTCTCTGTCTGTCTCCGCGCCTTGTACCATGGTCGCTATCAATCTTGCTGCATAACAGCCTCAGGCACAGGGTCAGACTGATTTGCACATGGCCATGTCGCAGTTCGGGCTGAACTGTTTCCATAAGGCACATGGTCAGAATGATTTGCATATGGCCATGCCTGAATTGGGGTGGTGGAGTGAGCTGAAGAATGATGATGGGCTAAACCCAGATCAGTTGACTGGGGGTGAGTGTTTGATTTGCTCAAGCACTCCGTCCATCATCCCCTTTGGTATCGCTTTGTTCAGCCTTGAGTTGGCAGGGTATGCCCAGATGTGGGTCCCCTGCTCACTCTACCACTGGATTCAAGATAGCCTGGCTGATGAGGATTATGAATCCGAAACCAGTCCCAGGATGCTTGTTTCCGGTCCAGGGAAGACATGGCTAGGCATTTCGGGCTGAACTGTTCCCATGAGGCACAGGGTCTGACTGATTTGCATATGGCCATGTCTGACCTGGGGTGGTGGAGTGAGATAAAGAATGATGATGGATTAAACCCAGATCAATTGACTGGGGGTAAGTGATTGATTTGCTCAAGCACTCCGTCCATCATCCCCTTTGGTATCGCTTTGTTCGCCCTGAGTTGGCAGGGTATGCCCAGACGTGGGTCCCTTGCTCACTCTACCACTGGATTCAAGATAGCCTTTCTGATGAAGATTATGAACCCGAAACCGGTCCCAGGATGCTTGTTTCCAGTCCAGGGAAGACATGGCTTTGCAGTTCGGGCTGAACTGTTCCCATGAGGTACAGGGTCAGACTGATTTGCATATGGCCATGTCTGAACTGGGGTGGCGGAGTGCGCTAAAGGATGATGATGGATTAAACCCAGATCAGTTGACTGGGGGTGAGTTTTTGATTTGCTCAAGCACTCCGTCCATCATCCCCTTTGGTATCGCTTTGTTCACAGCATCAGACATCTCCTTCATGCCCTCTGCCACGGTGTTGTTGAGGCAGTATATGGCCTCCTTCATGTCTATGAAGTTTTTATTGTTTGCCACCATCTGGCGTTGCATTGCCCTCATTGTTTTTCCTTGCAGGCGCTGCACTTTAAGCTTCTACCCCTCCAGACCAGGGAAGACACTGGACTCCTATGCCTCAGGACTGTGTTCCATTTGTCGGCGTCTACGTGCACCTTTGTTGCCAACCTCCGTGGGGGACTGTGTTACAGATGCAATTATTTCATCATCCTGCGGGGTCTGTTGTGCTCTCTGGCTCTCATTCTTTGTGCCCTCCATCTCCTGGAGGCTACCTACTGTATACCTCCTGCCTCATGGTGGTGATGGTGGTGTGGCATCAGCAGGTGATAGGACATTCTCCTCCAGTGTGTTTTGCTCCCTGGAAGCCTCTCCTGTCTTCCCTTTTGCAGCCTGGCGCGATGTTTCGCCTGTGGATACAGAATGTGCTATTACTCACTTGTCTGGCAGCATTTGCCTACAAATACATTTCATGACTGCCAATCTAGCTGTCTGTCCCCCGCTTGCTTATCTATTGATGTGTGTGACATGCATATGCTTTTTGGGGACTGACTGATATGCTATTAGTTGATAGGGACTACATCTCCCATGATGCATTCCTGATTTCAGGCAAAACATGGTCTGGAGTGGGATTCTGGCAGGTTGATTGGGGTTAGGGAGGGGGCACACCATGCTGTACATGTGTTTTACCTTGGCTGTTGGACCCTGTGTCTGAACTGTCCACGTCTCCGATGCTACTGGCCCTCACCCGCTGGAGGGTGGACTCGACCATTTGTTCTAATGCAGTCGGTACAGATGCTGTTGATGTCCCCCCACCTGTCTTCCTGGCTTGTTTCAGCCGTTTGACCACCCTCTCCTTGGCACGTTTCCGGAGATTGTACCATCGCTTCTTGAGGTCCTCGGTTGAGCGATGGGTGACGCCAATGGCGTTGATTTTCTGCTGGATCACCAGCCAAATCCTCAGTTTTTGTGCCTCAGGGACATGCAGGAATGTTTGGCCAAAGAGCTGATCGTGATCCTTCATCACCTCCTCTATAAGGACCTCCAACTCCCTCTTACTGAAACTTGTGTTTGCGCTTTCTTTCTCCAGCATCCTTCCCTTTCTCCTGTGAGTCCATGGTTCTGTTTTTGTTTATCAGCTAGGTGGTAGCTCTGCAGCTCCTGTGCTTTTGCTCCTGCTCCCTGCCTCTCCAACAGCTTCAGGATCAGTGCAGCTGCATGGGTGTGGCCACTTCCTGGTTGTGAGGTCATCAGGAAGCACAGGATTGGCCGAATCACACCTTTGCGATTTTTTTAAACACCGGATTCGCTAGTTACCGATTCACTATTTTGGAATCGGTAATACCGATTCGGTAATGAGGAATCGGTATTTTTATTAGCGATTTTTGCTGAATCGCTAACGTTTAGCGTTTTTTTTATCTAAATCGGAAATACCAAGTTCTTAATAGCGAATCGGTAAAATTTGCTATTAAGAACTCGGTATTTTGGTTTTCCCTACATCGGGCCCTTAGTGTATTAGAAAGTGTAGAGCAGAACCAAACACCAAGGTATTTTATTTTTGTAGGACACAAGGGAAGTTAGTATTTGCAAACAGATATTGGTAAGGATGCGAGTTCAAATGGAGTATCTCTGTCTTGGAAACATTTTACTTCTATCCAGAAATGCTAGAATACAATTGAACTTCATGTAAAAAGGGAGGGAGGGAAGAAATAGGATTAGACATATAAATCAAAATATCTTCAGCATATGCTGATCACTTAGTGTCAGTGGAATTATGAATAAATCCTGAAATAAGTGAATTAACACAGATACGTTCAAGGAAGGGCTCTAAACACAAAAGAAATAACAGAGGTGAAAGAGGACAACCTTGACGAGTACCTCTATACAAGGAAAAGTATTTGGAGAAATGATTATTCACAAATATACTGGCATGAGGGCCAGAATATAACAATTTAATATAAGAAATACATTTCGGACCAAAACCAAACCATTGAAGGGTACATGTATTGTCAATTAATACGATTGAAAGCCTTCTCGGCATCTAGGGACAATGCTGCAAGAGGGAATTGATATTTTTTGTCAAAGGAGATAACATTGGATAACATTCGAGCATTGTCTGCAGCCAATCTGCCCTTAACAAAACCAGACTGATCAGTTTTAACTAATAATGGGACAATACTCTCAAGTCGAGAGGAAAGGATTTTAACAAATATCTTGCAGTCATAGTTAATTAAAGAAATAGGGCAATAATTTGTACATAAGGTGGGTTCTTTATCAGGTTTGAGAATGAGAACAATCAAGGCTTCCATAAAGGAACCAGATGCTTTAGAATCTTCAAGAAAAGAGTTGAATAGAGCAAGAAGTTTAGGAGCAAAAATAGAAGAAAAAGCTGAAAATAATTCAGCTGAGAGGCCATCAGGACCAGGTGCTTTAGATCTTTTTAATGATTTAATGGCATCCAATATTTCTTGAATAGTCATCTCATCTTCTAATGAATCAAATGTATCAGACAAAGATGGAGGTTTGGGAAGGGCTTCATAGCTGAGGTGGAGGTGCGGCCGCCGCTCACGAGAGGACAAGGCTGGCCCCCCTGTACGCGCAGGAGCTGATTGGTGGCGGAGGAGGCAGTGCATCACTCACTGTAGGGGACGGCGGAAGGGACCCTGCCGGTGAGTGCAAGTGTCTGGCCTTGGGGAGCCTGAGGGGCTGACGACGGCCATATTGCCCCTGGTGAGCGCTCGGCCTGCACAGTCTACTCTGGGCCATATAGGGCCCCTGGAGTGGGCACCTTTACATCCCTGGCTAGCGATGCGGCCCCCTCTGTCCTCGGACCTGTCGCTCTGAGCCCTGGTTCACCCCCTGGAGCTGCTGTGGGGCGGGCGGCGAGACTGCGGCCCCCTGGAGATTTGGTCGCCATCTTGGGGGCAGTACTTGGTAAGTACGTGGACATGAGGCGATTCTGTGGGCCTTGTGCGATAGATCTCCCTGGGTGAAGTTTTGGGTCCAAGAGACTGAGACGATTACTTCGAGGCCCACCTGTTCCCTTGAAGTTGGAGTGGGGCGAGTCCTGCGCCTGACTTAAACGCCATCCTGAGCTCCTGGGGGCTGCGCATATGCTTTTGCGAGAGCACCGTGGGCCTTGAGGGCGCACTGAGGGCCTGGCAGGAGGCACCGGGCACGGGCATTGCTAAAATCTTCTGAATAGCCACGACTGCCTGCATGCTTGGGCCAGTTGTATTGGGATTCCCCACCCCCTTGGAGTTGATACGAGGCCTGCAGACACATGAGTAGCCTGCTGCGTGGGGATGGTGCCCTCCTTAGGGTTCCTGCTTTGAGGGTGCCTGCCACGTGGTGTTGCAGCATGGGGTGGAATGGACTGGGATAGACTGGGATAGCCGCCACTATTGATTACTTCACTTGCCCCTACCCACTTGAACACTAAGTCTGGGCCCTGTTGTCTTGCAAAGGTGGTGCGGTACGTGCTTGCCCTGGATATAGCAATCACATCGCCGGCGGGCACCACGAGCTAGTGGGGGGATCAGACGACTGACATTCCAGCCGCTGCTGTTCTCCCTAGAGGCCCGTGCATCTGCTGCATAGTGAGTTTCCTTGAAAACCAGACGCTCTGTGAGCAGTACTACGGACCCTCGCTGCCCATAGCGACTAGCATTCTGCAGGACACCTATGGATTCGCAATGACACGCTCAAAAGGGGGCAAGGACGCCTCGGTGGTGACCCCCAGAGACAACCCTGTAGCAGCAATGTGGGGCAAGGTAGGCACGTCTGCCCCCGCCGAGGTGGCTCCGCCGGTCGGAGGGGACTCGCCGCCAATAGCACAAGCGTTTATGGCCTCATTCATGTCCGAACTAAAAACTGAAATAAGCTCCCTGCGCACTGAGGTGCACTCTTGTGTTCGGGAACTCAGGAAGGAGGTTACAGACTTGGACGAACGAGTGGATGGGTTGGAGAAGACAGCCAACGCCCGTACGGAGGACCAGGAACAACTCTGGCAACGCCTGGCCACCCTGGAAGAGAAAAATATAGAACTGCAACTGAAACAGGAAGACCTGGAGAACCGGAGTCGCCGGACCAATCTCTGCATTCCGGGGGTTCCTCTCGGAGCGGAAGAGAAAGACATTATGACTAACGTGACACGGCTCCTTCACAAGGTCTGGGGGGACGATGATGCTTCCCCGCCGGCCCTGGACCGGGCCCATCGGGTCTCCGGGCCCGCAGGAAGACCGGTCGTCCTCCTGGAAATTTTAACCAGGGTCCACTTCTTCACAGAAAAGGAGGCTATACTCAAGGCGGTGCAAGCTAAACAGGACCTCACCTATGATGGGAACAAGACCCAGATTTTTCAGGACCTAGTACCTAACACCTTAAAAAGGCGCCACGCTTTAAGCCTGTGACGGACAAGCTGCGGAGCATGGACATTTCATATCAGTGGGGGCACACATTCGCCCTCATTTTTCAGTGGGAGTCCAAACGCAGAATGATGCGGTCCTACAAAGAAGCGGCTCAACTACTCCGGCTTCCCTCCTTACCGTCTGTCAGTCCCACTCATCTCCCCCCCTGCACGGGTACCTGCCAAACCATCCTGGTCTACTGTGCGTCGTTGCCGATGCTCGCCACCCCTTGATGAGCAATCGTCATCGCAGGCCAAGCAGGACATCATCGAACACATAATGTCCTTAGAGGGAGGTCCTTAGAGGGGGATAAGTCAGAGGCAGGTTCGTGCTCACCAACCCCCTGATAGACAGCTCACACATCTGCGGTGGACCGCAAGACTTGCCTCTGGGAGCGTGAGCTTTCCCTGCCGGGATTCATGCCTGCTCTAGCGAACTGGACAATACCCCAGCTTCCCGATTGCAGTGTAGATGGTGCCGGAGCACCTCCCCTGGACGAATACGAGAGCGGCTGAAGACCTACCCCTATCTGTTCTTGAGAGAGTGACATCTCTGGGATCACCCAAACCTTGTGGTGCAGGCTGTCCCGCGACTGTAACAGAACAATGTGGCCCGGTTGGCCATTGTTGGTTATTTACTTTTCATTCCTGTACTTTCCTACTTACCTAACTCTTCTTCCCTACTTTTTCTTGTCCACTAGGTGTGGTGGGCGGGAGACCCCGCTGCTGCGGCGCACCCCTCTTGACAGGACAGGCATGCTCTTGCGCCTCCTTTCCCTTACCCCAACCTACTTCCTATGGTGGCATGATGGACTAATTTGGGATCAGACACACTTATGGCTCTCCCATGCCCTTTAAAGGTCATATCCCTTAATGTTAAGGGGCTTAATTCTCCCAACAAGCGGCAGCAGATGTGGTGTTACCTTCTCCAACACAACCCAGACATTATCTTTCTCAAAGAAATCCACCTTTTAAAGATAGACATCCCACGCATGGCACACCCTAAATATCCCCTTTAATTCAGGGCCACGGCAACCACCAAAACGGCTGGACTGGCAATTCTGTGCAGAAATGGCATCAGGCAGGGGAGCTTAAAGTCTTTGGCAGCCCAGATGGACGTTTCATTAGAGATGGGGTGGGGATTGGGAAACGCCTAATCACTCTGTGTAATGTTTATGCGCTGAACCAGATGCAGGACTCCTACCTCCGGATGCTTTTGTGGGATCATGTGCCACAGGGCGCCCCTCATTGATCCTGGGGGGAGATTTTAACCTAGTATGGGACCCTAGGGTGGACTGTAGTGAAGCTTCTTCGAATGGGACGGGGGCCATGTCTTCCACTCTCCGGAGACAGATAGCAGATCTTAGCTTGATGGATTCATGGCGGTACCACTCTCCTGAGGTGCAGGATTTCTCGTACTACTCACACGCTCACCGCTCGTACTTGCGTATTGATTACCTGTTTATCTCTCACGCCCTGATACGGGATATGCTGGCGACATCTATTTCTGCCATATCGCTTTCTGACCATGCCCAGGTTGAGCTTCTCCTGCAGGACCCGGCCGCTTGCCCCACCCGCTCCCCGCGGTGGCGTCTGCCCCCGAACGTCCTGCGGGATCCAGCTGATGTGGAAAGCATACGGACTGCCATTGACTCTTACTTCGCGAGTAGTGATATACCCAAAACACCTTTCTTTGTGGTGTGGGATGCCTTCAAGGCTACAATCCGCGGCCATATGACATCTCTATCGATTGCGCTGGCTCGCGAGGCCCGACTCCTGGAGATAACCTCTCCAAGGACATTAAAAAAATAGAGAGACAAGACCAGGAACACCCCTTACTTGCATGTCGGTGGCAGCTTGCAAACCTCCGGGGACAACTCCGCGCCCTGCATACCAATAAAGCTGAGAGATACCTGCTAGTCTTAAAACAGCATTACTTTAAAGGGGGGGACAAAGTGGGCAAATTACTGGCGAAACGTCTGAGAGCGCGTGCAGTGAAGGCCTATATAGCTAACATACAACTGCCGGATGGAGTAAGGGTCACCACGGAGCGGGCCAAATGCGAGGCCTTTAGGGCCTATTCTGCTGCCCTTTACGCGGCAGAAGCACTGTCCCAGGACCTCATCAGTGATGCCCTTAACCAGTGTTCCTGGACCCTGATACATCCCCACCACGCCAAACAGCTAGAAGGTCCTCTCATTTCAGAGGAGCTGACGGCAGCATTAAAAGACCTCCCTCTTGGAAAGATACCGGGCCCGGATGGCCTACCACTGACCTTTTACTGCATGTTTCTGGTGCAACTCCAGCCTCACCTCTTGCTACTGTACAAGTCTTTCTCAGACACGGACGGGCCGATGCCCTCCATGGGTACGGCAGAAATAGCCCTTATACCCAAACCGGGGAAGGACCCCACATTATGTGCCTCCTACCACCCCATAGCTTTGTTGAATACTGACCGTAAAATCTACACCAAAATGCTTGCTAAACGCCTAGATCCCCACATGCCTGGTCTTGGAGCCGGATCAGGTTAGGGGGCGGATAATGTGCGTAGAATCTCATACCTGGAGGGGAAAGCACACCGCTGGAACATACCGACCTGCCTTCTGTCGCTTGACGCGGAGAAAGCGTTCGACCGGGTGGACTGGACCTTCCTCTGGGCGGTGTTGCAGAAAGTTGGACTGGGCTGGAATATGATTTCAATGATCATGGACCCCTACCTTTCCCCACAGGCTAGGGTAAGGGTCAATGGGCAGCTTACAGAACCCTTTTCCATTCTTAGGGGTACACGGCAGGGTTGCCCCCTGCCCCCTCTGCAGTTTGCCCTTGTAGTAGAGCCTCTAGCGGAGATGATCAGGTAGACGGCGGACATACATGGCCTCTCTTTCTGAGGTCGACAGAACAAGGTAGCGCTCTTCGCAGACAATCTTATCCTTACATTTTCTCAACGACAAATATCCCTCCCGGCACTTCACTCCCTACTACAGACCTTTGAGCGGGCCTCAGGCCTTAAAATTAATCATGGCAAATCCTGGGCCCTGAATCTTACAATCCCCGAGGAGGAGATACCAGTCTTGAACCGCTTGCTCCATATCAATGGGCCACTGGTCACATCCGGTACCTAGGACTTCAACTGACTCCCTCCCTGGACACGTGAACCCAAGTAAATTGGCGGGTATGCAGGAGGACTGTATTAGAGGACTTGAGAGGGTGGAAATCTCTGACGCTGTCCTGGTTGGGCAGACTTAATGCCATTAAAATGTCGATACTCCCCGACATTCTGTATTTATTCCAATGCCTTCCCAACCCAATCTTGCAGCACCAGATACAGAGCCTTCAACGAGACCTCACCACCTTCATATGGGACGGGCGTAGACGACGATTCTCCCACAAGATACTCATGCTACCGCAAGACAGAGGAGGGCTAGCATGCCCCACCTCCTGGAATACTCTTGGGACTCTCATCTTTGCTTTGTCTCAGAGTGGACAACCACTGAAAGTGAAAAGATCTGGCTCAATCTTACTGGGCTCCACCGTACTGTACTCTCCCGGAGCGCCTATATTGCTATGCCCACAAAAACAGTCCTAGACAACTGGGACAAGGTGGCAGTGCGCAAGGGACTCACGACCTTCCCCTCCCCACATACTCCTATTGTAGGTAACCCACTATTCCCTTCAGCCCTTCGCTCACAAACCTTTGATAAATGATTGCAAGGGGGATGCAGAGTGATCAGCGATCTATGTGAGGGAGGAACACTTAAGAAATTTGCTCAGTGGAGAGAGGAATTCCGCCTTCCACTTGGAGCGGGACTACAATATGCGCATCTGTGGCACTGGGTGTCCTCGCCGGAGATGCAGCAGGCGGCCATCCGCCCATTCACCCCCTTTGAGCGGCTGGTCCGTTCTTTTGACGAATCGAAGGGCCTTATCTCTCGGACATACCAGATTCTGCAGCACCCCCAGTACTGCCTACCCATCCATATCAACGCCCATGGCAACTGACGTCCCCCACGGAAATCACACCCGCGCAGTGGAAACGCCTATGACGTGACATTCCTAGGGTCTATCGTAGTATCTCGCAGAGGCAAAATGCATACAAAATTATGACACAATGGTATTACACTCCCTGCTCTAAAAGGAAGTCCTTAGTCATATTAAGAAGGTATTGGGCTTCCCCCTTCCGGAGTCCACAACCACGATCCTTTTGGGCTTCAAGCCTGCCAATCTAAAGGCACTTACCCACAGCGATGGGATTATAGCACTTCACATGCTCGGGGCTGCTAAACAACTTATAGCATTATATTGGAAGAAAGCGGAGACCCCCCAATTGCCGCTTGGTTTGTGCGCTAATGGCATGTAATAACCATGGAACTATTTACAGCGCGGCTGCAATCATGTGACACTCGCTTCACCGCTGTTTGGCAACCCTTAGTCAAATACTTTTGCAAAATAGAGCATGTGCACCACCTGACCTCCAAGCTTAGAGCTCTACGGCACTTTGAAGATGCCATACTCTCGTCTGCTCCCACCAGACTACTCCTGCAGTCAGATCAACTCTGCATGTAACTTCTTTTGACAAGTATTAGGACTCTCAATAACATGCGCTGCTGAACCCTCCCCCCCCCCGTCCGCCCGCTCGGCCTTTCCTTTTGCTGATCTCTATTTGTCTTTCCTACTACTCCTTCTCTTTCCGACACTTTTCTGTCCTCTCATCACTGCTCACTTTCTATGAGCCTCATGCCCGTGTTCTTAGTGTTTGTGTTTTGAAAGGGTCCTACGATTTCCCACAATAAACCAATATTGTTATATATAATGTGTCACATGGCTGGCCCAGCAAGGGTTGTAGGCGACATGCTGTGTTCAAGTTAGTTTGCTACTGCTCCTTCATACTTGTGGAGACTCTCCTACAGAACTTGGTCGGCCCTAAATAGGGTTGTGGGCCTGAAGCTGTGTACAACTGGACCTGTGTTCTACTCTTTATCCAAAAATAAAACAGATTTCAAACAAAAAAGACTTACGAAAAAGAATAGCAACACCGCCCTTACGATTAGAAGATGGATAATAAAAAATTCAACCCACCCATTGTCTTTTTAGTTTAAGAGATTCCACATCATTACAATGAGTTTCTTGTATGAACGCAACATGGGAATTCAATCTAGACAAATGAGAAAGTACCTATTGTCTTTTAACAGGGTGTCCCAGACCACGAACGTTACACGTGACAACACTACACATATTGGGAGGAGAGGGAGGTAGTACATGAATGGAGATGATACACTTCAGGGATACAGCTGGAAACAAAATACACCATTTATTAAAAAATATGAAAAACAATGTACACAACAACAAATGACACAAATGAGCACAAGCATCATGAAAAATGTAAAGAAAGAACAAACAGTGAAGAAAAGAGAAAGAGAAGGAACTAATAAGAAAAAGGAATAGATCGAGGAAAGAAATCCAGATCTAAGATGTTGAGAAAACAGACTGAGCATGGGGCGCAACAGCACCGAAAACAGACGGAACAACAGAGAGAAAAATATTAAAAAGTAAGAAAATGAACAGCCATAAGGAACCAAGTATAGAAGAATGCAAAAAGATTAAGGACGTTGAATGGAACCATCAACAGAACTCAATGAAATATTCTGAAGAAAAGACTTCAATTTAACAGGATCATCAAAAAATAAACGAGTAGAACCTTCATGGGTACTTTTACACAAACAAGGATGCTAAATGCCATAACGAATATGCAACTGTCTCATCTGAGGGCGGAGAGCGAAAAAATTCCTTTCTTATAGCATTTGTTGGATTGGTGAGATCCTGTGAAAGGTAAACTGTGTGACCCGACCATATGAGGCGACGTTTCACATTTGCTGCCTTAAGAACACGCATGAGATCTGTAAATTCCAGGAATAACATTATAATTCCTCTGGGTCTAGAAGAGGTTGGTTGAAAACGTCCAAGAAGATGCCCACGTTGGATATTTAATGAATGTTCTAACTGAAGATCTAAAAGTTCTGGCAGGAACCTCCTGAGGAAAAGCAGGAGGTCTAGACCCTCCAGATTCTCTGGTAAACCATATTGACAAAGGTTATTACGTCTGTTACGATTTTCAAGAACTTCTGTATGGAGCTTGAGACACTGGATCTTCTGTCCTACAATAGGAATCTTGGTAGAAACGTCATGCAAATCACTGATTTGGTGTTCCATATCGAACACTTTAGCTTCCATACTAATCCACCTGTCTTCAATTTGTTGGAGCTTCTCATTAGTAGAAGACATAAAAGATTTCAGCCCCCTCACTTCATTCAGAATGGTATCAGGAGCAGGATTTTGAGATGACAAGAAGGGAGATGGGGGGTCATTTCTAGCCCTCTTGGGTCTAGTACCAGAAGATGATGCTCTTACAGGGGTTGGAATTTCACTAGCCATCGTGAAATGTCGAGAAGGACGATGAAGCACTTTAAATGGGGGTCACTCGCCGCCAGTAGCACAAGCGTTTATTGCCTCATTCATGTCCGAACTAAAAACTGAAATAAGCTCCCTGCGCACTGAGGTGCACTCTTGTGTTCGGGAACTCAGGAAGAAGGTTACAGACTTGGACGAACGAGTGGATGGGTTGGAGAAGACAGCCAACGCCCGTACGGAGGACCAGGAACAACTCTGGCAACGCCTGGCCACCCTGGAAGAGAAAAATATAGAACTGCAACTGAAACAGGAAGACCTGGAGAACCGGAGTCGCCGGAACAATCTCTGCATTCCGGGGGTTCCTCTCGGAGCGGAAGAGAAAGACATTATGACTAACGTGACACAGCTCCTTCACAAGGTCTGGGGGGACGATGATGCTTTCCCGCCGGCCCTGGACCGGGCCCATCGGGTCTCCGGGCCCACAGGAAGACCGGTCGTCCTCCTGGACATTTTAACCAGGGTCCACTTCTTCACAGAAAAGGAGGCTATACTCAAGGCGGTGCAAGCTAAACAGGACCTCACCTATGATGGGAACAAGACCCAGATTTTTCAGGACCTAGTACCTAACACCTTAAAAAGGCGCCACGCTTTAAGCCTGTGACGGACAAGCTGCGGAGCATGGACATTTCATATCAGTGGGGGCACACATTCGCCCTCATTTTTCAGTGGGAGTCCAAACGCAGAATGATGCGGTCCTACAAAGAAGCGGCTCAACTACTCCGGCTTCCCTCCTTACCGTCTGCCAGTCCCACTCATCTCCCCCCCTGCACGGGTGCCTGCCAAACCATCCTGGTCTACTGTACGTCGTTGCCGATGCTCGCCACCCCTTGATGAGCAATCGTCATCGCAGGCCAAGCAGGACATCATCGAACACATAATGTCCTTAGAGGGAGGTCCTTAGAGGGGGATAAGTCAGAGGCAGGTTCGTGCTCACCAACCCCCTGATAGACAGCTCACACATCTGCGGTGGACCGCAAGACTTGCCTCTGGGAGCGTGAGCTTTCCCTGCCGGGATTCATGCCTGCTCTAGCGAACTGGACAATACCCCAGCTTCCCGATTGCAGTGTAGATGGTGCCAGAGCACCTCCCCTGGACGAATTCGAGAGCGGCTGAAGACCTACCCCTATCTGTTCTTGAGAGAGTGACATCTCTGGGATCACCCAAACCTTGTGGTGCAGGCTGTCCCGCGACTGTAACAGAACAATGTGGCCCGGTTGGCCATTGTTGGTTATTTACTTTTCATTCCTGTACTTTCCTACTTACCTAACTCTTCTTCCCTACTTTTTCTTGTCCACTAGGTGTGGCGGGCGGGAGACCCCGCTGCTGCGGCGCGCCCCTCTTGACAGGACAGGCATGCTCTTGCGCCTCCTTTCCCTTACCCCAACCTACTTCCTATGGTGGCATGATGGACTAATTTGGGATCAGACACACTTATGGCTCTCCCATGCCCTTTAAAGGTCATATCCCTTAATGTTAAGGGGCTTCATTCTCCCAACAAGCGGCAGCAGATGTGGTGTTACCTTCTCCAACACAACCCAGACATTATCTTTCTCAAAGAAATCCACCTTTTAAAGATAGACACCCCACGCATGGCACACCCTAAATATCCCCTTTAATTCAGGGCCACGGCAACCACCAAAACGGCTGGACTGGCAATTCTGTGCAGAAATGGCATCAGGCAGGGGAGCTTAAAGTCTTTCGCAGCCCAGATGGACGTTTCATTAGAGATGGGGTGGGGATTGGGAAACGCCTAATCACTCTGTGTAATGTTTATGCGCTGAACCAGATGCAGGACTCCTACCTCCGGATGCTTTTGTGGGATCATGTGCCACAGGGCGCCCCTCATTGATCCTGGGGGGAGATTTTAACCTAGTATGGGACCCTCGGGTGGACTGTAGTGAAGCTTCTTCGAATGGGACGGGGGCCATGTCTTCCACTCTCCGGAGACAGATAGCAGATCTTAGCTTGATGGATTCCTGGCGGTACCACTCTCCTGAGGTGCAGGATTTCTCGTACTACTCACACGCTCACCGCTTGTACTTTCGTATTGATTACCTGTTTATCTCTCACGCCCTGATACGGGATATGCTGGCGACATCTATTTCTGCCATATCGCTTTCTGACCATGCCCAGGTTGAGCTTCTCCTGCAGGACCCGGCCGCTTGCCCCACCCGCTCCCCGCGGTGGCGTCTGCCCCCGAACGTCCTGCGGGATCCAGCTGATGTGGAAAGCATACGGACTGCCATTGACTCTTACTTCGCGAGTAGTGATATACCCAAAACGCCTTTCTTTGTGGTGTGGGATGCCTTCAAGGCTACAATCCGCGGCCATATGACATCTCTATCGATTGCGCTGGCTCGCGAGGCCCGACTCCTGGAGATAACCTCTCCAAGGACATTAAAAAAATAGAGAGACAAGACCAGGAACACCCCTTACTTGCGTGTCGGTGGCAGCTTGCAAACCTCCGGGGACAACTCCGCGCCCTGCGTACCAATAAAGCTGAGAGATACCTGCTAGTCTTAAAACAGCATTACTTTAAAGGGGGAGACAAAGTGGGCAAATTACTGGCGAAACGTCTGAGAGCGCGTGCAGTGAAGGCCTATATAGCTAACATACAACTGCCGGATGGAGTAAGGGTCACCACGGAGCGGGCCAAATGCGAGGCCTTTAGGGCCTATTCTGCTGCCCTTTACGCGGCAGAAGCACTGTCCCAGGACCTCATCAGTGATGCCCTTAACCAGTGTTCCTGGACCCTGATACATCCCCACCACGCCAAACAGCTAGAAGGTCCTCTCATTTCAGAGGAGCTGACAGCAGCATTAAAAGACCTCCCTCTTGGAAAGATACCGGGCCCGGATGGCTTACCACTGACCTTTTACTGCATGTTTCTGGTGCAACTCCAGCCTCACCTCTTGCAACTGTACAAGTCTTTCTCAGACACGGACGGGCCGATGCCCTCCATGGGTATGGCAGAAATAGCCCTTATACCCAAACCGGGGAAGGACCCCACATTATGTGCCTCCTACCACCCCATAGCTTTGTTGAATACTGACCGTAAAATCTACACCAAAATGCTTGCTAAACGCCTAGATCCCCACATGCCTGGTCTTGGAGCCGGATCAAGTTAGGGGGCGGATAATGTGCGTAGAATCTCATACCTGGTGGGGAAAGCACACCACTGGAACATACCGACCTGCCTTCTGTCGCTTGACGCGGAGAAAGCGTTCGACCGGGTGGACTGGACCTTCCTCTGGGCGGTGTTGCAGAAAGTTGGACTGGGCTGGAATATGATTTCAATGATCATGGACCCCTACCTTTCCCCACAGGCTAGGGTAAGGGTCAATGGGCAGCTTACAGAACCCTTTTCCATTCTTAGGGGTACACGGCAGGGTTGCCCCCTGCCCCCTCTGCTGTTTGCCCTTGTAGTAGAGCCTCTAGCGGAGATGATCAGGCAGACGGCGGACATACATGGCCTCTCTTTCTCAGGTCGACAGAACAAGGTAGCGCTCTTCGCAGACAATCTTATCCTTACATTTTCTCAACGACAAATATCCCTCCCGGCACTTCACTCCCTACTACAGACCTTTGAGCGGGCCTCAGGCCTTAAAATTAATCATGGCAAATCCTGGGCCCTGAATCTTACAATTCCTGAGGAGGAGATACCAGTCTTGAACCGCTTGCTCCATATCAATGGGCCACTGGTCACATCCGGTACCTAGGACTTCAACTGCCTCCCTCCCTGGACACGTGAACCCAAGTAAATTGGCGGGTATGCAGGAGGACTGTATTAGAGGACTTGAGAGGGTGGAAATCTCTGACGCTGTCCTGGTTGGGCAGACTTAATGCCATTAAAATGTCGATACTCCCCGACATTCTGTATTTATTCCAATGCCTTCCCAACCCAATCTTGCAGCACCAGATACAGAGCCTTCAACGAGACCTCACCACCTTCATATGGGACGGGCGTAGACGACGATTCTCCCACAAGATCCTCATGCTACCGCAAGACAGAGGAGGGCTAGCATGCCCCACCTCCTGGAATACTCTTTGGACTCTCATCTTTGCTTTGTCTCAGAGTGGACAACCACTGAAAGTGAAAAGATCTGGCTCAATCTTACTGGGCTCCACCGTACTGTACTCTCCCGGAGCGCCTATATTGCTATGCCCACAAAAACAGTCCTAGACAACTGGGACAAGGTGGCAGTGCGCAAGGGACTGACGACCTTCCCCTCCCCACATACTGCTATTGTAGGTAACCCACTATTCCCTTCAGCCCTTCGCTCACAAACCTTTGATAAATGATTGCAAGGGGGATGCAGAGTGATCAGCGATCTATGCGAGGGAGGAACACTTAAGAAATTTGCTCAGTGGAGAGAGGAATTCCGCCTTCCACTTGGAGCGGGACTACAATATGCGCATCTGTGGCACTGGGTGTCCTCGCCGGAGATGCAGCAGGCGGCCATCCGCCCATTCACCCCCTTTGAGCGGCTGGTCCGTTCTTTTGACGAATCGAAGGGCCTTATCTCTCGGACATACCAGATTCTGCAGCACCCCCAGTACTGCCTACCCATCCATATCAACGCCCATGGCAACTGACGTCCCCCACGGAAATCACACCCGCGCAGTGGAAACGCCTATGACGTGACATTCCTAGGGTCTATCGTAGTATCTCGCAGAGGCAAAATGCATACAAAATTATGACACAATGGTATTACACTCCCGCTCGACTGCATAACATGTTCCCTGCCTGATCCCCTTAGTGCTGGAGGTGCTCGACTGCATCTGGAGATTCTATTCACATTTGGTGGGCTTGCCCACTCCTGACCTGCTCTGAAAGGAAGTCCTTAGTCATATTAAGAAGGTATTGGGCTTCCCCCTTCCGGAGTCCACAACCACGATCCTTTTGGGCTTCAAGCCTGCCAATCTAAAGGCACTTACCCACAGCGATGGGATTATAGCACTTCACATGCTCGGGGCTGCTAAACAACTTATAGCATTATATTGGAAGAAAGCGGAGACCCCCCAATTGCCGCTTGGTTTGTGCGCTAATGGCATGTAATAACCATGGAACTATTTACAGCGCGGCTGCAATCATGTGACACTCGCTTCACCGCTGTTTGGCAACCCTTAGTCAAATACCTTTGCAAAATAGAGCATGTGCACCACCTGACCTCCAAGCCTAGAGCTCTACGGCACTTTGAAGATGCCATACTCTCGTCTGCTCCCACCAGACTACTCCTGCAGTCAGATCAACTCTGCGTGTAACTTCCTTTGACAAGTATTAGGACTCTCAATAACATGCGCTGCTGAACCCTCCCCCCCCCGTCCGCCCGCTCGGCCTTTCCTTTTGCTGCTCTCTATTTGTCTTTCCTACTACTCCTTCTCTTTCCGACACTTTTCTGTCCTCTCATCACTGCTCACTTTCTATGAGCCTCATGCCCGTGTTCTTAGTGTTTGTGTTTTGAAAGGGTCCTACGATTTCCCACAATAAACCAATATTGTTATATATAATGTGTCACATGGCTGGCCCAGCAAGGGTTGTAGGCAACATGCTGTGTTCAAGTTAGTTTGCTACTGCTCCTTCATACTTGTGGAGACTCTCCTACAGAACTTGGTCGGCCCTAAATAGGGTTGTGGGCCTGAAGCTGTGTACAACTGGACCTGTGTTCTACTCTTTATCCAAAAATAAAACAGATTTCAAACAAAAAAGACTTACGAAAAAGAATAGCAACACCGCCCTTACGATTAGAAGATGGATAATAAAAAATTCAACCCACCCATTGTCTTTTTAGTTTAAGAGATTCCACATCATTACAATGAGTTTCTTGTATGAACGCAACATGGGAATTCAATCTAGACAAATGAGAAAGTACCTATTGTCTTTTAACAGGGTGTCCCAGACCACGAACGTTACACGTGACAACACTACACATATTGGGAGGAGAGGGAGGTAGTACATGAATGGAGATGATACACTTCAGGGATACAGCTGGAAACAAAATACACCATTTATTAAAAAATATGAAAAACAATGTACACAACAACAAATGACACAAATGAGCACAAGCATCATGAAAAATGTAAAGAAAGAACAAACAGTGAAGAAAAGAGAAAGAGAAGGAACTAATAAGAAAAAGGAATAGATCGAGGAAAGAAATCCAGATCTAAGATGTTGAGAAAACAGACTGAGCATGGGGCGCAACAGCACCGAAAACAGATGGAACAACAGAGAGAAAAATATTAAAAAGTAAGAAAATGAACAGCCATAAGGAACCAAGTATAGAAGAATGCAAAAAGATTAAGGACGTTGAATGGAACCATCAACAGAACTCAATGAAATATTCTGAAGAAAAGACTTCAATTTAACAGGATCATCAAAAAATAAACGAGTAGAACCTTCATGGGTACTTTTACACAAACAAGGATGCTAAATGCCATAACGAATATGCAACTGTCTCATCTGAGGGCGGAGAGCGAAAAAATTCCTTTCTTATAGCATTTGTTGGATTGGTGAGATCCTGTGAAAGGTAAACTGTGTGACCCGACCATATGAGGCGACGTTTCACATTTGCTGCCTTAAGAACACGCATGAGATCTGTAAATTCCAGGAATAACATTATAATTCCTCTGGGTCTAGAAGAGGTTGGTTGAAAACGTCCAAGAAGATGCCCACGTTGGATATTTAATGAATGTTCTAACTGAAGATCTAAAAGTTCTGGCAGGAACCTCCTGAGGAAAAGCAGGAGGTCTAGACCCTCCAGATTCTCTGGTAAACCATATTGACAAAGGTTATTACGTCTGTTACGATTTTCAAGAACTTCTGTATGGAGCTTGAGACACTGGATCTTCTGTCCTACAATAGGAATCTTGGTAGAAACGTCATGCAAATCACTGATTTGGTGTTCCATATCGAACACTTTAGCTTCCATACTAATCCACCTGTCTTCAATTTGTTGGAGCTTCTCATTAGTAGAAGACATAAAAGATTTCAGCCCCCTCACTTCATTCAGAATGGTATCAGGAGCAGGATTTTGAGATGACAAGAAGGGAGATGGGGGGGTCATTTCTAGCCCTCTTGGGTCTAGTACCAGAAGATGATGCTCTTACAGGGGTTGGAATTTCACTAGCCATCGTGAAATGTCGAGAAGGACGATGAAGCACTTTAAATGGGGGTCACAACCTGCCCATATGCTAAATATACACACTGCAAGGATAGACAAGGACGCAGAAGGAATGTTAGTAAATCACAAAAAGCATTCTCTCAGTCCTCCTTGCTCAAGGGAAAAAAGAAAAGAGTACTCAGCAAACATACTCATTGCAGAAAAAGAGGAGTATGTGGCACCACATGCAGGAAATAGTAGATGATGAGAGCCCAATTAGTCACAATGTGCCAATATAAAATAGGCGAAGCTGAGTAAGCAGGTATTAATAGTTAAAAATAGCAACAGCTGCAGTAGAAAAAGGAAGGAGAAAACGCTGCCGCATGTTAGAAATCAGAAACACCGGTTTTAGCTCAGTAGGAAGTCTGAAGCAGTGAGCTGCAAGCACAAAATGGCGCAGCTCGCGTTTATTAGGAGAAATTCACCACTGCTGTGTCACACAGGACTGCAGACAACGTCATAACGGCTCGGACCACTCCGAGGCATCAGGACGATGTCGTCTCGCCTCCAACGCTGCCAAAAACTGCTAAAATATCAGAAAGATCTCCGCGTCTGTGCGGGGCGCAGCTCAGAGCCGCCATCTTGATGTGGCGCGTGACCACGGCTCATGGATACTGCCCCTTTAACATGAATCTTATGCCAGAAGCAGCATCCATTTATTGAACATGGACTCATAGGCAGTACTACTAAATATGTTGCCTTTTAAAGTATACTGTTTATCAGAACTGACAGACTGCAGAAGTTGTTTTTTCCCCAAGAGTAAACAAATTAAAATTTGCACAGGAGTGTATCATATTCACCTGGATCCACAAATCTGCTCAACAAACTCAACATCACAACTATTTAGTGTGTTAATATATCACCTCTTTTGGGGGCAATAGAACAATTGACCATGCGCACTCCACCCACTAAGCCAGTTTCACCTCTGGCTTAAAACGTTTATAACAAATAATACTGAGTTGTAGGGAGTAATGTTATATTATACATAACAAACAATTCAATCCATACAGCTTGAAATTACATTTATTCGTCAATTATTAAGAAATTAATGTATTTGTACACGTATTACATAACATTAATACACAAATACTCCCCACACCTCAGTATTATTTTGTGTGTCAGTCTCTGTGAGTTTTAATTGAGAAAATAATCTCTCCATATCTGCATTGCTGCCTGGGAAAGAAAGCACAACGGAAATCAGTTGTTTTTTGATTTTAGAAACAACACATTGCAGCTTTGAAAAAGCTTTTTGGTCATTTCGATGCACATGATAAGTTGTTGCCTGATAGCCAACAAAGCAGAATGGGTCAATATCTGACAGGTAGTGGCTTACTGTAAAAATCAAACCAATTTTCAATTAAGTTATACAGCACTCCAAAAATGACCATAATATTCCAAGGATGTCTGCAACCTCAGGGGCACTTAGCTCATCCCTTTGTAGTTGAAGGATAGATGTCTTAAAATGCTTACAATATCATGGACGATGAAAATGTAGACTTATCCATTTTCATATAGCTTTGGGTGTCTTTTCTTGTCTAGGAAGTAGGATTTCAGTGCTGGCCAGCACAGAAGCAGTCGATCGATGTGTAAGAATAGGATGAGCCACAGTGTTGGGACATGCTGAAGCAAAGGCTGCCACTCTTGGTCCCCAAATAAAAAAACTCTTTTAGGCCAGCTATTTTGCTGAGGAAGAGTAATGATTGTACGCTTTTAAAACAAAATGAGTCTGCATCAATAGAAAGGCAATCAATAGCTTATGTAGCACTGTTGTGCAGGATGTGGGCCAGACAGTTTGCTGGAAGAATGCCTTAATTTGCTCTCTTCAGTAGCCCAAACACAGACAGATGGTACCCATAATTCACACTTGTATTATCCTTACAGTATGCAGCTACTTTTTCCAACTTCAATCCATGTTCTGTTAATTTACTTGTGATCCGATGTGCAATTGAAGTTACGGTCTCAGCTGCACCATCCTAGATATCTAGCAAAGTGTATTTCACCCAAAAGGTGAAGCTGAAATGCTTCAACAAAAGTGGATATTGTTTAATGCATCCCTTTTTTGACGAATCGCTGCAAACCGAAAAATATTTGTACTGTATATGCTTGCAGCAGAAATAAAGTTGCAAGAACATTTTCCGTAATACTTGAACCCTTTGAGCTGTCGTAGGAAGCCTTTGTCGCAATGGATGTTTGGATAAATGGCTTTGGATAGCTTTTTTTTTTGTCCTCATCTCACCCGCAAGCTCCTGCACATCTTAAAAAGCCATATATCCGCAACTGGGCGCCCCATGGCTTACTGTGCTTGCTTAGGTTGTCCAGACCAGCCCCGGTTATTTTGAGGGCTAAGTGTAATCATAGGACCATAGGAGGACCCAACAAATATTATATAAGTCTCAATTCTCTACGCCAGCTCGAGAGGGGCAGCCAGATGTTTGTGGAGCTAGCCTCAGTTCCGTGTGGTCTAGGCGAGCCATAGAAAATGCAGCTTTAAGCCAATCCTCTCTCTTCGAAGGATGGGGATCTGTCCACTTCATACATATTTCTCTTCGGGCCAGTAGCATCATGTATAGAAGCAACTCTCTATGAATCTGTGAAAGGTTCAGAGTAGATATGCCATTGTTTCCAAAGAATACCAATGATAAATTAACCCCAATGTTTACTTTAAAGATGCCACGGAGAATATCCCCCACCCCCTTCCAAAAGGCTCTTAATTCGGGGCACTCGTAAAAGATATGGATGGGGTGGGCGGCGGGGCAAACCTGGCTATCTTAGCTGGTGTATAGTAGAGTCGATTGGTGACAAAAAAAGATTTTTCTTTAGACTGGCTGGTTTGATACATTTGTATAATAATTTCAGAGAGAGCTTGAGTAAATCTCCAATGTTGGGCTCAAAGGGAGATTGATTCCAGACCGAGGATTGTGGTGGAAGAGCCAAATCTTCTGCATCTAAAGACTTCTTATACCAGATAGAAATTTCTTTCTTTTTTGGCTGTGCAGATTGGAAAAGAATCTCAGTGTCCAAGTCTCCAGTTATTTCCCCCTTTCCTGCTTCATACCAAGATTTAAGTTGTATATACTTGAACTTGGAGAACCCAGTGCCTATCTTGGCTCTTAGTAAATCCCAATGCTGAATTCTTTCTCGATCTACCAAGTCAGACCAGATGGTTATGCCTGCTCTCTTAATGGGTACAGCCAGACTATCTTGGAGGCAGAATGGTGTCCCAGTGGAATCCCAAATAGGTGCAAATTTTGAATAATAACCAATTCCCCACCTGCTTCTCACTTTGAACCATGTTTCCAGGGTGGCCCTAAGGACCTTAGTTCAGACACATTTGTTTAAAGTACCTCGGGCCCCAAACTTGTATAAAAAGCCTTCTCCACCTCCTCTGCCCTCCATCATAGCCATTTTGCCCAGCAGTCTCCCCCACGATTAATCCCCCAGTTTAGAAAGTAGCATCTGGATATCTTTAAATTGGAATGCAACAGAATACCATCCTGTTGTCCGGGAGAGCCAACCCTCCTTTAGTGAGCCTATTCCTCAACTTTTTCCAGGATAGCCTTACTCCTTTATCTTCCCAAATAAAGCTCCCGATTTTACTTTGAATCTTAGAGATACATGAGCTGGGGAAGACCAAGGGGACTGCCTTAAACAGGTAAGTCAATTTTGGGAGGATGACCATCTTCACCAGGTTGACCTTCCCATAGATTGTCAAGGGAAGGTTCCTCCATTTAATAAAGAGACAATCAATTTATTTAGTGATTTTACTCAAATTAATCTGGGGAATTTTGTCTAATTATTTTACTATATAAATTCTCAAGTATTTTATCTCTTTACTGGTCGGGCCCTCCCATTGTTCGATGTTCCAACACATCACCTCCATTTTGGAGGAGTTAGCTAAATAGCCAGAGAAGGAGCCAAATTCTTCCAGGAGAGCTTTAACCCTCAGGATGGTCGCCCCGGGGTTGCTAGAATATAATATTATTTTGTCCGCATATAGGGCTAACTTACATTGATAGTTCTGAGATATAAAGGGATAAATTAAATCGTCCAGCCTGATGGCCTGCACCAGCGGCTCTATATAGATATCAAATACCCCTCTGGATATTGAAGCTAGAGGTTAGCATGCCATTTAATAGAATCCTTGCAGATGCTCCTTGGTAGCATTTTCTCAGGGTCTGAATAAAAATGGGTCCGAAACCCATAGTCCTGAGTACCTCCCAGAGATACGCCCAGCAGACCCTGTCAAATGCCTTGGCCGCGTCCAAGGCAACTACTGCCAAGGGATCTGATCTTACTACGGCCAAGTCGATATTGCCTACGAGCAGCTGTGTCTGCTCCTGTATGTATCTCCCGGCTACAAAGTCCTTCTGGTTGATATTGACCAGATTGGGGACCAATTTAGGCAGTCTCCCTGCTAGAATACCCTTAAAGATCTTATAATCGGCATTCAGCAGGGAGATCTGACGATAGGAGTCAGCTTTTAATGGGTCCTTACCTGGTTTGAGTATTAGTACTATGGTTGCTTCCTTCCAGGATGGGGGGATCTCGCCTGCTGGGCTATATACTGAGTTAAACAGGGTACCCAGTACCGGTACTAGTTCTTCTGATAAGAGTTTATAAACTTAATTCGACAGTGCATCTGTTCCTGATGCTTTGTTGTTTTTAGATTCCTTTATTTGTTTTTTAAATTCTTCAAAAGTTATACGAACATCAAGGAGATTACGCCTTGCTTCGGTTAATGCTGGCAAAGATTTACCCCTTAACCACAATTGTATTTCATCTAGAGAGGGGGCTAGGTTCTCTCTGTAGAGGTCCGAGAAGAGGGTGAGAAGACAGGTCTGCATGTGCTCTACTCTAATTGATTTTACCCCATTGTTGTTTATTATAAGCTCATTAATATTGTTCGTTGAGCGATCAGTTCTTGCTTTCCAGGCCAGTAAAGCCCCAGCCTTCTCCACATACTAATAATTTTGCATTTTCTTAATAAGCCATTGCGTCCTGCAAATCTGGTCCAATTCTCCCCTATACTCCTGCCGGACCCCCTCTAGGTCTCCCTGGACTTTTGCTAACCTTCCTGGGCTCCCCTGGCTCCCCTGGTTGAGTCAATTCCTTTCTGTTTCTAATTGCAGGATTCTCCCTTCCATATTACTTAACTCCCGGGCTTCAGCCCGATTCTTAGAGCAGATAAGACCATGCAGTCTGCCCCTCAGGGTGGCCTTAAAGACGGGATGACTTTGGACAGCTTGAACCCACAATCCAAGGAGCAGTAGGAAGTATGATGCTTGACAGCATAGTACGCTTGGATCATCTCTGTTGCTGTAAGCATAGAAGAAAAACAAACTGCATATGTATATGCAGAGAAGGTCCCCAGTGATGAAGAAAATAATAACACATTGGGAGTTGAAGCTGAAAATTCGAATGAAAGGGTCAAACCAAAAGAAAGTAGAATCTGTTCTTGATATGAATGGGGGATGGAAACATGTTAAGAGCAGTCCGACTTGGCTATAACTGCTGTACATCTGAATAGTGTAGTAGTGGTTTAATAAATGGCTGGCACTGTGATGCCAATGTATAAGCCTCAAATAGAGTGTACTAATGCAAGATGAGTTTACATAGCTAATGTAGGAAAGTAGGATCTGCTTCTTATGGTTACCCCCAGGTTGTGCTTGATGTGATGCTGTTTTTGACTAGTCTGACTGGGATCCTGCTAATCATGCCCCCAGTCTATCTGCTTTCTCCCTACACTGTTCTGTTCAGTACCTAGGTACATCACAGATTGGATACTGGGGTACCCTTATCAGTCCCTAGAATATGGTACCCATGTACCCAGGGCATAGGTACCCCAGAGGTCTCCCATGGACTGAAACATGCGTTATGCCACCCATGAGAGACCATTCAAATTGAACCTACAGGCCTGCTATTGCACGCCTTGTACGTTGGTGCATGCACCACTTACTAAAGATATTAGGTTACTATATCTAAGGGTCACTGCACTTAAAATGTATAACTCACCCCTGTAGCAGGCCTTTACAATCCTAAGGACAGGGCGCTCGGCTCTAAGTGAGAGGGTGCCCCTGTATGAGCAGGACACCCTTGCAACCTACGGAGTCCATTCTCCTGGGGTGTCAGTGAAGCAGCCCTATTCCTTATAGAGGGGCACCGCATAATTGCACGATGACCATCGTGAAAACGGCTGCAACAAATCCTATCATGTTTGGTATCAAACATGTTGGAATCATAACCCCCCACTGAAAACGGTCTGGGGGGTATGATTCCAAGCACTGAAAGAGCCCTCCGTTAGGCTTTCAGTGTTCCCGGTACCAGCCTTTTAGTCGCGAACAGCACAAAATGGTTACTGCCGACCAGAGATACATTCCTGCCCTCCTGCTGCTGAACCAAGCTCAAGCAGGGAAGGCAGAACAATAGGCATCTTGTCACAGGGAGGTGTGACAACCTTCCAGACAGAATTTAGTATATTAGGGCTGGGTGGGTGCGCTTGCCAGCACCTGACAGTCTGCATGAGGGTCACATTGGTGTCCCCGTGCATAGTCCAGTTCAAACCGGTCCTGGGAGCAGTAGGCTCCCGCTCGTGGGCCTGACTTCATCTCCATTCCAGTCTGCTGCACCATCTGCGCTTGTGCATGATACAGGAACCTTCCAAGGCCTCTGAAGCTTCAAGGACAACCGAAGTAATCAGTTTGTAATCAGTTTGAGTGAATGAGTCACTCTAGTGTATTCACCGGCACCACAACAAAGATGACCTATCTGCAGATTCCAAGCTCCTCTGGACTCTGTGGGCTTTGCAACACAGGTGGTAGTTTACCTTAGCTGCTGAGACCTGCTCTACTCTCTTACCAAGTTTGAGGCAAGTAGTACTTGTGGGGGTTGCAATAAATGAACCCATGGGTACCCCATCCCCTTTGCAGTTGCAAAGGCTTGTTGACATCTTTGCAAGAAGTTCTTCGGGCTCCAGGTAGCCCCAACCTTGCGCACCTCCAGTGACCAGAGTCTTTGGCCACACCGCATCGTGTGCATTGTGTCCTGCATCTTTTATTGAGCTACTTGAGGTCCTCTCGCTACTTCTGTGCCTTTGGCCTGTGGGTCCATTTGAGGGTTACCTTTGTTTTCCTTGGGTCCCGCTGATTGCTTGGGGCCTGCCCTGACTCTCCAGATTGTGGTGAGTCTCCTGGACCTCGCTGGTCCCAACCGTGCACCTTCTTGACTGCCTTGATCAGTTGCATTTGGCAAGGCTTGCTGGTGCTCACGCCGGACATGACCCCTCAGCACTCGACAGCCTTTGGTCCAGGTTGTCCTCAGCATCGCCTAGTCATCGCAGCTGCAGAACCAAAGTCATCATCATCTTACCTGAAGCACCCGACATCGGAGGACATCCGTTTTCCAAGTCTCCTGCTCACCCCTGAGTGACATAGACACTGCCCCCTCTGCTTTCAGGTACTCCTCTTCAAGAATCCACATTTGAATTCCTCTGGACACTTTCTCCTCTTCCAACTGCGGCACTTTCCTGAAGTCCTCAATTGGGTTTGAAGGCAGTTACCGACGCCACTTCACACCTATGCACCTGGCTTCCCTGGGATAGGTAACTTGGGTACCACGGTATCCATGGGTAGGGTGGCTCTTTAACCTCTGTCTTCCATGGGGTTTCTTCAGGGTCCACTGGGTAGGGTCCCTAATCTTTAGAAATCCAACCGCGACTTGCACATAGACCAGCACGCGGTTGTGTCCACATACTGCACACGTTCTCCGTGGGGTCCCTATCTACTTACCTTGGGTGGTTCTGTGGGCCCACTGTGTATTAGTGCTATTTACTGTGACTTCTTTGCTAAATTATTGTGTGCTTTGTGTCTATCTCAGAGTAGGAGATACTGTAACATACTAGATAGTGTTATATAATAAATACATATTTTTATAAATACTTTGTGTAGTTCCTTTTTATTTAATTTATACTATAAGATTGCATTCTGGTAAAACAAGCTGCTTTACATTCCTTCAAGACTAAGCCTGAAGGCTGCTCTCCCCAGCTAACACTTGGATAGCTTTCTAAGGTTGTCTGAGACCTCTTAAATCACCATAAGGGTTGTCTGGACTGGTGTAAGGTGCCCACTTACATTAGTGGACATCATATACCAGGCCAGCTTCTTACAGATAATATGTAACTTGAAATAAAAAAAAGCCTTATCATAAAGCAAGAAAGTACTTTCGTTATTTCAAGCTCGTATCTCTGTTGCATACACTGCAGAATTGCCATCTTAACCCTGCTGGAGGCATTTTTCTTATGTTCCAATCCTCTTTCATGTGTTTTGATACCCCTCTGTTCTCCATTGGCAATGGAAAAGTCTTTGTTACAGATG
Organism: Lissotriton helveticus; assembly: GCF_964261635.1. NCBI lineage: Eukaryota > Metazoa > Chordata > Amphibia > Caudata > Salamandridae > Lissotriton > Lissotriton helveticus. Next base: position 1,309,455,340 of record NC_136059.1, on the reverse strand, counting down.
CTGCAGTTTATGTTCTACACGTCTTCTAAACCATTCCCCTCTGTCCTTGACAAAGTGCTGTTTTTCTTTTTTTTCTTGAGGCTCTGGAATGGAGTCTCTCTGTAAGGTTGCATTTGCATCCACGTCATTGGCTGTCTCAATATTCAAAGTAAATAATGCCTCTGCTACACCTTAACCTGATTCATATTCAGACATTTTGGGCTTTTGTTTCCAAAGAAAAGTCCCCTGTAAAATATCCGGCACATGCTTGAGATGTAGATGTTCAATTATTAAAGACATGTGTTCTGTACTTCTCTACCAACCAGGTCCATCATGTACTGAAGGCCATCCTAACTGTACTCTTTTCTCCTGAAAACAAGTCTGCAACAACTCCATGAACTCTAAAAACATCTGGCTGTAGGATAGATGCCTTACAGGTCTATCCAGAAAACCCTTTCCTCTCTCTCCCCAGGCCGACCTCTGTTCCACTACCCTTTGTGCTCAGACATTCTGCGTATATGGGAACCAAAGGACTTCTAACTTGTAAACGGCCAGTATGGCTAAAAGCCTGTCATTGCTTAAAAGACTGCCATACGTTAAGCATGACACCCAACTGATTTTCCTTCTAAACCTGCTGCCACAGACAGCTCCCAACAATTCTAACTGCAGCATCAAAGCAGAGGGCACAAAGGAAAACAGGGTCCAAATGGCAAGTAGACAGAGTGTTTCATGTTAGTGATGATTGGAAGGGCTGGGAGATGGCTAATACTAGTCTGCTATATTTAGAGCCACCAAAGGCTAGAAGAGCCTGATGTGGCCAAATATGATTAATTTAGGACGTAAATGCCTTTCAGTTTTTGCACGTAAAGAAACAAAGCAAAGCACTGTCTCCAATAAAGAAGGTACTGAACATTCAAGCCAATCCTAGGTAACATTACACACAGTGGCAAAAGTCCAGACTAGCCATTGGAGAGTGAAATTGAGAGACATCATTAGCTGTCACCCTGTGTCATCCAAATTACGAACAACTGCATCTGTTAAAGTAGTAATTACAGACAATGGACAGGGGACTGAAATTATGAGCTGTCCATGTAAATTACGAGTGGGTGGTCACCCTAGTCCCTACCTCTAATTGAGTCCACTCTGGCAGCAGTGTTAAAGGTGCGGATGGACAAAGGCAGCCCATGCTAGTATTTCAAGTCACAAATAATGTCTGCACATAATAGGTTGAGTGTACACCGCTCAATTAATTTTATTTAAATGAACTTCAACTGTACACAGAGGTTCACCAATTTCCCACGTATAAATTGCCCTGGCACTGATGAGGGCAAACACTTGAAGAGGGAGGGTGGTAAAAGCTCAGACTAAAACAAACATAATCAGGGGTGCAAAACTAAAAGGTGTTGTTTTTTCTTTTTTTTTAATGGAATTTGAGAATTACTTCTCAGCAGTATCATTTGTATTGTTAGCGCCTCTCCAGACCTTATCCATCCACAAGCAAGTATAACACCATTTTTCATCCAATGCTTTCAAAATCTACAGCAGGGTATAACCATTTCTCCTATTTTCATTGTGCATCGGTTTTATTTCCTTCCACCTTGGTGCATCCTTGGCCACTACAAGGGAATTTTGTGTAGTGGGCCTGCACTTTTACTAGGCCTTTGCACTTCAGTCCCAGTAAGGATCTATCTCTTTAATGAATGTCTTCCTTTCTCTGATTTTGGAAATAAAATTAGGAATTTCTTCTTTTTCAATGCAATTTGAAATATACATATTCCATTCAAAAGCCCTGTCTCATGCTATATATCATGAACTACAAAACCATCCTTCTCTCACTGTAACCCAGTGAAACTTCTGGAAACCATGCATCCTCCTGTGAAATCATGTCAGGTGTCTATACCATACCACCATTATTTCTCTTGGCCATATGACGGTCCCAATTAATTTAACCATTCTTTATCACTATTGGCCTATAGTTAGACCCTAGCCTGTTGGCTGTGCTTCCCCTAGCAACAGTTCTCTCTAAGATGGAACTTTCCTACTCAGATAGTTCTTGAGCTAAATTGCACCTCACTAAATTGCCCGAGACCCTTTTCCACCAGTAGGTGTTGTAACCCAGACTCTTTGAAGTCTCTTTTCAGAAACTGCATCAGGTACTATGGTGCTCTGCTACTCATCAGGACACACTAAGCATTCATTGGCTCTTCAACTATCTTTCCTCCCTGCAACCAGTCACTAGAGGAACTAGGGGCTCCTTGAGACAGTAGTGGTGATTAAGATCCTAATACATCCCTTAGACTTAGGCTTGTAAGTTTTATCTCTTACCAGCAACAACACACGACCACAAGCGCAAGCAGGGGCTACATCGGTTGGGGCCAGAGCCAGGATCTTGGGCCCCCCTCCATTGCTGAACATGAGAGGATGGCAGATTTTCAAACAGAATCTGCTCATAAGGATCAGGAGCATATAGCTTCAGTTGTCATGAATGAAAGACAGCATGAAGCTTCCAAGTACAAGACAACTTCTATCAAATGTTCACAGGACTGGTCTGATGAGTTATAACAAATGAGCCACAAAATTGTGTTTTCATTTTAACTGCCAATGTTTGAACAGAAAGTGCACTAGAAAAGAGACAACTTTTTCTCCAGGAGCAAAAGGGAGAATAATGTGATCTTGATTTATCAGTATGATCCTTCATCTTAACCTTAGAATGGCATACAAATTCTGAAACAAGTTGCCCATTCTTCTATCATTGGTTAGGGTAATCAGTAGCTGCTGGAACAAATGGATTAACGTGAAGAGAAGAAGGAAAACCCATTGAATGAAATCCTTGCATATAAATGGAAGGTAAAACCTTGATGTCCAATTATCTTGAGTTGAATTACAGTAGCATCATAGCTATTGCTTCAAACTTTTATTAGTTCTCTCTGTTTTACCATTTGACCTGTAATGGTAACCAGAAAAGGAGCATGTCCAACTCCCAGTTTCTTACACAGAGGTCTCCAAAATTCAGAAAATAGAGAACCTCTAACAAAATGAATATATAAGACAATTTGTGAAGACAGAAAAACAGTGAGACATTATTGGCCCATTTCCTCTGTTGTTGGCAACTTAGGAATAGGAGGAACATGGACAATCTTTGAATAGGTGTCTACTGTAAATACTATTATATTATTTTAATACAAAAACATTCTGAAGGCTGAAGATCCATTATAAAATCTGAGAACTGGTATGCAAAAGTTCAGGAGGCACTGGTAATGGCTGTAAAGATCCCAAATGTGTTCACTGTAATGATTTATGTTGGGAATAGACATAACAAGCAAGAAAATATTCTTGAAAATCAGAATGCACAATTGTCCACCAAAAAGATCCTAAAACTGAATCCATTATGATTTCCTTTATGCCCAGAATGGCAAAATCATGACACATTCTCATTACATCCATCTGTAGTTCTTTAGTGGGCACAAAGATAGCTAGTTGGCTGAAATACAATAAATGTAATTGAACTAAAGTTGCCTTTAGATGAGTATCTTCAAATTCTCTTGGATACATTTGATCTTAAACCATCGTATTTTTATGTTAAAAAAGACTGAAATATTCAAACCACATGTTGAGAGGGAATTACAATTTTTTCATAAGTAAATGATAACTCAGGATGATTACAAGATATGGAATCTGCCAAAAAATTCTTTGACTAAGAATATAATTGATGGTGAAATCATCATGTGCAAGGTGAAATTCCCTATCTAACTGGATGACTATTCTTACATTGTAGATTTTGAAAACACTGAAAATTCCGAGGATCAGTTTGAATTTTCAAATGTTTGTAAGTACCTATCAAAATGTATCTCTGTTCCGTACAGGCGTGTTCGCGGTTTAAAGTTTTCTTTCCAGAACTGAGTAGTTGATTCACACTGAAAAAATGGGAGATAAAAAAAGACAGTAGTTTCTTGTCCTTTATCTTCTTACTCTAGTACCAAATCTACCACAACTGCTCTTTCAGAGTGTCCATTTCCACAACACTTATTTTGAAGTATCAAGATGACATGAGATTGGTACTTGAGTAAACATCTATTTAGGTATGTTAAAAGTTCAATCAACCTGTGCATCACAGCAAACTGGTTATCTCTGTAAATATTTTCATAAATTGATAATAAAACCTTTGAAATCAAATTAAACTTTGAGTCTATTTAACAACATTCGTAGGTGGAAGCTAGTTCAAAGAACTTAGGACATTAATTGCATGAGAAAAACACTACATCTATACAATAAAGCATATACATATTTTGTCAAAATATGTATATGCTTTATTGTATAGATGTAGTGTTTTTCTCATGCAATTAATGTCCTAAGTTGGTGAGATTTATATAAAAAAGTAAATGGTTTAAATAAATCAGACCATACAAATCAAAACAAAGATTTGGTTTGTTGCTTGAATCAAGTAGCCATCAAAAACTGCAGGGCCGGCATCTCTTTTTATTGAAATTATTCTATGGTCCAGCTGACCCTGTGTCCCGGGACCTATCTCCTCATTTTTCGCAAACAATCTTGTTTATGCCATAATCCACTGCTCTCACCTTCTGCACGGCGGCTGTAGCGCGTGCTTATTTTTAATTATTTGCTAGCGTTTGATTTTTTGTTTAGACCGCTCACCTCTTTTTAATTGGGGAATTGCTCTTGGGGGGAATTTATCTTTCTGTTGAAAAACATTGCTATCTGTGGCATAGTGTAGCCGGTCCCCGGTCCACCGCGGTCACCTAGCGACCGATTGCTGTGGAGGGACGCGGCTCCTCCCCCTGCCTCCGTCATTTCCGCCGACGGAACAGCATTTAATCATGATGGATGCCAATGGCGTGCCAAAGGCAAGCTCGTATGCGCCTGTCAGCGTCCCGGAGGCGGCCGGAGCCGGGAACTCTGTTGGTCTGAATCCATCCCATAATCAGGTACTTACATACGATAGGGAAACTCTTTTGGAGTTGAGTTCCTTTTCTCAGTGTAAGAAAGCCATCAACATTGAAACTAGTTGTCTCTCAACAGAGTGCCAACATTGCAGTTGGGGTGACGCTAATGACTTCCTAAATATAATGCCCATGTATAATATACTAGGAAAGGAAGAGCCGGTTGTTATATTTAAGAATCAACAATACATCGAGGCCCTACTTTTAAACTGCCATTTACTTAATAAACATGCCTTACACATTCATGATATATTAGCTGAGACTAAACCTGATGTGTTGTTTACGACTGAAACATGGCTGTCTGCCTCGTCAAATTCCACAATAGCTTCAGCCGTCCCCCAGGGCTATTCCATTATAAGGAAAGATCGGGCTGGAAGCAAGAGAGGCGGTATTGCCATTATCAGTAAAGCGGACATAGCCATTACCTGTACTCCCATGGAGGAAATCGAAGGGGCAGAATGTTTATGTTTCCAGGCCTCTTTGTCGCCCCATCATTGCCTTGCGGGAGTCCTTGTGTGTAGATCCCAAGGGCATGCAGGAGCATCTTTGAAGTCTTTTGGCAATGTTATCGCTCCTATGGCCCTTAGATTTAAACACTTAATCGTTTTAGGGGACTTTAACATACACATGGATCGGCAGGACACCTCAGAGTCTTTCTCCTTGTTAGAATCCCTAGGGGCGCTTAGTATCGTGCCATATATATCTGTCCCCACGCATGAGAAAGGCCATACCCTTGATCAGGTCTTTGCAAATTGTTTAATCCAGATTGAGCCTCCCCTACCCCATCTCTGGTCAGATCACTATATGATTAGTTTTAGGTTACCTAAAGTGATAAAGCATGCACAGGCTCAAGTTAAGCAGCCATCTTCCATCTCCAGATCTTTTTATAAGATCACCCCAGATGCTCTTAAAGATGAATTAGATCTTCATCCACCTATGCTCACTGGTGACATAGATTTGGATACTGAAGCTCTGGTAAAATGGATCGCACAAGGCACTTTGTCCCTTGCTCCTCCTATCCCGTGCCCCACAAGAATAATCAGATCCTCAGCTCCCTGGTTTAAGGACACCCTACGTCAGTGCAGAAGAGACTGTAAACGTCAAGAAAGAGCTTGGAGGAAGGACTTTTAGGGCGGAAAATGAAAAGAACTATAAAGAGCCTACCACAAAAAGATACAGGCAGCTAAGAAGAGTTTGTTTGCCTTAAAGATTGATTCTGCAGGAAATAAAAGCAGAGAGATCTTTGACATTGTCAAAAGTTTCTCTTCACCTAAGGCTGCAACTAGGCTCGCCTCCCCCTCTGACGAGTGGATTGGGAACTTTGCCAAATTTTTTTACACAAAGATAGTAACTATACAATCCTTGTTTGATAGTCCAGACATGAAAGATGTGCTGGCCACTCAACGGGCTGTCCCCAGTGCCAGGAAGATGGTTTTTCCCTCTCCATCTTCCCCCTATGCCCCTAGAGACATCCCTGGCAATAATGAAGGGTCTGAAATCTGGCTCGCCTGTAGATCCATGCCTGGCCACATTTTTGGCTTCTATGGCAGAGATTTTGAACCCGACTGTAAACCGTGTTTTGAACACATCCCTCCTTACCGGATTGGTCTCAGTCAGATGGAAGAGTGCAAAAATAATCCCTTTATTAAAAAACCCCACGGCAGATACCACCGTCTTTACTAACTATAGACCCATTTCTCTTCTGCCTTTTTTTGCAAAAACAGTTGAAAAATATGTCCACACAGTGATCAGCAATTTTGCAGAGGTTAATAATCTGTTTCATCCTAGCCAGTCCGGTTTCAGGCAGAATCTCAGTACTGTGACTGCATTATTGGAGGTATCTGAATCCATCAAGGAGACCCTGGATGCAGGTGGCAAAGCGGTCCTGGTCCTTTTGGACCTTTCTGCGATGTTTGACATCATACCCCATGGCCCCCTCTTGCAGAGATTGAGGGAGTGTGGGCTCGAGGGCATGGTGCTTAAGTGGTTTGCTTCCTGCTTAGAGGGTAGAAACCAAGAGGTCTGATCACCTCCCTTTTCGGCCAGTGTGCCGACTTTGAGTGTGGGTGTGCCACAGGGCTCTATCTTGAGCCCTGTACTTTTTAATCTATAGATGGCCCCCCTAGCTGCATTGGTGGAAGAGAATGAGGTCACAATAATATCCTACGCCGATGACACTCAACTGCTGTTCACCTGCAGGAAGGGTGAGGAGTTTAACGGGGAGAAGATCAACAAGTGCCTAAAAGAAACTTTTGCCTGGTTCAAAGATAGCCATCTAAAATGTAATACAGACAAATCTGAAATCATTTTCTTCGCGCCCCCCCCCGTTGGACGTCTGGAAACAATTGTGGCCCCAAGACATGTCTCCCTCCCAGGCCGTAGCCAGGACTGTAAAGAACTTGGGAGTTAAAATGGATGACGCCCTCTCTATGGTACCTCAGTCGGCAGTCGGAACCTGTTTTGGTCTCCTGAAGATACTTCGGAGGTTTTTATTTCTATTACAGACCAATCATAGAAAAATGGTTATTCAGGCCCTTATCATATCAAGGTTGAACTATGCCAATGTCCTCTATTTGGGCCTCCCGGAGGTCTTATTTAACAAACTGCAGGTAGTGCAGAACGCAGCAGCCAGGGCAGTTCTGAGTCTAGGGCCTAGAGATCGGACCTCTCGCCACCTCAGGGATCTGCACTGGTTACCGGTGCGCAGTAGAATCCGCTTCTAAGCTCTGGTCCCAGCCTTTAAGGCCCTGCATGGTTTAGGAGCAAAATACATCTCCAGAAGAGTCTCTTTTTATATAACTAGCAGATCTATTAGAGCTGCCCACCAACATCTCATGGTCACCCATAACTATCTTAGAGCCCACAAAAGCTCCTTTCAAATGCAAGTGGCTGGACTTTGGAATAAGCTGCCTCTCCCACTTAGGCAAGTTACTAACCTGCTCGCTTTCAGGAAACAATTGAAAACCTGTTTGTTTCAACAAACAATATAACCATTTCTGTCTTCTCCGGGTTTATTTTCCTTTTCTCTTTCCTGTCTCCCCTTGCTTTTTGGTCCTTTCTGTCTTAAGCGCCGGGACACTCTATTGAGTAGCTGTGCGCTCTAGAAATCTATTTTAACATAACATAACATAACATCCAGTTAATGTGTCTTTACTGCAACTCGAGTGGCTCTACGGGTTTCCTCATCAGCTGGCTGCTGTCGTTTCCCAACAGCTGTTTGGTTGCCTTGTCTCATGTTCTCCTGTGAGGCCCGCTCCAACTGTTCTGCTACATGTCCCTTCAAACCCATCCTTCTTCCTCACTCACTTCATTTACCTCTTCTCCTTTACCATTTTCACCTCTCACACCCTTCTCCTATTCTAGCCCCCTAATAATTGTATTCTCCTCCTTTGAGGGAAGCCACAGGCTAGCCCCACCGTCGGAGCCCTGGGATTAGGCTGCTCATGATGTTAGTCTCAAGCTTGATACACATAAGTGTTTGGGAAAATGACTAACCAAATGAAAATGTAAGAAACTGTTTGGAGAAAATGTCTTTATTTACAGTTTGATGGCTGGGCCTTTAGTCCACCAGGGCTGTGTAGGTATTTTCCCCGCTGCCCTTGGTGAAAACCAACTGCTATATTTAGAGATCACTGCCAAGCAGCCTGTGATCTCTCTGCCCTCAACAGAGCTACTATCAGTACATCTCTGTTGAAGGACTGAAAGTTTGCTGAGCAGCGGCCATGTTTAACTAGGCAGCTCAGCTAATTTTGGGTTATTCAGAATTAAATTAAAAAAGATCCCAAATCAGAATTTTGTTTTTCAAAAACAAAAAGTAAAGTCGCTGACTTGCCCGGAGCTTTCCTCCAGCATGTGGGGGCAATTTCTTTGATTTCCTATTTGGGGCTGCCAGTCCCAAACAGAATAAAAAATACAGGGGCACATCTTCCCTAAATAGCGCAGATGGTCTAAGGTACTTTGACGGTCCAATGTCAGTACGACCTTCAGTCAAGGAAGCTCTGCAGATAGAAAAATGCCAAAGATAATGGATTAAATGATATTATCTCTATTTCTGTATGAAGCCTGAGCATGTAAGCTTAGTGTAAGCTTGGTGTTACCCTTCTGCTCCTCGAAGATCTGTGTAGCTGAGCAGCTACATTGCTATTTTGTATATGGCCTGGCTGGAAACAAGTAGGATTTTATCTGAAACCAGTCAATTTTTACCCAATATTGTAGAATGGAAGAGATATATCGATGATATTTTCTTGATTTGGAAAGTCCCAGAAACCGGTTTGATCATGTTCCATGAGTGGCTGAATGCTCATTGTAATGGCTTGAAATTCACACTTACACAGAGAATGGGAACAGATAGCTTTCCTTGACTTAATGATTATACCTCATGAGGCTAAATTATACATCACCCTCTTCCGCAAAACCACTGAGAGGAACACCCTGCTGGCTTACAACAGTCATCACCCACGCGTATTGAGAGACTCATTGCCTTTCTTGCAATTTCTACGCATAAGAAGGGACGGCTCTTTAAAACAAGACTACTTTCATGAAGCAGGCAACCTATCTAAAAAACTTATCAGTAGGGGCTACTCCAGTAAACTCATCAAAATGTCATTCAAGCGAGCTTGGTATTGTCTTCGCGAGACACTTCTGAGCCCAAAACCTAAGCCTGATAGCAGCCGCCTAATATGTGTCACTACGTTCTCTCCAATCTCTAACCAGGTTAAGAAATGCATTTTGAAACACTGGGAAGTTCTGAATGTAGACAAGAGGACACTGGAATATCCCCTCTTTGCTTCGTGAAAAAATATAAATATTAAAGAGCACCTGATCAGAGCAGCACAACCCACCAAAAAAACTTCCCAATCACTAACTGAACTGTTGGGTTTGTCTCCAATGTTGGCCATTTCAAATTTGGAGGCTGCAGTGTGTGTCATTTAACTATTGAATGCAAGAATTTCACCTTAGTCAGCATTGATGTGACATTAAATCATTTTTCCAAATACAATACAAACAATGTTGTGTATGCTATCTTATGCCCATGTAACCGCATTTACATAGGTCAAACAACAAAAAATCTGCATCAGAATCTACCAAGATCGCAGTTGCTTAAGATGTCAAACACCCAATGCTCCGTTAGTTGAACACTTCATGAACCATGGACTCACAGAGAATTGACTTGAAGTGGCAAGTGATTTAACCACTACTTTGCAGTACAGACATCAGCACAATCCTTAACAAAGAGGAACTGAAGTGGATCCTGTGCACCAACAGTCTGCATACTGGACTCAACCGTATGGAGGATTGGACCAACTTGATTTAATTCCATTTCCATGTTTGTAATTAGCAGCTTATGTAATCTGTTCTCAACCTATTTGATATCTCGTAAATGTGTCCATGCCATCGCTCTGATTCTGTAACTATCTGTTTACTCACACACTTTGTGTCCACACTGTACCCCTCATTAAGGTGGAAGTTTTAATTTGGGAGAATAGGCCCTCTTGAATCCTGAAGGTCCATAGGGTCTAACTAGCCCACTAGGTACCTCCAGTAAGCGCCACAGAGCTGTGTTGCATAGAGGTCTAAAAAGTGGCACGGCCTGGACCGCCTCTCTGCAAGGCAGTGCAGTTGCGCTTACTGGAAGCACCTGGTAGGCTAGCTGGCCACCAGGGGCCCTCAGATTTGAAGGGGAATTATTTCCCCAACTTAATACACGCCACAGAGAGTGTTTGCACATGTCACCTCAGGCCCCGTCCCATCCCTTCCCCACTGTGTAAACAAGCCCTGTGGCCGTTTTAATTTGGGAGATTAGGTCCCCTTGAATCCTGAAGGTCCCTAGGGTCCAACTAGCCCACTAGGTACCTCCAGTAAGCTCCACATAGCTGCGTTGCAGAGAGGTGTAAAAAGTGGCACGGCCTGGACCACCTCTCTGCAACGCAGTGCAGTTGCGCTTACTGGAAGCACCTGGTAGGCTAGTTAGCCCCCAGGGTCCCTCAGGATTCAAAGGGAATTATTTCCCCAACTTAAAACGTGCCACAGGACGTGTTTGCACTTGTCACCTCAGGCCCCGTCCCCTCCCTTCCCCACTGTGTAATCACGCCCTGTGGCCATTTTAATTTGGGAGATTAGGTCCCCTTGAATCCTGAAGGTCCCGAGGGTCCAACTAGCCCACTAGGTACCTCCAGTAAGCGCCCCATAGCTGCGTTGCAGAGAGGTGTAAAAAGTGGCAAGGCCTGGACCACCTCTCTGAAACGCACCGCAGTAGCGCTTACTGGAAGCACCTGGTGGGCTAGTTAGCCCCCAGCGTCCCTCAGGATTCAAGGGGAATTATTTCCCCAACTTAACAAGTGCCAGAGGGCGTGTTTGCACACGTCACCTCAGGCCCGTCCCCTCCCTTCCCCACTGTGTAAACACGCCCTGTGGCAGTTTTAATTTGGGAGAATAGGTCCCCTTGAATCTTGAAGGTCCATAGGGTCCAACTAGCCCACTAGGTACCTCCAGTAAGCGCCACATAGCTGTGTTGCACAGAGGTGTAAAAAGTGGCACGGCCTGGACCACCTCCCTGCAACGCAGCACATAGGCGCTTACTGGAAGCGCCTGGTGTGCTATTTAGCCCCTAGGGGCCCTCAGGATTCAAGGGGAATTATTTCCCCAACTTAAAGCATGCCACAGGGGGTTTTTGCACACGTCACCTCATGCCCCGTCCCCTCCGTTCACCACTGTGTAAACTTGCCCTGTGGCCGTTCTAAGTTGAGAGATTAAGTCCCCTTGAATCCTAAGGGTCCTTAGGCTCAAACTAGCCCACTAGGTACCTCCACTAAGCGCCACAGAGCTGTGTTGCATAGAGGTGTAAAAAGTGGCACGACCTAGACCACCTCTCTGCAACGCAGCACAGAGGCGCTTACTGGAAGCAACTGGTGGGCTAGTTGGCCACCAGGGGCCCTCAGGTTTGAAGGGGAATTATTTCCCCAACTTAAAACACGCCACAGAGAGTGTTTGCACATGTCACCTCAGGCCCCGTCCCCTCCCTTCCCCACTGTGTAAACACCCCCTGTGGCCGTTTTAATTTGGGAGATTAGGTCCCCTTGAATCCTGAAGGTCCCTAGGGTCCAACTAGCCCACTAGGTACCCCCAGTAAGCTCCACATAGCTGCGTTGCAGAGAGGTGTAAAAAGTGGCATGGCCTGGGCCACCTATCTGCAACGCAGTGCAGTTGTGATTACTGGAAGCAACTGGTAGGCTAGTTAGCCCCCAGGGTCCCTCAGGATTCAAGGGGAATTAGTTCCCCAACGTAAAACGTGCCACAGGACGTGTTTGCACATGTCACCTCAGGCCCCGTCCCTTCCCTTCCCCACTGTGTAAATACGCCCTGTGGCCGTCTTAATTTGGGAGATTAGGTCCCCTTGAATCCTTAAGGTCCAGAGGGTCCAACTATCCCACTAGGTACCTCCAGTAAGCGCCCCATAGCTGCGTTGCAGAGAGGTGTAAAAAGTAGCAAGGCCTGGACCACCTCTCTGCAACGCAGTGCAGTGGCACTTACTGGAAGCACCTGGTGGGCTAGTTAGCCCCCAGGGTCCCTCAGGATTCAAGGGGAATTATTTCCCCAACTTAACAAGTGCCACAGGGCGTGTTTGCACACGTCACCTCAGGCCCGTCCCCTCCCTTCCCCACTGTGTAAACACGCCCTGTGGCAGTTTTAATTTGGGAGAATAGGTCCCCTTGAATCCTGAAGGTCCATAGCGTCCAACTAGCCCACTAGGTACCTCCAGTAAGCGCCACATAGCTGTGTTGCATAGAGGTGTAACCAGTGGCACGGCCTGGACCACCTCTCTGCAACGCAGCACAGAGGCATGTACTGGAAGCACCTGGTGTGCTAGTTAGCCCCTAGGAGCCCTCAGGATTCAAGGGGTATTATTTCCCCAACTTAAAACGTGCCACAGGGCGTGTTTGCACATGTCACCTCATGCCCGGTCCCCTCCGTTCACCACTGTGTAAACGCGCCCTGTGGCCGTTCTAAATTGAGAGATTAAGTCCCCTTGAATCCTAAGGGTCCCTAGGCTCAAACTAGCCCACTAGGTACCTCCAGTAAGCACCACAGAGGTGTGTTGCAGAGAGCTGTAAAAAGGGGCGTGGCCTTGGAGCACCTGTCTGCAACGCAGCTCCCTGGAGCATACTGGAGATACCTGTTGGACTAGTTGGCCCTCTGGGATCCTCAGTATTGAAAAAGAATGAATTCTCCAACTTACAACTCATCACAGGGCGCGTTTGCACAATGGTGAATGAAGGGGTCGTGGCCTGAGGTGACCTGTCTGCAAACACACCCTGTGGCGCATTTTAAATTGGAGAATTAATTCCTCCTCAATCCTGAGGGTCCCTGGGGGCGTGCTAGCCACCAGGTACCTCCAGTATGCACCAGAGAGCTGCGTCGCAGTGATGTGTTCAGAGGCCACGCCCCTTTTTGCAACACTCTTCTACGCAGCTCCGTGGTGCTTACTGGAGGTACCTGGTGGGCTAGTTGGCCCCCAGAGACCCTCAGGATTGAAGAGATATTAATTCCTCAACTGAAAACGCGCCACAGGGCGCGTTTGCAGACATATCACCTCAGACCCCGCCCACTCCCTTCACCACTGTGCAAACGCACCCCGCGAAAAGTTTTAAGTTGGGGGATAAACTCCCCTTGAATATTGAGGGTCCCTGGGGCGCAACTAGCCCACCAGCTACCTCCTTTAAGCGCCACAGCGCTGCATTGGAGAGAGATATAGAAAGGGGCGTGGCCTCAGAGCACCTCTCTGCAACGCAGCCCCCTGGCGCATACTGGAGGTTCCTGGTGGGCTAGTTTGCCCCCAGGGATGCCCAGTATTCTAGCGGAATTCGTTCCCCATCTGCAAACGTGCTAGGGGGTGCGTTTGCAGAGTGCTGCAAAAAGGGGGCGTGGCCTCCGGCACTATGCCGGTCTTTTCTTTTTTTTTTTTTAATAAGGGGGGGCTGTGTAGCCCCACTTCTTTTTCTCATTTTCCGGCCCTGGGGACCCCATCCGCCAGGGCCTGCCCCCTAATTAATTTTTTTGAATGAAAAATTCAGGAAGGGGGCCACGTGGCCCCCCTCCCGAGACCATAATCAGCCCCGGGGACCCCATCCCCTGGGGCATGGCCCTTTTTCTTTTTATCATATTGGAGGGAGGCTGCCTTGCCCCCCTCCTTAGGCCATTTATGGCCCCGGGGACCCCATCCCCCGGGGACAGCCTGTGTTCATTTATTTATTTAATTTCTTATTATATTTTTTACATTTAGGGGAGGGGGGGCCGCGTGGCCCCCCTCCCGGGCCACTAATAGCCCCGGGGACCCCATTCCCCAGGGCTGGCCCTCTCCGTTGGGGACCGTGGGGGGTCCCCAATCCCCCCACGGTCCCGCCGGCTCCCTGCGTCTTGCGGGAGCCAGCATTGCTTTTCCACATGGGGAGCTGCTAAGATGTAGCTCCCCCTGTGGAAAAGCAATTTGCTTTGGTATTTGGAAGAGAGAGCAGGTTTCCTGCTCTCTCTTCTCCAAATACCAAAGCAGTTTGCTATGGCAGGGCGAGAGCCGTGAGGCTCCCGCCCCAACATAGCAAACTACAGTGTCCCGGGGTGGGCACCCAGGGACACTGCAGGAGCTGGCCCTGTGTGGTGGGGGTCCCCAGGGCCATAACAGGGCTCCAGGAGGGGGGGCCATTCTGCCCCCCTCCCACCATTCACAAAGCCCCGGGTAGGTGGTAGTCCCTGGGTCTGCGGGGTCCATCACAGACCCCCCAATTGTAATGTTTAGAGCCCCGGGGAGGTGGCGGTCCCCGGGGCATTGTGGGGGGATCGAACCCCCCACAAAGGTTTTTTTCTTTACAAGAAACACAAGCCCCGGGGGTGGCGCTCCCCAGGGCTGCAGGGGGGGGTGTGAGCCCCCGCATAAATTCACATAAAGCCCCAGGGGTGGCGATCCCCGGGGCTTCAGGGGCCTTTGAGCCCCCCCAAACATTTATTATCAATGACCCGGGGGTGGTGGTCCCTGGGGCTGGGAGGGGGGTTGTGAACCCCCCCTGCACATTTATTTATGAAGCCCCAGGGGGTGGCGGTCCCCACCCAAATCTAACATTGCCCCCGGGATTTGGTCGACCCGGGGGGCTGAATATTAACAAAGCGCGGGAGCATGTGCTTCATTTTTATTTTGATCTGCAGGATCTGCACACCCTGTGCGGATTTTGCCGATTTAAAAAGAAATTATAGTAATTTTTGGGCCCTGGTGGTCCACCACGGCAATAGATATATTTATGATTTTATTTTTGATTCCGTTCAGCAGTTCAGGCTGTAGCTGCGACTAAAGGTTCCTATGGAAAATTGCATGGGGAAAACACGTTTTGGGACCCCCTTTTTTTCTCGCCCCCGCTTGACGAATCACCCCAAGACTTTAAGGATAGGAGCGGACTGGAGCGCTCCACAAGTTTTGAAAATTTTGTGAAGATTCATCAACTGGTGCCAAAGTTATTGGGAATAGAATGTTCTGGATTTCCTAAGGAAAATAGGTCCTAACTACAACTACCTACTGGCGACTGCCGGTAGGTAATATATATGAAATTGATATGTGCTCAACATCGTTGTTTTCACACTAAATTTCCTATGTATCTTCATTCCTAATGTTGTGTCACCCATGTATGTCATAATAAGTGTGCACTGTATACAGATTGAACTTGCATTACTGACCTTAACTCTATCTTTGCGAGCGTACTGTTGTGTTTGCGAGGTTGATATTGTCATGAATATTCTTTTTACATGTCTCTGTAAACTGTCACTTTCGCAAACTATCGCGAAAATGTTAAAAATCTCCGCGAACACACGGAAATATTGCAAAGACGCAGACATTTTTTTCACGCCCGTTCGCGGTATTTTCTGCGTGATCGCGTTAAAAATGTTTTGCCAACTTACCCATGCGGTCGCTCATGGGCGCAGCCATTTTGTTTTCACTTGTCCCGCCCGCTCGAAATGCTTACTTCCTGTTTCGGGTCGCGCAATGCATGCTCACGTCCGTTCGCGGTACGTATTTCCTGTTCGGGAACGCTTTTACTTGTTCGCTCTGCTTTTTGCGTGCTCGGGGAGAAAATATTGCGCAAACTTGCGCACGTGGTCGCAATGGGCGCGGCCATCTTGTTTTTCACTCTATTGATATGGTTCTGGGGCCTGCTTTTCAATCCTCCCTCTATCTTTCCAATCCTTTGTTTCAAGACATTTTAAAAAAAATCTTTTTTATTTATTATCGCTCTATTTTCCTGCTTCTATATTTTTGTTTTTTGTCTACTTTCTGTGTTTTTTAGCTACTTTTTCACTCCTTTTCTATTGCCTTCTCTTTTAATTTATTTTACTTACTCTCATGATTTTATTACCTTTTCTTTCCCACCCGTCTCACTCTCTTCTACCCCAGAACCATGTCCAAGGGTAGGGCTCGCTGCAGGAGCCAGAGCCGCGACGGCCTTCCTTGCGGAAGGCGGCGCCCAAAAGGGGTGCAGACACGGGCCTTATTTGGGGAGGTGGAGTTGGCTGCACTCATTTTCTTTGTGCAGCGCCACCTCCCCTTAACCCTGGCAGCAGGTGGCAGGCCTGGGTCCAGGTACGGGCTCCGGGAGCATCGGCAGCGGTGGGGGAAGGTGCGCCGAGCAGTGTTTCGCTGCTCTGGGGTCCGGCGCACCCACAACCAGTTGATGCACCGGTGGTACGATATCCTGGACCGGGAGCAGGACATGCTGGACCTGCTAGGAGTGGAGGTCCCGGGTCTTGGTGAGTAACTATTTAATTATTACTACTTTGTGTCTGTTCTTCTGCTCTGTGTTATATATTGCGACTATCTTTTTTTATCCAACCAGCTAGAATGCTGCTGCTTACATTAAAGGTAAATTACGTTTAAAAGTCTTCTGTGATTGTTATGACACAGGTGCTCTTCTGCGCTACTAATCTTATTTGTTTGCAACTTTGCGTTCGCGCTCGCTTAGCGTGATTATGTAAGAGTTTATTTTAGAGAAATTAAGTAACATAATGCTATAGTGACTCTAGTCCTTACTTTGTCTTGTCACTACGAGATAGGGGTGGATTGATACTTAGGTTTAGTTACTTTGTATGAGTTTGTAATTTTTTAGTGGTATGCGTGATGCCCCCTCTGTTACGTCACGTGCTGCTAGTACCCCAGTCTTTATTAGAACCTTTTCTAGTTTGTTCAATGAGTGGTAATAGGCTTAGCACTAGCAGAACATCAGCATCAATCAACAAAAAAATTGGTGTATACAAAAATGTAGTCATGTGTCCTCCATTTGACCATATGCATTGTTGAGGACTAAAAGAAGTGGAAATGCATACTTAATGTACAATTGGCACGCTTGGAATAGGTGGGCTAGGTCAGGTAGTACGTCGTACTTAGGCTTAGTTAGTATTCCGGAATAAGAACATAAGACTGGATTACTGTTGATAAATAGTAAGTAGTCGATCCGCAAATCCCCTGATACTACTTGTTGGCCAGATGAGATTGGTCAATTTAGTAATTGCAATTGTTGTTAACATAAGTGTTTTTTGACCGTTCTTTAAAAATATTTTATTTGTTTGACACCATTCATCAATGTTTGCCTCTTTCTTATATCTTTCCTGTTCAGCACCCAGGGCCAGGCAGACAGGGGCGCAGTCGGCGGGAGAACACCATCAGGAGGACACCAATGAGGGCTCTTCTGCTGGCTCTAGTAAGTCTTCTTGTTTTTTTATTAATAATTCTTATTCCATAACTTTTACTGCACCATATTTTTCCCGAACTATTGTTTCCGTTTCCTAATGCTATTTTTTACCAACAATTATCCTTCGATCTGTACTGTTTCGAAAATCTTGTAATCCCAGCCTCTGCTATGATGACTCTCTCTACTACTACTATTACTCTGTCTGTACTGTAGTAGCTAAGCTTGCCCAGTTGGCCACTCTTTATTTAAAAGGTTTTAAATAAAACTCAGATTCACCAGTAGCGCTAGCCATTGAGTCCAGTCCTTGTACTACTTCTAGTCTTATTGATCTTGAGTCTTTGTTAATCTTGAGGCTTTTCGACAATTCCCACCAACAAATGCCCAACCAGATTTATTACTATTTTGATAGGATAGGACATACTACTACTGTTGTAGGGATTTTGAACAGACAGAACTTTGCACAAGAAAATAGGATGTTGGTGATGGGAGGTTGGACCTTCCTCACACACCTCAGTTCAGAACCCACCACAATCCCCTGCCCGACTAGTTATAGTAGTGTCTTGTCATACCTATTAGCTCTCCGAACCCTCCCCCAAGATACCCAACAAGTAGACAACCCAGAACATAACACACCCAACCTCTCAGTCGTGGAAGCAATGCACATGCACACCCTTCCTTTAGCTCGCTCGAATTGACAAGCTCTGAACGTTGTTCTATAATGCAGCACCAGCAGGAAAATCAATAACATTAAAACAATAAACATTGTTACACTTACTTACAGTTACTTACAGTGGGACATAAATCATGATAACTGAACAGTGGTGGAAGCACCACCATCCCCTAGGTAGGATTATAGTTTATATAAATTTATAAATGAAGATCTCTGAGTGAATTCTGGGGACCCCTCACCTTAGAAGAACCTAGTACTGGTAGTTGTTGCATCATAAGCTCTGCAAAGCTCTGGTTCGTAGAAGGGGATCTTCTGTCTGTAATGACAAAAATGGTGCGCGTTAGTATATTGCAAGCATTTCTCAGCCGTGCCAAAAAGTGTAGCATTTATGGATAAGCAATATGGACTAACAGTACACCTGAACTTCATAAAAAAAGTGGCTTGTTAATGTTTTGGTTGACCTTGTACGCAGCGCTTAAACAGTTGCAGTATGACTCAGGTCATGTGGGCTCAAAGGTGTCTTATACAACAAGTGCAAGGTAACGTCACATGTGCAAAAATAAAAGACACAAAGGTAAAATGGTTGCATGACTCGGGCTAACTAAGCATAGGCTAGAATGACTTTAGGGACCATATATAACTACTAGTGTTTACTCTACTACTACCTGATTTGTTTGTACTAGTGATGTATGTTGTATACTATTAACTCATTTTTCAATCTTGCTACTGACCAATAGGGGGAGGTGTATACTACGCCTAAAAAATGTGTAATGTTTTCTAGGCGCACTACCGCCCACCATTGCCGGGGCCAGCGGTGAAGGCAACGCGGATGGAGAGGATGCGGCAGTTGCCTATGGAGCGGTAGGGGGCGAGCCAGCACCAGTGGCGGGCGGTGGTAAGTTAGATTCATAATCCTTAACCCCTTCGGTGCTCATGATGGAACAGTTCCGTCATGAGCGTCGGTTGGCCTGTGCTCATGACGGAACCGTTCCGTCATGGGTCCATAGGTTCTTTAGAACCTTCAGCACCGCAGCGGAATTCGCGCAGCACTGAAGGGGTTAACTATTGACATTACACTCACTGCAAGGGTGTACTGTATGTATACTGTACTGTTGAACCTATGGTACCCCGCGCAGGGCCTGTCACGTGCTTGGAAAAGCACAACATGTATATTTAGCATCGCCACAATGTTAAAAATACGGGATGCGCCCGCCACTGTGGGGGGCGCATCCTAATTGCCCCCACAGGACCCCCGCCCTTATGGCGGGCGGTCCCTTTTAGCGTGAGGATGGCAGGCGGACCTAATCCTAATGATGCCCTAAGTAAGTAAGAGTTGTTGTGAACGTTTGAAGAGTGAAGACACCCTTTAATTAGTAAAGGCATTAGTGGCGGGAGTATTGAGTAACCAATGGCCTCCTCTATCTGTGATTTCAACTCCGCTTTGAAAGTTTTATGGAGAAGACTAAAAGTCAGATCAGATCACCTGGTGTTGAACTAAACAGTGAAAGATGGGTGGAAGGAAGAAGGACGGGCGAGATTTATTATTTATGACTGACAGAGAGAAGGATACGTGTGATGCAAGCATGCAAATTGCAAAGGTGGCTGATAGTAAAGAATCTGATGCATGGTTGGTTGAATGCCTGAAAAAAATCCTGCAAATGTTAAAGCCCAAGAAAGTGGGAGCTTAGATTCATACCACAAATCTTATGTACTGCGCTTTATAGTGCTACATGCCACTATGTGTATAATTAACTTGTCTTACTGTTTTTCTAAGAGTATATTTTACAATTGTCTCGTTTTTTTCTTTTTGACATAAAGCTACTCCTTCCAGTTCCAAACCAGATCTGAAGGAGTTGGCCGCCAAGGTACGGCGCCGCAAGCTGGAGGCAGTCCTACGAGAATATCAGCGGCTGGTGGTCTTGGAAGAGGAGGAGGAGGAGGCTGCAGCAGCTGAAGCCTCCTCCAGTGCTCCGGGCCCCAGCCACCACCCTCCAGCGGTACGGTGCCACCGTCTGGCGGCCGCCCGCCGCTGCATTTCCATCTCTGGTGCCCCCCACTGTGGCTGCACCTGCCGCCCTTTAAAGCGCCGTGTCGCCCTACTAGAGGAGGCAGTGTGTGTCCTCCAGAGACAATCCTGCCACACATAGACCCTGTCTATTTCCCCTTTTTAAATTCTTGTTTTGGTGGGTGGGAATTGGGCTTTGGGGTTTTGGACATTTAGACTTTCTCGTTACGGACATTGGTTGGGATTAGGGAGGTGGGTCAGGTTTTGTGTTTTTTTTTTACATAGTTTATTTTTGTTAGGGATATATTAAATCTATATTTCTACTTTACATACAATGCTGTTAATATTTTGTAGGTGGGGTTACTGTTTTAGATCACACTGTTTCCTTGCTGGTGCAGGTCCGCCCATAGCCAGTGTTTGATTTAAACAATTGGCTGACTGTGTAAGACACAAACAGATAGATACGACACCCCCCACTGATTGAGTTGTCCTACTAGTACTGTCAGTCTTTCTCTTCTAGTCTATGCATTCTTTATCTGGACTCAAAGGGGTGTGTGAATTGATTGAAATCATGTCCATTATTAATTATGCATCCCCCAAACTTTTCTCTTACCTTTGCTTGATGTTTAACTTAGGCACAGCGATGGCTGCATGGTGATGATGGTTTCTCATGCCATGATTGTGGTGGTGGTGGCAGTAGTAGTAGTAGACACTGGCAGGGCAGCAGCATTTGCAAAAAAAGAAAACAAGACAGTCCGTCGCCTATGAGAGACTGTTCGAGGAGTAGTAGAATGAAGTACAGTACAGAACTTACGGAGCAACAATAATACGCAAAAATATTTTACAAAAAGACATAATGGTGGTGGGGATAGCCTACTAGACAGAGTTACAAACTATAGTTGTGTCGAGTCACTTGACTAGGCCTACAGCGTAACAGTTAGTGCTGTGTATGAGGATGACAACAAATCCAATCAATGCCGGCAGTTAATGCAGAGGTATAATTTCCTTTGTTAAATAAAAATCACCTCTAAAATATACTGCTCATGGGTGGGCAAGCAGAAGAAGATCATCGCTCTGCCTTGAAATTGAAGTACTGTTGCTTTCGCCACATTCGCCCCAGCAAGCGTGTGATTAATTGATGGTGTACATTTAATTTAGTCACACCTCAATAAGTCACACAGCCCGGGGGAAAAGGGTTAGGGTTTGGAAAATTGATGGGAAGGGGGGGTTTGGGGAAAGGTTTGAAAATGAAAAACAGACAGTACACATGGACAAACACCAAACAACAAACTCTGTAGACTACCATATCCATATCAATATGTGAAGGGAGAAAAAGGAAATGCAAACATGATGATGATTGATAAGGAGACCCGGATTACATACACTTCTTGTTCAGTTGTTCCGGGCTTAATACTTTTACAGATAGCAAATAAATGTTTTAAATATTGGTAGGGATGAATCATAAACAGGGAGCAAACCTAATGATAAGATCAACAACAACAAGAACACACTGTTGTAAAGATTGTAGACAAAAAAATGAATCAAATTATTTAAAATATTATGAAAGTTAATACTGTTACTGTGTTATCCTGGTCAAAAATGTGGACTGGATTTGCATCTCGGCATTCCTCTTGGTCCTCTCGTCCATCAATCTTGGGTGTCGCCATTTGTCACTGCCCGCCTGGAAAATGTAGATTTATTGGTAAGGTAAGTGTGAATTGTAATGTTTTCCCAAGTAGAGGGCAATGCCCGGCCTGTATTTGTAGATGGAAAAACAAAAGGGATATTGAGAAACAAAGTTGAAAGAAATGCACAAGTTATGGTGTAGTGCAACAAGAACACTTTCCGAGGCGGCATGTATGCACCATCTCTACTTTAGTCTGTTACCAGCATTGACCTTCAACAACAACAGGACAGAGCAGGCCCACAGTGATGGCACGTTGCTTAGCACATCCTCCATTCATTTAGAGTACTTCTTTTTAAAGAGTTGGACAAAGCACATATCCAAACATAGCATTGTACAATTTAAGTTAGTAAATCAATACACCGCAGTCATCCCACCGCTACCCTCGTCTCCACTTCTACACAGACATTTGGGTCTGCTCTGGTGTTGTTGACGTGTTTACCTTTTATGCCATTCATGAACCGTCCGACTTGTTATTATTCCATGAATCATCTCCGATACTTGTACTGACTGACTGTGAAGATCGGCCTGCAGTAGAAGTAAAATTTTGTTATTACACAACAAGAGTAGAAAAATTATGGACTTGAGTCACTCTTTAGTGTGTACAGTAAGACTACTAGTACACTTTGACTTCACTTAATGTACAACAAACAAACAACAAAAACACCAATCGCTCAGAATCAAGTGTCCAATGCATGACATTCATTTTTATTGCCTGTTCCTTCTCCTCTTAAGTTAACGGGCCATCTTTTTTGCCATCATCATCATGGACGGGGCTGTTGTCATACTCAGTGGGCAGATTGAGTCCCCTTCCTGTATTCAATCAAAAGCAATGTATCAAGCTGCAGTAGAAATACAAATTTCTTATTAAAAATATTTGCAAGAAGGGGAAAATTGCCTTGAGTTACGTTTAGTGTGTACTGTAGGAAGATGATTAGTGCACAATGACATAACTTCATGCACAACAAACAACAATAAAATCACTCAGTCTGTGACTCTGTGTCCAATGCATGGCAGATTCATTACCTGTTCCATCTCATTTTAGTTAATGGGCAGTCTCTCTCGGCTCTGAAAGGAGGATAGCTATAGTAGTCATCATGTTCCACTTCTTTTGACGGGACTAGAAAAGTATTTATTTTTTCTTCTATTTTCCATCATCTAATCATCATGAGGACAATGGATTTGGGGAGATTCTGTATGATGGAGCAGAGGAGCTGGATTCGGAGGACTGTACTGTGAAATGCAGACACCTGAAACTTGTATATTGAAATATGAAGAGTAGAAGACGGTGGTAATGGATTTGTTATGATTCAAAGTTTGTAACCGGAACGACAGACACACAAATAAAGGAAAATAAGGGAGGAAGACAGTAAGTGCAAGCCTAATTGTCAGGGAATTATAGCGCGTCCTAAAACTCTGGGGGGTTCAGCCAGTGGTAGGTAATCATGTGATACACTACTTCTGTCACCTGAGCCGCTGTCCTCATCTTCCTCCCTTGCTTCCTGTATTGTGTAATTCGGTGGTATGAACTGCTGATTCATTTTGATCATTTTTAACCACTCCACATTTTTGGGCGAGAGACTGGTCCTTCTCACTGTTACAATGGAACCAGCAGCACTGAAATAACGTTCGGAAGAGACACTTGCGACAGGGCAAGCCAGATAGCTTATCGCCAGCCTGCTCAGCAGTGGCCATTCAGCCCTTTTCCTATACCAATACTGCAATGGGTTTTGATCAATGTACACCTCTGTTGGGTCATCCAGATAGGACTGGACCATCCGATCAATGTTCAGGGGTGCTGCTGCTAACCTTTCGGGCTCTTTTCTCTGTGCATCCGCACTGTGCTTATTAATGCATAACTAAATACCAATCGTGTAACGATTCTACTGGGCCTAATGATTCAGTTATTGTTGCTGTTGTCGATAGTGATGGTGAGTGTTGTGAGCCAAACGCACTGCCCTCAGCCTCCGAAGTTGCACTTGATGCCGCATGCCCTGCTGCAGTACTTCTTGTGGATTGATCTAGCGGGCTTTTAATTAGCAGTTGTTTATTTTCCAACTTACTCGCTGCCTCAGCTATCCAAGTTTTGTAGCGGGCAACATCCATCTCTCTAAAAGAAATGAATGCCTTCAGTCCCAATTTTGCCCGTGGATCCAGAATTGTGGCAGAAATGTAACGTTCTTGTGACAAATCTTATTTTGTACCCTTTTATTTTCAGCTTAGCGACGGGCTTAGCTCTCCACCAAGTCATAGGCTTCCTTTTTTTCCTCTGCACCTTTGTATGATTCAGACACATCCTTCAGCTGATGCTCTAGCATTTGCAATAATGGGATAGCTTGGCCTATTGTACAGTCCTCCTTGCTGACTTCACGTGTGAAGACCTCAAAAGGACGAAGCATCTCAGTCAGGTATTTAACTAGGCACCATTGGTCCATCTGAAGGGTCATGTCTTTCACAGTAGCATCCAGCCTTTGCATGACATATTAATTGAGAGGCTGTACTGCTCAAACAGACAATCAAGCATGTAATACGTTGAGTTCCAATGTGTTGCCACCTCCTGGATGAGTGCTTTGACTGGCATGTTATATTCACGTTGAATGATCCTCAGCTGCTTCCGAGCTTTAAAAGAATGGCTGAAATGAGTGCATATTCTTCGGCAGATTGTCAGTAAGGTGCTGACTATGGGTTATTTTTTCAGAAAGTCTTGAACTAAAATGTTTATACAGTGCGCAAAACACAGAACCCTGAAATAGGAAGCAAGGTCCATGGCCTTAAGTACATTACTGCCATTATCTGTGGCAACAAAACCAATACTAAGCCCTCTTGGGCACAGCCATTCAAAAACCTTGCTGTGAAACTCTTCCAAAATGTTTACAGCAGTATGAGATTTCTCCATGGCGAACATGGCTACAGTTGCATGTTTCCGAGTAGCTTTAAAAATCTCAGCTGTGTCAACAGCACCTCGTTCTGATAGCTTATCTCTAACCCCCACAAAAGACACCCAGTGTGCAGTGATGCACATGTCATCTGTGGCTTGGCAACTGGTCCACATGTCTGTTGTCAGTTGGATATTGTATACAACACTCTGCTGCAAAGCTTGTCCAACCAATTCCAGCACATCATGATGTAGTGCCGGAACAGCAATTCTTGTGAAATAGGACCGGCTGGGAACCTTCCATTTAGGGCAGATGGCTGACACAAATTCAAGGAAACCCACCCCTTCCACAAATGAAAAAGGGAGAAGGTCCAGTGCTAACATTTTAGCCAGCTTCGCATTGTACAACCGTGCAGTTGGCTGGTTGCGTTGGAACTGCCCCTCCAACCTCAGCATGCTCTCAATGGTAGGCTAGATTACTTTCCTTTGTGGTGCTGTTGTTTTCATTAACCCACTTAGGCTCAATGACGCTGTTTATCTCATTGCAGTACTCGGTCGCCTTGGTGTCTCAGCCTGACTCTGAGTACGGCTCTTACTGCGGTGCCACTCAGATGTTACTGAGGAGGATGTGGGCGGTACCACTGCACTACTGGGGACAGGGCTAGAAATGCCTCCCTCTTCTTCACCTTCCACCGCAATAATATCGTCCCCTGATTCTTTATGCCCAACTTCAATGGGTTGAGTTGTTTTACTTTGTTTTAAGTGAAGTAGGTGATTCTCCAACACGATAGTGTGGTGTATTCTGAGATGACTTGCTTGGCCTCCGGTACCATAGTTTGTACCAAGCTTACCCTGCCGAACACCTTGTTGACAAATTGAGCATATAGCAACGTTCTCCTCCTTGGTACTAACGGAAAAGAAGTCCTAAACTAGGGAGGAGAACTTTCTGGCACTGCTGGATGTGCCACTTTCAATACCAGATGAACTGGAGGGTGTGCTTGGAATGTGACTCTGTGCAGCTACACTGTGACTTTTACTACCACTACCTACGGAGATGGTTGAGCTGGATGTAGTAGGTCCCTGCCGGGCCTTTGAAAATATGGCAGCTGGAGGTCGTGGCGGTGTAACCTGTGTTGGTGGTATCCATGCTACATCCGGCTCAGTAGCAGCCTTTCTGTATAGGGTGAGAATGTTGGTCTCCATCCCCTTTGGGGCGGGAGTGATATGTGTGATGACTGGCTCGTCTTCATCAACTTCATCCCCCTCTTCTACATCTACCTCCATAACTCTAAGTTTTTCTGGAACCTTCCTTTTCTGATGCGGGGCTTGAAGAAGAAGATGATGGACTAAGCCTACTTTTCCTTGCTGGTGGTCTGGAAGATAATAGATCTTCCGAAACAGTAGTTTGCTCCACTTTGCCTGCAGGAAGCTCGATTTCCTGAAATGCCCCAACTTCAGGAGCAACAACAACTATTGTGGGCTGCTCTTGCAGCTGCTGCTGTTCTTACGACTGCTGCTGCTGTTGCTGTTGTTGCGGCTGCTGCTGTTGTTGCGGCTGCACACTTATCTGCTGAGTTTCCGCCTGCGTTGATTGTGTACTACTTTACGATAATGACATTTCAACACCGCTGCTCGTTAGTAGACTGGCTACCTCTGCGACACTCAAGGGCTTAGGCATAGGTTGGTGAGGTTGGACCACTGGTGCGGAAGTGCTGCTCCCAGCTTGGTTCCCGGACAACGCTGCTGCAGGCATACATTTTTTGGTCCCAAAAAAAACATTGGCCGGCACACCAGTCGTGGTTAATGGCACTTCCTTTTTCTGTTCCTTCTTCTCACCGGCAACTTTCTTGGTACTGGACCTGGTACCTTTCTTTGGGGCCATCTTCTTCAGATGTCAGGCAGGATGCAGATGCACAACAAGTTGTGGTCACACATAGACTTGATGCGCAGCAGGACTTCTGTCTGGCTGGCAGTACAACGGGTGATGATGATGACACCTCCTCCTCTGGCTTTTTGTGCACCTAAAAGCAAATAAGCCAGGAGAAGAACATCAGTGAAATGTTGCATTTGTTGTTGTGGTTCAGTTACTACAGTACTAGTGCAAACAAAGATATAGTCTACTCATTTCTGAGACTTTGTCAACAAGGGATATGTTTTACTACTCTGTACACACACTACACTATCTGGAATGATAGGAAAGAGAATAAGAACCACCTAAATAAAAAGGTAATGTCAGTGGGGTGGACCCTATTTGCCATTAAATTATTTGAGCATCACATCATTCATGGAGCTGCTGCTGGCAAAGGGGTGGATGGATGGAAGCAGTAAGCCAATTGCAAAACCATGCAGGCCTATATGGCAAAAGCAGGACACTAATAACTCCCACCACAAAAAAAGGCGACTAGCCACATGGACACTCACAAATCACAAGCAACAAGCAGGGAGCCTGGAAAACACCAGGAGCTGACAAAATGCCTATTAAAGCCAGGCAAAGGATGCATGCTAAAGCACACTGCTCTGCCTTTTTAATACAACAAAATGTAAATACGAAAATTCATAGGTCCCAAAAAGGTCTGCAGGGTGCATGCATTGCACACCAACACACACCAGACACACACAACAAAGGCATGTCTTTAAGACGCCCAACATCAGAAAGCCCACCCCAAAAAAACACACTTCCCAACTCAAACCAATTCCATCCATGCCCTAAATGATGTCTAAATTCAACAGACCACACAAAAATACTTGATTAATAAAGCTGTGGCTACCTGCTCTGAGCCTACTGGATGAAAGCAGGCCTGTTGGCAGACAAGGCCAGACAAGCCTGCCGGCCTAGGCTTCAAAATGGCCACCAGCCACATGGTCAGGCCCACCAACAGAAAGCCCACCCCCAGAAACCACACTTCCCAACTCAATCCAATGCCATCCATGCCCTAAATGATGTCTCTAAATTCAACAGACCACACAGAAACACTTGATTAATAAAGCTGTGGCTACCTGCTCTAAGCCTACTGGATGAAAGCAGGCCTGTTGGCAGACAAGGCCAGACAAGCTTGCAGGCCTAGGCTTCAAAATGCACACCAGCCACATGGCCAGGCCCAACATCAGAAAGCCCGCCCCAAAAAACACATTTCCCAACTCAATCCAATGCCATCCATGCCCTAAATGATGCTTGAAAATGAAATACATTAAAAAAACACCAAAGCAACAGTTGCTTCATCATGCACCCACCCATGAGGCCATGACTTGCTCTGGTCCTACTGACTACAACTATCGCCAACATTTTAAAACAAGCATTGGAAATGCAATAGGGCTCGCATTCGGAAAGTTTGAGCTATTGGTCTTATAAATGAATTTTTTTTTATTTATGTGTTATTTTTTAAAATAGTTAAATTAATAGCTTTGTCATTGACAATGCCAATAGTTATAACTTTCGCAAATGTGACACCTATAGCATTTGTAATGCAACATGTTTTGTATTTACGTGACTTAGATGTATTGATATTACAAATAACAATGGCTTTTAATTTTTTTTAATAATTAATACTTAAATAATTTATTTAATTTGTAATGGCAATAGCTTAAACTTTTGTAAATAACTTTTGTGAAGATTATGTTCAGTGTTTTTTATTGTGACGAAAATTCAAGAACAGAAGTGAAATATTAACATCTTTTTGTGATTTGTAATAAAGCGTGAAAGCTTGAAAACAGCTTGAAACATTGAAAGGACATATTTGAACCAGTGATGCTGTGGTTGCGCTGATTGATGCTGTGGTTGCGCTGAGTGATGCTGTGTTGGTGCTGAGTGATGCTGTGGTTGCGCTGAGTGATGCTGTGGTTGCGCTGAGTGGTGTGTGCATCGGTGGAGCTTAGTGGGTGCATTGGTGGAGCTGTGTGGTGGGTGCATTGGTGGAGCTTAGTTGGAGCATCCGTGGAGCTGTGTGGTGGGTGCATCGGTGGAGCTGTGTGGTGGGTGCCTCGGCGGAGCTGTGTGGTGGGTGCATCGGCGGAGCTGTGTGGTGGGTGCATCGGCGGAGCTGTGTGGTGGGTGCATCGGTGGAGCTGTGTGGTGGGTGCTTCGGTGGAGCTGTGTGGTGGGTGCATCTGTGGAGCTGTGTAATGGTTGCATCTGTGGAGCTGTGTGCATCTGTGGAGCTGTGTGGTGGGTGCCTCGGTGGAGCTGTGTGGTGGGTGCACCGGTGGAGCTGTGTGGTGGGTGCCTTGGTGGAGCTGTATGGTGGGTGCCTCGGTGGAGCTGTGTGGTGGGTGCATCGGTGGAGCTGTGTGGTGGGTGCATCGGTGAAGCTGTGTCGGTAGAGCTGTGTGGTGGGTGCACCGGTGGAGCTGGGTGGTGGGTGCATCGGTGGAGCTGTGTCGGTGGAGCTGTGTGGTGGCTGCATCGGTGGAGCTGTGTGGTGGGTGCATCGGTGGAGCTGTGTAGTGGGTTCATCGGTGGAGCTGTGTGGTGGGTGCCTCGGTGGAGCTGTGTGGTGGGTGCATCAGTGGAGCTGTGTGGTGGGTGCTTCGGTGGAGCTGTGTAGGTGGAGCTGTGTGGTGGGTGCATCGGTGGAGCTGTGTGGTGGGTGCATTGGTGGAGCTGTGTGGTGGGTGCATCGGTGGAGCTGTGTGGTGGGTGCATCGGTGGAGCTGTGTGGTGGGCACATCGGTGGAGCTGTGTGGTGGGTGCATCGGTGAAGCTGTGTGGTGGGTGCATCGGTGGAGCTTAGTGGGTGCATTGGTGGAGCTGTGTGGTGGGTGCATTGGTGGAGCTTAGTTGGAGCATCGGTGGAGCTGTGTGGTGGGTGCATCAGTGGAGCTGTGTTGTGGGTGCATCGGTGGAGCTGTGTTGTAGCTGCATCAGTGGAGCTGGGTGGTGGGTGCATCGGTGGAGTTGTGTCGGTGGAGCTGTGTGGATGGTGCATCGGTGGAGCTGTGTGGTGGGTGCATCGGTGGAGCTGTGTGGTGGGTGCATCGGTGGAGCTGGGTGGTGGGTGCATCAGTGGAGCTGTGTGGGTGGAGCTGTGTGGTGGGTGCCTCGGCGGAGCTGTGTGGTGGGTACATCGGCGCAGCTGTGTGGTGGGTGCATCGGCAGAGCTGTGTGGTGGGTGCTTCGGTGGAGCTGTGTGGTCGGTGCATCTTTGAAGCTGTGTAATGGGTGCATCTGTGGAGCTATGTGGTGGGTGCATCTGTGGAGCTGTGTGGTGGGTGCCTCGGTGGAGCTGTGTGGTGGGTGCATCGGTGGAGCTGTGTGGTGGGTGCCTTGGTAGAGCTGTATGGTGGGTGTCTCGGTGGAGCTGTGTGGTGGGTGGAGCTGTGTGGTGGGTGCATCAGTGGAGCTGTGTCGGTGGAGCTGTGTGGTGGGTGCATCGGTGGAGCTGGGTTTTGGGTGCATCGGTGGAGCTGTGTCGGTGGAGCTGTGTGGTGGCTGCATCGGTGGAGCTGTGTGGTGGGTGCATCGGTGGAGCTGTGTGGTGGGTGCATCGGTAGAGCTGTGTGGTGGGTGCATCGGTGGAGCTGTGTGGTGGGTGCATCAGTGGAGCTGTGTAGGTGGAGCTGTGTGGTGGGTGCATCGGTGGAGCTGTGTGGTGGGTGCATTGGTGGAGCTGTGTGGTGGGTGCATCGGTGGAGCTGTGTGGTGGGTGCATCGGTGGAGCTGTGTGGTGGGTGCCTCGGTGGAGCTCTGTGGTGGGTGCATCGGTGAAGCTGTGTGGTGGGTGCATCGGTGGAGCTTAGTGGGTGCATTGGTGGAGCGGTGTGGTGGGAGCATTGGTGGAGCTTAGTTGGAGCATCGGTGGAGCTGTGTGGTGGGTGCATCGGTGGAGCTGTGTGGTGGGTGCATCAGTGGAGCTGTGTGGTGGGTGCATCGGTGGAGCTGTGTCGGTGGAACTGTGTGGTGGGTGCATCGGTGGAGCTGGGTGGTGGGTGAATCGGTGGAGCTGTGTAGGTGGAGCTGTGTGGTGGGTGCATCGGTGGAGCTGAGTGATGGGTGCATCAGTGGAGCTGTGTGGGTGGAGCTGTGTGGTGGGTGCATCGGTGGAGCTGGGTGCATCGGTGAAGTTGTGTGGCGGGTGCATCGGTGAAGCTGTGTGGTGGGTGCATCGGTGGAGCTTAGTGGGTGCATTGGTGGAGCTGTGTGGTGGGTGCATTGGTGGAGCTTAGTTGGGGCATCGGTGGAGCTGTGTGGTGGGTGCATCGGTGGAGCTGTGTGGTGGGTGCATCGGTGGAGCTGTGTGGTGGGTGCATCAGTGGAGCTGTGTGTTGGGTGCATCGGTGGAGCTGTGTCGGTGGAGCTGTGTGGTGGGTGCATCGGTGGAGCTGGGTGGTGGGTGCATCAGTGGAGCTGTGTAGGTGGAGCTGTGTGGTGGGTGCATCAGTGGAGCTGGGTGGTAGGTGCATCAGTGGAGCTGTGTGGGTGGAGCTGTGTGGTGGGTGCATCGGTGGAGCTGTGTGGGTGGAGGTGTGTGGTGGGTGCCTCGGCGGAGCTGTGTGGTGGGTGCATCGGCGGAGCTGTGTGGTGGGTGCATCGGCGGAGCTGTGTGGTGGGTGCTTCGGTGAAGCTGTGTGGTGGGTGCATCTGTGAAGCTGTGTAATGGGTGCATCTGTGGAGCTGTGTGGTGGGTGCATCTGTGGAGCTGTGTGGTGGGTGCCTCGGTGGAGCTGTGTGGTGGGTGCATCGGTGGAGCTGTGTGGTGGGTGCCTTGGTGGAGCTGTATGGTGGGTGCCTCGGTGGAGCTGTGTGGTGGGTGCCTCGGTGGAGCTGTGTGGTGGGTGCATCGGTGGAGCTGTGTCGGTGGAGCTGTGTGGTGGGTAAATCGGTGGAGCTGGGTGGTGGGTGCATTGGTGGAGCTGTGTCAGTGGAGTTTTGTGGTGGCTGCATCGGTGGAGCTGTGTGGGTGGAGGTGTGTGGTGGGTAAGCATGGGCGGATTTTGCGGATCCACGATTCACGAATTTGCGGATTCACGGATCGTGGATCCGCAAAATCCGCGGATTTTGCGGATTGGCGGATTTGGGGGCGGGGCTTCCTCGAGTGTGTGGGCGGGGCCAAACGGACGGGGCTTCCATGCGAGCGCACATGCCCCTTGTGTGAATACAAAAGGTCAGAGACCGATCAGAGCAGCAGATTAAGAGACAGACGCCCCTGGTCACAGCACGGGGATTGCGCACGTGAAAGCCAAAGATGCAAATGCCTCTGGGCAGCATCACAGCGGATTTCCGATGGTATATTTGGGAAGAAGGCACATCTGCCCAGCCTCCCAACGCTCACGATTTTTTTTGGGCTGATGAATGAGTCACTGCATTTGCGCTTCAACTAGTTCCAGCGACCAAGTGTGTGTTACTATGCAATCGCGCCGAAGTGCGCAGGGGTCCCTTGAGTGAAATGTCCATCATAGTGGGTAAATGGCGGGAAGACGGGCGGGTGCACACCTCGAGTGTGTGGGCGGGGCCAAACGGACGGGGCTTCCATGCGAGCGCACATGCCCCTTGTGTGAATACAAAAGGTCAGAGACCGATCAGAGCAGCAGATTAAGAGACAGAAGCCCCTGGTCACAGGAACAGCACGGGGATTGCGCACGTGAAAGCCACGTGATTATTTTTGGGCTGATGAATGAGTCACTGAATTTAAGCTTCAACTAGGGCACATATTTATTCACGAAGAAAGACACACCATGTAACTAATTTACGATGGCGCCGGCAAGCTGCCAGCGCCATCCTGCAAAAGTTACTTAATTAGCTTCAACAGGAAGCTCCAACTGATAAAATAAAGCAGGCGCTCGAGCCCCTGCTTTATCTTATCTGTTAGAGCTTCCTGTCGAAGCTAATTAAGTAACCATTTGAGGATGGCGCTGGCAGCTTGCCGGCGCCATCGTAAATTATTTAGGTTTGAACTTTTGACCGCAAAATCCGCTCCGATCGCGGATTGCGGATTCTCGGTAAATTCGCGAGAGTTCGCGGATCGCGGATTTACCGAAAATCCGCAAAATCTGCGATCGGAGCGGATTTTGCGCTCATGCTTAGTGGTGGGTGCCTCTGCGGAGCTGTGTGGTGGGTGCATTGGCGGAGCTTTGTGGTGGGTGCATCGGCGGAGCTGTGTGGTGGGTGCTTCGGTGAAGCTGTCTGGTGGGTGCATCTGTGGAGCTGTGTAATGGGTGCATCTGTGGAGCTGTGTGGTGGGTGCATCTGTGGAGCTGTGTGGTGGGTGCCTCGGTGGAGCTGTGTGGTGGGTGCATCGGTGGAGCTGTGTGGTGGGTGCCTTGGTGGAGCTGCCTTATTTCTTCGGTCCTGATGATGATCCCCTCACAAGGGTTCGAAACGTCGTCAACACACTACGTCTTGACTCCAATTGCTTTTGCTTTGATTTATGTGGAGCACAAAATGTCTTTTACAAATGTGACTACTGTAAATAAGTATTTGTTGCCAAGTCACTGCATCAGTATTTACATGCCTGAGGTCTGGAACTCTGGTGATTTTCAACCCCGTTTTTAACCAACTGCACTTCATTGAACTAAATGTTTTTTGATTGGTTGTTTAAATAAATACTTCTCCTTTTGATTGCAAAATTGCACGGATCATTATGCTGTTCTGTTGAACTTTGCCTATACTTGCGTGATAGGGACCATTGTTTCTTACAGTATATTGTATACCCTCGGTCCTTTCAGACTTACAGGGTTCCCTTGTTTCTTTACAACCTGCATTGCTATATCAAGCAAACACAAACAGATGATGGACGGAGTGCTGAAACTTTTCAGACACTCACCCCAAGTCACAGATCTGAGTTGAATCCATTATCGGTCTTTAGCTCACTTCGCCACCCCAGTTCAGACCCAGCAATATGCAAATCAGTCGTGACCCTGTCTCTAATGGGAACAGTCGTGCCCAAACTGCCCAAGCCAGGTCGTCCCTGGACCGGGAACAAGCATCTAAGGACCGGTTTTGGGGTAACACCCCTCAACAGTCAGGCTAGCTTGAATCCAGTGGCAAAGTGAGCAAACGACCCACGTCTGGGCATACCCTGCCAAATTAGGGTGAACAAAGCATACACAAGAAGATGATGGACGGAGCGCTGAAACATTTTGGACACTCACCCCAAGTCACAGGATGGGTTGAATCCATCATCGTTCTTTAGCTCACTTCACCACCCCAGTTCAGACCCACCTATATGCTAATCAGTCGTGACCCTGTTCCTCATGGGAACAGTGCAGCCCAAACTGCCAAGCCAGGTCTTCCCTACACTGGAAGAATGCATCGTGGGACCACTTTCGGGGTTTCATTCCTTATCAGCCAGGCTAGCTTGAATCCAGTGGCAAAGTGAGCAAGAGACCCACGTCTGGGCATGCCCTGCCAACTTAGGGCGAAAAAAGCAAACACAAACAGATGATGGATGGAGTGCTGAAACTTTTCAGACACTCACAACCAGTCACAGATCTGGGTTTAATCCATCATCGTTCTTTAGCTCACTTCGCCATCCCAGCTCAAACCCAGTTGTATGCAAATTAGTCTTGACCCTGTTCCTCATGGGAACAGTCCAGCCCAAACTGCCAAGCCAGGTCTTCCCTTGACTGGAAACACGCAACCTGGGACCGGTTTCGGGGTTTAACCCCTCATTAGCCAGGCTGGCTTTTATCCAGTGGCAAAGTGAGAAAGGGGCCCACGTCTGGGCATACCCTGCCAACTCAGGGCGAACAAAGCAAACACAAAGAGATGATAGACAGAGTCCTGAGACTTTTCAGACACTCACCTCCAGTCACAGATCTGAGTTTAATCCATCATTGTTCTTTAGCTCACTTTGCCATCCCAGTTCAAACCCAGCTTTATGCAAATCTGTCTTGACCCTGTTCCTCATTGGAACAGTCCAGCCCAAACTGCCAAGCCAGGACTTCCCTGGACTGGAAACATGCATCCTGGGACTGGTTTCGGGGTTTCACCCATTATCAGCTTGGCTAGCTTGAATCCAGTGGAAAAGTGAGCAAGGTACCCACGTCTGGGCATACCCTGCCTACTTAGGGCGCACAAAGCAAACACAAAGAGATGATGGACGGAGTGCCAAAACTTTTCAGACACTCACCCCTAGTCACAGATCTGGGTTTAATCCATTATCGTTCTCTAATTCACATCGCCACCCCAGTTCAGGCTCAGCTATATGCAAATCAGACTTGACCCTGTTCCTCATGGGAACAGTGCAGCCCGAACTGCCAAGCCAGGTCTTCCGGAAACACGCATCCTGGGAACGGTTTCGTGGTTTACCCTTCATCAGCCAGGCGAGCTTGAATTCCAGTGGCAAAGTGACCAAGGGACCCATGTCGGATGTATGATGATACAACGCGTTCTATTACAACGCGGTTGTAACATCGTGGTCTTGACAACGCAAATTGTTACATCGACTTGCGATGGAGGGCGCTGGACTTAGGGACAGTGTGAATTACTATTCCAACTCCAGTCTACGTACAGTAGTAGTAGGGAAGGTGTTGGAATAGTAAATTACACCATTCCTTAGTCTAGAGTGCCCTTCAGTGCAAGTCGATGTAACTACTTGCGTAGTCAAAACCGCAATGTAACATACTGCATTATAATAGATGCGTGGTAAAGGATGTTTCCCCCGATGTCTGTCCATACACCACCGGATTCAAGCTAGCCTCGTTGTTTCTAGTCCAGGGATGATCTGGCCTGGCCGTTCGGCGTGAACTGTTCTCATGGGGAACAGGGTCAAGACTGATTTGCTTTGGCCAAAACTGGAATGGCGTGGTGTGCTTAAATATTATGGATTTAACCCAGATCTGTGACTGGGGATGAGTGTTTGATTAATTCCGCATTCCGTCCATCATCTGTTCTTTTGGCATGGCTATATGAGCCTGTAGGTTTTTTGTAGCCTTCCTGTTTATAGCCTGTGATTTGAATTTTTTATGACTTTTGCGCATTCTACCAACTACTTCCAAAATGAATCTTAGTCGTAACATGATTGAGAATCTACTTGGAAGGGGCAGGATGGAAAAATAAAGTGAAGAAAGGCAATAAATGCTTCTTGATGATGATAATATAGGCTCTGTAACTACCATAATCAGAATGTTTTAAACTGGCTCTAATTCATGTAGCTCTTAAGGCAATTTGTAGGAAAATTGTGCTGCCAATGCATCAGTTGGCCCTGTTTGTTTGTTTTTAAAATTTTCCCTGAGAGATGAAACTGTACTGCCCTGCCGCAAACCTACCACAATGAAGTTGAGCTTACTTGCTTCATTAATTCCCTCAAATTTTGTGCAAATATTTATGATAGAATGGAATTTGTATCCTTCATGAGGTACCTGTTAGGAGTGCAATGAAAGTTTGCACTCACATATTATTCAGTGTTTTTGGTGAAACTAGATGTTAGCGGAAATGTAAACCAGCAAAGAGGTTCTGTTGAAATTAACTATACAATGTGAAGCTTAACAAATGATTCATAGAATTGTACTGAATACATATAAACAATATAACACACTTATATGGTGTTCATTAGTTATGTGATACATTGACATATTAAATGTATTTTGAATGTTTCTTATGCTCATGATATAGCTGAAATAAATGTATTAATATAGTTTAGTGAATGCTTCTACTGAACATGCTAATTGTTTTACGGGATTGCTAAACACAATTAACATGGTGCATTCATTATTTTAGCCTAAGTTGTAGGCCTGAATCTACAATAAATTTTTAATGTTCTCGTTTCTGCAATTAATGCTTAGATTCTCATGTGAATTTCATAGAATGTTACTTGTTCCTATGTTTTGCATTGCAGGTGGACAAGCGCTTGTTAGTGAAGAGTAAGGGTAGTGTTCCATTGGATAGTTGAAGAATGAAGGAGTTATTGTTAACTTGGCCTGGCAAAGATAGGGAATAGGGAGGGGCGTTCACATGGGAGAAGGAAAAAAGACCAAGGACGAACTGTTGCAGAGGGGCGTACATGGAGAAGGCCATGGAAGGAATCGGCATCATGGAAAATTTAGTGGCTGAGCCTACTGTATAGTACATGTGGGAAAAGCATTATGGGACATTTGCTGAATACATCTTTGAGTATGTTATGCATTGTAGAGAGGGACAGAGTCCCCAATCCTTTTTGCCTTCCTGACAGAGAGCAACTGAGTGCTGGCTTGTTTCTTTTCTGCTTGTGGTTTCTTGCTGGTAGAGTGACTTCTTAGGAAGGCTCTAACCACTGACACCTTTTCTCTCTCAAACCTTTTGCTTATATGGGAAACTTAGGGATGTCACATCTAGAGTTAGAGTAGGGATAGATAGAATTAAATGGTTTACGCCAACGAATTGCTGATGCAGGGAAACGTTAAATTTGCTTCTTGATGTCATGCATAATAGTCATAGAACTTGTTGCTCTTTTCATGCAGCACCGAATAAATCTCTTAAAAACATTTGAATTTCTTCTGTTTCCTCTGTATTTGTATACTCTTATGCTGAGGTTTGTGTATGTCCACCTATTTTTAAATTTGTAATACATTTTGACTAACCTTCATTTGGTTGCTGAACTGATTTATTGTGTAGCCATATTGGGTTACACTGCATCTTAAATTGATTTACATAAATGTGCTCCACTTTAACCTTTCATGCTGCTAAAAAGAACCATTGAATGATCAACATTGTAGGAGAACTGAATAAATGGGCCGAGGCCCTTTCATTTACACCATTTTCAAAGTTCAGCAGCCAAAACTGGGCCCCTGAGAGATCAAATTGAGACACTAGAGTGTGAGTTTAACTGATGAAACATTGATGAAAATAAACAGATACATCATCACTGACAATTTAAAGGAAGAGAGACCCAGGAAAGAAACGTTGGGCCCCAATCGCAATTTCAGAGCAAATACTAAGTTGATTAAAGTTAAGACTCCCTCTTTTCTGTTTTTACAGATAAATACAGACAAAAAAACATTTATTTTCTTGTCTGTATTTTTTTTTTTATATTTTATTTAAATTTTTTGGATACAAATTACAACCAGTACAGCGAAACTTCAATTCCCCCCTCCTCCCACCTCCCCCCTTGAAGGCCAGTAGAACAGCACAATGTAGAACACTCTTCCACAGTTTTTGCACATAGTTACACAGCCATTTAGCCAACAACCCTGTAAATAGGGCAGGCGGCGTCTGAAGAGCACTGCAGCGTCGAGACACATAGGGCCTAGGAAACAGGTCTGCCGCTGCCAAATCCCACTCCTCCCAAACCTCAAGAGCCAGCACATGATGCGGTTATCTCTGCACCATTTACTCTAAGGCGTAACCCCTTGGGATTCCCGCGCCCCCTGCCCCAGGTCTGACTCTGCGCTGGTTGTTATATATGTTTGGTACAGACCCCAGAAGTTCTTTGGCCTGCTTGTGGGGTGCAGCAGTTTGCTATATATCTCAGATTGCGTACAGGAATAAAGCATGTCGTTTGCCCAACGTTTGATAGTCGGCCTCGGACCTCTCATCCAGCAGCATGCAACAACCCTGCGTGCAAGTAGGAGCCCCATGTCAACTAACCTGCGAATTGCTTTTGGTAGGCTCTTGGTGTATCCTATCAGGGCCATCGCAGGGTCCGGGGGGATATCTACCTTTGTAATAGTGCTGAGTTCTACAAAGAGTTTATGCCAGAAATCATTAACACTCGGGCAGCCCCACGCCAAGTGAAGAAAGTCGGCGTCTGGGAAATGGCACCGGTCGCATTCCGCAGAGGGTCTGAGACCGTACCTATGAAGCCTGGACGGGGTGTAGTAAATTCTGTTAATGAATTTGAAGTGGACCAGCCTGTGATGGCCGCTTAGGGATATGCTCCTCGTGTTGGTGCAACAGTATTTCCAAACATCATCACCCAGCGTGATTCGTAAGTCAGCCTGCCAGGCCAGTCTCGCTTTAGTGTACGTGTTTTCTCTGTGTGAAATTGCCAGGGAGTAGAGGGGAGTGATTAGCTTTTGGGGAGTCGCAACCTTTATGATGTACGTGAGCTCCTTCATTTCCGGTGGCTCTGCCATGTCCCCACCCAGGAGTTCTAGGCATGCAAGCCTCACTCTGAAGAAATGGAATCTCGTCAGCAGGGACGGATCCACCTGGTCCATCTGTGCCTGATCCCAAGTTTTCACTACTCCATCACTGAATAGGTCGCCTGCTGTCTCAATCCCGAGCCTTTCGATTGCTGCAAGCACCCCCTTTTTGCGCAGCGGGGGCAGCCAACATGTCCAGTCGATTGGCATGCTGGGGGTGTATAGTAGCACACCACTTTGCTTTTGCAGGAGATTGTTCCACGCATGTGTCGTGGCCGCAATTGAATCAAGGATTCCAGTGCGGCGATCAGCAGGTTCAAATATCATATGTGGGAGGGACAACGGGAGAGCAAAGAGGGACTCCATCTTCAAGTGAGGGATGTCTTTGTGCCCATGTACCCATGTGTGAAGGTGCGCCGCCTGTGCCACTCTGTAGTATAATTCTAGGTCTGGAGCTCCCAGACCCCCCATACTGTGTGGTAATGTGAGAGTCGACCACTTCGCCCGTAGCTGTCTGCCCTCCCAGGCAAGCCTGGTTAGTTCCTGCTGTAGTCTTTGAAAGAATGTTTTGGGGAGCACCATCAGGATGGCTGTGAATAAGAAGAGGAATCTGGGGAGAACTATCATCTTCATGATGGCTATGCGACCGATGAGGGAGAGTGGAAGCTTACACCATGCTGTCACATCGTCCTCCAGTTTACTAAAGGCTGTGCCGTAATTCGCTCTGAAGAGGATCTCAGGGTCCGTATGTAGGTGAATCCCGAGGTATCTAATCACGTCAGTGGTCCAGGTGAGCGGGTATTCCATTGTTGTGGGTTGTGTCACTGGGGTCAGAGGAAAGGCCAGTGACTTCGACCAATTTACTCGGAGACCTGACAGTGCACCGAACCGCACCACCTCCCATAGCACAGATTTCAAATTATTGTCCGGGTCTCTAATGTAAAGCAGAGTGTCATCCGCGTACATTGAGACTACTATCTTGTAGCTGGGGAAGCAGATGCCCTCGTTGCCGTGGTATTCCCGGAGAGCGCAGGCCAACGGCTCTGCCACGAAGGCGTATAGGAGGGGGGAGAGTGGGCACCCCTGTCGAGTGCCTCTGGTGATAGGAAACGAGTCTGTCACTAAGTCATTAATCCGTAGTCTAGCGAGCGGTCCGTGGTACAGTGCCCCCAGCATTTGCAAAAATGGTTGACCGAGTCCCAGGCGCTGCAGCACCCGTCTCATGAAGGGCCACTCCACCGAGTCATAGGCCTTCTCCATGTCAAGGAATACCGCCAGCGCAGATCTGTCCTGTCGTGTATGCTGAATAGTGCCTAATACCGTGCGGATATTGTATGTTAGATTCCTGCATGGGATGAAGCCTGCCTGCTCCGGGGCAACCAACTGAGGGGCCAGCAAGGCCAGTCTAGTCGCTAGCACCTTAGCGTAGAGCTTTGCGTCCACATTGAGGAGGGACAGGGGGTGGTACGAGCTACACACATCGCTCGGTTTCCCAGGTTTCAGGATAGTAACTATCAGTGCCTCCCTCATCGAGTCCGGCATTTTGCCCTCTGTGCAGATCTCGTCGAACAGGGTGGATAGGTGCGGGATCAATTGCTCTGCAAAGGCTTTGTAAAATCCCGCAGTGAGACCATCAGAGCCAGGCGCACTGCCAGACCTCATGCTCATTAGGGCTTCGGTGATTTCGTCCGTTTCTATCGGTTGCATCAGAAATTCCCTGTCGGAATTGGATAGGTAAGGGAGTTCAATGTGCCCTAGGTAGTCCTCGATGTCTTCGTCCATATCCCCTCCCTGAGCTGTGTAAAGTGCCGCATAATAGTCCTTAAATGTTTGAGCTATATCTACTGGATCAGTTAAGGAGTCTCCTATAGCTGATTGAACCTCAGTTATTATCTGGCGTCTCCCCCCTCCTCCGACAACTCTAGCTAAGAGTGTGCCGGGTCTGTCTCGCTCACCATACATCCTAGCCGTGGCGTACTTCCCCATGTGTTTGACTTCCCTGTCCGCTTCGTCATGGTACTCCTCGAGCAAGAGTTTAATTTCATTGCTCAACGCACAGTCTGCATCGTCCCTCTGTCTTTTTTCCAGGGCACCCAGCTGTTTCTCAAGGGCCGCTAGTCGTGCCCGGATCGTCTTCAGAACTCCCAAGTGTTTGGAGATCGCAACCCCCCGAATGTAAACCTTAAATGCCTCCCAGACCGTCTGGAAACTGTCAACTGTACCTATATTGGTCCCAAAGAACAGATCTATGGCTTCAGCCAACTCTCTCCTGAATAACGGGTCCAGCAGTGAGTACGGTGGGAACCTCCACGTGAAAGGTGGGATAGTCGGGCGCAGGTTTGCTAGCTCCAGGAGGACTGGAGAGTGGTCTGACAGGGTTCTGGGAAGGACCCCGCAGCTCATAATCATGCTAGATCTAGCCTCTGGGGCAAGCCAGTAGTCAATTCTGGTGTGGATGTTATGATATGCGGAGTAGTGAGTGTAGCCCCCCTGTGTCGGGTTTAGAGTGCGCCAGACGTCACAGAGTCCGAAACGCGTCATAACCCCCTGCAATTCCATTGCTGCCGCAGTCGGCTTGCGGGGTGAACCCGCAGATCTGTCCAGTGCGGGGTCCAGAGTAAGGTTCATGTCTCCCCCCCACCAGATGTCAACAGGGTCACAGTGTCTGAGTTTGCTTGCTAAGCTCTTGTAAAAATCAGGGGAGTCGAAGTTCGGGCCGTATGTATTAACAACAACAAATGATGTTCCCCGACCCGTGCACCTAGATATTACATATCGCCCCTCCGGGTCTGTGTCCATTAATTGTTGCGTGAGGTTGGATCTAGGGTTTACCCATGTTATCACCCCTCTGGCGTGCGTGGTAAATCCGGAAGTCGCCACGTTTCCCTTTAGCCCTCTGTGGTGCAAGATTCCACTATCTATGGGTAGGTGTGTCTCCTGTATCAAGGCCAGATCTATGCTGTGTCTCTGCAGATAGCTAAGCACCTTCCGCACTTTCCTGTGATCAGTAAGGCCGCGCACATTCCATGTGAGCGCCCTAATCTTGTCCGAGCGTATGTTGGTCATGTCGGTCCCCATTGCTTCTCTTGAGTCGCGTGTTCACTCTCTAGGTGTATGTCAACTGTGCCTTCATTTTGT
The DNA here is from genome assembly GCF_964261635.1 of Lissotriton helveticus. Classification (NCBI taxonomy): domain Eukaryota; kingdom Metazoa; phylum Chordata; class Amphibia; order Caudata; family Salamandridae; genus Lissotriton; species Lissotriton helveticus. The sequence goes on along the minus strand of NC_136059.1, from coordinate 1,309,413,314 downwards.
GCCTCATCCGTGTGTTCTGGGTGTACTACATTGTGTTCCATGCTGTGTGCTCTAAATATCGCCTGAGCTAGAGTGTCCGCCCTAGTGCCGTCTACCACTGGCCCAGTGTCCCTGCTGTCAAACTCACCCCCCCCTTCCACAGCAGACCATCCCCAACTTGGTCCAAACTGTATGGACCCCCCCCCACCCAAACTCCCCGAACGTACCCCATAGGTCCCAACTGGAACCCGTTGTGCTAATAGCGCTAGGGCAGAGGTCACCAAAATTAGAACAGGTAACATTTGTATTTAAACAGTTTCTGCTATTCGGCTCCCCGCCTCATCACCCCTTGCATGTCATTCAACGGCTTTACATGTCCAAACGCCTGTAAATGAAAAATATCAGACTCTGCTGGGGCCAAAACATCAACCGCCCCACATCCGGCAATCCCCAATTCAATAGATTCGCAAAAGGAGCAATCGCATAACGCCCACAAGTCAATAGGTAGAAAAGGACACAGAGTCTAACAGAAAAAGTGTGTAACATTGACTTGGAACATTCTCACCATGTCTCGGAGTCTGTGGTCGCTCAAGACATGCCCTCAGGTCTCACCATCGGCACTGTCCACAGCATCAGGGAGGTAAACGATCAGCGCGGCCAGCCGATCGCTTCCCAGCAATGTGCCGCTGGCTGGAATTACCCAGGACGGTTCAGGGGGCACAATGCGATCATTCTTGTTCTTCCAGCCCACTGGTAGGGTCCTGTTCATCCGATTGCCCCCTAGGGCTGTTCCGTTGTTCTTTCGTCCAGATCTTCAGCGCCTTTTGAAGATCTTTCGGGTCCGTAAAAATGTGGGAATGACCACGTCGATTTATCCTCAGCTTCGCTGGGTACAACATCACGTAGTCCAGTCCAAGATCCCGCAGCTGTTGTTTATACGGGGCAAAGTGTCACCTCTCTTCCTGCACCCTAGCGGTGAAGTCCGGATACATGGAGATATTTGATCCCTCGAACTGTAGTTGGCCTTCTTCCCTGGCCACTCTTAGCGCCATGTCCCTGTCTCTATAGTTCAGGAGCTTAGCTATTATGGGCCTTGGGGAGGCCCCTGGGCGCGGTCTGGGGCCCAGTGTGCGGTGTGCCCTTTCCACTATGAACATGTTTGAGAATATGCCTTCCCCTAGCAAGGTGGTCAGAAGCTTCTCAACAAATAGCTCCATCTTACCGGTTTGGGTTGTCTCCGGGACCCCCGTAATTCGTATGTTGGATCTCCTGTAAAAGCTTTGCCATGTGCTTGCGGTCTTTATCAAGTTCCATTTGCCCCTCCACAACTTCAGTGATCCGCCTTTCAGACATGTCGAGGCGCTCCGCATGTTTATCGACCCTCTCCGACATCCTGTCCATGCGATAAGTGAGTGCGTCGATCTTCGTCCCGATCGACGCCATGCTGTCTTGTAGGCCTTTTTCCATGCTGACCAGCAATTCCTTTATACCGGAGTAGATCGAGCTGTCTTGCGTCGCAGTAGGCTGACCATTGTCCGGTTCACCAGAGTCCGGGGCCTTGTTGCGCCGCTGTTCAAAGGGCAATTTGGACTGCGTTTTATCACCTTTCCCCATCCTGCAGCGCTGCTGTTCCGCCAGGCCGCCCCGCGTAGAACAGCTCCGGGGGAGAGATGGTCTCAGTGGCCTTCGTGGCACAGCTCCTGTTAAGTCACCTAGGATCCCCAGCACGTCCCTCGGTGCAGCAGCCACTCTTGTCAAGTGGGAGAGGCAGGCACGACCAGGCCGCCGCGGTGGGGGCACCCCAGGGCAGCCCCGGGCAGCTATTCAGCAAGTCTATCGCATCAGGCCTCACAGTGTCCGGTTGATCGCCCCCTTTATCCTACCATACGGGGCTCGCACAGCGCTGCGGTCTGTCTCCCCGTCAGAGAGGAGGTTGGAGTAGGTCAAATTGGCGTACCGCCAGTAGATTCTTCAAGGCTCTGGGTCTCCTCGGTCCCACTATGGCCGCCACAGTATATTTCCCCCGGGGCCAATCACTCTCACCGGCTGTGCAGACTGTTGAATGAGGTAAGTTGCTGCACCGTGGAGGGGGGGATGGACTTCTGCAAGTGGGAACCGGCTCTCAGGCAGAGAATGCGTAGGCCCCAGCAAGTCTCAGTCGTCGTCCACACAGCTTGAATGCCCAGCGCGGTCGGGAGCCGCACTCCAGCCCCAGGAGGCGCGCTCAGCTCTTCGACGCCGAGAAGGGTTCCCCACAATCCCCTGCCCACACGGGAATGGCCCCCGCCTAGTTGCCGCAGCCCAACAACGCGCCCGTCCAAGCGCCAGAATCGGGCGGACTGCCCGCTCACCGTGACAATTTGGGGCCTCAGTGTCCAATGTAGGCGATTCCCCGTACCGGGCGCCACACACCGCAGCGCCTGGCACTCACCGATGTTGCCACCCGCGATCCTGTTAACAGCTGCGGGATCCGGGCTTCCGACCTCCGACGTCACCGGGCCTGGGGTGTAGCGCGCGCCGCACGTCGTGCCACGCACTCCGGGGGCAAATCTATGCGAGGTCGCTGCTCGGAGGCCCTCAGTCCCGACTTGCCAGATCTCCGTTTCGTTCTTATAAAGTGTTGTGCGTCTCTCGCTTAAGGCCTCGGTGGTGCCAATGGAGTCCAGGGGTGGTGCGATGTCCTCGCCAGCCAGCATACGCAGTGAAATCAGGATTAATGTAGGATTATTTGGGTGATTTGGCGGAGCTTAGCTCTCAAGCGTCCGCTACCGATGCCGGCAAGCTCCGCCCCCGTCTGTATTTATTTTTAAATGTGGATAAAAATGGAAATTGGGTGCTTTTTGAGTGATTCTAAATACACTTTGCCATGCCTGCCAGGCCAATAACCGTGTGGATTGATAGGTAAGGAGGTTAAAAAAGAAAGGAATTTTAGTAAACAGGCTTAACACCTTGCATGCTGATGGCGAGCTGAGCTCGTCATGCAGCACGGTGGCCGTGTGCTGGTGACGAGCTGAGCTCGTCATGGCCTCCGCGGAATGCCCACGCGGGGATAATTACCCCGCTGTGCTGGGTATTCCATTGAGCAGGCGTGGCCATGACGAGCTCAGCTCGTCATCAGCACACGGCCACCGTGCTGCATGATGAGCTGAGCTCGTCATCAGCACCGCGGCGAGGCGCGCGGCCCCCCTCTCCCCGTGCCGTGTGGCAATTAGCCCCGCGGCGATGGGGTTAAGCAGCAGTAAATATACACAAAGCTGATACTGAAATTTAAATATATACACAAAGCTGATACTGAAATGCTTATATTTTCATATAAGTGCATTGAATAATCTTCTGTGATGTTCCTTTCACTGAAACCTGGTAGGCATTCAAGCATGACTGCATATTTATTGGTTAAAGAAATGTGGAAATATACCAGTTTCAGCTTTATTTTTCTAAAAAAAATCCATAATAAATATAGATAAATACAGACAAAGTTGACAAAAAATATATATGAATAAATACAGATGGAAATGTAAAAAAACAACAACATAAAACCGGGAGCCCTAATTAAAATCATCTAACTCGGTACTAACACCCGGATGCAAAAATTATTCCTGAGGTTTTTGCCAAGTTTATTTTCGTCAGGTTAAACCTGGCTCAAATCAGCCAGGCAATTAGTGCTCCTGCGCTATGTCACACCTCAGTAATTGAGATAATATGTGATATGAGCACGTTGTCCCTCATTCCTATGTGTGTCAAGAGGAATCGGGCACACACTGCACCACTCGGTAAAAACACAGTCCTGCACGATTGACATTTATCCGCTGCACAATTTGTGCTTGGGAGACCATGCAGTTTGCATGACTAATCTGCTCAAGGCAAGAGAAAGCAAGTGAATAAAAACAGAAGAAAATCACTCTGGAAGGCACTCTCAAACTTCATGGAGGATGTATTTTGTTTTCATTACATGATCTGTTTTGGAAAAGCCACACCAGAGAAGTGTCTGAGCACGTTGCAGTATCATATTTACATACAGCTGCAGATTCAGGCTTAGCATACATAAACAACAGCATCAAATACAGTGCAGCCAATAAACCTCACTCTATGGCTAGGGGCAATGATCATATCATGTTCCCCAGTAGGATGTAGTAATCAAGGACTGGCTTAGAGGGGGTGGGGGGTGGAGCTTCATTCCCGACCCTTCAATCGAGTTGTGGTTCGAATAAATGAAAACACGTAGAAAGACAGATTTAAAGGGAAAGAGAGAACGTAGCACTTACAAAGACTTTGACAAAAACAAAAAAAAACAGTGGACTTCGAATTAGGAGACTGTAGTGTTGGGCCCTAGGCCCACATGGTGTGTGGAATGAGACACACGGACACCAGTTAGGGGATAGCAGATCTGGCCTCGAGCACTTGCGCTCAGGCTCTTTTATTAACAGCGTCACCTGACCCAGTGACGTCTGTGGTGGGTGGGTGTTTAGTGTAGGGTTACACTGCAACGACTAGACTGTGTCCTGGCAGAACACTACATTCCTCCCCAACTTTAATGAAAGGAAAAGCGAATGTCCAACCTGTAAGAAAACAGAACAATAACAGTTGATAGCCCCAACAGATCTTCTTCAGGCGATCAGCTGGGAGAATGTTGAAAGTTCCAGGACTACAAAGTCAGTCGGATGAGCTTCACCTCGGCGGTGTACTTCAGATCATCCTTGTCTTGCTGTGTTGACGCTTATATACAGTGTTCTCACTTTGGGAGCAGAAAGGGTGTGACCCTTGAGGGGTCTCGCAGGTGTTCCTAGTCCAGTGGATGACCACGCTTGTTGGTTGTAGGAGACGATTATGGCACGAGAGGTCTTTCTTTGGATTTGCTGATCTTGATGCCTTCACATCTCCGTCCGGCCAAGTAACTTCCGACTTGCCTTTCTTGCCGGACTCCTCTCTCACGGGAGCCTAGAAGACTGGCCTCTCCTGCTTGGACTCTTCTCTCACCAGAGACGCTGGGAGGACCCTCTTGCCGGACACGACGGGACCGGGTGGGCCGTGCGGGCTTCGCATGAGCCGCGCAAAGGCGTCGCTGCCGAACTGCCAACGGACTCACCGCCAAGTCTCTCATGATGTCCTCGGGGGTGTTGATGTCATCCGCCAGGATGGTCTTGCCGTTAGGACATGGGTTCAGTGTCTTCACCAGACCGTTTCTCGGTGCCAGGTGACTACCTGGGGCCTTCATGCTTTCTGTTGCCTGTCGTAGAGCTGCCGCTGCTGCACCTCTCCCATCCGGATTCCTCTCTCACAGGATATGCGGCCGAGGCCCTTGTCCCCTGGACCGCCACTTGATCGCGTGGGCTGTACGGGTCGCTGCCGAACTTCGGACATGGCCACAGTCGAGTCTTGTGTAGTCCACAAGGGTGGATTGTCTAGTGCTCGGGTATGCTCTGCTTCGGTAAGCTTCAGGTTCACGGGGCACCCATGCAGTTCATCAGTGGTTGGTCTCTTCGAATGCAGGTTGTAGGGATTACTGGGATCCACCCGGATGTTGCGATGTTCCTTGGACAGCACCGATGTTCCTGTGTGCTGATTGTTATGATGCTCCTTGGACAGCACCGATGTTCCTGTGTGCTGTAGTTCTCTCTCCTCCTCTGTGGAGTGATGTGGTTCTCCATTCTTCCTCTTCGTTCACCTCCTCGACGCGGTCCGGTCTTCTTTCTTGCTTTCTCATGCTAACCAGGATTCTCCATGTAGCGGGCCCTCTACATGTCGTCTCCGTGGTCTTGTCCATGTGGTAGGACACTGTCTTCACTTGGCTTGGTGACTAGACCTGTCGTCGTATCTTCTCTGTTGTTGCTTTTCTTTCCTTGGTGACCAGGCTGGGTGGTCGGTTTTCATCTTGGGCATGAGTTGTCATGCTGTGCTATTTTCTTTGTGGTCGCTATTCACCGTCACGGTGTTTTGGCGTTGGCGCGCTTTGTCTGCGCGGAGGAGGGTTGCGTCACCGCTCCTGGTGCAACTCTGGTGCATGCTGCCATGCGTGCTGACGATGGCGCTCCGGTTGCTGCGAGACATTGCTGTCTCTGTTGGGGACCTTTGTGTGCTGTCCCGTGGCATGGGCGTGTCGCTGTGTAGCGTCACTTTGGCGCTCTTGATTCCTGGCACGTTCCGGCGCAGTGCTGCGCAGTCCTGTCGTGCGAGTGTGGGATTCTTGGACGCTTGTTGCGAGTCGTTGGGTACTTGCTGCTTTGGCTGTTGTCCGGGACTTGCTGCTTTGGACCGTTGGCGGGAGTGGTTGATGCTGCGGTGAACACCTGTGGCCACAAGGCGTCGCTGCTCTCTCCGTCGTTTGCTCTCGGCAGTCGTTTCCCCTGGACATTCTTCCAGTGCTTGGCAGGCGTTTCCCTCCAGACGTTCTGTCAGTGCTTGGATGCTTGGTGAGGCGTTCGTGCCTCTTTCCCACGTTGCGCTGGAAGTGGCATCTGCAGACCCTTGGCTGGTGTGTGTGGGCGTCTTCTGCGTGGTTGCGCACTTACTTGCTGCGGGGTAGTAGATTCTAGTTGTGGTTGCGTTGTGTTGCGTTGCGCATGTCCTGTGTGGTTGCGAACTTACTTGCTGCTTGGTAGTAGATTCTCCTGGTGCTGTTGCTATTGCTCAGCTGTATGGGCGGTTCGCCGCTGGGTGCCTTCTACAGGGAGTCTGTTGTCCTGAGGTACACTAGTGCAAAGCTGCAGTGGTCACTCGCCTTGTTGATGGCTTAACTGGAAACTGTTTTCCCTTTTTACTGTAGTGGCGCCACAAGGCCACTAGATGGCAGTGCTGTCTTTGGAACCGGCTCCGGCAGTCTTTCTCTGATTGCAGGCTTGTTTTCTAGTTTGTGCATCGTCTATGCACCCTAGTCATTCTTGGCTGTTTCCCCAGTGCCGCTGTGCTTTATTTTTCATCGCGGGCGCAGTACTGGTGAATTGCCACGAGGTGGCAGTGGTGCTTTGTTCTCCTCTTCCTCGGAGGCTTTTCACCTGTTGCCGGCTTCGTGTACTTTCACTTTCAGACAGCCCGTACACCGGGCTCATCCAGGTCTGTCCTTCTGAGAGTCTCACCACTGCTGCCACATGAGTGGGCACACCTTCAGGCGGCCGCCCTGCTGCAGGACTCGCTCTGTTTGGCGGTGAGTCCTTTCATTACCGAACATGCAGGGAGCTTGATGCACCTTCAGTGTTCTGTGTTTTGCTGTCTCGTACCTCCACTGGTTGCTATTGCTCACATCCTGGGGCTAGGATTCCTCCTGGCTGCGGAATGTTCACCTTGTTGAGGTGAGTTAATTTAATGTTCCTTCAGCAGGCCGCACGCTGGTCTCACTGCCCCTTGCCGACACAGCCATTGTTGGACTCCCCGCCCGCGGCAGCCTTCCTCTTCACACGCAGGGCGGGGGAGGGTCGGCGTTACTGCTGGGGACCTGCCTGCCCCGTTCTGGGTACTCACGGGTCCTACAAGACGGAGTGACGGGGCTTCGGGGCAAACTGCAACTGTTTTTCCTCGCCTTTGGGCACAGTAGCGAGCTACTCCCTTTCCGGGCAGGCAGCTTCCATCACGCTGCGGGCTTTCCTTCCTGACGGGGCAGTCTCTGTTCATACGGGGGTTTCTCTGGCAGCTGCGGAGCAATCGCGGGTGTGCTCCGCTTCACTTTTCCCCGGTGGCGCTAGCTGCCATTCTGCTGTGACGTTGCGGGGAGGGATGACTCCGGCAGGCCGCGGGTGGGCTCCGCTGGCGCTGCTTTATTTAATGTATGTTGTTGGGCACCATGGCCACGCGGGTAGGCTCCGCAGTCGGCCTACAGCGCCTCGCAGCACTTCACACGCTGCAGGCGTTTCTCTTCACCCCGCCGCCGCCTTTCTCACACGCTGCGCGGCTGGGACGCTGCAGGCAGGCCGCGGGTGGGCTCCGCGAGTCTTGCTTTGATGCAGGGACAATGGCGGGCACCCCTCGCACAGTTTGGGCCACAGTTAATGTTTATAGCGGGTGGGCTCCGCTTTGGTGCACAGTCTTCCGGGGGGTGTCACCTCCCGCTCCCGGCTCACCTTCGGCCGACGGGCCAGGTCCTGGGCTGCGGTCGTGGCGGGTGGGCTCCGTCCGGCCGGTGCACCTCTCCGGTGGGGGTCTCTGCTTCGCGGCCGTCTCAGGTGGGCACTGGGCGGTCCGCTCGTCCCTGGAGGTGCTTGTTGGTGGCGGCCGACGCGGGTGGGCTCCGGTCGGCTCGTCCTTGAGGGCTGGTGCGGTGGGCCTCACGGTCGCTGCAGGCTGCGGGGCTCCGACGTGCCCACCGGCTTCTCGGCGCTGCTGCGCCCTGCTACAGGGGGTGCCCTGCAGGCGGGCAGCCCTCTCCCCCTTTTTCCGGGATGAATGACAGTGGCACGCGTGGCTTCACTACCGGCCTCGTCGCCAATGTAGTGTTGGGCCCTAGGCCCACATGGTGTGTGGAATGAGACACACGGACACCAGTTAGGGGATAGCAGATCTGGCCTCGAGCACGTGCGCTCAGGCTCTTTTATTAACAGCGTCACCTGACCCAGTGACGTCTGTGGTGGGTGGGTGTTTAGTGTAGGGTTACACTGCAACGACTAGACTGTGTCCTGGCAGAACACTACAGAGACCCCATTTGTTGTCCTGAATGAACCAACTACATCTAAGCATTTAGTGGATTCCCGGCATACTACTCCTGGTGCTCAGAGGTGGCACAGATTATGCAATAGTCACCATGAAGTGCTCAGAGGTGGCACAGATTATGCAATAGTCACCATGAAGTGCTCAGAGGTGGCACAGATTATGCAATAGTCACCATGAAAAGTGAGACCAAGTTTTCTTTTCAATGTGAAGCATTTTAAGTAGAACTAAATCAGATTATATTACCCATACTACCTAAACCATTAACCAATTTAGCAAAGGTGTCACGGACCCTTAATGCAAGCAAGGAAAATGTCCCCATCCTCTGGCTTGCAGTAAAAGCTGTTAAAATTGTGGCCGGTGCCACTGCAACTACTGTACTGTTGATAGCTACACCCCTGAAGCTATAAGCATATCTGGGAAAAGATTTCTGAAGAATCGCCAGGCTTTTACGATTTGTAATTTCAGAATTGTAGATTACCTTTTGAAATTGCGTGTTTTCATTTCACTTATTAACAGTGTCAACCGTGTCAGCTTTTAGGACATTGTTTTGTGCAATATTGTGTTTGATGGTTTATACAAAAAACAATATCAATTATTAAGTTGAACAAATTTCAGATAAAAAAAGCAGGCAAAGCGATAAAGAGCGAACAACTACATCAGGATCTAGGATATCTCTGAACATTAATTTAGTTATTAAATTGAAGAACATGTCTCTTTCTTCATTACTAAGAAAAATACCATTAATCTCAGCAGGTGATGTGGAATCAAGGTAAAGAACACCCAAAGGAAAAACCCTGGTCCCTGCATCCCATTTTACTGTGTTAAAGCATAGCAGGCAGTGGCGTAACAAAACTAGAGGGGGCACACCTGCAAAGTACATGGAGGGGACTGCACATGCTCAGGGCCCAGTCAGGAGCTCCCAGACCAGGGGCATGCAGACCGTGCACAGTGCCAGAGGGGGCGCACTAGAGGTGGGGGATCCGCCCGCACCACAGAGGCTGTGGGGGCTAATGTTACACCACTGACAACATGTGTGCTTTAGGGAGCAGCATTCTCCTGCTGATGAAGCTGTGGCACAAGAGACCCTTTTAAAGTTATGATGACATCACAAAACAGAACCAACGCCCATAATAAGCCTGCTGCATGGAGACTGCTTTTAGCATTCTAGGTGCCACCATTTGTAGAGACGCGCTCTAGTGGTTGCACGTCACGTCCCAACGTGACGTGCCGGCGGCCATCTTAGAGGCTGCGCGCGCATCCCGCAGAGAGGCGCGAAAGTCAGAGAGAACGGGAGCAATGGCTCGGCGCTCCTTTAGCTGTGATATATATAGATAATAAACAGCGTGTTGCCACACAAGGTCTCCTGTGGTTATTATGCAGACCCGCTACTTTACAATGGCGACGAGGACTTGGGATCAAGCGTAGAACCACGGAGAAGACTAATCAGAGGAAGTCGGCAGAGAGAACAGGAAACAAGAAAAGCTGCCCTGCCGGCCCAGCCACACACGCAACCACCTCGCAACGAGTTACAAGTAAGAAGCAACTTAACGCACAGCATTAAGGAGCGCGGCAGAGCCCAGAACCCCCCCCCCCCCACCCCCCACAGCATCCAACCCGGACGTGGGTGGAAGGAGGCAAGCAGGGGGTGAGCAGGCTGCCAGAACGATCAGGTGTCCAGTAAACCACCACCAAGGGGTCAGAGCTGGCTACTCCAAGGAAGAGTGAAGGGGCAGCCACCGGAAGCCCCCAGTCACAGGAGGTGAAACAAGAACGAGACAGCACACCAGGTAGCCCTAGTAGCCACAGCGGCACGCCACCCACAGAAAGGCGGGAAAGGATGTGTGCACAGGCGGCGTCTGCGACAGCACCCGTTCAATTCTTACCCAAACCGGGGGAACCCCTCATGAAGTGGGAAGATTGGAGAGACTATATAGACAACTTCATTGAAGTACTTGAAGACGAAAATGATGAAAAGTTCACCAGCAAGAGGAAGAAGCGGATACTGCTTCATAACCTAGGCCCGGAGGGGCTCAGAATCTTCAAGAACCTGGTACCCAAACAGAGGGGGAGCACAGATGATGATGTATATGCTCACGCCATAGACGACCTAAATGAACACTATAAGCAAGCGGTATGTGTCTCAATTGACAGGTTCAATTTCCAGCAAAGGAAGCAACGACCAGGAGAGTTAGTGGAGGAGTACGTGGCGGCGCTAAGAAAACTAGCGGCCACGTGCAAATATGACACATTCCAAGACGTATTTATCAAGGATCAGATTGTGATGCATACTACGAGCACAGCTGTGCAGGATAAGCTGTGGGCCAGCGGTGACGTCACACTAAAGGAGGTAATGGTGATAGTGAAGAGGGCAGAATTGGCGCGAAGGTGCGCAGAGGCAGCAAAGAGAGACACGATGACCAGCCCCATGGTCAATAGGGTGGAAGAAGAAGAGCCTCGCAAGGAATACAGGAGCAAAGGACCTTCATTGAAAGGACCACAAAAGTGGAAAGGCAACCCGAGACCTCCTGAGAAGCAGACGGGCAACATGAAAAACGCCTGTTACAGATGCGGGAGCTGGTCCCATGAAGCGCACCACAGGAAATGCCCGGCGTTCCGGGCCAAATGTATGTATTGTGGAATCGTGGGGCACTACGAAAAGGTGTGCCGCAGGAAGTCTTCCAGGAGCGTGGTGAAATACATCGAGCAAGAACAAGAGGTCCGAGTGGAGAACGAGGACAAAGATGTGGACACGGTACTGTGCATCTACGACCAAGTACTAAGCATCGACAACAAAAGGTCGACCAAGCCAGTGCTGGACATGACGATCGGAGGAGTGCCAATAAGCATAGTGGCAGATACTGGATCGCCCTACACCATAGTCCAGAGAGTGGTATGGAACGAAACATTCAAGCAACACCTGGGCCCGGACCTGGAACGACTAGACATCCGGAACGGTTACGTACAATGGTGATCGCATACCTATGTTAGGGTTCAGGCCATTGAAGTTTGAATTCAGAGGACGCAGCGCCCATTGTAAGCTTTACATATCGGAAAAGGGGCCATCCGTACTGGGGTGGCTGGACCAGGGCGACTTGGGCATCAAGTTGGATCCAGGAGGAAAGGAACAGATACTGCTTACAGAACCGGAAGCATGGCCAGACCTGGACAAATGGAAGAGAGACTTCCCCAAAGTGTTTGGAGGCACAGTGGGAAAACTAGAAAGGTTTGCCCACAAGATAGTACTCAAGGAGGATGCCGTACCAGTATCGCACAAGGTGAGAAACATACCACTGGCAGTGAGAGAGGCAGTGCAGGAAGAACTGCAGGAGCTGGAGAAGAAGGGGATCATTGAACCCATCACGTGCGCTGAATGGTTGGCGCCATTGGTGGTCGTCATGAAGCCCAGTGGGAAGGTCAGACTATGTGTTGACCTGCGGGAATTGAACAAAAACATTGTTGTGGAAAAGTTCCCATTACCAAGGATCGAAGAAATGCTGGCCAAAACGCGAGGAATCAAGTGGTACTCCAACATAGACTTGACCTCAGCATATCACCAGATTGCCTTACACCCTGAGAGCAGAAGGTTGACGTCATTCATCACTCCCTTTGGGTGCTACCAATTCAGGCGCATGCCATTTGGCCTCGCATCGGCGGCGGCGGTGTTCCAAAAACTAATGCACCAGCTGTTTAAGAATGTGGAGGGCATTCAGTATTTCCAGGATGACATTCTGGTGATGGGTCGAGACAAATTGGATCATGATGCGAAACTAAATAAGGTACTGAAAGTCTTGGAGACCAAGGGACTCACGGCAGAGTGGGCAAAGTGCCGGCTGGGCATGGAATCAGTGACCTACCTTGGGCATGAAATCGGGGTGCAGGGCATCACACCAAAGACTGAAAATGTGCAAGCAATTTGTAGAGCGTCACCACCCACCAGCAAAGAGGAAGTGAGGTCATTCCTCGGTATGGCCGAGTACTATAGTAAGTTTGTCCAGCATTTCGCGACAAAAACACACCACCAGAGGCAACTGACGAGAGAGAGCTCAGTCTTTCAGTGGACAGAGGAGGCACAAAGAGAATTTGAGATCATCAAACAAGATGTAGTGGGAGCTATACCACTCAAGGGATACGATCCTCAGGGCAGAACTGTACTCACAACGGACGCCAGCGACAGGGGTTTGGGCGCGGTCTTGGTGCAGGATCGCGGGCAAGGAGTGATGGAAACCCTCAGTTTCGCCTCATGCACGTTAAGTGACACAGAGAAGAAATATAGTGTAATTGAAAAGGAGATGCTGGCGGTTGTGTGGGCAACAACGAGGTTCAGACAATTCCTGTGGGGCACGCGTTTCCAATTAAGAACGGACCACAAACCCTTGGTCAAAGTATTAACGTCCAGCGGACATGCGAGTGCCACGCCCAGGATTTCAAAAATGACACTGAAACTATTGGAATTTAGATATGACGTTGAGTACATCCCTGGCAGTCGGAACAAGGTGGCTGACTACTTAAGCAGAGCGGCAGCCATAGAACCTGGGGAGGTGAGCCAAGAAGGGGAAGAAGAAATGGTGGCCCTGACGGACGACCAAGAAAGGGTTATCAGCAACCAGGAATGGAGTGAAGCCTACAAGGAAGACATCATATTGCAGGAAGTGACAACATACATCACAAAGGGATGGCCAGACAAACGCCACATTAAGGAGGACTTGAAACCATACTACGAAGTCAGAGATGAGCTATCGGTGGGCGACCAAGGAGTCTTCGTGTACAGAGGGGACAAGGTCATCCCTCCAACAGGCTTAATCCTCAAACTACTGTCTATACTCCATAAAGGCCATTTGGGGATAGGAAAGATGAAGTCGCGGACCAAGCAAAGCTACTGGTGGCCAGGCATGGACATAAGGACTGAGCGGCATGTCAGGGAATGCATGCAGTGCCAGGGAGCAGACAAGACACTAAAGCCCCTGAGACCCGCGTTGGGAAAATTTGACCCGCCACAGAGCCCATGGGAAGAACTGTCCATAGACATCTTAGGGCCGATCTTGGACGGACATGGAGTGCAAAAGTACGCGTGTGTCCTCATCGACAGATACTCGAAGTGGCCCGAATTAAAGGTGGCGGAAGTTATGGACACAGAGACCATATTGAATTTTCTGACGGCCACGTTTGTGAGAGAAGGAATTCCAAAATCCATCTTGAGTGATAATGGCCCCCAATGTACTTCTGACAAGTGGAACAGCTTCATGGAAAGAAATGGCATTCTCTCAAAACACACTTCAATCTATCACCCGGCAGGAAATGGGTTGGTGGAACGTTTCAACCGAGTAGTGATGGGGTCAGTACAGGCGGCGATATCAAGCAACAAAGACTGGGAAAAGGAAATCTGGCACATGGTCTGGGCGTACCGCATCACCCCCACTGGGACGGGATATAGTCCCTTCCAAATTTTGAGGGGCCGAGACCCCTTCACAAAGGACAACTGGGTATGGAAGGAGAAAACCATAACGAGCAAATGGTCCCCTGCAGTGGTCCAAGCGAACTTGAAGAAGGCACAGGAAATATACACCAACCACTACAACAGGCGCAGGAACGTGATAGACACCGGCCTTGAAGAAGGTGAATGGGTGCGAGTCAAATTGGCGACGTTGCAGAGGAAGGAGGACAGCAAGTGCAGCAACCCTTTGCAAGTCAAGGAGGTGTATGACAGAGCAGCCTTGTTGAGTGACAGAAACGTATGGTCTCAGGACCGCATGGCAAGGTGCAACAAGGTACTACAGTGGAGTCTAGCGGGGTCAGCGCTAGGAGAGGAGGAAGAACAGAATAATGAGCCGGAACGCAATGATGAGGACGTGGAATTGAGCAGGAGAGACAGGAGTGATGAGCAAGGCAACAACAGCAGCCTCAGAACAACACAGGAAAAGGAACCGAGAAGGTCAGCGGAGAGTGCGACCGCACCGAGCAATGGAGGAGGCGGTGCGGAGATGCAAAGGGAAGGGACCAACGCAGCCCCGGTGAGAATTACCCGGAGCGGTAGAACAGTAATGAGACCAGCCCGGTTCCAAGACTTTGATATGAGCGACGGACTGTAAGTTACAAAAGTTTTATTGTTTGGAAAAAAGGGAGCTATGTAGAGACGCGCTCTAGTGGTTGCACGTCACGTCCCAACGTGACGTGCCGGCGGCCATCTTAGAGCATCCAGCAGAGAGGCGCGAAAGTCAGAGAGAACGGGAGCAATGGCTCGGCGCTCCTTTAGCTGTGATATATATAGATAATAAACAGCGTGTTGCCACACGAGGTCTCCTGTGGTTATTATGCAGACCCGCTACTATACACCATTGATTGTCACTGTGCAAAGGTGCAATTTTGGTTGACAATTAATTTGTTTGCACTAACGATATTTTTGATGAATATAGTTGTAATTGATGAATTAATAATGTTGCATGTGAAACGATTACACTAGGATGTTTAGAAATGTGATTATTAACCCGTTCGGTGCTGATGACGGCTCCCGGCCGTCATGAGTTACGGTGGGCGTGTGCTGATGACAGCTGGGAGCCGTCATGACCACGCCCGCGATCGGAATGTCCAGCACAGGCGCGGAATTCCGGCCGCAGCCAGGGGGCTAATGTACTTTAGTTGTTCCACATTTTCGTAGAGACACCATTTTATTGAGATTGATGCTGTTTCCAGTATTTTGTTCATCCTCTTGCTGCTCATCATCCCTCCCAATCAATGTGCACCTAAGAGTCTTCTCTCCCCACAGTTTATGTGGAGCACAGGACGCTGTGCCATAATTGGTTATTTTCCTCAAACAGCAAGTATTGTGAATGAAACTTTCCATTGTGTTCCTGATGTATCATTTTGAATGACACTTCCGCTGGAATTTTGGATGCAGAATTGCTAATGCATTGGTATATGAATGTTTGTTTGAGACTGTTTCATAGATTGTTGTATATCACCCGATTGCTGTTGCTGTAGAAGCTAATGTAAGATTTCCGCTACCTTAGAAATGGGTTAGTGTTTTCCTCTGGAGATGCTGTTGGTGTTACTTGCGAATCGGATAGTTAGAATTTAGAGAGATGTCTTGTTTCCTTTTCATGAGATTCTGTACATTTAAGTGGGAGGAGTTCTTTTTGTTCTGTCTAAAGATGCAGATACTTTTATTTATGAATGTTGTTGCTTATTGGGACTTGAATTAATTCAGATTTCTGACTATGTACTCTGTGTCTGATCCTTTATGGCTTTGACTGCATTTGTACTGACTATTTTGAGATTTTTGTAATAAAAATCCTTAACTTTTTATCACTAGAACTCAGTAATTGAGTGGTCCCAGTCACTATTCGATTGACTCTGCTAGTTTGTTAGGCCTGATGTCGGAAAGGGTGGAGACTCTTATTGCTAGATTAAGGGTGCTGGAGCTGGGCCATCAGAGGTAAATTTTGGGGTGATCAAAAATATCGTGGTTCAGTAAAATATTGGAGTTCAGCTCTCACACCACCATCAATTTAAAGAACAGCAACCTTCCTGGCCGTCAGTGCGATCTGTTTGATTTGATTTTGGCTGTTAATGCGATCCGTTTGGTTACAACCTCAGCCCAGCATCAACACCCAGCACAGGGGCAGACATAAACGTATGGACCTGAAACCCAGATTAGCAACTTTCTATCCTTCACCAGTCATTTGCCTCAATAAGTATTAAAATACAAGACTTCATCTTCGCCTTCTAGACCAACTTGTGCATATGTGTTAGCCCTAGTCTAGTATAGGTTTTCTCTTGTTATCTATTATCTATCTTTTTATTCTTTCTTTTTCTTTTTCTTCTTTCCCTTTCTTTTTCTCTCTATTTTCGGTTTATATACGGTATGGTTTGGAAATTTAGTTATTGATCTATACTACTATTATAAAGGAAGAACTTTGAGGCTTTGAGGCTGGTAAACTCGGGAACCACAGCGCCAATCCACACACCCGATACATCTTTGTAATCCTCAGGGTGTGCAGATGGACATAGGCTATAAAAAGTAAAAAAATACGTTATATTTAAAAAAAATTACATTAAAAAAAAGTAGCCCCTGAGAAGTAGCGCCGGCCGCGACCTGCGTGCTCACGCCAGGAGCGCGAGGAGGAGCGGCGGACATGGCGCGGGGGAGGAGCGGTGACGAGCGGCCGGTGAGGAGCAGCGGACCGGGCAGACATGGTGCGGGGGAGGAGCGGTGACGAGCGGCCGGTGAGGAACAGCGGACCGGCGGGAAGAGAGGTGAGCGGCGGAGCGGTGAACTGAGGAGCGGCGGCTGAGGTAAGGCTCCAGGGGACAATGTCGGGGCAGGCGGGGGACTCAGGGCGCCTCAACACGGACAATGTTGGGTCAGGCGGAGGTCGGGGCAGGCGGGGGACGGGGACTTACAGCAAAACAGAAGGGTCGATTTTAGATCTGGCATGGACATTTATGCAGAGCGCCTCAACACTGGGCCTTTGTGATATTTTCGTTATACTGCCATAATTGTGTACTTTTCAGCATTTCCCAAGGTAAGGCTCCGGGGGACAATGTCGGGGCAGGCGGGGGATAGGGCGGGCGGGGGCCCTAAATGATGGACAATGTCGGGGCAGACGGGGGTCGGGGAAGCCTGATTGCTAGAAACAGCGGACACGAGCGTGGGCAGAAGCGGCCAGGACCAACAAAACGGGAGCAAGGAAACACTGTAAGTACGCTCTGCTGCTCCCGGCCGCTCTGCTGCGCCTCTCCTGCTACGATGCTGCCCCCAGCCCCCTTCTGCCCCGGGCAACGCCGGGGCGGGCTGCTAGTATCTTATACATTTTATGCGTTGATAGTTTATAACTTTGCTACATATGTTTCGCTTGTATATTGTTCCATTTTTGTCATTCTTGTTTATTTTGAAAATTCAATAAAGGTATTTGAAATAAAATGTAAAAAAACCAGCTACATTTAGTTGTTCATAATCCAATCACCTGTCAATATCAACGTCCTATAGATCACATTTATTAACAATGTTTTTATAAACGCTACTTACATCGCTATTAGTAAAGAGGTTGTGTAATCAAAGGAACCACGTTAGAGCCGTGCTTTTGGAGGAACGTCCTGTTTTATTTAAACCCATTGTGTAACTGACACAAGTCAGCAATTAGATACATGGGAGCTTGCACGAATGCAGGAAAATGAAAACAGAGACTTATGAAAACGTTTGAGACCAGATCGCTACATAAATATATTTTATTTTTAGTTGTGTGTGAAATTGCATAGACATGTCATGCCCAAAACGCAACCTGTCCGGTTACTACTTGCAATAAAATGCATTTTGTAACTTGTGCTCTTTAAAGCCTGGCCAATGTGGGCAAACAATAGGCCAGGCCAGAATCAAAAGTCTATATTTGGTTCCCGCCTTTTGGAGGGGATTTGAGGGTGTCCCAGTGTTGTGACTACATGCACCAGTATCTAAATAGCAGGCCTGGGCATAGTTCACGGAGTTCCGCGTAGCAAAACTCTGCAAACTATGACCAGTTCCGCGAGTGACTGAGTGCAGTGCGAACTGCAGTTTGTGCTGGCATTGCTGCCCCTCGGGTATAAATTCTACCCGAGCAGCAACTCGTGCTCGTGGACTTAGCGTTCGCGATCCTGAACTTACTATTCGTAATCGCGAGCGGGAAAAAAACTCTCCTGCACATCGCGAAGCAGGGTTTTCTGCACTCCGCGAGCTTTGCGGAGTACGGAGTGCAGAAAACTCTGCAAACTCCGTGAACGCAGCGAAGTTCATGGCCCAGGCCTACTAAATAGAAAATTGGGAGCGTATGAGCTAATCATGCCTAAAATGGGTCAAAAGGAAACCTTTCTGACATCCTGTAGTCACCCAGAGCACATCGCTGATTGCTGCACATCGTATATTATTCGGAGCCCCCTGCTTAACTGAAGCTGTGCCTCCTGCTGCTTCTAACAATGAGACTCTGCTGCCCATTACCCAAAGTCTTCCAGATGGGCACATTCCCTTATTGACATCCCCATCAACAGTGCTCTTATGATGCACACCACTGAGCACTCATCTGATGCATAGCACTCAGTCCTGCTCTGATGTACACCACCTCGTGCTCCTCAGAAACACATCACAGTACTTCCCTCAGTCACATCACCTTTTGCTTCCCAAATTCACTTCTGGAGTTTGTGGAATGCATGCTGGGATGTCTGCCTGGGTGCATGGGTGCTTGTATGTTGTGCGTTTGTTTGAATAGTTGTTTGTAGGTGTGCTGGTTTGTGTGCAATAATGCACCAATCTATGCATTTAGTGTGTATGTGCGCCGATATGTTGTTCTTCTGTATCCTTGCAATATACAAAAGCCAAGCCTATTGACTTTCACAAGGCTATTCTGATTTTGTCAAGCACCTTTTAAACGTCCTCAATTATAATTTTTGGTCAAACAGAACATGAGATTCATAACATGTTGAAAATTATATGAAAACAATCTAGGGAAAAGTAGTCCAGGAATATGGCCCCCAGTGAAGCTGCTCCTATGACAAAGGCCTAGATAGTGCCTTGGTGATGGTGAGATCCTGGCGTGAGAAGAGCAGGCCAGGACTGGCTGTTTCGGGCACTAGCCATTTTCCTAGTGGGCTGGCTGGGTGGAAGCTGCTTTTACTGCAGGTGGGGCGGTTTTGTTGTTGGGGGCAGGACTGGCTGCATTTCTAGTGCTTTATTAACAAACACCAAAACAAATGGTTTGTTTATGCATTAGGTCTACTGGAGTATCTCCAGGAGCAAAGCAGGCCTTAAGCGCTTTAAGGGCAAGGGGTTGAGGGCTCTCCTGTTACTTAGCTCAGAGCATTCAGGACATATATGATAAAGACTCTTAAAATGTAAAAGACCGTATTTATTAGCAAAGCGTTACAGTATATTAAATTATACCATTACATTTAGTGACAATTGTTAGAAATTATTCTAATCAAGGAACTTATAAACATTCATGACTCTCGCCCCACTGTCCTTCCGACAGTGGATTAAGTAAACCAAGAGGAGGTCAGTTGTCTTTTGACCTCTATAGGTGACCCAGGATATTATTATTATTTTTATTGTCCTCATTCGCCACCAATCTCGCTTCACTACGCATCGAAGATTTCTGTACCAAAGTAAGCAAGCTGGGAGAGAGTGGGCAAATAGGTATAAAAGCCCATCTACAGGTACCAGAGGTCTGATTGGATGCCAGTGATGGATCAACTAAGATAGCTCTTCTACCAAGCTCCAAGAGCTTGGGGGCCCTTACCGTAAAGTAGGTAAACACACAGCATAGCCCGGAGAGTGTTGAGGTAGCATAATCATAGGACTCGGAAAAAAAAAACAACAACAAAAACTCACACACTTCCTGGGCCCAATCCGAGTAGTTACACATCCCAGAATGCCAGCTTTTTCTTGCTGCAAGATCTAACAAGATTGAGCTTAGAGACCACTACAGCTGATGACAACCAGTCTGAGGAGATGGGAGGGGAAGGATCTGTCCACCTTTTGCAGATTTCTCTCCTGGCCAACAAGATAAGATAAAAAAGCAATGATCTAGAAGGGCCGTTTACTTCATCTGAAAGTCCGAAAATGATCAGGGACCTCGTCCCAAAAAATCTCCAGCGGGGCATTCTTTAAACATGTGGATGTCCAAAGTTGAGGCCAACCCACATTTCTTGCAAGAGACCGGAGGACCAGAAGAAATTTTAGAAAGCTGAGTGGAGAGAAGTAGGCCCGATGAATGGTAGACAGGTGGTTTCTCTTCAACCATGCAGGTTTTACCGTCTCGTATAAAAGCTTACACGAACTCTGCCACTGGTGATCCCAATTTTGTGCAGGTAAGGAACCCCCCCACAGTTCCGTTGTGAGCTTAAATTCACCATCTACGGAGCCTGCGATGACTTGATACCAAAATGAGACCTCCCTTCTCCCACATGGCTTAGACACCAACTGATGTTCTGAAAAAGTGCCTTTCCCTACAAAGTTCCTATGATCTAGCTTAGATTGGGCCCAGCTATTCAACTAGAGATATTTGAACCTGGAGAGACCCTCACCGACTTTATCTTTAAGTTGATCCCATGAAATGAGGATACCATCGGGAGCCAAATCCCCCGAAACCACTAGACCTGCATCTCTCAAAGGTATTGCCAGTCCATCCCTTAAACACTCCAGAGTACCAGGAGAATCCCACAAAGGCAACAGGCTGGTAAAGTAGCTGAGTGTAGTTGCTCCTCTAAGTTTCGCCCAGGTTTTAGCAAATCCTTGTAGGACCTTCAGCTTGATCTTTTTGAAAATTTTCGGGGCCCCAAATTTAAACAAGAAACCCTCCTCAGCTAAGCTGGCGCCTCTGAGCATAGCAAGAAATATAGCCCCTGTACCTGTGTTAACCGGCATTTTCAACAACATAAGCGCATGGGTACGTTGGAAAGCCCAGGCAGAGAGCTGAAAATCCAGCAAGGCAAGGCCACCCTTCTCTCTCCTCCACCTCAACTTTTTCCATGCTATTCTTGGTGATTTATATGCCAAACAAATGAGTTTATATCCCGCTGGAGTTGCGCAATCGCAGATTTTTCAAAGTGTAAGGGGATATAGTTAAAAAGAAAGGTAACCTTGGGAAGTATTGACATCTTAACTAGGTTGACCCTGCCTAGAATGGATAATGGAAGCAGGGCCCAAGATTTCAACAACCTACGACACTCCTTGGCCACCCCAGCTAAGTTGGTCTGGGCAATCTTGGTGATGTCCTGAACTATATTAATCCCTAAGTATCTCATTGTAGGGCTGATCTGATATTGGTTCTGGTGCAAAAGACTATAATGTTATTCGATCTTTAGTGACCCAGGATATTACTAAAGATCGAATAACATTATAGTCTTTTGGTTGTGTGTAGCACACACCCTGAACGGAAGTATTTCAAGGCGCTTTCATGTGATTATGAAGGAAAAGAAGACACTATGAAAAAATCGTAATTGCCTAGGATCACATAATTTGGTCAAGTAGAATCCAGATTGATGCAAAATTTCCTGGTTTCATGTTGTACGATTCGGTCACTACATTATGATCTCCTTCTCTCTCCCATTTTGGATCAAAGTTTCATGCTTTCGCTTTAATTGTTTGAGGTGATTAATCAGTGCGCTGTTTTAAATACATCTGGGCTATGCATGTTTCACAAGGGTTGGTTGTGGAAGTGTTTGGGATGTTGATGTTTTAATGCAGAAGCTAAACAGAAAACCACAGCACCCACCCTGGTCAGTTGATTGCCATCATTTGCTCCCTTTATCTAAAAGTCATTATTTATTGCCACCCATTTTTTTAATTAACTCATGCACCCACTCCTCACTCATTCAACTATTAATTTGTACATTAAGACATGCAGCAATGTCTCCAATCTGCATCTATCCATTCAAGGATTGGACACATTTCCATGAAAAATGCGCTGTGAAACGCACCACAGATGCCATGTTTTTTCAAATATTTCTTGAAGTGAGAACCCTCCCTTGTAGTGTTCAGGTTTGCTAGCTGCACTCACTAGGTGCAGTGTTAGAGCCGGTCTCAGTCACACATGGAAATAGTCTGCCTTTCCTGCTAAGCAGTTATCATTATCATCATCAAACACTAGCTATGTTCATCATATGGCGAGGCTTTTAACCCACATTTTCAAGGGATAGCCATAATTATATTTGCGTGCCACTGGAGTTCGCATAACTAGTTAGCATGCAAGTATCTCACTTGTTATAAGAATTAATCCGAGAAAGAGTTCCACCAACAAAGAATGACCATGCACTACTACCCACAGATCTGAGCAAGAGCTTTCAGTTTAATAATCCTTTCCATGTCTAAGGGAGGTGAGATTTCTGTGCATGGCCAGTCTGTTGGTGGAGCAATTTGTCTGATAACGAACATGACTCCTCCATGCTAACTAATTGTGCGACTCCCAGCTGCAGGCACACAGGATATATCTATCCTGAAATTGCATGGTAGATCTATGCTGAAATATAAAGAATAACAAGAAACTCTTAATAAATGAAAAGTGAGCACCTCATGAGCACTTTGTGTGTTTTTCCTCTCTTGCCCTTGGTAAATGCCTGATGGGGAAAAATAAGTGCTAGTCCTTAAAAATGATTGCGAGCCAGGCAGGCAGAAAGGACAAGAAAGCACTGCATCTCATAAATACGGTACATTTCTGCCCTTTCAAATTGGGCAGCGCCGCAAAAAGACTTGCAGTGCTGCCCTACACCATTGTTTTGTAAATTAGGGTCCTAGGGTTTTAACAGTCTTTGCATGGGGCGAAGATAGGACTCTTTTCTTTTGACCAATATGATTTTAGGCAAAGGTCATCTTTTCCATTCACCATCACTGCCTCAGTTGAATCAGCTTTTAGTTTGAGTCAGTTGCTATTTGCCGATTGCCAGAAGCTTCTCATGCCCAGATGGAACTTACTGCCTCATGACAAATCCCCACCCACTTTTACCCTCAGTTGGGTTTTCTTCGACAAATGTAGGAGTTGATGTCTTTAGAATAGAGGAATTTAGCTAACAGACAACATAGGTTGAAGAGGAAAGAGGGATGAAGCTGAACCTTGCAGGAATCCATGCTTCAGTGACACCTCTTGGACTTTTCCAAAGTGAGTGTGCTCAGTCAGGAATGATGTGAACCAGACCAAGGCAGAGTTAATAATGACTATTGCCTTTACATGATCAACGGTAGCAAAAACAGGGGACAGATCTAGAAATTTCAGTGCGCTGATCCTAATAATGTTGGCTTTCATCCCAAGGGTATGGGTTACAAGACAGATTCTGTTCTGTACTACCAGGGGAAAGCCAGCTTGGGTAATATCAAGTAACACCAAGTATACCAACGGACTGCATGGAATTCCTTAGCTATTTGGATGTTTGGCCATGCAATTTTACAACATTTTGTTGTTATTGTTGTAGAAGTGGCATCATTTCTGAACTGGAGTATCCAAGGAAGACTTGAGCGATATAGGAACAACACCTTGTTCTAGTGAGGTTTTAAGTATTAATCTCAAGGAGTTATTGGAACTACTATGAAGTTGTTTTAATATGGTAACTCAGCACAGGTGTCGAGACTTACCCGCAGCATAGGGGCAGGATTAATCACAGGGCTGGAAGTGCCTGTAAAGTCTGGAGAACAGGTTCATGGAAACTGAAATTTCATAAACACTAGACTGCATAGGCTCATTTCCTGGTAGGACATGCACTTTGTAATGATATTTGGCAGAGCAAGTATAGAAGGCCAAAACAATATGGAGGAGGTGGCTGGGAATGTGTTGTTAGGTTGTTGTGACTCTCCCCTTTGCTAAATTGCCACTCAATTATGGCATTCCCCCCATTCGCTGTTTATGCACTTTTTGCTCTCTTGCAATTTGTGCTTTCCCCTTGTGTCCCTTCTCTGTTGCTTTGTTTGTAAAGTGCCTTCAAGTATCTACTTACCTTTTGCCTTCTCCAATCCAATCCCGCTGGTTTATGTGGTGTTCTGGGGTCTCTGACTGGTATCCAGGGTGGTCGGATGCTCTTGATAGAAACGTATGCTAATAAGATGGCTAAGCCTGATTTTACTTCTCCTACTACTGTTTACAATACTGTAGGTGCAAGGTGTTCAAAATACTACCTATTAAAGCTAGTCCCATGATCTTTGAAGTTTGTTAAACCTGTGTATAAGCTAAATCCATGGTCCCTGAAGTTATCTTACATATCTAGACCTGAGACAAACCCACCAGAGGGCGATTCCAGCCAACGTTTCTCTCTTATCCTTTTTCCAATTTCTCCGCAGTTCCAACTGCATGTGAGTTATTGCATGGGTTCAGCCTCATAGGGATTCAGGTTTGATATGGATCTTCACCAGGTTTTCCCCATAGAACGTAACACGGGGTGAAGGGTTCACCAAATTTTAGACTGATTAGAGCAGCCTTTCGCAAATTGTTGGTCGCGACCCAGGGTCGATTTTTTGGTGGGTTGCAAATGTCAACTTTGATTAATCTTCTATAACATGATTTTTTTAAGACAATGCAGAGAACATACCATTCACATTCTACAGCACGCATAGAAAGAGGAAAATGCCATTAATGATTATTTTTGTGGCGGAAGGTGTCCCTTCCTGCACAAAAACAATCATTCCCACAGCACAGACACCCTTGCAAAATGAATCAAGGGTGCCTGCGCTGGTGCATGGCAGCCAATTGTTGATGAGTGCAGGGGAAAGCACAGGGATTTGTCGTATTCTTGTTAATTCGATGCATCCATGTGCTTGGAAAATGATGCAGCACGGCACAGCTACATGGCTTGTGATGCCACACTGCACCATTTTCTTGTATTTATTTATTTGCAAAGTTTTATATAGCACTGGCTAGTCTCGGAGGTAGATAAGGCCCAAAGCATTTTGACTATTAGAACTGGGAAGAAAAGAGTTAGAAATGAAGCACAAGCTTTAAATGTGACTAACTTTGACCCTGCCATACTGGCCTTCCCGCAGTACTGGCCTGCAAGTAATTACATTAAATTGTCTACATAGGATAGAATGACTCTGGCCCTGAAGAGAGGTGCTTGCAGCTAACAAGACGAAGACACTGCAGGCTGCAGCCGCAACATTAGGTTGTGGCTATTGATATGTGTGAACAACAGAATGGTAGATGCTACTAAGCTATCTAACAGTATACAAAAAAGTGATGGATGTATTGCTTGAATTAATCTCAGCCACTGGTAATAACTTGGGGCAAGATCCCAGTCCATTGTTATTTAGCCTACCATGCAATCTGAGTTTGGACCCAGCTGTATGCAAATCAGTCTTGACCCTGCTCCAATAGGAACAACCTAGCCCACACTGCCAGGCCAGGTCCCGAACCAAAACACAAGCAACCCAAGGCCAATTTCATCCGGATTTGGGCTTGTCAGTTGGGTGTAGCTTAGTTCCAGTGGCACAGTGAGCTTGGAACCCATGTCTGGGCATACTCGTTACACTTACGATTGCCATGTAGTGTGCTGGAGGGATGTATGACATTACAACGCATGCTTTTACCACGCATGCTTTTACATCGCAACTTTTACAACGCATGCCTTTACAACGCATAGCGCTTTGGGGTGCTGGATAGTGAATAGTTTAATTTACTATTCCAACTCCAGTCCCTGTGGATAGTAGGGAAGGTGTTGGATAGTAAATTAAATCTATTCCCTATCCTAGAGCGCCCCCCAGCGCAATGCGTTGTAATGGTTTGCGTTGTAAAAGTTGTGATGTAAAAGCACTGCTTACAGAACCGGAAGCATGGCCAGACCTGGACAAATGGAAGAGAGACTTCCCCAAAGTGTTTGGAGGCACAGTGGGAAAACTAGAAAGGTTTGCCCACAAGATAGTACTCAAGGAGGATGCCGTACCAGTATCGCACAAGGTGAGAAACATACCACTGGCAGTGAGAGAGGCAGTGCAGGAAGAACTGCAGGAGCTGGAGAAGAAGGGGATCATTGAACCCATCACGTGCGCTGAATGGTTGGCGCCATTGGTGGTCGTCATGAAGCCCAGTGGGAAGGTCAGACTATGTGTTGACCTGCGGGAATTGAACAAAAACATTGTTGTGGAAAAGTTCCCATTACCAAGGATCGAAGAAATGCTGGCCAAAACGCGAGGAATCAAGTGGTACTCCACCATAGACTTGACCTCAGCATAACACCAGATTGCCTTACACCCTGAGAGCAGAAGGTTGACGTCATTCATCACTCCCTTCGGGTGCTACCAATTCAGGCGCATGCCATTTGGCCTCGCATCGGCGGCGGCGGTGTTCCAAAAACTAATGCACCAGCTGTTTAAGAATGTGGAGGGCATCCAGTATTTCCAGGATGACATTCTGGTGATGGGTCGAGACAAATTGGATCATGATGTGAAACTAAATAAGGTACTGAAAGTCTTGGAGACCAAGGGACTCACGGCAGAGTGGGCAAAGTGTCGACTGGGCATGGAATCAGTGACCTACCTTGGGCATGAAAACGGGGTGCAGGGCATCACACCAAAGACTGAAAATGTGCAAGCAATTTGTAGAGCGTCACCACCCACCAGCAAAGAGGAAGTGAGGTCATTCCTCGGTATGGCCGAGTACTATAGTAAGTTTGTCCAGCATTTTGCGACAAAAACACACCACCTGAGGCAACTGACGAGAGAGAGCTCAGTCTTTCAGTGGACAGAGGAGGCACAAAGAGAATTTGAGATCATCAAACAAGATGTAGTGGGAGCTATACCACTCAAGGGATACGATCCTCAGGGCAGAACTGTACTCACAACGGACGCCAGCGACAGGGGTTTGGGCGCGGTCTTGGTGCAGGATCGCGGGCAAGGAGTGATGGAAACCCTCAGTTTCGCCTCATGCACGTTAAGTGACACAGAGAAGAAATATAGTGTCATTGAAAAGGAGATGCTGGCGGTTGTGTGGGCAACAACGAGGTTCAGACAATTCCTGTGGGGCACGCGTTTCCAATTAAGAACGGACCACAAACCCTTGGTCAAAGTATTAACGTCCAGCGGACATGCGAGTGCCACGCCCAGGATTTCAAAAATGACACTGAAACTATTGGAATTTAGATATGACGTTGAGTACATCCCTGGCAGTCGGAACAAGGTGGCTGACTACTTAAGCAGAGCGGCAGCCATAGAACCTGGGGAGGTGAGCCAAGAAGGGGAAGAAGAAATGGTGGCCCTGACGGACGACCAAGAAAGGGTTATCAGCAACCAGGAATGGAGTGAAGCCTACAAGGAAGACATCATATTGCAGGAAGTGACAACATACATCACAAAGGGATGGCCAGACAAACGCCACATTAAGGAGGACTTGAAACCATACTACGAAGTCAGAGATGAGCTATCGGTGGGCGACCAAGGAGTCTTCGTTTACAGAGGGGACAAGGTCATCCCTCCAACAGGCTTAATCCTCAAACTACTGTCTATACTCCATGAAGGCCATTTGGGGATAGGAAAGATGAAGTCGCTGACCAAGCAAAGCTACTGGTGGCCAGGCATGGACATAAGGACTGAGCGGCATGTCAGGGAATGCATGCAGTGCCAGGGAGCAGACAAGACACTAAAGCCCCTGAGAC
The DNA here is from genome assembly GCF_964261635.1 of Lissotriton helveticus. Classification (NCBI taxonomy): domain Eukaryota; kingdom Metazoa; phylum Chordata; class Amphibia; order Caudata; family Salamandridae; genus Lissotriton; species Lissotriton helveticus. The sequence goes on along the minus strand of NC_136059.1, from coordinate 1,309,385,615 downwards.
CCGCGTTGGGAAAATTTGACCCGCCACAGAGCCCATGGGAAGAACTGTCCATAGACATCTTAGGGCCGATCTTGGACGGACATGGAGTGCAAAAGTACGTGTGTGTCCTCATCGACAGATACTCGAAGTGGCCAGAATTAAAGGTGGCGGAAGTTATGGACACAGAGACCATATTGAATTTTCTGACGGCCACGTTTGTGAGAGAAGGAATTCCAAAATCCATCTTGAGTGATAATGGCCCCCAATGTACTTCTGACAAGTGGAACAGCTTCATGGAAAGAAATGGCATTCTCTCAAAACACACTTCAATCTATCACCCGGCAGGAAATGGGTTGGTGGAACGTTTCAACCGAGTAGTGATGGGGTCAGTACAGGCGGCGATATCAAGCAACAAAGACTGGGAAAAGGAAATCTGGCACATGGTCTGGGCGTACCGCATCACCCCCACTGGGACGGGATATAGTCCCTTCCAAATTTTGAGGGGCAGAGACCCCTTCACAAAGGACAACAGGGTATGGAAGGAGAAAACCATAACGAGCAAATGGCCCCCTGCAGTGGTCCAAGCGAACTTGAAGAAGGCACAGGAAATATACACCAACCACTACAACAGGCGCAGGAACGTGATAGACACCGGTCTTGAAGAAGGTGAATGGGTGCGAGTCAAATTGGCGACGTTGCAGAGGAAGGAGGACAGCAAGTGCAGCAACCCTTTGCAAGTCAAGGAGATGTATGACAGAGCAGCCTTGTTGAGTGACAGAAACGTATGGTCTCAGGACCGCATGGCAAGGTGCAACAAGGTACTACAGTGGAGTCTAGCGGGGTCAGCGCTAGGAGAGGAGGAAGAACAGAATAATGAGCCGGAACGCAATGATGAGGACGTGGAATTGAGCAGGAGAGACAGGAGTGATGAGCAAGGCAACAACAGCAGCCTCAGAACAACACAGGAAAAGGAACCGAGAAGGTCAGCGGAGAGTGCGACCGCACCGAGCAATGGAGGAGGCGGTGCGGAGACGCAAAGGGAAGGGACCAACGCAGCCCCGGTGAGAATTACCCGGAGCGGTAGAACAGTAATGAGACCAGCCCGGTTCCAAGACTTTGATATGAGCGACGGACTGTAAGTTACAAAAGTTTTATTGTTTGGAAAAAAGGGAGCTATGTAGAGACGCGCTCTAGTGGTTGCACGTCACGTCCCAACGTGACGTGCCGGCGGCCATCTTAGAGCATCCAGCAGAGAGGCGCGAAAGTCAGAGAGAACGGGAGCAATGGCTCGGCGCTCCTTTAGCTGTGATATATATAGATAATAAACAGCGTGTTGCCACACAAGGTCTCCTGTGGTTATTATGCAGACCCGCTACTATACACCATTGATTGTCACTGTGCAAAGGTGCAATTTTGGTTGACAATTAATTTGTTTGCACTAACGATATTTTTGATGAATATAGTTGTAATTGATGAATTAATAATGTTGCATGTGAAACGATTACAGTAGGATGTTTAGAAATGTGATTATTAACCCGTTCGGTGCTGATGACGGCTCCCGGCCGTCATGAGTTACGGTGGGCGTGTGCTGATGACAGCTGGGAGCCGTCATGACCACGCCCGCGATCGGAATGTCCAGCACAGGCGCGGAATTCCGGCCGCAGCCAGGGGGTTAATGTACTTTAGTTGTTCCACATTTTCGTAGAGACACCATTTTATTGAGATTGATGCTGTTTCCAGTATTTTGTTCATCCTCTTGCTGCTCATCATCCCTCCCAATCAATGTGCACCTAAGAGTCTTCTCTCCCCACAGTTTATGTGGAGCACAGGACGCTGTGCCATAATTGGTTATTTTCCTCAAACAGCAAGTATTGTGAATGAAACTTTCCATTGTGTTCCTGATGTATCATTTTGAATGACACTTCCGCTGGAATTTTGGATGCAGAATTGCTAATGCATTGGTATATGAATGTTTGTTTGAGACTGTTTCATAGATTGTTGTATATCTCCCGATTGCTGTTGCTGTAGAAGCTAATGTAAGATTTCCGCTACCTTAGAAATGGGTTAGTGTTATAAGACTTTCGATGGCGATCCTGTTTCGGATTTGTCCAGTGTATGTTATCGCTAGTCATGCTATGCTGAAATTGCAGATTTTGCTATTTGCTTATATGTAAAATGTGTATTAAAATCCCTGGTTTTTGGGTGAGCTGGAGACTTTTTGTTTTCTTAATTGGACACTGCCCTTTTAGATTGGGACCTTCCTTTTTCCTCTGGAGATGCTGTTGGTGTTACTTGCGAATCGGATAGTTAGAATTTAGAGAGATGTCTTGTTTCCTTTTCATGAGATTCTGTACATTTAAGTGGGAGGAGTTCTTTTTGTTCTGTCTAAAGATGCAGATACTTTTATTTATGAATTTTGTTGCTTATTGGGACTTGAATTAATTCAGATTTCTGACTATGTACTCTGTGTCTGATCCTTTATGGCTTTGACTGCATTTGTACTGACTATTTTGAGATTTTTGTAATAAAAATCCTTAACTTTTTATCACTAGAACTCAGTAATTGAGTGGTCCCAGTCACTATTCGATTGACTCTGCTAGTTTGTTAGGCCTGATGTCGGAAAGGGTGGAGACTCTTATTGCTAGATTAAGGGTGCTGGAGCTGGGCCATCAGAGGTAAATTTTGGGGTGATCAAAAATATTGTGGTTCAGTAAAATATTGGAGTTCAGCTCTCACACCACCATCAATTTAAAGAACAGCAACCTTCCTGGCCGTCAGTGCGATCTGTTTGATTTGATTTTGGCTGTTAATGCGATCCGTTTGGTTACAACCTCAGCCCAGCATCAACACCCAGCACAGGGGCAGACATAAACGTATGGACCTGAAACCCAAATTAGCAACTTTCTATCTTTCACCAGTCATTTGCCTCAATAAGTATTAAAATACAAGACTTCATCTTCGCCTTCTAGACCAACTTGTGCATATGTGTTAGCCCTAGTCTAGTATAGGTTTTCTCTTGGTATCTATTATCTATCTTTTTATTCTTTCTTTTTCTTTTTCTTTTTCTTCTTTCCCTTTCTTTTTCTCTCTATTTTCGGTTTATATACGGTATGGTTTGGAAATTTAGTTATTGATCTATACTACTATTATAAAGGAAGAACTTTGAGGCTTTGAGGCTGGTAAACTCGGGAACCACAGCGCCAATCCACACGCCCGATACATCTTTGTAATCCTCAGGGTGTGCAGATGGACATAGGCTATAAAAAGTAAAAAAATACGTTATATTTAAAAAAAATTACATTAAAAAAAAGTAGCCCCTGAGAAGTAGCGCCGGCCGCGACCTGCGTGCTCACGCCAGGAGCGCGAGGAGGAGCGGCGGACATGGCGCGGGGGAGGAGCGGTGACGAGCGGCCGGTGAGGAGCAGCGGACCGGGCAGACATGGTGCGGGGGAGGAGCGGTGACGAGCGGCCGGTGAGGAACAGCGGACCGGCGGGAAGAGAGGTGAGCGGCGGAGCGGTGAACTGAGGAGCGGCGGCTGAGGTAAGGCTCCAGGGGACAATGTCGGGGCAGGCGGGGGACTCAGAGCGCCTCAACACGGACAATTTTGGGTCAGGCGGAGGTCGGGGCAGGCGGGGGACGGGGACTTACAGCAAGACAGAAGGGTCGATTTTAGATCTGGCATGGACATTTATGCAGAGCGCCTCAACACTGGGCCTTTGTGATATTTTCGTTATACTGCCATAATTGTGTACTTTTCAGCATTTCACAAGGTAAGGCTCCGGGGGACAATGTCGGGGCAGGCGGGGGATAGGGCGGGCGGGGGCCCTAAATGATGGACAATGTCGGGGCAGACGGGGGTCGGGGAAGCCTGATTGCTGGAAACAGCGGACACGAGCGGGGGCAGAAGCGGCCAGGACCAACAAAACGGGAGCAAGGAAACACTGTAAGTACGCTCTGCTGCTCCCGGCCGCTCTGCTGCGCCTCTCCTGCTACGATGCTGCCCCCAGCCCCCTTCTGCCCCGGGCAACGCCGGGGCGGGCTGCTAGTATCTTATACATTTTATGCGTTGATAGTTTATAACTTTGCTACATATGTTTCGCTTGTATATTGTTCCATTTTTGTCATTCTTGTTTATTTTGAAAATTCAATAAAGGTATTTGAAATAAAATGTAAAAAAAACAGCTACATTTAGTTGTTCATAATCCAATCACCTGTCAATATCAACGTCCTATAGATCACATTTATTAACAATGTTTTTATAAACGCTACTTACATCGCTATTAGTAAAGAGGTTGTGTAATCAAAGGAACCACGTTAGAGCCGTGCTTTTGGAGGAACGTCCTGTTTTATTTAAACCCATTGTGTAACTGACACAAGTCAGCAATTAGATACATAGGAGCTTGCACGAATGCAGGAAAATGAAAACAGAGACTTATGAAAACGTTTGAGACCAGATCGCTAAATAAATATATTTTATTTTTAGTTGTGTGTGAAATTGCATAGACATGTCATGCCCAAAACGCAACCTGTCCGGTTACTACTTGCAAAAAAATGCATTTTGTAACTTGTGCTCTTTAAAGCCTGGCCAATGTGGGCAAACAATAGGCCAGGCCAGAATCAAAAGTCTATGTTTAGGTTCCCGCCTTTTGGAGGGGATTTGAGGGTGTCCCAGTGTTGTGACTACATGCACCAGAATCTAAATAGCAGGCCTGGGCATAGTTCACGGAGTTCCGCGTAGCAAAACTCTGCAAACTATGACCAGTTCCGCGAGTGACTGAGTGCAGTGCGAACTGCAGTTTGTGCTGGCATTGCTGCCCCTCGGGTATAAATTCTACCCAAGCAGCAACTCGTGCTCGTGGACTTAGCGTTCGCGATCCTGAACTTACTATTCGTAATCGCGAGCGGGGAAAAAAACTCTCCTGCACATCGCGAAGCAGGGTTTTCTGCACTCCGCGAGCTTTGCGGAGTACGGAGTGCAGAAAACTCTGCAAACTCCGTGAACGGAGCGAAGTTCATGGCCCAGGCCTACTAAATAGAAAATTGGGAGCGTATGAGCTAATCATGCCTAAAATGGGTCAAAAGGAAACCTTTCTGACATCCTGTAGTCACCCAGAGCACATCGCTGATTGCTGCACATCGTATATTATTCGGAGCCCCCTGCTTAACTGAAGCTGTGCCTCCTGCTGCTTCTAACAATGAGACTCTGCTGCCCATTACCCAAAGTCTTCCAGATGGGCACATTCCCTTATTGACATCCCCATCAACAGTGCTCTTATGATGCACACCACTGAGCACTCATCTGATGCATAGCACTCAGTCCTGCTCTGATGTACACCACCTCGTGCTCCTCAGAAACACATCACAGTACTTCCCTCAGTCACATCACCTTTTGCTTCCCAAATTCACTTCTGGAGTTTGTGGAATGCATGCTGGGATGTCTGCCTGTGTGCATGGGTGCTTGTATGTTGTGCGTTTGTTTGAATAGTTGTTTGTAGGTGTGCTGGTTTGTGTGCAATAATGCACCAATCTATGCATTTAGTGTGTATGTGCGCCGATATGTTGTTCTTCTGTATCCTTGCAATATACAAAAGCCAAGCCTATTGCCTTTCACAAGGCTATTCTGATTTTGTCAAGCACCTTTTAAACGTCCTCAATTATAATTTTTGGTCAAACAGAACATGAGATTCATAACATGTTGAAAATTATATGAAAACAATCTAGGGAAAAGTAGTCCAGGAATATGGCCCCCAGTGAAGCTGCTCCTATGACAAAGGCCTAGATAGTGCCTTGGTGATGGTGAGATCCTGGCGTGAGAAGAGCAGGCCAGGACTGGCTGTTTTAGGCACTAGCCATTTTCCTAGTGGGCTGGCTGGGTGGAAGCTGCTTTTACTGCAGGTGGGGCGGTTTTGTTGTTGGGGGCAGGACTGGCTGCATTTCTAGTGCTTTATTAACAAACACCAAAACAAATGGTTTGTGTATGCATTAGGTCTACTGGAGTATCTCCAGGAGCAAAGCAGGCCTTAAGCGCTTTAAGGGCAAGGGGTTGAGGGCTCTCCTGTTACTTAGCTCAGAGCATTCAGGACATATATGATAAAGACTCTTAAAATGTAAAAGACCGTATGTATTAGCAAAGCGTTACAGTATATTTAATTATACCATTACATTTAGTGACAATTGTTAGAAATTATTCTAATCAAGGAACTTATAAACATTCATGACTCTCTCCCCACTGTCCTGCCGACAGTGGATTAAGTAAACCAAGAGGAGGTCAGTTGTCTTTTGACCTCTATAGGTGACCCAGGATATTATTATTTTTTTTATTGTCCTCATTCGCCACCAATCTCGCTTCACTACGCATCGAAGATTTCTGTACCAAAGTAAGCAAGCTGGGAGAGAGTGGGCAAATAGGTATAAAAGCCCATCTACAGGTACCAGAGGTCTGCTTGGATGCCAGTGATGGATCAACTAAGATAGCTCTTCTACCAAGCTCCAAGAGCTTGGGGGCCCTTACCGTAAAGTAGGTAAACACACAGCATAGCCCGGAGAGTGTTGAGGTAGCATAATCATAGGGCTCGGGAAAAAAAAAACAACAACAAAAACTCACACACTTCCTGGGCCCAATCCGAGTAGTTACACATCCCAGAATGCTAGCTTTTTCTTGCTGCAAGATCTAACAAGATTGAGCTTAGAGACCACTACAGCTGATGACAACCAGTCTGAGGAGATGGGAGGGGAAGGATCTGTCCACCTTTTGCAGATTTCTCTCCTGGCCAACAAGATAAGATAAAAAAGCAATGATCTAGAAGGGCCGTTTACTTCATCTGAAAGTCCGAAAATGATCAGGGACCTCGTCCCAAAAAATCTCCAGCGGGGCATTCTTTAAACATGTGGATGTCCAAAGTTGAGGCCAACCCACATTTCTTGCAAGAGACCGGAGGACCAGAAGAAATTTTAGAAAGCTGAGTGGAGAGAAGTAGGCCCGATGAATGGTAGACAGGTGGTTTCTCTTCAACCATGCAGGTTTTACCGTCTCGTATAAAAGCTTACACGAACTCTGCCACTGGTGATCCCAATTTTGTGCAGGTAAGGAATCCCCCCACAGTTCCGTTGTGAGCTTAAATTCACCATCTACGGAGCCTGCGATGACTTGATACCAAAATGAGACCTCCCTTCTCCCACATGGCTTAGACACCAACTGATGTTCTGAAAAAGTGCCTTTCCCTACAAAGTTCCTATGATCTAGCTTAGATTGGGCCCAGCTATTCAACTAGAGATATTTGAACCTGGAGAGACCCTCACCGACTTTATCTTTAAGTTGATCCCATGAAATGAGGATACCCTCGGGAGCCAAATCCCCCGAAACCACTAGACCTGCATCTCTCAAAGGTATTGCCAGTCTATCCCTTAAACACTCCAGAGTACCAGGAGAATCCCACAAAGGCAACAGGCTGGTAAAGTAGCTGAGTGTAGTTGCTCCTCTAAGTTTCGCCCAGGTTTTAGCAAATCCTTGTAGGACCTTCAGCTTGATCTTTTTGAAAATTTTCGGGGCCCCAAATTTAAACAAGAAACCCTCCTCAGCTAAGCTGGCGCCTCTGAGCATAGCAAGAAACATAGCCCCTGTACCTGTGTTAACCGGCATTTTCAACAACATAAGCGCATGGGTACGTTGGAAAGCCCAGGCAGAGAGCTGAAAATCCAGCAAGGCAAGGCCACCCTTCTCTCTCCTCCACCTCAACTTTTTCCAGGCTATTCTTGGTGATTTATATGCCAAACAAATGAGTTTATATCCCGCTGGAGTTGCGCAATCGCAGATTTTTCAAAGTGTAACCTTGGGAAGTATTGACATCTTAACTAGGTTGACCCTGCCTAGAATGGATAATGGAAGCAGGGCCCAAGATTTCAACAACCTACGACACTCCTTGGCCACCCCAGCTAAGTTGGTCTGGGCAATCTTGGTGATGTCCTGAACTACATTAATCCCTAAGTATCTCATTGTAGGGCTGATCTGATATTGGTGCTGGTGCAAAAGACTATAATGTTATTCGATCTTTAGTGACCCAGGATATTACTAAAGATCGAATAACATTATAGTCTTTTGGTTGTGTGTAGCACACACCCTGAACGGAAGTATTTCAAGGCGCTTTCATGTGATTATGAAGGAAAAGAAGACACTATGAAAAAAACGTAATTGCCTAGGATCACATAATTTGGTCAAGTAGAATCCAGATTGATGCAAAATTTCCTGGTTTCATGTTGTACGATTCGGTCACTACATTATGATCTCCTTCTCTCTCCCATTTTGGATCAAAGTTTCATGCTTTCACTTTTATTGTTTGAGGTGATTAATCAGTGCGCTGTTTTAAATACATCTGGGCTATGCATGTTTCACAAGGGTTGGTTGTGGAAGTGTTTGGGATGTTGATCTTTTAATGCAGAAGCTAAACTGAAAACCACAGCACCCACCCTGGTCAGTTGATTGCCATCATTTGCTCCCTTTATCTAAAAGTCATTATTTATTGCCATCCATTTTTTAATTAACTCATGCACCCACTCCCCACTCATTCAACTATTCATTTGTACATTAAGACATGCAGCAATGTCTCCAATCTGCATCTATCCATTCAAGGATTGGACACATTTCCATGAAAAATGTGCTGTGAAACGCACCACAGATGCCATGTTTTTTCAAATATTTCTTGAAGTGAGAACCCTCCCTTGTAATGTTCAGGTTCGCTAGCTGCGCTCACTAGGTGCAGTGTTAGAGCCGGTCTCAGTCACACATGGAAATAGTCTGCCTTTCCTGCTAAGCAGTTATCATTATCATCATCAAACACTAGCTATGTTCATCATATGGCGAGGCTTTTAACCCACATTTTCAAGGGATAGCCATAATTATATTTGCGTGCCACTGGTGTTCGCATAACTAGTTAGCATGAAAGTATCTCACTTGTTATAAGACTTAACCAGAAAAAGAGTTCCACCAACAAAGAATGACCACGCACTACTACCCACAGATCTGAGCAAGAGCTTTCAGTTTGATAATCCTTTCCATGTCTAAGTGAGGTGGAGCAATTTGTCTGATAACGAACATGACTCCTCCATGCTAACTAATTGTGCGACTCCCAGCTGCAGGCACACAGGATATATCTATCCTGAAATTGCATGGTAGATCTATGCTGAAATATAAAGAATAACAATAAACTCTTAATAAATGAAAAGTGAGCATGTCATGAGCACTTTGTGTGTTTTTCCTCTCTTGCCCTTGGTAAATGCCTGATGAAGAAAAATAAGTGCTAGTCCTTAAAAATGATTGCGAGCCAGGCAGGCAGAAAGGACAAGAAAGCACTGCATCTCATAAATACGGTACATTTCTGCCCTTTCAAATTGGGCAGCGCCGCAAAAAGACTTGCAGTGCTGCCCTACACCATTGTTTTGTAAATTAGGGTCCTAGGGTTTTAACAGTCTTTACATAGGGCGAAGATAGGACTCTTTTCTTTTGACCAATATGATTTTAGGCAAAGGTCATCTTTTCCATTCACCATCACTGCCTCAGTTGAATCAGCTTTTAGTTTGAGTCAGTTGCTATTTGCTGATTGCCAGAAGCTTCTCATGCCCAGATGGAACTTACTGCCTCATGACAAATCCCCACCCACTTTTACCCTCATTTGGGTTTTCTTCGACAAATGTAGGAGTTGATGTCTTTAGAATAGAGGAATTTAGCTAACAGACAACATAGGTTGAAGAGGAAAGAGGGATGAAGCTGAACCTTGCAGGAATCCATGCTTCAGTGACACCTCTTGGACTTTTCCAAAGTGAGTGTGCTCAGTCAGGAATGATGTGAACCAGACCAAGGCAGAGTTAATAATGACTATTGCCTTTACATGATCAACGGTAGCAAAAACAGGGGACAGATCTAGAAATTTCAGTGCGCTGATCCTAATAATGTTGGCTTTCATCCCAAGGGTATGGGTTACAAGACAGATTCTGTTCTGTACTACCAGGGGAAAGCCAGCTTGGGTAATACCAAGTAACACCAAGTATACCAACGGACTGCATGGAATTCCTTAGCTATTTGGATGTTTGGCCATGCAATTTTACAACATTTTGTTGTTATTGTTGTAGAAGTGGCATCATTTCTGAACTGGAGTATCCAAGGAAGACTTGAGCGATATAGGAACAACACCTTGTTCTAGTGAGGTTTTAAGTATTAATCTCAAGGAGTTATTGGAACTACTATGAAGTTGTTTTAATATGGTAACTCAGCACAGGTGTCGAGACTTACCCGCAGCATAGGGGCAGGATTAATCACAGGGCTGGAAGTGCCTGTAAAGTCTGGAGAACAGGTTCATGGAAACTGAAATTTCATAAACACTAGACTGCATAGGCTCATTTCCTGGTAGGACATGCACTTTGTAATGATATTTGGCAGAGCAAGTATAGAAGGCCAAAACAATATGGAGGAGGTGGCTGGGAATGTGTTGTTAGGTTGTTGTGACTCTCCCCTTTGCTAAATTGCCACTCAATTATGGCATTCCCCCCATTCGCTGTTTATGCACTTTTTGCTCTCTTGCAATTTGTGCTTTCCCCTTGTGTCCCTTCTCTGTTGCTTTGTTTGTAAAGTGCCTTCAAGTATCTACTTACCTTTTGCCTTCTCCAATCCAATCCCGCTGGTTTATGTGGTGTTCTGGGGTCTCTGACTGGTATCCAGGGTGGTCGGATGCTCTTGATAGAAACGTATACTGATAAGATGGTTAAGCCTGATTTTACTTCTCCTACTACTGTTTACAATACTGTAGGTGCAAGGTGTTCAAAATACTACCTATTAAAGCTAGTCCCATGATCTTTGAAGTTTGTTAAACCTGTGAATAAGCTAAATCCATGTTCCCTGAAGTTATCTTACATATCTAAACCTAAGACAAACCCACCAATGGGTGATTCCAGCCAGCGTTTCTCTCTTAGCCTTTTTCCAATTTCTCCGCAGTTTCTACTGCATGTGAGTTATTGCATGGGTTCAGCCTCATAGGGATTCAGGTTTGATATGGACCTTCACCAGGTTTTCCCCAGAGAATGTAACATGGGGTGAAGGGTTCACCAAATTTTAGACTGATTAGAGCAGCCTTTCGCAAACTGTTGGTCGCGACCCAGTGTCGATTTTTGGTGGGTTGCGAATGTCAACTTTGATTAATCTTCTATAACATGATTTTTTTAGGACAATGCAGAGAACATACCATTCACATTCTACAGCACGCATAGAAAGAGGAAAATGCCATTAATGATTATTTTTGTGGCGGAAGGTGTCCCTTCCTGCACAAAAACAATCATTCCCACAGCACAGACACCCTTGCAAAATGAATCAAGGGTGCCTGCGCTGGTGCATGGCAGCCAATTGTTGATGAGTGCAGGGGAAAGCACAGGGATTTGTCGTATTCTTGTTAATTCGACGCATGCATGTGCTTGGAAAATGACGCAGCACGGCACAGCTAAATGGCTTGTGATGCCTCACTGCATAATTTTCTTGTATTTATTTATTTGCAAAGTTTTATATAGCGCTGGCTAGTCTCGGAGGTAGATAAGGCCCAAAGCATTTTGACTATTAGAACTGGGAAGAAAGGAGTTAGAAATGAAGCACAAGCTTTAAATGTGACTAACTTTGATCCTGCCATACTGGCCTTCCCGCAGTACTGGCCTGCAAGTAATTACAATAAATTGTCTACATAGGATAGAATGACTCTGGCCCTGAAGAGAGGTGCGTGCAGCTAACAAGACGAAGACACTGCAGGCTGCAGCCCCAACATTAGGTTGTGGCTATTGATCTGTGTGAACAACAGAATGGTAGATGCTACTAAGCTATCTAACAGTATACAAAAAAGTGATGGATGTATTGCTTGAATTAATCCCAGCCACTGGTAATAACTTGGGGCAAGATCCCAGTCCATTGTTATTTAGCCTACCGTGCAATCTCAGTTTGGACCCAGCTGTATGCAAATCAGTCTTGTCCCTGCTCCAATAGGAACAACCTAGCCCACACTGCCAGGCCAGGTCCCGAACCAAAACACAAGCAACCCAAGGCCAATTTCATCCGGTTTTGGGCTTGTCAGTTGGGTGTAGCTTAGTTCCAGTGGCACAGTGAGCTTGGAACATATGTCTGGGCATACTCGTTACACTTACGATTGCCATGTAGTGTGCTGGAGTAACCTCGGGCGGTGCTTCTTCACCCACTCGAGTCACCACTCCCCTATCTCTCCTGCAGAGATCAAGTAACACCTTAAAACATCGCATGATCAAATAAAATTTTCTTTCCACCTACAAGATTCCTCCCTTCAACTTCCAAATGATCACCAACCAATCCCAGCATGGTGTCACACCAACCGACCTATCACAGCGCAGCACATTCTGACGTCACCCTTTTCTCATTGCAGCGGTTCACCGTCCTTCACAATTTCTCCGTATACATTCACTCTTGTAATCATCAAAACAAGTAATTGTCTGCCTTTCTAAAAGATCGATAGAATTTAATCACTCAAGAGCATCCACATACAGCGACCCTTGACCAGCACTGATCACCTGAATCGATATAACCCACCCCTGTACAAAAGGCTCCCCACACAATCCTAACATGTCAACTCACACAAAGTTCCCTGTCCCAGGTGGGTTGCTGATAGCGCCTCACATGATCCCTTCAAACCAAAGGTCAGACAATTACAACAAATCAGTGTCTTCTACATATATTAATATATATTCCGGGATCTTAGGCTACACTTGAGTCTGATAACCAAACCAAAACAAAACTCTTGGACCGCATCCAGCTCGAAAACAACATTCACTCAACTTTCATTCAAACTTTACAAGACATCACAAAATCAAATCATCACCGCAATCTAGCACAAGACACATCCCTATTAATACTTACTCCTCTGTTCACCGCTGTTCTCACCGCACCAACAATTACAGTCAGTCTTTGCCACAGTCTGCTGTTCTTTGGGCTCTATCTTTGGGGTTCTATGGGTCTCAATCTTTTGTAGAGTTCTAGATTCTCCCCTCCCTTCATAAGACAACCATCCTACACTGCTACCTACTGAAGGAGCCGGGTTCCACTTTCTATATTACTCTGGAACCCTCGGCCGATGTCGCTTTTTGTCTGCATGAAAGTGTGGAGGGGAGGAAGAATTGTTACCCCATTTAGTCACCACTGTTCTTATGAACCATGACTCCGAAGAATCACAGACTATCGATCAAACGTTAGTTTGATTTATTACAAAGCCAAGAACAGTGAGACATACAAGCACCTCAAGACGAGGGTACAGAAATACATTGGAACTAATATAAAGCCAAACCTACGGGTGAAATTAAGATAATGCAGCATACACAGGATAACTAATTCCAGAATCAGGACACAAAAGATGACGATTCCAATATCAAGTGTTCCCTTCATTGGTGGTTCATAGGTAATTAGTCTGTCCCTAAACTATCACTAATGTGGCATCCCTACTTAGCGTTTCTCCAAAGCAAGTTCTGAAAAGGTGTCAGCACATGAAGGCTTCCTAAGAAGACCAGTCAAGTTGAATGAGTCAAGTAGTATAAAGCTACAGAGTTCATTCTAACATACTCTCTTCTCTCAAGCCAAGGCAGAAGTCCCCGGACTCTGTCCCCAACTCTAATACATGAACTTGGAAAAAGGACTTCCCACAGTGCTATGCAGCATCACCCCATTCACACAAGCCACCTCCTTGTAGGTAACTTTCCATGCAACAGCGATGCTCCCAGGCCTTGGCTCGATGAACTTGAGTCCCAGGCTCCCTCTGGTGAGAAAGAACACCATCCCACATTATCAGTATCACGTTCAATGTATCTTCGCCTCCCTAAGCGTAACTCCTATAACAAAGACATTATTCTAACTACAAGGATGAACTTCTCTACCTGCAGCAGAAGGATGTATGACATTACAACGCATGCTTTTACCACGCATGCCTTTAAACGCGGTATTTACAACGCATGCCTTTACAATGCATAGCGCTTTGGGGTGCTGGATAGTGAATAGTTTAATTTACTATTCCAACTCCAGTCCCCGTGGATAGTAGGGAAGGTGTTGGATAGTAAATTAAATCTATTCCCTATCCTAGAGCGCCCCAGCGCAATGCGTTGTAATGGTTTGCGTTGTAAAAGTTGCGCCGTAAAGGCACTGCGTGGTAAAAGTTGCGTTGTAAAGGATGTTTCCCCCAACAGAAGCGTCAGAAAAAACAAGTTCTACATACACATGAATTAGGCCTACAGAATTTGTCCAACATAAGAAACAACACGGGAATTCATAAGGCACATGCATAAACGAACATTATTACTGAGCACATTCAAATCGATGCATCACATAAGCCCACTAATTATAAAAATCTTCATTAGCGACGTGCACAATTCTGCACATTAAGGTTTACATTCAGTCACACGTAATTATAACAGTGATTTCTTCCGGTTAACACTGAAATACCTCTAACACTTCACTTTCCACGTTATTAAAATATATAATCTAATGACCCATTGTTAACAAAATAAAGGAGTATATTCGGACGAAGGTACTCATAATTATAATGCATCCCCAAACCGACAGAGCTAACCTGCGCTCTATCGGATCCTGAAGCAAAAATAAAACAGGCTCTAACATTAGTTCCACTTTCCAACTGGTAATGGCAAGAAAACACTACTTATGACTGTAGCATTTGTTACTGCACTGTATGACAATATGTTTAGGCAGCAAAGGGATCGAGCTTTTAGTGCATAAAAAATTCACATGTACTATTATCAACTAGGCATTTTTTCGTTGTAAATCTTTAGCACATTGTACCTGTGAGGGGGCGGGAAGTGCAGATGCGATGCCTATTGTATAAATACCAGTGGCAAGGTGTGAGGTAACTGAAATTACTGCCATGCCACAATTAATCAGCCTATTATAATCAGAGACTTGGAAGTGAGAATTATGAGGTTGCTCGACCTTCAGTTTTAGCCAAATAATTTGTGATGTTCCAAAAGTATGGTGGTAGGTTTGTGAGAAGATGTCATGTCTATCACCAAAAGGCAGAGCACAGCGTACTGGGGCTGGGCCACACAACAACATTCATTTCACATAATTTGGGTTTCTGGTTTTTACTTAAAACTGATTATCACCAATAAAAAAAACACCAAAGGGAATATTTGCTTCTTGGTAGAACTGCACAGCACATGATTTAGGTGCACATTAGTAGTTTAGTGTCCTTTGTAAAAGCAGTATAAGTGCAACCCCTACCTCTACCCCTGCCTGTCTTTCTCGCCCCATCACTCTTGTTCCGGGCTATTATTGTATGGGCCACCTGGCCAGGCTGGATCCTTTCATGAGGAACTTCACATTGCCATCTCCTCACTAATTATGAAGTTTAAACACTGTTTGCTTTTGGGGGATTTTAACATCCATATGGATGTGGCAGACGCGGTAGATACCATCAAACTTCTGGATGTTACAAATCCATTCAGTTTGATTCCTTATCTTACCACAGCCACACACAACAAAGGCGATACTTTGGACCACATTTTCTCTACTATTACAATTACTTCTGCCCTGCCTCTATCGGTGGTGTGGTCAGATCACTACTTAGTGAATTTTGATATCTTACATGTGACCAAAACGACCATCAGCGGCCCTAGTCTGCAGCCCTCTGCCTCCCGCCCCTACCACCGTGTGTCGCCTGACATGCTAGCCCAGTCTTTGGCCCTGCATCCTTGCCAGCTAACAGGTGATCTGGAGGCTGATTTAGATCTTTTTCAGACCTGGCTCACGCACCGCCTTGGTGAGCTGGCACCTCTTTCTTTCTGCCGCAAACACAACTCTCGTGCCTCGGCTCCTTGGTTTACTCCGGCGCTACATGAAAGTAGAAGGCTCTGTAAGAAAGCCGAAAGAGCGTGGCGCAGAAATTATGATGTGCTACTAAAGGAGGCTTATAAGGATCGCATTAAAATCTGCCATAAAGATATCATCCTTGAGAAAAATCTCATCTGGCTAAAAGAATTGAAGCAGCGGCTAACACTAGTAAGGAAATCTTTACTATAGTCAAGGAATTTACTTCCCCTTCAACTTCAATATCCAAATTCTCTCCTTCGGAACTTTGGATTAAACAACTGGCCAATTTTTTTGCTAGTAAAATTAAAAAATTCAGGCTTCATTCATGCTGACATGCCCACCTAGTGATCCTAGTTCCATCTTCCACGCCCCGTCTTCTATTCCCGAGCGCCATTTGCTCACAAATTTTCCTCCCCTTTCCCCACAAGTATCATTGGAATTTCTATCCAAATTAAAATCTGGTTCGCCGACGGATCCTTGCCCTGCAAAGTACCTTGCCAAGATAGCGCATGTCATCAATCCTACAATCAATCCGGTTCTTAATCATTCCCTTAATACTGGCATCGTTCCTAGCTCCTGGAAAAAGGCTCATATCCTCCCACTATTAAAAAAACCCAACCTTGACCCCCTCGCCCATGTTAATTACAGACCAATTTCGTTACTCCCGGCCTTTGCCACGGTTGTGGAAAAATATGTCCATTCCTCCCTTTCTAATTTTTTGGAGGCTCATGATATCCTCCATCACACTCAGTCCGGGTTCCGTTCTAATATGAGTACGGAAACAGCGCTGTTGGAGGTTACTGTATCATTAAGGAGGTTCTGGACAACGGAGGGAAGGCGATGTTGGTTCTGCTCGATCTGTCGGCGGCTTTTGTTATCGTCCCTCACAACCGTCTTCTTTTAAGACTCCAGGAGATTGGCTTGAGAGGAACGGTATTCAGTTGGTTTGTGTCTTTTCTATCTGACCGCCAACAAGCAATCTGGGCCTCTCCATTCTCAGCCCCAGTTCCACCTCAGGAGGTGGGAGTCCCACAGGGATCAATCCTGAGTCCTACTCTTTTTAATATATATATATGTCCCCCTTGGCAGCACTGGCTGATTCTTATGTAGCCCAGATTGTATCCTATGCCGACGACACGCAGCTTCTTTTTACCTGTAATAGGAATACTGACTTTAACTGCGAAAACATCAAGAGCTGCCTTGAGGCCGTCTTTTCTTGGTTCCAATTGAATCAATTAAAGTATAACTCTGACCAATCAGAGGTTCTCTTTTTCGGCTTCCCCCCCGGATGCCAACTGGAAATCCTGGTGGCCTGCTGATATGTTTCCTCCATCAGCTGCTACCCCCATGGCTAAAAATCTGGGTGTGAAAGTGGACAATGGGCTGACTCTCAAACCTCAGATTTTGGGTATAGTGGGAGAATGTTTTGGCCTTCTAAGAATTCTTAGGAAATTTCTTCCCTTTCTGTCTCATGCCCATAGGAGGATCACGGTACAGGCCTTGATTGGAGCACGGCTTGATTATGCCAATATACTATACCTAGGCCTTCCTGAGTATCTCCTCACCCGTCTACAAACTGTTCAAAACTCGGCTGCACGAGCAATCTTTGGCCTCAGTCGTAGGTCCAACATTTCTGCTCTTTTAAACTCGCTCCATTGGCTGCCAGTGCGCAAACGCATTCTTTTTAAGACCCTCACTATGGCATTTAAATCTCTTCATGGCACTGGCGCCTTCTATTTAAGGAAAAGAGTATGCTTCTACCATCCTTCCAGATCCCTACGATCCGCCTCCCTAGCATTGGCTACTGTTCCGGCAATTAAACGAGCTCGCACTGGGGGACGCTCTTATAGACTTTTGGCACCCCAACTGTGGAACAAACTGCCATTGTCTCTCAGGAAGCTAGAAAACCTGCTCTCTTTCAGGAAAGAGCTCAAAACATGGTTGTTTTGACAGTAGCCTTCTGCGATTTACGGTTTTTTGCCCTACAGGTCTGATAGCGCCGGGACACTCTGCCCGAGTAGCTGAGCGCTCTACAAGACTCCCCCTAACATAACATAACATAATATAACATAACATAACATAACCAGGGAGTGCTTCTCTTTGATATTTGGCCCCCCTATGTCGCACTCGGGCCATTGTAAGCTTGTGTGTCCATCCATAAGTTCCCGCCCATTCAGAACCTCATTTTTTAGAAACACGGCTCCCCTCAGTTGCCTTTGGCTCTTTGTTTATTCAACGTTCTGCACAGTGGTCAGCAGGACTGAGCAGGGTATCCGTCAAGGGTAAACAGCACCTCCTTAATGTCATACTCCTATACTTATCTGGAGCTTTGCTTTCTTAAAAGTCAGCGGCAACAAAGATCACTGTGGGTACAGAGGTCTCCAGAATCAAAGCATTCCCATAAAGTGCTCGAACCAACACTCCATTTCGTATTTTTGCATCAAGAAGATCTGAAAAGCGGATTTAAAGGAGCCACATCCCGTCTTACCAAAGAATCAGGTGCTATTTCATGAACATATCCAGCACCCATTTGATGGCCCAGAACAGGTCCAGGCGCTAGCTTTGCTGAAATTGTGCTGCCTACATTCAAAACATAATCTGCAAGCTAATGTATGAGCTACAGGAAGAGGCAGCCATTGCTCTGTGTTTCCTAGTATATGCTTCAGAAAGAGCAATTTTAGCAATTCCGGTGCATGGACCCATTGTGAGTCTGCATACAGGTGTATAACGCATTCATGATGTATCCACAAGATCACCAAGTACAACACTCATTCATTTGGCCTCCATGTCAAACTGACGTTTTGAGGCTTGACACCATCCCTTGTGCAAGCCACAGTGACTCCATTTCATGGAAACATAAGGGTACGCGGGGTAGGCAAGATGGAGACAGCTTAGAGCTTCGCAGCGTCCCTTCCCCGAGCCCACACTGAGTGATGTTTAGCGGGCCGGGAGAATCTTGAAGGTTACCGCTTACCTGTTGCGGCTTCGGAGGCGGCTTTGGACAACGGTGGTTGGGCCTGCCGGCTTTGGATGCGGTGCCGGTCGGACACCCTGTTTGGCGTTCGCGGCTCCGAGGAAGCTCACAGCGGGAGCACGCTGTCTCGCTGGCACTGGATTCGCTGAGCTGCGGAGCGGCTGGGAGATACAGCGGATTGTCGAAGAAAGGGGCAGGGGCAGCACAAGGCAAAGTGGCAGTCAGAGTTCTACTGCCCAAGGAATGGGCTGAACTTTTGCGCTTCTCCCTTCGTTTGTGGGGCGATCTGGTTTCCACTGCTGGTGCAGAGATAGTAAAAAAAGCGCGAAGGGCACGAGGTGCGTTTGGTACTATATGGCTGCTCACCTCCACTAAAATGGCCCCTAAAAATGCCAGATTACTGAAGGAGTAGAAGGAGGCAGCAGCATCTAATGCTGCCCAACTTAGGCAGGAGCACTCGCCTGCAACAGTGGATTAAACTCAAGAGAGTTGCACTCAGAAAAAAGTACAGGATTCTGGGAAGGTCAAACGGAGACTGCTGCAGGAGAAGAACCAGGCAGTCAGCAAAAAAGGCAGCGTCTCAAAAGCCCCGGATGAGACAGTTATGGCTCACAAAGTAATTAATTTGGTTTCTACATCTACACCACCTCAGCTGGCTATTACTGCGTTTTTTAAAGCCAGGGAAGGACTGGTAAATGGGGTGGTCGAGGTGGAGACTGATGCTGCCACTGTCACTCTAGAAGGCGCTCGCCAAGGCAACGAGGAGATTTAGGCTTTGCAGGAGACACAAGATCTGCTGGTGGTCCATAAAGCTAATCCGGGTGTATCCTGTGTAGTTAGGGCTGTAGAGCATCCATTACTACAGGCGACGAGGATGGCTGCCTAACCCCAACTAACAAGCAGTCTAGTATTTCTCCACCCGAGGCCGAGGCACCATGCTTACTGTCAGCTCAGGGAGACGACAAAGTCACAGATAAACCACCTCGAAAAGAGAATACTTCAGGAGTTTTCTCGGATGGGCCAGACACATTTTTTTCATTGTCAGAAGACTCCCATTCAGGGACTTCGGACTCCAATCTGGAATACTCTGATTCTGAGCACAGTGGTATTACCTCGGGGTCAAGCACAGTGGAAGCCCCAGATACAGCTCGGAGGCAACTTAAAAAATCCCAGAAGGCCTCTAAGGTCTCGAAGGGATCTAAAGAACTACGGAAAAAAAAGAACAGTGGATTCTCTGGACTGAAATGGGACTATTCAGATGATGGATTTGCTCCCCCTTCAGGATCAGCTGCAGCTTGTGCGGATCCTTTCCTGCTGGAACATCTCTGCTGTTCTGCCTCAAAGAAACAATCATTGGCGAGTCTTATTCTGTAGACTATTAAAGAGCATCGCGCAGAGACCAGAGCAGATGGGAAAAAGGCAAGACAAGGTACAAAAAAACTGGAGGGAGCAATTCGGAAAGTAGGTCGTACCTGTGGAGAAATTTGTGAAAGGCTGGATGCTATGGAAGTTAGAACTGTGGCAGTCGAGAAGGATCTGGAGGTGATGAAGGAGCAGACAAAGTCTCATGAAGCCCAACTATCTGATGTAATGTGGAAGCTCGAGGACTTAGAGAACCGCCAACGTAGAAACAATCTAAGAGTTTTGGGAGTTAAGGAAGGCATTGAAGGGGACGATATTCAGGGCTTTATGCTTAATCTATTCAGGGAATCTTTTCCAGAGCTTAATGGTTGGGACTGGGAGTGAGAAATCCAGAGGGTTCATAGCTCCCTTTTGTTCGCCAGAAGGTGTCAAATAGAGATACCTGCCAGCCTAGGGCAATTCTGGTATTTTTTGACAACTTCGCAGTCCATCTTTGAAAAAGCTAGCCCGAGGCTAGAAGGCAGTTTAAGTACATCTCTTTTTTTGTACGCCCGACTTCTGTCACATAACCGTGGAGCGGAGGTGGTGTCTGCGGCAATTAATAAAACCAATTAAGGAATAATGGCTAAAATTCGCATTGCCACCATAAACATCTGTGGCCTCAATGATGGGAGTGAAAGAAGAAGGGTACAAGAAGACCTTAAAGTTCTACGGGCAGATCTGGTGTGTCTCCAAGAGACGCATATAGCCTGTAAAGATTATAAAATACTCGATACTATAGGGTTTAAGCTGATTGCACATATGACCCAGGACTAAGGGAATTGCAGTTTTGTCTAGAGATGAAAATACTATTTGTGACAGAAAGATTGCTGATAAGCATGGAAGGTGGATAATTATGGAAATTAAGTCTGGGGCTGGGGCATTCACATTGTGTTCAGTATACGTTCCCGTCTTAGATGATCCCTCAGTATTGACCCACTTATCCATCGAGCTACCCTCTTGGCCTCCTCCTTACTCGGTGTGTGGGGATTTAAATGTGAATGGATCCAGGGGGGGAGACGGGGCAGCAAGCACAACTCGCAAGCTGCAAGTTTGTAGGGCACTGAAGGATCTATTAAGAGATGTAGCCTTGATTGATGCATGGCCTAACCTGAGGGGCACTGACCCGGGATATACATACTATTCGGCCCCCATCAAAATTTCGCTAGGCTAGATTATTTTCTGGTCTCACCGTCTCTTTTTAAGGAGGCTCTAAAAGAATTGTTTCCTAGGGTCATGTCGGATCACAACCCGGTAGTGTATGAATTTTCTTTAGCTGGGGCAATCAGGTCACATAACAAATGGACTTTTGAGAGAGCACTTCTTCTGGATCTGGAGTATGTAAATTATATGAGAGGGTGGATTTGCGAATTTTTCACGTTTAATAAAGATACTGCACCCCCAGGAATGCTATGGGATGCATTTAAAGCCTCAGTTAGAGGGGAGACTTTGAGATTTAGCCTCAATAAACAAAAGAAAAGTGCTGATCAAATTAAATATTATTATCAGAAACTAGCTTGCTTGGAGACTGAGTTAATCTCTGTTGTTAATAATGGTAGGGATTGCTCTATAATCTCAGATTCAATTATGGTGACTAAAGCTGCCCTAAATGACTTTTATGTAAATAAATTGGCCGGCAAGTACCTCGCTAATAGACAACAATGTTATGAGTATAGTGAAACAGTTGGGCGATTATTGGCAGTCAGGTCTAGACAACAGACTGTGGCGGGGCATATAAAACAAATTAGGAATATGCAGGCGGATATTTTATCCAACAAAACCGAGATCAGAGAAGCCTTTAAAGAATATTATGGGGTACTCTACACTGCGGCAGCCCTGTGTGCCGTGGATGATATTACTCATGAGGTTGATTTTCCACCTAAGGTGAGACTATCACAGGAGGAGGCTCTTTTTCTGGGTTCCAAAATCTCTCCAGTAGAGCTACAGAGGGCACTGTTAGATCTTCCCTCTGGCAAGGCTACCGGCACAGATTCTATACCTCTTGAGTTTTATCAAATCTTTTACAAGGAAGTTTTTCAAGAGATTTTGGATATGTTTAAAGAAGTCAGGGCTGGGGCTAGTCCTCCGGTATCATGGGAGTCGGCAAATATCGTTATTTTTTTGAAGAAAGGGAAGGATTCTTTGAAAATGGTGTCTTACAGACCAATAACATTGTTAAATAGTGATGTGAAATTATATTCAAAGATTTTTGCATCACGTTTGAACAAAGTTATGCAGCATTTAGTGTCAGCATGGCAGCATGGTTTTATTCAGGGTAGGGGGATGGAAGATCATATTAGGCGGCTCATTTCACTATTTGATGCAGCAGACGTTTTAAGGAAACCTATGGCGGCAGCCTTTTTAGACGCCGAAAAGGCGTTTGACCGCGTGTCATGGAGCTATTTGTGGAGATGTCTGGAAACAAATGGCCTAGGCTCAGGGTTTATTAAAGCTATGCAGGTTCTGTATCATAAACCTGCAGCACAGATACAGATCATGGGAGGTGAGTCAGAGCCTTTTGTGATCGCTAGAGGCACGAGACAGGGGTGTCCATCTTCCCCCCTGTTATTTGCGTTATATATGGATCCCTTTCTGAGGCGTCTTGAGGCTTCGGTGAATATTTCCCACTTAGCCTACATGGTAGAGACACAAAACTATTGGCATATGCCGATGACGTGGCCATAATTACTTCTGAGTTGGGGAGTGCTCTGATTGAATTTGAGACATTGGCTGAGCAGTTTGGGACGTTTTCTGGCTATCATCTGAATAGAGAAAAAAACCAGATAATAGTTAATAGACATATTTCTACTGTAGATAGTAGGGTTGTAGAAGAGGCTACATATTTGGGTATACGAATAAGACCTAAAGTTGAGGATATTTTAGGGGCAAATCTTTCCCCCATAATTGGTCAAATTAAGACCGATATGTGCCGCTGGGATATTCTAAAGCTGTCAATAATTGGCAGATGTAATCTTATTTAGATGGTGATTCTGCCTAAACCATTATATATTTTTCGCACGATTCCTTTGGAAATTCACAATGCATAGTTTAGGCAGATTGAAAGGGAAATAGCCAGATTTATATGGTCTTATAAGCGGACACGTAGATCTAATATATTTTTATCTCTTCCTAGGGAGAGGGGTGGACTTGGTTTACCTAATTTTAAGCAATATTATTTAGCAGCATCTCTAAAATATTATCGGCCTTAATTTGGCATCACGGAAAATCGGAATATTGATTCCAACTATGTGCCCTCTATATTCGAAAACTTGATTGGTTCACCTGCTAATGGCTGTTTGCTAAACTACTTTAAAAAGACTTGTTTAAGACTCTTATAGCAGCTTATCGAAACTGGGCCTGGATGAGAAAGAAAATAGGGCTTGGTAGATTTAGTATATATACCCCATTAATAGATAATATTCAGATACCGGCGACATTGGCAGACGAATATTTCCAGAGATGAGGGAATGCAGGGGTTTTTAGGATAGGCGGCCTATTGGTTGGAGAACATATTGCCTCGTTTGACATAATTATGGTGAGATTTAACATTAATTGCCGGGACTTTTTAAAGTTTTTACAGATAAGGGACTTTCTTCTTAAGAAAGTGGGTGGGATTTCGGGGTTTTCAATGATCCCATTGCTGGAAGTCCTTACTGGCACACCTGGCCCATCAATCACACTGGTCTATAGCATTTTGTTCGAGGGGGAAAACGACGATATTGAAAAGCATTCGTTGAAATGGCAGGCTAGGTTGGACATGTAGATTCGTGCTTCCACAAATGAATAGAAATGGCGAATGGGGTGTTATGCATGGCGAGTCTATGGGCCCAACACTTCAAGACTCTTTACGAATTATATATAACTCCAGCAAAAATTGTCAAATGGGGTGGTACTGAAGGCGTCCACTGTTTTAGGTGCAATAGCCATGGGGTGGACATGACCCACATTTTTTCCACATGTTCTAATTTGGACACATTAAGAGGCGAGGTTTCAGGGTGTTTGCACTTCATGTTAAAAAGAGAAGTTCAGCTGACTCCTCAGCTTATGTTACTAGGTGTTACCACACAAGAAGACTCTGGTGAAGAGCTGGTATGTGTAGCTATGTCTGTGCTCAGATTATGCATCGCCTCAGCTTGGCTAGTTCCTCTATCTCCAACCTTTGGGCAATGGAAAGCTCGATTCTTACATATCTTTAAACTGGAAAATGCACTTTATGCACAAAAAGGAAGGAAAGGGCGAGAAAAAGGGCTAAAGATATGGAGTCCGCTCAAAGATTGGGTGGAAGGATTAAGCTAGAAAAGTAAGCCCTGAATGTAGGATGATCTTAATGATAATTGTAGATGCTTTCTAAAGCCCTTGTCTGTATATTGCACATGTCGGTCGCTATCTGTCTGCTGCCTAGCTGGAAATTCTTTCAATTTCTTTGTTTGGCTATCTCTCGTTTTTCTTTTTAATCCTTATTGTTTTTGTTTAAAAACTATATGGCGCCATGACAATGAAAAGTAAGCTTTTGGAAACTTTGTTGTAATCTGTTTATCAGTATTCCTCTGTAAGATTGTTAATATAAGACCCAAAAATAAAAGTAAAAAAAATGTAAAAAAGAAACATAAGGGTAATATGCCGTGCTTGTCGTTTCCCCCAAAATTGAAAACGCCCGTTAACTGTGCATATAGTATATAGCACAAAGTTAAAGTGCCTTGTGCAAGACTCACACATGCTTGGCAGGAGCACAGTCCCTGCACTGCTTTCGAATAAACAAAGTCACACGTGTTGTAAAAATCAATACTTACATGTCCTTATGCTGGTAGTAAATAAACACGAAATTCTAAAGGTACAGCCCAACAATGGAAAATAAACATGAAGGTGTGATATGCACAGGCAAATATTTAAGGCTTGCTGGAACCCTCAGTCGATGTCTCCTTTTGTCTGCATGGCAGTGTGAAGGGGAGGAAGAATCGTTAGCCCATTTACTCATCACTGTTCTTATGAACCCTGACTCAGAAGAATCATAGATTATCAATCAAAAGTTAGTTTGATTTATTACAGAGCCAAGAACAGTGAGACATACAAGCACCTCAAGACGAGGGTATAGAAATACATTGGAACTAAGATAAAGCCAAACCTATGGGTGAAATTAAGACAATGCAGCATACGTGAGGTTTCTTTGCTACCTTAGCTGCTGCTTCATAAAGCCGCACAGTTTGCTGTCACCTATAGGACCTATAGCCAATAGGATACAAATTAATTCCCCAGCATGGTTTTCACCTATGAGCAGATATAGCTCCAGATCGGACAATAATAATGCACTTTGTTTTTTCTTGGTATCTTGAGACAAAGAACAGGGCAGTTTGACACTGGCTTGCTATACCAGATAACAGAGCGCCCCACAAAACTGTTCTCATGATCTAGGTATAAAGTCTTCAGTCCGCCAATGTTTCCAATTTTCTGATGAATAGAGTGGCAGAAATGTAGGTTAAATGCCCACCATTACCCATTTATCTGCTTCGGACAAACCGTAATGAGGTACAAACATACATCTACCTATATCTGTCCTTCACACGGGGTGGGACTGGACTGCTGGAAAGAACAGTTTGAGTGATGGGTAATGAAGTGGGAATGGAGGTGACAGAAATAATGAATCATTACTTTAAAGAGCAAATTAAAGCGCAGGGTACAAAGGAGGTAGTTAGGAGCAAGATAGAAGGAAGGTAGAATTGACAAAAGAAATAAATGACCGAACGAAAAAAAAAAGCAAACTTCTTTATAAGCACTGAAAAACACCAGCCCTCTTCTTTTTTACAAAGTAAAAAAAATTAGTAAATGACGAAATCCACATATTTTTACATTGGTGGAAAGCACTGGAAAACACCGAAAAAGCCACAGGAATTCACAAGTAGAAACAGAAAAAAGAAATGTATAATCATCATACTCAGAACAATCTTCAATGGACAGTGTATGAAGGAGGATAGATGGATGTAAAAAGCATAGAACACTCAACACATTTTTGTTGAAGTACTCTCACACTACTCTTGCACTGGTTTTTATACCTGGGCACTATTCATAAATCAAATTGTAAATCCATACTCATGATAGTATTCCTGAACACTAGTCCTGATTTTTTACTAATAACAAACATTTCTGATGCTAGTCACAGCTTACTACTGGGTATGTCATGTGGCATTTTTTTGCTCATAATTTCATAAACTTTACTTAAATGTTGAGGAATTTTATGCCATTCTGAGAAACACATTTGGATTGAAATATGGCATACCAGTTTCTATTTCAGACATTTTTTAGCACCTGCCCTCTAAACATTTTCAGAATGCAGCAGGAGAATTGCCAAGCCTCATATTCTGTAAACATACACCCTGACCTCCACAAGAGACCAGATACATTCTCACTGCCAAATGCACTGGCAGGACATAAAGTCCTCTTGGACACCATTGTGGTTCATCGTGCCCCTAAACAAAGCCCATTTGGAGTCTGGTTTGATCGCAGCAGGTCACTGTCCCTTCTGAAAGGAGATTTGCCAAGAGTCCTTTGCTCAGGCAAAAGCAATGCCAGCAGCTGCTTTCAGACTGACATGTTACTTTGCTTAGAGGTCACTGGTGTCACTTAATGATGAGCACAAAAACAGACTGCCAGCAGCTCTGGGGTTAATGAAGGGGTTTAATTAGCAATGCAATTGTTTAATAGCTCTGGTAACTCCTCCACCTTTTAGTTCAAGGAGCTACATACATGAATTACTGGTAATTAGGCAACGGAGAGTGCACTTATAATTCACCATACCTTTTCAAAACATACTTGAATGTCAAATAGGCCAGTCTCCTGGAATATGTTAATAAAAGCTGAAAAATACAGGGATTGCCCAAACCAAAATTCTCATCCCAAACAAAAGAAAGTACCACAACACAGAAAGGAACACAATCCATTGTGTCTCCATTGACAGTTCCTCATTCGATAGTCAATAAGTCAAGAAATGTATTGCTTTGACTTTTTTGCTGATCAATCAGTGGTCATTGATTCAGTTAAATAAATTAGGGACAGATGTAGGAAGCCAAATTGCGATCGCAAACTGTGAACTTCTGTGAACTTCGGCGTTTGGGATCACAATTCAGCTTTGTCCAATGTAGAAAGGCAAATTACCTACTCGCAAAATAAGGAATCGCTAAAATTGTGATTCCTTATGTTGCGCAAGCATTTAGAGAAACACAATTTGTGATTCCCTAAATATTATGCTAGTAGGCATTGCAAACTGCGATATTCCCTTAAGGAATCGCAAACAACCATCACCTTCAAGTTGATGGTAATTTGCGATTTCCTTTAAAAAAAATCCCTTTTTCGCTTTTCTAAAAGTGCCATATGGCACACATTGATGCCCTTAGGGCAAGTATGTGCGCCACATGTGCACACATGCTCATTTCAGGGGTGCAACAGGGTGTCCCTCTGGAACCCTTACACCCTTGAAATTGCGCACCCAATTTGTGAGAACCTATTGGGTACTCGCAAATTGCATGCACAATTCCCGTTTATTCCTATTGGCCTGTAGGCCCATAGTAATGAATGGGAAGGTATTCCTTGATTGCGAATCACAATTTGCAATTCGCAATTAAGGACTATTAAGGAATCGCAAAAAATATTGCGATTCCTAACTACATGGCATTTTGCGAGTCCTTAATAGCGATTCCCTAAAAAGGACTAGCAAGACTGCTTTTAACTACATCTGGCCCTAAGTCACCCACGTGCAGACAATGAGACGTACAATGTAATACATGCGTTGACAATAGTTCTGACAAAGCAAACTAACACAAAAACATGGGAATCACAAACACTTCGGGCATATTTACAGCAGAGTGGAGAAGTGTGGCATAAAGCAAACGTTGCTAACGCCAAGCTTCTCCATCCTGAAAACGCTAGGATGTGCCATATTCACAAGAATGTGATGCACCCCTGCATTTCCCCCTGTTCTGGTGCTGAGTTCTGCTGCCTAGCGCCAATGCAGGCACCCTTGCACCCTAGTGCAAGGGAGTCTGCATTAGGGGGAAGATTGTTTATGTGCAGAAAGGTCTCCCTTTTTGCAATAAACAATTTTTAAATGCCGTTTTATAACTCCTATGTGTGCTGCTTGATGCAGAACACATAAACAATCATAGGCAATTTGCTGTTTCTATATTCAAACAGCTAAAACTAGGAGAAATAAGGCATTTCTCCTAGTTTCGTCTGTTTAAGACCAGGTTTTCCCTGGTCTTAATTTTGGTGCTGCCTCCTATTTACGCTGCCTTTGTAAATGGAGGGCGGGGGGCGGCTTCATAATCAATGGGTATTGTGGTGGAACGCCCACAACAACAGTCATTGCCCTCCCCTTTCACCCTAAATACAGGGTGAAAGGGTGTCTTTTTTACAAGGCAGCATTAACTCACGTTAAATGACTTACCGCTGCCTTGTAAATAAGTTGAGGCCTCTATCACCATCACAACGTCACTGAAAGTGACGTTTTGTTGCGGCGATAGGAGCTTGTAAATATGCCCTATTCATGTGCTAGCCCTACAACTGTTTCATTAAAACCAATTTCTGGCTCCTTTGTCACATGTGATCTTATCCTTTAAAGTTATAAACCTTGCAGTTCCTAGAATGAATATGATAAACCGTTTTATCCTGAATGTGCCAGTGGGCCACTCTGGATGTATTTTGGTTGTAGTGTCCTGGTGTTTTATGACAGAACCCTTTTGACTCTGAACATACTCTGTAGGGCGGCGACGGAAGTATCAGAGCGTATTGCAATGAAAGTTTGTTTTAGAATTATGAGTTCGCAGTTACCTACTGAAGAAAAATAAAGACATGTAATACTAAGCTTCGTGTGTGGCGTAGTCATTGACGGTCCCCAGGTTGGGGAAGACGCTAGACTGGTTACAATACATACATGGCTTATTGTCCAAGGAGGTCTCCTCTGGGATGTGTGCATATCTCACAGCATGGGATCACTTGCATTGGGTAAGATTTGTACCATTTACAAATTGGTCTCCAGTTTATGGTCCATTATGGCCCAGAAGATGTCTGAGACATGTAGCCTCTTGTCAAGGAAGAGGCTGTGGCTTGAAAAATTAGATGCATGGTAATCTTTAGTAGTACAGTTTGCCATAGCTTCCTACAGGGAAAATGTACTTGCAAGCATGATGTGGCCAATGAAGAGAGATGCAGAATCTGGACCTGAAAAACAAACAGCACGGGGAGTCTGACATTTGCTTCCACTGTATCACCCTCATGTTTGCAGTACATTTCAGACTTTTTTTAAAATAAATTGTCAAAGAATTCCGGGAGTATTCCTGTAAAAAAACATAAGATCAGCCCCACTCACTCAAACTGCCCACTCATTTAAACCCTGCATTCACAAACATTATGATTACATCACACACACAGGCTGAGCAGCAGGGAGAAAGGAGACACAGAATAGTACAGAATACAACAGATCTCCCTCCTTCAAAACAAAGTAAACAAAAGAAAGTATGAGGGAAGAATTACAGAATGCGAAAACGATGACAAAGATAGAATCTCCAAATAAGCAGGTCAACAGGAATTAGGATAGGATGATTACAAATCTAAACTGCAAGCAGAATAAACAAAGGAGAGAAATCAGACAGCTTTGACAAAATGCTGAATAAAATGGATGGAAATTGTACGGTGGCAATACAGTGTTAAAATGGAATATCGGACATTGGAGATTACAATAGAATGATGAGGAAAACATCACACCATACAGATAAAAGAAACGTCAACATCACACACAACTTGCACTCGCACTAAATATAAGTAAAATGTCAGACGTCACAGAGACATCACTTGACAATGTACCACAAATAAACCACCATCCTTCATCACAACCAAACCTCGAATGTCACGGATCATGTCAGTTGGCCAGACTGGCACGAAAAGCAACAAACAGAGAACCAAAAGTTAAAAGTGGCACCCCAAAAAACAACAAACGCAGAAGCGCAGCAAAACAACACACCCACACTACACGGTACACAGAGCGGGGTGCATGACTCCCTAGAACGCACACCAAGGCAAAACACACAGCACAGGGTACATGACTCCCCAAAACACGCGGGATACATGACTCTTCAAGCACACACCAAGGCAAAACACACTGCAAAGGGTACGTGACACCCTGCGCACTGGGTACATGACTCCCAGTGCACGGGGTACATGACTCCCCGAAACGCACACCAATGTACAACACACTACACGGGGTACATGACTCCCCAGCATAACACACTTCAAGGTACAAGACACAGCACGGGGTACATGACTCCCTGAAACGCACACTAAGGTAAAACACACAGCACGGGGTACATGACTCCCAGTGCACGGGGTACATGACTCCCCGAAACGCACACAAAGGTAAAACAGACAGCACAGGGTACATGATCCCCAGCGCACGGGGTACATGACACCCCGAAACGCATACCAAGCTAAAACAAACAGCAAGGGGTACATGACTACCCAGCGCACGGCGTACAAGACTCTCTGAAACACACAAAAAGGTAAAACACACAGCATGGGGTACATGACTCCCCAGCGCACAGGGTATATGACTCCCCAAAACGCACACCAAAATGCAAATGCGCAAGCTAACAAATTGAACAAACCGCGTAAATCCATTACTAAAAGTACTCAGCAAACATGACACACATAACATGTTGAAAGCTAGTCTCTGTAACAACAAAATATAAGTGAATAACTCCTTACAGCAGATAACAGCTCATTAATTTAGGCAAAACACATGGCATGCACAACTATATGGCTAGGCAGAGGCTACGCATTTGAAAAAGGCAACACAATAAATTAAAATAATTAAAGTAGACACCGTTGTCACAAAAGCGCAGTAAGATTCATGCGAGGCAACATAATAACTGAAATAAATAAAGCAGTCACCGTTGACACTGTTGACAGGCACTGTTCCACTGCTCAGATGCGTTGTTCAAGATTTGCGTGGGAACAGATCGTTCAAGATTGAGATGGTAACAGGGTTAATACGATACCTCCAAGCACGTCACAGAAACTTCTGGGTAGAATCAGGGAAATGTAATCTTGTTGCACATGTTTTCCAGATCTCATTTTCGTGTGAAGCGATGACGTGCACCTCAACTTTAATGAAACGTGGTTGGCAAATGTTGCTTTATGCTTGTGAAAACTGTGCAAAAACGCCAATCTAAAGATGGCAGCACACACTGGTGACGTTGCGTTGGATGGCTTGCAGCACAGGCGTGCACAAATAGACCCGCTCCAAACAACTTTGCGTGAACAGCGTCATGACAGCCATCAGGATTCTTTGGCAATTACCTCAGTGATGGAAGATTGGGAACAACATGCCACTATGAGTCACAGAGAAGAACACTGGGTTCCTCATGCAACTGCACGCTGAAGGTAACGGTTGCAGTTAATTCAAATGATAATTCACTACAGGCAAAAGCAAATAAACCTTTTCATGTATGTCATTTTCCTTTGACAAATCTGTGCAACTCCACAGCTCAGTACTCACAACTCGAGTTGCTCACCTGGTTGTTGAGTAACCGTAAAATTGTATAAATGTGGCATTTCAAATCCCAGTTCACTGGCACATCAGTAGTGACCAGATTTTTGCCCTAGCTCGACACTTCCAAAGCTGTGAATCTTCAAAGCGCATCATCCCCTTTGGTTTTGCTTAACTCACAAACGCTGGCACACATTCTCTGCTTGACCGTGACACACTCCGGGGTCCGATATTTGCCCTTGATCACTAAATTTGACAATATTGTCACCACACACTGGGGCTGAATTTAATTGATCTTAGCTGTCACTCTGTTTTCGAAGCAACCAAAAAAATATCACGCCAGGACACGATTAGGTCACATAAAATTCAACAAGAACTTGACAAAAACAAATGGTCTGAGCATTCGAAGTATCCGCAGGTTGGCTGTATTCCAAAGCATCAGCCGGTTGGCAGCAGGTTTCAAGCCAAGTAGGCCACACAATGTCCAACACCCGAAACATACCTTTGGATGCTGTCTGTTGGAGAAGACAACGGTGGGGCATCGAGGGCATTGAAAAACTTATCATCAAGCTTGGCTGGCAATCATCTTTGTAGTTTTTTATTTCATTTCCTTTCTACGCACACGTTGTGCGTATCAGATCGGCGCCACTTTTACATTAAAGAAAGGGCTCTAGTGGGTGTAGCCGAAGGTGTAGTTAAGTAGGTTATTCATTACAAGTAGAGTGGTAAAGGAGACCCCGCCGGGAGCAGCGTCCTGCTGCTCAGCCCCACTCACTCAAACTGACCACTCATTCAAACCCTGCATTCACGAACATTCTGATTAAATCACACACACAGGCTGAGCAGCAGGGAGAAAGGAGACACAGAATAGTACAGAATACAACAACAGTCACATGAAAATTGCCCCTATATTAATATAAGATAAAAGTGCATTAGCACTTGCATTTATTTTCTCTATTTAGAAAGGGTTTCCCATTAAGACACCTCTTCACCCATATTCCCGTTAAATATGGGGATGGTCCCTCCTTAGTCCATCATATTAATACACTTACAGCGCCTTTGCTCTTGAGCAAGTTTGCAAAAAGGTTGTGCAAAGTTAGAAAATTGAACAACAAACAATGTTGCAATATATTTTGAAAAATTTTGAGTTCTTCGCAAAGTGCAAAGCTTGTGAAGTTACATTTTTTAAAGAAAAGAATAGCAGTTTCAATAGCTCTTCATTATAGTGGAAAATATTCCAGGTGATGTAATGGGCCATAGCTGGAATGGGAATTAAGAGCACCTGCCTTGCATGGTAACATTCACCTGAGTATGTCTTGTGCCACTCGAGTCGCTCCCTGGACATATAACCTCCATCCTCTGGCATGGTCCTGTGGACAATAACACATAATACCACTAAATTCCACTGTGCATCACCCCAGAGCTCCAGCTTATACTAACAGCCAAGTTGTGAGAGCTGGAGTAAAAGAAGAATTGCTTTAGTGAAGGTGGGAAATTTGCCTTGCTTCCTCAATCTAAAATTACTTGCCTTCATAGACAAAGGTTTAACCTTCTACTACCACTAGTTTGCAAGCATTTTCAGAGCGGGAAACTCCCTGCAAACTGTTTATGAATGGCAGTAATCTTCTGACACTGTAGGTTTGTACCAACTTTTATACATAAACTCACTCAGGAAGACCAACAAACCTTCCCATACCTTGTATTTTGCCAGTCCAGATGGTCTACCAAATTGCTTACATGTCTGCAATAATACACACAATATCCACAGGAAAAATGCAATCACTCTCAATTCTGTGAATTAGGATTGGAAATTTCTGTGCACAAAGAGAGGATTTTGTGGACCTAAATTGAACTTAGGTGTTCGAAATAATTTGTGAGTTAGGCTCTCTGAGTTTAATCTAATGTTTGGGTCTGGGTCTTGACAGTGAAGCTGTCAAACAGACCTACTGATAGCGATTTACATAGAGTGGGCTTTGGACCCGACTCTTTCAGCCACTGGCTTTTTGATAGCAGCCTCTTTCAGTTATTGGCTTGAAAATTTGTCAGTGATGTCTCAACCCAGTGCAGCATTCATCTCACACCTAATGCTGTTGGCTGTTTGGATGTATCCTTTTGCCTCCCCTCAAGTGCTTGCGCTAAACTACATCAGTGGCTACTTTCTGCAATAATCACACGCCACGTTGTTGTATTAGTGTAAAAGGACATTTGTTAGGACAGAGTTGCTAACATTCTATTAAAAGTTATTAACAATAATGATATCTCAACATAATGCACCTTGAATATAACTGGACAGTTCCATTCGTCCTACACCATTTAAACTCACCCAATTTCAATTCCCCAGATAGCCCATAGCCTTTGCTTCATTCTTCCACTTTTCACTCACTGACCTCGTTTCATATACCCAGTCACTCCTTCACTTGCCCTACAAACATCCTTCCTTGAAGACCCTTCCTTTGATTGCCGCATCCTGCACACAACAAAAGTAAGAGAAACAGAATGCACACCTTCCCTTTTGATTAATAAAGGTAATCTAACTTAGTAGAACAATAATTATTGTAATTGCGTGCGAACATAATGCGATCTGTCCCAAAAAAACGCTATTCTCAAAGATTGTCCAAAAGGGTGCGAATGTACGCACCCATATGTCGCACTGCGGTTTCAGGAATATATCCTAACAAACAACAACTTTTCTATTCCATTTAATTGTAGTGTTCTATTTCTCACTGTAAACCAGTCTGTAATCCAATACTTTTTCCAGAAATGTATCCTTATTCTCAGCATCACTGTGATAGCAGCGGAACCCTTTTGGACAATCTTTGAGCATCCTGCGCACAGCCATCAGTCACCTGTGCTCCCTTCCTTTCCCCCCGAGGGGTGGATATGCCCGCATGTGACTTACCACCCCCCAAAATACTGCTGACACCCTGCAACCTGCCCTAAGCTGGCAACACTGGGAATCAACCACCACCAATAGCTTCCTACAAACTGTAGGGTGGGTGGGCGGACATCAAAAACTCTCTCCCTATTCCGGTGGTGCTTGGCATCAGAAGAGTATGGATACACCTCCCATGGCGCCTATATAGCACCCTCAACAACTTGCCCCTTCCCCCTATCCTAACCTAACACCACCCTATCCTGCGGCCAGCACAAAGAACCCAGAGGATGACTGGTCTGCGACTTTCACTTCCCGTGGGCTGATATCACAACAGCCCTCTTGTTCGTCTTTGCTGGCTCCCTCCTGTGTGCCTCATTATGATGTGCTAAAGCTTCATGCATTAGTATATTAAACCCAGACCTGTTGGCTTTGTTATTGCTTGTTACTGAGTGGGAAGTCAAAGGTGTTCTTGTTTGTCTACTGTAAACTGCAAATATCATTACCTGTTTCTTCACATTATGTTTAAAGGAATCAACCCTTACGTGCCAAATATTACTGAGCCTCTTCCTTTCAGCTCTCTAGTTAGTTATTTCTTTAATTCCATAGCGGAGGCAACGCTAATATCGTAATATTATTTCCTAAACATTAATATGAAAATGTAATTTCTAATTCCATTGAATCTTAACATGGTTTTCTAGTGACATAAATGGAATATGTGATGGGTCTTAAAACCATTTCTGAAAGTCAGAAGTTGAAAGTTGTTTTAATATTGGTGACTTTTGCGAAATACAAACGACTATGCATATCGTAACACTGAATTTGCAGCACTTCCTTCAGCTACTTCTGAAAATATTCTGCATATTTATGGAACTAATACCAAGGTACTTCCCCCTCAGTGTTATGATGCAGCTTCAGTCAACTCTTTGTAACGTTTTTCTCCTGATGATACTAAAGGTTGCTCTTGGTGATAACGAAGCATAAGTCCACTGTTCTTAGCAGCTCAGGAGGTTTGTGAAATTGGTGAACGGAACACTAAAATATGTGTGTGAGGTTTGAAAAGAAGGAGCCCTTGACTATATTTTTTAATAGAAAATATGAATCCATTTACACTTTGGGCTCACCTATGCAGCCTTACTACACTGGGCCTAGGAAAAGATCAGGGCTGGACTGAGAATGTAAAGCAGATCTAGAAAACGTTTTTTAGACCTGGTACCATTGGCATGAGTCTCCCTTCCATTTTTTTTACTGTTGTCTCCTCTGTTTTTAATATGTTTTGCTCGTTTTAGATGCTTTGGGCATTGTGCCACT
The DNA here is from genome assembly GCF_964261635.1 of Lissotriton helveticus. Lineage (NCBI taxonomy): Eukaryota > Metazoa > Chordata > Amphibia > Caudata > Salamandridae > Lissotriton > Lissotriton helveticus. Next base: position 1,309,349,688 of record NC_136059.1, on the reverse strand, counting down.
GCTATTCAGTGCCGCAGTGCAAGTGCTCCCTATGTTAAATTGATGTAATGGATTCGTGACTCCATGGTTGGTTTATTTGATTTACCTCTCAGACCCTAGTACAGTGCACCATGTGGGCCCAGGGCCTGTAGATCAAATGCTGCTAGTGGGCTTGCAGCACTGGTTGTGCTACCCACAGAAGCAGCTTGTAAAGTGTGTCTACGGCCTGCAATTGCAGAGCCTGGGTGTAGTCTAATACTGCCATGTCGACTTGGTAAGTGCACCCACTTATCAGTCCCTAAACCTTCCCTTTTCTACATGTTAGCCACCCTTAAGGTAGGCCCTAGGGCAGGATGCATTGTATGTGAAAGGTAGGACAAGTATGTCCAATTTAGTTTTTCACTATTGCAAGGCTACCTGTCCCCATTGGCCAAAATAGGCAGTTTGATTATAACATCTTATAATCTTAAATGACCCAGGGAACATGGTAGAAAAACGAATTTAGTATGCCTGAACTCAGAATGATAAAATGCATATTTTAGTAAAGTTGGTTTTAGCATTCTGTGTTTCAAAATACCACTTTTAGAAAGTAGGTATTTTCTTGCCTAAACCATCCAGCCTGCCTCTGCTAGGTTGTGTATTGCATGCATGGTTTGTGATAACAGGGCTGAGGGGGCTCCAGGAGGCACTATGCTAAATAGACCTATCTGAATTGGGAGTGGTGGGAGGAGTAGCACCTGGGCCTGAATAGGGCTGTGCCTGCCTTCCACAATGCTGGCTCTACCTCCAATGATGCGTCTGATGACACTGGCCCACACTGACAAAGGAAGAAGTAGTGAACTGGCAGAATGCACACAGAACTGGTTTGGACTAGATACAGACACTCTCTGCCTTCAGAGACAAAGGATTTGTGTGTATAAAAAGGGGGACCCAGACCCCAGAACTTTAGATCACTTCTGGACATCAAGACGGACCTTTTGCCAAGGAGAAGAACCAGAGAATCTGCAAACGTTTTTGACTTCCCCTGTTTCAGTGTGTTGATTTCTAGGGTTGGCTTGCAGTGATTTCTTTATTGCCAAGTAAAGGAGAAAGACTTTTATTTGCAACTTTCATCATCTTGAAGAAGAATCTCCAAGGGCTTGACCTGTGCTTGCCTCCTGCTGAAGCCTCAGGGATACAAGACTTCACCAACAGCTCCCCCCTGAATTTCCTTGCTGGGATTTCTGTCTGCAGAAGCCTGCATGTTGTTGGGAGCTGGAAGAGCGACTCAATGACAAGAAGCATGTCGCACCCCCAGCTGTCGTATCATCGGAGAAGTATGCCGCCACCGCAAGGGTCGCCGTCGCAAAACCATAGAAGCGTGTCTCCGTCGCAGCTGTGTGTTGTCGCATCACCGGAGAAACGTGTTGCTACCGCAAGGGACGTCGTCGCATCACCAGAGAAGCGTGTCTCAGGGTCTGTCGCGGCTCCAAAGTTACAGAGTCGCCGCACAACCGTCGGACGTGCATGCATCGCCTTCACGTCGCCAACATCGCATCAAGGGCGACATCTTCTCACATCGCATCGGATCGTCGCATCGCATCAAGGCGCCATCTTGTCGCATCGCAAAAGGGCTGCACTTCTTGATCGCCGCATCACCTCCTCTCCGGTAACAAACAGACGCATCTTCTACTTTGCGCAAGCACTGAGGAACAGACGCATTGCCTCCCCAAAGCAAGGAACTGACACATCATTCTCCCTGTGAACCTTTTGTTTATCTTTGCGTGACGCAAACAAAGGTACTTCGTGAGAAATGTGTTGCATTTACCCTCTAAAGTGAACTAACCTATTTCTACCATCTTAAAGTAATTTTCTTAATACTGTATTGTGGATTTTTGTCGTTTGGGTCTTGTGTTAAGTCTTGTGTTAAGTCTATATAAAGAATACTTATTTTTACAAAACCTGTGTTGTGTCCATCTGTAGTGTTTTCACTGTATTACTGTATGTGTTCACAAATGCTTTACAAACTGCCTCTGAGATAAGCCTTCCTGCATGTGCGAAGCTACCACAGGGTTGAGCAGGGGTTATTTTAGGAGCGTAGCCCCCTTACTCTGACTAGAAGCAAGGGTCCCTATTTGGACAAAGGTATAAGCCATTGCCAACTAGAGACCCCCAGTTCTAACAATTTTTTATTACTGGCCTTAGAAGGCACCTAGGGCCAGTTGTATATAGAATTCTATTTGCGATTTCCTTATAGTGAATTTTGTAATTCGCTATTAGGAAATCTCAAGCAGCTATGTGCAGCAATTTACGACCCATTGGGAATAGCCCGCACTCACAGGGATGGTGGCCTGCTAGGGTCAGCAACTGTGACAACTTTTTAAATAAAGCAGTATTTTATTTTGAAATCAACCCATTTTCCTTAAAGAAAAACGGTATGCATTTAAAAAAGAAAAATGAACAGTGTCCTTTTCAGTTTTTAAGAGCAGGCAACTGCTCTTAAAAAATGTTGCTCCCAAATTCACAAAGGAGAAGGGGTCCCCAAGGGACCCCTTCCCATTTCTGGATGGATTACCACCTCTTTCACGGAGTCGGTAAAGTATGAAGGTTTTGCAACCGTATTCTGGTGGCAAAAAGTTCATACGTGCCCCAGCGACTCGCTATTTGGAAGGGACACCTTGGCACGTCCCTCCCTAATATCTTACTGAATCACAAATAGGGCTTTGCACATTTAAAAAGGAGTTTTTTCAGGTCGTAAAAGGCGTGAGTCTGCAGATCGGGCTGTTTGCGAGCTGAAAATAGCTTCGTGTACCAGGCCTTTAGTGACTATTGCAAAGTCAGTCTGACACTCTCCAGCAAGGTTTGGAGGCTTTCTCTTCCATGAATGTGTTGGAGATTCTATTTTTTGGCACAGTTATATTGAATAAGGAGCCCTTGGTGTCAGTTCTGAAGTAATATTTCGTTCTTAACAACCTGGCAAACTATCTATGAGCACTGGCTTTCCAAAGCTGCCAACCAGCAACACAGTAATGCCACTCCTTTTGGAAGCCTTCAGGGCTCAAGTGGCAGAGGACACAGCCACCTTAGCACACCCCCTGTGAAAGCAGCCCCTCTCTCCTTTCTCCACAGCTCTTAGGAGCTTTCCAGGTTTTTCATATTGCCAGACCAGCACTTTGAAATATGAGGTTTGAGCAGCACAATCGTTTGTTTGGAGGGTGGCGGGCGATGGGTGTGTGTGTGTTCATTGTGTTTGTTAAATTGGCAGTGATTCAGCTATGTGTATGTTTCTAAATACCTTTCTGATAAATCTTGTTAAACTGGTCAAACTAGAACTGTTATTGTTGTGTGAGCTTCAATAAGAAGTTCCTGGTAATTTCTAAAAGTGCGTTGAGTCCAATTTTCCATTTAATGGGCACGGGTGGCCCATCTATTGTAGCGTTGAAGCATTACCCACCCCCCATACATGTGGCCCTCATTTTAAGTGTGAAGTGGAAGATTATTATATTTTTTTTTCTGGCATCGCCACAACTTTTCTCTTTTCTCAGGAATGGATACCATTCAGTGACGGGGATGGGGAGGTGGTGTTTAATGACAGCAGGCAGAGCGGGGATTCCACACTGCCTTAAACTGCAGTGTGCATGTTAGATTGGACAAGTGCCTTTCTGTGTCCAGCTCGACATGCCACTGAGGCCTCTGCCTACTTGCCTAACGTTAGTGAGCATAGGGGATCACAGGCACATCCCCACCGGTCTCCTAAGAAACTCTGGGTTCGCCTGCCCCAGCCAATACTGGCACTGCTCCCATGCTGCTTGTTAACATAAACAACATGATAGCAGCATCTGGATTGGCTCAGAAAAAGGTGACGCCAATAGTCCTCTCTTGCCTCACACTCATGAAGTAGCACGGGAAAGGGAGGTTGACAGACCATGGCCAATCACTATACTGGCTTCATTTTGAAGCTATGCTGCCTGGCAATTTCCATCTGTCCCTTGCTCTCTTCCATTTTTATGCCCAGCAGCAGTAACAGCATTGAGCAGTAATGGAAGAGTAGTATGTGTCCTGCCGCTGCCATCTACATCAGATCTGCAATAGCTCTCTGACCTCTGGATCAGTACCAGCATGTTGGCAACACTTGACCCTACCTATGCTAGTAACTACAGACCAATCTCACTCTCACCGTATCCGGTTAAAATCATTGAACGACTGGTCAGTAAAACTTTGTCTCAGTTCCTGAAATCTAATTGTAAGCTAGATGATGTGCAGTTCGGTTTTTGACCTGACCATGGAACTGAGACTGCTCTGGTAACCGTGTTAGATGATCTTCGATTAAGGGCAGACAGGGGACAATCTGGCATTCTTATTTTGCTTGACCTGTTTGCCGCATTCGACGCGGTAAACCATGACATTTTGCTGACCAGGCTGGATGAGATCAGGGTGTCAGGCACGGCTCTAGAATGTTTCGCTCCTATTTTTCTGGCAGGTGTCAGGCGGTGTCTCTCCCTCCGTATCAATCTGAGTTTTCCAATGTCCATCCTGGAATTCATCAGGGATCAGCGTTCAGTCCCTTCCTTCCACAATATCTATATAAGACCCTTGATCGATATTATAAAGGCGTATGGTGTGAAATTGGTAAACTATGCTGATGATACTCAGCTCTTTTTCTCCTTAGAGGGGGATCAGTCGATACCTCTTGCGGCATTTCATGCCTGCATGCAGGACACTGCCTGTTGGCCAAGAGCCAACTCTCTTCAATTTAACTCTGACAAGACCGAGGTCTTGCACTGTGCTGTGGGGAAAGTCCCATCTCCTTTTACAGATAATTTCTGCCTTCTTCAACTGCCTCTACTCTGATCCCGGCTAAATCAGAGCGTAACCTGGGGGTTATGCTAGATGCCAACTTAAATTTGGAAGTACATGTAAATAAGCTGGTGGGAAGCTGTTTTTCCCTGATCAGAGCCCTGAGGAAAATCCTCCCCCTGTTGCCTAATAGGCCCAGAGCCTTGGTCGTTTGAAGTATCATCCTCAGCAGGCTGGACTATTGCAACACCCTATTATTGGAGTCCCCAAAATTCCTAATTGAACGCCTTCAAAGAGTTCAAACTTTGGCGGCCAAATTGGTATTGATGAAACCTTGCCGCTCGTCAGGTTCCTCGGCCCTTGCAGAGCTTCACTGGCTACCAATCATGCAGAGAATCCAGTTTAAATCTCTTTGCTTGGTATTTAAAGCCCTTCCTAGTTTCGGACCCAAACCTATACAGGAGATATTTGCAGGGTATATCCCATCGAGGTGTCTTTGTTCCTCCACTGCCTACTTGGTGAGAACTCCTAAATTTCAAACAACCAAGGCAGGAGGTAGGGCGTTTAGCTCGGCCGCTGCACAGCTTTGGAATAAACTTCCTCTGGTAATTAGACACGCCCATAATCTTCGGCAATTTAGGAAAAAGGTCAAAACATGGTAGTTCCCTAGAATATAACATCATTGAGGACTTTCCATGCTACCCCACACCTGTTGCCATCTTTGACTGATGATTCACGTACTATAACGCCAAGATACCCGTTGGGTGATAGCTGCGCTCTATAAAAACTGCATACAAATACAAATACAGAGGGAAGATGTGCATGTGGGCTTTGAGCAGAGGTCTTACTTTTCAAGAGTCCTGATTAAATAGGGGGCCCACACTCATGAGCAGTCCCAAGCACATCGTTCCAAGGTAACATCCCTGGGTGGGTCACTCATGAAAGAAAGCAGAGAATATAAATTTGAAAAAAACAGTTTGCTTTTTTTTCAGAATCGGAGAAAGCCGGTTTAATTTTTTATTAATGCTCAAACTCTGAGTACACTATTATGTGACAAGCAGGGGCGGCCCCTCTATTAGAACCTTACCCCCATATATGTTGTCCCTATTTTAAGTGTAAAGTGTTATTATTTCTTAAATTCTTTTTTATTTTTGGCTTGGCCTACGCTTTGTTAGGCATAGCGGGTGGGGATTAGTGGCTGCTGGCAAAGTAGGAATTCCAAGCTGTCTTGAATTGCAGTGCGCATGTCAGGATGGACAAGTGCCTTTCTGTGTCCAGACCGACAGGCGCACTGAGGGCTCTACCTAACTGTGCAACGTTAGTGAGCATGGAGGTCTCCTAAGGAGCGCTGGGTTCACCTCCCCCAGCCAATCCTGGTGCTGCTCCCATGCTGTTTACTAACATAAACAGCATGGGAGCAGCATCTGGACTGGCTTCGGAGCAGGAAAAGGTGGCACAAGTAGTCCTCTTGAGCCCCACACTCATGAAGAAGTGCGGAGGAGGAGGTTGACAAATCATGGCCAAACACTATACTGACTTTATTTTGAAGCTATGCAGTGATTGGCTATTTTCATCTGCCCCTTGCTTTCTTTTCTTTGTGCCCAGCGCCAGTAACATCATTGCGCACTAGTGGAAGAATAGTGTGTTGCCTGCCGCAGAGGGAACACGTGCTGTGGGCTTGGAGCAGAGGTGTTGCTTTTCAAGAGTTCTGCTTAAATCCGGGTACCCAGGCTGTCAGCAGCGGCAAGTACATATTTCCAAGGTAACATCCGTTGGGGGTCACTCACGAAAAAATCAAAGAATATACATAAAAAAAAGAAAACTGGCCTGTTTACTACTCAGACTCTCTGGTCAGTCTGGTATAATTTTTTTAATGCCCAGGTTGTTAATACACAGTAATGTGACAAGCACAATTTCTCATCTTTCTTCAAAGTATGTTTTAAATAAATTGTTAATGTTATGTTGTTAAGTTGTTTAATTGAAGTACATTTAAAAAAAATAATTATTAAGCAAAAATAAACTGACGTTTTTTTAATGAATTAAATGTAAAGAAAGTAATTACTATTCAGTAATTCTTTTTTAAAAGATTTATTTTTACATATGTGTGTGAAATGCAAGTGTATAGTGGTAGTAAGCAGTTATTGGGGTTCAGGGAGGGGAGTGGTTGGTGAGTAGACATACAAAACGGTAAAAATAGCAATTTTCATGGTTTACAAGAGCCCAGATTTCAAAACAACAGCTATTCCAGCCCAAAGATCGGGAGACATGCACAATTATCAATTACCTACCCTTTGTAGCTGAAATGTTCTTATAGTGCGTATGCAATGGTTCATTCCTCTAGGAGGTGTGATGGATTGGACAAGGATTAGGCTTTCTTTCTAAACTGCAGTGGTTCTTAATCTGGAGTTAGTTTTAATTATGGCTGCGAAGCCTGACAGTTTTGGTTGTGCCTTTGTTTGGAGTACAAGATAGCTATAAATTATACAAAATATCTTAATGTTGGGTCAGAGCTAGAGTAGGCTCACATTTTGCTGTGGGTAACAGGACATTCGGCCTGCTGCTATGATGCTGCTTGGAGAAGTTGGAGAGTTCGCCTGTAGAAGGTGATGCTTTTGCTATTCCTCCATGGTAAGTCAGAGGTCAGCTTCCCTGTGAAGTTTGTACACAGAAATAGCTTAGTACCTATTCATGACTCTTTAGAGCCTGATCTGCCTTCAAGTTTACGTTTCTTTATTGCCCCTATTCAGAGCCAGGCTCTATCTCATGGCAAGGGTTTCTGTTCCTCGACTCTGCTCAGAAAGGCGCGTTTTGCCCTTGTTCATTACTGCAACTTTGGTGGCAAGTTTCATAGCCTTCTCCAATTGCTGCTTGATAACCTTCACAGTGGCGGTTCCTATGCCAAGGCAGAGGAGCGTTACCCCACTGCTTTTAAGCAGTCTGACGAAAGGAAAAATAAAATGATAATAACTTGTTGTTATAAACATTTTATTGTTTCCAGCTACTTTGTGGGCGGGCGAGTGGGGCTGTTTTGCTCTCAGAGCAGCGGAGGAGTGGTTTGGCTACTCCAAGTGCACATGAATGCTTCGCCTGCCTTCTGGGGCCAGCCAAACAGTCAAGCGTATTTGGTATGTTCTCCATACAGGCTGCATAACAGCCTGTGTGGAGAACATGCCCAGGCCCCCAGTCTCCAAAAGAGCGCTGAACCATGGTGCTCAGACTAATCACAAGGCTGCATTGAAGCGTTGTGATTGGTCAGGGGAGCCTGGGTGCTTACCAATCACAATGCTACATTGCAGCATTGCAGCATTGTGATTGGTCGGGGAGCCTGGTGTGCTTTTTGGTTGCTGTACCGGCCCGAGTTCGACAGAGGAGAGACGGATCAGAGACGCAGTGATAAGGTAAGTGTGTTTTTTAAACTTTTTTTTTACATCCTCCTTTCCCCCGCCTCACCACCCCCGATTCGTACCGGCCGCCACTGAACCTCACCACCCCCGATTCGTGCCGGCCGCCACTGAACCTTCACAAAATACAGACATGTCTGGAGTCAGGACCACTACTTTCAGCTGTGACAACAAAACTGATGTCCAGAGGTAATTTGCCATTTCTTCCAATCATCAATTAATAGGGGTCCACATGTGTTTTCCACACCCATGTCTTCTGATATTGTCTTGCTGCAGAGTTGACTTTTATCAAAGTGAAATGTCCTACAATACACGTGGAACGTGAGAAATGTTGTCTAAAAACCAAGTAAAAAAGAACATATGAGACTTTGAGTCACAGACAATACCTCTAAAAGTAATCCAGGAAAGACGAACGAAGGCCATACAGTCACAATAAATAATTACCCAAATGAAAAAAATGCAAAGTTTATTATTCCTTTTTCTCCTATTCAATTTGCCTCAAAGTTTCTCTGCAAAATGCAGGACAGATCAAAGCAAAGATGTAGGTAGTAATAAAGCTAAAGCAGAATGCATTTCTTTGAACCTTAGCACTTGACTGGCTAAACTCCAGGTGAATAGAGATTAACTGGTACCTGCTGTTCTTTATATTCAGATTACAGCACATGCACTTTCTCCTCAATTAATTGCAGATTTCCATTGGTAAAATATTTACTCTTGTTCCATACGGCTTACAAATGCTCTAATCATCTGATAGTGATGAAAGCGTGTCTATGTAACATTATGCAACACATAGAGGCCTCTTCACTAAGGTAAAATTACATATGAGTGTATCGACATGAGCCAATTTACTCTTGCACTCAAGTGAATTGTTAGGCTGGTCACCATTCCCGAATTTATATTCACTTTTTAAAAAAAAAATCTTTTTATTTGTCTATAAAAAGGTACATCAACGTATTCTGATTCACAATAACAATTCACAATAGCAGAAAATGGGAGCAGGAATTAAGGATAACAGCATGAGTTCAGGGTCATATCAGGCAGAATCGCCAATACTGTACAAAGCAAACATAGCTTCACTGACCAATAAAAAACAAATAAATATATAAAAATACAAAAATACAGAATCCCAATTGTGCCTGTACATTATGGGGTCGATTCCGATCCGGTAAAAAGCACTCCGATTAGCGGTTTGGAGCGTTTTTCCCCATACGAATCGTACCCGTAGGCGTCCCCGTACGATTCAGCAAGTGCGATCACAATCTTAAGCGTCACTCCGTACGGCTCGTAAAAATTGCCGTACAAATCGAAAGTCCATACGAATTGCAGTCGGCTGACGCTCGACGCTACGTCCGAACGTAAAAAGAGAGCGTCTCCCGAACCAGGAAGTACGATCCGCGTAGAACACACTCCGTGCGGCTCTATTTCTCCGAGAGCTCAAAACTACCGTAAAACCACACTCCTGCACGAACCGCACCCCGGTACGCAACAAGCAGGACATGAACGCCAACGTCCGTCTCATCCCTATCCTGTAAGGCCACCACCTCGTACTTAGAAACCGACGACAGCGCAGAAGGTGAGTACAACGAAGTCCAACATACCTGTACGTGTTGCCACACGCGCACATCTCCATTGCACGACTGTAATGTCTGGGTACGTTGGTCCACACACTCCCACACTTCACCAGTGTAATACGGAGACGTACCGCACCTACGTCATCGAAGTACGTCACCGCACTTCACCAGTGTAATACGTGCCGCATGTACATCATCCCGCTGGGGTACGGTACGTCAACGACCTCGGGGTACGGTACGTCACCGCACAACACCAGTGCAATACGGAGACGTGCTGCACCTACGTCATCGACCTCGGGGTACGGTACGTCACCACACAACACCAGTGCAATACGGAGACGTGCCGCACCTACGTCATTGACCTCGGGGTACGGTACGTCACCGCACAACACCAGTGTAAAACGGAGACGTGCCGCGCCTACGTCATCGAAGTACGTCACCGCACCTCACCAGTGTAATACGTGCATCATGTGCGTCATCCAGCTTGGGTATGGTACGTCAACGACCTCGGGGTACGGTACGTCACCGCACAACACCAGTGCAATACGGAGACGTACCGCACCTACATCATCGAAGTTCGTCACCGCACTTCACCAGTGTAATACGTGCCGCATGTACGTCATCCAGCTGGGGTACGGTACGTCAACGACCTCGGGGTACGGTACGTCACCGCACAACACCAGTGCAATACGGAGACGTACCGCACCTACGTCATCGAAGTACGTCACCGCACTTCACCAGTGTAATACGTGCCGCATGTACGTCATCCAGCTGGGGTATGGTACGTCAACGACCTCAGGGTACGGTACGTCACCGCACAACACCAGTGCAATACGGAGACGTACCGCACCTACGTCATCAAAGTACGCCACCGCACTTCACCAGTGTAATACGTGCCGCATGTACGTCATCCAGCTGGGGTACGGTACGTCAACGACCTCGGGGTACAGTACGTCACCGCACAACACCAGTGTAATAGACGTGTGGGACATACGTCTGCTATGTCATTGTAAGTGTAAGTATCATAGTGTGTGTGTATACAACACCCCCACCACTGCCCACCAGTGCCCAGCATTGCCCAGCATCAGAGTGTGTGTGTGGACAACACCCCCACCAGTGCCCAGCAGTGCCCAGCATCAGAGTGTGTGTGTGGACAACACCCCCACCACTGCCCAGCAGTGCCCAGCAGTGCCCAGCAGTGCCCAGCATCAGAGTGTGTGTGTGGACAACACCCCCACCACTGCCCACCAGTGCCCACTAGTGGCCAGCATCAGAGTGTGTGTGTGGCTGAGACCCCCACCACTGCCCACCAGTGCCCAGCAGTGCCCAGCATCAGAGTTGAGTGTGGACAACACCCCCACCAGTGCCCACCAGTGCCCAGCAGTGCCCAGCATCAAAGTGTGTGTGTGGACAACACCCCCACCAGTGCCCACCAGTGCCCATCAGTGCCCAGCATTGCTCAGCATCAGAGTGTGTGTGTGGACAACACCCCCACCACTGCCCACCAGTGGCCAGTATCAGAGTGTGTGTGTGGCTGAGACCCCCACCACTGCCCAGCAGTGCCCAGCATCAGAGTGTGTGTGTGGCTGAGACCCCCACCACTGCCCAGCAGTGCCCAGCATCAGAGTGTGTGTGTGGACAACACCCCCAACACTGCCCACCAGTGCCCACCAGTGGCCAGCATCAGAGTGTGTGTGTGGACAACACCCCCACCAGTGCCCAGCAGTGCCCACCAGTGGCCAGCATCAGAGTGTGTGTGTGGCTGAGACCCCCACCACTGCCCACCAGTGCCCAGCAGTGCCCAGCATCAGAGTGTGTGTGTGGACAACACCCCCACCAGTGCCCAGCAGTGCCCAGCATCAGAGTGTGTGTGTGGACAACACCCCCACCACTGCCCACCAGTGGCCAGCATCAGAGTGTGTGTGTGGCTGAGACCCCCACCAGTGCCCACCAGTGCCCAGCATCAGAGTGTGTGTGTGGACAACACCCCCACCAGTGCCCACCAGTGCCCAGCAGTGCCCAGCATCAGAGTGTGTGTGTGGACAACACCCCCACCACTGCCCACCAGTGCCCAGCAGTGCCCAGCATCAGAGTGTGTGTGTGGACAACACCCCCACCACTGCCCACCAGTGCCCAGCAGTGCCCAGCATCAGAGTGTGTGTGTGGACAACACCCCCACCACTGCCCACCAGTGCCCACCAGTGGCCAGCATCAGAGTGTGTGTGTGGCTGAGACCCCCACCACTGCCCACCAGTGCCCACCAGTGCCCAGAATCAGAGTGTGTGTGTGGACAACACCCCCACCAGTGCCCACCAGTGCCCAGCAGTGCCCAGCATCAGAGTGTGTGTGTGGACAACACCCCACCACTGCCCACCAGTGCCCACCAGTGGCCAGCATCAGAGTGTGTGTGTGGCTGAGACCCCCACCACTGCCCACCAGTGCCCAGCAGTGCCCAGCATCAGAGTGTGTGTGTAGACAACACCCCCACCAGTGCCCACCAGTGGCCAGCATCAGAGTGTGTGTGTGGCTGAGACCCCCACCACTGCCCACCAGTGCCCACCAGTGGCCAGCATCAGAGTGTGTGTGTGGCTGAGACCCCCACCACTGCCCACCAGTGCCCAGCAGTGCCCAGCATTGCCCAGCATCAGAGTGTGTGTGTGGACAACACCCCCACCACTGCCCACCAGTGCCCAGCCCTTACATCATAAACATACCATTGTTAACCACATTACCATCATGAGAATGACACATGTCAACATTACTATATTTGAACATCACACCAGCTCCCAGGCACACAGCAGTCACAGACATCATCACACAAACTAAAGTTCTGAAAAAGAAAAGAATTGCTTTATTCAGCTGGTTCAAAATAGAAATCCAAATAAGAGTCCTTGCTCATAAAAGGCCAATGGCCAGTCCAAATAAGTCTAAGCAACATTTTGTGCCTCCATGGGTGTGATCACACCCAAACTTGCCTGCACATGGCGTTTAATCCTCAGTGGAAACTACGGGGGCACCATCTGTGGAATCCTCCAGCACCGCATGGACAGGAGAGGGAAGGACAGGTGGAGTGGGTGCAGGTGTAGTGGATTCATCCACACTGGTTGGTGCATCGCCAAAAGTAGCCTAAAAAAACTGTCTGCACACCTCAGCCAGTGCGGAAAAACTACCCCTGAACCCGGGGACAAATTGGGGGTGGAGGTAGAGGGCTGTGAGTCTGTTCCCCTGGGTGTGTGGATGCGTGTGTGAGGTGTCTCCCCTCTCCCTGTGGGTGTGCCTACATCCCCTTGAGATTGGGTGCGTGGAGCTTTGAGCTTCTTATGCTGTGTGTGTGTGCTGGGTGTGTCTGACCTGTGGCGTGTGCGTGTATGCTGTGTAGGTATGTGAGAGGCAGAGGTGGATGGGTCTGAAGGATGGGGGGGACAGATGGTGCTGGGTGTACAGAGCTGCAGTCAGTGTTGACTCTATGGCAGCCACACTCCGACGTAGACCAGACAGGGCCGATGACATGCCCTCCATGAACGCCACCAACTGTGTAATCAGTTGTGTATGTCCATGGAGGACAGTCAGCATGGATGTCTGACCTACTGCTATCTGCCAGAGTAGGTCCACAGTCTCAGCACTGAGGGCAGCAGGGGACACAGGGGCAGGGGCTGCGGTGCCGGGAACAAAGGAGACACGGGGGTAGCACGGACCCTAGGGACACTAACGACTGGGAGGGTGGAGATGGTACTGGAGGAGGGGCGGCCAGACAAAGATGAAGAAGTGACCATTGCTGCATATTCCCCCTCCTCCTGAGAGTCTGACTCGGAGTCGTCGGCATGGTAAGATGTGTCAGTCACATGTCGTCCGGCCTGCAGACTCTCCTCACCCTCCGTGCCACTGCCTCCCTCTGACACCTCAAAGCAGGTGGCACTGTCGCTGGGTCCCTCTGCCTGGTCCGCGCCTGTGTCTCCTCCTGATTCAGATGATGATGCTGTGGGCAAGGAGAAGAATAAAAACATATCAGTCACCTGTACACATCACACATATCACCTACAAATCATTTGGGCTCATTTCTAAACATGGCATGCATCATGAGTCACATGACACAGAACTCTGCACAATGATAAGTCTAGTTTCGCCAATTGTGAGAGACACAACGCTCAATGTATAGTAGGATACAAGCAACAGGCAAGGCAAAAACTTGTATGAGAGACACAATGATGATCCACTGCCTGACAACAGGATAGCTGATGATGCATCACATGCTCAGTTACCCACCCTGCCACCCAAACCCAGACCTGGACATGTTAGATTTGCTTAGACCTTGTGCCACATGGGAAAAGTCCTTCCTGAACTGAAATGTGATGCCATCCTTGGACCTGAACCAACTGTAACAACACCTCACACTGGCATCACAGCTGTTGACACCCAAGGCCTCATTGTGTGGCTGAAAATCATTATTAGTTAGAAACAACATTCTACTTAATTGGCGAATATGCACACACGCACTTCCAAGTGTGAGTATGCATAAGCCCAAAATGTTGGACATTAACATTGTGCACCTGTAGCCAACACATGACAATTCAAAAGAGTACCATGGAGAAAGGCCACAGAGGCTGACTCATGCAGAAAACACATGTTGGCACTCAGGATCCGTGCCAAAGTATTAAGAATGGCAGGCGCAGTGTACATGTGGTGGTACATGTAATGTACCAACAGGTGTCACAGACCCCCCTCCAACATGAAGATGTGCAAAGGAATATGCATACTGAGACATTGCACCATAGGAGTACATGTGAAAAACAAACTTCAGCCAAAGCGCAGGGCTAATGTGGAGTAGGGTAAGGCATGTAAAGTAGCAGCTGCAGAAACTGGGACATTCTAATGCCAATGCATGGAGTGCACACCACTCAAACTATGGGAGTGTAACCATACCTTGAAGCACTGCAGGGAGCATGTGACACACATGACAACAAACAGACATGTACCTACCCCCTTCTTGCTGCTGTCCCTCCTGCAACAGCCTGTGGAGGTCTGGGAACACCACTTCCAGGACCCGGAGCATGTGGGGGGTGAGGTGGCGGGTGCCGCCATGCCGGCGTGGTGCTTCCAGCTTCAGCTGTACTCTGGAGATGCAGCGGGTCCAGCACCAGATGTCCTGCCACCTCTTCTTGATGTTTCTGAGCCTTCTGCGAGGCCCCCCCTCACTCCTGACAGCCCTGGCGATGTCCACCCAGATTTCACCCTTCTCATAGGCAGATACCTGTCACAAATGTAAAGTGAAAGAGCATCAGTACACCTGGTCCATGTTCCAAACACACACATATGTGCACAAAACAGCTTGATGACAACAGGGCATCGTAGGCTTAGCATCATTGTCCAGGAGTATGTGGCCTGTGAGCAAACACTACTGCATTACATGCCATTGAAAGGCTACAGATGACATGACGGGTGCTAAACACTCTTAGAGCATGGCACTCACAGAGCAATGTATGCTACATCTGGGTGCACTGCAGCACGTGACACGCTGTCGCACACCCCACTACAACAAAGAACCCTCTTGAAACAACACTGTACACCCTGGCACTCACTCCTAACAACATTGCATCTATACACTATACATACACAGTGGCTGAAATGTCACACACACAACAGTTCCACACTCCAAGGTATTGCACACATCACTCACCTGATCCCCTGGTCTCCCATACAGCTTGCTGTAGTTTGGCAGGAGGGCATCCAGCAGGGCCTTGTTCTCAGCATCAGTGAATGCAGGTGCCCTCTCCATGCTCAGCAAATCAGGGTCCAGAGGATTCAGAGACAGCAGCTGTGGTTACCACACCAATGTTGTGCAGGCACGTGCCCTCCCACAGCCACATGCTGCCTTATATCTGTGCTGCAGAGGGTCTGTGAGTCCAAGGAGTAGTGTGTGATAGGCCACCATAGTTAGCATCCTATGTTCCATCCAATCACATCACACATAAGGCCATGACACACATATGCATGGTTTGAAAACTGAGCCTGAGCTGAACAACAACATTTGCAACATTGTATACTTTTGCCCAACTGAATTTTCTAGAACACCTGTAGGAGGCTCAACAAACTCTGTAACCATGACAACCTGGTTGCATTTTGATCAGTACACTGTTCCCCTAGATGTTGGCAATGTATTTATTCAAATACCCACACAAGTACGGTGACATTGCCGTTGCGTATGCAACCCATTCAATGGTGTAACAAGGCGAACACACGCAGGTACCATTGGGGTGCGCTTGGCTCGCGTATGGCTGAAATGCAATAGGGAAACGAGGCGTACACACGCAGGTACCATTGGGGTATGCTTGGCTCGCGTATGGCTAAATGCAATAGGGAAACGAGGCGTACACACGCACGTACCATTGGGGTACGCTTGGCTCGCGTATGGCTGAAATGCAATAGGGAAGCGAGGCGTACACACGCACGTACCATTGGGGTACGCTTGGCTCGCATATGGCTAAATGCAATAAGGAAACGAGGCGTATACACGCACGTACCATTGGGGTACGCTTGGCTCGCGTATGGCTGAAATGCAATAGGGAAACGAGGCGTACACACGCACGTACCATTGGGGTACGCTTGGCTCGCGGATGGCTAAATGCAATAGGGAAACGAGGCGTACACACGCACGTACCATTGGGGTACGCTTGGCTCGCGTATGGCTGAAATGCAATAGGGAAACGAGGCGTACGCACGTACCATTGGGGTACGCTTGGCTCGCGTATGGCTAAATGCAATAGGGAAACGAGGCGTACACACGCACGTACCATTGGGGTACGCTTGGCTCGCGTATGGCTGAAATGCAATAGGGAAACGAGGCGTACACACGCACGTACCATTGGGGTACGCTTGGCTTGCGTATGGCTAAATACAATAGGGAAACGAGGCGTACACACGCACGTACCATTGGGGTACGCTTGGCTCGCGTATGGCTGAAATGCAATAGGGAAACGAGGCGTACACACGCACGTACATTGGGGTAGAGTGCGTCAGACATGCTCAAGTGAACGATTGTGTAGGCTGCGTCCCTGTCCTACCCCATGTCACCATTGGGAGAGTGACTCCAGGAAATCACATAGCAGGGATGTAGTCTACACTCATGTCGAGGATGTGGATGCATACATCAGCATGGCATCCATACATCAGCATGCCCCAGGTGTGGCAGACATAGAAGAAGCACAGGGACTGTGACCTTGTGACTCAGTTGATGTGTGAAGAGCTGGCGAGACATGTCATCAACCATATTGCACATGTGCATCACATGCATTCAACACTTCACACGGGAGTAAAGTCTGCAACATATTGTGATGCACATCAACACTGGAATGGCACACCATTCAGTACAGGGAACTGCCACATGATGACAGCAACATGCCCACTGTCACAGAGGTGTAATAGCCGTGCAGCATGACCCTGCATGACCACGTCATGTGTGTGCCATGTGCGACATTGTGTATGCTGTTAGCATATGAAATTTACAGGTCAGTATCATATTACTCACCTTTGAATATCCCCAAGTGTCATCCTGGATATGGCAATTACCGCTCAGCACTACACTTGTGTGTCAGTAGGCATGGCCTGCGGCTCAGCATGTGTTGTTGGCGTTGTGTGTGCCGTGATGACGTTGTCTGAGTACTCAGACGTCACCTCTGCATGCATACGTCAGGAACTCTTTTTTCACAACACAAGCGCTGGTCCCGTATGAGTGTAAGCTTACTCATTTTTCCACAAAAATCATAGTACGATCACTTCTGACCATTTCACTTGGATTGTCTGACTCCGGACGGTGCCAATATGGATGTCCGTTTCAAAGCCTGTGAGGAATGCCAATGACTCATGTTGGTGACTGACCCTCACCGTTGGTGTCTCCACTGTTTTCACGTCAAGCACAACAACAAGAGCTGCTCCGACTGCCGGGAACAAACATATGAATCCAGGTGTGATTGGACCCACAAGCCGCTCAGACTCCAGCAGTTGGCCCTGCACCACTATAGCTCATGGTCTGGACGTAGGACGAGTGCCTGGGCATGGGTGTTGAGACATCAGAGCCCCTGATTTACACATCAGTCCTCCAGGGCTGTGTCGTCAGGTATCCCAAATAAGTCAAAGATATGTCATCGCACTTCCAAATCCCCACAATGCACGTGCAATGCTGCATGTGATTCGGGTGACACCGCCCACGCGGCTCTGTCAGATTAGCAGCCGTCGTAGCCTGCACCACGTCCTCCGGGCCCTGCCCTGCATGTGAAGCAGGAGGAGTCAGTGCACTTCCTCATGTCCATTATGGCCCTCACCCCAACAATGGCCTACGCATCGGCTTCTGGCTCAGCGGACCCGTCTGGGGGCACGAGCACGTCTGGTGAATTGCCCCTGACGCCATCACTCGCTTTGTCCCTGACGCAGGCGGCGCATACGTCCCGGAACCGCTGGGACAGACAGGATGTGAATGGTCATCCTGGTCCTCGCTGGTTCACCTCACAACCTCACTGGCAACAGTCCCCCAGGTGTCAGCCTTGGTGCCGTTCTCGGGTGGTGCTGTCCCCAATACAGCACACTGTACGGCTCCAGCGTGGAAACTGTGCGGCTGAACACCGCTATTAATGCTGCATGGGGAGTAAAACTTCAATGAGCCTGCCACAGCTCATTACAATGGGTGTTAATGGGTATTGGTAGGGTCATGAAGACCCACTGGCACGTGAGTGTCAGTCCCAAGACGACAGGACAGGTGGACTGGGGGATGCGAGTGGTCTGGACACCTAGCCTGACACTGGTGATGTCTCTACTCCAGACGTGTTTTTGGATGAGCGGGCAACGTACAGTGTAGTGTTTACGTGGGCGGCCGGAGCCTTGCCCCTTCATCTCCCCGTTGCCGCCGTGAGGACCAACCTCCTCACTGAGGTCCTTCAACTCCACTCACGCTCCGCTGTGCCTCTGCAGGCCTATCTTCAGGAATGGGAAGAGAATGGAGGCAGCACCAGATTTGAAGTAAGACAGAACCACGTTGTATCAAAAATTGTATTTTTCTTTATTTTTTCATTTTTAAGACAGCCAATGCGTTTCGCTCCCCAACCTTGGGAGCTTCGTCAGGGCTGAAAACAACATAGAAATGATACACCAATATTAATAACACATACTAACATTAAAATTACAACAACAAGACAGACAATATTAAAAACACCTTAAATCAGGCTACTAAGAGAGGAGATGGCAGCACCTGGAAGAACCATAGTATCAATCCCATATTTAAGGGGCATATTTCCTTAAATCTGAAGATGCATTTACAAAAATACAAAAGGCAGTGTAGCTACAAAAATGATGCATAAATACACGTTGCAAAGTGCAACCAAATGTATAGTGTTTGCGATAGAAATTGGAAAGAGGAGACCAGGGAGGTATATAAAGTGATGTCCAAGTGAGGAAAAGAAAAGATAAGTGAAGAAGACAAGGGAGATTAACTTAAATAGACTTGGACAGAATAGTTACCCCATGTGATAGATGTAAGCATACACCCACTCTCAAGTGAATTCGCCCAGAGATTAAAAGTATACATAGGCAGACCCCCCAGGATATAGCGGCATGGATTGGCAAATTTAGCGGCACAAAAATGAAAATTTAGCGGCACAAAAATGAAAATTTAGCGGCATTTAGCGGCATTTTATTTTGGGGTTTTTCGACAACAAACACAGATATCTTACTGTTTGAGTTATTTGCCAACATGGAGCTATGTACATTTTGTTTATTTACAATTCAGCCCATTTGTTTTGGTTAAAAGGCATGTTAATCTTGGCCATGTACGTTCAGTTCTTCTGAGCACTCAAAATCTAGACCAGTATTGTGCTGCTGGTTATAATGTAAAAACAACAATGTGATGTGATGGCATCACAGACCATTTGTCACAAATCTAAGATTTATGCTGTATGATGATGGTCATGTAATAGTTAGGGAAAGTACACACCGCAACATGACTAAGGCAGAACTGTGCAAATGATGGCACATGTGGTGTGTGTGTGTGTGTATTGCTGTCAGCTGTCTGGATGTGCAGACAACCTCCTACTGACATTCACATGACGTGTGTCACTGACATGATACACTGTCAATGCTCACTAAGACCTTTCCATCAGATCATTTGTATGCATGTCATATCCATTCCACACACCACAGGTCTTTTACTTTTCACGGAGGAGTGGCTGGGAGCTGGCACATGTTACATCAGTGTGTATCCCACGCCACACTCAAAATTGTCTAGATTATTTGAAGCAGTGTTGCTTGTGCCATGTACATTGTTATTGTCATAGTCAGACAGTTGAAGACATATTTGATAAATTGTGTATTGCAGGGCACCCCCTCTGGAAAGGCCGTTGCCTGACTTGGAAGCCATGAGGGAGCGGAATTGCATCCGTCGATATCAATTCAACAGACAGATGATCAAGGACCTGACGGACAGGCTGGAGGCTCACCTACAACCACGCCACAGGTATCCAACTGCGCTGACACCTAAGGTAAAGGTGATGGCAGCCCTCCATTTCTTTGCCACAGGTACGTTCCAATTCACCATAGCTGATGTGGGAGGGATGTCTCAGACAATGTTTAGCCGGGTATTGGGTGATGTATTGGCAGCTATGTTGCTGCACCTCGATGAATTCATTACATTCCCTACTCCAGAAGAGTTGACAGATGTCAAGGGGGAATTCTATGCCCTGGGCCGCATGCCACATGTAATTGGTGTAAATGATGGTACACATGTTACTCTGGTGCCACCACAGGCTCAGGAGCAAGCGTATCGCAACAGGAAACACTACCACTCGATAAATGCCCTGGTGGTGTGTCTTGCCAACATGATTATCTCACATGTTTGTGCACGTTTTCCAGGATCGTGCCACGATGCTTTCATCATGAGGCATAGCAGGGTACCACAGATGATGCTGCAGCTGCACAACCACCGGGCATGTCTTGTTGGTGAGTATACCCTGTCAGCTATGTATGTCAGTGTGTCACAACTTCATGATCTGCATCATATTACACACTCATTTCCATGATGTCAATTTGCAGGAGACGCTGGATATCCAAACATGCCGTGGTTAATGACTCCACTACGCAACCCCAGGACAGCTGCAGACCAGCGGTACAACAATGCTCATGGGAAGACCAGGCGGGTGATCGAGCGAACTTTTGGACTCCTGAAGAGCCGGTTCAGGTGCATGGACAAGACAGGCGGAACCCTCCAATACAGCCTGCGCACGGTGTGTGACATCTTCACCGTGTGCTGCATGCTACACAACATGGCAGTGGAGAAGGCCGTGCCACTCTACCTTGATCCTGATGAGCTGGAACATCCGCCCATTGAGGATGAAGGCCTTGCCCAGGATGCCAGCGACGAGGAGGGTGAAGATGATATCCGGAGTCACCTCATCCGCAACTTCTTTTCATGATGGTGAGTCATAGCAGCTGTAATCTGAAACATGTACTATAGAGTTGCATGGGTAGCATGCTGTGTATGCAACAGACTGTATGCAAGCTCACTTGGATGTTTGTTGTGCAGTGTCACACAGGTGCAGATGTAATGCAACACACATACATGCTATGTGTGCATTTTGAATGTACAGGTGTACTACAACATCTGGATAATAAACAGGACATTGTCAAAATGACATGAAACAGAACTTGACCCCTTGTGTGCCACTCTCATCCACAGCTCGCCCTGCCTGTGGTCCGTTGGGGTCATCGTGGTCATCCTGCTATTGCTCATCATGATTGCAACGTCAGCCAAATCAACGGAGCATGCATGGACATGTGGAGAAGTAAATTCGGGTAAGGACTCATATGAGGCTGTTTAGCGTTGGTATGTTTTGAAACGTGTGGTACATGTTCATGTGCATGTAGTGAGACCATGCATACATGCAACAACAAAATGTTACTTATTACATGTATGCCCATTCCCATGACAGGATAGTCACCCCATCTGACTGTCATCTGTTGTAGTTAGAGACTCTGGTGAATGCATCTATGTGTGTAGATATTGACACTGCAACATTGCATATACCATGGCTTTACATTGTGTCAGAGGTCCCAACCACGGACTCTGTGGGGGATTGCAGCCTCACTGTGTGCATTAGAATGTGAGTGGATCCTCACCTCCAGCTTGTGGGCCAGTCCCGTTTTATTACCATCAAACCATGTGGTGTAGGTGTGGCACAGTCTATGTTCCACATGTTGAGATAACTGTCCTGTCATTCTGTTTACATGGATGCATTGCCCCTTGTTGCAGTATATCATGTCACTGTCATGTCGTTACCGCAGTGCAGGTCAAAAATACAGCTACACCAGCCTTCACAGTGAGTAGCAGTTCTGTTTTGATTCACATGATGCCATGAATGTTTAGCCTGAGAAATGACAATGTTTGGGTGATGCATATGTGATTTATTGTGTAGCACCAGTGCAGTGCGGTCATTCCCATGAATCTCTAGTCCCGTGCAGCATTACTGGGCAATGCTAGGGTCTCATTATGTGGCTTGGATCAACATCACTTGCACTTTATATCTTTTAAACATGCATATCATGTTTACCATAGTAATGCAAACTTGACAGATCAAAAGACTGGCTACTGAGTGCCTTCATTGCATGTAGATCATTAGCTTCGTCATCATATGTGATACTTACAGCTGTGGTGGGTGAAGTCAAGTTGGGGTACATGGCCCTTATGGGTACCCATAATCACATGCAGACATTACAGTTAGCGTAAGTAGCATTGCCATATGTTTCCATTTGTTTGTAAGGTCAACCTCATCTGAGCCAGTGAATGATTTTTAACAACATAGATCTCATTGCATGGTAGCTCACTTGAGAGCGTTACACATGACTCGAATGGATGACAGACTGTCCTAGGTTTTATGTGTCTGTGTCATAGCATCGGATCTCATGTGATACCATGATTACTCATCTAAAATTGTCTCCAGTCAGTAAACTTCACAGGTGTGACTGGTACAGTGTAGCTAATGATGTTTTTGAAGTGTCAGTGACATGAGAATGTACTCCTAATGGTTATTTACCTCTGTTTCAGGTCTCCCTCCCAGCAGTTCCCATCCTCTCCTTCCCTCGCCTGATCACCCTTTTGTGTCTGTCGTTTGTACTCAGACCAAGGGGCTATTTGGAGGTGGAACCCTTTGAGCATCACACCACTCTGATGAAGAAAGGTACGGCCAGTCCTTGACAGGCTTGTAGGCAATAGTACTGCTGCATTACAGGTGACATCATTAATAGTGTTATTTGGAGTTCTTGCCAATGCTCATGTATGTTTGATAATGCTCTATGGGCTCACAATGTAAATAATCATGTTGTGCATGACATCTGACTTCTACAGATTATTGTGCCGCCTTGATATCAACGCACATGTCCTTCTAATGTGCATGTATACTTTTTAGCATGACGTTAGCTTATGCTTGTTATGTGTTTACGTGTAAAGTGACCACACACATGGTTTTGGGGAAGGCTAGAATACTATTGTCGTGTATTTCTATAGGTTCTGAATCGATCCCCCTATTCCTGACCCTATTCTGGTTAAACTACCTAGCTAGTTAACTAACAGTCAGCCCATGAGGCAAGAAATCCCCCATGATGCAGATACAGTTATCTGACGCAGTCACACTACGGCACAGGAACGTGTTATCTGATTAGGTCATAACGCTTGAGATCTAATTAGACAAGCGACATTCCTCCAGCCCCTGATAAGGCATACGACGTTCTCATAACAAATCAAACCTATGACAACCTGGAAAATCCGTGCGGCCATTGTTTTGATTTCACAGAGAACTTTTGCAAAAGAATGTGCTAACGAGCAAGTCGTATGACATCTTTATTGACGTACCTATGTCCATCCTTACGTCAATCTCGGCACCTTTAAGGTATAAATATTGCCGACCTTGCCCTATGCAAACACACGCGTGGTGACAAGACGCAGCAGCCATACTTGCCGAAGCCGAGAGCAGAAGCAGACCCCGCAGGCAGCAGCCCCGCCTTCCTGACGCGCTGAGAGACGCGCTGCTATCTCAAGCCGAGAGACCCAGCACCGGCGCTTCTGGGCAGCCCTCGCAGGCAGCCTGGAATATCGAGAGCAGAGAAAGAGATACCATTCCTCATTCATCCTAAATTCCAGGTACAGAACTGAATAACCCCTCCTAGAGAATTCTTTAGTTATTCACTTGGCAAAAACAAACTTAACTTAAACTGTAACTTTCTATTCCCGCCCACGCATTAGACTTAGGTCAGGTACACGGGGTAGGCGTATTTAGAAACACCAGTTGAGTACGTTTAGTCAAATATATATATGTGTATGTAAATATATTTTAATCATTTTAAACATCATATGGCTCAGAAACCATATCAATGTTTTTACAGTATTATTTTATACTATTGCTTTTAATGTATGCACTTTACTTAACTATAAGTATTGCAATAATATCGATCCATTTCTCTTGTACGAGAAAAGAGACTGATCAATAAATAACATCTTTTATTGAACACGCCCGTCTCTTCCTTTTCTCTACATTCTGATGAGACTAAGAATGCACGTACTGACTGAGTAAAATAATTGCCTTGTGCTCACACGACTCTTGAGATTGACTCTTGATTAGGGGAGAGCAAAGTTGTCATGTTCTATGGTTGTCAGAAACTAAATCCCTTCTTGTCTAATCATGTGAGTTAATCCTTCCTTGAACATTCGAGAAAGTTTCTAGCGAACTCTGAGCTTAGCTGGCAAACCCAAAAATTAAGTCTAGTTTCGACAGTAGTAGACCTAGTTAACGTCTGGCCTAGGCCTTTACTGCTGTAGGTACTATTCCAATGCGCAGAGCCTATTGGGAAAATAGGAGCTACACTACATGGCGCCCAACGCGTTTGGAAAGGGCGATAAAACTAACGTAAGACATTTAGAGTAACTCAGTCGTGCTTTCTCACTCAGACCCCTTTTCCCAAATACTCCAAAGACGTCTGGAGTGGGTGAAAGGTTATTATATCCTCCAAAACCTCGCAGGAGGGAACTCCTATGTATGGTTCTTGGTCTAGTCAACGTTGAAGGATAAAACAGTTCCAGAATATTGTGCATCTAATCTCTGTTTCCATAAGAAACCTGATCTGCAAACAAACATAATACCATCCTGTCTGTAAAATGGCAGAGAGTGATGATGAAAGAGAGGCAATTAGATTAGCTACTGAAATAGCAGATGCTGATGCTACCATGCAAACAGCAGACCCGGATATAATACTCATCCAGGTCGCCAAAAGGAGATCTATAACCTTAAAACTTATAGAAAATGGACTGACACCTAGAGGTGGCACAGTCATATTCGTAATTGAGGCACACGAATATCGGCAGACAGAGGTATACTATACATGGATACATTTTCCAGCAGCAAATGCTGTAACAAAGTACTTCCACTATTACAAAGTAGAGGAACCTCCTAATGAGTACACTCCTTTCGAGGAGGTGGAAGTACCACTCAAATTCCAAGAGCATTTGCTCTTATTTGATGGCGCCCTAAAACATAACAATCACATTACAAGGCTCGGTCCTTTAGGAAGACCAGGAGCAACGTGGCCGGTCCTAGCCGGATACACACCACATCCAGACATCGAAAGAATGCCTGCAGCAGAGCTGTTAATACAGCTAAAACAACTACTAAAAATTCACAGACAATTAGTTCAGTATGTAATGCGGACTTCAACAATTCAGCCAGAGATTAAACTTCCACAGCTGACCCCTCACCAGGGGAACACAAATAAAATTACACCACAGAACATCCAATCCTGCCTAGGTAAAGTTCCAGCTAAACGGGAACAAATACCATTCTGGTTGGCACAGAAAATTACCCAAATAGAGGCGGTGTTTCCTGACACCACCCCATTAGAAAAACACAGGATTCTGACTATATGTCTCCCAATGGGAATCGCACCACACATTGAGGACTGTGACACTTGGGGTACAGTCTTTGCTTCCATCTACACAAAAACGCACGGTGTTCCATCCATTTCGGTGATACCAGATGTGCTAAAACAAATTCAAGATGAATACGGTCCAGAACCTGCTTTAACTCTTGGTATGAAATTACTGAAAGACTTCAAGCAGGTCTCGGCTATATTATTAGCCAACATAAAAGGTGAAGCAGCAAACGTGGCGATCCGCCAGAGGTTAAAAGAGACAGATATAGCAGACCAACCAGCTGAAATTGCCAGAATCATAGAAAAATCCTATGAAGAACTAGGCAGAGATAGTCTAGGTGGAATACCAGTAAAACCGCAACTGACTACAAGTCCAGAAAAAATATTTTTTAATAATAATAATTCACCGAAAAAGAACCGGGATGGAAACAAACAATCCAATCCCAAAGAAAAGAAATTCCAGTCCAGAGGAAGGTCTCCTAGGCGAAGAGAGAAATCTCCAAACCCGAGACAAAGGTCACCCCAGAGTGACCCCTCTGGGAATAGATATAACCTTAGAAATAGGGATAATATTAAAAAACCTGATAGATATCAAGACATTGATACACGTCCCTCTCAATCTTTTCAGAATTCCTCGCAGAAATCGGAAAGAAGAGGACGATCAGAAGAGCACGCCAAGTCCAAAGACAAGGAACCTGCTCAACTGAAAAAGAAATTACAATTTCCAAAAAAGAAGGTAGCCAGTATCAAGGTAGTTAACAATGCCGAGAATACTGAGGACACAACTGAAAAACGGAGAGTGGGCTCAGACAATGCTAGACAGCGCAGCAGAGGTGAGCATAGCTCGCAAAGTCCTTATGAATCATCTGGAGACAGTGGACACGAATGAATACCTTCAAGTGGAAACTGCAGATACCAGAGTTAGCAAGCCCCACAAAATATACGAGATAACATTACGTATAGAGGGAGATAAGACTAGGAAAATAAGGGGACTATTTTGGGATAACCTCTCCAAGGGTTATGACATCCTTCTTGCTGAAAAAGACTGGCCACCAGAGTTTGTCAGGGAGTGCCCTCATGGCGAAGAAGTAATTATGCCTGCCTTCTCGAATCAAATACCGATTCATAAAAAATACACACTTGCTAGAAAGTGGGCAGTGGCCTTAGCACCTGCTTTATATAAAAATCATGTAGGATGGGATGAGGATTCTCCTCCTCACAAAATCCAGTTAAAATCACAACCAACTGCACAAAGGCAGTACCCAATTAAGCAAGAAGCTAAAAAACAAGTAAATGAAATACTAGATCAGCTAGAATACCAGGGGGTGATTGAAACTTGCACCTCACAAATGAACAATCCTTTGTTTCCGGTCTCCAAACCAGACAATTCATATCGCCTAGTTTTGGATTACCGACACCTTAACACATGTTGCAAAACTTTTGCAGTGCAAAACTCACACAGTGCTGCACTAATGAATAACATAGTGCGCAAAAAATACAAAACAACCTTGGACATCTCCAATGGATTCTTTTGTCAAAACATAGCACCAGAGAGCAGATATTTAACTGCATTCTCAGTAAATGGCACTCAAAAACAATTCTGTCGGTTAGCCCAGGGGTACAAGAACAGCCCGGGGGTATTCTCAGCGAGAGTAACAGAATTACTACAACTATATGATGATGAAGCATTATCTTATGTCGATGACATTTACTTAACAGATGATGACTTGGAGACTCACTTGAAAAGAGTGAACACCATAATACTTGGTTTCGCTGCAGAGGGTTACAAATTCAACTTCAAAAAATCCAGAATTGCCCATCTGAAAATCCAGTACGGAGGATATGAATTATCAAGTATTGCCTGGATGACAGTCTTTTAAGAACTAGAAGAATTAAAAAATCTAAAATATGAAAAGACGTATCCTCTGCCAATCGACATTCTGCCTCTACGACATTACGCCTGTGTAATCTATACAGACGGACATGCTCAACCCTCCGTTTGGGGAGAACATGCATACAATCCCACATGTGAGATTACAAAAGAAGTGTGGCGCGGAGGTAAACTAAGACCTCTATTAACAAAATCACACTCAGTAGAAACTAATTCAGAACTACAAACTGAAATAATAGCTTTGAAAATGGCGCTAGATAATGCGGATCGCGAATTCCCGACACTTATAGTGTCAGATTCATATTTCTGCGTCAAAGCATATAACAAGGATTTGCAGACATGGATTCAGAACGGTTACAAAGATGACACAGATGCACCAATAAAGCAGAGACTGCTCTGGGAACAAGTAGCTCTTTTGAAAAAAGAACTACCAAAGACTCACGTGACACACTCACTGAGTCACCAGCGTGATGGCGTTCACGTTGTAGGGAATTCATTGGCTGAAACAGCCGCAGCGGCAGCCAGTAAACCGGCTCCCGTAGATCGAAAAAAGCATACATTAAAATACATTGACGGCGAAACATTGCTGGCGGTGAAAACGTCATCAAAAGGCGACTGCTCAGCATTACCGATTAATTATCCACTCAATTATACATACATAATCGATGCAAACTCCGTCCCTTTTGCTCGAATCCCTGGAGTGGGGGATAGAGTGATTCCAAACATGGACAGGAGAAACTTGTTAATCGCAGACGCACACATGGGCGAGGGTCTCGGACACCTCAAATTAAAAGATTCTCTGGAAGAATTACAATTACGGTACTGGTGGCCAGGCATGAGCCTGCACTACACCATGTTTGTAAAAAACTGCCCAAACTGCAACAGAGATCGCAGTGGGGAGAGAAGCAGTTTAATACCTCGTCGTATCAAGGCAGATAATATTACCAACAAAAAGAATGGCTTGCGATTAACATACACAGGCTAGTTCCACTTATAATGTAGATCCACAGCACTCGGCTGACGTCCGGACTGTTATACAAGATTTGCGAGTCTAAATGGCATATACGCTAAGAGCATGCTACGTTCGACCATTTTTTTTCACTCAGACAAACGAGCCTGGGGGGGGAAAGAATGGCCAAATGAGCACAGCCCAGCGGGAATCTTCTCACTTCCTTCCTGAGGGTATGGGATGGTGTAAAGAAAAAACCAAGGCAGAAAGCAATCTATAATGGAAAGGACATTAGGTTCGGGAGCTGGGTGGGTCAAACATCTAATAAGTGTCCAACGTAGTCTAAATAACTTGCCAAGAAATTCTCTGAAGGGATTCAGTCCGTACGAATTATTATTCGGAACGAGGATGTTGATCTCTGACCTTGATAGTCAGACTTCAGTGGTAATAGAAAAAACCTTTGATGTCAAAGACCGTTTGGCTATTTTGCAGGACTTAAACAAAACAAGAAAAGACCTGAGCAACATACAGTTGAAACAACAGCCAACAACCACTGAAGAATCACCACCTGTCCCAGCAAGACCTGTCTGGATTCCAAAAGTCGGGGATCTAGTCAGGGAAAAGATCGCGGTAAAGAGGGAATTTGGGCCTTCTTACAGAAAAGCAGTTCCTGTCTTGTCTGTCAACGGGACAAGATCAGTTGTACTACCGCCACTTGCTGGTAAAAAGGAGAACCGAGTTGTATCCATCGACCTGGTAAAACCACAACATGTGGCCTATAACAAACAGTAGGCCAAGTGGACTCCCAATAAGTAGCAGAACACCAAGGTTTGCTACCAGTACAGAGGTCCTAACAAAGAGGCTCATCACATTCGAAACACCTAAAGAAGAACAACAGGGACTATGCAACAATGTAATAGAACTCAGACCTCTGAAAACCCAAATAAAGACATTTAGCAGAGACACACCAATCTACAATGAAGTTCCAAGTGAAAATGCAAGAAACAAAAATCCTGAACCAATTGGAACAATTGACAGAACTGCATCTGGTTACTTCATCAACTTCGATGATTCCTCTGAAGGTTTCAGCGAACAAAAGACACAGCCATCATCAAAATCCTTTAAAGACAAAGCTAAGGAACTTTTGAAACAACTGAAAGAAACATATCTGGTTACTCCATGGATTGAATTTTGGGTGGGTTTTGGTGCATTTATCCTCATACTTTGGCTCATCATGGTATTTACCTTGGGACGCTTCATTGAGGGAAAATATGCTAAAATGGACACAGCAAGTCAGAACATCAACTTGGTCCTCAAACCACACACATCTTCACACGTCGAGAAACGAGAACTTTCTTCAGAACTTTCTTCAGCCAACTTCACAGCAATTCCAATACCTGGTGGGGTAGCCTGGG
Source organism: Lissotriton helveticus (assembly GCF_964261635.1). Lineage (NCBI taxonomy): Eukaryota > Metazoa > Chordata > Amphibia > Caudata > Salamandridae > Lissotriton > Lissotriton helveticus. Next base: position 1,309,319,755 of record NC_136059.1, on the reverse strand, counting down.
ACAACACTGACTATGAAATTTATGGTCCGGTCGAGATCCTGAAATATCCACACCAAATCAAGATCTCCTTGAGTGACTTTGCGAAACCAAACTCATTTGCTGATGATTGGGACTTTGAAAGTATAAACAATATGATGTCTGACTTAGTAATGTCTGCTAAATTTACAAAACATGATTATTTGCAAGGTTCTACAAATTATGATAGTATGTATTGCTATAACCATTATGGTAACCATTTCTTGCATAAATCTGCACAACCTAGAAATGTTTTAAATTATAATCAATGGGAACATTGTGCTACACCTCCAAAAGGGAGCTCTAGAACCGTTTATGACAAATATTCATATTTTTCAGGTTTTAACATAACTAATGCTGAAACATTTTATTACAAATTGTCAAACAAGACAGGGATGAAAACCATGATAACCAACACAAAATTGATATATTCAGATTCATTCTTTGAAAAAATGAATACTTTTGGATTTGATTATTGGGACAAAAATGTTGATTTGAAAAGTGTTTGGGGTACAAAAGAATGGCAAGTACAGGGTTTAGAAGCTTTGTTTAGAGCCTGCATGATCCCAGAACAAATGATATTTTTAAATGACACTGTTCAACAAACCACCTGTCTTGGCTTAGCCAAAATCAAAGATTTAAATAACCTGTCTATTCCAAAGCCAACAATGTTTAGCAATAACTCTGATACAGATGAAGAAATAGACATAAACCATATACTTAACCAAAACAGAACACATCCTGATTGGAAACAATGGTTGATCTGGCCCACAGATACAAATAACTGTCAAGATAGATTCCTGAATAAAACACAGGGTTTCAAAATGACCAGGCCAGACCCTAGATATCCTCAAAGACATCACCCAGGGATAATAACAACCTACAGTGTGGGCAAATTATGCCTTCAATGGCTACAGACTTCCACACTGCCTGAAATTAAGCAACACCTAACTTTACTTACTGATGGTGCTGACTTGCGTGATTTCATAATGGGACCACGCAAACAGCGTCAAAAGCGTTTCATAGCAGCCTCTGTATATGCAGCATACAATGAGGCCTGGAAGGTTACTCAAATTGAAACAGCAGAGAGAATACGTGAAATTGATCGTATTAATTTGGAAAAATCACTTTCTGTAGTGGACAATGGGTTAATGACTCTGTCCTCCAGAATATTTTCATTGGACAGCATTGTGTCTTCAGCAATCGATATATTATCGCAAGACTTACTGTTATTACAACATGGTCAGTCACAATTGCGTTCTATTGTACAGCTTGGCTGGACGTTACAAAATCTGCGTTCAGGCTATGTGCCTTGGCGTTTAATCAACACAACGTCACTATTCCAAATCTTTAACCTTACTGATAGACAAATCGGTATGGCGCAAAAGGGTGCTGATTATACAATCTTGAGCATTGAAAAACTAGAAAGATTACCAATGACAATGTCAGAACGACCTGTCAGTGAATGGATAATCCACGGAATCATAAATATTCCAATCTCAACCTTCAGGTTTCAATACTGCCAAAAATATATACAGGCTGGCATGTACGAGAAATTGGGAAAGGGGTACCTTAAAACAACTTGGAACCTGCCCTATTCACATGCATGTGTCAGTAACAAAGGACAGAAAGTGTTTCTTAGTGGCAACAATTGTGCTATGTCACTAAGCGGCACGCTTCTGTGTAACGGTATTAGTTTGCACGGAGCCTGTGAAAGGAATTCATACAACCTTTCATGTCACCAGCAAGGCGCACCTGCAACTGAAATAGAACCATTCTTTCAAAGACTCTATAATGGGAGTTACATTCTTATTGTAGACCGCAGATGTTGTAGTCTTATGCCCGGGACTCCTTATCGCGTCACCACGACGGCGAAGGTCAAGTGCTGTGGACGTTCTTTGTTCCCCAGCTCCTTACCAGACAGGGAGGCAAGGGCATGGCCCGGTTTGAAAATTACTTCTATTCGAATAGACACTTTAAGCAGAATGAAAACAGTGCTTCTTCAGACGCCTACAAGGCTCACGTCATCTAAAGAAACGTATGATCTACAAGTCGCAAGGACGACTGCAGAGATACATACATTATTATCAACTAATTCCCCCGTACATTTCGCGGAAATCCTGAGCGAAATCTTAAATATTTCTGATACCACTGGGGTCTCAAAGGTATTTAAGACAGTATTTTCGATGGCATTAACACCATTCAAAGCCATACTGGGTATTTTTCCAGATTTCGTCCATTCGATTTTTGGCGGACTTCCCCTGATCCTGGGACTAATTGCAGGAATCCTATTCCTAGTCCTTATTTTTCGTTATGGCAACCCATGTCACAGATCAAACTCTCGCGACAATGGAAGATACGATCCTAGCCATTGGATACCGGGACCGGATATCAAAAATCCTGGGACTCTCCCGGCTTAGAGACCTAAATATGACTTGGTTTCTATCATTTCGACCAATGTGGCAAAGGTGTGTTTTACCTGTACTAAGGTGTCTGCTATGCGGAGAAGAATGCGTGTTAGACACCTGTCTGACGCTACAATCGGATGCGCCGGTGGATGCAGATACACTGTTGGTTCCTACCAAGGTTCACGCACTGTGCTGCCCTCAAAGGCTGCCAATTCTGATGACGGCATTCCTGGAATCTTCACCATTACGATTGAAGAGTAGTGAAGTTCAAGATGAAAGCAGCATCGAACAGGTACGACCTTCTGTCAGCAATGCAAATCAGAATGTCAATGGAGACAATCATGCGCACGAATGCATGGTTACCCCTATTTCCGACTTAGTGGAACTCTCCCATGAAGCTGTTGACAGTTTTTTCGAAAGCCTGAATGATATGATGTTCTCTCCGGAACAGAAATAGAGACTTTTGAGTAAACTCGCACACGGCGTTCCCTGAATTCGGCCTTCAACCTTTAAAAATAAAAGTCACATGAACAATTACAATCCAGTTCACGGACAGCGATTTTTTCAGCAAGCCCCCTAAAAATATTTTTCTACATATTTTTTCCCGGGACACTGATCTTCTGCTTAAAGTAAGAAACTATTCCTAGAGAACTAAGATTTCTATTTTAGATACTTTATATAGACTTTAGCTGCCCGCTGGTATGTTCACAAATATTTTATTATGTGATGAAATGGTTTCGACCTTCCTTTCTGTATAGCTATATTAAGAGCCATTTCATGTGTATTTCTCATATACCAAAAAGCAATAATGCATTACAATGCGTGTTTACTTTTGCATTTAATTCATGGCTTAAGTGCATACAATATATATGACTGCAATTTTTCAGTATATTTGAAAATTTCGAAATGCATTTATGTATTTTGGGGTGGTAAGGTATACACTATACTCTATAGTATGTTGTACTATGTTATACTATGCATAGATTAGTAGATATGACCATAGTTAGCGTGGAGTGGGTGTCGTGTATTTCTATAGGTTCTGAATCGATCCCCCTATTCCTGACCCTATTCTGGTTAAACTACCTAGCTAGTTAACTAACAGTCAGCCCATGAGGCAAGAAATCCCCCATGATGCAGATACAGTTATCTGACGCAGTCACACTACGGCACAGGAACGTGTTATCTGATTAGGTCATAACGCTTGAGATCTAATTAGACAAGCGACATTCCTCCAGCCCCTGATAAGGCATACGACGTTCTCATAACAAATCAAACCTATGACAACCTGGAAAATCCGTGCGGCCATTGTTTTGATTTCACAGAGAACTTTTGCAAAAGAATGTGCTAACGAGCAAGTCGTATGACATCTTTATTGACGTACCTATGTCCATCCTTACGTCAATCTCGGCACCTTTAAGGTATAAATATTGCCGACCTTGCCCTATGCAAACACACGCGTGGTGACAAGACGGAGCAGCCATACTTGCCGAAGCCGAGAGCAGAAGCAGACCCCGCAGGCAGCAGCCCCGCCTTCCTGACGCGCTGAGAGACGCGCTGCTATCTCAAGCCGAGAGACCCAGCACCGGCGCTTCTGGGCAGCCCTCGCAGGCAGCCTGGAATATCGAGAGCAGAGAAAGAGATACCATTCCTCATTCATCCTAAATTCCAGGTACAGAACTGAATAACCCCTCCTAGAGAATTCTTTAGTTATTCACTTGGCAAAAACAAACTTAACTTAAACTGTAACTTTCTATTCCCGCCCACGCATTAGACTTAGGTCAGGTACACGGGGTAGGCGTATTTAGAAACACCAGTTGAGTACGTTTAGTCAAATATATATATGTGTATGTAAATATATTTTAATCATTTTAAACATCATATGGCTCAGAAACCATATCAATGTTTTTACAGTATTATTTTATACTATTGCTTTTAATGTATGCACTTTACTTAACTATAAGTATTGCAATACTATCGATCCATTTCTCTTGTACGAGAAAAGAGACTGATCAATAAATAACATCTTTTATTGAACACGCCCGTCTCTTCCTTTTCTCTACATTCTGATGAGACTAAGAATGCACGTACTGACTGAGTAAAATAATTGCCTTGTGCTCACACGACTCTTGAGATTGACTCTTGATTAGGGGAGAGCAAAGTTGTCATGTTCTATGGTTGTCAGAAACTAAATCCCTTCTTGTCTAATCAGGGGAGTTAATCCTTCCTTGAACATTCGAGAAAGTTTCTAGCGAACTCTGAGCTTAGCTGGCAAACCCAAAAATTAAGTCTAGTTTCGACAGTAGTAGACCTAGTTAACGTCTGGCCTAGGCCTTTACTGCTGTAGGTACTATTCCAATGCGCAGAGCCTATTGGGAAAATAGGAGCTACACTACACTATGTTGTGTGTGAGGTAGATGGCTTTGTAGTTGCTGTTTAGCTTTGAACACACTAGCTGTAGTCTACACCTGCTGACGCTGTGTGTCTTGTGCCCCACTTGTCCGTAAGGGCCCTGATCCAGTGACTGTGATCTTTGGTGATTACTGTGCCATTTTATTTGCAGTGACCCTGAGTGAGGCAGACACTCCTGCCTTCACATACACATGTCACTTTGTGGCTTGCAAATGCCCTTGTGGTATGTGCTTGTTTTGCAAGTAGTCACACCCCTCCTGCCGTCATGTCTTCACTCATTGCTGCTGCTGCATACACAGCCACCATGCAGCGCACATTATCCAGGGACACAGACACCTACAGGATGACCCTCCTTCCATCCATTTATAGAGCATGCTCCTGCCACCCTACACACAAACAACACCAGACATTCACCCTCCTGCTATCACAATGCTTCAAACTCAGCCATTGCAGCTGCTATGCCTGTGTGTGCAACACATACTGGCAAGACTATGGCAGATTCACATGACATTGGGTCTATGTACCACCAGGTCATGTGCCGTGTACAGCACACACACACCTTCCATAGGCACAATATTGTACAGTGTTGCCTTGTCAATGCCACAGCAGCTAAAACATAGCTGTCACTGTCAGTCAAGTAGCCACAGGGGACACACACCATGACCACGTCTCTTCGGTGTGGTGTGATTTCCCCGTTCTGGTGTAGGTATTTGTCAGATGTGGGTAGTTGTTCTGTATGCGTTGCTCCCATTACAGTAGTATAGTACTTGTAGCTACATAGGGGTAGGTCACCTATTCAGGTGTGCTTGTGTAGAGTGCTACAGCCCATTGCCCACAGTCTGTCCTGCCACCCTTGTCCTGTGCACCATTCATCACATCCCCAGTACTGCATCATGCAGATGATAGGTCACATACCTGAGGACACAGTTGTAGGTACTCCCTACGTGGACAAGTAGTTTTGTCACACTGATCTGTACACCTCAAAGTGACTCTCCTGGGCCTGCCTGTGATAGCAGTTTTGGGATCCAAACCCCCCTCCAGCATTTACTATCCCACACAGGTGTGTCTTTCCATCCATGTATCTAGTTGTTTTGATTTTCTGACCGATGTGTGTCCGCACTCAGATTCTGATCCAAGTGTGTGGTTGGCTGCTGTTAGTTGAATACCCTTGCATTTCATACATTTGCACACACATATAAATTTATGCTGTGGTTCAAAGATAACTCACCACATGCGTATGAGGATTAGTATATTTATTGGGAGATCTTGTGGCAGGAAACGTGAATAGATGCTGTACAGAAAGGGGTGGAATCCAAAGTTCACTGCCGGAGATGAGATGCCTTACAGTTTCAGTCAACAGAGTCAAGGCCACAGTCCTTGGCATCATTGGGCAGACTGTGACTAGCAAGTCCATGTGGGAGAGTCTCATAGGGGATGCTGTTGCACCCAGGGGCAATATGCCAGGTCCAGTGTCCTGGGAGATGTGCATGGCCCACTGCCCCTCAACGTCTTAGCCGTGGACGACCCACCTTCCTTGGGGGACCCTCAGGTGCAGGCCTGGACGATGCATGGGATGCTACGTCAGAGAGTTCCTCCTCCTCCTCCTCCCTCCCTGTGGCTGGTGTCACACTTTTCCGTGATGTTGCTGGCCTTGTGACACAGGGAGGGTGCTGCATGTTGGCAGCTATCTGACGTAGCGATTGGCTCATTTTCCGATGCACCGTCAAGAGCTGAGCCAGACTTGCCTCCACCCGTCCATAATGTAGGTCTTGCCTGGCTATTTGCTCTGCCTGCTGTTCTTTCACCTGGTTGAGGGCCTCCGCAAGCTGGCCTATCTCCCTGGTGTCCCGCTGGTATGCCTCCAGGATGTTAGCGAGTTCAGGCATACCGGGTGCTGCAGCTGACTGGCCAGAATCTCGCCTCCGCCTTCCGCCACTCCCACCACCCTGACCCACACGAACACGGCCTGCGCTTGTGGGCACATCCAATCGACGGGCCCCCCGAGTGCTGCCAGGGTGGAGGTCGTCAGCAACCTCAGGGGGGCCCGACAAAGGGTGTCCCTCATTTTCAGACTGTCTCTCTTGTGGATCATGGGCAGGGCTGTGACCTGTCTGCTGGGATGTGGTGGGAATGGGTCCGGTGGTTGGCTGAGATGTAGCTGGTACAGTTGGTGCAGGGGTTTGGGATCCAGAGGAGCTAGGTTGGTTGGGGTCATCCACAGTGCGTTGAGTGGCGTCGCTGTCGGTGGGGTCTGGGTCCTGCTGAGCCTGGTACTGGGATCCTTCTCCCCCCTGGTTGGGGGGGGCGCCACACGTTCCCCTATGTGTGGGAGAGACAGACACTGTTAAGGCACTATCAAGTGACATCTTGTTTAGTTATCCATTATGAGCATCACTGTTCCACAAGCTTTACATTGTTGACATTGTTCTGTTGTGTATGTAGTGGTAGTAAATTGACATGTACTCTGGGGTATTTTCATTCTTCCATTCTCTTGACAATGACTGACACAGCCATTGCTGTGTCTTATATTGCCGGCAAAACACATGTAAAGCATTGGTCATGTTCACGCAACATCCAGGATACGGTGTAAATCCTTATGTCTGCGTCAAGCATGCACAGAGTTTAGATACAGAATGTTGATGTAAGAGACAGAGCATCATTAATTTGCATGACATCTACTACTTTGGATGTCTTTTGCTGTACCGTGATGGCCAAACAATGCCAACACCCCTGGACCTGTACACACACTTATAGATCTTGGCTTTTGAACTTGGCACTTCTGTAAGACGCATTACCTTGTCAAAACCCATGTCCATGTTGGTACTTCAGTGCATCCACAACGTTCATGAGATGGTGCACGTGCATTGTTTGAGCGCCACAATGGACTTGAGCATCTGCAATGTGCATGTATGAGTAGTATGCGTTTTCATATGAGTGAGTGTTTTGTTGTGGTACATGACAATTGGGACAGTGTTGCACTCCAAAGCCTGTCCCCCGGGGATGAGTTTCTGTAAGGCGGGTGTATGATAGGCCATGCTAGTAGTTTGTGTGTGATTTGCAAGCGTCCATCGTTCATGATTTGGCTGCCCCCTGATGTAGCATGCTGGCATAATTGTGGTTTTGTGTTCATGCACAGGGTGTGTGACCTTGTCCTGGTGTTTGTGTTTGCAGTGATCACAGGAGGGACTTGTGCTGCCTACACCTGTGGCCATTGTGTACTACAGAGCTTTCCGATATGTGTGTCCTGACACAGTACAGTGTTTCCTGGAAATGGTGTGTGTGTTGCAGGCACTTAGTGGATGACTGCTGGTAATTAGGAGACATACCTAAACGTTCTGCCCTATGGTGTTTGTAAGGCCTGTGCAGTGCTTGGGTGCAACTGTGTGTGTGCCCAGGGAAATGCGGTGAGGTGACAGTGGGAGGGAGGGCGACAGTGGGAGAGGGTGACAGAGGGAGAGTGCGACAGAGGGAGGGAGGGCGACAATGGGAGAGGGCGACAGAGGGAGAGGGCGACAGAGGGAGGGAGGGCGACAGTGGGAGAGGGCGACAGAGAGAGAGTGCGACAGAGGGAGAGTGCGACGGAGGGAGAGGGCGACAGTGGGAGAGGGCGACAGAGGGAGGGAGGGCGACAGAGGGAGAGTGCGACAGAGGGAGGGAGGGCGACAGAGGGAGAGGGTGACAGAGGGAGGGAGGGCGACAGAGGGAGAGTGCGACAGAGGGAGGGAGGGCGACAGTGGGAGAGGGCGACAGAGGGAGAGTGTGACAGAGGGAGGGAGGGCGACAGTGGGAGAGGGCGACAGAGGGAGAGGGCGACAGAGGGAGAGTGCGACAGAGGGAGGGAGGGCAACAGTGGGAGAGGGCGACAGTGGGAGAGGGCAACAGAGGGAGAGTGCGACAGAGGGAGGGAGGGCGACAGTGGGAGAGGGCGACAGAGGGAGAGTGCGACAGAGGGAGAGTGCGACGGAGGGAGGGCGACAGTGGGAGAGGGCGACAGTGGGAGAGGGCGACAGAGGGAGGGAGGGCGACAGTGGAAGAGGGTGACAGTGGGAGAGGGCAACAGAGAGAGAGGGCGACAGAGGGAGCGTGTGACAGAGGGAGGGAGGGCGACAGAGGGAGAGTGCGACAGAGGGAGGGAGGGCGACAGAGGGAGAGGGTGACAGAGGGAGGGAGGGCGACAGAGGGAGAGTGCGACAGAGGGAGGGAGGGCGACAGTGGGAGAGGGCGACAGAGGGAGCGTGTGACAGAGGGAGGGAGGGCGACAGAGGGAGAGTGCGACAGAGGGAGGGCGACAGTGGGAGAGGGTGACAGAGGGAGAGTGCGACAGAGGGAGGGAGGGCGACAGTGGGAGAGGGCGACAGTGGGAGAGGGCGACAGAGGGAGAGGGCAACAGTGGGAGAGGGTGACAGAGGGAGGGAGGGCGACAGTGGGAGAGGGTGACAGAGGGAGGGAGGGCGACAGAGGGAGAGTGCGACAGAGGGAGGGAGGGCGACAGTGGGAGAGGGCGACAGAGGGAGAGTGCGACAGAGGGAGGGAGGGCGACAGTGGGAGAGGGCGACAGTGGGAGAGGGCGACAGAGGGAGAAGGTGACAGAGGGAGAGGGCGACAGTGGGATAGGGTGACAGAGGGAGGGAGGGCGACAGTGGGAGAGGGTGACAGAGGGAGGGTGGGCGACAGAGGGAGAGTGCGACAGAGGGAGGGAGGGCGACAGTGGGAGAGGGCGACAGAGGGAGAGTGCGACAGAGGGAGGGAGGGCGACAGAGGGAGGGAGGGCGACAGTGGGAGAGGGTAACAGAGGGAGAGCGCGACAGAGGGAGGGAGGGCGACAGTGGAAGAGGGCGACAGTGGGAGAGGGCGACAGAGGGAGAGGGCGACAGTGGGAGAGGGCGACAGAGGGAGGGAGGGCGACAGTGGGAGAGGGTGACAGAGGGAGGGAGGGCGACAGAGGGAGAGTGCGACAGAGGGAGGGAGGGCGACAGTGGGAGAGGGCGACAGAGGGAGAGTGCGACAGTGGGTGGGAGGGCGACAGTGGGAGAGGGCGACAGTGGGAGAGGACGACAGAGGGAGAGGGCGACAGTGGGAGAGGGTGACAGAGGGAGGGAGGGCGACAGTGGGAGAGGGTGACAGAGGGAGGGTGGGTGACAGAGGGAGAGGGCGACAGAGGGAGGGAGGGCGACAGTGGGAGAGGGCGACAGAGGGAGGGAGGGCGACAGTGGGAGAGGGCGACAGTGGGAGAGGGCGACAGAGGGAGGGATGGCGACAGAGGGAGAGTGCGACAGAGGGAGGGAGGGCTACAGTGGGAGAGGGTGACAGAGGGAGAGTGCGACAGAGGGAGGGAGGGCGACAGTGGGAGAGGGCGACAGTGGGAGAGGGCGACAGAGGGAGAGGGCGACAGAGGGAGAGGGCAACAGTGGGAGAGGGCAACAGTGGGAGAGGGCGACAGAGGGAGGGAGGGCGACAGTGGGAGAGGGCGACAGAGGGAGAGTGCGACAGAGGGAGAGTGCGACGGAGGGAGGGCGACAGTGGGAGAGGGCAACAGTGGGAGAGGGTGACAGAGGGAGAGGGCGACAGAGGGAGAGGGTGACAGAGGGAGGGAGGGTGACAGAGGGAGAGTGCGACAGAGGGAGGGAGGGCAACAGTGGGAGAAGGCGATAGAGGGAGAGTGCATCAGAGGGAGGGAGGGCGACAGTGGGAGAGGGCGACAGTGGGAGAGGGTGACAGAGGGAAAGGGCAACAGAGGGAGAGTGCGACAGAGGGAGGGAGGGCGACAGTGGGAGAGGGCGATAGTGGGAGAGGGCGACAGAGGGAGAGGGCGACAGAGGGAGAGGGCGACAGAGGGAGAGGGCAACAGTGGGAGAGGGCAACAGTGGGAGAGGGCGACAGAGGGAGGGAAGGCGACAGAGGAAGAGGGCGACAGTGGGAGAGGGCGACAGAGGGAGAGGGCGACAGTGGGAGAGGGCGACAGAGGGAGGGAGGGCGACAGTGGGAGAGGGTGACAGAGGGAGGGAGGGCGACAGAGGGAGAGTGCGACAGAGGGAGGGAGGGCGACAGTGGGAGAGGGCGACAGAGGGAGAGTGCGACAGTGGGACGGAGGGCGACAGTGGGAGAGGGCGACAGTGGGAGAGGACGACAGAGGGAGTGGGCGACAGTGGGAGAGAGTGACAGAGGGAGGGAGGGCGACAGTGGGAGAGGGTGACAGAGGGAGGGTGGGTGACAGAGGGAGAGGGCGACAGAGGGAGGGAGGGCGACAGTGGGAGAGGGCGACAGAGGGAGGGAGGGCGACAGTGGGAGAGGGCGACAGTGGGAGAGGGCGACAGAGGGAGGGATGGCGACAGAGGGAGAGTGCAACAGAGGGAGGGAGGGCTACAGTGGGAGAGGGTGACAGAGGGAGAGTGCGACAGAGGGAGGGAGGGCGACAGTGGGAGAGGGCGACAGTGGGAGAGGGCGACAGAGGGAGAGGGCGACAGAGGGAGAGGGCAACAGTGGGAGAGGGCAACAGTGGGAGAGGGCGACAGAGGGAGGGAGGGCGACAGTGGGAGAGGGCGACAGAGGGAGAGTGCGACAGAGGGAGAGTGCGACGGAGGGAGGGAGGGCGACAGTGGGAGAGGGCAACAGTGGGAGAGGGCGACAGAGGGAGAGGGCGACAGAGGGAGAGGGTGACAGAGGGAGGGAGGGTGACAGAGAGAGAGTGCGACAGAGGGAGGGAGGGCAACAGTGGGAGAAGGCGATAGAGGGAGAGTGCATCAGAGGGAGGGAGGGCGACAGTGGGAGAGGGCGACAGTGGGAGAGGGCGACAGAGGGAAAGGGCGACAGAGGGAGAGTGCGACAGAGGGAGGGAGGGCGACAGTGGGAGAGGGCGATAGTGGGAGAGGGCGACAGAGGGAGAGGGCGACAGAGGGAGAGGGCAACAGTGGGAGAGGGCAACAGTGGGAGAGGGCGACAGAGGGAGGGAAGGCGACAGAGGGAGAGTGCGACAGAGGGAGGGAGGGCGACAGTGGGAGAGGGCGACAGAGGGAGAGGGCAACAGAGGGAGAGGGTGACAGTGGGAGGGGGAGACAGGGTTGGAGACAGGTTGTTTGTGCTTGCTCACTTGCTACACTGCCTTACTGGGTCACAAAATATTGTATCTCTGGAAGGTGTGTCCACAACATGATATTGTTTCCGAGCTGTGGTCTACTATCTTGTGTGATATTTCCCTATCCCTGTACATTGGGCATGGTGCCTGGGTGAGGCCCTGGGGCATATGGGATGAGAGCAGCCTCCTACCCTCCACCTTCCACCCTTTGTGGGTCCCACTTGCAACAAACCACTTTTAGTTGTGTCCTGCTAGGACTCATGGCCACCCACCCCATGCTGCTGGGCACTGTTGTAAGTCCACCCATGTAACATGTATTTTTTGTACACTCACCAGACTCAACGGCTCCTTCTAATCCATGTACTCCCACCGGTGGCAGCAGGGCCATGACTTTCTCCTCCCAGAGCTGGTATACAGGAGTCTGCGGGGACCACCACCTCCAGTGTGGTGTGCAGAGGCGTAGTCCTGGTCCATTTTCTTCTTGACCATCCTCCGCAGATCATACCACCTGGCCTGGCATTCCTGCTTGGTGCGCCGGATGGGTGCAACAGCATTGACCCGGTCTACGATCCTCTCCCACAGGCGTGTTTTTTCTGTCATGCTGGTCTGTCTGACCAATGCGCCAAACAGCTGTGGCTCGACTCTGATGACTTCACCTGTAAGTATCTCCATCTCCGGGTTAGTGAACTTTGGATTCTTGGGTGTGGTCATGGTGTGGGGTTTATGTGATTGAGGGGGTGATGGTGTGTATGGATGAGGGTGTGTGGTTGTGATTGTGAAGGGGTGGTGTGGGTGTAGATGTGATGGGGTGTATGTGTGAAGGTATGTGGCTGCAATAGTTGGTGTGCTCTCTGTTTCTTTGCAAGAATGGGTATGTTGCAAAGGATGATGGGTTGTATGTGTGGACCCTTTTATTGGTCAAATAGTGGGTGTGGCTTAATTTGAATTGGTTGTGTGTGTGTTATATGGGGTGGGTGTTAGTGTTGACCTCTGTTTGGCTGTGACCAGGACATTCTGTATGGTGTGTACACAGGAAACATGTTCAGTGTTGTTGTGCCACTTGTTTGCAAAGTCCTTGTGCTGGTTTGGGTGTTGGCGTTATGTGTGCGTGTCGTACTTGTGCGTGCGATTGACTGGTACGGGCCGTTGGCGGGTGGGGGTGTTCGTGTGGGCTTGGTGGGGGGGGGTGTGTCGTACTTGTGCGTGCGATTGACTGTTACGGGCCGTTGGCGGGTGGGGGTGTTCGCGTAGGGGGGTGTGCGTGTCGTACTTGTGCGTGCGATTGACTGGTACGGGCCGTTGGCGGGTGGGGGTGTTCGCGTGGGCTTGTTGGGGGGGTGTGCGTGTCGTACTTGTGCGTGCGATTGACTGGTATGGGCCGTTGGCGGGTGGGGGTGTTCGCGTGGGCTTGTTGGGGGGGGTGCATGTCGTACTTGTGCGTGCGATTGACTGGTAAGGGCCGTTGGCGGGTGGGGGTGTTCGCGTAGGGGGGTGTGCGTGTCGTACTTGTGCGTGCGATTGACTGGTACGGGCCGTTGGCGGGTGGGGGTGTTCGCGTGGGCTTGTTGGGGGGTGTGCGTGTCGTACTTGTGCGTGCGATTGACTTTTACGGGTCATTGGCGGGTGGGGGTGTTCGCGTGGGCTTGTTAAGGGGGGAAGGTGTGCGTGTCGTACTTGTGCGTGCGATTGACTTGTACGGGCCGTTGGCGGGTGGGGGTGTTCGCATTGGGGGGGTGTGCGTGTCGTACTTGTGCGTGCGATTGACTTGTACGGGCCATTGACGGGTGGGGGTGTTCGCGTAGGGGGGTGTGCGTGTCGTACTTGTGCATGCGATTGACTGGTACGGGCCGTTGGCGGGTGGGGGTGTTCGCGTGGGCTTGTGGGGGGGGTGTGCGTGTCGTACTTGTGCGTGCGATTGACTTGTACGGGCCGTTGGCGGGTGGGGGTGTTCGCGTGGGCTTGTTGGGGGGGTGTGCGTGTCGTACTTGTGCGTGCGATTAACTTGTACGGGCCGTTGGCGGGTGGGGGTGTTTGCGTAGGGGGGTGTGCATGTCGTACTTGTGCGTGCGATTGACTTGTATGGGCCGTTGGCGGGTGGGGGTGTTTGCGTAGGGGGGTGTGCGTGTCATACTTGTGCGTGCGATTGACTTGTACGGGCCGTTGGCGGGTGGGGGTGTTTGCGTGGGCTTGTTGGGGGGGTGTGTGTCGTACTTGTGCGTGTGATTGACTTGTACGGGCCGTTGGCGGGTGGGGGTGTTCGCATAGGGGGGTGTGCGTGTCGTACTTGTGCGTGCGATTGACTTGTACGGGCCATTGGCGGGTGGGGGTGTTCGTGTAGGGGGTGTGCGTGTCGTACTTGTGCGTGTCGTACTTGTGCGTGCCATTGACTGGTACGGGCCGTTGGCGGGTGGGGGTGTTCGCGTGGGCTTGTTGGGGGGGTGTGCGTGTCGTACTTGTGCGTGCGATTGACTTGTACGGGCCGTTGACGGGTGGGGGTGTTCGCGTGGGCTTGTTGGGGGGGTGTGCGTGTCATACTTGTGCTTGCGATTGACTTGTACGGGCCGTTGGCAGGTGGGGGTGTTCGCGTAGGGGGAGTGTGCGTGTCATACTTGTGCGTGCGATTGATTCGTACGGGCCGTTGGCGGGTGGGGTGTTCGCGTAGGGGGGTGTGCGTGTCGTACTTGTGCGTGCGATTGACTGGTACGGGCCGTTGGCGAGTGGGGGTGTTCGCGTGGGCTTGTTGCGGGGGTGTGCGTGTCGTACTTGTGCGTGCGATTGACTGGTACGGGCCGTTGGCGGGTGGAGGTGTTCGCGTGGGCTTGTTGGGGGGGTGTGCTTGTCGTACTTGTGCGTGCGATTGACTTGTACGGGCCGTTGGCGGGTGAGGGTGTTCGCGTGGGCTTGTTGGGGGGGTGTGCGTGTCGTACTTGTGAGTGCGATTGACTTGTACGGGCCGTTGGCGGGTGGGGGTGTTCGCGTAGGGGGTGTGCGTGTCGTACTTGTGCGTGCGATTGACTGGTACGGACCGTTGGCGGGTGGGGGTGTTCGCGTGGGCTTGTTGGGGGGGTGTGCGTGTCGTACTTGTGCGTGCGATTGACTTGTACGGGCCGTTGGCAGGTGGGGGTGTTCGCGTGGGCTTGTTGGGGGGTGCGTGTCGTACTTGGGCGTGAGCGAGGGGTACGCGTGTGGTATGTGTTGACGCTGCTAGATGCGAGCCGAATGTAGCCGTACGAATCATTATTCAAGTGCGATAACTTTGTTCCGTACGAATCGCTGTCAGGCTTCTCGTACAGGATCGTACTTGTGTGTTTGTACGGGCTGGTTACGAATCGTACGGTAGGATTCTCGATGCATGTTCGTACGGATCATCGACTGTGATTCGGACGGTTCGCTGATATTCGTACGGAAATCGACGGGAACGGATCGGAATTCGCAGGTCGGACGTAAAGTTCCCATTCGTACGGATTCGGATACGAATGCGAATCGTACGGCGGAATATTTTACCGGATCGGAATCGAGGCCTATGTGTCCTCCAAGCAACCTCAGATAGATTCAAACTTTTGCAGGGCTCTAATTCCCCTGGTTCTAGCCAGAGCCTTCTCTCTTTCTCACACGATTCTCTAACAACACTCGGCAACTGAAGGAGTCTTGGGTGAAATCCAGACTCTGGCTATTGCAAGTCGGGATGCTACTAGCATTATTGCAATGATGGATCTATAGCCACAACTGTCCTCTTTATAGCCCAGCACCTTCTCAGTTATTGAGAAAGTGTATTCACCCCCTAGTCAGAGCTTAATAGTGAATAATATCTTCTGCCAGAATGTTACTAGTTTAGGGCAGGTAACAAACATATGCACCATGTCGGCTGCATGCATTCCACATTTAGGGCATTCACAGCGAGCCCCTCCAGATGTCCCCGCTAGAAAGCATGCAAACAATCCCATATCGCTGAACCTGAAACGTTTCGCAGTAAGAGGTGTCTGGTGAAGTAATCTCTAAGCTGGAGGTATTTAAAGAACATTTGTTGAGGGATAGAGAATGTAATTTGCAAGTTTTCCATTAATTGAAAGCTGTTAGTATCATAAAGCTGACCCAAATTGCAAATGCCGTAATTTGCCCATTTCCGACCCTCAAAGACCTGAAATATCTTGGGCAGCATTGGGTTACTACAGAGGGGGAGTTTATCATGTATCAGAGAAATAGAGCACCTCGCCATAATGCCCTGCCATATCTGTACACAGTCCCTAATGGTCTTGAAGCGTACCCGTTTAAAGTAATTGGGGTCATTGATTCTGTATAAAAACATTTGGCTATCTGAACCAAGAATGACCCAGTGCAAAAAGTCCTGTTTTATCTGGGCTCATAAGGCAACGTAATCGCCTCACAAATGCTGCCCAAAAATACATTTTAAAATCAGGGAGTTCTAAACCCCCTTCATTGTAAGGAAGTTTCAGTAGTCCTAGTGCCCGTCTCAATTTTTAGTATCCCCAAATAAAACTACTCAAAACCCGTCTAACTTTAGAGGCGACCCGGCATATGCATTAGAGCGCGCACTGATGGGCGATAATACTCTTCATATGCTCCTCTACTCTGCCCGGCTGCGACGGGGCTTGCCTAGTGTCACGAAGACGGTCTTCCTTGTATGGCGTCAGGGATTGCGACGCATGGGCTGGTGGGGTAGGCTGACTGCGGAAACGCCGCTGTGGCGTAATGGCAGACTGCCTGCCCTGGCCTCCTTGCCGGGTTTCGATGGCTGGGACGCGATCGGGATCTCGTCGCTGGGTGATGTGCTGTCTGGAGCCGCTCTTAAGCCGTTCCAGGCCCTTAGTGAGGAGTTCCACTTGCCGCGGACTCAGTTCTTCCGTTATCTACAGCTGCGGCATGCGCTCACACCGTACATTGCCGACCTGGAATCGCTCCCCGAATTTAGCCCACTTGAAGCGAAGCTGTTCATGGGGGAGCTCGGGGACAAAAAAGTGTCCCGCATTTACCAGACGATGGTCACCCACTGCGCCTCCGACCTTCTTCCCCTGCGGACAGCATGGGAGGCAGATGTCGGTTCCCTAGACGAAGATGACTGGCGAGAGGCCCTGGAATCCCCGCGTGGGACGGCTATCGCGATGAGGCTCAGGTTCATCCAATTTAAAATCCTCCACAGGGCCTATTTTACGCGTGAACGCCTCTGGAAAGCTGGACTGATTGATTCGCCGGAATGCTTGCGTTGTGGTGTAGAGGTTGGCTCGCTGCTCCATACCCTGTGGCTGTGTCCTAGGCTTGCTGGCTTTTGGAGAGGTGTGTGGAGTTGTTTGTCTGAAGTGCTAGGATGGGACCTGCCCCAAACACATCGATTAGGTTTGCTTCATATTCTCGAGGGGGTGGGAGGGAATAGATATAAGCGCCACCTACTGCTGTTGGGGTTGGTACTGGCCAAGAGAGACCTGGCGCGGGCGTGGAAGGACGAACGGGCTCCCCCCCTGTGTGTTTGGAAGGCTGGACTAGACTTTTGTATGGGCCTGGAGCGCCCGATCTTTGAAGCACGTGGGTGTCCCCGCAAACACTTTAGGATCTGGAAAAGGTGGGCCGAGTATAGAGACTTGCCACTTGACCCCCCAGTTGAACCCGAGGAAGAACTCTAGGCCTCCCCCTTGGCGTAGGCTTGTGTCTGGTGCCAGACCGACCACTCTATACGTATTTACGGCTGTTCCTTCTTTGCATGTGCACGGGGTTAGGGAGGGATTACGGGGTGGGATAGGTTGAGGGTGGTCGGGTGTTGGGGATGGGAACGAGTGGGGGGTAGGTTTGAATAAATGTAATTTGCAGTATATTAGATTCAGATTCAAATCCTGTTCTATGTAATGTTTTCAACTGCGTGGTGGTTTCTCCTGTCTGTGGGGTACCACACTCATTGTCTTGCTTGATTATTCAATAAATCTGTTGTGAAAAAAAAAAACCCGTCTAACTTATTAAAAAAAGAATTTGGTATACGCAGTGGGATTGAGCAGAATAGGTACAAAAATTGCTTAGAAATAGATGCCAATACATGTATCATAATTTAAAGGGTGTACATTTTCAATCTTAGGGGAAATGCAAACCCCTAGATACTTATCAGTCGGGCAAACCCCTATAATAGGTTGTTCCAGCTGAAAACTTAAACGCATTTGCGTTTTATTAGCATTCAGCTTATAACCCAAAAACAGACCGAATTTCTTAGCTTTCATTCCGATACTTTCTATTGCTGGATCAGTAGTAAAAATAGCTATGTCATCTGCATACGCAATGACTTTCAACTGCCGCTGCCCTACAATTAGGGGGAATATCTGAGTGTTAGCCTGCAGTGTCTTAATGAATGGCTCAATGTAAAGGGCAAAAAGGAGGGGAGAGAGTGGGCAGCCCTGTCTGGTACCACATTGAATTGGAAATAGAGCCATTTGCACATTTCCATAAAGCAGTTTAGCCTGAGGTTTACAATAAAGAGCTGGTACCCACTTACAGTATTTTGCCCATGCAATATATATGCTGTAAGTGTTGCCCATAAATAATCCCAGGCCACCCGGTCAAAAGCTTTTTCTGCGTCCAGCAACACCATGGCCAGATTTATTGATAACTTCCCTGCAGCATCAAAAGCTGCCACCGCAGTGTTGACATGCGCGGTGATGTTTCTCCCCTGTATAAATCCATGCTGCTGTGGGGAAATCAAGCCAGGCATCATAGGAGCTAACCAGGTGGCCAGAATCTTAGCAAATACCTTAGCATCTGAATTTATTAATGATATCGGCCGATAGGAGCAACACTCCTCCTGGACCTTATCTGTTTTTTAAAAAGAAAATAATGTTAGTAATATTCCAAGAGTCAGGTGCCCGTCCACTAACTCCTATCAGCTGTATTATCTCCCTCAGCAATGGAGCCACCAAACTCTTGCAGGCCTTATAGAACTCCGCTGGGATAGCACCTTCCCCAGCTGCCTTCCCCGGTAGCAATCCAAAAATGTCTTACTCAAGATCATCTTTTGTAATTTCCTGTTCTAATAAAATCAAGACTTCCTCCCTCAATGCGGTAGAGTGTTCTCCTCTAAATAGTTCTGCATACCTGTCAAATCCAACTCTGCGTATTCGGAGTATAATTTCTGATAAAAAATAGAGAATTGGTCAGCAATGGCTTGAGGATGCTTATATAATATATTATCCTCCCCTTTGATAGCTCTAACCGTCGTTTTTGCGTGGATATCAGTTAATTGATGAGAGAGTACCTACCCAATTCGATCTTCATATTCATATTGTAATATCCTATGTTTATTATAACTCACAGCCACTTTCTCCTTTATAACCTATTCATTACTGCTCTTTGATCTATCAGAGAGGCAAGCAGAGATTCCTGATCTACTGCACCTTGGTGGACTGCGTCAGCATGGCAAGTTCGCTAGCTATTAACTTATGGAAGGCCACTTTACCTAGCGTTTATCGTTCCTTGTTTTGCCACCAAACATATTAGTGGGTAGCTCCCCTGATATATGCCTTTATTGCATCCCACACCACACAGGGAGAAGCTGATCCCACATTATCTTCCAGATAGTGAGCTAGTTCTTTATGAATGAATGTCAAATAATCAGAATCAGCAAGCAGATAGCGCGGGAATGAGAAAGACCGGGGAGATCTAGACCCTGAATTAACTTGAAAAGATAACATAATAGGATTGTGGTTAAATGTAATCCAGGGGCACACTTCCATATGAGAAGTAGTCAGTATGCTATCTGAGAACTATGCCAAGTCAATCCTGAAGTACTGTCGGTGTGGGGCCAAGTAGTAAGTATATCCTGGGATAACTGGGAATAAGGAACGCCATGCATCCTTTAAACCATGCAGCCGCCCTAATTCCAGGATTGAAGCTCTCACCTTCGCCATTCTGGAAGTGGATCCTCGGCTAATGGAGTCAATAGCATAATTGACTACACAATTAAAATCACCCAAAATTACGCGTTCCCCCTGCCAGTCTAGTAGCTCCAAGCATATAAAATCAAATGTAGTGGGGTTATCGATATTAGGGCCGTATAAAAAAAACATATTTCAAACCTTTAATTTCAAATTGTGTCAAAGCCCACCTTAATCTACCAAGGTTTTAAGAATTCTGCAATCCAGTGCCTTGCTCACCGAAGTAGCAGTTCCCCGTATGGACACATTCTGTGAAGTGCAGATTACTACATGGTACCCCAGCTGCTTGAGCAAGTCTTTATCCTTATATGCAATTTGTGTATCCGTAAGGAGTACAATATGAGGTTTGTAAGCGCTAAGCTCTTTCCGTACTAGTTGTTGTTTGGTCTATTATGGCCTGAAACATTCTAGGCCAAACACCGAATCAATGCCATAGCCTTGGACATGCACCCCACCTGTAACAACTATTTGGTATGAACTCTTTATCTATTCTCTGCCCGTCTTTATCTACCTTTCCCTACCCCCCAATCTCCTGCTCTATTTAAATGTACCCTAATAGACTTTTTTGTAGTACCCACAACACTCCCACCACCTACCCCTGTGCACCTGGCAGCTCCACCCCAACAACCCTGTATCCTATAGAAAGAATCATCCTCCTTAAAAAGCTTCCGCTGGAAATGGCAGCTGTCGACTCACAGCACATCCCACCACCGAACCAACCCAATAAAAAATGAGAGCATAGCCCTCTCTTACTAACCAGACCAAGTGAGAAAGCATACACCATTGTGTCTTATATCTACACAAATACCACTTATCACCATTATTAACCTTAAGTAGTAGCTCTTGTCTGAGGCCCTAACTGCCTGCCATTGGTTCAGAGCTTGCTTAGCCTCCTGATCCAAAAAAAATAACAGTGAGTGTCCAACTTAAATGACTTTCAGCCTAGCCGGCTCTTGCAGGAACACCTGGGCGCCTTCTGCCTTTATAGGATCGATAAGTTTTCTCATCTTCCATCGCTTGTCTATAGTGGCTTGACTTAAGTCTGACCTATGAAGATGGATAGAGAAACATCTACTACTGGAGAACTGGGTTTAGCTTTTAAGGAGACCACCTGTCTTAACATAAAATTACCAAAGAAAATCAGAAAAGGTTTGAGATATCGGCAGTTAGGTCTTTGCAGGGTTATAGGCAGCCTATGTGCTCTCTGAATTTGACAATCCCAGTCCCAGTGTGACAATTCCGGGAAAGCTTTTTGAAGCAGCTGGACAACATAAGTGTGTGGATCAGAACCCTCCTTGCCTTCAGGGACCCGAAATAACCTTATATTACTCCGGTGCTGCTGGTTTTCAAATCTTCTATCCTTGCTTGCATGGCTGACAATTGAGCATCGTGAGAATGTACTACTTTTGTAGTTGCTGTGACCGTATCTTCTGTCTCTGTAACTCGGGTTTGTAACTCAGCAATATCCCTTGTTAACACTTCAACCGTACGGGTGACCCCGTTCAAAGACTGTTGAATGCTGAGATTGTTAGCTCTAGCCTGCGCATAGTGATCTTGTGCCTCCTGCCTTTGCGCATGTAAAGCATGCAGAATTAGAGAGAGTGATGGCTCCTTAGCTGATCCAGGAGACCCGGTGATTGGCTAGCGGCCAAGTCCCCCCCCTTCACGGGCCCCCTCAGCATTTAGTGAAGTTTCAATTTCTTTGGGGGTTTGCCTTGAATGATAAGGTATGATTGATATCATGGGCTGAGCCCCTAGGTCTTCTGAGGCCTTTTCTGAGTCATTAATCCTCTTGGGATCCAGTCCCATTCTTAAGCCTGAGCCAGACATCCGAGAAAGCAGCGATTTCACCTCCCCCTTTGATTGAACCCATTTTCGGAGAGGACTGCCCTCAGGTGTCACTTTTAAACATAAGCCGGAGCCAGAGCTGCTGTGCCAGATGTTACCAAACAGATCTGTCCCTTTTTTGCGTATCTAACTGCCTTAGGTTGTTCATTTTTACTTCTCGGGGAAGATCTTGACCCCCATGGCTCATCCAGTTTGGGTTTAACATTAACCCCCAGAGGTGGGCTCCCTGATCTTGTTTCTATAGAAAGGAGTGAGAAATCCGTATTCATCTGTTCCTTATGTGTCGTAGACATCACTTGGCCCCCAGCATTGATATCCGATAGATCCTGATCCTGATCTATGCTGCTGGTAGTAGGATCTAGGCTGCTGGGCATAGGGCTCCCCCATTTTCTGCTTTCCTGATCTTTATATCCAGCAGGAACAGCCCCTCCTGAGCTGCAAGGTTCTGAAAAGAGTCTATCCTCCCCTAGTGCAGGCTCGACCTCCACTGCCCCTCCTGCACTAAGCATATCATTATAGTCCACAGTTGTCCCATTCATATAGTTTCCATTCTGTGCAGGCATCTCAGCTGGAAACTGTGTATCACTAGTTTGGTCTCTTCCCCCATCAGAGGTATTAGGAGGAGTAACATTGTTCCTGAAGGAACCATCTTGGCTTGCACTTTTTCCATGGTTGCATGCTGGTATTGCAGCTAGAATGGTGTCAATTGCTATTGCATCGGCCGTTTGGACAATTACATCTCCAGATGAGAGCAGCTCAGTTGCTCTCCCCGACTGTAACAGCCGCTGTGTTGGTTTACCAATGCTTAAAGAGCCTCCTCTAACCGCATTTTTCAATGTTGCGCTACCGCGTCTTCACCCACTGAAGGCAGTCCTCCTTGAATGCAGAAGTCATTCAAGGAATGCGGGGTGCACTCACAGCAACTTTCGGAGGTGCCATCTAGGTATACACCACTATTCTTGCAAGATCCGACCTGTAGAGCCCAGAGAGACAGGAGCCGGCCAACCCGTATGCTAGCCGAGGTGACCGCAGGAGCCACCAGACTCCTTTCACCTCTGAGCCGAGCAACCAGATCGTTTTCGTAAGTTTCTTTTCTTTTCGTTTAGCTGTTTATGCTGTTTATTGCCATTAAGCTGGTTTAAAGACCAGCTTCCAGAATTACGCTTTCTCCATCACCATTTCGTGGGTGGTGGCAAGTAGAGTCGACAGAGTGGACGGGAGCTACTTGGTTCCTGTGAGACGCGGCGGCTCTAGTCCACCATCTTCCTCCCTCCCCCAAATGTAAATTTACTCTAAAGTGTAGACGTACATGTCTCCAATGCCTGAAACTAATTTAAATGTGTTACTTGTAACTTTACACAGATCTCTGCCACCTTGGTGGAGATCTCTGCCCCAGTGGTGGACATCTCCACAACTGTGGTAGATATTTCCACCAATATTATGATGTCACCGAAGGGAACTAATATCAAAATGAATAAAATCTAATAATTAAAAAAAAAATTTTTTAATTAATTTTATTGTAAATTATACATGTAAATATATTTAAATAATAATGTTTATCATAGAACTAATACAACAAAGTTTTAGAGCACATTGCCTCTTCAAAATAAATGTTTATTTAATAATTAAATCATTTAAATATAGTAATTTATTTTATAAACATTATTTTTTAAACAAAATAAAAGAAAAAGACCCTGGATAGCAATTTAAGTTTGAATTAATGTTTATTAAATCAGATTACAAGTTGTGTTTAATTAATGCAAAGTACATTTTAATTTTAAATACAAGTTTAAAAATGAAATGTATTTTTTAATAAGTTAACTATTAATGTTTACAATAATGCAATCACTAATAATTTTGCATAATTTTTAACACCCAAAGATATATGCATACACTTCATAGTCGAAATAATTGAATTATTTTAACACCATGTCCTGTGGGGTACTATATTAAGCCCCTGTCTCCATTATTTTCTGTGTGAGTATGTTGCAGTACCTGTGAATATCCTTGTGTGGTGCTAGACATACTCCTAGGCTGGGATGGAATAGTGTTGGACTAGTGTTTGTCACCTTTACAACAGTAGCAACCGTAGAAGTGTAGTTTGTGAATGGCAATGGTCTTACTCTTTTGTGGGTGAGTGTTTGTATTAGCTTGTCACTTCCTAAACTCCCACTCATCCTTCACCAAACCCCTTCTTATCCCCCAAGCCCTCCCATTTAGTGTTAGATAGTCCTGATTTTCCCACCATTTCCCCTCAACCTCCCAAATTTACTACTTAGGCACCGATTACTATGCGGCCCGTAAAGTTCTGGGCCACATCGTAATTGGCCGCTCGGTTTACTTTCCGACCGCCACATTACAATGCTGGCAGTCATAAGCTAAACTGGACGGTCATTCTGGCTGGCTTCTGCCGGTCTCAAGGACCTGCGACCAGTTGGAACCGGCGCGTAATCCCAAAGGGCGGGCCTTTCTGGCCTTGGGATTACGATGCACGGTGCCTGCCACAGGCTGCAGGGATGAATTGCACCTCCCATTTCCCATTTCTCCCATTTACTGTTGAAATGCATGCTCCCATAGGGAAATGTAGGAATGCGACCAAACAGCGTTTGGTCGCAATCTAATTAGGCAGTCAAGACCTCTGACCAGAGTTCGGTCGGTCAGACCCAGGACCAAGACGGTGTTGGGCAGACTCGGGTGCGCCCAACATCGTAATTAGACCCTAAGTAGTAAACATACAAGTGCAGCGATCTCCACATTGAAAATATAGAAGTGGTGAATCTGGAGAGTTCCACATGTAGGTTTGTGAATTGCATTTTGCAGTAACTAAGTAGTACTACTTTATCTGCTATAAAATGCAGTTTTTGAATCAGGTTCTTGGACTCAAGGTAGGCCAAATGTCACGATCTGCCTGGAAGCATTGAGAGGTACATGGCTTGGCAAAAGGGGCCCATTTATGTGATGCAGTTTAATTTCCTTTCCACTGACTTGTCATTCAAAGTGGACGTTACTGTGCAAAAATTTCAGAAACAATTGCAATACATTGTCCATGTTGGGACATGCATATTCATTTGAGGTGTTGTAGCCATAGCCGTCAAAGGAGTGTTGGTGAAAAAAAAGCCCAATTATCTGAAGCCTTATCCAGTTTGCTTCCTTTCAAAATCATATGTACATCACATCAAATCGTTTCCAAAAAGGGGCTTACCTGCTCCTTTGCTTCATTTATGTTATAGATAGGGTATATATAACAGTGCTATCATCCAATATTGGGATCAAGGAGTAATGGTGACATCATAAATCACAATGCGGAAGGCAAGGTGGCTTATGAATGTCACCAGACCCGTTAGATGGCGATACAGGACCATATTACATGTTACCCATTATGTATTTTTTATTTTAAATGTTTGTTTTCGGGTAGGTATATTGTAAAACTGCTATTTGTACATTGCAGCTTAAAATGGGAACTGGATGAAATTAAAATATTTAGGATTTCCTTTCATATATTCTTGATAAAACAGAGTACAATGGTGAGGGCCAGAGGATTATGTGGGTACACCATTTACCACATTTACCACATAATTATGCAATTACTGTAATTGTAACATGATTTGGTTGTAGTCCTTTTTGACTACAGCCAAAAAGGACCCAAAATAGTTATAAATGTTACTCCAGCCCAGCCTTGGAGTGCGTGCAGCACAACACATGGCACCTCACAGGTACTGACTGCTACACACCGTAAAAATTAATTGAGGCAGGGACTTAAAATAGTACCCCATAGGAAATTATGTTTAATAATAATAATTATATCAATTTTAAATCACACACACACATATATATTTAGACACACATATATGTCTGTAAAAATTTATATTTAATTTTGAATTCTTTTTTAATTAAATAATTTGCATTTTTATTTTAAAAACAATTAAATGTAACTTTTAATCTTCCAATAAAAATATAAATTAGCTTACTACATAATAATAAAATATAAAAATGAAAGTAAAGGTTAGATTTTTTAAACAATATTTTAAAATAATAATTATAAACTACATTAGTTATTTATTTAGTTATATATAAAACCCTTAACTTAATGTACTAATGTGCTTTAACAGTTTACTTATTTGGTTCTAGGTTAATAATATTTGCTTTAATCTTAATTACATTTTTATATTACATTATCTTCAAACTCATTGATCCACTCAATGTGGTACATCATGTCACACAACCAACACAATCCAAAAGGCACACCGTCAACCTTGTCTTCTCAATATCATCAACAATCCAATGCAAATCACCCATACTGCTGGACTGGACTGACCTCTTGCCATCCCTATATTGATGCTTAGTGCTTTAACAACAAACCAAGGTCAACACAAAAAAGAAGATGAAACCTTCAGATCTTTCAAAGATGTCTCCATGGGCAAAATAATGCTTGAACTCATCTCTTGCTCTATCATCTGCGTCTGACACCAGCATCCTTCAAACAACTGCAACAATTTGTTGGAAAGCTATGTGAACACCCATGCCTCAATTTCAATTCACAATTGCAGGCCAAAGCCTTCAATACCCTGGTACTTTAAAGAACTTTCGACAATCCATCCACAGACAGGAAAGAAAATGGAAGAGAAACAGAAATCCAAAGGATCTCATGATACTGAAGTCCCTCTTCTCAAAACGCAGACAGCTCATCATATCACCAAAACAACCATCACCATCACCATAACAGCACCATCAATAAAGCTATCAACAGAAGGAGGACACTGCTTAAGCCAATCAGGCATTGTATCAACCACCTGCTGGACCTACCTCTTCCCCACAGAAAAGTGCAATGAAATCAACCTCTTCTTCTATGAAAAAATACTGAAGATCCGACAGCAAATTGATAACTCCACGCTTGCTTAAATTCATACACCTACACCTTCCCATAGAATTCCACAATGGTCAGCCTTTAAAACCTTACCTCTCACAGATATGGCTGACATACTCAACTCCAACAATACTTCTTCTCATGAATGTGATGTCTTAGCATCATCTTTCATCAAAGCTCTCTCCAGAGATGCTCTTTTACCGCCACTCAACATTGTCAATGTATTCCTCTCTCAAAATATCTGACATCACCTCTCAAGACCAGCAGATCTTCCAACTCCAAAAGGAACTTGCATTAGACCCTGATGACCTCTCCAACAATTGGGCCTTCACTCACCTGCCATTCCTCTGCAAAATAATTGAAAAAGATGTCTGTGCTTAACTTCAAAATCACGTCAGTTCTAACCATCTCCGGCTCGACTAGCATTATGGCTTCAGGTCATGCTGCAGCATTGATACCAATACCATACAGATCATAGGCAATGTCCTCTTGACCACAAATGACGATGACCCCTGCCTCCTAATATTGTTTAACCTCTCAGCTGCATTCTACACAGTCAAGCATCCCAACTTCATACGCACCCTGGAGGCTCAAATGCCATACACTGGTTCTCTTCCTACATATCCAGCTGACACCAGTTTGTTTAAATATGGGCACATCCAAGTCACAAAAGATTCCTATCACCTGTGGAGTCCCTGAGGACTCCATACTGTCTCCTGTCTTCTTTAACATATACATGGAGGTGCTTGGTGCTCTACTTACAGACAACTGCAAAAAGAACAATTGAAGGACAGAATGCAGAACAATGTCATACATTCACCCCAGTACAGAGATCTGGGCCTAAATATATCGTTTTTTTGCTCACCATGCCATTCCAGTTTGGACCCAGCCATATGCAAATCAGTCTTGACCCTGTGCCCAATGGGAATAGTTGCTAGTCAATTCTTATGGCGCAGCTTATCACCTGTGATCTAGAACAACGTCCCCGTACCCATCAAGACCACCCCAACACTGGTCAAATTTAGGAAAGAGTTGAAGACTCACAGCTTAAATAACACTATAGTACAATGCATTAACTATCCTTAACCCACCTCCATCTCTTCTTACTTGTTGACTTTATGCTTGTCTTTGACCATGTGCAGTGCTCTGCTGCCTTTTGGCTAGGTTTGCGATATAAGTTTACCATATGCATACATACATATATGCATACATATATTATTTTTATTTTTTATTTTGTTAAACTTTAATATTTATAATATCATTTATACTTTACCATAGGAACATCTCTGCCTCGGTGATGGAGACCTGCACGTATGTGTGTAGGGTTACTAGAAGGAACCTTATACAAATAAATCCTGTTCTAACATGCTCCACATCTTGTGTTGAGGTGTTGGGGACTGATGTCTGTTAATTAATGGAATAAATAAAATTGAAAAACCGCATTGTAGGAAACTAAATCAAGGAACACCAATTTGAAGGAATACAAATAAATTGAAAATCAAACAAACATTTTAAAGGAAAGATAATTTTAAGGAAACTTCCAAAATCACACACTTGGGTTAAGATTAGGAGTAGTGAGAGTCTTTTGGGTGCAGGCATGTGTGATGTTTAGGGACAATGAGGGGTTTTTAGGGTTCAGGGATGGGCGCAGTTTAGGGGTGTTTAGGGGTAGTTTAGGGGGAGTTTATGGAGGGTGAAGAATTGTAAGGGTTAAGGGATGGGTGGTGTGTAAGAGCTGGCACAGCAAGCACAGGTAAGAGCAGAGGGGGGTGGGGTGGGGCGTGGGTGGGACAAGGTGGGGGTAAGTTGACAGATGATGGGATAGGTAAAATGAAATAAAAAACAAATACATCCACTTACCTTGAGCTCCCTGCAGGAGTGCAAAGTAAGTGGGTTTCTTTCTTTATTAAATTTAATTTTACCTATCCTTTCATCTGTTGACTTACCCCCACCCGCCCCACCCCCAGCCCACCCTACCGCCCACCGCTGTGATCGGTGCCGGCCGCACCTGTATAAGAGTGTTGAGTTTTTTTTAGGTTTTTAAAAGGGTGGTGTTTAGGACTGTTGAGTGTTTTTAGGGATTCAGTGATGGTTAGAGTTTTGGGATAGTGAAGTGTTTATAGTGTTGGGAATGGGTTGCCTTTAGGGTGGTGAGGGTTAAAGGTTCAGGCATAGGTGGTGGAGTTTATATGTAGAAAGCGTTTTAGGGTTCAGACATGGGGGAGTTTAGAATGCAACTCAGAGAGCCATAAATATCCTTGCGCCATGAGGCAAGAGGTTTGCAGTCCTAAACCTTGAATATATTTTTCACCTCGCCGAGGAAAGATTAGTAAATTAGCACAAAAGATCAATCCATTTTTCGTCCATACGCTTCACTTGTACTAGTAGAAGGAAATCCCTGGATTTTATTGATGTTGGGGCCGAAATCTGGACAGCTGAAAAAACTAGGGATAGACTATCGAGGCAAATTGTTTGTGGCAGGATAATTTAGAAACCTTTAGGAATTAAAGATTGATAGGGGCACACCCAGCCCCCCAAAAGATTTCCGTTATTATAGAATAAGGAGCATGCTTAAAATATTGCGTCCAGAGTTCCCAGATGAACCACCCCAGTTGGCAGCCCTAATGCAACTGATCAGCAACCCAAGTGCACAGCACATTATATCATTACTCTTTAGGGAGGTACGATGGAATCAAATGGGATTCGTCTTTGAGCCAGGCACGACTGCGAATCGGAACCTGGGCAAGTGCCGTCAGATGATCAAGGGAGATACTACTGTGAACAAAAACAGGAACAGGCTACTACACGTCAAGGTTATTCAACTTTTCTACCATACACCTTCTAGGGTGTACATGATGGCCTGGCAGCAGAAGCTAAGTGCCCTAGGTGTTACTATGAAACAGTGGATATTATCCTTCTGGTTTGGGAGTGCTCCAAGGTGGATGGAGTGTAGAGAAAAATCCACAGGGAATTGGAGAAAATGGTGCAGATGCAACCGGAGTCCTTCTCTGTGGTGGCCGTATTAAGGTATGTTAAAGGGATCCTTCAGTTTACGAAATGTTTCACAGTTTTAGCTCTCCTTCTAGCCAAACGATGGGTAGCAAAGTGTTAGTGCCAAGGCCTGTCCCCCAAAACTGCAGTAATAGGCAGTTTATACTGTATAGTTACATCTTAGATAGGGCTGCAGCACTGTTCCCATTCTCATGCAGACCCAAGGAGGTGTAGTGTCCTGCTGTATATGTTCTAGAGTCTCAGTAGGCACCACTTTTACCAGCCACTCTTTGAGGGCTGGCCATGCACCCACCCCAAATCCATACAACACAGGGGTCGCAAGTGACGTGGGCTTGTTAATAAAAGGCCAGAGTGCATGTGCTCATGGCCAATTCTAGATATAATAAGAATGCATCTGTGTCATTATTTCTCAAGTATGTGGACCTAGGGCCCACAATTTTACAGGAGGTAAGGGGACTACCGCAACACTATCTACAGTCCCAGAGTCAAAACTCTGTAAAATGAGCATCGATCCTTCCGTTCCAAATAAATAATGATATGCATGACGCTCCTCTTTGAAAAGCAGGTGTTTGGTGTGGAGGTGTGTATGTGTAAGGCTGGTTCATGGTGATTTTTGTGAACTACATGCTATTTTTATGGCTATATTGGTGATTTGTCAATTGAATATTCTGTGCTGATTTACTATCCATCGAGTACAATAATAAATAGTAGAAAAAAAGCAACAGGGCACACATTGTTTTCAATAAAGTTTGACCCATCATCACATTCACAACACCATAGTAACACATGCAAAGTTGCCATCATTCTCTGGCAAGTTGCAATGTTGGTGTTGGCTTCAATGTCAAAACAGGCAAGACTAGCAAGCACAGTTCTAGCTGCCAGCCACTCAGTGACCACAAAATGCACTTTGTCCTACATATGGTGCCCATGTGGGAGGTTTGAATAAAGCTCTGCATGTAGCCATACTAGAATATTGCTGATCGAATATCCCCTTGGTAAAAACATTCAAAACTCATTACAAAATGTATGCAATACCAGTTACATTAGTGGTTCGGAAGAGGGAAATTATTCTATTAAAATTATTATTACTCTTTATTAAAATTGATTTAATGTATTATGCTTGTACATATGTGATTTTATAGCCTCATGCTAGCTGCAAAGCAGCTTACATCTTGAGAGGAACAGTGGACTATTAGGGCAGAACTAGGGAAGGTACAGAATATAGTGGAGTAAGATGGAACAACAAGGGAGAAGTTCATGGGGCAGTTTACAGTAACAAAAATGCAGCCCAGGTAGTGGAGCTAGAGAGCAGTGGTGAAGAATACGTCCTGTGAAGGTGGGATCCAGTTACTGGGAGGGAGCAAAGCACCAGTTTAAGATTATTTTTACAGGACGATGGCCCTCAACCACCCTAGGATGGCATACTTTATCATAAAGACCCTACTCACTCTACTTCCTTGGATATGTAGAGGTGTGGGCTACAGTAAATCCCATGAGTTTTTTGGTGTGGGTTTTGGGATACAGAGGATAAAGGAGATTTTTAGAAATTACCACTTGGGGGACCACTTGGCGGACCTGTAAAAGTGTACTGTGAGTAAGGACCATTATTCTTTCTCCTTGCCTGAACCCGTTAGTTACAACCTTGCATGACCTTAGACCACTTGCATATTTTGTGTGGGGAATGGTGTTTTGTGGTATTTCTGCCCCACCTTCCCTCTAATGCTTCCAACAGAAATAGAGTAATGTTTGTGAGTTTTTCGGTAAACAGACAAAATATCGACTACAAAATATCGAATGGACATAATATCGAGTACAAAATATAGGCTGGACAAAATATCGAATGGACAGAATATAGACATCAAAAATATCGTTTTGAAGGTAAGTAATTTAATATCGAATTTTAAAATATAGATAGTCAAAATATCGAAGTACATAATATAGGTTACTAAAAATATCGAACATTTAATAATATCGAATTTTTTATAGTGTATTTTATGTGTTAAAAGTGTTTATTTATGGTATGATGTAATTTAAGTAATGAATTTAATGTTATTTAAATTTTGCGTAATTTAATTCTGTAGCGGGTTGTGGGTTACAGGGGAATAGGGTTGGAAGTAATTTAATTATAATTAATTAAATATGTACATTTATTTATTGGTATTTGTTTATAATTAATTGTTAATTAATTTTTATTTTGTAATTAAATTTTAATTGCCAATTAATTTTATTTAATTGATTAATTGATAATTATGTTAATTTAACTAATTTAATTTCTGTAGCGGGTTGTGGTTTTATAGGGGAATAGGGTGGGAAGTAATTTAATTATAATTAATTAAATATGTAAATTTATGTATTGGTATTTGTTTATAATTAATTGTTAAATAATTGTTATTTGGTAAATAATTCAAATGTAATTGCCAATTAATTTTATTTAATTGATTAATTGATAATTACGTTAATTTAACTAATTTAATTTTGTAGCGGGTTGTGGGTTTATAGGGGAATAGGGTGAGAAGTAATTTAATATAACTAATTACATATGTTAATTTTTTTGTATTTATTAGATTTTAATTGTTAAGTAACTTTTTAATTACTAATTAATTAATTGTTAATTTGTAATTAATTAGTAATAATAGATAACTAATTGTAATGTTTAATTTAAATTAGTATTTGTAATTGATTAATTATTATATTATATTAAATTGGTAATTACTTTTAATTATTTTTTTATAGATATTAATATCAATATTTGTTTAAATAATATAAGGAGTATCTACTTTCCCTACTGTTGCACTCACTGGAGTGGGAATAGTAATTTTTACCCCTACGCTATCCAACGCTTTCCCTACTGTTGCACTCTCTGGAGTGGGAATAGTAATTTGTACCCCTACACTATCCAACCCTTTCCCTACTGTTGCATTCTTTGGAGTGGGAATAGTAATTCGCTATCCAACGCTTTCCCTACTGTTGCACTCTCTGGAGTGGGAATAGTAATTTTTACCCCTACGCTATCCAACCCTTTCTCTACGGTTACACTCTCTGGAGTGGGAATAGTCATTTGTACCCCTACGCTATCCAACCCTTTCTCTACTGTTGCACTCTCTGGAGTGGGAATAGTATTTTTTACCTCTACGCTATCCAACGCCTTACCTACTGTTGCACTTTCTGGAGTGGGAATAGTAATTTTTACCCCTACGCTATCCAACGCTTTCCTTACTGTTGCACTCTTTGGAGTGGGAATAGTAATTTTAACCCCTACGCTATCCAACGCTTTCCCTACTGTTGCACTCTCTGGAGTGGGAATAGTAATTTTTACCCCTACGCTATCCAACCCTTTCTCTACTGTTGCACTCTCTGGAGTGGGAGTAGTAATTTTTACCTCTACGCTATCGAACGCCTTATCTACTGTTGCACTCTCTGGAGTGGGAATAGTAATTTTTACTCTTCCGCTATCCTACGGTAATAATATTGGATATTTTTTAACTATATTATGTTACTATATATATATCAATATTTTTTTAAATAATATATGAAGTATCTACTTTCCCTACTGTTGCACTCACTGGAGTGGGAATAGTAATTTTTACCCCTACGCTATCCAACGCTTCCCCTACTGTTGCACTCTCTGGAGTGGGAATACTAATTTGTACCCCTACACTATCCAACCCTTTCCCTACTGTTGCACTCTTTGGAGTGGGAATAGTAATTATTACCCCTATGCTATCCAACGCTTTCCCTACTGTTGCACTCTCTGGAGTGGGAATAGTAATTTTTACCCCTACGCTATCCAACCCTTTCTCTACTGTTGCACTCTCTGGAGTGGGAATAGTAATTTGTACCCCTACGCTATCCAACGCTTTCCCTACTGTTGCACTCTCTGGAGTGGGAATAGTAGTTTTTACCTCTACGCTATCCAACGCCTTACCTACTGTTGCACTTTCTGGAGTGGGAATAGTAATTATTACCCCTACGCTATCCAACCCTTTCTCTACTGTTGCACTCTCTGGAGTGGGAATAGTAATTTGTACCCCTACACTATCCAACCCTTTCCCCACTGTTGCACTCTTTGGAGTGGGAATAGTAATTCGCTATCCAACGCTTTCCCTACTGTTGCACTCTCTGGAGTGGGAATAGTAAGTTTTTACCCCTACGCTATCCAACCCTTTCTCTACGGTTGCACTCTCTGGAGTGGGAATAGTAATTTGTACCCCTACGCTATCCAACCCTTTCTCTACTGTTGCACTCTCTGGAGTGGGAATAGAAATTTTTACCTCTACGCTATCCAACGCCTTACCTACTGTTGCACTTTCTGGAGTGGGAATAGTAATTTTTACCCCTACGCTATCCAACGCTTTCCCTACTGTTGCACTCTTTGGAGTGGGAATAGTAATTTTAACCCCTACGCTATCCAACGCTTTCTCTACTGTTGCACTCTCTGGAGTGGGAATAGTAATTATTACCCCTACGCTATCCAACCCTTTCCCTACTGTTGCACTCTCTGGAGTGGGAATAGTAAGTTTTTACCCCTACGCTATCCAACCCTTTCTCTACTGTTGCACTCTCTGGAGTGGGAATAGAAATTTTTACCTCTACGCTATCCAACGCCTTACCTACTGTTGCACTTTCTGGAGTGGGAATAGTAATTTTTACCCCTACGCTATCCAACGCTTTCCCTACTGTTGCACTCTTTGGAGTGGGAATAGTAATTTTAACCCCTACGCTATCCAACGCTTTCTCTACTGTTGCACTCTCTGGAGTGGGAATAGTAATTATTACCCCTACGCTATCCAACGCTTTCCCTACTGTTGCACTCTCTGGAGTGGGAATAGTAATTTTTACCCCTACGCTATTCAACCCTTTCTCTACTGTTGCACTCTCTGGAGTGGGAATAGTAATTTGTACCCCTACGCTATCCAACGCTTTCCCTACTGTTGCACTCTCTGGAGTGGGAATAGTAGTTTTTACCTCTACGCTATCCAACGCCTTACCTACTGTTGCACTTTCTGTAGTGGGAATAGTAATTATTACCCCTACGCTATCCAACCCTTTCTCTACTGTTGCACTCTCTGGAGTGGGAATAGTAATTTGCACCCCTACACTATCCAACCCTTTCCCTACTGTTGCACTCTTTGGAGTGGGAATAGTAATTCGCTATCCAACGCTTTCCCTACTGTTGCACTCTCTGGAGTGGGAATAGTAATTTTTACCCCTACGCTATCCAACCCTTTCTCTACGGTTGCACTCTCTGGAGTGGGAATAGTAATTTGTACCCCTACGCTATCCAACCCTTTCTCTACTGTTGCACTCTCTGGAGTGGGAATAGTATTTTTTACCTCTACGCTATCCAACGCCTTACCTACTGTTGCACTTTCTGGAGTGGGAATAGTAATTTTTACCCCTACGCTATCCAACGCTTTCCCTACTGTTGCACTCTTTGGAGTGGGAATAGTAATTTTAACCCCTACGCTATCCAAC
Source organism: Lissotriton helveticus (assembly GCF_964261635.1). Lineage (NCBI taxonomy): Eukaryota > Metazoa > Chordata > Amphibia > Caudata > Salamandridae > Lissotriton > Lissotriton helveticus. Next base: position 1,309,284,727 of record NC_136059.1, on the reverse strand, counting down.
GCTTTACCTACTGTTGCACTCTCTGGAGTGGGAATAGTAATTTTTACCCCTACGCTATCCAACCCTTTCTCTACTGTTGCGCTCTCTGGAGTGGGAATAGTAATTTGTACCCCTACGCTATCCAACCCTTTCTCTACTGTTGCACTCTCTGGAGTGGGAATAGTAATTTGTACCCCTACGCTATCCAACGCTTTCTCTACTGTTGCACTCTCTGGAGTGGGAATAGTAATTTTTACCTCTACGCTATCGAACACCTTATCTACTGTTGCACTCTCTGGAGTGGGAATAGTAATTTTTACTCTTCCGCTATCCTACGGTAATAATATTGGATATTTTTTAATTATATTATGTTACTATATATATATCAATATTTGTTTAAATAATATATGAAGTATCTACTTTCCCTACTGTTGCACTCACTGGAGTGGGAATAGTAATTTTTACCCCTACGCTATCCAACGCTTTCCCTACTGTTGCACTCTCTGGAGTGGGAATAGTAATTTTTACCCCTACGCTATCCAACGCTTTCCCTACTGTTGCACTCTCTTTTTTTTTTTTAAAGTTTTATTTTATTTTCACCTGGTATAAGACTTCAAAACATTAAAAAAAAAGAATTTTTTGTTTTTCCAATCCATCAAGTATATGACATACATAATACAAACATAAATAGATCACTTTTCGAATTACTAAGTATAAACGGTAAGTCAAATCAGAGAGCTCAAATAGACAATTAAACAATTAAAAGTAGTCTTTGGATACATCGGTTCAATTCTAGGTTCCCCCAAATTTTCTCAAATTTCTTTAACGATCGAGCACCCCATAGTTCTGCCAACGTGCACTATTCATTGACCAAGTACCACCATTCCAAAGCATTGGGTGGGTTAGGGTCAATCCAAGCCCTGGCTAAGGTTAATTTGGCACATGAAAATAGAATTGATAACAGTATCTGATGCGGCTTATTTGTCAAATGTGGGCCTAGTATTACCATAGGTGCCGTTATTGGAGAGCTAAGAATATTTTTTGCAACTAAAATTTTTTCCACTTCTTCCCAAAATTTCCCAAGTTTTGGACATGAAAACAGCATATGTACAAGGTCTGCCGCATATTCAGCACATTTCGGGCATTTGGTTTTCTCTCCCAAGATATTATTTGAGGACCATTTAGAAACATTTTCTGGGGTATAATATAACATATATATGGTTCTATATTGTTGTAATCGTAGGCTAGATGATCGTACGTGATAATGGATATTAGTGTAAGATTCACTTATTTGTTTTCCTGTAAAATTCATTCCAAATTTTATATTCCATTTACTAGCTAGTACATCGTTGTCATCAGATCTTAAACCTATAAAAAATGTATATGTCGAGCTAATTATAGATTTCTCTTTTTTAGAGTTTAAGAAGTCCCAAATACCCCCGCTCGACAGAGTGTTAATTCTGTTCTTTTGCACTAGAAAGTCATAGATTTGCATATATTTAAACCTATATATTTCAGATAATCCATATAAGTGTTTTAAAGTAAAAAAATCCAATATGCCTTGAGAGTTATATAAGTCGCCCAAAACCATTATTCCTTTCAGTTGCCACCTTCGTGATTCCCCGCGCTAAATATGCTCGGAAGACCAGGGTTGTTCCACAAAATTAATTGAGAATGAAATATAGTGGTTTTACAATAACCGAGGATATCCTTCCATATTCTTACTATATCCCGTGCAGTCTTGAATTTAACCCGTTTGTAGTAGTTGGGATCTGTGATATGGAATAGAAATTGTTTAGAATCTCCCTTTAATAATAAATGATGATAGAAAAGCAGGTCCTCTGCATTCAGTAATGATCGTATACGTCTTACAAATGAAGCCCAAAAGTATAATTTCATGTCGGGAAAATTAAGACCGCCAGATCCGATTTGATTTTTCAATGTCTTTAACGATCTCCTAGCCTTCTTGTACCCCCAAATAAAGTTACAAAAGATCCTATCCAATTGTTTAAAAAAAAGCCTATTCTGCGCCAAAGGGATTGATCTGAATAAATATAAGTATTTTGGTATAATTTTCATTTTTATCAGATTTATTCTACCAATTAGATTTAGTGGGAGTCGATGCCATTTTTTCAAATTCAAGATGGTATTTTTCATTAGTTCATTATAATTGATGGTATTAAGTTCTTTAATGTTTGAGGTAATTTTAACTCCAAGATAAGTCGCCATCTTACATATTTCAGGCACTGGTTGAGGGGGGACGAAATTAGCTATTATTTGGGTTTTATGAGCATTTAATTTATAGCCTGATACGATGCCAAATTTAGATGCCTCAAAGTTGATAGCTCTTAGGGATTCAGTTGCTTCAGTCGAATAGATAGCGATATCGTCAGCGTACGCAGTAATTTTTAAGCTTTGCCTACCAGTCTTAAAGGGTATTATTCCTGCCTGAGTATCCAAAGCTTTTAAAAACGGTTCCAATGAGAGGGCAAATAGTAAAGGTGACAGGGGGCACCCTTGACGCGTGCCCCTCCTAATTGGAAAGCACTGTGACGTGAGACCAGCATAGCTGGTGTATGCAGTTGGATTGTCATAAAGTGCCCGAATCCCGTTTAAAAAATTTCCACCGAACCCCTTTGATCCCATTGTATGCCATAAATAGTCCCATCCCACCCGATCAAATGCCTTTTCGGCGTCAAGCATTATCATGGCAAGGGGGGTAGCCTCTACCTCTGCTATGTCGAATGCTGTTATTGCCGTGTTGACATGAGCTGATGTATCCCTCCCTGTTATAAACCCATGTTGCTGCGTGTTTACAATTTTAGGCATTAATGGTGCAAGGTTTCTAGCCAGACATTTTGCAAAGATCTTTGCATCTACGTTGATCAAGGAGATCGGTCTATATGAACCCATCTCCTCTTTAGGTTTACCCTTTTTATGAAAAAAGATTATTTTGGCTTTATTCCAGGAACAGGGGGCTGACCCGGTTCTGCCAATATGAATGATTACTTCTAAAAGAAAGGGTGTTAACTCGTCCAAACATAATTTATACATTTCCAGAGGGATGGTATCCTCAGCCGAGGCTTTTCCTAAAGGCAATGATTGTATAGCCTCCTTTAGCTCTTCACTAGTTATTTCTATAGTCAGTTCCTCTGCTTCGTTCATTGTTATCTTATTCGTTAAATTTTCTTTTAAGTAATTCTCAATTATATGAACATTAGGCATGTTCTCCGGTGTATACAGAGTTTCATAATATTTAGCAAACTGTTGGATTATATCATCTGGCTGATTGTATCTCTTATTATCATCCCCCAAAATTTGGGAGATCGTAGATTCCGCTCTCTCCTCTGCTACTTTAAATGATAAAATTTTCCCGATTTTGTCTCCACCCTCGTATTGTGAGAGTTTATATTTATGGATCTGTGCACTTCTTTTTTTTAGGAGAATTTCTTTGGTCTTACATTTTAGCTGGCTTAGATTTGCACTGATATCCAGAGTGGATAGGTTATCTCTTAGAGCTTGTACAAGCTTTATCTCCTCGGCGACGATGTCAGAGGTCAGGGATAAATTATGTTTGAATCTTTCGTGATTTTGTTTCAAGACAAAAGTTTGCGTAAACCCTCGGATACTGGCTTTACATGTATCCCATACTGTTAAGCATGAAGCAGTATTTCTATTAATAGTCAGGAATTCTGTAATATGTTGTTTAAGTTGTGAAATGAAAGTCGTATTAGATAATAAATTCCTGGGAAATGTAAAAGGTCTCGGAGGTTTACGATTCAAAGAAGTAGTAAATTCAATCATAATAGGGTTGTTATCGGATGTTATACGTGGAAATATTACCATTGATGTGGATCTCATCAGTGAATCTGAAACAAAAGCCATATCTAAACATGAACATAGCCTGTGGGGAGCTGAATAGTATGTGTAGCCGGGAGAGTTTGGATATAGCGAACTCCATACATCTTTGACATTGTGTAGTTTACATAGATCTAAAATAGATATTCTAGTTTTGGGCATTCGTTTGTAATTACCCGGACGTGTAGTATCCGTTTGACAGTTCAGAATGCAATTGAAGTCACCCATAATTATTACTTCTCCCTCCCAGTCTAATAAAGCTATATTTAGCTGTTCGAATATTCTAGGATCTTCTTTGTTAGGCCCATACACAACACAGGCTACAAGCTTCACATTGTTAAAACAGAGTTGGGTAATTGCCCACCTGCCCCATTTGTCACATTGTGTTTTAATTATTTCTACCTTCAGCCTTTTGTCTTTTAGTATAGCGACCCCTCTTGTAGGGGAAGCAACAGCTGAGTTGATTATCATCTCAAAACCCAATTGGCTTAACAGTTTCTTATTTTTATCTATAATATGAGTTTCTGACAAAAATACTAAATGAGGGTTGTATAATCTTAGTTCTTCGGCAACTAAGCACCTTTTACGTTTGTTGTTCAACCCCGAGACATTCCATGCCAAGCATTTAATATTATGCATCTCTAATGTAAAAAGTAATGTCGATGATCAGCCTTATCATGTATAGTTCCAAGTAAAGAATATATTTTACAAACATAAATCTCACATCAAGTCCTTCTACCAGGTTGAAAATATTTTTTTTCCTTTTCCCCCGAGCCCTCCCTCCACCTTCCCACAATTCCCACACCCTCCCCTGTCTGCGAAGGCCTACCCCCCCTTCCCCCCCTTACCTACTGCTGCCGTTGATAAGGCAGCGCCTGCGGCAGTAACCGATAAACCCTCCCCCCTCCAACTGGAGCGTCAGCTAATAGCATTGCTTTCATCAACACTAATGTTAACCTCAAGATAACGCTTTATATTCGGATGTATTATACCTCCAATACGATCTAGCAATACTAAATATTTGTAGAAGAAAAGAAAAAAAAGGCAAATATTAAGTGTTTGAAATTTTAGTGTCCCACCTAGATCTTAAGTGCCCTTATTCTCCGTATACCCCCTGCCCTATACCCCTTCATAATCCCATTTCTATTTATCTAATGTTTCTGTATCGCTCATGCAGAAAAAAGTATAAACCCCCTCTCTTTCCTTCAGTCTTTACTCCTACTAACGCTATCTAAATATGACTATGCCGCCCGTGCTTCACTTATGAGAGAAATATAAACCCTCTCTCATGCCTTCAGTCTTTACTCCTGTTGACGCTGGCTAAATATATCTGTGCCTCCCGTACTTCACTAAAGAAGTTTGTGCGCCCTTTCATGATCACTTTAAGTCGGGCAGGTCCCTGTAGATATGCTAGGCCTCCCAATTTATTGATTGGGTCGATTAATTTACGCATTTCCCATCTTTTGTCCATCGTGATTTTGCTAAGATCTGACCGAGTGAAGATGGGAAGATTGTCAATAGTTATTGGGGTATTGGGTTTAGCTTTTTGCCACACAGCTTGTCGGAGCAGAAAGTTACCAAAATGTATTAAGAGTGGACGTGGGAATTTACTATTCTGGCGTTTTTGGCCAAGTGGAAGTCGGTGTGCTCTTTGTATTTGGGAGTCCCAATCCCAGTCTGAGAGGTCCGGGAAGGCGTGAGGCAATAATTTCACCAAAAAGGCCCTTGGGTCGGACCCCTCTAGCCCTTCCGGAATTCCATAAAGTTTGAGGTTGGATCTCCTTTGTCGATTTTCCAGGTCCTCGACTTTCCCGTGGAGTTGAATTAATTCTGCATCGTGGCGCCCCACAGTAGCGTCTAACCGTTGCGTTTCTTCTTCTACCACGACTGTGCGTTGTTGGAGCTCTATTATCTCCTGTGTAACGCCCTTTAGCCTTTAGTATGGAGGTTAGATCAGTTATGGAGGTTTGCAGTCTTACATTGTCACTTTTCAGTTGCTGATAGTGTGCTTCCGATTCTACCCTTTGACCTATCAAGAGTTTTAATATAGTGTCCAGTTGGGGATGTCTAGTATTTCCCAACCTGATCTCTTCCGTTGAGTTGGTATTCGTGTTTTCAACAAAGGATTTATTTAGGTCAGTATCAATATCCTCAGATATCGGTGGATTAGAAGTTGTGGCAGTTGATAGGAGAACTTTTTCTCCTGTGGTCAACTCAGAAAGAACATGGCTGGGAATTTGCGTCATAAAAGGCCCTATTTCGGGGACATGTAGTGCCTCATTGTCTGTAGGGCTGCCCCCAGAGAGCCTTAAAGCCATGCTCTTGACTAATCCCTTGGCCTCAATCCACCTTCTTAGTGGGCTTTTGTCGGTGACCATTTTTTTTGTAATCAAGGGGGCTGCTCCTGTAGCCAGGCTGGACAAAGCTCTCACTCTCTTCTTGTGAGTTGTCTTGGCTTTACCTCTGCGTCTCTGTGGTGGTAGCCTATTCAGGGACTTAACTTATCCGTAGACTTATCCAATTCCTCCTCTATATCGTCATCACAGTCCTCAAAGGAGAGAGGTTCCTCTGCCAAATCCAAGGTCTGTTCCGAACCATAATTACCCATTAAGCACGTTACAAGACCACTGTTTTCTTCTGCTGTGCCTTTGCCTGTGTCTGTTGGGCCTTCCATCCTCGAAAACACAGCTATATCCTTGGGGATGGAAGTTGAGGAGATGGCTAAAGCATCCGGTAATGTCTTGGAAATATTTAATGAATGGGGCCCCCCATTTGCCACCTTTATTCCTTCTGTTGTCTCGAGGTTTTCTAAGGTCTCCCGGGTCTTACTGCCTTCAATAAGAGTAGGAGATGTAGCTGATAGAGTAGATAAAGCAAAGTCATCGTGATTTGTATTATCCAATATCATGGTATGTTGGATAAGTGCTACTACCCCATCTTCTTTAAGGAAAGAGACTTTATCTATACATTGCCCAGGTGAGGAGAGTAAGGCCACCTGTGTCTCCCTTTCCTTTTCGCCATTTGATGCTATAGAGATGGGCTGTGTTCTGGTATTCAGCGGGGGGTCCCGCACCTCCCCCGAAGCCACCCCGGCTTTACCACTATCAGTTATGTCTGCACCTTTCTGTGCCTTTTTAGGTATTGTCCCGCAATTCAACAACAGAGGAGGGCGCAGGATCGTCTTACCTGTCGCCTTCCTATCGCTCCCCTTCAAAATAGCAGCCTTGTTAAAAACATCCGTGTCTCCTTGGGCCGGTGCTGCCATTGTTGCCACTACTGCATTTACTACAGTTTTCTCAGCCCCCGCTGCCGTCGTCATATCTTCTATTGTCACCACAGCCGTGGTAACCAAAGTAGCAGAGACTGGGGCTGCAGCTATTAACGTGGACGTAGGCTGGGCGGCCGCCGCCGCCGCTGCTGCTGTTGCGGAGGGTTTGGTGTTCCTCGTTGTGCGCGGAGGATGTTTGGGCGACATAGCTTCTGGTGATACAGTTGCACTCCACGTGTTAGTCAGACCGAACAAATCGATACTGGGTCGAGCGAGCCGGTTCTCAAACCAGTCCCTCAACGCTCGCCAGATATTCGTAGATAGCCACAACATCGGTCAGCAACAATCATCCAGTGAGAATGATGTGGGGCGGTGTGGAGCGCTGGAGAGCTGACCCGGGTGAGTTGTTTGGAGGTAGAAGCGGCAGATGCCTCTGCGTCGCTATGCTAATCCGATTCAATCAGTCGGTCGGGTCCAGTCCGATCCGAATTTCATTTCATCTCTCTTCTTTCCAGTTACTTCCTCGCCGTGTAGCTGTCATTAGAATCTCGATTTACCCCACATTCAATCCGCAATCTTAGGGGTTTAGAGGCTCTAATAATCCGCTGACACCAGTGTGGAGGGAGAGAGCCGCCGGTCTGCCGCACAGCAGAGTCCTCACTCCGCCATCTTGGACTCCGCCCTCACAATCAGGCACCAACCCCTGGAATTCTTACCGTACTGTTGCACTCTCTGGAGTGGGAATAGTATTTTGTACCCCTACACTATCCAACCCTTTCCCTACTGTTGCACTCTTTGGAGTGGGAATAGTAATTATTACCCCTACGCTATCCAACGCTTTCCCTACTGTTGCACTCTCTGGAGTGGGAATACTAATTTGTACCCCTACACTATCCAACCCTTTCCCTACTGTTGCACTCTTTGGAGTGGGAATAGTAATTATTACCCCTACGCTATCCAACGCTTTCCCTACTGTTGCACTCTCTGGAGTGGGAATAGTAATTTTTACCCCTACGCTATCCAACCCTTTCTCTACTGTTGCACTCTCTGGAGTGGGAATAGTAATTTGTACCCCTACGCTATCCAACGCTTTCCCTACTGTTGCACTCTCTGGAGTGGGAATAGTAGTTTTTACCTCTACGCTATCCAACGCCTTACCTACTGTTGCACTTTCTGGAGTGGGAATAGTAATTATTACCCCTACGCTATCCAACCCTTTCTCTACTGTTGCACTCTCTGAGTGGGAATAGTAATTTGTACCCCTACACTATCCAACCCTTTCCCCACTGTTGCACTCTTTGGAGTGGGAATAGTAATTCGCTATCCAACGCTTTCCCTACTGTTGCACTCTCTGGAGTGGGAATAGTAATTTTTACCCCTACGCTATCCAACCCTTTCTCTACAGTTGCACTCTCTGGAGTGGGAATAGTAATTTGTACCCCTACGCTATCCAACCCTTTCTCTACTGTTGCACTCTCTGGAGTGGGAATAGTAATTTTTACCTCTACGCTATCCAACGCCTTACCTACTTTTGCACTTTCTGGAGTGGGAATAGTAATTTTTACCCCTACGCTATCCAACGCTTTCCCTACTGTTGCACTCTTTGGCGTGGGAATAGTAATTTTAACCCCTACGCTATCCAACGCTTTCTCTACTGTTGCACTCTCTGGAGTGGGAATAGTAATTTTTACCCCTACGCTATCCAACCCTTTCTCTACTGTTGCACTCTCTGGAGTGGGAATAGTAATTTATACCCCTACGCTATCCAACCCTTTCTCTACTGTTGCACTCTCTGGAGTGGGAATAGTAATTTGTACCCCTACGCTATCCAACGCTTTCTCTACTGTTGCACTCTCTGGAGTGGGAATAGTAATTTTTACCTCTACGCTATCAAACGCCTTATCTACTGTTGCACTCTCTGGAGTGGGAATAGTAATTTTTACTCTTCCGCTATCCTACGGTAATAATATTGGATATTTTTTAATTATATTATGTTACTATATATATATATGTTTTAACAAATATGATTGTAAACATTTTTTTTATAACTTTAATTAATTATTTAATTAATATAAGGTAATTTAAGTATTTTTAAGTATATTTTAGTAATTAATTTTTAATATTAATTTAATGTAACTTTTTTTTAATAAAGTCGATATTTTTATAAACTATATTTTTGTAAACGATATTTTTTACTCGATATTTTTGTACTTACCTGTTTGTAGATACAAAGTCGATATTATGTCTGTCGCTATTTTTTCGCCGATATTTTTGCTAGTCGATATTGTGTCCCTCGATATTATGTCAGTGATCCGAGTTTTTCCATAGCCAGTTTTCACACTTAAAACTACACCAGTCTTTTCACACTAACTCAATTTGTGAAAATTTGGTGTAAAACTCTTAAGAATGTTTCTGAATACTCCCAATGCTCCAAGTTTGTGAGTTTGTGCAACATTCCATGTGGACACTCCCCACTCCTGCCCCCCCCCCCACCACCACCAGAACACCTACGTTATTTTTGGCCGGGCAGATACCTAAGGCAGATATGTTGCCTTCTCCTTTGCTTTTAGGACTGTGTTCTTTTCTTAAAGGCTTTGTCATCTTTCCTGAGTCGCATAATTGGTGTCTCCTACTCTCAATTGATGGACTTTTTGATTTTATGTAATAAGGTTTTTCAGAGAACCATTCTGTTTCCTACTAACCTTAATATGTACGCTCAATCCTAAGCACTCTCATGCTATTAATCATGAAAATGGCTACACAAAAAAGGATTGTGGAGACGAGGCTATCATGAAGAGGTGGCGGGGGTACCTAAAGCATCATTATTGCAGCTACCCGCACTCACAAAATAGGTCTCAAGCCACAACCAAATATCCCAGCAAGAATAACCTTAAGACATGTAGAGTATAAGTATGCGCCACTGTATTCTGAAATAATTGATGAAAAAAGCTACTGCTGTCTGAAGCAGATTGCTGCCGCTCAAGCCACGTCATTCAGTTTTGTGACAGAGAAAGTGCACAATTACCACTTCTGCCCGACAAAACTCGAACTTAAACTAGAGTTGGTCTCCTGTGCAGCAACCACAAAAACAAGTCCTAAACAAGCGTTCGCCTCGGCAGCAGGGGAGGGGGCCTGCGCGTTTCCCTTGCGGGAGCGTGCGACCATATGGTGCCACCATATGGCGCCGCGCGCTCCCGCAAGGAAATCGCCAGACGTGCACACATTGCCATTACATGCAATGCAACGTGTGCACGTTTTTGTCCCCAAAGCCGTGCCGATGGCATTAGGTCTCTCTCCTATGCAGCGCATGCTCGCTGCGTAGGTGAGACCTAAAAAGATGGGGTAGTTGAAGACTATTGCCTAGATTTACTAACATTTTGTGTCAAGGTTACGGCACTATTTTGGCACAGCCATGATGCAAAATTCTGATCGAGATTTACGAAGCCATGCAATTTGAATCACCTTTCAAGACTTTGTAAAAAAAATTAAAAAAAACTCAAAGGTGCGCTCTGTTACACTGCTTTGGGCTGGCATTAACTGGGTGCCCATGAGCTTTTCCATACATCCACCCATGTATTTTGAAGCAAATCCAAATTTTCTAAATGTGGTAAGCCAACCCAGCAAGGAGATAAATCTTCACTCATCCTCGTCACTTCCTCTTTCCATGTGTGTTTCATTCTGCAGCACCCACAGAAAGAGGAATATGCCTCTCAGGATTGGTAACCTCCATTCTCCTAGTAAAGTGGTGTTAAAATCGCATCAGAATCTGACTAATGAGACTCATCTCAGGGCATTAACGCTCGAGACTTGTTGTGCACAGGGGCTCCAGACTCTCATGTGTCGCACAGGGCACTGGCTCATGATCATGTAACTGATGGATATGTATTAGACTTGTTCTGACTCAGGGAGAGGTTTTTAGGAAAAAGTATGGTTTTATAAATAGAATTTAAGCTATTTAAGTACATCTTCTCCCAAGGGTGCGGAGTAGGCATTCCAGAGTAGAAAATCCCTGAAAGTTTGTGCACATCCACAGAAGTACTATGCAAGCGGAATTGACTTTGTGTGTGAGTCAGTAGGAACACTGAAATGTTTTCCAGGAACAGTCCCGGATCCCTTTGTGAATTCCAAAAGCAAAACATTCAAAAAATGTCCTATTTTCTTTGGGAATCAGTCCAAGGGTACTTGGCAGAACAGCCGTACAAACATTTGTGCACCCGAGCTGTGTGGTCATTGACTTAACAGCAGTCAGGCAGGACTTGGATTACATTTTTCATCATAAAAACATGTTGATTGTGGACACAGTTGATTTGATGTTGTCTAGCATTCAATTAACTTAAAGCAGATAAATACAATGACCAGAAAACATACCTACCACATCCCCACAACCTGCCAAAGGTATTTTGGAGAAATGCATGGAACACATTGGGCCGATATATTATAAGATTTTAATGGGGTTTGTAAAAGCAATTTACTTGGGTTTCTCTGCAAAAATATTAAAAAAATTGGGGCCCTCATTTTCGGGGAATTGGCACTGCCCTATGCCACTGTGAAAGGGCAGAAATGCACCTTATTTAATAAAAGTACAATGCATTCCTGTCCTTTCCCTCTGTGCTGGTGCACAATTTGCTGCCTAGCACCAACCCAAGCACCCTTGTGCCATGGTGCAAGGGTGTCTGTGTTGCATGCAGGATTGTTTTGCACAGGCAGGGCAACCTTTCTGCACAAAAAACAATCCAGAGAGGTGATTTTCTCTTTCCATGTGTTTTGCAGAATGCAGCACACATGTAAAGAGGAAAAATTGAGGAGAAATACAAATATTTCTCCTTGTTACACCTGCTCTGGGGAGGCTAAAAAGTGTTGGTGCTGCCCCAGGTTTACATGAATGGGTAAATCTGGGATTGTGTCAAAATCCATGTCAGCTACATGGGAAAAGCAATCGCATCGCCCATGGATGGCCTTCCTGGCACAGAGTAAGGCAATGCAGCGACTTGAGCTGTTTTGTCTTACTCCCTATATATGAGACCATGCAAAGTCACGCAAAGTGGCTTTACGTGGCCTTATAGAACTGATTGAGAGGCTTGTGCTGCTGGAACATCAAAAACAGAAACACACCAGTTGGGCAAGCCCCTGGGTTTCAAAAGACACAGGCTTTTGATGGGGATAACACTACTGTATAAAATTTAAAGACACTATCAATGAAAGTGTTGTGATTCCCCATCGAGATATTTTGCAAAATTAAGGGTAACACAGAAGTAGGTGCACTGCAATGGAATACTGGATCCCCCAGGATTTCCCTACACACACTTTGCCAAGGGGGTCTATGACGGTGGCACAGCTCTAACAGATGTGCATAAATGCTATTGGGCATCACAATTATTGGCGCCGGGCGGCAAATGACTGGGCCTTCTTCATACGGGGGTCTTTCTCTCTGTAGGTGGGTGGACATGCAATGGGGACTACGGGTTACCTTAAGGCCCTATTTGGGAGCCAGTGGTTGTGTAGCAAAATCATTCAAATGTAAGCCTAGGGTTGAAAATGATCATAATAAAATGTACCCATTTCCCCCCTGGATGAGAGACATGCTTAAAGAAGTACTGCATATGACTTGCTTTGTTAAATCAAACACAATAGCTATAACTACTGGGTGATGTTCTTAGCATAAATAGGTTAAAACATTTTGCACAAAGGCAAAATAAATATAGTCTTACAACCACTGAGCTGTTCCAATATTTGGCATTCTGGCATGCTGCGGCTGCCCACATGACCAGGGATATGTCAATTCCAGAAACCTCTCCAGTGGAGAATAGAGAATTAAGGTAAGTATTACCCTAGGAAAGATGTTTCTTTATGAGACAATGGTTGATAAATCACCTGACATTTGCAGGCTCAAAGCATAATAAGAAGTGGACTTTGAGCAAATAAATAGTACCGAATAGGAAGAGACTTGATGATATCTCAGGGAAGTGGTGGTCAGGCCTGAATTTTGATTGGATATTTCACTGGAAATACTGCACTTGAATATAATTAGTGAAGCTTGGTAGATCCAACATTGACCTGTGTATTAGAGACTGGGGTCAAAATGGTTACTTTTACTACATTATTTGGACGTGCTCAAGGCTGAGACTCTTCTAGGATGTGATCAGGAGCTGCCTGGTAACTAGGATTTCCTAAGAGAGTAGGTTGAATCTATTCTTGCTAGGCTTTATGAATGATAACACTCCACAGGTTTAAATACTGCTAGACTATCCGGGTCAGGGATGGTTTGCGGGGCAGTGAAATCCCCTATAAAGATGAGTGAGAATCCATTATGGATCAGTGTATGACTGAAGAAAAAGACATTTATGAAGAAAGAGGATCCCCTCGGAAATATAATAACATCTGGTATGATGAATCCGTGATCTGACATGATCAACTACTAGACATGGGGACGTGATGAGTGATGTTATTGACCCTTTGTGAATACAAAGACATTTCCTGGAGGTTTTTAGAGCTGAACAGTCTTCAGGGCAGATTTACAAAAGCATTTATGAGTACATGAAGTAATGGGGAATAACTATGTGGAATCAGGTTTACCGGCCAGCATTCCTTATGAAGCTCCCAATTCAGTGTGGTTTAACTCATATATGTCTGCAAGGGGGCTGTAGAGGGATTGGAACATAGGTGGTGTATATGGCAGAGGGAATGGGATGACGTCACAGAGCAAGGGATAGTATTACATGCTTTCTTTTGCCTTGGCTTAGGGTTCAGTTTGGGGCTGCAGAATGGGTGCGAGGTGTGATGCAACCCTTTACCAAAGAAATTTCACCCTCCGTTTTTTCCTTCAAGTCACTTGTTCTTGCACCCAAGAAGTTCAGGTGCGGGAACACCGAGCCACTTTAAGTGGAATTCCACCCACAAATTCCGCTCTGCACATCATGTACCCAAGGCCACGGGCAGAAGTGATTTGCTAGAAGGGTGTAATATCTTACAGAATTATTTTTCAGAAAAAACATCATGAATCCAACAAATAAGATAGGAACAAATAAATAATTATCACTGCTGATGTAGGTAATGGACAGCCATGTGGGTGGGAAAAGATTCCATTTAACTTCTTCTCCTGCCACAAAATAACTGAAGAGGGGGGTGACATCAACAGTGAAATATCTAATTGCCACTACAATCAGATGATTCATTCTTCATTTGTTTATTGTGGAAAGCCCTGGGGAACTAGCCTCACTGAGCACACATATCATCAACAGGCCATTCAGAAATGGCATAGTTCCCAGGGATCCGAAGAATGTTTGGGTGATCCCTCTTATGAAAGAAGCCACTTCAGGCATTTGCTGGAAAATAATCTTGCCTATTTGAATGGAAGTCAGCTTACAGGCCAGGTTGAACCACTGACGCAATCCTCCTAGATGTGCAAACATCTATACTTGAATTTATTGAAAAGGGATCAATAGCGTTGTTTCTATTACTGGACCTCTCAGTCACATTCAACACTCTTGGACACTTTACCTTGATCAAGAGACCTGGAGAAGTGATGGAGGTATATAAGGGAAGACTGGAGGCTGGTACCGTTCATTGCTGTCAGATAGCCAAGCTAGAATCCTGATTGATCAAACCATGTCAGATCTAGAAAGAGTGCAAAACAATACACTACCAGGTTCTTGCCTTACGCCTGGCTTTATTTTTTTACATATTTATGTTACGTCTCTGCATAAGATATTACATAATCTAGCTCTGTTAGTTTTACTAAATACACTGATTGTACTCAAATGGTGTTTGTTGACTTGGAATTGAGAAAAGGATAGGAGAAGGGTAGAGAAGATTTTTAGTGACAATGACTACCTGAGCCTCAAGAAGAAGATAATTATTTCTTGCTCATCACCGCTATCACGTTGCATATTAGCAATAAGACTAAAGAGCAAGAGCCCATATGTACGAAGCTTCCAGTTTGCATTTCCTAAACAGCGCATCCTAAGAAATCGCTATTTAGGAAATGCAAAATGAAATGCACAAAAATTGAGGTTTCCTACAGAGTGGCAATCGCTATTAGGAAATTGCTATTTAGGGAATGCTAAACCATTCAACCCTATGGGCCCTATATGCACGGATGGTTTGGCATTGCCAAATTTACGATTATTAGGAAATCGCAAATTTAGAAAAGCAAAACCAAGGGTGCCTATGGGCCTAAGGCCCTCTCTTGATGCACCCCAAAAAACAGTGGTGCACAAGTGTGTGTGTGCTCTATGGCACTACCAAAACTGCAGTTTTGGGTACCTTTTCTTAATTTGCATACAGTTGGAGTCGAAGGTAATAGCTTTTCTTAAATGCCCATTTCCCATTTAGAAAATGCTTTGTACATGTGCTTAGGAAATGGAAAATAGGGAATCCCTCTTTACGATTTCCTATTTAGGGAATCACAATAAAGCGATTACTACTGGGTAGAAATCGCATTCTGCGATTCGGTACCTGCCTTTGTACATTAGGAAAGGCTGTTTTGTATTTCTTAGCAGTCCAAAATTGGGATTTGGTCCGTTAAGAAATACAAAAAGCTTTTGTACATTTGGCCCAAATTGACGGCCCTGGGCATTAGTTTAGCCTCGCAATGGGGAATTAATGAGCAATTTTTTCATCTGGTATCAAAAACTAACTACGGCTTAAAGCTTCCAAGGTGTATCTAGCCACTACAATCACGGGGAGCTGAGTTACTGTAACCAGGCAATAGTGGAGTCAACTGTTGCCTATTCTAACATCCTTTATGTGAGGATGCAGTGCAGATCATCCAGAACAGGACCAAATACTGACTACTAGGTGCACAACTCACCAGCCTTGAGTAAGCCGCACTAGTTGCCAGGGAAGTACTGGATTCATTTTAAGACAATGACGGTGATGTGCAAATCAGGACATGGATCGGCTCCAAAGTACCTAAAAATGCCTCATGTATTTATTCCTAGCAGAAGCGGCTTCTGCAAGTAAAGAAAATACAGAGGGCAAGAGGGAAGGCATACCTTACTACTGGCTGTAACCTGAGGAACACACTTTTGGAACAACTAAGAAACTAACAGGATATATGGTCTCCAGGAGGGCACTACAAACTCACCTATTTTAGTAGGAGTCTTCCTGAATTGAAATTATTTAGTTGCCCGACGATTGTTTTGGGATATGTAAATAATAAATTACTTACATTGAATTGTCCTGTCCTGGCTATGGGCATTGCTACACAGTCAAAGCTAACAGTTGTGCGGCTGTTGTGTGCAGATGCCAACTATGTTGAGGTTCTTCTGCTGGCTATGGTACAGAGACACAGCTTTGATTGAAATTGAACGGAGATAAAACCAAAGTTTTAATTCTGGGTCAAAAACTCGACCTTTGGTGCTCCAAGCACTGGCCTTCTGAGATGGGTTTCTTCCCTCTCCCTTCTGATCATGTCTGCAACCTACGTTTTACCGTTGACAATGCTTTGACTATGCAACATCAGGTAAACAAGGTTTCGGCCATCTGCTTTACTATACTGCGATGGCTTAAGAAAATTATCTGGATGCTGCCTTGTGACACCCAAAATTCTGTAGTCCATGCCCTCATAACCTCTCGGCTGGACTACGGAAATGTTCTTTACCTCGGGGCTAACAAGGCGGTGACAAGACGTCTATAGCTAGTTCAAAATGCCGCCGCAAGACTGCTGTGTAAAATCCCCAGATCGAGCCACATTTCAGGACCCCTTTGTGATCTACATTGGCTCGGGTTGAGAGTCGTATTAAATTTAAAACCCTGAGCTACATGTCCAAGATCAAAGCGGGCTCAGCTCCCCTTTACCTGCAATCCCTTGTCCATACTTACACTCCTTCACGCAACCTTAGATCCTCGGACCTGGCCTATTTTATTGTGCCTAGAATTAGACGCGCCAGAATGGGAGGCCGGTCTTTTGCTTACTTGGCCCTACTCTTTGGAACTCCTTGCCCCTGAGTATCCGTATTGAAACCAACTATGTCCGCTTTCGCAGAGCCATTAAGACCTGGCTTTTCAATCAATAATCTCCAGTAGCTGCTGAAATGGTGGCTTCCAAGCACCTTGCCTGTCTAGCGCCGGGAACCCCTTTTTGGGGAGCTGTCGCGCTTAATAAGCTGAAATAATAAATAATAAATTGATTAGATAGGCTGTGATGATGGGCAATCCCCTCCTTTTTGGCTCCCAACCCCCAATCCTGCTGAAAATAACCACGCCCCAAGTACATGGCAGGATTATATTTCACTTGGATGCCTCGGATTTGGGCAGCAAAGAAACTAGCAAGAGGCTCTGTTAGAGAACTGCTACCCATCTGAAAGACAAAATATCCAACTAAGCCTCGGTTTGGAGTAGAAGACGATCTTTTCTGTGGTGGAAAGGCATCCTTCAGCCTCTACATATGGCAGGAGCTGTGCTAATATAGTACCAATCTCCCTCTGCCTCTAATATACACACTAATATGACAGCTAGCAGGGTGCCTCCAGGTAGCATGCCACCAAGAATGGACAGGCCGTTTATTCCACCGACCATTTCCCCGGTGGGCTGCAACCACTGGAGGACGTTTGTTTGGGGAGGGGAGTCACTCCTCATGCATCTGGTACTTTCAACAGGGCCCCGAGGTTGACTGTAGCAGGCACGGGGAAGCTTCAAGAGGGAGAAAAAGAGAGTGAGTTAGGGGAAGGTAGAGAGAAAGCGATCAGAGAGTGAGAAGAGAGGAGAGAAGGAGAGAGTGAGATTGGATAGATGGATGGATGAAAAGAGGAGACCAAGCTGCAGGCTGGTTTGAGCATTTTGCTAGGGCTGCTTTTGGTTTCCCAATTCGGCCCTGAATGTCACAGTAAGAGAGGGTCGAAAGATCTTCATGAAGTACTTGAGGGGAAACATATTGAATACCCCCTGATCAGTGCTTGAAATAGAAAAAGTATAAGTGCATGTACTCTATACCAGAGTACCTGCTTGTTTCTGAGAAGTGCTGGTACTCTCCAATTAAAAGCATTGTATTTCTCTTGAGAAGTGCAGGTACTCTCCCTCTCAAAATAAAAAAGTGCTGTACTCAGTACCGGACAGTACCAGCCCTTTTAAAGCACTGCCCCTGATGCCCGCAAAGAATACCAGGGTGTCGCTGTTACTACATAAATCGCTAGTTTTCATGTCTGTACGATTCATCCCGTCCTGTTATCAGTTTTGTAAATAAATAAAGACCTGGAGAACAATCTTACCAAGTCCTGGCATCCATTTACATTGCAAAGCCAAAAAACAGAAACCACACCATGCAAGCCAGCATAGACAGAACACAAAGTTCTTTTGAACAATTGTACATTGGTTTTGTGTGCCATAAGTTAAAGATAAAAGTTTGCTGACCAATTTGGAGACTTTGTTGACCCCAGCAGTTGACTGTTCCCGAAATGTGAATACGTTTGCCAGGAATGGTGCTTTCCGAAGAACGTGTTACAACAGCTGATTTTGGATTAGTGCTGCTCTTTCTCATGCAAATGCTTTTCAGTGAAAACAATGGAGCAGATTTATCAACAAATTGCACCATGCAAGGAGGCGCTAGAGCGAAACAACAACTAAGTCAGATTTATCAAACCACGCAAAGCCACATTGCAATTCCCTGCATGGCTTGGTAATTCTAGAGTAACACAAGCAGCACAAACTGTAGGGTTGCATTACTCTGCCCCAGGGAGGATTTCCATGGGTGGAGAATGGGTGTTCCCAGGCATCCACCCATGGATTATGGGACATTCCTATATTTACCATTACTGGCAGACCTGGGAATGGTCAAAAGGCTATGCTTCCCCAGGTGAGGCGTAATGAAGAGAAATATCTTCATTACTCTCCATTTCTTCCACTTTCTATGTGTGCTGCATCCTGCAGCACACATGGAAGGAGGGAAATGCCTCAAAAGATTGCTTTGTGCAGGAAGGCATACCTTCCTGCACAAAAACAATTGTGTCTGCAAGGCACCACGGCGCAAGGGTCCATGCATTGGTGCTAGGCAACACTTTGAGCGTCAGCGCAAGGAAAGGACAGGAATGCGATGTATGGTGTTAAATACGGCTCAGTCCTGCCCTTTCACAAGTTGGCTTGCTGCCTGCATGAAATATTGACAAATCTGCCCCAGGAATGTAGTTTCACAGGAAGACAATCTCTGAAGCTCAATTGAAAGATTCGCAAACCTGTTCTTTAACAAATTAACAACTATTTGCATCAATAGTCTTCTTTTCTACACTTAGGATAACTGGGCAGTGATTTGGCCAAGCCTCCACTGCACAGCTACGCCTATGATCAATTTTCTACACTGTCTCAAAGCGGCATCATATGATGGTGAGATATTCCTCAACACTCTCATAAACTCCCCTCGACTGCACTAATCGCTCAGATAAACTCCTTTCGCTATACTAATTTCTTACCCAGACCTCATCAACACCTCAGACCACACTTGCACATTCAACTCCTCCCATATGTTTGCTCTCCAGATCATTCCAGTGCATTAAAAGATACCTAGACCCAATTGAGCTTCGAAATAATCAATGAGTCATCCAACATAGATTCATTCACAAGGTCCTGAAAATAGCATTGGCACCCTTAGCACCAAGACAGTAGGTCCTGCAATGTGTCCATACTGTAGCACAGAGACCACAATTGTCTGCGGCACCCATGATGCCAGAGGATGTTATGTTATGTTATTTATACTTATAGAGCGCACTGCTACCCTGGGGTGTCCTGGCGCTAATCACCATCAAGTGTATACCCTCACGCCTCTTCACTAATCTTTAATTCTTGTTCCAGTGATCTTCAGTCTCTGGGGTTTCTACTGGCAGAACAAGACATTAAGTCCTACAAGTATGTTCACAACATGCAACTATACCAGGTGCTTAATTTGTGCCGATGCTTTCCTTTGCTTAGCACCAGCACTTATTTATCAGGGCCGGGTCCAGAGACCTGAGTGCCAACTAATATCAACCACGACTGCACAATGTGTGTCTGTGTCACGTCACCTAATAATATGTGTTCACAATCACAGTCACTCACTCTGTCACCTTCTCTTCGAGTCCCCGGTGGAGAACTGAGAGTCGATAATAAATCCATGCCCCTTCAGTCAGTGTTTCTAGTGGGCGGCCCACTGATTGGTCTGGATTTGGTCCTGCTGCAGCCACACAAGCGTACATGCTGTAACCTTTTTAACACTCCATGCCGTCGGCCTGTCTTTACTATCACAAGGTACACAAGCAAGACGCACAGGCACCAGCAGTCCCGTCTGACCAACACTATTATTTGAAGCAGCATGTTGTGTGCTGAGTGCAGCAGAAAGCTTGGCTCCTATAATAAAGGCAGTAAACTTAACGTGCCTGTCTCAGAGTAAGATGGTCCATTGTTTCTTTCCACAGCCCCTGATAACATGTGCCGATGGCTGTCCGTTGGCTTTATTGCTCTATTGTGTGTCTTGTTTTCACAGCTCATTCAAATCTTGAAATTAACACACTGCGTAGTATACCGACATGTTGTGTCAGCAATATTTTCATTTGTCAGCCCCATTGGTCCTTAATCATAAACATTGGTGCTTTTCATTAAGGGCACATTCGTTATAGTAGGCACAGGGAGAAGTGATTTGCCCCAGAATCACAGAATGCAGGGACGCCAAGATTCTAACCTGGCACCCCAGTCGGCAGCTCTAGCCATTACCCACATCGTCTCACCACTTTCATGGTTAGTAGTTGATTCTGTTTTAGGCAGCACTAACAGGGGACATGGCGTGGTGCAAGCTGCTTCCTGACCTCAAGGTATATATTGCTGACGCATTATTAAAACTTGGAAACTTCGCAGTTACATCAGAAGCTAAACTCTACCAAAAAAGAGTTTATTTTCATCCACAATGGCAAACTCCAACCAAAGACTAGACACTGGCTTTGGGTGGATCCTTCACAACCTTCTCTCTCAACGCTTAGTTCATGCATGTCTACATGAAACAATTCATTTCACTCAAAGAATGAAATCTCATCTTGCTTGTTATGAATGAGCTGAGCCTCAGATTCCAGATCAAGTCACTTCTCCTGACCTACACTTCATGGTACACAAACACTCATGCTTTCATGCATCAACATGGGCTTATTGGGCTTGCAGAGTTCACTCTCACTCCTTTTGGGTGCCATATTACATGCTTTTTAAACATTCAATGTAAATACTACCCCATCACCTCACCCACCAGAACCTCCACTATCATATTAGGATCAAGTTTTCCAGCCTAATATATCATATTCTCCATATCAAAAAACCACTCTTGGGCAGCACCTAAAACACTCACATCACCAACATAATGAGAATAGAGATCTCCAAGGAGTGAATTAAGAATTGACGGAAGGAGAACTATTCCCGCTATGTTCAAGGGCTCTAAAGCAACCTCCCCAAAACCTTACATTCATGAGAGAGAATGGATTAAAAAAACACAACTTTCCCTCAGATCACATCTGCATCCTCTTAGCCACAATTTTGTAAAGGCACTTTTATTGGTGTAATTATGGGTGGTGCGTCTTGTAATCTGCTCTCTTGTTTTCAGAGCTTTTGTAAATGCAATGAATGGGCCCACATCAAAGTGTGATCGCATTTTATGTGAAGCAATCCATGCCTCCCTACTATCCCAACCTAGGGTTAGGGGTAGGAGACAGCAATTATCTGGGCAACAATGCAAGAGAAATCCAACCATAGTATGTTCCACTTGATGAGACAGTAGGGAACCAGGATCTAACAAAAATTGGGGTCACACAAACAAGATCTGACTGACTCAATCTAAAGAAGGAAACCAGATTGTGTAGTTAAGACAAAGGGCCAGATGTAGGTAGCCCTTTACCGGTCGGAATCGGCCGAAAATACCGATTTTAGGCCGTTTCCGACCGGTAAAGGGCTATGGAGATGTAGGGGCACAAAAAACGGACATTTTCGGTAATTTTACCGATTCTGTAAATTTTACCGATTCGGTAAATTTACCATTCGGTAAAAATACCGAAAATGTATTTCGTGATGTAGGTAGCACTTTTAACAGTGCTACAGGGCCTTTAGAATTCGGTATTTACCATGCAATACAATTGCATGGTAAATAACGAATTCTTGTGTACATGCACATCTGTGCATGTACACCTGTGCCATGTGGCACACAGACATGCCCTAAGGGCATGTATGTGTGCTACATGGCGCAAACGCCAGTTACAGGGGTGCAACAGGGTGTCAAAGTGACACCCTGTCCCCCTTAGCAATTCGGTATTTTTACCGATTCTGTAAATACCGAATCGGTATTTGCTATTGAATCCTATGGGCTTCAAGGCCCAAAGGATTCAATAGCAAATACCGATTCGGTATTTACCGAATCGGTAAATACCGAATCTTACCGATTCGGTAAAAAATACCGAATTTTTACCTACATCTCATTTACCGATTCAGAAATACCGATCAGTAAAATTCGGTATTTATGAATCGGTAAATGAGATTTACCTACATCTGGCCCAAAGTTCCTGGGATGTGCCAGACTGTCAAACAATGCAATTGTGCACTCAGGTGCAAGTCATTGAAAGATCACAGCGGAGAGAGGTATATAGGGCCAGATGTAGGTAATTCATATTTACCGACTCTTAAATACCGAATTTTACCGATTCGGTATTTAAGAGTCGGTAAATATGAAGGGGGGAGATGTAGGTATTACAGATTCTGTAAATACCGAATCGTTAAGATTCGGTATTTACCGAATCTGTAAATACCGAATCGGTGTTGCCCATTGATTCCTATGGGCCTTAAAGCCCATAGGAATCAATGGGCAATACCGATTCTGTAATTACAGAATCGGTAAATACCGAATTTTGCAAGGGTGCAGGGGGTGTCACTTTGACACCCTCTGGCACCCCAAAAATAGGCATGTGCGCCATGTGGCACACAGACATGCCCTAAGGGCATGTCTGTCTGTCACATGGCTAGGTGTGCATGCACACATGTGCATGCACACCTGAATTCGGTATTTTAACACCCAATTGGATTGGGTGGCAAAATACCGAATTTGTAGGGCCTTTGGGACTCAGAAGAGTCCCACCTACATCTGGGAATTACCGAATCGGTAAAAATACCGATTCGGTATTTTACAGATTCTGTAAATTTACCGATTTGGTAAATTTACAGAATCTGTCAAATCTGGCCCCCTACATCTCAAGATGCCAAATACCGGTCGGAAACGGCCGAATTCGGCCGTTTCCGACCGGTATTTGCCACCTACATCGGGCCCTGAGTCTTTACATGTGGAAGGGAGTCACTGGCTCTGAGATAGACAACATGTTTCAGAGGCACCTTATTATATACCAGATTTTCACATAATTTAGAAAAGCAAGCATCCTTCCCATGACCCGAAGCTCACATTAATGTTCATTTTTATTGTCAATATCACTATATCATTTGACTATCAGTGTCTTTCAAAAAATAAATTGAAACGCCTTGGTGATCTGGCTGAAGAGTGGAGTGGATGACTTAGGAAAACCTCCCCCTTCAACAGCCCTGAATAACAAGAGGACATAATGGCCACCAATATCACCATCAAATCTGAGTAAATTAGGGTTCTCTTTGCTGGCTAAACTGGCTTAGAGGGATACCAACTTGAACAGGTAGCAAAATGTAAAAAATATGGCTGATAGGCCTGTAATGAGCTAGAAAAAACAAGTTTCCCGAGACTTGCCTAGCAAGGCGACTGCAAAGGTCTTGGGAAGGTTAAACTTTACTAGCTAGCCAGTTATCAGAGAGTTAAAGTGACTGGAGGTAATTTGTTTTAGGTCTAGATCGTCTAGAAGTATCTTCCTGCAAGACACAAAATGCACAATTATTAGCAAGGTCTAACCAACAAACAATACACAGCATGCTATGTTTGTCTGGTTAGATCAATTAGAAAATACAGTTTGGGAATTAGGAAGCTGTAATAATATTAAACTGATTTGGTGTAAGAATCCTGTTGGCTACAGGTGAAAGCCACAAGGCGGCTTCTACAAAAGAAAGGTACCATTTGCAGTTCAAATGCAGGCCCCACATCTTCTGCAGTCTTCAAGGTAAACGGTAATTGTTGAAAATGTGGAACCCGGCAGATCCCCACAAGGAAGAAGGACGTTCTTAGCAAAGGTGTGATCACATCACAAGACAAGACAATGAGATGTATGCGACTTCCCCTTATATTTGGCTTATATTTCAGATGTGTCATGAAAAGTGTAGCTTATATGTGGGTGTACAGTGACCATGCAATTGATGTGCTCCTCCTGGGAGTGATTCTTCACCATCTAGACTCTATTGCATCATAAGAAAGGGAAAACAATCTTTGACATGGTTTCTTCCAGTGTGTGCTGCCTGGTATTGATGTACATCACACGCTAACGTGTCTTTAGAATGCATACTGTGGGTGTATGACATGCAGTGCCATGACCATTCAACAATATGATCCCCCAATCTTCAACTTTCCCAGGATGTCACTCGCTGGAAAAACTTAGACCTCAAATATAATGTCAGAATTCTGTTCACATGTGGAGAAGTGAACATGAAAGAAATCACTTGTCTTGTCGAAGTAATGCACATGTAAGCATGCACACAAAAAACCCGCACAAACTTATTTATTGTGGGCCATAACCAGAAGTTTGTATCAGTGTGGGTCAATTTCAGTAGGGATTGCATTGCACTGCCGTCCTGCTTCACTGCCATGCGCACATGCTTAGCTCGATCCTTCTTAGGATATGAGATGCTCCCCTCCTAAAAGCATGGCTGTATGATAAGGCCTCGAGATCATTAGCTACACTAGGAACATATTTTGATTTTGCACATTTCTGAATGTCTTTAGGTTTAGATATAGCACCCTGTCGCTGGTGTGAATTGATGAATTCACGCCCCTCACTGGCCCTAACAGACTGTCGGGACAATCGTGTTGGTGTCCATGCACGTCAGTTTCAGCACCTCCTCTGATTTGTTCACTTGTTAACTCAATGCAACTATCATTTCCCATTTTGCCACTTTCACTCAAATATTTTGCCTTGAGGTACTTCCACAAATGAGGAGCTATTTTTACTAAAGGTGCCTAGAAGGTTCCAATCATAGTATTTTCTCTTCAGCTGTGGCACAGTCCAACAGTGGGGTGGCAAAACACTCTTTAAATGCAAACAACGCACAATGATTCTACAGTGATGTGGCCATGCACATAAATATCTGTATTTTTCCCATATATTGGCCTCAGACTTTTCCTCTTACTTTCTTGAATGACCAACATATTTGTAACAAGTCTTGAATGCTTTTGTATAATCTGTCATTTTGGCCTCATGCCTCACTATGTCTTTAACTCATTGATGGAAATGTAGGTTCCATTGAACTGCTTGTGGTGCTGGTGTAATTTAGAGAGTTTTATTTTGTGGTTGGTGAATTGTATCTGCCCTTATAATGTCTGTCTGCCTTTGTGTGTCATTCCCTGTCACCTCATGGTGGATGTGATTTGTTGGTCAGTGAATGTTGGTGCGGGGTCTTGTGATTTATCTCTTTGAGAACATAAAAGGTCACGCAACTGTGTATTCAAATGCCTACACCGCACTGATATCTCCCCGTCGAAAATTGCAAGTGGCTGATGGCTCTTTCATGTCATAGCTATTAGTATCCAAGCAATAATCGCTGTAGGGTTACTACTCCTTCTATTGGATAGCCAACAAAGTAGTGAGTGGTTCTGGATGAATAAATGTATATAGCATATATTTTATGTTCCAAAGAATGTCCGACCTAAAGTGTCATAAGACCTAACATAACAACTGGTTGAATCACATCTGCAGTTTCTGAACTACACCTAGAATCACTTTGTTGCCCAGTTAACTGTTCTAGAAGTTTTTGGAAAAGTCATAAGGCGTTCACTTTTACTGAGACTTAACTTAAATCTAAGCACTGTGTTTGATCTAAGTGATAGCCACAGTGAACATTTCTAGATCTGTTGTGTCCAAACAATATACTTTGCTTCCATTAAACAGTAGCAAAATCTTGTTGTTGGTCATATGATATAAAGCATTGACCATCATCAAAATCTGAGATTTTTCTGGCCCCACAGTCCTACCATGACTTTCAATGCTCACAATGAAAGACAGTGCAGTATAGAACTGGTCCCAGTAGAACAATTCTTAGCAAAACACACACTTGAAACACAGTAAGCATAAATACACTAATACGTTGTAAATTTTGAGTCCAATGTTATTTAATCACATTGAACATAGCAAATGATTATGAGTCAGCAAATAAATAAAAGGATATGCCAAAGGAAGTGCCCCATGTAGGGGGGGAAAAGGAAACAGAAAAGGAGAGGTATTGTGCATCAAGTGAGGGTTGGAAAAGTGCAAAGGAAAGAGAGTGACATTCTATTCAATTCAATTCTATACTGTACTGTCTCATACCCTGGTCCCAGTGGCTTATTTGAGTTCACCCTTTCCTTGTAACCACAATGAAAGACAGCAGGGAGTTTGCCTTGCTTCAATGGAACTGATGTTAAGTGTACAGTTGGAATTTTGAGGACTCTTAATTCTGCGTCTTATCCTTTAGAAGATTGCTTTTTATTTTTTTGAACTATTCTTGTATTCTTACACAATGTGTCCCAGGACTCCATTTTGCTGTACATATTAAGCAATGTTGTCAAACTGAGATTTCCTTGAGAGACGAACATTACATTTTTGCCCATTGAGATCCAGTAATATAGTTTTAGCTTAGAGGAGGCCAACCTCTTCTAAGCAATGACATTTATCAGTGACATTTATAGATGTTGGAAGATCTCCGGGCATTTCTATTATTCCAAAAAAAATGCAATAAAAATATCTACTTTTTAAAATAAAAATACAAAAAGAATATAAGGAACATAAAGAGGTATTGAATCAAACTAATACAAAAACATTGAAAGTATTATCATTCTAGGCATATTCATACACCCAAAAAGGGAAATGAATAAGAGTGTCCCTTTGCATTTTGCAGATATTGTGTGGTGGAAACCACCCTGGAGTGTGAAGAATATATGCCCAAACTAATATAATCTGGATTTTGGTAAAGATATTTTAGCCTGAGTTTAAAAGTGATATTGGCTTGTAAGACTTACTTTTTAAAGGATCTGATCCTTGTTGTGTGTTGTTTAAACAACAATCATAGCTTGCATTCATGAAATGGAAGTTTGTTTCATAGTAATAATCTTCGTAATGATCCACAAAAGTAACAGAAGAGCCTCTTGCACCATTGCATTATAATCCTCAGCAGGAATAATTTCTAAACCGTGTCATGAAGGTGTATTTTCATGCAGCACTCAGTTGGGCTCCGTTTTTGTTTGAGAAGTTACTTTCTGAAGTGCATATATTTTACTCGGAATTTCTCTCAGCTAATGTCTGTGGTACAGAGAGCAATGCTCGAAAAGTTGTGAGTTAAACCTATGCACTATACAAAGTGTGGTTGCATTAAAACTGGAATCCAGCTGTGCCCTGTGTAAACACACACTTTCATGGTACACTGTTGCCCACTTTCACAAGATCATGCCCTCAACTCTTCCAACAGTTAACCATTTGTGCATCTCTTCCCAAAAATCTCCCTCTACCCATGAGAACTCCCTTTTTGTGAACTATGTTCTTATACATAACCAAATATGCAAACACAGCATAAGTAGATTCAAAAATCTGTTTCAAATGATCTAGTGTCCATAATATGTTTCTCATAAGAAATGACCTGATCTTATCACTCCTTGCTACAGACTTTTGCTGACATAAGAATGCTATGATTTCTATGATTCTATGATTTCCTCCCCTTGTGTCAATTCTTTTAGGGGAACCTGCTCCCTAGAACAAAAAATGAACTTTACTTCAATAGTAACATTTTGTCTAGTATACTTTTGAATGACAGCCTTAGCCTGCAAATGTTTTGAATCTATTGATCACATTCCACATGCAGCAGTATTTTTCTTTGTAACTTGAATACTCTAAGGAAAAAAGTAAACATAAAGAAAAGCTGCTCTTCTCAGGTGGTAGAGCTCCTCAGATCAACCAGGAGAAATAGCTTATCTCTTAGAAAAAAAAACATCAGGTTAATGAGAATAAGTAACAAGCGGCTAATATTGTGTGAAAAGGGACCCTTTGTGCCCTCTTTATTTCTCTCCTAAAGTCATACATTTTCAAACGCCCCAAAATGTCTTTGCCAACAGTTCACAGATACATTTTACCAGGAGTAATTCTTCAGCTCTCCCTTATTCCCCAAATCCTTCATGTTGTTACATCATTGCTTGTCCTCCCTATCTTCAAATTTTGAATGAACAGTTGATCATCCTGTGTCGACTTCTCTTTTTGTAGCTGTTTGGGAAGAAACACCTTCTTTTCTCTGTACACCTTTCATTAATCTTATAACTCGTGAGCTGATTTCATATTTTGCTGCTGCATTTGAGTCTATATAGTTTGAAAAGTCTAATTTGCAAAAAAGACTTTCTCAAAATCCTCTGTTATTTTCTCCTTCTACAGGTGGTCAGTTCCACTATTGTAATAGGATTTGGAATTTACTTATGTGTGCATCAAATGATGGGTTAAGAATCACTAATTCCATAGCTATAGGGATGTAGTTCAACATTGCAGCTTCTTTGACTACCGTCCCCATTTCAGGGAAGTGTATTGATGTTTTAGCCATGCTTATAGTTTTTCTGATTTCAATATTGTGTTAAGAATGTTGAACTCCGTTGACATTTTAATAGATGGCGAAATTCAGATTCTGTTTTTCTGCTCAATGTAAAGTGGTACGTACTCAGTATCGATATATATCAAAATGGCAATCATGTTTGATTGGTACAGGTTCTACATGAGGAGTAACCTGCTATCACTTAAATCAATCAATGAGTATCCAGATGGTCTAGATATAAGGAAGAATCAAGATGATAATGTTCGTAGAAGAATTTGTTTGTATGTTGAGTGGTGGATTTGGAAGGATACTTATTGTAGGGAATTGAACATTACAAAATAGCGAGGACTGACGCTGGCAAGAATGCAGCTATATTGATGTGGATGTGAGGACCAATGTTAGAAGAGGGATTGGCCTTTATAAGGGTTGACTGTTCCAAAACAGCATTTTCTAACAGTTCTGATAGCGAGAACAACATACACTACACCGCATCTACAGGTATGGGGATCAAAGCGAAAAGATTTTGTGTCTGCGATAATAAATATTGGGTAGGTCCTTTCAATTTGTAAAGAGATGACTGCATTATGTTTTTGGGATGTGTGAGTGATGGATTGCATGATTTTAGAATGGTATCCCTGTTATGAAAAGATATGCAGTTTATTAATGTTGTGCACATTTGTAAGTGGTCAGTTATGGGGTAAACAAGGGGCTGACTTATTTTATTTCAGCAATCAAAAAACGGGGGGAGGTAGAGGTTAAGGTTAAGTTCACCATCTTTACTGAATGCAGTTCCAAAATATCCGGAATACCTCCTTTGTCTTAGAGCAGTTTCTCCTAAGTTTGAGAAACTATCCAAAAGGGAGGTTCTCCTTCAGATGTCTCGGATGGAAGCTGTTGTATAGGAGTAAAATGTTTTTTGCAGTGGGTATTACGTGTGTAGTTGTCTTTAGTAAGCCATCAACAGCCTAGATGATAAGGTCCAGAAATACCAGTTGTGACCCCAGTACTAGGGACACCATACTCATTACAGTTAGGTCTTTCCCCAGTATTAACCCCTGATTTTAAAACATACCGACTAGGAGCAGTAATAAAATATTAGTTCACTAGCTAGGTATTTTCAACCTACACTCCACATCACTGCACCACACATATTTTCAGAAAACAAAGTGCTCCTACGTAGTTTGCATGTTGCAGCACGCCTCAATTTGCAGCGGATTGAGAGGACCCCAATGATGAAGCATGCCACCTAGGGGTAACCCTGGTGGGTGAAGGGACTCGAGAAAATAATTTTTCTTTCTGGAAAGAGGGTTTTTCACACATGTTCAGTGGAATCCCTGTTCTTCCTATTGTTAGGTTTCTAATTCCGGTATTCCGGATGTTATGGAACTTATTTTATTGCAGGACATCTTGTGGTGGAAATGTATCAGGCATAGTCACTTTCTAAGACAAAGTAGTATATTTGGTGGAAGGGATGTTCAACTGTGAAAACACGGTTTGTGGACAAGGATGTTTATGGTTAGAAGTTTGAAGATGGCACCCATGTATAAGTACTACTTGTCCCAGTGACTTTATAAGGAATATATTACTTTCTGTGTAAGTATCTGTTTGTGGCAGCTAGTGCTGTGGAGTCACATGATTTGCCATCCAGTTTTAGGTCTGGATGCGTGCAAGTTGTTTTTCTGAAAAGAAACCTTTCGAGTCACAAGGTAGAGTGACTCCTCCTCTTAGTGATAATGAGCATGGGCATCGACTCAATTGTTAGATTGTTTTCCCACAGGCGGGTGAGAATGGAGTGTAACGTAAGTGTAAGTAAAGAGATGTTCATGTGTATAAGAAGTAAACTGCTAAGGCCACAGGTGCCCGGGGAGGAGTGTGGGCACATGGGAATCTCCAGCACTACATGTCATGAACAGATGCTTACAGGAAAAGTAACGTATTTCTTTTGAGGCATGTTTGGCTGTAGATACACATGCTTCACATAGACTGTAAAGCAGTCCTCCTATGAAGCAGTGGCTTACCAGTGAATGTTGCAGTAGTTTGAGAAAATGAGCATAACATTGCCTGTTATACATTGCTTGATTCGTGCTAAAACATCTACACAATAATGTTTAGTTACAGTGTGTGGTGAAGACAAGGTAGCTTCTTTTCATATGTCAGTTATTGGAATGCTTCCCAGGAAAGTCATTGATGCTCCTTTTTTACAAGTGAGATGTGCTCTAGGAGGTGCAGGTAATGTTCCTTTTGTTTAATCATAACAAGTCTGAATGCACTTAACTATCCATCTGGCAATACTTAATATGGATATAGAATTTCCTTTATGAGGTGGTGAAAAAGCAACAAATAGCTGTTTAGTGTATTTAAAAGTATTAGTCCTATCAATGTAGAACATAAGGGCTCTTTCGCCATCTTATGTGTAATGGGGGGCAGTCAGGCATGCCTTCACGCAGTACACCATGCGCACTGCAGTTATTCCTGTAATTCAGCCGGAGCAGCGGAAGCCAAGTGAAGCCAGGCCCAGCAGCAGGATCAGGACGGACACCGATTTGGGAGGAAGGTAAGTCTAGCTTTCTTCTAGGCTTACTACATGGGATGGGGGTGGGGGCTGGAGCTTTAGTGGGAGGGGGTTGGGGGCTGGGGCTTTAGGAGGGGTGCTGGGGGTGGAGGGTGCTGCGGGGGAGCACTCTGCCAGGCCATGGAATTTTACAGAGTTTTCCAGTAATTCCGCGGAGTACCACTACGTGAGCTCCGCCCACCCTTACTAATGTGTGGAGAACTCTCACTGCAACTGAATCTGGTTGACGGAAGAAAAAAGACAACTCAATGGATTGATTAGGATGAAAATGAGTGACAACTTTTGGAGAAATGTAGGCTTGGTGCAGAGAACCACCCTGTCTCTGTGAAGCTGGAAGAAAGGCTTCTCTAAGGTTAATGCTTGGAGCTCAGTAACACGTCTAAGTAAACTAAGGACCCCTTTCAAGATAGAAATTTAAGGAGGCAGCTATGCATGAGCTACAATTGAGGCCCCATGAGGTGTGTAAGAACAGTGTTAAGATTCCATGAGGGTGAAGGTGGAACCCGCATTGGGACTGCTCTTTTAAGCCCCTCCATGAAGGCTTTAATGACAGGCATTTTGAATAAAGACATGCGTTGTCTATTTTGTAGATAGGTAGCAACTGCAGCGAGGTGTAACCTTATGGAGGTGCATACTAGCCCAGAGATGTTTAGATGAAGCCAATAATAGACAATATTCTGAACTGTGGCCTTGAGAGGATCAATTTGTTTGATTGACAATATTAAACAAACCTATTCCATTCAACGGCATAGCATACTCGAGTGGTAGACTCACAGACTTCCTTAAGAAATTTCATACATCCAGGTGGCAGATTTAAGTTACCAAAATCTATGACCTCAAGAGCCAGATCACAAGGTGGAGAGCCTTGGGATCTGGGTGCCTGATTTCTCCATGGTTCTCAGTGAGAAGTTCCGTCCCGTTGGGGAGCTTCTTGTGGGGTACTATAAAGAGGTCCAGTAATGTTGTGAACCACGACAGATGGGCCCATGTGGGAGCCACTAGTATTAGTGTGAGAGATGTTTCCCTGGGCTTTCGAACCAGAAAGAGAGGGAGAGGGGTAAAAGTGTAGGCAAATATCTCATACCAACCGATCCATAGTGCATTGCCTTTGGATTGTGGGTGTGGGAACCTGGTTGCAAAGTTTGGGGAGTAACCGTTTTCTGCAGTTGAGTACAAATCTATTTGAGGGAACCCCATTTGTGGAAGTATGGGAGGAGGACTTGGGAATGGATTTCCCACTCATGGATTTGTTGCTGAGTCCTGCTGAGGAGGTCTGCAGAGTTTTTGTCTGTTCCCAGAAGGTATTCTGCTGAAAGATAACTTTTGAGATGTAAAGCCCACCTCAAAACGGTCTGGATAGGTGAGACAATTGTGGAGAATGTGTCCCCCTATTTTTGTAGATAATACATGATTTGCATATTATCCATATGGACTAGAACAACCTAGCTGATCAGGTGAGGTAAGAACCTTTTCAATGCTAGGTAAACAGCTTGAAGCTCTAGGTAGTTGATGTGGAGACTCTAGTGTTTGGTATCCCGAAGACCCTGTACTGTGAAGTCTTGCAAGTGTGCACCCCAACCTGTCAGTGATGTGTCAGTTGTGAGAGTGATCTGGGAACAGGGTAGGCAAAAGGCCGCCCTACCAATAGGTTGTTGGTGTTCCCCCCTGCAAGGGTGATGAGTGTGGCAGTCTATCAACACTAAATCTTCTAACTGGCTCTGTGACTGAGACCACTGTAACACCCTTGGCATTCCTGCTGCGATCGCATCTGTAGTCATGCAGGAGGGACTATGGCAATGCAGGAGGCCATCATACACGAGAGACACATGACTGTTCTTACTGTGAGTTGTTGATTCGCCTGGAATTGTGGTATGAACGCGAGGAAACTCTGGATTCTTGCAGTATTGGGACAGGCTAATCTCACGTGTGTGTTTAGAAAAGGGCCTTGATAGGGTTGCACATGTAGAGTTTGAAGGTAAGACTTGGTGACGTTGATGGTGAACCCTAAGCAATGGCGCAGATCTATTGTAATCTGAGTGTGTTGTTGACACTGCTGATGAGTGTTGCTTTGATAAGAAACCCAAAGGAGTCGAATCCTCCATCGTGCCCACCTGTTTCATATTGTGGAGACCCCTGAGGTGAGATGTCTAGTGCATCTCCAACAGTCTGTGGTGGAGAAGGTGAGTCTGGTGGTAGCGGTGGAGAGGGTTGTGAGGAGTCAAAGTGCTAGTGCTCTGTTAGATTATTTCAGCTTTTTCGATGGTACCTGTAAGTCAAGAGCTTCCTGGAAAGGCAGCTGTCTTTTCTGTGGTGGAGGAATTGTAGCCGAAGGTTTGGCAAAGATACGGCCGGTAAGAGGCTGTATGTGGATTTGGATTTGTTTTTCATCCAGCTTTTCCAGGAGTCTTTGAAGAATGGGCTCCATCAGCTTGATGGACCTGGATTTGGAAGCCGGCTTCAAAGCTTTCTGATCCGACCCAGGATTTAGCGCTGAAGTTCCGCTCGTTGTCGAAGCGGTGCACAATAATGGTTGGCTCGGTATTGATGGTCAGCTCTGCACTGAGATGGTCTACACTGAAGACTTCAGCTTTGGTTGGTGTTTCGGCCCGAGCCGCAGGGAGGGGCGTATGAACCAGTTGTTTGGTGCCAACCATGGCCAGAAGTCAGTGGTAGACCGAGGGCCTCTTGATCAAGAGGGCCCAAGTGTCTTTTGGAGTGTTAAACACAGTGTTGAAGGACAGGGATACCGTACTCATGGGCTGTTGAGCCATTCTGACTTCCTCTAGGTCCAGATCAACCTTGAGCCCAGAGCCGAAACTGCCTTTAATGAGAGATGAATCTTCTTCTGCAAACTGTGGTTGAGAGTGTTCTTCATGTTCCAGGACATCTTGGTAGCCGAATATGTCTGGAGTGTCCTCAATGCTTCTCCACTGAATCTTGAGTCGACCTGCTCTTGGATGGTTTTTTTGGAGCGAAAGGAGCGACAGGCTTCACAATCTGCCTCGCTGTGTTGTGGTGACAAACACAGATTACAGACCAGATGCAAGTCGGTCCAGGGATATTTAGTGAAGCAGTGAGAGCAGTAACGAAGGGCTTCCATTCCATTACCAGCAGGGCCTTCTCTGGAGAACCTGATGGAGACTGAGTGAAAGTCCCCAAAGGGTGGGGACCTGTAGGCAGGGCCGGACTGGCTACCGGGCGTTTTGGAATGCTGCTGAGCTGGGGGCTGATTTCTCTATGGTGGGGGCTGATTTCGTTGATGGAGACCTGTGTGTGCTTTGAAATAAACAAAGCAAACTGAATTTTGTTCAGCACACGCAGGTCCCCATCAACTAAATCAGCTCCCAGCTCAGCAGCATTCCAAAACGCCCAGTAGCCAGTCTGGCCCTGCCTGTAGGGGCCATGGTCAAAGTGTGTTGCCTCGACGAGTGATGAAGCCATACCTCAATATGCAGAATGGGAAATGCATTTGAAACAATACTGACGAGGGTGAGAGTGTGGCATGAACCAAAAAGAGCACCATTACAGCCTCAAAGCCAAGTGCAAGCACACACATCTGAACAAGACGGGGGAAAAAAAGAATTTAACATTGGAGTCAATGCCATGCGCATTATCACCAAGAAAAGGCGTCACTCTACCTCGTGACTCGAAAGACTTCTTAGAAGAAAACTACTTGCATATATCCGGACCCAGCACTAGCCGGCAGGAGTATGCAAATAATGTTTACCTACAGCCACATATGCCTTGAACAGAAAGTATCCTTTACATACCATTTGGGATTAGTGATGTTAAGCAGTTTTAATGCCCATTTTCTATTTTAGATGTGGGATAATGCCATGATAAAGTTTCATGCAGGCAAAATCAATGACTGATGCTATGCTGACCGGATGTAAGTTTGCACCTTATTTATTGATTGTTGCCATAGCGTCACATTGTATTTGGGTGTATTTCCACGCATTCGGATAAAGTCAGGGTGATATTATTGACAATGATTTAGTATGTAGATATTGTTAAATTGCTATAAACAAACTTAACTTTTTTATTTTTACACATGGAGATTGATTGAGAACAGGCATTTAAGAAATATGTGTACCCTTCTGTGTTCAAATATAGATAGTTTCAATAAGGGATGATCATAGAATTAAATGAATTATTAATTGATGGGGTCCTCTGGGTAGCTATGTGGAGTATAGGATTATGCACTATGATGAATTATATGGGTATATAAGTTCTGCTGCCCACTATTGTGAATCATGGTGGATTTATAACTTGTGTATTGGGCATTGCCTTGTTTTTATTTATAAATAGGCGTATAAAGTATTTTGTATGTATTTCTTTACAGCCCTAACGAAGTCCGTTTAACAAGTGAAATGGGTTGGTCGGGCTGATACACTGATATTGAAAAGAGAAAACGTGAAATGTATATATTTTTACAATAGCCTGGAATTGCAAATTATTGGATGGACTTCTTGTTAATCAAGATGATTCCGCAAAATATATAATTCTAGTGTTATGAAATGATTAATAACGATAAATACATTTGAGTGATTCTCCCTATATGTACTGGTTCTTTGACAGTTCATATGTCACTTTATATTATAAACTACTCATTTTCCCCAATGATCTAGGCAAAGAGGCATCCTTTGAAGAAATTTAAAACAGACTTTTCCCTGGTTGCCAGTGCGGCTGGGGCTGTAGTTGCGCTTGTGTTGCTTATCCTGTTGATGGAGTAAATAAACAAGTAGAGATTTTAAGTGACCTGAAGCACTTCCTAGTGTAGTACCATAAGTGCAGCATTTATGACACAATCAGAGAATTGAAGGGATTCGCTGTGGGAGGTGGTGCTCTTCAGAGGAGGTGCAAGGGAAAGAACAAAAAACAGGGCACTCTTAGAGAAATTAACATTAAAAGTAAATTAACAGCACACCCCATCAAAAATACTTTATTTGACATTTTGCATCCCTTTTTACAGGGTACACCACTCTACTCTACACTATTCCATTCTGCAACACTCTATGACCCTGCACTCTGACAGTCTTCTCTGCGTGACTGCACTCAATGCCACTTCACTCTACTCTACACCACTCTACACCATTGTACTCTCCATCACTACACTCTACACTATATGACACTATAGGCCACTGCACTCTATGCCACTGCACTCTACTCTACGCCACTCTACTCTACTCTACTCTACTCTACTCAACTCTATGCCATTGCATTCTACGCCACTTTACTCAAAACCAATGCACTCTACGGTAATCTACTCTGCACCACTGTACTTTATGCCACTTTACTCTAGGCCACTCTACTCCACTCTACGACACTCCACTCCACGATACTCCACTCTATGATGCTCTACACCCTTAAACTCTGCTCCACTGGCACTCTACTCCACTGACACTCTACTCCACTCTGTGCCACTCTACTCTACAGCACTCTACTCCACTCTATGCCATTCTACCACACTACTCCACTCAATGAATCTCTACGCAACTCCCTCTATGCCACTCCATGCCACTTTACTCCACTCTTATCTATGACACACTACTACATTCTATGCCATTATTCTCTATGACAATCTGCTTCGCTGTATGCCACTCTACTCTACTACACTCTTCTTCATTCTATGCAACACCCTCTACGCCACTCCTCTGCTCTACACCACCCCAGTACATTCTATGTCACTCCACTCTACGACACTTTATTGAACTCTGATCCTGTGCTCCATTCTACGCCACTCAACTCTATGCTCTTCCACTCTATGACATGAAACTCCCTCCACAACACTCCACAACACTGCACACCACTCCATGATATTCCAATCCTCTCCACACCACACCACACCTCTCAACTCCACTGTATACTTCTCCACAACACTCTACGTCACTCCATAACGCTCCTCTCTACTCCACTTTATGACTGTCCACTCCTCCCACTCTCCTTTACCGTACTAACATTTAGCCATGCTGAATAACAGACACTCTGGGGTACAACCTGGCTAAAACCTATTGGCAAAGTCAATAGCTCTTGTAAAGGCAATACCTATTGGCTTTGCCAATGCTTGTTTCAATATAGCGCTTTTCTCACACTGCAGAGGGATAAAGTGGCCAGCCTTTAAGTAATGCTGGCTGTTGGCTGCACCATTTACCTTTCAATTGGAGTGAAAGGGGTGCTCAGCTAAATCAGTGGCCTGCACTAGACTTTATTATGTGGGGTTGGGGGCCGTCAAGGGCATAGTTGGCAAATGAACAGGAGGAGACCCTGTTCATTCAGTGTATAAGGATGCTGAAACACACAGGAAGTTGAGGGGCGTACAATGCCGTGTCGTAGAGTGCACTTACCTAAAGCAGAGTGCAGTAGCGTAGAGTGGAGTGTCTTAGAGTGCAGTGAAAAAATGCAGTAGCGTAGAGTGGTTCAGAATAGAGTGCAGTGGCATTGAGCGCAGTGGCTTAGAGTAGAGTGGGACAGAGTAGAGTGGTGCAGAGAAGCACAGAGAAAGGTCAAGGCACTAAAGACCTGCATCAATCAATCTCGTGTAGTGGCTATCGAGAGGATTTCAGGCGTGGTGCAGTGAGCCAGAGACGTGACCCTCCTACGTCCCCAATGATGGGG
This sequence comes from Lissotriton helveticus, assembly GCF_964261635.1. Lineage (NCBI taxonomy): Eukaryota > Metazoa > Chordata > Amphibia > Caudata > Salamandridae > Lissotriton > Lissotriton helveticus. The sequence goes on along the minus strand of NC_136059.1, from coordinate 1,309,246,784 downwards.
ACAGAAATCCCCAAAACAAAATTATACACAAATAGCTCTGCACTCAACTATATAAGTAAATTGCTAGTCAATGGATGTTAATGTCCATAGTTCATCACTGATAAAGGTGAAGTGGTATCTCCCAAATAAATCACGTTGCCAGACGTTTTTTCTGGAAAAATATTTTCTTTTTCTTCTTTATTCTTTTATTCAATTGATGGTTCTTAAAATCACAGCACACGATTGACAGCCAACGCATTTCATCCCACCTGGGACTTCTTCAGGGCTAAAATACACACAAAACAAAACTTATTTACAAACTATACATATTTAAAACCATATATTACAGTACATAAAGAACTAGACATTTCATACAGTGCTTTTCATGAGTTTGTACACAACGCTTTTTTTTATTGTGACTAACCCATGTCTATACATTTTAACTCCAGGGAGATAACCTTAACACAACAATATACAATGACATATTGCTCTTATTAAAAAAATCACATAAATCTTAGTATACACATATTTACAACCTTTCAGGGGGTATTCACAAAAACAAAGGTTCACAAAACCTTTACAGTGGTCTAGTGTACTAACAGTATACAGAAATTTCATTAAGTGACCATTCAAGAGAAGCAATCATTAAACAAATAAGAAAAGAAAAAGACTTAGGGGCCTATTAGGATCACTGGCAGATCGCCACTGCCGGGCCGGCGGGGTGACGATTTGCCCGCCAAATGACCCAGTTTCACGCCCGCCACATTAGTATGGCGAGGGGCACCGCGCCGGAAGGAAAGACCGTCTGCCGCTTTTCCGCCGGTCAGATTGCCGGCCAGGCGGAAAAGGCACAGGATATGGTGGCGTGCCTGCAAGCTGATCATCCCTCTCATCCATATTAGGATGCCTGCCTTTCCATGGCCGAGATTCTGCCATGGAAAGGCATGCGGGAAATCACTATGGGGGCCAATTGCAGCCCCCCGTGGGTGGCTGCACTGGGGGGTACCCATGGTACCCCCATCATTGCCATGCAAAAGGTGGCAGGCGCTGCACGGTGCCTGTCACGTTGTGCATGGCAATGCACAACATGGGCCTTAACATTGCGGCGGGTGCTTCTTACAGCACCACCCGCCACAATGTTAATGTCGAGGAGGCGCCCGCCAGTGTGGCGGGTGCATCCTAATTGGCCCGGCGGGACCGCCGCAACTTTAGCGGTCAGTCCTGTGTTCCGTTACGGTGGCGGGCGGTAATAGGTCCCTAAATGTTAATAAAGGGATGATCTAAATAATGCTGTGACATCCAATTTATCTAGCGTACCTTAGCATGTCAAGGACATGTTCCACAAGTTCTTCATGTCAAGCTTTAGTGTGGCGAAAAAATGGTACGAAGAGTAAATCTGTAGAGATGTTAAGAAAAAATAATCTCTTAAGTGTGACTTTAAATAGTTATATAGCTATTAAGGACAGGGGGTATATAGTTAGAGTCAAGTGTGCCACCTATGCCTAATTGTATTAGGCAAGTAAATCCCCAGATGTATGCCTCTTAAACAATTAAAATCGCACCAGCAATTATAGATCCGACCAGGTGTAATCATCTGGCATTGAGCGCCATCTTGGAGCGGGAGAAAATCAAACATCCTAAGAGCAGCGCTATTCAGGTACCTGGGCCTAAATATATTGGACATGTCAATTTCGATATTACAAACATTTGAAAACAAACTAGTGTAGCAAGCATCTCAATTTAGCAGTATAAGAAAATGCACTTTAATAGCAGACAAAAACCAAGAACGTCCGTCTTCGGAGACTGCAGCCATAAGTGAGAGTCAAAAACAAACTAAAGCAACAACTCCGAAGAGGAAGACACCCGGTATATGACTCTTAATCAAGTGAAATTACAACAGCAGCTATAGATCTGATAATGTATAATATTCTGGCACCAGGCACCATCTTGGAACGGGAAGATCCTAATATCATCGCCATATAGGTGCAAAAGATGACACATATTAGCGAACTATAGTGGGAGCACGGGATCACTGTAAACCCCAAAGAAACCTCTATTGTCCTCACAATAAAACACATGTATGACTTTTAAATGAAAGGGGGTCTCACCAACGTAGGTGCAGAGTAAAGTGGCATCAAGTGCAGTGGTGCAGAGTGCAATGGCATCAAGTGCACTGGAGTAGAGTGGTTGAATGAATGAAAGAATGAATGAAATCTTATACCGCGCAACTAAGCCCAAGGGAATCAAGGCGGCAGAACAGGGCATCCAGCACATCATCAGACAAAGTCGGCTTTACATATGCGCTTCAGAGAAAAGCTAGGTCTTTAGGGCCCTACGGAACAAAGCGAGTGAGGGTTGCCTTACAAGCTCAGGGGGGAACGAATTCCACATTCTGGGTGCTACAGAGGAAAATGCTCTACCTTCCCATTTCGCCTTTACAAATCTGGGGACCTCAAGAAGGTTTTTATAAGAGGAACGTAGGAATCTGCTAGGGGAATAGCGATGAACAAGAGACTTGATCCCTTCTGGGCCAGTACCGTGGAAAGCTCCATGAGATAAACACAGAGTTTAAAAATAGCCCTGGAGTGTATAGGGAGCCAATGTAGATTCTCCCGGGCTGCAGAAGCTGAGGCCAATCTGGGGAGGCTCAAAACCATCTTAGCCGCAGCATTCTGGACCATTTGGAGACGATGGATGAGACTCTTGTTAACGCCCAAATAAAGGGCGTTACAATAGTCCAGCCTAGAGGAGACTAATGCTACCGTGGCCTGTTTCCGAGCATCTGGGGAGAGATAATGGGCGAGCTTTCTAAGAACCCTAATGATGCCGCAACAAGTGGAAACAGTCCTATTGACCTGACGGTCAAAGGAAAGGGCAGTGTCCATTAGCACCCCTAAGTTCTTAGCATACTGGCGAGGGGGGGGGACATTCCCCGAGTGAAGGCAGCCACCAATCCCTTGACCAGATATCCTGATTACCCCCAAAGATCAGAACCTCAGTTTTCGCCCCATTCAATTTCAGGAAATTCTGCACCATCCACTGAGGGATGTATGACGTTATAACGCATACTTTTACTCCGCAGACCATTACAACGCGACTTTTACTCCGCATACCGTTACAACGCATAGCGCCTTGGGGCGCTGGATAGTGGTAAGTATAATTTACTATTCTAACTCCAGTCCCCGTGGACCCTAGGGAAGGTGTTGGATAGTAAATTATACTTATTCCCTATCCTAGAGCGCCCCCCAGCGCAATGCGTTGTAATGGTATGCGGAGTAATGGTCGCGTTGTAATGGTAGTGCGGAGTAAAAGATCCGTTGTAACGGGTGTATACCTCCACTGAGAGACAGCCTCCATGCAATTCCTAAAATTATGGGCAGAGTCCTTCACAGAATGAGTAAGGGAAAACATTATTTGGGTGTCGTCAGCATAGGACAGCACATCCAGCCCAAAAGATCTAACCACCCTAACAAGTGGGGCCACATAGATGTTAAACAATGTGGGGCTCAATGAAGAGCCCTGGGGGACCCCACAATGCACAGTTTTAGTGGCAGACAGAAACTGGCCCAGTTTCACTCTTTGTTCCCTTTCGTTAAGAAAGGAAGCAAGAAGGCTCAAGGCAGAGCCTCCGACCCCTATCTCTCTAAGGCGAGACACCAATATAGAAGGAGACAGAGTGTCGAAGGCTGCCATAAGGTCTAACAGGACCAATAGTGTAGTATGGCCCTTGTCGACCTGAGAGCGAATGTTGTTGACAACAGCAGTAAGCACAGTTTCCGTGCTGTGATGTTTCCTAAAGCCGTGCTGAGAGACATCAAAGAAGGCAGAGTCCCTAAGATAAGAGCTAAGATGGAAATTAAGATGGGACTCCAACATCTTTGCGGGAGCAGGAAGAAGAGAGATGGGACAGAAATTTTTCAAAACTCCGGGGTCCAAGGCAGGTTTCTTCAGAAGAGGTTTTACAACCGCCATTTTCCATGAGGAGGGAAAAATTCCCTCCAAGATGGCACGGTTCATAACATTCATGAGAGGTAGAGTAACGACTTCTCGGCAGGCTTTCAAAACTTTAAGCGGACAAGAATCCAAGGGAGAGCCCGATTTAGTGTTGTCCAGGAGCTGAGTCGTCACCCCAGGAGTTAAAAGAGGGAAAGACAGAAGACTTGGGAGCTGCTCACCAGGCGGACTCCCGGCCTCAAAAGAGGCAGGGGCAGTAAAGGATCTCATGCCCAGGTTTAAAGATTCAAGTGTGCCATAAATGTCCACGATCTTAGTATGGAAAAAGGCAGCGATGTTATCACACAACTCTTGAGATTCCACTATAGAGTCTGCTACCTGGGGAGAGGATAGGGAGTCTATGATTTTAAAAAGATCTCAAGGAGAGTTAAGGGAAGCAGTAACCTTGGAAAAATAAGCCCTCTTTTCCTCTACAATGGCTAGCTTGTATTCCTTTAAGCAGAGTTTATGTTGTTCCTTTTCCACGGGGTCGAGATGAACCCGTCAGAGCCTCTCCTGTTTTCGACACCCTTGTCTCAACTGCCTAAGTTTGTCTGAGTACCAGGGGGCCGAGGGACTCTTCCTCGCTTAATAATGCTGTTTGAGCGGGGCCAAGGTATCTAATGCCCCTGAAAAAGAATCCGCAAGTTCGAGAGCAGCCGAGTTAACATCCTGCGAATGAGCAGGCGCCAGCCCATTCAGAAAGGGAGAGAGTACCTCGTTATCAATAAGTTTAAGATTTCTTCTGAATTCCCACTTCTTGGCATCTGGCAGACAAGGGGCTGTTTCCTGGTAGGACAAAAGTAGCGGTACAGCAAAGTGGTCAGACCAGGCTAAAGGGACGGAAGGTCCCACCTTCAGCCTGGAATTATTGGAAAAGACTCCATCAAGCGTATGCCCTTCTAGATGGGTAGGGCCAACCATCAGCTGAGCCAAACCACGAGAGTCCAAAGTTTCCAGGAGCGCCTAAGTATCCCTAGAGCCCACATTCTCCAAGTGAAAATTGAAATCGCCAAGAAGAGTAATATTGGGCCTCTCAATAAACGGCTCTAGCAATTTAGAAATATCATGGCTAAACGAGGATCTGGGTCACGGATATCTATAGAACAAAAGGCCAGAAAAAGAGACAGAGGGCCAGGAATTAATAGAAAAGTAGAAAGCCTGAAAAGGATCCGAGGGAGTAGAGAGAGACTCTGTGCGACAGATTTTCCTTATAGAGTATTCCAACTCCTCCTCCTCGGGGATCAACTCTGTGGACAGAGCATAGCCGATGGGAATGGCATCTACCAGGTCAGGTCCTGAGTCATCCGTTGCCCAGGTCTCTGTAATAAACACCCAAGAAGGGTTCTTAGCAGAGACTAAGGGCTAGATGTAGGTAATTGAAATTTACCGACTCTTAAATACCATATTTTACCCATTCTGTATTTATGAGTCTGTAAATGCAATGTAGGTAAAAAATTGGCCTTTTGGTCCATAGGAATGCATTGGAAATACAGATTCGGTAAATACCAAATCGGTAAATACCAAATCGGTAAATACCGAATTGGAAAGCAAATAAAAGTGAAACTGAAGCAGGCAGCCAATCAGGTGCTACCACCCTCCCCCTCCCTACCAGGAAGTGGCTACAGAGGCAGCTGCAACTAATAGGAAGCTTCTGGAGAGGCAGTTGGAGCTGAGCTGAGTCCATGAGCAACAGAAAAAGTTTTGTGCACTTTTAAATTGGAAAAATGGCAAGCAGCACAGACAAAGAACAGCCAGAGAGGAAGAGGAAACTAAAATTCAGCAGAATGGAGCTGCAGGTCCTTGTGGAGGAGGTGGTGAAGGTGCACCAAAAATTGTTTGGCAGGCAGTCCCTCATTGTGGCTGAATCTGCCAAAAGGAAAATGTGGCTGGACATTCAAGAAAAAGTGAATGCAGTTGGAGTGAGTCCTAGTGACATAGAGGACCTTAAAAAGAGGTGGTACGACCTCAGGAGCCAGACAAAAAAAATTGCTGAACACCACAAGCAGGCAAGCAAAACTGGCGGAGGGAAGAACCCAGCACCCCCCCTTACCGACCTGGAGGAGCTAGTGGTGTCCACCATCGAACCTGAAAGCGTCTGCGGACTGGGAGATGTAGACAGATCAGCCAGAGCTGGCAGCAGAAAAGGTAAGACGCATACACAGCAATCCCCCACCCCATCATCCTTCCCTTTACCCTATGTGGCTAAGTGAACCCCAGTCCAGTACAGCTAGCACTATACAGGAGCAATGCATTATGGGACATGCAGTCAGTAAAGGAAAGACCATGTCATACAGCACAGCAACCACCAAGTCAGGGAAATAATTTCAGACATAATGAAGCACAGGCAAAATGTACATTGTTCAAGTGAAAAGCATTTAATTGTAGTGGCTGTGAGGCAGTAGCGCTTAGCTAATGTACGCTCATATGTCCACAGGTGAGACATCTCACAGGCCTTCCCTGGAGACGGAAGGCACGGCACCAGAGAGGGATGAGAGCCAGGAGCCAGGTCCAAGTGCACAGAATGCATCAGAGGACACAGGTGCGCCAAGTACACAGCCACCATCCAAAAACTCAGAAATGGCTCCAGAGCTGCAGGCGTCCCCAGAATGTACACAATCCCCTCTGTTACTGTCATCACCAGAAATGCCTGCATCACTGCCTGTGACAACACCTGCATCACAACAGAGCAGGAGGCATGTAGTTGCCCCACTAGTGGAAATGGAGTCATCAGCAGGTGACATGGAGGGGGAAGACACACACACCTTGCCTGGGGAAGGTAGCTCTGCCACACTGCAGTCCAGTGCAGAGGTGGGCCTTACCGGTACCAGACGCCGCAGGCTCCAAGAAAGCAGTGTAGCAGCACGTGTGGAGGGTCCCAGTGTGTTCCGTGGCCTTGAGGGGAGCATGGTCAAAATCCAGAGGATGCAGGGGAAGGCCATCATGTCTGTCCAACGCCAAATGAGGAACCTAAATAACAATATGGAAGACATAGGGAAGGGCATCAGAGAACTAGTTGATGTCAACAAGGAAATGGCTGCAGGGATGCGTGATATGACTCAATCGGTGCAGCTACTGTGCACCAAACTAGATCAGGAAATGTCATCAAGGCGCAAGGAGAGGCAGCGTGCGCAGCAACAAAATAAAGCCATCAACTGCCTGGCCACAGCCACTTCCCTGCTATGCAGGAGATGCATAAACATGCAAGAGGGACTCACGCAAAATAGTAATGAGGTGTCCAGGGGCATTGCTAGGATGACCAGTGCTGTTGAGGTGCTGATAAATGCACAAACAGCACAAACTGCTGCTCTGGATGTGCCAGAGAGTGAAGGAAGCACAAGTAGGAGCAGCATGGCAAGCCCCCTTGTCGTTGAGACACGGAGGAGCAGCAGGCACCATGGTGAGGCAACAGCCCAAACGCCAAGTGAAGACAGCCAGCCACCAACATCTGGCACTGGTAGGCGTGGACGCAAATGAGTGGTTCAGTTAATGGGGAAGTGACCCAGGACTTCCATCATTGAATGGATACAATTTGTGTTGCACAATTGTGCTTTTAAAACGCTGCGTAGTGACAAAATTAAACTACGTTGGGTGCATACTCCACCTGTCTGTGTCTCTTTACTTACTTAAAAGTAGTTGCGTGTGATCTCTGCCCGTCTGTGTCTTCCATCTGTTGGTGTCGCAACTCCGGCTGTGTTGGGTTCAGGCAGTGCATGTTCGTCATCATGGTCCTCATAGTCGCTCAATTCCACCTCCGTGCCATCCTTAGTAGCAAGGTTGTGCAACATTGCACAAGTTGCAATCATCTTACAGCAGGTTATTGGTGTATACTGGCGTGCCCCTCCACTTTTGTGGAGGCAGCGGAATCTGCTTTTCATCAGCCCAAAGGTGCGCTCCACAATGTTCCTAGTAGATTTGTGTGCCTTGTTGTATCGCCTCTGGCTGGGGGTGGAAGGGTTGAGGTAGGGTGTCAGGATGAAAGAGCGGACGGCATATGCACTATCCCCTATTTGAAAATGAGAAAGGCATTGCTCACATGCACACATGCACATACATCTGCAATATCTATCAAGGGATTGTCACAAGTGTTTTACCTAGCAGGTATCCTTCGCCAAATTCCCCCGCTGTCAGGCATGTGTAGATCCCACTGTTTTGAAAGATGTAGGAGTCGTGGGTACTTCCTGGGAACTTGGCCACGATGTCCGTGATAATGTACTTTGCATCACAGATTACCTGTACATTTATGGTGTGGGTTGACTTTCTGTTTTGGTAAATGTACTCTGTGGCAGCAGGTGGGCATATTGGGATGTGGGTGCCATCAATACAGCCGGTGACGTGTGGGAAATGTGCAATTTGATAAAAGTCAGTTTTGGTCTTTAGCAGTTCTGCGTGAGTTTCAGGGAAGCTGATGTAATACTCCATTCTCTGCATCATTGCCTCTAGGAACTTCCTGAAAAAACGCAACAGGCAGCTCTAAAACACGCCACCTGCCACAGCGATCACACTCTGGTAACTCCCAGAGGCAAGCAGGTGTAGGCTACACAGCACCTGCACATGGGGTGGGATGGCGTTTCCCCCCTGTTGTTGGGTGGTCTAAAAATGGGTGCAGGTCCCTGATCAACTCTAGGATGGTTTGGGGGTGTAGCCTGTACCTTTGGTGGATCTCTGGCTCAGTCAGTTGGAATAGGGTGATCCTCTGCCTGTAGACCTGCTCCTCCCTTCTCCAGACCCTCTCTCCTTCTGCCTGTAGCCGTAGCCGCCTCGCACTCACGTAGAATGCCGCCATTCTGGTCACACTGCGGCATTTTGGGCCTTTTTTATAGCCTGCACCTGGTTACCACCTGCTTTCAATCCATGGTAAATACAGACTCTTAAATACCGAATTTCATGCAAATTCGGTATTTTAGAGGTCATCTACATCTCCAAAAACCTATTTGACCAATTCTTATTTTCCGATTCGGTAAATTTACCGATTCGGTAAATATACCGATTCGGTAAATATACCGATTCGGTAAATTTACCGAATCACCGATTCTGTAACTTTACCGAATCGGTAAATTTACAGAATCGGTAAATTTACCGATTCGGACGAATTTTTGACCCCTACATCTCAATGTCCAAATACCGGTCGGAAACGGCCGAAATTCGGAATTTTCGCCCGATTCGGTAATTGACAATCATTCCTATGGGCCTCCAGGCCCATAGGAATGAATGGCAATTACCAAATCGGTAAATACCGATTCGGTAATTACCGAATCATACCGATTCGGTAATTAAATCGGTAAAATTACCTATATCCCGATTGCCAGTTCTTAAATACCGAATCGGTATGATTCGGTATTTAAGAATCGGTAATCTGGGATTACCTACATCTGGGACATAGTCTCTAAAAGCGATATTGTTTTTGACTAAGGACCTCGCATTAATGAGAACCCCCTTTTCAGTTGTCAGATTTGGAGCGTGCCTGGATACAGTAGGGGTCAACTGTACCTTAAATATTTCCCTGTTTCCAAGATCACACCTCTGGCACCCATCAACCAATTTATCTAAGAGAGCCTCTGGGTCAATAGTATGGTAGCAAGACTTGACTAAAGGCCTAAGTTCAAGCAGGAACTTTCTGTTATAACAAAGCCTTACTTGAGGGTGGATGGGCGGGAGGGCAGCCTCCCTGGCCTCTGGCGCGATCTTGGCGCGGACGGGCGCAGACGGGCTTGCCTTTGGCGCGCCTTTGGCGCGCCCGCTGTGTGTGTCTGTTACGCACGGAACAGGTCATGTGAGTTAAGTAGGGTGACGCCGGGAGGCAGAACTAGCGCGTGACCCTTGCTCCCCAATCAGGGAGACAACAGCAATCTGTGCCGGCGCCCTCCACAGCAAGCGGGAAAACCCGTGGTGGAACGGGGCGCTGGCGAGCAACTAACGAGCACAGGGAGCCTGGCACAAAGATACGTTAGGAACACAGTACAATGTAAAATAATGAATTTTAAAACGAAACGGACAGAAGGTTCATAGAAGATAAGAGTGACATAGAGTGTAGTGGTGTAGAGTGCAGTGACGCAGAGTGGAGTGGTGTAGAGTGGAGTGGCGTGGAGTGCAGTGGCGTAGAGTGGAGTGACGTGGAGTAGAGTGGGGCAGAGTAGAGTGCAGTGGCATACAGTGCAGTGGTATAGAGTGCATTGGCTTAGAGTGGTGCAGACTAGAGTGCGGTGTTGTAGAGTGCAGGCTGATCGGGTGGAGAGAAAGAAGAAACATGGACAGGGATATGGGAGACGGGCTGAAAACATAAACACTCATATGGAGTGCTTGAACAGAAAGATAAACGTAGCTCCAAGAACCAGAACAGTTGATGGACACACGTACTTAGTCCATGCTCCAGGGGAGCGCAAAACACAAGAAGAGGACATGGCATCTGCATGCCGTGACAAACGGAGACATAAGAAATAAAAACAACAGTGAAGCTAGCAAAGGGTAAGCTTTGGGCAGGCTGTAGGCCCACTGTATGTAAAAAACATGTCTTGCAGAGAAAGCCCATGTGCTGTCTTGGCGAAACCAAAAAAATGGGTAAAAAATTCTAATGCTCATTTAAAGCTCGCTAATGCTCTCGTGCCAGGACTGTGCTATATAAAACTACAAAAAACAGTTCCCCTTTCAAAGTAAACAAAAGCAGGGAGGCAATACCAGACAGTACCACAATATTTAAAGTAGTGTCTCTATGGTCATGAGAGACCTACACTACCAAAGGTGTGGAGAGTGTTAGAAGCAATTCACACAAGCTGTAAAGCCACTGATTTAATGACGGTAATTATTTTAAGCAACACTGTGTCAGGAGAGCAGCCACTGGATAAAATCAATCCTTTTCCAGACAGTTCTAACCGGATTGACCTCTTTATCTCTGGTTAGTACTCTAACTCTGCTATCCAAGTACAGAGAAGCACACACTGAGCTTTGTGCTGGAAGAGGGCACCGTGAACAGTGTGTTTTTCTCAACCACTGTGAGAGAAAAACAAAGGCCTCATTTCGCACACAGGTTGAAGTCACATTGATTAGGGATTATTGACTGAATGGGGTTTAGGCTACTCTGCAAAGGTGTTTCAGGTTTAATGGCCACTGGAGGAAAGCTATATTTAGAGCAGTCATTATTAATTTATAAAATAACACAAACATACGTGAATATGATAATATATTTGTAACTTTTACCAATATGCATACAATTGTATCTTATTAGGTGTTAGTTATAGTGAAACAACGAATTAAATATTAATAAAATACTAAGAAAATTGCAAAATCTATTATAAAATGGGGAATACATAGACTTGAATTCCGCTATGTATTTAATACACGGGCTTAGAGATCGTTTAATACAATTTTTTTTATACTAACAAAATGTGTTCTTTTTATGTTAGAATGTGAGCCCACGCTGCTGAGGGAAAAGCATAGGTCGCGCTTTATGCGTTTTCAAGGATATGCAATATTTATTTTGTCACAGTACTCCTTCTGCCTTAGGAAAGGTTGACACCTGGCCGTTATTTCAGTGGCATGACCAATATTTTATTTCCTAGCAGGTACAAAAATTTGGAAAATCACCTACAGCGTTATTTATTCCCATCATGAGCACATACTTAAAACAATAAATAGAAGTAGACAGCACTTAAAAATGGGTTCTCGAGTCGCCTAAACGAACCCTGATTGACAAAGTAAATAAAGACAGAACGCCATGTTAAAAATGAGAACAGACGATTTTATTTAAAGTTCTATTTAAGTAAGATGTCCGGGCATTTTCAGAAACTTTAAAAGTTTAAAAGTGGTCCGGATTTTTATCTAGAAACGATGGCAACCTCGCGTGATGAATGACCTCATTGTGCGTCATTCAAATCGGACATGGAGAATAGAAACAGCAGATGCTACCTGAGAAACTGGTGGTGCAGCACAGCACACAAAGTAGAATATACTAATTAAAGAAGACGAGGAGAACATTACCATCAAATCAATATAACTCAAAATATATCTGCAGCATTATTTACTCAATCACGTAGAGGCTAAAGCAGACGTCATACAATACCTATTCCAGCTATTTCTTTTAATTGGCATTAATAATTACAATCAGGCAAAACATTTTCATACATCTATCATTTAAAATATGTCAAAAGTGGCACTTTCCCTGTGAAAAGAAAAGGGACAAGAAAAGGAGATGGAGCAAGCTGAACAGAGCAAAGGCCCTAATTTCCTTGCATACCTCTGACACCTTGTCAGACCATGAAAATATTGTTAGGTTTCGCCTGGCGTCCGCTGCGCAGCAGCGTTCGCACAGGCGAAATCTTATGTCAGAACAGTACGGGGGCTTTGTCTCGCCTGCTCTTCCATTGGCTAGCTCCATAAATGGAGGCTAGCCATTGGAAGAGAGATCTGTCCGTCATTGCCGGAGCAGATTCGTAGGGCATTCCGGCGATTTTTACTCATCCCGCCCCTTTTAGTACATCATGCGGCGGTTGGCGGTTGTTTTTTTTTGTCTCGGCATGTTTGTTTCATTTTCAACGTGTGCTTTGCAGGGGTGGGCTGCGCGATTTCACTTTCCTTGATTTGCAGGTAAGCGGCATTTTTTACTACTTTTTTTATCCCGTTTCCACCCCCCCGCTGTCTGCGTGCCCGTTCCCGCCCCCCCCTCCCGCTGTCCGTGTGCCCGTTTCCGCCCCCGTACCCCCTCACGCTGTCCGTGTATATATTCTGGGGCCGCCCTGAGACCCTAACTCGTTTGTAAGTCCGTGCCGTACTGCCTGCACCGTGCGTCTCCGCTCAATCCTCGAGCCGAAGTACGCACTGCCCCAAAGCCAGACCGCACCGCACAGCGTTGTCCCATCTGCCGCCCAGAGCCGCTGTGTCCCAGCCGCCACCGGAGATCTGCCATCTCGCAGGACCAAGTGCGACTCGTACACTTGGAGCGTACCAGCCGCCCTGCACCGCACTTCTCCCCCGAAGCACCCGCTCCACTGGTGCGACTCGACCGGCATCGCATACTGCCGCAGTACGCCTCGAGTCCCTGCACAAACTCTGAAGGTATGCCACGTACGCCGCATACGCTAGAAGCGTGAGGAATTGCATTGTGCCCCGGTACGCCGCGAACGTACGCCAGAAGCGTACGCCAGCGCCCTGTCCCTGCACGTACTCTGAAAGTATGTCTCGTACGCCAGGAGCATACCCAGCAGCCCCCGCCTTTGCTCAACCTTCCGAGACGTACCGCCTGGTTCCCTCGGCAGTACGCCTCGCACCAGCCTGCAGCGTCCCCTGTGAAGTTACGGCACGCCCGCCGCCTGAGTGCCCGCCAGCCTGCTCTTTGCCCCCCAGTACGGGGCGTAACTGAGCTGCATTGCGAGCCCCCCTGTGCCTTTGAATCCGCACAGGCCGCTTGATTGCCGCCTTTCTGCATTGGGAGCCCCTGAGCGCCACGAAGGATCGCCTGCGCCCCGGACCCTCTGCTGTGCCCCCTTCAGGGCCTGCCTAGATGCCCCGCACCGCGGCGTCCCTCTAACCGCGGGATCTCCCAGGAAGGCCCCGCCTAGGGATATCTTCTTTCACATTTTGTGATGCAGGGCGCGCTACGAAATTCGTTTTATTAATTAAATTGTGTACTTACCTTCAATTATCCATATTCCGGTTTTTAGCACCCCCCACCCTGCCCCTCCCCTGCCCCGCCTCTCCGCCCCACCGAAACTCCCTCCACGGGCCGTGGCTGTCCTTCTCTCTCCCTAGCGCCGGCGCTCAATCAGGCAGCCGTGTGCCATTCACACCTTTGCACCACAGTGCAAAGGTGTCGGCGTGAGTTTAGCACAAGTTTTGTACTGGTAGGATACCCTTTCCAGTACAAAATGCTATGCTTAGATTAACTTTAAAACTTTTCCCACTTCGTATGTGTGCTGTACAGTGCAGCACACATGGAAAATCGGAAAAGAAAGGTGAAATAAAAGCATTTCTCTGTAATTTCACCTAATGGAAAAGGGTGCTATTTTTTGGCACAAAACCCAGTCTACTTTTTTACGTAAGTAGGGTTTCGCGTAAAAAGCGTTAGGTGGTTGCATGGGAATGCTCATGCACCACGCATGGAATGCTCCCTTGGCGCTAAGTAATCCAAAGCAGTGCTGTATGCTGCTTTGCGTTACTTTCAAGTGAATTTCCAGCGTAAAATAAGTTTGTGCTGTAAAGTAAAATGAGAAAAAAAGATTTTGCGTCAATTTGTATCACAACACAGTGCAAAATCTTAGTAAATATATGCCACAGTCTCCTAAACCTTGCGAGTTAAAAACCTACAAGCACAAAGTTATTGTAAGTAACTTTTTACTCATTGGTGGAGGTCTCAGCCACTGGGACAGAGTAGCCCAGTAGACAGGTGAGTGGATCAGGAGAGATGTGTTCAGAGTGATGTCGCTAATGGTTGCGCATACCTCCTGATAATAGCCCGCAACTTTTGGACATGCCCAGGCCAAGTGAGTGAAGGTCACATCTGGTATCACTCAGCACACGCATCTAGTGTTTTTGGATGAACAAATTTTGTGTAGTCTAAAAGGGGTGCGGTAGAGCCGGTGCAGGAATTTAAAATGAATGAGTTGCAGCCGGTAATTGGGTGAGAGACGTTTTGTTTAGTTGCAGGAGTACTGCCTTTGAGTGGGTGAAGGGCCGTCAATTAAATCAGCCGCCCAAGCGCAGGGGGCAGGTTCAGTATCAATAGGAGAAGCCGTCAGGGTAAGCGCATATAGCCTGGTGAGGTTCTTTAATTTTGACTCCATCTTACATTTGTCGTCATTTTGTGTTGCCTTTACACCGGCTGCTCTATTCATAAAGTGTCTCTGCCCTTTGGACTGCAACGTGTTGAAAACCCCCTCTGTCCTTGTTTTGAAAACCAATCTCAGACACCAGCTGGCCTAACTGCATACAGACATGTCCTGCCATTACTGATTGACCTATAGGTGCTGTAATTGATTGACTTATGGGTTGGGTAGAAACACACTTAAGGGGGACGTTCTGGTTACATGATGCCTTGTTTTGAATGTTTTCCTATTGGCTAATATTTTGCAGATCTTGTATGTCCATATTAGGTATTTTGCATGCTTGCAAAAGCTAGGACTGCCCCTTTCTTTTATGCTGAGTTTGTAACCCTAAGCATATAAAAGGCCTCTGTGTTCTGTACTCTTTAGACTGCCTCATTCAGTTGCTAAGGCTCCTGTGTGACGTAGTCTCACTTATTTAAGTTTAATAAAGATGTCTTTTCATGTTTCAGCTTCTGTGCCAACTTCTTTGTTATCAAGTATTAGTGAGACCCCTGAGAATGAAGATTTCAGGTTCCTCAAATGGCGCCCAACAACGCGGGCCTCATCAGAGAAGTGACTTTCTGAAGGAGTGATCTTGTCAGGAGACTGAAATCTACTGAGGAGGACAGGACAGGACTCTACTACTCTGTGCACAAGGATTCTTGAGATTCTTTGTCTTTGCAGCCCAGTATATTTCTGATCTTCCTGATTTTGATCCTCCACATGATGTCACTCCTGACTGAGAACCTTTTTGGCGTGAGTATTCTAAAAGAGAGACCGTTAGGTCATTTATAACTTGGCAGTTAGAATTTGGATAACCTTTTGATTGGTAAGAGTAAGGTAGTTTAGTAACGCTTACTGTAGCTTTGGAATTTTTGGAATTTGTGTTGGCCAACTTTGGATATGTATTTGATATGCAAATTGCAATTTGTGTAGGCAGGTAATGAGGAGATTTTTCTCTATTTGGTTTTGTTGAACGGTGCACGTACGAAAAGTACATTAAGCACTACTTTGATTATAATACTTGCATATTCTGCAGTATTTTTGGCATGCCTGTTTTCAAAGCTCACATCGAAGAATGTGTTGCTTTTTCTTGGCGGTACCATAGTGTGATGTGAAATTAATTAGCCGGCTCTCCTAGAAGGAATACCTAAATAGGTTTAGGTATACAAACATATTTCTTCCTTGGTGATTCTGTATCCCCAGGGAATTAAAATATGGACATAATACATACAAGGATCCTATGTTCTGTGCAATTTTATGAATGAAGATATGCAGAGCGATTTTTGGTGTTCTGCTAGCCAAAGCTAGTGAATTGAGTGTATTTTCGCTTCTTGGATATGCAGCAGTCTGTTGGGCTGTTTTTGCAGTCTTTTGGAACACTATTGAGAAGCGCTTCTTGTAAATATGACTTACAACTAGTATTTACAAATGGTTTGGCTTAAGTGCAGTCTGTGGGCTGTCCTTTGTTTTTGTCCTGAGTATTGATTTGTGGGTTAAATGTGTGTTTAAATGTCTATGTGGTTTTCCCATTAGTGCAATTTCTGTAAGTGAATAGCGATGGCGCTATTCACGAAATAAATGGCTAAAGCACGCCGTATTGTGTGTCCTGAGTGTTTGACCCCTTTCTGTTTATGTCTGAAATGAGCTCAATGTCTGTTCGTGGTTTTTCTTGATGTTTTCAGTCTATTAAGCAAAATGTCTAAATGCTTAAAAACTAAAATTTAAATTCACATTCACTAGGGATAAAAAAGCCTCAAAATCGAAATTGTGTGTTTTGTAGAAAAATAAACTTATAGTATTTTTTTACTTACATACATTGTGTTAGATTTTAACAGGCAAACACTTCAGCTGAAGTAATTTTTTTTTGCTGAACTCAGACGCATA
This sequence comes from Lissotriton helveticus, assembly GCF_964261635.1. Classification (NCBI taxonomy): domain Eukaryota; kingdom Metazoa; phylum Chordata; class Amphibia; order Caudata; family Salamandridae; genus Lissotriton; species Lissotriton helveticus. The sequence continues at coordinate 1,309,230,132 of NC_136059.1, read as the reverse complement.
TTATAGAACACGCATTGATGTGTCTTAGTTTGAAAAAGATTGTCACCATGCTCATGTTACGATACTGAGAGGAGAACTTTTATTGCCACTAAGCAAAAAGCTGTTGCCTTTGTAAGGTCACAGAATAGACAGGAATATTTACTCAAGCCAGGACTTTGCCCTCAGTTAAACACGGGTGAATCTTTACATTTCAGAATGTTGTTTTCAAAAGGTTCCAAAACTAAGGTTCATTATTTTGTATTATAGGAAGACATTTCAATTAAGGGTTTTCATATTCTTGGTTCTGTTGCTAAATAATAATTAACCTATGTAATGAAGAAACATTTAAAAAAAAAAAGAAACAGTAACAGATGCTGAACAAGATAAGGCATGTGCAAGGAAACTAAAAAGTTAACGATGTCCTGAACATTGATTGGCAATCTCAGGGAAATTGGCTTTGCGAGGTCAGTTTCAGGTGAAGAGGTCAGTTTCTTACAGTTCATTTCAGAGTAAATCTAGTTAATGTGTACATGAACTGGGGAGGCCAGGCCACCTTGTTCGCCAGGCTATCTTTGCAGGCCTGCGTGGGGGCGGCGAAAAATGGTGACACAGAACAAAAAAAAATGAAGTCAGACTTGAGGAATTACAGAACCTCAATATGTGGAATTATCAAAAATGATTGGGTTTATTAAAAATAATTATTAATTAAGCAAAATAATTATTAAAAATAAGTGCTACAAAATTCGTTTTTTACTATTCATGAAGCTTTATGCTCATACTGTGACCTCCTAGCATTATAATTTAATTTAAGTTGTGTTGCACTGCATAATGAGGACATTAGCATATGGAATTTCACTTAGCGCAGGCTTAAAAAACTCATTTTTCTCAGGATTTGCATGAGATATGTCTAATGTCCAATCTCTGCAATTTGTAAAGAACATTCTGAGGATGATTAATATGTATCATAATTATAGGATATTTATTTTTAAGTGCCACAAATCGAATTTGGGTAAATAGACTATGTAAACAGCATTTATTTTCATTTAGAGTAGCTTTAAAGTGCTTTAGGATTCAGTAAATGCATATATTTAGGTATAATACAAATTTGCAGGTTGTTCCCATTTGGGCTTGCTTTTAAATGGCTCAGTGAGCCAATATGCCTGGTGCAGAGGTTTGAGTTTAATATCAGGGTTGAAGGTTTTAACTCTAAGCTGGACCTACTGAAACGTTCATCCACTTAAGGTTGATGAGCTGAGTACTGTTGCATAGGGTAGTAACACACATTTGTTTTAAAGCTGGTATGTTATGTTATTATGTTCTGCGAATTATTCACAGTAACTGTTTTAATAATCTAAGTATAGAAATAAATTGTAGCCCCTAACAGGAGTAATATATATATCATGTGTTTTTAAATAGGGTTGGTTATTGCAGGTTAGAAAGAGTTGGGAAGGCTTTTTGGCCTAGATGTAGGTAAATGTGATTTACCGATTCATAAATACCGAATTTTACCAATTCGGTATTCATGAATTGGTAAATCATATGTAGGTAGAAATTCGGTAAAAAATACCGAATCGGTATGATTCGGTATTTACCGATTCGGTAATTACCGAATCGGTATTTGCCATTGATTCCTATGGGCCTTGAAGCCCATAGGAATCAATGGCAAATACTGATTCGGTAATTACCGAATCGGTAAAAATACCGAATTGCCAAGGGGGACAGGGTGTCACTTTGACACCCTGTTGCACCCCTGTTTCTGGCTTGTGTGCCATGTGACACTAATACATGCCCTTAGGGCATGTCTGTGTGCCACATGGTACAGGTGTACATGCACAGATGCGCATGTACACTGGAATTCGTTATTTACCATGTAATTGTATTACATGGTAAATACCGAATCGGTAATGGCCAGTGGCACTGTTTTCAGTGCCACCTACCGATTCTGTAAATTTACAGAATCGGTATTTTACCGAATCGGTAACTTTACTGATTCGGTAAATATACTGATTCTGTAAATTTGAAGGCCCCTACATCTCCATTTGTAAATACCGGTCGGTAACGGACGAAATCGGCCGTTACCGACCGGTATTTGCCGACCTACATCTGGCCCTTTGTCTTTTTGTCAGCCTCAGAGTGAGGAAGAGGGAGAGGGCTGAGGAGCCCGCAAGGCAGATTTTGACCTTAAGGTTAGTGAGGTGGGAGTTAGGAGTAAGTGTAAACAGATGGAGAAATCATTGCTTGGAAAAGCAGGGCCTCAAAGGGTGCTGGCGCACGGGACACGCAGAGTGTCTGTGAAAGAGTTTTTGGGAAGTCAAAATTAAGGTGGTTTAGCATGTTTTCAAAAGATGGTTGGTTACAGTTGATATTTTGTGTGTCATGTGCAGTGTCTGCAGTATGTTGAAAAAAAAATTGTTTTTTTATTATGACTTCTTTTGAAAAGAAATGTTTGTGCGTTTTACATATTTTTGCATTTTATCCTTTTATGAATTGTTCCTGCTGGTCCTGTGTGTCAGAAGCGACACAGTAAGTTAAGTTTTACAGCCAAATCTCCACTAACTGGTGATCTGCTGTCAAAAGGAGGGTGAGGATTTTAAACCTGACAAATTAAGCAGGCCCGAATATTGGGTTTTGGGCTGCAGGTTCACAGTGCATAAAGTACATGACATGGTGTTGTGCTTCACCGCTCATTTATATATGCTATTGTACTTTGTCTATGCTTTTTGTGCTTGATATACAGCGCGTATATCTGATGGCTTGGCATTTGTGTTTTTTTTTAAATTTAATGCATGTTTTTGTTTTATGTTGCTGCTTTAGATACTATTACAAGTTCACCTGTGTTGTGAAGGGTTCTACATGACGATGTATATCGCTGCACAACAGTTGGGTGAATTTGCGCCGATACTAAATTTCAGAGATATGATTTTTCGTGCTGTGAACAAGACAGACAACACTTCACCAGTGTATGTCAAATTTGGCTATATAGTATTGAAGTAAAATAAAAGAGATATACAGGATCAAAGTGTGTCACCTGCTGTTAGTCACGTTACTGCCCCCTTCCCTTAAGGAACAGGCAGCCCTAGATTTATGTATCCTGATTGGACGTAAGGATAAATTATAGATCTGTGACTCTTGTACATGGTGACCTAATTTCTATATTACATTAGTGAGTTTTGTTCTGCTTCCTAAGTAGTGTATGGCTTTGTACCATAAAGGAAACAAGGTTTCATTTTTCCCTGAAGAAGGAACTGGAACATTAGCTGAGGTTACCGTATATGGTTTAGCGGCCAGCGGTAGAGCTAACATTTGTGAACTATTTTTGATTTTTGTTCACCCAAGTAATTCCTTGTTCTTCCTATAGATTTTTCTTTTGTTACTTCTCCCCTGACCGATGTCGCATCGTGCCTAGCTATTGGGGATTTTAGCTGTGACCTAGTCCCATTTCTCTTTTCCATATTCCTTCCAACAGTCAGCTTTTATTATTGTTGGTGTATTGTTCAGGTTCACACTTCCAGATTGCAGTAATGTACTAGGAACCCCTATATTATGTATAATTCCCTTTTGTATGACTAGACTGTTTTTTAAGAATTTTCTTTAGGCCTACTTTGATGTTTTCCAGTCTGACTGTCAGGGTAGTGATGGACTGGTTAACTGACTCAATACTATAGTAAGACAAGTTTTCCACCTCAATAGGAGATACCTTACATTTATTTTTTTGAACATGACATATTTTCAATGACTATTTTAATTTGGATTTTTACCCTTTTGTTCCTGCTTCTTTAATTTTTGGTGGGATCAGATGTGTTCCAAATCATGGAAATACCAGGACTTTCTAGTTCTTGTCTTTTGTTTCCACATTTGATCATTAGCCTGTGTATTGCATGGTGCACCTGATGCAGTTATTAAAAGGGAGGTATCTACATGTCCCTGATAATCTGTATTATGCAATTTCTCTTTTTAGATGTTCTAGATGAGGAATTAGGGAACACCCATATGTAATCATTTAGAGAAAAAAAATGTGTTTACCCCATTAGACGATGCCACTATGTGTGAAGACATCCATTCAGATAGAATTCCCATGTCGCTATCTACCCTTAGATGGTAGAGGATGTGCTCTCACATGGAAAACCAATTGAAGAGGCTAGAGGCACTGTTTTGCCTACTGCCTTTGTCTTTGTATTGCCTTTGAGAATGACAGTGTGTTCTAGACCAGAATTGTCCTCATTACGTATGGCCACTCCCTCGCAGATTGCAGGCCACCTGCTTGCAATCCCCTTGTTAAATACAATTCACTGTTTTTGTACTAAATTGAAGGAAACTAACAACGGTCTCACATTTTCTACGTTACTAGGTTCTGCGGGGTTAAGTCATAATAACCTGCGGAACTCACCCACAATCCCATCAGTGACAGCTATAGATGAAAAGTCCCAGCACCCAGAAAAGAAGCACGGCTGGATAGCGATCGCCAGCGCGCCATCAATGGTATCTCTAAAGCATCGCACTTGCCCCATCAGACGGCATTGGACATCACAGAACCAGAATTTCAGTGCAAAAGAGCGAAAGAGAAGGATTCTTGTTGTTTTGAGGCTTCAGTTTTCCACCTGTCATGTGCTGGTAACCTCTGACAGTGTGCAGTCCCTTGAGCCCCTTGGCCTGAGTTTTGGCCACACACACCCCCCTTTTCCTTTGCTCCAACGGAAGTGCAGTGCACCGGAGGATCCAAGATTGGAAAAAGGCACTACATTATGGTGCCCATGAAAGAGCAGCCTGAGCGTCCTCTGACACTGAATAATGAGTGTTGGAGCCTGAGAATGTAGACCCCGGTCTGCACGAGATGATCTGTGCCCATGACCAACGAAGAGCACAATATCTGTAGTGTCTGCCGCAGAGGAGAGACAGTGGTGCACTGCATTGAGACTGTCGAATGAGCTGTGAGTGTTTGCCAGGAGGCTGTTTGCAGAGGCGACAGAGAGGACACATCCTTCTCAACCGCCACTTCTGGCTAAAAAGGTCGTGGGGTGCAGCCAGAAGTGAAGGAAGCTGGCTTGAGCACAGAAGGCATAGAGATGAAAGTCTGGGGCTCCCATGCTGCCAAAAGAGGGGGGAGCATGAGGATGTTGTATCAGATACAAGGTTAGCAACCTGCTCAGGTCAGGGAAATCAAGTTTGAGCAGAGTCTCTTGAAAAATTGCAAGGTACGCAGGATCGGGATATTTAGGAATAAATATAGAAATTTAGGAAGCACTACCAGTTTGGTGATCGAGACACGACCAGCCAGAGAAAGTGGGAGCTTATTCCACACATGCAATTTAGTTTCAAGCCACTCTATTGCTCCCCCGAAATTAGCTTTCCAAATCTCAGCACAACCATATGCTAACATACTTAGTGGGACCAGTCGGCCTAATGAATGGATAATCAGTGGGGAACAGTGACATCGTGTCGGTGAGGGGAAAAAGGACAGAGTTACCTCAATTGATTTGTACCCCTGTTTAGCCGCCATGCCGTGTCATATCCCTAGTCAATGGAGCTATGTTGTCCTGTGGCTCACGAATAGATAATGTTACATCATCTGCATACATAGAGCGACCACTGCGCCCTCCACGGCCTGGTCGCCCCCCCCCTGCCTGCTCTGCCTGCCTATCTCTACCTGCTGCCTGCCAGACGCCGATCCGGCGCCCCAGCCGCCGCAGGGCCGCCCACCAAGCCCGCCGTTTTTTCCCGCCGTTCCTGCTGCGACCCCGCCCCCCCGCTTGCCGATTGGCCCACGCGCTCCCCGCCTCCCAGCGGACCCTCCCTCCCGGCTCCCTTCTTAAGGGGACCCAGACCACGATTCAGGAGCGACCACTGCGCCCTCCACGGCCTGGTCGCCCCCACGCTCCCCGCCTGCTCTGCCTGCCTACCTCTACCTGCTGCCTGCCAGACGCCGATCCGGCGCCCCAGCCGCCGCAGGGCCGCCAACCAAGCCCGCTGTTTTTTCCCGCCGTTCCTGCCGCGACCCCGCCCCCCCACTTGCCGATTGGCCCACGCGCTCCCCGCCTCCCAGCGGACCCTCCCTCCCGGCTCCCTTCTTAAGGGGACCCAGACCACGATTCAGGAGCGACCACTGCGCCCTCCACGGCCTGGTCGCCCCCACGCTCCCCACCTGCTCTGCCTGCCTACCTCTACTTGCTGCCTGCCAGACGCCGATCCGGCGCCCCAGCCGCCGCAGGGCCGCCAACCAAGCCCGCTGTTTTTTCCCGCCGTTCCTGCCGCGACCCCGCCCCCCGCTTGTCGATTGGCCCACGCGCTCCCCGCCTCCCAGCGGACCCTCCCTCCCGGCTCCCTTCTTAAGGGGACCCAGACCAGGATTCAGGAGCGACCACTGCACCCTCCACGGCCTGGTCGCCCCCACGCTCCCCGCCTGCTCTGCCTGCCTACCTCTACCTGCTGCCTGCCAGACGCCGATACGGCGCCCCAGCCGCCGCAGGGCCGCCCACCAAGCCCGCCGTTTTTTCCCGCCGTTCCTGCCGCGACCCCGCCCCCCCGCTTGCCGATTGGCCCACGCGCTCCCCGCCTCCCAGCGGACCCTCCCTCCCGGCTCCCTTCTTATGACGCCCCCAGAGCGACCGCGCAGCGGACGCTCGCAGCGGGAGCACCGATTGAGCGCCGAAGGTGCGCCAAAGGTAAGCCCGTCTGCGCCCGTCCGCGCCTGGACCGCGCCCAGTGCCAGGACCCCTGGCCCCCACCGCCGGAAGCCGACCCGACGGACCTAAGACGCCACCGAACTCAACGCACTCAACACCGGCCGAACCCCGGGCTGCTACCGAGCCACACCGAGACGCACCCACGGACCCTTCAGCTGCCACTCCTGCAAGTTCTCCTGCAACCGGACCCACGCCACACCAGCACCCACCAAGCCAAACTCCAGCAGCACCCACCTGAAGTGCATCCTGCTCAACACCCGCTCCGTCCACAGACACGCCGTCGAGCTCTGGAACCTGCTCGACACCACAGACCCAGACGTCGCCTTCCTCACGCAAACCTGGATGAACGCCTCCTCAGCGCCCGACATCGCCATCGCCATCCCAGACGGCTACAAGATCATCCGGAGGGACCGCATCAACCAGACTGGAGGAGGCATCGCCATCATCCACAGGAACACCATCCGCATCACGACCAACACCGACGACACCCTCGCACCCGCCGAACACCTGCACTTCCAGATCCACGTCAACCCCAAGACCACCCTCAGAGGCACCCTCATCTACAGACCCCCGGGACCACGCACACAATTCAGCGAGGACATCGCCGACTTCATCAGCCCACACGCCCTCCCCTCCGCCGACTACATCCTCCTCGGGGACCTCAACTTCCACCTGGAGAACAACAACGACCGCAACACCACCACCCTGCTGGACAATCTCGCCAACCTCGGACTCAAGCAACTGGTGACCACCCCCACCCACTACGCCGGACACACACTCGACCCGATCTTCTCTTCCAGCAAGGACATCGCCTTCAGCCACGCCACGGGACTCCACTGGACGGACCACAGCTGCGTCCACTTCAGCTTCAGAAGGACCACGCTCCACCATCACCAGCAACAGGCTCCCCGCAGAAGCTGGAACAAGATCACTAGAGACCAGCTCGCTACTTCCCTGAGCAAGAACCCTCCCACCAGCACAACAGACCCCAGCCAAGCTGCCACCAACCTCACGAAATGGATCAGCGACTGCGCAGACGACCTCGCCCCGCTGAAGACCCCGCCGAGCAGACCCGGCAGCAAGAAAGCCCCATGGTTTAACGACGAACTCAAGAGCTCCAAGAAGAACTGCAGAGCACTCGAGAAAACCTGGCGCAGAGACCCAACACCGGACAACATGACTGCCCTCAAGCTCGCCACCCGAAAACACCACCAGCTGATCCACGCCACCAAGAAAACCGCATTCAAGGAACGACTGGACAACAACGCACACAACAGCAAGGAACTCTTCAACATCGTGAAAGAGCTCTCCAACCCCAACGCCGGAAATAACGACATCACCCCTTCGCAAGACCTCTGCAACTCCCTCGCCTCCTACTTCCACAACAAGATCGCCGACGTACACAACAGCTTCAGCACTCAACCGACGCACGCCACGACCGAACCACCGCCCCCCCACCACCACCCTCCGCGCCTGGACCCCGATCAGCACCGAAGACATCATCCGCACGATGAACTCCATCCACTCCGGATCTCCGACAGACCCCTGCCCTCACCACGTCTTCAACAAGGCCGACGCTGTCATCGCACCCCACCTGCAGGACATCATCAACACCTCCTTCGACATCGCCACCTTCCCGGAGAGCTGGAAGCACGCCGAACTCAGCGCTCTACTCAAGAAACCATCAGCAGACCCAACCGACCTCAAGAACTACCGCCCCATCTCGCTGCTCCCGTTTCCGGCCAAAGTCATCGAGAAGACCGTCAACAAGCAACTGGCCGCCTTCCTCGAGACGAACGGTTCCCTCGACCTCTCGCAGTCTGGCTTCCGGGCCAACCACAGCACCGAGACCTACCTGATCGCAGCCACCGATGACATCCGAGCCCTGCTCGACAACGGAGAAACAGCGGCCCTCATCCTCCTGGACCTCTCCGCGGCCTTCGACACTGTCTGCCACCGTACCCTAGTAAAGCGCCTCAGCAACGTCGGAATCCAGGAGAAGACACTGGAGTGGATCACCTCCTTCCTCGCCGGAAGGACACAGAGAGTCCGCCTCCCCCCGTTCAGATCGGAGGCCACCAAAGTCATCTGCGGCGTTCCTCAAGGCTCCTCGCTCAGCCCAACACTCTTCAACGTCTACATGAGCCCCCTCGTAGCCATCGCACGCCAGCACAACCTGAACATCATCTCCTACGCCGACGACACCCAGCTGATCCTCTCCCTCACTAACGACCCCGCCACCGCCAGAGCCAACCTGCACGAAGGGATGACAGACGTAGCCAAATGGATGTCGAACAGCCGCCTGAAACTGTACTCGGCAAGACGGAAGTCCTCAACCTGGGATCCTCACCCTCCGCCAGGGACGACTCCTGGTGGCCCCCCGCCCTGGGCAACGCACCCAAACCAACAGACCACGCACGCAACCTGGGCTTCATCCTGGACTCCTCCCTCTCCATGACCAGACAAGTCAACGCCGTCTCCTCGTCGTGCTTCAACATCCTGCGCATGCTACGTAAGATCTTCCGATGGATCCCCACCGAGACCAGGAAGACGGTCACCCAGGCCCTCGTCACCAGCCGTCTGGACTACGGCAACTCCCTCTACGCCGGAACCACTGCCAAACTCCAGAAGAGACTCCAGCGGATCCAGAACACCTCAGCATGACTCATCCTGAACATCCCCCGCCGCAGCCACATCTCCGGACACCTGAGAGACCTGCACTGGCTCCCGGTCAACAAGAGAATCACCTTCCGGCTCCTCACCCACGCACACAAAGCCCTACACAACCAAGGACCAGGATACCTCAACAGCCGCCTCAACTTCTACGCTCCCAAACGCCAGCTCCGATCGACCAGCCACGCCCTCGCCGCCGTCCCCCGCATCCGAAGAGCCACCACAGGAGGAAGGTCCTTCTCCTACCTGGCCGCCAAGACTTGGAACTCCCTTCCGACCCACCTCCGCCTGACCCAGGACCACCTCGCCTTCAGGAAGCAGCTCAAGACCTGGCTGTTCGAGCAGTAGCGGACCCCCTCCCCCCAGCGCCTTGAGACCCTCCGGGTGAGTAGTGCGCTATATAAATGCTCTGATTGATTGAATGATGTCACCAGGCTGCGAGTTGAGAAGCTGATGTCTCTATGGGTGTTGTTTGCGTAGGCACACCGCGAGAGGCTCCATGGCAATGGTGAAGAGCATCGAGGTGACTGGGCATCCCTGTATGGTGCCCCTGGTAATTGAAATAAGTTCAATGACCTGCCCGTTGACCCTAAGGAGTGCAGAAGGAAGTGTGTGGAGGTGATTGGTTTTCTGGATGAAGCCCTGGCTAAACCCCAGGCGGTTAAGTAGGTAAAAAAGAAAAGGCCTTTCCAGTGTATGGAACGTCTTTGTAGCGTCCAGCAGAGCCGCCTACGCAGGCAACGTAGGATTGATCTGGTGCATTACTGAAAAGATGGTGCAGAGGTTCTGAGAAGTGACACGGCCGGGTATGAACCCACACTGATCAGGCTGTGCAATCAGGGGCATGAGCGGAAGGAGCTGGTTGGCAAGTAATTTAGCATATATCTTGTTATCTGTATTTATCAGCGAAAAGGGGGTGATATGAGTTGCAACTATGGGGTGGTTTGTCGGGTTTATGAAGAAGAGTAGTCAAGGCTTCAAGTAGCGTGGGAGGGAACCTGCCCAGGGTGACTAATTTGTTATACGTCTCTGCAAGATGTTGAATGAGCAGGGGTGCAAATTCTTTATAAAACGAGTCAGCCCGTCAGAGCCCGGTGCTTTGTCGCTTGGAATGCCTGCGATTACCTGGCCAATATCTTCAGTGGTGAAAGGTTTGTCTAAATAGTCGCGGTGCTCTTCAACAAGCCACAACAACTCAAATGAGTCAAAGTATTGATCCAAGAGTTCACGAGGCACAGCCTCGCCAGCAGTGTATAACTGGGAGTAAAAAGCAGACAGTCTAGCGATGATCTCGCTGGGTGACGTTGTCCTACTGGAGGTCTCATCGCAAAGCTCTGAAATGTAGGAAGAGGCATGAGGTTTCCTCAGTAGGTTAGGAAGGGTTTTCCCCGGGCGGTCACCCTCCCCATACTTGCGAGTCTGAAACTCTTTGCTTAGATATGCAGCTTCCCTTTCTGCCTCTGTGTGATATTCGGTTAATTTGGTTCTAATATCAGCTAATGTAGTAGGATTAGAGTCAGTGATCTGGCGTGGATCCAGTACTTTAATGTCTGCCTCAAGACACTCCAAGGTTCCTCGAATAGATTTAGGCACCCCAGATTGTCTAGCAATGCATTCCTCCCAGATTACGACTTTGAAAGACTCCCACAGGGTAGAACGGGATTCTACAGAGACAGTATTGTGTTAAAAAAATTCAACACTAGCTCTCCGGATTTCCTGCGAAATACAGTGTCGCAGAGCAGGCGCCATGCAAACATGCGATGAAGGGTAAGTGGGACTCTTACAGCCATGAGCACGGATGCATGGTCGTATAAGGTACGGGCCAGATGATCGACAGACATGGCCCAAGACGCGACATCACGGGTGATGAGCCAGAGGTAGATTCGGGACCAGGAGCCATGAGTACTAGAACCGCAAGTGCCCTCACAAGCTTTTGTGTTAGTATGCCGCCAGGCATCCAGCAACAAGTCATCTTGTGTATTGGTGTGTTGGGTAGCAGTGGCCTGAGGGTGTGTAAACGATTGCCTGAGTGATCTAAGGTCCCCAGGATGTCAATACTAAAATCGCCCCCCTATACTAATAGGAGGGGGCGGATGGAGGAAATTATCCTCCAGACATTGGAATAAAATTCTGGGTGGTCGGTGTTTAGGCCGTAGAGTGCGGCCAAAATAACCGGCTGAGTATATAGTATCCCCGGTAGAATCTGCCCTCAGTGTCAATGAAGGTCCGAGTGGTGCACCAAGGGAGATTTTTCTTGAAGAGTATAGTGAGGCCGTGTGCATAATTTTAATAATATTCTGAGGCACCTCTCCCCAGTATCTGGAGCGCAATTTGGCAGCGTTGGTGGAGATAAGATGAGTTTCCTGGAGCAAAAATATGACAACCTTTAGCCTACTCAGGTATGTGTGTATGAGGCATGCCTTACGGTGATCGTTCATGCCTCTAATGTTCCAAATCAAGAAGGTAGTGTCCGTCATGTATCAAATAGGTATGGGTATGGAATATGCTGTCTGCCACGAATTGTAATAACGAGCCATCCGGTGTCAGGAAGGATGATGCAAAGTCCAGTGAATGCAATCAATAACAAGTCTCCAAAGAGAAAACAGTAAACAATAAACCACCCTCAGGAACCCAAGTGTCCTAAAGAATCTAACCCGGATAGGTGACCCACTTCCCACCCCCACCCACTTTAACCCCCCAATTAGGTTGAGCGTCACCCCACCCCCACCCAAAGACCCGCAACTTGGAGTGTGGATAGCACAGTTGGGAATTATCCCTTCGGAGTACAAGGGTTCAGCCAGATGCCCCCATGCCACAAGGGGAGGGTGGCCAAGTGTTAGAGGTACCAGAGGGGGTTGTAAGCAGAATAGATAATGCAGCAAAATAACACAGGTTATGGCAACAAATACAGATCACATACAGAGCATAAAAAAGCATGCATATATGTAGGCGTGCTCAAGGCTTGCAGAGTCAATCATTTTTGCTGGTGCGGGAATCTTCCGATTTTGCCCGGCGGCCCCGCAATGGGGACCCCCGCAATTGTTTGGCAAATGCTAGGGCGGCCTTGGGATCGGTGAAGAAATTGGGCTTGTGACCTGTGTCAATGAGGAGTTTGGCAGGGTACATCAATGCATAAGTAATATGTAGCTGTTGGAGTATGTGCTTGGCGGGGAGGATGTCCCTGTGAGCCACCTGAACAGTTAGGGTAAATTGAGGGTAAAAAGATAGAACATTACCTTGGTGTGGAACCTCACCCAAACATCTAGCTTTCCGGAGTATGGAGTCTCGGTCCAGGTAGTTTAGTAAGCGAGCAATTATGGGTCTTGCCGGGGTCCCAGGTGGAGGCCTCAGGCCGAGGGACCTGTGTCCCCATTCGATGATAACATGTTCAGACAGAACTGAGCCGAAAGGTTCACACAGGAGAGATTCAAGATAGTCCTCCATTTTTCCTGTAACTGTGGACTCCGGGATGCCAATAATATGTACATTGTTCCTGCTGGAGCGCGACTCAAAATCTTCATTTTTGCACGGATAAGTTCAAGGACATTATTCATCTTGAGGAGTCGCTGTCGATTTTCAGCTCCAGTGTCATCTGCCTCCAAAACCCTTGCCTTGAGTTGGGTGATTCGGGTCTCATGGAAGTCAACCCGCTGCTTGACTTGATCTATGTGTGAGGTTAAATGGTCAATCTTAGAGTCTATAGATTTTAGGCTCAATTAAACCTCCAGCAGCAAGGTGCAAAGGCTGTCATCTTGCGGCTCAGGCAGGTCTGTCTGCATAGATTGTTCAACGGCATCTGGGGAAAGCTCACCACCCCCTGCCCATTCCCCCGACCAGTGAAGGTGAACTTGGGCTGCTTAGCATCGGCCTTGCCCATCTCTAGGGCGTAGCGTTGGTCGAGTCTGCAGCTGGCACCGGGCCGGAAGGAGACCGCAGAGATGCAAGGTACAGGGGTGGGCTCGGTGCAGCGTGCCAGCTGGGACCACACTGCAGCCCCTCCGAGCCACCCAGGAGTGCGCAGACCAGTGCCAGCCCAGGCCACCCAGTAGATAGTGAGTGTTTGGGCAGTGCAGATGGGCCCAGCACGGGGACCACCAGTCAGCAACTCGCGGCAAGCCAGTAGCAGTACGTGGAGAGGATGTGGTGGGAGGCAAACCCCAGTTTGGCTCCGACAGTCTGTGGATGGGCGTGCGAGGCAGGGGAAGCGCAGGGGGAGTGGTCCCCAGGTGGATGGCTGTAGGGCCCAGTTGGTCACGAGCCGGCGAGGAGACAAACTAGCCCTGGTGACAGTAGGGCGGCGCCAGCCAGTGTTGCAGATTACGAGTGGGGAGCCTCTGCAGGCCCGGGCGCCGCCAGCGCCATGGCACATGTGCGATATAGGTAATGATCCACAGCCAGGAAGAGATTGTGCAACAGTAATCGACTCCCCCCCCACTGCAGTCTTACATGTAGAAACTTGCTGTGATGAGAGTTGGGCTGTCCACCCCTCCACTGTAGTGGTATCACCATGTGTACTGGGTGCCGGTCTTTAAGTGAAGCGGGCCCGGCCAGCCAGGTGCGAGAAGCAGGCCCTGACACCCGGGGGCCAGGGCAGCCGCCCGCAAGGCAGGCCCGGATCCTGCAGCACCAACAACAGTGCTCCCTGGGGACGACGGCAGGCAACAAGCGAGGTGCAAGCCCAGTTCTCACAGGCCATAAAAGCCCAGACGCACAAGGCAGCAGGGAATTGAAGCCCATGACGGAGGCAGGAATAGCAACGCAGTCACAGCCGCCGCAGCAGCGATGGCAGCTGTGTAGTGTTTCAGGCGCCCCCACCAACAGCAGGAACCCAGGGGGGCGCTGGTGGCTAAAAGGCTGGGTGTAGGCCCGGTCTCTCCGACTCACTGCGGTAAAGTCCCCAGCGGTAACCGGAAGTTGCAGTCCACGTGGGGGGGCCGGTGTATCGGCACAGACCCGGCCGCCGAAACGGCGGCCCGCTTTGCGTCCCGGGCAGCTCTGCTGACATCAGGGCCTCCATTAGATCACCAGTGAGGCGCGGGTCCGGGCTATCAGGTCGCTACAGCACTGTCCCAACCAGCAGCAGGGAACTACAGCCCACGTGGAGGACCAGCACAGTGGTATAGGCGCGGCCGCCGCAACAGTGATTCAAAAGGGGGTGGTGATGGACGGAGCATCTGAATCAATCAAACACTCACACCCAGTCAAAAGATCTGGGCTTAATCCATCCCCTTTTGTATCGCAACAGTGATTGCGGCCCGCACCACGTTACAAGAGCCCCTGGCCTCACAGAGGGTCGAGCTCAGCAGCTGATATGCAGAGCACGTTCAGCATCAAATCACTGTCGATTATGCAGACACAGCCCCCCCAGAGGTCGCATGGTGGCGGATATGTTGTTTAAAATTCCAAGTGTATTAATTGGAGAGATATTTTTCATAGCACTTACTGTATTGCTTTTCACCTTTGCTTTATTTGTTTAAAATTCCAGCTGTATTAATTGAAGAGATATTTTTCATAGCAATTTCCGTATTGCTTTTCACCTTTGCTTTATTTCGGTTTTAATCACTGTACAACAGAGTTATTTTTGAAAACTTCCTATAGGGTATTCATGAAATGCAAGGCACAGGCAAGTAACTACTTCCTACAGGGAATTAGAATGGTTTAATGTGGACTTTTATTTTCAGCCAGCACCTCACTCTTGTCTCCTCTCCCTCATAACCTATTTCCCATTTTCTGAGGCTCCAGCGCCACAAGGTCATATGAATGGTAATAGCATAAGCAAATATCATCACTCCACTGCATACAAAAAAAAACAAAAGTAAAAAACATTGTCATTTTCAATGCCAACAGCTCTAGATTTCAAGAATGTGAGGCTGATTGCATTGTAAATGCTTGTTTAGAGGGATATCCGCACTTGTAGGCAGGCCATTATTAGTGCATTAACCCTAAATGATCAGATTTTAAATACTCATTTTATGAAATGCATGCTGCTATTAGAAAAGAAATTGAAGCTTGCAATAGTTGAGCTTGGAAAATCCTGGCGCTGTTTAGTGTAATGTTCAAGTACGCTGTTTTTTGCGTGGATTTTCTTCTAAAGTGGGTTGGTGTTAGTATTTTTAAGGAAATTCTGATTATGCATCAATGCAAATTAATTTAATGTTTCTTTTATTTGACTATGCAATTGTTGTAAGTAAACTACTGAATTAATAAATTTCTTTATTAATTCATCCATTCATTGAATAAATTATTAGCGTGAGCTAGGCCATAGTACCTGGCGTTAAAGTGTCAAAAAATCGTGCAGTTTGTGCTCTAAACTATAATGAGTTGGTTTTACCTAATGTTTTTAAGGAGGTTTTATTTGTTCACGATCCATATTTGGAAGATGCAAATGATTGTCTTCATTCTGAGAGAAGGTCAAATATACCAATCAGGTGACAATGGCCTTCACTATGAGGTTACTGAATGTCCCATTTATTTTGTGCAGTCCAAACAGTCAAGCCAAAATGCTAAACTCTCTTGCTTCTTTTATTAGATCAGCTCTTTTTGCCTGGTAGCATGGAATTCATTGGTCCTATCTTTCACATTTTTATCACAGTCCATTCCACGTAGGGCCTGGGTCTTCCATTACCTGCAGGTATATATCAGTAAAATACATATTTTGTTTAATAAAACAATCAACAAATTTGAATTTGTGCACCCAGAAATGTTAGAAAAAACAAAAACGCTTCTGGTTACATGAAATGTAAAATGTTAAGGAGTCTTTAGGGAATGTCTATGAAAACAGCTTTCTTGCTAAATAGGTACCTGCAGGAATGTTTAGGATGGGGACAGTTCCTGTTTACGCTGCTCCACTGCATGAACTTTCAAAAAAGTAGGCAAAGTTGCTTTTTGCCATTTTGACAACAGATCTATGTTTTGAGAAACTTAGTTCCAATATTGAATCCCTTTATAGTGGCATTGCTGTGTCTATAGACTGAATGCCCAAAGCTAAAGCTTCAGCCAAAGCCAAAGCTACAGTCACTGCACTCCTTTCACTGCCTTCACACAGTGGGACTTTGCAAAATACATCTGTACTTAACCATCCCTACCTAGGTTTATGGTTTCACTTGAGGAGAAGAAAAGGACTGACCGTAAACATGGGCATTCCAGTAACTGACCTACTGGAGCTGCTCCTACATGGTGCTTAAATTAAGGCAGTGGTTGCAGGTGGGACCCATTGGCACTCATTTTTAGGGAACTTATTTTTCCTTAACAGACTTTGATCCAGAGCAAGAGAGAGAAAAACACAAAAGGAAAGAAAGAGGAAAAGAGATGGAAAACATTGAGAAAGGGAGAAAGCAGGGATAAAAAAGGACGTAAAGGAGCGAGAAAATGGGGCAGGGTGTGTCTGATGGTGGATGAAAGAGGCATGAGGTGGAATCAAGTCTACACACCCTTAGCATTCGGCCCTCTGACCTTTTATGTAATGTGATGTTATGTGTATTCATAAAGTGCACTATAACCGGTTATGTTATGTTTTCTGTATGTGTAAAGCACTCTTTGACCCACAAGGCAATCCTGATGCTGAGCAGGTGTGTCTGTCTAGTCCTTCCTATGGAAGGTTGATTACCTGAAAAGCCAGCTCTTGAGCTTCTTATAAAATTCAACAAGAGAGGAAGCAGTGCTGATGTGCAGTAGGAGGCAGTTCCACTCTTTAGGAGTGATATCAGAGAATATCAGTCCTGATCTGATTCTGTGTATGCTAGAGGTGTGTATAGGTAGGACTTTTGGGAGGTTGGGGAAGGAGATGTGACTGTTCAAGGAGGTGGGCCCTAAGTTGTGTAGTGCCTTAAATTTGTGTGTAAAACAACAGAGTCTGCCGTGGGCTTCTGAACAAAGCTTTGGGCCTTTACATATCTTTTACAAATTAACCACTTCACCTTCATCTCAAACATTCTTCCTCATCCTTAGACATTCATTCTCTAGTTCACTACAGGACACTTGAAGCAAGCCATTTAGAGTATCCAGGATTGTCCAATCCATTTCCTTCCCGTGTTTTAATGACCTCATGTACAATCATTTCCACACTAGCATCTCCATGTGGAAGGACCAGCATGGATGAGGCCAGTTTTGACAACAGTGGGAATCTTGGTTGATCCGGGTATCTGGGATTTTTCATCATTTTGATGTAACTCCAATATTCATCGACAGACAAGCTTGTCTGGTCATCAGGGATGACCATTAGTTCATATTCCCGGGCTTCATCCTCGATTCTTCCTAGAATCTGATCATTGTTCTCAATTGCATTTGGAAACCGGCCTGCTAGGCATAGGAAAAGTTCTTTAGACATCATCCTGTTCTTGGGGTCCAAGGCTACTAAACTTTAGTAAATCAGAGGCTCAGAATCTACCAAAGGCAGGTGTCTTCCAACCTGAAGGCAGGCCTCAACCAAAAATCTTTCCACAATGGACAGAAATGCGTCTTGTGTTCCAACATCCCCTGCATTTCCATCTAGCTGCACCAGTAAGGCCTGGCAATCCTCTCCTCCACCATCTATCTGGCCTGGTAGGAGGTAGTTTTTCTCATCAGTCACCTCAACAGAAAGCAGTGAAGTCGCTCCCTCAACGATTCTTGGGTTGATAACGCGGAATAAAAGATCCTTATACATTAGTAGGAGATCTTGATAAAAGGTATGTAAACTGGGAATACGCTGCTAAAGGAGTAAACTGAAGTTCAAGATAAAAGGAAGGGCAGAATTCAAGAAGAGAAAGCACAGGTGAGCCAACTCAGAACTTAACGTATCTCGAATACCACAGACTGTTATGCTCTCCTCATCACTTCAAAGAAATATTTCAAAATGGACCAGTGGTCGGAAAAAGCTTGAACAACACGCAGGAAACTCAACCATTAAATCTGGCCTGGTCTCAGTTCCTTTTCTGTCTTAGTGGCCCTGAAGTCGTGCAGATGTGGGAAAGCCTGCAGGTCTGAAGCACATTTCTTTGTGTGAAACCAGACCTCCGATGGTATTGTCTGGACGTCGTCAGGAAAAATGACACAGATGTCGCTTGTCATTTGCTGGACGGCTCTGACCCATCCTTAGTGTGAGCGGCAACCACGCCAAAGCTGAGTAAATGTTAGAGTGGTACACTGATGTCCTGCAGCTCTCCTAACACGGTAGACAGTACTGCAGGGCTAAAACACATAAAACAAGAACTGCCTCCTTCGTTCACCTGTAGTACTTTATAAAAGTAGGACCCCACCAGACCATGCTCATCCAGCAGTCGAACTACCACGGCCACTGGACTTGCTAACCTGTGAGAGAGCGCAAATCAAAGAAAAATCTAGAAGTGCACCATATTTACAAGCACGTTGTATTAGTCTAGTAAACATTATGTAGGAGTGTCGAATTTATAGAGTGCAAATGTATAAGAGTGTTTAATTAAATTAGAATGCATATATCTGTGTGAGAAGCTACTGTAGAATTGTGTAGAAATGTTAGAATGATGTTGGAATCCTATGTTATGTGGCTGTTGGAGGGGAAAATGTAATTCTGCTAAACGTAGAGATGTGTAGGCCACATGGCAGTTCACAGAGAATACAAGAAGCTGATGCATTTCCACATAATATGGATTTTAATGTTATTGTAGTTCAAAGTATTATTGATCATAGAACTGAAATATGTTTTATATAAGTTTATATATTCATTTTGTGTAATAAGATAGAATACTGTTTAGACTAAGAAATTAAAGGTTTGCAGAGTGCATAGGCCCGTTTCATGTAATTCTAATAGGCCTGAATAGACAAAAATCGTTTCCTTTTGATCTGCATGTGCTCGTTAGAGAAAGGTCGTGTTAGGCACAAACTGTGGAGCCTGCTCGATGGTTTACGACTTAGAAGATACGGTGGAGGCCGGAATTTGGGGCCCACAGTACACCTGTCTGTTTGCAGGTGCGAGGGGGTTTTAATCAAGAGAGTGATGAATAGACTTTTGTCTCGGGAACCAGGCACAGGCCTGGAGGAGTCTTCAGGAATTTCCGGGGGGGTACCGTCCTGCCGGAGAGGAGCCTGGGAAGCAAGGTCAACTCTAACGAAGGGTCCAGAGGAGTATCAGCACGGAACATACCAGAACCAACACCACGTGAGGGGCGTCTCTAAGGGGCGTTTCTATTGTAAATGTGATTTTGTATTAGGGACAGCACCCCTGGGTGGAGTTAAGGCAGATGGTCTGAGGAACCTAAGAGAGCGGATGGGTAGGCAGATAGGTTAACTGCGAAACATCGATTCATAACGAAGACTAAGGGAAGTGTGTGATCTTCTTTGTAAGTCACCACGGCTGACACCTTTTTAGGTTAAGAACTTGTTAAGTAGGGATGTCACTTAGTCTAGTGTAGGGACAATCTAATCTAAATTTTCCTTTCTGTAAATGACTCACAAGCTACAGCTTGTGTCTATTCTTGCAACTTTGGTGATTCTTGAATTGGTTTTGGTGATATTCTACTGCCGACTAAGAACATTTAGAAAATTCATGTTTGTATTGATACCCGTATATCTTTTGAACCTTATTTTGAGATGTTTGTATCTCCAGTTAACTTTGGCTTTGAAATAAACTTTTAAAACTTATTCTTAGTAAGTGGTTCTTTAGAGTGGTGTAAGTCATTAACTGATTGACCTAGTAGTGGATTGTCTTTTACTCAATGACAGGTACCAACGGTTCAGTCGACCTGAGTTGGGATCTAGATCTATAACTATAGACCACAAATCCCGCGTTAACAGTTGGTAGCAGAGTGAGGATGGTTACCTTCTTGAGGAAGGTGATCTAGACTAGGTTAAGATTACCCCAAGGTCCCTAGAGATCGAGAGATGACCTGCCGAAGAAGGTGCTGACGGTGCGAGAGAAAAGCAGCAGAGTCGGACGGGAGTGAGTATAACAAGGGTCATGCGTTGATAAGATTGCGGTGTTTTGTGTTGTATCTGTATTGTAATGTCTTGCGGAGTTGAATGCCTGTAGAGTGATTGAGAGAGGGTTGTGAGCGCGCGCAACCTGGTAGACTGGTAAACTGGCAACCTGGGGAACGGGTGAACCAGTGAACTGGTGAAAATCTTAAGTTCGGGGTAGAGCTTAAGTGGTTCGGGTGTATCGAACATCCAGAGTAGTTGTCGACCAGAGTAAGGGGGTCATGAGGTACCATTGATCGCCCGCAGGACCGAGATAGGGGGAATGCAAGAGTGAGTGTGTGGGTAACGGACGCAGGTCGAAAGTTACCGTGTGCAAGTAACCTATCAGAGAAGGCGATTGTCTAGACGTACACGGAAAGACATTTCGTCAGTTAAGGCGACAATTACAGTTAGACTGTGGGCGTACAGTCAAGGAAAGTGATCGCTTGGTCGGAAGTAATCATTTTTCAGAGTATGAATGGGACGCATGCATGACCGCGGAGACGAGCTGAGAAAGGAGGGGAACTGCTGCGAGGGGGGAGAGTGACGTCAGCTAGAGCCGTGCTGTGATAGGGCGGTTGGTGAGACGTCAGCTAGAGCCGCGCTGGGATAGGGCGGTTGGTGTGACGTCAGCGAGAAGCCGCGCTCTGATAGGCCGGTTAGCGAGAACCGCGCTGAGATTGGTGGATTGTCATCAGGAAGTAAACGAACGCGGAGAAAATAGAAATTTCGTAGGTTTTGAACATGAAGTGTTTTAAATGTTTGAGAGGGATCTTTAAGAGAAAAAGAAGAGAATCTTATTACGGGGAAGAGGCACCGCCAGAGGGTACACCAGCTCACTATATGGCCACAAATGTTGGGTTGCATACTATACTGTGGCTTGGTACTTGGAGAAGATTACAGAAGGGAATGAGGAACGGACTTTTCCGAAATACGGAACGTTCAGATTAGAAGTGTTGCATCAGCTGAAAGCAGTCATGTCCTCACTGAGACCTTTGCCTAGACCAACACAGTTTGAGGCCCTTAATGCGTGGATTAGGGCGGCGCACGACAGGAGTCAGAACAGACGCCAAGAAAGGGTACGGCGATCAGTAAGGGCAGTGCAAGATGCTAAATGGGATGCGGAAGCCAAGAAGTGGAGGGTACAGGTGATTGAGGTGGATAAGTTGTACCCCATGAGAGAGGTTACAGGAGGAAAGAAACCCATAGAAGAGGATGATGAGAGCGAGTCGGAGGACGGCCTAATAAATAGGTTGTTGATAGATAGACCGCCTCCGGACAATAGGGAGACGGAAGGTACGGACAGGGTAGACTTAGAAGGGTATAGGCCACTCCCTATAGCGGATTGGGTACCTACCAAAGATGAAGGGTCACCTCAACGTGGTACTGTACAGAAGGTAGTCGGAAGGGTTGCAGTGCAGAAGATGCCAGCAACCGAGAGGGTTGAGTCTTATGAATTGCCAGATGCTCTTCAAGTACCCATTACCATAGGTCCTATACGGTCGATTCATCACCCAGAGAAAGGGAAAGAGGAAGAACAGGTACAGCTAGACAGAGAAAGAGTAGAGATGGAAAGAAGGAATAACACGACAAATGCCTGGAGGCAATTGCCAGGACCGATAACGTGGAGCACCCCATTGGATTCAGCAGTGGGTCCCGTAGCAGAGCAGGGGGTCAGAGAGGACCGATGGACCTGAGGGGACCACGGCCTAAATCCTATAAAGAGTTGAGGGCTGACTTGAGAGAATGGGATAGGTCCATGGAAGCACCGAGCAACAGGTCAAGAGCAGAAGCTGAAAGGGGAAGTCCAGGCAACGGGACATTATCTCACTGCGGGGCTAGCGAAAGCAGTCAGGAGAGGGACGATAAAAGTCAGGAGAGTAGAGGAGTTACACGTCATATTGACGGTGGAAATGGGCAGGAGCGAAGAGGTAGAAGTACGGAGTGTGGAGAGACGTCTCGTCTCATTCAAAGTGAGGGAGACCAAAGGACACAAGAGTACAGGGATAGGTTTAAGTGCACTCACCACGCACCTGGTGATAATGTACAGCACTGGAGTCGTGGGAGCATAGGGAACAGTGAAGGATCTTGCCATGTGTCGAGTGATCAGAGACTACAGGCAAATTGCGAAGTCATGGGGAACAATGGAATGCCTTACCATGCACCTAGAGAAACCAGGCAGGGTGTGAATTGTGGGACTATGGGAAATAGAGGAGTGTTTCACTATGCACCCAGAGAGGATGGAACTGCATGGGACTTGGAGAGATGGGAGCATGGGAGGACTCCCCATAACACGCCTGAGCCCAGACGTAGGACTCAGAGCTGTGATGGGAGAGATGTAAATGGACTCTCTAGAGATGGCATACTGAAAGCTGTGGTGAAAGCTAAAAGACTCGATGTGACCAGCTTAAGATCTGATCTGGACGATATAATAGAGGGTACGTTGCCTATAGAAAGGATTAAGATGTACGAACAAGATGAGCTGCTGTTTATAGCAAAGGACATCACTCGAAAGGCAAGAGCCACTCATGAAAAACTGTCTGTATTGGCAGAAAAGTATATGGTAGATTTGTCCAGAACCAAGGCATTGCAGGGTAACCATAGATTACATTATTCAGATCAGGACTTAGATGAGAGAAGGACTACTGGATTAAAAACATACATAAGAGAACTGATCACAGGAATAAGAGCATGGAGAGATCTTGACAAATGGGAAGAGAGGTGGTCCAAAAAGGGAACTGTTAGACGGAGCGCAAATGTGATGTCTCCGGAGGGAAGGTTAATGCAGATGGAGGCATTCCCTTTGCGAGAAATAGCGAATGGGAGTTATGTACACGTGCCCTGGAGTAGGGGAGATTTGGCTGCATTTACCAACTCATTTCCGAAGTTAAGGGAGAACCCTGTAGAGTGGTACAAGCAGGTAGAGAGGTTTGTGAAGATCTCAAAGGTATTGTGGATTGATTTGAACACCTTGTTTGACATTGTGGTCCCAGGAGTCTTGTGGATAGCATGCAAGGTTAGTGTCGACTGGCCAACTGCAGAACCAGAAAGGGATACTCGTACTAATGGACCGTCAGAAAGCGTAATGTTAAAATATGAAAGGGTGATGACTTGGCTGAAAGAGAAGGTGCCACCACAAGATATAGACTGGGTAAAAATAGACCGAACAAGACAGGAACCCAAAGAGACAGTTCATGAGTACTATGAGCGATTGCTGAAAGCATTCAAACAATACAGTGGACTAGATGTAATGGATCCCAAGGATATAGGACAGTTTGTATCAAAGTTCGTTTTGGGGTTGAGACCTGATATTTGTTTGATGATTCAGCAACATTTAATTTGTTGGCAAAACAAACCATTGGATGAGATTTTGAGGTACGCAAGGTATTGCAGTGATGAAATAGATTCCAAAGCAAAGAAACTGAAAGAGAAACTGATGATGGTACAAATGCAGTCAGCTGGAAGGGGTGGACAGCAGCAACAGGGAACAGGGACAATGGGACGGAAATCAAATAGTCAGAATAAGAACAACGAGGAAAGTCTGAGACCTAGAATAGATTTTGCTACATTGAAAAAAACAACAAAGTGCCACCAGTGTCACCAGGTGGGACATTGGAGACACGAGTGTCCCTATAACCCTGAAAACGGAGAACTAGAAGTAGAGGAGGAAGTTCAAGAAGTTCCAGTTCAAGGGGCTACAGTGTCAAGAAGTAATGTGGCCAAAGGGGGGACTTCGGCTCCACGAGCTCAGTTCCCGCAGCCACCAAGGATTACGACAGGGGGAAAGATTCATCAACAAATGCCTCTTTTTATAGACGAAGGAGAGTGTTACTACGTTGATCCATTGACGGGACAACGTGTAAGTAGAGAAGGGGACTGTACCCTCGGGGCAGTTCTAGAGGTGGATCAAAGAGGACCGTTTGTTGAGGCCGAAGTGGCAGGGTGTCCTACAACATTCTTGGTGGATACCGGAGCTACTCGATCAACTTTGAGATCGGCAGTGGTTCCAGATTTACCAATATCGGGGGAAACAATTCAAGTGGTAGGAGTAGCAAATAGGAGAATGACTAGCCCTTTGACGGAACCAGTGTCAGTGAAAATAGGAAACTACACCAATGAACACCAGTTTGTAGTATGTGATTCAAGTCCTGTGTGTCTGTTAGGAAGGGACTTATTGTGCAAACTGAACTGCACAATATACTGCACACCTCAGGGAGTGGAGGTACAGACTACTGACGATGATGCTACCTTTAAAGTTACAAATTCGAGAACATGCATAGAACTGTATCCTACCCTGACTGTGGAGGACCTTCCTTGGGACTTACGAGATGCAGTGGCATCAGAGGTATGGGATTTTACTGGAGAAGAGATAGGATTGATCAAAGGGGTAGAACCAGTGAAGATCAAGGTAAAACCAAATGTTGAATATCCTAGAACGCCTCAGTACAAACTGACCCCGGAGACGATTGCAGGAATAAAACCTGTAATTGACTCTATGATTCAACAGGGAATACTGAAGGAGATCGTGGGTAGTCCATGCAACTCCCCGATTATGGGTTTGCAAAAACCTAGTGGGAAATTCAGGATAGTACAGGATCTTCGAAAAATTAATAACATAGTTGTTTCATGTTGTCCAGTGGTACCGAATCCATCAGTGATATTGTTTCAGATACCATTCCAAGCTGAGTGGTTCACAGTGACAGACCTTTGTCAGGCTTTCTTTTCAATTCCATTAGATGAGGAGAGCCAGTACCTTTTTGCTTTTAAGCTGGAAAATCTTGTTCTAACATGGTGTCGTATCCCACAAGGGTACCCAGAAAGCCCATCAATTTGCAACCAGCTGTTGAAGAAAAATCTTGAAAGTCTGGTACTGCCACAGAACTCGGTTCTGGTCCAGTACATAGACGACCTACTTGTTGCGTCAGGAACAGAAGAAGCTTGTAAGACAGATACCATTGCCTTGCTGAACCATTTAGCTGAAAATGGACACAAGGTATCTCCGAGCAAATTGCAGTACTGTCTGACAGAGGTACAGTACTTGGGTCACCGAATAGAAAAAGGAAAGCGCAAGGTGTCACCAGATAGGATAGAGGCGATAATGAAGATGAACGCGCCTACGACACAGAGAGAAGTCAGGATGTTCCTAGGAATGGTTGGTTATTGCCGACAGTGGATAGCTAACTTTTCACTGAAAGCAAAACCCTTACAAAAACTGATGCACAAGGAGGTGAGTGATCCGGTACCATGGGACAAAGATTGTTTGATGGCGTTCCTACAGGTGAGAGAGGATTTGTGCCGTGCTCCAGCCTTGGGAATGCCAGATTATAAGAAACCATTTTCACTTTACTGCAGCGAAAGAGAAGGTTGTGCTTTGTCAGTGTTAGTACAGACCCATGGGAATGCCCGTAGACCAGTTGCATACTTCTCGGCTACTTTAGATCCGGTAGCCGCAGCGTTGCCCGGATGTCTCAAATCCGTTGCTGCAACAGGTGTCAGCATTGAGAGGTGTGAGAACATTGTGATGGGACATCAATTAGTGGTGTATGTACCACATTCTGTAGAACTGTTAATGACCAGGACCAAGACACAGCACTTGACCAAAGGTAGGCTCACGCGCTACGAGCAAGTTATTCTTGCTGCGGAGAACGTGACCCTTAAGAGGTGCTCTGTTTTGAATCCTGCTACACTGATGCCACTTCCTAATGATATAGAAGGCGAAGAATGTGAAGATTACGATTGCCTTGATGTGACCGAACTATGCACGAAGCCAAGACCAGATATTGTGGATGAGCCGTTGACTGACCCTGATGAAATTTTCTTTGTCGATGGCTCATGTTTAAGAGATGATACTGGTCGGTTGAGAGCAGCTTATGCTGTTTGCACCATTACTGGAGTTGTGGAAGCCGCTTGCCTGGAAGGAGTACACTCCGCTCAGGTAGCAGAAATCATTGCATTGACACGTGCCTGTATAGCAGGTAGCAAAATTAGAGTCACCATTTATACCGATAGCCAATATGGTTTCTGTGTAGTTCATGATTTTGGGAAATTGTGGTCTCAGAGAGGTTACATGACCTCCTCTGGTTCGCCTATTCGAAATGGAGAATTCGTGCGACTGCTGTTAGAAGCATTACAAGGTCCAGCTGCAAATGCAATTGTCAAATGTGTAGCCCACACCAAAAATACAGATTTTGTGTCACAAGGTAATAGATATGCGGATGAAGTTGCCCGCTACTGTGCGGAGCAAGGATATTATTTCACGGAGGTGGAAGTAGGGGGGGCTCAGGAAAGGACCGAGTTAAACATGATGCTAGAAACAGTTGATACTTGGGAGGATTTAAAAAACATGCAAGAGAATGCACCTGATTCTGAGAAAAAGGCATGGGAAACAGCAGGTTGTGTGAAAAGTGAAATGGACTTCTGGGTTTCAGCAGATGGTAGGGCAGTATTACCTGAGGAATTAGTGAGTCCAATGGCACGACAGATACATGGTCCAGTACACTTAGGAAGAGATGCCATGCTGAGGGTATTTAGGCAGACGTGGTATTGCCCTAAGTTTAGGATTGCAGCAGAAGCAGTCTGTAGGAGATGCGTTACTTGTCAGCAATTGAACGTAGGGAAAAGAACACCAGTTACAATGAGTCACACTGGGAGGTCTGGGGGGCCTTTCAACCGAATGCAATTAGATTTTATTGAGATGCCAAAAGTCAACCGCCTTAGGTATGTTCTGGTGGTTGTATGCATATTTTCCAGATGGGTCGAAGCATACCCTACACGCAGGTGCGATACACTCACAGTAGCAAAGTTGTTGCTTAGAGAGTTGATCCCGCGCTTCGGGGTGCCGACCTCCCTGGAATCAGATCGAGGAACTCATTTCAACAGTGAAGTTGTGAAGATGCTTTGCTCTGCGTTGAACATTGATCAGAAGTTGCACTGTAGCTATCGACCAGAGGCTTCAGGTATCGTGGAGCAGATCAATGGCACTTTGAAGTCCCGAATAGCCAAAGTATGTTCATCGACTTCCTTAAGTTGGCCTGATGCTCTGCCCTTGGTACTCATGAGTATGCGTAGCACACCAGACAGGAGGACAGGTCTCTCTCCACACGAAGTTTTAATGGGGAGGGCAATGAGACTTCCGTCTGTACCGACTACAGCTTTGTTGAATATTACAGATGACCTGATCCTGGATTACTGCAAGGGACTGTCTGACGCCATTCATTCTGTGTCTCTTCAGGTGCAGGCCGCTGAAGTTCCATCTTCAAGAGACCTATGTCACGACTTGTGCCCAGGTGACTGGATCCTATTGAAGAAGCACGTCCGGAAGAACTGCCTAGACGTGCGTTGGAAGGGGCCCTACCAGGTCATATTGACAACGAATACTGCCGTGAAGTGTGGAGGGCTGCCAAATTGGATCCACGCTTCCCATACTCGAAGAGTTCCAGCACCCCTGGAAGAAACAGCTCCTCTCGCAGATGAAAATCCAGCTGTGGACGGCGAACCACTAGAGGGGATCAGTCAAGCTGTGGAGGTGTCGGAAGAAGTTGGGAGCGCTACAGATCCAGAAGAAGGAAGACAGGACGACAGTGAAACTGAAGTTGCCACAGAAGGAGAAAGTTGCTGTGAATACGGCTCAGACTCAGAACAAGTCCAGAGTGATCAAGAACTGAGTGAGAGGACAAGATACAGGAGAACAAGGCGTGGAGAAGCTAGTTGGCCTGAAAGAAGAAAGAGGCCGAGCTTGAAGTCAACTCCAGAGAGAACTCTTGCTCCTATATCTGAAGACTCGGATCTGAACGAAAGTGCACAAGGACAGGAACAGGAAGGTCCGAGAAGATCGAGGAGAGTGCGAGTGCCTTGCAGAAGATACGCTACTCCTGAGTGGACCTACCTCGCTGCAGATGTCCAGTGTACAGGGATCTGGGAGGGTGAGGGAAGTGACCCTGACCAGTACTGACCCCATCATAACAGTGGAAATAGTGTTGCTGATACCGGGAGTGGAGGTCGAAGGGTTGCTGACACTCAATATCCCCTATCCTCCTTATCTGAGCGGAATAAGAGACATGATTTTTAACAGAATAGATTTCCCGACTTGTTGTCCAAGGAGGTCAATACTTGGGGAGATCCTTCTTCGTTTGGAAATATTAGAGTGCGTGACTAGAGTCGCTGGATCACGTATAATTCTGGATTGCTAAAGGACTTTGTAAAGACTTTGTAAATAAACAGATTGAGAGATAACCTAGCGCCGAGTGGAAGAAGAGATTTAGGGACTTCCATATAGAGGACGGAGAAGGGCTAGGGTTGTCTGTTGCTATGGAACTCAAAGACTGATCTTGCAGAAGGGATTATCAGCTTCCAGGTGTGGTTCGAAAAGAGACATTGTGCAAAGAAAAGAGACATTGTGCTGTGAAAGAAAACCGGAACTACACTGTTTGAGATAATGGAGGTTGGCAACCCGAACCGCAGGACAAAATGCATAGTAGGCACACTTTTAGTGGGGGTGATTTTTCTTATAGTTTTAGTGGTTACTATATCCTATGTAGTGGGACATGAAAATGAAGAGAAAGCAACAAAGGAAGCAAAAATTATATCGATTAAGAAACCTACAACTGCTGGTCAAAGGGGGAACAATACAGAGAAAGATAAAGCTTTACTAGCAGCTGAGACTCGTAGGTTACATGTAGATGCATCACAGGGGAACTTTAAATCAAATGCATATGCTAAATTGCTTTATGAATATGTTGATGCTATGGAGGCTAAAAATTGTTATGTGTGCATGAAATTGCCAGCCTCTGTAGATGAAGGTATTAGATATCATCATCTTCCATTGACTTATGGAATCACATGTAGTTTGTTGCTGAGCATATTTTACGAACGTGATGGTTTTGAGTACTATTTTTCAAACTTTGATGCTGTGTTACCAGAAGTGCCAAACTACAAGCATTTAAATAAGTGGGATTATTATAAGAGTGAAGACAGATTACAGAAATGTTTCCTTCCCTGGAAAACATTAGATACTTCACATGCCCGAAGAAATAATTTGACTTGTAAAGTGTCAGAAATTGAGAAAAAGTTTGTAGGACAGGTGGATGATCGGTACAGGAGACAGAAGATTTTAAAATCTTCAGGTCAATGGAAAACAGATTGGACCGAGGAAGAAAGGTCACACCAACGAAAGGGTAGCAATGGTCCAATAGCTCTAGACCGAGAGAAAAGGGGGAAACTGTGCATACATAGGGGTGAAACCTATTACGAGAATGTGTTTGTGGGAGAAGTAAGTTGTGAACATGCTTTCCAACTAGAATATTACTCTAAAGACTTCTTGAAGGAAATGCAGGTGATTCCAAATGTATATTTTGTATGTGGAAGAAATGCATACGTGAAACTACCGGATAATTGGTATGGATCATGTTATTTGGCAATTGTCTTCCCCAAAATATACCATGCTAAGGATTTAGAAATCATAGAAGGAGGAACACAAGCTAGAGGAAGAAGAGATGTCAGCACTGAGGAGGTAGTTGGAGATGTATTTGGTGCTGCATTTCCTCTTTTGGGGATAATACTGAATGACATCAAGATTAGAAGATTGGCAACAGTTGTAGATAGGTTGTCCGCCAGTACTGCTAGATCATTAATGCTGGTGGAGGGAGAGATGCAATCGATAAGGGCAATGGTTCTTCAGAACCGACTTGCTCTAGACGTTCTGTTAGCCAAAGAGGGAGGAGTCTGTAAGGCTTTGAAGGTCCAGGAATGTTGCACTTACATTCCAGACAATTCGAAACCTCTAGAGAAGTACATACGGAACATTACTGAAACTCATCATGAGATTGAGGATTTGACGCAGGTAAACGTGTGGGAAAAAGTAGGTAAAGGAATAGGTAAAGTTGGAGGTTGGTTTGCCAACCTAGGAAAGAGTTTCATTTGGTACATACTGAAACCCATCATCATAATAGTGATTTGTATAATCACCCTGTGGGGATTGGTGCGGCTGTACCAATGGTATAGATCAAACAGGTTGCAGAGATCCATGAGAAAGCAGGAGAGGAGATTAACTGCGATGCAGGATAACCAGTACAGGAGTCTGAAGGCTCTAGAGGGAATGAAACGAGGGGGTACTGCAACGACTTCAGTTTGACTCAATTCATACCTCAGGGATGGTGTTGTGATGGTGATGACTACTAAAAGTCATCAAAGGGGGGATTGAGAGAGCGCAAATCAAAGAAAAATCTAGAAGTGCACCATATTTACAAGCACGTTGTATTAGTCTAGTAAACATTATGTAGGAGTGTCGAATTTATAGAGTGCAAATGTATAAGAGTGTTTAATTAAATTAGAATGCATATATCTGTGTGAGAAGCTAATGTAGAATTGTGTAGAAATGTTAGAATGATGTTGGAATCCTATGTTATGTGGCTGTTGGAGGGGAAAATGTAATTCTGCTAAACGTAGAGATGTGTAGGCCACATGGCAATTCACAGAGAATATAAGAAGCTGATGCATTTCCACATAATATGGATTTTAATGTTATTGTAGTTCAAAGTATTATTGATCATAGAACTGAAATATGTTGTATATAAGTTTATATATTCATTTTGTGTAATAAGATAGAATACTGTTTAGACTAAGAAATTAAAGGTTTGCAGAGTGCATAGGCCCGTTTCATGTAATTCTAATAGGCCTGAATAGACAAAAATCGTTTCCTTTTGATCTGCATGTGCTCGTTAGAGAAAGGTCGTGTTAGGCACAAACTGTGGAGCCTGCTCGATGGTTTACGACTTAGAAGATACGGTGGAGGCCGGAATTTGGGGCCCACAGTACAAGTGTCTGTTTGCAGGTGCGAGGGGGTTTTAATCAAGAGAGTGATGAATAGACTTTTGTCTCGGGAACCAGGCACAGGCCTGGAGGAGTCTTCAGGAATTTCCTGGGGGGTACCGTCCTGCCGGAGAGGAGCCTGGGAAGCAAGGTCAACTCTAACGAAGGGTCCAGAGGAGTATCAGCACAGAACATACCAGAACCAACACCACGTGAGGGGCGTCTCTAAGGGGCGTTTCTATTGTAAATGTGATTTTGTATTAGGGACAGCACCCCTGGGTGGAGTTAAGGCAGATGGTCTGAGGAACCTAAGAGAGCGGATGGGTAGGCAGATAGGTTAAGTGCGAAACCTCGATTCATAACGAAGACTAAGGGAAGTGTGTGATCTTCTTTGTAAGTCACCATGGCTGACACCTTTTTAGGTTAAGAACTTGTTAAGTAGGGATGTCACTTAGTCTAGTGTAGGGACAGTCTAATCTAAATTTTCCTTTCTGTAAATGACTCACAAGCTACAGCTTGTGTCTATTCTTGCAACTTTGGTGATTCTTGAATTGGTTTTGGTGATATTCTTCTGCCGACTAAGAACATTTAGAAAATTCATGTTTGTATTGATACCCGTATATCTTTTGAACCTTATTTTGAGATGTTTGTATCTCCAGTTAACTTTGGCTTTGAAATAAACTTTTAAAACGTATTCTTAGTAAGTGGTTCTTTAGAGTGGTGTAAGTCATTAACTGATTGACCTAGTAGTGGATTGTCTTTTACTCAATGACAGGTGCGAACGGTTCAGTCGACCTGAGTTGGGATCTAGATCTATAACTATAGACCACAAATCCCGCGTTAACACCTGCAACCATGGCTCCGACCAATCAGCAGACTGAAGTACTGAGCGCGCATGTTCCCAAGTAGAGATTTCATGAAGTCATCTCCAAGGTTATTGACAATCAAACACTTGGTCTTGTTTTCTGGGCAGGAGAACTTGGCTGCAATAACATGCTTCGGAACAGGTCACTAAGGGGGCTAGCCTGCCTGAAGGGGAGATGGTGCCGCGCAACCGCTCTTGCCCAGCGCAGTACTGCCTGGGCCATGTCACTTCCGACAGAACCGACGGATACATAATCCACCATGGGCACGTGCTCTGCGAGTAACTTCCTGCGTCTTTCCCTTCGTCCGTGGTCACGTAGTCGTAGATCATTCTTGCCCCCAGCAGAAACCTTGATGTCCCGATTGCAAAGTCTAGAAAAAAGAAGGGGAAGGGTGGAGAAACACATATCAGGCTTGCTTCATAACTGAAAGTAGTTCATGTCCACTGTCTGTAGTGCTAACGATATTTACAACAGTGCTAGGGTTTGCAAAGTGATTTTGACTTATAGTTAAGCCGATACTCAAGGCCATCACAAAGGATAATTGCAAGCACAGGCCAGATGATTTGCCAACACACTTGTGCACGCTGAGGGGCACTGAATGCATAGGGCATGTGGTTTGCCCGTGCACTTGTGCACACTGGGGAACAAATAGACTCCATTACTATGCATCCAGGTCATCAAAAAGTCTAAAAAAAAGCACACAGCCTCTTCAATTAACTACACTATACTGTCAGTAAAAGTGAAATCATCTCCCAAGCATGGAAAAGCAAAAATACATAAATCGGACACATACCTGGACCCCAGATGTTTCACTGTATTTTTTAAACAAACAAGCCTAACCTGTTTAATCTCTCCAGGGCTGTTTCTCTCAGGCCTGAGGAAGCTGATCATTTTAAAAACCCTCCGGTTTGGGTTGAAGCCCAGGCAATGATACTTCCTTATATGATTTGTGTGGGGCAAATCCTGGGAGATTGAGTTACACAATTCAAAACGCTCTCAAAGTATGTTCTGAGCCTTGGCAGGACTCGCTCCTATCTATGCACTAGTTCATGTTGCTTACACCCCCTCTTGCTATTTTCTAATTCTACTCTCACCCTCTCCTGTAAACATTCTATTTCCTTGCTGAGATTTACAATTTTGTAGTTTGCCTGGTAAAAAACACGTAGTTCTCCGGTTCTCATACATCCTGTCCTTATAAATAAATATGTCAGAATTGTGTTAAAATGCAGTAACTAACTTTGTTAAAGAACCTTAAGACCATTCGGTTATAGCTCCAAGTACTCGTAAAGCTTAAACAATTATGAAGGTGGGGGAGACTCCACAACTGCCTCGTTGTCTCCACTTATAGGTCATCGCCGGACAATCATTTACAAGCAAAACAGGTCAACAAAAGACCTATATGGAAACGGTCAGTTTACTGCAGCTATACGCAGGCATTACAACGCAAGTTGTTGCAACGACTTGTGTTGGAGGGCGCTGGACTTAGGAATAGTATGATTTACTATAAGAACTCCAGTCTACCTACAGTAGGGATGGTGTTGGAATAGTAACTCATACTATTCCATAGGTTAGAGCGCCATCTACGGCAAATCATTGTAATGTCTTTCGTTGTAATACCCACGTTGTAAAGGTATTGCGGAGTAATTCCAACCCTCATGATTAGCAGTACCGCGTGTGCATGGAAGACTGAGCAGTACCGCATGTGCATGGAAGACTGAGCAGTACCGGATATGCATGAAATACTGAGCAGTACCGCATGTACATGGAAGACTGAGCAGTACCACATGTACATGGAAGACTTTGCCGCATGTTCTTCTTCATCTTCAGTCACATCCCGGAAACAGGCTCACCCAATATCTGGAAGGTTTCAGGAGTGGTTTGGGAAATCCATTCAGAACCAATATTTTCTATCATAATGAAATGTTCAGCATGGGGTAGATGGGACTGCAGGTAATGTGAAGGGTTCTAACATCAAACACATGTACAAGATATTCTTCGCTGTAGAGAGGGTTTGATACACATGTTTCTTTTGGTGTTACCAGTTCTGCCAGTTGGCTGCCCCAATTCGCAATAACGGTGGCACTTGTCCAGCTGGCCCATGTCGTCTGAACAAGTTCAAAATATTTAAAGACCACGAATTTACCACTTGTATGCTCTATAAATTGAATGTTTTTGCAATGTATGTGGGTCCTGTGGATTTAGAGGTGCACTAAAGACCATTAATATATCTGACTCCGCCACAGCAAGATGAGGGAAAAAGAAGAACAAAACAAAAATAGACATGCAACTCTTTAAATAGTTTGTAAAAATTATCTACACGTTTCGCACAGTAGGGTTTTTTAAAGGCAGCTTCTTCAGTGCTAAGAAGAGCTAGAATTTATGGTATCTATAATTGGACGTGGACCATCACCATAATGCTGTGGTTGCCAAACTGTGCGCCGCGGCACTCCGGCACCCCGGTGCGCCGTAATGAGGTGCCAGGGGTGCCGCGAGCACACTGTGGGAAATTGCTACCAACTGCCCTCAGCCGTCTGTCATTCGGCGGGCACGGCTTGGACGGGAGTGAGACACACACATAACGTGAAACTGTGAGAGAGAGCTCGAATAAGAAGGAGAGAGAGAGAGATCGAAAATTAGAAAGACAAAGGCACCAAGAGATAGGTAAGTGTGACAGAGAGGCAATGACACATAAAAACAGAGAGATCAGGACAAAAATAGGGAGTGTGAGAGAGAAAGTCTTCAAAGAGAATATAGAGCACTAATTTGTAGTTTTATATAGCACAAACTTGACCCGAAGGCATTAGAGCGCTTCACAAATTTTGCATAGTAGTAGTTAAAGGTTTACAGATTAAGGTAGACATAGAGATCAAAACAATGGCGGTACGTGAGCAAGACATAAGACGACATGATTATCAGAATCAATATGTTTGTTATGCTGTGAGACAATACTTACAGATATGTTTAAGCATTGTGCTGACTTGTTTCCTGGGACAGAGAAAATCAAATAAAATCTAAATAACTTTTAAACAATAAATGATAAACAATACATTAAATTGTACAGATACATAGTTTTGCATACAATGCAGGTCATGAGAACGTGAACCTCAGTTTGGATTCTGATTTAAAATATAAAACGTAAAAGAAAATAGAATTGTGAACACCCGGGCGCTGTGGAGGACATGAGCCTGTTTGTTAGAAGAGCGCCTAGCTCCCTCCAGAAAGGGGGGCGCTGATGGGGGGGGGGGTCATAAATCTGTAGGAAGGTAGGTCCATCCTGCTGAAAATGTCTGGGGGTGGGGGAGGGGGGGTTAGGGGTGTTAGAGTGGGGGAGGGGCCGGCTCTCCCTGACGTCTTACCTTCTGCTCTGAGGTGAGATCAGACTTCACCTCTCAGGTGACCTCAGTATCCCAGGATATGGTGCACAATGATGCGGTGCTTCAGATAACCCGGTGGCTGCCCACTGGGGCCCTGTGGGTTAATAAAAGAATTTTACATTGGATTTGTGCCGCTGCTGGCAGAAATCCTGCAGCTCTGGTGAAACAGCCTTTGTGGCACGTAGAGGGCTCCCTCGCCGCATAATTCTGCATCATCACCAAAAGCTGATTTGTTAGATTTCAAGGCCCAGTAGGCGGGGGCTTTTATCACCAGAGTTCACGGCTCTACCTCAACGAGCTCGGTGATCCTCTGGTAAACGGAGGGCCTTTCCAGAGAAGCACATTTTGCAGGCTGGAGGACTGCGCACCCACTGCCCCCTGACAACCCACAGCAAGGTGTGCCACCTGACCACCCACTACAAGGTGCACCACCGGACCACCCACTGCAAGGTGTGCCACCTGACCACCCACTACAAGGTGCTCCACCTGACCACCCACTGCAAGGTGTGCCACCTGACCACCAACTGCATTGTGCACCACCTGACCACCCACAGCAAGGTGCACCACCTGACCACCCACTGCAAGGTGTGCCACCTGAACACCCACTGCAAAGAACACCCCCTGACCACTGACCACCCACAGCAAAGTACACCACCTGACCACCCACAGCAATGCACCACCTGATCACCCACTGCAAGGTGCACCACCTGACCACCCACTGAAAGGTGTGCCACCTGACCACCCACAGCAAGGTGCACCACCTGACCACTCACTGCAAGGTGTGCCATCTGACCACACACTGCAAAGTACACCACCTGACTACCCACTGCAAGTGGGTGAGATTATTAATTCAAGCATTCCAACCATCATTGCGTCCCAATTACTTTAAGGAAGACAACAGGAAGTACTCCCGAGGTCGGGATTACATCACCTCCATCCGCCCACTGGTAAAAAAATGGTGGGGAGCCACGACCAACTGCCGATTAGGTCACGGGAGCCACAGGTCAAAAAAGTTTGGGAACCCCTGCCATAAGGGATAAGGACCGTCAGCAAGAGAGGAAGCTTACAATGTTGCAATTTACAGTAACAATCCATCAAGTCCCACTGTACACCCCTGAGTGAAATAAACAGTGCAGTGGTCCTATAGTTCTTTTCCATTTGAGGGCTATTTCACATCTAGTTGTTCCTGCAAGAGGGCGCATGACGTAGAAAAACGTATGACGTTGAGGTGACACTGAGGATTCGATGGTTAAGTCACAACTCAAATGTGAGTTGATTCCAACACCGAAGAATGGATACAACTCTTCTCCAAAGACGAAAAACATTCTGGAAAGGATAGATGCGGGCAAGAAAAGAGTTAGATTTTCAACCCTTTCTGCTCTTTTATCTTTATTTGAATTTAAACTAAAATATATATCTCGTTACATGCATCTAACTTCAGTTTGCTTTTACCGATGCAACTACAACGAAGGCGCGATTTGCACATGAACAAACATCTCGACATATGATTTTTTGTACCTAAAATGCTATTACTGTGCAACACTGCCATCTAGTGGCCATTTGAAGCTACGTGTATAGACGCG
Organism: Lissotriton helveticus; assembly: GCF_964261635.1. Classification (NCBI taxonomy): domain Eukaryota; kingdom Metazoa; phylum Chordata; class Amphibia; order Caudata; family Salamandridae; genus Lissotriton; species Lissotriton helveticus. The sequence goes on along the minus strand of NC_136059.1, from coordinate 1,309,193,260 downwards.
TTTTATTTTATGTTCCCTTTGCATTTACATTTTTTGTTTTGGGGCAATATATGCCCTTTACAATAAGATCAGCTGATAATTTTGGCGCAGGGGATTAACACAGGCCCCTGCAGATCAACGGAATGGCAACCATTTAGCCCCTTCTCCCCGGTTTAGCGGGGACCCCCATTCACCCCAAGGTCAATGAATATTCTTTTAAATTTGGAGACCCATGGCCACCTCTTCATATTATACATACACCTCAACCCATCCCGCAACTGCTCTGTCAGAACTAATTACTATTTATTTAGATGCAGAATGGCCACTGAAATGTTTAATTACGTTCGCAGATTATTTTGGGCTAACTGCGAGGCCTCAACCTGAAAAGGGTAAAAAATAAAATTAAAAAATCGACCAATGAAATTAAGAGTTACATCGAAAAGGGTGAAAGAAAAGTGGTCTAGGTGATGTACGAATTAAACCCACTCACTGCAGCGTTTGATTGGTTTATTGTCTGTCCAGTCGCGTGCTGCTCGCTACAGACTAGTTAGTGTCACTTGTATCTTCTCCAATCCTCAATTAATTTACTTTTAGCGCGTTAGATCATGAGCCTAAATAAACTGGGCCTTAGGTTAGTGCCCTTCCATTTCTCGTACTTTGCAGCAGTTTTATTCTTGGAGTTTCTCGTTGCTCTAATGTGTGTAATTTCTTAAATGTGTGTGTTTCCCTCCTCTTCATTGCCTGATTTTGCTAGTGAAAAAGTGTCATTTATAGTCGTTGAATGTCACTCATAATCACACTGAAATTATGAAAATGTCACACATAAGTAATCTGAAACCTTGGCAGCTCTGAAGTATCGAAAAATGATTTGTGTGAAGGGAGAGGATTCAGAGGTCTTTTACAAAACTGCAGAGTGGCAGTGTTAACAGGAGACTCCATCATTCCAGCACATAAATTAAGAGTATAGTGATGAGGCAGGTGAGTATTATAGTGGAGACCGCCTGGCAAATTATGCAAGATTCTTTGAAAATGTTGCCTATGGTTTAATTTGTTAGCATACCTGCCAACTCACACGGTGCTATAGTGTGACACACGATATCGGCACCCATCACAAGGTCACCCGGTGAAGAGCCAATATCACACTGTGACAGGGAAAACGAGCTAAAACCCACTGTAAATAGTGGTTTTCCAACTTATTTTCTAGAGGCCTTGAACTGCCGACGCCCATAAGAGGTGTGAAAACACCCCAGGAGATCAGCTCCAGCCTCCGTAAGCTTTTTTGGGGGGGTGGAGGGGGCTTGAGGGCGGAGTGGGGTTCAAAAGTGCCTCCTAGGTACTTCTCGGCATGGGGCCCAGCAAGGGGCGTAACACAGGCCCCCTCAGCCCACACGGTGCGGGAGCGGGCCCCGAGCTGCAGGGGGCCCCCTCAGCACTGTACTCAGGTCTGAGAGCTCCAGATTAAATCTGGAGCGGGCCCCTCTGTGTACCTTGCAGGGGGCCCCTTCAACTTTCCTTACGCCACTGGTCCTAGCACCCTCCTCACACTGTGAGATTGTTCTTCAAGTTGGCAGGTTTGCGTTAGGCCGCGCTTACTGTCAAACAAATGTGTATGACTCGGGTATCAAGTTCAAATTCAGGTAGTGTCTGCTCAGCCTTTGATATTTATAAGGGAGATTACAGCTCACGATTGATTTGGATGTAATTGACTCCTGTTATTTATGGTATGAAAAAATAAACAAGCATTGACATATTAAGCATTTTTTAAAGTCTTTATTAAAAGAATATGTGGCTTGAGATTGGAAGCTAGGGGAGAGTGGCCAGTGTGGGAGTGACTGCATATTCTTGTGATAAGGAGCTGTGTGGTGGTCTTCAACTGAGAGCGTGTATATAAAAAGTATACTGCCATCTGACAAGCATTCTACAGCCCCATTGGACATAGATCTACCCTATCTAACACATACCAGTGTTATTTGAAGATCATCATTTTACTGCATAACATGGACTCCTGCATAAAGTTGAGAGTATTATTTAGTATGTATTGGTATTTATATAGCACAAACCTAGCTCAGAAGCAATGAAGCACATGCACAATACTCAGGGGAATGGGAGACTACTAGATAGTGTAGATTAAGTGGGGAGAACACACATACCATTCATACATCACATTTGTACGCACAGGGAGATACAGTGATTTGCAGAGAATCACGCGACGTTGAATCAAGCCCCACGGATGGGATTCGAACCCGACTAACCAAGTTCCAAAGTCGTCCGCTTTGCTGCGAGGCCCTATCTCCAGCAAACACATTTCTAATATGTATACTTATGATTAGAGTTATAGGGTGATAATGAGATTACCTCTACTCACAGCTATTTTTGACCCAGTGAGAAATTCGGGAGTGGAACCCAGAAATCTCCTACTTTCAAAAACAGCAACTTAAACACTTGACCACAGGCTACAGGACAGTCTTGATTACATAAAGGGTAAGGGGTCAAGATATTGCCAAACTATTCCCCAACGCTTCAGCCTGTTATCTTGCAGGTAAGATACTCAGACATCTACATATAAATGCTTACACAGATCATGGCCTTCATTACAAAAGATTCACCAATGACCCTGAGTGGTGGATCTTAGTTTCCCACTAGGTGGGTTGGAATCTATACTGAGCACCAGGTTCTTCCATTACGCTGTAGATTTTCTTCCACCACTGCACTGGACGAATATGTGAGGTAGGTCCAATCGACAGGGAGTATGGGGAGTCAAGTAGGGATGGACGGCATGGATCGGGAGTGTGGGGTCGGTGGAGGTAGGTGGGTTGTAAAAAAAAAAAATGGAAAAAACGTCCCTTTTCACCGCATCTCTCCATCGTCGCTGCGTCTCTCCTCTGTCTTCCAAGCCAGGAACAGGAAGCACGCCCATGCTTCTCTGACCATTCACAACACTGCAATGCAGCGTTGTGATTAGTCTGAGCTCCGTGGTTTGGTGCTCAGCCAGAGAATGGAAGCCTGGACATGTTCTCCACCCAGGCTGTAATGCAGCCTGGGTGGAAAAAATGCAAAGTTCGAATGACTGGTTGGCCCATCAGTCATTGCACACTTACACTGTGCCCACCACCCTCCCCCTGTTCTGAGAGCAGAGAAGCCCCACCCCGCAAAGACAACCACAGCAGGAACAAATAAAATGATAATAACAACAAGTTATTATCATTTTGTTTTTCCTTTATTCCCACAGCTGAAAGTAATGGGGCAACACTTCTCCACCTTAGCGGAGGAGCCGCCACTGGAGTCAAGCTAGTGTTTCTCTCTGAGGAAGGAGCCTCAAATCCATTTACGTGGGGCATGGGTTGTACCCATGGGAATTCCTTTCATTTTAAGCTTGACATCACAAAGAGTTTGCACAAGGGGCATAGAGTGCCTACCCACCAGTTATATTTCCCATGGGGAAGAAGAACAAGGGTTCCTGCATATAATGGTTTAAAGGAGGAAAACATCTAAATCCTGTTGCTCCTCAAATTTTTTTTGTGGCTGGTATATGGGAAAATACAAGGGTAGATGACTTATTTCCATTGAAATTAGGAATAAACCAAACATTTTATACTATATACAAACAATTGGTTTCAGAACTGCCAGAGATTTGCAAAACCAGCTGGGTGCATTAGATTGATAGGTCAAAAAAAGAGAAATGGAAAAACATAGTCCTCAAACAAAATATATGCCCTTTAAGCAGGATTGGTAAAAAAAAATCTGTATTTGTAAATTGTGAACTACTCACCCTTACGGGTCTCAAGGCGCTGGGGGCGGGCAAAGAAATTAAGTAAGCTATTGCCCAGAACCACATGGTGCTGAACTAAGCTGCCACTGGAGCCGGGGATCAACCGTGAACTCTGTGCTCTGAAGTCAGCTGCCCTGGCCGCTGCACCACACCTCTCCAACTGTTAATGTTGGTTATCAATCATGTAATATTGACAGTGGATAATCTTTATGTATACCTAGGAATTAATATTTTCTTTAATTATGGCAGCAAGAAAAATGTGAGACCTGCCTTTTTAAGGCATTTACCAGAATTTATGAAATTCAGAGCTCTAAGACCCTCGTTAGGAGCTGGCTGGAAAAACGATGAAGTATCCGCACAGGGTGTTACCGATACCGCAAGGTTAAGGTAATACATTGCGCTGTAATATCCCAGTGTGAGTCTAATCTCACAATGGTGAAAGCCACTGAAATCAGTGCCCTTGGTGGGTCTTACCTGGTGAAAAGTGATGGGCTTTCAGTGCAAGGGGTATTACAGCAATGCTTGTAATACCGATTTAGGTCGAAATTAGAGTTTAGACCCAGATTTGAATTACATCAAAAGTTGTAATGATGGCCTGTATAACGGATATTCATTTGTCCCTTTAATACAAGCACGAAGCATACTTTATTACTCCATCTCCTGTCCTGCACAAAGGCATGGACATTTCCCTCAATATTTTACCCAATGTAAGAAAATGACTAAGGGTAAAATGTGACATGTGGTCCTAGAGTTAGGGCCTGGAACTTGCTGAGAAACTACAAGATCTGAAGTAGGTTGAACAAGCTATACCACAAAATATGTATACTCCCAAAAAAATTCACCACAAGAGGAAATTACCAAAATTACAGTTAAAATCTGCATTGAGAGATAAAAACAGGATCATTTCAATCATGGACAATTCTTCTCAAATTCTGACTCACTGATTGCTAGCAGCCCCTTTGACATATAATTGGAATGGAATGGTAAAGCAATGCTTTAACAAACTGACGACCATAGATAGACGCGCTTTATGAAATAAATGTGCCATCATTTCTATATAACCAGGTAAGCAGCACCATCACTAGAGAACGATTCATCATTAAACTGTGTCCTCCCCATAGGAGGACATTTTTGCCTGTAAGGCTGGGAGAGGTAACGTTTTGAAAAGACAGGTATAGCATGGAACGAGTCTCTAGGCATATACTCATACTAGGTTCAAAGGTTTTCCCAACAGGATGTGAACAGCGGGTTTCTGACATTATGGGGCTCATTATGATGTCAGGCGGAATGCCACAGAGAGGCCTTTGATGGCTGTTCACGAATCATACAGGGAATCTGTTTGACCGCCTCATTACCACGCAGGCAGTTGGACCATTGATAGATGGGGGACAGACTGCCACCTCCAACAGGATCTACTGATCCCGAAGGGGCGACGGTACTAATCATGAGCCTGAATGGATGGGGTGTCTGCTCAGGCACTGCCGTCAGGATTACAATGTCCCTTTCTAACTGCCTGTTCATGACAGTCCGGCTGCTATGAAAAAGCATCTGGAAAGGGATTTTGGGGGACCCAAGGAGGGCCCCCGTCCCCCGTGGGTCACTGTAATATGGCCCTGGGTGCACATGTAGTGCCCCACACACATGGTGCCTGGCATACGGTGCATGAATGGTCACAAAGTGCTCAATAACACTACGGCTTGTGCTGCAACCCTTTTCCAGGGCTGCAGCACAAACTGCAGTGTTATGAAGCACTTTTTCAGCCACCAGACCGGCGTGCAAATTGTCACGTCTTGTCAGGCATTCGCCTGCCCTCGGCGAATGACCTCCATCATAATCAGGCCCTATGTTTTAAATGGAATCGAGAACACAGAAAAGGAAGTATTGTTTTTTTATTGAAAGAGCAATCTTTTGATGTTCTTCATGACCAGTGGCGTTGGAAGGCCAGGTGGTACCCGGTGCGGAAAATTTCTTGCCATCCCCGGCTTGACAAAATGGCAAAAATATGTGCTTAAAACACATATTTTTGCCATTTTGTCAAGCCGGGGGTGACAAGTGTCATCACTGAGGGAGGTGACGAAATGGCAAAAATAGGCTTAAAACACATATTCTTGCCATTTTGTCACCCCCTCGGTGATGACACCGGCGCGGGCCCGCAGCCACCGCACCCCCCTTCCTACGGCCCTGTTCATGACTGTGATGAAATATTTAGATGCTTGTAATAGGGTGAATATTTGGGCACCATTTTAAAACTCAGGACTATGGACAGTATTAGCTGTCTCGCTAGTCATTTAAAAAAATAATATAATAATAACATACATATATATATAACATGTCTTTGAGTCAGTCCTCTTCATACACTGGTCTGTTCAATTGTCACCACATAATACAGCAAGATGCAATAGGTCAGTCCACTTGGACCATTGGCACTTTTGTACTATGAGGGTTAGCATTTGCTTCCTGGCTTGTGCACATCCCCCTGAGAAGAATATCACTTTGTCGTCAGAGCGTATGGAGCAATATTTCACTTTGCTAATACTTTGTTCTTTTCATTCGTTACTCTTTTGTATTTTTTTTTAGCTGTTGTTGTGTTTAAAGGATGTCTCAGGTTGCAGTAATTCAAAAGACAATAGTACCATTTCTTTGTGAAGCAAGAATCACATTATCCTGTAATGCACATTCATTCAATTTTTTTTTTTTTACAAATGTTCAGAGCACAGGTACTAGCTATGTAGCACACATGCCCTTGCTTTAAAATTATATGCAATGGTTAGTTAAAAAAAAAAAGGATTTTTATTGCAAGCATATGAGCGCCACCTTTAGGCAGGGCATATTCTTTGTTTGCTTTTTTTATTTGTGCGGCCTATGCTTGCTCTTAAAAAAAAAATAGAAAAACTATTGCATCAGCTTGCAAAGGCCAGACCATTTGGCTTTGTCAGTGCTTGTTTTCCTACACGAGAAGTGATTCTGGTGACAAATATTTTTAAATGTCTATATTGTGCACGGCCAGTCCCGGTTGCCATTATTTATATGATTCTTTTTAAGGCATTTAACACACGCGTATTGCTTTACAAGATTATCTGTTCTAGACTATTTCAAGTGTTTTTAATTTACATGCTTAATGAAAACGATTTTTGTAAGATGTGATCTGTTTTTAATGTTAAAAAAAAGAACAAAAGAATAAACTTTGAAAAAAACACAATTATTGTTTTTTTACCAAGGCTCATCAACACAAAGAACAAAGGTACTGAATGGGCAGCAACAGTGACGTGCACACACACAAACACAGTTAGTGCATACGTCTCTGAATTTTCAATGTTTGGACTGAGTTGGTGAATGGGTGGGTGCATGAGCCAACAAGAAGCTAGATGAGCAAGTGAATACTACGTAAACGTACTGTTAAAACTGCCATGAAAGCGAGAATCCCTAACCCTTGAGACAAACTATGGCCCCACGGATTGCTGTAACGAGAATTATTCAGCTAAGAACCAACGGAAATAATGAAAAGCACAGATTTCTTCCAAAAATTTAAATCCTGATTTTTAATTAAAGTCATTTTGTTAAATTGTTAATTTCAAGATCGGTGAACCTAGTAAATATATTTTGATAAGGCTGTATTATCTGAGGATTAACCTTTTTTATAATGTTTTATTGTTCAAATGGGGGTAATAATATTCACTGCAGTAACAATGTGGCGAAAACTAGAATCCGACAGGCAACAAGGCTACCTGTAACCTTTACAAACTCTATTTTAATTATTTCTGGTGGTTTTCCCTATACAAGTTAGGTAGGCCGAGCAATTTCTGACAACCTTAGAAGCAATATTTCGACATTATTTTTCATTAGGACTAATGGCAACTCTTGTGTGGCTACAAAGTCAGTCAAGGAAGCCAGACACTAGCTTCCTTGAAAATTGAGCCTTTGCTATAAAGCAACAGAGCAGTGTAAACTTGCATACAAGAAATACGTCTCTTCACTTACTCTATGCTAACTGGGCATCGTTTGTTGCTCGTTGAAGAAATTTGTATTCAGTTTGTAAAGAAAGCCAAATGTCATCAACTTTCGAAAGGAGTTTCAGGTCCTGGCTGCATATCAGGCAAAGGCCCCAATTTAATTGTTCCTTTTTGCACTTTGCCTCAAGCCTCATAAAGTTGCTGCTGAGGGTTGTTACTGGGTCATCTGCAGATCTTGATTTTGCTTCCTGGGTAAGGTGGGGTATTCGAGGTCACCAGATAGAAGGTGATGAAGCAGCCTTTGAAGATGATGTGGACTGGCATAGGAGGCACCAATCTTTTCAGAATGCAGGGTGACGCAGTCGTATTCCTTTAGTCTCTTCATAACTAGTGGCAATCTGGATACAAGAAAGCAGGGCTTGCCTTCATCGAGATACGAGAGGACCAATTTTTTGACAGATGCTTTGAAGTTAAGTTCTGGTAGAAATGCAATAACTTTGGAGAGCAGGGATAGCCTATAGTATTCTGTTTATGTCTTCCTTGCAATGTGTTTTCCTAGGCCAAGGTGTTTTTTTTTCTTTTCGTTTTTTTCTAGAGTTTTAAATAGCGCAAACTAGACCTGAAGATATCAGGTATCAGAGCGCTTTACATGAGCACCAGTTTCGTTACAGAAGGACACAATAGGGGTGCCAGTGCCAAATCCCAGGAGTCCTCATGGCTGGTCCCTGGAAGGAAATCGTTGGTGAACGCTAGTCCTGAGGGCGGTTGTAAGCCTGAACAACCGGAGGCTTGCCTTGCAACGCTCTACCCTGAAAGGGGCATGAGTAAGATGGTGGTCCAGTGGTCCACGTGATCCTAGGGAGGAGGCTCACACCATAATTGGTAGCACTGATTGGGTTGGTCACAGTGCAATATGGCTCAGCAGGCGGGCAGGGCAGCCTAGGTTAGTCACCGCTACCTGCCCTTGGATGCCCCGTAAGATAACCCACCAAGTTGCATACTATTGTATGGTTGGTATTATTGTGGAGTCCCATAGATATGGCACTATCCAATAGTTCTGAAGTTAATCTGTAAAAATTCACAGCACAAAGAGCATTTCGAGCTTGATTGCTTTTGCCAAGAATGACAAAAATTCATCAGTAAGGTGGTGGGCTTTAACTAGACCTTCTATGTTGAAGCATGTATGGTGGTGAAGCAGTCCTTGAGACTGCTCAATGAAAGTGTTGGATACAGCTGGTTATTTTCTGTAGTGTTGGATATTTATGTTCTGGTATGCCACAAGTACTCTAAAGGAATCCATGTACAAGCTTTAAGGCACTATACATTTAACTAGGCTTCTGGGTAAATCACAGGTAATAGAATACATTCTGCTATTGAGGAGATATTATTGATCATCTGGAATTTGTTAATCAGCTAAAATAGGAACTGATGCAGAACGATGCTTTAAAAATTCATTGCGGAGAAACATTTGTTTACCAGCGTCCCCAATGCAGAAAGCTACTGAGAGGTCAAGGGGCAGGGACCACTGTTGACTAATCTTAAGACCTTCAGCACCTACGAGGACAGCTGCTATTGACAAACTACACTGCGGTCTCGAGCCTCACCAGTAACCTGAAGGAAACTGGCAAAGTTAGTCATAGGGGCCGATTCCAATCTAGGTTGGGAGGGCACCGAATCGGGTTCGGCATTAGCGGTTCCGATTCAGAGGCTGGATTTCCGTCCAAGTCGTACACAGGTTCGGACGTCGAAGTACGATGCGAACATACTTGTCTGCAACGTACCCATTCAGTCAATGGGAGCCCATGTACGCGTCGTACGACTGGCTACCCATAACTTCTCTGGGAGTCCGACTGCACCGAGTCCGACAGCATACGGCCACATCGTACTCGCTTGGTCAGACTGCAGGAGTCCGGATTGGTCGGAAAACACCCCGGATCCGGCTCGGTCAGAGTGCTTTCCGACCCAGATCGGAATCGGCCCCATAGATAGCATTTTTATAAATTTTTGTTACTCTCGTAAGATGAGTGATAAGCCGGTACTTGCCAAAATCACTTGGGTAGAGGTTAGACATCTTCAGTAGAGGCAAGATCTCTTGGGCTAGATGTAGGTAACTCTAATTTACCGACTCATAAATACCGAATTTTACCGATTCGGTATTTATGAATCGGTAAATTAGAAGGAGGGAGATGTAGGTCATTTTTTATTTTGAATTACCGAATCTGTAACATTCGGTATTTACCGATTCGTATGGGCCTTGAAGCCTATAGGATTCAATGGGCAATACCGATTCGGTATTTACCGAATCGGTAAATACCGAATCCTGCAAGGGTGCAGGGGGTGTCACTTTGACACCCTCTAGCACCCCAAGTACAGGCTTGTGTGACATGTGGCACACATACATGCCCTAAGGGCATGTCTGTGTGTCACATTGCACAGGTGTGCATGCACAGATGTGCATGCACACCTGAATTCGGTATTTTACCACCCAATAGGAATGGGTGGTAAAATACCGATTCTTAAGGGCCTGTGGCACTCTTAGGAGTGTCAGCTACATATGGATTTACCGAATGTGTAAATATACCGATTCGGTATTTTACCGATTCTGTATATTTACAGATTCGGTAAATTTATAGAATCGGTAAAATATAGGCCCCCTACATCAGAAAACCCTAATACTGGTATTAGGGCTCCTACATCTGGCCCCAAGAGTCTTGAGAGTGTCATGGAAAATACCTTACATAGGAAGTAATGATGAACAGGGGCCAGAGTGAGCAACTGTTGATGGATTTCGATACATGCTGTGATGGTGTGATCTTCAGAGCATGAAGCTTCGAACAAGTCAAGTGCCATATGAGGTCTTCAATGGAAAGTGTGTTAAACTATAGTCCCTTGGTAAACTGTGGGAAGATAGTTGAGGAGTAATATCAATTGCATTTGTAAGGTATGTTGGAACATGTACAATAACATTCCTGACAAACTGCTTTTGTCCCTTCCTTGCTTCTTCCCATTATCATTTCAAATAAGTATATTTAGGTAGCATAATAACTATTTTTATGGAATGGTTATACATAATAGTTTGGTTTAACTATTCTCAGTTGGCTTATGTGTGGGTATAGATAAATTGCATAGTGCCAGGGAGGGAAAGGGCATGGTAGACCAATGCCTGAACCTCTCCTTTATTGTGGATAGATATGTCAGAGCCAAGGGTGGGAAGATCTATCTTGCCTTTATGGACTTGTCCGCTGCCTTTGACTGCGTGTCCCACCCTAGACTCTGGCAGATAATGGGGGAGATGGGAAGTGATCAGGCATTGGTCGATTTTATCAGACAGCTGTAATCGGACGCCTCTTTATCGGTCCGCTACGGGACGAACGGGGAATATACCTGATCATTTAAGATCTTAAGAGGGGTCAGGAAGGGCTGCGTCCTAGCACCGTTCTTATTTTCCATCTATACCAACGGTGTGGAAAAACATATTGATGGCTCGAACTGCAATGGGGCTTCAGAGTCTCATAGCGGCCTACGCGTTTTTTATGGATTCATTGGACTTAAAGGTCAATCAATCTAAATCCTTTATAATTATAGCAGGGGCTGGGCGACATGAAAGACCATCATGTTTTATTATGGATTCTGTCAAAATGCAGGTCTTAGACTCGTTCCCCAATGGGGGGTCCTATTTGACAATAAACAATCCTGGTCCAAATTGTTAGAGGGCAGAGTAATAAGCATGCAGAGAAACCTAGCTGCGCTGGAATCATTCTCTAAAAAGCTGGGAGCCAAACCGTTAATTCCTATGAAAAAAATCTATCAAGCAAAAACAAAGGCAGCAGCGGTGTACAGGGCAGCAGTGAGGGGAACGGCTCCCTGCGACTCATTACAAGTAATAGAGAATACATTTTTTAAGTCTTTTACCTCGCTACCTCAGTCATATTCAAATTATGTGCTTCATATGGAACCGGCTTTACCTTATACCACAGACTCTATTAAAATGGCCCCACTCCTACTGTATAGTAAGTGGTGGTCTCAGTTATTATACTTGTGTAATTTGCTGTAGTGTAATTAGGCGTGATTAAGCAAAATTATGCGCGGAACATAAATCAGCATTTCATGCTATTTTCTTAGGGCATAATGCACCCTTGTGTCCAAAACTACTCAGAATCTAAGAATTCAAACTTGACTTTTAATTATGGACATAACTGGGCGTGCCTTACAATTGCTTGTGTACTCCATTCTAACCAGGAGGTGGACTGTTTCCCATTTTACTTGCTTTGGCTGCCTACCGGGTGTAAATCAGTCCTGAGGAAGAACCTCCATGATGTTCACATACTAACCCATACACCCTGGGTTGAAATGTTGACGCTAATTTATTTAATGTCCTGAGTCATTTCACCTTCTAAGCCAATGTCAATGTCAAAACAGGGTGGAAGTTGAACTACATATGTGCAATAGGATGGATTTACACTTAATGTTTTAATGTTTCTAATTGTGTTTGGATTTCAATTTGTATTTGTAATTTTTGTAACTATGTACTGAATATTGTCACATTTTTATGTTATTTCAGTCCTTTGATTTATGTTGTTTGTCCTGTGAGTTAATTGTGTAACAGCCATTATTAAAATGATACATTCAAATGATATATAAATATAATACATATTAAGTATGTCTTGTGCTTGGTATGGTTTGACTTATCCTTATACTTTGATTTCTTGTTGTGATTGATTCAGATTTATTGTCATTTAGACTAGTCAATTGAACAAACAGAACACTTTGTAGTACCTATTAGCATAGTGTGCCACATGACTGGTATTTTGCTGCTTCTGTCATTGCATCCAGATAAATAATACAAGTAATATTACATCTAGGTGGCTTGCGCCCGGTGGAAATGGCGGCGTCTTCGTGACTCTCCCGGGTCGACGGGGAGTGAGAAGATTCACCGCAACCTTTCATGCTAACGCAAGACCTCAAATTCAAGAATGAGGCGTGCGAACATCGCGGAACCATAAATGGAAACTTTCTCAGCCTCCTTCATTCCTGCATGAACAAGTATTCTCCGTGTGAGTAGTGGCGCGGCTTGAGAAACGCTGCGCTCGCCATCTCGCGAAGCCGCTGACGGAGCTTGCTCCTATGCAGCTTTTTCATTAACGCGCCTGCTGCCTCCTCGTGAAATGTTTTAAGCCGCAATTGAGGTATTTAACCACCACTCTCCAGCATTGCCAAAGACAGTGAAACCCTCATTTATACTACACGCTGTATTCTAGTTTATGCCTCCTTCTTTACTGCATGTATACCTAACCGCCGACGGAGCCCATCTCCTATGTGGTAATTCTCTAAGTAACTCCTTCATACCTCTCAGTGGATTCTACGAACCTGGAACCTATTTATAATTGCATGTGCTATGGCATTTCTTAGACAGTGATTCCAGTGACTGCAATGATATTATCTTTTATGACGCAGCTGTTTATAATATGGTGCTTGTGGTTTCAGTGATACTGTCTGCCTCATGAATGACCTGCGCATTTTCCAAGGCTATCAAAGGCACTATTCATCGCAATACTTTCAAGGCTTGAAAAAACAAAAATGTTGATCTCCAAATAACGGCTTCATACACTCGTGAGGAGATTCTGTCCGCCATTTTACCTTCTGGTTCTCATTTAATAATGACAGAGATTTTTCCTCCTAAGGCATTTTTGTCCTTTTCCTGACACACATATACAATGTTCATCTGATGTTATTGCACCTAATGTCTTTTGCGCTATATGTTTAATCTCCTACTCAGCATTTGTAACTTTTGTGATATATTCTCCCTGAATTTGCCACATCGCAATGTCTGCAATTTTGTGTAAGTGATATTCTACTTGTTCTTTGCGGTCAGTTAGCATTAAGGCTTAAAGGGAACCTATTTATCTAAGTGTTGAATGCTTTTTATTCAGGCAGTGCATGTTTCACATTTATATATACAACGCCTACATTTGCTTCTGGAACGCTTCTGGTACGCTTGATATACTTCATTATATGCTCTTGTGCTCTCCTAACTCCTAACTCCAGATATATAATTTTAGTGTTATGCAACACTAGACGTTTGCTATTGTTGATTCCTTTTCTTTTCAGGTCCTTACTTCTCTCTCTATATGGGAAGACAGTTAAAAGGTTTACCTCAGCCTAAGCCTATGCATCGTAAGTTTTCACTCCAAACTAGTTCACGCTATCAGTGCCTAGCTATGGATGATTCAGCCAGCAATTCATCTAAAGCTTCAGCGACGTCAGCGGCTAACGTATCCTCTAACATAGTGAAGACATCCTCTAAGAGGTTGAAGAAAGATCCTCCCTCTCCTCCGAAACAACCCTCTTCGGTTACAATGGACTTGTTGTTAGAGGAGATCCGAGCTCTGCGTCCATTTATTGAAGAGACCAATTCAGCGCTTCAGGTCCTCACTGACAAGTGGTCTAATATGGAGGAGCGTGTTACCACTTTGGAACAAAATGTTGATTCCTTGTCCTCTTCCACATCCAAAGTGGAATCCTTGTCTTCTCAAGTATTATTGTTGCATAAGCAAATGGAAAATTTGGCAAACAGAAATAGAAGGAATAACCTCCGTATTTATGGTCTACCTAAAGAAACGGAAGGCTCAAACTCAATCACTTTCTTTAAGACATTTCTTCCACAACTCCTTAAACTTCCGGAAAACACTAATTTGAATATTCAATGAGCCCACCGGATAGGTTCAAGATCACATTTGTCATCCTCATCTTCAGTTAGGAAATCAAGAGAGGTGATCATATACTTTCTTGAATACCCTGATTTGTTAAAGGTCTTATCTGCAGCTAGAGCACTAAATAGAATTACTTGGTCTGGTACTTCCTTATTTTTTACTCAAGATTATGCTAAACCAACGGCAGGTCGTCATAAGGAATTCCTGTTACTAAGACCTCAATAACGCTCGATAGGAGCACGTTATGGCCTTTTCCATCCTTGCCTTTTTAAGGTGACCATAAACAACAAGACCAATACCTATGAAGACCCGCTAAAATTAAAAAGCTTCCTTTACTCTTATCAGGCTCATCCGATGGAAACTGCTTCTTCATCACATTCCAAATAGACGTTTTGCATTTTATTCAGTATTCTTTTTTTCTCTCAAGCTTTCGTTATAGTCATGTCTTAATCATAGCTTATTAAGATTCAAGCTGCAAATTGACTTATGCTCTTATTGTCTTTGATATCTGTTATATATTTTTTCCTTTCCCTCCACAGATCGTTCCAGCGTTTTTCGTTTTCCCCCTATGTTCTTACAGCTCGCAGGTTGTGTGTTCTCCTCTCCGCCCTCCCTCATGGGTCTCGAGCACGTAATTATTCACTGTGGCCTTCCATCCCTCCACCCTCCGTATGTTTTGGATTCGTTGTAAGTCTTTTGTCTTCACTTTTCTCTCTTTTTTCTGTACTATATTCTTCTTTTCAATTCCTCCTCTCCTTTCTTCTTGGTCTTTGTATTTGCTCATCATAGCATTTTTTCTTGCTCTCCATTATTCTTCTATTCTTCATTTAATGTTTTTCAAATGTTACTCTTTCTCTTTCCCTTTCCTTTCCTATTCTCTTCCATCATTTCCTTTTAAATACTATTGGTTTATTGTTCAATATTCTGGAGAAGGCCATGGACACGCAATTAAGCCTGTTCTCGGAGAACAACAACATTCTGGACCCCTCTCAATACGGGATCCGTTCGGGTCATAGTACGGAGTCCGTCCTGATTAAAGCTACAGAGGAGGTGCGTGAGGCGATGGATCAGGGAGGCTCTGCCATTTTGATCAAGCTGGATCTGTCTGCCGCCTTCGATACGGTCCATCATGAGATTCTGATGGATCGTTTATCAAAGGCGGGGGTTGGGGGTGAAGCCTGGAACTTGTTAAGATCTTTCTTGGCCAACAGAGTACAATCTGTAGAGCTTGGGGGGGCAAAATCTAAACCATTCTCTCTTCCCTGTGGGTTTCCCCAGGGCTCCTCACGTAGCCCAACACTCTTTAATGTGTATGTAAGACCTTTGGCTACCATCATAAGATCCTTTGGGTTATTGTTAACCTCATACCCTGATGACACTCAGATCGTATTATCTTTGCAGAGAGGCAAAGAAGCCGATAAGGCCCCAAGCTGCCACAATTGTATGGTGGCAGTAACCAGCTGGATGGCAGCAAATTGCTTGAAATTAAATGCCAACAAAACAGAGGTGATGATCTTTGGGATTAATCCCAACCTCTGGTCCCCAGCTTGGTGGCCCAGCAATATGGGCCCTCCGCCCCCACCAGTTCGGAAGGTTAAAAACCTGGGAGTGATTGTGGATAACACCCTCTCCTTTGGTGATCAGGTTAATAGCGTGGTATCTACTAGCTTCTTTTTACTGAGAACACTTACAAAATAAAACCCCTCCTCACAGATGAAACCTTCAGAACAGTAATATCAGTTCTCGTTCTCTCTCGCCTGGATTATTGCAACAGCTTGTATCTGACCAACTCCAAGAAACATCTTAATAGGCTACAGATGGTGCAGAATGCGGCAGCCAGGCTGCTCACAGGCACCTCGAGGTTTCAGTCTGTTAGAAATGGGTTACTTCAACTTCATTGGCTCCCGGTTAAACAACGGGCCCAATTCAAAGCCCTCTGTATGGTTTTTAAAGCCCTGAGGGGGAAGGGCCCGGAAGATCTAATAAAACGTATCCAATGGTATGTCCCAGGAAGAGCACTGCGCTCTATGGATGCAAAGAGGGCAGCCGCCCCAAAGACAAAAAAGGCGAACTGGGGCGGGAAGAGCTTTGTTTTCAGAGCCATTTCGGCATCGAATGAGCTTCCGCTCTTTCTAAGGTCCGCCATGGAATTTCTACCATTTAGAAAAGGCCTGAAAACCTGGTTGTACCCAATTTAGCTATGGGTCTGGTGCAGGTTTTGGACGCCCCCCAGGCAATAGTGCACAGCGCCAGGACACCTTCGGGTAGCAGCGCGCTTTTATAAGCTGATATAACATAACATAACATAACAATATGGTTCTACTTGTTTGAAATTCTGCTTTCTTTTGTATGCATCATATTGTTACAGTTTTATTATATGCCTTTAAAAATTGTTTTGTGGAATGTCAGGGGTTTACACTCACCTATTAAGAGAGAGAGAGTTCTAACTCATTTGGCTAAAGTGGGTACAGATATTGCGTGCATACAAGAGTCTCATTTATCAGCTGAAGAATCTGTAAAGTTGAAGAGAAGTTGGGTAAATGAAGTTTTCTTTTCCCCAGGCGATGGTAAGCGTAATGGTGTCCTTATTCTCTTTCGTAGATCCCTTCCGATTAAGGTACTATCTCATTGTTCTGATCCAGCGGGTAGATGGATATTTGTTAAATTTCTGGTAGATAACGTCCCACTCTCTTTATTGAATATATATGCACCTACGGCAGGTGGTCCCTCCTTTTGGAAATCTTTAGCATCACAAATAACACAATGTTATGACAATAACTTTATTCTTGCAGGTGATTGCAACGAAGTTCTTGACCGCTTCATTGATCGTAATTCTTTATCTTCTTTCATTCCCCACAAATCTAACAAATTATTCACACAGACAATAAAACAACACAAAGAATACTCCTTTTACTCCCCGATGCATCACACCCAATCAAGTTTAGATTATTTTTTCATATCTCACAACATTGCTCAGTCACTTGTGAGGGCAGACATTGGTTCCATTTTAATATCAGACCACGCACCTGTTACTATACACCTTGATGCCTTATGCAAGCCTAAACTAACTCATAAATGGCGCTTTAATAACACCTGCTTTTAGATCCAGTTTTCACATCATCTTTTACTTATTTTTTTATAAATATTTTTTCTTTAATCAAGTAGACAGTACACCTATTCATGTCGTCTGGGACCATTTAAGCCAGATATTTTGTTATAAGGTATGTCTCCAACAAACGTCAAAAAGCACGACACACCACTAATGCTTTCTTGACCAAAATTAAAGCATTGGAACATTCCTATTACTCCTCTAAATCTAAGGACTGCCTATCCGATCTTCTTAAAGCCAAATTTCAATTCAATCAAGACACAACCAATAATGCTTCCAATTACTTGTTAAGATCTAGTGCTAAATACTATGGTGGTCAGAATAAAGCCGGTAAATGATTAGCTAATTATTTAAAGATCAAACAAAACAAGCTTAATATTGAATCTATTCTTGCTCGAGATAATCAATTAAAATTTAAAGATGGAGATATTCTGAATGAATTCCTCCACTTTTATAAATCTCTTTATACGTCTGAAACCTTATCCTCTGACCATGATATATCTCAATTTCTATCTCAAATACAAGGTACCCCCACCATCAATTCGGATCTCTCGCTCTTGGAAACTGATCTATCACAGAAGGAGCTTCTAGCTGGCTTGAAAACGCTCAAGAAGGACAAAGCCCCTGGTCCAGGTGGGTTCACTGTAGAGTTTTTCCACTCACTTTTCACATTTGCTCCTACCTAAATTACATACCCTTATCTCTGCTTTTCTGCAGTCGGGTCAATCTTCTGGCCCTTTTGCAGACAATCTCATCTGTCTTATACCTAAAGAGGGTAAGGATCCACAACATTGTGAAAATGATCGCCCTATTTCTTTAGTCAATATCGATGATAAAATCTTCTCAAAAGCTTTGGCTTTACGTTTAGAATCTCAGTTACCTGATTTGTTAGGCACAGAACAGTCCGCCTTGTTAAAGGGCATCTCATTGCGGACAATACCCGTTTATTTTTTTATATTCTGTCTAAAGCCTCACATATCTCCCACCCTCTAGCATAGCCTTGGATGCTGAAAAAGCATTCGACAGAGTTGAATGGCCTTATTTTTTCTGTGTACTTCAATGGTTTGGTTTTGGCCCAAAGATTATTACTCTAATATCTCTTCTATATTCTAGTCCTAGGGCAGCTGTATCAGCAAATGGTGGCATCTCTTCTTACTTTCACCTATGTAGAGGCGTCAGACAGGGATGTCCACTTTCTCCTTTTCTTTTTAACCTTGCTTTTTAACATTTTTTATTACAAATTCGTCAAAATGCTGATATTCATGGTTTCACTTTTAAGGACACCACTGTCAAGATGGCAGCATATGCTGATGACGTTCTTTTATTTTTATCACGTCCTCAGACTTCTCTTCCTGCTTTTTTAGCAGAAGTTCAATCCTTTTCATTTGTCTCTGGTTATAAGTTAAACAAAGATAAGTGTGAGATTTTACCTCTCACCAAATACACTCTCAGTGCCGATTGCTTCTCTTCAGGTTTTACTTGGAGTCCCCAATACATTAAGTACTTAGGTTTACACTTTACCCCGACCATTTCAGAGACAATCTCCCGTTGTATGGAAAATTGCATACAAAAGTTATCGTCTTTAACAATGAAATGGCATCCTCTCTATCTATCATGGTGGGGTCGTTTGGTAAAATGATGCTTTCGCCCATAATCTTATATACAATTTCTAATATCTCATTGTGCATACCCTCCAAATATTTTAAGAAACTTACCTCCATTTTATCTTCCTTTTTATTGAGCACCAAAAAAATCACGTATGTCTATCTCAAAATTGATTTGTTCAAATTCAGAGGGTGGGGTGAATTTTCCTGATCTCCCTACTTATCACAAATCCTTCCTTTTACACCAAGCATCAAAATGGCTCTCTGACCCCTCTACATATCTTCCCAAATGGGCTATGCTTGAAAAATCCTTCCTTTCACCAGTCTCATTTCAGGAGTATCTTTCCTTTACACGTACACCGCAATCTGTCTCTACCCCTATACTCAAACATATTTCCAAGACAATACCACCTGATATCTTGACCTCATTCCTTGCCTGGTCTATCTGGCATAATAAAAACATGTTGATCAATAATAAACCTTTTTTTTGGAAATCTTGAAGACAGCGTGGTATAATATGGGTTCATCAACTCTATGACCACGACCATATTATGGGGCCGATTAGGATGGCGGACGGACTTGCGTCCGTCCGCCACCCTTGAGTAGGAGGGACCGTCCGCATGGGCAGCGGCGGTCCCTCCATGGCAATTAGGATGTGACCGCCAGGGTGGCGGTCACATCCTCTATTTTTAACATTGCGGCGGGTGCAGCTTCAAGCTGCACCCGCCGCAATGTTAAAAATGCATGTGTTGCATTTACATGCACAAAGCGGCAGGCACCGCACGGTGCCTGCTGCTTTGTGTACGCAAATGCAGGGGGGTACCATAGGTACCCCCCATGTGCACCCCCCACCCCCCATTCACCCAGGGGGCCCGCAACGGGCCCCCAAAGTGAATGTCCGTATGCTTTTCCATGGCGGAAAAGCCGCCGTGGAAAAGCATATTTACACCAACATCATAATATGGCGGACGGTGTCTCATAGACACCGCCTGCCATGTTATAGCTTTTCCGCCGCGGTCGGAAGCCGACCGCGGCGGAAAAGCGGCGGACGGAATTCCAGACCCACCAGCCATCCTAATTTGGCGGTGGGTCTTTGGAGTCTCCGCCGCGGTTTTTCCGCATCCTCCAGGCCGGCGGACACTTCCGCCGGGCCGGAGGATGCGGAAAAACCGCCATCCTAATCGGCCCCTATGTCTTTTGAAAGGGCTAGCTCTTTGTTTACCTTACCTTCATCTTTTAAGTCCAAATATTCTCTTTTAATGGAAGCAATTCAAAATGCCCACACAAAATTTATGTCGCTCCAGCCAACTGCTTCACAAGAGCTTATTCATGCGGACAAGCTAAAGACTCTTGTTCTTAATGCATCCAAGGGATACACTATTTATATGTTTTTACATACCTCATTTTGTCCAAGAGATAAAACCAAGGTAGAATTGATGTGGGAAACCGATTTAGAAACCTCCTAGCCGATAGACTTTTGGGGAAAAATTTGGCTTAAAATTCATACATCTTCTAGGGCAGCTAATACCACACAAACGCTCTTTTTCATTCAACAGATTCCTACTTTCTCAACTTACACTTCATGCAAGACACTCTCATTTTCCAGATCTTTGCTGGTCCTGTTCGTTACCAAATGCTGGCTTATTTCACATGCTCTTCGCATGTAAATTCGTTCAGAGATTTTTGGGAAAAGGTATGGGTTCAATTTAACTCCATCTTTAACTGCAATCATCCTCTTACCCCTTCACACATCTTTTTAGGTAGTTTGTCCCCTATTTGGGAAAATTCCGAGTCCATTGTTAAGATCATAGACTTATTACTGGCAGTGGCCTATCAGCAAATTACCAAGAATTGGAAGGACTTTACCAAACTATCTTACCAGGCATGGTGGTATGCGGTTTGTTATAATCACAGGCTAGATACATCTTTTGTATACCCATTACACATGGCACCAAAGCGCTTAGACTTATGGTCACCTGTTACACTTTTCATTGACACCAGTGCAAATCGCTCTCTACGTCCGACTCCTTCACAACAAGAAGTTACTAAACCCCCATGACATCCTTTCGATTAATATCACATGCTTTACTTTATTTTGTAGTTTGCCTTCTCTTTTGCACTTCTATATCTTATACATGATGCACATTTGCTTATATGTTGATGTTTTTCTTTTTATGCATGATGTATTCCATTATCTCTCACTCGAACCATACTTGTTTGCTGGTTATATAATTGATATATTGTATGTAACTTTTCTATTATACATTGTTCTCATTTTATCTGTATTGTTAAAATATTTACCCTAATAAACTTACTTCTGAACTAAAAAAAAAAGTAATATTACATCTACACCAATCCAGTTCTATTGGCTTTGTCAATGGTTGTTATTTGCATAAGATAAATAAGCAACAACTATGGCTTTTTTGTGTATAATATCGAAAATGCTTCCGATCTGAAATGTTGAGACTGTGAAAGAACTAAAACGAATCTCTTTGAAGTTACATCAGAGGCAGTGAAAGGTGGTACTGCTGCAGATGGCAATAATTGAGAGTCTGATAAACACCAGTCTCAGAACTTGCTTTTTAGAACTGCTGGTGCTGAGCACCTGCTGGACCAGACCCACTTAAAACCCTGGGACCCAATAGGCCCAATCCAGTTGTACATTGAGGGTGACTTTCTAGAACCCTAAGGCCATGTGTTGCTCTGTTTTGTAGAGCCAAGCCTCTCATATTAAAGCATTTTCTTACAACCATGAATGGGTCTCTGGTTTGCGACGATTCACGCAATACCTATCGCTTTCAAGTTTTCAGGTATAATTGTGACTAGCTGCTTCAGTTCAGGTCTTCTCTGGATGCTGGGAATTGTACGCCTGATTTTGTAATCGGATAAACACAACAGCTAAGGCAGGAGAAGTTAGTCACCCACTGACCTGGAATCTTGGCAGGGCTGAATGATGCCAGTATACACAACATGGGGGGGCGCAACACCCATTGTCAGAACTGGCTTCAGCCCCCCCCCCCTGTCAGCTGCCGTAGGCTGGGCTGCCCGGGCAGGGGTTGAGTGGCTGCCAGCCTAGCCTTCAAGTCAGTCACTCCAAAGCATTCACCTTGCCTTAAAACATGTGTGTTTAAAGCCAGAAGTACTGTCGTTCTTTCTCCTTTTGGGTGCCTGCTTTTTACTCATTGCTCTGCTTAAGTGACCAGCGACGCTTAATGGGTCCATGGAGGAGGAGAGAAAGCAGCCACAGTGATCAAGGCTGGTGTTATCAGACCCCCAAATAAACAACAGGGGTCATTCACTGTGCTAAAATTCCTTGAGAGCCCCAAAATCATGTTATGCCGAGAATAATGTTTCTGACCCTGTGCGCTTTAAAATGACTCTATTTGCTGCATGTAGTCACACAGAATGACTCAGTGTTTTATGCAAAAGCTAAGAGAGCCCCCCCCCCCTCCAATCCCCACAAGAAATTTTGATTCGGCTCTTATGAAGTCTCTGTCTCCACTAATCCACGTGTCCCCCCCCATCGAAGATTTGAGTCTAGTTGCACCCCTGACACGACACAGGTGCGGCCACTGCATGGGCAATCAATCCCCCTCGCAAGCACCAGGAGCCTTGAGGGATGCCACAAACCACTAAATCAGCCAATTAAAGCTCACTCCCCATCCATGAAGGTTTAGGCGTATTTACTTGCTGATGAGAAACAAATAGGGTGACCAACCATCCGCAAATTTCACGGACTGTCCATAATTTCAGCCGTCTGTCCGTTGTAAAGGATTCTTTAACGGACGCCATTTGTCCGTAATTTTAACTTCTGTTGGGTGACAGCTAATCATATGGAGCTTTTGAATCACAAATCATTGCTGAGGTGAACAAACAAAGCTATCTAGGATTGGCTTGAAAGCCATCAGCCAATCGTAGAGCTCGCTGGTCCACTGCAGGACTGTCCTCATTGGACCTGATGCTTCAGGGCCAATGAGTACAGCTTTAGGGTACCCAGCCACTGTTCTTCTGGACGTTCAGAGCACGCTCTGAGCCTTTCGTTCTCACCACATAAATACAATTAGTATTCCTTACGAGCTGACTCATATGAAATTGTAACATATATATTATGTTATGTGTATTTGTATAGTGCATGCCCCAGAAGATATCCTGGCGCTAGCAGTATCTGTAGGGGCCGAGCCATATACGGTCTGACATGAACATGTTCTCCACCCTTCTGACTTTCTACTTAAGGGTGGTGGAACTGGTATATGTTTTTGTGAATCACAGCAAGAAATCAGTCACTTCGCTGTATCTGAAATAAAAAGAGGCTTTAATGGGGACATGAACATCAAAACAGCTGTAATTAGGGAACTGTTAATCATCAAAAGGCTGTGTGTGTAGAATGCTCGTAGTTATCCACAGTATCTCCTGAAGACTGATGCACTGTGCGCTGCCTCAATTACGTCTTTGGATTACATTTACTTTCCGATTGTGTCTATGAGGTGTAGATGTTCACTGTTAGGACTCAGCTCAAATTGTTGAATGTGGGTAAAGAATTGTGCCGACAGGCATGCAGGGAATGGGCCCAGTAGGCAGCGAGTGAACACACGTGTCCCTAGGAGGGTTCGGAGGTGTTCTCCACGCTAGAATTTTTTTTTTACGTGGAGTATTGTGTGGTGCTGTAGTATGATACACTGGCGTAGCTCGCACCTCCGCCAGAGACATATGAAGACATGGGCAAAGTGGCCAATTGCCCAGGGTATGCACCATCCAGGAGGGTAGTCTCACCCCATTCTCTTCCTTCCTCTCCTCTACTGCATGTATTTGCCTCTCTACATATCCTAACTCATCACTCTCTGCTTTCTACTACCTCTTCTTCTGTACCTCAGTTATTTCTTGTTCTATCATCTCTCGTGCCCTACATTACTCACCATCTTTACCTCTCTCCACTTCTCTGTCTGCACTCTCTACCTCCCTGTAACTTACCTCATGCGGTCTTCTGTGTCTCTCTCTACCTATCCCCTCTCGTTCTACCTCAGCTGCATCTCTCCCTGCTTCTCAAATCGGATGTATGACATCACAACGCATACTTTCACAACGCATGCCATTACGACGCAACTTTTACAACGCATACCATTACAACGCATAGTGCTTTGGGGCGCTGGATAGTGAATAGTTTAATTTACTATTCCAACTCCAGTCCCCGTGGATAGTAGGGAAGGTGTTGGATAGTAAATTAAACCTATTCCCTATCCTAGAGCGCCCCCCAGCGCAATGCGTTGTAATGGTATGCGTTGTAAAAGTTGCGTCGTAACGGCACTGCGTAGTAAAAGTTGCGTTGTAAAGGTTGTCTCCCTCTCAAATCAGTGAATACTGATTATTCTCGCTGCCTCTCTCCCCCTCTCTAGACCTCCGCTCTCTCAAACCCACCACCCACGCGAGCTTGCTTTAGTTGAAAATGAATAATAAACGTAATGTTGTTCCAAACAGGGGGTCCCAAAATAGGTCTTGCCAAGGGCCCTAAAAAATCTTTAAGATAACTCCCAACCAGGGCTGGCTTTAGTGCTGGTGGCGCCCAGTGTGACCGTCTTTGTTGGCACCTCCCAATGACCTCCTTCTCCATGGATTCCCTCACTGCCACCGTCCAAGGGTGCCCCTTATCTTTCCATAGCCCCTCTCACATGTTTAATTTCTTTTACAGCAGGACTCCTACCAATGTTGGAAGTCAGATCACTCCACATTTCACACACATTATATAGAGACAATGAATCATGCAAGTGGGTAAATCAATGTATAGGAAATACTGCATGAGACAATGAGGACTACAAGGTGTCACTTGACAGCCATACTAGTAGGCAGTGTATTTTAGTGGTTGGTCTGTAGAAGCACAAACTCAGGATTTCAAATGTAACCCAGAGGTTAACGGTTTCTTTACTAATGATAATAATTTTTTTTACCCAAACAAGCTCTTTTTTATCAACCTTAGGGTAACTAAAGAATGTGGAAAGGGAGAGGATGTGGCATAACGACCTGAGATGCTGACTTCAGAACCTGTGGGAACTAAATTTAAGTCTAGGTTTCAGCATCCTGTGATTCTGGGCAAATCACTTAATCTCCATGTGCCTACAATTCAGCGCCTTCAGACCCTCATGGGTGATTTACACAATTTACAAATCCTGGATTTGTTTAAAAAAACAGGAGGTTCTAAGCCTATGCCTTGCAGTTGCATGCAGTGCTTTGATGCCAGTTCATAGCTCGCTGTGCTATATTAGAAGGATTATAACTTATGAACTACAAGAAGCAAAAGCATCTCTAATACAAAAGCAGTAACTCATTGAGCTCTCTACATAAAGTACAGTTCTACGAATGAATGAATGAATGAATGAATGAATGATATTTTATTGTTGGTTACTGAAAACCATTACATAAGACCAAAGATACAAAAGTCACAACATTACAAAAGTTAAAATCAAAAGAATTTTAAACAGATCGAGTTATCTAGTTGCTCCGAGAGTACAGAAATGCCAGGGAAAAGGTTCATGGGCCAGCAAAAGACTCTATGGTCCGACCAGTAGAAGTCATCAGCATTGTCCGTGCTTGAAAGATAAACTTCCCAAAGGCGGCCATGTGCTTTACCGTGGACAGGGTATGAAGATGAAAGATCCCATCCTTTGCAGAGCATAACCCTGAATGTCTTAGTAGTGGTCTAAGGTAAAGACTGCGGGGCGAACGCAAGGAAGGGCAGCAAAAAAGAAGATGGGCCAATGACTCCCGTTTGTATCTGCAGAGCCTACATTCCTGTGCTCCTGGGCTGGCCTTGCCGCACAGGTATAATTCTTTGAGGGGCAATGGGTGTAATCTGTAAGCCAAGATCTTATGGAGGGCTGCACTGCCCACTGCCTGCGTAAGATGCTGTTTAGGAGTGTGCAGGATGTGCGGGAAACACAGTGTCTCATGCAAGTCTTTTCTTCTCCTCAGCGACTCCAGATCTAGTTCCCGTGACGGCGCACGCACTTGTTTTTTAATCGCGTTTTTGATGGTCGGTGACGGTCGCTCCACCCGCCGCGCGGCTCTCCTTGAGTGTGCCCGGTCCCCCTGCCTGCCTGTTCCTGCTCGCTAGCAGTGCTTGTTGCTCTTGTTCCTGCCCTGGTTTCGATTTTCGCCGTCTCCTCGCCCTGCCGCTGCTCCCCTGCGGCCCGCCCCCCCTTTTGCCTCCTGTACCTGTTCTCCTCCCCGCGCCACCCCGCTCCCGCCTCCCAGCTGCTCCTCCCTCCCTCCGGATACTTAAGGACTGATAGCGCGACGGGGAGCTGTGACCTGACCTGACTCTGGTCGGTGACGGTCGCTCCACCCGCCGCGCGGCTCTCCTTGAGTGTACCCGGTCCCCCTGCCTGCCTGTTCCTGCTCGCTAGCAGTGCTTGTTGCTCTTGTTCCTGCCCTGGTTTCGATTTTTGCCATTTTCTCGCCCTGCCGCTGCTCCCCTGCAGCCCGCCCCCCCTTTTGCCTTCTGTACCTGTTCCCCTCCCCGCGCCACCCCGCTCCCGCCTCCCAGCTGCTCCTCCCTCCCTCTCCGCCCCTCCCACTACGACATTTATGGTGGAGTCCGCATTCATGCGTAGCGTGCGGGCGCAGACGGGCGCGCCAATGGCAAGCCCGTCTGCGCCCGTCCGCGCCTGGACCGCGCCCAGCGCCAGGACCCCTGGCCTCCGCAGAAGCCAGCCTACACGACGGACTTATGACCCCACCACCCTCAACGCACTCAACGCCGGCCGGAATCCCGCCTGCTACCGACCCACCCCGAGACGCACCCACGGACCCTTCACCTGCCAAGCCTGCAAGTTCACCTGCCTCCGGACCTGCACCGCTCCCACCAAGCCGAACACCAGCAACAACCACCTCAAGTGCATCCTGCTCAACACCCGCTCCGTCCACAGGCACGCCGTCGAACTCTGGAACCTGCTCGACACAACAGCACCAGACATCGCCTTCCTCACGGAAACCTGGATGAACGCCTCCTCAGCGCCTGACATTGCCATAGCCATCCCGGACGGATACAAGATCACCCGGAGGGACCGCGCAAACCAGACGGGAGGAGGCATTGCCATCGTCCACAAGAACACCATCCGCATCTCGACCAACTCCGACGAAACCTTCACCGCCGCCGAACACCTCCACTTCCAGATACACACCGACCCCAAAACGACCCTCAGAGGCACCCTCATCTACAGACCCCCGGGACCACGCACACAATTCAGCGAAGACATCGCAGACTTCATCAGCCCGCACGCCCTTCCCTCCGCTGACTACATCCTCCTAGGGGACCTCAACTTCCACCTGGAGAACAACAATGACAGCAACACCACCACCCTGCTGGACAACCTCGCCAACCTCGGACTCAAGCAACTGGTGAACACCCCCACCCACTTCACCGGCCACACGCTTGACCCCGTCTTCTCATCCAGCAAGCACATCTCCTTCAGCCACTCCACTGGACTCCACTGGACGGACCACAGCTGCGTCCACTTCAGCTTCAGAAGAACCATGACCCACCACCACCCGCAACAGGTTCCTCGCCGGAGCTGGAGCAAGATCACCGCCGAGCAGCTCACCACATCCCTCAGCCAGAACCCTCCCACCAGCACAACGGACCCCAACGAAGCAGCCCGCAACCTCACACAGTGGCTGACCACCTGCGCCGATGACCTCGCACCACTAAAGAACCGTCCCAGCAGACCCGGCAGCAAGAAAACCCCCTGGTTCACCGACGAACTCAAGAACTCCAAGAAGAACTGCCGCACCCTCGAGAAAGCCTGGCGGCACGACCAGACCACAGACAACAGGACCGCCCTCAAGCACGCCACCCGCAAACACCACCAGCTGATCCGCGCCACCAAGAAGACAGCACTCAAAGAACGACTGGACAACAACGCCCACGACAGCAAGGAACTCTTCAGCATCGTCAAAGAGTTCTCCAACCCCAGCGCCGGAAACAACAACATCACTCCCTCGCAAGACCTCTGCAACTCACTCGCCTCGTTCTTCCACCGCAAGATCGCCGACATACACAACAGCTTCGACGCACAGACCACGCACCCAACCACCGAACCAACGCCCCCTACCACCACCCTCTGCAACTGGACCCCGGTCAGCACCGAAGACACCACCCGCACGATGAACACCATCCACTCCGGATCCCCAACCGACCCCTGCCCCCACCACGTCTTCAACAAGGCCGACGCAATCATCGCACCCCATCTCCGTGACATCATCACACCTCCTTCCACACCGCCACCTTCCCGGAGAGCTGGAAGCACGCCGAGCTCAGCGCCCTCCTGAAGAAACCAACAGCGGACCCCACCGACTTCAAGAACTTCCGCCCCATCTCCCTCCTCCCTTTTCCTGCCAAAGTCATCGAGAAGACCGTCAACAGACAGCTCGCCGCCTTCCTCGAGACGAACGGATCCCTCGACCCCTCGCAGTCCGGGTTTTGGGCCAACCACAGCACCGAGACCGCCCTCATCGCAGCCACCGACGACATCAGATCCCTGATCGACAACGGGGAAACAGCGGCCCTCATCCTCCTGGACCTCTCTGCGGCATTCGACACTGTCTGCCACCGCACCCTGGTGCAGCGCCTCAGCAACATCAGAATCCAAGAGAAGGCACTGGAGTGGATCATCTCGTTCCTCGCCGGAAGAACCCAGAGAGTCCGCCTCCCCCCGTTCAGATCCGAGGCCACCGAAGTCATCTGCGGCGTACCACAAGGATCATCACTCAGCCCAACCCTCTTCAACGTTTACATGAGCCCCCTCGCAGCCATCGCATGCCAACACAACCTCAACATCATCTCCTACGCCGACAACACCCAACTGATCCTCTCCCTCACCAACGACCCCGCCACCACCAGAGCCAGCCTACACGAAGGGATGAAAGACGTCGCCAAATGGATGAAGAACAGCCGCCTGAAACTGAACTCAGAAAAGACGGAAGTCCTCATCCTGGGATCATCGCCCTCCGCCTGGGACAATTCCTGGTGGCCCCCTGCCCTGGGCACCACTCCCAAACCAACGGACCACGCACGCAATCTGGGCTTCATCCTGGACTCCTCCCTCTCGATGACCCGACAAGTCAACGCCGTCTCCTCATCGTGCTTGAACACCCTGCGCATGCTCCGCAAGATCTTCAGATGGATCCCCACCGAAACCAGGAAGACCGTCACCCAGGCACTCGTCACCAGCCGACTGGACTACGGGAACACCCTCTACGCCGGGACCACAGCCAAACTTCAAAAAAGACTCCAACGCATCCAGAACGCCTCCGCACGACTCATCCTGGACATCCCCCGACACAGCCACATCACCGGACACCTGAGAGACCTGCACTGGCTCCCCATCAGTAAGAGAATCACGTTCAGACTCCTCACCCACGCACACAAGGCTCTCCACGACCTGGGCCCCAAGTACCTCAACGACCGCCTGACCTACTACACGCCCACCCGCCAGCTACGATCGACCAGCTACGCCCTCGCCACCGCATCCGCATCCGCAGAGCCACCGCCGGAGGAAGATCCTTCTCCTACCTGGCAGCCAAGACATGGAACTCCCTCCCCATCCACCTTCGGCTGACCCAAGACCATCTGTCCTTCAGGAAGCAGCTCAAGACCTGGCTGTTCGAGCAGTAACGTACCCCTCTCCCCCAGCGCCTTGAGACCCTCCCGGGTGAGTAGCGCGCTGTACAAATGCCGTGATTGATTGATTGATTGATGGCAGAGTGGTGCACAGTCAAAATATCGAGTTGAAAATTTTGACCTACCAAAATATCGTGTTTAAAATTTCGAAGGTACAGAATATCGATGTCAAGAATATCGTAGAACAGAATATCGACCCTAAGGTAAGTAATATCGAAATCATTTATATCGATGTAAGTAATATCGAAGTTAGTAATATCGATAGCATATATATCTGTGTAACTAATTTCGATGTTACTAATATCGATATTTGTATTATTTTTTAGATTTTTATTATGTATGGGTTATATGTTTTTGTTAAGTATTTAAATTAATTTATATTATATTTGTATTATTTTTAT
The DNA here is from genome assembly GCF_964261635.1 of Lissotriton helveticus. Classification (NCBI taxonomy): domain Eukaryota; kingdom Metazoa; phylum Chordata; class Amphibia; order Caudata; family Salamandridae; genus Lissotriton; species Lissotriton helveticus. Next base: position 1,309,163,069 of record NC_136059.1, on the reverse strand, counting down.
ATATTAATACATTTATTTTTAAGTAAATTATATGTTTTAGTACCGGAGCGGGTTGTGGGTTTATAGGGGAATAGGGTGGGAAGTAATTTAATTGTAATTAATTATTTTTTTATTTAATTATTAATTGGCAATTAATTAATTTAATTGATAAATTAATTATTTAATTGGTAATTAATGTTAATGTTTATTAAATGTTATGTTTTAGTACCAGAGCGGGTTGTGGGTTTATAGGGGAATAGGGTGGGAAGTAATTTAATTGTAATTATTAATTGGCAATTAATTATTTTAATTGATAAATTAATTATTTAAATGGTAATTAATGTTAATGTTTATTAAATGTTATGTTTTAGTACCAGAGTGGGTTGTGGGTTTATAGGGGAATAGGGTGGGAAGTAATTTAATTGTAATTAATAAAACATTTTTATGTGTAATATATTTTGTAAATATTTATTAATTGGCATTCCCTACTGTTGCACCCTTTGGAGTTGGAATAGTAATTTTTCCCCCTACGCTATCCAAAGCTTCCCCTACTGTTGCACTCTTTGGAGTTGGAATAGTTGTTTTTCCCCTACGCTATCTAACCATTTCCCTACTGTTGCACCCTATGGAGTTGGAATAGTAATTTTCACCCATACGCTATCCAACGTTTTCACTACTGTTGCACCCTCTGGAGTTATAATAGTAATTTATACCCGTACGCTATCCAACGCTTTCCCTACTGTAGTACTCACTGAAGTGGGAATAGTAATTTTTCCCCCTACGCTATCCAACGCTTTCCCTACTGTTGAAGTCTCTGAAGTGGGAATAGTAATTTTTCCCCCTACGCTATCCAACGCTTTCCCTACTGTTGCACCCTTTGGAGTTGGAATAGTAATTTGTACCCTTACGCTATCCAACACTTTCCCTAATGTTGCACTCATTGGAGTGGGAATAGTAATTTTTCTCCCTACGCTATCCAACGCTTTCCCTACTGTTGCACTCTCTGGAGTGGGAATAGTAATTTTTCCCCCTACGCTATCCAACGTTTTCACTACTGTTGCACCCTCTGGAGTTATAATAGTAATTTATACCCGTACGCTATCCAACGCTTTCCCTACTGAAGCACTCACTGAGGTGGGAATAGTAATTTTTCCCCCTACGCTATCCAACGCTTTCCCTACTGTTGAAGTCTCTGGAGTGGTAATAGTAATTTTTCCCCCTACGCTATCCAATGCTTTCCCTACTGTTGCACCCTTTGGAGTTGGAATAGTAATTTTTACCCTTACGCTATCCAACACTTTCCCTAATGTTGCACTAATTGGAGTGGGAATAGTAATTTTTCTCCCTACCCTATCCAACGCTTTCCCTACTGTTGCACTCTCTGGAGTGGGAATAGTAATTATTCCTCCGACGCTATCCAACGTTTTCACTACTGTTGCACCCTCTGGAGTTATAATAGTAATTTATACCCGTACGCTATCCAACGCTTTCCCTACTGTAGCACTCACTGAAGTGGGAATAGTAATTTGTCCCCCTACGCTATCCAACGCTTTCCCTACTGTTGAAGTCTCTGGAGTGGGAATAGTATTTTTCCCCCTACGCTATCCAACGCTTTCCCTACTGTTGCACCCTTTGGAGTTGGAATAGTAATTTTTACCCTTACGCTATCCAACACTTTCCCTAATGTTGCACTCATTGGAGTGGGAATAGTAATTTTTACCCATACGCTATCCAACGCTTTCACTACTGTTCCACTCACTGGAGTGGGAATAGTAATATTTACCCACCCGCTATCCAACGTTTCCCTACTGTTGCACTCTCTGGAGTGGGAATAGTAATTTTTACCCATACGCTATCCAACGCTTTCCCTAATGTTCCACTCACTGGAGTGGGATTAGTAATTTTTACCCACCCGCTATCCAACGTTTTCCCTACTGTTGCACTCTCTGGAGTGGGAATAGTGATTTTTACTCTTACGCTATCCAACGTTTTCCCTAATGTTGCACTCATTGGAGTGGGAATAGTCATTTTTACATACCCGCTATCCAATGCTTTCCCTACTGTTCCACTCACTGGAGTTGGAATAGTAATTTGTACCCACCCGCTATCCAACGCTTTTCCTACTGTTGCACTCTTTGGAGTGGAAATAGTAATTTTTACTCTTACGCTATCCAACGCTTTCCCTAATGTTGTACTCATTGGAGTGGGAATAGTCATTTTTACATACCCGCCATCCAACACTTTCCCTACTGTTGCACTCACTGGAGTTGGAATAGTAATTTTTCCCCCTACGCTATCCAACGCTTTCCCTACTGTTGAAGTCCCTGGAGTGGTAATAGTAATTTTTCCCCCTACGCTATCCAATGCTTTCCCTACTGTTGCACCCTTTGGAGTTGGAATAGTAATTTTTACCCTTACGCTATCCAACACTTTCCCTAATGTTGCACTAATTGGAGTGGGAATAGTAATTTTTCTCCCTACCCTATCCAACGCTTTCCCTACTGTTGCACTCTCTGGAGTGGGAATAGTAATTATTCCTCCGACGCTATCCAACGTTTTCACTACTGTTGCACCCTCTGGAGTTATAATAGTAATTTATACCCGTACGCTATCCAACGCTTTCCCTACTGTAGCACTCACTGAAGTGGGAATAGTAATTTGTCCCCCTACGCTATCCAACGCTTTCCCTACTGTTGAAGTCTCTGGAGTGGGAATAGTATTTTTCCCCCTACGCTATCCAACGCTTTCCCTACTGTTGCACCCTTTGGAGTTGGAATAGTAATTTTTACCCTTACGCTATCCAACACTTTCCCTAATGTTGCACTCATTGGAGTGGGAATAGTAATTTTTACCCATACGCTATCCAACGCTTTCACTACTGTTCCACTCACTGGAGTAGGAATAGTAATTTTTACCCACCCGCTATCCAACGTTTCCCTACTGTTGCACTCTCTGGAGTGGGAATAGTAATTTTTACCCATACGCTATCCAACGCTTTCCCTAATGTTCCACTCACTGGAGTGGGAATAGTAATTTTTACCCACCCGCTATCCAACGTTTTCCCTACTGTTGCACTCTCTGGAGTGGGAATAGTAATTTTTACTCTTACGCTATCCAACGTTTTCCCTAATGTTGCACTCATCGGAGTGGGAATAGTCATTTTTACATACCCGCTATCCAATGCTTTCCCTACTGTTCCACTCACTGGAGTTGGAATAGTAATTTGTACCCACCCGCTATCCAACGCTTTTCCTACTGTTGCACTCTTTGGAGTGGGAATAGTAATTTTTACTCTTACGCTATCCAATGCTTTCCCTAATGTTGTACTCATTGGAGTGGGAATAGTCATTTTTACATACCCGCCATCCAACACTTTCCCTACTGTTGCACTCACTGGAGTTGGAATAGTAATTTTTACCCTTACGCTATCCAACGCTTTATCTACTGTTGCACCCTCTGGAGTTTGAATAATAATTTTTACCCTTATGCTATTCAATATTATTTATATTTATTTATGTATTTAAGATGTTACATAATGTTGTATTTAATTAATTTTAAAAATATTGAAAGTATATTTAATTGTTGTTATTTATTAAATATAAATATTTATTATTATTTATGTTATTATTTTATGAGTGTTTATGTATTTTTAAATTGTAGTATTTGTTAATATTTTATAATTATTAAAGGAATTATGTATATATTATAATTAATTAAGTATATATTATATATTTTATTATTATTTTTAATTAAATGTTTAATAGTAAATATGTATTATTTATTCATTTTAAACATTATAACACATTTTAACATAAGTTTAAATTATATATAAGTACTATTTACTTAATTTTACCTTTTTTTTTTAAACAATATTTTTAATTACGATATTTGTAACATCGATATTTTAGTTTCGATATTTTTGTACTTACCATGTTGTAGATAGGGTGTCGATATACTTGCCTTCGATATTCCAGCGTCGATATTTTGTCTGTCGATATTTTCAGCCTCGATATTCTGTCAGAGATCTGGCAGAGTATGTAACATATTCAGGGTTCCAGGAGTCCATGGCAAGGTTAAGATGGACCTTAGCCGCTTCAAGGGTAGCCGACCAGGGGTTCCCAGGCTCTCTGAAGATACATTTCAAGACTGCCTTCAGTGTGTTCTCTTGTGCCGCCGTTGTTAAAAAATAATATTTACTTAAGGCGGCCAACTCTTCCAGGTTTTGCTGGTTGAGTGAGAACTCCAGGCGAACGAGGGTGTTTCTGGTGCAGCTTGGGAGATGGAAAAGTCTCTTGTATGCCCTGCAATGAATTTTTTCTAATTCATTGCTCAGTTTGCCCGGGAATGCCTGGAGGGCATAGTTGAGTGCCGGCATAAGCTTGGCTTTAAGTACTCTATTGATGGCCGTGGTAGACGGGCTGTATAAGGAGGCTTGCAGCTTGCAAATGGCATAGGTGATGGATTTACCTTTAACCTGGATCGACTTAAGATGGGCACTTGAGAGCCCCGATTCCTGAAAGCAGATGCCCAAGTAGATGTACCGCTGTGTACTTTCCAGCAAAAGATTGCCTAGCCTCCATTTCAAAGATTTTTTCCTTGGGTAGTGCCCAAATATAATTCTCTTTGATTTAGTTCAATTAGCTACAAGCCTGTTTTTATCGTTGTATACGGCAAGTGCCGTCAGCACCTTTTGCAGCCCCATTCTCGTGTGATCCAAGAGGACCAAGTCATCAGCGTATTGCATAAAATGTATTTTGCGCCCGCCAATCTTTGGGGTGGCCAGGGCAGCCCCAGTCAAGGCCCTCTCCATGTCCGCTGTGTATAAGTTGAATAATAATGGGGCTAGCACACACCCTTGTTTTAGGCCTCTATCTGTGTTGATCTTAGCAGAAGCATGGTCCCTTGAGAGTTTGATACGCACCCAAGTTTTTTGATACAGGGACTGTATCACTCTTAGCAGCCCCGGATTGACGTTCCATTGGACCAACTTGTGCCACAGAATTGCGCAGTCGACCCCATCAAACGCCGCTGAGTAGTCAATAAAGCAGGCGAAGAGGGGAAGACTTTTGCCTGTCCGTGCGCGGTGCGCCAGGAAAGAAAGAGCGATGATGTTGTCAACTGTGGCTGACCCAGGTCTGAATCCGGTTTGGCAGAATGAGTTCTACGATCTGCTCGTGCTTTGCAGCAGGCACATTAACCCTCTGTACTACTTTTTGATGTGTCAAAACTGCTATAAGACAAAACTTGGATCTCTCTAGCAGGTACATTATACAGTGCGGTTATATCTGACAACTGCACCGGTCGCACCACCCTAAAGCTGGCACAGCTTCCAACCTACTTACCTTTTTGACTCGCGATGCTGTTGAGGTCAGGTGTAACAGACTCCAATGCAGTACCAAAGCTCAGGTACCAAGCAGCAATGGAATATTACTCTTCACAAAACAGATGTTATTGTTACTCAATTATTTTCAAATGGACCAACTTTTGGGAGGATGGAGGGTTGAGCCGGCGTTTCCATGATTCAAACTCCTAACGTGCCAATACCACTTTGCACACATGATAAACATTCAAACATTAAGGCATGCCTCCGACTTTAAACAGCAAGCTTCTATGCTCCCCTTTCAGATATGCCCCTTGGACTTGTTTAACTTTAAATCGCACCAGGCATGTCCCCTCCTACTATAGTGTGGCCCTTCGCCCTATCAGACAGGCATGCTTTGCAGAATATGAAAAGTCATATTTTAATGTGTTTGTGTTTTCTTAGAGGCACACAGTAGCTTAAACAAATAACCCATCTCTTTGATTTAAGCTGCAACTAGGTCTCCCGTGGGGCATATATGTTAGAACTAACATATCATTGTGAATACTCTTTATACTTGAGGAGCGTGCTGCAATCTTTTTTAAACTCTAAAAAGTGAGTATTACATAGAGGCAGCAACGTGGTTCACTTCACTTCGCAGAGCTTCATTACTGTCACTAAATTGTAAAAAAAACCTCGGTCCTCAAGCGTGCAATCTATAATGTAATAAAATAAGAAATGGCACAATCCTACCCACACTGATTAACAAAGTATGGAGAATAATCAGTTAAATCAGTTCTCTTGGAGTATCTCCTTTAAGTACTGCACATCAGTGTGGGGTGGCAAAACTGACATGTTGGACAGAGAGCCTGTCTTCTAGTTGTCTTGTCCAGGAGCCCTCCCCTACCCTGGTAGAGACCAAGATGATACTAGAATACTGGAGACTAACACAGCAAACATCAACCTCCATTAAGAGCCAGTGATGAGCTCTTGCTACACAGCTTCATTTGATGGGGATTTTAAAAACCATTGAGGAAACCCCGCAGCCAGAAAGACACACTCAGATGCAGTATCCGAAGATTCCGAACTCGTCGCCTTGCGCACTCTTACTGAGCCAGCCTCTGATGTCCTCCTCCAGCTCCCACTCCCCCTTGCAGACATGGGGGATTTGCAGAAAAGCGACATGGCCTAAAAGGAAACAAATCACTTCTTTGGCTGCGACTTCCTCAGCTCTATGCATTGCAGCAGCAGCATCTCAATCGATGTACCGGCGACAGCCATATTCGCTTCGTTTGTGGCAGGTCTGCCCAAATTTTGTACTCAGCTACTAAAATCCGATCTTGTTGCGCCATATAACGTTTCCATAAGAGAACTCACATCGACAACGCGTGTTTTTTTGTTTATTATTTTTGAATAATTTCCTTCCAGGAAAGAGAGTCAGGAATTTAGTACACATAAAGGAATTTCCCCTTTTGCTGCTGCAGTGTGTTGTTACGGTTTAGCATTCACAGATGGTTGCGGTGAGGCTACAAAAAACATCTCACTTGCATTTGGTCTTGGTACATCAAAAAAGTGAAATCATAGCTGCCAAGGTTTCTGATTGCTTATGTGTGACATTTTCATAATTTCAGTGGAATTATGAGTGACATTCAACTACTATGAGTGACACTTTCTCGCAAGCAAAATCAAGTAATAAAGACCAGCGAAACATATATATATATATATATATATATATATATATATATATATATATATATTCCACCGACTAGGGGATTAACCTATATATCTATGGGTTGACAAACAAATGATGAGATTCACATAATTCCCCACACAACGAGGATTAGATTACAGTATTTAAATAATGGAGTTCGAATCTTGTATATATATTGTAAATATTTGTAAATAGGGCCATTGAGATGCCAATTACATGCTGATACACGGCGAGATCTAATTTACCTTAATAGTAAAATCGGCATGAGTATAACATAGGGGTCAAATAACACATTGCAAATATGGTATTGTGTGAAGTATAACCCACTCAGTAATGGCTGCCCTTTTGGTTGTAAAATGAATTGTCCATCTTTCCTTTTCATCAAACAGGAAGTTCATTGTATATATTGTGCTGGGAAACGCGGCGCATACAAACACTGACGAAGGACTTGATGTCTGAAACGCGTCTGTTTTTCTTGTCTTGAAGCCGAATAAAGAATTGCTTTCAAAATAACCCCCCGGAGTGCGTTAACGTTTCTGGAGAGAGGGACGATTGGAGCTGATATATATATATATATATATATATATCAGAAATTACACCCAACTGACCAACAAGAAACTCTACGAAGATCTTAAAACTGCTAAAAACACCAGAAATGGAAGGGCTGTTGGTGTTGTCAGTGAACTGCCAAATGTGTGACACTTGGGGTGACATTTCCTCGCGTGTACAAACGAAGCAATGAAGTGCATGGAAAGAGAAAAAATATCAGACACTTGTTATCAACGAGAAACCCTAAAATACCTTGAAACTGATTCAAAACCCCTGAAATTGAAGATTAAGATACTGATACGAAATGATAGGTCTGCAAAGAAGATATGAAAGTAAAGAAGTTATCATAAAACCTTTCACATCCCCATGCCATTGCCCTTTATTGCAGCCTAATACAGGTAAGCACGTGCTGCAGAGATTATAGGAACACAGGGCAGATATGCTATTCAGGCATGTACAAAAATAAGCAAAATCACCTAAACCTGGTAAATATTTGCAACCTTTAACTGAACATACTACAAACAACAAATGCAAATAGAAAGCACTTTAAACGTGTTCTAGCGCTGATCCATGACTTACTTAGAATAATTACCAAACACAGAAATGGGAACGTTAGAAATCAATAAATCCGATTTTGTTTCCAGTTCTAATTAGGATTATGTCCAGGCATTAGTAGACTTGATAAAACAAATAAACTTCTCTTGGAAATGTGACAACCCTAGTCAGAGTGCTTGACTCACCTGACTACTGCTGTCCATTCCACCACTGCCTGGGGGTGGGTCTGAAGGCTGAATGCTTTGCAAGCTAACGTCTTTTTTACGGTATACAACGGTAACCACGCATTTTTTACAACGCGGTACCGTTACCACGCTACTTTTACCACGCAAGTCGTTACCACGACTTGCGCTGGGGGGCGCTCCAGGATAGTAAATAGATTAATTTACTATCCAACTCCTTTCCCTAGAGTCCACGGGGACTGGAGTTGGAATAGTAAATTAAAAAATTTACTATCCAGCGCCCCTCCACGCAAGTCGTTGTAACGACTTGCGTGGTAAAAGTAGCATTGTAACGGTACGCGTTGTAAAAGTACGCGTGGTACCGTCATATATCCCTTTTTTACACATTGTTGAGGTGCGACCTGTCTTGGTGATTCCGCTGCAGTTTAAAGTTGAGTCGGAGGAAACAGAGAGCCAGAGAGCCAGAGGCAGCTCTCCTTAAGATTGCCTTGCTCTAGTTGGCAGCAGTTTTTGATACAGGAACCCAAGCATGTTATTTTCGGGTGGGCTCCCTGAGCACCAGTGATGCCTTCCCAGGGGCTGGCAGGATAATATAGTTAAAAACCTCCTGCCAGTCCGGAGCGCTGATGACCCTCTGAAGGTTTGAGGTTGGCACTCAGTGCACTGCAAATTAAGTGCCATTTGGACAAGAGGGCACCAGCCTCATACTCTCTCTCTCTGCTTCCGGTGGGCTGTGTGTACCGTTTAATTTGCCCGCTGCCGTCACTCATTACTTGGCCATAATCCCAACACGGTGCAAGGGTGGCGCCAGTTGCCGGAAACATAGCAAGGCAAGACAACAGCCCAGGATCATTCAGTGCAGGCGCACTGCTGCGATTTGATCACTATCACAGACCATAACACAGTTTCTATATCTACGGCACTGCAGTCACGTGAGGCTGCGCTGCAGCCCGGGCTGAAAGTTAGTGGCTGATTGAATGACACCAGGCCATGTGACGGCGTGATGCCAATTCGAACTGGTGGTAATTGTAATGCTTCCCATATGGCCAGGGACTACCTATATCCCCTCTTCCCTTATCAAACTTTATTTAATTTACATGAGAAGAATTTCTTTGGAAGTGGGGGTCTAACAACCCCCGGCTGTATTTATTAAACATAAAATTAAACACAAATTTAAATAAACAAATATTTTCATGAACACTTGCATTACATTGATTACAATTGATAAATACAGATGTCAGATGGCTAACCGTAACATAATTCTAGTACAAAGGTATTTCCTATCCGAATCTAACATATCCAGAATCAAGCAGCATTTACTTTTCTGCGTATCCTATTAGGGCCTACGGCAAGGTCACTAACTGATGTCAGATCCTTATCAATTAGCCACGCCCTCCAGTTGGAGTGCACATGCACAGAGGGCCCGTTTACCGTGAGGATACTTCCCCCCCCCCCCCCCCGGTTACCTCAGTACGCTCTATTAACTCCATTAAAGGAGGCCCTAGTGTTTCTGCGCCGTTTACTGGCGTCATTATGCACGTGCGGGGTGGCAAACCAGCCTAGAGAAAGCGTGACTCCCCCCTCCCCCGCACCCATCTAGCCAACCAGCTGTAACTGCCCCTGGAGTTCTAGGAGAGACCACTTGTCCCTCCCCTTGGGCAACCCCATTCAAGAATGCGGCCGCCATCTAAGGACCTTAAATTTACTGCTCACCAATCATGACCTTACCTCCACAGGCCAGCGTAGTTGACTGACTATCTGGCCCCTCCAAACTTCCTCACTGAAACGTAATGCCCTGCCTTTGAGACCCCCCAACCAAGCCACTGTATTCTCTAACAGGAGTTCATTCCCTACCCTAGTCAGGTGGACTCCCTCCGTTAAGAAGCACAGCTCCCCCCTGATACACCCATGGGCGATCGTCTGTAATTGAGGAGACCTGAACAATTTTCCTATTTTATTGTTGATCCTCCTTATTGAGTGATTCAATGCTTTTACAGAATCTCCTCCCTACATTTTAATCTGGGTACCATCTGAGACCATATTATGGTGCACCCTGGCATGTCTTACCTAACCAACCCACTTCTGACATTATGGCCTCCATTAACCCCCTTCTACCCAGGTTTACCAGATCGTTCCCACCCAAGTGCAAGATAACTATGCTAGGTGGGGCCCCATGCTTACCCAAAATATCCGTGCCGAAACGCCTGACCTGACTAAGGTAGAGACCCCCTTTTCCATGAAATGACACCCTAAAACTGGCCTGTTCAACTCTGTGTTTGTAATTTCCTGAAAAGAAAACTGCATTCAAACGTCTTACATATGAGTGGCCAATAACCCACACAACATGTAGTTCTGCTTCCTGTGGATGTGCCCGTCCTTGTATTGGGTCTTGCTGCTGATGCGCTGCCGCCAGTTTCCCCCCTGCGTGACTGGTTCGAGAAACTGTCAAATGCAAGCAGAAATGGAAAATGCATCAGTACATGTGCAAATTGCCCCACTCACAGCATGTGTGTCCGCACATTGCGCTTATAACAATTGAAGGACCACCTCCCAATCATCTTTACATTGCTGCCGTGCAAACCTCTAGCTGTTGCTTCAGTGGCAGCCCCTATCCTGAACGGGTGTGCACCAAAACACCTAGGATCCAAACCTGTCCTGTTTATTGCCATCTCCATGACCCTTTTAAACTTGAACCTGGTGAGCGGGGTACCATCTGCATGTTTCATCAATGCTCCCCCCATTGTACTAGTTCTCTGTTGTAGGAACACTTTTAACAGAGTCATGGGGCAGCAAGGATTACCATGTGCACGGTGGAGGAATACCCCCTCGCCACGGGCTTCTTGATCTGTTTTGGATTTTCTAACAGATATTAGTAAGGTGTCGCCCTGCACTTTTGCATGTTCCCCAAAAAAGCGCAGTATGCCCACAACGCTCCTTCATAAGCTTTCCTTGTCTTGGGAGCTAGGCTAGCTGCCACGAGGTTCTGTAGTTGGGGGCACCAATCTGCCAAAGTACTTCCGAGAAGAATGTTGGGGTTGCCTCCGCAGAAGTTAGGTGTTCCCTGAAAACCTGCATCTTGAAGCGAGAGAGTGCATCAGCAGCATTATTCAAGACCCCCAGGACATGTTCAGCCTTAAACTGCATGTTCAATTTCATACATAACAACACTATCTCTTCAACAGGCGTAGGATCATTTTACACTGTGCTGCTTGTTGGTTGACGCATTCAACTACAGTCATGTTGTCCGGCCAGAAAACCACTGATTGATTATGCAGACGTTCTGGCCAAACAGTTAGTGCCACCCATATGGGAAATAGTTCCAGGAAACCATTGTTGGCTGTCACACCATTCTCCGCCCACCATGGTGGCTAATGCTGAGCCACCCACTCATTACCAAGTATGGCACCAAATCCTACACTGCCCGCAGCGTCGGTCCATAAACCTAACTCCGCATAAGTAGTAGGTGGACCGGGCCACACCGCCCTGCCATTGAAATCCCGCAGGAATGCCATCCAAATACGCATGTCCTGCCGAACCTCAGACGACAGCCTTGTGTGATGGTGTTTTTCTTGGCGACCTGCCATGGCCTGAGAGATGGAGGGGGAGAATGGTTGTGCCATTGGTATGACTCTCAGCGCAAAGTTCAACTGACCCACTGGCTGTTGTAGCTGATGCTAGACATTGCTGTAATGCTGTCCTAAATTTCTTATTTTTTTCTGAAGGTAACCGGAAACACCCCTGTACTGAGTCTAACTCGATGCCCAGGAATTCAATTGTAGTCATTGGACTTACTGTATTTTCTGGTGCCAGGGGAACCCCAAGAGCCTGCATGAGCGCGCAAAATTCCTGCAATGCCCACGCACACTCCCCGGAGCCCGCTCACCCCAGAAAAAGAAAATCATCTAGATAATGCATGATGTACTGATGCCCCGTCGCCTGTCTAAAAACCCATTCCAAAAATGAACTGAATTTTTCAAAGTATGCAAAGGAAACGGAGCACCCCATGTGCATGCACATATCCATGTAGAATTTGTCTTGAAATTTAAAACCCAGAAGGTGGAAATCCAGTGGGTGAACTGGCAGCAAACGGAACGCAGACTCAATATCAGATTTGGCTAGCAGGGCCTGGGGGCCCAAACCCCTTAGCATATTTTATTTATTTTATTTTATTTATTTTTATTTTTATTTCTTCTATAGCGCTGGAATCAATCCCGTAAGGGTATCTCCGCGCTGAGCCAGTTATAGGATTCTCAGTCAGTGCATCTACGCATCTAGGGGGATTAAGTGGGCAGGAATGCTTCTTGATAAAGGAGGGTTTTTAATATTTTCCTAAAAGATAGGTAGTTAGTGGTAGTTCTGACATCAGGGGGCAATTTGTTCCATAAGGCAGGTCCAACTGAGGAGAAGGCCCGGTCTCCTTGTCTGGATTTCTTTGTGGCCGGGGGTTTTAAAAGGGCTTGATTGCTTGAACGAAGGGACCTACTGGGCTGATATAGCACCAGGGATTGAGACAGGTATTTAGGACCTACACCATAAATGCATCTATGGACCGTGCAGCAGATCTTAAAATCGATGCGCTGTCGTATAGGGAGCCAATGTAATTCCCTCAGTAAGGGTTTAGAAGGGGTCCTAGCTGGTGCACCCATGACCAGTCTTGCTGCCGTGTTCTGGACCACCTGCAAACGACCTACTGCATCAGCATTTGCTAATGTCAGCAGGCCGTTGCAGTAGTCCAGACGACTGGTCACTAGTGCCTGCACAAGTGTCTTTCTGTAGGTGGCAGGAAGATACGGAAAGACACGTCTAAGTAGGCCAATAGTATGAAAGCACAATCCTGCGATGTAGTTGGTGTGTTCCTTCAGGGTTAGCTTTTGGTCCAACTTCACCCCAAGATTCTTTACATGATGTTTAGATGTAGGTGCAGGGCCGAGATCTATTGGCCACCAATCAGGGGACCAAAGAATACTTGCTTTGCCAAAGAGCATGACCTCAGTTTTTGTGACATTGCATTGGAGGCAGTTCGTCGCCATCCAACGTGACACCGCCCTCATACCCTCAGCGAAGTTCTCTTTGACTTTAGAGTCAAGGGAATTGAAAGGGTAGAGGAGCTGGGTGTCATCAGCGTAGGAGATCGGTGTGAACCCATACTTCCGCACAATCTCAGCAAGGGGGGCCACATATACATTGAACAATGTAGGGCTAAGACATGAGCCCTGTGGCACCCCCTTCGTGAGCCCCCTAGAGGTGGAACAGAAGGGGCCCAGGCTGACAGATTGTGATCTCCCGGAGAGGAAACTCTCCAACCATGATAGTGCTAGACCTCCGATTCCTACTCCTTGCAAACGGCTGAGAAGGATGTTGTGGGCCACGGTATCGAAGGTTGCAGACAGGTCCAGCAGCACTAGAATCATGGAGCCACCTCTATCCTGTGACATTTTGATCTGATCCGTCACAGAAAGAAGGGCTGATTCAGTGCTGTGGTTGGGCCTGAACCCAGATTGTGATTGGTCCAGGCCCCCTGTCGCTTCGATAAAGCTGGAAAGAGTGGTGTTTACGTGCTTCTCTGCCAGTTTGCTGATGTAAGGAAGGAGAGAAATCGGACGGAGGTTGGAGAGTTCAGACCAGGGCAAGGTGGAATTTTTGCGTATGGGATTCACCACCGCTTCCTTCCAGGCTGATGGGAGCAAACCCTCAGCATAGGAGAGATTAAGCAGTTTCTGGATGGGAGGTCCTACTATGTCAATTAGAGGGGAAATGAATTTGGCAGGTAGCAAGTCAGTGGGGGAGCCAGTCTTTACTTGGTTAATAAGTATGGTCAGGTCCTCAATAGTTATTTCTGGGATTACCTGAAGAGTCGTTACAGAGGTCAGCATAGGGGACATTTCAGGGACCTCGTTTCCCAAAGGATCTGAGACTGCAGTGATTTTTTTATATATCCCTTCTATTTTGTCCTCAAAAAACTGAGATATATCGTCACACAAAACCTGGGTAAAAGTGTCTGGGCTCTCACACACCTCAGGGTTAGTGAAGGTCTGAATGATTTTAAAAAGCTCTCTTGTAGAGTTGCCTGCCTCTTCAATTTGGGTTGTAAGGCCTACTTTCCTAGCCTTTTTTATATTTTTATAATAGGAGGTCATTACTTCCAGATAACGAGTCTTATCTTCCTCCTTACCTGTTCGTCTCCAAAGTTTCTCTAATTTTCTGCATCCCTGCTTTTCAGTTTTTAGGGCCTCGGTGTACCAGGCTTCCCTTTTGGCCATGGTAGGTTTTTTTACATTTTTCTGAGGGGCAAGAGTGTCAATAGCTATCATCAGAGTGGAGTTAAACTTGGAGAGAGCAGTGTCGATGTTGTCAGAGTTGGAGAGTATTGGCTGTTCCCATGTTTGCATGAGCTTAGCAGAAGTTATTTTATGCCAAGGTCTGCGTTTGATGTGCTGAGTGTGCGGGCGGTTCAAGGGATTAGTTAAATGGGTAAAAGAGAAGTTTATCAGTTTGTGGTCAGACCAAAAAATGTGCTTAGGGGAATAGCAGTGAACATTCGGATGGGAAGTGAGAATCAAATCCAAGATGTGACCACCTGAATGAGTGGGTTCACTATTTCTTGGATGTAGACCTAAAAGAGCAAGGTCCGTGAGAAAGACTTTAGTATCCGGGTGATCATTAATATCAAAATGAAAGTTAAAATCTCCTAATAGGATAAAATCTCCATTAGCTTTCATATGTGGAGCTAACAGTTCAGTGAGGGCAAGAGAGAACCCAGCATTAGGCCCAGGCGGACGGTAAACTAGTGCTCCTCGCCAGTATACCTTGGGGCTGATTGTGAGATGAAAAATGAACACTTCCATGGTAGGTAGCATCACTTGATCTAAGACTCTGATATTCAGAGTGTCCCTGTATATGATGGCAATTCCACCTCCTACTTTCACAGGTCGATCAAGACGGAGAATTTTGTATCCTGTGGGTATCCCCAGAGTGATAGTAGGGGTAGTATGAGGTTTCAACCAAGTTTCCGTTAGGAAGCAGATCTCTGGTTGAGTGCTATGGATAGTATCCCATAGTTGTGTATGATGTTTAGGGAGAGATCTGAGATTCAACAGAAAACTTTTCAGGCCTCCCTGGGGGCCTATGTTGTAAGTGGGCCGTCCAGCAATAATATGAGAGTCCATAGCCTGAAATCCGCATTTAAGGCATGAAAAGGGACCCTCTGGGCAACGTGATGTTTTAGCGGTACAATTATATTTCTCCTGGGGTTGCAGTGCTCTAAGAGTATGTGAGGCATACCTGATTGCGGGGGTTGGCCTAGAGCAGTCCATAGTGACAAGGACAGGGTGGGTGGCCCCTGGCCCCGTCCAGTCGCGGACGGGCGCAGACGGGCCACTCTTTGGCTAGTCTTCGGCGTTGTCTTCGGCTCCCCTGCGCGCGAACGCTGCGCGCTCGGGAGGGGCGAGGGCTAAATAGCCCCGTCAGCCCTGTCCGCTAGAGCGCTAACCGCTCCGCGAACCCGGAAGTGGTGTTCTCCCTCCCCGGTAAACAATCACGGGGAGGCGGGGAAGCGAGCGAGTGCTCAGAAAATGTTGTCAGCGTGTGTGTGCGAGTATGTGCAGCATTTGATTCTAGTGACACAAATTAGGGAAATTTTTAAAATCAATTTCACAGTTTTCAGATTAAAATACAATCATGCGCAACACGCTATGGTGAAAGCAATACAGTGCACTGGGCGTCCCAAGTTGGCTAGCGGGTCCGGTACACACTGCCACTGTCCCCCCTACCGCAGCGCGGGAAAGCAGGGCTCAGCCTAAATAGCCCCGTCAGCCCTGTCCGCTAGAGCGCTAACCGCTCCGCGAACCCGGAAGTGGTGTTCTCCCTCCCCGGTAAACAATCACGGGGAGGCGGGGAAGCGAGCGAGTGCTCAGAAAATGTTGTCAGCGTGTGTGTGCGAGTATGTGCACCATTTGATTCTAGTGACACAAATTAGGGAAATTTTTAAAATCAATTTCACAGTTTTCAGATTAAAATACAATCATGCGCAACACGCTATGGTGAAAGCAATACAGTGCACTGGGCGTCCCAAGTTGGCTAGCGGGTCCGGGAAACACTGCCACTGTCCCCCCTACCGCAGCGCGGGAAAGCAGGGCTCAGCCTAAATAGCCCCGTCAGCCCTGTCCGCTAGAGCGCTAACCGCTCCGCGAACCCGGAAGTGGTGTTCTCCCTCCCCGGTAAACAATCACGGGGAGGCGGGGAAGCGAGCGAGTGCTCAGAAAATTTTGTCAGCGTGTGTGTGCGAGTATGTGCACCATTTGATTCTAGTGACACAAATTAGGGAAATTTTTAAAATCAATTTCACAGTTTTCAGATTAAAATACAATCATGCGCAACACGCTATGGTGAAAGCAATACAGTGCACTGGGCGTCCCAAGTTGGCTAGCGGGTCCGGGAAACACTGCCACTGTCCCCCCTACCGCAGCGCGGGAAAGCAGGGCTCAGCCTAAATAGCCCCGTCAGCCCTGTCCGCTAGAGCGCTAACCGCTCCGCGAACCCGGAAGTGGTGTTCTCCCTCCCCGGTAAACATTCACGGGGAGGCGGGGAAGCGAGCGAGTGCTCAGAAAATGTTGTCAGCGTGTGTGTGCGAGTATGTGCACCATTTGATTCTAGTGACACAAATTAGGGAAATTTTTAAAATCAATTTCACAGTTTTCAGATTAAAATACAATCATGCGCAACACGCTATGGTGAAAGCAATACAGTGCACTGGGCGTCCCAAGTTGGCTAGCGGGTCCGGGAAACACTGCCACTGTGCCCCCTACCGCAGCGCGGGAAAGCAGGGCTCAGCCTAAATAGCCCCGTCAGCCCTGTCCGCTAGAGCGCTAACCGCTCCGCGAACCCGGAAGTGGTGTTCTCCCTCCCCGGTAAACAATCACGGGGAGGCGGGGAAGCGAGCGAGTGCTCAGAAAATTTTGTCAGCGTGTGTGTGCGAGTATGTGCACCATTTGATTCTAGTGACACAAATTAGGGAAATTTTTAAAATCAATTTCACAGTTTTCAGATTAAAATACAATCATGCGCAACACGCTATGGTGAAAGCAATACAGTGCACTGGGCGTCCCAAGTTGGCTAGCGGGTCCGGGAAACACTGCCACTGTCCCCCCTACCGCAGCGCGGGAAAGCAGGGCTCAGCCTAAATAGCCCCGTCAGCCCTGTCCGCTAGAGCGCTAACCGCTCCGCGAACCCGGAAGTGGTGTTCTCCCTCCCCGGTAAACATTCACGGGGAGGCGGGGAAGCGAGCGAGTGCTCAGAAAATGTTGTCAGCGTGTGTGTGCGAGTATGTGCACCATTTGATTCTAGTGACACAAATTAGGGAAATTTTTAAAATCAATTTCACAGTTTTCAGATTAAAATACAATCATGCGCAACACGCTATGGTGAAAGCAATACAGTGCACTGGGCGTCCCAAGTTGGCTAGCGGGTCCGGGAAACACTGCCACTGTGCCCCCTACCGCAGCGCGGGAAAGCAGGGCTCAGCCTAAATAGCCCCGTCAGCCCTGTCCGCTAGAGCGCTAACCGCTCCGCGAACCCGGAAGTGGTGTTCTCCCTCCCCGGTAAACAATCACGGGGAGGCGGGGAAGCGAGCGAGTGCTCAGAAAATGTTGTCAGCGTGTGTGTGCGAGTATGTGCACCATTTGATTCTAGTGACACAAATTAGGGAAATTTTTAAAATCAATTTCACAGTTTTCAGATTAAAATACAATCATGCGCAACACGCTATGGTGAAAGCAATACAGTGCACTGGGTGTCCCAAGTTGGCTAGCGGGTCCGGGAAACACTGCCACTGTCCCCCCTACCGCAGCGCGGGAAAGCAGGGCTCAGCCTAAATAGCCCCGTCAGCCCTGTCCGCTAGAGCGCTAACCGCTCCGCGAACCCGGAAGTGGTGTTCTCCCTCCCCGGTAACCAATCACGGGGAGGCGGGAAAGCGAGCGAGTGCTCAGAAAATGTTGTCAGCGTGTGTGTGCGAGTATGTGCACCATTTGATTCTAGTGACACAAATTAGGGAAATTTTTAAAATCAATTTCACAGTTTTCAGATTAAAATACAATCATGCGCAACACGCTATGGTGAAAGCAATACAGTGCACTGGGCGTCCCAAGTTGGCTAGCGGGTCCGGGAAACACTGCCACTGTCTCCCCTACCGCAGCGCGGGAAAGCAGGGCTCAGCCTAAATAGCCCCGTCAGCCCTGTCCACTAGAGCGCTAACCGCTCCGCGAACCCGGAAGTGGTGTTCTCCCTCCCCGGTAAACAATCACGGGGAGGCGGGGAAGCGAGCGAGTGCTCAGAAAATGTTGTCAGCGTGTGTGTGCGAGTATGTGCACCATTTGATTCTAGTGACACAAATTAGGGAAATTTTTAAAATCAATTTCACAGTTTTCAGATTAAAATACAATCATGCGCAACACGCTATGGTGAAAGCAATACAGTGCACTGGGCGTCCCAAGTTGGCTAGCGGGTCCGGGAAACACTGCCACTGTCCCCCCTACCGCAGCGCGGGAAAGTAGGGCTCAGCCTAAATAGCCCCGTCAGCCCTGTCCGCTAGAGCGCTAACCGCTCCGCGAACCCGGAAGTGGTGTTCTCCCTCCCCGGTAAACAATCACGGGGAGGCGGGGAAGCGAGCGAGTGCTCAGAAAATGTTGTCAGCGTGTGTGTGCGAGTATGTGCACCATTTGATTCTAGTGACACAAATTAGGGAAATTTTTAAAATCAATTTCACAGTTTTCAGATTAAAATACAATCATGCGCAACACGCTATGGTGAAAGCAATACAGTGCACTGGGCGTCCCAAGTTGGCTAGCGGGTCCGGGAAACACTGCCACTGTCCCCCCTACCGCAGCGCGGGAAAGCAGGGCTCAGCCTAAATAGCCCCGTCAGCCCTGTCCGCTAGAGCGCTAACCGCTCCGCGAACCCGGAAGTGGTGTTCTCCCTCCCCGGTAAACAATCACGGGGAGGCGGGGAAGCGAGCGAGTGCTCAGAAAATGTTGTCAGCGTGTGTGTGCGAGTATGTGCACCATTTGATTCTAGTGACACAAATTAGGGAAATTTTTAAAATCAATTTCACAGTTTTCAGATTAAAATACAATCATGCGCAACACGCTATGGTGAAAGCAAAACAGTGCACTGGGCGTCCCAAGTTGGCTAGCGGGTCCGGGAAACACTGCCACTGTCCCCCCTACCGCAGCGCGGGAAAGCAGGGCTCAGCCTAAATAGCCCCGTCAGCCCTGTCCGCTAGAGCGCTAACCGCTCCGCGAACCCGGAAGTGGTGTTCTCCCTCCCCGGTAAACAATCACGGGGAGGCGGGGAAGCGAGCGAGTGCTCAGAAAATGTTGTCAGCGTGTGTGTGCGAGTATGTGCACCATTTGATTCTAGTGACACAAATTAGGGAAATTTTTAAAATCAATTTCACAGTTTTCAGATTAAAATACAATCATGCGCAACACGCTATGGTGAAAGCAATACAGTGCACTGGGCGTCCCAAGTTGGCTAGCGGGTCCGGGAAACACTGCCACTGTCCCCCCTACCGCAGCGCGGGAAAGCAGGGCTCAGCCTAAATAGCCCCGTCAGCCCTGTCCGCTAGAGCGCTAACCGCTCCGCGAACCCGGAAGTGGTGTTCTCCCTCCCCGGTTAACAATCACGGGGAGGCGGGGAAGCGAGCGAGTGCCCAGAAAATGTTGTCAGCGTGTGTGTGCGAGTATGTGCACCATTTGATTCTAGTGACACAAATTAGGGAAATTTTAAAAATCAATTTCACAGTTTTCAGATTAAAATACAATCATGCGCAACACGCTATGGTGAAAGCAATACAGTGCACTGGGCGTCCCAAGTTGGCTAGCGGGTCCGGGAAACACTGCCACTGTCCCCCCTACCGCAGCGCGGGAAAGCAGGGCTCAGCCTAAATAGCCCCGTCAGCCCTGTCCGCTAGAGCGCTAAGTGCTCCGCGAACCCGGAAGTGGTGTTCTCCCTCCCCGGTAAACAATCACGGGGAGGCGGGGAAGCGAGCGAGTGCTCAGAAAATGTTGTCAGCGTGTGTGTGCGAGTATGTGCACCATTTGATTCTAGTGACACAAATTAGGGACATTTTTAAAATCAATTTCACAGTTTTCAGATTAAAATACAATCATGCGCAACACGCTATGGTGAAAGCAATACAGTGCACTGGGCGTCCCAAGTTGGCTAGCGGGTCCGGGAAACACTGCCACTGTCCCCCCTACCGCAGCGCGGGAAAGCAGGGCTCAGCCTAAATAGCCCCGTCAGCCCTGTCCGCTAGAGCACTAACCGCTCCGCGAACCCGGAAGTGGTGTTCTCCCTCCCCGGTAAACAATCACGGGGAGGCGGGGAAGCGAGCGAGTGCTCAGAAAATGTTGTCAGCGTGTGTGTGCGAGTATGTGCACCATTTGATTCTAGTGACACAAATTAGGGAAATTTTTAAAATCAATTTCACAGTTTTCAGATTAAAATACAATCATGCGCAACACGCTATGGTGAAAGCAATACAGTGCACTGGGCGTCCCAAGTTGGCTAGCGGGTCCGGGAAACACTGCCACTGTCCCCCCTACCGCAGCGCGGGAAAGCAGGGCTCAGCCTAAATAGCCCCGTCAGCCCTGTCCGCTAGAGCGCTAACCGCTCCGCGAACCCGGAAGTGGTGTTCTCCCTCCCCGGTAAACAATCACGGGGAGGCGGGGAAGCGAGCGAGTGCTCAGAAAATGTTGTCAGCGTGTGTGTGCGAGTATGTGCACCATTTGATTCTAGTGACACAAATTAGGGACATTTTTAAAATCAATTTCACAGTTTTCAGATTAAAATACAATCATGCGCAACACGCTATGGTGAAAGCAATACAGTGCACTGGGCGTCCCAAGTTGGCTAGCGGGTCCGGGAAACACTGCCACTGTCCCCCCTACCGCAGCGCGGGAAAGCAGGGCTCAGCCTAAATAGCCCCGTCAGCCCTGTCCGCTAGAGCGCTAACCGCTCCGCGAACCCGGAAGTGGTGTTCTCCCTCCCCGGTAAACAATCACGGGGAGGCGGGGAAGCGAGCGAGTGCTCAGAAAATGTTGTCAGCGTGTGTGTGCGAGTATGTGCACCATTTGATTCTAGTGACACAAATTAGGGAAATTTTTAAAATCAATTGCCTAGTCAATAGAAGCATATTTCACACTACAGATTTCCTCGACTGATGGCGTCATTCAATGAATTGCCTCTAGGGGCTGACAGATTATGAATCAACCTGAACTTCCCTTCCTCTTTCTTGGGGACCACTCCCAAGGGAGAGCAGACAAAATTGTGTACAGGGATGCAATCAAAGGGCCCAGCTGTTCTCCCCAAGCGTAATTCTTTTGCAATTTTTGCTGCTGCCACCCCAGGATTGGTCCTAACAGAGAGTTCATTTTTGCAATCTGGTGTCCCTATGTAAACCAGTGTAGGGATCCTAAAACCGTACAGAAAGGCCTCTTGCAATGTCCTAGCCGTGGAATGATCTGGGGATTTGTTTAACCAGGGAGTCATAGCCGTTACCTCAATGGGTGAGTGTGTTATAAGTTGTGTCCTCACCTCACTCTTGTTTCTTCTTTCCCCTATATCCTGATTTTTTTAGGCATTTGGACTCTGGGTGAGATGTGTTAGCGCAGATAGAGCATGCAGGCCTGGACTTACACGTGCCTGGGGTCCTGGTGCAAGTCCGCCTATTAAAATCCCAACATGTCCCCTTTCGTCCCCCCACTACCTGGACTAGGGGCAGTGCCCATGGTTTGGGGTGCCGAAAGGGCTGAGAAGATTGAAATGTCTGACCCCTGTTGAAGGTTTGCACTGAATTAGCAGGCTGCCCTGGCCCAAACTGATCCAACCATGAGATTGTGTCAACCTGGTCCCAGAAAAGGAATGGGTCAGATGCCCTAGCCTTCCTGAAATTTCTATCATACTTCTTCCATCCCATGTCCCCATATTTTTCATGAGCCATAGTAATCCTACTCTGGTAACAAGCCATTTCTGCTTGTATGCTAGGGGAACTCTTAGCTGTTATGGCCATGAATACTGAGAAAGCCCGAATCCAGTTGTTCAAATTCTCCTCTACCCTGAATTTCAACAATTCACTATGCCATTCACTACGAAGCATCCAATCTTTCTGTTTCCATGATTTCTCCCGTTCCCTTTTGTCCACAAGCAGAGAGAACATATTAATGTAACTTCCAAACCATATATTTTCTTTCACTTCACGTGTTACATGCCTGGCCAAATGTTCCCTCTCGGTGCGTGACTCACCCACGCCCAGTAATGGCAATGTCACTTCCTTACCTATTGGAACCACTGCAGCTGGTTCTGTCAGCTTCTCCTTCTCCAGGCTGCTCACTGGCACTTCTTTGTTGATTCCTAGCGGGGTAACCCCACCAGATGGTTGGGGAAGAGCTGGAGTACCTGGCCCTTCACCCGGCACACCACCAGGTATTGAAATAAACTGTGCCACCATCTTTTTTGCCCCAGCAAAAGGGTCTTCCCCTGCCTCTTTTGCCCCAACTGATGTTGGCAACATCCCCGCCCTACCTAACCAAGGGAGAACCGCCGCTAACTGTGCCACTAATTCCTGTGGGACCTGATTGGCGCCCGCCGGGGCACCTGATGGGACCCCACCCTACAGGCTCACCCCTGCAGGGACCAGTGGGACAGGTGTAGGGACCACTGGGACCGGTGTAGGGACCACGGGGACAAGTGTAGGGACCACTGGGACAGGCATAGGGACCACTGGGACAGGTGTAGGGACCGCTGGGACAGGTGAAACACCCCCCTGCGGGAACCCCCCCACCACGGGGACCACTAGGACAGGGACCCCACCGGGACCCTCCTCCAAAGGAACCGCACCCGATGGACCGTGCAAGCATTTCCCCGTCCCCACCGAGATGGGGGATGGGCACGGGTGCTCCTGGCAGAATCTTCCCTTTCTTGGGCCTAGCCCGCATGGGGATTGGATCCAATTCCCCCCTGGGCTTGGGGGGCTCTATAGTGCGCTCAGATCTCTCAACCACCCCACCCTGACCCTCAACTCTCTCTCTGAGATCTGCCAGGCTCTGCCCTATTTTATCAACCTTTTTCCATCTTCAATCCATAGTCACCATTTTGCGCATCATTGTCTCCATCATGTGTTCCATGCGGGAGCACTTCTTGCCACGTTTTGACTTACTGGCCATAACTCCTGTTACCACTTACAGGTTTACTTATAAAGTTGCTAAACAATAACACTGCGTACACAATGCTATCTGCACTTAAGTAATTACTCCTGCTGAGAGAGACCCCATAATGTATGACAGGCCTAGTACCTTGTCCAGGACCTTACCTTAGTACTGTTGGAGGCACACAAACTGGCTGTAAGCACCACGCAATTGGAGCCGCACCACACCAGCTAACCCGGGTGTTGGGTGAGTAATCTCTAGCCCGTGTGGCCCACAGAAGCAGTGAAATGCTGGCCTGTCTGTATCCTCTTTAGGCGATGTTTCTCGTGCCGCAGCTGACGCCCTACCGCGTTGAGTTTCCTTGCTTGTGCTCTACAATGATAAGCAGAAAAATTAGTGTGCTGACAACACACCACTCAGCATTCTGTTGCTGTATGTTATTGCAGACTCTATATAACACTAGTTAAGCGCTACAATGGAAACACACACAGTATTCAGCAGGCCTAATATGCACCTTGGCAGTAAATAAGAAATTGGCCCAAAGCAATGCACAATTTAATTAACTGCGCTTGTTCCCCTAAATAACAGCACACACTGTTCTCTAAATGTGCCTTAGGTATCAAACAGGCGACTTGGCCCCCCAAAAATGTACACAATCTCCAAAAAGGGGATGGGAAACAACACTCACTCTCACCCCAATGCACCTGAGACACACCGTTACCTTTTCACATGCTTCACATACTTCTTTAAGATGCGAGCGATTTTGCATCTAACTTCAGCAGTGGGGGCAAGCGCAGGCCTGCTTCGTGCTATAAAGCTGCCTTCCCGCTTCTGCTGCCCGTTTAAACTGCTCTGGAGAAAACAAATCCTCCTCGTGGTACCTTCGAGAAGCGCCGGGTGCGCTTCTCGCAAACCAGCCGCCTCACTAGCACCCTTCCGCGACACCGGAGCGGGCCAGGAATCCTTAATTCTTGCTACAACCATACGCCCTCGCTGAATGCTGCGTCTGCAGGGAGCGTTGAGTCTCCTGAAGCCAAAACAGGACGCACGGGTGACGCAACCAATCACCCAACACCGCTACCCTTTATCCACCGCATCTGTAGGGCAAAACAGAAACAAGTAGGGAAAAACTACACCGCCTCTCCAGTGACGCTGTTCTCCCCCATCCAACAAGGAGGGAAAAATGCCACCGCTCGCCTGTATGTGCCGCACCTGCAGGACAAAAAGAAGAGGGGGAAAACACCACCGAAGATTCTCCCTAATCCAGCTATGCACCTGAAAAACAAACAGAGGAAACAAATTACAGCCTCTCTAGAGGCTGGTGAGGCAGGCTATGAAGCGCGGAGTCAAGAGGCAGACTCTCGCGCTCCTCAGCCTTTTAATCCCTACCTGTCAGGACGGTTCTAACCAGCGTGACCATCGCTCCTCATGTGACCTGGAAGTGATTCTATCACTTCCGGGTCACATTCTGGACCGGGGACCAACCAGCCTTGCACGCCTGTCGTGTCATTACTGCGCGACAGGCTTTCCTCCGTGATCAAGAGGGAGGGGGGCGGTGCGCCTGCCATACTCGTGGCCATACTTGTGGCATGGCCGATGCCGGCCCCACCTTTCTCTCAGCAGGGTATGTTCAGGCAGCACAGTGTGTGCACCGCACACACCAGGCTTGCGCTGCTTTACCAAATGGAGCACAGTTCCTACATCAGTCTCACTCGTGCCACCAGCGCCAATGGTGTCGGAGGGTGCAATGAATGCATGACAATGTATTTTAGTGCGGTGATGCGCTCCACCACACTAAAATGCGTCAGTCTCACGCCTAATGCGTGATACTTGGCAGGGCTGTTAAATTACAGTTCGGCATCAAATATCAAGGAAGCAGCAGGCGTGCCTCTGAATACTTTTGGTTAATGGCCGTATTTAAACCCCTTTACGCTTAATTGAGTGCAGGCCAGCAAATTATTAGGAAGAGTCGAGCCAAGTTCTTAGCTTGGTTATAGTCAAAGCATGCATCGACCCCTTGTAATAATTAGTTCGAAAACTACGCACCAAACAGAGAAACATTGTTAAAGGATACACAAGAGACACTACTCTATAGGGCACACCCTGAAATAAATTACTTCACAGTGCCCACAGTGATCATCTAGGCAAAGCAAGCATTTGCAAAGCCAATATGTCTGGCTTTTTATTTTTTCTATGTTCTTCTGCATTGACTGGTGATTTTAGTGTGTGTGTGGGTAACGTGAAATGGGGTATGCTGGATAAATGAATAGATGAGGGCGTATAAGGAGGGCATTTATGGCTGAATGTGCTGAATCATTTTCTACTCATCCATCCACGGGTGACCGTCCGTTATTTTAGTATGATGTCTGTAAGGTGTCCGTAATTTGGGGTGCCAAAATTACAGATGCCTTACAGGCATCACACTAAAATCAAATCGGGGCATTTCAGGAAGGTATGCTGTTCCCCTGCAAGAGACCGCATGAGTTAGTTTCCACTTGGGGGCTCTAACACTTATCTTTTCATCTGTAGACTGAGTCTCCCTGCAGCAGCCCCTCCCGGACATCGCAAATACTGTGGACTGGCCCATTGTCATTCTGAGACTGCAGACGATTATCACAGGTAGAATGACAATAGGCCCTATTATAGTGACAGCATGTGGTGTGCCTTGTCCTGCACAAATCTTGATTGCAGAAAGGGCCTGATGTTGCTTTGTAAAGCTTCACGCATACCGAAAAACTGTGAATTGTACGATTGCCTCAACCTTATATAAACTTATTTTGACTTGCACTTATTTTGGTTGTCTATTTACTTATATACTGTTGGGCGACCTCCTCTGATATGTCTGTAAAACGTATGTTTTGTCCCAAATTTTGTCCTGAATTTTGACCCTTTGTCCTGAATTTTTACACTGACCATCCTGAATTTGCACCCATGTCAGATGGTCACCCTAATCCATCGGGGCGCTTGTTGGAGTGCTAGTCTGGGTACAGGAATACATAAGTCAGTGTACATTATTTAATGAGTGAGTGTATGCATGAGTTAGTGTGCAGGAGTGATTGTTTGAATACTGCAATGAAATTCAAAGTTACTACAGGAAGGAAAGAGTGATGTTACATGAGTGAATGAGTGATGAAAAGAATGAGTGTGAAAACAAAAATGAATGTGTGTAGCAGTTAACGAGTATTGCCAGAAAACACTGAGTGCAGTAGTGAGCGTGTCTGAAAGGAGTTTGAGAAAGTGATGCTTCAGACTGGCTGTTGCCAGAGTGATGAAATAAAACCAGATACAACACACAAAGAAAATATAAAAAGGGAATCTGAAGGTTCAGACCAGATCTAGGAGAGTAAAGGGGTAGAGAGCTTTGACTGCTGGGGCTACAATTAACAGTATTAAGGACAGGCCCTCGTCAGCAGCAGACTCGACTACGGAAATACCCTCTACACGGGAGCCCCGACCAAGCTCATCAAATGACTACAACGCATCCAAAAGGCCGCAGCACGACTGATCCTCGACGTACCCCGACACGGCCACATCACCCCCCACTTGAGAAACCTGCACTGGCTCCCCGTCAACAAGAGGATATCCTTCAAGCTCCTCATCCACTCACACAAAGCACTCCACAAGACCGGCCCAGCCTACCTCAACAGACCGCTCTCCTTCTACATCCTCAACCGCCATCTATGCTCGGCCGACCTCTCACTCGCCACCATTCTGCGCATCCGAAGAACAACCACCGGCGGGAGATCCTTCTCCCACCTCGCCGCTAAGACATGGAACATCCTCTCACTGAGCCTACGACAGACCCAAGACCTGCTGACCTTCAGGAGGATACTCAAGACCTGGCTGTTCGATCAGTAGCGCCCCCCTACCCAGCGCCTTGAGACCCTCGCGGGTATGTAGCGCGCTTTACAAATGATTGATTGATTGATTGAAACATTCACACAGTGCCATCTTAAGGATTTATGCAGCTCCGGCAAGACTTATTTTGTGGCACTATTCGGAACAAAGGTTAATGCATTAACCTTTGTTAGACATGGGGTCTCTAGTGGGCGGTGGCTTCCACCCTGTCCAAGTAGGGACCCTTATTTTAGTCATTGTAAGGGGATTACTCAGTTAAGTTTGGGGAGAGGATGTGGCATAACAGCTAGGGCGGTCAATCTCAAATCTGGGAAACAGGGTTCGAGTCTCAGCAGGGTTGCTCAACATCCTGTGATTCTGGGCAAATCCCTTAAACTCCTCATGCCAACAAAAATGAAAGTGTCCGTCTGTAACACAACTAATGTTCATGTAAAGTGCTCCAATACCTTTGGGTCTAGTTTGCTCTATATGAAACCCCCCAAAAAATAAATCATAACCTCTGTTCACCCCCTTGGTAGCTTGGCATGAGCAGCCAGGCTTATCTCAGAGGCAATGTGTTAAGCATTTGTTTAAACACACACAGTAACACAGTGAAAACATAACAAAAGGACACCACACCAGTTTAGAAAAATAACCAATATTTATCTGAATAAAACAAGACCAAAACGAAAAAAATCCAACATCCATCAGTAAAGAAATCACTTTTTTAAAGGTTAAAAATAGTTCGGTCCGTAGGAAACTATGGATGCATCACTTTTATCACAAGGTACCTGGGAGATGTCAAAATCAAAGATGAAAACTGGTTCGGGGAAGGTGTGGCACCGGAAAAGCAAAGCGATACGTCGATTCCTTACTGCAGCGCAGGGCTGGTGGTGTCTTGACTCCTGAGAGGGGAGGTGATGTGTCGATTTCCGGACATGCGGCCTCAGTTCCTTACTGCTGGGCTAATTCAATGAAGAACTTTGCACATAGGTGCGATGCATAGAAAATCCAGATTCACTGGGTCTATGCGGCGAAACAGGCACTGCGTCAATTATCCAGCCGCATGGCTGGTTATGCATTGATTTTTTCAGCCGCACAGCAGGGCCTGCATTGGATTCAGAGTTAGTGTCTCTCATGTTGGAGAGAAGGTGCTCAGGACTCTGGCTGCAGTGATCTTTCCACCACATGGCTGGCACTACATTGATTCTTCAGCCGCACCGAGGCGATGTATTGGTTTATCAGCCGCATGGCGTGGGCTTTCTTTAGTCTTTTGCAGCAAAACCACCTCCAAGCACCACAAACTGGATCTATTGGCAGGTAAGTGCGCCTACAAGGGATTTATTGAACTATATATTTACATCAGTTACTACATTCAATTTTGGCAAGCAGTATCACATAGCTCACAATTAAATTTCTTCAGAAACATTTCAGATAATTTACAAATGAACAAATCTTCCAAGAAAAATTTATAACGCGGGTATATGTATTCAAAAAATACTTTTATGTTAATAAAAGATTATAAATTATAAAGGGTACAGAATCAGAAAACACACAATGCAACCGGAGGTTACAGTTATTAGAAATCATTTACCAATTGTGAGCACCGTTTCACAAAGAATTCAAAGGCAATCTGACCAGATTAAACAGAAAACATTGCCTTCAATTCAATAACACAAAGAATAGGTGCAGCGGTCAACGTTTCGATCTAATGTTATCTATGTCCGCTAGACCATCTTCAGGACTTTATATATACAGATGAATGACCCTTCAAAAAATGATAAGAGTAATAATTGGTATTGTAATCCACAAAGTATAAGGTGGCATAGATGTTCACCACTTTTCCATCAATCAATGGCTGTTGGCACTATAACCGGGAACCAAGGTGCATTCGTCAATTTGAATTCTGGTCAAAGAATCACGGATAAGTCTGTGTTCAGTGAGATCGACTTCAGAAAGTGATAGCGCTCTCTTGAAGATCACAGACGCTGATCCTTGAGCGAGTGCTATCACTTTCTGAAGTTTGCTCCTTGACAGACAGGAGGTCGGGGAGATGTTCACTCTCCTCTTCCACCTCATCATCAGTAGCCAAGAGCATGGTTAACTCAGACCTCTCAAAGTGGGGTTTGAGGCAGTTCATGTGCAGGACCCTCAAGGGGTTCCTCTGAGTCTGCAAGTCCACCAGGTAGGTGACATCACTCTTGTGCTCCTTTACCTCGTATGGGCAATATCACTTGTCTTGAAGAACATGGGGCTCTCCTGACTCCATCACCCACACCTTCTGACCAGGCTAAAACTCAACCATAGTGGTATTCTGGTCATACCAGCGTTCCATATCCTCCTGGCTTGCTTCCAGGTTCGCCTGAGCGAGTTTCCTGAAGTGTGCAGTCTGGTTTTGGAAGGCCAGCATGTAGCTAAATACATCCTATGGTGTCTTCTTAGGAGCTTCTTTCCAGCCCTCCTTGACGAAACTGAGAGGTCCTCTGTTAGAAATGGGGGTTTCTAGTTGTCAGGTTGTTACCCTGTCCAAGTATGGACCCTTCTTCTTAGTCAGGATAAGGGAGATATACTTCTAAAATATTCCCTGCTTACCCCCTTGGTAGCTTGGCTCAATCAGTCAAGCTTATCTCAGAGGCGGTGTGTGAAGCATTTGCACATAACATACCATAATACAGTGAAAATAGTACAAACGGAAATCAGTTTTAGAAAAATATCCAATATTTTTTCTAAGCAAACAAGACCAAAAAACTATGAAAAAGAATCTAACATACAGTTTCTTAGAATTATCAATAAACACAATTAGGCTTAAAATACAGTTCCTGGAAGTCGAAAGCTCTGTCTTTCACAGCGTTGTTAACAAATCCAAACAGTTCTGGCTGACTGTGGCATCACGGGCCAACTACGTTGTTGGGATGACCTGCGAAACAGTACCTTTAGAAATGCAGGGCGTCAGGAAACCTTGCGGTGAGCTCTGAAGAGCCAGTGTCGGCAGGTATCGGTTCCGGAGGTCAATGCAGGAATCGTTGGGCCCTTGAAGTCATACACGTTGCAGATCGAACTCCGTGCAGTTGAAGTCCGGGGTGCGGTGTCCTCCGGTCCTGTGCAGGCAGCAGCTCAGTGGCGGTCTTCCAGCGGCATCGATGAGACCAGGGCTGTGGTGTGAAGTGGTGCGGTGCTTGTCGCAGTGCTGGCAGGTCATGGTGCAAGCAGAGTAGTCATCATTGCTGAAGCTCCATCTTTGGCTGATGAACCGGAGTCGATGGAGCCGGTGTCAGTAGGCCAAGGCTACAGTGTGGGACGGGGCGGTGCATCATGTAACTTATGAGCGATGCCCTCAAACCACGGTACAATCAGCGGTGTCGCTATCGACGTGGAGTGCCATTGTCGGGGATACCAGGGCGGCAGCGTGAAGTGAGGCAGTGTGAATTGCAGTGCAAGCAGCGGCTCTGTGGTGGCATTAGGCATCGTAGTCGGTGAGACCTGGGTTGCGGCGTGGAGAGCAGCGGTGCTTTCAGGACACAGAGCCAGCAGCGGCGTCATTGATGGCGTCGGTTTGCTTTTTCTTCTGCTGCAGCACAAAACACACAATTCCCAGTGGTGGCGCAGATGAACTTGACGTCTTTGCTGTTCCTGAGACTTCTTGAACAGGGTGAAAGATCTAGCTCAAGCCCTTGGAGAAACTCAAGCAAAGAAGTTGCAGAAAGTTCAGTCCAGTCCTTTCTCTGCCCAAGACAGAAGCAGCCACTGAAGGCCAACACAATAAAGTGATAGTTCCTCCTCACAGCTTCTCCAGCTCTTTTTACTTGCAGGTTCCTTGATCCAAAAGAGTTCTAAAGTTCTAGGGGCTGGGCCCCAATATTTATACCACATTTTCCTTTGTTCTCTTGTGGCAAAAAGTCTCTCAGCTTAGTCCAAACCAGTACTGTCCTCTCTGGTCCAGCTTCTTTGCAGGAGGTGGAGACAGCATTGTGCACAGGAGACAGGGCCTATTCAGGTGCAAGGAAAACCCCTCCCACTGCTCTAAATGCAGCCCAGGTCTATTCAGCTCAGCCCTGAGTCACGCAGGAAAGTCAGGACACACCATACCCCCCACAGTAGCTATCAGCACTGAATGCACACCCCCAGCCCTGTCACTCCAAAGCCAGACAATCAATACACAACCCAGCAGAGGCACATAGGTTTGCTAAGCAAGAAAACACCCACTTTCTAAAAGTGGCATTTTCAAACACATAATTTCGAAACCATCTTACTAAAAGAGTTTATAGAGTCCAAACCCCATTTCTCTAGCTTGTCCCAATGGGAAGTTATATTTGTAAGATGTTACAAAGCAACCCCGATGTTAGCCTATGGGACAGATACTCTTGCAATGGTGAAAATCAAAATATACAGTATTTCATCATCAGGACTTGTCACACACACCAGGACATGTGCTTCATTTCACATACACTGCCCCCTGCCCCCTGCACAGAGGGGTACCTTGTGCCTACCTGAGGTTTGCCTTACATGTAAGAAAAGGGAAGGTGTGGGCCTTGCAAGTGGGTGTACTTGCCAGGTCGACATGGCAGTTTAAAACTGTATGCAGACACTGCAGTGGCAGGTCTGAAATGCCTTTACAGGGAAACTCATGTGAGCTGCACAATCAGTGCTGCAAGCCCACTAGTAGCATTTATGTTAACAGGCCCTGGCACACATTGTACACTTTACTAGGTACTTACCAGTGAATCAAATAAGCCAAACATGGAAACAACAATACATAAACACAATGTACAGTAGAAGCACTTGCACTTTAATACTGAACAGCATTGAGAAAGTGTGCAGAGGCACTAAACCAGCAAAATGAAGTCCAACATACCATCTAAAACAGAAAGCAAAAAGACAGGGGAAACACGCCAAACAATGTCAGGTCTAACATTGTCCCACGGGGTGATCATACAACAGCTCAAAGGGACTAAAGCCAATCCATCTCTGAGGTACCTCCCTGTAAGCAAAGAGGAGACCAATTTGTACATGTTACAAAATGTGAAGAGTTAATTAAACATGCTAAGCATCTTGCGCACTTAGTGAGTTCATCAAATAATGCTAAATTAATAGTGAATGAAAACTACACCTTTCCAACTATCAAGATATCTCTATAAGTGAACCTCTTTCAGCCCACACTGAAACAATTTATAAGCACTTATTCCCCAAAACTACGTAACAGATTAAATAAAAAAGGCAGTTCCTTCAGTAAAGTTGAACTTTAATGCCTAGATTTGTTTTATTCCGCTCAGCTGTTTTTCTGTATCAAGGAGCTTGACGTATCTGAATGAACCTTGCCATAATAAACCCAAAGGGAATTACATTTTTATTGGAACGTTTCATGCCAAACTAATGAAGAATTCGTTTAAAAAAAAAAGGAAATTGCCTTTTAATAGAAACTTTAACCTAACCATAAATACGCAGGTGCTAGCACCACCAGTGCAACAAGCCTGTAGACTAAGCTGCCCCCACCTCCAGCACGGGTGCTCACAGTGAGGGCACAAGTCCTGTGAGTTCAGCCCAACAAACGTCTCTGAAAAAAAAGGATCAGGGATAGTGTTGGCCTCAAGATTTGATAAGGACATATGCCCCTAAAGGTAACATTCAAAACAACATTTCAAATAGTAATCAATTAGTAAGACTTGAGACTCAAAAAAGTCATAAACCTTAAATGTTTAGTAAAAATATTAAAATGCAATACAGAAGGCAAACATGTAGATAGTCTCAAAATCAGGCAAAATGCATACTATTCAGTCATAGGGAATTAGCATAAGGCTCAGAAATCATTTGCTGTCATGGCAGGCAGCATGAGCAAAATCTGAAAGTAGTCTGAGTCCAGAATATGCAGCAAATCAGTAAGAAATCGGGCAGCATCCCTGGAGGCTTAGAGAACGGGCACAAACAGGCTCAGAATCATGGCTTTTTATGGACAAATCCATAATGGGAAACAATGGAAAACTCACAGTCAGCATGAGGTGAGCAAATGTATCACATGTTGGTGAATCAAAATTCATAATTAACACTACTTCATATAACGCCACCATTTTAGTACTATACCCCCTAAATGAATAATCATAAACTCCACTCCGATCTAATGTCAACAGAAGCAGCAGTAGAAATCTGGTTACATAAACAATGAAAGTCAAATACATGAATGACTCCACAGTGAACAAGCCAGGAAGAGATCTTGGAAAGAAACAAATTAACAAAAGAACTTTCTCAGAGGCTCTCCAAGAACAGTGTGCCATCACATAGCTTCAGTGCATATTTTACTGCATTCAGTGTCAAAGAGAAATGAAAACACAATGAAAAGATGGCTATTCTCAAAATCAAGAGGCAGTCAAGCCTAATTGAGGCCTAGTTTGGCCTTTGCCAAGAAAATATAAATGACATCCCCGCCATACACAGTGTTGTTATCAGTTATGTAATTTCAGATGCCATTAGGGATGTTATCAATGCAGTCACTGAACATGTCATGAGTGATGCAATATGTGTGGGAACAGGCAGTGAGAAGCAAGCGGGTGAGGTATAGTAACTTTAGAGCACGAGTTCTAGTTACTTGAGACAACTATAACTGGTGAATGTAAGTGGTTTTGGTAGTTTAAAATGTGTATTTCTTAACTGACATTTATCCTGACTATAAAGTCCCATTAACCTTTGTTTTTTTCAGTAAATGTGTAAGTTTAAAAAAAATGTAAAGTAAGATGTTATTACCTTATCTAACTATAATGTCACTTTAACCTTTGGGTTTTTTCACTGAATTTCTGAGATTTTTTAACCTAAAGTAACAATATAAAGGCTGTCATTTTCCCTAAGGCAGATCTACTGGCTTTGTTAAAGGACAAGCACTCCAAAATTGAAAAGGCAGGGCTAATGACTTTATCAGGGGGTCAGAACATCAACCTATATAAAGCAGACTATTTACTGTCACTAAATTACCACAATAATTTATCAATAACTATAATCCAATGGATTCCCATGTACAGGGCTACGATTAATAATAATTGCTTACACAAACATACTATAAATAAAGCATTTTCTTTATACTCTTCAGGCCACAAAATATAGCCATAGAACCAACCACAAGGGATCCCCTCACAAATGGCCTACCAAGTCAAAAAATGAATAACATTAGCCTACGTCCCTGTCACAGAAGTAACCAAAAACTATATATGCTAATATTAACCCCATACAACCAAAGAAACTAAAACAAACTCTCACCTCTGATGGACTATTTGTAAGACACTTGGGTTGGCAGCCTGCACCTATAAAGACACAGGCGCCAACCCCAATTTGACATCCCATGGTTGAATGTCTGTCACTGTACCATGTCTCAAAAAGCAAAAATGAATTATACATTGTAAGGGTGAATAAAATTCCTTCCAAGCAACGCTCTGAAGAAGCCACCCAACTATCGATCAATTTCCTGAAATACTCAAAAAAATTACAAAGCTACCAAGAACTAAGGATAGAACAATCCATAACAGAACTAAAACAAAAAATACTCAAAAAAACAAAATAATTGCATCAAATTCTATCAAACAACATGTGGCTATTTACTGACAAATAATACTTACCTATCTTGAAACAATAACCAGAACACTTCTATAAAAATATAACCTTTAAATTAAAAGAAAACCTTAACTTTTTGCTGGGGCTATTGGCCAATGGCCAATGACTGAACTCCCTCCCCGTGCGGTTGTCGGCCATTGGGCGACACCGGGGAGGGTTAGAAAGGGCCCTCTAGTGCTTTGCACCAGATGGGTTCTTTTTTTTCTGCTGCTCACGCTGAGCATTTTTTTTATTTGAAGACAATCGCTGACATCATTCCTACTGAAAGTGAAAGTAAAACGGCCCGATGGGCTCGCTTTACTTTCACATATTTAGTGCTTGAGGGCATATCTCAGTCCCCAAGTACTGATTCTCTCAGGAGAGGTATCATTGGAAAGGAGATAACCTCCCCTTTTCAATGGGAACTCTGCCATGAGGATCCCTGCTTGGGGATAGCCACAGGAGAGCAATCCTCAAGCAGAGATCCACCCACTAGATACCAGGGAATTGGTATAGCAGCCTCATAGGCAAGGGTTGTGCTCCCCCACCCTCTCTTAAAATTATCAGTCTTTCTGTCCCTACCCCCTAGTTGTGCAAACAGGGGTGATTACCCCCAATCTGCACCTCTTGGGGAGGGGGGCGGCAGAAATCCCACTAACACCAGGGATGTTTTTCTTACTATAAAAATATAGGAGTGGGAGCTGCCCACAAGGGAATGGCCAATCCCCCATCCCAAATGCATATTTTAACAATCTTTGTGTCCCCCACTGGTGGCAGATCGGGGGTACTTCCCAATGGTTTACGGCCATAGCACAAGGTCCCATAGGGAAATGCGAGTATGGGACCGCACCATGTGCAGTCTCATCATAATTAGGCAGTCTGGACTGGCGACTGGAGGTTGGCCGGTCCGGTTTCTGCGACGGTGTCGGGCAGGCTCAAGTCCGCCTGACATCATAATAAGCCCCTTCATTTTCCCATTTCAACCTTAAACACAGTTTACTACAATATAAAATTTAGATTAGCATAAAAAATAATTTCTTACAATCAGAACCCTCTAAAACATTTATATGTACTACCCCATTACATAAAATATATAAATTTGATACAAAATAATTATTATTAAAGCCTAATTACAAAATCTAGTTTCAAAATTTATAATCCATTTCACAAAATAATTTTACACTTTTTCACTAATATTTATTAATGTTAAAAATCACAAAAAATACACATAACAAATGACAAAACCAATTGTTTCTAATTAATACAAATGTAAAAATTACATTAATAAAACCCTACCCCCAACCAATTCCCCTACCAAACACTCACACCCCACTCCTAAAATGCTTAGTCACATTTATATATTGTAAAAACTAAACACAAAAAGGCACAATAAATTACTTAAAAGTGACATAAAATAAACCAAATTTCTTATAAATGGAAACATCTCAAACATTTATATTTACTAAAACAATGCTTGAAATTTTTTTTAAAGAATTTTAAAAAACACAAAAACAATATAAATTGAGTTGAAATAAAAGAAAATCATTTAATATTCCAAATATAAACTTTATATAACTGGAAACCTCTCAAACATTTCTATTTACTAAAACATTATTTGAAAAATGTTAGGAAAGAAATTAAAAAAACACAAAAACAATATTAATTGAGTTAAATTTAAAGAAAATCACTTAGCGCCCCATTAGGATGGCCGGCGGATTGCCCCCGCCAGGCCGGCAGTAGTCACCGCCTGCCCAGCAGGGGTAATCCGCCCGCCATCCCTGTACAAAAGACCCCCGCCATATTATTATGGCTGGCACCGCGCGGTGCCTGCCATGTTGTGCATGGAAGTGAACAACATGCCTTCCTGGAATTGTGGCGGGGTGCTGTGTGCACTGCCCGACACAATATCAGGGATGCTTGATGCGCCTGCCACTGCGGCGGGCGCATCCTATTAGCACGCACGGGACCCCCGCCCTTATGACGGGCGGTCCCTCTGTACGATGGGATGGCGGGCGGACAAAGTCCGTCCGCCATCCTAATGTGCCCCTTAATATTTCAAAAATAAATTTTACAAACAAGAAAACCCATCTTTTTTCATTATTACAATTTAATATAACAAAATACAATTATAAAAGCAAAAAATAAATTTGGAAATACTTCTAAGTCCCCTATTAATTTTACAAACTGCTTAAAAGAATTAAACTCAATGTAATTTACATTGTAAGTAAAATTACAAAATCACACACCCTCTATACACATATGTATTTAAGTATATATATTCATGTATATAAGTATTTGTGGGTGTGTGTGTATGTAAAATACATCACAATGTCACAAGATCACTACAATATTATTAGCAAATGGTGGTAGCTTTATTGTACACTATATTAAGGCTGTGCACCTCTATGGAGCTTAGCTAGCTCCCACATTAAGTCCACTATCCCTTGCAGACAGTGGCGGCTGGTGACATTTGAAAGTGGTGAGGCATAAAATGTTTGCCATACCACACGGCTGTGAGCGAGCCCGAACTACCAACAGGGGATTCGGGGGTTTACCCCCCAAGAACATTTTGAAAAAAGAGTGGATGAATGGTGCATTTTCAAGCAAATTTGACGAAGCAGGAATGTTATTAAAACAATACGATTGAATTATTTATCATTTAAGAAATTGCCAATATTGCCTATATAATTTTTTTTTCCTGTTTGGTACATACAATGGACAGAAGATGGTGTAATATCGTCGTTATTTTACTTGTGATAAAGCAGTTTGTTCAATAACCTATTACAGTGCAACTTTTGAGCCACGTCGCTTGTCAATGAATAGTGAGGTGTGCATGTAGTTAAACCACATTTTTATAAAGTATTTACACATTCATACACTTTTATTATATAAATATAAAATTCCTAAATAACAATTTCAAGAATCCACCACAAGGGCCAGGGAAGACATGCACGTGACCTCAGAATCAACATCTTTAAGTAGTAACTCACATTACTGGTGTGTCTCTCCTGCACCTGCAAGAAACAGTTTTAGAATACAGAAAAAATGAATACACTGTATTCCATGAACTACTACTCTATGCCCATTACTGTATAATAAACTATAGCATTAGGGTTAATGCAGAACGAACAGGATAGCAAAAGCAGCACTGCCAGCTTCTTGCATGTGAGAACACAAAGCAGCCATTTTAGCTCTAATGCGCAAATGTGAACAGGCTCCCTCCAGAACTGCGAGTACGTCACGTCACGTGAGTATGACCGACGCATGGCAGTAGAAATTCCCGCATAGCAGCAGCCATTTTAGGTTGCAAGCATATTAGGATTAGTAGACACATAGGCAAACTTCACTCGGACACCCCAAAAGTGTCAAAAAAGGGCAAATTAATAAGACAAACATATTGGTTAGTTAATTAAATGTTATTTGAGGTTCATGAATTCAAGCAAGGCGCTTTACGTGCGAATCCTTGCTCCATCAATCCCCTCTTTGATGATATTTTATATCATCACAATTAATGGAACCGGATGCCAACTTCTCACATCTCACCCAGTTCCATCTCTTCAAACTTTTTATTTTGTCTTTTCTCATTAACCTTATTAGGAGGAGAATTTTTCACTCTCTTGTAAATCTGATTATTCAATTCTTCTAATTCAAGCTCTTCGAGATTTCTTTTTATTCCTCGCTTATTCACAGTATATTTCTTTTTGTGTTTTCGACACTTACAACAAATTAATATTATGAACACTAATAGACCTATTCCTGCTATTGGCATCAGTATTTTACTCACAAGACTCTTACCTAAATTAGAAAACCAACTACCTATAGCGGAGAGACCATCAGTAAGTCTCTTCCATGCACTGTTAACCTCAAGTGGTTTAAGCTCTTTTTCCAAATTTTTAATGTTTCTCACATACCCTTCAATTTCCACACTTTTGTCGGGTATGTAAGTGCAACAATGTTGAGCTTTCAACATTCTGCAGACTCCGCCCTCTTTTGCCAATAACGTGTCAAGGGCAAGTCGATTTTGTAAAACCATTGATCTGATCGCAACCAATTCGGTATTGACCATCAGGAAACCCCCAGCAGTGTCAGTTGATAACAGATCTACTACTGTTGACAATTTGCAAATTCTGTGTGTATTCAGAGCCACTCCCACTGTAGGTATCAAGGCACTAAAAATATCACCTACTATTTCACCAACACTTTCTCTTTTACTACGTACTAATTCATTAGTTCTTTCAGTGCTTCCAGTGATTTCCCCACTTGGTATATCTTTGGGAAGACAATACCAAAATAACAGCTCCCGTACCAATGGTCGAGCAATTTGAAATAAGCCTTGTTCCCACATATATAATAAATTCCAGGAAATACAGGCTCTGACCCATCTTTGAAACCCCAACCCCCAATTACCTTATAATTGTGTTCGCATTCACTGGAACCAATGAATATATGGTTATAGTAACTGGTTCTTTCTCCTTGTAGACAAAGTGTCCCCTTCTTTTCGAAATCCAGCAACATAGCAGCATTAGCCCCACCATTTGAGGTGCTCCCTATGCTTTCAGCCCATTTAGGGGTTTTCAGATTTTTGTCTTTTGCTTTCTTTTGGAAACTTTCTCTTCTTTTCTCTACCATATTTAGAAACATTTTCTCTTTTTCGTGTAATGAACAGGTCAAGTTATCTTTGTGTGCGTCATCTATATTTATTTTACCTACAGTTAGGAAATATTTACTCATGTATTTTGCTACATCTCTAGTTGTATGTACAGGGTTTCTTCGCACAGGAAGTTCAGAAAATATCACATCAAAATTTGAATAATAATACTGTAAAGGTCCTCTTCTATAGATTAAACTAGTTAGAATACTACAGGAAATTCCATAGGTTAGTGGCAAATGGTGGTATGTCACACCTTTAGCTACTGAAGTAGGCAGCTTCATACAGACATAACAGTCGTCTATTTCCATAGCTTCTACATAATGTACTAACAAGTTTGCAAAAACATTTAAATGAGTTTTATTCTTAATTTTATTATATAATGTAGTCCTTCCTCATCTGGTGCTTCTAAGTCTAATTTTGTTTGCTTAAGGCTAAGTGCCTTTTCTGGTGCATCTACTCTTTGTGGTGTTTTTCTAGTCTGTAATTCTTCAGTGTCTTTTGGCAATTGATTAGTAGGGTATAGGTTCGGGGTTTTACTCATCATAGAAGGAATAGCTATCGTTAGTCCTATCCAAAGTATCAGTACTATTGCTACACTACATAAACATACTTTGCAGCATGTTTTTAAACCACCTCATCTCGGTCTCCCATTCACAGAGGAATCAGACATTTTGACTCAAAAGAAGCTTCAACCCCTCTTTGTAACTCTGCACAGCTTGCTTACTCGAGGCAATTTTTCAGGTTGGTTTCGCTTCTTCGTCAGTCTGGTCAGTTATCAACTCTTCATCACTTTCGTCACTTATTTCCAGGTTTTCAAACTCTTCCAATACAAAGTAAGTCCACTCAGGACTTTGATATTTGTTATTCAGTTTCTTTATATGAGCACTCCTTCGCTTTGTTTTTATTACAGCTGGATCAGTTTGACTTGATACTTCATTTATCTCCTCAGGTTCTTCGTTTATTGTCTTTAGTCGCAGTCTCAATCTTTTTACAAATCTAGGTACTGCGTCTCATTTTCTGAGTCTTTTAACTGGCACTGTGTCTTGCCTTTCCTCGAACACTCTTTTATTTTCGTTCAGTTGTGGCACATTTGTTTCCAGTTCGTCTTCTGTATTTCTCCTTAACTGACTAGGTCCAGATCTTATATCAGTTTCTTCTGCCTGGTCCCTAAACTGACCTTGTTCAGGTGTATGCTGGATTTGGCTTTGTTCTATTTCGCTTTTGTCTTCCTGAACACAATTGTCTATTCCTGTCTGGCCCTGATCAAGCACTTTGAACTTTTGTTTTTCTTCCGCTTGAACTTCTGCCCTAATTTCTAACTGTCCCTCTTCTGGCTCAGGAGTTCTTGGGGGAGTGTTAATTACCTGTTCTTTCCCTATCTGGTCCTCCTCAGAATTAGATTTGATTTGGATTTCGACGATCTGAGTATCTTCCTCTACACCTGTCTCGTCCTCACTATCCCACTGTCTATCTAAATAGGTTTGTCTTCTTGTTCTCACAGGATCTATAGTTAGGTCAATTATTGGGATCCAATCATCTTGACTGGAGCTCGGTTGTTCTTCTTCAGCTACTTCAGGACCGATATCTTGAGACCCCTCAGCTGGACAACCTTCAGCCTCAGTTTCTTCAGGTTCAGTCACTTTCTTCGTATGGATGGCATGGATCCACCTCCTACTCCTGCACATTTCACACGCTGTGGTGGTAACCAGAATTACTTGTCGTGGTTTTCCCCACCTTGATGCAAGTCAACTTTTCCGAGTATGTTTCTTTATTATGAACCAATCACCTGGGTTCAAGTTATGTGCTGGAGTCGTTGGCCTGGCGACAGCGTCTTCCCCAACCTGGTGAGAGATAGAACGCATTTGGTCAGCCAGTTCTTTGCAGTATTCTAGTACCAAATCATCAGATATGCTTATCAGTGTGTAGCCTGGCACCCATGCTTGCCACATTGCTCTTCCCATCAGCATCTCATGGGGACTCAAGCCTGTGTTCCGGTCTGGAATACTTCTAAGTCCCATCAAAACAAGGGGCAAAGCATCTGGCCATTCCATTTGAGTGAATTCAAACATTTTTCCCAATCTTGACTTGATAGTGCCATTCAGCTGCTCTACCACTCCAAAAGCCTCTGGGCGATATGCACAGTGCAGTTTTTGCGTGATTTTGAATGCTTCACAAATCTGTTTTATCACTTCACTATGGAAATGCTTTCCTCTGTCTGATTCAATTGTGACTGGGAAACCGTACCGAAGTATAAGTTCCCTAAGTAACAACTTGGCTACAGTGAGGCTATCATTCCTGCGTGTGGGGTAAGCTTCTACCCACTTTGAGAACAGGCAATGACAAGTATGTATTTCATTCCTCGACAAGGGGGTAACTGAATAAAGTCAAGTTGTGGTCAAATAAAAGGGCCCTCTGCCTTTCCAATCCTTCCTGGTAACACTACAGTTTTCTTTCCGGGGTTAAATTGCTGATAAATCAGACACCTTTGGCAGAGTGCCTCTGCTATGTTTCTGAATTTCGAGTTGAACCATGCCTGTCTGAATATGCGAATCATTGCATCTCTTCCCAAATGTGTGTCCCCATGTATCAACCTAGCCATAGGAGCAAGCAGGCACTCTGGCAACACAGGCATGCCATCAAGGTAAACAATGACACCATCTTCCACCCTCCTCTGACAACCAAATTTTCTCCAATTTTCTTTTTCTTGTGGCTCTGCTGTGTCCTGTACGTCTCTCACTTCTTCCCATGTATTTATTCCTTCTAGCATCAAAAGTTGGCAGCTGTTTCTGTTTTCCCCAACCTTTATATTGATTGCTATCCGGTACTTTGCACAATGTTGGGCTAACGGGTCAGCATATCGATTACCTGCTGTCACTTTGTCATTGCCAGATTTGTGAGCAGCACACTTGACCACAGCCAATTCTTTTGGTAACTGGATTGCTTCCAGTAAATCCTGCACATGTTTTCCATTTCTGATAGGGGTGCCTGAAGAAGTCAGGAACTCCCATTGCATCTATAATTGGCCAAAGTCATGCACAGCCCCATAACCATACTGGCTATCAGTATATATGGTTATTTTCGAGTTCTTCCCAAATTTGCAAGCTCTTGCCAATGCAACCAATTCAGCTACTTGTGCAGATTTGACTCCATGTAAATAGGATGCTTCCACTGGACCTCCCAAAGTACACACTGAGTATGCAGCGCTTAGGCCTCCTTCCTCATGTCTCATGCATGAGCCGTCTACAAACAGTTCATAATATTCATTATTTAAAGGCTCTTCTTTTATGTCTGGGCGTGGTTTTGTACTAAACTCATTCAAATCAATGCAGTCATGTTCAATTTCTTCCCTCACTTCTGCTGAGAATGAATTCGGCAGTAAGGTAGCTGGATTCAGAATATTACATCTAGCAATGGTCACGTTTACTGCACCTACAAGGATTCTCTCATACTTAGTCAGCCGACTAGGTGTGAGATACTGAGTTTTGGTTCTCGTCAGCAAAATCACAACAGAATGTGGAACATACACAGTTACTGGATGTCCCATAACAATGGACTCACTCTGTTCAAGACTCATGCATTTTGCAGCTACAGCTTTCAGACATCCAGGTAATCCAGCTGCTACTGGGTCCAATGTAGAAGAAAAATATGCCACTGGATGTCGGGTTAAACCATGAATTTGGGTCAGGACTGAAAAGTGCACAATTGTCTCGTGTGTCACAAAACAATGCAAACTCCTTTGAGTAGTCAGGAATTCCTAATGCAGAAGCTGTACACAGACATCCTCGCAATTTTACAAAAGCAGTCATGCTTTCGTCATCCCATTCCACAGGGTCTTTTGCTCCTTTCTTTGTCATTTTTATCAATGGTCTTGCTAGGACTGCAAATCCCACAATCCACTGCCTGCAGTATCCTACAACTCCATGAAACATTCTAATTTCCTTCTGGGTATTGGGCAGCTCCATGTTTCGAATTATTCTAATTCTTTCTGTGATAACTTTTCGGATACCTCTCTCTATCTGGTGCCCCAAATATTTTACTGATGAGGTACAAAACTGCAGTTTTTCTGGCGACACTTTATGTCCTCCTTCACCTAAATGGTTCAATAAGGCAATTGTGTCAACAACACAGTCTTTCCTGCTCTTAGACGCCACCAAGAGGTCGTCTATATATTGCACCACGACTGATTTTCCGGGCAATACCAAAGTTTCAAGGCATTTTTTCAGAATTTGATTAAAAATTGAAGGACTCTCCGTGTACCCCTGAGGAGCACGATTCCAGACGTAGACATGGCTGTCGAATTCAAATGAGAAAAGAAATTTGCTATCTGGATGCAATGGAATCGAAAAGAATCCGTGACATAAGTCAATGACGGTAAACCATCCAGCATTCCACGGTATTTGGTATAGAATCACTGCAGGGTTTGGCACGACAGGACAGCAAGGAACAACAA
This sequence comes from Lissotriton helveticus, assembly GCF_964261635.1. Lineage (NCBI taxonomy): Eukaryota > Metazoa > Chordata > Amphibia > Caudata > Salamandridae > Lissotriton > Lissotriton helveticus. Next base: position 1,309,119,087 of record NC_136059.1, on the reverse strand, counting down.
TTTTATTAACCTTGCGCAGGTCCTGTACAACCCTGTACTTACCACTTGGTTTCTTTATGCCAATTATCGGTGAGTTACAAGGACTGCTCAACACTTCTTGCAAAATGCCTGCTTCTAGCAACCGTTTGATTTCTAAAGCAACTCCTGCTTTAACTTCTGCACTCATTATATACTGTTGAGTATTTGGGTAGACTGCATCTTCTTTTATGGCTATTTTAATTGGGTCAGCATTTGCCATTAATCCTACATCTTTCTCAGTGAAATCCCATACCTCCGGTTTCACTGTCTGTTGGAGCTCTTCAGGTAAGTCTTGTATTGTCAGTCTTTTAATTTCTGAGTCTGGTCTTGCTAACATCAATTTGTATATTCCGTCTTCATCTGGGGTCTGAATTTCAACACCATTTGGAGTGCAAAAGATGGTACAGTTCATTTTGCACAACAAATCTCGTCCTAACAAGTTCACAGGACTGGAATCACAAACAATAAATCTATGCATCTCTTTAAAATTCCCTGTTTTAATTTCCATTGGTTCTGTAACTGGGGTACTAATTAGCTTATTAGAAGCGCCGACTACTTGGATCGCTTCTCCCGAGAGGGGCATGTTTGGAACTTCTGCTGTTCTCACAGTAGAACGGGTAGCACCAGTGTCCAACAGAAAGGTGACATCATTTCCTTCAACCTTTCCTTCAATGTATGGCCCTGCCTGGTCCACCGGCAAGGAGGCGCCAAGCATGGCGAAGACAGCGAAGATAGCAGAAGATCGAAAGATGATGCATCGCGAACACTTTACTACATTGACCAGAGTCCTTAGGGACGACACTGCCAGTGTGTGAGTAGTGTGCGACCCCACCCCCATTTGTAACTTTAAAGCTCCCGTGAGCAGTGGGCTGACGAGACTGGGATCCCGCACCTACGCGCCTGAGTGGTACTATACCTGGCAGATATTGGCAGCCATCGGTAACCCCAGTACACGGCCTATCCCTGCTGACGAGGGGTGATACCCCGAAACACGTGTCCAGGGATGGCGAAGACAGCGAAGATAGCAGAAGATCGAAAGATGATGCATCGCGAACACTTTACTACATTGACCAGAGTCCTTAGGGGCGACACCGCCAGTGTGTGAGTAGTGTGCGACCCCACCCCCATTTGTAACTTTAAAGCTCCCGTGAGCAGTGGGCTGACGAGCCTGGGATCCCGCACCTACGCGCCTGAGTGGTACTATAGCTGGCAGATATTGGCAGCCATCGGCAACCCCAGTACACGGCCTATCCCTGCTGACGAGGGGTGATACCCCGAAACACGTGTCCAGGGATGGTGAAGACAGCGAAGATAGCAGAAGATCGAAAGATGATGCATCGCGAACACTTTACTACATTGACCAGAGTCCTTAGGGGCGACACCGCCGGTGTGTGAGTAGTGTGCGACCCCACCCCCAACTTTAAAGCTCCCGTGAGCAGTGGGCTGACGAGCCTGGGATCCCGCACCTACGCGCCTGAGTGGTACTATACCTGGCAGATATTGGCAGCCATCGGCAACCCCAGTACACGGCCTATCCCTGCTGACGAGGGGTGATTCCCCGAAACACGTGTCCAGGGATGGCGAAGACAGCGAAGATAGCAGAGGATCGAAAGATGATGCATCGCGAACACTTTACTACATTGACCAGAGTCCTTTGGGGCGACACCGCCGGTGTGTGAGTAGTGTGTGACCCCACCCCCATTTGTAACTTTAAAGCTCCCGTGAGCAGTGGGCTGACGAGCCTGGGATCCCGCACCTACGCGCCTGAGTGGTACTATACCTGGCAGATATTGGCAGCCATCGGCAACCCCAGTACACGGCCTATCCCTGCTGACGAGGGGTGATACCCCGAAACACGTGTCCAGGGATGGCGAAGACAGCGAAGATAGCAGAAGATCGAAAGATGATGCATCGCGAACACTTTACTACATTGACCAGAGTCCTTAGGGGCGACACCGCCGGTGTGTGAGTAGTGTGCGACCCCACCCCCATTTGTAACTTTAAAGCTCCCGTGAGCAGTGGGCTGACGAGCCTGGGCTCCCGCACCTACGCGCCTGAGTGGTACTATACCTGGCAGATATTGGCAGCCATCGGCAACCCCAGTACACGGCCTATCCCTGCTGACGAGGGGTGATACCCCGAAACACGTGTCCAGGGATGGCAAAGACAGCGAAGATAGCAGAAGATCGAAAGATGATGCATCGCGAACACTTTTCTACATTGACCAGAGTCCTTAGGGGCGACACCGCCAGTGTGTGAGTAGTGTGCGACCCCACCCCCATTTGTAACTTTAAAGCTCCCATGAGCAGTGGGCTGACGAGCCTGGGATCCCGCACCTACGCGCCTGAGTGGTACTATACCTGGCAGATATTGGCAGCCATCGGCAACCCCAGTACACGGCCTATCCCTACTGACGAGGGGTGATACCCCGAAACACGTGTCCAGGAATGGCGAAGACAGCGAAGATAGCAGAAGATCGAAAGATGATGCATCGCAAACACTTTACTACATTGACCAGAGTCCTTAGGGGCGACACCGCCGATGTGTGAGTAGTGTGCGACCCCACCCCCATTTGCACTCATATATACTGTTGAGTATTTGGGTAGACTGCATCTTCTTTTATGGCTATTTTAATTGGGTCAACATTTGCCATTAACCCTACATCTTTCCCAGTGAAATCCCATACCTCCGGTTTCACTGTCTGTTGGAGCTCTTCAGGTAAGTCTTGTATTGTCAGTCTTTTAATTTCTGAGTCTGGTCTTGCTAACATCAATTTGTATATTCCGTCTTCATCTGGGGTCTGAATTTCAACACCATTTGGAGTGCAAAAGATGGTACAGTTCATTTTGCACAACAAATCTCGTCCTAACAAGTTCACAGGACTGGAATCACAAACAACAAATCTATGCATCTCTTTAAAATTCCCTATTTTAATTTCCATTGGTTCTGTAACTGGGGTACTAATTAGCTTATTAGAAGCACCCACTGCTTGGATCGCTTCTCCCGAGAGGGGCAGGTTTGGAACGTCTGCTGTTCTCACAGTAGAATGGGTAGCACCAGTGTCCAACAGAAAGGTGACATCATTTCCTTCAACCTTTCCTTCAATGTATGGCCCTGCCTGGTCCGCCGGCAAGGAGGCGCCAAGCACGCACTCCTCGTCCTCCCACCTCAGGCACCGTCAGTAAGGTTCGTTACAGAGAAATGTGTCATTTACCATAAATTGTGAAGTTGCTGCATTTCTATCCTCCCTACCTCCCCAAATTTCAGTGTCTTCACCCTGTTGTGCTTTGCTCCTATAATTTGGCCTAGGTGCACGAGGCAACTGATTCTGTTTTACCTGCTGCTGGGTCTTCCGTGGTGTCTCATTCAGCGTCTGTGGATTTAAATCATTAATTTGCACATTACCATTTTGCACAGCCTTACACTTATTATTATTATTATTATTGCAGTCTTATATAGCGCGTAGTTACCCTGGAGCATCCCAGCGCTTTTCAGAACAGAAGTAATAATCACGAGCATTCCGGGTCAGCAGTTAACAAAAAGATGTGTTTTCAAGTGCTTGCGAAAACGAAGGAGACAAGTCTCAGAGCGCAAGCTTAAGGGGAGGGAATTCCAGAGTAACGCAATATTCACAGAGAATCTTCTTCCCCCTGTGGGGGCCTTTTTAACTTTGGGAGTCTTAAGCAGGTGTTTTTGGTTCGATCGCAGGGTTCTGCTGGCCTTGTAAGGTGTGACTAAACTCTGCAGAACCGGAGGACCTATACCCTGCAAAATTTTGTGCGCGAGACAAAGGGATTTAAATTTCACCCTTTCACGCACCGGTAGCCAATGCAGTGCCCTCAAAGCAGGTTTGGCCGACCGTGACATGGGGATGTTTTTAAGTAATCGTGCTGCAGCATTTTGAATTTGTTGTAATTTATCCAAGTTGCCTCAGGGGCACCCAGATAAATAGCATTGCTATAATCCAGTCTTGATATAATCAGCCCCTGGATCAAAAGCGAAGCGAAGCGAAGGAAGAAGGGGCAGAACTTTACGCACGGACCGGAGAAGGCCAAAACAGACACCTGCCATTTTAGTAGCCTGGGTCCTGAAGGAGAGATCTTGCTCCAGCCAAATCCCAAGACTCTTGATCTCCTCCTTGGGATTCGGAGGTGAGCCCAAACAGCTGGGCCAGACAGTCGGGGGAAGCGAGGATCCTTTATGCCCCAGCAGCATGATTTCGGTCTTTGAACCGTTCAGCTTTAGTGCTGACTCACCCATCCATGTGTGAACTTTGGACAGGCAGGAGTACAGCACGTCGGGACTTTCAGTGGCCTGGGAAAGGGCGAACACCAGCTGGGTATCGTCGGCGTAGCTCACGATTTTGATGTTAAATGGGGCAACCACATCCTCGAAGGGGGCCATATACACATTAAACAATGTGGGACTCAGGGAGGAGCCCTGAGGTACCCCACAGTGGAGGTGAATGGATGCCGAACGTGTGCTACCTTCCCATACCTGATAGGTCCGGTCGCTGAGAAATGACCGGAGCCATTTCAGTGCATTCCCCGTCACCCCAACATCTGACAGCCGTTGAAGTAACACTTGGTGATTAACAGTGTCAAAAGCTGCACTGAGGTCCAGGAGGATCACTGCCACTGATCCTCCTGAATCCAAAATGCTTCTTGCTTCTTCAACGACTGCCAGTAGAGCGGTGTCAGTGCCTTGGCCTGGACGAAATCCAGTTTGCCAACTTCTCAGTAGGCCATTGGACTCAAGGAAGTTGGATAGATGAAAATTCACCAACTTTTCCGTGATTTTACTAAGTCCGGAAAGTAGAGAGATAGGCCTGTAGTTCACCATGTCAAGGGGGTCTAGGTTAGGCTTTTTTAGGAGAGCTTTTACTACTGCTCCCTTCCAGTTTGGCGGAACCACACCAGACCCCAAAGAGGCATTGATCAATTCAGTTAAAGGTTTAGCAATGGAGGAGGTGACCTGTTTTAGAATCCTCATGGGACTAAATCGTGAGGGGAACCACTCTTGACGGTCGCCAAGGCTTTAAGGACCTCATCCACCGATACTGGTCCGAAAGCTTCTAAATTGTTAGGGGGTCTCCCTACCACACTGCTCGGCTCTGCTCTCATGTTAATCTGGGGCAGGGTACTTAAGATCTTTACTCTTTTTGTGTGAAAATAGTCTGCTAAGTCTTTGCATTTTCCTTCTAAGTTATCTGTGGCTGCGGGCAGCTCAGGAACCTTCAAAAGTTCCTTGACCACTCGTCCCTCCAGTGTCCCATCTTTCCGCACCCGTGGCAGGGAAATTGCTTCCTTGCCTCTTCTCTGCTCATTTTTACTCTCTGCTGTCCCCCACTCCCAGTTCCCTGACTCTGATTACTAGTCATTTTGTTTAACTGTTGCTCCTTGTGCTCCGATAATTTTACCTGTGCCCACATGACCTTTTCTTTTAGCTCTTTTTCTTTATTTTCCAGCTCATCTTCACAGTATTTAGCATATTTAAGGACTTCGTCAATTGGCTTAGCTTGCCAGCAGATTTTATTGTCTTTGATCCACTGAGAGATTTCAGGCCTTAACCCTAACACAAATCGATATATGAAGTAGGTCATGTCCTTCATTTTATGTTATCCAGTCCGCTGTACATCTTGAACACCTGTAACAGTCGTTCATAATAAGAATGTACAGTTTCATCTCGATTCTGGGTAGTTCTATCTATTCGGGTCCAATCCGTCTATTTTGCAGGTACCTTTCCTTTCAGGTACAACATCACCTGATTATATTTCCGCATTACATCTTCGGAAGAAGCCCCTTTCTTTGGGTCTCTAGGGAACTCTTCACTAGGCCAATCAACAGCAATTTTACACTCTGTCCACAAGTCTATGGGAACTACAATGTCAAATAAACCATCCAGGTCTTTCAGAAGGCATTTTGAAACTTTCACAAATCTCTCGACCTGTCTATACCACTCTACAAGTTTTTCTCACAATTTTGGGAAGTCATTTGTAAAGAACACAATATCCTGTCGGGACCAGGGAACATGTACATATCCTCCACCTGGCACTTCTCGCATAGGATATAATTTTTCCACCTTTTCTGCTTCCTTTACAACATATTCAGAAGTCATTTGTTTTGATCTACTCTCATCCTTTTTCTTTGCCCGCCTGGCTTTCCGTTTTTCTAAATCTCCCCATTTTTGTAACAGGTTTAGTAATTCTCTTATCTGTACCTTCTTCCCTGACACGTTCATGTTTTCCAAATCTTTGTCTGAGAATTCTGCTCTGTAGGGTTTTTGCAACACTTTAGATCTGCCAATGTCTATTCCCATACTAGCTGCAGTGTCCATTAATTTCTCATGGTACACTCTAGTATTACGGGTGATACTTTTGCAAATGAATACCAATTCATCTTCACTAAGGGTGTTCAATCTGTCCAAACCCACATTCCCAGCCATCAGTTCCTCCAATTCTATTCTTAGCTTGTATATATCTAATGGTTTTGGCTGAGTATTTGGTTTTTCTAATTCTCTGGTCCATCTGTCGATTTCTTCAGGAGTCACTACCGTAGCACTTCTGGTACCGGAAGATGACTCAATTTGAACTTCTCTTGAGCTAAAAGGAGTGTTCTTTCTCTGTGAACACCCTTTTGGTTCCCTTATCGTTAAATCCATCAAGGAAATTACCGATTCACATTCACTTGCCAGATCATCTACTATCAAGGGCTCTTTTCTTGGCTGTACTACAGATGGGGTTATGATTGGAGTTTTTGGACTAGCTTGCTTATCCCCATACAAAGGAACAACTGGTCCAATAGTCACTGGGATTGTCAGAGCTTCAGGACTGGTATTTAATTGGGAGATTTTCTGGATTAGTTCAGTTCTTTGTTTAACTAAATCCTCTCGTTCTCTATCTTGAAGTACCTTATCCATGGAGGTTTCATGTACTATCTGCGGAATCAAAGGAGGGTTAAAACTCGGGGCACTTGGATTTGTCATACTTGGCCCTTCACCATAATTAGGTTTAAGGAATGGGTTTCTCGTACTTAAGGATCTAGGTTCCTCATTATAAGGTGGTGGATTTTTCATTAACAAATCCTCCAGATAATCATCATCTGAATCACCAATGGTCATTAAATGTTTTGTTTTCTCTGTCCTTTTCCCTCCCATGGGCTCTTCTACTGTTAATACAGGGTACAGTCCTTCTACCATCATGTTCTGTCTCCATTCTTTCATTCTTTTTTCTCGGGTCTCTTTCTTTACCTTCGGTTAAAATTTACTTAACCCTTTGTCAATTCTGGGTCTGTCTCGCTCAAAAGCCTCTAGTTCCCGTTCTTCTAATGCCTCATATTGCGTTAGTCTAGGTCTGGGATATAAATCATTCATTCGGGTTCTCAGGTTGAACAAAATTCTTCTGTTAAATGTACCTTCTAAGGGAAATGCTAAAATGCCATCATCTTTAGTATATTCCACCCAATTTTCTAACCAGACACAAGCATGGTAGCCTCTGTCAAACAACATAAATGATGCGGGAGTAGTAGGTGGTGGAATGATAACTCCTTCTCTAGTTTTGATGGGCTTGTCTTTCTTGAAATAATTCTTTACTTTGTCTACAAGAGTCATTTTTCTCTTGCTTCCGTAAATAATGTTATTTATAGCTGTTCTCCACTGATCTCTCACAAAACCTTGATATCTGGGATCAGGTCGAGTCTCGTGATGAGTTGGATACCACATATACTTTTTCGCAAATTACTTTGTTTACAAAATCACTTCCAATACTAGCGCGTCTTTTATTTTTCTGCAACCAACCAAATATACGGTTTCAAACAATTTCAACCAATGAGTGTGCGGCTTTTCTCGTAAAACGAGTTCCCACGCTCCTGTGCTCACCCCTCCTTTACAATGCTTTCTCAGCCACACACCCGCTGTCTTGACCAATACCAGCGCGGCACTGAGTGACGTCAGCGCAGCTCCGCAACTGACTCCCTCCTTCACAAGGTATCGTAAATTTCAATTCTTTATTTAAAGTGCAAGTGCTCTGTTTAATTTACAACGCAAAACATTCGCCACTGTACTCGAGTGTCTAAAAAGGAAAGATTTGTCTCACTGCAAGTAAATCCCTTCTTTTTACTTTTCATATACTGCGAGTAGACCTCTTCTGCCTACTCTTCACGCAAGCATTAGTGAACCTGCTACTCCTCCGGACTCATCCACTCTGGGATATATACTGAGGCCAAAGTTTCACCAGCGGACCCCTTTGCTATCAATCAAGCTTAGATAAACCTGCTACTCCTTCCGTGTGACCCTTACTAGGTTATATCACAATAGAAGTTTTGCTAGCGAACTCTTTGCTATCATTTATTCATACATTTATACAGAAAACCCTAATTAGTGCTTCCAGTTCTGCCCAACCATGCACTAATTTTCCTCGAGCCACTGACCTCACTGCGACGTGGCTTCCACTTACCACTCGCTATTCTGCCCCCGGGGATTCCAGACAAACATATAAAAATCACAGTCGAGTTTTGTTAATACATAAATCAATATAGCAGCATCTAAAAAAAAATATTTCAAAACATTTCAATACATTTCAAACACTTTTCATTTGATCGATCGATTCTTATTTAGCAGCAATTTTAATTTTCATGGTTAGCAGCAGTTTACCTACCTACCTATTTTAACTAGTCCCTAACCATCCATCTGCTACCAGAAAAATACTGATAGAGCGCGCAGGTCACCCGACTATAATTTTACAATATGCACACTTGGGCCCATAAATTTAATACACCATATTTAATCGGGTAACCTACACTCTACTACCAGCAATTCAATAACAAACTAATTCCTATACCAGGGACTTACCACTTCTTATCCTTTGGCACCTATGACCACAATGGATCATGGAGCTAGCTGAAAAGATAAGCAATCTAAAATAACATTCATAACATTTGCACTCTTTATAATAACCACAGACTCGGGAAGTTTTGAAAACCTTTATCTAGTTTTCTTCAAGGTTAGAGAGCATAAGGTTTACAGCAAGCAAACTATCGATAATCAAAATCATGAAAAGCGTATAACCATGTAAAAGATATATGATTCCTACCATTTAGGAGCCTAAAGGGAGGGTAGAACAGGGAACATGCTAATAAGAAGCTTCAGAAATCAGACTTAATATGGTGTTTCTAAAGGAAGGGAAAATAAGGAACATGGTAGAAAATCAAAGTTTGAGTACCACTAGTAAGGTGGATAAAGAGAAGGAACTTGATTTGTTATGACGAAAATTGAAATAACCATGTAGCTATAGGGACGGTAAGAAATGGAACACGCTAATAATTCAGAGCAACCACTTTAATTCGGCTAAAGGAGGGTAAAGAAAAGGAACATCTATATACTCATGAACAGTTCTCTTATCTTGAATTCTAAAGGATAGGGAAAAAATGGGTCATGCTAAAATAGCAAGAATCACGATTTTATTATTTTATCACAAAGGAGGGGGAGAGAAAAAGGAACATATGCAATTTTACACTTTAGTAAGATTCAGGGAGGGTAAGAAAAGGATGCAAAGGTACTATAATGTTTCCCTCACAGGTTTATATTTACCTAGAACGGTGTGAAGACCAACCCTGGCCATGGGTCAGTTAAGGACGGTAGGAAAAACCCCAAGGAAAGCAGTTGCCAGTAGGCCAGCAGGTGCAGAATAGAAGCCAGGACAGGAAAACCAGATTAGGATCAGAACCGGACTACCAAAGTAGAGACCAGCACCCGCAGTTCAGTTGCAACGCCTGCGCTACACCCTCTCTGCAGCTATCAGTCAAAACCCCGATTGGGTTATCGAATTCCCTAGCAAAGTGCTTTGCCAGCACTTAAGGTACTCAAAACCCCGATTGGGTCTGTGAGTCTATCTGACAGAGTGCTCCGCAGCACCTTTGTTTCTCGATCAGCTATTGAGTGCGTTGGGTCAGTGACAGGTCAGCTATTCGGACAAGTCGGACAAATTCCCTAGCTAAACCTAGGCTAGTTATACTGTTTTCCAGGTCAGTGTTCCACCCCCCAAATGATGCAAGTGTAAGGATCCCCAATTTCGATTGGACAAAAGGAAAGGACAGGTCATCACACCACCTACGATTTGAGCTTTCTCAAGCCCCTTATTAGAATTTTCATACACGCCCATCGAATTTTGGGTTCACATGACATATGCTTTTCACATAACAATGGTGAATTTAGCATTATATACAATGTATTTTGTTGGGTACATTTCAGCTTCTTCGACTAGGTGAGGGTGCTTCTTCTCAGGCGCATCTTGGCTGAGACTGCTATTTGGCAAGGTTCCAAAGGTCATTGCTGTGGGGACTCGCAGATCTCGCGCAGACTCAGTTTCAAGCAAAATGGAGTACGGCAAGGGACAGCAGGCCATATTTCGTAATGTACTATGAAATGGAAAAGAAACAGATTTAGAATACAGAAAAAATGAATACTGTATACCATGAACTACTACTCTATACCCATTACTGTATAATAAACTATAGCATTAGGGTTAATACAGAACGAACAGTATAGCAAAAGCAGCACTGCAAGCTTCTTGCATGTGAGAACACAAAGCAGCCATTTTAGCTCTAATGCGCAGATGCGAACAGGCTCCCTCCAGAACTGCGAGTACGTCACGTCACGTGAGTATGACCGACTCATGCGCAGTAGAAATTCCCGCATAGCAGCAGCCATTTTAGGTTGCAAGCGTATTAGGATTAGTAGACACATAGGCAAGCTTCACTCGGACACCCCAAAAGTGTCGAAAAAGGGCAATTTAATAAGACAAACATATTGGTTAGTTAATTAAATGTTATTTGAAGTTCATGAATTCAAGCAAGGCGCTTTACGTTCGAATCCTTGCTCCATCACAAGAACTAAAGTTACGTAAGCATTGGTGGCACTTGTGCAAGGACAGGAAGCAAACACGATGTAAGAGGTAGCAAGCAGATGTTACAAGATAAAAGTGTAGTGTGCATGGTACAATAGAGTACCAAAGATAGGTAGAAGGATAAGACTGCAATAATGGCAGCTCTCAATTCACAATTCACTGGGAAGAACTTCCATAGTCAAGGGGTATCGAACTTGCTATAATTGTGGGTCTTCCTTCATATTATAGGAAGGGCACAAGTTATTCTGGAAGTGTCTCTAAAGGAGGAGAATTTTGAGGTTAGTTTGAAGGCCTGGGATGAGGATGTGTTCCTGAGTAGTATGGTTAGGGGACGAGTTATGATGTGATTCTAATCACACACACCTAAGTGCAATGGTCATTTCGACTTAACATTTGAAGATTTGACTTAGTGTCAAGACACGATACTACATTACTGCCTCTGTGCCTGGAGGTACGCAACGAGATTGTAATTGGGCAATCTAGTTCTCATAACTGACAACCAGGGTTGGCCTTGGTAGCATGGGGGGCATTGCTGGCCCCTGCCTCATTGCAGGGAATATTTGTTGGTATTGAGGCGGGGGGGGCAGGGCTTCTAATGGATGTTTTATGTGTCACATACAGGAACCACGCTGGAGAACCACCCGACCCACATGGGGGGCCACCTGACCTATCAACAGGTGTAAGGGTCATAACACAATGTGGGGGCAGTAAGCCAGGGTCTGGGACACCCATTTTCTCCCCAGGTGTCATTACTGTCCCTGTGGTTGGGGCGCGCAGGTTACGCCCCATGGAAATAATACATTGGTAGTCAACTGGTGAATGTGAGCAGGGCAGGTAGTTCCTGTGCAATAATGGGATGTTTTCGCATTTAGAACAACTGATGAGTCTGGGCAATTTGTTTATTTACTAGGCAATAACTGGGGTGTTCTCTCTGTAAGCAGTGAAAGAGTGTGGGCAAATCTTACATCCCCTGTGACAAATTTGATATGCGTATCTTTTAAACAAAGGGTGTGTCTGGGCATATCATACATCCCATGTGCAGTAATGGAATGTGTTCTTTTGTACAGCAACTGCCGCGTAAGTAAGGGGCTCTGATACTGGCGATCAAGTTAGCGATAGGTTTATCAACCTATGCTGGGTAGGGGCTGTTTTCTTGGATTTGTTCTCTTCCAGAAACGCACGGGTATCGTTTTCTAGTGGTCAAACCATGCTTAGATGATCTGCCTGCCAGGGCCTAGAGCAGGTACAGGGGAAGAACACACTGGGGTCAGTGTGTGGGGTTCTGGGTCAGCACTTCAGGAATGGAGTGTAACCTGTTTTCTAATTTCAGGACAATCAGATCAAGTACCCAGGCACCACTCTGAAAAGGACAGGTGGGAAAGGAAGCATTTAATTGCCAGGGTGTGCTCCGGGCCAGGAGCCGGTATGCTGTTCCTGGTTAAGTGATGGGTCACCCCACAGGGGCTGCAGGGACTGCCCGGACTTTATCTACATGGGTACATTGTGACTACAGGACGACTTCTCATTCATGTAGCATGTTAGTCCTCGATTGCAACATGAATTTGTTTACTGCAGGGGAGAGACTCAAATACACTTTCACCTACCTTATTAAGACCCAGCATTAGACAAGCTTGTTATGTGTGACATGCAAGTTAGTCACTGCCTCCGGGATAGCAATTTATTTCATTGCCTTGGCACAGATGCACCTGGGAGCCTCACAATGAGGGCAGGATAAGAGATTATCACTCTATAGTATTATGGGGCATGTCCTTTTGACATGCACTAGAGGTTAGTACATGTAGATAGTTGGCTAATTTTCCCAAGCATCTGTCTAGCAGGCGATGCCTTGTATCCCTTGATAGGGCTCGTAGGAGTGCATTACGCTCAAAGTGCAGCTAATAGATTTGTGTTAACAAAGCTTTGGATGGCTCTACTCAGCTACTGTTGAACCCCGTTATGTTGCTGTGCGGAAATTTACCGGACACAATAAAATACAAAAGTACTTCTTTCATGTCATAGCAATCCACCTGTGTCACACAAGGGGGAGCGGCCCTTTCCTTTTTTCCCTGCCTAGTGTTGCGGGGTACACACTTGTCACCTGGTAACTATTAACCCCACAGGTGAGAGAGTCTGCCTGGGCTTCCGTAAGTGCGGCTAGGGCCCGCCACTGCTATTTTCAGCAGCAAGTTCACCGGTGCTCTATTTACAGGATGGTTGGTTCTGGTGCGTGCACCGTCCCTCATTTGTCAATCCATAGCACTGTCTGGCTTTCAGAGATGACTGCTACAACAGCCAAGGGGTAAGTCAAGATCATTGGTGACTTTGCCTTTGGTTTTATTGGTTGTTGTAATTTCTGGTGCCCAGAATATTTAGACACTTTTGTTCAGCCTACACAGGCAGGTGATTTCCGCAGGGGCCTAGCTAAGCCTGCGGCCAGGCAGGGACTTGCACAACCAAGGTGATTACTTTAGAACAAGCACGCACCCCGTGATGGAGGCTCAAGTCCATTCTAGACAGACAATTGCACCTGTGCAAGCGCCAGTGAGCTAGGAAGTGGTGGGAGCTGCCAGTCAAATTGTGGGTTGCGGTGCAAGAACCTTAGGAGAACGTGGGGTCAACTTAAAGGGCTTCAATGATTGAAGAAGTTTGTTGGCGGTCCGACTGCCCAAAAAGGGTCAAGTGTTTTGCGTTCATGTGTTTCCCCCTTTATACAACTAAGACACATGGACACCCGTTTCTGTGTCACTTTTCACAGGGCAGGTTAGTCCCTAAGGTGGGAAATGGCCTTTGAGTAACATGTGACTCACTATCTTGTACTGTGTCACCATTACTGGTAAATGTATCAAGGGTCACAGGTGGATAACGGGGTCCGGGCACCTGTAGGTTGGCACTCCACGATGTGGTGCAGTGTCTAAGGATGGGCACCACACACACATTCCCTCAAACCTGTGTGACACCATTGCATCGGGCACCAGGGTTAATTTGTAAATAACTGAAGTTGTCTGGTCTATGTGGCAAAGTATGAACCAGGGATGAAGACCACAATGACCACACAGGGCAAATTAGCAACCAGTGGGGGACAGGTAAACGTCAGTGGTCGGAAATCCTCCTGGCCTGGGCAGGGAGCTTGGCAGGGGAGGCGTTGGAGCCTGCGCGCAGGAAGTCTGCGCTATGCGCAAATTCACTGGGCAGAGGAGTCTTGGCCCATTAGACCTGGGTGCTACACCCCAAATTCACAGGGTGTGTTGTGACGGAAAGGTACATCTGCCCAGTATAAGCATGTACTGATTCTTGCTGGTTAGGGAAAAGGCCCTAGTAATAGCAGGATGTAAGTCGGAATGCCGGCCTTGGTGGGGGGCCCTGGCTGCGACGGTCGCCACACCCAGGGCTGTGGCGGAGTTACAGGGCGATCCAGAGGTAGAAAGGTACTCAGGGGTACCCTCTTCAGGAGCACAAAGGGTGCTGAGGCCTAATATCTCCAGGAAGTCTGTGCGGTGGACCCTGGGGTGTGACGGCGGCCCGCTATCCTACGGGCGGTTGGAAACCTGTATAACCGGGGGTCGCTTGAACGCTCCGCCCCTCGTAGGGGGTGCGTGAACAAGAGGGTGGATCGATGGTTCACCGGAAGTGGGAGTGGCTATCCCTCACCACAACCGCTAAGCAACGATTGGCTAAGGCCACGATGCAAGTTGGCCCTTCAGGTGGTAGGCTGCGAGGGGCGGCTTGCCTTTGGATCGCCTGTAAGATAACTCACCATGTTGGCATTTATGTATGCTAATAAACCTGCAGCAATTTTCTCCAACAAAAAGTTGTCTTGTCTGCTTATTTATGCTTCGTGTATGTTGCTGCAAGAGGGCTGGTGAGTAGGCCGATATTGACACTATGCGGGCCGACCGACTCGTCCCCGCATAAGAGGGCGGCCCCCTTAGTGCCACAATATGGCACACGGGGCAGCCCAGTGTTCCGCGACCCCTGTGGGGGTCCCGCGTGTCACTTCTGGCCGGGTGGGGGATGGGGGAGAGGTATAAATTCTTCCCCCGCCCACCTGGCGGCCTCATTGTCCCCTCACCCTGTCGTCATTTCCCTCCCTACCGCGTACCTGGCGCTTTCAGGGTGGGGGGGAAATGTCTTCTAATCTTTTTATTTTGTGTTGCAGGCGGAGTTACAGGGCGATCCAGAGGCAGAAAGGTACTTAGGGGTACCCTCTTCAGCAGCACGAAGGGTGCTGAGGCCTAATATCCCCAGGAAGTCTCTGCGGTGGACCCTGGGGTGCGACGGCGCCCCGCTATCCTACGGGCGATTGGAAACCTGTACAACCGGGGGTCGCTTGAACGCTCCGCCCCTCGTAGGGGGGGAGCGTGAGCAAGAGGGTGGACCGATGGTTCACCTTCAGGTGGTAGGTCGCGAGGGGCGGCTTGCCTTTGGATCGCCTGTAAGATAACCCACCATGTTGGCATATATGTATGCTAATAAACCTGCAGCAATTTTCTCCCACAAAAAGTTGTCTTGTCTGCTTATTTATGCTTCGTGTATGTTGCTGCAAGAGGGCTGGTGAGTGGGCCGATATTGGCACTAGCCTGCTGACACACGAGGCTGCCTGAGGAACTCACTGAAAATAGGTTTAACATGGCAAACTGCAAAGCTTTCCAATTAAACACTCCTACTTGACAGCTACATTTTCCAAGCCTGTGCCTACAAATATTTCAATCACTAATTCTTCCCGGTCATGTCTTGTTATTTAAGAAACACTTATTTAATGCTGACGCGGTGAGCTGATAGACCCTACTGCGAGCTACAAATCTAGTGGAAAACTATTCACATCTGGATGCGATTTAGATTCAACTTAGGCTAACGTTTCACCCTCTTACAGACACAAGGAAAGAAAAGACTAACCAACTTGCCTTCTTAAACAAGACCCCATGCATACAAATATCGCCATGTGCAGCCTTTAAAGCATAGTATGCACAGTTAAGGTGAAACTATCAAACAGCTTGAAAAAACATTACCGAGAAAACACAGGTGGTGGATTTATATTCCAGTTCCCGTGTATAAAACCCAAGCTCAGGTTTTAAACTGTCTTAACAGGTGGAAAGCAAATACAACAGTCTAAGGACAGGAATGTCTACCAGAAATAACACCGCTTGAGCCTTCTCTGTTGAAACTTGGCAGGACGCCAATCTGTCTTCTCCTTAAACCTGTCCATGCTTCATGTTGCAATTTGTTTTAATATGCACAAGCCCATAGGTTCCCATATTTATGAAGGTATTTTAACCAACCACGCTCTTGGAAATACAGGACAAATACATGTTCTAAATATATCTTGGTAGTCTTGAAAACGATTCAGATCTTGAACATTCGTCAGACGAAATCTGTTCATTTCAAAGACCTTTTGTGTGTGAGCCTCATGAACAGACTAGTGTTGCTTGAAGGGCATTTTAGCGCCAAAGAAGAAAATGGTAACACCTAGGAACTGATCCCAAATTTCGCAAGCCCGAACTGTGCCATGCTACTATGAGGGAAATAATCTCAGAAAATGGGTAGGTTCCCGAGTGCTGATTCCCCAAATTTTCACATTTTGTAAGCAGTGCCAGATCACACGACTGTCTTGGCTCTAATGAAGCACCCGGTCTCTCCTGAGACACAAGTGTTGGCTCTCGCGCTCTGCCCACTTTATGGAATCGCGTGGAGGACTCTGAATCTGGCTACTCTGCCCAAGTGCACCGTAGACAGCTCTTGAACAGTGCAGATCCTGAAAACTAAACCTCCACCTTGCAGTCTACGCAAAAGATGTAAATTCTGAGCAAAATGAACACCAAACATTTATTGACTGTCCCGGCCATCATGGTGGTGGTGGGGGGGGGGGCTTTAATTAAAATTAAATTAAACTTACCTTCCCCCGGTCGTGTTTCGACTCCCACGTTTTACTGCTGCTATCTGGAACAGGAAGCAGCCATCCACAGGCAGCCTCCTTCCCCGGCCCTAAGCCAATCACAACCCTTCAATGCCCTGCTCCAAGACCGCCAAATCTGTAGTCAGTCTGCCCACTGAATAATGAGTTTTAATCTTGGCGGGCGGTCCTGCGGTGGTGGTCCCACGGTGGTGCATTTTAAGGATCATAAAAGAGGCTTATAAAGGCTCCAACGTAGGAGCGCAGCAGCACGTTCCACCACAGACACAATGTTGTGTATTTCTGTTGCAGGAACAGGGGGTGCAGAAATACAGGGCGGCACAACTTGTGCCCCTCTACATGTTCCCCGTGCACAAAGGCAATAGGGGCCCCAGTGCCCCCTTAGTTTCCTCTCCGCCACCCTTTTAATGGTGGGCCTCACACAGATGCACACAACCGAGGGATCAGGGATTTCCAGTGGTTGCAGCGTTCCTGTGGCAGTTCCACCGCCGTAGTTGTAATACAGCAGGTGGACCGCCAGTCTGGAGATACAGGGACTGCCACCATGAATTGGGACAGCTGAACTCGTAAATAGGTCATTAGCAGGAACTTTTTTACATGAAGCACATTTACATTTTATTTGCAAAGTTAATATGTTGCTGGCACAGCACTGGGTGTAACCTGTATTCCCAAATTCAGATCTTAGTAAGTGTATTCATGGACGTGTTGTGGAGATCCTCGTGTATCCTCCAAACACCAGTACAGGTCCAGGGAGATAGTTCCACAGGTTATGAACTTGCTGAAAACCTATTGATGCAACCAGCTTAACATAAGTTTGAATCAATGCATGGCTTCAGTCTTCAGAATTTGTGCAAATAATTCAGTCAAATTGGATAGTAATATTACCGATGGCCCATGCAGTACACTGATATAGCTTGTGCGCTGAGGATTAGGGCTGTCCATAGCGATTCCCAGGTCTGGAACTTTTTCTGTGACCTCGAGGGGGGAGCACCAAGCACACCCTCTTTACAGATATGAAGTGATGGAGGTAGCGGACCAATATTTTTGTGGATTGATAATACTCAACTGATCTTGTTTTCAGTTTTTGGAGGAATGCTGCCTCCCACCAACACTTGTGTAATTATTGCTAAGATATAATTACCACTCACTTCCACTGACATTACATGTGCCTGTTGAATGTGTCTAAGATGTCGATTGTAGCATGACTTGACGTTGTGGTGAGAGTCTGATTGCTGGAACCAGTAGGGTCCCTTTTGGATCACCACTAGTTTGACATGGCACGCAATGGAGGATGGGATACAACTTCACAACAAGAATTGCATACTGACACCTGGTGCCAGGTTCTAATGGGAGGCTCGCGGGGGTTAACATGCAAAATTAGAACGCATAATGGGCTTAAGCAAGGTTGTCTATTAGCACCACTTTTATTTTCACTGTACATCGTTGATCTCCCTGGCGGTTTGAACTTGGCGAGAAGGGATGCCCCCAAAGTTGGTCTAATGTCAGTTGGGTCTTTATTGTATGCAGACGATGTTGCAATATTCGATTTAACACCTATTGGCCTGCAACGCCATCTGGACGTTTTAAATAAATATGCAGAGGTTCATTTTTTTTAAATTAACATTGCAAAAAGCAAGATCTTGGTTTTTCGTAAGAAGGGGCTCAGAATAAAGAGATGTTTAAGATGGATGCTTGGTTCTGAAAAAATGGAATTGGTTGACTCGTATGTAAATTTAGGTAAAGTTTTTTCCAAAACAGGTCGAGACTTGGAGCATACTAAACACTGCGTTAGTAAAACCGTCTCCCAGGCAAGTGCATTAAATAGATTCTATAAAACCTGCGGGGGACGCCATTTTAGCCATGTCTTATCTGTTTTCAAGGTTAAAATCCCACCCTCATTAATATATGCTACCGAGGTGGTGGACATGAATCATTGGCATATGTTTGACAAGGCAGAAGGACGAATGATGCGCCAAATCTGTAATTTAAATTCTCTGGCTGCCCCACATGTTCTGCGCCTTGAATTTGGATTAGTCTCATCCTTTATTTTAGCCCAGGCAGCAGTTCTTAGGTGGGGTAACTCTCTCTTCTTGGGGGAAGAGGGTACTCTTAGGGCTGCTCTGAGAATAGAAATCTTTTGCAATCTAAAAGCACAATCCACGTTTTTTATGTCCTTTTTATGTGCAATTGACAGTTTCGGTCTTAGTTTAACTCCCACTTCTCGAATGCCTAAATCTGGTTTGAAACAGTTCTTAAAGAAATTTAGATCCCCTATCAGTTTAGCCAGAGATATTGCTTTAAGTAAATCCAGGCCCAGTAACGTGGCGGTCAGTGGGAGTACATTGAGGAATAAACCACAGCCTTATTTAACTTGGAATATCCCTCATGGGATTAGAAGGCTGATACTTCTACTGAGATTTAATCTGCTGCCTTTAAGAGACGTCACTGGCATCTGTGATAAAACACCTAGAGAGAAGAGAATTTGTGAACTGTGCCTGTTGCAAATCCAAGATCTTAATCATGTCTTATTTGCATGTTCAAAACTGCAAAGTGCCAGGCGAGTGTTTTTAAAACCAGTATTTATCAAATTTAATATTCACTCAGCTCAGGATGCACGTTCTCTGGTTTAGTCACCCCCGAATGAAATGGTTTGTTTTAAGATATACCAATTTTTTAGAACATTTTTGCCTATCTACTAGAATTTTGTCTAACAGTAGTACTCTGGTTTCAATTTAATATCAACTGGTTGGCTATTTAATTGTTTCATGTATTCATTGCATCATTTGCACATTACTTAGTATGGATATAAGAAATTTTATTGGCCGGTTATGTGATTGTTTTACGTATTATAGCATTATTTGCACATTTCACATTATGTTTGATATCATGTTATAGTAATGTATAAGGAAGGAATTTTGTACTGTATGCAATGTTTGTCTTTTAAAATTGTTAGTGTATTTTTGTGGACCTCCGTTGGAGTTCCAAAACAAAATAAATAAATTGAATTGAATTGATACAACTTCCCCACATAATGCAAGAGTAGTTCCTGCATTTCTGTAGCTGAGGGAAGGAGACCCTCACAATGAATGAGAGAGGATGAGTTCAAAGGTACACTTAGAAGTTCTCTTTAAAGAGGGATTGCTGACCAGTCCCTCATGAGAACTGCCATTTGGTGGATAGTAGGAGAGAAGGGATGAGTCAGGATCTGTAAAGGATAAAAAGCTTTCTAGGTAGGACCTGCCCTGGTCTCCTTCCTTGATTGCTGCATAAGATAGGCTGATGACAGCCATGTGCAATGCCTTCACATTTCATTTTGCCGATGTTTTAGGAAACTCCTAATTGGAGCCAGCATCATCACTATCTGCTATGAGAGCCATCATCTTGCACAAGGGCTGTGTCTGCACTGCATCCAGAAAATAATATTTGCAAGGGAACCACCTACAACTATTTTCAGGGCTCTAAACAGATGATCAACATCCCCTGTCTGGAAAAAGAAAATGAAGGTGGGATCCAAACTGTCCCACTTTGTTCCAGTTTCCAAGTTCTTCTTGACCAAGGATTGGAATGCTCTGCAGAGTGGTAAATAGTGTAAATATCGACTTTTTTATTTCCACAGACAATAATATCAAGTTCAAAATTTCAGAGGGACAGAATATCGAAATTTATAATTTTTTTTAATTATTATACTAGTTTTAAAATATATGTATTACATTTTTAGAAGTTAGTAATAATTTATTTAAGTAAATTATGCGTTTTAGTACCGTAGCGGGTTGTCGGTTTATAGGGAAATAGGGTGGGAAGTAGCTTAGTTATAGTAAATTCATTAAATGCTTTTAGGAATTATTAAATATTTTTAAATAAAATATGAATTTTAGTTCTGTAGCGGGTTGTGGGTTTATAGGGGAATAGGGTGAGAAGTAATTTAAATGTAATTAAGTAAATATTTGTCATTTTTTGGTATTGATAAATATGTTAATTAATTATTAATTGGTAAAATTTTTTATTAATTGGTAATCAATTTTTATTAATTGGTAATTATATTAAGTGTATTGATTTATTATTGAAGTGTGTTGTGAGGTGGTAGGGTAATAGGGTGGGAAGAAATTTAATTGTAATTAAGTAAATATTTAATTTTTATTTATTGGTAATTATATTGAGTGTATTAATCTATTATTGAAGTGTGTTGTGAGGTTATAGGGTAATAAGGTGGGAAGTAATTGAATTGTAATTAACTATTTAGGTTTACAGTGTTAAGTATTGTAAATTAAATTATTGTTATTCAATTATTAATTTGGTAATAAATTGTACAAATAAATGTTGTTAAATAACTGTTCATTAATTATTAATTGGTAATTAAATTTGATTTGTCATAATTTATTGGTATTCATCAATAATGTATTGTTAATTAATTATTAATTGCTAAATGTTTTTTAATAATGATTGTTTTTTGGTACTGATTTTTTTTATTTTATTGTTATTTGTTAATACATTTTTACTAATTATTATTCAATTGTATTTATTTTAATTGTTAATTCATTATTCCTTGGTAATTACTTTTAAATATTTATGTATTGGTATTGTTAATTAAATTGTTATAATTTAGTAATTAAATTGTTATTTTTTACAAAAAAAATATTTTAATTATTAGTAAGTTATTTTGACTCCTATGCTATCCAACACTTTCCCTACTGTTGCACTCTTTGGATTTGGAATAGGAATTTTAACCCCTACGCTATCCAACACTTTCCCTACTGTTGCACCCTCTGGAATTGGAATACTAATTTTAACCACTACGCTATCCAACACTTTCCCTACTGTTGCACCCTTTGGAGTTGGAATAGTAAGTTCAACCACTACGCTATCCAACACTTTCCCTACTGTTGCACCCTCTGGAGTTGGAATAGTAATTTTAACCCCTACGCTATCCAACGCTTTCCCTACTGTTGCACCCTCTGGAGTTGGAATAGTAATTTCAACCCCTACGCTATCCAACACTTTCCCTACTATTGCACCCTCTGGAGTTGGAATAGTAATTTTTACCCCCATGCTATCCAACTCTTACCCTACTGTTGCACCCTCTGGAGTTGGAATAGTAATTGTTATCCTTACGCTATCCAACACTTTCCCTACTGTTGCACCCTCTGGAGTTGGAAAAGTAATTTTTACCCTTACGCTATCCAACACTTTCCTTACTGTTTCACCCTCTGGAGTTGGAATAGTAATTTTTACCTCTACGCTATCCAACACTTTCCCTACTGTTCTACTCTCTGGAGTTGGAATAGTAATTTTTACCCCTATGCTATCCAATATTTACTGTTTTATTTAATGTAGTATTTAATTTATTTAAAATTATTTTTTAAAATTTGTAATATATAGTTTTGATATTTTTATTTATATTATTGTTTTATGTGTATGTATGTGTTTACAATTTATAAAATGTATTTTAACAATATATAAGTTATTAGAGTAATTCATTGTAAATATTATAAAGTATATATATTATATTTTATATGTATATGTGAATTTTTATTTACATTATATGTGTTACTTATAATTTTAAATATATTTTTAATTATGTTTTTTTAATTATATGTATTATTTAATTCTATATTATTTTCAAACATTAAAAAAACTATATTTTTTACAACTTTATTCTTTACAACAATATTTTTTTTCTCGATATGTTTGTACTTACTTTAATGTAGATAGGACTTCGATATTCTTGAATTCGATATTCCGCCTCCGATATTTTTGACGTCGATATTTTCGACGTCGATATTCTGTCAGTGATTCCTGCAGAGTACCCCAATAGCTGCAGTGATCCAGGCTGCTGTCTGGATGACAGCCACACTACCAAAGGAGATGAGAAATAATCTGTGGTTTGCACAACTTGCCAGAGAAGCTGCGGCTTTGCCTACCACCTAAACACTTGCCTACTCAGATATGAAAGAAGTGTGTCTGATCCTGTAGGAGGAGAGGCTGTCCAGGAGGAGAAGCCCAACCATGTTCCTTCCATCCGAAGTATCAAGAAGAGCTGACGTGCTGAGACGGCATCCAGCTCCGACTTGAGCTCTGAGCGGCCACCTGTCCTCCCTGCATGGTTTATGTGAGGAAATGCATGAAGTTTCTGGAAACCAGAGTGAAAATTATGCAGTACAGGTACTCTGCAGTGCGACCAGAAGAACCTGTTGTACAACTGCCTCAATGGATAGTGCAACCTATGAGAAGGGACAACTCTGCCATGGTAGAGGATGAGCTCCCTGGCCCCAAGACCAAAATTGCTGAAGTTGAGGAATTGATAAACAGACCTAGTGCTTTTTTTCCAGCATCCTGAGAGTGAAGCGATGCCTCTGCCTGCACACTTGCACACACTGAGGATAATGCTGATGGTGCGACTATAAGTAGTGCACCACATATCTCCACACTATGTCCCAGCGAACAGGTAACAATGGGTCTAAGATCCGAAGATTGAACGACTGTATCTTGAACACTTAACATTAAGCCTGCTGTTATGAGATTAACAATTGCCAGTGTGTACTGTTTTTGTCGTGATCTGAACAGACCGATGAGGTATTCTCCACAGGATAAATAGCAGGCAGGAGACCAAAAGCAGTTGAAGAATCAGCATAAGTTTATTGTACATCTCATGCAAGGGACCTCAGCCACCAACAGTCCAAGCCAACTGACAAAAGCTTTCCAATAATGACATTCTCTATCAAGGAGGAGAGTTCCACAATAGAACACAACCTAGGGGGCCCATTAGGATGGCAGGCAGATTGCCCCCGCCAGGCTGGCAGTAGCCACCGCCGGCCTGGCGGCGGCAATCCGCCCGCCATCCTCACCTAAATGACCCCCGCCATACTAATATGGCGGGGGTGACCGTGGCGGATGGAAAGACCGTCCGCTGCTTTTCCGCCCTGGTCGCCTTGCGACCGGGGCAGAAAAGGTCTAATATGGTGGCGGTGTCTAATAAACGGCTTTTTTAGATGCTTTTGGCATGCGGGCCCCCAGAGTGAAGGAGAGGTGGGGGGTGCACATGGGGAGTACCACACATTTGCATAAACAAAGCGGCAGGCACCGCGCGGTGCCTGCCGCTTTGTTTATGCAAATGCATACGTGCATTTTTAGCATTGTGGCGGGCAGTGCTGAGAGCACCGCCCGCCACAATGCTAAAAATGCAGGATGTGCCTGCCACAGTGGCGGGCGCATCCTAATACACCCCACGGGACCCCCGCCCTTATGGCGGGCGGTCCCAATTACCGGTAGGATGGCGGGTGGACTAAGTCTGCCCAACATCCTAATGACCCCCCTAGCAACCTCAGAAAAGGAGATTGCGCTATACAAGGCACAAAAAGAAGAGACATAAAAGCAGAATACCACCTACCTTCCCCCTTATAGCATAAAAAGGAAGTAATACAGAGAAAGAAAAACAAACAAATAAAATAATGAAATACTTAGTAAACACAATCTTGTAAGCCACGAGGAGTGGCCCTCAAACGAGAAGAACACCTCCTGGGCGCTTGAGAAGTAGAGCAAGCATCAGGAACCCCAGTACCAAAGGAAACACAAGGAGGACACTTGGCAACCCTACCCAGGTTCCAGATCCTATGGTCACTGGTCTTGACAGCATTGTTGAATAATGTAATAATTTGCATGGGATTACCAAACTTTGAGGCAGCAGCACCTTTTATTTGGTAATTTCCCTCTGACCCAGTCACCAACAACTACAGACGTTGTCTTTGCAGCCTTCCTCACATTAAACAAACCCTTCTCCTCTGCATATACCCCAACTCCTTTTCCCTCCAATCAGCAGTATCTTCAGACCCACAGTTAGACATTTTCCTGCAGGAGGCCACCCAAGATGGAATTATATCAGTAATGGCTAAACTACCCTTAAATAATCTAAAGGAAGCCACTCCCATGGATGAATGAGGTGTAAACCTATATTCACAAACCTTTCTTTTGATGGCAAACTCCCAATTATCACCAGAAATCTTTCAACACTTTGGCAAACCTTTCCACTGTGCCATTACATTCTGGGTGATATAAGGCTGCCCTTTTATGTTTTATTTCCCTCTCCTCCAAAAATTCCTTGAAGAAATGCGAAGTAAACTGAACTCTGTTGGCAGACAATAAAGACATTGGAAACCCTTGACGCTCAAAGAGCTCTTCCAAAAATTCCACAACAACCTGAGATTCAACAGAATTGACAATTTTAATATCAGGACATCTAGAATATAAGCAGCTACAAACCAAATCAAATCGATCCTGAGACCTTAACTTGACAGGCTCCAAAATATCAGTTGCAAGGACCAGAAGACTGTTCCTGAATGATCATTGGTTGCGTCTTGCACTTCATCAACTTGTCACTCCCAGCACACTGGGGGCAATTGCGAACAACCCTTTCTATAAAAACATCCATCGCTGGCTACCAGTAAGCCTCTCTAACCCTTTCTTTGGTTTTTGCTATTCCCATATGACTCACAGGGGCATTGTCCACTAGCTTACCTTTCAAAGCGTCTGGAACTACCAATTTACTACCTCGCACCAAGATACCACTCACCAAGGTTAACTCATCTTTGACATTCCAAAAGCCTTAAGGATTGTCATCACAGTCATGCTTGTTGCACCAGCTATCACAAACTTTCATCAACACATGTTTCAAGACATCATCCCGATCAGCATTATCTCTCCACACTTCCTCTGAAAAGAAACCCTCAATGATACCACAAACATTCACCTCTTCTTGAAACTCCTCGCCAGAAAAGAAGTCCGACTCCTCTGGTACATCGGCAATTTCATTTCGAATACAGAGCCTGGAGAGACAGTCTGCCAAAATGTTTTTAGAGCCAGGAAGATAAGAAACATCAAATTGAAATTCTTGCAAGGCAACAACCCACTTCCTAATCCTGTGCGGGACAAAGTCAACCCCTTTCTTGCAGAAAACACCTCTAAGAGGCTTGTGATCAGAAACAACATGAAACGATTTTCCCCACAAAAACTTCTTTAGCTTGCAAATGGCCCAGTAGACTCCCAGAGCTTCTTTCTCCACAACAAACTAATTACACTGGGCACCTCTCAAGGATCTGGAAAATAAAAGAATGGTCTTTTCAGGACCACCAGCTTTCTGTACTAAAATAGTACTCAAATCTTTTGAACTAGCATCCGTCATGAGGTATGACTCTAACAAGGGATCAAAGCTAGATAAGGAAGGGCAGCATTCAAACACTGTTTGATGACATCAAACTCTTCAATACAGGCATGACTTCACACAAACTTACAACCCTTTTTTACAAAGCTAAGCAAAACTTCAGTTTTTGTGGAAAATTCCGCCATACCCAGGAACTTTACTAATTCATCTTTGTCCTTAGGGTATTCCAAGTTAGAAATGGCTTGTACCAAAGAGGATTTGGGTTTAATACCAGAACCAGAAATTAAATGACCCAGGTACTCAATTTCCCCAACATTAAGGGGCCGATTCCGATTCGGGAAAAACCGCTCCGTATAGCCGTACGGAGCGTTTTTCCCATACGAATTGTACACCTTCAACGTCCCCGTACGAATGACGAAGTACGATTCATACCAGGACCTGAACTCCATACGAATCGTACAGAGACCGTACGACTCGAATCCCCGTACGAATCACCCGCGGACGCGACATCCGGATGCTTCACGGCTGGTATTCCCGACACGGCAAGTACGATTCGTGTCGGGTACGCACCGTACAACACTTTTTTTACCGGACCCAAAAAAATCCGTAAAAGCAGAGTTCGCCTCGAAACAGGTACGGGACGGCCACCCCTGGGAACGGTACGTACACCCCACGATTGCAGGGGTATGCACCGTACCCCTGCGATCATGCGGTGTATGCACCGTACCCCGAGATCTTGGGGTGTACGCACCATACCCGCATGATCGCAGGGGTACGGTGCGTACCCATGCGATCTTGGGGTGTACGCACCGTACGGTTCGTATGCGATTGTGCGCTTTTCCGTACGAATCTTACCTACCTGACGTGGACCGTACGAATCGCGTCCTGGTAGCCCGGTCCGGATCGTACTCGCCGGGT
The DNA here is from genome assembly GCF_964261635.1 of Lissotriton helveticus. NCBI lineage: Eukaryota > Metazoa > Chordata > Amphibia > Caudata > Salamandridae > Lissotriton > Lissotriton helveticus. The sequence goes on along the minus strand of NC_136059.1, from coordinate 1,309,092,192 downwards.
CGTACGGGATGTGTACGATTCGTACGGAGATGGCTCTGGATACGATTCGTATGGGCAGTTTTTTTCCAGGATCGGAATCGACCCCTAAATGTGCATTTTTCAGACTTCAGAGTGAGACCAGCAGAAAAGAGCCTTTCTAAAACCAGAGTTAACCTTTTGTCGTGTTCTTCAAGGTTAACACCATGGATAAGGATGTTGTCTTGATATACTTTGATCCTGGAAATACCACTGAGAATTCTCTCCATCACCCTCTGAAAAACAGGGGCCGCTGAGATGAGTCCAAAAGGCATCCTGAGAAACTTGAAGATACCAAAAGGCGTGATGAAGGTGGTAAGATTTTGTGAAATTTCATGAAGCTTGACCTGATGGTACGCTGATGAAAGGTCCAATTTGGAAAAGTGTTTGGCTCCAGCCAAAGAGGACAACATTTCAGTGATATTGGGGAGAGGATAATGGTCCACTATTACTTCTTTATTCCACGCCCTCAAATCTATGCATAATCTAGCCTCCCCATTGACCTTGCGAGCCATAACGACTGGAGAAATCCAGTCAGTCACCTCTCCCTCTTGAACGATTCCATTTTTGATAAGCTTATCTAATTAATTTTTCATACTATCTTTCACTAGTAAAGGAACACCCCTGACCTTTGCTACTTTGGGTACAGCTCCTGGTTTGATCTTTATGTGGTGAATATAGTACTTGAGGCAGCCTAATTCCTTGCTAAAGACTTCTGGATATTTTGCAATCCGGACATCAGCCTCATCATTTACAGCCATAACAGCCGGCATATCCCTCAAACACACCGATGGCGTTTGATTTGGATCTAGGTACACATAAAGATCCTGCTGGTAGAACCAAATAATCAAAGAATACCTTCTCATAGAGATATAAATTTTCCCAGGAACAATACTGCCTTTGAATTCAATAGTGCCCCAGAAATACCCCAAAAGATCAATAACATCTCCTCCATAACCTCTGGGTTTGATGTCTGGCTTGACTAATTTGACCTTGTTACATAGCTGTTCTTAATAGCTCTTAGGAATAAGCGTGATTTTGGCACCAGAGTCAAATAGCATTTTTACAAACTGAACATTTATCGATACATTCTCAAAAGGCCCCTCATTCCTTGAATCAAAAACTTGACAAATCTCAACAACCTCACCATCTTGCTAGTAAACATCAACTTCCCTAACTTTCTTATGCTCCTTCTTGGATCTACAGCAACTCAAAAAATGGCCTTTCTTGCCACAATTGGAACAGGAAACCTTCTATCCAGGACATTCTTTAAAGTTGGCCATGTGCCAAGTACTGCCACACCTAAAACATTTACCTTGAAACAAAGTGTTACTAGAAGGGGAAAAACTTTTTGAAGGTTTGGCTGAAACCAAAGGCCTATCAGATCTACTCTTAGAGGAAGCTTTGATACTAACCAATTTAACATCTTTTTAATCTTTCTCAACAGCACCGTTTTATGAACACTCCTTTCTGATGGTGTCAACACAAGCTTTAGAATGCTCATGTAACTTCAAAATAGTAATAACTTCTTGTAAGGAGGGATTACCTTTTTGCCATAAACTGTCCTTGACTTTATCAATAGAACAACCAAGCATAAGTTGATCTCTCAACCTCTCCTCCAAGGTTGCACCAAAACAACAAGTAGAAGCTAGTTTTCTTAAAATGATAATATATTGCTCTACGTTTTCCTCTTGTCTTTGCATTCTCTTCCCAAAAGGATAACGCTCAAGACCGTACTTACTCTGGGAAGATAATGTATGTCCATCTTTCTAACACATATTTCATATTCAATTAAAACGTCAGCTTCACTGTCCGGAAGATCAGGTAGATGTTAAAAGACTTCCTGACCCTCCGAACCCAGACAATGCATAAACAGAGAGGCTTTCTTTTCCGCACTTAACCTCTTCCGTGCTCATGACGAAACCAGCTCGTCATGAGTCACAGTGGATCTGTGCTCATGACGAGCTGGTCTCGTCATAACGGCTCCGCGTCGCCCATGCGCAATGGATTCCCCGCCTGTGCGGGCAAATTAATCAGTGGGCGGGGTCGTCATGAGCACAGCTCAACTGTGACTCATGATGAGCTAATCTCGTCACAAGCACCCCAGCGCTGCGCTCACCCCCCGCCCCTCTGCACCGTGGGGGAATTACCCCCGCAGGGAAGGGGTTAAGGAAGTGCCACAGACCCTAGCATAATTGGCAAAGACTTTTTTCCATTTGACCCACGGAAGTAAAGGATCACCAGGTGTAGATAGAAAAAATGGAGCAACAGTGACATTCTACATGTTTAAGAATTAAGGAGAGAGTTTCACACAGATGTAAGCAATTGTGAATATTTTAAGAAAGACAAGAAAATAAATGAGACGAAGGTTAAGCAAACTGCTGTGTGTGGAAGTAAAGACAGAGAACTACAGCTGTGCACATGAATACCTACAATAAATCACAGCTGTGCACATAAGGTAACAATAATAAAGTCAATATTAAGAATCGCTGCTGTGCACATTGTGCTTTGCATGCGTGGGTTCATATCCCATCCTCATCACCAAAATGAAATGTTCTCCTCAGGATAAATAGCAGGCAGGAGACCAAAAGTAGTTGAAGAAAAAGCATAAGTTTATTGTACATCTCATGCACGGGACCTCGGCCACCAACTGTCCAAGCCAACTGACAAAAGATTTCCAATAATGACATTCTCTCTCAAGCGGGAGAGTTCCACAATAGAACACAACCTACCAACCTCAGACATGGAGATTGCGCAATACAAGGCACAGAAAGAAGAGACATAAAAGCAGAATACCACAACCGACCTATGGGTTACCTAACATGGTAGTTACTTGCACGGTTTGATAGCTTGCAACTGTGCCTGATTATTACATATGACCTTTTATCTTTGTAACAACACTGTAGTTATTGAAGGTACAATAGTACTTGTGCTAAGGTCACTATAGAAGGTGTGAAATTTAGCTAGAGCATTTAGATAGGAATAGAGAACCTTGCAGCTGAATCACCATTTATGTGTGTAGTACTTCATTTTGCTGTGATGTTAAAACACTTCTCCTTCTTTAAGATAAGTACTGGGATGGACAGCGACGTATTGTGTGCTTTGTGTGCGTATTTCAGTTCTGAATCTATGGCCCTTACACTGCCTCCCTGGGAAGCCTTTAACTTCTCTCCCTCACTACCCTGAGAGTCAAGTGCAGAAAGGGATATACTTGGGTACGTTTGCACAGCCATTGGCAAATGTAATCCAGAGCACTTGTGATTAGTGACCCAAACTACCACAGTTGCTTCTCAGTAGCCCCTTCCTGCCCTATGGCCTCCCGAAAGGTGTCTGACAATTACTAAGGGGTCGATTACGATCCCATTCGGAAAGCATTCCGACAGAATCAGTTCTGGAATGCTTTTCAAATTATTCGAATCAGAGAAGTCCGACTGAGCGATTTGGATGCATCAGGATGCCTCCAGATACAATTTGGTCGAACTCAGATTAACTTCAATGGGATTCTGTGTTCCGAACGAGAACACAGGCTCCCATTGAAGAAAGGGGTGAAAGGGGTGGTTGGGGAAAATCGTGCACCCTGTGGTGGGCACCCCATGGTGCCTGCCACATTGTGCATGGTTGAAAAGGGAGGGGTCATTTGGGTATCTCCACGGGCCAGATTCGGAAGGCCCTGGGAGAAAGGGGGCCTGTATTCCCGATTCGGAATGGCTGTCCGAATTGGTCATTGTCGCTCACTTGGAAACAGAGTCCATAGAGCTGTATGATTCGGTTCCGAAAGACGTGACCTGTTGGAATGCCTTTCAGAACCGATTCAAACAGCCCTAACAGTTTCCGGGCATAGTAATCGGACGTCCGTAACTGGGTAAGATTTGGCCAGAAACAAGGGCTCCATGTCAAATTCGGCCAACCCGAATCCAATTCGGATACCTTCTGAACAAGATTGTAATCGACCCACATAAGTGTCAAAAAACAATTCAGTTTGCATTGTGTGATATACCAATCGTTAATATTAGTTTAGTGATAAACACTAGATTTCGCTATATAATAACACATTGCTTAAAACAACATTTCCTTCCATGCATACCATATCGATATAAATACATATCTGCTCCATCTTGCAGTCAAGATGGCCAGTGACCTAAGATTTACCACTCACATCTGTTGTGATCTGCAAGTTCACAACTTCAAATCTCTGCAACACCAAATTTGTGTTACAAAGTGTGGTTTGGACCTCCATATGAAAAAACTGTTTTTACTATTGTTCTGTGGTATTGCGTGCATTTGTTACACTTTCCCTTAGTTAGGCATTGTTGGGAAGGAAAATTCCCCTGCATGATGACAAATGTGCACCACTACCCTGAGTGCTCCAGCTGCATGGATATCTGAACCCCATGTTACTGAGTTAGGTAATGGGTGAACAATAATAATGTGTGTGCACCTTGAACTAGGCCTATCTCATGGTAATGCAGTCTTGTAAGACCAGTTGGTTAGTATCACTGGCTTTACCTGACTTAAAGAAAACAGATTCAGGAGTTCATCATCTTAGTGAATGCAATTACAAATATTAGGGATATGCTGGAAGTTGACTGCTCTGCTGCAGACAGTGTTTCATCAGACCTTCAGCATATTAATTGCAGACGGTGTTTCATGTTGACTTTCTGCAACCAAAAATTACTTTTTTGAGTATTAGGTTTGTGCTCATATATCCAGTGCGCAGACATTCTAAAAACAAGGGAAAAGGGGAGCATCTGGAATGACATTAGGACTCTTTTTTGACAAGCCAATCCACGTGGTCACGACTCAGGCCAAAGCCAGACATTCTGGCCTTACAGGCTTGAGCCCTGCACTTGACTTACTCACTTATAAGTGTCCAGAGGTGTCTGTGGCATCTTTTATCTACTCTGGGACATTCACAGACTTCAATAAACCCAGCGGCGGTGTAACAATTTTCAGAGTTGGGGTGCTGCCATCAATCTTACATCATTGAAGTCATAAGGTTTAGGAAAAATCCAAGTGTCACACTAAGACAAAGTGTAGCAAATGAGCCACACCGGCAGCAGTGTGGTATGGTTGTAGTAAGAAGCTTGTGGTGCATTTATTAATATACTGTCACAAATACAGTACTAAAGCATGTTGTGGTAGCACTGCCATTTATAGACTGCACATTTTAGGTTGAAACGGTTAGTACATTTGCACAGGCATACAGTTTTATCACAAATGATAATGTGTAGAAAACAGGATTCAGTAAATATTCATCATTTTTGCATCTCCCAGTGTCTTCATTGGTTTTGATCCTATTACAAGCTTTGTTTCCATCACGCTACATAATTAAAATGTGCTTAATTTGGATTTTCCTAACTTCTGATATATTTTGGAAGAGTTGTGCAGCTCACCTACAGGTATTCCAATTTTGTTGTGTGTTAGAAAAAAATGCCACCCTACAGCCTTTCTGTTGGACAGGCCCCACGAAGGGCTCGCTCCCTCCCCGCATGACAGGGCCCCTACATCGGCTCTCCGGGTGCTACCCGCAGAAGCAACCCGCAACCCGTCCCCTCCGGGACGCCTGCTCCCGGATATCTCTGTGCCACGGGCCCCGGCCCCCGTCAATCCCATTGCCCGGCCCAGCCGCCATCTTGGACACTGCACCACGCGGCCGCGTGGCCTCAGCTCGACCCCAACCCTGGGCCTGGCCGGGCCCCGACATCCCGGCACCACCATCCACCCAGGAGATGAACGGACCACTTGGCAGGTTAATGGGAGAAAGAAGTGTCGATGGCTCTCCCCCGCCAGGTGCCGATCGCCCCAGCCTCCCCGGGTGCTGGCTCCACCCCCCTGCTGGGTGTCTGGACTCCCTCATCCCGGACCTCCCGACCTCCCAGTGCGAGGGTCCGGACATCAAAGGGCGCCAGACCTATAACCGAGGCAGCCCCAGAGCAGGAAGGCAGTTGTATCCTGGAGTCGAGAGACACGGAGAAGAACTCATCCTTGACGGACTGCTGCCGCAGCCCTGCCTTGTGAACTATCGTCCTGCCTGCTGGCGCTGCCGCGGCCTTCTGCAACCTTCATCCTCGTGGGACCTGCTGGCGCTGCCGCGGCCCAGTGTAACCGTCATCCTCGTTGGGACCTGCTGGCGCTGCCGCGGCCCGTTGCCACCTACGACCTCTTCGGGACCTGCTGGCGCTGCCGCGGTCTGACCCGTCCGAACGCCAAGCTCGAGGATTGTGAGCTACCACCGTTTCACCTCAGTACCCGTAGGTACCAAGACTGTCCCGCTACCCCCTTTCCCTAATAGAGACTAGAATTGAGAGGATCATCGTGTCCTGATCTCCTTGTATCGTACCACCTTACTCAAGAATTGCCTATAAAAGGTGTTAAGCTGATCTTCGTGTGGTGTCCATCTGTGGGGGGGAAGTTACTTGTCTGTACGATCGCTGGAGACGGCCCTCCCCGGAGGCCTCTCCCCTTGTGCTCGGCCGACCCTCCAGGTCCCCGTCTAACATTGGTGGCCAGCGGCGCGATCCGAACCAACGCGTAACCGTACAGAAAGTAACTCACCCTACGACTAATCCACAATGACGACCAGAGAGAGCGGATCTGCAGAGAAATTCCAGATGGAAAAACTGGAAGAGTACAATCACCGAGAGCTAAAACAATTTTGCATAGAACTAGGCATTGCTACCACCGGTCTGAGCACGAAAGAGGACTTCAAACACGCCCTAGAATCCTGGGCAGAGACAAATACCGCCGGACCCCGGGACCCCGAAGCCCCGGAAACAAACACCGCTCTGACGGAAGAAAGGAGAACGGATCTCTCCCGGGAAGAGATCCGAGAACGAGAGAAAAATAGACTTCACGAGTTAGAGCTGGCACGGCTCAAATTAGACGGAGAATTGAAACTGGCAGAACAAAAGATGAACTTAGAACACTTACGGCTCCAAGAAGAGCGAGAGGAGAAGCAGAGACAGAGAGAACTCGAAGAAAAAAGACTGGCATACGAACACGAGTGCAAGCTAGCGGAGATAGAAATGCGCAAACAGAACAAAGACCTAGGGGTGCCCGAGCAACCGCGCCCCCCAGGTACTACCGAACAGAAGGTCCACATCCCCAAAGATGTGGTCCGTGAATATTATCGGAACGACGACATACAGCAGTGGTTCAAGGCCTACGAGATCGCCATGACTGCCCACCGGATCGCTCGAAGTGACTGGGGAGCCGGTCTATGGGGGAGATTCGTCAATGAAGGCCGTGATGCCCTACTGCAGCTTCCGGACCATCAAATGACGTCCTATGACCACATGAAGGCCGCCCTCCTCAGTCGATATGGGCTGACGCCCGAGATGTACCGCCAGAGGTTCCGCAACTGCACCCGCATCCCGGGTACAACCTGGATAGAATATGTGAACTATTTCAGCCGAGCCTTCGAGGGATGGATCAAGGGTAGCAACGTGACAACCTACGAACAGCTCTTCAACCTCATTGTGTGGGAGCACCTCTCCAACAACTGCTTCGTCGAGCTCAGGCAGCACCTCCTCGACAGTAAATTGACTGACCCCCGGCAGCTCGCCGCCGAGGCTGACCGATGGGAGAGCACCCGAGTGGCCCGGAGTGGGCCCAACGAGCAGAACAGAACCAACCAAGGTCATCATCGTCCCCGAGGAGGAGGAGGCAGAGACGCCGTCCCGGCCGCTCCCGCAAACTACACCCCGCCCCCGGCCGGCCGGGGCAACCCCCCGATGCGCCCGGGGTTCCGAGCCAACGTCACGTGTCATCGATGCCAGCGAGTCGGCCACTATGCCAGTGACCCGACCTGCCCAAAGAACCAGACCCCCGGGCCCCGCCAGGTGGCTGCCGCCGCCCTAGGAGAAGAGCAAGTCTCCGAAGAGCCTGAAGAGTACGAGCAGGAGCAGCCCGAGTGGGAACCTGCCGCCATGACCCTGGCCTGCCTAGGGGGGAGAGACCTGATCCCGCGGGCTCCCCTACCAGCCAACACCAGGAAGTACAGCCAGTGGGTGAGCATAAATGGGCGTAAGGCCGAAGCCCTGCGTGACACAGGGGCCAGTGTGACGGCCGTCCGTTGTCACCTGGTGACCCCAGAACAAATCCTGCCAAACGTTCTTTGCCCCGTCCGATCGGCCGACAATTTGGAGAGCCTGTGTCGGATGGCCTGCGTCCCCTTCGAATGGGGAGGAGTGTCCGGTATGCTAAAAGTGACTGTCCGCGACGATGCCCCCGTGGACTGCCTCCTGGGGAACGATCTCGAGAGTTCCCCGTGGGCAGCCGTTGAAAGAAGAGAGCACCTGGGGATGTTAGGCCTCCCGGGCTGGGCGTGCGTAACAACCCGGTCCATGGTCGCCGACACCATCCCTAGATCTGAAGAACCCGAATGGCCAGCACCTCCTCCCCCGATCGCTCCGGAGGGAGACTCCATCCCTACCGACACCCCGGAACAAACCCAAGAAGAGCCCGCTCAGCCCCAAGACCTTCCGGACCTGGCTCAGTGGCGTCAGGAAGGGGGGCCCACCCAAGAACAATTCCGGCAAGAGCAAAAGACATGTCCCTCCCTCGAGGGACTGCGACAGCAAGCGCTCGCCCAGAGCGCCGGAGACCCCGCAGGGGCCCACTGGATCTATTGGGACAATGACCTACTGTACAGCGAACAAAGAGTAGCGGAGCTGGGGGCCAGTCGAGTGCTGGTGGTGCCCCTCCGCTTCAGAGACTTCCTTTTGAACTTGGCCCATGATGTCCCCCTGGCTGGACACTTGGGGCACGACAAAACATACAACCGCCTGGTGACTCACTTTTACTGGCCGAGAATGAGAAATGACGTCTCCAACCACTGCCGGTCCTGCCCGACCTGCCAGGCCAGCGGGAAGAGCGGCCGCAAACTCAAGGCCCCTCTGCAACCTTTCCCCGTTGTGACCACCCCGGTCGAAAGGTGGGAATAGACATTGTGGGGCCCCTGGACCCCCGAACAGCACAAGGGCATCGATTCATCCTGGTCTTGGTGGACCACGCCACCCGCTATCCTGAGGCGGTTCCTCTTCGAACTGTAACAGCACCAGTGGTAGGTCGAGCCTTAATGGGGATCTTCTCTCGAGTGGGCTTCCCCAGGGAGGTCGTCAGTGACAGGGGCACGAACTTTATTTCAAAATATATGAAATCCCTATGGCAACAGTGCGGAGTCACCTACCGATTCACAACCCCCTACCACCCGCAAGGAAACGGACTGGTCGAGCGATTCAACCGCACTCTCAAGGGGATGATCATGGGGCTGGAGGAACCCCTACGCCGCCAGTGGGACGTGCTACTACCGTGCCTCCTCTTCGCCTACCGAGAAGTCCACCAGAAGTCCCTCGGCTTCAGCCCCTTCGAACTCCTGTACGGACACCCTGTTCGCGGGCCTCTCAGCCTAGTTAAGGAAGAGTGGGAAATGGCCCCCCTGAAGACCCCTCCAGACGTCTACAAGTACCTCCTGACCCTCCGTAATCAGACCCGGCGATTCAGAGAGCTCGCCAAAGCCAATCTTGAGGCCAGTCAGGAGGACATGAAGAAGTGGTACGATCAACAGGCCTCCTCCATCGAATTCGAGCCTGGCCAGCAGGTGTGGGTGATGTCCCCCATCGAACCCTGTGCCTTACAGGACAAGTGGACGGGGCCCTTCAAGGTGATCGAGCGTAAGAGCCCCGTCACCTACCTCATCGACATGGAATCCCCCCGGAACCCCCTCCGGGTCCTCCACGCCAACAGACTCAAACCCCACTTCGTGCGCTCGGAGCTCAGCCTGCTGATGGCCACAGACAGTGGAGCTGAAGAGGACTCCCAGCCCCTCCCTGACCTGCTGGGGGCCGGGGAAAAAGATGGTTCAGTGGACGGGGTCCAACTCTCCGAGGCCCTGACCCCGGAGCAGCGCCAAGACTGTCGGGCCCTCCTGCTGCAATTTGCACGCCTATTCTCCCTCACACCCGGGGTCACCGCCTGGTGCCTGCACGACGTGGACACTGGCGACAGTCCTCCTATCCGACACCGGCCGTACCGAGTACCAGATCGGGTACGCACCTGCATCCAAGAAGAAGTCTCCAAGATGCTCGCCCTCGGAGTCATCGAACCCTCGGACAGCCCCTGGGCCAGCCCGGTGGTACTGGTCCCCAAAGCTGCGGCCCCGGGCACCACACCCGAGCTCCGGTTCTGCGTCGACTATCGGGGTTTGAACGCTGCCACCCGAACCGACGCTCACCCCATCCCCCGAGCCGACGAACTAGTTGACCGCATGGGGGCGGCCCGCTACCTAAGTATCTTCGACCTGACGGCGGGCTACTGGCAGATCGGCCTCACCCCCAGGGCACAAGAACGATCCGCTTTCTCCACCCCGGATGGACACTACCATTTCAGAGTGATGCCCTTCGGCATGAAAAACGCTCCAGCCACGTTTCAACGACTTGTGAACCAGGTATTGGCGGGCCTCGAAGGGTTCAGCGCCGCATACCTGGACGACATCGCGGTGTATAGCCGCCACTGGTCAGACCACCTCCGCCACCTCCGAGGGGTCCTGCAGGCCCTCCAACAGGCCGGCCTCACAATCAAGGCCAGCAAGTGCCAAATCGGCCAGGGGTCCGTGACCTACCTCGGACACCAAGTGGGGAGCGGTCTGGTGGCCCCCCTCCAGCTCAAGATCGCTGCCATCCAGTCCTGGCGTCCCCCCGTAACCCAAACCGAGGTCCGAGCCTTCTTGGGGCTCACCGGATACTATCGACGGTTCGTGAAGGACTATGGCAGCATTGTTCGGCCCCTCACGGAACTCACATCCAAGACCAACCCAAAAACAGTCAACTGGACTCCCGACTGTCAAGCGGCCTTCGAGAGGCTGAAGGCCGCCATGTGCACCGCTCCTGTGCTCCAGGCCCCCGACTACAACCGTGAGTTCATCGTCCAGACTGATGCCTCAGACCATGGCATCGGGGCCGTCCTCTCCCAACTGAACCCCGAGGGAGTTGACCAACCAGTGGCCTTCATCAGCAGACGCCTCCTGCCCTGAGAACAGCGCTGGAGCACCATTGAGCGAGAGGCCTTCGCAGTAGTATGGGCCCTCAAGAAGCTCCGGCCTTACCTCTTCGGAACCCACTTCCGGGTACAAACAGATCATCGGCCCCTGCAATGGCTAATGCAAATGCGGGGAGAGAACCCCAAACTATTGCGATGGTCCATCTCCCTGCAGGGGATGGACTTCACGGTGGAGCATCGCCCTGGCCAAGACCACGCCAACGCGGATGGCCTGTCCCGCTTTTTCCGCCTCAACGAGGAGAGTCCCCAAGAGGATGGGTGACTCTCCCCGCCTTCAGATGGGGGGGACGCATGTTGGACAGGCCCCACGAAGGGCTCGCTCCCTCCCCGCATGACAGGGCCCCGACATCGGCTCTCCGGGTGCTACCCGCAGAAGCAACCCGCAACCCGTCCCCTCCGGGACGCCTGCTCCCGGATATCTCTGTGCCACGGGCCCCGGCCCCGTCAATCCCATTGCCCGGCCCAGCCGCCATCTTGGACACTGCACCACGCGGCCGCGTGGCCTCAGCTCGACCCCAACCCTGGGCCTGGCCGGGCACCGACATCCCGGCACCACCATCCACCCAGGAGATGAACGGACCACTTGGCAGGTTAATGGGAGAAAGAAGTGTCAATGGCTCTCCCCCGCCAGGTGCCGATCGCCCCAGCCTCCCCGGGTGCTGGCTCCACCCCCCTGCTGGGTGTCTGGACTCCCTCATCCCGGACCTCCCGACCTCCCAGTGCGAGGGTCCGGACATCAAAGGGCGCCAGACCTATAACCGAGGCAGCCCCAGAGCAGGAAGGCAGTTGTATCCTGGAGTCGAGAGACACGGAGAAGAACTCATCCTTGACGGACTGCTGGCGCTGCCGCAGCCCTGCCTTGTGAACTATCGTCCTGCCTGCTGGCGCTGCCGCGGCCTTCTGCAACCTTCATCCTCGTGGGACCTGCTGGCGCTGCCGCGGCCCGGTGTAACCGTCATCCTCGTTGGGACCTGCTGGCGCTGCCGCGGCCCGTTGCCACCTACGACCTCTTCGGGACCTGCTGGCGCTGCCGCGGTCTGACCCGTCCGAACGCCAAGCTCGAGGATTGTGAGCTACCACCGTTTCACCTCAGTACCCGTAGGTACCAAGACTGTCCCGCTACCCCCTTTCCCTAATAGAGACTAGAATTGAGAGGATCATCGTGTCCTGATCTCCTTGTATCGTACCACCTTACTCAAGAATTGCCTATAAAAGGTGTTAAGCTGATCTTCGTGTGGTGTCCATCTGTGGGGGGGAAGTTACTTGTCTGTACGATCGCTGGAGATGGCCCTCCCCGGAGGCCTCTCCCCTTGTGCTCGGCCGACCCTCCAGGTCCCCGTCTAACACTTTCCTTATATACTCTTGGTGCCCCAGCAAGAACATCACATAGTGCATGTCATAAACTAGTTCTTGTCTCTTCCCTACTGCTCAGCTGGAATGTGTGATGATCTCATAGAATGCTTGGGTGCCTGTGTGTGTGTGTGGAGGATCAGTTGGTGAACGGAGGCTGAGCAGCAGGGAGGCTGCTCCTGGTGGGGCTACACTTCTTCTACTCTTTTTCTTCTACTCACCTATCCTGGTACTAAGCTACAATAAAGATATCCTGATTATACACCGGCCTGTGTATCCTCTATTTACAACAATTTGGCGAAGAACCTACGTGTGGAGTAAGGAAGGCCCTGTATAAAAGAACTAAGGAATCAAGAGACTGAAACTTTAAGGAAAAGGAAATGTTATGGAAATCAAGACATTAAAACTTTAAAGAAACACCCTGGTCAGCCCCACCAGTGTCCTGTACTACCTGGATAGCCTGCAGCCTGGGTGTTTGTCATCCCACTACTGAGGACCCCCGCTGTCACCTGCAAGACTTCTGGGTTACTACCTATAGTGTGGGCAACCTGTTGTGTTCATTGGAATTTTCCAACAGCCTACCGTGTGCTGTATCCTTAACAGCCTACATCTTACTGGAGATCTTGGACTGTGAGAAGCAACTACATCGCTTCAAGATGTTAAGTATACAGTGACTGCCTTTGGAGGCAGCCTCAGTGCGTGGTGAAGTGTATTTGTTGAGCGACTTGCTGCTTGGATACATGCCACACATGTGTGTCTTGCAACAGGCTACAGTCACCAGTCCTGCCTGCTAGCACAAGACATGTGACTCAACGTGTGCCAGTGCCTTTTGTCTTGACTTCGTTGCATCTCTGCTGTGAGACGATAGAATTAGACATAGGAGTGGCCTTGTTTCTCCGGCTGCCTCAAGAGTGTATTGTCTGGGTGTAAAGATGTATTTATTTTAATTTGTTTTCACAAGTGAGTTGTCTTGCCTACAGTGCAGTTAAGAAGAAAACTGCCACGCAGCCATTCAAAATTTCATACAGTGCACACGCTCCTCGCCTCTTCACGCGGACCAGCTGGTAAGTCCTATATGACGTTTCCCTTCGTTGCTTGGCCAGCTTCATTGCTGCCTTTAGACATTTTAGAGCAGGAGCACACCTAGAGCCACTCGGCGTGCATCTCCTAAGAGTGCCGCCATCTTGTGTTTGGCACGTCCCATCATGTCCGGTGAAGCTATCTGCATACTACACGCTCTGCCAACCACGTTGTTCCCTCAATAAAGATTTTGGAAACGTTGCAGATTCATAATGGAATCGTGGCCTGGGAGGTCTCATCGTGCAGATTGTCTGCGTTTCTTGACTTGTTTCCCACGGGTGTAACTACAGGTACACTTCTATGTTGGACCTTGGCCATGACTCAACTTTCGGCGCACTCGTGGGGCAACCATCCGGTTCTTTATGGAGACTCTTGTTCCTTATCAAAAATGGTATGTCAACTATTTTGGACTAGATTGCAGGACACAACACATCGGGGTTTTACTTTTCTAGGATGAGGTCACTCCGCAACAGTTTATCAGATTATGACAGCTACTTGCAGTTTTTGGAAAGGGATTTCTCTTTGGGTGAAGACCTCAGGTGAGAGAACGCTCACCGGAGCTCGAGACTTTCTTTTCATTATTTTGCTGGCCATTGTAATGCATGTCTCGTTTTAGTATGTGTGCGCCCAAGGTTATAGTTTGTGCATAGGGTCCATATCAGTTGTAGAACACCCCTACTTCCAGTTTTTACTGCACTGTGTACCCCACTTTGGGGAGGTCATGGGGGTGGTGTACCCAGTCCTGAGGAAGTTTTGTGGGTGGTTGCTGCCTCCTATTCAGTCTATGGTGTTCTTTGTGCCAATTTTTACACCGATTATGAATGTAGTGAGGTTATGTACGCAGTCAGTGACTTAATTCAGTTTTTGCGGTGACTTTCACCCTGCTGTGTACCCTGTCATGGGAGGTGGTGTGGGCGGTCAGCGTCATTTATGTTTCGAGTGTACTTATGTATGGGGTGGTTATGAGAGCGGTGAGTGTTCAAGCCAAGTTTTGGTTTAGTGAGGAGTGTACCTGTTTTGATAGGTTGTGGGGCCAGTCAGATGCTCCAATCTAGTTTTTAGGGTAATGTTTACCCTATGGATTACCCTTCTTTGGGGAGGTTGTGGAAGCAGTGAAATGCTCCAATTTTTGTTTTTTTGGGGGGGAGTTTGTGGGGCCAGTCAATGCCCAATGCTGTTTTCTATGGTGTACCCTTCATTGTGGAGGTTGCGGGGCAGGTCAATGCCCAATTCTGTTTTCTAGGGTGATGTTTTACCCTGCGGTGTACCCTTCTATGGGGAGGTTGTGGGGCCAGTCAAATGCTCCTATTTAGTTTTAGGGTGATGTATACCCTACGGTGTACCCTTCATTGGGGAGGTTGTCGGAGCCAGTCAATGCTCCAATTATGGTTTCTGGGGTGATGTTTTACCCTTCGGTGTACCCATCATTTGGGAAGTTGTGGAGTCAGTTAATGCTTCATTTGAGTGGATGCATTCTCTACAGTGTACCCTTTAGTGGGGAGGTTAATGTTTTGTTTCTTTAGGTTGTGGGGGCAGTTAGCCCCCCAAGTATTCTCCCTACCATAAGAGTGTACCCTTTTACGGGAAGGTTGTGGGGATATCCCAAAGTAATGCCCTCGCTATTTTGTTCTTCCCCAAGGGAGGGGCATGGGGCATGCCTGGTTATTCTTCCAAGTAGTTATTCTTGGAAGTAGTTATTCTTCTATTTTTCATGGTGTATTACACCTATTGTCATATGCACTATGAAATGTTTCTTTTCGTGCTTATGTTATTTCTGATGTATCATTTATAATGACATTTCCTCTATTGCACTTATTTGCTGTTTCATTCCCTAAGGAAAGAGGATGTGTCATAAACTAGTTCTTGTCTCTTCCCTACTGCTCAGCTGGAATGTGGGATGATCTCATAGAATGCTTAAGTGCCTGTGTGTGTGTGGAGCGTCAGTTGGTGAACGGAGACTGAACAGCAGGGAGGCTGCTCCTGGCGGGGCTACACTTCTTCTACTCTTTACCTTCTACTCATCTATCCAGGAACTAAGATACAATAAAGACATCCTCATTATACACCGGCCTCTGTATCCTCTAATTACAACAGTGCACTTTCGAAAAACCTCTCATGCTGCAGTCAGAGAAAGAAAAGTAAACAACAGTCTCTATGGTAAAATAATTTACCTCTGTTCTGGAACACACAGCACATGTGACAAGATAAAAACAACCTTCTGAACTCCAGCATTGTTTTTCAAGGGTGCTGCAGCACTTCCAGTGCCTATGACTAAAGTTCTGTAAAACGCTGCATTACAGCCCCAGGGAAGCATAGGCAGGACATGAACCTTTTATACAGTATGGCCCTTTGCTGTAAGTCTTGCCTCCACTCCACTTTGATAACACACTACTCCATCCCTCTCCCAAGCCGGGGACAGCCGATTTATCGTTGACCATTGATGTGTTGCGCATAAAATCAAGCAATGAATGATTGAACAAAAGGTGCCCCAGAAATCTGTAAAGTATATTTCAATAAATAGACTTATGCTTAATGTATCTGTAATTTGAACTAAGGCTAAATTGAAGCAGTGTCCTAATGACGTGTTCTGGGAGTGCACAACTGAAAAAAGAATTGATACTGTTAGGGCTCTTTGCTCTATGCAAATTCTGGTTCAATATGTTCCCTGTGATGAATCTTTAGCTCTGACCGAGGCGGACATCAAATTCAATACATTTCAATAATGTGAAGCACATTTGGCCTCACAAGGAAGACAGAGTAAACTTAGATTCAAAACCTTAAATGTTTATTAAATGATTTGCAAAGTTACAAACTCAAGCCATCAGAATTGTTTGTAATTCAATAGCAAAAACATGAAAAGTCAATATATTCAAACCAATACAAAATCATATGAGCAAAGACACAATGCTTATAACGTTGTTTCAAATAGAATAGAGCACAACTGTTCTCCCATAAAGGAAGCAACCTACACTGTAAGCTAGGGAAGTCAGGGAAAACTAAAGAGATGTCAGGATTGGGGGATTCTACCATTAAGCCTCTGAATGGGAAAAGCAAGCATCTGCTCTAACTGAAGGAAAAAGCAGTCTGAATCTAAAGGCAGACAGAAAGGCATCTGAACTCTCGTCTACATTGCATTTGTTTAATCACACACATTTTCCAACACTCGTTGAACCTATACATGGTTCCCAGAACCAATCAAGTTAAGGCACAAGCAGTTATGGGAAATGAATTACTTTTCTGAAGCTACCACACAAAGAAGCTTCCCATAAACGTCCTTCAGATTTGGAGTTATCAGTAACTTAATGAGATACATTTTCCAAGGCTGTGCTTTGCAGGTGTTATACAACAGCTCATTAACACATTCTACAAGGATTGTATATAGGAAAACAGAACACCAAGGACACATTGATAATATATTTGGAGTAGAATCTTTCTGAAACAAAAAGACACTTTAAGAAAGCAGGATACCAACCAGACGTTTCACCATTTTAAAATAGGCCATACATTAGCCAGTCAGTCAATACACTTTCAGTACATTTGTGTGCTGCATGTGGAGCAGCATAATTTTGGCTCCACCCTTACACGTCACAAATACGCAACCTTTATGTGCATTTAGCACTACGTACTTTGTGTGTCCGTACGTTATTAATGTAAAGTGTTACACTTGAACTCAGTACTGAAGTGCATTCTATGTAGAATTAGAAAACATACATACTGGGTACTTTAACATTATTAAAATAATATGTAGTCCTTGAACACTTGATAAAAACCATCCTCACACTATTAAAATGCATTTACAGTAGAAAATAGAGTGATTTATGCAAATGTGCGCACTAATGTTTTCGCATTGGTATTCATAATGTAGCTCTTGGTCATATTTGAATTCGTGCATTCAACGTTACTTCACGTTTACTGAAATGTAACATGAAACTAATTTTGCATCTAATGTACTGACATTTCCTTTCATTCGACCCAAGTCGCTCCCCTCGCCACCACACAGCCCTCCTGTGTGCCCGAGCCCGCTGCTGCCGCTCAAACTGGTTTGTGCCCGTTTTTTTCCACCACTGCCTGTCTACTCGCTCTGTGCTGTCCTCGTAATGTTTGCACTGCTTAATTGTATTCTGCTCTTCCCTGCGCGATTAGCATTGTTGTATTTCTTTATTTTGTGCCCCTCTGTGCCCCACTATGCCTTCTGTACCCCCCGCTCTCGCCCCCATCCTTGTTTTCCCCGCCTCTGCGTCCCCTGCGGCCCTGCCCCCCTGAGCTCCTCCTCGTAATCTTTGCACTGCTTAATTGTGTTCTGCTCTTCCCTGCGTGATTAGCATTGTTGTACATTTGTTTTTTGTGCCCCTCTGCGCCCCACTTTGTCTTCTGTATCCCCGCTCTCACCCCATCCTCATTTTTTCCCTGTTGCTGCGTCCCCTGCGGCCCGCCCCCCCCTGAGCTCCCATTCGCGCCCCGCTCCCACCGCCCAGCTACTCCTCCCTCCCACATCCCCTCACATGGAGGCCGCGCGGTGGTGAAGAGAGCGACCCTTGACCCTGTCACCAGACAGGTCGCTCCCCTCGCCACCACACAGCCCTCCTGTGTGCCCGAGCCCGCTGCTGCCACTCAAACTAGTTTGTGCCCGTTTTTTTCCACCACTGCCCGTCTACTCGCTCTGTGCTGTCCTCGTAATCTTTGCACTGCTTAATTGTGTTCTTCTCTTCCCTGCGTGATTAGCATTGTTGTATTTCTGTATTTTGTGCCCCTCTGTTCCCCACTTTCCCTTCTGTATTCCCCGCTCTCGCCACAATCCTCTTTTTTCCCCGTCACTGCGTCCCCTGCAGCCCCGCCCCCTTGAGCTCCTCCTCGTAATCTTTGCACTGCTTAATTGTGTTCTGCTCTTCCCTGCGTGATTAGCATTGTTGTATTTCTGTATTTTGTGCCACTCTGTGCCCCACTTTGCCTTCTGTATCCCCCGCTCTCGCCCCCATCCTTGTTTTTCCCCGCCGCTGCGTCCCCTGCGGCCCCGTTCGCCTGAGCTCCTCCTCATAATCTTTACACTGCTTAATTGTGATCAGCTCTTTCCTGTGTGATTAGCATTGTTGTATTTTTGTTTTTTGTGCCCCTCTGTGCCCCACTTCGCCTTCTCAATCCCCCTCTCTCGCCCCATCCTCATTTTTTCCCCGCCAATGCGTCCCCTGCGGGTGGCCCCCTGATCTCCCATTCGCCGCCCGCTCCCACCTCCCAGCTGCTCCTCCCTCCCACATCCCCTCATATGGAGGCCACGCAGCAGCTGCGCTGCTGGTGTGCCGAAGGCACGCCTAAGGCAAGCCCGTCTGCACCCATCCGTGCCTGGACCCCACCAAGGGCCAGGACCCCTGGCCCCCGAAAACCCCACGACGCCTGCCTCCGCTACGACTCCAGCACCCTCCATGCACTCAACACCAGACGATGACTCACCTGCTGCCTGGCCGTCCCGAAGTGCACCCAAGGGCCCTTCTCCTGCAGGAACTGCAGCTTCACCAGCATCCGGCCCGCCAACCCACCCACCGAAGGACCCAACTTCCTCAGATGTATCCTGCTCAACACCCGCTCTGCCCGTAAACATGCCGTAGAACTCTGGGACCTACTCGACACCAGTGCCCCAGACGTCGCCTTCCTGCCGGAGACCTGGCTAACCCCCTCCTCGGCACCTGACATCGCCAAAGCCATCCCGGAAGGCTACAAGATCACCCACCAGGACCGCACCAACGGAATAGGAGGAGGAATTGCCATTGTCCACAGGTACACTCTCAAAATCCCGACACACGACGACGACGCCCTCAACACCGCCAAACACCTGCACTTCCAGATCCACACCGACCTCAACACCACCCTCAGAGGCACCCTCATCTACAGTCCCCCGGGACCCCGACCGCAGTTCAGCGACTCCATCAGCGACTTCATCAGCACACATGCCCTCGCCTCCACGGACTACATCCTCCTCAGGGACCTGAACTTCCACCTCGAGAACAACAACGACGCCAACTCCTCCACCCTGATCAACAACCTCAGCAACCTCGGACTCAGACAACTCGTCACAACACCCACTCACTCCGCCGGGCACATGCTTGACCCCATCTTCTCAGCGAGCACTCACGTCTTCTTCGACTGCACCACCGAACTCCACTGGACCGACCACCGATGCATCCATTCACCTTCCGGAAACCCACACCACACCACCGCACCCAGCAGATGCCTCGCCGCAGCTGGGGCAAGATCACCGAAGACCAGCTAACCGCCACCCTTGCCCAGAGCCCACCTGCGGACCCGACCGACCCCAACGCCGCAGCACACAGCCTCAGACAGTGGATCAACGACTGCGCCAACACCCTCGCCCCGCTCAATAAGCCCCCCAACACACACACCAGCAAGATAACCAGCTGGTTCACTGAAGACCTCCAGGCCTCCAAACGAACCTGCCGAAAACTAGAAAAAAACTGGACCCGCAAAAGAACACCGGAAAGCTACTCAGCACTCAGAAACGCCACCTGCCAACACCTCCAACTCATCAGATCCGTCAATAGGACCGCCTTCATAGACCGCATAGGTGTTCGTACCTGCAGACATGCCATGGTAGTTTGTTTTAGACCAACGAATATAAAAATGAACGCCAATTTTACTAAATGTTTAATACTTGTTAATAAGAAGTTGGATACCTGTGAGTTGCCCACAGGAAATCTGGAAGTCTAAAATAATTAAGGACAACATTTAGGACTATTTTTATGATACCACACATAAATTATAGAAATATTAATTGACACTATTTATATTAAGTTCTGGAAAGATGACAGTCTAATGTAATATCTATAAATTGTGTTTATGTTTATTTAAGAAAACTATTTTAGAATTTAAGACATTTTAAAATGAGTGGTCTGTATTTTAAATTGGTGTTTTCCCCTAAGAATGTAGTAATTGTAAGATTTGTGTTAATCATGCAAATAAAAAAAAATACCTGCTCCTTTTCTGTGTAGCCAAATGGGTTATACCGTTAATTAAATGTGTTTGACCAAGTGCTAACTCCCATCACCTTTTAGTCGTACAAAAAGATCCATCAGATAGCTAACGATAAGAGGGTTGGCCCATTGCTGAATCACATGTTAATGTCGATATTGAAGTAAAACGTTTTATTATGAAAAAAACGTCATCTATACAACCTCAGCCAAACAGGACTACGGTGATAATTTATTAACAGCAAAATGGTGCTTATAATATTTAAAAAATGTATACAAATAAAAAAATGACATAGGGCATATTGTGGACATTAGGAAGAGAAGGGTTAGGAAAAAATGCCCCAGAAAGACACGGTCTACTTAAGTAAGCAATATTTTTTTTTATTAAAGATGGAGATCGTCACACTGGTAATGTGGTAAATAGATGTTTTTCTCTAAACGGGTGTTATGTGCCTGCCATATAATTATCAGTCCAATATAAAGGGAAGGAATTGAGAAAGGAAAAAGCAAATACCTGGTCAATCAATTCATTTTTGGTCCGAAACTTCTACTTAATTATGCATATTGTGGGATAAAAAACAAAAGAAAAAATAGCTAGTGTCGATGAAAACTAGAGTTTGTGCAGTGCAAAGGGTTATTTAATTTGGAGCTTTCATTCACGTTGGAGCTAAGAGAGTGTAAAAGAGGACTTGCAATTAGTTGGCTGAAAAGAAAAGTTTGCAAGGGCTCTTTTAGTGTCCGAACTGAACGAAAATTACTCGTTTGATTGAGTTTGCTCAACGGTTTTACAAGAACCAATTGGAATTATAATAATGTTTGTTTTGGTGACTTTTGAGCACTAATGTAATATTATTACACCCCCATAAACCTGCCAAAAGATCACCTTGTATTTGAAAGGCATGCAGCGTGTGGATTGATTTTAGGTGTAAACAAAGCCAGAACCAATTGACATACAATCAGAGGGAGAAGGTGTAAAGGTTACAAATGTATCTTCAATGACTTTTTTTTTTTTAACTTTCTGACAGCAACAGAAAGCGAGAAGAGACAGCTGCGCGCTCCATTGCCATGCTGCGCTCGGAGGGGGTTGGACGGGAGGAGGAGAGAGGCTTAGATTTAGAGACCGCGCCGACCTCTCTCACGTTACCAGCTCGCCAGCGTCCGGGACGTCCGCGGGCTCGGTCCCGCACGAGCGCTTCGGGTGGCCCCACCGGGCCCTCGGCGGACCCCCACGTGAGGCGGCCCGACTCCTCCTCATGGATCCGCTGTCCTGCCTGAGCCCGCACCTGCCGCTGGCGGCGGCGCTGCTGCTAGGTAAGCCGAGCTTCCTTCCGGAGCCCAGCGGCCGGCCCCGGCTGCTTCCTGGGGTGGCAGGTGCCGGCCCTTGTGACCGAGGCTGGGCGCGCCCGGGACAGGCTCTTCCTTCAGGGTGACGCCGGCTGTGACTCCACGTGCCGGGATTGCCTGCTTCATTTGAAACGGGAATGCCACGCCGGGGTTTCGTTGAATCTTTATACGTTATTTTGTCAATTATCTATTTTTTAAACTGTTAATGTTTCGATTTATAGTTTTTACTTCTGAAAATATTATTAATTAATGTATTTATTATTTTATTCCATTTACTTACCCCCTCTTAAGTAATATGATGTATGCCGTAATACAAGCAAGGAAACTACTCCTAAACCTTAGCCTAGTTATGCAATAAAAAAAAAGGTAATCTTGGGTGGTCAGCGGGCCCCTTGCATCTCGGGACCTGGTGTCACTGTACCTGTTGCACTATTGATGGGTACGGCCCAACTACTATCACTTTTAATTTTGTGATTGACGTTCGCGTTTGTCCCTTAACTCCTGGCCCCTCTGTCGATTGTCATCTCTTTGGGATCCCCTTGTGTCCGCCCAGGTTTGGGATGGGGGACACCCTGACTTAAACATCCATTCGAAAACAAATAATGTATGCGGATTTCAGTGGGAATCTCCTCCTTAAAAGCCTGTATTACCTGTACCGGAGACTGAGCCGACTTGGTTCTTAAAAGTTTGCATAATGGTTTGTTGTTGCTTCCCTAGTTGGGATGAGACGCGTGGGAGAGTTCAAAGTACAAACAAAATATACTCTGATTTAACTAACTTTGTGGCAATATGTTCTACAACACAGCAAGCAAATTCCCCAGCATTGTTTAATTGCCGTGGAATGCACATTATAAACACCGAGGTTGCAGAACAGGTGCTCGGCGACTGCACTTGCACAACGCCTTTGTTTAACACTTGAGCTATTTTGGGTGGCGCGTTTGGGATTGTCATTACCCAGCAACCTTTCTGAAAGTATGCATTCCAACTCCCATCTGTGGCTGTGGTATTTCATAAGAGGTGTACACCTCGGATGCTAAGCTACTGTATCTTCCTTGCTTATCACTTTTAACAGCCATTTTCTAATATACTTTGCAACTGTACTCCCTAGATACACAACCCTACATCGCATCTAATTTGGCTGCAAAAGCAAAGTGTACTTTTTGAAGATGTTCACGTTCCTAATCTCTAGTTTGATTGCGTAGGGCAGTATGTAATGACCAGAAGTAGAACTCTCCTTGGCTTATGTTGAAAAGGAATGGCATCAGGTTTAACAATTTTATGTACATAAATGTTCACTTTTCCGAACTTTTCATCAAAAGGTTGTTTAGTGCCCCCCAATTTAATCAATGGAAATGTCATTCATAACCTGGTTGGGTGATCTCAGGTTGATAATTATGTGCAAATCATATTGATGTAGCCATCCCAAAATTGGGGGTCCACACTCTGCTAACTACACTTTTCCAAATATGAGTCTGTGTTGGAATGAAACCTTCGTCAACATATGCCCAATAATGTCAGTTTTTCTCACCCTGACAGCCACCAGGATTTATGTCTATTGGCAACAAACGCATATATGGTCACACCTGTAAGAGCATACACTTGGGAACAATGGTATAAAGTGAACCTGAATCCGTCATAAGTTAAACAGTTCTACCTTCCCTTTAAAATCCGCTTTTGGTCTGTAGAGTCTACCAGATTTATTCTTAATGTCATCCACACCTAAAATTCTCTCCATTTTATCATGCACAACATTCTCATTTTTTTTGTCCCCCACCACATTTTCTTGTATCACCACAACTTTAATTCTCAAATTGCTCTTACACATGGGTGCAGTGTCCTATGCATCCACCGTTCTGCATTCTTTTCCACAGCAAAACAAGACTTGGATTCTGAATTATGAAGTTTACTGCCACACCTAGAACAACACCTATTGAACTTTCTGTGCACTGTTCCACCTTTGTTGGAAATCGTTATATCGAAGATGAAACGTAGCACAGGCAATGCAGTGAAGATTTGAAGAGTAGTTTATTAACACCCCACTCCGGATCTCCATTCAGATACCAACTGCTACCCAAACCCTTAAACATAGTCACAACCTCTGTATTCAACACTCAAGTACAATGATGGCATCTCGTGACCATTCTTCATCATGAGATGCCCATAGGAGAAGATACAATACATTTCTTCCTTTAATAATAGTGTACATGAATTACATTAAACAGAAATTATTGTTAACTAAGAGAATCCCAAAACAAATATATAAGGGTCTGCATATGTTATAGAACAGCCTACCAAAAAATCTCCATAATTAGAGAGCTGCACAAATAAACTTTTCGTGTTAACAGAATCCTTTAGATAGGACGCTTCTTTATCCTTAGACTTTAACTTTGTATCTTTAAATGTCTCCTATGTGAAACCGAGTCATTGCCTACCTTGTCACTCTGCACATGAACATGTTTACCACTTTCCATATTGCCTGTTTCCATATTGCATGTCTTAGGAATACCAACCACAACACGGTTCAGACTCCACACCATTCCATCCTCCCTTTGACTGTGTTTTTAAATAATTTGATGGCCTTGTGTCTTTTGTATACTTTTATCATTGCGTGCAACCCACAGGTGGTCTTATTTTGACGGAGTCTTCTACCTTAGTTACTACGTTTATTACCCTCTTTCGATCATCAATCTGCAGTTTTCTCTTATTCGGTTTGCCTATCTCTCCATTTACCCACTCCAATATCCTTCACCCCCTTGTTCCATACTGTCCACCTCAGACACAGTATGGTGTTAGGTGACCTCCTTTTGAAAAGTTTAAAGGGAATCTTCCCAGTAAATGAGTGCGGAGTTATTCTGTGTGCTGTAATCAGTTCTTCCAAAGTATTTCTCCAATCCAACCCATTTGCTTTTGCCAGTTGGAACAACTCTCCTGTAGAGTTTTGTTTATTCTTTCTATGCGCTATTGGTTTCAGGATGTTAAACCAAACAATTCTTAAGTACCACCCCATTATTTTGGAAGATTTGAATTAGAGAAGCTTTCTCTTTTAAATAACCCCTTAAAAAATTCAAAATGCTTGTTGAGGTGATGTAATTTAAACATACCTCCACCCACCCGGAATATAAATAAAGTAAAACTATCAAAGATGGCATGTGTTGTTCCACACTTAGGGGACCCACTATGTCAATTGATACTTCATCCCAAGGATGTTTTGGAAGCTTGGGAACAACCATTGGTATGTGTTTGGTTGCAAGAATGTTGTCACTGAGATTACATTCAACACAACCACGAACAACTCAATGCACTTCGTCCATACCAGGCCACCAAAATTAGACCTCAGCCTTTCTTTTGTTTTTACTATCTTTATCTGTCCTTCGCGGGCCAGGGAGATCACTCTATCCCTAAGAGAATTGGGTGTACTCAATCTAGCCTCTCTCAAAAAAATGCCATTGTCTTCCAACTTCTGTACCTACATTTGACTGTAAATGTTGATACTATTGTACATGAGCAGTGGTACTTGCAAATTGTGACTACACCCGTTGAGTTTAATTTGTCACACTCAAATGCCTGAATCTTTGAAGTGAAACTTAACTGTCTTTCCGTTTTTGTTTTTCCTTACCATGCTATTGCTTGATATTTATGCAAGTAAATCATTTATGAACTGTCCACAGGACAACATATTGAAGTTTCATTATATTGCCTGCTCGCACTTGAATCCCGAGCTGGAGGTCACTACTGTGAGCGTGCCTCCCTTTAGCATTAGGAACGTTTCGGCCGCTTTTTAACATTGCATCCTTCTGTTTTTAGATCACGTTTTTAATCTTTGTATGAATTTGAAACATTGTATCAATTTGCACTGTGTTTTTTTTTAAAGACTTTTTAAACCTTGCACATTTACTAACAAACTGACCTCTCTGTGTAGCGTTGGCTTTCTCTGGGAGTGGGTTAACGGGTTGCGGGGACTGCTTTTGCTGCTACACTTCCATTTGGTAGGAAGGTACAGGGGCAGGTCCACGTTCTGGCTGCAATTACTGTGTGGGGATAAAAGCATGGCCTCTGTGGCCGTCTGCGCCTGGCCCGTGCCTAGGGCCAATGATGCTGCCAGAGGTAGCCCACAGTCCGCCTCGTCTATACCAGGGTCCATCTACTTGTGCTAAATAAAATAGGTAGGTGCTGCAGTAAGGTCGCAGTTCCAGGTTCCATCCTTCCATGGCACCCGATCATTTTCCCGAGTGTAGTTTTGTTATCTGCCTTTCCATACCTCAACTGAAAGCAGTAGTTTATAATCACACTAAGGTTGAGCGGGAAGGGGCGAGAGCAGTATTAGGTACCCTAATAAATGCCCGCTCCCTCTGCAAACATGCTACAGAGTTTGCGCTGTTTGTAGAAACACACAGTGTAGACTTAGCATTTATTACGGAAACCTGGGGAGAAGCGTCCTCAGACCCTGATTTAGCTATGCCGTCCCTGTGGGGTTCACCATGTTTAGACAAGACAGGGTGGAGAAAGGGGAGGGGGACTAGCGGTCATCTATATAAATATTTGGAAAGGGACCTTCTATTTGCAAAATAGTGGGCCCACATTAGAATCATTGATATTCAATACCCTTAGCAACAACCACTACTCTATTAAGGGCATTTTAATTTACCGACCCCCTGGTCCCCGGGCGGAGTTTGTGGACACCATTGGCAATTCTCTGGACATTATATCTCATTTGTCTGACTTTACGCTCTTGGGCGATTTTTAACCTCCATCTTGAAGATTCTTCAGACCGAGATGCTGCTCATTGTCTTGACTTCACAAACGGTTTACGCCTCAGTCAGCAGTTGAAGAGCAGCACCATTCAGGAGGTAAACGGTTGGACTGACGGTTCATAAACAACAAGTCCCTGCATTGTCTCCCGTCACTACTGCTTTTTATGGTCAGATCATAAAGCAGTAATGTTCTCACTTCCTGTTCAAACCCCTCAGTTAGGGACGGGTAATCATAAACAGTTGAAAAGGTTTCGACCCTGGAACAGGCTTGACCCTAAGGATCTCAAGAGCTCCCTGTCACAGAGGTCACCGGTTCTCTCTGAAAATCCGTGTGAGGCAGCTGCAACGTTTGAGGTCTGGCTAAAGAGCTCCATAGATCAGGTGCTCCCGGTCAAATCATCCATTTGTCATAGATCAAGGCAATCTGAACCATGGTTTTCAGAACAACTTAGATTGGAAAGACAAAAGTGTCGCCGTTTGGAGAGTAAGTGGAGAATGAACACTGATTCTAACAACCAGTTGGCCAATAAACCAGCCTTACTTGACTACAAAAATTAGTATAGAAAGAGAAAGCATCTCACTTCACTAAAGCCATTCTAACTGCAAATAATTCTTCAAAGGAACTCTTTGCGACAGTGAAAAAGTTAGCCAAATGCCCAGAGGAGACTATTCTACCATCAAATGAAACATTCTGTAACTCACTAGCCACCTTCTTTCAAGATAAGGTGAAGGTGGTCTATAGCGGGTTCTCAGAGTGCTCCCCTAGGGACGCTGCCACCTGTAGGCATTCCTGGAATTCACTCCGCTACCCACTAATGGGAGTGACTAGCATGAACTTCTCTCTATTACCCTACTAACAACAGAGGAAGTGATTAATCTTATGATGTCCACAAAATCCGCTTTTCAACTTTTGCCAGAGGTTCTTGCCCCACATCTGACTCTCATTTTTATTAAATGTTTGTCACCAGCATTTTCCCAGCTATTTGGAAATTGTCGTACGTTCTCCCCCCTTCTCAAGAAAGCCAAGCTGGATGGAGTGGACCCAAACATTTATCGGCCAATATCCAGACTCCCACTTCCCACAAAGATGGTGGAAAAGGCTATGAATTCGGTCATCTCAGACTATCTAATAAAGCACAAGTGCCTAGATAATTCTCAGTTTGGTTTCAGAAAGCAACACAGTACTGAACTGGCGTTGACCTCTGCCCCTGAAACAATTAGGCAGACCGTTGATGCATGAGGCAATGCAGCACTAGTGCTGCTTGACCTCTCTGCAGCATTTGATACGGTAAACCATCAGAAATTATTGCAAGTACTGGAAGGTGTTGGTATTAGAGGAAAAGAGCTTGATCTTCTAAAATCATTTCTGTCAGGGCGGGAACAGTTTGCACAAGTCACTGAACTTTGCATTGCCATGTGGGGTGCCACAGGGCTTGTCATTGAGCCCTACCCTTTTTAACGTATATGTTGCCCCATTGGCGAGGCTAATCAGATCTTTGGGTTTCTCTGCTATTTCATATACAGATGATACCCAAATTGCGGTTTCAGTGACAGGCACTCCAGGCAAAACAGCGGCCAGTTCTACACATGTCTTCGCCAGGTGGGGGAATGGTTGTCCGCTAACTGCCTGAAGCTTAATGCTAGCAAGACTGAAATCCTACTGTTTGGTAAAAACACCAACTTTTGGAACCCCACGTTGTGGCCTCCAGAGTTTGGCCCACTTCCCGACCCTAAAGATAAGGTGAAAACCTACTTGGGGGTGACATTTGACTATGCTCTCTTTTGAAGGTCATGTCAATACGGTCACTTCCGTCTCCTTCCATACTCTGAGTATACTAAGAGGGATTCTCCCATTCATTTCAGCTGACTTGAGGAAATTGGTGGTGTCTGCCCTTGATCTGCCCAGAGCTGATTATTGTAACAGGCTCTTTATGAACCTCTGCAAAAAATGCCTCAACAAGCTGCAGATGGTGCAAAACGCTGCAGCGTGTCTATTGCTAAACATACCTAAATATCA
Source organism: Lissotriton helveticus (assembly GCF_964261635.1). Classification (NCBI taxonomy): domain Eukaryota; kingdom Metazoa; phylum Chordata; class Amphibia; order Caudata; family Salamandridae; genus Lissotriton; species Lissotriton helveticus. The sequence continues at coordinate 1,309,063,600 of NC_136059.1, read as the reverse complement.
ATCGGTATCCACGGCGCTCAAATAGCTGCACTGGTTGCCAGTGAAAAGGCAGATAGAATTTAAGTCGCTCTGCATTGCATTTAAGGCAACACATGATGCAGGGCAAGCATTTAAAAAAATAACTTGCAGCCTTATGCCCCTGCCCATCAGCTCCGCTCAGCACATTCTCACAACCTGGTAGTTCCCAGATTTAAAAAGTGTGCGTGGGGTGGAAGGAGCTTTTTTGGTCAGCACGATCCGGCTTTGGAATACACTGCATGTACATATTAAGAAAGAAAAGCAACTGTTACCATTCAGGAAGGCTTTAGAAACATGGCTGTTCAATCTCTGAGGTGTCTCTATTGTTTTATCAGTCTCGTGCTAGGCTAGCGCCGTGATACCCTTGAGTGAATGTTTTGCACTTTACAAATCTCCTTTTCATTTCATTCCTGTAGTTGCTGTTTGAGTGAATATAGCTAGGGTTTCTCTTGCGCTCACACACAATCGCACACTATTTTCACAGCTCTTTGAATATGTTGTGGTGCTGTAAAGGGTAGGGAGATTCACCCTTCCCCCCTATATATTATGTGATCCAAACGATCACTCAAAATGATTATATTAATCGCCCCAGCACATGCTCAATTGTAAATAATATTCTGAACACAATTTTAGAACAGCATTAGTTCTTTTTGTCTTTTTTTGTCTCTTCTTTTTAGCCAACACTTGTTTCGCCATGACTGGGTGTAGCCCACGACTTCCCCGGGGCTAAAAATTTAATAAAAAAATAACATAGTAGTTGCAGTGTTTGACTTGCACACATTGAATCACACCTGTGTTATAGTGTGTGTGTGTGTGGGTGTGTGTGTATGTATATATATATATATATATATATATATATACATGCACACATTGAATCACACCTGTGTTATAGTGTGTGTGTGTGTGTGTATGTGTGTATATGTATGTATATATATATATATATATCACCTCCTTATGGCTCTCTCCTTCCCCTGTTAAGGCGCTGCAATCGTGGTCGCGTCGCTCCCGCAGTTGAGCCCAACTGCTATTTATTTACACAATATCTCTCCCTCGTGGGGCGAGAAAACGGAGTCGCTTTGAAAAACAATTCCAGCACTTCACTGCGTTTAAAGTTCCATCTTGGTTTATTTATCCATGGGGTCAAAAAAACAACAAACACCAACGCGTTTCGACAACGTCCGTTGTCTTGCTCACGGTCAGTTTGTGTGTGTGGCTCACAATGTTATGAAACCTTTTCCAACATTACAGGTACCGCCCACAAGGAGTATATTTACAAGCATTATGGGACTTGTGGTTCGAAGTGTGATTGTGGTTTACATGAGGCATCAATTCTTTTGCAATGCATTCTCTATTACTCTTAATCACACTGTTTAGATTGGAAACAATTATTGAACTTAATTTTAAATTTTCAAAGGCTTAACTTAAAGACCAGTGCTGCCCTCTGGTGGGCACATTATTCTGACACAATTCTCAGCATTGTGGGATTTATGGTTAAAATAGTGTTCATATAAACATATAATGTCTCCAGTCGCTAAGTACCTGTGAGATATCAATATGTGTGCGGGAAATTACAATGGACTGCTGTCTTAATTTAAAGACCAAAGTACTGCCCTCCAGTGGGCTAATTTCCCGAAACTTGTTTTGTGAGCCCGTGTGCCAAAGGGTAAGGGAGAAGGGGGATGTGCAGGGGTGACGTTTTCAAAAAAACAAAAATAAGTGAAAAATTGAAATTAACAATTGTTATGAATGAACGGGCGGAGGCAAAACAGTTATAGCATAGATGTTACAATTGATCAAGAGTCCACTTATAAGTGAATGTAAAGTTCTTCTGACTGGTTGAGGCCGAGGGGAGTCATAGTTCTGAATGATAAGATGTGTCTGGATTCTTTGCGCCTCAAAACTTTTTCCATGTGGCCTCCCCTTTCTGAGAGAGTCATTGTTTCCAAACCACAGAAGCGCAGTTGCTTCCAATCCCCGTTATGTTCCGCCTCCATGTGCTTGGCAACAGCATTACTCCTGTCTCTGTGGATTGTTGCCCGCACATGTTCCAGGATTCTTTTCTTTAATTCACAGATGGTGCTGCCGATATACCTTTTGTTGCAGGGGCACTCAATCATATAGATGGTATACTTGCTATTGCAGGTTATAAATAAACCAAGATGGAACTTTAAACGCAGTGAAGTGCTGGAATTGTTTTTCAAAGCGACTCCGTTTTCTCGCCCCACGAGGGAGAGATATTGTGTAAATATATATATATATATATATATATATATATATATATATATATGTATATACTGAAAAAACATAGGTTTCAGACATGTTATAGTTAGGAATTAGCATTTAAAAAACCTTAGAAATTCACTGAAAAAAACATAGGTTTTAGGGGTGTTATAATTAGCTGGACATTTCACTCGTACAAAACCATTGAAATTCCTCTGTTATAGTTAGTTGTACTAAGTGTAACTCGCGCGCCCACAATCCACTGCTGATGATGTCGCATTTTACATAATTCATGACATGGTCAGTGACATCACTGATGACATCTCAAATGACATCACTGATGAAATCATCCAGTGAATGTGGTTTGGTTCGATATTTAAATAAGTATTATTTATATAATATAGCAGTCTGCTTTGAAGACTGAGTGGATGTAAAAGTGTCTGAATGGAGGATTTAGTAGCAATGTGATTGACTGTCTAAGTGACTAATTTAAAGTGTCTCACTAAATATATGGAATAGTGATTAAACTGTGTGGATCACTCTCTCATGTGTAAACTACTACATAAGTTGGTTACTAGCTATGTGAAAGTCTATATTAGTTAATAATTAGTTAAATGAGTATTTGTATGGGATAGTGAATGTGTGTGTGGTTGGGTGGGAGGTGTGTGACTGTCCAAAGATGTGTAAATAGTTGATTTAGTAGCTATATGAGGTTAAGACTGTATGTGGAGCGATACAAAAGGGGATGATGGACGGAGCGTTAGAGCAAATAAAACACTCACCCCCAGTCAACTGATCTGGGTTTAATCCATCACCATTCTTTAGCTCACTCAGCCACCCCAGTTCAGACATGGCCATATGCAAATCAGTCTGACCCTGTGCCTCATGGGAACAGTCCAGCCCGAACTGCCAAGCCAGGTCTTCTCTGGAACGGAAACAAGCATCCTGGGACCGGTTTCGGATTCATAATCCTCATCAGCCAGGCTATCTTGAATCCAGTGACCAAGTGAGCAAGGGACTCACGTCTGAGCATACCCTGCCAACTTAGGGCGAACAAAGCGATACAAAAGGGGATGATGGACGGAGCGTTGGAGCAAATCACACACTCACCCCCAGTCAACTGATCTGGGTTTAATCCATCACCATTCTTTAGCTCACTCAGCCACCCCAGTTCAGACATGGCCATATGCAAATCAGTCTGACCCTGTGCCTCATGGGAACAGTCCAGCCCGAACTGCCAAGCCATGTCTTTCCTGGAACGGAAACAAGCATCCTGGGACCGGTTTCCTATTCATAATCCTCATCAGCCAGGCTATCTTGAATCCAGTGGCCAAGTGAGCAAGGGACTCACGTCTGAGCATACCCTGCCAACTTAGGGCGAACAAAGCGATACAAAAGGGGATGATGGAAGGAGTGTTAGAGCAAATCAAACACTCACCCCCAGACTGATTTGCATATAGCCATGTCTGAACTGGGGTGGCAGAGTGGGCTAAAGAACGGTATTGGATCAAACCCAGATCTTTTGACTGGGTGTGAGTGTTTGATTGGCTCATATGCTCTGTCCATCACCACCCCCTTTTGTACCGCTTTGGCCGCCATAAGTGTGGCAGGGTATGCTCAGACTTGAGTCCCATGCTCACTTTGCCACTGGATTCAAGCAAGCCGGGCTGAAGACGGCTGTAATGCCAGAAACAGGTCCTCGGAAGCTTGTTTCCGGTCCAGGGAAGGCATGGCTTGGCAGTTCGGGCTGGACTGTTCCCATGAGGCACAGGGTCAGACTGATTTGCATATAGCCATGTCTGAACTGGGGTGGCAGAGTGGGCTAAAGAACGGTGATGAATCCAACCCAGATCTTTTGACTGGGTGTGAGTGTTTGATTGGCTCATATGCTCTGTCCATCACCACCCCCTTTTGTACCGCTAAGACTGTATGTGGAAACAGTTGTTTGGGTGAGGGAATCTCTTTATGGGTGTGGTGATGAGTAAATATTTTTCTCAAAGATACATGTGCAACAAACTAGAAATATTAAAGGCAGTGTATGTGACAGTTGTATATAAATAAGTATACATAAGACTCAGCGATTGTATGAGTGTATCAAAAACTGTATACTTGTAATACTGATTTTATAACACACTAGTTATGAGCTACTATCTATATGAATAAATGAAGTGGTGTTTGTATAAGTGTGTAGCTTAGTAAATGTAAGTATGATCAATTGTTTGCATAAGTGAGTAGGATGACTGCATAAGTGAATAGAATGTGTGGTGGTGTGTAATGTCGCTGTAGGTGTATAAGTATATTTAATAGTGTTCTATTGATCTTTGTTAGCATGTATGAGTGAATCTATAGGTACGTTTTAGATGTGTGTGTAGATGTAGGAATCGCTGAGTGGGTTTTTAGAATCTGGAATTGGTGTGTCAATGGTTTCAATATGGTACTCCATTTTTTATAATGAGTCTTGAAAGGTTATACTAGTGTATAATAAGATGTATCTGATTGTCATCAGTGATGTAACTGACCATGTCATGAATGATGTAATATGTGACATCATCAGCAGTGGATTGCGGGCACGCGAGTTATACTTAGTACAACTAACAATAATGGAGGAATTTCAATGGTTTTGCACGAGTGAAATGTCCTGCTAACTATAACACCCCTAAAACCTATGGTTTTTTCAGTGAATTTCTAAGGTTTTTTAAATGCTAATTCCTAACTATAACATGTCTGAAACCTATGTCATTTACAAAACCTTTGAAATTCACTGAAAAAAACAATTTTTAAATGTATTAATTGTTGTCTTTATTTTTTTGATACTGATTTACTACACTATTTATTTTTAGATATATTATTTGTAAAATTACAATATATTTACATCATACATTACATTACAAAATATACTTTCTCAGAATTAATTACTTTAGCTTAAATACTTTGCAAATAGGCAATAGACTTTTAAGTACAGTAGTTACAGTTGTTGCAATGGGCAACACAATTTCAAACACAATGCAACATTGAGCTGAATGAGAATTTCTAGTTCAATGCAATTAGTTACTTTATGGATTACTTTTCTAACTTCAGGACTGGATCCTAGATTCAGTCCTGGGACATCTCCTGTAAACAGTTGAGTAAAAGCGTTTTAGTTACAGTAGTGATTTTTAAGGAACATTATTGTATTTTAATAGTTGACAGAAACTTTTTCACATAGAATCACCAATGTTATCCTACGGGAGGAAATTCACTTAGCAGGTAAGTAGTGTTATCGTTATTTTTTCTTACTCAGTGGTAGATCCTGGATCCAGTACTGGTGCATCTCCTGTAAACAGTTGAAAGAATGCGTTTAAGTCATACAGTCGATTTTTAAGGAATATTTGTAGTTTGTGAAAATAGACACCAAACTTTTCTGGTGAAAACCAAACAATGGATTCCTATGGAAGGAAATACAAGTGCTGGTAAGTACAGTTAGAATTACTTTTCTGGGTCCGTGCTGGGCTAAAAGATGCAGTGCTGGGTTCTCTCCTGATAACGGGTGAGTAAATCGGAATTCGTTGTTCGGCTGATTTTAGGTGAATATTTTAAAGTTCCAAAACTCCACACTTGAAAGAATTTCCAAGTGAAACCAGTCAATGTTAGCCTATGGAAGGAAATTAAAGTTATTGCTAAGTATGCTTAGATTTACTTTTCGGGATCAGTACTGGGCTCAAAGATGCAGCACTGATGTCTCTCCTGATAACAGGTGAGTAAATCGGAATTCGTAGTTCGGCTGATTTTAGAGGAATATTTGTAAGTTTCAAAAATCGACACTTAGAAACTTTTTCAGCAAAAAGCAGGCAATGATATCCTATGGAAGGAAATTCAAGTTACTGGTAAGTACGGTTAGAATTACTTTTCAGGATCCGTACTGGGCTCAAAGATGCAGCACTGAGGTCCCTCCTGATAACAGGTGAGTAAATCGGAATTCGTAGTTTGGCTGATTTTACTTTGGTCCACTATATATAGAGCCACTTTCCTACACCATCCCCTCCCTTCACCACTGTCTAAACGCACCCTGTGTTCGTTTTTTAAATTTGGGAGATTAAGTCCCCTTGAATCCTCATGGTCCCTGGGGTCCAAGTAGCCCACTAGGTACCTCCAGTAAGCGCCACATAGCTGCGTTGCAGAGAGGTGTGAAAAGGGGCACGGCCTGGGCCACCTCTCTGCAAAGCAGCGCGGTGGCGCTTACTGGAAGCACCTGGTGGGCTAGTTAGCCCACAGGAGCCCTCCGAATTGAAGGGGAATTATTTCCCCAAATTAAAACACGCCACAGGGCATGTTTGCACATGTCACCTCAGGCCCCGTCCCCTCCCTTCGCCCCTGTGTAAACGCGCCCTGTGTCCGTTTTTAATTTGGGAGATTAAGTCCCCTTGAATCCTGAGGGTCCAACTAGCCCACTAGGTACCTTCAGTAAGCGCCACAGAGCTGCATTGCAGAGAGGTGTACAAAAGGGCGTGGCCTCTGAACACCTCTCTGCAACGCAGCTCCCTGGCGCATACTGGAGGGACCTTGTGGGCTAGTTGGCCCCCAGGGACCCTCAAGATTGAAGAGAAATTAATTCCTCAACTTAAAACGCACCACAGGGCACGTTTGCACAATCGTAAATGAAGGGGGCGGGGCTTGAGGTGACATGTGTGCAAACACGCCCTGTTATAGAATGGGGAATTCATTCCTCTTCAATCCTGAGGTCCCCTGGGGGCCAACTAACCCAGCAGGTACCTCCAGTATGTTGCAGAGAGGTGTTCAGAGGCCACGCCACTTTTTACACCTCTCTGCAGTGCAGCTCCGTCGCGCTTTCTGGAGGTACCTGGTGGGCTAGTTGCCCCCATGGCAACTCAGGATTGAAGAGGAATTAATTCCCCAACTTATAACGCGCCACAGGGAGTGTTTGCACACATCACCTCAGGCCCCACCCCCTACCTTCACCACTGTGCAAACGTAATTTACATTTTACATAATAGTTTTTTTACCAGGCCCAATAGGCAAATTTATACTGTACATTCTATTCTTGTTTCTAATATCTGACTTAATGCCAGTTATTTCCTCCCAGTAGTCCCTAATTTTTACACCCTTCCATACTACGTGCATAAAGTCAGCATTCACCATGGGCCACAGCGTCGACAGTTAGAATCAGCCCGTAGGCTGCATTTCTGCAATTTAAGTAGAGTGTGGTATGTTTGGTATATATATTTATAGTGGATTATGTGCAGGTTGCCATTGGGGGTAAGCATGGCCGTTCATGCACATCAGCTGTGCCAGTCTTCCTTGCTTAATGGCGCCTCTAATTGAGTACTCCAACGCTCTCGAGCCTTGGTAGTATCGCTTGCTATATAGTCTTGTAGGAGCTTGTATAATTTGGTGATCATATGGGCATTGCTGGGGTTGGTGATGATAATTTGCAACTCTGCCAATGTCGGTGGTTCCATTGAAAATGAGGGATATAGGTTTCTTATCGCCCCCCTCAGTCTGTGATGTGCAAATTGAAATAATAGCGTTTGGTTACTTATGTAACTGAGGTAATTTTTTTCAATAAATTTGCCTTCGATAAATAGATCACCCATATTGTCTATACTGACCTGTTGTTGCATTTCCATGCTATCCCCGGTTTGCATCACAGATGGTGCCGGATGCTGCCTCAGAGGCAGAGCTGCTGCTTAAAGTGGTAGTCTGCGCCCCAGCTTTCCCATGCGGTGCCATGCCAGATTTGTGGTTCTTATGGTGTTAAATTCGTTCTTGGCTACATGTGGGCTCTGGTGCGGTAGTATGTATTGTAGTGGTATTGGATGTGGTTCACCATCTTCCACCGCTACATGTGGCATATAGCGTATCCGGTGGTACCAATAGTGCCCGTATTGTGCTTGAGCGCATAGGTAGTAGAGCAGAAAATCTGGTACTGCGAACCCACCTTTTTACATATGGTAGTGTTAATGATCGCAGTTCAATGTGTGCTTGTTTCCCCGACAATATGAGTCTAATTATGCTTGTGGTTAATCTTTTGAATACTGACACTGGTGGAGGTATTGGGATGTTGTTAAATAAATATAGGAATTTAGGGAGTATAACCATTTTAACAATGGCCATTCTGTCTTCTAGGGATAGTGGTAGAGGGTTTCCAATGGTCAATTTGTTCTTCTATCTTAGTCATCGCTGTTCCGTAGTTCTCCCTGAACAACATCTCAGGGTCTTTATGGTACCAGAGACCCAAGTACTTAACAAGCTCTGTTTGCCATTCTAGTGGGGATTCTACTGGATGTGGTTTTGTTATCTCTTAGTGGTAGTGTTACAGATTTCCTTCAGTTTATTTGGAGGCCAGATTGTCTGCCAAATTTGATATATTCTCGCAATAGAGGGGCCAAGTTAACACTGGGCTCTCGAACATACAGCACCATATCATCACCATATGGTGATACACCTATTGGTCGTTGGAGAAATTTCAGTGCCGTGGCTGCGTGTCGTTGTCTAATCTTTCATGCCAGGGGCTCTAACGCTATGGCGAATAATAATGGTGATAGGGGACACGCTTGTCTTGTTCCGCGCTGTATGAGTATTGGGCCTAAAACATATTTATTTACTTTGATATGCGCCACAGGTTTAAGTATATAGAATCTTGATCCATGTCCATAGACTAAGAGGAAGACCCATTTTTTTGCATAACTGTGAAAAGGTAAATCCACTCCACCGAATCAAACGCCTTGGCAGCGACCAATAGCACTGCCGCTGCCTCCAGCTCTGGATTTAGTTGATGGGAGCGTGTGAAAAGAGTCGGATGTTGTGTGCAGTAGATCAATTTGGTATGAATCCACATTGATCGGGTAATATTATATTTTGCATTAATGGTTGAAGTCTTGTGGCTTTAATTTTTGCTAATATTTTAGCGTCTGTATTTATTAGAGAAAGGGGACGGTATGATTCGCAATTTTCGGGGTCCTTGTCCAATTTTAGTAGAGCTATGAGTGAGGCTTCCCTTAGGGTGGGCGGGAGTTGTTGTTTATCATGAGCATCTCCGTACATTTTCACCAAATATGGGCTGAGTAATTCCACATTCTCCTTATAAAATTCCCCAGTAAACCCGTCCAGTCCTGGGGCTTTTTCATTAGGTAATGTTTGATGGCTTCCTTAACCTCTTCAACCGTAATTGGTTGTGATGGGTATTCTCTCAGACTATCAGACAGCCACGCTATGGCTATATCTTCTAAGTATTCAAGAACTTCATGGGCTGTGGCAGTTTTACGTGCAGCATACAAATCCACTCATGTGGCCATGAAGGCCGCTAATATATTGGAAGTAGCCTAACGTTGTATTCCTTGTGCAGCTTTAATGTTGGTTACAAAATGTGTTTTATGCGAATTGCATATTTTTTGGGGCAAAACACGTCCTGATCTGCCAACCTCCCCATATGTTTGAGCTTGTTGATGATATATGTATTTAACCTCATTATCCGCATACTCCAGACACTCAGAAAGCACATCATTTATGTCTCTCAATGTGGCCGTGTTATATGTGCGTTCAAATTCTGCTTCTAATTGCTTGAGTTTATTTTCACATTTAGTTAGTGGAGTACGTATATCACGCAGGATTCCTGCATTTGTACTTCTGCAGATGCTGCGTATGGTAGCTTTAAAAGCTTCCCATAATATTCTTGCGTCGTCTACTGAGGTTTATTTCAATAGGAAATATTCTTCTATTGCAGCTCGAATTGTGGAGTTGTAGAGCGGGTCTAATAATGCTTTGGCATTAAAGCATCATATATGGGGTGGAGGTGTGTAGTTTGGGAGGTCTAGTGATAGTAATATTGGTTTATGGTCAGTGTTTTCGGGAGATGTTGTATATCCTGTGCCCACGTGCTAGCCATCTCCGTTGCCAGCCAATAATCTGTGTGACCAGCTATTATGAGCTGTGGAGGTATGTGTTCTCTTCAATTGATGCATATTCTCCAATCGCCTCATGTCCACTATTCCAAATTCAGATATGCCATCCTTTACTACTCTAACCGCCTGCTTGTGCAGTTCTTTTGTTGTACCCGATACATCTAGTGTGTCATTGAGTGAAATATTAAGATCCCCGCACCAAAATAATTCAATTTCTGGTAAGTCTCGTAGCGACTTCCAGATGTTAGTGAAAAAATCTGGATCCTCTACGTTTGGGCCATAAACGTGAACAAGTCCCATTCATGTACCTAGTAAGTGTCCTTTAGCTATTATAAATCTTCCTTGATGGTCTGTAATGTCTTGGTCTACAATAAATTGCGAAATTGCGTAATTAAGTATGATCACACCCCTGGAATAGGAGGCATAAGAAGATGCCAATATTGTTTCAGCCCACTTTCCACCCAAAGTATATTTATCAGCTTTCGCCAGATGAGTTTCTTGCGGCATGGCAATTTCAATTTGGTGCCTATCTAAGTATGTAAATATTTGTCTTATTTTCATGGGATTGATTAAACCCCGGGCATTCCAGGTTAACATGTGAATCAGCGACTTTCCCTTATTTTCCATTCTGGAGTTAGTGGTAGTATGTAATGGATTGTATTAGTCTCTTGTTCATGCATACTCTGTGTGTTATATGTTTACGTCTAGTGCTCCAATAAACAGTGGCTCCCACCGTTACACATTGCATTGTACCTCTATTTCCTGTACCCGAGAAAACAACCCCATTATCCCTCCACCCACGTTAGCATCCCAATTATGCAAAAGACATACCCATCTAAACAGCATTAACAACTTTGTCGGGGAGTACCCATTAGGAGGCCGCTAGTTGCACGCACTAATCTCCGCAAAGCGGATGTGGCCGAAATAGGTGGAGAGTAGTCGGCTATCATATTACTCATAGATGTATAACATTTGTAGGCTACTGTCGTTATAATGCTCTTTCGCCACCTAAGGTAGCGTTGTAGAGTATCGGCTGGTCATGTTGCTAATACTTTACTTGTTGTGGCACAAACATTTGAGGCTTGTATTACAATGTTCTTTCACCCAGCAGTTAATACACTGCTATGTTAACCTTACAACTACCCCACAACAGGATAATAAGACTATATGGCACCTTACAGTCTGTGCATAAGTATGCTCGGATTGTCCCAGTGTTCACACATTTATCAGTGCGTTCTATACATGTTTGCAGAATATGCGTCCTGTCATAAGTAGTCCTGAGCCGAGTAGTGTTGGACATCTATCGGCTGTACATCTAACATAGTTTATATATTGAGCATAGGCCAAGAGTGCCTAAGCATAACTATGCTCTATTACTCACATGCTTCCCATGTAATGTTTGCTTCATACCAGCTACATAGTGGCTACTACCTCACATATGTACCGGCATATGGAGCAAGATACATATTGAACCTTATTCAAACCATCAGTTGTGCTGTACATTTCTAATCTTGTAATCGGACTATGTTTATTACTATTGAAGGGCATAATACTGGACCGTGCGTGCACAAGGCTGTATTCAATGTCTAAATGTCTGTGCACTATAGGCAGTATAGTCCATTCGGTTATACAGGGTAGACAGCCTACCGTAAACATTGTTGCTTATAGCAGTTCCTGCGTTCTGCCATTCTTTTAACCTTAACAGCATATTCTTACCATTGGATGCAACACGTGTAACCGGTTACCTGCTGCCGCCGTCTGCTTTCTGCTTGTGAAGAGGAGAGTGTACGCTCTGCAGTCTTTCTTTTTGTAGAGATATGCTTTATGAAATGGTGTACCGCCTTCGGCAAGGGGAAATATCTTCGTTTGCCCCTCGTGGGTGACCCGTAATCTTGCAGGATAAAGGATTACTGCTTGCGTGAAGTGAGGGTAGAAAGAGACATCGAAGTTTTGATAAACGGTTCGTTGGTGCTCACGCGCCAGACGTAACACCGTGTCTCTATCCCTGTAGTTTAGTATACGGGAGATGATTGGCCATGGTGGGGCTCCTGGTGGTGGCTTTGGTGCCAGTGACCGGTGGCCACGTTCAATTATGAGGACAGGGAAGAAACTGTCTGGTCCGAAGACTTGACGTAACATGTACTCCACAAAAGTTTCTAAGCGTCCAGTGTTTGCGCTTTCCAGTATACCCATGATTCTTATGTTCCGGCAAGATCTCGCTTCTAAGTCTTCGTTTTTGGTTTTGATTACCTCCAGCAGTTTTTTCATGTCGCTACATTTTTTCATTGTGGCTCCAGACTCCTCTTCAACCGCGGATATTCGCACTTCTGCCGCATCTAGTCTCTCACCTTGTTTATAAAGTTTTGCATCCATGTTGACGACGCGCAGGGTTAGGGAGTCAATTTTGCCATCAATGGCTTGCAGGCTTTGCTGGATAGCGAGTAGCGCGATTCCAGATTTGAGCCCCTGGCTTGGTCGGTATCTAGTTCTGTGTCAGAGTGCGCTTGTGTTGTCGTGCGACGGGCATCAAGCGATATCTTCGGTTGCTGTTATCTGTCTTGCCTATTATTTTATCGTTGTATCGCAGTGTAGCCGTTGTGGGCGCATGCCCACTCAGTTGTGTCCCTGCGTGTATTGTGCCTTATCCAATTGTAGTGATATGCGAGTTGTTGCGACAATAGAATCCAACCACGTAGTGAATAGCGATATAGCTGATTTTAACTCTTAGAGGTGTATTTTGGTTTCTACTTAATATGGCAGGTCGTCGCGTGGACACGATGCAAGTATTTTCAAATGTCCCCAGTGCCACTGGTTAGTACGGCTTCTAAGCCCACATTGCCACAAGCAGGGTGTTAATGCAATCTGGGTGTCTTCTCCCAGCGGTACTACATCTAGTGCATTAATGGTCTTGCAAGAATTATGGCTGACTAGTGCGCCATGGGACATTGGGGCCCTTTGTCAATTAGCAGTAGTTGCACGCTCCCACCACACATCGCGCAGGTGATATAGTCACATCAGGGCAACAGGAACCCCTCGCCCCAACATATCCAACATCCCGCAAATAACACACAGACACAAGTGTTAAGATTGGGAAAAGTTGCTGCAGGTTTATTATTACATACAACATTATGTAATCACGGTGGGTTATCTTACGGGCAATCCAAGGGCAGGCCGCATTCTCGCCACCTGCCCGCCTGATGAGCCAATCAGCACAGTGGCGAACCACCCAACTCCTGCACCATTATGGTAATCACACTACTCGCGCCCCTTGCGCGGCGTATCTAGGCAAACCCCCGGTTGCACAGGCCCACAACCGCCCGAAGGACTACTGGGGCGCCGACACGGGTTCCTGGACCTCCCATGAGGTTCTAGGTTAGGCTCTGGCACCCCTATGTGCCCGCTGAAGTACAGTGTTGCACCTCTCTGCTTCCGGATTGCCCTGTAACTCTGCCACAGCCCGGCCGGCGGCCACCGTCGCCGTCCGGGCCCCCCACCACTTCGCTACTTAGGGAACCTGCAACCCTTGCTCTGCAGAGCTTCTCTTTAAAACAATAGGACAAAGCTCAGACCGACAGGTGAGAGTGGACCACTTCCACCTCAACGAGAACATAGATCCTGTCCTCAATGGTCCTGGCCCCACAGTCACTAATCAGCAGATTACCCCCGGGTCCATGTCCCACTAAAGCAATAGTGTGGACCGACCAGGTAAGAGGGGTCCTAGCGCTTCCAATTTGTACAATGGAGTTCCAGCGCAAGCCACTGAGACCCAACCACAAACCTCGCACAAAGTGTCAGAGGTCTACATCCAGGTTAGGATTCAACTTCTGCCGTAGCGCGGTCCCCAGACAAAGTTTAATATAACTTGAGTGGTGTCCCATCAATAGAACACAGGAATGCATAGGTTGAGGCTGTTGGCTACACATGCCCTCAAGAAATTAGCCCGAAGGCTGCTTAGACCAAGCTACTACTAGGATAACTCGTCTAAAGGTTGACATACCACCGCCACCCCCAAGGGGTTGCCATGACTGATACAGATGCCTACAGCATTGGAGACAACATACATTTTCCACAATAGCTGCGAAGGCAATTCCAATATCTTAAAACACCAACAACTCGCTGGACGGGTTGCCGTACTGCCACCAGCCAGCAATCACAGGAGGAAGACAGTCGTCACCTGTTGGAACATGAGCCTGTGGTGATTAACCGCTTGCATCAACGCTACCCAAAGTGATGTCAAAAGGCGGATGCCTCATGATACTGTAGTACAATCAGCTCTACTACTGCTGATACATACGACCAAGGGAAATGAAGCATACTGCCACTGTGTGTCCTCTTCAAGGAACGTGAGAGGGCATGCCAAGGCCAACGGAACCTGTTGCACATGGCACTAACACTGTATACTCCACTTTCTGTGCCGCAACCCATGATAGATGCAACTACCTCCCCCGCCTGCTGCCCTGGCTAAGGCGCGGGTGGATACGCCCTAACAGAAGCGAACAGGACAAAGAAGGTAAAAATTCTCCCTCGGGTAAAGAGGGCATGCCAAGGTCAACGGACCCTATCGCAAATGGCTCCACCACTGTGTACTCCACTTTCTGTGCCACCACACTTGATGGATGCAACTACCTCCCCCGCCTGCTGCCCTGGCTAAGGCGTGGGTGGATACGCCCTAACAGAAGCGAACAGGACAAAGAAGGTCAAAATTCTCCCTTGGGTAAAGAGGGCATGCCAAGGTCAACTGACCCTATCGCAAATGGCTCCACCACTGTGTACTCCACTTTCTGTGCCACCACACTTGATGGATGCAACTACCTCCCCCGCCTGCTGCCCTGGCTAAGGCGTGGGTGGATACGCCCTAACAGAAGCGAACAGGACAAAGAAGGTCAAAATTCTCCCTTGGGTAAAGAGGGCATGCCAAGGTCAACTGACCCTATCGCAAATGGCTCCACCACTGTGTACTCCACTTTCTGTGCCACCACACTTGATGGATGCAACTACCTCCCCCGCCTGCTGCCCTGGCTAAGGCGTGGGTGGAAGCCTAACTGAAGCGACAAGATAAAAGGTCAAATCGCTACCTCGGGTTGCCCAAATGACTGACACCGCACACCATTCGGTACCTTGTGTGAACATGGCCACCCTAGTATGAGCAGCGCCCTGTGACTTATATGGCTTAGTGGCCGCAGATGCACCGGAAAGGTGTGGAAGTAGAAACAATACTACAGGGTCCCTACCAGGACCGACCAGCAATCGCTAATTGCCATCAATGGCGCCCGCATAAACAGACATACCGAAGGGCCACATGCATACTCCTGGTGGCAAAAGGACCATGTTAGTCAAACGGCGAGACTCCACTCTAGCCCTAATCCGGGACCAAATTGTCCCAGAGCACACCACCTGGCGCCAAAACAAGCCAAAATTTACACCGAATTCCAACCAACCCGGAAGGCACCAAAACGGGCTTCTCACCGTGCGCGCCACCCCGGCGCCAAACAGGACACCCCGGATACACCCAAACTGCCCAAACCAAGGAGGGGCCCCCAGGACGAGCGCTATGCCTGGAGTGGGGGGGGGGTGTTCTAATGCTGAGAATGGGGTGAGAGTGGAATTCATGCTACCGGGACCAGCTATGAGAAAATGACTGACTACCACAGAAGCGACTTGCAGGACTGTTTGCGCTGTTATGCAGAGGGCGAGGCTGGCGCATCACCGGGTCCTTGACGACCATGTCCCGAGTGACGACCCAAAGTACCAGGGCTAAAGCAACCCTAGACCGCGGTGGTGCGGACCCAGATGGAGCTACCGTACCACACGTAGGCAGGCGCAAATAATACCGCCTCGCACTTACACTTCCAGATGAAAGGAAGCTACCCAACCTGACATGCACTCATAAGCAGCAGAAGGAAGGATTAAAACGGGCACCTACTGGACCTTGACCTAAGTACCATGTAGCGGCTTGAGCCTACCGCGGCGTAAAAGACCGCCCTGCGCCAGACAACTGTTTGCGAACCGAAAAATGCGCACAAAAATGTTGGCTACAACCCCAAAACCAAATACATTCTTGACTAACAAGACAGTTGGAGCTTCCGTTTGCGCCGCTCATGCACTCAGCCCCTGCTGGCCTACGTGTTTGTTCCAAGCCAAACTAAAAGCTTGAGAAAACAGATTTGCTCGGGCATATGCTTCAAAAACCAGATATCCTCCCGCTGAGCCACTTCTGCTCATCTAGACACCGCGGTCAACGTGAAAACAGTTTGGGATGCAATCTGGTAGGCACCTAAAACCATCTACGTGGCACACCCTTTGACAAGAATCCTCTTCTAACTCCTCCTGACATGAACTTCCAGCCCGTAGCAGGTGTGAAAGCATTGAAAAACCGCGGCCGACAGCATGGATACTTGGCCCGGCCCCACTGGGCCAACGACAAAGTACCTGGGTCTGTGCCATAGTACTACGTCCAAACTAGACCAAATAATGGCCCTGTTTATGATAGCCCAAACATTTGCGCGACCGCTTAACTATCTTAGAGTGTGCGCAGACTTAAGGGATAAATTAAGGGATCCACACTGGCAAGGGATGCTAGTGTTGTCGGAACACAGATATCCTGGCAACTTTATTATGCCCACGATTATCATATGTACTTGCCAGTAAAGATATCTCAGCCTTCCTAAGACCAACAACAGCTCAACGTCAGTACCATCCATGAACCCGCACGTGGTGTTCATAGAATGGTACTTCCCGCGCCTCCACACTACAATGTGTGTACAGCCCACACTCATGAAACCTAATGCCCTAGTGCACAACGTGCGAGACTTCAGATGTAAGGCATGCTCGGCGGCCACATTGGGTTTATGCAGGGGAGAAAGGGAGTTTAAGAGCACAGGGGAAGAGCGGCATCTAAGGACAGTCACAATTGACTAACTTTCACGACCAGTTGTCAGGTTTGTTAATATTCTATCATTTATACTGGGTGTGGACTTAAAGTTCCCAAAAGCTTGCTGGGGGCTGCAAATTCCTAATGCCGCGTAAGAAAAGGAGCTGAAACCCACATGACATGCCATATCAGGCATACCCAAATAACGCCCCGCTTAGACTTAATAAGCAACGAGGATGACCGCGTGTGTACAATTGACAAACCCCTACTGCACCAAGAATTCGCGCCAATCTGAGTTGCCCTGTGCCACTCTGAGCTGAACTAATAAGTGCGCTAGATTAAAACAGTACTTTTCGCCCATATCCACGTTTGCAGGATGTACATCAGTGATGTTGCCGATCACACAGAGCCCGGGGACCTTACAGAGGCTAACCATAGGGGCGTCTACCGGCACGAGCCAGCCCGTGCTCATGTGCTCACTAGTATGCTGTGCAAACTAAAATATCTAGGCTTACATGCCCCGCAAGTCCGGCTATCCTGGCTGAGGTTGGCCGGCCCCAAGCCACTGGCGCTCAAAGCTTCCCCGGGAAGCCGGTGTGAAATATGAGAGGGGAACCCCGATATAGGTTTGGCCCAGGGTGACCGGGTGAAACGCGACCCGAGGCTCGAAACCCCGCGAAGAACCCTGTTGCCAACCCAAACGCCCGTGCGAGCTCGCCCACATATTAGACGTATACTTGTGACAGGTATACCTGACACCTTCTGGCGCGGGCGCGTACGAGATGTGGCAGGAATCGCTGAAGGGAACGCGACCACATGCCCGATCCCTAGTTCCAGCCCCCAAGACGTCAGCACGACTCGGCCCAGGGTGGAGCGCTACCTTGGAAAGTGTACATTTGAAATGCGGAGTATCACCCCAGGGTACCACGGCACCGTAGACAGATGTGTACTGTTATACCATTCAATGGTACATATTTCATTGATCTCTTAAGGGTGCAAAGCTGAGGGGCCCATCAGGGACATAACCTGAATTTGTAGGTTCGGGTACAGGCCCAGATGTGGGCGCATAGTCCACAAAGCCACAGACACAGCAGAATTGGTAGCGGGATAATAGTGAACATTAAGGCACATGCAGGTGCAGATTTGGCCAGGATCCTATGTGTGAACGCGACGCTGAACCTCGAACCCCCCGGTCGGCCACCGGACTCGACCCAGAAGTGTGGAGCGTTTGCAGGAGCTGCTTCCCGGGATGCCTGAAAGAGTAGGCAGGTTGGGGCAGAGTGGAGAGGGGAGCCCGCCCCGCCCCAGCTAGCTTAGGAGGAGCTCTGGACACGGATGCATATGTATTTATCTCTTGCTAATTGTTATATATTTCTCCTGGTGCAAGGGACCCTACAAATTCAGTCTTTGCTTTTTGGCAGGGGCTGATAAGTCTTAGACCAAGGCCTGTATTGCTAATTGTTTTGTGTTTCGTGGTCCCTTGGGCTATACAACTCGGCAAAATGAAAATTCACTTTAACGCATCCGCAGCTAGCTTTGGACTTGGATGTGTGCGTGCACCAGAGGCTGCAGCAAAACTACCAGATGTATATGCTGCTCCAAACAATGTGATGTC
The DNA here is from genome assembly GCF_964261635.1 of Lissotriton helveticus. Classification (NCBI taxonomy): domain Eukaryota; kingdom Metazoa; phylum Chordata; class Amphibia; order Caudata; family Salamandridae; genus Lissotriton; species Lissotriton helveticus. The sequence goes on along the minus strand of NC_136059.1, from coordinate 1,309,044,978 downwards.
TCTTCGACCGGGGCCAAGAATCTTCCCCCTGTCGCGGATCCACCTTCTAAGCTCCTGAGTGGATGACGGACCTTGCAAGGCATGCAAGTTGCCGGGAGCGTGTTGAGCAGGCACCCCGGATACCTTTGGCCAAGCAGTTGTTTACCCGGCTCTGTACGAAAGCAGAAGCAGTCGCATGTCTAACGTTCGTATGGCTGGAATTTTGACTGTCTCGCTCCCATTAAATTCCTCTTAAAGGAGGGGGGCAGTGGCTCACTTTGGCCACGCCAAACATTTCTGCATGTCTATACACTATGCCTGTTATGATTATTGTTTTATGCGTACAGCCACAGTCTGCTCAACTATATTCATTCCAGGAACTGGAACGGGGCCCCCATTTATATTCCCTCTAGCAACTGTTATTGTTATGACTCATGTCTGAGATCCTTAACAGATGCCCCCGTTACATATTTATATAGCGCGAACGCGACCAGAAGGTATTGGAGCGCTAACCACGAACACTGTATTTACATTATGCATACCGGGACGTAAAATTAATATATTTGCCCCGAATCACAGGATGTGGACGCGACCCCGAGGCGCGAACCCTGGATCAGCACCAAAGGCGGCAGACAGCAGACGGATCACATCCTCTTCCAATTTATGACGAGGAATTGTTTTAACGCGTATTTCACCTGCACGTTCATTTAACAACCACGCCTACTTGGAGCAGGAGCATTAAGTAAAACATTAATAACCGACCCTCACGGTAACCTCAAGACATGGAAGCAATGCACCCCCGAGGCAAAACCGTAAACTACATAAGATCTCCTCAGGTGAAAACATTAAAGCATAGGGTCGCTCCTAGTAAGCACAAACTTGACGCTGGGCACGTAGTGAGGAAGGGGAGCAGGGAAGCCCTAAGTGAGGACTGCCGCAACAATGGGTGGCAGGCACCTAAACCCGAGGGGGCATGCTGTTAAGAACCGCCTGCTCCGATGCTCTGCCCAACGGCTCCGGGCGCGATGTCCGCAGCCCGACCGGGAACCGGAAAGCACCGAGCAACGTAAGGGCAGAGAAACAGCCCCTGGAGCTACGCGTGGGCTTACATCGCCGAAGCCCCCGAAGGTAGCAAGGACCCCTAGCCAAAAAAGGGAGTGGGGGGGATGGCCAGCCCCGCACGCACAGCTGGCCTGGCCGACACAATCCCAATACCTGCCATGAAGATGCGACCAGTAGTTGTCGGCACCACGTTGCGCAAATCAGTGCCCACTACCCTAAATGCATCACGCGGAAATGAGGCGTGTACGCATGACGGGTCTCCCCGCATGACCCACCCAGCCAACCCTCGCGCCTCGTGCCTCGCACCCAGGCCCACAGGGGGGGGGGGGGGGGATGTACGAGAAGCAACGGAGGATGCAGACTAGACCCAGCCTGACCAGAACAGACCACGTGCCCAGCTCAGGAGACTGTACACAGGGCCCGCGCCTAAACCGAAAGTAGCACTTCGCTATTGCATCAGCAAGGGAATAACATAGTATTAAACTTCAGGGAGACCTGCCAATCTAGCGATGCCGCCTGGAACAAGCGCGCTTACATAAATTGAAAGCATATGCGCCACTGCAACCGGCAGGGCCAACGGAGGGGCCACCCCATCATGCCCAACGATCAACCTCCCGGAGCCCAAGGTAACCGCCCTCCGCGCCACTGCCCCCCCGTAGTTGGTCCCACCGCTCAACCCTATGTAGAGAAAGAGGGTAGAGGGGGGGTGGCGGGAGAATAAGTTACTATCACCGCGGCGCACCCCACCGAGGAATGGCGGGAACAGCCGTGAGGACGCACTGCCAGGCAACATGGCAGAAGCAGCGTCGATCGAAAACTTGCGGACCTGCCCCACCCTGCGAGCCAGCCAGCTTAGAACCAGACCGCTCGGGCCAGTCCACGCCACAGCAACGCATGGTCACTGGCGATAGACCCAGAACCCCCCACTTACATAGCGGACCGACGCTAAGCGGGCCGCCTAGCCCTGCTCACAACCTCCAAGGGAGGGAGTAATCAGAAGGGGTGGGGGGGGGGGGCGCTGCCCATAGGCATCAAACCGCATCTGGATACAAGGTCGATGGGGATCCCAAGTCCAGCTACCCCCTCCTCCGCAGCGGCCAGTCGCTGAGCGGGCCGCATACCGCGTAGCCCTACAAAAACCCCAAGGGAGGATGTAGGCGGAGGAGGAGAGAGTTCTATAGGCCTCAGCCCGCAGCCACACAAACGGCCATGAGGGACCCCCTGTAATCACCCCCCCACTCCACAGCGGCCCGTCGCTAAGCGGGCCGCCTAGCCCCGCTCGACCTCCGAAGGGAGGGAGTAGGCGGAGGGGGGGGGGGGGGGGGGGGTTAAAGCCCGTGGACCACACTCACCGAAAAGAGTGTCCCGAAGTAGTACGCGCGACGTCCGGAGTGGCAAAGAGGCCACAACAATGGCGAGGGGAGAGATATACCCTCTCCCTGCCTGCCGCCCCGGACATGCGTCACCGATCCGCCCACCTCCAACCGGGCAACGCCTGCCCTGGGGAGGGGTGGCTGACCACAGCAAGGGGCGGGGGCAGCCCTCTGTGACTAAGGGCCCGCCCTCCTGATGGCCACCGGGTGGCCTCGGGCAGTCACATTCCTTAATGCCAGCAGAATCGGCACCGCTCACTGTTCTACTATTAGCCCTTCACATACAGCGCGATGTTAGCACCTGCCTGGTCGGAGCTGGTGACTTTGTGAAGGCAGTGTCTCATCACGCTCACAATTTCACATGGCTACACAGTTAATGTCCATTAACATTTATTATGCATGTTTGGTCACTGGGCTGCTGCACATGATAGTTGCCGATTGTTCAGCTCGCCGTTCTCTGCTGCCCTTGAAGTGCATGCACAGGTCACGTCTTGCATCTAATGTGCCACTTTGATCCGGAGCAGATGGCAGCGCTTGCTGGTGCCCTATCTCACTGTTATTCAGTCTGTGATTCGATTTGGTGCTTGACGTGAGCCGTCCCTTGGGGGAACAAGGTGCCACTGTATCTCCTACGCTGCTCAATGAAAACAACTGTGCCGCCATTTTGAATGTATATCTGGTCACGGAGCGTGTTGCATACTAGTACTTATAAAAACCGGCCAGCATGCTTAAAGCAATCCCCTCTGACAGGGCTCAAGTCCTAAAAAAAAGAAGTGGGGGGACTCTCCAAATTAGGTGGTGTCACAAGAAGTGACATAACGGCAGGAAGTGACATCACAGCTGGAAGCTACATCACATGTGCAGCAGATCTATCATTTGCATGTATTGCAAGATTTAACAATTGAAGCTGCTCAGTACTTAGGCCTGTGACTTAAGGTCCCTGTATGGAGGAATTTAGAGCCCAATTGTGGATGAAGTTTGGCGTACAACTACATTAGTCAAGCCATCAAGTGCTGTAAGCGAGGCATACTAAAACACGGCATGCCAAGTTTTAAGGATGCTTATGTGTAAGGCCCCCCGTTTTCACAGATTTTTTACAGATAAATACAGGCAGAAAATGTGTTTTCTGTCTGCATTTATTTTTAAAAGTGGACAAATACGCATTTTCCCGCTGTGCGCTAAAGATTCGCAAATCCCGCGGTTCATGACGAGCTCAGCTCGTCATGAGCGTACGAGAGGTGTACTTCATGACGAGCTGAGCTTGTCATCAGCGTCGAAGGGGTTAAGTGACTCTCCGTGCTGTCTTTCATGAATTATAGGCCAGCAGCTGGACAGCATGGAAAATTGGAACACCTCATATTATTTCTCTTCAGTTTTTCTTTCTCGCCTCTCTACATTTCCCTCCTCACCGCATTTCACGGGCTGCATTATTTGTAGTCTCACGGGCAGATTTACAAGGCTCTTGCGCCAATTTCTTTTTTTTTTTTGTTGTATTTTTTATTTTTTATTTTTGGAAAACCTTTATTTATGCAAAAAGTGTACACAGCTATTCAGCCGAACATCCCGGAGGCACGGCAGCACAATAGAAGCACAAACTTTTCAGCACACACGGATCATAGTACTGGATACATGAGGTTTAATTTATGTTTTAAAATCAGGATAGGGTCGAATAAGACGAATGAAAGTCACATATGAAGTAGAGAAATAGGAAAGAAAGGGGGAGGGAGCAGGCGCCAAATTTTAGAACATAATCATCGAATGAGCGGGTCAAATAAGCGAGTCCAACACTGTAAACAAAATCAATTAAACGTGCCAATCAATATAAGCCTGCATACCGTCACTATGTTCACCAGGCAAGCGCCCGCCCATTGATGTCGATGACACAGTAAATGTAGAGGCACGGGTTACGACATATCCATGAGATTCCAAAAAATTAACCAGATTCACTGATCCCAATCCCAGAAAAAAGAGAAAGTAAAAGGAAAGCCAGAAAACGAGAAGAAAAAAGGCCATAGAAACAAAGAACGGAAAAATAATAAAACCCCTCCCCCCCCCAATCCCCCACCCTGCACCCCTGCAGATGGCTACGGCCTACCCCCCTAGCAGCGTGCCGGTCGCCCAGTATCCAAAACCCGAAATATAGTAAGAATATAGAGTTATAAAAGAAAGGAAAAGAAAAGAAAAGTAGAGGGGGAGAAGAATATCACACATGCCCCCGTTCTCACTACCCCCGTCTGAAACGCACAACCCTAGTCTTGAATCCAGCCAACACTCAAAGTTATGAACAATATCACACAGGGAAGACGTCTGACACCGTCCCACATCCCGCTATCAATAAAATGGCGGATCCCTCGTCCTTCACACACCCCTTAAATCAAAACCAGGCCAACAGTCTCACCCTTGACCCCTGCGATTTTTCGTACGGAGTCTATCAAACGGTACCATCACAACTCCAGGAGAAACCAAAGTCCTAGGCAGTTCATGAACCGGTATTATGAGCCCGAACAAACTCCCCAGTCGTCCGCAGTCATCCGCCGCCATGACACTCGCCTTCGTCAGCCAAATGTTCGAGTATCCCGATCTCCACCGCCATGAAAGAACCACTCGGGCGAAAAACGAGATCAGCATCCGTCGAGTCTTGTTATCAGTAGTCCCAGGGAGGGGCAGTTCCGTGAACACCACATTAGACGGTTGCGTCGATATTGGCGGACATTTCTCCAGATCAACAAGTCCGCTAGCACTCTGTGGTCTGGGCAATGGTGTCGAGGCTTTGTCATAAGTGGGGTCTCGATCATCCGGGTCCGCGGGTAGCGTGGGAAAAACTGCTAGCCCAAAGTCTCCAGACAGATCAGGGTCCGTACACGATCGTTCAGTTACGATGTTGCCAGCGATCGTATTGTATAAAATGGCATCCGTGTATGATGGAAGCTCCCCAATGGCGGCCATTACGGTTCTCAAGGACGGCTCGCTGTTACCCCGCACCGCCTCCACTTGCTCGATTCCAGCCATCTGTGTGTCCCTCGGAGTACACAGTTCCTCCGGGGACAGAAACGTGAGCAGGGAAGGCTGGGACTGAAGGTGCATTTTCAAGCAGTGATAGGGCATCTCGGGCGGGGGCTCCAACCCAGCGTGGGCGCCAGCCGCCGGGACAGGGACCCCCGACCTCACAGCCACTTACAGGATATATACACCTCCGCAGTGTGTACCGAACCAAAGGCACTCCACCAAACTAGGGACATGATACTCTTCAAGTCAAGCGACCGGACCCTGTCTGGGTCCCACGGCCGTTGTTGTTGAACTGTAACCCGGCAGGGCCAGTACTCGAGGTCCCGGCTCACAGGAGAAGTTAGGCCGAGATCTTCCACACGAAAAAACTCCGTCAGTCAGGGTGGTAAAGTTCTCGGGACCACACCGCCAGTTTCAGTAATAGTTGATCCGTACAGGGGTCGGGCGTGAAATCAGGATTTCTGGCAGGATCATCAAGCAACAGACGGAGGTCGGCGGAGCTGAGAGCTTATGCGGCCATCTTTGTTCGCTGCTTGGCTCCTCCCCCTCTTGCGCCAATTTTGCATCACTTTTTTTCCCATGTTAAAAGTGACGCAAAAGTGGCGCAAGGGGCTTGTAAATCTGCCCCACAGTTTTTTATTCCTCGATCCATAAATCTCTTGACTACACCTACCTCCTCGATGAATTTTCCTCCTGTTTTTATTTCCCTCCCCTTTTTATTTCCCTCATCGTTGTATTTCTCCCCCACCCCCGCTCCTGCCACAGATTCCTTGCTTTCTATTCATCAGCTCCCTCTGTGGTGGCTCTACCCAGGCTCACGCCCTCTACTTCAGGCCTAAATCTCTTCACATGAATTCGGAATACTTTCAAAGGTTTTATTGTGGTGCTGAGGGTCTGCAACGCAAACAGAAGGCGCCCTCTTTCAGTTCCAGCAAGGTGACTGCATTGGAGAGTGATAGATTTCCTGCACGCACTGGCAGTTTATCACCTGTTTATTAAGTGTCACCTTGTGCATCTGTGCGGTCAGAGAAAGTCGTCTGCAGGGCGCATTCAAGTTTCTACATTGCTGTTTGGGTTTTTCTGGTCCCATTCTTTCCTCAAAACGGAGTTTCAAAGAGTTGCTAGGTATGCAGATGCAGGGACATTAAGGAGTGAAAAAAAACAACAAAGCCTCATGCCACTCGCTGCCCTTGTCCTATCTACATGGGCCGTGTCTCATCTCCTTCTTTATGGTGCAGGTCCGGGATAGGACTATCCGCTTTCTGGCTAAAGCAAACAAATTGCGCCGTGTGATTCTTACTGCAGAGGGCCCCACAGTCCGCTATGTAGAAGGCGCTACCATTTTGACTCTAGCTCCGGGCCCGGAGCGCGCTGCTAACGAGTAGATTTTACCACAGCTAGATGCCTCAATAGTGAGTTCCCCTGCATATTTTAGTAGCCTGTACATTTTGTGCTTCTTTTAAGTCCGTAGCTGTCTTATGCGCATTTCTGCAGCCGATAATGATTTCGGCCAGAGGAGCTGCACTATTGTGCAGCCATCTCGTCACGTGCCTTCTAGCACCCCCGTCATTGCTACATTTTAACAGGAATTGATCTCTTATTCTCTCTTCCACTGCTGCCCCAAATTTGCACATAGAGGCACGTTTTCTATTACTAGTGCCTTATTCCTCCACTTTTTCCTCTTTTCCTTGCACTCTCGATCTGAAGTGGTACCTCTACATTATTGTACTTGTACATGGAAGATAATGTCTTGCAAGTTTGAGAATGCACGTCTCAAATTCATTCAGATTTTGTTCTTTTCGGGCATTAACTCTGGTAGGTTCTCTAACACTTCCTTCCCCTCTCCTGCCAGCCAATGCAAGAGCATTAAATACTTGTGTTCTGCACTAAGATTAGTACCACCCACTCTTGCTTAGTTCCTAAAGATCTTTTTCCATTTGTTCCATTTCTCCGCAGACTATCCTGGGCTATTCAAAAAGAGTTGTGGGGGTGTGAAGTTCTGTATGTTGACCTACAATCTGTTTATGCAAAACATTCAAGCCCTGTGGAATACTGAGGAAATAACAACAATTTCAATAAATAATTGTTAACTGAACGTCAAAATCGGGGAAAAAAGAAGGAAATGAAAAATAATCCATCACAACTGTGCATTTGCTTACTATATTCGTACTTAGCGTTGGTGTGCCCATCACCATTCAGACCATGTTCTCAATTTTGAACTCCTGACCAGTGACAAACGTTTTTCAGGTAGGAGTGCTTATCACCACTCAAAATACCTCACGAGTGGCAAGCATGAATCAATGCGTGTCCATCAACGTTTGATAAAATTGCAACAGGCAGGCTTTCTTAAAGTTCAGTGAGTCTGTCAGCAATTTCACCAACAACAGGCAGGATTTTCACAAAGCGGGGTGTGTCTAGCACAGTTTCCATTCTTTCTTGTAAAAAGCTGGTCCAGCCTTCTACCAATGCCAATACTCAACTTCATAAACTTAAAACATGGCTTCCATGACTTCTCTGTTTGTGAAGAAATAAGAGGAACCCCTTGAACCCAAAGGAATAGGGTACTATGCAATTATGTCACAAAAAAGGGTATCCTTTGGACAATATTATGACCTACAGAAACTATAATCTACATTTAATCCAAATCCCACTCATTCAGTTGAGCACCGTACATACACGGGAAGCATGACCATATATCCCAGATAGATAATCTAGACAACTTAATTTATGAAAAAGTATAAATCTATTTCTTGATTTAAAAACTCATGGGATACACAATTTTAAAAAAGGTAGACATAATCTATAACACTGTGATTCACCTAAAAACTAGCATCAATTCAAATGTCACAGATGTTTTTTACAAATTTATAAACGGTTACATTAAAAAGAGAGTACAGATAATAGACCAGAACAGTCTGTCATTTGAGTAGTACACATACGTGATGAGCAGTTACTCAGGCTGAAACCCGGTACTTTTCTATTTGCTAGGTACTCATAGGCTTTAGCCCCTTCACGGATTGTGTTTTTTCCAAAAGCGTGTCAACTCCATTGTTATCAAGCCACAAATTGTGACTCTAATTGTGAATAGATTTATACTGGATCTGTTAAAAGCACCTGTGTGATGAAACACAAATATCAATAAACAATCCTGGGAAACAACATGGTTTCAGCTCTCGTAGTGCAAAAAAACACATGTAACATCGTATCTCATATATCGCATCCTATTTGAATTCAGTTATCTCTTATCAGTTATTTCCATTACTTCCAATGTACAGTTTTTGGGAAACCTACTAGAAGAGTCCCCGAACCCTTCTTACACATGCATACTATAATGCTCCTCATTGCTTATAGACATTTGACATTAAAACACATTTTAAAAAAGGGCATAACTGTTAACGATTATCCCTGGGTATATATGCCGGCCTTCCCTCATACTTTTAAGAAAGAGTCCCACATATTAACTACTGGCTCGATCATCATTCACAAATGCTTATAAACAAAATACACACCACTTCCACTTCTATCGTTGAACGTACAAAACTATTTGATTCAATCATTGCTGTCAGCCCACCTCACCTCATGCTTGAGAAGGCCACTCTGATTTAAAGAAATATATATAATTTATGAGTGTATGGGGCAGTTGCCATAGTTTGGGAAAGGTACCCCTTTATGAAAAGTAGGTCTGGGAGCAGGGGGAAAAACAAACCTGAATATAGTCACAAGGAACAAGCTCCCACCCGACCTCTATTACTTTACTAGTTAACTCTCTCTAAAACTGAAAGAGTCTAGGGCAACATCCAAAGATTCTCACATTGATTTCTTTAAATATTTTTTTTCCTTTGACTTTATTTGTATATATTTGTTGCAAAAATAGATTTTTTCCACATATGATTATTTATATATTTGTTTTCAAGTACATTAATTTATATAAATGTATGTACTTTTTTTCAAGTACTTTAAAATGTACTTGAAAAAAATGTATATAAATCATGTGAAAAAATCTATTTTTGCATCAAATATATACAAATAAAGTCAAAGGAAAAAAATATTTAAAGAAATCAATGTGAGAATCTTTGGATGTTGCCCTAGACTCTTTCAGTTTTAGAGAGAGTTAACTAGTAAAGTAATAGAGGTCGGGTGGGAGCTTGTTCCTTGTGACTATATTCAGTATGGGGCAGTTGCCTCCTTCTTCCTACTGGATTTCCAGTTGGGTGGTCTATAGTATATCTATGGAAATAATTATAGCTCCATTATTATAGCCGGAAATACTCTTATGTCTTGTTGTTATAAATGTTAATATAAGCGTCTAGACCTCCAACGCATTGCTAGGAGACTGGGATTAAAGCATAAAATCACCTCCGACGTCATTCCACCTATTTTCCACGGGAAGGTGGGTTTGCTCCTTCCCACAACCCCTTATAGTTTCTTTTTTAAAGGTGACTCTGCATACGATTCAGATGACGTGCCCTCGCGCACAGCATTGATTTTACGTATATGGTCGCTCAAATGTCTCTCAGCATGAAACGCAAATACATTTCTTGCATCACTTCCCGTTTCACGCATCACAGACAGGACGTGTATTTATTTATGTTGTTGTTGTTGTTGTTGTTATTATTATTATTATTATTATTATTATTAATAATAATATTTTTCCTTTTTTTTTTTTCTCTCCACCTCTCCCTCGCTGTCTCCCTCTCTCCCTTTCCTCTCTTGCACCAGGAACTCCTCACCTCCAGTGATGGTCCTAGGCTAGCTTAATGTCTCATCAAAATTAAAGTAAACCTTTACAATCTGCAGGAGTCCGTTGAAGTGTTACACTTCAGGCTTTGTTTACTGTTTACCATCCTGAGTTGACAGTGATATTGAAGATGAAAGGTAGTGCAGGCAAAACATTGAAGATTGGAAGAGTAGTTGATTAACACCCCAGCTGGCTCTCCTTTCAGATCCCAACTTCCACCCCAGTCCTTGAGCACAGTCCGAACCCCAACATTCTAGTACAATGATGGCATCTCATTACCATTTTTTTATCATGAGATGCCCATTGGAGACCATATTAGTCCTGTTGGCCACACATAGAATTAAATCACTTTCTTTCACCACAAATTTGGCATCTTCATTTTCATTCCCCCTGCTTTCTATCTCCATCATGCAAAACTCTGACTGTTCAGCCACTTTAGCTACTTCAATGGCGTCTTTCAGAGATGGATTTGTAGCACCCCAAAGCCTTTCTGGCATTTTATTTGCTATTGCACTGTACTATTAGTTGGCCGTGTATCAATTCATCAGCCATTGTGGCAAATTGACACTTGATAGACTTTTCCCTTACCTTGGACACAAAGCCGTACACCAATTTGCCCTCTTTCTGTGGTTGAGTGTAAAATTGTGCCTATCGGGTGCTTCCAAATAGTTTTCAAAAATATTTATCCATCCAATAGGCGGTTTCCTTGTTCAAGTAAAAAAAATGGTATTCTTCCTGAATAATTTGCTGCTTCCATACTGAAAATTAACTGTAATTATTGAAATCAATAGTCCCTTAACTGTTTCCACTAATCCAGGAGTAAATACGCTGTCAGACCTGCTTCTATAGCCACAGAAAACTGCAGCCCTCTAGGCTTTAGGCAGTTTTTATGACAATTCCAGGAATACTATGATGTGGGGTGGAGAGAAGGGAGCTCAACGCCACGCCAAACACCGTCGTAAGGAAATCTCTCAAATGAAGCAGTCTTTCGAGAGCAAGTCTCCTCTGTGGAGAACGTGTGAGCACTCTGTTCTTTAATCCTACCGGGAACATGCTGCAGTAGTGCGAACTCAGCATTGCCATCACGCTGGGAGTAGTTGGAGTTCTCAATCTTTATGGCAGCACTATGCAGAGGTGAGATCACTTGCCCTCGCAATGGGAATAAATGAAGTCCTAGTAAGTCATGGACCCGCCCGAGGAGATTAGTGTTCACTCTTGCTCCTGCTCTCTACGTGTTTATTGAACACAATATAGTATTTCTACACATACTCCTCCTCCGCTTGCTCACACTGCGTACTATACTTCGAGCAGAGAGGCCAGTTGTATCAGTGAACACTGGCATATAGTTCACCACACAGAAGACACGCAGTAGATTCCACATCCACAAGGCTGTTCCTGGGGCTGCGGCGGTACTTGTTGCCCACTCTTGTAAAGGAACAGGATTTTAGTGTCTTTCAAAAGGATTTATTGCTGGAACAGCCACAACGTGGTCCTTCCTCACCAGCTAACACCAACCGATTCGCTTCGAAACCCACTCTAGGCAGGAAAATATCATAATGAATATTACATCACCAACATTCTATTGAATAGAGAATACACACTCCTCTGCGGAATATAACTGAAAACATTTGGAGCCAGCACAAGATTGCGAAGTCACGTAAGTTTATTACATCTGACCGGGAGAGAATCCAACAGCGAACCACCCATTATAGCTTTGTTCTGGAGCCTGGACTCCGGAACACAAAGAACATTCTATGGCTGCAGCTAGATCAGAATACAACACATCTCCCTCCTCCTCCAATAAACCAACAGACCTAATACAAAACAGAATAAAAAACAAATACATTTCAAACAAAAGACATTTTCCAAACACTGACTGATACAATCCAAAATGTGATTAAATGACACACAGCAATTAAAAGAATATAATATTTACAAGCATAATTTAAAATGTGAATTACAATCATTTCATCACATAAATAAGATTTTAAATACAGATGTGAGATATTGCATCACAAAATCATCAATCTTTCACGGTGTGATCTCTAAGAATTCTAGACGTGTTTTTCTTACTCAAATCGGTTCTGAATTCATGATCCGGTTTACTTAGATCTTTCTGTTCTTTCCTCAATTGAGCTTTCACTATTTTTTTATTACACACATTTCCATCGCTCAACAAAAGTCTGCATTTATTTTCTTTCTTAACCTGAAGTGGTACCAAATACTTAGACAGTCCTTAACTAACCATACAGCCTTTCCTAACTCTGACCCAATCACATAATCACCATTCTTGGTAGCAACACCTTCCAACATCGTATCACTCATTCCAATGTGCCCATCATGTGCCAGTCTAACTATTCTTTCCCTTAGTACCGAAGGTACCACCAGTAAATCACCTCATCACTCCATTATCAATTGCTAATTCCTGGCTCACCTGTCGGAAACACTCTGCATCAAAAGATACACTCCCTTTGATAGGCCAGACTTCACAGAGATATTTTCCAATTTCACTGAACACGGTCTCCTTTTATGGCATCCAACTATTCTTCATGGGATATCCTGCCTTTGGTTATAACCTTCATAGCTGCCACCAACTAATCTTCATCCTCACACACTATATCAGACACAACCCCTGAAGGCAATCTCGACAAACAGTCGGCCAGCATATTTTCTTTTCCAGGGACATACTCCATACGGAAATTGTATTCTAACATTCCCATAGTCCATCGTGCAATTCTTGGAGGTGCTGTCCTTCTTCCACTTGTTGAGAACACCTCTATCAGAGGACGATTGTTAGTCATTACAGTAAAAGTAGTCCCCCACACATGTTCTGAAATGATTGACTCGCCACCACACAGCCAAAGCTTAACGCTCTACATAGGAGTAGTTCTTTTCTGCATCTTGCAAAGGTCTTGAGACCTAAGCATTTGTTATATCTACACCATTTCTTTGTTGTAATAGCACAGCACCCAAACCCACCAAGCTGGCATCAGTGTTTACTACGATCATATCATTGGCGTCAAAAGATTTAAGTTCTGGTGCTGTGGCAATGTTTCTTTTTAAATTCTTAAACTCATATTCACAATTCTCACACACTCCAGTCTGTTCCCTCAGCACCTGATCCGGATGATTCGGATCCATGCAAATCCCCAAGTCCCTTTGGTGAGGTCACCCCAACAAACAGGAACCCTCCTTGGCAAAATGCACTTTGAATAACACCAACCGCTGCTGAATTTCAGGTTGGGCTTCAATAAAACCCAGTAATTTGATGGGTTTGTTTCGATACGCCACCAAGCTCACATCGGGCTTCCTCCGAATATGTTGTGGAAAATATTTGAAATATTCCTCTTCAATAAGGGTGTACCTGGCACCTAGGTCTGCCATCATTCTCACCACAACACCATCCGTAATGATGTTGCAAAATGGACTCTCCTCACTAACTTTCCCGATTTTGGTGAATCTCTAAGATTACATGCTGTTTTACATAATCATTCCTTGTTCCCTCTATCACATTCACACTCCCTGTTCTTCCTCGATACATTCTTGTGAAATGCCCTTTACATCTGCACTACCTGCATACTTGTCCCGTGGCTGGACACATCTCCTCAACAGTTACATGACCTCTGTAGCCACCTCACATTTTTCTTATCTCCAAGTCTTTTGTTACGAACTTCCATTTCTTTCCTTGGTTTGTACGTCTTTCTGGACGGCTTCAACTTTTTCTTCCGATTTTTGTTTTTTTACTCCTTTAATCCTTCATCTGTTATTTCCACTCTTTTCATTAAGTCAGCTATTTCAAGAGTTTTTTTTTTTTAATGTTGTAAGTCGTTTATTGCACATTTTGCGAGTAACTATACAAGGTCACGCCTACAACCTCAACAGGCCGGCCATTTACATAAGTAACATTTGTTGGGTGCCGTTTGGTGTACACAGCCATTTAGCCGACATCCATTGGACCGGCGGTGCAGTAACGATCAATACAGACATGTTAATACAGTGCATCACATTTCTCACTGCATATGTTTACACTTGCATTTTACTTTTTTTTCCCTTATTCGGAACTTTAAGAACAGTAAACAAAACAAGAAACCCTCTTGACTACAATCACTGTGTCACAGCATTCTCCCTCCTTATTCTAATGTTGCCAAAAATTACGCACTTCTAAGATATTAAGATTACAAATCATTCCATTGATATTAGTCGTTTCCGGCCACCAATTGCACCTGCAGGTAATCCCTTAGATACGTCCAGAAGTCCCTGGGACGTGATCCAGCCGGCAATTCCTCTTCATAAGTAGCTAGTGTATCCCGACAATATGTCAAGTCTGTCAGCCAGTCTTTCACCCTCGGTCCCTTTTTCACGTTCCAATGCATTGCCACCCTTCTTTTAGCCATTAAAAGAGCTATCACACAAAACTTTCGCTTTTGCGCTCTGAGCTGCGGGACAAGACCCAATAAACAGGTCAGGATCGTGCACTCAAGTTCCTCTCCAAGCATCTTACTGATCTCTTGCACCACCTTCTCCCAGTACTCTGCCACTAACTGGCATTGCCAAGCTAGATGTATGAAGTCTGCGTGTTCCTGCCTACATCTCACACATCTCGAATCGTCCCGCAACCCATATCTGTGGAGTCTTTCAGGCGTGTAGTACACCTGGTGTATATATTTATAATGTATTATCCTAAGGTTTCCATTAGGCGTCAATCAGCATACTGGTGAGAGAACATGCCGTCTCCCAGTCCTTCTCAGACAGCGCGTTGTTCAGTTGTGTGTTCCATTTTCCCCTCATCCTTTCTGTGTTTCCCCCTATGTCTCTCTGCAAGCTTGTGTATAATCTGGATACTAGGTGTGTGGCTGCAGGAGCCGCCAGGAGCAGCTGCAGTGTGTCCAGTGTTTTGGGTTCCTCCGGGAAATCAGGAAAGTGATCCTTCACTGCTCTCTGTAGTCAGTAATAGTTAAAACTGAATAACAATGTCGGATGACTAATGTAGTGCAGCTTGTCTAATGTTGCTGGGTGATTCTCTAGTGGGAGCTTTGGTGCATAAATCGGCAATTTGCCAGCTGCCTTACCCATCAGCCTCCAAACCTCAATGGTGGTGTTCACTGGATTTATGTCTCGGTCATGTAATCTAGGTCGCTTGTGTGGCAATATGTTAACTAGTGGGATCGGGTCAGTATCTCCTGTTTCCACCGCTACATGAGTTAGAAAAGGTATCTCGTGGAACCAGTAATGTGCGAATTGCGCCTGGGCGCAGAGATAATACAGATACATGTCTGGGACCTTAAAACCTCCCCTCTCATACGGCAGTGTCATTGTTTGTAATTCTATTCTTGCGTGCCTACCCGCCCAGAGTAAACTCAGTACCACTCTGTTAATGTTGCGGAATACTTCCTTCGGAGGTCTAATGGGGATGTTGGCAAATAGATGTAGGAACTTGGGCAGTAATACCATCTTCACAATCGCTGCTCTGTCCGCTAATGATAGTGGCAGTCTATTCCACCGTTTGATTTTATCTTCTAGTGCTGATATCACTCTGACGTAGTTAGTTCTAATTACTTGTTCTGGGTCCCTGTGAAACCGTACTCCTAGATATTTAGTGGGTTCTTCTTGCCACTCTAGAGGGTAATTCATTTTGAACGGGGCAGTGCTGTCAGTCATCGCCAAGACGAGGGACTTCGACCAGTTTATCTGTAGGCCAGAGTGGTGGCCGTATTTAATGTATTCGCGTATTAATGGGTTGAGGTGCTGTTCTGGGTGTTTGACATAGACTACCATGTCGTCCGCATATAATATGTGGATTGGGCGTGTCGGGAGTTGTATGGCTGAATTGTGGTGATGTTGTCTAATTTTACAAGCCAGCGGCTCCAATACTAACGCAAAAAGCATCGGGGAGAGTGGGCCTCCCTGTCTCGTTCCGCGACAAATTTCAATCGGTCCCGAAACATGCTTGTTAACCCGAATACGGGCAGATAAGTTCGTGTACAGCATTGAGATCCACTGTGTAAATATAGGAGGAAATCTCATCCGCATCATTACCGTGTGTAAAAATTTCCAGTCTATCGTGTCAAACGCTTTTGCAGCGTCCAGCAGCACCGCTACCGCTTTGATGTCCGGCGCCAGATAGTGAGCTAGCGCAAAGAGTGTCCTCGTGTTATGTGCGGTCGATCTGTCCGGTATAAACCCGGACTGGTCCGGTCTCACTAGTAGTGTCATTAGTGGTTTAAGTCTCGCAGCCAGTAGGCTTGCTATTATTTTCGTGTCCACATCTATGAGGGACAAGGGGCGGTAAGAGTCACAGTGCTCCTCATCCTTCCCTGGTTTGAGCAGGGCGATTAGCATGGCTTCCCTCATAGACGCCGGCAGAGTTTGCGCCTCGTGCGCTGCTCCGTATAGCCGGACCAGATGTGGTGCTAGAATATCTGCAAAAGTCTTGTAAAATTCTGTCGTGAATCCGTCTGGCCCTGGTGCCTTACCGTTCGGTAAATATTTAATAGTGTCTACAACGTCTTCCACTGTGACTGTGCGGGCTAAGTATTCCCTGTGGGCATCCGATAGCCACGCGATTTCTACGTCTGCCATGTATGTCAGCATGTCTTCCTGTGTCGGTGTGGGACGCGCCTCATACAGTTGACCATAAGAGGCCATGAATTCTCCCAGAATCACTTTGATGTCTCTCGTGACTGTTCCCTCTCGCGTTTTAATCGCTGTGATGTGGTGTTGGGGTCTACCCTTGCATATTTTCTCAGCTAGTGCCCTGCCCGGTCTCCCACCCTCTCCATACACCCTGGCCGTTTTGCGTTTGGTTATGTAATTGAGTTCATCTATTGCAAATTGTTGGTGTTCCTGCAGTAGTGTTTTAATATTCCCCAATAGAGTTATGTCTCTCGTCTGGGCATATTGCTGTTCTAGGGTCTGTATAGCTGTTTCACGTGTTTTCAATTGGTGTTGTATGTCTTTCAGAATGCCCGTGGTGGTACTAATGCATACTCCCCTTATTGTGGCTTTGAAAGCTTCTCATAGTAGGCAGGGATCGTTCGTCGTGGGGTAGTTTATTTCGAAGTAGTCCATTATTGCCTCGTGGATAGTGTCAGTGTAAATTGGGTCTCGCAAAGCTCCCGCATTAAACCGCCATGTGAAGGGCGGAGGGTCGTAGTGTGGTATTTGCAGCGCCAGGAGCACAGGACTGTGGTCTGATAGCGTTCTTGGCAAATGACTAACAGAAACGGTCCATGCCTCTACCTCGCGCGTGCCCAACCAGTAATCCAGGCGTGACCAACTATTATGCGCAGCAGTGATATGTGTTGCAGCTACTTCCCCTGGGCTCCGGGCTCTCGACATGTCAGTCATCTTTAAGTCAGTGAGTGCATCTCGTAGAATCATTCTCGCGCGTGTATGCGGTTCTAGTGTGTTCTGTGATCTATCCAATCCATCTTGTAGTGCAATGTTGAAGTCTCCTCCCCATATTATGTGTTCGATCTGAAGATGGGCTATGGTCTGCCATAATTTTGTAAAGAACCCCGGGTCATCCGTGTTGGGACCATACGTGTTTACCAATGCAAGTTGTCGTTGCCTCACCGTTCCTATGACAATAACGCTTCTCCCTTCGGCGTCCCTATGTACTGCAGAAATCTCAAAGTTTACTCCCCTACGTATTAGAATGCTGACACCTCGAGAGTATGTGGAGTAATGTGAGCTAGTGACTGATTCTGCCCATCTAGCTCCCAGGGTGTTGCCAGTGGTAGGCGCTAGGTGTGTCTCTTGAAGAAATGCAATGTCTACGTGCAATCTATCAAAGTAGGCAAAAATCTGCCGTATCTTCTTTGGATTTCCCAGCCCCCGAACATTCCATGTGATGAATTTCAGTGTGGTGGAGCGTGACATGTTAGTAGGGTGGGAAGTTATTCTGGCGCTTTGTGACAAAATATGGTGGGTGTAATGATTTGGCATCGCTCAAGTTTGGATTGTACAGTGCAATGCTTCAGTTTTCCTGGCAACAATGGAGGTCGCAATGCTTCTCAGACACAGTGACACAGTTCGAACTTCCCATAATTCCCCTCTCCTCCCCCCCTCCCACTTTAGCACCCAAACTTTGCCAAAGCCATCCCTTGAATAGAACAAAACAGTCAATAGAACTGTAATAGGGGCACACCCGCTTGGGGGTGTCGCCAGGTACACACTTCTCCATCCACATAGTGGATGTGGACAGGTGCACATGCCTGTCGTAGATTTCATGTATGTCTGTGATGGGACCACGGCGCCTTCAGCGCTGATACACCGTCGCCCCTCCCGGTCACAACAACCGATCCCTGTTACCCGGACAACCATCACACACGGGACTCCACCCCTTTCTCTTCCCTTGCAGGAACCAGTCATGAAGCAGAACACACAGGAAGTGCACCCTCGCGACCCCGGAAGTTCCTCCCCCTATCCGGAGGCGGATCAAAGAAAAGCAGGAAGAACCAACAATGCGGCGTTCAAGCAGGAAGACTCGTGGCAGGAGACGGCGTGCGAAGAACCCCCGGAGAAGAGAGACGAACCCGAACCAGGAGACGAGGTCTGGTCAGAGGACTGGTGGAGTCCAGAGGAGGACGCTGGAGAGCGGCCACAACTCAAGGACGGAGTTGCGGTGGGCCAAGTGAGTACCAGTTCTGTGTGTGTGTAAATAATAGGCTGTAAATACGACCCTTGTACAGTAGCTTTCCCCCCCTCACGATTCACCACGCACTGGGAATCGAGTCTAATATTGTGTGAGAGTGGCACGATCACAAGTGTAAATAAACCCCTCCCCACCCACCTTCTAGCACCGACTCACCCTCTGCCCTGACCGCGCTGTATCCTCCCCTCTCTTGCCTACCCCTCCCCCTCCTCACGGTCGCTCTAGTCCCAACACACCCGGTGAAGGAAAAGGTCTTATCCTCTGAGCCGGACCGACAGCACTAACGGCCATTTGTTCTCTCTCCTTCCCCCCCCCCCCCCCCCCCTCTGAGGATCCACCGTCCGGGAGCTGATCCGACTACTGCCCACCGGACCAGTCACAGCTCCAGTCAAGACAACCAGACGTCCCTGGACCTTCACCACAGGAAGACTCACCATCCCGGAGCCGGACCCTGCGATCCTTTGTTTTGAACCCTCTTCTCCCTTGTGCCCCAACCTTGGAAACCATACTGTAAAAATAAACAGGCTGCGAGATAGCGCACTACTTACGGCCTCCACGCTTGTTATTCCGGTCCGCCCCCACCCCACGCTCACAGGTGGTGTCAGAAGTGGGATCATCCTGAAGCATGGAGGCCGCAGTGAAGAAACTAGCAGACTCCCAGGAACAGCTCGGAAAAATGATGGAGCAATTCTTGAAAACGGCAGAAGAAGACCGAGGGCAATTGCACGACGTGCTGAAGGGACAGGGTACCGCCCAGGACCAGGCTTTGGGAAAACTCACCGATGTCCTAGGCCAACAACGACCCACCACCTCCCTTCCGTCAGTGGTTCTTCAAAAGTACGTACCGGGGGAGGACCCGGATTTCTTTTTTACCAATTTTGAAAGGCTGGCCCAAGCCGCTGCCTGGCCTCCCGACCGGTGGGGTCATTATCTTGGTCCTTTGCTAACTGGCGAATTACAGGCGGCATACCAACAGGCTAATCTGCAGGGACTGACCCCCTATGCGGACATCAAGACCTGTATCCTTGAGAGACTCGTCATCGATGACGAGACCTATCGGGTACGACTACGCCAAGCCAAAGAGGGACCACAGGAGACACCCCGAGCCCTCTCCTTTAGGATTAGAGATCTGGCGGATCGTTGGCTGAAGTCCTCAACCGCCACTAAGGAAGAAATCCTTTCCAAAATATACCTGGAACAGTTCCTAGCTTCGCTCCATCCTGCCACTCAAAAGTGGGTTCGCCAGCAGGCGCGCCTGACACTGGAGAACGCGATAGAAATCGCCAGCGCATATAGCCGCGCCCAGGACTTTCAGAAACCCAAAGAAGAACATAGTCACAAACCGCAAGCACATGGACACACCCGAGGTCCCAGACCTTTCCTAGCCAGGAAGCCCGATCCTCCCCCTCTATTCCCCTACCCAGTGATGGCGAGACCACCACCTCCTGGTCCTCAGTGCTACAATTGTGGGGGTTACGGACACATTGCTCGGGTATGTCCCCAGAAAGAAGAGCCAATGGAGGTGGGAGTAGTCCGAAACTATGTATGTCTCTCCTCGGGGACCACCCCTCCTGCGTTTCATCGCCCGGTACGTATAGAGGGACACCCGATGATGGCCCTGGCGGACACAGGATGCAGACAGAGCGTCCTTAGACCCCAAGAGCTACCACACCCGGTGGGACCAATGACCGGAACGGTGGCCATCCAGTGCGTACATGGAGACACAAAGGTGTACCCCACGGCCAACATTCAGGTGCAACACCCCCTGGATCACGGAAGCACCCTAACCGTAGGGCTCATTCCTTCCCTACCCGAGCAGGTCATATTGGGCAGTGATTATCATGGTCTTCCTCGCCTTCTCCAGGACACCACAGCCAGCTTGGAAAAGTGGTGGTCGGAAGCCCCTTTTTCCGGCAGTCCTCCACCAGTCGGAGCAGCACCCGTCCGAGAGCATAAATCCAAAACACAGAAGAAAAAGGAGAAAAGGAACTTTTCTACAGCCATGCCCGTGAGGGTAGAGGAACATCCATGGGAAATCGACCAAGAGTTTCGCGCGGCCCAACAGGAAGACCCCATCCTGCAGGACGCCTGGGGAAGGGCCCTGGACCACGAAGATCCGTTGCATGTAGGTCCTCACTTTTATAAAAAGAACGGACTATTATATAGAAAAGGGGGACCCCAACAACCACCTCAGTTGGTCATCCCAGGACCCTTCCGCGAGAAGGTATTGTTCCTCGCTCACAGCCATCTTCTTGGGGGCCACTTCAGTGACGAGAAGACAGGTCAGGCAATCCTGGAAAAGTTCTATTGGCCAGGCGTCCACCAGCAAATCAAACAGTACTGCCGGGCCTGCCCCATTTGCCAGAAGAACAGCAGGTATCGACCCCCTATGGTCCCTCTTCAGCCCCTACCTCTGATAGACGTTCCCTTCAGCAGAGTAGGGATGGACATCATAGGTCCCATGCTCCCCTCCCGAAGCGGCTGTCGGTACGCGTTAGTTCTAGTGTACTACGCAACCCGCTTCCCGGAAGCCATACCGCTCCGCCAGCCCACCAGCCAGAACATAGCGAAAGCATTAATAACCATCTTTTCCCGGGTGGGTTTCCCTAGGGAGATACTTACTGACCAGGGGACCCCCTTTGTATCGGCCCTCATGAAGCAGGTGTGTTCCCAATTGGGCGTGAAACAAATAAGAACTTCCGCCTACCACCCCCAAACAGACGGCCTGGTGGAGCGTTATAACGCCACTCTAAAAACCACCCTAAAAAAACTCCTAGCATTGGAGAGCAAGAGATGGGAGGAGATGCTGCCCCTAGCCCTCTTTGCCATCCGCTGCAAGGTCCAGAGTAGCACCGGCTTTTCGCCATATGAGCTTCTATATGGTAGACCCCCTCGGACCCTGCTGACATGGCCAGGGAGGCCTGGGAGGCAGAACCCGACAGGACTAGACCCCTGCCTGAGTACGTACAGAACCTTAGAACCCAGCTAGGGCAAATAAGAGACATTGTACGACAGAACCTGACAGCAGCCCAAGCTAAACAAAAACATCAATACGATAAAGGCACGAAACCACGTTCCTTTCAACCCGGTAACCTGGTCCTCCTCCTAATGCCCTCCTCAGACCACAAACTGCTGGGACAGTGGCAAGGCCCCTTTTCCGTCCTGAGACAGGTCACGCCCGTGACCTATGAAATAGAGCTCGACCCTGTCCGACAGGTCACCCAGATATTTCATGTGAATCTACTGAAAGAATGGGTGGGACCTGTTCCGGTCCTCATGAACAGCCATCACGAACAGGATCTCCCCTATGAGGTCTGTATGGACTCGGACCTGAGGGACGGGCAGAAACAGGAACTTAGGTTGGCTCTTCAGCCCTTGCAGCAGGTATTTTCCTCCTCCCCTGGCCTCACGTCAGTCATCGAACATGCCATTCTCACAGAATCAGGGAAAACGGTACGTCCGAGGCCTTACCGACTCCCTGAGGCTCGAAGACCCGTCATTAGGGAAGAAGTAGCCCAGATGCTCCACATGGGGATCATCGAACCCTCTAACAGTGAGTGGAACTCACCGATTGTGTTAGTGCCAAAGCCTGACGGATCGGTCCGTTTTTGCATCGATTTTAGGGAGGTTAATAAAATATCCTCCTTTGATACATACCCCTTACCACGCGTGGATGAAATGATTGAGCGCATAGGCAGAGCCAAATATATCAGCACGCTCGACCTTTGTAAAGGTTATTGGCAGATCCCCTTGAGACCTGAAGACAAAAAGAAGACTGCCTTCTCCACCCCAGACGGTCTGTATCAATTCACGGTGATGCCCTTCGGGCTTCACAGGGCTCCTGCCACCTTTAAGCGGGCTATGAATATGGTATTACGACCTCATGCTCTGTATGCTGGGGCTTATCTAGATGACATAATCATCTATAGTGAGGATTGGGACCAACATTTATGTCACCTGAAAAACGTAATACGCTCCCTGGGATCCTATGGGTTCACGATCAACCCCTTGAAAACCACCTTGGCCGCTCAAACAGTGAAGTACTTGGGGTATTTGTTGGGGGAAGGGCTGATCCGTCCTCAAAACAACAAAATCACCGCTATACACTCCCTTCCGTTTCCCCAGACTCAAAAAGAACTACGGGCCTTCTTAGGTCTGTTAGGGTACTATAGACGGTTTATCCCCAGGTTCTCGCAGATCGCAGCCCCCCTAACCGACCTGCTAAAAAAGTCCATAAAAACCGAAGAGGCCCTCCGACAACCACATCCCTCCTTGCTTGATGCCTTCCACCTCTTGAAAAACATCCTACTGTCCCAACCTGTACTCATCAGCCCTGACTATTCACAGCCTTTTATACTCCAGACAGACGCCTCAGAACAGGGTCTAGGGGCGGTCCTGTCACAGAAGGACCCCAACGGAGACGAACGGCCCATCCTTTTCTTAAGCAGGAAACTGTTTCCCCGGGAGAGAAGCTATGCCGTAGTTGAGAAGGAGGCCCTAGCCATCAAATGGGCGGCAGAAAGCCTACGCTACTACCTCGAAGGCCGTGAATTCACTTTGTACACCGACCATGCCCCGCTGGAATGGATGGCCCGTAACAAAGGGCACAACGAAAGAGTTCTTCGTTGGTTCCTTTCCCTGCAGCCCTTCCGGTTCAGGACTCTCCACAGGAAAGGCGCTGATCAAGCAAACGCTGACTATCTGTCTCGATACCCTTGCCAGCCTACCCGATCAAGAAGGACAGCTAGGGGAAGGGGATGTGATGGGACCACGGCGCCTTCAGCGCTGATACACCGTCGCCCCTCCCGGTCACAACAACAGATCCCTGTTACCCGGACAACCATCACACACGGGACTCCACCCCTTTCTCTTCCCCTGCAGGAACCAGTCACGACGCAGAACACACAGGAAGTGCACCCTCGCGACCCCGGAAGTTCCTCCCCCTATCCGGAGGCGGATCAAAGAAAAGCAGGAAGAACCAACAACGCGGCGTTCAAGCAGGAAGACTCGTGGCAGGAGACGGCGTGCGAAGAACCCCCGGAGAAGAGAGACGAACCCGAACCAGGAGACGAGGTCTGGTCAGAGGACTGGTGGAGTCCAGAGGAGGACGCGGGAGAGCGGCCGCAACTCAAGGACGGAGTTGCGGCGGGCCAAGTGAGTACCAGTTCTGTGTGTGTGTGTAAATAATAGGCTGTAAATACGACCCTTGTACAGTAGCTTTCCCCCCCTCACGTTTCACCGCGCACTGGGAATCGAGTCTAATATTGTGTGAGAGTGGCACGATCACAAGTGTAAATAAACCCCTCCCCACCCACCTTCTAGCACCGACTCACCCTCTGCCCTGACCGCGCTGTATCCTCCCCTCTCTTGCCTACCCCTCCCCCTCCTCACGGTCGCTCTAGTCCCAACACACCCGGTGAAGGAAAAGCTCTTATCCTCTGAGCCGGACCGACAGCACTAACGGCCATTTGTTCTCTCTCCTTCCCCCCCCCCCCCCCCTCTCTGAGGATCCACCGTCCGGGAGCTGATCCGACTACTGCCCACCGGACCAGTCACAGCTCCAGTCAAGACAACCAGACGTCCCTGGACCTTCACCACAGGAAGACTCACCATCCCGGAGCCGGACCCTGCGATCCTTTGTTTTGAACCCTCTTCTCCCTTGTGCCCCAACCTTGGAAACCATACTGTAAAAATAAACAGGCTACGAGATAGCGCACTACTTACGGCCTCCACGCTTGTTATTCCGGTCTGCCCCCACCCCACGCTCACAATGTCTAACCCGTATTACCACCTCTGGTCGCTCAGTAATCTCCGCTGTAACACAAAGCATGCAGCCTTCTAGCTCAGTATATTTACAGTACGTTTCAATGTACGCATTATTGGAGTTCACCCCGATCGTTTCCTCCCTCCATCACCCACCGCCCTGTTTAGGCCATGCGGTTACTCACTGTTCAAGTCATGTGGGTGGTGCTAGAGCTCAGCGTGGGTCCGCACAACGGGCTCCACTGCACATAGTTCATGTAAGTTCATCACCTCACATCGCTCGTCTCGTTCCTCTTTTCTCCGTAGATACAATTAGTCTTTGTCCACATCGACGTCTTGGTGGTGTTTGGGCCAACATGGCGCAGTCTTTCACATGGACGTTACGTTGAGGTCTCCGTCAATTCAGTCGTTATCACTTCCTTGGTCCTCCCGTTCTTGTGTTTTTTGTCGTCTTCCCAGTTTTTTTACGTATTCAGGTGCCGCTTGGACAGTGAGGAGGACAATGGGTTTACCTGCATTGGTGATCTTGAGTCTTGCTGGATACAGCATCGCGTATTCAACGCCTAGGTCACGCAATTTCTTCTTTATCGGAGCGAATTCCTTCCTTGCCAATTGTACAGCCATGGTGTGATCAGGGTAAAATTGCAAGGTGTTTCCCTGATGTGTGATGACGCCCCTTTCCCTGGCCAGTCTAAGAACTGTGTCTCTGTCTCTGTAATTTAGCATGCGGACAATTATCACACGTGGCTGTGCCCCTGGTTTTGGCGTAGGTGCTAATGAGCGATGCACTCGTTCCACAAGAAAGACTGATGATGATTGTTCCGCGCCGAACAGTTCCTTTAACAATCTCTCTACGTAATCCTCCATTTTGCCCGTGTTTGTGGACTCCGGCAGGCCCACTATTCTGACGTTGTTGCGCCTGGACCTAGCTTCTTGATCCTCCACCTTGGCGCGCAGTAACTCTACTGTCTTTTCCAGTCCGCTACATACTTTGGTAGTGGTCGCAGATTCGTCTTCTACCCGCGATATCCGTTGTTCCGCCTCTACCAGGCGCTCGCCATGTTTATCAAGTTTGGCGGCCATGTTGTCCACGCGCTGCACCACATTATCCAATTTGTTGTTCATGTCATGTAGGCTTTGTTGGATAGCCCTCAGGAACTTCTCCATACCTGTCCCATCGCATGTCTCGCTGTCTCCCTCTGTGTCTGACGTTCTCGCGGTGCTTTGTGGTTGCTTTTTCGCTTCAAACTGCAGTTTAGTTTGTTGCTTTTCTGGCTTTCCCATTGCGTTGGAGCGTGATGGGGGCGTTTCGCTGCGTTTTGTCTGCAGGGACACTGTCCAAGTCTCTTGGTGTTTGTGATTGACGGTTCCTCGGCGTATTCGAGCGTTGAGGGCCTGTGTTATTCATCTGCCTCACATTAAATGCAGTGGGGTAATGCGTCAGTTCAGTAGTAGAATTTCTCGATAGTCCTCCGTGGTAAGGTGCCTCTCTAGTAGTCCTCCTTCTGCGCGTGGTATGCTGGGGTGGAATATTTCAGCACTCGCATGCTTACGTCGCTAAGTGGTACAACTTTGTGGCTCGCGTGGAAACTCTCGCATGCCTATTACCCAAATTTCAGCACTCGTTCCTACTGCACTCCACTTGCATTCGTACGCTGATCTATTCAGGGGCAGTCGTAGCAGGTCTCTGTGCAAGATAGTAGTACAGCCTCTTCTGCCGCGTCGTTGTCCAGTTAAGGCCGCCCCTCCCCCTCCGTTAGTGTTACTGCAACAGCGTGCTGTGCCTGATAGGCGCACGTTTAGTTAATCTCCTACCAGTCTGTTCGTTCCCTCTCATCAGCGTTGGTCGCATGTGTCTGCTTTCGGGGTCCGCAGCGTCGTTAAGCCCCGGGGAAGTCCCGATGCATGGTCCCGTGCGCCCGTCAGGTTGTGCGTTCCATTGCATCCGCCATCTTGTTTCTCCTGGAATGCAAACCGGTGCTTCGTGTGTCTAGCGGCCGTGGATCCCCGCCGCTGCCGTGATAGGGCCCAGAATGTTGTCGTTACCTTTGGGCAGCTAGCGGTTCGGGTCCGTATGTCTGCTATTGCCTCCGTCAACCATGGGAGTCAGTAGTTCGTAGCGGCAGGATCCGCCATCTTGTCATTCCTCGCTCTCCAGTGCGAATTTTCGGGGATTTTTGGTTCGCTTCCACCTTTTCTCCAGTTCCAGCCGCATCAGACGTTGGATATCTCTTTCCAATATACCGTGTCTACATTTTTGGAGCTCTGTCGGCGGTTTTCACGGGTGTATGTCGCTTTTTCAGGCACCCGTCCGGCGGAGCTGACTCACGAGTCAACCATCCCGCTGTGCACCCTCTAGCGCCCACCAGCCATTTCAAGAGTTAACCCATCTGTGTTAAATAATTTTTCTTGCATCTTGTTGTTTACTTTCAACACTAGTTGATCTCTTAACATCTCCTCTTGAAAGCTCTTATAATTGCAAGTTATTGCAAGTAATCTCAAACTGGCAACATAGCTCTCTACCAAATCCCCAGCCAACTGACTTCTTTTCAAAAACTTGAACCTGTCCACCATTTCGTTCTTTTTCTTTCCGAAATTTGTATGTAATTTTTTTTCAGCTGTTTCATATTAATCTTCTCCATCACTGTCCTCTTCGTCTTCATCTACTACCACAGATAAGATTGGCAAAGGTTTCAGTATATTTCTACTTTCTGCTACCAAGCAATGTTTTAGCAGAGCTAACTTTCTGGTAGTAGTGGAGATGTCACCCCCAATGGAGGAGCAGGAAGCATGGAACTTATCTTGGTTTGTTAAGACACCAGTGGGAAGCTACAGTGTCCACTTAAGAATCGTGGGGGCCCTGCGCAAGATGTAGTTTGAGGGGCCCTGTACAGAACTCATTTGAGTACCCATTCCCTGCTCATTCAAACCAACACAATACCAAACAATACTAAATTAAATGTTCAACGTTAGTGGGGGGTCACACAAAACAGCTGAAATATCTTGCATGGAACCCCAAAAATCCTTCGGATTACATTGCGTAGAGAGTCACAGGTAGTTGAAAAGGGAGAGGGGTTTATCTAGAGAAACTGAGTTCAAAGAGAGAGTTCACTTTCAAGGGAGTGATCCTTGGAAGCTTGTGGCCCTAGGTAATTGCCCACTTTGCTAATGTCATAAAACATTTCTGAGAAGGTATAATAAGACATTCCTCATGGAATTCTATCCAGAGTAACGTATACGGTCTAATCCGGAGTAAGCTGTTATGCATTAAACTGAAAAAAAGAACACTGCCAGTGCTTCATGGCTGAGCCCTCTGTGGTGAAGCTCCCTCGTGGTGTACCTCAATTGAGCAGACCCAAGAGGAGTGTAGCACCTGGAAAGAGAATTTTCATCTGGCCTAGAACATAATAAATCTGATTCCCAAATTCATTTAACAAACTCAGACCTCGTATAGGTATAGACGTGTGTCCAGAGCAGCAGAGACCATCTTCTCGCAAAGCGCACAAGAGAACCCTATTGACACTGCATCACTTCCGAAAACAAAACTGTTGCCGAAAGCGGTTAACTAATGGTTTATCTTGGAGCTGTACTGCATACGCAGATTAAGCTGAAACTTAGAGTGACAATAGAAAGAGACCAAAATCGAGGAAGGCCCGAACATGTTCAAAATACAGTCACTCTAGAACCGTTTGTAGGACAAAAAGCTCTTCACACCAAACATATAATTGGAGTTTTAAAAATACAGATAAGCTAGGCAAGATCTACAGAGAGACTCCATCAAGAAATCTACGTTTGACAACCATCAACTCTACAAGCACCCCATCACTTCTTCAAAGCAAAAACAGAATCTACTCTGTCACCCCATCACCTCAAGATCATTCAAGCAAATGCTCCTTGTCAGCCTTTATGCGTAGGACTTCTTTGAAGTGAAACAGCTGGGAGAGAAGATCAAGGCAACCCATCTTTAATTGAACCCGGGTCCTTGCATGATGAACACCTTGCTACTCTTGCCTCCTACTTAAAGGATATGATGAATACCTTCCTGTTGGAAGGTGCAGTATCCAATGCTGTCAGCCTGTCATTTCATGCCTACATTAGAAACACAAAGAAGAGGACCGATAGAACAATATTTGTTTGGTCCTTCTACTTCTGTCTATATGTTTCCAGTGCTTGCTGGTGACATTTGAAAGTGCTGAGGCGTAAACGTTGGGCATTAGATTTATACAGCGAGCGACGTGAACAGGTTTAATAGACAAACATGGGATCCAGGGTGAGTCCCTCTCCAGAGGAAGAAATGAAAAAAAGATTGCCAAATGGTACATTTCATTTCAAAGCAAATGAATGTAGCGATAAAGTAAGGCTTATAAAGAAGTGGGAAAGTATAGTCTTGAAATATTAGAACTTTAAAAACGGCCCAATATCTTACTGCATTAATATGTTGAGCAGTTAATGTAATGTGTAAACTGTACGGCGTGACCGGTTTTGCACTTTAAAATATATGCTTGCCCACTGTCTTGTACTGCATACAGCATTAACTTTGGAAACAAATGGTCTAACCACCAGGCTTTGGGAAGCACCCACAGCTGCTGGATGCAACCAGTCCTATAGAAATATGTGCAGACAGGTATTTAAGTGTGGTGAAAAAAGTAGGGGATCTCTATAAAGTAACATGTCAAATTTCTGTGATTCCCATAGTGTGCCAATCGACCAGTATAGTTAGCATGATGAGGGGTCTCAGCACAATATACATAACCCAACTTTAGCTTGCAAACACTTACCATTACCGAGAACAAGGCACTGGATCAGACTTGCTTGCATCCACTTTTGCGTACGACGAAAAGATGGGATCTACGCCTTGGAATGGTGGATGTCTGAAGTCACGCAGGGATGAAGTCTCCACCCAAAACCAGGACACTAATTGCATCACTGGCCCACAGAGTGCATGCTACCATAGACCCAATAACAATGAAGGGCTTTTAAACAGAAAGCCCTGTGTCCTGCATATCAGTTCCAAAAGTTGATTTACTCTCTGGCTTCCGTCTCCTGCTTCAGAGCGAGACGGGGCAGTCGGCCTGAAACAGACAGCCCAACCCAGACTTAAATACATCAATTTACTTAGAGATACGATCGCATCTCTAAATAAATTGATCTAATTAATACATAGTTATGTAAATGTGTAGGAATTTCAGAGGGGCGCAACCCCACAGCCCTAATGGAGAAACCGCCCTGGTATGATTCATGTCTCAAGTTGCCCATATGATTTGAATGGCATTTCATCAGGGCTCAAACTTGTGTTCACCCTACCCTATGGGGATCTACACTGTGAGATTCCCTACTGTATATATGACATACAGGCCAACCCTCCCATTTCAGGCGAAGACTAACCATTTCAAGGCTAGTCTCCCGCTTCCCCATTCCTGCATGCAAAAACCTGATTCGTCTGCGGGCTTCAGCTGTCCGGGACTGGTCTTGTGTGACTCATGTCACACACGTAAGATCTTCAAGTGGATCCCCACGAATCCAGGAAATGGTCCCCAATGCGCTTGTCGGCAGCAGACTCTTACTACGGCAATGCACTATATGCTGGCACCACCCAGAAACTCCCCAAAAATTGCAGACCTCCCAGAACACCTCCACCAGACTCCTCCTGTACATCCCACGGCACAACCACATCACCGGCCACCTGAGAGACCTTCACTGGCTACCTGTCAACAAAAGAATCACCTTCAAGCTTCTCACACACATCTACAATGCCCTCCGCAACTCCATACCTCAACCACTGCCTCTTCTTCTACACTCCGTCCAGGCAGCTTTGCTCCGCTCAACTAGCTCTGGCCACCTGCCCACAGATCCTCAAGACCACGGCTGGAGGAAGAGCCTTCTCCTACATCTCTGCGAAGACTGGAACAGGTTGGCAGCTCTAGGACACATCTGACTGAAACGTCTACCAGATTCCTCTGGATTTCCATGAGAACCTTACCTATTCTTGGCAGGGTTAACCTGGCCCTATTCATGTGAGTTGAGTTCTAGGGTTTCGCTACTAACTATTCAAAAGTGGTGCGCTGATATATACAGTAGAGGAACTCAAATAGTATAGATCCCCATAGGGTAAAGTGAATATAGATGTGAGCCCTGATGAAACTCCATATGACCCATATGGATGATTTGAGGCGTGAAACATGTAGAGAGACCACCGAACAAATAATTTTCTATTGCTCCTCTTTTTGTTTTTACTCTTGGCATGAATTCCCATGGAATAAAGCAGATGCATGTGAATTTACAAAGTCCATTTTAATCTTCGCTAAATTTACAACACCGAATCGTCCACCAAATCACCTATGCACAGATCGTGGTTATGAGCAGTGAAAAGAACTCCCATTTAAAAATTGACCCCTTCTAATGGGGTAAGGGGCAGGCTAGGCTAGGCTAGTCTGTGCAGTGCCTGCCTAGTGTGGAGCTGACCCAATGATGAAGAAAAAACACCTAAGAGGGTGGGTGTTCAAACATCCTAATTTGGGATGCCCCACATATACTGATATAGGACACGAGGTGACCTCAAATTAGTATTCCTTTGAGGTTAACATTGAGGAACATCACATCTTGTTGATATTCTTAAAGCCTATAGATTTTAGTCCTACTTTATATAATACAAAATGCAGAGTGGCAACCTGATGGCTCTAGTAATTTATTACGGTACAAACCTGTAAGTTTTTGATTTTTGTGACATTGTATTTATAAAGTGCCTGCAAGGGGGTTCAAAGGTGCTATGTAAAAATATTATCACCTCTTGGCTACTTCCCTTCACTAATCTCTTTGCTGTTCTCAGGTTGACCAACCCCATTGGTCTGTAATTCGGTCTGCATGGAATTGCCAAGCAGCACTTTTTGTGCTTTTAGGCTCCAAGAAGCCACGCCTTGAATTAAAAGCAAATATACTAGCATAGTTTGAAGCTTGCAGCCATTGTAGGTTTACTAGTACCCCCTTACTTCCTTTAAATGTTTTGGCTCTTAAATCGCAATGTCATAGGTCTTGAAGATGGCAGTCAATTGGTTTGGCCTTTCATTCGCAACAGAATACAGAAGGAAAAACCTGGATTTTTATTTCCCCAGTAAAGCATGTGACTTGGGCTTGCTTGTAGCTCGCCACATACCCATCCTTGTATCTGATGTCACTAACCATGTCATGAGTGATGTAATATGTGAGTTCTTAAGCAGTGCCATGCGTGGGCGTGAGTTAGTTAAAGCTCAGCTAAATATAACTGCAGAATTTTTCTAGTTTGTACGAGTGAAACCTGAGCCTAACTATGTCTCTGTAACCTTTGGTATTTCAGTGAATTTCTAACTTTTTTTTAATGCTAATTCCTAACTATAACGTCCCTGTAACCGTTTGCTTTTTTTTCAGTGAATTTGTAGGGTTTGCAGTCTGGTGGGGAAAGTGGGTCGGTCCTCCAACCAGCTCTCAGGAATCCTGCAATGTTAGACTTACAGGAGGTACCAGGAGGGTTTATTGGCTCCCAA
Organism: Lissotriton helveticus; assembly: GCF_964261635.1. Lineage (NCBI taxonomy): Eukaryota > Metazoa > Chordata > Amphibia > Caudata > Salamandridae > Lissotriton > Lissotriton helveticus. Next base: position 1,309,012,884 of record NC_136059.1, on the reverse strand, counting down.
GGCCACTCCGGAGTAAATTGAATGTAATTCCACAACTAGTAGTGCACCACGAGCTGTGTGTGCAGAGTGTTGGAGAAAGGGAGCGTGTGCGACTTACTGGAGATAACAGGAGGGGTAGTTGGCCGCCAAGGACATCCTTTGGGGCCAACTACCCCTTCTATTACCTCCAGTAAGTCCCACACAGCAGAATTGCTGAGACTTGATGCGCCACGCTTCCTTTCTCCACCAATCTGCAAATGCGCCTCCTGGCGCACTACTAGTAGGGGAATGATGTCCCCTTGGCTATTGAGGGTCCTTGGGGGCCAACTACCCCTCCTGTTACTGCCAGGAAGTCCTACACAGTGGGTTTGCTAAGAGGTTTTTGTGGCCACGCCCCCTTTCCCCACCACTCTAGAAACTTTCCTCCTTGGGGGAAGAAGGCCACTTTACTCATGATGCCCTCCGGAAGCAAGGGGACCTCACCTTCCCACCAACAGTGTGCTGAGAGGCACGTTTGCAGAGTGGTGGAGAAAGGAGGCATGCAATCCGACCACCTCTCAGCAATCCCACCGCGTGGGGCTCACCGGAGTTAACAGGAGGTCTTGTTGGCCCCCTTGGACCGTCAGCAGCCAAGGTGACTTCATCCACCAATCAGGAGCACGCCAGGAGGCGTGTTTGCAGAGCAGTGGGAAAGGGTGTGGGGCCTCAGAGTTGCTGGCATTTTTAATTTTTTGGGAGGGGTTTAGGTAGGGGGCTGCATGGCCATCCTTCTCTGGAGTCTTATGGGACCCAGAGACCCCATCCCCCCCAGGGCCTGACCCTTTAAAAGAAACCAAAAATAATAATAATAAAAAAACAGGAGGTGGGGCCGCGTGACCCCCCCCCTGGGCCTTCTATGTCCCTGCAGACCATATCCCTCTGGGCCTGGCTTCTCCGTTGGGGACTGTGGAGAAAGCCGAAAGGGCCCATGCTATGCTTGCCGGCTCCCAGCCTCCTGCACATGACTCAAAAATTCACAGTATGACATTACTGTGCAGTTTTAATTTAGTTTCTTTCTTAAATTTGACGAAATCAATTGGGAAAGTCTAATCTTTATGTACTCTTAATGGGCTTTGGGGGGGGGGGCAGCCGAACATAGGAAGAATGGGTCAACCCTGGCTACTTATGTGCTATATTTTTCTAGTTTGCAGCTCAGTAAAAAAACCTGCTATTTTGAGGTAACGGTCACCATTTTAAGAAGGTGACCCGGTGGTCGGATGTGCAGACTTGGAAAAAGTGAATTTTCGGTAGTGCTAGGCGGAGGTCTGAGATTTGAAGCAGAGAGGAGGATTTAGTGGAGTTCATACTGGCGCTGGATGAGAAAGGCTTATCTAGGGTTATGATAGTGGGGAAGCTGGCCGGGATTGCATCTATGGGCACTCTGGGGCTTTGCACCATCGGCCGGGGAGCTGGAATGCAGGATGCTAAGGGATGGGCAAGGGAAAGGAGTCGTCGACCACGAATGAGGAGGTCATTGTCAAGGCAAACTTTCGGCAAAGTATTGAGGGCACTGCCGACAATGTGCAACGGGATGGAGGAAACAATATTGTTTTCACTGTTCATGTCATGGATGTTGTTTTGGGTTTCCCCAGTGTCAGAACTGCTGGGAGAGGAGAGGGGTTTATGGGTTGAACTGGGCAGACATTGGGTGTACAAATGGCAGTATAGAGCTGTACTTGCGTCAGTCTAAGATGGATCCAAGAGCCAAAGGTGTTACAGGCATTCACAGTTCAGAGGCTGTGTCCAGTGTGGTGGGTGCACAAAATTGAGGGAGATAAGCAGGGACAATCGGGGAGCAGTTTTTCCTCACGCTAATGGGACGCAGATGTCTGCTTCCCAGCTCCTATGGGTTCTGCCTAAGGTGCTTGGATGCATAGGATGAAGCCCCAGCAGATTATGAAACCTATTTTTTCAGGCTTGGTGCAGCCACAGAGTCTGGGCAGGTGTAGGATTAAGCAGTTGGGTTGGTGGTCTTCTGAGTGCTTTTGCTGGTACAAAGTGGTTGGGGGAAGGGGGATTGACGGTATGAGACATTACAGTTGTATCTCACATATGTTGTTCTTTTCAGGTGGAGTTGGTGGTCTGGGGGCAGTTGAGCCGTCTGTTCATATCATAGGAAATTCCTTTATTAAGTGGGTGGAAAGGCACTACATACAAAAAGGTGAAGGTGCAAACCTCCAGCGTGACCAAAAGCTTTTCTAAAGTTACATAGCACGGAAAAGGTGGTATGAAATCGCGAGTGCTAGTTCATTGTTTAAATAAACTGTTGAAAAAGCATAGATGTCCAGATGTAGCAGTGACTCACTTAAGCGAGGATAACATGGTGGTATGCAAGGGACTGGCTATGTTAAAGGAAATTGTAGGAAAGTAGGATTTACTTTTATGGTTTCCCCCACTTTTTGCTTGATATGATGCTGTTTCTGACTGGTCTGTCTGTGATCCTGCTAATCAGGACCCCAGTCTCTGTGCTTTCTCCCCAAAATTGGTTTGGTAAGTACTTGGGCACATCCCAGATTGGACACTGGTGTACACTTATCAATACCTAGTATATGGTACTAAGGTACCAAGGGCATAGGTACACCAGGAGTCCCCCATAGGCTGAAGCATGTATTATGCCACCCATGGGAGACCACTCAATTTGTAACTAGAGGCCTGCCATTGCAGCCTGTGGAAACTGGTGCTAGCACCACTTATGAAAGATATAGGTTTACCTATATCTAAGGTCACTGTACTTAAAATCTAGAAGTCACTCCTAAGGCAGGCCTTACAATCCTGAGGGTAGGGTGCTCGGTTCGAAGTGTGAGGGTGCCTCTGCATGCGCAGGACATCCCTACAGCCTACAGAGTCCATTCTCCCGGGTTGTAAGTGAGACAGCCATATAACATATAGAGGGGCACCGTGTCATTATGCGGTGACCATCTCAAAACTGTCTGTAACGAATCCTATCATATTTGGTATCAAACATGTTGGAATCATACCCCCACACCATAAAGGGTGTTAGAGGGATGATTCCATGCACAGTTAAGCTCCTTTGTGAGGCCCTCGGTGCTCCCAGTACCAGTCATCCAGACCCGGACAGCAAGCCAGTGCTGCCGTCGGCAAGAGATGTTGTTGTCCTCCTGCTGAGCCAAGCTCGGGAGGCCCAACCCTAAGTAAACAAAAATCATGTAGTCCTCCAGCGCCCTGGTTCTCGGATAAGCTAAAAGAAGAAAAAAGCTTATGCAAGAAACTAGAAAGACTATGGAGAAGAGACTACAATCCCGGCAACAAAGAAAAGTAGAAGTTGGCATTTAATGCATATCATCTATCATGTAAAATTGCCAGGGGAAATTTCACCAAAAACAAGATCTTAGAAGCCCAGTGTCAAGGCTGTCCGAATCTTGATCCTCAGGATTGTGTGATGCTATATGGGGGCCCACCTCTGAATCGACCCAAGTCCAGTTTGCAGTAAGCACAGACTTTTGGGTGCGATTGAGCGGGGGAAAAAGAAGGGAAGGGACTGCGAGGGATGGAGACCTGCAAGGGTGACAAAACACAACAAAGATCAACACCTGCGCTTCCCTACTCTGTCTAGTCCCTCCCTTCGCCTCTCGCCAACTTACACCTACCTGGTAACTAATAAAGGAACCCAGTGGAAGGAGACGTATTCAAAGGAGAGGGCAATGTCTATTGTCTTTCAGACTTCTACCTTTCCTTTTGACTCCCTTTTTCTCTATACTTTTACCAAGGTCTTGTTTCAGGGGGGGTAGTTACTACCAAACCCAGACAGATAAGTCTCGATCTTAAGATAAAACCTGACCCCCAGAAGTCTCAAGCACATACAGTTTTGTTCCGATGCTTCAAAGTCTTTTCAATTCCCAAGCAGTTAAATGTTCACAAAAAAAGCAAGTTCGAAATCCTAATGCAGTCTTTGAACTCCAAGAAATCTGGAAACAGTAGTCAAAGAAAAAGGGGCAGCTTTCGCGGGTGTGTCCACCGCCCTGCACGAGACCAGCCGGTCTCAGCCAACAGAGAGGTCGCACAACCCAAGCGCCTCTAAGTGTGCCCTCCTCCTCTGCACGAGAACGCCGGAAACCACGTCTCAGCCAACAGAGGAGAGTTAAGCTGCCCCGGGTACCTGAAGGTGCTGTGAAGTAGGCAGTAAGCGTTGCCGAACTTCTTCGGATGCGGGCAACAGCGAGTACTCCCACGGGAACAGAGAACGAGTAGACAAAGGTCCGATCACGGCAAATCGTAACCGCGACCCACAGGTGACTCTTCAATTATCGGCAGAGAAGTCTGCGGATTGCCGTCTTTTGTTTCCTTTGGCATCATCACGGCAGCACGTGATACGCCACCTACGCACGAAAACCCCAGGGAACATGGGAAATGTAGTTCTTCCCCGTTTTCTCGTCCGGTCTCACGCAGCTAGCGTGACAATCGGCGCGAAGCATGCGCGGTTTATGACAGTACATTCCCCTCTTCTCCTGATGCTAGCTGAGAGAGGGCTTTTCCGGATGCAGCCGGTGAAACCGAGCAGTCAGTCTCTGGGCATGCACCGCCTCACCTGGCTCCCAGGAGTCTTCCTCTGGGCCATACCCTTTCCAGGACACTAAATACCACAGCTTGCCCCTCACTTTCTTCGCGTCAAGGATTCCCCTCACCTCGTACTCCGCATCGCCTTGAACTGACACCGGGGCAGGTCGACTCGGCCGAGCCCCCTGCAACGGTTTCACCAAGGAGACATGACAAACAGGATGGATTCTCATGTGAGAAGGAAGTACGAGTTTGAGCGCCACAGGGTTTATGATCTTGGACACCCGGTAGGGACCTATGAACTTGGGACCGAACACGCTGTGTTTTTTAAAGCGAATATTCCTGGTGGACAACCAGACCCAATCCCCTGTCTTGTACACGGGACCCGCCCTGCGGTGTTTATCAGCTTGGGCCTTGTACCTGATCTTGGCTCTGCGTAAATTAGCTTGTGTGTACCTAAGGCTTCTGCGCAAGCGCTGCAGCCTGTGTCTGAGGTCGGGAATTCGTGTATTAAGATGAGGTAGTGCCACAGGGGTAAACCTGGGGTGAAACCCATATGTGCTATAGAAGGGGGAGAATGACGTGGATGCATGCTTGGAGCTGTTGTATGATATTTCTGCCACCCACAGCCACTCCACCCATGCGTCGGTGTTGTTATCGACATAGCATCGAAGGTAGGTTTTGAGCGTTTGATTAAGTCTCTTGGTCTGTCCGTCTGTCTGAGGGTGGAAGCTTGTTGAGAGGGCGGACTCCATCCGCAGCTCCGCACACCAGGTTTTCCAGAAGGTGGATATGAACTGCGCCCCTCTGTCGGAGACAATAACCTTGGGTAAACTGTGAAGACGAACCACGTTCTGCTACAGCAACTTTGCCAGTTTACTCGCTGAAGGGACCTGTTTGCAGGGGATGAAGTGTCCCATTTTTGTCAGGTAGTCCACCACGACAATTATGGCGGTGTTTCCCTGGTTTTCTGGTAGCCCTACGATGAAATCGATAGAGATCCTTTCCCATGGTGTGTCGGGTGTAGGCATGGTTTGCAAGAGGCCCGCTTTGCGTTGGTGATCCGTTTTTGCTTGAACACATACTGTACAGTCCTTCACCCATAACACCACATCCTTGCATACAGAGGGCCACCAAAACTGTCTCAACACCCGGTCCAGGGTTTTTTCTCCTCCCTGATGTCCCGCACACGGAAGTGCATGACACCAAGAAAACACCACTCTCCTGAGCGCGTTGGATGTGACCAGCAGCTGTCTTCCCCTCATAGGAAGACTATCCCTCGTCTTCCACTCTGGATGAGACCGAAGCCAACATTGCCATACCAACTTTCGCAAGTCATGGCGTATCCTCTGGAGGAAGGTATCTGTGTGGGTCACACAAATCACTCTGCTGGGTTCTATGATTGATCCTTCGGGGGGTTTTTCTCTCATAGGAGAGGTGTCCTGACGTGTTAACGCATCTGCTTTTTTGTTCTCTCTCCCAGGACGGAAGGTCACCAGAAAATGATACTCCGCGAAAAACTGCATCCAGCGCAGCTGTCGAGGCGTGAGATGACGCGCAGCTCTCATGAATTGGAGATTCCGATGGTCGGTGTATACAGTGACCTGATGAGCTGCCCCCAGCAACCAATGTCTCCACTCAAGAAATGCATACCGTATAACCAGAAGCTCCTTCTTGGCTATAGTATAATTTGCTTCAGCCTCGTTCAATTTCCAGGACATGAATGCTATGGGATGTAGGCAACCGGTGGTGTCTTGCCTTTGGGACAATACTGCTCCTATAGCGACATCCGAGGCGTCCGCCTCTACGACGTATGGCAAGGCTGGATTTGCATGAGTTAGAACAGGAGCGGTGGTAAAAGCCGTTTTCAGGTGATCAAACGCCCTTTGGGCTTCGTCCGTCCAACAGAAGATTGTTCTCTTTCTTGTGAGCTTGGTCAAGGGGGCCACCATGTCTGAGAAATCTCTGATGAACCTCCAATAGAAGTTCGCAAACCCCAACAGGCTTTGAACTTCCTTGACGTTATGTGGCCTGGGCCACTCCTCTATGGCTTTAACCTTTCTCTCTGCCATAACTTGTCCAGACGTAGTCAGCATGACCCCCAAGAACTCCACGGTAGTCACATGGAAATCACACTTGGTGATCTTGCAAAATAGATGATGTTTCCTGAGCGCTTGTAGGACCAAACAAACGTGATTCACATGTTCCTGTTCGGTAGCAGAATACACCAGGATATCATCGATATACACAACAGTGAAGATGTCCAGATATTCTCTCAAGACTTCATTTAAGAAGAATTGAAAGCCGCCGGGGCGTTACACAGCCCAAAGGGCATCACCATATACTCATATAAACCATACCGCGTCTTGAAGGCCGTCTTCCACTCGTCGCCTTGTTTGATGCGAACCAGGTGGTATGCCCCCCTCAAGTCTAGCTTCGTGTATATTGCTGCAGCTCTCACCTGCTCAAGAAGCACTGGTATCAAAGGAAGGGGATACCTATTCTTTATGGTTATCTCATTTAGCTTCCTGTAATCGATGCAACATCTTAGTTCACCGTTGGCCTTCGGTATAAAGAAGAGGGGAGAGGCGGCTGGTGATCTGGACGGACGGATATATCCGAGCCGCAAGAAGTTGTCTAGATATTCCCGCAAATGGGCGTTTTCTGGCCCCGTGAGGGAATAAACCCTACCACATGGTATCTCCGATCCAGGTATTAAGTCTATCCGGCAATCGTAGCTTCTGTGTGGTGGCAGTACTTCGGCCTTGGTATCATTGAAGACGTCAGAAAACCCCTTATAACAGGAAGGCAGTGCTACTTCCTTTTCGGCTGCTGTAGCAACATGATAATCGCTCCGGCTTATGCCCGGTGATTGGATCATGACTGGACAATGGTTCTGACAGTATGCAGAATCGAAGTGGAGGCTCTTTTTGTTCCAGTTTACTGTCGGTTCATGTTTCTTTAGCCACGGGAGGCCCAATATTGCTCCATACATGGGGGCTTGGTTTATGTTGAAAGATATCTTTTCCCGATGATCTCCTTTATATGTCATGTCACATATCTCAGTCTGATATCGGATGGGCCCGGAAGCCAATTCCTTTCCGTTCGCTGCGAATACGAGTTCAGGTACGTCCTTCAATACGAGTGGCACCCCCAGACGTGACGCTTCTCCTTCGTCCATAAAACACCCTGTCGCCCCTGAGTCCACCATGGCAGTGACGTCTTGTGCTGTATTCCCTACCGTGAGAACCAGACTGATAAAGAAATGTTCTTGTTCTTTCGAAACCAGATTGTTTAACGAAGGGATGACCATACTGCTCAAAGAACCCCCTTCTTCTTTCTTTAAGCTTGGTCGTTTTCCTCCTCCTTTCCCACCTTCAGAATCGCAGCTTGTCCCATCTTTGTTCTTCCATATTTCGGTTTTACGGGACATTCCCTCAAAAAGTGTCCTTTCTTGCCACAATAGAGGCACAGGCCTTGCTTTCTTCGATGATCCCGCTCGCTCAGCGTCAATGAGGCCCTTACAGTACCAATGTCCATGGCTTCTGCTGATCCCGCGGGTTTTTCGGCGACAGCGGTCTTCTCGCTATATGACGCCACTTTGTCTTTCCCTTTGCCTTCCCCCCGGCGTTCTCGCAGTCTATGATCCAGTCTTAAGGTTAACTCAATCAGCGCGGAATCAGCGCGGAACATGTAGCTGGTTGAGGATCTATTTGGGCTAAGACGTCTTTCATGTCTTCCGTCAGCCCACGGTAGAATACCGCGGACCGTTTGGCTTCTGGCCAGTCCGTTTCTGCCACCAAACGCCGAAAGTGGTTTAGATAGGTTACCAAGTCTGCGTTGCCTTGGTGTAGCTCCAGCAGATCCCTGTCGGCTGAGAAGGTGTCCGTCCTTCGATCAAAAGTGCGTTCAAAGCTGGCCCTGAACTCATCCCAATCATATAGCAATGGGTCGTCTTGGCGAACAATAGGCACAGCCCATTGCGCCGCTCCCCCCCCCAGATAGGAGATGAGAGAGGCTACTCGGGCTTGATTGGTTGAAAACAGCTTGGGTTTGCATGTGAAATGTAGTAATACTTGTGAGGAATACCTGAACCTTCTTGATATCCCCATGGAACCTCTCGGGAGGGGCTAGAGGGACCTGTACCGGCATTTCGACTACTACCGGGGTGGGGCGTGCTGACGCTCCGAAGTCAAAAGGGTTTCTCTGCAGTTGGTCTACTCTGGCATGTAACGCCGTAGTTTCTTGACGAGAGGCGGTCAATACTGCCTGTACTAATGCCAGAGCTGCCACCATGTCGTCCATGGTAGCCATTGGGAATGACACACAACCAGGAGGGGTGGAATTCGTGGGCCGATAATTCTGTCAAGGCCGTCCGAATCTTGATCCTCAGGATTGTGTGATGCTATATGGGGGCCCACCTCTGAATCGACCCAAGTCCGGTTTGCAGTAAGCACAGACTTTTGGGCGCGATTGAGCGGGGAAAAATGAAGGGAAGGGACTGCGAGGGATGGAGACCTGCAAGGGCGACAAAACACAACAAAGATCAACACCTGCGTTTCCCTACTCTGTCTAGTCCCTCCCTTCGCCTCTTGCCAACTTACACCTACCTGGTAACTAATAAAGGAACTCAGTGGAAGGAGACGTATTCAAAGGAGAGGGCAATGTCTATTGTCTTTCAGACTTCTACCTTTCCTTTTGACTCCCCTTTTTCTCTATACTTTTACCAAGGTCTTGTTTCAGGGGGGTAGTTACTACCAAACCCAGACAGATAAGTCTCTATCTTAAGATAAAACCTGACCCCCAGAAGTCTCAAGCACATACAGTTTTGTTCCGATGCTTCAAAGTCTTTTCAAATCCCAAGCAGTTAAATGTTCACAAAAAAAGCAAGTTCGAAATCCTAATGCAGTCTTAGAACTCCAAGAAATCTGGAAACAGTAGTCAAACAAAAAGGGGCAGCTTTCGCGGGTGTTTCCACTGCCCTGCACGAGACCAGCCGGTCTCAGCCAACAGAGAGGTCGCACAACCCAAGCGCCTCTAAGTGCGCCCTCCTCCTCTGCACGAGAACGCCAGAAACCGCGTCTCAGCCAACAGAGGAGAGTTAAGCTGCCCCGGGTACCTGAAGGTGCTGTGAAGTAGGCGGTAAGCGTTGCCGAACTTCTTCGGATGCGGGCAACAGCAAGTACTCCCACGGGAACGAGTAGACAAAGGTCCGATCACGGCAAATCGTAACCGCGACCCACAGGTGACTCTTCAATTATCGGCAGAGAAGTCTGCGGATTGCCGTCTTTTGTTTCCTTTGGCATCATCACGGCAGCACGTGACACGCCACCTCCGCCCTATGCACGAAAACCCCGGGGAACATGGGAAATGTAGTTCTTCCCCGTTTTCTCGTCTGATCTCACGCAGCTAGCGTGACAATCGGCGCGAAGCATGCACGGTTTATGACACCCAGAATCACTCAGGGACGCTTTTTAAGGTACTAAAGAATCTAGCAGGAGCAGCAGCTCTGCCGGAACCTCCTACACTGTCACCCACCCAATGCAATAGTATTGCAAATTTCTTTCATGAAAAAATAGCCACAATATACGCCAACTTCTTACCTAACAATGATGGTATTGATAGTAGCCCCTCTACCACTCCTATAGAGGACCAACAAGAGACGCCAATGAAACAAGAAATTAGAACATGGCAACCAATAGAAGCTCTTGCATTTAAGACTGCGTTGAGCAGTATAAAATCAGGCTCACCCCTAGATCCTTTGCCTGCGCACGTCCTTAAACAATTGGACATCACCATTCTCGAGGTACTCAGAGCACTACTAAACGCCACCTTACAAGAAGCTGAATTACCTAATGAATGGAAACACGCTATGGTGGTCCCCCTGCTAAAAAAGGCCAATAGTGACCCTGAGGTGTTCTCTAACTTTCGCCCAGTGTCTTTACTGCCGATCTTGTCTAAAATCTTAGAAAAACATGTTAATAGGCAGCTATCAGACTTTATCAACGATAACAATCTTCTGCACTTTTCACAATCTGGTTTTAGGAAAGGTCATTCCACGGAGTCCACTTTACTCGGGGTCACAGAGGTCATACGTCAAGAACTCGATGAGGGAGGCACGGCGGCACTCATCCTTTTGGATTTGAGTGCCGCATTTGACACCATTTGCCATGCAACCCTCATCGAGCATATGGAAGACATTGGAATCAGGGGGAATGCACTGAAGTGGCTGGAGCAATTTCTCCGGCAACGAACATACAAGGTCTTTTCCAAAAGCAATCGGTCAGAAGTATACACATCTCCATATGGAGTGCCCCAGGGCTCCATATTAAGCCCCCTTCTTTTTAATGTTTATGTCACTCCCCTAGCCGAAATTGCCGAAGAGATGAGTCTCACCATTTACTCTTACGCGGACGACACGCAACTTGTGTTCTCCCTGTCATCTACAGATAAATCTGATATCTCTCCTCTCCGTTCCGGACTACTCAAGATGGCCACCTGGCTTCATGCAAAAAAATTAAAACTGAACGGAGACAAAACAGAGTTACTAATCTTCGGCAATCAAAAGAATCTCTGGGGCCCAGCCCACTGGCCCGAGGAGATGGGCATTGTCCCGACTGCGGTGCAATCCGCACGCAACCTAGGGATAATTATCGATGATAAAATGTCCATGCAGACACACATAGCCAAAACTACCTCCACATGCTTCCTCATCCTCAAATGGCTGAGGAAAATATTATGGCAATTACCAGACAGGGCCCAGAGGACTGTTATACAGGCCTTAATTACGTCACGATTAGACTATGGTAACCTCCTATTTCTAGGAGTTACGAATAGCACCCTGAACCAATTGCAAGTAGTTCAGAACTCCGCGGCGAGAATGCTCCTTAATCTCCCAGGACAGACAAGGATGACAGATCATCTTAAAAACTTACACTGGTTGAGGGTGACCAGCAGAGTAAAGTTCAAAGCACTGTGCCATATGTACAGAATCAGCTCAGGAGCAGCCCCGGAGTATCTATGTAAAATGGTCCAAAAATACTTGCCCACGCGTAATTTACGCTCAGCAAATCAAGCGAAATTCATTGTGCCCAGGGTAAAAAGGGCTCGACTAGGAGGTCGCTCTTTTTCCTGTATAGCGGCGGCACTGTGGAATTCACTCCCCCTTCAACTAAGATTGTAACCTTGTTATTTACGCTTCCGCAAGGGAGTGAAAGCATGGCTGTTTGACCAATAATTGCTTCCTGCTCTCTTACAAGTAATACTGATCCAGGGCGCCGGGAAACCCTCAGGGTAGCTGTAGCGCCATACAAATGCAATAAATAAATAAATAAATAAAAGGGGAAGACAGAACAAATGGGTATCCTGTCACAGGGAGGTGTGACCACCTCCCAGACAGGATTTAGTGTATTGAGGCAGGGTGGGAGCGCTTGCCAGTGCCACATAGTCTCATGCAGGGCACACTTGGTGCCCTCCATGCATAGTCCAGTTCAACCCATTTCAGGGAGCCGTTGGCTCCCACTCTGATGCGAAACTGGACAAAGGACAGGGGAATAGCCTCCCCTTATCCAGCCCCTCCTTTGGGAGGGACCCCATATCGTCCCAACCCATTCCTTAGGGAATTTAAGGGCTTACCTGTGGGTGGGTACCTAGATTCGTCATGAGACAAGATTAATTTCAGACACCACTTCTGGGCACTCGGGACTTTGCTGGACTTCTCTCTGGGCATCAAGGCTGCAACTAGGAAGGCTCCTGCTGCTCCTGATTTCATCTTCCTGCTTATGTGCTGCAACACCTGTGCCTGTGCACCATACAGTAACCTTCCTAGGCCTGTGGGTATACAAGACATCTGAAGAAATCTCCCTTAAAGTGAAGGAGTCACTTCCCTGCATACACAGACACCCCAACTAAGCAGACCGGTCTGCTGATCCTGATCTCCCACGGACTCCGAAAGGCTCTGCAACACAGGTGGTTGTACCTCACATCTCTCGGTCTTCCCTGTCCTCCCACCAAGTTTGAGGCCAGTATCCCTTGTCGTAGCAGTAGGAACCGAACCCCTGTACACCGCGAAGACTTGCAGTTGTAAAGGCTTGTTGGCTTCCTTCCATCAAGATCTTCAGGCTTCAAGTAGCCCCAGCCTCAAGCATCTCCAGTGAACAAGATCTTTGTCCTCCCCACATCTCTTGCATCGTTGGCTTGCATCTTTTGGTAAGCTGCTCGAGGTCCTCTTGAGACTCCAGTGCCTCCGGCCTGTGGGTCCTCTTGAGGGTCATCTTCATATTCTTTGGGCTCCCCTGATTGCTCAGGCCTGCCCTGACTCCCCTGCTTGTGGTGAGTTTCCTGGACCTTGCTGGTCCCGACATTGCACCTTCTTCGACTTCCACGTTGGTTGCAGTTGCCAAGGTTTTGTTGGTGCTCCCGCCAGACACTGCCCTTTTGACATTTGACGTGGGACAGCTCATGTACCGCTCCTGGTCTTCCATAGCATCCCCATGTCCACACAGCTGCAAGTTCACTGTTGGCTCTCCTGCATCACTTGACATCGGTGTGCATTAGTCTTCCGTGACTCCTGGTCACTCCTGAGTGGCATAGACTCTGTCCCCTCTGCTTGTAGGTTCTTCACATCTAGAATCCACCTTTTGGGTTCTACCGGGCACTTTCTCCTTCTCCAGCAGCGCCATCTTCCTGAAGTCCTCCATTTGGTTGATGCCGGTTTCCGAAGCCACTTAACACGTTTTCACGGATGTATGTCATCATAACGCATGCTTTTACTACGCGTTCCTTTACAACGCAGGTTTTACAACGCAAGTCGTTACAACGACTTGCGTTGGGGGGGCGCTGGATAGTGGATTAGTTTAATTTACTATTCCAACTCCAGTCCCCGTGGATAGTAGGGAAGGTTTTGGATAGTAAATTAAACTATTCCCTATGCTGCTGCGCACCCCAGCGCAATTCGTTGTAATGTCCTTTCGTTGTAAAACCTGCGTTGTAAAGGTACTGCGTAGTGAAAGTGTCATAAAGGATGTTTCCCCCTATTCACCCGGCTCCACTGGGGCAGGTATCCTGGTTCCGGAGGTATGGGTGGGCTGGCTCTCCAACCTTCTGTCTTTGACTGGGTTTCTTCGGGGGTCCACTGGGAAGGGTCCTTCTTCTTAAAAATTGCAACCGTGACTCACCCATTGACTTGCATTGATCCCTCAGTCATGTTACCACTCTGCACACTGCCTCAGTGGGGTTCCTGGTTACATACCTTGGGTGGTTCCTTGTGTCCCTGGCACTTCTACGTCTTCTGGGTACAGTCTTGATGTGAGTCGTGGTTTGCATACCACTATTTTAGTATATGTTTGGTCTGCCCCTGGTGACCACTGTGTATTATGTGCTACTTACCTGTTTCTGTTAAAGTATTGTGTGTATCTCTGGCTAGGAGATACCCGTATGTGTTAGTGAGTGTTTATAAAAATATATATATATATATATTTTATAATACACTGTGTGGTTATTTTTTACTTATTCTATATCAATAAGATTATGTTCTCATAAAACAAGCTACTTTGCACTCTTCCTGGACTAAGCCTGGAGCCTGCTCTCCACAGCTACCACTTGGAGAGCTTTCTAAGGCTGTCTAAGACCCCTAAAATCACCATAAGGGTTGTCTGGATTGGTTCAGGGTGCCCACTTACAAAAGTGTACACAATATGCTAAGCCAGCTTCTCACAGAAATGAATAGTGATGTGCTGGAAAGCAAACGGCAATTGTCAATAAGTTTCGTCTTGTGGTCGGAATTTTTTCTGAGGCGACAGTGGAGGGGCCGACTAAGCTCTCTGCTATTGATTAGACCTGGCGAAAAATAAACGAGGATATGCAGGTATTTTTCAGGGACGGTTTTGGTCTGGTGGAAAATCCTGTTTATAAAATATGATTCTGCAGACTTTTTTGCGGGGTTCACTTGTCTTGCTACGGGATGGAGCTATACTTGTTGCAGACAAAGGAAGTGCTACAGAGAACATTGAATGTTTGCAGGTGTGACAGCGGGTATGGGGGGGTGGTCAGAAAAGTCTGAGGAGGCCTTTTCGGAGTGGCGGTTCGCAGTTAAATTGATATGTTTCTAGATTAAGATTATTGTTGTGAACATAGTTGAATCAGGACAATGGGGGTTACAACGTTCCAACTGGATAAAGCAAAAAAATTCAAGTTAAGATTTAAGATACTTAGAAAGTTTGATGTTAATAAATGTAGGTTAAAGTGTTAAGGGAGTTAAAGAGCGCCAGTTCAACAGCAGGATAGGAGCTGCACATTTGCACGATAAAGATGTAAGGGGGGTGGGAATCTTAGGGGTGTTAGATAAGTACAGTAGGTGAATTTTTGTATAGTGAGGATTCGTTTTTTCAGGTGAAGTCCTAAGTTTTATGTTGTGATGTGCGTCTGTATTCAATAAAGCTGCCTTTTCACTCGGTAAAGTAAGTATGTATTCTGTGCTGCTCCCCTTTTGGCCCCAAATATATATCGTGATTGCAGGTACTCCTACAAAATTCTGGAAAGGCATGCAAAAATTAGCGGTTCTGTCGTTTGAAACCATCTGAGGAAGTTACCAAATCTGCAGATAGAGGAGGTGCTGTGGTAATCAAAAACTGGCAAGACTACGAACTAGAAATTGAGAGACCAATAAGTAACACTACTTAAAAATTAATCCTGAACCAACCATAGATGTACAGGTTGAGAACAACACACTAACGGATAATACATCGATTGAAGGATGCCTCTCAAAGTGAAAAAAATTACTTGATCAATAAACATCAACACTATATATACAGAGCCAACAATTCTTAAGGATCCTGTAACACCACCTGGAAGACCCCTAATGTTTGGGGTAATTTCGATCTTGGAACCTCTGGCCAATTATGCAGATGTATTCTTGAAACTATTCATCCTGAAGGTGTTATCCTAAGTCAGAGTGTGCATGAAATGCCAAAAGAAGAAAGTGTCTATCCTGAGTTAATGCTGCTATATTTGGGGAAAGACCGTCTTTCCCCCAAATATTCCAGGAGGCTTATTTACTAATCTAACTCCAGCCCTGGAGTATTGTTGGGAACGTTTTTTTTAAGGAAGGGCTGAAAAGTAGTAATTTTGAAATGAAGGAAGTGCTGCACTGAGGGCACAACTCAGGGCAAATAAACTAGGCATACCCAGCGAAAGCACCACGTATGTGTTGCCAAAAAGTAAACCACCAAAAGAAATGCAGGCTCTGAAAATGTATGATGGTTAAAGAAACTGAGAACATAGAACACGAAGCAGCAGCCTAATCTTCAGAAACTGCAAAGGCGCAAAACCCACAAGTAGACACCATATCATAAACAAAAGGTGCCTGGCGTGTACCTAATAGGATAACTGCATGTGACAGAACTGGCACATATATATTCAAATATTCACCATTATGCATTTTTGTTTCAGCTGTAAAGTGCGGCCTTGATCACATGAGAAGCACTTCATTTTCGTGTACTTTTAAATGAATGTATCATCAGAAAAATAAAGACGACTTTGTACTTAATAAAAGAGAGATTCCTTCAAACTGGCATGTAGTACCGCCTTAATAAGTGCGTCTCATGCTTTTTCAAATTCCATTGCATTATCAAATAAAATCTCCTTCAGTTATGCACATATATCATAAAATATTGCACGGCTGCAATATTGTAACCCGTTTGTTCCTGTGTTTGTGTTACACTCAATCAAAATCTTGTGGGCAGGCAATTTCATAGCAGAAATTCTCATCTGTTGACATTATAGCACATATCTGGGGCAATTCCATGTCAACAAAAGATATTACAAAGTATCCTAAATTCGTATTGTCAATACATGAAATTAATTCAGTGCAGGTAGATAATCTCATTAAGTGCATTAGTCTTACACACAAGTGGGCAAACGCTTTAAAGTGTGAATACAGTCCACCATTTCATCTCCTCCTCCTTACATAACAAATTAAATCACAACTGAGGTCCTTGCAAAATCAAACACAATGTGCTCAAAATTCAACTTTAGTTAACTGAAATTCAACCTTTCAGAAGTCATCATCAAACAAACGGGCACATAGCCTATCATATATGTTCAAAATAAAGTGAAACCCCTGTGGGCAAACATCCTAGTGCATATACAGTTCACTCTCTTGCATGAATTCACAGCCAAAGTGCTTATAGATTAAGTTCATCCATGCACCAATAATGGGCATCAGCGCCTACTGGAGGTATTTTCTTTTTTAACTCTTTTTAAATACAGGCCTACATTTCCTCAACTATATTAAGGCCATTTGGAGTTTTACAATTACAATATAGCGCAACTCAAGAGCAACTCAAGCTCCCTTAGTGATTTAATTCGATCACCATCCCCTTCCATTAACTGCGACCGCGCCAATTACAAAGTAACTGATTTTACTTGGGATGGTGGTTCTGGTATATCTCGCAGTGCCTTGCCACTGGATACGCTTGATCAATGTTGCATATGGAATACATTTGCTGTAATACCGCCTTGTATACTGCAAGTGTTGTTCTTCCAATATACCGCACTTTGCATGTACATGTTTATACATACATGGCAAATTCTGTGCTACAGTTGTAGGAACCCTTGCTCTTTATTGGTTTATATTTAAAAAGAGATGCATACTCAACTGTGTTTTCACCGATTGTGCAAGATTTGCCCTTGTACATTTTTTATAACCTGCTTTAGGTTGCAGCCAGCTCAGATTTGTGACTATCTCAGGGCTACTCTTTACCAGATTGTCCCTCATTGAGTGTGTGCCCCTATTAATGATCATAGGATTCATGGGTATAATCTTGCCAATCACAGGGTCTGTTTTCACTATATGCCAATGCTTTCTAAAAAAAACCCTCAGTGCTTTATCTTGGCTGCTGTATGGAGTGATGAATCTGACCCCGCCCTTCGTTTTTTTTTTTTTTTGGGCCACAAATATAAAATGCCATCTCTATCATTGGCAACCTTCTGTGCTTATTCTGTTATTTGCTTTCTGTACACTCTCTGCATGAACCTGTCTCTCATTGTCTCCTAACATTGAAGTGTTTCGGGGTGGTTCTACAATTCCTTCTGGCCTTCAGCATCTTAACATCTGGAATTCTGGATTTGATGTGCCGTGGGTGAAAGCTCGATGCATGTAAAGTTGTGTTTCCAGCAGTTGCCTTCCTGAAGAGCCTCGTTTTCAAGTTTCCTGTTGGTAATCTACACTTCTATGTCTAAAGAGGAGACCCTTATTTTGCTTATGTGGTGTGTGAGGTGCAACTTAGATTATTAGTGTTTATCACCTTTACGAGCAACTCAACACTTTCTATGGACCTCCTCCACAATACAATGAGATCCTCTATAAATCTTGTCCAAACAATTCAATGTTGGTCCCATGCCCCTCTGTGATTCCTGCAGAGCACCTGTTCTCCCACTAGCCCACAAGTAAACCGGCATAGCTGGGGTGAGACGGGTGCCCTTCGTAGACCCACAGAGTTGATTGAATGCTCCTTTACCTAAAAGGGAACATTTCGCTCCAAACACCTCTTGGTCATTGCTAGCAGCATTTGTGAATATTTGTATAGTTTGACCTGGTGACTTTGTAAATAGTAACCAATTGTTCTCAAGCCATCACTGTCACAGAGGCTTGTACAGTGGCGGCTGCTTCCCGTTGGCATTAGTGGAGTGGGGATTTAAAAACCCCCAAAAAAACCAAACACTAACCTGCCGGCCAGCCTCCTGGCTGACCGCCTGTCCTCAGTCCTCTGCCTCCTCTTCTTCCTTCCTTCTGCTAACAGGAGGTAGGATCAGGAAGTACCCACCCAGGCTCCCTTGACCAATCACAGTGCTGCAATGCAGCGTTGTGATTAGTCTGAGCGCCTCTTTTTTTGGCGCTCAGTCAGGGAAGGTGAGCCTGGGGCATGTTTCCACCAATACAGCCTGGATGGAGAACATGCAAAGTGAGCATGAGTGTTTGGCCTGCCCAAGAGGGCCGGCTTAACATTCATTCTCACTTGGAGGGGGCAAATCACCCCTGCCCTGCTCTGTGAGCAGGGCAGCCCCGCCCCACCCACAAATCTGCTAGAGCACAGAAAAATAAAATGATAGGAGGCAGTGAGGCAACGCACCTCCGCCTCTGCGGAGGAGCCGCCACTGTGCTTGTATATGATGTTGTCACATCTAATGAGATCAAAACATAGTCATCCTCCATTGGGTTATCATATATCGGTTTCTGCAAGCCACTTGTGCCCTTCACATATGACGCTGAACTTTTAACATATTGCTGAAGAACATAATCAATATACTTTTGATGTATTCTCAAAGAGACTACCTGGGCTGATATCGTTTGGCCAGGGGCTACCTTAGATTCTGATGGACATTGGGTATCAAAAAAGATAAATATATTCACTGATAAAACAAAAGGTTAAAGTTACGCTGACTTTTTACTCCTACAAAACCATAGGAATTCAGCATTTATAGTTCTACTTATGTTAATAAACTATGACTCGTTGCCTTAAGTTACTTAATGGCACAAGTTCTAGTTTCTTCAGAGAAGTAGAACTGCTGAATTTGTATGAGTAAAAAGGCAGTGTAACTAGAACAACCCTGTAACATGTTTTTTTTTTTAATTTTTTTTTTTAAAACCTTTATTGGAGTAAGCACAAAAATACAAGGATGGGCCTACAACCACACGGGCTGGCCGCTAAAGAGGAGTCGAAATACAAGATACCTGTCCGCATAGGCAACAATCTACCAACATTGCAATACTCCCCACGAACTACAGGACAAAACAGATTTTATTTTATATGAAAGAACAAGCACACAAAAAGGCGAAAATATAGTATTGTCAGTCAGCCCAAAGGACGTAAAGGGGGGGGTTATAGCAGCAGGAGAACATAAACGGAGCTCCAAGCTCCAAGGAGATCGGGGGGGGGGGGAGGGGCGAGGAGATCAGAGGGGAGGACCGGATACACCAGTACAACCCCTATATAGAAGGTTCCAGGAACGCTCGCCTAGGGAGACAGGGTAATCTCAGCAGTGCCTACAAGGGGAGGAGTACAAATGTCGCCACGGTAGTCATTCCATTGACCCCAAATCTTCGTCCACGCCCCGGGTCTGCCCCTGGCCACATAGACAGTCTTCTCACGGAACATGGACCAGTCCATATTATCCTCCCATTTCGAGGCGTCAGGGGGCCTAGAGGCCCCCCAGAGTTGCGCGATATCCCGCTTCGCAACCATATAACCCAGGGTGGCCCATCTGGTCTGGGCCACCGAGTAGTCGGTGGGTTCCCAAACATTCAAAAGACAGCGACGAGGTTCCGGACGCAAGGACACACCTGTCACCGCAGCCATCACTTCAAGCACAGTCGTCCAATAAGCAGCCACCATCGGGCACTCCCAAAGAATATGCAAAAAAGTTGCACTCAAACCACACCCACGCTTGCATAACCCGTCGGAGGAAAAGCCCATCACCACCAGTCGCGGTCCCGTAACGTACACCCGATGAAGGATCTTAAGTTGAACCAGACGGAGACGAGCCGGAATAGCCACCTCCTTCGGGGAGGAGAGGGCCGATTGCCAGTCCTCATCATCAAGTTCCAACCCATCGCCCACCCACGCTTCCCGAAGTCGGACCAGTAGGTCGGCCCGATTATTAATCAACTTTTTATAGATCAGGGAGATAGTACTATCAGGAAGATGCCCGTCGAGGATACGATCTTCAAGGGGGGAAGAATCAGGCGGAATCTCACCAGGAGCAAATACCGAAGCAAGGGCGTGTCTGACCTGTAGATAACGAAAGAACTCCCGACCATTCAGGCCATAGTCAGCCTGGAGGGCCTGAAACGACCGCACAGAACCCTTAGAGTACACATCCCCCACCTTACAAATCCCAATCACATCCCAACGGTCGAAACCCTTGGTAGACCAGAGACCGCCCAGACGTTCCGAAGCATAAAGCGGTGTCGCCAACGTCAAGCGATCTTCCCATCCCAAGCTCACATTCGCAGCGCGCCACACAGTCAAAGCAGTCAATGTAGGTCCCACAAGATGGCGCCCGGCGGAGCGGGAGTAAAGCACTCTGTTAAAATCACCTCCCGGAAGCTGAAGCTTATCCATCTCGAACGCCGGATTACGACCCGGCGAAAACATAACGTGATTGATGGCAGACAGGTGGGAGGCCCAATAATATCTCTTAATGTCGGGGAGCGCCATGCCCCCGTCATACCATGGGATGGAAAGTTTCGCGAGAGCAATGCGCGGACGCCCATCCCAAATAAGCTGTCTCTGAAGACTCTCAATCTCCCGAAAATAGGTCTTAGGGATAGGATCATAAAAGTTCTGGAGAGCATAGAGAAATCGCGGCAATGACATCATTTTAAACAGGGCCGCCCGACCCAGAGGAGATAAGGGAAGTTTACGCCAGCGGGCAACGTCCAAACGTAGTCTAAGTAACGGGGGAAGGAGATTACGATCAAAGCGAAGGGACGAGTCCAAAGTAACAAAGATCCCCAAGTATTTAAAGCCATCCTGGGCCACCTGAATGGGAAGCCTACTCGGCAACGGAGGCAAGACACCAGATAAAACGTATACACAGGACTTGGCCCAGTTAATTACAAGGCCCGAGTTAGCACCAAAGGACGCGAGAACGTCAAATAAAACGGATAAAGACTTACGAGGGGAGGTAAGATACAAGAGGATATCGTCCGCATAAAGCGAGACACGGTCTTCAAAGTCCGGGGCCCAACGAATCCCTTTAAGGGACGGTTTCCACCGAAGCCAGGCCGCCAATGGTTCAAGAGCGAGTGCAAACAGCAGCGGAGACAAGGGGCAACCCTGGCGGGTGCCCCTACCCAAGGAGAAGGGAGCCGACACCCTACCATTCACCACAACTTGCGCCAGAGGTTCCGCGTACAACAATTTAATCCAGCTAATAAACTCGCATCCGAATTTCTCAAGAGTCGCCCATAAATAGGGCCACTCCACAGTATCGAAGGCCATAGAGGCATCCAAAGACGCCAAAATGGCCGGTTCCGTCAGCAGCCCCGCCCTTGATATCACGCCGTGAAGGCGACGTAGATTCAGAGCAGTGTTGCGATGCGGGATAAAACCAGATTGATCTGGATGGACCAGGTCACCAAGAACCGACAAAAGACGGGACGCCAAAAGTTTCGCCAAAACCTTGGGTTCAACATTTAACAGGGATATAGGCCTATATGAGGAACAAAGGTCCCGCGGTTTACCATCTTTGGGGATGACGACTATCGTCGCCAGACGCTGATCGTAGGGAAGGATGTTGCGCTCTCGGGACTCTAAAAACATATCGCGGAGATACGGCGCCATCTTATCGGGACGTAACTTATACAACTCAATAGGCAACCCGTTCGGGCCCAATGCTTTGCCCGAGCGGAGCGAACGGATAGCAGTAGCTATCTCATCAGCCGTAAAAGGAGAGTCCAAAGCAATACGGTCCAAGTCGGAGACACAGGGCAGAGTTATATCACGCAACAGAAGGCGAGAATCAGCCACATCCCTCACAGACACGGGAGCATACACAACACGGAAGTATTTGGCAAAACGGTCAACAATAGCAATCGGGTCAGTCACATTCTCACCACTCGCAGACTGAATCACGGGCACCACACGATTAACTCTTTCTTTCTTGTCCAACCACGCTAGGAGTTTACCCGCTTTATCACCCACATCATATAACCTGCCTTGTTGCTCTCGAAACATCACCTTTGCAGCGTCCGTGACCAGGGATTTATAGGCAAATTGCTTCAAACCCAGGGCGTGAAGTTTCGCAGGTGTGACACCAGAGTCCAGTCCGTCCTCCAAAGCCGAAATCTCCCCCTCAAGGTCTACCACCTCCCTTTTCCCGGCTTTCTTAGCTGCAACAATCAAGGAAAGGGCCTGTCCACGAAGCACCGTTTTAAAGGCTTCCCACAGGGACACAGCCGAAGAGACCGACCCCTCTTTGTCCAGGAAAAACGCATCCATGGACTTGAGCAAGAGGCTACGGGTCTCAGGGGAGGAAAGGTACCATGGGTTAATGGGAGCAACTCGGCCCGCCGTCTCCACCCCAACCTCAAAACGAAGCCAGAGCGGCGAGTGGTCAGAGATACCCCTTGGCAAATGCAAAATCTCACTGACCGCCGACGACTGGGCCGCGGGCATCAGGAAATAATCCAGCCGAGACAAACTGCCATGTGCCCCAGAGTGGAATGTGTATTGAAGCTGAGTGGGATGCAACAGTCGCCAGCAGTCCACAAGGCCAAAGGTATCTAGAAACCCACCCAGCCACTGCTGAGCAGCCGGAGCATCCCTAGGGGGATGGCGATCGTGAAGGCCGGAAAGCACCGAATTAAAATCACCGGCCAGGAAGAGAGTACTATTAGGGAGATCTAACAAGACGCGGCCCAAATCAGTGAAAGTGGAAGTCTGCAAACCCGGGGGGACATAAACATTGAAGAGAGATAGGGTGCGGCCCTCATATCTACCCACCAAGACCGCATACCGCCCTCGGTCATCTTGAATCACCTCATCAATTGCCAGGGGGAGGGAGGTTCGAACAAGGATACCCACACCCCTGGAACCAGAGGTAAACCCCGAGTGCGCCACAAGGCGGTAGCCCCACCTATTCATTGCATAACAAACATTTCCAATCAAATGAGTTTCTTGCAGGAAAACAATGTCCGGTGATAAACGTCGTATACACTTCAAAACCACACTGCGCTTAATACGATCTCCCAGACCGCTAACGTTCCAGGAAACGAATTTTAACCCTCTACCCCCCATCCCAACCACCCGATCCAAGACCCCACGTCCATGAGCACGACATCAGAAACGGCAGTAAACACAGGAGCAATCCGCCTTGAAAACAACACACAGAAAAGAAAGAACTTCCCAACCCCCCTCCCCCAAACTGAAAAGGAACACCCCCCACCCTGCACCCCTGCAAAAAGCTAAAGAGCCACCCCAACCTGCAGTGTGCCTGTCGCCCTAGGACCCCTATTCTACACAAAGACCCCGGAGGAGGAAAGGCCCCCGTTCCACCCGCCCCCCGACCACACCAAGAACTAAAGGGAACAAACTAAAGACAAAATAATTATGTTGTAGAGGAACGCCGGCCAACACTCCTGAAAACGTATTCAAAGCAAGACATGAGAGCCGTAACATATGGTTTTTATCAGTTCATTTTAATGTTTTTTTTGTCTGCTGGGGCCGAAATACAGAGCAGCCAACAATAGTAAATTGTGGCAATTTAATAAATAAATAAATTCCTCCCTATTTTATGGTCATAGGGGACCCTCCGAGACCCCTCTGTGCTTGCTCTGGGGGTCAGGATACCTGAATCGTGCCCCCTTCTATCTGTTTTACAGTGTATTTTCATTTCATCAAAGCGGGAAAACAAATAGGCGGCTGCAACTTTTCTTTCAAGCGGCGACCAGCCAATCCGGGCCTTCCTTTCACCTCCAGATTTGTGGATAATTCGTAGGTGGATCTGCAAATTATCTGTGTCCCAGACATACAAATTTGTTTTCCACTTAATATCTCCCAAACTCCTGAGTGGATTTACACCATATCACAAAAAGCATGATCTGCGTCCCAAGATCTAGATTCCTGCTCAATTTGGTGTAATTCTGTCCAGTGGTTTATGCTGTAGTCTTGTTCAAAGGTCCTATAGGAACTAACATGGGGAAAACTAATTTTGGGACCCCACTTTTTCTCTGCCCCCACTTAACGGATCACCCTGAAACTGCCCAGCTCATGTATCGGGCTCATTTTTGGAGAAAATTTCATGGAGACTCATCAAGCGTCGCCAAAGATATAGGCACCTGAAAATGAACTCTTCCTATGGAAACTAGGTTGTAATTTGAACTACCTAATGGTGACACCCAGTAAGAGATATATATTTTCTGTTTAGTTCCCACAGCTGATAAAACATAAATCAGATGGTTAGGCCCAGAGTGTGGTTCAAAATGGGGTGCTAATTGATGGGCAAAGTCTAAATTCTGGAAATTGACACAAAACACCTTTCCCCTTCTTTTTGACAAACATTCATTATGTATATTGTTATGTAGCCGTTGATGAATTTTTAAACTCGCAGATAGGCTATAAGATTGATGGTGTATAAAATGCAATTTCTTACTCATCATGGGCCCTAAACCCAGATGCCTGGAACGACACCTGGTGGCTCCCCGCCCTCTGAAGCCCACCCACTGACCAGGCACGCAACCTGGGAATCATCCTGGACTCAGAGCTCAAAATGGACTGCCAGATCAACCCTGTCTCGTCTTCCTGCCTCCACACCCTCCGCCTCCTACGTAAGACCTTCAAATGGATCCCCCTCGAACACAAAGACCGTCCCTCACGCCTTGTCACCAACAAGCTTAACTACAGCAACGCACTCTATGCCGAAATAAACAAAAACCTAACCGCAAGCTTCAGAACATCCAAAACGCCGCTGCAAGACTGGTCCTCAACCTGCCAAGACACTGTCACATCTCCCAGCACCTGCACACACTCTACTGGCTCCCCATGGAAGCTAGAGTCACCTTCAAGATGCTAACCCAAGGCCTCCATGACACCAGATCAGCATACCTGAACAGCTGACTCAAATTTCATGCACCCCAAAGGACCCTACGATCATCCCAGCTCTCCTAAGCCGTGGTCCCCCACACCAGAAAGACCAGATCGGGAGGCTGCTCCTTCTCCTTCCGTGCTGCCCGAGCCTTGAACGACCTTCCGCTCCACCTCAGACAGATAACATCGCTCCCCATCTTCGCAAGAAACCGCAAAACCTGGCTCTTCCACAGACCCCCTCCTTGATGGACTGGAAACTGCGAACCCCTCCCACACCCCCCAGCGCCTTGAGACCCTTACGGGTGAGTAGTTGCGCTTAACAAACACCTGATTTGATTTGACTCTTTCCAGACACATTCAGCTTACTTAAATGTAATCGCTTTGAAGATTTTTTTGAATATTTTTATGTCCTCAAATAAGAAGTCGAAATGTGTTGGCATTGCGGCGCAGTGCTTTGGCGCCTTATTTTGAATGAACAGAAACCATGCACTAGATCCAAGACCCCTCGAAAGCAACCAGGGGACACACAATATTGGGCTATTCTTTGAAAAACGAGTCGTTCAAAAGAAACGTTTGGGATGAAGTGCTTGAAATCATCCTTGTCAAAAGTTCATAGTGTCGTCTAGGTATATGCCTTGAATATATCCGGTCATGTTAAATTTTCATGTACATGTGATTTGGCCTGTATAACTACAATTCAGTGTTACCTGATGAAAGAAATGAAAGGTGACTTAATGAATAAAGTCTGCATGTTGCCAAACCAAAGGAAGTAAATGATAATCATTGGTAAATGGGGTAACCTTCTTTTTGTTTATTGTAATATGTAACCCTACTCTCAGCCTCCTGAACCGGGGCAACCCTTGTATTATTAGCACTTAAGCAAACAGTAGCCTGGTGGGAGATCCCAGCACTGCTCTCTATTTGCAAAGAGCACTCTTGGGATCTGTGGCCCCAATGGGCCAGAGGCATCTCTTGCCACGCATTCCTCAAGCGGTGAAGGTGGGGTAGAGGGAGAGTATCTGATTGAGTCCTTGCAGGTCTCCTGGATAGGACCCAACACTGTGAGGCCCAGTGTTATTCACCCCCTACCATCATCCATCTGCCCTCGCCTGCCTGGTGCTTTTGCTCTCCAATGCTCGTCTTGCACTTTGGCCAGCAGGTTGAATTGGTCTGCTGCCTCCTTTCTCCCACTTCATCAGGCCTAGGCTGCACACACACTC
Organism: Lissotriton helveticus; assembly: GCF_964261635.1. Lineage (NCBI taxonomy): Eukaryota > Metazoa > Chordata > Amphibia > Caudata > Salamandridae > Lissotriton > Lissotriton helveticus. The sequence continues at coordinate 1,308,986,543 of NC_136059.1, read as the reverse complement.
TGATTTGACCGCTCTTTTTAACCTGATACAGTGCAACGTCCGGCACATGCAGATGGAGACTGCATCAGTGCCTCACATTTGCACTTGCCTCAGCAGCATGCACCGTCATACTTGGCGCCTGACCGTTTCTTTTTTGCCCCGGAAGCCCTTGGTGTCCAGTGGTAGCCTGTTTGCTGTTGAGGGGGGTTATGGGGAGAAGGAGGGTAGTTGTCAGGCTATTGCGCCTGGCATTCCAGCGGCACCAACCCTCACACACTAACCGGGCATGCAGGCCACTTACAGCTGGCAAATGCATTCAGGAGCTCCGGCATCTAGGGGAAAGGCTTACTTGCATTTTCCTCAAGAACAGGTATTAACATGGTATGGGTGAAAAATGTAAAGGCTCATGTCAGCTAAGCCATCTTGATGGTCACACCCTCCTTATTACTGCTCAGATTAATGCTATTGGAATTTTTTGGGAATCTACTGTATCTGTGAATTCCTATGTAAAACACAGAATTAAAACTGCTGCTATCCCAGCATGGGTTGTAATGAAGCAAATAATATAAATTCACATTATCAGCATAACAAACTAATTATACACGTTAGAACATTTCAAGTTGCATTTTTTGAAAATGCATCTTAAAATCTATAAAATCACTACCAGGTTGATACACGTTTCATCATGTAGTAGAATACAAGTTCGTAAGTAATGTGTGGTGTCATAGAAGAGTGCTACATGTATTAATCAACGTGGTCTGCGCATTTTGCATTGACGAGACTTGACCACATAATATCCTCCATATTGCCAATGCAAAATTGAACATCAGCTGTTTTGTGGAAGGAAAGTTCAGAACAGTGTTTAGGACTCTCGTAGGCAGCGCATGCGCTGTCTCTTCAAGACATTTTGTTTACTGTTAGTGGGCTTGGAGCTTCAAAGCCGCTGTCAATTGCTTGCTTCCTGCTGGTCTGTTCTGCGGTTGACACTTCCCTCTTCTTGCATGCGACCCTCCCCTAGACCATGGCCCAAGTGCTTCTGTCCTTACACTGCTCGCACTTTTAGGACCTATGTTTTTTTCTTTTAGTTGAGCACTCTTCAGAAAACATCTTTCCTATCTGCCTCTGTTGTTTGTTGTATTAGCTTGACTGTGTCTCTCCTGTGAGTACTCACTATCTATAAACCTGCCTTTCAATCTTGTTTTATCTGGTTTCATTAGCTGTGCATTCAAAAGACTGAAGTCAAATGTCAGGCTTTGTATTCTAGGGAACTTGGTGTTTACTATGCAAAACCACAGGCTGTAGGATGTTGTTTTTTTTCTAGCGCAAAAAAAAATTGACTCTGCTTATATTTCAGAATACATCAGAAGGAGAAAGGTAGAAATGAAACGCATTTTTTTTTGTAATTCTAAAGTGTGGTGGAAACAAATACTTTAATAGGATTGAAACAAATCAATACACTTGGTGATGACATTTCCACACATTATCATTTGTGCACTGTAAAACTGTTTATCTGTGTAATGGCCATTTTCTATTGAAAATGTGTTGTCTGTAATGACCGTTCACTATCACACCATGCATCCTCAACACTACGCCACTCCATTTTACACTACTTCTCTCCATAGCACTCTACACCACTTGACTCTACAACACTCTGCTCCACTGTATACCCTTCGACTTTGTCATGCCCTGCCATACCACTCCACGACACTCCACTGTAAGACACTCCACGACATGGCTTGCCACTCCACACCCCTCCACTCCAATCTAGCCCACTCCAATCTACCCCACTCCACTCCTGTATAACCCCCTCCAATTTGCCATACTCTAATCCACCCAATTTACTTCACTCCCATGTACTCCACTTCGATCTACACTATTCCACTCTACCCTAATCTACCCGCTCTACCCACTCAACTCTACCCCACTCCATTCCAATTTACCCTCCTCTAATTGACCCCACTCCAAGTACCTCACAATACTCCAATCTACCCCACTCCAACATACCCCAATCCATTCCAGTCTACCCTACTCGAATACACCTAATCTAGCCCAATCCACCCCACTTCACTCTTTCCCAGTCTACCCCCATATACTTCACTCCACTCTACCCCAATCTACTGCACTCCTATCTACCTCAATCCCCCCCAATATAACCACCCCATGCCACTACATTCTGCCCTACCCCACTAACATACATTTTACCCCACTCCACTACAATCTATCCCACTCCAATCTATACCACTGCAGTCTACTCCACTCCAGTCTACCTCACTCTGCCCCATCCCACTGTACCCCAATTTACCCCTTTCCAAACTACCCCACACCACAAGCGTTTAACTATGCTGAACAGCAGTCGCACTGGTGTACGGCATGGCTAAAACACACTGCAAAAGCCAATAGCTCGCGCAATGGCACGACCTATTGGCTTTGCCAGTGCTGGTTGGATTTGAGCCTTCAGGCGTTCTAGCAGCTATGGAGCTCTTTTGCTGTTTAAATATTACATGCATTTCTTTAGGATGAATCATACATACTATGCATATTTTGGCAGCAGTACAGGTGCTTTCTTCGGGTGTTGTTTTACTGAGCCTCACGCCTAAAAATGCCTGGCAAGTTTAGGCTACTAACAAGCCATCCCAGTGAATGACTAATGCATTTGGGTATTAATAAAGATAGCTAAAGACACTTGAACAGATTCACAAAGCAAAATTGAAAATTTACACCCAAGATCGCTTTTGGAAATGACGAAAGTTGGTTTTGTCTTTGGTGAAGGGTGTAAGCGCACACAGGTTTTTTATGTGTGAGTAACTTACTCCTGGGACAGGGGAATACACATTCCCTGGTTGAAATGCAGTGTGCGTTTGTTCACACCCACCAACATACATGTTTATGGTCAGGGCTTTAAGTGGGATGAAAAAACTGGGGGGGGGGGTTCTCTCAAAGGGGCGTTGCTAATGTAATTAAGGGTGTGGCTTAAAAACACATAAGCTAAAAATCTTTGCTTAGCATAGTGTGCCGCCTTACTTGTATTTTGCTGTTTGTCATTGCATCCAGATATATGATGCAACCAGTAACATCAAACCTACAAGAAGTCAGGACAATTGGCTTTGTTAATGGTTGTTAGTTGCATAAGATAAATAAGCAGCAACTATGGCTTGTATATAATTTTGAAAAACCTTCCATTTAAAGCCCTGGTGACACCATGACAATGTTGCTGCTCCTGAGTTTAAAAAAGAGACGGGAAATCCAGAGAGAAAATGACTTTTTGAAGGATTTCCCTTCCCCTACAACGCTCCCCTGGCATGACATCATACCGTAACTTCTCCACTAGTGAGAAGTGAGCAGGCGCACATGATGTGCCTGCTGTCACTGCAGTATGACAAAAAACGAACCGTCTGTGCCAGGGTACAAAGCAGAACCCAATAGAGACCCATTTCGAGGCCCCCTTTTAAAAAGCTGCCAGTGCTCATACCCGGTGAGACCTGGCCCACTTAAAGCCCTGTTTATAGTAATGCCCAAACTCCTGCCCCTTCCCACCCCACCCCGAAAAATGCAAATTCTTTTTCCAAAGGTTATCCTGGAGACGCCTGCAACTACTGCAGGTTTCCAGAGTACTTCCGGAAACATGTAGGACTTTCTGCTGGACTTGGGCCTTTTTGGCAGGTTCACCCCTAGACTTTTTGCCTTTAGCCTCTGGCATAGTAGTAGTGATTTTAGGCCTCTGCGCACTTTAGCACTGTCGCCCAGTGTAAAGTGCATGCGCACTCTGTGCGTGTGGTGAGATGGCCTGCCCTCCCATAGGAATGCATGGTGAATATGTGTGCCCGTGGTAATTCCTGATGTGGGGAGTGCAGGGTCAAGTTTAGTATGTGCAAATTTGTGAGAATAAATGCTGCGCAATGATGTGCGCAGATTTATTGTGTCTAGTGGAGAAGTGCCACTTTTAGAAGTTGGCATTTGTGTTCTGAGTGATGTGAATTGCCTGTCTGGCTTGTGAGTGACAGGGGCTGGCTGGTGTGGTTGGCTCCAGGGCCAGAATGAGTCTGCCCGGTGGTGAATAGAGAGATCTGCATGTAGATGGGAGAGAGGCGTTGCACCTGGGACCTGACTAGGGCTGTGCCTTCCCTCCACAATGCTGGCTCCACCTCCTGTGGTGCATCTGATGTCCCTGGCCTGTCTTGTGAAAGGGAGAGAGGAGCTGGGCAAAACAAAGTGCTCCTGAACCAGCTGTATCTGGTTCTACCCTTGCCTGCACCTTTGAGACAAAGGATTTTGTGGTATAACAAGGGGCTGTGACACCATGTAAAATGTTCTTGTTTGTGGACTTTAATCTACCAGGGGCGTGCTGGTGCTGAGGCTCAGGGGAAGGCTTGCCTCCCTGGGCTGCGCCCTGCGCCTGAATGCCTGGAAGACTTACTTTCCCTGGGCCCTGCCTTGCCCCTTTTCATCTTTAAGGACATTTTGTTGCTGGGACCTATGTCTAATCTCTACAGGACTCTTTGAGCAGCCTTTCCAGCGCCCTGGACGTGCTTTTGATGTAATCCGCCTCAGAGGAGGAGAACCTGGGGGCTGCGCAGCCCTGAGCTGCAGCCCCTGGCGAAAAACCCCCTCTAATGGGGATTCCCCGATTGTGCTTTGGCGGCGGGTGCCCACCCCACTTATTTTAATGTTTACTCTTGCAGGTGCCCACCCTGTATTATGTCCGCTTATTTAATTATGATTAGTGCGCGGGTGCCCACCCCGCGACTTTGCTTCATTTAGCGGGTGCCCACCCTGCATGTTGCCTGCCTCACGTGCCTCTGAATGAGAGCGGGTGCCCACCCCGCATCTCACTGCCGCAGCCCGAGACGCGAGAGAAATTTCCCCTGGGCCGCTGCCTAGTGCGACCCGAAAGACAAGTGCCTGTTTGTGGGCGGGGCTGCAGGCATCACTTCCGCCTTCCCTCAGTCGGGGGAAGGTGACCAAGAGTCCGGCCATTGCCCCTATGGGGCTCCCGTTGCGAAGAGAGAGCCCCGCGCACCAATGATGATTTCGGACGGGGCTCTCATAGGGAGGAGAGAGCCCCGCGGATTCCCCGCCCCAAGTGAGAAGCTGGACCGGATTCCTGCCCAGAGCTGGTGAGTGAGGGTTCGAGGGGGTGGGGTGGTGCTGGTCGAGGCACCGATCCCGAGCGGTCCCGCCAGAGAGCGGGCCGCTCCACCATTGTTGCAGTAGGTGCTCAGAGGGGCCTATGATCTTATTGATTAGCGGGCCCGGGTTTGTTAAAGGGCCAGAGGGGCCCATGACCCTTTCTCAGTGCCCCAGTGTGGGGCTGACCTTCACAGCGGCGCTGCAGTTGTGGGCCGCTGCAACGAAGGGTCATCATTATTCCTAGAACCCCGTGTGGCTCTAACCTGTACACCTCCGCTGCCCCGCTTGCTAGAGGGCAGCTGCAACATTGCATAATTTGTTCTACAGAGCCCGTGAGGCTCCAACACTGGCCTAATCATTTTTAGAGCCTAAGTGGCTCCAACGTTTCGCTAATTGTTACCAGATCCCTGTGGCTCCAACAAAGGGGGCACATTTGTTTAAAGGGCCACTGAGAGCCCACGCCACATTTTCCCTACTTCCCCCAGCTGCCCAGCAAGTAGTGGGCAGCTAGACCGTTTAGGTCTTGCTTTCTTTTACGGGACATGTCTTGAACTCAGGAGTGAGACGCACTCCTTCGCCTCATCTCTGCCTGCACAGCTGCGCAGCACTTAGTACCAGCTGCTAAGTTTAGGCCCGGCATTTAAGATTCCCTGCTGCCCAGCAAGTAGTGGGCAGCTGCAACATTTAGGTTTGCGCCAAGCGCCTTGACTGTCGCTGCATTGGCAGTGCGCCCTGACTTTGGACCTAGGGCATTTGAGCCCCTTAGAGATGGCCAGTTGGCCCAGAGGACTGTTAAGTTTGTAGGGCGCAAGGCCCTAGTGTGGTTTATATAGGTGCTAGGAAATGTAATGTCTATGATATGTTATGCACCTTGATTTATGCTTATAGATGTGATTTTATGCTTATTAGGTTTTACTTACTGTCTTATGTTTTATTTGACTACTGTGGTCTAGGTTTGATTTATTCCCTACTGCAGGTTATGATATTAAGTTTATTTCCTAATGCAAGTTATGTTTAGGAGATAATGGTCTACCATATTTTAGCGTACGAGGTTGGCGCAGAATAGAGTTCTCGCCATATGTGATACTGTACATGTTATGATTTATGTTACAGGTTGACGCTGAGTATAGTTTCTGCCAGTGATTATTGGCTGTGTTCTAAGTTCATGATATATTCTTACTTTTACTATTTTTACCAAGTGACAATTCTGACAATGGCCCTGACCTGTGTAAATAATCCCCTTTAAATATTGCCCATGCCAGTTGGCACAATGTATATTGTGTGATTACCATCTAATGTGTTTTATGATCATACAAAGGCTATTTTTATATATAACCTTGTGTGGAGTTCCTTTTGTGGAGTGCCTAGTATGTTGTTACTGTGTGTGTTGTGCAAATGCTTTACACATCGCCACCGGGATAAGCCTAACTGCTCGTGCCAAGCTACCAAGGGGGTCAGCAGGGGTTATCTTTGGCGTGTAACTCCCTTTCCCTGACTAGAGTGGTGGTCTCCGCCTGGCTTTGGCGCAAGCCTTAGCTAACCAGAGATCCCCATTTCTAACACTTTCTAAAGTCATCATTTTGACCAGGCGGGCCAGGCATGGGATGCAGACTTGGGTCGTCCCTTAAGAATCAGACCTCTTCTGTATAGCAGGCTGATTTGCTAAATATATTTAAAATTAAGCTTTATTTTTTGTTAGTTTTGTGATGTAGTTGGGTTGCTAGGTTGTTGAGGTGAATCTTTTTGTCACATACAAAACACGGTTCACTTCAAATGTGTAAAGGTGTCCAGGTTACTTCAGTCTCTGGCACTAGAGGAACAGCCACACCAACAGTGCAGTTTGGCAGTCTTTTAAATCCTGCCAAATTGAAGGTGATTCACAAGGGCCAGACTAAACATTTCACATCTGAAGTTCAGGCGCAAGATTACTTGAAGTCCCTGGAAGCTTAAATTTGCAATGCAATATATGTTTTTTTTTTTTTTTTTTTTTCTTTTTTCACTTGTGCTAGGTGCCACAATGAGCCCAGCTGACTCTGGAGTTTCCACTTATATTCTGGAATTTCCACTTATACGTTTCTTTTTACCCTAGTAGCACAACCACAGATTAGTTCCATGCTTAATAAACCGTGTTTCCGTGTTGATTAATGGGACTACCCATAATTAAGACAATCAGACTGGCTGGCTAACATTTTTTTTCTCTTGTTTTTGATTAAAGATTTAATTGCAATACAGATTTTTTCTCAGCTTGATATGCTATACTGTATGCTGGCTAATATAGAGGCATGAGTCAGGCCGGGAATATATATATATTTTTTTTATGTAAGAAGTGGAATGCAGGTACTACGGGTGGCGGTCTGGTGGGGTCCCTGGGGAGGGGGAGCATACACACACACTCATCACTGAGGACAGTGTCCTTAAGCCCTGCTGTGGGTGGTAGGGGAGGGGAGGGTGGAAGGGAGGGTGGGGTTGGCTCGGGGCAGCCAGGGTGGGGGGGATTAAACATAAGTAGTACATGAGCACACCTCTTTTTTTTTACTTGTGGCATGCAAGGCGGTGGATGAATGACATTATTTTGTATTTGACATTATGAAACGGCAGCTAGAGCTTTAAGATTAGGTACACTGAACGTTAGGGGTCTCAATTCCATCAATAAAAGACAGCGTGTAGCTAGGGAACTTCAGTGGCTTCACTGCGATATTATCTGTCTTCAAGAGACTCATGTAGTGTGGTCCAAACGGAATCTCGTAACTGAATTGGGGTATAATGTTTTAGTATGTACCAAACAATCGTGTACTTCTCGTGGGGTTGCCATTTTGGCAACGAAACATGTTATTAGTACTGGTCGGATTTTAGAGGACGGCTGTGGTAGATGGACAATAACAGAATGTGTTATAGGTTCCTTAAAATGTACGTTATGTTCCATATACGGCTCTAATTTTGATGAATCAGCCGTGCTAGACTATCTTAATGTTGAACTAGTGATGTGGCCTACCCCCTTAATAATATGTGGGGATCTGAATATAAATCTTCAACCGGATTCGCTGCGCAATGACAGTTATGTGTATACCGGAAGAAAACCAAAAGTATTTAGGTCATTACAAGCACTTCTCATTGCGCACGGACTGGTTGATTCATGGTCCTATCTTAGGGGTAGCAATCCTGGCTATAACTTTTTTTTTTTTCTTCGCCTCATCAGAAGCTAGTGCGGTTAGATTATTTTTTTGCGCCCCAATACATGCTTTCTGGTGCACAAATACAGGTTTACCAGAGAGCCACGTCTGATCATGGTCCTGTTGTCCTTTCTCTAACCTCTGTTTGCTCCGCCAGCAAGCCTCGGGAATTCTCCTTTGTTCGTAAATTGTTGTTGGATATACATTTTCAGGATTATATGATGAATTGGATCGCAGAGTTCTTCAATCATAACAGGGAGAGTACCGAGATGGGGTTCGTGTGGGACGCGTTTAAAGCCGCTTTCAGGGGGAGGCTCTTAGCTTTGGGCTACATGCGCAAAATCAAGCACGAGTGCAATTGCAGGAGTTATACAAAGGTCTAGGGGAGGCTGAAGAACGGCTGGTGCAAGATATACACTTAGGCAGAGACATCCAGGGTTCGGTAGCAGAAGTGGCTCGGTGCAAGGCAAAGGTAACGACAACAGCTGCTCTATGAGTATGGGGAGGCAAGTGGCAGGTGCCTTGCCCAGAAAATGAGATCGAGGGAAGCCGCGCAAAGAATCAACAGTATTAAAGACTCCGCTGGGCAATGTGTAGAGAGTGAGACTGAAATAGTTGAAGTATTCAGGCAGCTCTATGGTAGATTATATGCTAGCGAAGATTATGATATTAATAAAGCTACAACACTGTTAGAACAATTTTGTAAACATGACCTGAATATAGATACAGCATTAAAATTAGAGGCCCCGATAACGATGTTGGAGCTTGAAGAGGCAAATAAAGGACTTCCTGCGGGTAAGGCAGCAGTGCCTGATAAGCTTCCATTAGAGATTTTCAAATGTTTTTTTCAAGTCTTGAAATATGATATGCTAGCTATGTTTAGGCTGGCGCAGACGGGTGTATATCCTAAATCATGGGATGAGGCTAGTATAGTGGTGTTTAGGAAAAAGGAAAAACCTAGAGATCAACCGGCCTCATACCGACCTATTTCATTATTAAACACAGATGGAAAGATCTACTCAAATTTTGGCGGCCAGGCTTTCAGGAGTGATTTCTTCGCTAGTGTCTTCGCGCCAGCTCGAGTTTATCCCCAAGCGCGGAACAACTGATCATGTCAACCGGGTGATTGCTCTAATAGAGCTTCTTCCGTACCATCAGCATAGTCTGAGTCTTATACTTTTGGATGCTGAGAAGGCCTTTAACCAAGTTTTGTGGGCTTTCTTATGGAATGTGATGAAATTCCGAGGGTTTGGGCCACAATATATAAAATCCATACAGACACTATACCAACAACCAATTGCTCGGATCTGCACAATGGGGTTACAGTCGGCAGTGGTTCCTATACAAAGGGGGACAAGGCAAGGTTGCCCGTGTTCCCCGTTGTTATTTGCCCTTTACATCAATCCGTTTTGAAAGATGATTGAGAGCAGCTCCCGGATCCCGTCAGTCATAATACACCGGCAAGATTATCGGATACTTGCGTATGCTGATGATGTGGCTGTAGTCTCTCCTAAACCTGCTGTGGCGGCGATGCCTGAGATTGAACATCTTGCAGCCGTATATGGCTCGGTATCCGGGTATAAATTAAACTCTGCTAAGACCCAGATTCTTTGCGTAAATATTAGATCTTTTACAGACCCTAGGGTTCTCACAGAGGTTACGTACTTGGGGGTACAGGTAAGAACCTCTGCCATGGTACAATCTAATTGGCAAAGGTTGCTGACTGGGCACCGTAAACAACTGGACCAGTCCGAATGTCTGCATTTAACATTGGTTGGCAGATGTAATAAATTAAAAATGATGGTATTACCTAAAATGTTGTATTTTTTCGGTGTGTACCATTAGAGATTCATCAGGCAAGTGATCCAGCGCCCCTATAGAAATTTTGTCTCAATCAACACTACCCAACACCGTAATACTCACCGTTAATCATAAACTCACAAGGCCCCTGAAATACCGAGACAAATATTGGGCAACTGAATCATGTGACCTAATTAATCAGAAAACTATATACACATTTTTATACAACTGCAGAATATCTTCATAACCATGGTTTAATTAAGTCACTAGCTGATAGATCTAACTGATGATAACTTGAAGATAAATAACAAGTCCAGCTTGTTTATTTAAAATCTATTTTATTTTTGAAAGGTAATGCATTTAATAAGTAACTTTTATTAGCAAATTAGCAGTTTCGTAGCATTTTATTAATGAAAGGCATAACGGACTGACATTTCAAATTTCATTCAGAATATATGAATATTAATCAAAATTGGTTCTCATTCCCTATATCTATTACCGTAGCTAACTCACTTCATCTTAAAGGGAAAATGCAAAGTTAAAATAAAATCAATGAACCCTATTATTCTTACGTGAGCAAATAGTCCGACAGCATCTCTAGTCCTGGAAAATGAGCAGCACCCTCCTGCCAAGGGGCTAAGTTTTTATACCTTTCTGACTAACTAATCTAAGCTAAATGTATTCCTTTCTCAGTCATTCAGTGTTTTGATTGGCTGACAACCATCAGTCCATATGGAATCATATTTTTTTCAATCCAAAATCGTGCCTTTCTAAAGCATCATTGTCCATTCTCTGCAGGCGACATTAGCTTCCGAGGGTTTGCAACATATTATTAAATAACAGTTCGCTGCTTCCTCAGCTTGGCTGTTCTGCCGTTTCCTGTCCTTGGAAATTATCTAATCCGAAGCACATCTTGCACAGTTCCATTTATTAATTTTCAAATGAATTGTCTTTGTGGTAAAACTTTCCACTTTTGCTGTGCTCGGCTCATCAGGACAGGATTCCAAAAACGCCCAATCAATAACGCTAGGCCTTAGGCCTTTTTCTTGAGCTAGTATTCAAACAAACACAAAACATTAATTAATTTGAGAAATTAAAATCATCCTGTTACCCACCCATCATTACTAATGTTAACCCATTAGTATGTTATCTAGCTTTAAGCACAAAAGCAATGACACGACATAAAAAAAGCACATATAAATAAGCACATGCTATTAATTATGTCGCCGCGTTTAATGTTGACAAGAACAGTAAACCAGGTTAGTTAATTATTTTTCACAAACATGCAGATGCAACAAAGAGCACATGTTTTTAGACCCGCATGTCACGAATGGATTTTATTCTAGGTTGATTAATACATTACATGCAACAAGCTATTAATACAATTAATTTATTATGGAAGTTTAACTTTACGAGTTGAAATATAATTCATTTCTGAAACTCGCTCCATCAACTCCCTCATCTGGTGATTTCAAAATCACCAAACACCCAAAATTTTACCAAATTTTAAATTTTTTAGAGACATCATGTTTTGAACACTCTTTGTATTAGTTTCTCTAAACTCCTGATTCAGCAGTTTGTCTACAACTCTCGTACTGTGCTTTTCGAAATTCTTCCATTTCTATCTCCTTCTTTTCTGAGTTTATAAATTCTCCTTTTTTCCCTCACATACTTCTTTCTCTTGTGAATCATGCAACTGATTTTTAACAAGTGTCCCTAGGACTATGATTATCACAGGATAAAGTATTTTGCCAATGATTGAACTGCCAATTTCTCGAAACCAATTTCCAATTGCTGCGAATTTTTTAATCAGTCGTTCTGAAAAATTATCATCTTCTAAAGGTTCTATTTCTGAATGAAATTCGGTAATGTTTTTGATTATCACCTCTATGTTCTGGCTCTTATCTGTGATATAGGTACAACAATGCTGGACATGATGTCTAGGGCAAGACGGTTTTGCATGACCATCGAGTGCATGGCAATAATCTCAGTATCAACTAATTGGAATCCAGTTGCAGTGTCTGTGGACAATCTATCTACAATTGTGGAAACTTTTCTGATTTTGATTGCATTCAGGGTAATTCCCACCATAGGAATAATTGCACCAAAAATATCATCCATGATTTCTGAAAATCTTTCCCTCCTGAACCTATTCAGGTGTTTGCCAATTTCAGAAGAACCCTTTGCATTTCTGTCTTCATGGAAAATCTTTGGAAAGACTAAACCAACATAGCATGTCCCATACCAGTGGTTTGGGAGACTGAAGTATGCTTTATTTCCACAAACAAAATAAATTCCAGGGAAAATTGGGTCACTACCCCCTTTAAATCCCCACCACCCTATGATACGATAAGTATCCTCACATTGACTTGCACCCACAAAGAAATTATCATACAAAGTATTATCTCGTCTAATACAGAATTTACCACTAACTGGTTCATCAATATGAATAGCAGCATCTCTAGTTCTAGGATTAAGCTTCTCATCTTCCACCTGCCAAAACTTGGATTTGGTTTGTTTCAGCATCTCATTCCTTTTGTAAATTGCCCTTCTCTCTTCAACCAAATTTAGAAAAGATTTTTCTTCAGCTCTTATTTTGCACGTTAAATTGTTCTTAAAAGCATATTCATAGGTCAGTTCACTAGTCACTGTAAAGAATTCCCTCATCTGTTTAGCAGGTCTAACTTTGTTCAAGCTATTTACAACTTTTTAAATTTGCAAAAATCTCGTCATAATCTGAGTAATAATACTCCAGACGACCTGTTTGGTAAAACAAACTTGCTATAACACTACATGTAATGCCATAAGTAAGGGGAAGCATATTATATGTAACCCCCTCTGAGACAGAAGCAGGAAGCTTCACACAAACGTAACAGTCCTTGACATCCATTACTTTTACATATTCTGACAAAAGTCTTGAAAAGGAATTACTGGAAAAATCACCAACAGATCTATCTTGGTGGATCTCTGGTTTGTGCTCAATAACCCTGTTAGTCTTGCCAACATGATTAACTTGTTAAGTCTCAGCTTCATTTGTCATATTAACTTTGTATTTTTCTTTATCTAACCCAAAAGGAAAGATGACTGCCAAAATCAACCAAACCAAAATTAATAGAACCACACAAATAGAGGACATTTTACAACATCTTCTAAAAATAGAGCACCTTGAATTAGTATTATCATTAGGCATCTTAACTATTAAACAAGAGCCTTTCACAAAAAATGAAAAATTTCAAAAATAATATTACACCCCCCCCTTTTTCTTTCTTATTTTTTTTTTAGTAACCCTCTAACAGCTTTTCTTCTACCTTACGTCAACAATGTGTTCTTCCAGCTAACAAAATTTCTTCGACCTTGTGTCACCTAACACAATTTCTTCAGCCTGATGCCAAAAATATACCTTAACCTAATAAGAAAACTATTTCAATCATTGTCACTGGCTTCTTCTAAATCTTCCTGACCACTACTGCTAATCTCCACTACTGGTGGAATTATAATGTAGGTCCATTCAGGTGACTTGTATTTTTGATTAGGTTTCAACACTCCTTTTTGCTCTATTGCTAATCACTTCTATTTTCTCCCCTGCTTGATTTTTCTTAGCAAAGTCACCTTTTTGACTTGATATCTCATTGATTTGCTCCTTTGACCTGCTCACTAATTTGAATTTTAAGCTTTCTTTTGGCCAATTATCTCCTTTTCTTGTGAATTTGTTTTTTGGCTCTGTTTCGTTACATTCAGCTCTCCAAGCTCTTTTTCTGAATTTTCTTATTTCAGAATCTTCATCACTTTCATCCGAATCTGTTCTGAGACTTCGAATTTATGTCTAGAATCTTCTTTACTCAGCAGTTTCACTCCGTTAGGATCATCATCCTTATAGCTGGTACTTGGTAATTCGTCTTCTTCTTCTGGAATTACTTCTAACTTCCCAGTTTCAGAATTTTTGTTCCTGCTTTCAGAGCTTTCAGTCTGCTTTTCAATACTCTCCTGATCTTGATTATCTTTTGTCTCAGATTCTTTTCCTGCTTCTTTTTCTAGCAGATCTTCATCATTTTCTGAATCTAGAATCACAATCTCTAGATCTTTTTCATTCAATGCTTTATTCGCTTAGAATCTTCCAGATGTCGACTTTCCTGTCGCTCTTCAGAATCTGGATTTTCCTCAGACTCTTTTTCAGAATCTGAATCCGTTGTTGTGTCACTATCTTCATCAGAATTTTCAGGTGTTGGCACACAAATGGTGTGGCTAGCATGGATCCATCGTTTTAGACCCTTACACTTTACTGCATTTGTCGTGACAAGTATTATCTGTCTTGCTTTTTGCCACCTGGGTACTAGACCGTTTCTTCTCCGGTGTACTTTTGTCCTGACCCAGTCTCCTGGTAACGGATCATGAGCTTGCTCCTTTTCTTTTGAAATTACATCAGTTCCCACCTGATGGAATACAGAAGTCACTACGTCAGACAGGTTTTTGCAATATTCTATAATTGCACTCTCATTTATGCACAAAACCTTATTAACTGGAACAAATGCCTGTCTCATGACTCTGCCCATGAGTATTTCATGTGGACTTAGACCTGTCTTTTTATCTGGTGTACTTCTCAAAGACATCAGAACAAGTGGAAGAGCATCCGTCCAGTTCATGCCTGTCGCTAAACACATTTTGGCAAGTCTATTTTTAATAGTACCATTAATTTGTTCAACACCTGATGCTTCTGGTCTGTATGCACAATGCAGCTTTTGTTTAATGTTCAAGGCTTCACAAATCAATTGCAACAATCTGTTTTAAAAATGTGTGCCACAATCACTTTCAATTGTGACTGGAAATCCATACCTAGGTATGATCTCTCTCAAAAGCAATTTTGCCACAGTAACTGAATCATTGTGACGGGTTGGGAAAGCTTCTACCCATCTTGAAAACAGACAGACAATCACCAAGACGTATCTTAATCTGTTATGGGTCGGCATGTCGATGAAATCCATTTGTAACCTAGTAAAAGGACCACCCTCCCGTCCTATGGTTCCCATGCTCACAACAGTTTTTCTGTTTGGATTAATTTGTTGGCAGGTCAAACATCTTTGGCAAAGTGATTCTGCAATAGTCCTAAATTTGGGGTTGAACCATGTCTGTCTAAATAGCCTGATCATAGAGTCTCTTCCTAAATGTCCTTGACCATGGTACATCCGTGCCATGTCAGCAATCATGCAATTTGGCATTACTGGTCTGCCATCTGTGTAAGTTCAAACCTCATCTTCTTCTCGCTGTCTACAACCTGCTTTTAGCCATGTATCTTTTTCTTCATCATCTGCCTCATCTTGGAGCTCCTTTACTCCTTGCCATGTCTCAACTACAGATGTTAGCATAAGTGAGTTCAAAACATGACTATTGTCTTTTTCCCGATTAATTGAAAAATTGTTTTTCGCGCAATATCTCGCAATCTAATCCACAAAAGAATTGCCTTTAGTAATATAGTCTTCGCCTTTTTTGTGAGCTGCACATTTCACAACAGCAATATTTTCTGGTAACTGAATGCCATCAATCTATCTCTTGATCAATTTTGTTTTTCTGATTGGTGTTCCCGCAGAAGTCAAATAACCTCTTTGAGACCAGAGCTGACCATAGTCATGGACTACGCCATAACCATACTGACTATCAGTCACTATGGTGATCTTTTTCCCTTTTGCTCTTTCACAAGCACGAATCAAAGCAATTAATTCTGCCACTTGAGCTGAACGAATTCCTTCCAGAGGGGCACCCTCAACGACTTCTGCAACTGTACAGACAGAATATGCTGCTCTCAGAATGCCCTCATCTGTTCTTAGACAGGAGCCATCAACA
Source organism: Lissotriton helveticus (assembly GCF_964261635.1). Classification (NCBI taxonomy): domain Eukaryota; kingdom Metazoa; phylum Chordata; class Amphibia; order Caudata; family Salamandridae; genus Lissotriton; species Lissotriton helveticus. Next base: position 1,308,970,632 of record NC_136059.1, on the reverse strand, counting down.
AAATAAACAAAATCTGATTCCGGCAAGGGTTCATCCTTTATGTCTTGCCTGGGTTTAGTGCAATAATCTAAAACATCCAAGCACTCATAATCAATGTCAGTTTCATTTTTGATTTCTGTAACGATTCCATCAGGCAACAATGTAGAAGGATTTAGATTCACACATCTTGCTATCGAGACATTATCTGATCCCAGAATAATCTTTTCATATTTTGTCAACCTGTTACTTGTCAAATGTTGAGTCTTGCTCCTGGTAAGGAGAATTTCAACTGAATGAGGTACATATACTTTTACAGGAAACCCCATTATGATTCCTTCACTCTGCTCAAGGCTTACACTTGTTGCAGCTACTGCTTTTAAGCAACCTGGCAATGCTTTTGCAACAGGATCAAGAACTGCTGAGAAGTATGCAATTGGCTTTCTCAGTTTTCCATGTCTCTGAATCAAAACTGATAATGCACAACCTTCCTTTTCACTACAATACAGCTCAAATTCTTTATCATAATCCGGCATTCCCAATGCTGGAGCTTCACACAGACTTCTTTTCAGCTGCTCAAAAGCCTCTAATTCAGATTTTGTCAGTGTAATTGGATCTTTTATGTCTGCTTTTGTCAGTCTCTGCAGTGGTTTCGCAATTACCGAAAATCCACTAATCCATTGACGACAATAACCTACCATTCCTAGAAACATTCTGACTTGTTTTTGTGTAGTTGGAGGTTGTATTGCTCGAATCATTTTAATTCTTTTAATTGTCACTTGTCTGATTCCCTTTGCAATTCTGTGACCAAGATATTTTACTTCTTGTTTGCAAAACTGTAATTTCGCAGGAGACGCTTTATGCGCCTCATCTGCCAAACGATTTAAAAGAGTAATGGTATCTGTTACACAATTCTCTCGTGTTTTTGCAGCCACAAGATCGTCAATGTACTGAACCAATGTTGACTTTCCAGGCAAATCTAAATCTTCCAAGGATTTCTTTAATAACTGATTAAAAATAGATGGACTCTCTGTATACCCTTGAGGAATACGACACCATGCTAATATGCGGTTCTGGAACCGGAACGCAAACATTTGCTGGCTGTCTGGATGCAATGGAACTGTAAAGAACACATTGCAAAGGTCAATGACAGTATACCTTTCTGCATCATGCGGAATCTGGTAAAGAATCACTGCTGGGTTTGGAACAACTGGGCAACATGGAACAACTATTTGATTAACTTTTCTCAGGTCCTGAACAATTCTGTAAGTTCCGTTTGGCTTTTTGATACCCATAATCGGTGAATTACATGGACTGCTTTCAATCTGTTTTAGAACACCTTGTTTTATGAATTTCTCAATTACCGGTATGACACCCTCAATGGTTTCAGCTTTCATTTTGTACTGAGGAATGTTTGGAAAATCTACTCCTTGTTTTACAGTAATTTTTACTGGGTCCACATGTTTCATTAAACCCATTTCATCCCTAGTTAAATCCCAAATTTTGAATTGACTGGGTCTTTTAATTCTTCAGGTAAATTGTTTTTGTCAAAAGCAGGAAATAGTTTATTTTCTTCTGCTTCAACCATTAACATTGTTAATTTGTAAAGGCCATCTTCTTCCAAAGTTTGAAGCTCAATGCCCTCCGGTGAGCAATATATTTTGCAATTCATTTTACACAAAATGTCCCTCCCTAACAGGTTTACAGGACTAGTGTTACAGACTACAAATCTGTGTTTGTCTTTGAAATTGCCAATCTCAATGTTAACTGGTTCTGTTAAATCTGTTTTAATCTGTTGATTTGCTACACCAACTACTTGGATTGACTCACCAGAGAGAGGAAGGTTTTCTATTTCCACTGATCTAACAGTAGAACGGGTAGCACCTGTGTCCACTAGAAAAGTGATTTCTACATCATTCAATTAACCCATTTTCAAATGGACCAGGCTGATCTACCTCAACAGTGGCTCCAAGCACACACTCTTCCTCCTCTCTCAGGCACCGTCATGAGTAATCTTCAGAATCACTCCCTTCATTTTCTTTTAACCAAAATTGTTGAGAAACATTTGACACATTCACTCTTTGTGGTCTGATTTCCTGTTCACCTCCACAGAATCCTGTTTCAGGACTGTATCTCTGTCCATTCACACAGTTAGGTAATGGTGCTTGTGGAATTTGGCTCTGTTGATTCACTACCTGTCGCTGTAGCTGTTGCTGCTGACTTATTTAATTTAACTGTTGCTGTAGCTGTTGCTGTTGATTTATCTCACTTGGCATCTGTGGATTTAATGATGTATTTTTAAAATTTCTGGGCGGATTCTTACACTCACGCTTCCAGTGTCCAATTTCGCCGCAATTAAAACAAGGGAGCTTCTGTTTGAGCTCTTCAATATTCACATTAAATTTTGGTTTATTAATAAAGTTTCCCTTAAATTTGCCTTGATTGTGTTGAACGTTTTTGTTTTCTAAGGTCGCTATTTGCTGTTCAGCTGCTTTCACTTGTGCCAACATTGCCTTTTCCTTAAGCTTCTTCTGTTTTACGTCTAGCTCATCACTGCAGTATTTTGCCTTCCTCAGTGAGTCACTGCCAAACTACAATTCCATTTCTGATCATGTCACCAATTTCAGGTCTCAGGTCATAAACAAATCTGTATATAAAATGGCTCATATCCCCTTCAGTTAACTTTTCATAGCCACTATATTGTTTAAATGCCAGCAATAACCTTTCATAAAATGAATGTACTGATTATTTTGGTTCCTGATTTGTTCTGTCAATTTTAACCCAATCAACTTCTTTTGGGGCAATTTTGTTTTTTAACCAGACAATTACTTTGTTATACAAATCCATGACATGTGGTGATGGAGCACCTGTTATTTTGCTTCGCTCGGGTTCTTCCTTGGGCCAACTTACAGAAATTTTACATTCTGTCCAAAGATCTGATGGGACAACAATGTCAAAGAATCCATCTAGATCAATCCACAGAACCTTTGAGACTTAGATGAATCGGTCTACCTGACGATACCATTCCACTGGCTTTTCTCTCAACCGAGGAAAATCATTTGTGAACAACAAAATGTCCTGTCTTGTCCAAGGGACATGAACATACCCTCCGCCAGCTATTTCTCTCATTGGGAATTCAGTAATTACTTCTCCTTTGTCTCTCCTATCTTGCTCTCTATTCTTTGTCCATCTCGCTCTCCATTTGCCTAATACACCCAATCTTTTTAGAAACACAATTAACTCTTTTACATGAGTTATTCTTCCTGAGGTGTTCAAGTTCTCAATGTCTTTTTCAGAAAAATCCACTCTGTAATGTTTTTGCAAATGTTTGTTTACTTAAATCAATTTTTAAATCAGCAGCCATTTCCTCTAATTGGTCATACTTGTTTTTTGCTTTCCATTGTATGCTTTTGCAAATAAACAACAAATCATCATCCTGATATATAATTTTAAATTGTCAGGTCCAATGGTGCCAATAGTCAATTCCTCCAAATCAGCTTTTAATTTTGCAACATCAAGTAATTTAAATTCAGGGGCTTGCGGGGACAATGAAGTTTGTGTGAAATTTATTTTATTCAAGCTCTTTTCTGGAGAATCCGATTCTGCAACAGATGGTGTCTGATCATTTGACAAACTTTGATTAAAAGTTAAATCTGGCATCAACGATCTCTCTCTGTGAATTTCTGTTAATTCTGAATACAAATTTTCAGCTACTTTCTGAATTTCCACATTTAATGGAACAGTCGGAGCTGAATGTCTATTTTCATTTTGATCAAAAACTGGTACAGCAGGACCGATTGTTACTGGTACTGTTACTACTTCCATGCCTTTAGTTAACTGCTGAATTAATTCTTCTTTTGCTCTTAAATATTTCAAAACATCCTGATTATTCTCAAGTCTCTCGGACCTATTTACATTCCTTGAGAATTCATTTCTCTGATCCGAAATCTCCGGATAATTTCTGTTCTCTCCAGATATCCTAGAATTATTTATTGTCCCATCCAAGGTCCACCGCCGCATTGTATAGTTGATTTCGAAATTCATTTCCAACTCCACCGCAGAGTGGTCTGACAAACCTACTGGCATATAAGATACAGACAGTATGTCTGAAAGGAAAGTTTGATCTATCAGGAAAAAATCAATTCTGGAGAATTGTTTGTATTTTTTGCTAAAAAAGGAATACTCTCTAAGATTACCTTGCTTAATTCTCCAGACATCCACTAAGACAAATTCTTTAATAATACTATTTAGTGCTGAGATGGATTTATTGGGAGGATTATATTTCACCTTCGAGGTGCGATCTAAATCTTGGTCAAACACTAAATTAAAATCTCCACCTAGTATAACTGGCACTGTATACTGTGTCAAATACTCTTGTAGCTTCTGAAGAAACACTGCGTTATCTTCGTTAGGGCCATAGTACACAGCGCAAAGAAAAGTGAAACCTCCAACAGACAGTACTGCTGCCAACCATCTTCCCGACTGATCCGTACCCCAACTGATCACCCTTACCCCTTTATATGACCGTACTATGATGGCTACACCCCTATTTGACCCTTTCTGATTAGAGCACAGGACTTCCTGGACCCAATTATATCTAGTAAAGATTTGCGCACACTCCTTCGACTCTAAATGTGTTTCCTGCAAAAGATATAAAGATGCTTCAGAATTCCTTAAAAACATGCATATTCTCTGCTCTTTTTTCCGGCTTCCCAATCCATTTACATTCCATGATAGGATTCTAGTACTCAATGCCATATATACATTGATAGAATAATGATATTTTAACTAATAATTGCATAGACTTGTAGTGATATTCCAAACCGTTACAACATAAAATTCTGGCATATGAGGACATTTTTTTATTTTTACTCCACCCCCCCCCTTGAACCCTCACCTTCCCCCACCCCCCCGAGGAACCCTCCCTTCACAATTGGCGTATCCAACGCCCTAGGGAGCTCCCAGCCCAAAGCACATCTAGTAAAAAATGTCCCCACCCATTTTAGTTCTATTTTCAATGCTTATACACCTTTACCTATACAACACCTATAGCTTGTGTCCCCTTCCCCTTTTTTATTTATTTTTATTTTTTATTTTTATTTGTTTATTTATTTACTTATTTTATTTTTTTTGCTTTCTAAATTCCTCTAGTTTTTTCCCTACTTCCCTTTATCACATTTCCCCTCCGTCTATCATTCCCCTCCCCCTCCGTCTATCATTCCCCTCCCGCCAAAAGATAATTGATTTTGAAATGAACTTATTACCCTACTACTTTCTCATCCTCACCAACAATTCATCTACCTCCTCTGGGTAATTACAATTATACATTCTGTTGTTCCACATGATCTCTAGTAGTGCGGGGAATTTCATTTGGACCTGTTCGCCCAGTGATCGGAGTTCAGACATCCTAGAACCCAACTCCCATTGCCTCTGCGCAGCCTTCCCCCCCCAAAATCTGATCTGATTTGATAGGGAATAGCACGGTAGTGTAAAGAAGAGCGTGCAAGAGATCTGCTAAGGATAAGTTCCTTAACCGCCTACGTTTGAAAATAAACCAGTATTTTCCTCGGATCCTTGCGGTCCGGATGCAGTCTGAAGGGGTCTCCGTGCACACGCTGTATCTCAGCTTCCAAATCTATATCAGGTCTGTCTTTTAGTACATCTTCGCGTAGCAGACGGCATACGAAACCCTTAATATCTTCCACTTCTGCGCCCTCTGGAATTTTCAGAATTCGTAGATTATTCCGTCTACTCTGCATTTCCAGCCGTTCCATGTCCATAACTAATTTACGATTTTGAACTTTAACAGCCTCAATATCCTTGGTGTTCTCCACTGATATTGCTGACAATGAGGCTACCTTTCCCTCTAACACACCTGTACGAGCAGCTATACCCTCAATTTTTGCCTCCAAAATGTCAAATCTATCATGGAGCCCTCTTTGGTAATTCTCCGATGTGGCAAATTTCTCCATCAAATCCTCCCTCAGTGAATTGAACAGTTGACCAAGCCTGTCCTCCTCCGCTCCTCCTGCCGCTAAATCTTTGACCTCTCTATTCAAACACAGATCACTTTGAGCTGTACTAATTGCATAACTAGTGGGGGGGCGGGGGGAACACATGAGGAAGTTATGTGAGACTCCAGGGAGGGGATTTGAGGGGTCAGTAGTACTGGCAATGCTGTAGACAGATCGGTTAGTGTGACCGGGGTTAAATTTTCCCCATCCACGGCTGAAGTTGGAGTTGAAGAGTTGGAAAGACTAGAAGAGATGGCCCTGTTCCCCTCTCCCCCCTCTCTCAGTGGGTCAGATGCAAATGGTGTCAGTGACATTGGTATGATTGGAGCAAGTATTCCTGGGATAACAGTTTGGGATACAGTAGTAGGTGCTACTCTCCTCTCTACTCCCCCCTCTAACACGGAATCTAAAGCTGGAGTAACTACCATGGCTAGGGTAGCCGGGGGGAAGGCTAAAACAACCGCTGCATCTGCTGTAACTGCTGTAACTGGAGGGGCAAGGGGAGTAGACGGAGCAGACGTATGGGACCGGAGGGATCTGAAAAAACCAATGTCTCTAGCTCCCCAATCTTAGAAATGTGAACTAAGTCCTGCTCTGGGTTACATACTGATCCCTTAGGGATTGTCTGGTTCTCCCCGCTCTCACAAGGTATACTTTCCAGCACAGAATACCTATTCTCCAGTGGCAAAAGGGACAAGGTAGATAATACAGGTGTAGGTAGGACGTTGGGGGGTTGCCTTCGTTTGGTCAACTTTAGTTTGATCAGCTACAACTGTTTTAGTTGTCTTTGTTTTTGTGTTGGCCTTGGTGTTATCCTTTGGTGCCAGCACCAGTGCTGGGTTTTTATATTGACACCTTTATCCGCTGACCCCCATCTTTAACTGCTTGCTCCATAATTTTGAAAAAGCTTTTAAGCGAGGGCGTACTTCTCTGAGCCTGAGACTGCTTACTACCCCTGACTGCCCCTATTTTTCTGGGACCCCCTCTCTTCTTCTGTTTAGGGGATATCGGTATTGGACCTCTCTTCTCACTTAAATCCCCTGACTCCCAAAGTCCCTGTTTCTTAAGTACCTGCTTGGACCTTAGCTGATACCTATTTTTAATCTCTCCCGAAAGTCCAACATTTCACCAGAAGCTACACTCTCCCAGGTTCAATGTAGCGATAGGGGCTACTGCTGTACTGGAGGGCAGGAGGACAGATTCAGTACCCACAGACAGACTTCCAGCTTCAGTATCGGCTTGACCTGACCCCACCGCTTCAGACAATATGGGCTTCAAACCCTCTACCTCCATGCAAGCCCCCCCCTCCTGGGACCTCTTACCGACAGTTGTTGCATTTTTCTCGAAGTCAGAAAGCCCCCGACACACTGGGCCTTTCACGCGCTGTATTAGCGCACCTCTTGACCGCTGCCAATGCCCAATGTAGAAGCCACAACTACCAAAGCCTCTGCCTCTGCCACTGCTCCAAGTGCGAGTCTCCTGCAGCCGGACACCTGATTTTACCGATTCCGCCGACTGTTCCGACTGTGACGGGCAGCTTGAATGGAGAACGCAGCGTCTTCCTCCCGAAGCTCTCCGCTGCTCGTATTCCTGTGTGAGCCGCGTCAGCATCTCCTGAACCGCGGCTACAGGGTCCTAGTGCCCCGGAGCGCCTCCACAGTACCTCACCAAACACCGAGGGAAAGAGAAAACCAAAGCGAGAGTTTACTCTCCAAGCCTGACACGAAAAAGGGGGAAAGTACTCATATTCTCACCGTTTAAGGTGTTAATATCCGTCTTCTAAACGGGAAAACGACCTCTCTGAAACCGCATTGTGCTATCTTGGGCGAGGAGCTCCGCAGCAGCCGTTAGCCTGCCGCCGCCATGTCCCCCATTCCGTCAGTCAGGATTTCTCGCGCGTTTAATTGAATATCAAAGAAAGTCTATCTGAATTATTTCGGTTTAACGTTGGGACAGCTTCAGAGCGAATTGTTTGGGATGCATCAAAATCCTTCTTAAGGGAGGTCTTTAAGTCACAAAAGGCTTCAATAATAAAATGTAAAAAAGAAATAGACATCCGCGATCTAGAAGAGATTAAAAATAAGGAACGGCAACTCCAACGGGCAGCATTAAATGACAGAGGTAAGATCCAGGTATTAGAAAAGGAACTGGGCGAGATACAGGCACGTTTTAAGGCTCGTACTGATAAAATCAACAGGGACAGGGACAGGGACAGGTGGGAGGTGAGCAAGCTTCGTAATTTCGAATATGGGGAAAAATGGGGCTCGCTCCTCGCATGGAAGGCCAGATCTGAGAGAAGCAGAAATAACATTATGTTGTTAATTCAGGAGGGAACCGGGTCAAAGTTAACAGAGGACTCCGAAATAAGGGATGAAGCAAGAGGGTTTATGGAGGAACTGTACAAAGAACAAGATGTGCCTAGTGAAGATGCATTGGAAAATTGGTGGATGGAGAAAGAACTGCCACAGTTGAGAGAATCTGATAAACTTTACCTAGTTACAGCTATAACGGAGGGAGAGGTGAGGACCCAACTGAAAAAAATGACTAGAAACAAAGCGGCAAGCCCGGATGGGCTGCCGACCGAAGCCTATAAGGATAACGTAGAGGAGGTAGTAGGCCCACTTGTTTCACTATTTAATAGGATTCTTATAGAGGGGGAATGTATTCCTGATACTTGGGCTGAGGCAACAATAACATTACTGGCAAAACCTAACAAGGATCCAAAAAGAAGAGCCTCATACAGGCCTATTTCGCTCCTTAATTCAGATTCCAAAATATATTCCGGCATCCTTTCGACTAGACTCGCAAAAGTAATTAAATCCATCATACACTCAGATCAGAGAGGTTTTATACCTGGACGTCAATTAAATGAACTAAGTTATCAGGTTATAGGGGCCATAGACTTTGCAACTAAGAACGGGCTTCCACTGGCTATCGTTGCGAACGACGCTGCAAAAGCTTTCGATCAAGTGAATTGGAGGTTTCTGTGGAAAACCATGGAAAAATTCGGATTTCTGAACATATTTATCAAGGGGATTGAGACTCTATATAGACGGCCTAGAGCTAAAGTTTTAGTTAACGGAAGCTTAACAGATTGGCTATATATTTCAAGAGGAGCAAGACAGGGCTGTCCCCTGTCACCTCTTCTTTTTGATATTTACATAGAGCCTTTTGTTTGTTCTATAAGATCCGACCTTAATATCTTACCATTTGTGTTGGGAAACCTGGAGCTTAAAACGGCACTTTATGCTGACGATCTTTTACTTTATACATCAAACCCAGATGAGGCTATCCCACGCTTAATAGAATTGGCCAAAGATTTTGGTACAGTTTCAGGGTACGGAATAAACCAAGATAAAACCAACATCATGTGTTGGAATTGCCCGTCCCCCATATTAGAGGCGAAAACAAAAATAAGGTATTTGGGGATTCATATTACTCAAACCTTGGATGAGGTAGTGAAGGCCAGTTGGAACACAGTATTAAAAGAAGTTAAGAAACTCTTGACTAGATGGAACGCTCTGCCTTTTAATATCAATGGCAGAGTGAATATGGTTAAGATGATTATTTTACCAAAGTTAACCTTCTTATTTAATTCAATTCCTCTGGGCTTTGATAAAAAAGATATAGCTAATCTCCAAGGTCGGATAGGTTCATTCATATGGGCTACTAAATCCCCTAGAATAGCATGGAGAAAATTGAGGAGGGGTTTGAAACTAGGAGGATTGGCCCTACCAGATTTACTCTTTTACTGTTATGCTTTTCAGTTTAAAAATTTTAGGCTCTTGGCATATAAATTGGATTTGTCATCCCATGGTAAACTTTTTCGAGCTATGCTCACAGACTTGCCACAAGGCTCAGATTTTTTTTGTTTAAATTTGGAGACCAAAAATTTTTCAAAAAGGTTCGTTTGAAGGTCCTGAAGACCGCGCTCGCTGTATGGCAGGCGATGCGAAGAATTTGATATTCCCTACTATCATCATTTGTCCCCCATTGGGATTCTCCAGGTACCCCAGAATGCGTAATGGATCGTTTAGCTATTCCATTGAAAGTAGCAGGTTTTTCGCAGTGGGGTGACCTGTGTAATCATGGAGAACTATTAAGCTGGGAATCTCTTCTCAACCTTACAGGAGGTGCCATTCCAAGGTTTAAGTTTTACCAGCTGTCCTCATGGTGGGAAGAGCAATGTGGGGGAAATAGAAAAGAGGTTGTAATGTTGGAGCATGTTAACAGGGGAGGGGGCTGGAAGGGTGAGATATCACACCGGTACACTATAATGTTATACGAGAAAGATAATTTGGGAGCAGAAATAATTAAACTCTGGGGAGACTTAATAACTGAGGACTCGGTGGAAATGGTAAAACTATGGACGGATTCTTTTGTTCTCTTACAGAATGTTATAAAGCCCTCTAATCTAAGGAGGAACCATTTTTATACAGCGTATAGGGCCTATTGGACTCCATTAAAGCTCTCAAAGATATCTGCAGATGAGTACCTATGTCCCAGATGTAAGGCAGTAGCAGCGGATGACAGGCATATGTTTGCGGAGTGTCCTGTCTTGGAAACTTACTGGGAGGAGGTTGCTAGTTTTTTAGAGCAGGTAACATTATTACCTGTTGAATGCAATACCAGATTAATACTTTTCGGCCTCCCTCAAGATTATGATATTGGAGATAATATTACACAATTGATTTTTTATGTTTTAGTCATTGCTAGAAGAGAAATATGCAGGGAGTGGAAGTCCGCCAGTCCTCCGAGATTTGCGGACTGCCTTAGAAACATCATGGTGGTGAGTGGTTTGGATCTGCTATGTGGCGGAGAGAAGGCAAGTAGGGTATGGTCTCCACTGATGGCATGGTCTGAGAGCTAATTCGGAACCGAGCCCGATGATTATGCCAGAGGTTTTTTTGGTCCTATCCTCCCTTAGGGCAAGAATCACCGCAAATGGGAGTGGGATGGCAAATGACCTACCTCTGGGCGATCTCCGTTGGCTTCTTGCAGACTCCAGGGCGGGAACAATTAAGTCTGAAGTGGTGGCCCGGAGAAAGCCTTTCTAGAGTCATGTTTCTGGTGGCATTATATGAGGACTCAAAAAAAAAAAATTATTTCTTGTCCCTACTCTTTCAGGTAATCTTAAAAATCTAGGTGAATTTTCATCAATTTCTCTGGGAGGTGCACTTGGAGAAGTTTCTGAAGAAATTCTCGGGGTAGACTGTGAATATGGTTGATAAGGTGGCGGTTTGCGTTTAGTTGAATACATTTCTTCTAAAACCGCATCATCTAATCCCTCATCAATATTATTTTTCTTTTGAGTATTCTTTTGACCTGGTGTTTCAGTAATCATTACTCTTACTGGGTATAAACCATCACACATGTCTGCTTTTCTCCAACGTCGTACCTTATCTTCATGTGTTTCCCTATTAATATCTAATTTTGGGCCTCTTGTTAAACCTCTTGTTTCTCGTTCAAGTTCAAACATTTCAATCTCCCATCCAACTAAAGCTTCAAATTGAGCTGGTCTAGGCTTTGGCACAAGAGCTGTCATTCTTTCTCTCAAATTTTTTAAAACTTTAATATTAAATGATCCATCATCCGGCCATGCTAATACACCATCATCTTTGGTATAATGCATCCAACTGTCAAACCAAAGGCAAGTATGATAACCATATTCACCTTCCATATAGGCTGCAGGTGTTTTGTACTTATGAAGTAACTTTCCACCTCGCGTTTCAATTTTCTTATCGGGGCTCAATATATTTTTAAATTTCTGAAACCATGTAGGCTTCTTTTCCTCTTTTCTGTACCAATAACTCATGTTTTTATTTCAGTTTTGCCTATTTAAAACAATCATAAGTGTTTCCTTGTTCCATACAACCAACCAATCCGTGCGCGAAACTCACCAACAAGCCAATCAGGTTAAGCTACGTCACTACCTTGCTCAACCAATAGAATTGCTGCTTTCTGGAAAAGTCAATCAGCTAACAGCTCGTCAGAATCACGTGAGCCAATCAGTGCGCTAGCTGTGACGTATGCTAGCCAATCACAGCGCAAACCCTGTGACATACACAGCCGCTGCAGCTTCTCGTCTCTCACTCTAGGAGCTTACCCCTCCTTCAGAAAATATTTTCACAGCGCCATTTTAAGAACCCTTTTTCAATGAATTTCAATTAATAACAACAGAAAAACAAACCATTTGTCTGTTTCGCTAAAATAAAGTGATCGTTTTTACAATCATTGAAGTATTCTTTCACATGGAATAGACGACGCTACTCTCACAGAATATTCTCATTCGTTGATAGAGTAACCTTACCCTACCCTTCTAACAGGTAATAATGAAACGCGTTTCACTCCGAACGCACATTTAATGCTATTTTGAAGTTTTAACTCGATCAATATTACAACATTTTCGCACATTCAAACGAAACGAAACCCTAACCACACATACATAAAATCTTCGGTAGGACTTTAACCTGCCAATAGAAAGCCACTTTTGCCAGTAAGATAGACGACGCTACTTTACCTTTCATTCAAGCTTGGATAAATCTACTACTCTTTTCACAGTGAGTTTTAAAACGGTCTCCAAGTCCTTATACTCAAAAGCTATAATTTCATAGATAATTCTTACTATACATTTAACCTAACACACCTAAAATCCCTAAACTTGTGTTGTACGTCCGCAACACTAGCGATATGTCAATACCGCCGTTTTGAAACAGAACAAATGCAGTGTGTGACTTCACCTTGTCACACTACTCTTTTGCCGGCAAACAAACCAGGAATTTTCACACTGCTGGAAAAAAACCTTTTCAACAACGTGTAACAAGTGAACAAACTCAAAATATGTTAAACATCGATCCTATGTAACTACCATGTAGCATGTCAGTTACCATAGTAACCGTAACTCTGCTACCAGAGAATTGATCCAGCGCCCCTATAGAAATTTTGTCTCAATCAACACTACCCAACACCGTAATACTCACCATTAATCATAAACTCACAAGGCCCATGAAATACCGAGACAAATATTGGGCAACTGAATCATGTGACCTAATTAATCAGAAAACTATATACACATTTATATACAACTGCAGAATATCTTCATAACCATGGTTTAATTAAGTCACTAGGTGATAGATCTAACTGATGATAACTTGAAGATAAATAACAAGTCCAGCTTGTTTATTTAAAATCTATTTTATTTTTGAAAGGTAATGCATTTAATAAGTAACTTTTATTAGCAAATTAGCAGTTTCGTAGCATTTTATTAATGAAAGGCATAACGGACTGACATTTCAAATTTCATTCAGACTATATGAATATTAATCAAAATTGGTTCTCATTCCCTATATCTATTACCCTAGCTAACTCACTTCCTTTTAAAGGGAAAATGCAAAGTTAAAATAAAATCAATGAACCCTATTATTCTTACGTGAGCAAATAGTCCGACAGCATCTCTAGTCCTGGAAAATGAGCAGCACCCTCCTGCCAAGGGGCTAAGTTTTTATACCTTTCTGACTAACTAATCTAAGCTAAATGTATTTCTTTCTCAGTCATTCAGTGTTTTGATTGGCTGACAACCATCAGTTCATATGAAATCATATTTTTTTCAATCCAAAATCGTGCCTTTCTAAAGCATCATTGTCCATTCTCTGCAGGCGACATTAGCTTCCGGGGGTTTGCAACATCTTATTAAATAACAGTTCGCTGCTTCCTCAGCTTGGCTGGTCTGCCGTTTCCTGTCCTTGGAAATTATCTAACCCGAAGCACATCTTGCACAGTTCCATTTATTAATTTTCAAATGAATTGTCTTTGTGGTAAAACTTTCCACTTTTGCTATGCTCGGCTCAGCAGGACAGGATTCCAAAAACGCCCAATCAATACCGCTAGGCCTTAGGCCTTTTTCTTGAGCTAGTATTCAAACAAACGCAAAACATTAATTAATTTGAGAAATGAAAATCATTCTGTTACCCACCCACCATTACTGATGTTAACCCATTAGTTTATCTAGCTGTAAGCACAAAAGCAATGACACGACTTAAACAAAAGCACATGCTATTAATTATGCCGCCGCGTTTAATGTTGACAAGAACAGTAAACAAGGTTAATTATTTTTCACAAACGTGCAGATGCAACAAAGAGTACATGTTTTTAGACCCGCGTGTCATGAATGGATTTTATTCTAGGTTGATTAATACATTACATGCAACAAACTATTAATACAATTAATTTATTATGGAAGTTTAACTTTACGAGTTGAAATATAATTCATTTCTGAAACTCGCTCCATCACAAGTCTCACACAACTGCAGTAGATCTGTATGAAATCTTTGTGGTCGCGGGGAAAAGATCGGGTGCAAAAACATTCATGGTTTTACCAAAAGCTGTAGGAGGTTGGGCTGTAACTGATTTCTTTTTATACTATTATGCTTGCATGCTCCAGCAAATGAATATCCTACTTACTGGGGTAGGGCCTTCAGACCCAGCCGCACAACCTTCAATGTACAGTTTGTTGCTAGGTACTGAAGTAAGAAATCAACTTTTTCTTAATATGGACTGGAATTATTACAAACGCACAAGGTTCAAGGTGGTTACGGCCGCCTATAAAGTGTGGAAGGCTATCAAAAAACTATATAAAATTGAAAAGGTCTCTAGGTATACTCCATTGACTGCCCCGATTTTTTTTTTTTTTCCCCAGTGTCTTCTGGGATCGTGTAGTGGTTTAGCTGGCGATTGAAAGGCTTAATCACTCTGGGTGACTTGTATAGAGCGGGCGGGTTAAAATCATTTGGTCAGCTTAAAGAACAATATCAACTTCCAACTTCGCATTCTTTTAAATATCTGCAAATACGCGACTATCTGTTGAAAGCTCGCCCGTGCATACAACCTAATCCTCTTATTGAAGCCAATAAGAAAGCAACTCGGATAGGGGTACTTTATAATTTAATGCTGGATGCCTTGCCTAATTATTTAGAAATACATGTTAGTAAATGGGAGAATAGATTAGGACGCCAAGGGATCTTGCTTGAGAATTCAATTGATTTAGCTGGACGAGTGCTTATGTCTGCCAACTTGGTCGCCCAACACTATAAGACTTTATTCTATTTGTACCATACGCCAGACAAAATTTCAAAGTGGGGCGGTGATCCGGATGGGAAATGCTTCAGGTGCGGTGTTCTGCAGGCGGATGTGATGCATATTTTCGCTACTTGTGTGGAACTGAGGAATCTATTCGGGCACGTGAATCCGTTCTTATCTGAGATTCTGGGTATTCTTTCCAGCTATCACTTATGCAGATCCTACTGGGTATAGATATGGGGGTTGGTGCGGTTCCGGCCTCCAATAATATTGTTTATTTGGTATTTGTAGCTACGGCTGTACTTAGGTTATGTATAGCCTCGTGTTGGTTACAAAGAGATGCTCCTTCATTTGAAGCATGGCAGACGAGGTTTCTGTTAATGTTTAACACTGAATACAGCCTGTATGCTCTGAAAGGGAGGCGGAAAAGGATACTGGGGCATCAAATCTGGGGCTTGGTCAGTACATACATGGAAGCAGATGGCTGATTATCCCTGACTCTCTCTGTACCTTTACATATTTCCCTCGTATGTACCGCTATGATGTATGAGATTTTGGATGTGTAAAATTGTATATTTTATGGTATAGTGGAACTTTGTTATGTTAATAACTTCTGATTAATTTTTCAGTACTTTTTAGTACTTTATCATCCGCTCCGTTCTTGCAATTTCTTGATGTGAAGTTTTATTGTTTTCTATTGTTGTGCTCATGTACTTCTCCTCAATAAAAAAAAACAAAAAAATAAAATAAAAAAAACAATGCAGCCCGAGGCTGTAATCCTTTATCGAGCATGACAATATAGCCACTTTCTAGGTAAAAAGAAACTCTCATTATATAAGAACATCATTTTTTTCTCTTATTTTCTTTCAAGGGCTCATGTTTCTAAGATGCATCGGTGCAGACTGGAATTCGACAGCCAAGAATGAACTTAAGGAGGCGCTCTGTGGTGACGCAAAAGAGAACTGCACAGGTAATAAAAAATGAGAATATTTAAAAATTACACTATATGCAAATGTTCATATCCGTGTTTGTGAAGTCGCTAGAAGACCGAAAAAATAATCCACAATAGTCTGAAGAGTATCCAGGTAAATTAGTGGACATTGGAACCGGCACATTGTTTAGAGTAAATGTCCAAAGACATCACCACCTTCTCTCATTTATCATTCACGTTTGGAAAACAAGCTTCCCACTTATATAAATGTGTGTATCTACTGCCATTCGCCTGGCTCCATTCACAGCCTGCGTCGTAGGATGGCAATGCCAAGGGGACACCTCTGCCTTATGGCAGATAATGAAAAATTTCCTAGCTATCGTAACGGAAAGTTTCAATTCTATTATGGACTCGGAGGCGAGGATTATGCTATTCTTTCTTCACTTTATTGAATAGCAGCCATTTGTAGTCCAGCAAATAAAAAAACACTTCCCATGAACCATAGGAAGTAAACAGACAAAACAATAGAGAGTTCATGGCAAGAGTGTCCCATCCTCTGTACCCATCACAGGCTCCCAAGGCACTGGTAGTCCATTGTCCCTGTCAATTCCTCCTCTTTCGTCGCTCGGTCAGCCACACCAGACACTTCAAGAATCCTGCTTGTTGGACTCTCCTGCAAGGATCAAATGCATAACATCTTTTATAAAGCAAAATGATGCCTTGGACTCAGTTAGCACAATATTACTTCTAGAATGGGACCACTTAATTATCTCATCCTATACCCAATATATTGTATTTAGGTCAATCAAATTCGTACATTTCATTTCCTCAGGTAACCCAACCCTATATAGAGAACAGCAAACGCTTTTCTTATGTGTCCGATTTTCAATTTAATTGAAACACAACCTAGAATTAGACTTCTTATTCTTTTGAGTCACATTTAGACAAACAAATATATATATATACACACATCACTTTTTACACATATACATATACAATATATACAAACAATGATAAACTGGTATTGCGATATATTCTGAAAGCCCAATTTTTTTACACAGGATGCTTGCTCCCAGTACTGCCTCAGCATTCCTTAGACAGTAAGCTCCTCCAGACCTATTTACAAAGAGTATACCAGATCGTTTTTTAATTTTTGGATCTGTTCAGTGTCCTTTTTACTCCTTGTGAAACCAATTATTTCATTTATAGTTTTCAATATTTTGGCTGGGGTCTTCTCTCAAACAAAGGTGTCGACGCGTTT
This sequence comes from Lissotriton helveticus, assembly GCF_964261635.1. Taxonomy (NCBI): domain Eukaryota; kingdom Metazoa; phylum Chordata; class Amphibia; order Caudata; family Salamandridae; genus Lissotriton; species Lissotriton helveticus. Next base: position 1,308,953,375 of record NC_136059.1, on the reverse strand, counting down.
CAGCCCTCTTACTATGGGCCTCATCAGGACTTGGGCTAATGCAATAGTCCGTACTATTCAGGCTTCCCTGAGCTTCCCAGAAGTTGTTCATGTGGGTGGTTGCCCTTTAAAAGTATCCGGAGTCCCAGCGTTTCTAGGGACTTTCCGTGTATAGTCTTCTGTTCAAACTAGCTTCTCTTAGCGCGGGGCGGCTTTCACTGTCTCTCTTTCCTCCCGACAGAAATTCTAATGACCGGATCTGCATAACATCACCTCGGAGTCCTTAATAGAATTGAAACGTTCCGTTACAATAGCTAGGAAATGTCAGGACCGGAGGCGAGGATTATGCTCGTTTAAAGCTTGCTCACCACCAAGTGAGCCATATCAATCACTGGGTTGAAGTAACACCTAAAAACGTTTAAATGTAGAGTCTGAAGACCAATCTGCTGCGTTCAGAATGTGTTCCAGAGGTGCTCCCAGGGTAAATGCTTTGGAGGCCCTCACTCCTCTAGTAGAATGCGCTCCAAATACACGCAAGCCTACATCGGCTTTGTGCATCACCCACCTTACCAAACAAACAATCGTGGGGAAGGACACAGCCTTATGAGGCTTCTTAAATTAAATGAGCAATTGGCGTTTCCCAGGAGGACAAAACTCCTCCGACATCTCCTCAGATGCCTTGAGGCAAGAAGCCACACACAGTTTAGGGGAATCCGGAAGCGCGGGATAAGAAATGGATTTCGTCCCACATTTGGTGCGTCTACAGATAGTAAAAGTAACTCCCGTAGGGGGAAAAAATCCTACCCGAGACCTCCAGGGCCCTAACATCTGAGACCCTTCTGCAAGAGACTAGACAAAGCAGCATGGACATTTCGCAGAAAGCTCCTTCCTAGAAGGGAATCTATTAGGTTGCTAGGAGAGCAGCAAGTTCAAAACCCTGTTGACATCCCATAATTGGGAATAACTAGGTTCAGGAGGCAACGAGGGACAAATGCCACGGAGCAAGCGACATACTAAGGTATGCTCCCCGACCGGAGAGCCATCTACCATGGCATGCCCATAGCGGAGCAAAAGGTATTGATGGTCTGATGCGCCAAACCCCCTTCTGCTAGAGAGGCCAAGAAGTTCAAGATGGAAGCCACATCCGCTGCCACGGGATCGATACTCTGCCGATACTCTGACGCAAACGCCAACTACACCACTGTCTCCAGGAGGGCCGGTATCTTTTTGACGGTACTGTCAGCCCAGGCTCTGGCCATTAACGCCACAGCCCGTTCCGAAAGTCCCGGGACTGCCCATCGTCCCCTGTAATCGTCCATGCCATTAGGGTCAGAGACCCCTGCTCGATAAGAGGATGAGGATTTCCTGTCCGATCGAGGAGAAGAGTTAGAAATGGGGGGAGTGGGATTGGAAAATCCCAAGAAAGTTCCAGTAGAACCGGAAACCAGGAATGCGATCTCCAAATCAGAAAGATGAGCACCACGTCCGCCAGTTGACGCTGCACCTGAGCTGTGACCCGCGTGATCATGGCAAATGGGGGAAAGGCATAGCCCATTTCCTCCCTCCAATTCTGTAGAAACGCGTCCGACCTTTCCGCAAGGGGATCCGGCCTCCAGCTGAAGAACCGGGGAAGCTGGTGATCCAGGCGGGAAGCAAAAAGGGGGACCCCAGAGGCTTTGGAGGTCCACGAACACCCCCGGATGAAGCTTCCAGAGACTCACGTCGTGGAAACATCGAGACTGGAAGTCTGCTACTTAGTTGTCCTGGCCCTGAAGGTATTCCGCCGTAACCGAGACCTGATGATCTAGGCAGTACTGCCAAACCTTTGCTGCACGGTCCGAGAGTGCTTTGGAGCACGTGCCCCCTAGATGGTTAATGTACCGGACTGCCAACACACTATCCATCTTGAAAAGGGCGCAGGACTGGATCGAGTCCTCGGTCCAGCACTGGATTACGAATGAGCCCGCCAAAAGCTTCAGACAATTGATGTGCAACTTCTGCTCTGACGGAGACCACACACCTCCGTGGTGAAGTTGCCACACCTCGCGCCCCAGCCTGACCTGCTCACGTCGGACTCTATAACAATATCTGGCATGGAACCGAAAATGGCTCGTCCATTCCAGGCCTCTATGTGCAAGAGCCACCATTGGAGTTCCTCCTTGGCGTCCGCTGAGAGAGTCAGTTTGTGAGAATAAGAAAGGCCTTTGCACAAGTGTGGAGCCTTGAAACGTTGGAGGGCTCTGTAATGGAGAGGGCCCAGAAAAATTGCCTGAATGGAGGCCGACAGAAGGCTGATAATGTGAGCTAGCTGTCTGAGAGATATTTGCAACTGGGATAAAGACCTCTGATTCTCGTGACACATTTTTGTCATCTTGCGAGAGGGAATGCTGAGGGTGGACTCCATGGAGTCTATTGTAAAGCAGAGAAAAAGAATGGTATGAGACAGGACCATGGTAGACTTGGCCTCGTTGATCACAAACCCGAGGCCCTGAAGGTGACAGGAGAGCATCCTGGGATCCTGAGCCATCAAAAGAATGTCGTCTAGGTAGACGATGAATCTCATGCCTGATGCTCGCAGGCGCTCCATCACCAGCCGAAGGACCTTGGTGAAGCACCAAGGGGCGGAGGACAGGCCGAAGGGCAGAGTGGTGAATTCATACGTTTTTTTCCCTTCAGAGAAACTGTAGAAAGCGCTGATGTGGCGGGAAGATAGGGATCGTCAAGGTAAGCGTCTTTGAGGTCGAGATGCGCCATCTAGTCGTTGGGGTGAAGAACATTGCGAGGAAGATGGATGCCCTCCATCTTGAAGTGGCAATAGACCAACCACTTGTTGAACTCGCGCAGGTTTATAACCGGGCGTTTTTCACCCGTCCACTCAAAGGAGGTTGCTGAGGAAACCATTGGGGTGAGGCATGGTTCCTGCAATAGCCCCTTTGTCTAGCAGAGATTGGACCTCCTGATCGACCAGAGCAGAGTCTGCCTCGGAAAAAAAAAGCGGACGGGGGGCCACAGGCTGTGAAGGAGCCCCGAGAAACTCTGTGGAAACCCTGCACCGTCTGTAAGACCCAGGTGTCCCCGGTGATGGAAGTCCAGGTTGGGAAAAAACGCGCCAGATGGCCCCCCACCTTTAGAAGGGAAGAAGGGAGAACACTCACCGGAAGAACTGGAGATGCCACCACCTCTGCCTCCTCTGTTTTTGTCTTGCCGGCCTCGGGTGGGGTAAAAGTTGCCAAAGCGGGCCTGGTCTTGGTATTGCCCGTTACCTGAGCCTTGTCTCCTGTGCTAATTGGGACGGCCGGACAAGTGGCCCCTTCCTCGTCCAGCCCCTCTGAGAACCCGAGGGTGAAACACTTTCCTGATGGAGGACTGCGCCCGGTCCAGGGACATAAAGGTATTGATGAACTGCCCCAATTCCTTTATAAAAGGTTCGCCAAAGAGACCACCCTGCGCCACAGGGCCTGCCTCTGAATCGGCTAGGTACCCCAACTTTGGGTCTACCTTGATCAGGAGGGACCTGCCCCTTTCTTCGGATATGGCACAGTTGGTGTTCCCATGAAACATCACCACTCGCTGAGACCACGAGGAAAGATGTTCAGGAGATATGAGCGAACCTGACGTTTTGGCCTCTTCCGCCATGTCCAGGATTTTGGTAACGGGGCCCAGGATATCAAGGAGTCTGTCCTGGCACGCCCGCCAGGACCTGTCGATGCCCTTCTTAGGATCCTTGATGAATTTCTGAATGATGGTGGCCATTCTCTGGTCAATGTCTGGCGTGGCGGCCACCTTCTCCTGCAGGAAGGGGAAAGGACATTCTGCCCTAAGAGTCGCAGGTTCAAGCGGGCGGTGGATCCGACTGGCCACATATTGGGCAACCTTGTCCGAGGGGGCCCAGTCGGAGGAACGCGGATGTAAATGTAAATGTAAATGTAAATGTACAGGAATTTATATAGCGCAAATCACCAAGCGGTTTCTAAGCGCTTGCTTAGGGAACCCGTCCTGGTATTCCCCTGTGAGATAACCCTGGCAGGGTATCCGCAAGGTGAAAGCCAGGCATCCCGCCGCGAGGGGCCGTTGTGGAGATTAAGCAAGCTATTGCCCAGAGTCGCAGAGTGTGAACCCGTGAATCGAGTAGGCACCGGAGTGAGAATTGTCGAGTCCATGGACATTTTGGGACTCAAGACCCCAGCGAGCCGGGAATTGAACCCTGGTCCCGGGCTGACCTCTGCTTCCAGGTCTGCCTCCTCTAACCAGTGAGCCACACTTCTCCACGAATATCATCCCTGTCCAACATATCCGCACAGAGATTCTGACCGTCTGAGGAAGGGTCTGGGCGAGAAGGGAGCCAAGGAAGAGATGGGCCGGCTGAGACCTCATCATCCCCTTGGACATCATTCTCCGTGGAAACAGGGGCCACCGGAGGGGTAGCGGAAGGGGTCGGTTGTGGGGCAGTGCTGGCTAGAAATGCCTGCTTAAGGCGGTCGAAGACATCGCTGTCCGGGCCAGGAGACTTGGAGCGCTTCACTGGGGGCTGCGGATCTGCAACGGGACACTGGAAGGGGGCGGTAGATAAACCCTGAGAGGCCTTGGCCAGCGGATCACAGGCATGGTATATCTTTAGAGCCAACCTTTGTTCGAGGGGCATCCTTGCCTGCTTCACCACTTTATTTATAGACGCGTCCACTGCATCATAAAAGTAATCGTCCCACTGATCGTCTTGATAGATGTCATCCTGGAACTCCTCCATGGTGAAACGCTGAACACCAGGGAAAATCAGACCGTGACAGTAAAAGGCAGCTGTGAGATGGTATACCTCCGAATACAGGGGGATGGGTGTCGGCCTGATAAAGGGCAGGCAATGCTCGCAATAATAACAAGGGACTAAGCCTTGGACCCCAACAGCCCTGGTGCCAATAGATTGAGGGCAGCCTGCAGAAAATCGGGTCCCCAGCAGACACTGTCTGCAATACTGACTCCGAACAGGATTGTTTTTGGCCTATCAATACAAACCCCCAAGGTAGTGAGAACTGCTGGCAACTGCCTAATGGCAGATACAGACCCGGATTTACGGGAGTTCTGGGGACGTAATAATTAATTGCAACACACGGGGATAACTCCCCAAACAAAGACTACCGACCCGGGTCAGGGGCATAACTGCAGGCAAAAGACCAGACCAGGCTTGCGCAGCAGTGTTGCTCCGGATCCTGACGCGCTGAGGAATGCGCGGAATCCAGAGCATGCATGCCGCGTCAAGCAAGAGACCAAGCGCCCTCTAACGGCCGCGAGCCATATGTACCAAACAACGCAACCGCTTGGGAGCTCAGACACTTCCACGGCCGAATGCGAGACGCTGAGTAGCAGCAGACTCACTAAAAAACAAAGAACCTGAAAGGGAAAAACAATAAAGCGAAAACAAGCAAAACCTTAAACCCGAGGCGTGAGGTAAGCGGCACAGAGTAAATACGGCGCCACGCGCCTAAGGCAAATTAACACTGTACACACGGTAACAGTGGCAATAAATAGTGCAACGCGCAGCAATAGGAAAAACACAGTACACAAAGTGCGAGAGAATAAAAAGTTGGACTTATCTTGGCTGCAAGCAGCGAAGAAAGAGGAGGAATGGACAGGGACAAGGGACTACCAGCGCCTTGGGAGCCTGTGATTGGTGCAGAGGATGGGACACTCTGGCCATGGACTCGCTATTGTTTTGTCTGTTTGTTCCCTATGGTTCATGGGAATAGTAGTTTTAGTTTGCTTGACAACAAATGGCTGCTATTCAATAAAGTGAAGAACGAATAGCATAATCCTTTCCTCCGGTCTTGACATAGAATTGTTTGCAAGCATTGCGTGGCACAATACTGGTGTTTGAACTCTGCCTTTGTTAGCAGACATAGCATATATCAATGTGGTAAATTCAACTTTGCCTCCTTTTCCTGCCTACCTACCTTTCTAAACTGGGTAGTCAAAGGCATCTGGCATAAATTATTTCCTGAGATCCTTTGAAAAAGCTATTGAGAAGCCTGCAGCATAGGTTCGGGGGTGGGGGGGAAGAGGAGGAGGTATAGGTGTTTGGGGCCTCCCGCCCCCCCCTCCCAAAATAAATACATTCCTGACTTGGTAGTGTGGTCTGGGAGCCCTGAGTCGGGTGTACTTTGTCAGTGTCATTTTTTTAATCCATCTTTAATGTTTTTGGCACAGATTTACAAAGATTTTACTTTGTGGCCATGCCGCATTTTTGATACAGCCCGAATGCAAAATCCTTTTCATTATTTACAAAGCCCCACAAATGGCAATTTGTGTGGATGCGTAAGAAAAAGAAGCACAATACAGCACATTGCGCTGTTTTGTGTGACTTCGCATCAGATAGGCATTCCATAGGTGGTGCATGGGTGTCACTGTACATCCACCCATGTATTTTGACAGTCATATTGTCATAACCCCAGATTTCCAAAGATTTTATGTCTAGTTGCTACACTTTTTTTATGAAGCCTCAACGCGAAATCCTTTTTGGTGTTCACAAAGCCACACATTGACATTCGTTGCTTTGTAAGTAACAGCACATTGGGCTGACTTATCTTACCTTGCATCAGGTAGGCGTTCCATAGGTGATGCATTGGTGTCCGTGTCCCCATGCATCTACCCATCCCATGGAGTTTTAACACAAACCTATATTTACAAAGAGTTGTAGACATGGGTTTGCACCAAAATGGTACAGCTGCGTAAGGCAGACGTGATGAGGAGAAATATATTTTATTTCTCCTTGTTATTTCCTCTTTGCATCTGTGTTGCATTCTGCTGCACACATACAAAGAGGAATAAGCTTCCAAAGATCCCTTTTGTGCAGGTAGGTACCCTTTTTGCACAAATAACTATTTTGCCTATACCAAAAACACCCTTGTGCCATGGCACACGGGTATCTGCATTGGTGCTAGGCAGCCCAAATGAGGCTAGGTTGTGGAGAGAGCAGAACTACGTTTCTTTGAGGATCTGGAATATGTCTGCACGCAACAGCTTCACAACTTTGCTTGCTCAGTGCTTTTGCAGCATTTCTTTGTGAATATGATCATTAGTGGCTGGTTTACCAAAAAAAGTAGCACATCTGCACCCTTGGAAGTACTCCTTGAATGGGTGCAAGTTTACTAATTTTTAAAATTCATATACATTTGCAGTAATAGGCTTGAAAAGCTATGCCAGTCTCAGTATCCTGTTTTCATGCATTCTACTTGCAAGCTAACAACCAAAAGTTGATGGACGAATGCTTGCAAACTAGCCACTGGCAATCCCTCTGAGTATCATTCCAAACCATTGTTTTTTGCCCACTGTGCCACTCTAGACACTGGGCTTATTTAGGAATTGGCACACAGTGTAAAGGCAGATTGGGTGGCTGAAAACTTTACTGCCTGTACCCTGCCTACCAAATATAGAGATATCCGCCAGCTCGGTAGACATCTCTACACATTGGGAGGAACAATCCTAATGGTGGTAGGAAAAGTTCATTTTTTGCTTTTCAAAAACAAGCCCCCAAAGCAAGAGTTTGTTCTTGAAAACCTAAAACAAAACCTAATTTTTCCGGCAACAGTTTTCTTTCATGGTGTTGGGGTCCTTTTTCTTTTTTTGTTGTCCTTCCTCATTGCCAGGGTATGCCTGCCAGTGATGGACAGTAAAAAAATAAAAATGCCACCCTACCGTCCGCTAAAAATATGGCGGATGGTCAGTTTGCTTGCTTCCGGTGATTCCTACTCCATCAAGCCATTTATGGAAGTTTTACCCTGCCAGAGTAAAATATAGTCTGTTGGAATGAAACTTGCATTTTGTCCAACCCAAAATCAGTCAGGCGGACCTTGAGTGTGGCAAACAGGGTGATCCATAGTTGTTGCAAAAGAATACCTGTCTGCCTAACTCTAAATCAGCCCAGCAGACCCACCTAATGCAAATCAATACTGACCCTGCTCCTCTTGGGAACAGTCAATTGCGGACTATTGGCACTTCACACTTTCACCGTGAGGCCCACTGCTTTCTATATTTTGGGAAATTTGTGGTTCACAGGCACCTAATCTCACGGACTAAGCTGCACCCCTGAGGGGTCGCTCATTACATAGTTTCCATTACCTATCCTTACCATTACCTCATCAGTTTCACCTCATCAACTTTATCCTGCCAATCATATATGCTTTGACACTATTACATTGGAATTACAGTTCCCTTGACTGAATTATATTATTATAAGCCCTTTTAGAGGAATGTTCAAGTTATCATTTCGGAATAGTGTTGGTGTAATTTAGGGTTAAGAGTTTTAAATTAATCAGGAAAACTCTCAATTACAGTCAGAAGAAAGCTATAATGTAGTGAAATGTCTAGAGGAAAATAGTTGGCTGGAAAAAATAAAGTTTTAATCGTGACAGAACTTAATGCATAATAGTGACTTTGATCATACCGGAATCGCATGCTAATGTGTTCTGCCTTATAGCTAACCCTGTGTGTATCCATTTAATCATAAGGCATATGGTTGGTTGAAGTGGACATTTGTCCATAAAAAATGGGGATCCAATTAATTCTAAAGTGAGTTATACATGTAGAGCATCATCATAGGATGGGACGACCTGGAAGTTATGATTTATGTTATCAGAGTTTTTATAGTGCGCTTATCACCGATGAGCGCATCCAGGTGGTCTGTAGCAGGTGTGTGGCCAGCCCTTGGTGCTTTCTCAGCAAGCCATGTCTTCAGCTTCTTGCAAAAGTGAAGAAGAGAGGAGGAGACTCAGATGTGCTATGGGAGGACACTCCAGGCTTTAGGGGTCAGGTACAAGTAGGTGCGGCCCCCTGCTCTGATTTAGTTTATGTGTGGGGGGTGCTAGTGAGAGACTGGCAGAGCAGAGGTGTCTGGAAGGCTGGTGGAAGTGGATGTGGCCGTTCGTGTAGGCAGGGCCAGTGTTGGGGAGAGCTTTGCAGGTGTGGGTGATGAATTTAAACTGTATGTGTTTGTGTATCGGGAGCTAGTGGAGTTCCCTAAGGTGAGGTGGGCTCAGTGTGGGGGGCTGAGAACTAGTCTGGCTGCTGAGTTTTTGACAATCTACGGTCTTCTTGTCAGCTGGTTGGTAATTCCTGCATACTGAGTTTTTCCACATCATAGTCTGCTGGTGTGGAGTGCACAGGTGATCGTTTTCCCTGAGTTGTCTGGTAGCCACTTAATGATTTTCTTCACCATCCTTCGTGTGTTAAGCATGTCTAGGCTACCACGTTGACTTGGGCGGTCATGTCCAGTTTGTTTATGATTCTGAGACTTCTCGCTTGTGCGGAGGGCATGGGGGTTGGTTCAAGGTCTGTGAGCCACCACATGGAGTCACATGGTGAGGCGTTCTTCCCGGAGACTACCACCACAGTTTTGTCTAAGTTTAATATGAGGCAGTTAGATTTCATCCAGGTGGTTACCTCTGTCATGCATTTGGTGAACGTGTTCCTGGTGTCGGGTGCCCCCGTGAGTGATTTTTTTTTTTTTTTTAAATATATTTTTATTGCAGAATCAGGAAGAAACATATCCAACAAGCCAACCCATACACCAACGGTACCCAGCACACAGTACAATAGTAATACAATACACAGCCAATTAGCCCACATCCCGGAGGCTGGGCGGCGCATCAATGAGTCAGTGCATTGAAGGCACCTCGGTGCGTGCCCTGTTCGGGACACAGGTCAAGTGTAGCACTTCGTTTCCGCTTTTATCCCAGAACAACCAACCCCCCCTCTCCATCCAATCCTAGGCCACTCCAATGTCATATCACGAAATCAACACGACTACCATCCTGGGCTATCCGGTTCCGGGAGGTCGCCGCTGGCCGGCAAACCACCCCCCTCTACGACTCCCACTCTGAACCCTCCCCTGCAACTGCTGCTAATGCGGGTACCACCATCCCCCTCCTGCTCTAGGGTGACAACTATCAGGAAAGTGTAACAAACTAGTAGTCACACGGAGTCCCTGCTCATGACTGATCAGTGTCTTCGCCTTCAGTTATGTTGTCCCATAATGCCTGCACCACCAGCTCCCATGACCGTGCCAGGTCCAAGCTCTTCTCATTACCCGTTCTAGTCGCCTGGCGCATTCGTGACACACTCTCACAGCTCGACCACTTAACCAATTCATTCCTCCACCTCCGTACAGACGGCCCCTCTTTAGACTTCCAATGCCAAGTGATTTCTCGCTGTGCCAGTATCAGTCCCAACCCAATGAATTTACTCGTAACCTTGGTCTTTTTGGTATGCGGGAACCAGAGAAGCAGGCAAGTGGCCATGTCAAAGTCCACCTCCCGATCCGTGACAGCATTCAAGAGGTCCCCCACCTCAGACCAGTAGTCCCCCAATTTCGGGCAACCCCACAGCATGTGGTCAAGATCCGCCTCAGGTTCTAAGCATCGCGGGCACGTGGCATCAAGCACCTGGAAGTGACGACGCAACCTCTCCGGGGTCAAATAAGCCCTATGAAGCACAAAATAGTGCACCTGTTGGAATCTCGCATTCCTTGTCCCTTTCCAGGCCCTGTGTAGCACCTGACCCCATACAGAGTCCGGGATTTGCCTACCAATGCTGGCCTCCCAGCGCGACTTCAACTCGGCCAACAGGGCCAGACCCTCGTTTAACATCCTATTGTGCAGGCAGGTCACCGCCTTGACGGTGCCCGCTGCCATCACCACATATTGGCATACCGTCGTCACCTCCGGTTCAGCCAATCCGCCCCCCCAATGCTTCTGCAGAGCCGCGACAACCGCCGCATGCAGCAAGAAGGTACCACTCGGCAGGCCGAATTGCTCATGCAAGGTCTGGAACGGGGCCAGCGTCCCGTCCACATAGAGGTCTCCTACCATCTGCAAGCCCAGGTCCTCCCACTCTAATAATTGGGACCAATGACCTCCGTGCGGCAAGGCAGTGAGCATACCCAACGGAATCTCCGGGGCGTACGGCCGGCGCTTCCCAGCCCTCCTCAGGTACCTGTTCCAACACAATCTGAGTGTCCATTCCTCCATCGTAACGTCCCTACTGGCCAGCCTCTGTTGCATCACAATAGATGACAAGACATGCCTCTGAGCGCCGACCCCCTGGCCATCCTCGGGCCCCCTGAATTCTCTGGCCACGTTCTGCGTCAGGACTTGCAGCTGCGCTGCCAGATAGTATAACTCATAGTCGGGGACGGCCATCCCCCCTCACACTTGGGTCTCAGCAGGGTGGTCAATGCCACCCGTCTGCGACCGTGGCCCCAGAGAAAGCCAGTCACCAACGTCTTCAGCTCCCTAAAGATACCTTGCGGGATCCACACCGGCAGCGTTCTAAAATAATAGAGGAGTCTCGGGAGTGCCACCATTTTCAACAGCGCCACTCGGCCCAGTACAGACAGCGGAAGAGAGGCCCAGAAGTCCATACTGCCTCTCAGAGCCCTAATACAGCGCCCCACATTCCCCTCAAGGAGGTCCGCCGTGGCATGGTAGATGCGCACTCCTAGGTAAATAAAACAAGAGGGTTCCCACACTACCGGCCTCGTTAGCTTCGGACAGAGCGTGGTCTTCCGCAGCGGAAACACACAAGTCTTTGCCCAGTTCACCCGTAGGCCTGAAAGCCTCCCGAACCTGCCCAACATATCCACCGCGCCTTCTAGAGCCCTTTCAGCATCCGCCAGGTACAGTAACAAGTGGTCGGCGTACAGCGATATATAATGCGAGTCAAGGCCCTGCGCAATCCCGTCGAAAACAACTCCCGTCCTTGCCTGCGCCGCTAATGGTTCCATTGCCAGAGCAAAGAGCAGAGGGGACAGCGAGCAGCCCTGCCTCGTGCCCCTACAGACCGGATAAACCGAGGAGACCAGTGTCCCCAGCCGCACCCGCGCCTTAGCCGATGAATAGAGCACTCTCGTCCAGCCCCGGAACCCCTCCCCAACCCCGAACTTCAACAGCACACCATCTAAAAAATCCCATTCCAAACTATCAAACGCCTTTTCAATATCAACCGTCAGCACTACTGGGCCTGGATCCGCCAAGGCAGCACTATCAATGACCCCAATCAGCCGACGGATATTCATCGAAGTGCTCCTAGAGGGGATGAATCCCGCTTGATCCCTATGCACCAAAGAGGTCATCAGTGGCAGGAGCCGGGTGGCCAGGATTCGGCTCAAAATCTTATAATCCACAGTCAGCATGGACAACGGACGAAAAGAGGAGACCTCTAAAGCATCTCTGCCCGGTTTCAGCAGGGGCACAACCAGCGCCTCCGTCATAGAGTCAGGCAACCGCCCCAATTGTTTCGCCTCCGCATACACAGCCTGCAGTCTGTGCGCCAGCACATCCATAAATTTGGCGTAGAACTCGATCGGCAACCCATCAACCCCAGGGGTTTTGTTCCGCGCCATATGGCTAATCGCCCCTCTGATTTCGGCCAGGGTGACAGGGCCCCCCAGATCCCGGGCCTCCTCCTCCTCATCTAAGACCGGCAAAGGGATCTGATCCAAATAATCGCCAATATCCGTAGCTTCCACTTCGAGGTGGCTGGCATACAGACCTGCGTAGTAGGATTGAAAGCGCCCCAGGACCGCTGACTGCGAGCAAACCACAACCCCATTCTCCTGTCGCACACTCATAACCGGACATCCTCTAGGGTTCGGATCGGCCAGCTTCGCAAGGAGCGTGCCCACTTTATCACGCTCCTCATGCACTCTCACCGCATACAACTTATAATCATAGCACCGCAATCTCTCCGTCTCAGTCGCCACCGCCTCCTTAGCACGCAACAGGCTGTCCTGCAGCTCCGGCTTCTCTGGTCGCTGCCGCTCCACCCCTCTCAGCACTTCCTCCGCCTTCGCGAGGTCATTCAACACCGTTCCTCTCACAGTCAGGAACCGGCCCATGCACAACCCCCTCACCACCACTTTCATAGCATCCCATTCATTCGCTCTGGTCGCTGTCGACCCAGCATTGACCGTAAAGTAGTCATCTATGCCTTGTCGGACCGTGTCACAGAACGCCGGGTCATCCAGCGTCTCCGGACGAAGTCTCCATGTGGGGACCGCCGATCTCGCCAGCTGCCATTGCACAGAAATCAGCAGTGGGTTATGGTCTGAGATGGTTCTAGACAAGTACTCAGTGTGCATCACCGCCTGCGCCAGAGACTCACAACACAGCACCGAATCCAATCGAACATGCAGATCATGCAGCGCTGAGAAGTAGGAGTAATCTCGAGTTTCGGGGTGCTGCGCCCTCCATACATCCACCAAGCCCCACCTCTCCTGCCAGTCCCGTCTATGGGTCGCAAGTCTGCGCACTGGGGAGTCTACCAAAGGCGGGTGCGACCTGTCCAACAGCACATCCGAAATGGAGTTAAAGTCCCCCGCCAGCAGGATAGGGCCTGCCAAATAATACGCCAGTGAGCGCGATAAACCCTCAAAGAAATGCGCTTGCTCAGCGTTGGGGGCATAGATGTTACACAGCACTACTTCCCGTCCACATAGCCGTCCCTCCACCACTACATAACGACCCTCCGGATCTATCTTCTGACTCGTGACTTGGAATGGCGTGCCCGCTCTGATCCATATTAACACCCCCCTAGCAAATGCCGAGTAAGTCGTGCCAAACACCTGACCCCGCCACCTCCTCTGTAACGCCCCACATTCCTGCTGTGTCAAGTGAGTTTCTTGAAGCATGGCTATCTGAACGCCCCGCCTCACCAGGTAGGCATGTACCTTGTGGCGCTTAACCATAGTGCGAATACCCCGGACATTCCATGTCACACATTTCAAATTAGGTAACGTCCCCATAGAGCATCAATCCCAACAGTGGCGCACGCCAATAAATGTGACCCGCATCGCAGCAATTGTACAACCCCCTCAAAACACACCCCGCAACTCCCACCCACCCCCTCCCCAGGACAGGGCCTAGTAACCCAGCTTCAGCCCCGTTCCAAACCGTAAACACCCAACACATCACACTAATCTGTGGTCGACACCACAGAAGACCTTAAGGGTCTGATGGGGACTATAGAGCCCCGAACCAGGACGACAGAGCAACCACCCCGCGCCCACAGCCCCGTGCTGCTGATGCAGCCCCATACCTGGCAGTCCAATAGAAGTCAGGAGCATCCAGGCCTTACAAAAAGTTCAGCGGCCACAGGCTTCACCCATTAAAGATACCATCCGACGTTTGTGGGGTTACCTCCGGCCCTAGCGCTCCCCCCATCTCCGAGTCCTCATCGCCAGTCTTCTCGCCTTCACCCTCCGAAGCCGAGCCTCTAGAGGCGTCCTCTTGCTGCGAGCCCGTGATGTTCGCCGTGGCCTCCAACGCACTCCGTCTATCGGCCAGCATTTGCGCTTCTCGCTCGGCCCGTTGGCGCCTATTCCGGGAGCGGATGCGCTGCGACTTCCTGACCCTGACCGGTTGCTCCCGATCCCTGGCGGGCCTGTGCGCTCGATCCGTCCCTGCCCGGTACAGTTCCAGCCAGGACCAAGCTTCATCGGGTGTTTGGAAAAAGTGAGTCCTGTCATCAACGATGACCCGCAGCTTGGCTGGAAAAAGCAAGGAGTATTGAATTCCCTCCTCTCGCAGCTCTTTCTTCACCAACAGAAAAGAAGCCCTGCTCCGCTGCACCTCCTGCGTATAGTCCGGAAATATCGTCACCTTGCTGTTGTCTACTTGGAAGGGTCCCCGATCTCTCGCCTTTTGGATCAGCAGATCCCGGTCCTTATAGTGCAGCAGTCTGGCCACCATCGGTCGGGGCGGTCGGCCCTCCAGGGGAGGCTTCGCGGGCACCCTATGCGCTCTTTCCAGGGAGAAGAAGGGGGAAAGGCCCTCCGGCGCCACCACTGTGCGGAACCAGTCCTCCAAGTAGGCCACCGCATCACCCTTCTCAATTTTCTCCGGAAGCCCCACCACCCTCACGTTGTTCCGGCGGTTGCGTCCTTCCGCGTCCTCCGCTCGACGCTCCAGAAGCGCCAGTCGATTGATAACATCATCAAGTTTATGCTCCGCCGTGACCACCGCCGGTTTCAGCTCCTGGAGCAGTTGTTCGTTGGATTTCACACGGTCAGAGAGCTTGGCGTGGTCCGCCCTCAGCAGGCCGAGCCCGGACGCCACCTGCGCAATATCCTGGTGCAGCTCATCCTTCGTAGCGGTGATCGCGGCCAAGATTGCATCAAGGCGAAGGTTTAGTCTCTGTTCTTGGGTTGAGGGCTCCGTCAGGGCACCGCCATTCACGTCTTCCGGCCTCCGGCCTCCCGTTCCAGGCGGTTCGGCAACGCCATTTCCCAGCGCGGCCATCTTGCGTGCAGGTATTCAGCTGCTCGAGCAGCCCCCTCGGACAATGGCCAGGCCCTCCAGAAACACCCAGCGGAGTATCACCAATCCCCAGGTCAAGCGGGAACCCGCGGCGCCAGCCGTGCCACACTCACGGTCCTCCGACAATATCCAGGCCGGAAGTGCCCTCCGCGCTGCCCCACAGTCACCCAGGGAACGCCCGCAAAGCCCACCAGGGCCAGGGGGAGCAAGCTCCACTGAAGAGGTGGCCAGCGGATTAGTCAAGTTCCTGGGCAAGCCAAACTCACTGCCCCCGGCAGCACTGGCCCCCGTGATGCACCACGCGCGGTGGGGCCCAGCTCCACGCTTGCCGCCCGGCGTATCCTTGCCCTCCACCGGGCGGGTCTTCCACCACGGACCGGGCCGACGGCCACCACCTTGTCCGTCCGTGTCCAGGGATGCTCAGGCGCCTTGGGCGGCCGCCCCCCCAGTGCTCCACCAGCCCACCGCACACCTCCGTGGCCCCTCGGCTCCTACCGCGATCCAGCCAGTGGGTGGGCGGCCTCACAGTCCAACAGTGCCTCAGCCGGCGCAGCGCAACTCCAGGCTCCGCTCTCCAGCCGTTCCAGGGACGGGTGGGGGAGGGGCGCCACTCTTGCCGGCAAACCCCCGCCGACCTCCTCCGCAATTCGGGGCCCGCTCCTATGGCCCACCGCTCTGCTCGCCGCCGCACAAGGGCCCCGCAGGAGCCTGCAGCTGCTCCGGTACCCCTCACTGCTCCGCTCCCGGAGCTTTCACGCAGTCGGCGCCGCCATCTTTCCTTTGTCCGCCCGCAGGTCGAGCCGATCACCAGGTCCTCCGGCGCTCATCAGCCAGGGCTCCGACCGGGGTCAAACGCTCCCCAGGAGGTCAGCGGCCCCTCCGGACCACGATTCCATCCGCCAGGCGACTCGGGGCGATAATTACCAGGAGGAAAGACGGGACTCGGCGCGGAGCAACTCGCTCACGCAGCCATCCCGGTCGGCGCTGAAACCACGCCCCTCGTGCCCCCGTGAGTGATCGCATCATTTGCATGTTGCCGGCGTAAATGAGGATGTTTATATTGTGAGCTTGTACGATGTTGACCAGCAGGCCCATGTAGATGTTGAAGCGCGTTGTGCTGAGTGAGGACTCGGCAAAAAAGATCTAGTGCTTCAGAGGAGATAGGGGGGCGCATGTTGTCAGTTTGGGTTTTTCCTGTCATTAAAGACCAGATCCATTAGAAGGCGGGATCCTGGATGCCTCCTTCATAAAGTCATTGGATTAGGATGGGGTAGGAGACTGTGTCGAAGGCTGCTGATAGGTCCCCCACGCCCCATCAGGATCTCCTGGATTTAATCTGTTGCTGCTATCTGGGCAGTTTCTGTGATGTGGTTTGGTTTAAATATAGATTGTGTGGTGTCGAAGCTGGTGTTTGGCAAGGTGGTCAGAGAGAAGCTTGTTGATTACTTTTTCTAGGATTTTGGCTGGGATGGGGAAGGAGGAATATTGGTCCGTAATTGTTTGGTCAGGTCAGCCAACGTTTTTTTTAAGAGGGCATTGACAGCTGTGTGTTTTCATGGTTGCTGGAAGGTGGCTGTACTGATGAAGATATTAAGGATGAGGTGAGGCCTCGCTGATGGGGATTGCTCCCTTGTCAAAGGTGTGGTGCAGGGATCCGCTGGGGCCCCAGAATGAATGATTTTCATGATGGTTGTGCTTTCTGCTTTGCTAATGGTGTCCCATGTGGTGATTGTGCTGGCTTAATTTGTCATCGGGAGACTTCTGGAAAGGCTGGTGGGAAGGAGGGGGTGGGGGTCAGGCTGCAGAGGGAATTAGCTGTATTTTGTTGTGATTTGCTTAGAAGTTACAGAGGTGTTGCACAGATCTTGTAATGGGTTCATGTTTCCGGTGACAGCTGTAGGTGTGGTGAAGTCTTTAATTGATTGTGAAGATTTCTTTGCTGTTGTTGAAGCTGTCATTCATTTGTTTGACTAGGTCCTTCTTGGTTTCTCGGATGAGCTGGTGGTTCCTTCTCTTGGTGGGCTTGAAGGCGTCTTTTTTCACTTCCCACCTGCTGGCTCCCCATTTCTGTTCCAGTTGTTTGCAATGTTCGGTCATTTGGATGTCTTCTGTGTACCAGCTGGATTGTGCTCTGTTTTTACTGTGTTAATTTTCACGGGGGTCAGTGTGTCGGTGCGGTTGGGGATCCATTTGTTGAAAGTCTCATTGTAGTGTACCAGAATGCCTGTGCGTTCTGGTGTGTTCTCTTATAGGGTAGACATCCAGTTTGCGCCTGTTAGGTTGTCTCCAGTATCGGCATGCTTGACCCACTCCAGGGGTGGCTCTTCTGGGTTGATGGATGTTGATTGAAAATGGACTATCTTCTACCTACTGTGGATTGCACCACCTCACAGAAGTAACACAAGTACAAATCAATTAAGAAATGTCCATCAAATGTTGTGATGATTTAACGTGTTCCTTTAATCTTCTTCATTCATATACATTTCATCAGGCAGGCAACGTGTTTTGTTCTTTCAAAGAACTTCGTCAGGGCTGTAAACACATTTAAAAACACACACACACATATATATATATATATATATATATATATATATATATATATATATATATATATATATATATATATATATATATATATATATATATATATATATATATAATAGTGGCATATAAAAACCATTTGGCAAACAATACAAACATCTATTGCACCAAGACAGGAGGAAACTTTGAACACCATTTGACATTCTTTTTTTACACGCCACTTGGTAGGTACCCATACCCCAATCCTAAGGTTTAAGACATGTACACCTACCCCTTTCCCAATCTTCGTTACAGAGCCCCTTTATTATTCATAATTACACAATTATAAATTGATATCAAGATGATTTCTTTTGGCCAGTCCAGACCCATTACTTTTTCCGATCTTTAGTCCCCCATATGGATATTTCATCTTAATCTAAATGTTCACAAAACTCACACCAAATATCCTTGGTCTTATATTGTACAACACACAGTCAACTTCTTGGTCCCTGAATTATACATTCCTCTATTTTGGCCATGCATTTTTATACATACATCTCCCAGTCAAAAGAAAAATGGACAAAAGTTGGTTTTAAACCAACCACTTTACTCCATCCGAGTTCTCAGCTCCACAGTTTAACTACTCCATTTCAGATAAGAGGTTGTCCATATCTTGGGGTAAATTTAGTGCCCCCATACCGTGGTTATTGCACAATTGTAGCATGAACTGAGCTCAATTATAATAGGCCTTATGGGTATCCACATTGGTCATACTACAAACGTTATTAGTCTAATGTAGCCCAATTTACTCTCTATGTTGCAATATCTTACCGATGTTAATGTCCGCTATTCACAGATCCCGGAGATATCAGCACTTGCTTGATAGCTGCATTATATATGGCTACTGTGCCTGTAATAAATGATAGAAAACAATATACTCTGTATCCTCGATTGCTTATTCCAAGTATACCCCTTAACCTAATATCTCCTACGTCATATTCTCGTTGTCTGGTCTTGTTTTTCAAGGGCAATAGTATGGGCCACACTACTCTTATTCCAATAACTTGATATTGTTCACTAGTTTAATATAAAAAGTGTTTTCTCTTTGGCTAACATAGTTCACCCCGGATACGTACATACTAAACCCTAGTGACAACCCATGCAGATATAGAGATTTGTGGCAAATCTAAAACCAACATGTATATCCTTGGCGGAGGAAAACCCTCAGAGTTTGATTTCATTAATACCACTTCCGCCCTTCTAATCGGCTCCTGGTATTTGTCACCCCACTTTAAGAATTGTTGTATCTGAAATTTCAAAATCATATTTTCAAAAGACCCATATCTAGTCAGGCCCTGGTCCTTTTTTATTTATGCCAGTAATTTATTCACCTAATTAGTACAGTATTCAAAACATAAGTAGTTAATCACAGCATTTGAAGCAGCGTGAAACCCGTGTAGCGACTTGTATCACGGGTTGTTAACACTCCACTTTTCCCGTTAGTATCTCAACGCGATCGCGCTATCTCAAAGTACAAGTCATTGGATGGTTTGAGTTAAAGACCCGACTGTTTAACCCCGTGTGCATTTGTTTTCACCATGCCTTGCCGATTCGCCCCGCAATTTCAAATTTGATCCCTAACCCATAACTTACTTCAAAATGCTCTCCCAACGGCCCAAATAATGCTCTAGGGTAGCGCCATCTCAAAATACCAGTCATAAAATGGTTTTAGTCGAAGACCTGACTGTTTATCCTCGTATGCATTTATTTTCACCATGTCTGCCGAGTCGCCCCGCATCTATAGTTAATGCACCATGCGTTTTCAATTTTGATCCTTAACCCATAACTTTCTCCAAAATGTTGTCCCAACAGCCCAAATCATGCTTTAAAATAGGGGTGCCCGCCACTAAGCGTGACTCACAACTCATCTAGATCGCGGTGTGTCCTAGCGGCAACGATGTATCCTCTCGAGCGTTCAAAGGAAAACTCCCGGGAAGACCCATTCTTTTTCTATGCACGCTGCGTCCACGCCGTTATCTCGCGCCTCGGATATCCCCAGGGATAGACAATAAATTGACACAAGATGTTAACAACATACACACTATAACCATTTCTGCGCTACCTGTTTGCGCGCTACATCGGCCACATTTTCTCGCTCAAGTATCACCAGGGAAGGTCCATAAACTAGCACAATATATTAACGGCTCATGAGTTAAAACCACCTGTGCGAGGTAAATAAAGCATTCTAAGTTTGGGAAAAATTTGTCCCAATTTCTTGCGCATACATCATTTTAAAATGGGAGTAGCAGTGATTTGAACCCATACCTCAACTCGTGGGTCTTTTCTCACAGCGCACAGTCCCCATATCTTTGTCTGGGAATCTCCCCATGTGTTAAGAAATGTTAACCCGAACCTTTGTCCATAATTTCCTTGACAACATGTGTAGTACTTCACAATACAATATCTTCTATGACCTAGTTTCCTTGACAGTAGTAAAAATAATAAAATTGATGAATATATTATATATTTTTGTGTACCGCATTACCCAGTGGTAGATGCAACATTAAGTGTGTTAGTGATTCATGCTTTACCCTAGTCGCAATGTAAGCGGATAGATACAATACCATCCCCCATAAATGGTTTATTATCTTAATAGGGTTTATCTGCTAGATGAGCCCCATTGGCTCATTCCAGTAGTACTCGCAAAGAAAAAGAGGACGCATCTCATACTCCAGCCACAGTATAAAAAATAAACACCTGACACCGCTCTATAGAATGATTTTTGCTGACAAGTTTTCCTACATATATTTAAAACAATGCCATTGTTGCTTCTTCCTTTTGCATGATTTTTAGAATAGCATGTATTCCTGATGTGAAGATCTTATTAAAACACCCAACTCAGTTCAGAGGAAATAGTGCAGTTCATCGTCCGTGTTGTGGCCCTTACTCTTCTACTCAGCCTACAGATCCAACCTGCTTCATTGCGTCTGAGGGCTAGCTCTCTATCGCCCCCGCTTGGGTTCATCTTAATATGGTCAATCCCATGAAACCATATATCTGGTCTCCCCTCATATTGCTCTCTCATATGCAACGTCATTGGATATCTAGTGTCATGATTCCGAATGACCCTAACCTGTTCCTGAATGCTAGTTTTGAGTGGACAAATTGTACTACCCACATGAATGGTGTTACAGGTGCACCCTAACACGTATGTCACATACGTGGTTCTACATGTGATAATATGTCTAATAGTGTAAACCCTTTGTGTGTTATAGCTGAAATCCTTTAACTTGTTCCTACCGTACTGGCAGATATTAGTCAGTACACGTAAAAAACCCATGGACCGGTCCCGGTAACTATGAGTTTGTGGTTCTGTTCTTTCTTGAGGTTACATAGCTTGGACAGAGTATCTCTCGAAGTGTCCTTCCTCTTTTATATTTGACCTTCGGTTTTTCTGATATTTCACCTTTGATTCCTGGTATATCTTGGAGTAACGACCAATGTTTAGATAGAATTTTGTATACACCTTGACTATGTTTGTTAAATTTTGTAACAAAATTGACAGATGCTGACATTTTTTGTTTATGAGCATTGGTTAGTCTTGGTAGCAAGGTGGTCTCCCTGGATTTCATCAGGATTTTGTCCTCAGCATCTAAAATTCTCTGTTTGTAACTCCGTTGTCTGAATCTTTTTTTTGGTCTTATGTATATTGTCAGTAAATAGTGTTTCACATACAACAATTCTTAAAGTGGGTTGACTAATACCAGGAGCCGATTAGAAGGGCAGTAGTGGTATTAATTAAATCAAACTCGGAGGGTGTTCCTCCGCCAAGTACATAAATGTTGGTTTTATATTGGCCTCAAATATCTCTGTATCTGCATGGGTTGTCACTAGGGTTTAGTATGTACGTATACTGGGTGAACTATGTTAGCCAGAGAGAAAAACGTTTAATATTAAACTAGTGGACAATAGCTTGCCGCAAAAGCGGAAGTTATTGGAATAAGAGTAGTGTGGCCCAGACAATGGGAATATGACGTAGGAGATATTAGGTTAAGGGGTATACTTGGAATAAGTAATCGAGGATACAGAGTATATTGTTTTCTATCATTTTATTACAGGCAAAGTAGCCATATATAATGCAGCTATCAAGCAAGTGCTGATATCTCCGGGATCTGTGAATAACGGATATTAACATCGGTAAGATATTGCAACATAGAGAGTAAATTGGGCTACATTAGACTAATAACGTTTGTAGTATGACCAATGTGGATACTCATAAGGCCTATTATAATTGAGCTCAGTTCATGCTACAATAGTGCAATGAACACTGTATGGGGGCACTAAACTTACCCCAAGATATGGACAACCTCTTTTCTGAAATGGAGTAGTTAAACTGTGGAGCTGAGAACTTGGATGGAGTTGAGTGGTTGGTTGAATACCAATTTTTTGTCCAGTTTTCTTTTGACTGGGAGATGTATGTATAAAAATTAATGGCCATAATAGAGGAATGTATAATTCAGGGACCAAGAAGTTGACTGTGTGTTGTACAATATAAGACCAAGGATATTTGGTGTGATTCTTTTGAACATTTAAATTAAAATGAAATATCCATATGGGGGACTAAAGATCAGAAAAAGTAATGTGTCTGGACTGGCCAAAATAAATTATCTATATCAATTTATAATTGGAGCTCTGTAATAAAGATAGGGATAGGTGTACATGTCTGAAACCTTAGGATTGGGGTATGGGTACCTACCTAGTAGTGTGTCAGGACGAAACTTTGGACACCATTTGACATTCTTTTTGTCTTGGTGCAGTAGATGTTTGTATTGTTTGTCAAATGGTTTTTATATGTTACTATATATATGTTTTAAAATGTTTTTACAGCCCTGACGAAGTTCTTTGAAAGAACGAAACGTGTTGGCTGCCCGATGAAATTTATATGAATAAAGAAGATTAAAAGAACACGTTAAATCATAACAACATTGGATGGAGATTTCTTAATTGATTTGTACTTGTGTTACTTATGTAAGGTGGTGCAATCCACAAAGGGTAGAAGATTTGATTTTGATCACTGAGATCGCCCCTTGGGGACAACATGGGCAATGGAAATGCACACCATGAGAGCTAGAAGCTCATAGTTAAATTCCTACTTTGGGAGGCCGAGCGTGTTGCCATATGAGAGGTGCGTCACACACAACTTGATTGTGTGTAGTGTTGTGTTGTTCCATTGTTGGATAGCTTTGAAAATGGACTATGACATAGTCTATCCAGGTGACTGGTCTTTTATAAGTTTTCTTTTCTTTTTTCAACAAACTTTATTGGGTTTTCCTTTTCCATTGGCTCTGTTCCTCAAGGAACCAAGTGGTAGCATAAGACATGTAAACAAACCTCATATAGGGCATGGATACAAATGCGATATGCTTACCATAAGAGACAAACTAGACTGCCTCTTCGCCATGTCTTCACTTGAGGACACAGGATGTACAGTGTTTACCCAGGTATATTGAGTAAATACATTGTTGACTAGCCCTAGACTAACTCCCCTCCCCCAACCACCTGGAGAGACCAGAAGGAAACCGATATCGCAACACCCCATGTTACTCCGTCCCCACCCTGTTCGTTGAAATGTGAGAGGTACAGGGGTAGGGGGAACAGAAAGTAAATACCGGCAGGAGTGGTTTTCGGTCATTATCTTCACCAGGCTCCAGCCATACTGGGCGCTCAGTTCTTAGCATATGCAGCATGAGGTTGTCCTTGTGAAAGGGGAGTTTTCTCGTCTATCGTGCAGGATTTCAGCCATGGAGTGTAGTCAGTTGCAAGGTTATCTAGGTGGTGCATCTCAATATCATTCAGGTCATGGAGGTCTATCATCCCCTTCCCTGTACTACTTTAGGTCCTGCACAAGAGCGTCCCATTGGGCCTCAATAGGGTGACACCTTAAGCCCCTCTTCTCCTCCCTTTGGATTGCTCTTTCCTCTACTTCTCCCCTTCTATGCACAAGGTCTCGCTCAAAGATGGATGTGCGGATTTCCATCTCATGGTAGTGCAGTGTTTGGCCAGAAGAAACAGGAGGTCAGGGAAACGTGTCATCACTTTATTTCTGTGCGGTCTCTGGGCGGTGCCTAACATTCAGGCCTCAATAGTTGCCAATTGTGGTTTTTCTGTAATGCTGGCTGTTGTACTCTGAACTGCATTCCAATATTCTCAGCTAGGGGAAGTCCCACAGAACATGCTGAAAGTCCACTGGGAAAGGGTGGCAGCATGCATAGTCAGTGTGCGTTCCTGGGAAGAGCAAACCTATTTCTTGGGCATTAGATTGGCCTTGTATGAAATAAGTATCTGTATGAAGGACAATCTCGAGTTACGAAAGATCCTTCGGGGGTATGCGCTTTACCATTCTTTATCACAAAATGCCCTTCCCAAGACTTCCTCTGATGACTCCCTTAGGGGCTTTAGGACCTGTTGGAGTGTTCTCAGATTGTTCTATACAGCCAGGTTATTAGTCTATGGCCATGCCGCATGGTGAGTAATGTCTGAAACCGTGCATTAGTAGAAGGGATAGTGGGGGTTTCCTCCCAGCACTGGCCAAGGTATTCTCTAATCCTCCCATATCAGAGAAACTGACTGTGTGGGAGATCAAACTGATCAACTGAGATCCATTTGCCCTCTTTCCTGATATAAGTCCCCCAGGGAGTGGATGCACGCCTCCTCCCATTCCACTAACTCCCTATCTGGAAGCAGTCTCAATGTTGTGGGCAGTTCGCATATTGGTAGAGCAGGGTCAAAGGGGAGCAAGGTGTATATGAAATCCTGTGTGCATTAGGTGATTGTATTGTAGAGGAACACAAATCGAGTAATTCGAAGAAAACTTACCCTTGGGGAAGTTGATGGGGTACAGCGAGAATCCGCTGTAATCACTTGTCTAGAAAAAATACTTTATTTCTAGAGACTCCTCCCCCATCAGGGTTTCCTCTAAGTGGCATGCTTCATCATTGGGCTTTCTATAAATAGCATTGGTCATCGGGAGAGCGGTCCACTCTTTCTGCTTCCGCCCTGGGAATAGCAATGTGTTCAGTACTCCTTCTTGTGCTTGAGCTGCTGAATACCCGGTTTCTTGCAAATGGATTCCGCCAACCATCTGGACCATCTCACCATCGACCACTGAAGGTGAACCTTCAGCTAATACCCATAGAAGTCTGCACCACCCATCCTCCCTTAACCGGCGGCAACCTCGACTTGTTCTAGTGCTTTGTGTCTCCTCCCCATTCCACATACAAGGGCAGTCAGAGCATCTAGTTGTCAAAATAACTTTGGTATCACCAGGGGAAGGTTCTTGAAGCAATAAAGGAATCTTGGGACCATCTTAGATATAACTATACATCCTGGGATGGATATCAGTAAGGTGAAGGTGATCCAGAAGGCAACCTCCGAGCGCAGGGAGCCCACTGCTCTACCCAAGTTATCATCTAAGAGATTTTTCTGAGCATGGTAAATATTAATTCCCAATGGTGGTGCTTCCAATTGCAGGTCTTGAGCACTGAACCTGACTATTTTGTGTTGCGTCTGACCCATTCAAGATCAGAGATTTCATGGGGTTAACCGTCAACCCGGAGATGTGCCCGAATCTGTCAAGCCCATCAGAAATTTGGCTTAAGTCGGCCTCCATATCTCTGCCATATACCAACATACCATCTGCATAGAGTAACACTGCATGCATGGTGCTCCCTAGTTCTAGGCCCCAAGTCAGACTGTTACGCCTCAGCCACAAAGCTAGGGATTCGATGGCAAGTGTGAATAGATAGGCTATAGTGGGCAGCAGTGTCTTGTGTCTCTGGAGATCTTTTATGAAGCAGAAAATGTGCTGGCCCATTTTCGCTTTGGCCTAAGTGCCCCATATAGAAGACAACCCCATTTAAGCATGAGGTTCAGTATCCCAAACCGGCTCCATGTTCAGAATGGATGCAGCCACTGGAGAGTGTCAAGGCTTGTTAAAGGTAGAGGTCAATTCATGCTGCTCCCTACCACACCTTGGGGGTTCTTTGCATTACTTGATACAGTCTCCTTATGTTCAAGGATGTGTTTTATTCCCTGGATGAATCCATCCTGGTCACGGTAGAGAAATCTTGCTGCCAGGATTTTACACTGGATCCTATAATCAGTGTTCAAGAGATAATTGGGGCGGTAGGACAATAAGTTGTCTGGTGGAAGCCCCAGTTTCAGGATCAAAGTCACTATTGCCTCATTGATCATGCCAGGAAGAGTACCAGAATCTAAGACTGCCTGGTACAATCATTTTAATCTAGGATTAGTTGTGCTGCAAAGGTCATGTAGAATTCAACTGGGAGGCTATCTGAGTCCAGCACTTCTGGAGATGTATGGTTTCAATAAAGCACCTGATAATAGCAATAAAAGGCTGTATTGATGTCCTCTGAGTTGACCTCATATCCCTCACATGTCCTAATGAAGAGCACAGGTGAGTGGGACAGTAGGGATCGAATTAACCACGTTAGGAGGCATCCAGCCCTGTCGCCTTCGGCATGTGTGCGTTCAGTTCAGGAATTGTGATCCCGACTACAAACCCATTCCAGCAGGGCGAGGTAGTGGGTCTGTGCTTCTTGAAGTCGCCGTTCCGCTGTCTGGTTGTGTACGACCTATCACTCCAGAGTCAACAGTGAGGCTTCCAGGGTCTTGTGCTCTGCCAGTAGTGCTACCCGAGCCTCAATGGTGGCGTGTAGGCAGGTGCCCTTCATCACTATTTTGAATGCTTCCCACACTGTCATGAGTGAGGAGGCCATGCCCTCAATGAATCTAAAGTGGTCCTTAATGGCATTGCTCTAGACATTTTGGGTCTTCCTGCCATTGTGGCTGAAGTTTCCAGATGGGGGTCAACATAAAAAATGTAAGCTTATCGACATTTGGTGTCTAGCTATTGCTGAGGACCAATGGGGAACCATCTAGTCTGTCTCTCAGGAGGACAAACCGCACTGCTGATCTATGCACTCCTCTTCCAATTGAGATGCTACAGTGGATGTAGCTATATTGCCACACCCCTTGCTTATGAGGCCTATGAGGTGTGATTTGCACCCCAGCATGTCCGACCTTTCCGCCCCTCAGACCGGTCTCCTGCATAAATATTATTTAGACTCCTTGCCTCAGTAAGGAGGACGGTTTCTCCAGTATTAGGGGTGTCTTTCATAGATTCACATGCCTGAATCATTCCCCGTCATCGGAGTGGGAGTCCCACGGTATATAAAAAAGCAATAATATGCTATAAATACATAGTAAATACCAATAAAAAACAAACCAGGAAGTAAAGTAGCCAAAGCTACAGTAGAAAAACTTCCACATTAGTGACTATCCCTGTCATTTTGTATAGCCCAAACTGCAGCCAATCAGGCGACAGCACCCACCAGACGGTTCCCCCCAGAGGCTCAGGCTGTCAGATTTTTTACCGCACGTCGTGTGCAGGGAGTCTCCCTGAGCTCTGCTCAGTTTCTTCATTTATTTTATATATATATATTAAATTTTGGGATGTTTTCTCACATGAAGTCTATTTGTTGACCCTGTGTCACTGGTGGAAAGCTGGGACCGTCTCCATGGATCATTTTGTCTGCCTGTCGCTGACATGGTAGGATAAGAAGGGGATGTTCTTGTGATTGACTACCCCCCCTTCTGATGTGGGAGGATTTTCAATGTTTATATGGCACCTTTATGTGCAGTGATGTTTTTGGCTTTACTTCACCAGCTGAGGTTGCTTCAAAGGTAAAGGGTCTTTGACCTACTCCGAGTCTGCCTCCCACATCTACGCCCACGAGATTTACTCTCAGGCGTTTAGACTCGTTCTGTGCACTTTTCTTCTGAGAACGTGCCAGCTTGTTGACTAGACGCTCTTGGTATTCTACGACGGCGATCTCTGCCGTCACTGGTGCTCTACGGTGTCACAGGGCTACAGGATCCTGTTGAAAGCCCTCTTATGCACTGGTTGTAAGTCGCAGGAAGCTGCGCAGCCGACAGAGCTTCGTCGACCAACAGCCTTTTAACAGAATGCAATTTTGCCTCGTCAATAGTGAGCCTCGACGACGAGTTTTGCCGCGTCGACGACGAGCAACATCGACGGTGATGGCATCGTCGACGGGAAGCATCGTCCACGACGAGGGGGCTTCGTCGACGACGAGCCTCGTCGACGACGAGGGAGCTCTGTCGACGGCGAGCCTCGGTGACGGCGAGCCTCGTCGACGGTGAAGGGTGTCCCTCGTCGACGCTGAAGAGCAATCGTCGACGGAGGGGTGCCTCGTCGACGGTGAAGAACCTCGTCGACGGTGGGGTGCCTCGTCGACGGTGAAGAACCTCGTCGACGGTGAGGTGCCTCGTCGACGGTGAAGAACCTCGTCGACGGTGGGGTGCCTCGTCGACGGTGAAGAACCTCGTCGACGGTGAGGTGCCTCGTCGATGGTGAAGAACCTCGTCGACGGTGAGGTGCCTCGTCGACGGTGCAGGGTGTCACTCGTCGACGCTGAAGAGCAATCATCGACGGTGAGGAGCCCCGTCGATGGTGAGGTGCCTCGTCGACTGTGAAGAGTCTCGTCGGCGTTCGAGAGCCTATTCAACTGAAAGCTTTGGCGACGGCTACTCAATACCAGTGGGCCACTGACAGTGGCCCTTCTGACATGTGATCCATCGGCAGTTGGCCATTGGCAGTGGGCCTGGCATCTCTAGGCTGTCAACAGTGGGCCTATAAACAGTGCAGTTGGGGCCATTAACAGTGGGCACATCGGCAGTTGGCACGCAGGCTTTAGGTCCGTAAACAGTTGGCCCATTGACGACAGTTCGCCTTACTCACTAGCAGGCTCGTCGACGACTTTCTAAGTCGACACACTACTCGATTCATCAATCATCCTCAGTGATGGTCAGTTTTATTGTGGAATGTTGGCCAAGTTAAGGATCAGTTTTCGTTGCCAACAAGAAGTACGTCTACGGAGGGCTTGTAGACTGACAGCGTCAGCGGTCACCTCCACAGTAGTTTAAGTCTGCAACAGTTTTCCTTTGCGGACACTGAGGGTCACGTTTTTTTGTTGACCTCTCTGATGCTGGACCCAGTCCATGGTCAGGTTAGTCGACGCTTGATCTAGTTCGGCATGTACAGTGTTCCTTTACCCTACTTATTAGTCGTAGCCTCCTTTCAGCAGGATACGAGATCTTGCATGAATCTTTATTCTTCTATCCTCCGGCGGATGTTGACGGATTTACCCTCCTCATGTAAGGAACGGTGACGCGCTTTCGTCAAGCCCTTGTCACCAGGATAGAGGCGGAAGGTTTCTTTCTCTTTAAATATTGTATTGACAGAGATTTAGAGCTCTGCTTAAGCCAAAAGATCGGCGCTGGTGACTCTCTGGCAATCTTTTAGCTCTCTGGACAGGATCAATTTTAACATAGGGGCACAGAATGTGCGTATCCTTGAATACCCCTACACTGGCGCTTCTAGAATTTTTAACAAAAAGGATGGAAAAAAGATAATCATCAACAAAACACCGTGCAGTGTACATTACATCTCCAAGTTTTGCAGTATTGTGTTGCGGAGTTAGGGTTGGAAGAACCTTTAGTTCCTCGCCCACAAGTCCATACTGAGATAATGGCCGTACCTTTTTATAATTGTTACTTCTGGGCCATCATATTGACCAGACAATACCGCGCCTTCGATTCTCCACAGTACGGGGATCAACTCTTTCGTGGTGCCCGAGGACAGTTTTCACATTTTACTCCAAGAAGTTCCACCCAGTATCTGGTATGCAACTGTATGATTCGACTCTAAATCGTATACAGGAAGTCATTTTTCCAGAAAACTACGACTTACTTAAAAGCCCATCATGACTCCATTCCAAGTGGGACAAGGGTGGCATATCTCTGGGATTTAATTTGGTCACCAATGCGATTTATCTATGGGAAATTCTAATTGTGATGTCAAAAGAGCATCCTCTAGAATTTGGCAATTTCCTGTCTGCTACGCCTTCATGGTGACCGCATTCACCTTATCGGAGCGAGTCATTCACAAATTGACTTATGGATACATCAGGGACCGTCGGAGTGGTTCTGAATCTAATTAGGAGTTAGGTTTTTTTCCTCTCAGATCCTCATCAACTAGCTGGTCAGATATGTAGCGCCGGATTTTTGTCATCTCTGCGCAAACATTTTTCAAAGGTTGTACCTCAAGAAGGTTTTTCAAATGTTACTGCCAGAGGACCTGACATGTGCACTCGACCTCCAGAGTGTCAAGGTTCAGGTGACAATGCTTCCACAGCACGGGACGTGGCTGATCTATACTCTAAGTTATATCCATTTTCTATCACAGGCCTATCTTGTCAGGACTCTCGGTCCACTCCACGTGATTCTTATGTAGATTCTGGCAGCCTATCTGTGTTTGCAATACATACGCATTCATCATTTCTGAGACAGATTTATTTAAGGAGGATCACTCTTCTTAATAAGCAATCCAGTACATCCAGACTTTGCAGTCACTGTTTCAATTCCTGGTTTTTATCAATATACCATGTCAAGTCCTAATTATTCCTAGTTACGACACAGGATTTTCTAGGAACAACAGTCAATGCAAATTCATCAAGGGTGTTTGTCTCTTGCGAATGAGAAGCCTGCAGCTCTTTCTTGCTGTTTCTTTTACGTACATTAGTCTATTTCATTACATTCTCCAAATTTCAGCTGGCCATGACCTCCACCTGCTTCCTGTGGGTGTCCTTCTGCACAGGATAAAGCTGCTAAAGCAACTGCATACACAGTGGTTTCACGTCTCTGATTCATTTGAAGATCTCATTACAATCACTCCTCGATGCGAGAGGTTTTTTCTTGGGTGAATCCAAGACAGAAATTTGTACACAAGGTGTGTTTTTTCCCTCAAAAAGCTATCAAATTGCACAATCACCATGGACGCATCCCTCAGGAATTGGGGAGCGTTATTTAGGGGCTGACAGTCTTCGGGAAATGGAGCCCTCATATGGGGCTTGGTACATCATCCTGCTGAGCGCAGAGCCGTCTTCCTTGCCCTCCAATTTTGTTAAGCAATAATTTCGAGGAAACAACTGTATTGTGGTGCATAGACAATACAACTGGTGTACTCTATGCCACTAAACACAAGGGGCTAGATCAGCTTTGTTGCCTCAGGAAGCCGGTGATCTATGTGCATGAGCGATACAACGCACACAACTTTCTGGCGATTCCACGTTCCTGGTACAAGAAACAGTCTGGCAGGCACTCTCAGCAGGACGACAATTTCCACTCTCGAGTGAGTTTTCTTCTACAGAATGTGGATTCAAATTTCGACAGAGGGGTGGATCCAGATCTGGTCTTTTCGCGACCAAGAAGAACAGCACATACTGGTGCTTTTCAAGTTGGCATCCCCACAAGAATTTACAGGGAAATGCGTTTGTCGTCCAACTGATCTCAATCTGATTCCATTTTCCACCGATACCTGTGGGTCTCAAAGTTCTCCGGAAGAACAAGATAGAGTGGTGTCGAGGGTTCCTCTTTACCCCTCATGGCTTCGCCAAGACTGGTTTCCTGACTTTCTCCTTTTTCCAGTCGGAGTGCGAATCAAATCGGACGTGTCCACCTCCGGATCTATTTTCTTCCAGAGCGGCCAGGTTTATCACTCGGAACAGCCATCTTTGAGGTCAGTGGCCTAGCCCCTGATTACCTTTGGTTCGCCTATCTAAACATCCCTGCGGTTTGCAAGGGAGTGTTAGCCATAACAGGGACAAGATCCCAAATGCAAATGTTTTTGCGGTACCTGATATTGTTCGGCTAGAATTCATCCTTTTACTCTTAAAATAGAAAGGATCTTCCAGTTTGTTTTCATTTAGCTGGCAAGTTCAAGATTGCCTCATGCAACTCTACTAGTTCCTTAACTGGCAGCAGCTCCAGATGCCGACGAGATGGGATCACATGTTTTTATTCCTCAAAAAATATAAATCATTCCTTCAAAGGAATTTTCAGATTGTTTTTTCTCCGCCAGTTCGTCCATTACCATCGAGACATCTCAGTGTGGTAATAGGGCAGTTCATGTGCTATCCTTTAAACCTTTCCTCAGTGATGATCTACGATGACTTAGAAAGGTGTCATTTTCTTTTTTTATTGGCTTTGACAGTCCTCTATTAGAGTCAGTTGGGTTCAGGTCTTATCGATTCTTTAGCCTTTTCATACAGTTCACTATAACTCTATGGTGGTTCCAGTTACTCTGGAATTCATACTTAACGTGCCTCCAAAATTTCTTTCAAATCGAGCCTGTAAATTCAAATGCATCTTTGCCTCCACCACTATCAACAAAATGGTTTTTTCCATACACTTGATAACAGGAAAGGTTTCAAATGTTCTGTTTACAAGGGATAGTTCGGTTTTCGCAGATCTGATCTATTTATTAACTTGGATACGATTAGTTAAAACCCAACAGGGTCTGGGCGAACAGTTGCATTATTGATCTTTTGCTCCGATCGATATTTTGCCATGCACAAGTTGAACAGCTTTGCTAGCAGCCCCTAGAGCGCACTCTACCAGGGCAATGTCTTCCTTAACTGCTCTGTTTGCTGGAGTTCTTCTCCAGCACATCGGCAGAGCGGCAACCTAGGTTAGCAGCCTTGCTTTCACCAATCACTACTGTTTACTGCAGCCAGTAAGACCGATGTTTCCATGTGTCCAGCAGTTCTATGTATTCTTTTCAGCTAAGGTGAGCCTCTGTTCCCACCTCCTTTTTTCCTGCAGTCAGACGCTTCTGATACCGTTTTCAGAGTGAACATTCTTCACTAGATGCATTTTTATCATGCTTCAGGCTATGTTAATGCATTTTATATATATATTTCATGATAATGTGCACAGTTTGACAAGCTGGGTTACTATGGCGTCTGCCTAGCAAGGATGTTTACTGCTATCTACTCTGATTCAGGCATGTGAATCTATGAAAGACACCCCTAATACTGGAGAAGAACAATAGTTACTTACCTGTAATCTGTGGTTCTCCAGTATTGGTGTCTTTCATAGATTCACATGCACCCGCCCACCTCCCCTTCAGAGGCTCTTAGCATACTTTGGTTTACTATCACTCCGTGCGACAAAATCTGACAGCCTGAGCCTCTGGGGGGAACCGTCTGGTGGGTGCTGTCGCCTGATTGGCTGCAGTTTGGGCTATACAAAATGACAGGGATAGTCACTAATGTGGAAGTTTTTCTACTGTAGCTTTGGCTACTTTACTTCCTGGTTTGTTTTTTATTGGTATTTACTATGTATTTATAGCATATTATTGCTTTTTTATATACCGTGGGACTCCCACTCCGACGACGGGGAATGATTCAGGCATGTGAATCTATGAAAGACACCAATACTGGAGAACCACAGATTACAGGTAAGTAACTATTGTTCATTTCATAGCTTTTGCATACGTTTCCAGCCCCCACACATTCCCTGCCATAGCAGTGCATTTACTCAGGCATGGGCCCAGTACTGCATGGGGGCACACTAGGGTAGTCGACTCC
Organism: Lissotriton helveticus; assembly: GCF_964261635.1. Taxonomy (NCBI): domain Eukaryota; kingdom Metazoa; phylum Chordata; class Amphibia; order Caudata; family Salamandridae; genus Lissotriton; species Lissotriton helveticus. Next base: position 1,308,920,044 of record NC_136059.1, on the reverse strand, counting down.
ATTCTCCATCCAGATTCAAATAACCCAACGTTTTTCAACTCTTGCGCAGACTTGTGCAGTGTTAATCTAAGGCGTCATGCTGCTCATATGGAGCTTGTTGGCCCTAGTGATTGTCAAAATTGGAGAGTTATCAGGCCCATCAGGAATTAAGGATATACACTGCTTTGATTAGTGCCATTATTGATTGTTCTCACTTTCCAAAGTGAGAGACAAAGTAAATCAAGGGGGAGCTTTGCTTCTCAGCTGTAGTATGTTAGTCCCACTAACTGAGTTAAAAATCCAAGTGATTGGGCTAGTTCACAAAGGCCATACAGAATGTACTGGGAATAAAAAAAAAATTGAGGTTTTACTGCAAATATGAGGTAAGCTTTAGTGGTTATGGACCATTACTTCAAGCTTTATCTTGCGAGTTCATGAAAGAGCCTACCACAGGGAATGTGACAGCCACTGTGGATGTTAGTATGATTTGTGGGAGTACTGGAGATATTGATAACTGACAATGGAGTACAATTTAAATATGTGCAGAAGGACGCTTTCTAGAGATCGGTAAACACCCAACATTGGTCAACTGCCTTGTATAGCCCGCAGGATACTGGTGTAGTGGAGAGGGTGATTGGAATGTTGAAGGAGACAATTCAGCTGGATTGCAATTCTGGGTTTGATATTAAGGAAGTTTTTTTGACATAATTTGGAATACAACTCCTCATTCCACCACTGGTGAGACTCTGTGCATGTTGTTACGTGGAAGGAAGGAATTCTTTAAACGGGGTCTCTCCTTGTTGGGTGCTCCAGAAAAAAGGGGCAACTGAGGTACGCCTGTGTATGTCTGAGGTGGGTGACTGTAAAAGGTGTGCAGCGGAGAGTAAAAAGTTATGATGAACGGAATAGTTAAACAGCTGGCATTTTAAATTGGACCTGTTAAAATCAAGAGACTGGCCAGTTCCAAGGAAAAGTCCTCGAAATATCCTGGCACTACAATTGTTCAGGTGCTTTAAAGATGCAGTCTTGTGAGAAAATGGTAAAGCAATAGGAGAGCTGCAGTAATCAAATAATGATGTTCAAATGGTAATGATGAGAGATTCCTGGTAAACCGATATTGCTGGAAAAGAAAATGAGTGAGTTTCTCAATTTTGATGAAGGTGCTGGACAATACCTAGTAAGTGGTGATGCCCCAGTGTGAGGTGGAATTGAATGAGTTTACGATATCGATGTATTACTTGTCCAGTGGTATGATGAATGGCTTACTGGTAACATGATGGATAGATGGTCTTTGGGGGACACGTTTCAGAAGGACAATGCTGCAGAACAGGCTTTGGTGAATGACAGATTCAAAGGGTTTTCTCACAAACTCAAGCATTTGCAGAATGTATTTCTACTTTCGTGTTTCATTTATGTGTTATTGTACTTGTGGTTGATGTCCTTTTAACCATTGGAATGTTTGTGTTTGTAATGCCATGGTACATGTTTGAGTTGGAGAGCAGCTGTGGCAGGTTCCCATTTTGGACCGTTTGCCTGAAATTCCTTGGAGAGAGAGTAACACCTTTCCTCCACACCCTCTTGGTGAACGGGTTAAATTTCGTTTTTAAAGTCTCTCAATAAGTAACATAAGTGTGTTTTTTTAAACCTTTTAATTATAGGCCTTTGGTCAATTCTCATACTCTAAAAATTGTTCCAGCACCTTTGTTCTACAATGTCGTGTGTTTGCCATTTTGCTCACATACGGAGTCGAAAACGTATTACCTGGTATACATGTGTTAAAACTGATGATTGATTGGTAATGCAAAAAACATGTTGCAGGAGCTTCAAATAGTGGGGTTTATGCGCCGAATGAACGAAACATCCCCATTTCCTAAACTCCAATAAAAAAGCTGTACTTTTGATCCTCAGACAGTCAGGAGTCGGAGAAGAGGAGTCATTTTTCTCGGTGTCCCAGCGAGTACGAACACTACTGCGTCAAAGGGAAATGCCGCTATGTGGTGGAAATGAAGAAACCGTCTTGTGTGTAAGTGCTTGCTGGGCTAGCGTGAGCTTGGGAGGGAACAAGGGTGCGGTTATTTGGGGCTGTGTGATGTCACCGCTGCTAATGCGTAGTAAAGCCAAAGAGTTCAAAGGCACTGTCCTGTCACAAAAGCACGAGCCAGGCAGGGCCCCGGGAAACGTGAGCGCGCCAAGAAATCTATTTGTGTCCAGTCTCACCTGCTGTAAACATGCAGAAGGCTGTGCAGAATTGTACATGCAATCAGGGGGTAAGTCAGCTCAACAGCACAAGTCGTTTATTGGTTTCATTTTATTTGGAAAGGGGATCCCCGCACCACCAGATGCAGTGGCATTTTTTAATGCCACGAACTCCCTTCCGGCTCAAGTTCGTCCTTTTTGGCCAATTAAGTGGCGCTGCTGCTTAGTGAGCCGCGTACAGCACTTGTATATTGGATTTGTTTATTAGCCTTAGCAGAAAATACCTTCAACATAACCCAACCAACCGTGCTGAAGCCTCTCTGGTTGAAAGGAAAGACATCCAAAGCAATCAGTATTTATTGTGAGAAAGCGGGAGGTTTTCAACACCTCTAGAGTGAAACTGGCCTAGCGGGGTGTGGCACCTGCTGCTGAGGTCTGTGGTGCTAGAGGTTCACTGGTTCCCATTCGGGCTAACCTCTCCTTGATTACAACATTGACAAAAATGAATACCAAAGAGAAGGGCGGTACACTTGATATTTACAACACTAACCACCTCGGAGGCGCTGTGTGGAAAAGTCATTGCCTCATATTTTTAAAGGTCTCAATGTAAGTTGATCAGTCTCCATTCAGTTTTGATTTAGAGCTCTTCAGAGATCATCAATTTAGGATCAATGCAAAATCTATACATTTTAATCAAATTTTACAGACCATATACATAGTTACTTTTTAAAATAAGGATGAGAAAGTTTTTAAGAACTTATACAAATTGTAACAGACTTAATTCATTTGGGGGAACTTAATTATGAAAATGGGGTCATTAGTAGTAGATTATATCTAAAACATATAGGTTTTAAAAAAACGATGCCTAGCTTCTACCAGTTGTTTATTTGGACAAATGTATAGCACATGGGCTAAATCTTGGACTTCTCCTCTGCATAATTCGCATAGTCCTGTCTTCTCACTTGAGTCACTTCAATGTTTTGTATAGCCATTTAGTGGTAAAATCCCTAGACGAATCATAATGATGCAGCGTCGAACGCTATGATCTAGAGCAGTGATACTCCAAGTACGGCCCGGGGGCCGCATGTGGCCCTCCTGACCTGTACGACGCTGCCCCCTGGGCAGCAGCAGCACTCGGCTGCTGTTTACTCAACTCAACACTAACATGAAGAAAAATGTTAAGTACACAGGAACAACTTTTTAAAAGGTTAAACACAGTTAGGGAAAGGCAGTAACTAGGCCCTTAACTTTAGGAACACCATGATTGTTAAAGACCGCAAATTTGTAAAAAAAATATGATAGTCATTTAAAAAATTCAAAAAGTGTATTTAATTGACATGTAGAACTAGATCACCTTAGTAAATCAAATTATAACAGTGCATTCAGAAGTTTTTTCTTAAAGTGATGTTTTTCAAACATGAATTTAGAAACGTTCAGGCTGCCTCTCCCCACCCGGTCAACAAGGCTATTAGTGATTACATCCAAGCACAGGAGCTGGTTTTGAACAACACACATCCTTAAGTCATGTATTTCAAGTTCCTCTTATATGATAATGAAGAAATAGGAGGGAAATCAAAATGAAACCATTGCCCAGGGTCACACAATTTTGTCAAGTGGAGAAGCCGGGATTCATACCAGGTTTTCTAGTTTCACATTGCTCAATTTCGTTCAGCCACTAAATATACATGCTTTGCTTCCCCTACACCGACTTTACACCCCTGCTGGCATCAGTGCGGCCCTCGGTCACACCAACAACCAAACTTTGCGGCCCCCGGGAAAATGTTTGTGAGTACCCATAATATACAGTGTATCAAGTATTTTTGGTAACTCCTATACTCTAGGGTAGCTATATAAGGCCTATATTGTGATAATTGTGAAAAGTGTGCCATATCCAGGTCAAAACGTAATCGCAGTGTCATGTTTAAAAATAGAAGTCAGATGTGCTGGTGACCAAGACTGTAATAGTGTTGTAGTGCATTGGAATTGCTCTAAAGCTGTCCTGAAATTTTTATTAGGAGTATGACGGCTTATTCCAACCTTAAGTTTCTTGCTTTAAGAGGGCTTGTAAAGAGACTTCTGCATGCAATAAATTATACGTCCATCTAATTATGTTGGCCAAAGCTTTTGTATAGGCACTAGGTATGGAAAGCTCTAAACTGAGTGCTTGAACCGGTGTAGCTTTGCTCCTTGTAGTTATTTTGCGCAGTAATTTCCCTTCATTCGTATTCAGAATTTGCCATTTGTTTATGAAAATGTTTTCTAATGCATATGACAAGGTACAGGGAGTCTTGGCACGATAGATTTCAAGGCGGGAAAGTCTAAGTTCAAAGTTGCGGTACAAAAGGGGGTGGTGATGGACGGATCATCTGAATCAATCAAACACTCGCACCCAGTCAAAAGATCTGGGTTTAATCCATCACCGTTCTTTAGCCCACTCTGCCACCCCAGTTCAGACACGGCTATATGCAAATCAGTCTGACCCTGTGCCTCATGGGAACAGTCCAGCCCCAACTGCCAAGCCATGTCTTCCCTGGACCTGAAACAAGCTTCCGAGGACCGGTTTCTGGCATTCCAGCCTTCTTCAGCCCGGCTTGCTTGAATCCAGTGGCAAAGTGAGCAAGGGACTCGCGTCTGAGCATACCCTGCCACACTTATGGCGGCCAAAAAGTCAAAGTTGGTCAGTCCTTTACATAGTTTTATTTTTGATTACGCATTTGGAGCGAAATTTCAATAACTCATCTAAGCTAATTTCCCTCAAAAGTGTATTTTAGGTATATGATGAGTTTTTTGTTTACTTTGGGCACCTCATAATGAAACGCACAACCCATTCCAAGTTGTGATGGTTTTTAGGTGTCGCTTATGGACCACAGTAGTTGTCTCTTTTTAAATGCCTGTTGTCTCTTCTATATCTAAATGTACACACATAGTGGGCTTTTGGTCATCTCCTTGCTCTCTATTATAGGAGGGCTTTCTTCTCCACTTCACTAATTCCTGTGCTGCTTATTCGGTGGCTTTTCTCTGCATTCTTTGGTTGTCCTGATTCTCAAGCATTTCTTTTTAAAAACCAATTTGCTGTTTTTTTTTTATAGCACAAACTCGACTTGAAGTTATTGGAGCTCTTTAGTGGGCAGCAGGTACATTACACAAGGACGCATTCATTTTCTGTGGGCACTTAGATATTCAGTGTTTTGCCAAGACTCGAGTAATATTAAGCTGAAGGAGAGACTCTAACCTGCTTCCCCTGCCGTCAAAGTCGGAAGCTCTGTCCGTCTACTGAGTGATGACTGATGTCTTGTATTCTTCCACTGCTTGATTGCGGGGAAGTCCTTTTTTTTGTTTGTTTGTGTTCCACTTTTTTTTGTTTATTTTCCACTTTTTTGTATTATCAATCGTATGAGCTTCGTTCTCCCTCTCATATCTGCTGAGTCCCTGCTCCAGTTTCATAAATTCTCCGTTCTGGGTTCACATTCCTGTCCAACTAAAAGTTAAAGTAGTAATTAAGTACAAGACTCATTGTTTGAATTCTGGCCCCTTGTGTAGAAGAGCTTGAAGAGCTTAATAAAGTTACTCGTAGATCACAGCTTAGACTTGTTACCCACGAGTATTGCTCTTAATTGACTAATTTTCTTCTGGAGAGCAGTGGCGTATGACCTCCCCTTCTCAGACTTAAAACTACAAGGCAATCTTTTTTTTTTTTTTTGGAAAAACATATTTGATATTTGAAGAGAGGCCATTAGCCACTGTGTCACATTATCATATTGTATTTCAGCCTTTTAGGTATTGTATGCAACATTGTGCAGTCCAAATGATGCCGGAATCCAATAGCTGCTACCATGGCCTAGAAAATTGCACACATGTGCTAATAGGAGACCCAGTCTCTTACCAGGTATGGTAGCTGTCCTCCTTTCCCGAGCACCTCCAGACTTGAGAAGTTGGCACCTGATGTAGTTGGGCGGATTTTGGAATATGAGTACAGAACACATTAAGGTGTCCTCCTGTACTATAACTGCAGCTCCTACTCAGTCCATCTGTATAGTCCATTATCTGAACTCACACTTCAGTCCCTCCGAGGTACCTCTGCTGCTAACAACCTTTCTTTTGTCTGCATTGCAGCTGACTAAGGTGGCTTTCACCACCCAGGCACCTCCTGCAGGATTGCCAGCTCACTTACCATACGGGTGGCATACTCTCACTCTTCTCTAGCTGTTTCACTTTTTGCCAAATTATCCTCCTTGCACACATTAAAGTAGACCCTGGAGAGCCTTCTTCAGGGCCTTTTGCATCGAATGTGCAAGTAAAAGGTGCTAGGGAAGGTTTTTTGCTATAGGCCTTACTAGGAGCACAATTGCTGCTCGTTCAATTCAATCCTCCGGTAAGATCCTTGTAGCCCAACTGACGCTCCTGGATCATATGCATGTAGAACTCTCAGACCTAGTGATATGTATGCACAAAATAACATTAAATATTATTACCATGGTTCACTAACATAACTAGCACAAGCAGGAGCGGCTTGAGGCTTAACTGATTGATACAGACAAGGCCCAGCACTGGCAGAATCAGTGCAGTATTCTTACAAACAACAAACCGTGTCGGCATAGGCAAACTCTACACAAGCCTCCTGTAAGCATGCTTAAATTATTAATTGGGATCACTTTAAAATAGGTAAGCAATATCACATGGCCACAGGGAGACAACAATCCATGTCATAGTCTTATTGCCAATAGAGGGATAATAAAACCAGCCGAATGGAGAGGGTGTGTTACATACATTTACAAGATGATTCTCCTGCAAATGTACCCTGCGGTGGGCACCAGTATTGTTGGGATGGGAATGTTCCCTGAATTGTGTACTGTCATGTCCCCTGCCCTGAATGCCACACTGTAAGATCTGTCATTCTCTTTATTTGGATTTTTTTTGACCACAGCCTCTATTTTGGAAGCCCTTGGCTTGTTCATGTGCACAAGATTAACAGACAGTGGAAGCATATTGCTCCTATTCTTGAGTGGATAGAGAGTACCATGGTTGTGTGTTGGGGTCCCAGATTTCACGCTGGCCCACGCAACCTCGATCTTGAAGGGCAAGGTGAGTTTGCCTTGTGATGTGAAACTTGTTGTGGGGGGGATCACCCCCCTCCCCCTAGTCCATTGGAATAGTCAATGCCATAGGTTCTTTGGGGTGGTCAACCATGACTCCCTTAAGAGCTGTTATTTGGAGGACTCTATGTATTAGCTATCCACAAAAATAAAGTGATGTACATATTGTAAATAATATGCAAGAATGCTGTGAAATGTTTTTTAGTATTGTTTTGGGGATTTTGTAATAAATATGACCTGAGAATTGTTATGCTCTCCAACGCAGGAATATCATTAGCTTGTCTCTGTCTTGCTATAGGAAAGCTGCCAACGTTGCAGAGTTTGGGTGAGCCAGCTGGCTACCAACCTGCAGACATCTATTACTAAATACTCATCTGGGCCCATAAACACACTTGCACAATAGAGGTCGGTGAAAACACAGCTGGGATCAATTTATAGGGCTTAACTAAATTGTAGATTCATTTGCCTACACATTCTTTGCTCTATTATTGATCCGAGCCCTATTTATGACTAATGGATCTATTTTAGTTGATAAGGATTTGTTTATTATGACATGAGTCTCATTTACCTGAATTTCTCATTAAATATTCAGACTCTAATAAGTTCGAGTGTTTTTATCTAAATTAACCATAAGAGCTAAACAAATTACAGTGTTAACGCCATCTTTCGGAGGAAGTAGAATCGGTGTATCCAATTAAAATATGATTTCACAATAACAAATACCTCTGGATAAAATGGGATAAAATAGGATAGAAATAGAAGAGGCACATTGACACACTACAAATTTATATTTACCTAGGATGGTGCAACAATCAGACCCCTCTGGCCAAGAGTCAAGGGCCCTTAAAGAGTTCAGAAGACAAGTTATTCAGGACATGATAGGACAGGACAGATGACCTCTACTGAATTTGACGCCTGCGTCTTACCCCTCTCTGATGCGAACTTCCTCCTCTGTTCTTCCGCAATCTTCTTCTACATCTATTGCCTCCTCAATTCTTCTGCGATCTTCTTCTAATTCTATTTTGCTTTGAGAATTCGAAGTCTGCTTCATCAGGTAAAAGATCAGCATTCGGACAGCATCTGTCTTTCAGCGTTCTGGCAGCGACTACCATACCTAATGAACTACCCGAATTATACTTTCCTAAGGGCATGTACCACCCCCAAATGTTTCAAACTTATGAAACTCCTACTGCTGATTCGACAATCTAAGGGGATGATCATCACACCATGCTAAGTTTTTAATACTTTTTCTTAAGTTCATTTTCTTATGTTCCCGCCCATTAATTTGTTTCTCCGAAGCTTTATTTCCCACCCATGTTCACAAATGTATCAACAACAATGTATACAATTTCACAAGTGTCCATTGAATCTTCAGGATGTTCAGCTGTTTTCCAGGACATGTGTGGAAAAATGTCCTTGGACAAGTCCCAAGACTTGAGCTCATTGCTCCGGGTTGTTCCCTCTGCGCATGGGGCAAAACCACAAGGGTGTCAGACTTTCGTACGCCTTTGAGGCCCAAATATGAACTAATAGAAAGGTCAAAAGAACAAGTATTCATTTAAAAATAAAACCATTTCACTGTATACCACCTATCTCTATACTCTAATCCCATTTACTTATAAAGACTATTTTTGCGTTAGCATTTAGTATATAACTCGGTTTAGTTTTGGCAAGGCAAATGCTTAGCACGTGAGCTTCCAAGCGGCCACATTAAGAGCTATTGTGCAGAAGCAGAATTTTCCTTCCAAGCATTAAGACGTCATGCAGCTGATGCATGCGCAGTTCATATTCCCATGTTAGCAGCCATCTTTAATCACACTCTGGTTACTTGTTCGTAAAACACATAGGCAAGCTTCCCCCTTTCTAGGAAATGTGGAATATTGTGTAGAATTAGTATCACAAACATTATTAATACTTCGTTACGGGGTTATATGAGGATTGCGCCCAAGCAAGTCTTTTTCATGAGTCCTCGATCCATGGGGGGGGGGGCTTTGGTGGGTAGTTTTGAATAGGGTTCTGCATGGTCCCCCACCTGTGCAGCTGTAAGGAAAGCGTGTATCAAGTTATTCATACTTTTAAGCATTAAGAATTAGATTTTAAGACTAATGGACTTCCTACTGGGCGCCAACATAAGTTACATACAGAAATGTGCGTACACCATCTCAGAACTAAGGTCTGTCTAATAGCTGCTTTTTGTGCTAACTGCAGCTTATGTATTGCATTGGATGGGAAGCCTGCATATAATGTGTTGCAATATCAAATTAAGCTTTATTCGGTTGTACGTAGAACATCCATAAAAGCACAGTATATATTACATCTAAAAAAGTACAATTAAAAACGGTTGTATTAAAAAATGGTACAATATCAACAATATGACAGTTTCCCAAAGTTCCATTCGTCGCATAGATGAACACTTTTTACTCTTTATATGGAAGCTACGACCATAAGAGTATAAGCTACTAAAGCGTAGACGCGGAATGAGCCAATACAATCGAGGTAAAAAAGCTTACAGGTTAAGAAAAGTGACAAACAATGCATCATAAATTGATATAAAAATACAGTTGAATCTAAAAGAAAAATTAAACTAATCTATTTTACAGATACACAAAATACGAGTCACTGTTGCTCTAAATTCTGCCTGTGCTTGATAGTCAATTTCAAGAAGTTTACTATTGATTTAGCAAAAGATTCAACTTCTAGAAATTGAAGCGCAAGGAATGCCGGGCGACACCTGCGTAAGCCCATAATTTTTAAAATAGGAGTGAGCCACTGTTTCCTCAGATCCTGGTTAAACTTGCAGAAAAGTAACGCGTGAATCGTAGTTTGGGGGGAGCAATCATCGCAGGGGCATGGTTGAGGGTCTTTTTCCCAGTTATTAATCTTAGGGAAGGTGACTAGGTGGTGAAAAATGTTAAGTCTTAACCTTGTTAGCAACCGTCTGTCATATCCTGAAAACTCAAAGGTTAAATAAGGCTGGACCGTCATTGTTGTCTGAATCTGTAGTGAGTGTTGCACAGTAGATTTAGAAACCTCACTGGATAATCGTAAAGATTCTAGATGAGTCAAACACGCCTTTTTGAACCGTTTCCTTGGTATTGCTGCAATTGTGTTGCAATAAGGTAGATGGGAATTTATTCCAGCTCACTTGCAGCCTTCAACATTCAGAGCAGGCCCAGCACCAAGGCTGGGATTGCACAGCACATGGCACGTTCACATTCAAAACCTTTCTGAAGAGGTTACCACCTGTAAGCCTCTATATAGCCTAGTTATTCAGGCTGTGGTTAGGCTGCTCCAAATAACACTCTACTGTGCTTTAACAGCTACTTCTTAATATGTTGAAAACATGTTACTTTCAGGATGTTGATGTGGAATATCACCTAAGTAGGAATGATGTTGAAACTCACATTCCCTGTTCTATAGATTCCCCTGTCCCTTACCTGCAAGTCACCCATACGTTAACATTACATTACGTGAACAATGAAAGCTTGAACTAGTCTTCTCTGCTTGATCTGGTCTGCCGAGAATGGAATATTTCACTTTCTCCAATGTATATAGGGAGTTACCCTTTCTGGCAGGAAAAGAATTGGGTCAACAATCTAACAAAAAAAGGGGTTCCTTCTCCTGGAAGTCAGCAATGTTAAGATCCCAACTGGGGGATGATTTACAATAAAGGAATGGGTTGCAGTGTTGCGCTGATTACCAAATTTACAACTAAATATGTATGGACCATAAAGATATCATTAAAACCATGAGACACACCTGTTAGTTAAAGCATTTTCATACATTTATTAGAATGAGTAATCTTAGGTAGTAGTATGTACAAATCATATACACAATTTTATTCACACATTTAAAAAAAAATTCCAAGGAATATTTAAAAAATATTTAAAACTTTACTGATTTAGTACTTAAGCATAAACATTACATCATCATATTCATAAAACAATGGATTGTTACAAGAACGAAATTGTCGACGCGGCGTTTCGGTGCCTTTTTCTACTCTGCACCTTCTTCAAGGACTCGTTCACAGCTTAATATTTTCTAAAAAAAAAACATATCATAATACATATCGTTAGGTCCAGACTTTTTTTTACCACAGTTGCACTTAGATTTTTATCGCATTTTAAACTATTATCTCTCTATTTGGTAACCCCGAACACTTAGCAACCCCAGGTCCTGCGTTACTATATTCTCATATCTTTAGTGAGAGTATAGTGGATTATTGTCATCACTAGTCTAGTGTCCATGTCTTGGTTTTGTTTTCTTGACATGAATAGGCGAACGATTAGCTTTTCGTGCCAAAAAGATATTTTATTATTGTTATTATTATAGGCCATTATGTTTAGTATTATTCTTTACAGCCCATTGTTGTCTTTAACTTACCCAGGTTTAGTCTTTGCAGGTTTTGTTGTTATAGATTTATGTGAGCACGTATCCCTCTGCTCATGTTTCTTTCATCCTTTTCTACTATAGGAAAAATATGTCTAGTTTTAGATTGCTCTATTTGTTCAGTGAGTGTTATAGTTTAGAGGAGCATTCATGCATAACTCTACCTTGTATCTGTGATGTGTAGAAAAACCTTCCTCGGGTTTTGAAGAAAATGGACCAACTTCAATCCTATTGCAAGGATACATTTGTATTATCAAGGTAGTCTCTTTGTTAGTAAATTACAACCATTCGAATTTGTCAGGAATTTTATTGTTTTTATTTCTCTAACATTATCTCCATCTCTAATCGGTTTTGCTACTTCAAATTATACAAGTTAAGAATAATCACAGTTGAGTTATAGTTTCTCTAAAGTGAAGATTTACTTTTATGTTTGCATGTGATTGTCCCTCACTCGCATCTCTGGTTTTTTACAAAAGTTAAGAAATATTAAAAAATATATTTTCCAAGCTTACCGATCCTATTTTCTTGATCGTTGTGGTAGTTGGGGGGACGCCTCTGGGAGCTACCTTATGCTATTCCGTCCACCACTTTCTCTGAAGGGCAAATGATATTGCTAGTTAGTTTTTAATTTATTATGTTTTATTTTACTGGCCTCACTCTAAGAGCTGATATTAAGTCATGGTTTCCTTACCTCTGTGTAGACAGGAATCTTTTAGCGATTAACTCTTGCATGTATTCATCATGGAATCAAGGGTCACTTTCTTTGAGCTTTTTTTTTAAATTAGCTGTTCACTCTAGAGAAAATAATAGAGTATAGAATTCACTACTTTTTTTATATTCGAGCTAGTTTCTATCTGTTGTAGCTGCTAAAGTTTTTGGCAGAGAAACCCTTTTCTTACTTACTATTAGCTGGTAGCTGATCTGCGTGGCGTCCTCCTGCTCCCAAGGTTGGTTTCGAATGACTAGCTCTTAATCTGTGTCTGGTATTTATACTATCCTTAATTGGTAGATTTTCATCACCGGTTTGGTATTATTGATGATTAGAGTGCGCTTTGGGATGGATAAAGCAAACCAGTCGCCATCTTGTAGTGTGTTTTTATTAATGTACTCGACTCCCTCAAGTCGTTTATTGCGGGCTTCTGGGCTCCTGTACTGTTTTTTGTCTATTTGTTTGTGATACTATAGAAATGTATTTTCGAAAGACTCGCTCGTATTGCCTGTATTCGTTATGCCGTTAATATTAAAATTAAAATTAAAATTATTTGGGAGGCCTGCTATCATTTCTCCTTATCTGTATTTGGAGAATTTGTGTTTATTAAGCGCCTCTATTTTAGTTAGCCAGGTTTGGCATCAGTTAGTTCTTTGCCTGAACTCGATGTGTCTCGGCCGATTCTCAAAGCGGCCGGCATCTTGAAACGGGAGTAAGTAACGAGTACCATTTATCGTATTCTCATACCTACTCTATAGTGGCTATTTCTTAGCTCCATTCCAAATGTTTGTATGACTCATCTAGACCTATTTGGATCGGGTTGTTCTGTCTACACATGTTTTGGGGATATATACTTCAATGTGTAAACGATCGCCGTCTTTTTATGGCCGCCATTTTGAAGTGGGAACGAAGGACGAATATCAGTCCTTATGTTATCATACATCATTTGTGGGGAATATTAATATTTAGATCCCCACATGATGATTGCATTTCGTTCTATTGTGATCAAGTCATATTCTGAAAATTATATTCTGCCCAGATTGTATATTCAAGTATGTGTCATATTATTGGAATTCATACTCAAAATTCTGTTTTGTATATATTTTTTCCAAATGCCCGATATATTTAGTTAGTAAAAAGGGGGTAATGATAAGCGTGGAACCCCAGACTTATTTTAAGCTTGTTTAGTTTTGCCTTTTTAGCCGCCATTTTAGAGTGGAGAAGGCTCGTTATCGAGTAAATCTAACTTTACTCTACTATTCCGTTTTACCAACCCACCTGGTTGGTTCAATGGGAATGGGAATATTCATGGATATATTTTGTTGTGACCTTAACAAAGTCGATAGGCACTCATTCACATTCTATATTACTACTGAAAAACCATTTCCTACACCTATTTTCAGTATTTGCTGATCGACACATAATCTCACTTCTTATTCAGTATTTATTAATAAAGGATTCTCTCCCACTCTTCTCTATTATTCAGTCCTGTTTTGTAAGTTTGAAATTTGGACACATAGTACTGTTCCCCCAATTTGCGTTTCCTAGTTAGATCTCCTCCTCTTTTGTTAAGATTAATGACTTCTAAAACACACCATCTCAGATCTTCCATTTTGTGGCTCTTTTCCAACCAGTGTGTTACCAATGGCGCTGTTGTCCTCCTAGTACGGATTGCTGACTTATGTTCGTTAATCCTAACTCTCACATCTCTTTCTGTCCCCCCTATATATGCCTTCTCACATGGGCATTTGATCATGTATATGACGTTTTGAGTTCTGCAGTTGAAGAGAGCTTTATGACTGTGTGTTATATTGTCATAGATTATATTAGGGCCTGTTAATATTAAAGCACAGTTTGTGCAGTTACCGCGGGCAAAATTGCCCGTAGGTATTGATCCATCTATGGTTCTGAACAAGTGTCTGTTGTTTTTACTTGGATAGGTTTGGACCAAACTATTTCTTACTGTTCTATTTCTTCTGAAGGCAAAAATAGGTTTGGACATGGGCATTTCTCCTGGCTCATTCAACAGTTTCCAATTACTGTTGATGCAATTTTTTTGTTTGTTTGATATGCATGAGAAGTTAGTCACAAACACAATGGGTTTTGCCTCACTTTCCTGTCTGATTTTAGGTTCAAAGAGGCTATCTCTGTAATAATATTTTGCCCGTTTATAAGCCTTTTTAACCATGGTTTTTGGATACCCTCTCTCTAGAAATTTTTTGAACAAGTTGTCTGCATGTTTGTCATACTCTTTTTTTGTGGTACAATTCCTACGTACTCTTAAAAATGGACCAAAAGGTATATTATTTGTTTGGGCCGCTGGGTGGTGGCTTTTAAAGTGGAGCATGGTGTTACGGTCAGAAGGTTTGGTGTATAACTCCACTGCCAAAACACCCTCTACGTTTTTGATTTTAATGTCCAGGAAGTCACATTCCTCATTGCTGTACGAGGAAGTAAATTTCAAATTTTCATCCCCTAGGTTAAGCCAAGTGATGAATTCAATTAGATCTTCTTCATTGCCTTGCCAAATGACGAAAATATCATCTATAAATCGGGACCATTTTGATCTATTCTCATAGAAAGGTGCTAGTGTATTGAATATATGCTTCTGTTCGAAATCTGCTACGTACAGGCATGCCAGGCTTGGGGCACAGGTGGCTCCCATGCTGGTTCCTTTTGTTTGTCTGTACATGGTTTCTTTGAAGAGAAAGATATTGTATTGAAGGATCAGTTCCAGGCAATCTATCATGAATATTGAGTGTTCCTTCAGGTCTTCCCCTTCCTTTATTAGCATCTTTTTAATCACTTTGATTGTGTCGTTTTGAGGGATGTTTGTATATAACGCTTCGATGTCAAGCGTAACCAACCACTGTGAGGGGATTAAACTCAGTGCCCTCCACTTTACTTATCATGTCGGTGGTATCTTTTATGTAGGCCGGTTGTTCAGTGACTAGTGGTTGGATGAACTTGTCCACATATTTGCTAAGGGGTTCAGTCAATGAGTTAAGGCTAGAAACTATCGGTCGCATAGGTGGATCATTGATATCTTTATGTACCTTTGGCAAACCGTAAATTGCTGGGATGGTGGGTGTTTCGTTATTTAGAAAGTCAAATTCTTCTCGGTTGATCACTCCATCCTCCTTGGCCAGGAGGAGAAAGTTTTTGATAAGTTTCCCTAGATCTTGCCACTCTTGCATGTTTGATTTTACATAATGGTTGGGGTTATCAAGAAGAAGATTCATTCTCCTCTCATAGTCAGATGTTTCTAATACGACTATACTCCCACCTTTATCTCCTTGCTTGATGGTGATTGTATCATCATCTTCCAGATTTTTAAGGGCCTTTTTTTCTCCCACTGTCAAATTGTTCTTTACCCAAATTTTTTGATCTAATATCTCCTCTATACCCCTTGTAATTACTCTTTCAAAGATCTCTACATTTTTGTTCACCATTGAACTCAAAGGTGTCCAAACAGATTTGGGGCGTAGACCTGATTTGTTATCTGATGGCATTTTGTCTTTGCCCTCAAAATATTTGTGAAGTCCGACTTTTCGGATAAAATTTTGTAGGTCCCTCTCTACTGCGAATCTATCCGGAGGTCCTGCTATCGCAAAACCCAACCCTTTTTCTAACAGACTGATTTCTTTCTTTTCCATGGTCCTATTTGACAAGTTAATTATTGGCGCTTTCGTGTCTGTATTTAGTCCCAGGTTTTCTGACTCCTGGTCTTCATGTAAGGACGTTGTTGGCCTTGATTGGTCTGATAAAATCCTTTCCCTCTGCCTCGTCCCCGCGAGTTTGGATTTTGGCTTTGGTTCCCCTTGCGCCTGTCTAAAAAATTCAAGGTGTCTCCGTTTTATTTTTGTTGGGCCTCTCGATCCTTTTCTGTGTGGTTTGTTGATGTAGACTCGTTCTCGGACTCACTACTGGTGTATGAAGTTATGTTATGTTGTTATGTTATGTTATTTTATTTTATAAAGCGCACAGATGCCGCAGCCAAGAGGCATCCCGGCGCTTAAGGAATGGTAAAAACACAACACGGAAATTAAAAACCAGAAGGAGAAACTAGACAGTGGAAAATAAGAAGGTCTTCAAGGCCTTTCTAAAAGAAAGCAGATCAGGGATGGAACGAATAGGGGCAGGCAGGGAGTTCCAGAGAGCTGCCGCCATCACAGAAAAAGAGCGTCCGCCCATCCTTGCTCTTTTAAAACGTGGCACTATAGCAAGATTTGTCCCTGAAGATCGAAGGGCTCTAGGAGGCACATAGTAGCAGATTGTTTGTGAAAGAATAGGGGGAGAGACTAGCTTAAGGATTTTAAAAGTTAAACAAAGTGTCAGAGAAAGTTACTCCTTTTCTAGCATTTTGATATTTGTTGGGTTGCCTGTTGTTCTTAGCTAACCAATCTTCCCTTGGTCTGTCAAAATAATCTTTTTGCAAGTAAGGGTAGACTACCTCTTGTTTATAATAATTCAGGTCTTTCCTGAATTTGTTGCTTTTTTTATTTATTAGGTAATCTTTATACCCATCAAGGTCTCTTTGGATTTCCTCCAATTTTTGTTTGGCATCCTCTACTGAGGTATTATCCCTAGGTTTCTTTTCCATATCGTCCAGTTCAGCTTTCTCTATAATGAGTGGCTTGTGCTGTCTCTATGATTAGTAGGAGCCAGTCTCTACTGCACCTATTTGCTATGAAAGTCCAGGTCTCTATGAACTTTTCATTTTTTACAAACAAGCTGGGCTCGTTTCTGACCTGTAACCCTTTGGGTATCATTCCCTTTTTGCAGTACTGTATTAGGAAGTCAGAGTATAATTCCGTCCTGATTATCTTTTTTTTGGAATTCCAAAGTTCTTTCCACTGTTCTATATCGGAATTTGTTGTAGATATTGTACTTACATTCTTATCCAGACAGTTCACTAATTTATAGAATTGGTCTTCAGAAAAACTAAAGACTTTGAAGTTGTGCATTGTTAATTTGGATCAACCGCGTGATTAATCACGCGTCACCTTTTTGGTGAAGAAGAGAGAACAATACTCCCCAGTTTAAAAACTGTGCTATAGAATCAACAATGTATATAGTGAGTTACCCTTTCTGGCAGGAAAAGGATTGGGTCAACAATCTAACAAAACGAAGGGGTTCCGTCTCCTGGAAGTCAGTAATGTTAAGATCCCAACTGGGGGATGATTTACAATAAAGGAATGGGTTGCAGTGTTGCGCTGATTACCAAATTTACAACTAAATATGTATGGACCATAAAGATATCATTAAAACCATGAAACATACCTGTTAGTTAAAGCATTTTCATACATTTATTAGAATGAGTAATCTTAGGTAGTAGTATGAACAAATCATCTACACAATTTTATTCACACATTAAAAAAAAAAATTCCAAGGAATATTAAAAAAAATATTTAAAACTTTACTGATTTAGTACTTAAGCATAACATTACATCATATTCATAAAACAATGGATTGTTACAAGAACGGAATTGTTGACGCGGCGTTTCGGTGCCTTTTTCTATTCTGCACCTTCTTCAAGGACTCGTTCACAGCTTAATATTTTCTAAAAAAACATATCATAATACATATCGTTAGGTCCAGACTTTTTTTTACCACAGTTGCACTTCGATTTTTATCGCATTTTAAACTATTATCCCTCTATTTGGTAACCCCGAACACTTAGCAACCCCAGGTCGTACGTTACTATATTCTCATATCTTTAGCGAGAGTATAGTGGATTATTGTCATCACTAGTCTAGTGTCCATGTCTTGGTTTTGTTTTCTTGACATGAATAGGCGAACGATTAGCTTTTCGTGCCAAAAAGATTTTTTATTATTATTATTATTATAGGCCATTATGTTTAGTATTATTCTTTACAACCCATTGTTGTCTTTAACTTACCCAGGTTTAGTCTTTCCTGGTTTTGTTGTTATAGATTTTTATGAGCACGTATCCCTCTGCTCATGTTTCTTTCATCCTTTTCTACTATAGGAAAAATATGTCTAGTTTTAGATTGCTCTATTTGTTCAGTGAGTGTTCTAGTTTAGAGGAGCATTCATGCATAACTCTACCTTGTATCTGTGATGTGTTGAAAAACTTTCCTCGGGTTTTGAAGAAAATGGACCAACTTCAATCCTATTGCAAGGATACATTTGTATTATCAAGGTGGTCTCTTTGTTAGTAAATTACAACCATTCGAATTTGTCAGGAATTTATTATTTTTATTTATCTAACATTTTCTCCATCTCTAATCGGTTTTGCTACTTCAAATTAGACAAGTTAAGAATATTCACAGTTAAGTTATAGTTTCTCTAAAGTGAAGATTTACTTTTATGTTTGCATGTGATTGTCCCTCACTCGCATCTCTGTTTTTTTACAAAAGTTAGGAAATATTAAAAAATATATTTTCCAAGCTTACCGATCCTATTTTCTTGATCGTTGTGGTAGTTTGGGGGGACGCCTCTGGGAGCTACCTTATGCTATTCCGTCCACCACTTTCTCTGAAGGGCAAATGATATTGCTAGTTAGTTTTTAATTTATTATGTTTTATTTTTACTGGCCTCACTCTAAGGACGGAATTACACTTCCTAATACAGTACTGCAAAAAGGGAATGATACCCAAAGGGTTACAGGTCAGAAATGAGCCCAGCTTGTTTGTAAAAAATGAAAAGTTCATAGAGACCTGGACTTTCATAGCAAATAGGTGCAGTAGAGACTGGCTCCTACTAATCATAGAGACAGCACAAGCCACTCTCATTATAGAGAAAGCTGAACTGGACGATATGGAAAAGAAACTTGGGGATAATACCTCAGTAGAGGATGCCAAACAAAAATTGGAGGAAATCCAAAGATACCTTGATGGGTATAAAGATTACCTAATAAATAAAAAAAGCAACACATTCAGGAAATACCTTAATTTTTATAAACAAGAGGTAGTCTACCCTTACTTGCAAAAAGATTATTTTGACAGACCAAGGGAAGATTGGTTAGCTAAGAACAGGCAACCCAACAAATATCAAAACGCTAGAAAAGGAGTAACTTTCTCTGACACTTCATACACCAGTAGTGATTCCGAGAACGAGTCTACATCAACAAACCACACAGAAAAGGATAGAGAGGCCCAACAAAAACAAAACAGACACCCTGAATTTTTTAGACAGGCGCAAGGGGAACCAAAGCCAAAATCCAAACTCGAACCCGCTGGGACGAGGCAGAGGGAGAGGATTTTATCAGACCAATCAAGGCCAACAACGTCCTTACATGAAGACCAGGAGTCAGAAAACCTGGGACTAAATACAGACACGAAAGCGCCAATAATTAACTTGTCAAATAGGACCATGGAAAAGGAAGAAATCAGTCTGTTAGAAAAAGGGTTGGGTTTTGCGATAGCAGGACCTCCGGATACATTCGCTGTAGAGAGGGACCTACAAAAGTTTATCCGAAAAGTCAGACTTCACAAATATTTTGAGGGCAAAGACAAAATGCCATCAGATAACAAATCAGGTCTACGCCCCAAATCTGTTTGGACAACTTTGAGTTCAATGGTGAACAAAAATGTAGAGATCTTTGAAAGAGTAATTACAAGGGGTTTAGAGGAGATATTAGATCAAAAAATTTGGGTAAAGAACAATTTGACAGTGGGAGAAAAAAAGGCCCTTAAAAATCTGGAAGATGATGATACAATCACCATCAAGCAAGGAGATAAAGGTGGGAGTATAGTCGTATTAGAAACATCTGACTATGAGAGGAGAATGAATCTTCTTCTTGATAACCCCAACCATTATGTAAAATCAAACATGCAAGAGTGGCAAGATCTAGGGAAACTTATCAAAAACGTACTCCTCCTGGCGAAGGAGGATGGAGTGATCAACCGAGAAGAATTTGACTTTATAAATAACGAAACACCCACCATCCCAGCAATTTACGGTTTGCCAAAGGTACATAAAGATATCAATGATCCACCTATGCGACCGATAGTTTATAGCCTTAACTCATTGACTGAACCCCTTAGCAAATATGTGGACAAGTTCATCCAACCACTAGTCACTGAACAACCGGCCTACATAAAAGATACAACCGACATGATAAGTAAAGTGGAGGGCACCGAGTTTAATCCCCTCACACAGTGGTTGGTTACGCTTGACATTGAAGCGTTATATACAAACATCCCTCAAAACGACACAATCAAAGTGATTAAAAAGATGCTAATAAAGGAAGGGGAAGACCTGAAGGAACACTCAATATTCATGATAGATTGCCTGGAACTGATCCTTAAATACAATATCTTTCTCTTCAAAGAAACCATGTACAGACAAACAAAAGGAACCAGCATGGGAGCCACCTGTGCCCCAAGCCTGGCATGCCTGTACGTAGCAGATTTCGAACAGAAGCATATATTCAATACACTAGCACCATTCTATGAGAATATATCAAAATGGTCCCGATTTATAGATGATATTTTCGTCATTTGGCAAGGCAATGAAGAAGATCTAATTGAATTCATCACTTGGCTTAACCTAGGGGATGAAAATTTGAAATTTACTTCCTCGTACAGCAATGAGGAATGTGACTTCCTGGACATTAAAATCAAAAACGTAGAGGGTGTTTTGGCAGTGGAGTTATACACCAAACCTTCTGACCGTAACACCATGCTCCACTTTAAAAGCCACCACCCAGCGGCCCAAAAAAATAATATACCTTTTGGTCAATTTTTAAGAGTACGTAGGAATTGTACCACAAAAAAAGAGTATGACAAACATGCAGACAACTTGTTCAAAAAATTTCTAGAGAGAGGGTATCCAAAAACCATGGTTAAAAAGGCTTATAAACGGGCGAAATATTATAACAGAGAGAGCCTCTTTGAACCTAAGATCAGACAGGAAAGTGAGGCAAAACCCATTGTGTTTGTGACTAACTTCTCATGCATATCAAACAAACTAAAAAATTGCATCAACAGTAATTGGAAACTGTTGAATGACCAGGAGAAATGCCCATGTCCAAACCTATTTTTGCCTTCAGACGGAATAGAACAGTAAGAAATAGTTTGGTCCAAACCTATCCAAGTAAAAACAACAGAAACTTGATCAGAACCATAGATGGATCAATACCTACGGGCAATTTTGCCTGCGGTAACTGCACAAACTGTGCTTTAATATTAACAGGCCCTAATATAATCTATGACAATATAACACACAGTCATAAAGCTCTCTTCAACTGCAGAACTCAAAATGTCATATACATGATCAAATGCCCATGTGAGAAGGCATATATAGGGGAGACACAAAGAGAAGTGAGAGTTAGGATTAACGAACATAAGTCAGCAATCCGTACTAGGAGGACAACAGCGCCATTGGTAACACACTGGTTGGAAAAGAGCCACAAAATGGAAGATCTGAGATGGTGTGTTTTAGAAGTCATTAATCTTAACAAAAGAGGAGGAGATCTAACTAGGAAACGCAAATTGGGGGAACAGTACTATGTGTCCAAATTTCAAA
Source organism: Lissotriton helveticus (assembly GCF_964261635.1). Classification (NCBI taxonomy): domain Eukaryota; kingdom Metazoa; phylum Chordata; class Amphibia; order Caudata; family Salamandridae; genus Lissotriton; species Lissotriton helveticus. Next base: position 1,308,898,183 of record NC_136059.1, on the reverse strand, counting down.
CTTACAAAACAGGACTGAATAATAGAGAAGAGTGGGAGAGAATCCTTTAATAATAAATACTGAATAAGAAGTGAGATTATGTGTCAATCAGCAAATACTGAAAATAGGTGTAGGAAATGGTTTTTCAGTAGTAATATATAATGTGAATGAGTGCCTATCGACTTTGTTAAGGTCACAACAAAATATATGCATGAATATTCCCATTCCCATTGAACCAACCAGGTGGGTTGGTAAAACGGAATAGTAGAGTAAAGTTAGATTTACTCGATAACGATCCTTCTCCACAGTAAAATGGCGGCTAAAAAGGCAAAACTAAACCAGCTTAAAATAAGTCAGGGGTTCCAAGCTTATTACCCCTTTTTTACTAACTAAATATATCGGGCATTTGGAAAAAATATATACAACACAGAATTTTGAGTATGAATTCCAATAATATGACGCATACTTGAATATACAATCTGGGGAGAATAGAATTTTCAGAATATAACTTGATCACAATAGAACGAAATGCAATCATCATGTGGGGATCTAAATATTAATATTCCCCACAAATGGTGTATGATAACATAAGGACTGACATTCGTCCTTCGTTCCCACTTCAAAATGGCGGCCATAAAAAGACGGCGATTGTTTACACATTGAAGTATATATCCCCAAAAAATGTTTAGACAGAACAACCCGATCCAAATAGGTCTAGATGAGTCATACAAACATTTGGAATGGAGCTAAGAAATAGCCACTATAGAGTAGGTATGAGAATACGATAAATGGTACTCGTTACTTACTCCCGTTTCAAGATGGCGGCCGCTTTGAGAATCGGCCGAGACACATCGAGTTCAGGCAAAGCACTAACTGATGCCAAACCTGGCTAACTAAAATAGAGGCGCTTTATAAACAAAAATTCTCCAAATACAGATAAGGAGAAACGATAGCAGGCCTCCCAATTAATTTTAATATTAACGGCATAACGAATACGGGCAATACGAGCGAGTCTTTAGAAAATAAATTTCTATAGTATCACAAACAAATAGACAAAAAACAGTACAGGAGCCCAGAAGCCCGCAATAAACGACTTGAGGGAGTCGAGTACATTAATAAAAACACACTACAAGATGGCGACTGGTTTGCTTTATCCATCCCGAAGCACACTCTAATCATCAATAATACCAAACAGGTGATGAAAATCTACCAATTAAGGATAGTATAAATACCAGACCCAGATTAAGAGCTAGTCATTCGAAACCAACCTTGGGAGGAGGAGGACGCCACGCAGATCAGCTGCCAGCTAGAAGTAAGTAAGAAAAGGGTTTCTCTGCCAAAAACTTTAGCATCTACAACAGATAGAAACTAGCTCTAATATAGAAAAAGTAGTGAATTCTATACTCTATTATTTTCTCTAGAGTGAACAGCTATTTTTAAAAAAAAGCTCAAAGAAAGTGACCCTTGATTCCATGATGAATACATGCAAGAGTTAATCGCTAAAAGATTACTGTCTACACAGAGGTAAGGAAACCATGACTTAATATCAGCTCTTAGAGTGAGGCCAGTAAAAATAAAACATAATAAATTAAAAACTAACTAGCAATATCATTTGCCCTTCAGAGAAAGTGGTGGACGGAATAGCATAAGGTAGCTCCCAGAGGCGTCCCCCCAACTACCACAACGATCAAGAAAATAGGATCGGTATGCTTGGAAAATATATTTTTTAATATTTCTTAACTTTTGTAAAAAACCAGAGATGCGAGTGAGGGACAATCGCATGCAAACATAAAAGTAAATCTTCACTTTAGAGAAACTATAACTTAACTGTGATTATTCTTAACTTGTCTAATTTGAAGTAGCAAAACCGATTAGAGATGGAGAAACTGTTAGATAAATAAAAATAATAAATTCCTGACAAATTCGAATGGTTGTAATTTACTAACAAAGAGACCACCTTGATAATACAAATGTATCCTTGCAATAGGATTGAAGTTGGTCCATTTTCTTCAAAATCCGAGGAAAGTTTTTCAACACATCACAGATACAAGGTAGAGCTATGCAAGAATGCTCCTCTAAACTATAACACTCACTGAACAAATAGAGCAATCTAAAACTAGACATATTTTTCCTATAGTAGAAAAGGTTGAAAGAAACATGAGCAGAGGGCTACGTGCTCACAAAAATCTATAACAACAAAACCAGGAAAGACTAAACCTAGGTAAGTTAAAGACAACAATGGGCTGTAAAGAATAATACTAAACATAATGGCCTATAATAATAACAATAATAAAAAATCTTTTTGGAACGAAAAGCTAATCGTTCGCCTATTCATGTCAAGAAAACAAAACCAAGACAATGGACACTAGACTAGTGATGACAATAATCCACTATACTCTCGCTAAAGATATGAGAATATAGTAACGCACGACCTGGGGTTGCTAAGTGTTCGGGGTTACCAAATAGAGGGATAATAGTTTAAAATGCGATAAAAATCGAAGTGCAACTGTGGTAAAAAAAAGTCTGGACCTAACGATATGTATTATGATATGTTTTTTTAGAAAATATTAAGCTGTGAACGAGTCCTTGAAGGTGCAGAATAGAAAACGGCACCGAAACGCCGCGTCGACAATTTCGTTCTTGTAACAATCCATTGTTTTATGAATATGATGATGTAATGTTTATGCTTAAGTACTAAATCAGTAAAGTTTTTTAAATATATTTCACTTTCTGGCTTCTCTGAGAGTGGATAGGTTGCATTACTTCTACCAATTCTGTGAGGAAGCGCAAGTTTAATTACTCCTGCCTTATTTGTATGCATCCTCCTATGGGAAAAGCTTGCCCTGCTTCTGCCCTACCTATATTTGTCCTCTGAAGGAGATAAGCTAGTTCTATTTCTGCCTTAAGTGTACCACTTCTATGAAAGAGGTGGCCCTCTTGCCTTGGCTTGATGCTGATCTGTCCTTTGGACCGCAGATAGGCCGTGTGGTGGGTGTTTGCTTCAACGTCCTAAAAATCTGCGGAAGGTTTTAGATCTCCTTCCTACGTCTGCCCGTAGGACGCTGGTGCATGCCCTCGTCACATCGCGCCTGGACTACGGCAACTTGCTGTACCTGGGAGCAACCAGTAAGGTAATAAATCGCCTTCAGGTGTTGCAGAATGCGGCAGCCCGCCTCATTCTGAAGTTTCCTAAAAGATCAGCCTCTAAAGCAGCCCTTCAAACCCTTCACTGGCTTCCAGTGAAGAGTAGGGTCGAGTTTAAGGCCCTTTGCACCTGCCATCGAATCCTTAATGGGAAGGCACCAGCGGCACTCCAGAGGTATGAGCCTTTGCGCGCTCTGCTCTCCTCCCATGGTGACCTATTAAAGGTCCCTAGGACAAGAAAGGCCCGTATGGGAGGGAGATCTTTTCGCTACTTGGTGCGAAAAGCTGGAATGCCCTACCTCTGGACCTTCGCCTAGAGCCATCTGAATCCGGTTTCAGGAAAAAGCTAAAAACACACCTCTACACACGGTAAACCGAGCTGACTCTGCGGCTTGCTTGTATGAGTTTTCTGTCTTAGCGCGGGGACACGCTTCTGAGCATAACCAGGCGCTTTATAAAACTCCCTTATTATTATTATTATTATTATTATTATTATTATTATTATTATAAAGGGTGTTGCCACTGCTGAATGAAGGTGTCTCGACTGCTTATGAAGAAAATTAGGACACATATATATATTTTTCCAATCCTGGCTTGGCTTTGAAAAGAACAGGCACTGACTCCGTGGGTGAAGATCAAAGGTTTTTATTCACCAATATAGACGATCAGACTCGTTTCGGCAGACAAGTCCGCCTTGTTCACTACATCTGCTTGCACCATGTTAGTGAGCCTCATTTATACTATATATATATATCCTACTGGCGGTCGCCAGAAGGTAGTTATAGTTAGGACCTATTTTCCATAGGAAATCCGCAACATTCTTTTCCCAATAACTTTGGTGCCGGTTGAAGAATCTTCACGAAATGTTAACATTTTGTGGGGTGCTCTGGTCCGCTCCTATCCTGAAAGTCTCTGGGTGATTAGTCAAGCAGGGGCTGAGAAAAAAGGGGGGGTCCCAAAACATGTTTTCCCCATGCAATTTTCCATAGGAACCTTTAGTTGCAGCTACATCCCGAACTGCCGAACGGAATTACACCAAATTTGGCAAAAAGGTAGCCCCTGGTTCAGAGTTGTGCCTTTTGGTTAAATGGTGTAAATCCGTTCAGTAGTTCCTGAGAAAATCAAAAGTAAAATCACATGTATATCTATGGGCACGAAGGATCCGCGCATCCTGCCGAGCACGAGCTGTATGCTAATTGGCTGTCAACACTCCAAATCAGGAAGTGTTAGCAGCCATCTTGTGCCTCGGTAGAACGAGGCACAAGAAACCTAAGAAAAAACGGGGAAAACGCATGAAGGGGGCAGGGTAGAAAACATGCTCTAGGCCTGCTCAGGGGTCCCACGAGGACAGCCAGGGCCCCAATTTTTTTTTTTTTTTTTTTTAAATGTTTTTATTGAAGAAAAACAATAGGAAATACATACATCGGGTGCCAAATCCCGAGCATGATACAGCAATAGGTAAGCAAGGACACAATGCGTAAAAAACAATTTTACCGACGGCTGCAATTGTGGCAACGATCCGTACTCCAAGGGGAAAAAATAACAGCAATCCGACCAAACAGTAATCCACAAAGCCAGCCCACCCATGGTACAGGATATTAAAAACCCCGGATTAGACACCCGACAAATAGGAAATCGACGCAGGATAATCGACCCGCCTCTTGTGAAAGAAGAAAGGAAGAAGAAAAAAAAGGCCATAGAAGTAAACTAATATAAAATAATAAACCCCTCCCCATTCCCCCCACCCTACACCTCTGCAATGGCTACGGCCCATCCCCACTAGCAGCGTGCCTGTCGCCCCAGAACTTGTAACTGAAAGAAGAAAGTGGAGGAGGGAATATCGAACATGCCCCCCCGGTCGCCCTTTCCCCCCGCCAGCCGCAACCCACCCCATAAGTCTCCAGGATAAGAAAACACAACAAATAGAATCCAACAGGGGGGGAAGCGCGTAAAAACCCCCACCCCCCTCCCGTGCAATCATGAGGTACAATCCCGTGTCAAATGAAGTCTTTTCCCAAACCCATACGGTAAAAGTCAACCCTGGCCGCTATGATTCTTCATGCGAGCCCTGTCCATTCGAACCGCCATCACAGAAAGGATATCCAAAAATAGAAAAGGGTCAAAGTCAACACGAAAGGAGTGATACCAGGATAGGCGTTTACAAAGTCCAAAAGTCAAACAAAGTTCACTGCCCACCAGCAATAAGTCAGCAAAGCGTTTTTGATCACTCTGAGAGAAAAAGGCGAGGTATTAATCCGACATTCATTGGAGAACTCACACTGAAGTACAGGAATAGTCACATCCATCGCGGGCGATATTGACATAGGGCAAAACACAAATCCGATAGTTTTGGGCTCGCTCACTACCATCTGGGGGTCGCAAAAAATTTCAAAGTCCGACTTCCGCACAGGGTCCTCGATAGCAATCGGAGCTTGCTCCGCGGGTAAGGCATCTTGGTTCACAACCAACAAGGGGTCGGAATCCGGTCTCCGGCAGATGTTATCAACCGTTACAACCATCCTCCGGACGGTGGCGGTGACACGTAAGTGGAGCTCCCAAATGGCGGCCATTACAGAGTGCAGCGACGGTGTACTTTCAGCCCGCTCCATCGCCCCTCAGTGAGCGACCGGGCAGGTATCTGATCCCCGGAGGTCGACTTCTCCGGGGCACCAGGCGAAGGCAATGCAGGTGACAACTGTGGGCACTTCAAAAGCACGATCTCAGCACCGTCGCCGTGTGGTAAATAAATAAATAATACCTCTATTTTTGAATGGATAAATGAATAACAGATAGCTCAATAAATAAGAGTCAAGATTCGAGGTAGTAGGAGTTTGCAGGTTTATTACAGCATAAAGGACAGGAACAGGACAACCTGCACAGGAATAGGATGGCAGGGCCTGACAGGGGGGCCCCGACAGGACTAGCGTGGCCCGGCAGCTGCCGGGGCTGGATCTGGGATGAGCGCGCTAGCATTTAATAACAATACACAAGCATATATAGTAAAACAGTTGCATTACAGTACATATGATAGGCGGAGCAGTGGGTGTGGTCAATAGCAGTCGCGAAAGATAAGGGTGAAAGTAGGTGTAACAGAGGCGTATACATAGACATGTGATGCAAACGTAACAGAATATGTCATGAATGGGGCGGGAACATGGAGGGGGCTACCTAAGGAGCCGGGACCTCTGACCTAATGGTGCGCGCAAACTGATAATGACGTGTTACTAGGAGAAGCTGGGGGCTACGAACTCTGTGCTAGGAGCAGAGACTGAAGTCTGGAGAGTCAGGGCGACATGTACCTAAGCAGTATCTAGTATCTGATGTTTAGAGAACATGTTGATAGAATCCAAAAGTTATCTGGGTAAAGGCAAACCGACTCTAAGACTGGAGCATGCATTATTCTACATGTAGTGCGTGATGAAGAATATTAAATGACCATTAATACAGTATTTCTCCAACATGGAGACGCAAAGGCTAGACTATGATGGTAACTATTGATACAGTTCAGTAGCTTTAGGAATGCAGAGAAGGAGGACTAACTGATAACTGAAATCATAACATACTCTTGGCAGACTCAGAGGCAGAGCCAGGCTGAACCGGGCACTGTGAGGCAGGAAGTAAGTGAAGGGTCGAGGATACAGGTGGGGGCTGTATCGCTCCTCAGCGAGGCTCAGGAGACAGGAGCTGAATCTAGTGTCCGGGCCCTTTTGAGGCCTAGAAACGGGGACTTTACAATGGAATAACGTGCACACTGATAAACGTGGCAACGTAGCTTTAAATAGGCCTGATATTCGTAGTATTCACGAGAACTGGAAACTGGCATACTAGAGATGGACACAACTGTAATTGCGTCTTTAATCAAACATGGGGAATACATATGCATATCAATCATGCACACATAACATATGATGGATGACGCGTAGGGACACAGAACATGGCAAAATTTACTTTTCCACATTCCCTCCTTGTCACTACGTTTCCATCAGGAAACATCAATATTCATGATACCATCTATCATTTCATACAGTATCATTTGCTCGTCTCGAATTTTCTTGGAACGGGATTTAGAACGGGGCTTGGGACTAGGAATACAAGAGGTAGCACAAATGCCGCAAATCGCAGGGCCACATTGTATACAGAGGCAGCAGCTGAATATGATCGCTACTGCAATACCTAGAAAGGACAAGACTTTCCATCCCCAAGCGGAAATTATATTCCAGAACCAACCGGACCATGTCCAGGTGCCTGGGTCTTGGTGTAACAGATGGGCAATTTTATGGAGTCTGGTTATAGCTGAATAAACAGACGGCATGTTATTTGGAATGAAAATGCAGCAACTAGATCCGATGACTCTACATGCCCCGCCCCTATCGGCCAATATGACGTCAAGGACGAGACGATTCTGTAAAACGACAAATCTCATAGCAGATTGCTCTTCGGTTAAGTTACCTAGGGCAGAGGCAGTCTCATTAACTACTGCTTCAAGGGTTCTGGTTAACCTACGAATTAGCTTACTATTCTGGATAGGTCCTATAAAGAAGAAGAAACCTCTATTGAAATCTGTATACTGTTCTAGAGCAGTTTCGGTATAATCGACAATGGGGGACTCCCTTCTATGTCTAATGTGTACTAGATGTGTGTTTCTATGATAATCAGATGGGGCTAGGAAAACTGGTGGCAGTAGGAAGGCAATGTAACAGGTTCCCTCCCAATCGAGGGGCAGACGAACATATGCGGTTTGACCACAAATAAAATAAGAATGACGTGAAGCTTTGAAAATAGATTTCCCACTGTCACTATACTTGACAATAGTAATACAATCGCTGTGTCCTACATGTACGGAACCATTATTTCTAACACATAATTCGCCTTTAACTGGTAGTACTGAAATAGCAGGTAAGTCTGGAGTGGAATCAGACTGAACATTCAGGACCATGAAATTCGAAGAATAATTACCTAAATTGTAAACTTCGTTTTCTAGATCTAACCCTGTTCTGTGGGGAAGACCTTGCTTGTCTGGGAAACATGTACTGTTAAGGAAAGACATATCTGTTGAGGATGACGTTAACGTGGACCATGCTCCACACGAACCATTATGAGAAAATGGATAAGGAAAGAGTGGCAGAACTCCCTTCGGTGTCTGGAAAGGGGGGAGTCGACCACACACCCAACAATTAGTGGCATTGCTGGTCTGGTGTGAATAATGTAACATGCGGATAAATGAATTGTTACGCATAGCGAGGCGGTAAGAGAGTTCATGAGGAGGCAGATCACTAAACGTGTGCTCTACTGTAACATTATTAGAAGACTTATTTACATGAGAAACTGAAAAATACAGATAAAACGCATAACTGGTGCAGGAAATCATAATACTGAGAAATAATATGAAACATAGAAAAACGATACATCGGATTGAGTTTTGACTAACTCTCTCACTATGGGGGTCTATTTTATACATGTCAGAAACCGGTCTAACCGTTTCACCTAGGGGAGGACTTAGACAATCAAACTGGCTGACTTATTTTACTAGACCTTAATTTCTTCTTATACTCCTGTTGCGGAGTTTTCTCTAACAGGGAGGGTGCAGTATCATTGTCATTTGCGGGACAGTCCTTAAAAATAGTACTTTGGCAGTCCTTTAAATCCTCGGAAATGTTCTTTGAAATTGGTTTCAATCCATAAAACTTTTTGATATGCGAAAGATGCACCCAGCCTTTGCGTCCCTCCAACTTCACGGCTGTACGGGTGGCCAGGAGGACCTGTCGGGGCTCCTTCCAGCGAGGCTCCAGCGGACTTGAACGATCGAAATTTCGCACTAGGACCATGGATCCGGGAACGATTTCATGCGGTGCCACCTCGGTATTGTCTGGAAATGCGGCGGCAACCTGTGAACGACAAGAGTTGAGGGCAGACATCAAGGAAGCTAGGTAATCTGTCAGCATATTACTTGAAACATCGGTAATACTTCGGGGTCTAGGAGTACCCCACATGTTAGGGGGGCGGCCGAAAACGACCTCATACGGGGACAGACCTGATCTGGAATGTGCGACCATGCGCATATAGAACAGGGCGACCGGCAGAGCTACTAGCCAGTCCACACCTTTCTCTTGACAAACTTTTGCAATTCGAATTTTCAGAGTCTGATTATGTCTCTCTACGAGACCGGCTGCTTCAGGATGGCGTACACAATGGAACTTCCACTGGTACCCTAACAAAAGGGAAACGTGCTTCATGAGTTCAGATGAGAATGGCTGGCCGTTGTCAGAATATACGACTCTAGGGAGTCCATAACGGGGGAAGAACTCACGAACCAACTGCTTGGCAGTGGTCGCGGCTGTGTAATCTGGAACTGGATATGCCTCCGTCCACCTGGACAAAGCGCATACAACTACAAGGACATACTTGAAACCTCGACATCGCTCCATCTGAATGTAATCCATCTGGAGGACTTCAAAAGGGTGGTCAGGGGGTTGGAATCCACCTTGTTCCACCGGAACACTTTTACCTGGATTAAACTGACAACATATCATACAGGTACGGACTTTCTGCTTGGCTGCAGCTCGTAAATGCTTGTTGAACCAAATATTCTGGATACTGTCTAACATAGCTTTTTCTCCTAAATGTGCTGGACTATGTGCGGTATTGATAATGACTTGAACCATAGAGTCGGGGAGAAACCATGTGGCTCTACCCTTCGTTAACCATCCTTGATCTGTCTGGACCCCTCCTTGTTCGGACCATTTCTTGATTTCATCGGGAGTAGCATGTAACTGGATATCTATGACATCTTGAGTAGGGTCTTTAACTGTCATACATGTAGTCGGATCTGGAGTGTGTGTCGGTGTCTTATTAACTGGAATGTCTGGTGTCTGAGCTGTAAGCTTGGCTGTGCGATCTGCTAGATCATTACCTTGAGAAATAGTGTCAGTAACTTTCGTATGTGCTTTGCACTTCATGATAGCAATGGATGTCGGTAAATGTATGGCATCTATCAGAGCCTGAATAAGGAGACCATGCTGAATCTTGGTTCCATGAGAAGTCATGAAACCTCTCTCCTGCCAGAGCACTCCGAAGTCGTGTACAACTCCAAATGCGTAACGTGAATCTGTATAAACATTAACTTTCAGGTTCTTGGCGTGTATGCAGGCTTGAGTCAGAGCAACTAGCTCTGCTGCTTGAGCAGACAGGGTGTCAATACGGTGTGTTTCAATAACTTCAGTGTCAGTAGTCACTGCATACGCGGCTACTAGTTCTCCTGTACTTGTTCTCATACATGAACCATCCACATAAAGTGTCAGGTCGGGATCTGGTAATGGAATATCTGTCAGATCTTGTCTTGGCTTTGTCATGATGTTAACTACTTCCACACAGTCGTGTGTGGCAGGATTCAAAGTAACTGATGGCAACAATGTAGCAGGATTTAAAACGTTGCAGCGTCTGATTTCTATGTGTGGCTGGAACAGTGTCAGTTCATAACCTGTTAAACGTGCAATTGTCAAGTGCTGAGTTTGTGTTCGGTTTAAAAGAACTTCCACGGAGTGTGGAACTTGTACTGTCAAGGAGTGTCCTAATACTATGGAATCACTTTGTCTGATAGCTAGTGCTGTGGCTGCAACTGACTTGAGGCACGCAGGCAGAGCCTGGGCTACAGGATCTAATGTGCTCGAAAAATAAGCACATGGCTTGTATTGTCCTGCTTGATCTTGTGTGAGAACAGATAATGCTGTACCTTCGCGTTCTGTGACGAAAAGTGTAAAAGGCTTACTGTAGTTCGGTGTTGCTAGAACTGGTGCTTGGCATAAAGCTTTCTTTAACTCATTGAAACTGAGTGTATGTTCAGATGTCCAAGGGAGGACAGTCGATACGGCTGCCTCCTGTGTCGTTAACTGTATCAGTGGCTTAGCTAGAAATGCATACTGAGGAATCCATTGTCTGCAGTAAGAAGTGAGGCCAATAAAAGCACGTACCTCCTTCTGGGTCTTGGGCTGAGGAAGACTCACTATTAACTGGATACGGTCTGGTGTCAACTGCCTACCCCTCTTGGACAGTAAGTGTCCTAAGTAGACCACTTGCTGGACACAGAATTGAAGCTTCGAAGGGGACACCTTGTGCCCCATCTCGGCTAGGAAATACAAGACTGTAAGTGATGCTCGCTCGCAAGCACGTTCAGAACGGGCTGTGATCAGTAGATCATCGACATACTGGAGCAGGGCAGTGTCAGTTGGCATGTGAATGTTGTCTAGTTGTCTCTTGAGTGCTTGACTGTAAATACTAGGACTTTCTGTGAAACCTTGAGGAGCGCGTGTGAACATATAGCTCCTTCCATTTAAACAAAATCCGAAAAGAAACTGGCTGTCTGGATGAATGGGAACACTGAAAAACGCATTCTTGAGGTCTATGACCGTAAAAAATGAGGCTTCGGAATCAATGGCTGTCAATAGGGAAGAGATATCTGGGACAACTGGGTACTGGGGAATAATACATTTGTTAAGCTCTCGAAGGTCAATCACTAAACGATATACTGGAGGTGCATTTGGATCAGTACGTTTCATAACAGGAATGATCGGAGAATTGCATACATTGGAGTCAGTTTCTACAACTACTCCTTGAGCGATGAGCTCGTCAATAATTTTGGATAAGGCTTCTACAGCCTCTGGTGGCAATCTGTACTGTCTGATTCGTGGTAACACTACACCTGGCTTGAGAGTCACACGATGGGGTGTGATTTGCATAAAGCCAACATCAGTTGGACCTTGCGCCCATAGATGCTGCGGAACATTGGACAATCTGGGATCAAAATCTCGTAATACATAGTGACCCTTGAAGTCACGTAGGAACAATCGTATTCCCTCTGGGGAACAGCATATAACTGCACCTAACTCTTTCAGTGTTTTAATGCCTAATAGATTCTCTGGACATGACTTAGTAAGTAACAGATCAGTAGTGCGGGACAGTGGACCTACTTCTAGAGTAACTGGCTTTGATATTTCATTTACAATAGGTTTTCCTGAAAATCCAAGGGAAACATTTCTAGAGCCTGAGAGCGGAGCCCCTGGAACTTCGGCGTGACTTATAGTGGTCCTACTTGCCCCTGTATCAATCAGAAACTTTCTATCTTTCCCTAATACTTGACTATGAACATAGGGACCTTCTTGATCTACAGGTATCTCGATGAGAGGCAAGCCTACCTCCCTCTCTAGGCTGTTTCATGAATATGGCTGATACTCTGGATACTCAGACTGTGCATACTGGTACATCTGCTGTGTAACATGCTGTGTTGCAGCGATAGGCTGCGGTGCTGTAACTGTCTGTGGTGCATTCTGTGGCTGAGAAGTCTGTGAAACTTGTTCTTGTCTAGGCGGACGTGGTCTTTCTTTAGTCTTACCGGTAGCTATGTTGTGTTTCAGAACTGCACACTCGTTTATAAAATGACCTGGCTGTTTGCAATAATTGCAGTTCTCTTTAACGGGAGCTGCAGGATGACTGGCTTGATTTGGTCCCCTCTTCTGACTGTCTTGAGGAACAGATTGTGCAACTAGTACTTTCATTTTCGTGTCTTTCATACGTTTTCTCTCGTGATCTTGCTCTTCTCTGATTCTATTCTGGTGATATTGAAGCATCTGTAACATTTGGGACGGGGTATTAGCTTGCCAGGTACTTTCGACTTTCAAAACTCGATTCTTAATTTGTGGACTTGAATTCTCGACTAATTTAGTAACAAAAAGATGAGGGTATGACTCGCTACTCGTCTTGAGGCCACTGTTTATAATAAAACATTTTTCAAATCTAGAATAAAAATCACTAATGTCTTCTTCTTGTTTCTGTTTACATGCTGAGATTGCATCCCAGTCTTCCTTTTTAGTTGCTAATAGTCTGGGCAAAACTTGTATTAACAGTTCAGGTAATTCTTTACATTTATCTCCAAGACCGGTACCTGGTACTCGTGCCTTGTCTTCAGCTTCTAGAACTGCCCAATCGATCTTTTTCTCTCCCACCTCCCATTCTTTTTCTTTGAGTTTCTCATATACCCCTGCGGGCAACAGGACCTTTAACATTTTAATAATATCTGGATACGTATATTCTCCCATACGGAGCATGTCTTTTAATTCTCGGTGGAACCCTGCTGGATCTTTGTCATGACAGGGAATTAATTTTTTCATCTCTAAGAGTTCCATCTTTGTGATCGGGGTGTAAACAAACACTCGTTGCATTTCACCACCGTCTGTCTTAATTGGATGCACTTCTCGTAACGGATTCTGTCTGTCTATGTAAAAGGGTTTACTTTCTGGAGGTGAGACATGAACAAAATGCGGGTTCAGAAACGTTCTGTATTTGTGGCGCTGTTCTAGAATGACACTAATCAAATCGGTACCTAAACCTTTCCATTTATACTGGAGTAACTCGTTCAGGACATCATGTAACGGACCTGGATCAGAATGTTGACCCTCATACAATGTAATGAGGTGCTGGATCATATACATACCCGCCAGTCGTTGCTCGGCTGGGGGCAATTTCAGAAACATTTGTGCCACTATTTCGTCTGGAAAAGTGGTAGAATCAGTAATCCATCGGACTGCTGATCGGACTAGTTCTTGTTCATGCATAGTACTTAACTCACTATAACCGATTCGTGATTTCAGAATGTGATCGGTAGCTTGAAATACTTGTTCTAGAGAACCTTGCTCTGGTGCCGGATGAGGAACAGTTTTCTTGTAGTCTAGACGTGAATGTCGGTCTGGAAATCTAGATTTTCCTACATACGCTATTCTGGCGGGATTCTCGTCCTCTACCTCTTCAGTATCAGAGTTACTTTCTTTCTCGCTTACTCGTGCTTCTTTGCGTTGTTCGTGTATCCTTATTATTTCTTTACGAATCTTCTTGTACATACTCTCTATACTACTGATAGTCTTGTGCTTACCCTCGGCTATATTATCACTCCACCTTGTCAGGATTTTCATTTCGGCCTGATCTTTAGTCGGGGAATCTTGTTCTCTTATTAGACAATTAATCAGGAACTTTAATAACATGAGCTGGATCTCAGCTTTCCTTTGAGACATGACTTCACTAATACTTTCTGGATCATCCCCTGTACGGATGAAAGGATATATTCTGTCTAGATCTTCCTTCATATTCGGTAAAGTGACTAGATACTCGGTCACCTTTCTCACGCGTAATGAATATAAAACCATATTATCCTCGCCTGGGACTGGATCATAGCCACATTCGGTAAGGGCTTTTCTTATTTCTGCAACAGACTGATATCTGGGCGTACGCTGTGACGCTTGTGCATGTAATTCGGCTAACGTTAAACGCTTGTGTGGTGGCGGGGTTCCTGGAGGACCTCCCCCTGCGGCCCCTAAACTAGAGTCGTCTACTGATGCTCTTCGTCCTGGCAGAGTGGGAAATGGAAATGCAGGCTGGACTTGTATGGCGGGCTGGACCGGGGGTACCGTAACAGGTACTCCGGTGTCTGGAGGAGCGGGAAGTGCCTGATTTACAGGGACTGGCGGAGCAGGAACAGGATTTGCATATTCTGGGACTGTGTCGTCCAAATAGGACGAAATGAAAATATCAGCTGCGGTCGGTTTGTGACGTAGCTTGAGCGGAACTAATGGTGGCGGGAAATTACTGGATGCCTCTGGGGTCGCTTTTGGCAAGCCCTCGGCAAGAAGAGGATACATACCCTTGATGAGGGCATGCCTCTGTCTGTCTGACTGTTCGGTTTTAACTTGTTCACCAATCTCGATTAATTCCCTTTCTTGGGCTCGTTCCAAGGATTCTCTACTTAGTTCTGACTTTCTGATTTCTTTTTCGGTTCTTTTATGAGATTCTTTGCGCCATAACTCGATGGCATCTTTCTGTGACTGTCTGGCTTTCTTTTTCCATAATGCTTCTTCTACTCTCATGATGCACTCGGCATCCCATGTACCCGATACGGGCCATCTATACTTTTCTTCTAACTGTTTGGTATACTCTACCCATAAATCTAGATATAGTATGGCACTTATGCCATGCTTTTGATACATAAAATGACCTGGACTGTCCCTAGGCGGGACAGGAACTGCTTCTTCTAGCAGACCCTTTCTAGTTTTTAACTGACGTAATCTCGAAAAGAGGGACATTGCAAACTTGAATCTGAACACAATACAATACACGAGGAACAATAACAATTGAGAAAACAATTCAGGCATACCACGACATTGAAAATACATTGAATAACATTATGAAGCAACAGTTCGGACAGAATACTACCTGGAACACTGAGAACAGAAACACATGAATTTCTCGAGAACGGAACAGACTAGAATTACTGGATGCGCTGCTGAAACAGCACGGAACATACCGGTCCCATAAAGGGACGCATCAAGACCCGTATCCACCTAGGTGAACACTTCGTTTCAGATCTGCGTACCCAGACCCATCGGACCAGAGACAATTTAGATTGACCCTGTCTAGATACTACCCCAGCAACGGTACTCACCGGGCAGCAAGAACGGAAGGCCTCGGACTGGACTGGACTGCTTCGACGCCGGACGGACGAACTTCGGACTTCTGTTACGGGTGGGCCTCCGGATACCTCGGACCTTGGACTCTCGGCTTGGGCTCTGGTCGGGACTCGCCGCGTTCCTCCACCGTCTCGTCTGGATGCTGGACCGCCTCCTCCGTCTCCTCCGTGGGCCTGAGGGATACTTAAAGCAGAAATATCTGCCGGTGCGCAGAAGAGTTCCGTCACGACTGCAGAGGGTCAGGGGGTCGGCGTGGCTTCACCGACGCGTGGGGAAAGGGCAAGTCCCTGTTCGGGCGCCATTATGTGGTAAATAAATAAATAATACCTCTATTTTTGAATGGATAAATGAATAACAGATAGCTCAATAAATAAGAGTCAAGATTCGAGGTAGTAGGAGTTTGCAGGTTTATTACAGCATAAAGGACAGGAACAGGACAACCTGCACAGGAATAGGATGGCAGGGCCTGACAGGGGGGCCCCAACAGGACTAGCGTGGCCCGGCAGCTGCCGGGGCTGGATCTGGGATGAGCGCGCTAGCATTTAATAACAATACACAAGCATATATAGTAAAACAGTTGCATTACAGTACATATGATAGGCGGAGCAGTGGGTGTGGTCAATAGCAGTCGCGAAAGATAAGGGTGAAAGTAGGTGTAACAGAGGCGTATACATAGACATGTGATGCAAACGTAACAGAATATGTCATGAATGGGGCGGGAACATGGAGGGGGCTACCTAAGGAGCCGGGACCTCTGACCTAATGGTGCGCGCAAACTGATAATGACGTGTTACTAGGAGAAGCTGGGGGCTACGAACTCTGTGCTAGGAGCAGAGACTGAAGTCTGGAGAGTCAGGGCGACATGTACCTAAGCAGTATCTAGTATCTGATGTTTAGAGAACATGTTGATAGAATCCAAAAGTTATCGGGGTAAAGGCAAACAGACTCTAAGACTGGAGCATGCATTATTCTACATGTAGTGCGTGATGAAGAATATTAAATGACCATTAATACAGTATTTCTCCAACATGGAGACGCAAAGGCTAGACTATGATGGTAACTATTGATGCAGTTCAGTAGCTTTAGGAATGCAGAGAAGGAGGACTAACTGATAACTGGAATCATAACATACTCTTGGCAGACTCCGAGGCAGAGCCAGGCTGAACCGGGCACTGTGAGGCAGGAAGTAAGTGAAGGGTCGAGGATACAGGTGGGGGCTGTATCGCTCCTCAGCGAGGCTCAGGAGACAGGAGCTGAATCTAGTGTCCGGGCCCTTTTGAGGCCTAGAAACGGGGACTTTACAATGGAATAACGTGCACACTGAGAAACGTGGCAACGTAGCTTTAAATAGGCCTGATATTCGTAGTATTCACGAGAACTGGAAACTGGCATACTAGAGATGGACACAACTGTAATTGCGTCTTTAATCAAACATGGGGAATACATATGCATATCAATCATGCACACATAACATATGATGGATGACGCGTAGGGACACAGAACATGGCAAAATTTACTTTTCCACAGCCGTCAGCGAGGAACCAAGCCCATCGACCCCGGGAGCTCAGCGGGGCCTCCGGGCAGCGGATCCCCGACTAAAGCAATCGATACGTCAAGCCGCCGCAGTTGCGGGATAAGGCTGCCACCGGATCACCATCCAAAACGGAAAAGAAAGACACCACTTCGGGGGACCGGAACCACCCACGTCTCGCGGCCGATGTTGTTCAACTCCAACCCGGCTTGGTTAGAACTCGAGGCCCCGGCTTCAACTCCGGGTTAGGCCGAGAATGGCGCACGGTGTATCTTCATCATTTGAGCAGCTAGAAATTCCGGGATTGCACCATTAGAGTCAGGCGCACTTCTGCTGCACGGGAGTCCGGTGGGAAATCAGGATGTTAGTCAGGATTTATGAGCATCCGGCGGAGGTCGGCGGAGCCGGGAGCTTATGCAGCCATCTTGGTTGCCAGCGTAGCTCCTCCCCCCAAAAAAAGTTGAAAAAAAAAAAGAAATCGGCAAAGTCCGCGCAGGGTGCGCGGATCCTGCCGATTTTTTATTTTTAAAAAAAAGTAATTAAATGGTAATTAGCCCCGGAGGGGCCAAGTCCCGGGGCCAATGTTTTTATGTGAATGCTCAGAGGGACCCTCCAGCCCTGGGGACCGCCACGCCCGGGGCTTCATTAGAATATATGTGGTGGCTCACGGCCCCCCACAGTCCCAGGGACCCCCATCCCCGGGGCTTTTTTTTTTTTAAAGACACCTGTGTGGGGTGGGGCTTGAGCCCCCCCACACACCCCGGGGACTGCCACCTCCCCGGGGCTCTAAATATTTAAATTAGGGGACCCCCAAGCCCTGGGGACCACCCCCCGGGGCTTTGCAGTTGTTGGGAGTGGGGCCGCATGGCCCCCCTCATGGAGCCTGTGATTGCCCTGGGGACCGCCACCCCCCAGGGCCGGCTCCTGCATTGTCCCGGGGTGCCCACCCTCGGGACACTGTAGTTTGCTATGGCATGGAGGGACGCGTTTGCACAGTGGTGAAGGGAGGGGGCGGGGCCTGAGGGGATGTGTGCAAACACGCCCTGTGGCGCATTTTAAGTTGAGGAATTAATTGCTCTTCAATCCTGAGGGTCCCTGGGGCCAACTAGCCCACCAGGTACCTCCAGTAAGCGCCACGGAGCTGTGTTGCAGAGTGTTGTAAAAAGGGACGTGGCCTCTGAACACCTCTCTGCAACGCAGCTCTCTGGCGCATACTGGAGGTACCTGGTGGGCTAGTTGGCCCCTAGGGACCCTCAGGATTGAGGAGCAATTAATTTTCCAACTTAAAACATGCCACAGGGCATGTTTGCAGACATGTCACCTCAGGCCCCGCCCCCTTCCTTCACCATTTTGCAAACGTGCGGAAATGTCACAGGACATGGAATTTTGTATGGAGCATAGGCGTGAAAGTTGGGGTGCCGGTGGTGCTGCAGCACTCCCAGAAATCATGCTGAAGTTCCGAAGTTGAGATGAGTAATAAAGATGCCTTTAAAATTAGTGTTTATCTTGTCACATTTGCTGCGTGTTCAAAGACGAAGGTCGAATGCCAGGCTCTGTCTTATTACAAATTGCTGCTTTTTTGGAAACTGGAGTGTGCTTTTAGTTCTCTGACTGCAAAGTGAGAGGATTTTGTAAAAGTTTTCTAGGTGACAAGCCAGCTGGAGTAGAGGAAACGAAAGAAAAGACTTAAATGTTGGTAAATGTACCTTTATACATATTTGACATTATGGCATCAATGAGGAAAGCTGCAGTGCTTTTGTCATTCTGAAGTGTGATGGAAACGCAGATTTTAATAGGATCAGAGGAAATTAAGACACTTTACTTGGCGATGCGCGAATGAGAAATCTTCAATGAAACTGTTATAAAGTAAGAAGTAGACGGCAAGGAAGTTACAGGTCTGCTTTATTGGTCATCCAACTCTCCGAATGAACAAGGTACTGTCAACATTCTAAGGTGAGCTTCCAAGGGACTGTACCAAGGGGAAGAGAGGGAGGGGAGGGGAGAATGTACCATTTCAGATAGAGATTACAACACATCTCCCATAATCATCATCAGAAAACACATTACATTTTGTAATTCTGTCACAGCTCCAAAATTGTCCCTTCTCCAGGCGAACCACATTTTTGAATACTTTGGCTATCCTACAGGGAGGATAGAACTTGCTCTCATTTTGTGACCCCTGTACATTCCTTTTCACCTGCACCATCTTCCCAATGCT
The DNA here is from genome assembly GCF_964261635.1 of Lissotriton helveticus. Classification (NCBI taxonomy): domain Eukaryota; kingdom Metazoa; phylum Chordata; class Amphibia; order Caudata; family Salamandridae; genus Lissotriton; species Lissotriton helveticus. Next base: position 1,308,878,805 of record NC_136059.1, on the reverse strand, counting down.
CCACCCAGGGTATTTTACACCATTCTTATTATCATACCAGCTTTTGTTTTTCTCCTGGTTCAATGTTACCTTTTCGTTAGCTACTCCAGGACTGTGGTTAGACGCGCCCCCCCCCCAACCATCCCGGGTTGAGTTTGGTGCAGGGTTCTCTCCTTCGGAGGGACACAAAAGGGGAAACACCTGTTACTAGATTGGGTGTGGTGTGGTATGCCCAAAGACAATCACGCAGGGAGGATTCTATTTCCCACCCATTCATTGTGGCTAGCTGAATGTGTTCTTTGAAGAGCCTATTAACCCTTTTTACCAACCCATTGGCCTTTGGGCAATTGATGGCTGTCCTTTCGTGTTTGATCATCTTGGTAAGAAAATCAATCATGAGCTGTGACGTAAACTTCACCCCATTGTCGGTGACTAGGGATGATGGGATTCCCTCCTTTGCAAAGACATCTTTCAGAAATTCCAGGATCACACTTGTGTTTGTGTGATGGAGGAATTTGTAAGAGACCCAAAGCGATGTGTAGTCAACTAGGACCACCATGAACCTCTTCTGTACCCCCAGCCTATCCATGGGCCCTATGATGTCCATGGGCCCTATGATGTCCATAACGAGTTTGCTCCATGGTTTGGAGGGTACTTCCACTGGTGATAAAGGTGCTGTCCTTAGAGATCTGCTTTTGTCGCTTCTGGCACAACTAATGCAATCTTTAACTTATAGTTCCACCATTGCATCCGTTCTGGGGAACCAGAACTTCTCCCTCACTCTTTGTTTGGTGAGGCTGCGTCCTAAGTGCCCTTTATGAGCTAGTTCCACAATCTTCTTCCGGTGGTTGCTTGGTGGTACTATCCTGTTCTGCCTGTAGATTCTGTTTCCTATGATGCTTAATTCGTGGTGTACTTCCCAAAAGTCCTTGATCTGATCTTGTAGATCGTTGCACTTGCTGGGCCATCCTTTGATGAGTTCTTTGAGATTTTGCATGTTTCCATCTTCCTCTGTTCCTTTTACCCTTTCTTCCTCAGTCAGTGCTGGCTCGTCCACCACCATGATGGAGCTATCTAGCATTTCCTCAATGTATCCACCCTCCACCGGCGCTCTTGACGGGTAATCTGCTATTTTGTTTTCGACCCCTGGAACATATTCCACTTTGAAATCGAAGTTTTCTAATCCTAGAATCCATTTCCCAATCCTTGGCGTGTAGTTCTCTGTTCCCTTTACAGTAAAAATAAACTTTAGCTGCTTATGATCAGTGCGGATTGTAAAGTTCACTCCCCATAAAAACTTGAAATGCTTCACTGCCCAGTAAACACCCAGTGCTTCTTTCTCAATTACGGAGTAATTGCTTTCTGCTTTGGACAGGCTCCTAGATGCGAAAGTGATTATTTTCTCCTCCTTCCCGTTCCGCTGGATCAAAGTGGCCCCTGCGCCTTTTGTAGACTCATCAGTGGTAAGTATTGTTTTCTTTGTGGGGTCAAATGAGCCTAACGCTGGTGACTGCAAAACTTCATCCTTCATCTTGTCTACAGTGATCCTGTGTTGGTCCAGCCACTCAAAGTCTCTGTCCTTTTTAAGCAGTTCTCGTAAAGGATCACATTTTGACGCAAAACCTTTGACTAACTTCACCATGTACTCCATCAGCCCCAGGAATGACTTGAGTTCATCCTTACTCTTCGGGTAAGGGGCATCTTTTACCGCTTTAAGCAGATTGTTCTTTGGTCTAATGCCCTATTCTGAAATTGAATGGCCCAGGTAGTCGACAGAAGTCACCCGAATTTGGCACTTAGATTTCTGCACAGTCAGCCCCGCGTCCATTAGTTTAGTGAACACCAGTCGAAGGGTGTGGTCATGATCTTCTACAGAGTTCCCGTACACCAGAATGTCATCCTGGAAACGCATTGTTTGATCCACTCCTCTTAAGATTTGGTGCATGATTTTCTGGAATACCGCCGCAGCGGAAGCTAGACCAAAAGGCATTCTCTTGAACATATATGCTCTTTGGGGCGTTATATAAAAGCAGTTAGAGGCCTTGAGTCGGGGTGTAGGTCAACCTGGTGGTAGGCAATTGACAGATCAATGACACTAAAGAATCTGGCCTGACCCATTGTGCTGAGCATTTCATTTATGTTTGGAAGTGGATACCTTTCGACCCAAATTTTATCGTTTAAGCTGCTTAAGTTCACACGTAAACGGATGCCCTGCCCACTGGCCTTGGCTGCTATTACTACTGGTGCCAACCATTCTCAAATGCCTATTGGCTGTATTGCCCCTAAATTGCACAACCTTTCAAGTTCCTTCTGTAGACCTTCTCTCATCTGGTGCGGTACATGACGCAGTTTGTGTACTACTGGTTTAGCGTTAGTCTTGAGTTTGATCTTGTGCTGGTAGTCACAAAGAAGGCCCAATCTGTCTTCGAACAATTTTGGGAACTCATCACATATTTTGGTATCAGATACGCTCTGATCTGTCAGCATTACTTGCTCTTCTTTATTAGGGTTGAGGATTATCTCTAACTCCTTTTGGTGTTGCCACCCTAACAGGTTGGATCCTGCCTCTACAATATAAACCTTTCCTGCGATGGTCCTCCCCTTGAATTCAATCTGCATCACTTCCATGCCTAAGAGTGGTATTGGCTCCCTGTTGTATCCCATAGGAGAGATGTCCGCTACTCGCAAGGATTTATCTTCCAGCTTGCTAATACTCTCATAGTCCTTGCAGATTAACATGGTAAGAGGAGAACATGAGTCGGCATACATGGTGACACTTTTGTTGTTTAGTTTGACTTCACATTTGGGATATATAATGTTTATGGTTCCGGTCTCTTCTTTGAGCTGAAACACGTACTTCCTCTCACTTGGCATCACCCATTTGACTTCTTTGCTCATGTGTTCGTTCGTGCTCACGCTCTCTCCGTGATGAAGCTCCCCGTCGCTGCACAATCTGGCAAAGTGTCCTCTCCTGTTGCATTTCTTGTATGTGACACTCCTTGCAGGGCAATGCACATTATTTGCCAGATGGTTCCCACTGCCACATCTGAAACACTTGTAATTTCTCTCACTGCTTGGAGGTTTTTGTGAGGTACTTTTATTTTTTTACTTTATTCACTTTGCTAACTTCTGCCTCCACCTGGACGCTGGCCACTACTTCCGTCGTGGTCTTCATTTCTTTTATACACTTGGCTGTATGTTCTACTGATTTAGCAATGCTGACAGCTTCACGCAAACATGGGTTCTTAGCGAGAATTTGTCTTGTATGCGCACGTTGTTAGTACAACGTACCAGTTGATCTCTGATTAGGGAATCTGTTAGGTTCCCAAACTCGCACAATTGGGTGAGACCTCGTTGTGCCGCAATGTAGTTAGTGATTGATTACTATTTCCCTTGGGATCTGCTGAAAAATGTATGACGTTCCAATACTACATTTATCTTGTCACCAAAGTGAGTTTCAAGTTTCATCATTGTGGTTTCAAATTCATCCATCCCTCCCACTGCTTCGCCATTCTGATTTTCTGGTTCTGGCTAGGTTTCATATATTTTACGCCCTTGGACACCCAAATTGTGAAGTAGTATATGCTGTTTGCGTGTAGCTGTGAAACACTCCCCACCTATTGCAATTAGGTATGATTAGAATAGTTTGACCCATTCCTTCCAACAGATTTCAGGTTCCCCTACTACATTTATTAATGGGGGTGGCTGGGTCATGCTGGCTGTTGCCATAATGGTGGAACAGCTACAAAACGAAAAGAGAAAAAGGAGGGTAGGACTGGATTCACGCTATACAAAAATAGCAACAGCATAAGCTTGAATGAAGATTAGTACTTATGCTAAAGTAATAGGGAAACAATGGAGGAAATGAGGACAGGGAAACAGCCTTAGTGTATTTTTTAAATAGTACTCCCACACAGCTCACAAAAGGTACCAAACTGCCCCTAGAATATTTCCAGAACTGGTGAGCCACCCACGTTTACTTTGCCATTTACAATCACAAAAAGATAATAGTTCAGTATTGCTGTTTGGAAGGGCTGCCTCTTTGTAGTACTTAACCAGGCCACCAGATGGCTGTCTACGACGTACTGAACTATGTGAGGGAAGTGTCTCAACGCGACGCCTGCTCACTGGCACAGCCTCTGCTGACTGGAATCCTGCAGGGAAACACTGCCACCGCGGCAAATGAAGGAAAGAACGGTATACACGGCGTCGGATGAGCGGTGTAACAGGGACCTTCAACAAACGGAGATGGTTCACACGCTGCTTGCTGCGACTGGGCTAATTCGCTACTCCCTGCTATTCACCTCCTGGAGGGAATGTGGATTGAGTACCCCCTTGGTGAATACTGGCCTTCGAGCTGTGTCTCTGAAACCTTCCGAGACACCACGTCTGTTGACAACGCCACAGGGAAAGACCAGCGGCACTTAGGATCACACCACCCACAGTCTCCTCGAGGAGGTGAGGTGATTGTGGGCAACACACCTCCCGGAACAGTGACCCTCACGCTGCTCTCCCAAAGCCGCCTAGTGACACACGCAGCGTTTGAAGGCAACACCTCAGGGTGATCACAGGGCTGCAGCGCTCTGAATACCACGCCAGTTGACACGAAATTCTTGCCGCCTGCTGCGACTCAAAATGCCGCCTCTTCACACCACTTTCGAGATACTCTCCCTTCAGACCAGGGGATCACACGTTAAAGCGGATGAGCAGGCAGGCTCACTCTTTCCGTCACGCTAAATGTATATTTAAGGAAATACAATGCGATAGCCTGTAGCGCTGACACACTCTGCCACAGCTACTCACACAGTTCTTTTCACCGCCTCCGCTGAGAGAATGCGCCTGCCCGAGGCCACCCGGTGGCCATCAGGAGGGCGGGCCCTTAGTCGCGGAGGGCCGCCCCGCCCCTAGACAGGGTCAGACACCCCCCCTCCGGGCAGAGTCGCCTGGTGGAGGGGGCGGCCCAATGACGCACGTCCGGGGGGCGGCATGCAGGAAGAAGGTATATCTTCCCCTCAGGCCACTGCGGTGGTCTCTTTGCCGCCCCGGACGTTGCGTGGACGTGGACACTCTTTGTCTCGCCTCTGGTCGCGTCCAGGGGTCCGGTCTTGCGTCGAGGCGATGTGTTTTACGGCGCTCGACGGTTTGCGTTGCCTGCGGTGAGTGGGGGGAATTTCAGTGGGCCGCGTTCCCACGGTGAAGCTTCGGAGGCGGTTTGCTTGGTCCGGGGGCGTGCAGGGTCACTGATGCGGCCCCGGTGGGTAGCCCCCCCCCCCTCCCGCCGCTTTGTCAGTCCACCTCCTCATTGGGTTATCCCAGTTGCGCATTTGTTTTGGTGTATGGGACTTATAAGCAGTCCTTGCCTTGGTAATGTCGAGCTGGTGAGTCGTCTCATTTGGTGAGTCGGTGTCTCATCTGGAGCAGTTGATTGTTTTCCGGTGCCTTCGTTGCGCTCCCTCCAGGGGTACCGTGGGTGCATTTGAGGCGCTTGCCTTTCTTCCTACCACTGTACACGGTGTGCAATGTTGAGGAACGGATGTATAGTATCTCATTGCCAGGCTTCGAGCCCGGTTATAGCTGCTACGCACAGTGACGTTGGGGAAGAAGCAGGGGGAGCAGAGGACAGACACGCGCGCAGGAGTGGGCGGCATTGTTCATTAGGTACGTTCTTACACCCGGGCTGGTTCCTTGTGCAGGGAATCGGGTAGCTCTGGCAGTGCTGCGGGTAAATGTTTTAATGCCTGATTAAGCTTAAAGTGCCCCCCCTTTTCTGACCTGCCCGCCTCTGTAAATGTTGGTATACTTCCTCAAATCACTGCACATAGCTGGTTGCTGGTGCTGTCTTCATATACACCAGTCCTGCTGAGTGACCCGGCGGTCGTGGCGCCCATGTCAGGCATCTGTGGGCTAAGAGGTTTTGCGCGTTTGTGCGCTAGGTTTCTTTGCGCTTTCTTGTGTCTCAGGGACCAGATGTCTATGGTTGCTGGCGATAATTATGGGCTCGATTGTTAGGTTTTAACTTACAAATGAACCGACTACAAGTTGTCTTCATTTCCATTGTAGCGCGTGATTAGCTGTTGACTTGGAAAGGGGGCAAAGGGTTACAGCATGTTTGTGGTGCACGGACTTTCAGGCTTGCGCAAAGACGTTTCGCATCGATGTTTTGCTGTATATGTTGCATCACTGTTGGTTTATTTTGCTCCGGATGCCCGGGGTGGGGGCGATCACGGGACTGCTGTTTGCGGAGTAGATTTCTCCTGACTGCGTGTTCGAACATCATTAGTGAGTAGGGGTGCCAGGCAGAATTCTATTTCGCGAACGGAGCACTCTGGAATGGAGCGGGGGATATTTAATTACGTGAAGAATAAGGGAGCTTCATCGTTTCTTTTTAGACAAACTAGGAGACTACAGCAAAGATATTTAAGGGAACACTATGCAGGTGTTCGTTTTGTGACTGTTGGCTCGTGGATGTGCATTACCCGGGGTGCTGTAAGGCGTGTTCCCAACGGGGTGGCACTGTATCTCTACTTTGTACTCCCACACGCCAGAGTTCGTTTTTAAGAGCACAGGGGGTTTATAAACTCTTTCAGCACGCCTGGCATTGAGAGTTTTCATTTGCGGTATCACGCCTTTAGTTAGGGGCCGCATTGCGTTTCAAATCTCGAGCCCTCTTAGATCGGGGACGCGATCATAAGGGCTGGGGCACTGCAATGGTTCTCCCCCTACGTGTATCTAGCGGGGCATGTTTTGAGGCGGGGACTGCTTCTGTTATTTATCTGGGTGCCGGCTGGTATGGATTACGATATTGCAGCGCGTATGTGTTAGGAGTGTTTTGGGTGTTTTATGGCCGGACCAGCGCTGACCGTGTATTTTAGCTGCCGATGACTGATCGCGGGGTTGGTGCTTGCATTGGTTTTTGGTTTTCTTGGTCGCACGTGGGCTATGGCGTGCAAGGGCGGCCATTGCTAAGGGCACCATTGTCCGGCGCAGAATGTTAATGGCGCCCAGTTCGGACTTTTCAGTGGCATCTTGTTTAGGTGGTCCGACCCACGCAGTGAATGGCGGCGGGGGCGGCCATTTTAGGTGCATGGTATATTATGCTTAGCGCATGCATGCATGGTCACTTGTGTCATTTATCATCTCATAAGGGGCATTGCATACTTGAACGCAATGTGGCGGATGGTGTTTGTATTGACAAAGGTGTATTGTATCTTATGGCCATGGTATTCCTGGCCCATTCGAGTGACTTGTGCATTGTACACGTGGCATCGCTTATTGCAGCGCAATGGGGCCGGGTCTGTGCTTCGGCATGAGCATTCAGCGTTGGGGTGATGCATTTAGTGTAAGGATTGGTTGGTTCCTGGTTTTACTGCCGCAATGTTTGGTCTATTTCACAGTTCACAGGTGTGTTCAGTTTAGCCCGGTGTTTGAGAGGCATTCGGCAGGCATTGAAAGGGCTGAAATTTGATTGACGTTTTAGTGTTATTCTTTCTTTGACCTGCGTGAGCTGTATGCACTTACCAACAGCACTGATTGTTACTTATGAGGAGCAGGTTTGCTGATCACTAAGCAGTTTGCGTAACGCCTTATCGCATTTACTTCAGCTAGCATGCTAGTTTTATGTTATGTTTTGGCTAGACTGCGGGACCGGATGTCTGCCTACACGTGCTAGAGGCGTTCCTGATACGGTGTTTGTATCGAGCAGGCACGGTATAGGAGGAAGCGGTTCTTGAGCCACTTCTATTTGAGAGCGTAAGAACTAAAGCACTTTTGCGAGCACTTTGTAAAATGGCGCCCAATTGAGGCCTCGCCTCCTCTCCAGAACCAAGTTTATGGTGTAAATATGGCGCCCAATTTTAGATCGCCCGCTTGTGTCCAGGGCGTGCTCCAGGCACCGTATTTGTTTACACTTCGCATTTAGGCCTGGTGGCCCGTGTTGCGTTTTATTTCATTTTCATTCTGGCGACTTACTGTTTTTCGCCGGCTGGGGCACTACCTGTAGCGCGTTCGACAAGGTTTTCAGTAGAACTAGGTTCCAAGGCTATGTGGCGCACATGGTGCAAGGCGCGATTGGTTACGTGGGTACATGCATATATGTTGGTATTATGTCTTTATAACGCTGTTTTCTGCGAGGGTTTAAGATAGCCGGCATTTTGCTATTTGGCGCACTTGGGCTGAGCGCTCTATATCGATTGTACATACATGATAAGCTATGTATGTCGCGTGCTAGGGGTGTGTGCGCCCCCAAATTAATTTTATCATACATGTGTTGTATGATGCCAATTTCCTTGTTGGTAAAGACTTCAGCAGCTCTTGCACTAAGTGGGGATCTTGCATTACCCCGCAATGTTTGGCAGGAACATCACACACCAATTTATGCCAGTCCTTGCCTTTCTGAGCGCCTTGGCAGCCGTCGCAACACGTGGCGCGTGGGGGGCGGATCCCTCGTGCAGAGGTTCCATTCATGAGGCTGGGTGCCTATGCGAGTAATCAACATCGGGAGGTAGCACTCGGTGCATGTCGGCTGAAGGTAGCACTCGGTGCATGTCGGCAGAATAGGTGACGTGTGCAGGTTACCAGGCGGTAGTGTCCTTAGGCGCGATTCAAGCATGACCACTGCTGTCACTTTGGAAGGATGCGAGTTTCATCGTGGGTGCTCCGCACGCGCGGAGTCGTGCATTCGGGGGTATTTACTGGCTAAGGTGCTCGACTTCGGGCCTGTGTTCGAGTTTCGGTAATGTCGCATACATTTGTGCCCTGGGCTATTCACTTCTTCCCCTGGCCTATGCAACATAGCGGGTGCTAAATGAACCATTCTGGGTCTGCATGCGGCTACCTCTATTTGTTATGTTAGGGACTCAGCACAGTTCGAAGCTGTGAACACCATATCCCAGCCGTCCTTTGTTAGGCGCAAGGTATTGCTTGCGGGTGATATTCTTACGCTTGTCTGGCCCGATTGTCTAGGGTTTTGTTTGCGCTGTATGACTAGTGTTTTCTTGCCTCATGGCCGTGTCACAGGCAGGGTTCCTGGCCGAATCTATTCAGTGGTGTTTAGTGCGTGCTGGCTAACCTAGGGTGCGGCTGTAATAGTGGCTTCTTGTAGTAGTGTGTGCTTAGATGGCGCATCATTATTGGTTCCTTCGCACAATCGCGTCACATGCAGTGACCAGGTACCCACCGACCTGGCATGTGCCCGGGCTTGATAATGTATCTGCACATATGCGCTCCTTCGCCTGGGATGCGCTAGTACTCCCGACGCGGGTGCCGGTACCAGGTTGCGAGCCTTGGGTCGCGTCCAATTAAGTGTTCTTAGACCAAGCGCGTTGCATGCTGGGATTTCTGTCAATTCTGTCTGTGTGCTGAGTTGCGCTTCTTGACCAGGGGACTTTGGCCAATTCGTTTTACCTGCATGTGCCTGTCAGGCAAAGAATTACTGCTCAATTAAGCGCTCCTTACGTGTGGGCCGAGCTCGCGCCCCTGTGGTATGTGGTAGCACCAGGTCTCCGGACAAAAACAGTGATAAAGAAGTAAGCTCCCTTCCCTCCCGCTAGCGTGTTGTGTCCCTCCGGGTGAGTAGTGCGCTATACAATTTTAAACTCGACTTGCCCCATTGCTTCCCTCTGTCTCACCAAGCAGGGCCAGGGGTCAGAATGGCTTCCAGCGTGGCGTTCATTATTGCTGTACCAGCACGCTCGCGTTTGCCGGTCACTGCCTGCTGATCTCAGATATGTTATTCACATCCCCGAGTATATCCTGGGTGCCTGAAGACAAATTAAGGTGTGATTCAATCTGTTTATCGGTTGGAGTACCTGCGTGAAGTGGGTAGTACACCAGGCTAAGGCAATTATGAGTACGCGTGTCTGGGTGCCCCAGTGCAAGTCGCGTGATACCATTAACTCAAAACAAGATAGTGCGATTGTCAGAACTTATGTAAGTAGAACACATCGGTGAGGAATAAGTGTGCCAAAGGTTATTTTCAGTCACTTTTCATGTATTTGGCGTCTTTTGGTCTGCTCCAATAGTTTAGTGCTGGCTCCATAGAATTATGTCCAAGTGTACTAGGGGGGGCCCCGAGCCACGTTGTGACTCCTTATGGCTGTGTGGAAAGTTGGCACCAGAATAGCTTACATTGCAGAACTGCTACTGTGCTTTGTCCTGTGGCGTGCCGTTCGGGGCCTTCACTTTTGGGTATTATCGTACTGTACTGTCATGGCAAGGTAGTCCTGTTGGGGATGGTTGTAGTATTGGGAGTCTACCTTGAAGTGCCAATTTAGGATAGTAGCAAATCCTAGGTCTAGTCCTAAGCTATTAGGACTTGTAGAACCATGCTCATATCATCCTGGGGCATTACCAAGGGGTAGAGTTAGTCTTGCCTATGTACATTCCGAGACCTGCACTGTTTTTACTTTTCTGGGAAGATAGGTCACTGACATGAGCAATCTGCTCGCCTTCTTACTGCTGTCGTCTGTCTGTTCTTCCTAGGCTCTGTTCTGGAAGGCTGCCTTCCCGCTGCGCCTTCAGTTCTTGACCTCCCGGTAGTATGTAGGCTTTTTCAGCCTGCAGTGTCAATCAGTTCACGCTTTAGTGGAGCAACTGCAACCACTGCCGAGCCTGGACTGCCAATTCTACCTATAGTAGTGGGCCCCCAGCAAACTCCCTAGATAGAATGGCTCAGGAATTGAAGTAACAGCTGTACGAAGACACAGAATGTCTGAAAAAACTGGGGGTCGCTCAAAGGGGCGGGGCCATTTTAACATGGGTGCGACGTAGAAACATGTACGCACACAATCTGTGCATGCATAGTATGATGCCCGACTTGTTTTGCGGTTCCTGTCATTGCATCCATCCAGATATATGACTACAACAAGTAACAGCATACCTACAAGTCAGGTCCATTGGCTTGGTCAATGGTTGTAGTTGCATAAGAAAATAAGCAGCAACTATAGGTTTGATATAAGACTGGGAAAAGCTTCCACTTAAAGCCTGCTGACATCACAACAATATTGCTGCTCCTGAGTTTCTAAAGAGAAGGGATATCAGAGAGAAAACGGATATTCAGTCTTTCCCTTCTCCTTCATCCCTCACCTGGCATGACGTGATGCCGTAACTTCTCCACTAGTGAGAAGGAGCAGTGTGAGCACGCGCACTTGATGTGCCTGCTGTCACTGCAGTCTGGAAAAAGCAAGGACAGCCTGAGACTGGTAGCGACCCGTTTCGAGGTCTCCTCTATACAAGCATTTGCAATGCAATAGGTCTCACTTTACACGTCTAACCTATTGGCATTGTAACTGACATTGCCTTTTATTAATGTAAATAAAAAAAAAAAAAAAATAAAAAAAAAAAAAAAAAAAAAAAATCCGCTGGTTCCTTGTGCTCTTCCCTAGGCGAGTAGTTGGCCTGTGGTTTGGTAGCGCCAGTTTGGGGAGCGCCTTGGTTCAGCTTTAAAATCCCTCCTAAGCACTTTTGCTTCTGGAGAACTGCGCTTCGGCAGAAGTTATACGTTACGAGGGACCCCTCGAACCTGGGATAGTCGATATTTGGCTGTAGAGGGTTTGTCACGGGGGTTTATGCCCTATAGAGTCAGAGGGGCTTTTTGGTCAGCAGGCATGTCATGATGCAGGTCGTGACCTTAAGTGTGTTCTTGGTTCCAGTTCCTGCAACCCCTGGGTGGTGGTCGTAAGTCTCCCTTACAGACAAGCTATCTTAGTGGTAGCATGGCCTTGCTGTTCCAGACAAAAACCCTGAGGGCAGGTGGTGCCTGCTGTTAATACCTCTTTCCTGTATTGGCACAGGCATGGGCTTGAACTAGTTATATAGTATAGCCTTCTATGCCTCTGTGCTCTTGGAGCTTAGCAGCACAAGCGTTATCATAAGCACAATGTCCTATGTTATGCGGACAGCGGCGTGGCGGCAGATTGTAACTATGCTGGGTGTAACCTGCTGGCCCCTGTCGTAGGGTGTTTGAGTTTCACGGCTTGTGCTGGTACGTCTATTAATTGTTACGAAGCACCTCAGCAGTAGGGGCCACTCCTCTTCTTTGTCACCTCCTGGTAGTTGACTACTCGTCCCGGGGTTGGTTACGATAATGTTGTAACGAGTAAGACCCGGGGTAGCTGCAGATTAGTGGCAGAAGGGCCTGGGCTTCTTCTGGCATGTATTCATGTCAGGATCAGGTCTCTGGGGAGGCGCTAAGTTGTGCCAAGCATTTGTCAGGTCTGGGAGTATAAGCACAGCGCCATGAAGAAATCTTCTCATACGGAGAGGCGGTGTTCTTCTAACTTGAAACAATTTACAAAATCTAAGGCTATTTTGAGGCGGATGGGGTTCATCTCACGCTGTGGGCGTTGTCCTATTCCTCCCCTATTTAAAAGAGGCTATTCTGAGCAAAGGTTGCAGGTAAAGGTAGTAGCGTTGGTGGGGGGCCCGTGCGGCGGCGGGGACCATCGCACGGGCTGTGGCGGAGTTACAGGGCAATCCGGAAACAGAGAGGTGCAACACAGTACTTCAGCGGGCACATAGGGGTGCCAGAGCCTAACCTAGAACCTCATGGGAGGTCTAGGAATCCGAGTCGGCGCCCCAGTAGTCCTTCGGGCGGTTGCGGGCCTGCGCAACTGGGGGTTGCTTAGTTACGCCCCGCAAGGGGCGTGAGTATTATTACCATAAATGTTCATCAGCTGGGTGGTTCGCCACGGCGCTGATTGGCTCAGCAGGCGGGCAGGTGGCGAGAATGCGGCCTGCCCTTGGATTGCCCGTAAGATAACCCACCGTGATTACATAATCTTGTATGTAATAATAAACCTGCAGCATATTTTCCCAATCTTAACAAACGTGTCTTGGTGTTATTTGCGGGATGATGGTAATGTGGGGGCGGGGGTTTTCATGTGGCCCTGAAGTGACTATGCGCCTGCCCGAGGCCACCCGGTGGCCATCAGGAGGGCGGGCCCTTAGTCGCGGAGGGCCGCCCCGCCCCTAGACAGGGTCAGACACCCCCCCTCCGGGCAGAGTCGCCTGGTGGAGGGGGCGGCCCAGTGACGCACGTCCGGGGGGCGGCATGCAGGAAGAAGGTATATCTTCCCCTCAGGCCACTGCGGTGGTCTCTTTGCCGCCCCGGACGTTGCGTGGACGTGGACACTCTTTCCCTCCCTACCGCTTACCCAAGAGTGTTAGCTGAGGGGGGGGCTCCTGAGGGAGTTTTAATGTGTTTCTTTTTTCGTTGCAGGCGGAGTTACAGGGCAATCCGGAAACAGAGAGGTGCAACACAGTACTTCAGCGGGCACATAGGGGTGCCAGAGCCTAACCTAGAACCTCATGGGAGGTCTAGGAATCCGAGTCGGCGCCCCAGTAGTCCTTCGGGCGGTTGCGGGCCTGCGCAACTGGGGGTTGCTTAGTTACGCCCCGCAAGGGGCGTGAGTATTATTACCATAAATGTTCATCAGCTGGGTGGTTCGCCACGGCGCTGATTGGCTCAGCAGGCGGGCAGGTGGCGAGAATGCGGCCTGCCCTTGGATTGCCCGTAAGATAACCCACCGTGATTACATAATCTTGTATGTAATAATAAACCTGCAGCATATTTTCCCAATCTTAACAAACGTGTCTTGGTGTTATTTGCGGGATGATGGTAATGTGGGGGCGGGGGTTTTCATGTGGCCCTGAAGTGACTATGCCGCTTCCATATATAATGATACTATTCATACGCCTCACGATCTGCATAACAGCACACCGCTTCCTCCAGGAGTGTTCCACTTGGATGCTAATATCAGCTGCTCATTAAGGAAGGTTCCTCCGGAGTTCAATTCTTCTATTACTATCCCAGAGTTCACTTCTCCTGATCTTCCGCCGCATCAGTGGAGAGAGTACAGCTAGGGGAGATGACCAACACTGCCCCCTGCGCAGGACGTCGCCAGTGTTATAAAGTAAGAAGTAGACTGCAAGGAAGTTACAGGTCTGCTTTATTGGTCATCCAACTCTCCGAATGAACAAGGTATTGTCAACATTCTAAGGTGAGCTTCCAAGGGACTGTACCAAGGGGAAGAGAGGGAGGGGAGGGGGGAACGTACCATTTCAGATAGAGATTACAACAGAAACGCTATTTCCACACATTATCATTTTTTGCGCTATTAAGTTATACTAGTAAAGCTGCATGTCTATGCAAATTCAGTGGCCATATCAATACAAAATGTGCTGTCTGGTAATGGCAGACAACTACCTCACAAGTGACCCAAAATACACCAGCAGCTACAAACCTTACCCTTACCACTCTCCTGCTGAATGGACATTGCACATTTGCTACACTTGCGTTTTTTTGTTTGAAGCTTGGGTTTTTCACAATTTTTTTTTAACTTCAGTGATATAATATTTATGGCAGCACCCAACACTGAAAATTGTTGCAGCACCACCGGTATGGAGTGTATAATTTTTGTCTATATTGATATGGTTTGCATATCAGTGCCAATGTTGCATCCTCTTCAACATATGAATGAGGTGTATTGACTGATGGCCCCACTGCTTGACAAATATTCCACCAACTGAGCTGTGGAAAAACGAAATTTTCACCGACTGGGCCAACATGTCGTTTTTGCACTAGTCCATATGTATAAAAGTAGTTTTTGAAACAATCTGCTTGGTCAAATGAAGGCTACAAAATACATGTTACAGAATTCACAACCCCTTGTGCGTTTTGTGTAATCTGGTCCTGTGTAAAACTTAAAAATAAAGAGAAGCAAACATCCTAGTGCTATAAAACAACAAACACTGACAGTCAAAGGGATTTCATTGAATTCTTTTGAATTTTACTGCGTTAAATGTAACACTGGAAATGTTTTCCTTCATTTTTGCATCTGTTTTTATTGTAGATGTCACCATGGTTACGTAGGATCAAGATGTGAGCTGCTGGACCTCTATTACTTAAGAGGAGACCGTGGGCAGCTTGTGGTCATTGGTCTTGTTGCTGCTGTTGTAGCCATCATCATCCTCATAATATGCACATGTGTTTGTTACCAGTAAGTGATGCTTTTTATAGATAGATAGATGGATGGATGGATAGATAATATCACAAATGAGTGCAAACGTTTCCTGCATGTTTGTCTACCAGGTTACTTTTTTAAGTAGTTCATTTGTTTTTTATAGCATGAACAAACTGCCTTGGGGCAGAACATTAACAAACTGCCTTAGGACAGCTTTAGTTTACCCTGGGACAGTACTTATTTGTATAATGTTGGCAGAAAAGATTAGAAAAGTCTACGTGAAATGAGCGTGCGCAGCATTTCCAACTGTCGCCTTACTTACAATAGAGCATCCATAACTTAAATGGTGTAGGGAAGTCCACTGGCTTCCAATGGAAAAGTAGTTCCTGTTTAAATCCTTAGCAATCATTTAGAGCCATTTGCCAGAATGGGCCTAAATTTTTCTCAGATCTTTTTACATAATATGCTCCCGCCCCCAGAGTTTGAGATTGGGCAATGTCAAACTTATAGGTACTGCCAGGCTCAGGTTGAAGACTGGAAGAGGGAGATCCTTCTCAGTGCTTGCCGATAAGAGCTGGATTCCGCTTCCTCTCTGCTTAAAACAAGCTGAAAATAGAACCAGTTTAAGAAAGAAGCTTAAAACCAGTTTTTTCTCTCAGGCATAATCTGACCCATTCCTTGGACCCAGTTTACGGTATTTAATTTACGTTATTTAAATTGCGGATTTTAGGTCAAAGATGCCCTTTTGAGGGCGATTGTTGTGCTTTACAAGTCTTAAAAACACATAACAGTACCTCTCAGAAACTATACAAAAGTGTCAGTTGTGCATCAAATGGAGAGTACTGGGACATTCACCCAAGTGAAAGTTTTAATTGTTTTTTAAAGAAAACAATGTATCGCAGTAAAACCACTAACCGATAGCACATCGATAGGTCTTAACCCAAATGTACAGGAATATTTATCTCGTACATAGCTACAACACATTCAGGGGTGGTTTGACCACATCATCTCAGAGGCATAATGGAAAATTGCCTAGGTATTCCATTGTTTGTGTTTTTTGTCACACATATCCTCACAAATGATAGTCTCTCCAGCCATTACGTCTTCTTTCTTTACATCAAGGCTTTTTGTCTTTCTTTATATTGGCAGTCTATTTTCAACATTAACATTGTCTTAACCTTTACAGCTTCTCCCAGTTTTTTTTATCTTTATCTCGTCACTTATGCTTAACCCTAATTAAACTGCTTATCTATAATACTTATTTAGTTATTTTGGTATTAAATTATTTTAAATTAAAAATACTTTGCTCGTAGCATATGGCTACTGTTCTTGTTAAGCTATGATAAATGTCTGGATATGTGCTTGTAATTATATATATTATTAAAGTAAGCGTGATCATTATCTTACCACTAACCCTTAAACCCTAACGCAATCCTTCACCAATAAAATGTAGGTTTCCTTTCATGAAATCAGTTTAAATTAATGAATACTTAACCCGAACTCTAGTGCTAATCCTAACACTAAACTCGGTTTATAATGTGCTTCAAATAAATTGTATTAAATGTATTTGTGAAAATAAGTAAAGGATGCCCCGAATCAAGTAATCCTAACGAACTTCCTCATCCTTATCCCCCCAAAAATATTTTTGTAAATTTATGTAAAATCAAACTAATTAATTACATGATAAAATGTTTTTTAAACTATGTTAAACTAACATTAATGCCAAACCTGACACCAACCTTAAGCAATGGTAACTAATTTGTTGACCTAATTTTAATTGCTGTTTGGACTTATTTATTAATAATTTTAATTAAAGGTATATTTAATTTTGAAATTTAAACAATTGCTAAAGTAGTGGTGTACAGTGCAATGGTAAACATCATTAGAGGTAGTACCACCGGGACTATGGAATTTCTTTGGATATAGCATGGCCATTATGTTTACCTTACTTCAAGCTCCCCTTAGATGCATTTTAGTATTTTGTTCTGATGATAACAATTTCTTTCCGCTGTGCGGGAAAGGCAGGTTACTTTGCTAATATGATCAACTCTCAAGTACATTTATCCAAGGATTCGCAACTTTTTGTACCAAGGATTCCTAGGAAACCTAGACTTCACACCCTGCAGACTTCTGCACAGTAGGCCATGCACCTGTACTCTGGCAACTTAACTTTTTAGTCTTTGACAAAAGACTGGTGGTGATCTACAACAGAGACTGCTAGGTAACACACTATGTTAGTTTGTGGTATAGCACTTCCTCCTCCCGTAGACTTATTTAAATACTCAGGAAGTGCTTCTACTACCCAAAGCAGTTTCAGATCTGTATGCTAAAAGCAGAAGAGGTCATAAGAGTCCAGGGAAAGCTAAAGTTGGGGATGATCATAGAGCCAAGGGCGACAGAAGATAAGCGGATCAAGAGTCCGAATACTTAGAAAGGATAGAAACCAAACACAAGAACCCTTAATATTCAGGTGTAGAGAAGAGATTCATTTTAAAGAGGATTTAGTACATATAACCACAGATACAATGTGACTGTGTATACTCTGGCCTCCGGTTGCAATGCTCCACCCACTGACCCCCCTTCCCGACCCTCCTGCCCTAAACAAAATGAAAGCCCTTTGCAAATAGCTTTCCTGCTCTCAGTTTCTGTCTGAAAAAGATACATTGTGTCCTGTGCAGAGCATGCACCCATGAACTGCAGGATGGGAAAGGACCGATTCCCTACTCCCTGCTTTTCTCGAATGGCTGTGTGGATTGGGTGCAGTGATCTTTGCCTGCTCAAGAGACGGGTCCACAGGGTGAAAGTACTCTCCAACACGCTCTGTTACAAATGTCTCTTTGGTAGATCACTATGAGTTCATGGCTTCACACTGTTTTTCCCCAGGGTTCATGTCCAGTGGATTGAGGCATGCCTTTGAAAGTCTTTGTATTTTGATACTGATTGTGCCAAAGTCAGAAACTTAGCTTTATTCTGAGATCTCAAGATTTTTGCCCCTTAAAAATGGACAGATCTTTCTTCAACAACCTGGATCATTTGCAACATTCTAGTATTCAAACAACGTTGCATGTTTTAGACATCTATTTCATCATGGGTTTTTCGCCCATTGTTTCAAACCTGCCTATTTTCATATCTTGAGAATGACTATACACTTTGTCTTGTTTTTTCTTACTTCCTGTAAATATTTTTATTTTGTGTTATTTTAGAGCTATATAAAAGCTGTTTATTTGAGGTAATCTGATTAGGTATTAATTTACTGAATGCTACAGTGTTATTCTGACCCTCGCTACACTCTAACGGCCTCTTGTAGACTTTGAGTTTGTTTGACCACCAATACCCATTGTGACTCTGTACCCTAATGCTACTGTTTTTCCAGATTTGATGGGGTTGCAGATCTAGAGCTTTTACTTTGGGGGCACAGAATTATGAGGTACTGGTTTTGAGAGGCATTCTGGTCTTAAGCAGAAAAATCTCATCGTACACATCTGCCAAAATAACCCTCCTCCAGGATTGAAAGACAGACAGATAGACAGTCCATTAGGCATTGTAAAATTTCAACACACGTCTCTCAAATCCCTAATCCTGCTAAGCTTCCATCCACCGCCCAAAACACTACGTTTTCCTTGAATGTCAAGTCCCAGCTTCAGTTTTCAAGTGGAATATCATTCTTAGCATTTCACAGCTCCTGCTCAGCAAGATTCCTGAAGTAGTAATTGGAGCCAAATCATTAGGTCACCAGATTTGGGCCCATCAAGTCTTCCCTGTGGAGTTTGCTGTGCGATTCTTATTAGAAATGATTAATTGCCAACTTTGTAATTCAAGGTTTGAATCCCCCACCCCCTCCCTGATGATCTGTGTGAATGTAAACCGAATCAACGTGTTCCATAGGTCTGGCAATCATAGTCCCTATAATGAGGGCTTTGGAGACCACGCCCAAGTCCTAATTTATATTGTGCTAACTTTCCTGGGTAAAGACGTGCCCCTGCTATTCTAAGGCAAACAGCACTTTGCAACTATACATAATTTCACTTATAAGCAATTAAAAGGGGAGTTGACCAGTTTCACACTCACATGAAATATACGACCTGGCTTTAGTCCTGAGGAGCGATGAAATATAACCTAGTGGTAAGATTGCCAAACAGCCACAGAAAAACTCACAATATCTGAAGAATGAGAGTGCAGGTCTGTGGTGCGTAAGTGTAGCGGGGAAACCAGGCATTCATCAGATCCAACCTTTCCATAGGCATTTTGCATTTTCTTCAAATGGATGCACTTAATTGTGTAGATTGTTTTGCAGAAACAATCCACCGCCCTATTTTACCTCAGAAATAGCCTCCAACAATATCCAATTATTTCAATGGATGGCCCGAAAATCTGGAAAAAATTATGCTTGAAAAATTGTTATACCAATCTGAGTTTTGCCGCTGCAATGGTGGCTCTTTATCAGTGGCTTCAGCCTCCTGTGAGGCGCTATAACTAACTATTTAACTACACATGCATGTTCATGAACACTGCCAGTACACTGGCCAGGCCTCTCAGCTTGTCTTCAAGTTCCTGATGAGACGAGGAGAGGGGGGCAGAGGCAGGACCAAACTATTGTGTGCTGTTAAAACACAACACCCTGTAGATGGGTCCGTGGATTGTGCATGTCTCCGAGGGCCATAGTTCATCTATGATCCTATCACGTATACTCTGCTTCATGAGACATGCAATTGGTCTGTTAAGTAAAATGGATTGTGCACATCTGTTAAAATGTAGCTTCCAGGGTGCACATAAGTGCATACTTGAGGCAAATGTGAGGCTACAAAGAATAGGAGAGGCAGGATGCCCAGCACTATGCCGTCTTATTGGGCTGTGCTTCCACTCCTTTCAAGAAGACTGGAGATGGATGGAGTTGGCTATTTCCCTTTTCTTCCCTGGAACTGGCTGGTTCCTCATTGAGAATCGTGGCTTGCTGGTTCCAGAGGTCAACCCCGGATTCATGCTCTTCTGCTGCTATGAAGCCTTCAAGTAGCCAGCAAAGGGAGGAAGATTAGTTGAAAAAAAAATGTTGGCTCTCTGTGCATGCAAGATGTGTGTGTTTGTCAGCAATTGAGAGTAAATGAGATTGAGTAAGAGTGCGTGTGTGTGTGTGTGCGCACACTTGTGTGTGCGTTAATGAGAATAAAAGTGAGCGAGAATGTGAGTCTAAGCGAGTACATGAATACGTGAAAGTGTGTGCAAGGGAGTGAGTGAGTGAAGGAGTGTGTTCAAAGGAGTAAGTAAATGGAGATTGTGAGAGGGAGTGTAAGTGAATCATGGGAATAGCTATCCACGTTACAGCAAACGCAGTTGCACCAGACCCAGGGTCGGTGAGTGTGAAAAGGTGAGTGTGTGCTTGTAAGAACCAGTGAGCATGAGTCGGTTTGTATGTGAGTAGCATTGCGTATGAATGAGTTAGTGTGGTACAAGAGAGTGAATGTGAGCGGAAGCGAGTATGAGGTGTGTGAGTGAGAAGTGTTTGTGTATTTTTTTTCTTTGCGAGTCTGCTGCTGGCCATGACATACTCGGTAGAATTCTGGGTTTATGGCAGTGCCCAAAGTAACTTGCTGGAATAGTGCACATAATTCTTGACATTAGGAAGGGGCTCCATGCCAAAATGCAGCCCCTGAGGTACTAGAAGTGAATATTTGCATCAGTGCCCCTTTCGAAAAATGCTGGCACTTGCATGCTGGAGGGAATTCTTGGCATGGAGGCACTCCTGGTACAATGCTAGTGCTGAAATATTGGAGGCAATTCTTGGCACAAGGGAGTGCACCCAAGGGAAAAGGCTGGTGCTGGCAAACTGAAGGTAATTCTTTGCTTCTGAGAGGCTTCCATGGCATAATGGGTGTGAGGGAACAAGTTGGGGAAAGCAAACCATGATAAAATTCAGACGCTGAAATATTGGAAGTACATTTTGGCATATGGCCCACCCATGGTATATGGGCAGTGCCGATAGCAACATTCTTGTGCTGGAAAACTGTGACATTCTTTGCATGGGGGTAATTTTTAACATTTGGGGCACTCCAAACACATTTTGAAAATCAATATGGTGTAAACTCCTGGCAAGTATTTCACCTTGCCACTTTCAAAGATCACCAGCCGCCACTGCATCCCCATATCTTAGTTGGAGAAAAGTCAGTCTTTATCTTCAGTCTTTCACTACTGAGGTGTTCGAGCACAAATGTGCCGAACGTTTTTTAGTAAAAATAATGGATGGTTGCTTATTCATACACATTGTATGTCTTTGAGCATCAATACAAGCTCTGTTTATTTTACTTTCAGCACATTCATGACTCTGTAGTAGTGCAACCATCGCATCAATTATCTGATTGCACGCTGGAGATCTGATGAACGAAGTAGAGAGATTTTTATATTTGTTTAAATTTTCAAATGGTCCAAACAAAATCCTGGAACTCTGTTCAAGAAAATGATGCAGAGAGTGTCCAGAGATTGAAAATACCAAATTGATATATATTTTCCAAGGAAATGTGGCCTGTCCAACCAGTTATGTAACATTAGCACAGATCACAGAATTGTCACAGAATCACTGTATATACTGCACTGTTAATTTGGCGATGAACCTCAAACTCTGGACTAGATGGCAAGAATAAAAAAAGACATTCTTTCTAATTCTGTACAGCCTTGGGTACATACTACTGCTCTCAGCTAGATCCCCTAGTGTTCCTAATGCAGAAATATAAACGTATCCCTGACAAGCATTGACCCACATCCAGATTCCGTTGGCCTCCTGAGTATGGTGAATATATGCAGGTTTTCATGGGGCGTCTTGGGCGTTTATCGGTTACCCTTGGAACCCTACCAGCCCCAATATTTTTGAAAACCAGTGACTCAGTGAAAACAAAGTTGGTGTGGATTTTCTTCATTGACTTGCCTAGCAAACATCTCATCCAAGTTCAAAATGTAGTTTCCTCGCAGTTTCCAATGCATGGCAAATGTATTGTTCTCAGGGTCAGCCAGCAGCCATGAAAACCTACCAACCCCCAAGATTTCTGATTATTTTAAAGCACAGGATATCAAAGGTGGTGTGGCTTATGTAAACCGTGCATGATTTATTACCTGGAACACTAGCATGGGAAAAAAGAAAATCCGCTTCTTCACGTTATTTTGACAGAAAACACAAGCATTGGCAAATGTCAGAAATCCTGCCGTCTAACGTTCCCACTCTAATGCCCTACATGTGTAGGTGAGCCTATTTCGTGTGACCGAAATGGGCCAAAATGTTGCCCAGATGAAGATCACATTGACGCAACATTGACTTCAAACAACCTTAGTTTTGGCCGGTTTAGTATGCCTACCCACAAAAAAAACTTTTTATATCAGTAGATGTATGGGTCGTGAAACTTTTGCTGTTCCCTACAAATTGTGTAACTTTGTCACAGAAATTAGGAAATTATGTGTTTTTGGTCCAAAGTTTGACGTTTGCCGAATATTCTGGGTAAAACAGTGGTGGCATCCACACAAGACACACCGCCCTGGATTCGCACTGAGCAATCTGCCCACATCACACCTTGATGACTTCAGAATATTGTCTACGTTCCAGCAATTTATAGCTTTCTAGGATCTCCCTCTGGTTTCATACCCGTTTTCCCCCGAAATTGTAAATTGCTAGAGAAACAAATAATTTGGCATGCCTTTCTGATCTAGCATTGATATATAACTACTAATAAATAAATACAACATGGCAAGTAGCATTATTGGATAATGTTTAAAATGCTCATGATTGCATCCGGTTGTTCCAAAACTTCCATGCAGCATTTAAATAGTTTTAGAATGAACACAAATTTGTTTTATGAGAAAGTGCCATTTAGCAAAAATATATGTACCTTTCTCGTTCCAGTCATTGCAGGAGGCGGCGGAAAGAAAAAAAGAAAGAGGAGCCCGTTGATACCTTAAACAGAGATGATGGTACCGTTGAGGATAATATCGAGGGCCTAGTGGCACCCAGGCAAGTTCAAGTATTTGAGTTCACAGTCAAATATTACACTCTTTGTTAAGAGTAAAAGGGATCAACTCATTGCATTCACTTGCTGTCTCCTTGGCGTGTATGCATGTTTTGTGTATGTATGTTTTATGTGCCTAGCAAGAAGCTACCAGCGGAGTGCTCTACAGGATGAAACATTTTAGTGAAGACACCTATGATTTCAAGAGAGGTAGGAAGTGGAGGTTTTGTGTGCCTCCTATCAGACCGGTGATGCGGCGGATTGAGGTACATCTATGTACGGTCATTATAGTTATAATGATTGTACTAGATATTTCCAGTGGTAAGGTAATTTGCAAAGAAATGGAGTATGATTTTCCTTTTTTCTGTATGGAACAGGGTAGGATTCTCCACCAAATGCAGTTCACTGTGCAGAATTACTTTGCACTGCCAATTTGATATGTGCAGCTCCATGTTGTTTTATTTATTGTGTTCCTAGGCCTTGGCCCTAGCCACAGGGGCAGCAGGGTGCTAACCTGCCGAATCGTACTACTTGGTCCAACTTACACCCGCCCCATTGTCCTCTGTTAATGAATACACAGAGTCTTTGATCATAAATAACCGATTGCAAATTATTGAGTCCAATCGGACCGAAAAATCACTTGAAAAGACCATAAATTTAATTTGAGCGTACAGCCATGCATCCCTTCTAAGAACCATGAAGGCCATAAATCACTGGAAAGCATTGTGATTCATTGTCACTGCTCACTGACAGGACTTCAGTTGTCACTCAACATTTGACTGCACACAGGATGTGAAGCTCCTATGGGTTGAGTGCATTAGTTTGTAGGCGTCCGTTGCTACCGATGTTTGACCTCCTATGCCGTTCAGGCCATGATGTCCCTAGCGTTAGACACCCCAAGTCTCTCAGGCAACCATGTCCTTCCTTAGGCCTTCCAGTCACCTGAGGGTGTTATAAATTTGTGACCAATTTAGGATCCCTTGGTGATATGATCCCTTGATGGGGAAAAAAGCATTTGAGTAAAGTAAATGCGGTTTCCTACTAGGGGTCCTGTGGGAAACGGCTTTAGGGTGGAGTGGATATTCCTGCTCTCTTCTTTACTATACACCTATGGCAGTGGTGAATGGAGTTTTTTCTAGTAGCGTTCTATTGGATAATGGTACTAGGCAGGACTGATCTTTTGCCCAATGCTATTCGCCTTGGCATGCACCCTTCTAACCGCTGTTCTCTTAGGGGATTGTTTTTCTGATATGTTAATTGAATGTTGACCCCCACGCTCCACAGGCTAGTCTAGGAGTAGGGGCACTGGGGTAACATCCCTTGTTCCTGATGGGTAAGGCAGATGGTATCTCTGCCACAATTTCTGGATGTCCTATGAGGTAACTTGTGCTGAGTTCTAGACTCCTATTTAAGGTAATCGATACAGTGTTGTGTTATTCTGCGGTTGCATTGATTTTGATGAAAATATTTCATCAAACCATTGTTGACTATTTGTTTTTCTTTTAGAATGGCTCCCACCAGATTGACAAAGCCAACCTGAAGTAACTTTGTTTTCTTTGTTTGCTTTTTGTTATGTGGCTTTTAAGGAGGGGTGAGGGGACTTTAGGATTCCCTCCCATAACCTGTGTTTTTTTAGTTTTCTTTTCTTTCCAAGACACACTTCCCTGCCTTTCATGCCCCTTATGATACTCTCCCTCACACTTTACTCCAGTTTTAAGAAATCCTTTACTCCCTTTTCTACTTTACTCTGTTCTTATGTACACATTTTGCTATTTTTTTCTTTGACAAGCCCCTTATTTCCGCTCACACTTTATTTCCCTTTCAAGCCTCTTATTCCCATTTAGTTTTACACACCGCTTACTGCCAATTTACTTCGTTTGAAACCTTTACTCCATCTTCAGCTTTACTACTTTTTTACTTATTATCCCATCCCTCTTTGCTTTTTTTATATATCTCTTCCACTTTTGCTTTACTCCCTTTTATACAAACCCATTACACTCATTCCTGCTTTTTTAAATGTCTTAAATTTAAATAAACCAGTAGACAGTTAGAGGCCAACACAGGATTTGAGAGAAAAAAAAACAAGAACAGAAAATGACTTAGGGAGTAAGGCAACAGATAGCATTTGCGCATACTGTTATACACAGATACATACATATATATGTAATCGGATCTTAGACAGTGAGCCCCATAATAACATAAGTGAATAAAGTAGTTACGAACTTGTATTACTGGTGTCACAAAATTCTGTTAGAGCCCCCAGATGTTGTCCCCCAGACTTCGTTTCCCTGGCCCTTTGAGAGCATACAAGTTAGTTTCAATATGGCAGATGGCAAATTGCCTTCCTCTCCACATCTCAAAAGTGGGAGGTGCTTCCTGGCACCAAAGCGAGGCTATACATAATCTTGCAACTGCAGCAGCAATATATACTGGTATCCATACCATGTGCAGCTGCTCCATCCTCTACAACCCCCAGCAACATAACTATTGGAGTTATCTCAATGTGTGCCCCTGTGACTTCAGTTATTAAGATCTCCATCCTGTTTATCAACATTTTTCAATCGGGGCATGTAGCGAACATATGGACTATATCCGCCTGTTCCACCCCCCCCCCCCTTTCCCCCCACACACATCGAGTACATTTATCCTCATTTAGTCCTCCCCAGCGCGCAATTTTAGACGCTATATAGTATAAATTAAACAAGTTTATCGGCTAAAAGAATAGATTCATTTAGAATATTACCCTCTACCAGCAATCTATTATTCCATTTCGCATTCTGTGCCTCAACCTCATCCTTTTGCAGATCAATGAATGCCTGGTATATACTCCAATTTTTCCCTGATCCTTCACCATTTTTAAAAGCTTACTTTTCTCAGCTAGACAACATGCATCACTCCATTTGCATAGAAAGTCCAGAATCTGTAAGTATTTAAAAAAATCTGATTTGGGAAGATCATAGTTAGCTACCAATAAGGTATATGTCTTAACACCAGTACTATCTACCAGCTGGCCCAGGGTTGTAATTCCTTTCCTTCTCCATCTATTCACAATGCCATCGGAAAAAGTAGCTGGAAGTAGAGCTGCAGCATACGTGGGGGTCTAATAATTAATCCTGCCTATATTCCGCTGTCTCCTTATTTGAAGGCAAGTATTACTGGCAGCCTGAAGCACCTTGAAACAAGTCTTTTTATAGTAACTGGGCTCAAGAATTTTAAAGAAAGTTCGCTCCACCCTTGAGCCTAATAATAACTGAAATATATGAGGCACATCCCCTACACTTTCATCATTCGTCCCAACCAACAAAATTCCAATATGCTGTAATAAACATGGCCATTAAAAAACTGGGAGTTAGGGACTGCACATCCACCTCTCTTACGTGGAAGGGTCATACATTTCCATGCTCGCCGGCGCTTCCCCTGTGCCCATAAAAAGCTATTGCAGATAGATTGTAATCTTTGCATTTGTTTCCTTGTAATCTCAAGTGGAACTGCCCTAAAAAAATAGAGAATCTTTGGAGAACATTCATCTTGAGAACATTGCATCTTCCCAGCATCGATAAATGAAGACTTTCCATCCTGTCCAGATCTTTTTTTAATCTTGCTGAGAAGAGTTTCCCAGTTGGACTTAACCACTGAGTCCAAGAATGCGTTCAGGCAGATCCCCAGATATGATGCCTCTTTCATAACTCTCGAATCATTAAATTGAGTTTGATCAATGCAGATTACTTGTGTTCTTGCTAGATTTAATTTGTACCCTGAGCTCCTCCCAAATATTGCAGCCAGTTGTTCAGTCTGTACAAGTGTGGTAGCCGGGTCCAGTGAAACTATTGCCTTATCATCTGCGTATGCAAAAATATCAACCCGTTCTGGCCTGGGACCTGATGGTTGTTCATTCAGTCTTTTTTTCCAATAGGTTCAGGAACGGGTTGATATATAGTGCAAATAGCAGAGGGAAGCAATGGCATCCTTGTCGGGTTCCTCTTGAAATCCTTACAGGGTTTGACTCTAGCCCTAGTGCACATATTCACGCCTTTGGAGATCTATACATCGTCTTAATTGCCTGGATAAACCCAGCACCAACTCCGCGCCCCCTCAGTGTGACCCACAAAATTTCCAGGAGACAAGTTCGAAAGCCTTTTCTGCGTCTAATAATATCATCCCACATGGCCTTTTGCATGTGTTAGCAATGTTGTTACTCTGCTTATGTGGTTGACCGTGCCTCTACCTGGTATAAACCTGTGTTGGTGTACCGAGACTAATGGCGCAATAACCCGAGATAGCCGTGCCGCTAATATTTTCGCGTAAATTTAGCTTTCGCAGTTTATAAGTGATATCGGCCTAAATGACCCTGGCAGTGTGGGAGGTTTGTCTTTTTTTTAAGAACACAATGATACTAGCTTCATCCCAGGATGCCGGGGGAGCCCCTTTATGTGCCTCTCGAAAAACCGCGAGCATATCTGCCTGGATTTCTGGTAGCAACAGTTTGTATACTTCTAATAGCAGTCTATCGGGGCATGCAGCTTTCCCCACAGCCAATTAGCCCATGGCGTCTATCAATTCCTGCATCGAGATAGGGTCTTCTAGCGTCCTTATCTTCCTCATCCATGATTATCCTATGGGGATCACTGTATAACTCTTTCCCACCATTTGAGGTATCACTGTCCTCCGAATACAGTTTCTCATAGAATGTCCTAAACACTTCTGGAATACCCTCCGGTGTTTCCACTATGTTCCCTGCAGAGTCCTCAATTGCTGCTATAGAGTTCTTAGCCTCCTTGCATCTGATTTTTTTTGCAAGGCATCTACCTGTTGTCTCCCAAAACTCGTAGCACTCTTTCTTAAACGGATGATATTTTTTGGCGACATCTTTGGCCCATTCCTCGTTAATCCTAGCCTTGCCCCATTCCACCTCTGTCTGGGCCTGTATAATAACCGCCTTACCCTGAACTGCCTCTATCAAATTATATTCAGACCGACGTAAATCCTGATATAGCTGCAACTGGTGTTGTCTAAGTTGCTTCTCCACGTGTAGTCCAAAGCTCAGTATTTCCCCCCGGAGTCCTGCTTTCATTGCGTCCCAGACTATATCAATCTTAGTAGAATCTCGATTCATGGCCAGAAATTGTCACCCATTTACGAATATGACCAGTAAACGCCTCATTCACTAGTAATTTCCTATCAAAAGAAAATACACTTCTAGGTCACATTAGGCCATGCATTGCAAATCTTAGCACCACTGGACTGTGATCCGATGTTATACGACTAGAAATTCATATTTGTGCATCTTTTAAGAAAGTTTTAGTTATAAAAAATGTAATCTAACCTGGTGAATTTTTGATGAGGGCACGAGTAATGCGTATACCCAGGTTCAAGATGTTTTAATCTGGGCCATACATGTTGTAGCAGAGCTTTGTATACCTCGGGTTTCTTACCCACATACTTATATCCCCCTGGTCCCTTAGTAACTTCCCCTAATTTTATTTATTTATGTAATTTGTATAGCGCTACAGCTACCCACCAAGGGGTTTCCCGGCGCTAGTAATTCAGAAATGCGTATTTTGCCAGTCAATATCAGATGTTAAAAAGCCACGTTTTTAATGCTTTCCTAAACTTCACATGGCTGACTTCCGAACGTAAGGAATGAGGCATCTTGTTCCAGAGGGATGGGCCTAAGAAGGCAAAGGATCTTCCCCCCCATCCGTGATAATTTGATTTTGGGAATAATGAAATTATTAGCGGTTGCTGATCTAAGGACTTGAATATTAAAGTCCCCAGTTAATATTAAAGTGGTTGCCCAGTTAGCTAGTTCTGTATTTAAATATTCAATGACTTGGTTCTCATCATGATTAGAGACAATATACAGAGCATATTGTACATTTCCTATTGGCTATGATGCATTCAATCATGGCCCATCGCCCGTATTTGTCTGCAGAAGTTTTTGTTTTTTAAAAGACACTTTTGAGCCAGTATAGCTACCCCTCGAGTGGTAGTCCCTTGTAGTGCAGACCAGTACATCACATCCAAGCGCTTTCAAATAATTCTGTTTGTTCCAAGGAACATGGGTCTCCTGGATACAAACAACATCAGGTGATATATTTCTTATTTCACAAGCTACTCTTTGATGTTTCCCCCTATCAATAAGTCCCCGCACAGTAAATGTACACGCATTTAAACCTGCCATCTATCCTGGTTGTTACAGTAGATAGTATTTCCTGTCTGTCTTGACTTCATCCTTCTTGCTTTCATAAGTTCTGCAATAACTACTGGCTTTTTTTGTGATTTTTTTACCCCCCCCTCGACCTCCCCCTTTGGTAGTCACCCTCCTCCCTGAACTGCAGCCACCTCCCTCCTCCCCTATCTTGCCTCCCCTACTAGTGGAGGCCCCCCTTCCCCAGCAAGGAGGCTAATAGACCCAGTGGTCTACAGTGATGGCGAGCCTCGTAACCGCCCCTGCCCCTCCAGTGTATACTACCCTTGTCTCACCCATAAGTAACACAAACTAAGAAAACATTTTACACACGTAAAATAATTCCCCCCCCCCCCTTCGGCAAACAGATCAATACACGTCTCACACTCTATTTATCTTAGAAAGACAGTACGAGCGAATCAGAAACTATTATTACTTCTGCTCCTGGAGTCCCCCCCACCCTTGCATATTGTGACCCTAGTGCTTTATCTCTTGTAGATATTCTTTCGCCTTTACCTCAGAGGAGAAGAACCTCGTTTTCTCTTTATATATAGTCTTCAATTTAGCGGGATCTAAAATAAATGCTTGAGCCCCCTTCTCTTGAAACGGCGTGTAGGAAGGTGGATACCTGACTATGGTTACCCCAGATTTTTTGCCTTGTGTTTAGCTGGTTTTCGACTTAGTTGGCCTGGGATCCTGCTAATCAGGGCCCCAGGCTATCTGCTCTCTTTAAATGGACTCCATGTACTATAGGTACATCACCAATTTGGTACTGGACACCTTGTCAGCCCCTGTACCATGCACTATAGGTGCTCAGGGCATAGGTGCATCCAAGGCCTACCAGGGGCTGCCGCATATCTTTTGCCACCCCTGGCTGGTACTTAAATCGACACAACTGGCTGTTCACAGAGCTGGGACAAGGTGGTGTAATCACCCCTTGCTTAGATATAGTATACCTATATCTAAACCTATATCTGGACACATATATGCCTATCAGTCACTCCTATGGCAGGCCTTAACAATCCTGGAGGCAGAGTGCTTGGTTTTATGTGAGATGGTGCTCTAGCATGAGCTGAGCCTGTCTGCAGTGTTCGGAACCATTTCCTTACTGCTGTTCCCGTGATACTGCCATACCATATACTCTTAAGTGCATTATAATCCTCGCGGTTAATGCTAACTTTGGTTTGGCTTTATCAAAACATGTCGTG
The DNA here is from genome assembly GCF_964261635.1 of Lissotriton helveticus. Classification (NCBI taxonomy): domain Eukaryota; kingdom Metazoa; phylum Chordata; class Amphibia; order Caudata; family Salamandridae; genus Lissotriton; species Lissotriton helveticus. The sequence goes on along the minus strand of NC_136059.1, from coordinate 1,308,848,489 downwards.
TTTGGTGTCATACATTTTGGAATACTACCCCCTTGCCAGTTCTGGCGACGGGGGTAGCATTCCACCCTTCTAGAGGGAGAAGACATGTTACTTACTGCAAATGCGGTTAATCCTAACCAGAGCCCCAGCATCACAAAATGGATGCTGCTGCCACAGACACAGGTCTGCCCTCCTGCTGCTGACCGAAAGTCGACAGAGGAGGCTTGATCAAAGGATCTCCTGTCACAGGGAGGTGTCACACCACCCCAGACAGGAGATAGTGAATTGTAGCAGGGAGGGTTGAATGAAACTAGACACTGCCTGGGGCACACAAGGTGTCACTGGGCAGATTCCAGTCAAACCGGTTCTGGGGCACTCCAGCCCCAGTCTTGGCGGCAAACTGGACAAAGGAAAGGGGTGTAACCACCCCCTTCCTGGGTCCCACCCATAGGAGGGACCTAGCAGGTAATCCAGCCCCCAGATTTGGAATATAGGTGGGAGCAGTGCCAATGCACATCAGATTATCCTGACTGAAACTTATGAAACGAAACTCTGGACCCTTCGACATCCTACTCGACGTAGAAGACTGAAGAATCTCCCTTGTGGTCAAGGAGTGACCACCCTGTGCAAACAGGCACCATCCAGCACCTCGACGTTTGCTTTGTTGCAGTTCCCGCCGGAACTCGAGCGACAGAGATTGACAAGAGCCAGCTTTCCTGACTTCCAACAGCCCGATCCACAGTCCATGCAGAGCTGGGACCCGTGGAGGCGACCTGAAGCGTGGGAGCGGCCATCTTGAAGTAACTACGAAGCGCTGACCATGCAGCACCCGAGGCTCCCTCGAAGCTGTGCATTGTAGCGTGAGAAGCTCCAGCCCGAGCAGATTTTGCACCGAAGCTCACCCCTCTACACTCGACGAGTGCTGCGTGGGGCCCTTCTGCATTTTCCTGCTCGACGCGTTGGTCCGGTCACTTGCCTGTTGGCTAGTGGCCCCTGAACCGACGAACCTTTGAATTTACACCACTGGTCTGGTTGCTCCAGACGGATGTATGACGTTACAACGCACACTTTTACAACGCATACCTTTACAACGCATTTTTTACACCGCAAAATCCATTACAACGCATACCATTACAACGCATACTACATTTACAACGCATACTACATTTACAACGCATACTACATTTACAACGCATACCATTACAACGCATTACATGACATTGCATATAAGGTAAGTGTTTGATAGTGTAGGGGTTAAAATTACTATTCTAACTCCAGGGGGTGCAACAGTAGGGAAAGTGTTGGATAGTGTAGGGGTTAAAATTACTATTCTAACTCCAGGGGGTGCAACAGTAGGGTAAGTGTTGAATGGTAAGATTTGCATTGTAATGGTATGCGTTGTAATGACTGCGTTGTAATGACTGCGTTGTAATGGTATGCGTTGTAGTAGTGTGCGTTGTAGTGTCGTGCGTTGTAATGACTGCGTTGTAAATGCATGCGTTGTAATAGATTTTGCGTTGTAAAAGTTTCGTTGTAATGGTAGTGCGTTGTAAAAGTTGCGTTGTAAAGGTTGTTTCCCCTCCAGACTGGCCCTCACTCCCCTGAAAAGGAGCACCCGCTCTGACCTTGCTGGTCCGAGTGCAACACCTTCTTCGAATCCTGCGTGGGTTGCCCTTGCCAAGGCTTGTTGACTCCGATCCAGAAGCCGACACCGCCGACAGCGAGAGCCTTCGTGGGACATCTCGTGATCCACTCCAGGACATCCTCGGTGCCCCAGAGTCCACGTGGCAGTGCAGACAAGGCACCCGCCATCCACCTGATTGCGCCCGACATCGCCTGGTTCCTTCCTGGTCACTGGCTAGTGACCCAGACTCTGTCCCTTCTGCTTTCAGGTACCCTTCAACTTCGATCCACCCTTGGATCGCACCGGACACTTCTCTTCTGGACGCCTGCAGCATCTTCATCCTCAGGCACCATCGAACTGCGTGACGAAACCCGACACAGGTTGGCACCTGTGCACCCGGGCCCTGTGGGTGAGGTAACTTACTAGCGCCGGCGTTCCCACACTGGTACACACCTCTAGTGCCTAAGTCTAAAGTTTGGTAGTCCTAGTCCAGTCGGAAGACTCCTTTTGCAATAACATTGTAACTTTTACGCACCATTGATTTTACATTGGTGAAAGCCGTGCTTCCCGCACTGCACCCGAATCCCGCGGGCTACTCCCGTCCTAACTGCTGTTAGTCCAGTGTAGTCCCAGCGATTCACAAGGCCCTAGGCCTTATCCCCGATCGATTAGTGATTGTTATACCACTTTACTGATATATGGTTTGAGTGGCCACCGGCCTCATCCAAAACGTGCAACTTGCTTATGTTATACTGTGCTTTTATTTAAACGCTTGTGCTTCATTGCTCATAAGTAGTAGTGGGGATTATTCTGAGAATAAATACATATATTTTTAATAATATATAACTTGTGTGGTGTCCTTTCATTTGGTATTACAGGATTGCATATGGTAAAACAACTGGCTTCACATGTCCTCATGAGTTAAGCCTTTAAGGCTGCTTAGTCCATGCTACCCCTAGGATAGCATGTCTATAAGGTTGACTTACAACCACCACCATAAGGGATTGTTTGGACTGATACAGGGTGCCCACAGAACTGTGGACATCATACATCAGGCCAACTTCTCACACGGTGCAATTAGCTGTCGGAGTTGCCATCGTTTTTCCACAGTGGTGGGGCAAAAATCAAGGCTAACAAAGAATTCTACTCCCCCCGCTTTGCAGTGTCTATCCAGCCTGGCTAAATCATATATTGCCTGCCTAGAGAGGAAGTTAGATAGACATATTAGTATAGCCCTTGGCCTTGTATTAGCTTGATTTTGTTTTGCTTGAAAGGGGAATATATGGTCTCGTATCTCGATGTCCCATGACCATTGCACTAATTCCGGAAAAGCCTCGGTGAAATTTGCGGGGGTCCCCTCAACCCCTTCGGGTACACCCAAAATTCTTAAATTGTTCCGCCTTAGGCGATTTTCCATATCCTCGCTCTTCCAAGCTAAATCGTCTCAATGTGATGTTAGCGCCTCAGTTGTCGTTTTCTGTGCTATCATCTCGTCCTCTAGGGTGGAGATTCAAGTCTATGCTTCCGTTATCCTATCTCAAACTTCTATATAAGTGTCAGTGAAATATCTCCTGATTGTCCTATTATGTTCTGTTGATCCTATCTGCCCACAGATGGCTCATTATTATTTCCGCTCCCAGCCTTTCCTGAAGAATACTGCCCTGAAGCTGGTTGTCGATCAATCCGCTCTGATGCATGTGAACCATGTTTCTTGCATATTGTCCCAGTACTGGATACTCTATCGTTTCTCCCCGGGGTCTCCTCCTCTTGGTATACACTACTGGTCTCACTCCAGGGTCCATTTGTTAGATTAAAAGGGTTCTCAGATATTTGCAAAGATTCATCCCCAGATGACCTGGAATGATCCGATAATGAGGAAAAAGGCCCCTCTGCGTCTGCCTCCAGCATATTAACCATCTCACTGCCTAATACATCCTTAGAGCCATTTTTCTTCTCTGGGGATAACCTGCCGCCGGACCCGGCCGCTACTTCTGTTTCCACATTACCTGATGTTTCCAGGCCCCCCAATACTGCCGGAGCCCCTTGATTTGTGCTCTCCCTACTGCTATACCAACAGAGTGCCCCACGGAGGAGCCCCCCCCCCCTGCATGCTTCCAATGTCTCGATCAGGCTATGCTCTAGAGCAAGAGCCTCCACCTCACTCCCCTTAAAAGGATTCTCGACCATCTTGGCTCCCTCTGCCTCCTCAGCAGGGTCTTGACCCTGCTTGCTACCTCTTCTTCCGACCTTCGGTGTTACCAGCCGGGCTGCTACTATGATCTGCGGCAGCCGCTCCACCTCGTTGTTTGCTTTGGTCATTTTCCGGGAGCTTGCTGAGCAGCGCCGCATCCCCTCCTTCCCGTTCTGGCGTTCTCCGGTGGCATCTCAGCTGGCTTCCCTGCCAGGTCAGCAGTCAAATTATCGGCCCACACGTGTAGCGCCGGGACCCGCCAGAAGATTCCACAAATACCACGGAGCCAGAGCAGTCGCCGAGAGCCAACCTCCGGGTGATGCCTCCAGGTAAGGAAGGTCCACAGCATTCCAGGACTTGAATATCCGTTGGAAGCCTCTCACCATCTTTCACTCACTACAGGAATCGCTTTTCATATGCCATATGCCACTCTGTCTTACAACCGGGAGAAACACGGAGGGCAGGTTTACAAGTGCTCACTCGGCTGAGTGGCCAGCTGTCATCTTGCCCCCCCTCCACCCCCCCCACTCATTCCTGCCTTTGTTCTTTTTTTTCAAACCTTTTACTCCCACCATACTCACATTTTATTTTTACAAACCCTTTAGTACCCCTTCCTCTTAATTCCTTTTTACAGCCCCTTACTCCCACTTGTGTTACTGACTGGACATACTTGGCGTGGTATTCCCCCAGACATTTTGTCTTCACTTGCTTGCTGTGCTGGAATTGTTTTGTTGATATTAGGACTCTGCGCACTTTACCCCTGCTAACCGGCACTAAAGTGCTTATGCGCTCTCCTTCAGGCATCGTAAAATTGTACTACAGCCACTTGGCACATTTAGTTTACTTGTAAGCTCCTTGTAAATGGTACTAGAAGTACCCAGGGCCTGTAAATTAAATGCTACAAGAGAGCAGCAGCGTTCATTGTGTTACCTATAAAAGCAGCATTGTAAAACCTGTCTCAGGCCTGTCACTGCAGCCTGTAGTGCAGATTTGAACAATTTCAACTGGTGAAATAAACCTTTTGCCAGGCTTAAACCTTCCTTTATAATTCTGATAAGGCACCCCTATGATAGTCCTAAAAACTCATAGGGCAGGGTGCATTGTATTTAAAAAGTAGGACATGTGTACTTAACTGCAGATTTTCACTGCCAGGACTTGTAAAAGTTATCACTGTTGCAAGGCCTATCTCTCCCATTGACTAACACTGGGCTACCTTAGTACATTTAATAAGCGTTAATATCAGATTGGGAGCAGATAGCTGCATACTGTTTACACTCAAATGAATTGTAATTTAAAATCCTCCTTAATGATAAAGATGGATTTAAAGTTACAATTCTGAAAATGACACTTGTGGAAAGTTGGCATTGTCTTGTCCCAACCATGTGTGCCTTTCTGCCAGTGTCATGGGTCGCTTGATTGGGAATGGCTCTGCGTTTGGGGATTTGTGTTGCTTTCACACAGTAGGTCAAAGGAGGCTTAGGTGTGGACATGATGGGCCCTCCTGACGGGATGGCTGGGGAGGGGCTTTACCTAGCCCCACTTATACTTCAAAGGGCTGTACCTACAGCAAATACAAAGGAATGAGACACCTAACCTGCCCTGCCTTTTGCCACACCTGACCACTTGGACCTTGACCAGGGAAAGGAGAGGGATTTTCTGGAACCAGTTTTGGGGGCAGGACAGGGAGTCGCCACACACAGTGGCAGGCACCATGTATTAATATAGGACCTCCAAAGTCGGAACACTCCTGGCCCTGTGGAAAATTCTGAAAAAAGGACTGCCCTTCTTCCAGAAAGACAGCCCAGCTGTTTGAAGGACTGCCTGTTTACTAATGAAGGAAGATTGGCCCTGCTTGCCTTGATGTCATGCTGCCCAGATTGAGTGCAAGGGTCAGTTGGCTGACCTCCTGTGTGAGCTACATGGACCCAACAAACTTGCAGAGTCCTCCCTGCAACTGCCCGGCTGGCCGGCTAAAAATGGCCCTGCAAGCCCTCCATTGGAGTGAGTCGTGGTGCCCAGAGGTGACCCCCAGGTCCTGGCCCACTGGTTGGCATCACTGAGAGCATCTCCACATGAAAAAGGTGAAATCCTGAAGTTTGGGCTACTTGCGTATGGACAGTTGGTGCCAGCACTCTGCCATCCGTGATGACCCCCAATTCAAAGCTTTGGCCAGACCTCCTCTTTGCTTCGATAGAGACCATCTGCGATGATTAACCAACCTTAGGCTGCAATGAGGACGAGCTCTTCGCGCTGAAGCAATGACCAGCCAAAAGCCTCCCCTCAGCCCCCTCCCACGAGAACGGAACTCTTTGCGCCAGGGCTTGCGATGGTAACTGTTTAGAGAGACTAACCTGGTCCCTGTACCGGCTAGCACTCCACCACGGTTGGCCTGAACTTAGGTCTTTCCCCTGGTCCAGTGCTATAAAAAGAAATATTTGAAATTAAATAGCTCCAGGTCTACTGATTGTATTTTTGTCATTCACGTATCACTTTATTTATTTAAATGTACTCTATCTTTCTAAATTGTTTGGGATATTTTTATGTTTTCACTTTTTCTGTTTGATGTATAAATACTTTACATGTTGCCTCTAAGTATGGCTGCTTTTGTGCCAAGCTTCCAGAGGGTTAAGCATAGTTTAATTTAGTTGCTTTTGTGGTTCTTCCTGACAAGGACTGTGGTTGTTGCCTGAGTGGGGTGTCTACCCCCCCTCAACCAATAACCCAATTTCTTATACTTAACCTTCTGCTTTTTTACAAACTCCTTATTCAACTTTACTCCCGTTTCAAACCTCCTTACTCTCACTTAAGCTTTACTCCAGTCTTTTAAACAACCCTTTTTTCAAACACCCTTACTTCCTCTCCCACTTTTGTTTTTACAGCTGTGTGTAATTTTGATAGAAATCAAACCAGAAGAAAATGGCTGTGACACATTTATTCAGAGCCATTGCTGACAAATTACTCTTTTAGAATATGTTTCACAAAGTTGAGAAAATTCAGCTGAATGGGTTTCTAAAAGAAACTTGTTTCTTCATGTTTGATTTTCTTTGTGTGGCTTTTAAGTGGTAGAGCTTCCCTCTATAGCCCCTTTTTCTATTTTTTTGTCCTTCAAACCCTCTTCCTTGCTTTTGATACTGCTAGCGATACTCTCCCTTACATTTTACTACATTTTTTTTGCAAACCCTTTCCTCCTATCCAATTTTCTGCCAATTCTTTTTTTACAAACCCCTGTACTCCTACTGATGTCCTCTTTTTACATAGCCCTAATGTCCTTCCTGCTTAACTCAATTTTCACAACCCCCTAACTGTCTTTTCCACTTTATTTCCTTTTTCATACCCTTTAGTACCCCTCTTGCTTCACTTTTCTTTTTTACGAACCCTTTAATCCCATTCAAAGTTTACTCTTTTGCATACCCATTTAGCCCCTTCCCACTTTACTCCCCTATTTTTTTTTTTTACAAGTCCCTTATTTCCTCTCCCATTGTACTTCCTTTTGTAACGAATCCCATCCTGTATATCTCATTGTCCCTTCTTACCTCTGTATCATGCATCCTTTAAAATATGTCTACCTTTTCCATGGAAACGTTCTATTTTCGTTCAAAAGGTGTTTTGTGGGGTTTTCTTTCCTCTAGAATGAAGTTTCGTCAGCCTATTTTTCCGAATAACTTAAACATGACAGCTTACCATTCTGGGGGCATTGCTTTACCTTATGTTCACACTCTTACTTGTCAACACGCTTCATTGTAATTAACGGCTGAACCTGCTTCCCTAAACTGTTTAACATGGTCTTGGACTGCCGGCCACCTCCCCCCTTAACACACTGACTGAATTACCCAACTCAACCAGTCAACACATGGGGGTCTTTGGAAGTCAAGGGGGGGTACAGGCCCCCCCCCTGGCCGTATTTATTAAAATATAAAAACAAATCAAAAATTTTAATCAAATAAACATTTCTGACAATTATTAAAATGCACACTTTTCAGAAGATTAGATTGACATCCGTTTCGACATGGTATGATGGGCTAACCTTAACAAATAGCTAGTACAGCGTGTTTCCTAACGTAATCTAATCATCCTGAAAATTAAACTGCATTCTAATATTTTTTAATAAAGTCCTACGGCAAGGTCGCCAACCGGTGTCAGATCCTTTTACAGCTGCGCTCTCACGTTGAAGATGCGCATGCGCAACCCAGGGCACGTTACACCCACGTGCGCTCCCTGAACTCCATTTAACCATAACAGGAGGGCCCAGACACTCGCGCACCTTAGTGACGTCATAGTGTTGTGAGGGGTGGCTACCAGCCTGAGGAAAGCGTAGACTCCCTCCCCCGCACCCTTTAAAACGGGATATCATATCCTGCCCCTGAAGTTCTGAGAGAGACCAATGGCCCCTCCCGCGGGCGGCCCCTTTCGTGAATGGGTCCGCCCCCCCGTAAGGACCTTAAAATGCTGCTCACCGATTAATGACCTTACCGCCAGACACACATAATAAATACGACATTGCTATTCTAAAAGGAAAAAAGGCCTAAGGAGAAAATTGTTAATACACAGCAAAGCACAAAACATATACATATACAGATACTCCTGTAAGCGGGAAAAAAGGCCTAAGGAGAGAATTAGTTAAATATCACGGCACTGCACAAAATATTTACATCTGTTCTACCTTCCAGTAAACGGGAAATTCAAGGCCTACTGGATCAAACCCCCTAACCTATAGTCCGGCACATTGACAAACCTGATTCTTACCATTTGCCAGGCCCCAAGGTCTGCTAACAAGGGATGGAGGGTGGGGAAAATTACATGGCCCCACGGTGGGGCGAGGAGCGAGCCTGGGAGCGCGGGCACAAAGAGGCCGCTTCCCGCGCTCCCCAGGCTTTTAACCCTTTCGCCGCCGCGACCCCGCCCCCTCGCCCCGGAAGCACACAAGTACTTCCGGGGCGAGGGCGCGGGGCAAGCGGCCCCGAAAGGGACGGGGTGTGGGAGGGGCCGGGCCCCGCCATGCTTGCGTGGGGGCCTATTGGCCCCCCCTTGTATCATGGTCTTGGACTGCCGGCCACCTCCCCCCTTAACACACTGACTGAATTACCCAACTCAACCAGTCAACACATGGGGGTCTTTGGAAGTCAAGGGGGGGTACAGGGCCCCCCCCCCTGGCCGTATTTATTAAAATATAAAAACAAATCAAAAATTTTAATCAAATAAACATTTCTGACAATTATTAAAATGCACACTTTTCAGAAGATTAGATTGACATCCGTTTCGACATGGTATGATGGGCTAACCTTAACAAATAGCTAGTACAGCGTGTTTCCTAACGTAATCTAATCATCCTGAAAATTAAACTACATTCTAATATTTTTTAATAAAGTCCTACGGCAAGGTCGCCAACCGGTGTCAGATCCTTTTACAGCTGCGCTCTCACGTTGAAGATGCGCATGCGCAACCCAGGGCACGTTACACCCACGTGCGCTCCCTGAACTCCATTTAACCATAACAGGAGGGCCCAGACACTCGCGCACCTTAGTGACGTCATAGTGTTGTGAGGGGTGGCTACCAGCCTGAGGAAAGCGTAGACTCCCTCCCCCGCACCCTTTAAAACGGGATATCATATCCTGCCCCTGAAGTTCTGAGAGAGACCAATGGCCCCTCCCGCGGGCGGCCCCTTTCGTGAATGGGTCCGCCCCCCCGTAAGGACCTTAAAATGCTGCTCACCGATTAATGACCTTACCGCCACAGGCCAGGTAGTTAACCGACTATCTGCCCCCCCCCCCCCCCCCAACCGCCTACACTGAAAGGTCATAACTTCCTAATCCAAAAACCCCCTACCCCTGCTATTTTGTTCCCCACCCCTATGGCATCCCTGACTCTGTCCACTGGACCCCCCAGCCTGTGAGTAGAGCCTTTAATAAACGTCAACTCCTCATTATCAGCCGACTGTTAATCTACTTGGTCCTGAGATGACCCCTTGTGGGATATTCTGTCAATAATGTGTATGAAATAGTTTCTCCAACCAAGTGTAGATCCTCTTTATCGAGTGATTCTTCACCGAGTGACTCCGTGCACTCGCCTAATTCCCCCCCCCCCTCTTACGTGCAGCCGGGGGAAAACGCAGCCCCCCATGGTGCAATCTGGGTCCTATTCATCGTTACCCCATGTCCTAACATGAACGAGGGTGTGGGGGCACGCCTCTCGAGGGTCCCTGCAGATGGGTGTAGCACGGTTACAACGAATTTTTTACAACGCACTACCATTACATCGCAACTTTTACCACGCAAACCATTACAACGCAATGCGCTGGGGGGCGCTCTAGGATAGGGAATGTATTTAATATACTATCCAACACCTTCCCTGCTATCCACGGGGACTGGAGTTGGAATAGTAAATTAAATAATTCACTATCCAGCGCCTAAAAGCATTATGCGTTGTAATGGACTGCGTGGTAAAAACCGCGTTGTAAAGGCATGCGTGGTAAAAGCATGCGTTGTAGTGACACCAATCCCTGCAGATGCTGTAACCGGGGGTATCCTGGTACTCCCATTCTACTCTTCCCACTGGCCTACTGTACAGTCTGCTAACCATCCACACCTCGCCACTACGCTCTGGAAAGTGTTAAGTGAATGGTACTACATTCACCATGGAAGTCCCCACTTCCTGAACCGGGGAAATGAGGCGTTGCATAGGCCTATCATTCCTGGGGTTGCCGAAGCTAGGAATGCACACCCTTGTGTACTGTCCCATCTCTACCGTTGTCACTTACCATTTGGTGATCTATGCATATCATGCTGACACTGGTGGCCCTGCGTGTACAGGCGCCGTTACTGTAGGTATACCTTTTCCTGTTACGGCAAATACTGCCATTTTGTGAAACCACATCCTGCTACATTACTGCCGCCAGCCCAATATAAGGGCTTACACACCAAAACAATCAACTCTGTGTTGGCACCTCCTGCGTCCTTTGATCGCTCGCCCATCACACTTGCGTTGTTGTTTGCCATCCTCTACCTGACGTCAGCATCCCTTGGGCTGTCCACCTGTAGCAGCTGTTGTGATGCGGAGCACTCCAGATATCCACCATGGACCCGGCCATACATAAATGAAAAAGATAAACACAAACCATTAGTGTTTCTGGCGATAACTGCAGTACATGTGCTAGTCTTACATTGCCATCCCTTGCCACGTTTGAGATACGATTAGCGTCAGATGCATACTCCTAAACACTTCCGACTAAGTGTTGAGCATAGCCTCAGTTTGGGTTCCCTTGTAGCGTGACTGTATTAGTGTTACGAGGAGTGCCCTGTAAAATGGCCTTCATTAACAAACACTACCCAGTGTGCAGTGCAGTGACACAAAGCATGGAGTCCCCAGTGCATACCATAACGCCCTCATGACTCCTTAAGGATGATTAGGATATCAGTTCAAAAGGAACAGTCCGTTTGTATTGGCACCCACCCAATCACAACTTGATGAGATATACGTGTTCTAAGTATCGAACCCCTTGCGCCTGACTGTTGGCTTGGATCGTGGCTGACAGTGGTAACGCGTAATATAACTAAGGGGCAACCATAACCTATATATATTATTCTCATGATCCCAGACTGAGCCTCATTTCCCTAACAAGTTGCAAGTAGCAGGTGGCCCCCCCGCTGCCACACATGATTGTCCAATCAATTCATAGTATACCGCCACCTATTGTAAATCATGATGCAACATTAGTTTCAACAGATCAGGGTTTAATGTGTTACCGTTCATCAACCCATTCTGCCTCCCCCAGTTCAGCCCTGTTCATCTGCAAATCTGTCTGACCCTCCTGCCCATATAAGAGCACCAGCAGTATCAGAGATGGGATTTAGGCATGGTCGCGACCCTCCTCTTTAGATCCACTCTACTATAGTGAGTTTTTTGCGTGCTCTATGTCCTCTGGGGAAATTACCTGAAACTAACAGGTCTACTATGGAATGGCAATTTCCTGGCTGACCTTTGGTATAGCTGACTTACTTGGGCAAAAAACAGGTGGGGAAGAATTAAGTGCCAAATGCTGTTAAGTCGACTCGCACGTGCATATAGGCCTAGGCAAGCACGTACGCAAGTGTAACTTGAATCAGCAAGCCCCCCGGTCACCCCGAACTAGTATTGTCGATTACGTAGACCACTCTGCCATGTTACCGTTGTAAGTAGCGGGCAGATACCCAGGTGAAGTGAAAACACGAAAAAATTCCCGCACCCAGAAAAATTATTATGGGGTTGCGGGATCAGTGCAAGGAGGGTGTTGAGCAGGGATCAGATTGCAGTGCCCGCCCAGCCCTCATGGTCACATTGTCTAACTACCACATCAGTAGCTACCACGACTGTCTTGTTGCTGAGTCATAAAGGAACAGCGAGGGCACAGCAACTGTTATCCTAATGTCACAGCCTTTAAACCCATGTGGGCAGCTTTTCATGTTCCTTGCACTCAACCATTCTGACAAATGATCGTTTGACGTGTTCTTGCCCTACTGTAGGTGTACAATGGGCGGCATCCCTGAGATTAGAATTAACATATTAAATGCATTTAGATACAGTGCCTCTAAATATAACATTTTTTAAAGCGTGTTGGCTATCCTGCCAATCTGTCATGGGTGCAGCCCTCCTGTGCCTACATTGGACATTCCTGATTTTAAGAAAAAGATAAAATTCTTCCCATTTCAGCAGGCAATTTATTATGGCCCTGACCCATCCTTTTGAATAACTTGTGAGCTAACATGGCCCATTGCCATATTGCTATCACCAGTAGCCGGTGGTCCCACCGGGCAACTATGTACTGAACCCTCTTGTTTGTAAACAGGTGTGATAGGATGTGGGATAGTACTTAACCTACCTACACAATTCTACTTAAATTCCCACTGCCTTATTGCCATCCCCAACAGCAGGTGGTCCCCCGGTCTACAGTTCACTGGACCAACTTGCTTGTAAACAGGTGTGATAGGATCTGGGATAGTGCCTTTCCTACCCCACTATTGTACTTAAATGAAAATTCGTGAACATCAGAGGCTGGCAGTTGCTGGTAAATTGAGCCAAGACCCGCAAAGACAGGGGATTGACTCCTGGTCCCGGGCTAGACCTCTGCATCAGGGTCTGCCACTCTAACCATTGAGCCACACTTCTCCACCAAACTGGAGCCAAACGGTACTTGATATACCGTGTAAACATTAATACATCCACTTTGGCCATTCGAAACTGAACTGGACTGATCACGTCACTTCTAGCATGAAAATATGATTCCACTGTGGCTCTTTATACAGAACGGAGTTGGGCCTATCATGTTTCCACCTTAATCCCAAGATATGTGTTTTAACGGCAATTTGAGCATAATTGATGTAAAACGCAGGGACAGGCTCGAATTTATTGTACAGAATACTCTGTCGCCCACGTGCAGTAATACTCTATCCACCAACCCTCAGTTTTATAGAGATAATGTCTGACAAAGGAAGACGCACAATAGCCGCTAACCGATGACCCAGGTCCCGGGGCATAATCAGTAATCCGATACTGACAATTACAATAGAAAGCGTGAGGGAAACGGTCCCGCTGGAAGAGAAACTGCCCTTACAGCTGTATAAGTATCTTGAAATACCTCGAATTACTATGCTCTGGAATAAAACACCCACTCGAATAGTGTACGAGGGCTTTCTACCGGATAGAGCTAGTTAAACCCACAGTGCTTATTTTGTTAAATAGAAACCTTGGGCCTGTGTCCCAGTCAGGCGGCCACAACCGCTCGCCTCACCCATTGCCCCCCCAGCGCTGGGCTTGACATTACTAACACATCACTAACCGAAGGACTTGTAAAATTGTGCCAGGGTGACCTCATCCATTGAGTACACCGCAGCATTACCCAACGTACATCCAACTAGAGTGATTAAACCCAACGACACACTCCACTTGATAACTCATCCTATTTTGTAAGTACTTTGAAATGCACAGCTCCCTCCTTGCTCCAGACACGGGGTAACTGCGCGGAGAAGGCGGGTAGCGTTATCCCTTAAAAACAACCCTCGTCTGTTCACATAAATAAATTCAGATCCTGCAGACAGCGTAGCGCGCGCCAAAACATGCGCATAGAATTGTGGATGAAAACAGGGAATGTGTCTCTCAACGGGGCGTGACCAATGTAATGATTGGTTTAAATTCGCGCAAGCCAGCAGGAAGGTACAACCACCAGTAACCTCATACCTACCAAGGTTTTTTTTGAGTCAGATAACTAAGCAGGAACCATGGATAAGCAGCAACTATGGCTCGTATTTAGCTTTGCAACATTACTCCACTTAAAGCCCTGGTGACCCCACTACGATGTTTCCAAAGAGAAGGGAAAATCCATTTTTTCCGGGGTTCACTTCCCCTATAACGCTCTCTGGGCATAACGTCATTCTTGAACCACTCCACAAGTGAGAAGCCACCTGTGCAAAATTGGAGTCATCTCTTTAGCATCAGTAAATTATGTAATGGGGAAGGGGCCCCCCCTTCTCTTTCCCGCCGCCCCCTCTCCTGTGAACACTGCTAAATGTGAGGGGCCTCGTTGCAATCTGGCGCCACCTCGTGGCGGTGTCGCGCCCCTGCATCGGAAGGGCCGAGCTGCGCATCCTCCAGCACGTGCTGTATAATGGAGTAATTGCTAGTGGGCATGAAGCGTGGCGTATTTGCTTTTACAGAAGAGCGCCTCTGTAGTGTCACAGTAGGCACGGACCAAAACAGACCAAAACAGACCAGAACAGCCGCGTTAAAGGCAACAACAAAATTACTGTAATCTTACTCACACAGAGCCGGCACGGCAGGAGCTGCAGCAGTGCAAGGGGGTAGTCAAACAGAAACCTACACTTGACAAAGAATGTGTAAAAACGGGAGCAGTGCAAGGTTTCTGTACAAGCTTCACAATGTACTGGAAGCAAAACTGGATAGCAGCAGTGCAAGGGAGTAGTCAAATAGAAACATACACATTTGATTAAGAAGGTGTACAAAACGGGAGCAGTGCAAGGTTTCTGTACAAGCTTCACAATGTACTGGAAGCAAAACTGGATAGTCTGAATATCAGCAACCAAGAATCCCAGGCAGAGAAATGAGCCCCGGGGGTGCCAGGGATTACACCCGCCCCCCCCCCCCCCCCCCCCATACCTGCTACGCATGCGCTCTAGTTACCTCCCCTGGGTCCGGTGCCTAAAGAGTGTGACAAATGCAACGAAGGGACCCGATAAAATTAACTTTACCCAGAAAGTCGACTTTGCAGAAAGAAACCTGCAGTCACTGTGAAAGCGATAAAGAGCTACCTTCACCCGACGAGTCACCGAGCTGACTGTACATTTTACTTTTAAAATTGCTAACCCATACATTTTTCGCACAATCTGCACTTGAAAATTATGCCCTTCCCGGGGATTGAACCCGTGATCATAGCATTGGCAGCCTCATGCTGCAAACAACTGAGCCACCCTTACGCCATCCCAGTAAAACTATGCAGGCTCTACCGCATCGTGCCGGTTCGCTCCTTAATTATGGCGGAAATTACACCCCACAGTGCACCATAGCGCGGGATTACTCACACTCTGTCCCCGTCGTCTCGCCTGCCGATCAGCCTGCTCGCCACCTGGAAAACCGTGATGCGCGGCCGCCCGACTCTCCCGCTGCCCCGATGAGCACGCTGGTCCGGTTTTCGGCGTGTCCTTCGGTGCTCTCCCGGTCCGACCTCTTGCAGGGCTACGAATTCACCTCGGCTACGAATTCACCTCGGGATCACGCATCTGCAGAGGAAGAGTAAACAGAAAATTACACGGCCCCACGGTGGGGCGAGGAGCGAGCCTGGGAGCGCGGGCACAAAGAGGCCGCTTCCCGCGCTCCCCAGGCTTTTAACCCTTTCGCCGCCGCGACCCCGCCCCCTCGCCCCGGAAGCACACAAGTACTTCCGGGGCGAGGGCGCGGGGCAAGCGGCCCCGAAAGGGACGGGGTGTGGGAGGGGCCGGGCCCCGCCATGCTTGCGTGGGGGCCTATTGGCCCCCCCTTGTATTTCGGAGAGGCCAACTACGAGAGGCAGTACAGATTACATATCCCTTAGAGTGGTAGAAGTGTCCTTTCTTTTACGTGTGCTCCATTTACAGTGGCATTTGTATAACGTACTATTCACAAGCGTTAGGGTCCAAGTTAGAGGGTGGTCGAATCCTCAGATAGGTGCCTCAAGCAGAATGTTTGCAAATTAGCCTCAAACTGCAAGTTGTTCAAAGGGTACATGAAAAATATAATCCTTAACTGAAGTAATTCATACATCTGATAAGATGGAACATTTCACAGTATCCCTAATTGGTCAGTCTCATCATTAGTTATTATATGTTTTGTATATGTTCTTGGCAATCAAATTGTATGAAAGCATTTTTTTTCAAGAATTTTGACTCTAGAATAAGTAGATTTGTATTGGTTGTTAAAAACATCTACAAGTTTCGAAAGTTTAAGTATCCCACTAGTTTGGTCAGATGGACCCTTCTTAACTTCAAATGATTGTATTGTGCTATGCTGGAATGTTGCGTGATGAAGCGGATATGGGGACAAATAGGTCCGTCTTTTCTCTGGTCATTGCTTTTGAGCAAAAGATATAAACCGTACCAATATGGTGTTCTGGGGGCATTGCGTTACCTCGTGTTCAGGCTCTTTTCTCCATTACAGATAATGAAAAATTCGAAACTTAAAACTCTTTGGGCATTCATTAAGACCTGGCTAGTTATTCAAAACTAAATGTGTGTCCTATGAATTACTGTAAATACTCCCTCGTGGTACAGCTGGTATCTAGGCTGTATTTAGGTTTCTGGACCAAATGTTTGGGCGGTGGTGAGAGTGGTTTAGTTTTCCTAGTTGGTTGGCTGCAGTGTGATTAAAATATTTTGAGGGACTGCATGTTGAGTTTACACTTCCAGAAGCACTTTTTCAGTAAGCTCAATGAGATCATTTTATTATTCAATCTAACATTCTGGGCGATCTATCAGTCATCCTAACCTTTGGCAATGCAGAGCAAAGCATGCACACAGATGGTGAACTTTCTGGTCGTCTCCACCAGAACCCTTGGCACCAGAAATTGTGTCCAGTTGCCTTGGCCTATGAACAGTTCTCATCACCCCAGAGCCCACTCACTGCTCGTGATCGGGTCAAACTCAATCTAAGGCCTTCCGTTCAAACTCATTTTAAGTTATTAATTTTTTATGTTTTGTTCTAGTAACTTTTTTCTAAGGGGGGGGAGTGCAAAAAGTATGCAAACTCATTTGTGAACCGTTTTATGGTCCTCAAACTTATTTACAAATGTAAACCGTTTTCGCACACATTTCTCTGGAGTCTCCAGATCAC
Organism: Lissotriton helveticus; assembly: GCF_964261635.1. Lineage (NCBI taxonomy): Eukaryota > Metazoa > Chordata > Amphibia > Caudata > Salamandridae > Lissotriton > Lissotriton helveticus. Next base: position 1,308,831,348 of record NC_136059.1, on the reverse strand, counting down.
AAAGTGTGGAAGAGCTGTGTGCCCTTCTTAACCCTACTTAGCTGCCTTAGATGGTTTTATTCTACAAGTTCTTGAACCACTGATATTGTGTAATGGCAGCTGGATCAACATTTTCAATTGGATTTCGGCAATTCTAGAAATGCATGTCAGTCAGTTTTGCTTTCGAATTCAAAAACTGCGCTGAAGCCGAACTTTACAAATGTGTAAAAGAATAGCAGTTTGAAGTACCTCCAACACAATTTTAGCAAACTTATAAAAGGTTTGTTAGGAGTAAAATTCTAACGTCATGTTTGTTGTGATTTTTTTTTTTTTGCTGTATCAGATTGAAAAAAATGCATATTGAACTTAAAGTAGGAAATGTTAACTTCAGGGCATCACAAATTCTATTTCGCCCCATCCAATCAGTAAAAAAATGGTATAGAAGAACATGAACTAGACATGTTATGCGTCTGCTAAAGTTTGTGCAGATTTTTCAAATGGTGCAAAGATATTGGCACACCAGAAATGCCGTTTTCTTTTAATATCTCATTCAACAAATCTGTAAAAATTAGAAAGCATGCCTTTGCCCATCGAGTGTATGTCAAATGAAGACTTTAATTTTAATTTGCAAGGGTAGGCATTTATGTCATTGAACCCTTTATCCCCCTTGCCAATTGTACAGGAATTATCAGTAAAACAATGGATCCCATGGTGGAGCTGTTGTCCATGTTGCTTTCTTTTGGCCAAGTCAAACTCCAGCAAGTATTCGAATACTTAAGAATTTCACTGTCTTTCAATAAAAATTACTTAACTAAAAAAGAAAAAGAAAAAAAATTCACTGTCAAATTGTTGGCATGCCTGTAGACCTAAGCTTGTTATACCAACAGTAGTTATGTTGTGTTAGCAGATGTAAGAATCACAGCTTCTTTAGAAAGCCCCCTATGTTGCTGCATGCCATGTTTTGCTTATGCGCGCTGTTAATTTGTCTCGGGTCTTCCCATTGGCACAGCCAAGCTTTTTGACAAACTTGCTGAGTGTTTTAAGAAGCTGTTCCCTACAAAGAAGCGTCTCACTGTCTTTACCGATGATATCTGGGCCTCAAGAGCTCACATGTGCCTTCTAGAAACCTTAGTATTGCAAAGAAGTCTTCTCTCTGGGCTCTGGTGCCAGTGTTTGTGGTGAGAATGGAGGGGCACATTGCTGGTTAGGTGCAAGGAATGATCTATCTTTGGCCAGCGGGCTGTTCCCTTCTCCTGCCCTATAGTCTGGGCTTTTTACTACACCAGAGATCTCCTATGTATGCAAAAACATTTAGTTTCCGTAAAATTTGCTCATAGAGGCAGTTTTGTTGTCAGTTTACCAAATGAACTAGACCCACAGGTGCGAATACTGACCACTAATGAAACACTTTGATGGGGCTGGTACAAAAAAAATGCACATTTCTGCTACATAGTGTTATACCAGGACAATAAAGAGTGCTTTCGCTCCCAGCCTGTAATTTATAACTGACGATTACATTTTCCTGGAAAAAATGGTTTTTGGCTTGAGAGGCATGCTGATGGCAAAAGTAGAAACATCCTAAATCCATTGAAGTATTTCTGCCATTACGCTTTCTGTTTAAACCAGGGTGGGTTAATCTCGGTGGTAATTTGGCTGTCCAATACAATTGTTGTAAAATAAGTTTGGACTTTTTTTCAGCGTATCAATGGTTGATGAAGCTAGTCAGACTGTCTCATTACATAATGAGACAAGAAACCTTACTGCAAGGGGTCAGGAACATTTGGTGGATTAGAAAAAGGTAAGTCCTTGTATGTATTTGGTGGCTGTTTTGTTTGTAACATGTACAGCTGAGTGTATTTAAATAAGATGAATATTTATAGGACTTAGACATGAAGAAAAACCATGGTAATATGCATTTTAAATATAGAAAATTACTATTTAATTGTTCATATTCTGATAGCGCTAATGCAGCTACTGGGTTTGTACTGCACAGGTAACAATGAGGAAAGAGAGAAAAGTACATTTTGAAAGTGTGTAGAACTTACAGGAGGTACCGTGAGGGCTTCTTGGCCCCCAAGGTTCCCCTGGAGCCAAAGGGACTTCATCCACAAACTATCAGTGTGCCAGGAGGCAAATTTGCAGAGTGGTGGAGAAAGGGGGTATGCCTCTGATAACTTCTCAGCAATCCTGCTGTGCGGAACTTACTGGAGGTAACAGGGGGATCTGAAAGAAACAGGTTAGTATTAGATTCCTTACCTTAGAATATCCCCAGGTGTCAGACTGGATCCTGAAATTTTTGCGTAGCAGTACCCTTGCGCGTCGGTAGGCGTCGTCTGCGGCTCTGCGTCCGTCGTCGGCGTCGTGGGCGCCGTTATGACGTCGTCGGAGTACTTAGACGCCGCTTCCGCGCACTGACGTCAGTTCTTCTTTTTTCCGCGCCAGCAGCGCAGATCAGGAAAAAGTGGTACCTTAGTCATTTTTTGACTAAACTTTATACCATTTCTTTTGATTCTTTTTCGAGTCTTCGACTCCGAACGGTGCCGGTAGGGATGCCAGGTTTTAAACCCTGTGAGGACTGCGACCGACTGATGTTGGTCACCGACCCTCACCGCCGGTGTCTACACTGTCTCGGCTTCGATCACGACGACAAGACCTGCCCCGACTGCCGGACCCTGACATCGAAAGCTAGGTGGGAGCAGCCCCGCAAGCGGCTCGAACTTCGGCAGTCTGCCCCGCACCGTGAGAGGCCCCGGTCCGGACGGAGGTCGAGGGACCGGTCGCGGGGTCGGAGCCATCATAGCTCCGGGAGTCGGCATCACTCCTCAGGTTCGTAGTCGTCAGGTAAGCACAAGAAGTCGAAGAGACGTAATCGCTCTTCCGACTCCCTCCGACGCTCACGCGACGCGGCCGGGGGTTCGGGGGACACGGCCTAGGCGGCTCCGTCGGAGTCGCGGGCGTCGCGGCCTGCTCCATACCCTACGGTTCCTGGGCAGCACGCGACGCCGGAGGAGATCGAGCGCTTCCTCGTGACCATGAGGTCCCTCACTCCTCCTGCGGACTCCGCGGCGCCTTCGGGCCAAGGAGACCCGTCTGGGGGCCCTAGCGGGTCGGGGGCTTCGGCCCCAATGCCGGCGGGTGCTTCAGCCCCGACGCCGCTGGCACCTTCGGGCTCGACGCCACAGGGCCCCACTGGATCCGCTTCAGGATCCGGGTCGTCGCCGGTTGACTTGACGACCTCACCGGCGCCGGTACCTCAGATGTCATCTCCGGCGCCATCTTCGGGCGGCGCCGTCCCCGATGCTTCCCTCGATCCGGCGCCGGAGCAGCGCCGCTGGGCGCTGCTCTCGACGTCGATTGGGGAGTTTTACTTCAACAAACTGGCCCCATCCATTGACAACCCTGAATATCAGGAGATGGGTGATGTGGAGTATTGGGAGGGGTCTGAGGAGCCTCTGACCCAGGAGTGTCAGTCCCAGGAGGACTGGACAGGTGAACTTGGGGATGCAGTGGTCTGGACACCTCGCCAGACACTTGTTTTGTCTCGCCTCCCACCGTGGCTACGGAGGAGGGGGCAACCTACAGTGTGGTGTTGACGCGGGCAGCCAAGGCCTTGGGCCTTGAGTTCCCCGTCGCGGCCATGAGGACTAACCTCCTCACTGAGGTCCTTAAACCGCAGTCATGCTCGGCTGAGCCTCTGCTGCCGTTTAACGAGGCCTTGACTGACGTTCTTTTGGGCACTTAGTCCAGGCCCGCTACGGGTTCACCTGTAGATAGGAATGTGGCCAGAGGCCACCGCCCGGCCCCAGGCGACCCATGTTTCCTGTCCACCCACCCCACCCCACCCCACCCCCGAGAGTCTGGTCATCCAGGCCTCAAATTCCCAGACCGCATTCCCGTCGGCCCCGCCGGACAGGGAATCCAAGAGGTATGAGCAGTACGGCAAGAAGGTATTCTTCTCCCTGAGTCTGGGACTGCGGTCTTCCAATACCACATGCCTCTTGGGCCGCTACACCCACTCTCTGTGGGACACGCGGAAGTGCTGCCAGAATGTCCGTTGGAGGTACGGGCGAAACTCGGCCAGGCCCTTGTGGAAGGCCGGGATGCAGCACGGTATTCTATCCCGTGTGGGCTGGATACCACCGACTCACTGGGCAGAGCGATGGCAACTACGGTGGCGATTCGTCGCCACGCCTGGTTGAGGTCCGCCAACTTCTCGGTCTGATGTCCAGAATACTCTCATGGACATGCCGTTTGATGGCCGTCGCATTTTTGGCGACAAGGCAGACCATGCGCTTAAGCGCTGTAAGGACTCAAGGGCTACGGCCAGGTCCTTGGGCCTCTCGGCCCCGCGCCAGCAAATGGGTACCTTTCGCTCCTTTCGTGGCCAAGGAAGGGGCGCCCCCACACGTGCTGCCAGCCATGCGCCGCAAGCTAACATTCAACGCGGTGGCGGCCGTGGAAACCGCCGTGGCGGCGGTGGGGGACAACGGCGAGGTCAGTCCACACCTTCCCCCGCAGCATCCGCCTCAAAACCCTCCTAGTCCGTGCTTTCAGGCCTATGTGATGCCAGTGGGGGGCATGGTTCGCCATCACCTCCTCCACTGGCACACTGTCACATCGGACAGGTGGGTGCTGCAAATCTTTCGAAGGGGCAACTCCCTCCCCTTCGAGGCGACCCCTCCAGCCATGCCACCGCAATACCACCGTGTATCGGGGGATCATTTGCGACTTCTGCAGGAGGAAGTTACGGCCCTCTTGGCCAAGGGGGCCATCGAGCGCGTTCCTGGGCCAGAAGTAGGGTGTGGTTGCTACTCCCACTACTTTCTGGTACCCAAGAAGGGCAAAGGGGGCCTACGCCCTATCTTGGATCTACGGAACGTCAACGGCTTCCTCCGGAAGGAGATGTTCAAAATGCTGACACTGGCTCAGGTTTTAGCTGCCCTGGACCCAGGAGACTGGATGGTAGCGTTGGACTTGCAGGACGCTTATTTCCACACCCTGTCCTGCCGGTCCACCGGCGCTACCTGTGGTTCACGGTTTGCCACGAGCACTTTCAGTTTACCGTGCTCCCCTTCGGCCTTACCAGCGCCCCACGGGTGTTCACGAAGGTGAAGTCACCTCCGATAGCCACGCCTCTAGGAAGTGCCACCAAGCTACACACACTGTGAGAGGGGGTCTTGCCATCTTGGGATTGGGCAGAATAGTGTACTCTGAGAAAGCTGGTTGCCCCACATTGCAGGAAGTCATATTCAGGCAAGAGTGACACTCGACAGTCCATTAGCTAGTAACTGTTGGATCCCTTGAGGGCACTTTCTGGGCATAAATACTGTACCTCTGGCACCCAGTCCACATCTGGACTGGAGAGAGGACTGAAGTACGCCCTGCTGTTCATTAGACCTAGCAAAAGAGGCTGCACTGAAGACTGGAATGTGCCTGTTGCACTTTAAGCTTGGAATGACAGAACTGTACTGCGGTGCCTGGCTTGAGAAAGTCTCCCCGGGCCTCAGACAGAGGAAGCTAATTTAAAGAGTCAGTTGGCTTACTTACTGTTACAGCTCCAGGGTCTCAGTTGCTGAAGAAGCCCACCTTGGCAAATTAGTAGCTGCAATCACTTGATCGCCACTGACAACCAAGTTGCAGCCTGTAGGACAAAGTCCCAATGCTCAAAAGTTGCACCTGAGTCTGCTGGACCTGGGAGAGTTGTCTGAGTGGAGTTTTGCCATACAAGAGGGACACTAGCATTCACTAAAGGGAACCACTGGCTTTGCTGTGACCAGAGTTCAGTGACAACTAGCCCCAAGAGGACTATGGGGGACATTGGCCCCTGTGGCCAAAGTTACCCCACCAGGACTTCGAACTGATGAGTAGCCCCACAAATTTCCCTATTGACCACACAGCACCATCATTGTATTTGGCATACTGTATCCCTGGCTTCCGGACCACTCACTTGAAATCTATTGCCTCGCCTATAGAGTTTGGAACTGGACCTAATACTGCTTTGGTGACAAGGTAACTGTTTTACAAATCCTTACTGGCCCCTTTGCCTGCCTCCCTCCTGCATTTGGTCTCCCAAAATCAGCCAAAGTATCCAAATGAAACGTTACAAACGTTTTGCAAAGTTTCCACTGACCGCAGAGTTTGCCAATGCTTCTTAATCAACTGAGGGAAAAGCAGTGATTCATGTATTACTTTAAAATCTATATCCCTGGAATCCTTCAGTGGATTTTGTTAGTTTCGGTGTCTAAAAATATATAAAAAAAATAGGATCTATGTTTATAAGTTGGTGTTGGATTTCTTTCGCATTGCATGACTATCTTATTTCACAGTTTTGGTACTTCTGACTGCTTTACACATATTCCGTTATTTAAGCCTGGCTGCTCTAAGCCACAGCTACCCATGGTTGAGCTAAAGGTTTTACCAACCTGGCTGAACCCAAAACAGTACTGCGAGTGTATTAAATGATGAGGTTATTTTAAAGCAAGCTCGTTCCTGTCAAAAATGGTTACTTTAATAGATCGCACTACAGGTTTTACACTCCAGCAGTCAGGCACGAATGTTCGGCTTGAAAGCATGTTTTATAGGTCCGTTCTATGGGTGGCACAATATGTGCTGCAGTCCACAAGGGGCATTTAATTTCCATGCCCTGGATACATTTTCCAAACCATATACTACAGATGTATCCCCAAGTTAAATAGGTCAGTCAGGGATACCCTAATTTCCAAAGGCCCTTTACTTCTGGTTAGCAAAGGGATCCAGGGAAAGGTGCGAAATATGGGGTGACCACTCAGAAAAGGCACATTTACTATAGTTTGCATTTATTGTCCTCCGTTCTTGTTGTGCATGATTTTCTATACTACCATGTTAGCTATACATCCTGTTGCTATTGATTTACTTGATTGTCAGTTTTATGTAATGCCCCAGGGCCAAAATTCAATAGTTTAACTTTCCAGGAAAAAAACTAATTTAAAAGGCAGAAAAACTCAAGTAACTGCATTAAACAATGGAACAGTAGAAAGATACCTTTTAAGATTATCTATAGTTCTGTCTTCGCGCGTACTTTTGGTCTTCATGGAAACTAATTTGTGAAGAAAGAAAGCAGCACCAAAAACTTTTGAGAAACGAATATGAACGAAATATGATATAACTGGAATGGTTGTGCTGTAACTCCCTGAAAAGGTAAATTACTGCCATAGAGGGAGAGGTGTGTGCATCGCATTTGGTGATGCAGTGTGTGCAACAAAATTCGTTTTATTTATTTTTATGTTTTCTTACCTTTTAAAGTCCGTAATTCATACATTACTAGCACCCACCCTACCCCTCCCCACGTCACCGCCCGGCCGGTACTCCCACTACCGGCCACGGCTGCCGATGGCCCCCCACCCCTGGCTACCCTTAGGGGTGATAAGTCACACTTTACAAATCTGGAATTATTGTTATTGATGCCTATATATGTTTTGGTATTTATATTAGCTTTGTGTGTCTTTTAGACGTGGGTCTGAATGTTGATCAAAATATTGGTTGAAGTAAAAGAATATCATTGTTGCTGATGGCTTAAATGTGCATTGGAGTGACTGATATAACAAATTCAAGCTTCAAAATGATTTGATATGAATCTGGCATGTATTGCAAAGCTCCCGCACATCAAGCGGATAGAAAAATGTGTCTGTAATAGAAGTTGATAAAGATGGAAGAATTTGAGAAAGAAAATCCACCGGAGCATTTAAGCCATGTATAATCAAACTTCAGCATTAGCTAAGCATAAGGTCTGGGTTTAATGTGCTAATGCGTGTCGCAGGGAACTAGCAGGAGTGAAGGGAAGGATAATGCTGTAATAAACTGCATCGGGGACTACTTTACAAGCACTGTAGTGTAGTGCAAAGGATACTCCCAAACAGCCAATAACATGACATGAGAGACTGATTCTACCGCGCTGAGCCATGACAAGCTTGACAAAGTCTAAAGCCAATGGTCAGGACTTGTTGTAGAAGATCATTGGTTGAATGGGGAGTGCCCAAAGCTAATTCCATGCACTGTCAAAACCATATGAGATGTAAATGATGCCTGCAACCCTATCTAACCAAATATATCTTCTGCTCCCACAGGATATTTTGATGGTGCCTGCCGGCAGGTTCCAGTGCAACTATATATTTTGCTGCTTTTCAAAGGAGAAAGGAGTAATTCCACGAAGAAATATTATACATATTAAAAGAGTTCATATCTACTTGTTTTCTTATTTATAATTATTAATGTTATTCTTACAAAATACTTTTGTGTCGTTTTTTTAAAACCTAAAGTGCAGTGTTTTAGTAATATAAATATCACTGGTGACTACATGAATTCTGCACACTAATATGCACACACAACTCTAAGCTGCTGGAATGTAGTTTTCTTCCACGAAAGAAAAAAAATATTTTTACACAATATGATGTTACCTAAAAGAAAAAATAAAGCTGTTAAAGTAAAATGTGCCAGAATACTTCTTGATGAACCAACTCCAGGTAAAGTAAAAGTTGCCGCCATGCAGAAATATTAAACCCTGCTGACGATTCCCAATAGGCATGGAAATTCCATGACCGCTTTCAGTAGTTACTGAGAAGTAATGGGCAGCAAAAACAATTCAAAATTACTTGTGGACTTAACTATCACTCTGTGGCGTCATTTGCTTTAACATTGTCTGGTTGAGAACATTGAATGAACCACAGTGCTTGCCGAGGTTGCCAGCAGTCCCAAATACAGGAAGAGATTGAGAACACACAGAGGTAAGTATGTTGAAGAAATGGTGCATGTATGGGCACGGAACACAAGTTACTGCACCCTCTCAAGAACATGAAAGGACTAAAAAGATGAAGCACAGTTTTGCTTGAAAGGGGTTGAAAACATGGTAAGATTGCTGTAAAATGCGGACAGCGTGCTCACACCTTTTCAAAAGTCAGCCATTTTAGGAAATCAAATTATTTTAAAAATGTCTTAAGCTAAAATATGATGTGTGTGGCTACAACTTGTGTTATAGGTCCACTGGGCTTCGAGGACATAGAATGTCCTTCATTTAAGTTTTTCAATAAAATGTGAAGCAATAACCTCCATCTTCAGTAAGCCCATCATTGGCCTTCAACTGCACACATGGAGACTTTTCTACGGTTTTGAAGAGATGAGATTAGACAAAGAAGGGCACCTGAGCGCTGTAAAACTATACACTGTAATAGAGTAATCAATATTTCAAGTCCAGATAGAAACATTAAAGCATGAGCATAACAGTTGATCGTGGTACATATGAAGTGGAAAACACATACGGAAATGACCAAATAAGAAACCAGTTTTTGGTCGGATATACACGTTATTGAAGTGATGAGTGAGGGAGTTTGGTGGATGGGGAAGATAACTTGCAGAGTCTCAGAAGAACATCCTGTTGTGGGCTGTCACAAGGGCTGGTATGCATTGAGGATGAGTTTGTTTAGGGTGGGGAAGTAAAATGACAAGGTAACCTCTGAATATGAAAGGGGGATGTGCCTAGAGCAAAAGTGGTATCTACAAATTTTTTTTAACAAAAGAGCAATAGGATGGGTGTTGAGAGGGGCTGAGCATTATACACCTATGTGTAAACAGGACCTTGAAAGTGTGAGAGGGCAGCTCATGAGGTGGCATGGGTGAATCTGCTCCATCGGTTGATATAGGGCTATAGTGTCTGTGGCATGCAATGATCAGAATTTAGGCCTGGGTGTGAAATTCCACTCCACTCACAGAGTTGTTACAACTCTACGCAGCGCGTGGAGTTCCCAAAAACTCCACAGAGCAGAGTTTTTTTCCTCGCTCACCAACTTTTAGTTGGAGAGCACGAGTGAGGAAAAACTTACTCCAGACCACCTTCTGGGGAGATTTCTCAATGTGGGCGGTCGCGTATGGTCGCTACTGCTCACGTTGAGAAACCTTCCATTCATGTTGAGGAAGCTGTCGCTCGAGTAGAACCTCTACTCGAGCGGAAGAAAGAAGCAGCGCAGTCTTGAGCTTCACTTATAGCCGTTTGAAGCTGATTTTACAGCGCAGGACTAATCACCGGTGCTATAAATCGGTGCGAACAGTGCAAGGTAACGCACTCCACATAGCGTGGCAGGGTTTTTGGGTCACTGCCCAGGTTTTGCAATGCGGAACTCTGCCGAAGCCATTCAGACTTATTGAACTTAGGCTAGGCTGTCCTTGAAAGTACCACAAGGACAAGGGTGCATGAAAAGTATTCCAAATTCCTGTGGTCTATGTAGGTGTTAAAGCATGCCCTTTGCTTGTTTGATTAGTAGTTTGGAGATGTGAAGGTCTATAAGTAAGGCAACTTTAGTAGTATTCCTCCCGAAACCAAAACGCTTGAGTGGTTCGAGAATTGGAATTGATGGATGGTGCATGTCAATAGCAAGGTCGACATTTTTAAAGGGCCGATTTAGCACTCTGGACTTCTTGAAGATCATGAGTTTCAGGCGAAGCTGCACCTTTCTCCAAATTGCGCATCTGCACTTGGAGTTCGACTCTGATAAGTATTTTGATGAATTTAGGGACAGCAATTTATACAAGCAATAGGCGATCTTGAAAATGAACGGAGCTTTGATCTGGAGCTGGTCAGATGACCTAGTCCTGTGGTTATATGGTCATATCAGCAGATACCAGAGTCCATTTGGCACCAACGTTCCATGCTGCCTTTGATGGAGCAATGTGACTGTGTTTTCCATCGTTTTATTGTTTGTCATCTGTTGTGCCATTTATGTGCAGATGAGTATTCTTAGCTGATTTGTGAATAGTGAAGCCCTCTTCTGTTGCACCTTTGCCGTAAGGTTTCCTGCAGGTAGTGAACAGCACCGGAAAAAAGGACTGAGTATGGAATCTGGCTGGGGAATACTTTTTTTTATTTTTATGGAATTGCACATTCCTTTCAGAACTAATCACCATTAGGTACTTTTATTGATGATAAAAGTGGACGGTGTGCAGTCATTTGGTATGTTAACCTGAGTTGAAGGAGTAAGGAAATCGGCAGTCAATTTATCTTTATCTTTAATAAGTGTTAAGCCATAAAACCATATATAACTTACATGAGCAAACTGTTTTCGTCCTAAGACATATGCCATGCTAAAAAAACATGAATACGAAGTTTAATATAATCGTTAAATTTAGCCTCAACCATAAACCATATAATTGGAGGCGTTCTAGAAGATATTTTGGACATAATAAAAAAGTTTTACCAACATGCAGCTATAGCTCACTGTTATAGAAACAATCTGTTAAAGGGTTACCAGCTCCGAGGGTTTTTTAATTTGGAGCGCACATCTAATACAATTTAAAACTGCATGACAAATCTCAGTTGAGGATAGTTTTTGTAAAAACCTGCAGTCAGGTGTTGCCTAATCTCTGCCAGGTGAAGTAACGTAACCAGGAAAGAGACTCTTGGACCGTAATATAAAGGACAGAATAGGGTTTAATGACAAATGCTCGGTTTTTTGATGTTATTGCAGCGGCATGGGAGTAATTCATCGGGCCAGGCACATTGAAACAGGAAGGCAACTTTGAAGTGAATCCGGTTCGTAAGAACGGTAAGTGGTTTTTTTTATCGACAGCAAATAAGATTCCACCCATATGGACGTTGATATTTGTACATAAAACCCTACAGGCTTCATTTCTATGCACTCTGTAGTCCCTTGTCCAGGCATGCCTCCAGAAATCGATGCTTCACATTCTCCTTTGCGTCTGTGCCTACACTTTGTGAGTGAGAGAACATTTTGTTTAAACCCAGTTTTCTAATGATGAACAATCTGATGTACCCTTACCCAACCTGCCACTGGATTCTGCCAACATGTAATCCATAAGAGTAGAGGGATTACGTGTAGCTGATCCCCAGTGAACGGTAAGCCCAGCTCCTCATGACCGACAAAGTTGGCAGTATTTTTAGAAACTGTGAGCAGACTGCATGTGAAACCATTTTCTATGCATTGAAGTGCCTCGGCATCTCAATAGCCCCCACCCCATAAATGGCTGCTAAGGTTCATTTTGTCGTGTACAGTGCTATCATCTCCACTAATGGTTTGTTTGAGAATTCGTGCAAAGGAGAACATGGCTTCCAAGTTCCTTCCTATTTGTTGGGATTTCATTAAAATGTGATTTCCACGTTTGGGAGGAACAAAAAATGACCACAAGATTACCGAAATTATTCAACTCTTCAGTATGGAAATTTTGCCAATTTTAAAGTGCTTAGTCTTGGAGCTTAATGGCCCACAGGTCATTGTGTAGGATTTTGACTGATTCACCTTTAGATCCAATCCCTCATAAAGCCGCAAAATGATCCAACAAACCCTGGAGGCCATGTGCTGTGTGAGCGATAAGTACAGCGTCATCTGTATATAAAAGTATGGGCACTCTCCCATCTTTGGCAGGTCCCCTTTTGAGCGTAATAGGTATTCTGTTATACCATTTATATAAATTAGGAAGATAAACTGGGCTAATATACATCCCCGTCTATGCCTCCTATGGACTTTATTTGTGATGTTAATTCCCATGTGGACCGTATTGTATTGCATTTTTCAGATCGTATTGGAAACACTTTAATAAAGTAAGGAGTTCTGGTTCAACCCCTAGCTGTTGCATTATGACCCATAGTTTGTCCCGGTTTACTAAGTCAAAAGTTTGTCCCGGTTTACTAAGTCAAAAGTGCTCAATAGATCAGTGAATGCCAAATGGATGGACCACTTTTTTGCTTTTACATATTTACTGGTGATAAGATGTAGATTTAATACTTGTTCTACTGTGCCTATATCCGGTCTGAAGCCAAAGTGTACTGGTGTTAATATCTTATTCTCTTCTGCCCAAGTCTCTGGACGGGCCATAATCCGTCTCCCCAGGATTTTTGCAATAAAATCAATAAGGGAAATTGGCCTATACATGCTGGTGATAACTTAGCACCCTATTTAAATATAGGAACCAAATTGGCTTTTCTCCAGGACTCGGAAAATATTTCCCTCCACCATGATCTGTAGCACATTTGTTTATACCCGGCCCCATAAATTGATATTTCAATCAATCAATCATATCACTTGTATAGCGCGCTACTCACCCGGGAGGTTCTCAAGGCGCTTGGGGAAAGGGGTCCACTACTGCTCGAACAGCCAGGTCTTGAGTTGTCTCCTGAAGGCGAGATGGTCCTGGGTCAGTCGCAGGTGGATGGGGAGGGTGTTCCATGTTTTGGCCACCAGATAGGAGAAGGATCTTCCTCCGGCGGTGGCTCTTCGTATGCGTGGAACGGCGGCGAGGGCGTGGGTGGTCTATCGTAGCTGGCGGGTGGGAGTGTAGAAGGTCAGGCGGTCGTTGAGGTACTTGGGGCCCAGGTTGTGGAGAGACTTGTGTGCGTGGGTGAGGAGCCTGAACGTGATCCTCTTGTTGACGGGGAGCTAGTGCAGGTCCATCAGGTGGCCGGAGATGTGGCAGCGTCGGGGGATGTCCAGGATGAGTCGGGCGGATGCGTTCTGGATGCATTGGAGTCTTCTCTGTAGCTTGGCTGTGGTTCCGGCGTAGAGGGTGTTTCCGTAGTCCAGTCGGCTGGTGACGAGTGCCTGGGTGACCGTCTTCCTGGTTTCGGTCGGGATCCATCGGAAGATCTTGCGGAGCATGCGTAGGGTGTGAAAGCAAGATGAGGAGACGGCGTTGACTTGTCTGGTCATCGAGAGGGAGGAGTCCAGGATGAAGCCCAGGTTGCGTGCGTGGTCTGTTGGCTTGGGAGCGGTGCCCAGGGCGGGGGGCCACCAGGAGTCGTCCCAGGCGGAGAGTGATGGTCCCAGGGTGAGGACGTCCGTCTTGTCTGAGTTCAGTTTCAGGCGGCTGGTCTTCATCCACTCGGCGACGTCTTTCATCCCTTCGTGTAGGCTGGTTCTGGCGGTGTCGGGGTCCCTGGTGAGGGAGAGGATCAGCTGGGTGTCGTCGGCATAGGAGATGATGTTGAGGTTGTGTTGGCGTGCGATGGCTGCAAGAGGTCTCATGTAGACGTTGAAGAGGGTGGGGCTGAGTGATGATCCTTGTGGTACGCCGCAGATGACTTCGTTGGCCTCGGATCGAAACGGGGGGAGGCGAGCTCTCTGTGTTCTTCCGGCGAGGAACAAGATGATCCACTCTAGTGCCTTCTCTTGGATGCCGATATTGCTGAGGCGTTGGACTAGGGTGCGGTGGCAGACAGTGTCGAACGCTGCAGAGAGGTCCAGGAGGATGAGTGCCGCTGTTTCCCCGTTGTCGAGCAGGGCTCGGATGTCGTCGGTGGCTGCGATCAGGGCGGTCTCGGTGCTGTGGTTGGCTCTGAAACCGGACTGCGAGGGGTCGAGGGATCCGTTTGTCTCGAGGAAGGCGGCCTGCTGTCTGTTGACGATCTTCTCGATGACTTTAGCAGGAAAAGGGAGGAGCGAGATGGGGCGGAAGTTCTTGAGGTCGGTGGGGTCCGCTGTTGGTTTCTTCAGTAGGGCGCTGAGCTCGGCATGCTTCCAGCTCTCCGGGAAGGTGGCGGTGTTGAAGGAGGAGTTGATGATGTCCCGGAGTTGGGGTGCGATTAACTATTTGACTTAAAAAGATCTACTGGGACCCCGTCAGGGCCTGGGGCTTTCCCATGAGCAGACTGGTTGATTGACATGACTACCTCATTTAACTCTATGGACATGCTAATGTGAACTGGCGCTAAGTCTCAAGAAGCATGGCTAGATGGAACTTCGCTTTGCTGTAAATGTAATCAGATGCCTGAAATACTCTGGAGGAGTGGGTCACCCACGCAGTTTGTAGAATTAATGGTGCCGCCTTGAAGAAATCAAACTTCCTTCTCAGGGGTCTAACTGATACTTGGTCCTTTTAAACCAACAAAGAAGAATTCCATAGAAGCTGAAATATAAAAGTACATTTTTATTAACCTTAAATGAGGTGAGACTACGTCACACAGAAGCCTTAGCAACTGAATGAGGCAGTCTGTTAGAATGGTCTTACTTCATGTCTTATATACTCTTTATCCTGCCCCAGGCATGTAAGGGAGTTGTACCAATTACATTCCTAAACAAATGGAAAATCTGGAGGGTCAGCAGGTGAGTAGCCTTTAGGGTTTTAGCAGGCTGTGGGCAAAACATTATAATTACATAGTTCACAAAGGTTAATCTGATTTAGATGGCACTGCAGGGCATAGCATGATTACATGTCAAACAAAGGTTAATCTGATGAGCACAGGTAACGGTGAGGACGATAAACATCTGGGAAACTCCATGTAGCATGGGCTGGTCAATCAGTGTTAGGCCAAAGCATGTACAGAGTGTCCTTGCAGGAATGTAACAGGTCAAAAGTTTGATCTCCAGAGTGTTCGTGATACAGAGACGCAAGGACACAGCACAAAATGGAAGAAAAAAATAGCTGAGTGAATGGCAAGACAATAAACACACTTTTTTCCACAGCCTTAGGAGTATCATGGCCGATGAACAGGCAGCTGATTACCTCCCAGAACTTAGTACTATCCCTTGGTGAGGTGGCAGCTAATAAATCATCCCAGGCTTTATTTCTAATTTTCTTTTTCCTTTCTTCCAAGATATTCTTATATTGGTGCCTGGCATAATTAATATCTGCCACGCAACAGGGGAGGTTTTAAGAGGAGACTTCATCATTTCTGGGCTGCAGAACAGGCAGCATTAAACCAATGATATAGGGGGGCCTCCTGAATTGGCCTTTGAGAAGTTAAACCCTCCGCTATTGACTCATGCGTATAATGTAACAGAACAGATGTGTGGGTTGGGTTTTATGCCAAACAACCAATAATGAACTAAATGCTTTCTTTAGTTATTTTTTGGCGAAACCTCACAGGATCAATATTTCTCCATTTAATTCTCAAACGTTTGTTCTTGGTGAACACTGGTTTACGGCCTTTTACCCTGGTGTTCATCGGAAGTGATATTTTGTGCCGCTCGCAGCCGTTTGCTTGTTGGCTTTTATTGTTATTAACCTCCTGCAACCTGGGACCATTTGTGTGCTTTTACTTTTGCCGACTTGGGCAGAACTTCAGACCGAACGCAAGGGTGCGGGACTGCGAGGACCAGCAGTCAGAGCGCGCTGTCATCCGCCGCAGTTGGGGACTCTTCCCGCCCTCCACCTCTCTGCAGTACTTTATGGCTCGCAGCCGTTTTCTTGTGGGCTTTTATTGTTATTAATCTCTTGCAACCTGGGACCATTTGTGTGCTTTTACTTTTGGTGACTTGGGCAGAACTTTGGACCGAACGCAAGTGTGCGAAACTGCGAGGACCAGCAGTCAGAGCGCGCTGGCATCGGCCGCAGCTGGGGGACTCTTCCCGCTCTCCACCTCCCTTTATTTAATAACGCCCATACCCGCGCCTCGCGGGGCGCACGCAGGCGAAGCCCGGGCCAAGGGCGGGCCCGTTTTAGACCGGGAGAGATCGGACCGGGCCACCCCTCTTGGATTTGCCGTCCCATATAGAATTCAATGACAATGGCTGGTCGAGAGATGAGGAGTAAATCAACAATGCCGGGTGGTTCTACAGCAGGTACTTTGGACAAATTTATTGTTAGAGCTAGCTCTCTTTTATCTCATGAAATTACCATATTGGAGCAGCGGCTTTCTCAGGAAATCACTACTGCCAAGAGATCTTCATTAGGTCTAATAGCGAATGCTAGAACACCTGAGAGGCGTGTGGACACAACTATAACTGAACTTCCTGAGCGCGGCGATATTTTACTTCCAAATGGGTTTTCTCTTTCAAGGGGCAGTGCACCATTGTGTAATAATGCTGTTCTCCCTGTTACATCTGAGAGTAATCTGTTATCTAATGTCTCTGCTAACGTACTAACTGATAGCCCAGGAAAATCAAATACTAGGCAGTTACGGGGGAATCGTCAGGGGGCGGTACCAAAAAGGAAACGTGCGGCTCAAAAATCTGGCGGGAGAAAGGCAAATCTCGCTAAGCAATCGTGCTGCCTGGCACCAAAAGATAGGGCCATTGTAGGTATCATCGAGCCTACCGCTTCTTTAGCGGCCGGCTCGCCTATTTTAATCCCAGATTATCCAAATATTAGTATTACAACACCGGTTGGAGGTGATTTGCCAATTGCAAGTGTGGGTGCACTCTTGAAGACCCTACTTAACCCCTTAGAACCTAGACTTGCTAATATCAAAACAAGGCTGTCAAACATAGAGAAAGCCACAGCAGTTGTTGCTGATGGCCTGAATATGGTTAAGAGGAAGATGGAAACCGGAGGGAAGGAGATGAGTCGGGGGGGCGCAAATAGTTAACACTCATCCTATAGTAAATTTGAGTCCCGCAATGCAGTGTACTCCTATTAGGAACCCCTGTCCCCAGCCACAAGTGAATGCCCCGACAGTAGCTAAGAAGGCCGATCCACCTGTTGACCTGAAAGCATATGAGGGTAGCACCCAGGGAAAAAAACCTCACACTAGACTTGCCCCCTGAAGCAAGCCCCCTTGTAGTTGTCTTAGCAGGAGTCCCGGTCTTAGAGGCTTCGGCCAGAGAATCCTTTGTATCACTTAAAAATAAGGTAGTTAGCTGGCTGAATAAAAATAGACCTCTTCCCCCTCAAATTTCGAGTGAGATCCTGATGGTAAGAAGGCTCCTTTGGATAGGCAACACTACCAAAAAGATTAGTGGTGACTGTGTCCTGGTCAATTTCAGGGACCCCAGATTTGTCTCCCATATATGCGCTTGGTCGCATCCCGACTCTGATACTATCATACAGTCCCTCCCATTGTCCTTTTTCTAGACATCAGGTTTCTCGGGTGATAACCGCGGGGCGGAGGAGGGATGGGTAAGAGTGGAAGCCAGAGGGGGAAGTAGGGGGAACAGGGACAGGATGGACTATAGGTATATGCCTGATACCTTCTGCGATTGAAATCGCTTTAGTTGCCTCGACATGGTTGATTGACTACATCCTAAACATGTGGGGGCTGGCGATTGTACAGAAGTGGAGGGTGGTAACAGCATGCTCATCCAGCCCAGTGGGAGGCCCATATGTGATCAAGTTGGCAGGTCTCGAGGTAACAACCAGATAGAGACTAATAACTTAAGGCAGTTGGTATGTTTACTCCCTGATACTATCGACCAGTCTAGCTCGGATGATGGTCCAAACATTGCACCTATTCTGCAGGGTATGCAGGAAATGATGAAATCAAATACTATGGGTCCCTTATGTCTCACGGGGGGAACTGTTAATAATACCGATTCAGGCTCTCTTATACTGTCTTGGAATTTGGCAGGGCTGGCCAATAAGATGGACTGTCCAGAGTGGGGATCGTTCATAGACAAGAACAATGTATGTCTTTTTTAGGAAACCTGGGCCAGAGAGGATAAAACACGCATTGGCTATGCCTCTTTCTTTGTTCCGGCACGGTGGGGGGGGCAAGGGACACCCGTCGGGGGGCCTTGCTGTCTGGGTGGGTTCACACCTGGGCTGCAAGGTGAAGCCCCTGAATACACTATCTGAGGATGTCCACTGCGTGCTTCTGGAGTTGCCCAATGCCTCCAGGCTCGCACTGGTTAATGTGTATTCTAGACCGGTGAATATCACCGGTGAATCTAGAACTATAGAGGAATTGTCCCTATTCCTAAGTTCCATCCCCAGCGGCACCCTGTTTGTGCTCGGGGGTGACTTGAATTGTCACTTCGAGCCACTATCGGGCTTGATGGATGGGGTAGCCATGGACGAAGACGAGTACTGGGCAATACCGCCAACGACGGCTCCATCCCCCAGGTCATGGACACAATTAGCTGTCCAAATTACGGCATTAACGCTCAAGCACTCAATCAGGGCCTGTAATGGACGTGCACGATCTGATATCCCCCCCAAAATGCACATTCAATAAACCAGGGCAGGAGTCGCGCGTGGATTATATACTGGTCAAAACTCGGTCCTGCCCCAAGGTGATCGATTTCACTGTCATTGTAAGAAATGACAGTGACCACAATGCACTAAACTTGGAAATATTTTCCCCTGGCATTGTTAAGGAGAATTTTAATGGTAATAATGTACCCGACTCGAGATTGACCCTATCTAACAATAGGCGCAGGGTGAAGTGGGCTAAACTAGTGACGCACCCAGAGAAGGTTTCCGAAATATATGCCCGAATCGTCCCTGTATTTGAAGAAGTTAGCGTCCTAATTATGCATCCTCATCCCCCCGATATGCATCATAAGCGCTGGGCTTTGCATGGGCAGTTAATCAACAAGCTGGAAGAGGTGGTTAATCCCATTGTTACAAAGCGGCAGACCCAGGGTAATAGAGTCTTATGGTATAGTGCCGCTTGCAAAAAGGCGAAGGCCGAGTAAGTATCTGCCCTAAAACAGAATATTGATAAAAAAGTGATACAAGCCAGGAGATCTGATCATAAGCGCCTTGTTCAACTGTCGAAAGAGGAATGGGATCGTGACAGTTGGACGAACTTAACTAATGCCCTCGCAGTTAGAGACTCGCGTACATTTTGGTCAATTGTAAACACTGGGTCTGATGAGCCATTGGTGACCGTTGAGGCAAATATAGCCGCCAATGTGTGGAGGACCACTTCCGGGTTCTGTATGCAGCGGGCAATGCTGACTTGGAAGGGAATCCAGGGGAGGGCGCTGCTAGACTCTACCCCACAATCGGCTGGTGACGATTTTACTGTGGAGGAGGTCTCTGCTGCAATATCTAAATTACTCAGAAAAGGGGGTGGTGATGAACAGAGTGCCTGAATTAAGCAGACCACTCTTACCCAGTCCAAAGATCAGGGCTTGATCCATCACCGTTTTTTAGCTCACTGCACCATCCCAGCTCAGAACTTGGCTATATGCAAATTAGTCTGTTCCTGTCCCAGTGCATGATGGGAACAGGGCAAACCAAACTACCAAGCCAATTCTTATACTGGGAAGGAAACAAGCTTCCGGGGACCGGTTTCTGCCATTTCAGGCGTCGTCGGCCCGGCTTGCTTGAATCCTGATGGTGCAATGAGCAAGGGACTCACATCTGAGTATACCCTTCCACGCATATGGTGGACAAAATGACTCAGAAAAGGGGGTGGTGATGAACAGAGTGCCTGAATTAAGCAGACCACTCTTACCCAGTCCAAAGATCAGGGCTTGATCCATCACCGTTTTTTAGCTCACTGCACCATCCCAGCTCAGAACTTGGCTATATGCAAATTAGTCTGTTCCTGTCCCAGTGCATGATGGGAACAGGGCAAACCAAACTACCAAGCCAATTCTTATACTGGGAAGGAAACAAGCTTCCGGGGACCGGTTTCTGCCATTTCAGGCGTCGTCGGCCCGGCTTGCTTGAATCCTGATGGTGCAATGAGCAAGGGACTCACATCTGAGTATACCCTTCCACGCATATGGTGGACAAAATGACTCAGAAAAGGGGGTGGTGATGAACAACTTTTTGTCCACCCTAAGCGTGGAAGGGTATACTCAGACATGAGTCCCTTGCTCATTGCACCATCCGGATTCAAGCAAGCCGGGCCGAAGACGGCTGTAATGCCAGAAACCGGTCCCCGGAAGCTTGTTTCCTTCCCAGTGTAAGAATTGGCTTTTGTAGTCTGGTCTGCCCTGTTCCCATGATGCACTGGGGCAGGGACAGACTAATTTGCATACAGCCAGGTTCTGAAACTGGGATGGTGCAATGAGCTAAAAAACGGTGTTGGATCTAGCCCTGATCTCTTGACTGGGTGAGAGTATTCTGCTTAATTCAGAGACTCTGTCCCTCACCACCCCTTGTTGCAATATCTAAATTGGCAGCGGGAAAAGCACCGGGGTTGGACAAACTCCCGGGTGACCTTTTTAAGCATGAACCCAGAATATGGGCTCCATATTTGCTAGCCATCTATTATGCAGTTTTAAGAGGCATGTCGGTACCTGGTACATGGCTGGGCGCAGAGATTGTCCCCATTTCTCATTTCTGCTCCTAGCCAACTACAGGCCGATCAGTCTGATCGACGTGCCGCAAAAGATTTTCGGGAGGCTGATTTTAGACTGCCTCCAGGATTGGATGGAGGAGAACTCTATATTGAGTCCCTATCAGGCAGGGTTCAGAAAGAATATATCTACAATTGACCAAATTTTCCGCCTGTCATTGTTATTTTGGAAAACTGTCAGGATCGAAGGGGGGAGTTTATATATGGTCTTTGTGGGCTTACGTGCGGCCTTCGACTTGGTCCCAAGAGGCAAGCTCTGGTCCGTGCTCAGCGAGCTGGGTATCCCACCCCATCTCTTGAACATCTTAATACGGCTCCATGAGGAGAATTTCGCACGCGTAAGGTGCGGGAGGAATGGTTTGTTGTCTTCCAAATTCCCTGTTGACAGGGGTGCATTTTAGCACCCACTCTGTTTTGCCTCTACGTCAACGGGGTAATTGCCCATTTAAATGGAATATCAAATATCGATGTCCCCAAGCTTGCCGGCAGCAGGGTGCCTGCGATCATGTTTGCAGACGACACCCTGCTGCTGTCGAAATCTCCAATGGGGATCCAACGATGGTTTTGAGGCATTTTGTGTGGAGCGGGGGTTGGAAATTAATGTGCTCAAAACTAAATTCATGATTTTCAATTCCCCACTAACTACGCGCCCAAACCCGAGCATAGGTACCAACAGGCTGGAAAGGGTTCAGATTTTTGGGGGTGACTATAAATGAAAGTATGACCTGGGCCCCTCATCAAATTAAATCTCAACTCAAATTGGCCCAATCAATAGGGGGCATCTTTAAGCTTTCCAATACTTCTACAATAAAACCTATTGGTCCACCCATCGAGATTTACAAAACACAGGCAAGGGGGGCAGTTATTCATGGTGGCGAACTCTGGGGTCATGTGTGTAGACCAGAGATTGTTATCACAGAAAATACATTTCTTAGACAACTATTAACCCTTCCCTCTAGTACTCCCTTGTTGCCACTGAGGCTCGACATGGGTCTCAGACCAATAGACGAGGTCCTGGGACTCAAACCATTAACATTCTGGCGAAGGCTTTGGATTACGCCGGAGCTCCATAACTATAGACGGGAACTCCTAGAAATCCAAAGTCTACCAAATGCGGGGAAAATTCCTTGTCTCAATTTTATATAAAAAATGAATTGGGAAAGCGGGGGCTCCTGCAACTGTCGATTGACCCGGAGGCAGCCTGTAGTAGGGTCTCACGAAAGCACTTAGTAAAACTTTATTATGATAGCAAACTAACTGTTTCTATACATAACGTGCAAAGCGGAACCCTAACTGACTCTTTTGTAAAGGAAAAATATTGTTATCGTTTGAGTGTATCCTGGATGATATTTTTCCCATTTTAACTAGAAAGCTGTACCTACAATGGAGATATGGCACCTTACCAATCAGAGCTCTTACTAGTAAATGGTGCCCTTCTTCCATAAAAAGCTGCCCTGGTTGCAATTGTAATCTGGAAAATGACTTGCATATTATGTTTTTTTGTCCTGCCTACGAAAAGTCAAGAAGGTACTGGCTTGTGCCGTTGTGCAGAAATTTGGGTCTTACTCATTGTATGCAAGCTTACAGAATTTTAAAAACAGATCTATCCAGTCCGATTGTTTTTGCCGTAGCAAAATTTTTGGCAGCAATTTGGTCTAAACTAAAAGATTAACTCAAACCCTGTATTAACGGCGATTTGTCTGTGCTGAATTGGAACTATTTATCATCTCTGTATTTTGTAGATTGCTGTTTTTATAACTGTGTGTATATCTTTTGTGGCAAAATTTGCCGAAATAAAGATGAACTAAACGATATTTTAAGATCATGCTCACTAGGTTATTATGATCACAAAGGCAGCTGAGAATGATTTTAAAATCCAAAAGAAGGGACGAGGCTGCTTTAGATAATAATATAAAGTATATAATACTCTCAGCGGCACTACCCATAAATGTAGAGATGGTATCAGCATTCTTTATATCACAATTGGAGATGGCTTAAGGGTTTACACCAGAACACATTGTAAAACATTTCCTTTAAGACTATGGAGCCTGTTGGTAAGTTCATTGTTCAGTAGAGAAGATGTTGCAAAACGTTAGGGCTGTCCAGACCATTTTGCCATCCCACACCCTCCAGTCTTGATTTGAGGGAATATTTTTGTGTGTTTTGAGGACTTAGTTTTGACTTATTTTAATTTCTCTGTGTTGGGTGTAGTTTTATTTTCTCTTTCAATAATCTCTGTGCTTGGCCCTTGTGTCTTTCTGGTGTAATTTGAGTCGGTCTTTGAAGTGAGTCATACATTTGAGCAAAAGATTGATGCTCCTGATGATGGAGACTACATTTTGTTTTCAATATTTGTGATGATGGGAAGTATTTTACAATGGCTGATTGATTGGTTATAATACTGTTGGTTAGATTGATATTTTTTCTTGCATGAATTGGAGGCATATGGTTGTGGTATTTAGAAGAAGGAGCAATCTTTATATCAGTTGGTTGTATTCAGAGAGGCTACAGCCTAGGCTGATACCTTCAGTTTTTGACTTTTTGAACTTTTAAAAGCAGGCAGGCTTTGATTGTATCAAAGGCAGTTACTGGGGCACCCACAGCATGGCTGTTCATTGAGTTCTGCGGTGGGGAGCCCCAAGGCTCCTTTGATCCTTGCAGCCTCCCTAGCCAGCACCAATTGTGGTGGCGACTCCCACCGGTCGGGAGCAATGTTGTGTTCCCTCCCTTGGTGAGTGCTGGCAGGGAATGCCCTACACGTGCCCAGGTAGCAAACAGCAGAGTCCGGGGAATGGGGTTCCCGGGACAGTGCTCTCATCGGGCACTGGTGAATGGAGTCTTCACGGCTGGTGAACAGCTGCCCACGACGGCCCTATGACACACTCCCAAAAATGTCAAAGTTGGCCCCAGGGGATGGAGTCTCCAGGGCCTCTGAGGCCGCACACCCCTCTCCCAGAAGAAATATTTTGCTGACACCCCCAACCCACAGGCCCTGGCTGGCTCCTGAGGGCTTATTTATAAAAAGGAAGGGAGCCTGCTCTTTATTTTTTTAAAGCAGGACCACGTATCCCATTTAAAAAATAATATATACGTGTTTGGTCCCAGGGGATCCCTCTGGAAACCCCCTCCCCCCCCCCCCCCACCCCCCCCCACCCAGGCCTAGAGGGACAGGATATCCCTACCCTGCCACTGTATAGGTGTTTTGAAACTTTTTGTAAAAATGTATCAGGACAAAGGACTGAGTCTTGGATCCTAAAATGGCTACCTCCACACATTTGATATGGTAGCAGCCAATCAGTTAATATCTTTTGATCTATTTGATCCACGGATACTCAATTGCTTGATATTTATAATTGCATATTGAATCTTAATTTCTCAAAAACTACTGAATAGATTTGGGAAACATCCTTTACAACGAAACTTTTACAACGCAGTGCTGTTACAACGCAGGTTTTACAACGAAAACCATTACAACGCATTGCGCTGGGGGGCGCTCTAGGATAGGGAATAGATTTAATTTACTATCCAACACCTTCACTAGTGTCCACGGGGACTGGAGTTGGAATAGTAAATTACACTATTCAGTATCCAGCACCCCAAAGCGCTATGCGTTTTAAAGGTTTGCGTTGTAATACTTGCGTTGTAACAGCATGCGTGGTAAAAGCATGCGTTGTAACGTCATACATCCAATAGATTTACATCAAATTACAAAAAACACACCTTGAACCAAGATCTAGCTTTCCCCGAAATGTTTGTAATTCAGTTCAGCTGTTTTTGCTCTATTGCTATTCAATATTCCTATGGAAAATTTATGGGGAAAATGCATTTTTGACCCCCCGTCCCCCTTGGCCTCATTTGACAGATCACCCCGAAATGTTCTAGAAATGAGCAGAGGTGGATGAACTGGTTTTTTTTTTTTAAAGTTTTGTGAAGATTCCTCAAACTATGCCAAAGTTATTAGCAAACCAAAAAATGCTTTTTGTATGGAAACATGGTGAGACTGGATCTGGAAATTATTTCGTGAGCAGTACCCCTGTGCACTGGTAGGTGGGGTCGATCGGTTCCACATTGCGGATGTGACTTGCACTGTGCCTATATAGGCACCACCCCAGGGCGCTGATGACTGTTCTTTTCTTTCCGCCCCTGTCAGCACAGATCCAGGGAGAGCTATCCGTCTAATTGCTCACAAAAAGACTTTGTTTTGCGATGGAGTCACTTGGGATTTTTGGTCCCTGGCTCGGCGGGCACCTAGGGAAACCTACAAACCCAGACATTTCTTAAAAATAGACACCTGGGGAAGTCCAGGGAAGTGTGGCTTGAATGAATCCCCCAAAGTTTTCCTACCCAGAATCCCAGCAGTGTCTGAGTTTGGTAGGTTTCCCTAGATGGCCGCTGAGGCTGGGACCAAAACCACAGGTGCTCCCCCTTGCAAAACCAGTTTGTTTTCTGATAGATAATTTTGATGTCTCCACAATATATTTTGGGCCCTTCCCTGCCGCAGATACTTGAAATGGTATTGAAAAATCGAAAATATGGTTTATTTATAAATATCATATTTAGCAGTAAAACAAGCTGTGAGTAGCATGGTATCCAGGTGTGATAAATTCGAACCCAAAGATATAATTTCTAAGTAGTAAATCTAAGAGTGGGACCCTCAATTACAAGTTTTTACTGGCCCCCGCAGGATGAGATTTACCATTCAGAAAATCCTCACATGATTGTCGCACATACAGATGTGCTATGTACAAACTTTGTCTGTATTACCCCAAAGACAAAATGTGCATGTGCGGAAGATGCCTGTCATCAGGAAATGTCATTGATAGTGCAGAAAGAGTCCAAATTTACTCCCCAGTACAAGTTCAACCTTTTACTTGGAAGAATGGACTCCAACTCCTTGCTATAATTTTTTCTTCTTTATGGTAACAGATCTTTGCCACGGTATATGAATGGAAACCAGCTCAAATTAAGTCAATGATTGACATGATTTACATTTAAGATCAGTCAATGATGAGTTTTTTAAAGAAAAGTTTAAATTTTTTATTTCTGATATGACATTAGTAATTTTTTTTTATTTGTCGTTTTATTCAGTTAGTAATTCAAATAGTCTGTGTACAGAAACCATCAAGAAAAAATGGTTAGAGTCATCAATATAGCAAAATAATAGACCTATTTTATCTAGTAGGAACCTAACAGAACCCCTAAAGAGTTTCTGGAAAAGAGTGAGATCAAAGAAAGACCAAAATACGTTTGACTCCCCATAAAGAGTAGTCGTTGAAACTCAGCTGAGTCTCATCTCTTCCAAAACATAAGTATACTATCGCAGTAGCAATTGCACAAATCTAAATCCGGTAAATTGAGAAAACAGACACAGCAGTAGCTGCATCTGTCTGCACAAGGGGAAAAAAATTGTCACCTCTAAGTGTCAGGCAACAGCAATCACCATCCGTAGTAGCTCACAGCGAGTAGGCAGAAGTAGGGTAAGTGAGAATGCAAGAGAGAATGGTGCAGTATTAAAAAAGACATAAGAACATGTTACCACAAAGTTGCAGCTCTGAACGTTCCCATCCAATGAAAAGAACAAGTTACTTACAGATGAAAGATGACTTCTCATTGGATGGGAACGTTAGGAGCTGCAACTTTGTTGTAAAATGTGAAACTCACAATCCATTATCAAAAAAGTATCCTATCATGCTAACATTTGCACAACTGGGACCAGCTAACCTTTGTTCCCAAGGAAGGCTATTGCAGTGCTCAGTCTATCATGTATTACATGTTTAACTGAGGAGCAATGAACTACACGATAGACAGATACATTTGCTTGTAAATTCCCTGTTGGGTAATGATATTCATTTTCTTATAAGCATACGTTTATTGTTGAAACATAATTTTCTATTCAATAACATATGAAAATTTGACGAAGAAGCAAGTTTAGTTTACATTTTCTGAGAACATGTAGCTGAAGAAAGTAATCCATTTTATAAACTCTGCATATTCTACAGTTATGACAGAATCTAACCAAGTAATATTAAGGCCAAGCTGTTGAATACACTCGTGCATAGTTCAGCATTTTCAAAAAGCATCTGTTTTATAGAAAAACAAGGCCTAGTTGAGGAAGTAGAAATGAAAGGTTGGGCATTCTGCACAAATTTCATGCTTGTCACTTTAAATGCATTTTTAGTGTTGAAACCTAATGCAAATTAGCATTGTTATTGATCAGTTTTATTTGCAAATGTTCTACTTTCATAACAGTAGATATGTCACCTCTAGATGGCAACTTAGCACCTAGTGCTTCATACAGGTGCATATTGTGTGTTTCTGTGGAGTCAAACACATTTTCACAGTCCACCTTATACAGAACATCTTTGGCTGGCATTTTTAAATTTAGGATCCAATTCAATTATTGGACCACATTAGCTGGCCTTGCAAGAAAATGTACCTGATCAGGACCATCACCTCTGGGCACCTCGGAAAGGTTACGTGTAGTGAGGCAGAAAAGTTTGTGATGGAAGAGCCGTACTTTTGGGGCAATTAGTGCAGAGAACTAGAGCCCAGGTAAGAGGCATTGTATGGCAGAGAAACCCAAGAAGTCACAGAGGGCCATATGTATGAAGCAGTTTTGCGATGGCCTACACTGTGAATCGCAAAAAAACTGTGTTTGTGATGGCAAAACACAGCTTTGCTATGTAGGGGAAACATTCCGTACGCAAAATTGCTAATCGCAAAATCAGCGATTAGCAAATTTGCGATTCATACTCCATTGTGATTTATTTGCGAATTCATAAAATGTGACACAACAATAGCGCATCTTGCAATTGTTGATCTTGCAATTTGCGAATTTGCAAAACTGAATGCAAGAAAAAATCGCAAATTGCGAATTGTGGAAATTCGCAAAGTAGAGAATCACAATTACCACCAAGTCTGAGCAGGTAGTAACTAGGTGCAAACTATTTAAAGAGGTCCACAATGCAACAGAGTGTTTCCACAGTGGCTGGGCTCTATGTGATAGCCAAGAGGCTGCGACTCAGAGCTGCTGCACAGAGAAGAAGACGCCAGGAAAGGATCTTTTGAGCACGCATAACCCTGTTCCAGCTGACTGAGGAGATCCATACAAACTACAGGCTGGATGAAGAGAGCATCCTGGAGTTAATAGAGGAGCTCAAGCCTATACTTGAACACCCCACACGCAGGACACACACCATCCCCACCTACATCTAGGTCCTGTGGTTACTGCAACTCTTGGCATCAGGTAGCTTCCAGGGGGTTATAGCCTCAGCAGGAGGGGTCGCACAGAGTGCATTGTTGCGCTTTTTCCACGTGTTCCTTGATGCCTTGGAACAGAGGCTGCATCACCACATCCACTTCTCCAGCACACCACAGGCACTAGACCAGAACAAGTAGGAGTTCTATCAAACTGCACAATTTCCCCATGTCATTGTATCATAGATGGGACACATGTAGCCATATCCCCCCTCCCAGAACGAGTATGTGTTCAGGAATTGCAAATCTTAGCATTCCCTGAACATACAGATGGTGTGTAATGCCAAGAACATTATCACCGACATTGTCGCAAACTACCCAGGCAGCACACACAATGCTTTCATCTTCCGCCACAGTGGCATACACCGTTGACTCACAAGTGGGGAGTTTGGTGAGGAATACCTACTAGATAATTGCATTTGTTCATAGGACACACTAGTAAAGGCCAGCATTGGCAGGACAGTGTTTAACCATATTCCTCCCACCCCACAGGTGACCGTGTGTATGCGATCCGTGAATGCATACTGACTCCTTACCTGAATCCTGCCAACGCTGGGGAGCGGAGGTACAACAGTGTCCACATAGCAACCAGATGTACCATTGAGCAGACCTTCGGAATACTCAAGTGCAGATTCCGATGCCTACATAAGAGTGGAGGGGCACTACAATACAGCCCCGAGACCTGTTTCAAGATAGTGGTAGCATGTGCCATGCTGCACAACATCACCACCAGGAAAGGCACACCAGCGGAGCTCAGTGAATCGGATTCATCAGATGAGGAGGGGCCTTCACCAGGACGCATGCCAGGCGGTGTTATTGGTGCAGTTACTGGGCGCCAGAGGCGAGATGAGATCACACAGAACTATTTCTAGGTAAGAAAAGATGACACAATGCTAAATATCAATTATGAGACTGTGTTTAATTTCCTTTAGTACAGGATATATATCGGCACACAGCCTGTGTAGCACACAATGTATTGTTCAATGCCCAGCACATATTAGGATCACAGTGCGAATGAACAATCTGGACCAAGTGTCCGTGTACACTGGGTTGATTCACCCATCTCCTTGTCCAAGTCTGAGCACCTCAACTGCGCCGCTGTCGGCCCGTAGCTCCTGGCTTGTGGGTGCACAGTGCCTCCCTCACCTGTCCCAGAAGCCCTTCTGTGACGCACACTACGGCGCCTATCCGGGGGTGGGGGGGGTGTAATGCTGCTACTGCCAGATTGGGCATCCTTGTCTGTTGGAGTGAGGACTCCTGGGCCAGTAGTGCGAGCTGCCCACAGCTCATCCATAGTACATGTCACATGTACCAGGACCCTTGCCACATCCTGGCTGCAGTGTGCCACCTCACGCTGCATACTGTGCTGCGCCTTGACAGCACATTGGTCGCTGAGGAAAGGCGGTTGACCGCCCTGGTGTAGAGGTCTATGCGCTGCATCTCCCTGCACCTAGCAGCACGATCTGTCCTCAGTTCAGCACAGAGTGCCTCCAAGGTACCCGTCATGCCTATGAAGCCAATCCTGATTTGCCTCTGTATTGACCTTATGTTTCTTGCCTGCAGGCGCTGGACTTCTACCATGTGGCCCTCCAGCCCTCTGAAGACTGTGTCCTCTCCTGGGATTGCTGCACTGGTGGATGCGTGTGCCCTGCGCCTGGATGGTATTGGCGGTATTGGATCTGCACGTGCTCGAGCACGGTGTTGTGGCTCTGACTGTCCCCAGACTGGTTGGACATCGCCATCGGTGTCCTGGGCTTCCTCTTCCAGTGGGGGCAATGGTGGCACTGCGTTCCGCCTGTTGAGTTTTGGAGGTATAACTGGGCTGCCCTCCTCCTCCATTTCCTCCTCCTCTTGCCCTGTCACCTCTGGGTTGGGGGATTCATCCTTGCCTCCGCTGACTGTTCCCTGTGTTTCTGCTGGTGCTGTGGACGTAAACGCACATATTAATTTTCTGTCCTGACTTGCATCTATCATGCATTAAATTTCACTTTGTGGAGTTACATGAGTCCTGTCTGTCTGTATTTTGACTTTCATGATGGGACACATGCCACTCTCCCTATGGCTCTTACATCACCAGTTGTTTCAACTCCACTTCCACAAGCAATTGCACATGTACTCATGGAAGAAGGGGATAACAATAAAGAAGTGGATACATGGATGTCTGACATAAGGCCTGACATTTCTTCCAGGCATCCTCTTGCAGAAGAAGTATCTAACCCACCAACCAAAGTACCACCTACAACTAACAGTAAGAGGAGCAACTTTGTCACACAATCTTTGGAACTCATGCACCACATAATCTCAAATGAGCAAAATCTCAAAATGCATTCATGCACTCGCTCATTGTGGCTGTCAAGAACAAAAACATGAGGAACAAATTGAAGCACGCATATTGTGAGAATCATATCTATATATATGCAATAACAAAGGAATGTTTACTGAAACAAATTTAATATGAGTACTTAGATGCTATTCTAGTCATTTCTTTTTCAAGAAAATGTGCTTACTATAGGGCCTGAGTTTGGAGGACAGGTTCTCATGGTCGCGACACTTTAAACCAGGCCCATGGGCCACAACAATTGGCCAAAATAAATGCTTTGTAGTACAAGTCCTCTGTACTCATACCAAAAGATGTTTACAAGTATGCCAATATAAGGGCGCTTCACAAGGACTCTCAAAATGCTACCACCTAATATGAGCACTAGCCTGGCTTTGGCCAAGGGTCATGCCTATCAAATAATGACCATGTTTTCTGTGAGAAATGTTGTCTTACTCCAGAAGACTTAGGTCTTGCTTCCTCGGAAATGTTCTGTCCGGTATTTTGCTCATGGAAAAAAAAGTTCAGAATTAGGTCCATGAGTAAACATGTTTTACTTCTAGAAATTGCACCAGTAGGTCACACCCAAGCATGGAGTAAGGCTCAACTATGTTTCTAAAAAAACGTAGTGTATCAAGCCCCCTCTGCCTCAATTATACCTACAATGCTACACGAGTTTGCAATTAGCTGAGCTAGAATAATTAATTACCGATCCCTGTAGTAATTCCTCCCCTCCACTGCGCTTTTAGTTTATTATGAGTTATAAAGCTGGAATGGGGAATAACGTGTGTGCCCTCTATTTAATGGCGCATTCCTACATGTTTATTTCTGATTTCATGTTTCTGCACGCAAATTCCTCCTACTTGAAACCAATCTGTGTGCAGAAACACTGGGGTGGGGGGGGGGGGCTTTTGGGGGGGGACACACCGGGTGCAGACTCACATCAGGCGCAACTCGTAATGAAACAAAACGGTATCTCCGAAGGAAAATTCACTCCAAAGTTGTCTTTTTAGGACGAGCGTTACTCGAAAAAGTAATCATTTAAAAAATTATCGAGACAGCGAGAGCATGCATTAATTACTGCTTTTCGTATGTATGCAGGTTTGCAAACTCGTTTGTGAGTTATCATGTAAACTGAATCTCTGTTTCTCCGTTCCACATTTATTTTTTTTCTAATACCTTTATTGAATTTTCAAAATAAACAAAAATAAAAAAATGGAACAATATATGAGCGAAACATACGTAGCAAAGTTACAAACTATCAATCGCATAAAAGATTTTGAAGCAGTGGGAAACGTCTTCTCATAGTGAACTGGGTGATTGCATGTCATTAAAATTCCAAGCAACTTAAGCACCTGGTCGTTAAATAACTTTAGAAAGCGAGACAGAAGTGAGGCAGCCATTCCTGTAGCACTGTTGCTAATCATATAATTTGGCCGTGTGGATAGATAGCCGCTCTTTAAAACGTATCTTCACACTGAAAGCATTGCAGGAGGCCTGGAGTTCAAAGGAAAGGTTTCCGCAAAGGTTTGCTGTCATAGCAACAGTATCTCTGGACATGTTTTTTGTCCATGAAGCATCTGCTGTAACACTGATGCCAAGTGAGTTCAAGGTGTAGTCTTTCCTTACCACGACTCCTTAGTTAGGATACCATTCCAGTTCTATTAAAGTGTTTATGTCTGTAGCTATAATGAGGCAGAAGTGTTGTTCACAGCAATTACTGAGAAAAAGTGCAGAACATTGCAACAATAGTTTTGCGCCTAACTTTTGGAACAAATGTCGGCCTATTTTCGAATTTAGAAAGGTTATGAGGTATACTGCTAGAAACACCTACACTGTTAGTGTTTTATTACTCATATGTGTCAGTTGTTTCTGAATGCGGTATTGTAAACAGGTGCATTATGCCACATGTGAAATTGCAATGAAAATGTCCAGTGCTCAGTACAATTAACTTTTTCTTATGTTTCTCGTGGGAAAATACTTTCGCCTCTGTGAATAAGCTCCCTGTAAACACTCATGAAATATGAGGACATTGACTCTCCATTCCCACCCTGGAAAAACACACCTACATTAGACATGAGTTGAGCTTTCCCTCAGTAGGAAACCACCTTGAAATTGTTGGTTATTTCCCACAAATGTGCATGTTTATAGGCGTTTACCCTCAGAGGCCCATAAAACCGCCACCCAAATCTCGATTTGCGAATTCTGTAATTCCACTATGGCTGAATGTGAAAAATTGGGTTGTTGGTTGTGGGTGAAACCCTACTCAAAGAGCAGCCACTATCCATGTCAGGGTGAACCACAAAAAGTCACTAAATTAACCTATGCTTAATCCACTGTTAGTTTGGCACAAAAGCGGTCAGGTTTAACTTAGAGGCAACGTGTAAAATATTTATGCAGCACTGGAACACTAATAAAGTGAAAACACAACAAAAGAAAAATCCCATGCCAATTTAGAAAAATAGGGTATAACATAACAAAATACTTGACACCCAAACGACAAAAATCCAATCGGTTGAACCGGAGTTATGAATTTTGAAAGGTTTTGGTAAAATATAGCGCCTCTAAAAGAGCAAAACGCCAACCACGGACATCTAGTCGCACGAGAACGGGGCAAAGTCGGAGGTAACAGCAGACTGCAATGGAGTGCGGTTAGGATACACAAAGTGCTTTGGTCCCAAAAATGTCTTAGAAAGTAAAGTTCAGTAGGTCAAGGCAGCCAACTTTGTCCGAGGGAGAGGTGCCGTTGGGGATCTGCTAGACAAAGTAGCTGTGAAGATTTCTATGTTCGAACTTGGGGCCTGATTTAGATCTCACAGACAAGTTACTACACCACAACGATACCCTGAAATATAAATCCCATGGGATATAATGGGATTTCTATTTCATGGGCTTTATATTTCTGGGGATGGGATATCCATCACTGTTGTGACGGAGTAACCCATCCACTGAGATCTAAATCAGACACTCTGTCTCTTTTTTGAAAGTCAAAATCCCCAATAGAACGAAGCTGCAGGCGGTGACCCCAGAAGGCAGGATACCCTTCCAGAGAGGAGCCGCTGAGGGTAGAGGACAGGCTACAAGCATCAAAGCAGTTCTCTTGGCAGCAGGACTGTCCTCTAAAGTACACAGCAGGCCAAAGGCGAGCGGACAGTCCTCTGAGAATCTTCTGCAGGTCCAGAAGTGAATTTAAGAGTGCGTGTGAGGGTCCTATTTTTATATCTGGTATTCAAAATGACCCTTTCTACAGGGTCACCCTAAACCTTTTGCCTTTCTCTTCCCCTTTTTACAGAAATAATTTGTGTTGGCTTCAGGCTCTGTAATCTTAACTACTGCTTATCAGTGCTAGAGTGCTTGTGTTTGCTTCTAAAAATATGGTAGGAATAGATTATACCCAATTGGCATATTTAATTTACTTATAAGTCCCTAGTAAAGTGCACTACATGTTCCCAGAGCCTGTAAATTAAGTGCTGCTAGTTGTCCTGCAGCACTTATAGTGCCACCCACTTAAGTAGCCCTTTGGCATGGCTCAGACCTGTGTGCAGTTTAACCTGCCATTTCGATGTGCTGATGTTGTGTATCACTGTCTAATTTGGATACATATTTTCAATTCTTTCCATAAAGAAGGGCAGTGTGTAGTATCTCCCTTTCTATTCCATGCATTCTCCCCTTTGTGTTATGTCCCCTGCTGCTCAACCAGAGTGACTATGATGGAATTAGAATGCTGATGTGTTCATGGTTTGAGACTGTGTCAGTTGAGTGCGTGGGCTGAGCAGCAAGGATGCTGCTCCCAGTGGGACTTCCTTCCTACCTACTTTACCTGTAACCTGAGACATGAATAATCCTGATCCGGTTTCTCCTTACTACTGGCTACCCTGCATCTTCATTTACCACATAAACCTTTTGCCAGGCCCAAACCTTCCTTTTGAATACATATACGTCACCCCTAGGGAAGGCTCTGGACAGCCCTGAGGGTATGGTGCAATATACTTAAAAAGCAGGACATACACTTGTAAGTTTTACGTGTCTCCAGGTGCTTGGTCTGACCTCCATTTCATTACACTGGTACTTGAAGAATTATCTTCTCAAATACCTTCCTCCAATACTGGGCTTCTCTCCAGGTGCTGGTCACGGGTTGACAAAAAACTTCTTTCGCAATTCTTTAGCGTCAACCATACCCAATATTAATGCTGAACTTTTTAGAAAGGCAATATCTGACTGGCTCACAAAAGTCAGCAATGCCCATGCACCTCTAATCAA
The DNA here is from genome assembly GCF_964261635.1 of Lissotriton helveticus. Lineage (NCBI taxonomy): Eukaryota > Metazoa > Chordata > Amphibia > Caudata > Salamandridae > Lissotriton > Lissotriton helveticus. The sequence goes on along the minus strand of NC_136059.1, from coordinate 1,308,796,588 downwards.
ACAAAAATAGACTAGATGCCATGATGCTTCCAAATGGTTTACCAATTATCTAAAACTGCTCAATTAGATCTACGCCACCACAAACCCAAATGATGGAAGAACTACGACACAGAAGCTAAGGCATCCTAACTACAACATCTTAAACAATACAAATATCTCATCCAGCCATCAAAATGTGATTTTTTTCACAGTTAAAATACTCCAGTCCACTAACAAATCTAAGGAGATATTTGGTGTAATTTTAGAACTCTCCAACCTAGATAAAGTCACTCTACCCGTTACCCTTTCCAAGTTGCTATGCAATGCACTCAATACTTATTTCATGGACAAAATTAGAACATAAAAACAGGCATTCCCAGCAGTTCTCTATCTATCGTGAATACCCCAGATTACATGAACCAGGTCACACTACGCTCATTTCCAGAAATCAGTAAGGTAGCCTTTAAGGACCTACTGACAAAAGTAAAGTCAGGTTCTCCTAAGGACCCCTGCCACCCCAAAATCCTGAAATCGTCTCTCTCCATTATCTCTGACCATGTTCTAACCCTCCTAAACATCTCCCTCAATTCAGGGAAAGTACCTGGCACATCTAAGGGAGTAATAGTAGTCCCCTACAGAAAAACAAGGTGAAGATACTCTCGCCATAAAACATTACTGCCCAATCTCCCTCCTGCCTCTCCCTGCAAAAGTACTTGAGGCGCATGTAGCACGCAACCTGTGCACCTTTCTAGAAAACTACAAATTCTTAGACCCACATCAGGTCTGCTTTCACCCAGATGACTCGACAGAAGCAGTTGTCCTCTCTGTGTTGGACGATATGCATGTGGAAAGTGATAGATGCCACAACCAGGTGCTAGTGCTCCTCGATCTCTCTTTGACCTTTGACACGGTGGACCATAACATCTTGAGGGGGCGTGCCAAGGCTGTTGGGCTGAAGGTCTCAGCGCTTGATTGGATTGCACAATTCCTTCTATGTATGTGAAAAGCAAGGACCCCCTGAATAGAGATAACGATTCCTAGGACAGGGAAATAAACAAATGTGCAAAACTTCCTAGGCAATCACAGTGAGGGAACTAGTGCAAGGAGGGACGGACAACTAGGTAAATGCACATACATTCATGTATTATTTATTTAACGAACAGGACTTTATACATATAATTAAAAAATACAATTTATATATCATAATTACATACACAATAAAAAGAAACTTAAAATGATGATGGAATCACCAACATTAAGGGAAAAAACAACAATTAATATATAAAAGGAAAAGGTGGCAAATTTATATTCTCGACGCGCGTTTCGACGTTCAAGACAACGCCTTCTTCAGGAGCCACACAAATTTCTGCAACATAACAGAAAAACATATAATCATAACAGAACCTTATTTGTTATCTTTAAAAGATCAATTAGTGCATTCACATTTTTAAAAAAAAGAATTTGTCCTCCACATTATAGCTACTAGACCCTAATGATACAAACATAAAGATATATTCAAAAAGGCACAGTTATTAACAACGTGTGTAAAATTGAGGAAACATAATGAATCCAACAATTGAAGCATGGCCGATATGACAATTTATAAAACATCATAAACCAACATTTTAGACAAACATTTCGACAATTCATTATATTCGACAAGGCATTATATTCAAATATCTATGTTCTTTTTTGCCGACTAGGAGATTTGTATATGCTTCAGAAAACAATTGTACAAAATACGTACAAGTTGACTTACTAAAAACAAGGACAAGCTGTGTCTGTCTTTGAGCCTTCGTTTGATATGGCTACAATCTATAGCGTACACTGTAGGATTTTCATGAGGACTGTAACAGTCCTTGTATCAGTGATATAAACACCTAATTAATAGAGAAATAGGGGATATCAGTGAAAAATATAAAGAACCAAAAAACTAGGTATTCAATTAGTTAAGGACAAACTAACCGAAAGGGGCCATGGTTTCTCACCTTTATAAAAATTCCCGGAATCATACGTTAAAAACGTCTAGCTGGTAGGGCACAGCGCAGGTTGACGAGCGGATAAGTCGTGTCAAAAGATATAAAGCAATAATTTCATCTATACAGGAGAGGAGAAACACGATAAGACTAATTAGAGTTCACTCGGCAAAAACTATGATTAAGGTACATGTCGATTTATCAAGGGAAACCGTTATATAGAACTCCCACTCACCAATAATATAGACGGTAGAGTCTCTATGAGCTTCAATGAACCCAGATAGCCGAGACCGTATTTCATAAAAGGTTTTCTACGTTAGTACGAAACGGAGACGTATTTTTTCTCCATGTTTACTCGTTTCTCCTGACAGGATAATGTCGAAATTCAAATGTAAAATTTGTATGTGTCGGATGTGGTATGCCGATCAGAATTTGTATGTTGAGTTGTGCAACGCTCACTCCTTACATTTGAATTTCGCATCGCCGCTTTAAGCAACTGGCTGATACTGCCGCTTAAAAAATTCTGTCCCAGTTTACACGTGATTCGTTCCGGAAGCTATTTTAACCTTCGTCCGGTGAGTGCGGGTTGGTTATCACCGCATCGGACGCCAGACGGTAGCAGAATCTTTTCAACTTATCCTCTGTTGGTAAGTCTACCTACGGGTTAATTTCTATCGACCCTTGGGTGATTTCTTTGCTACAATATTGTGGTAAATAAATAATTAATTACCGGTTCTATTTTTCAGGATACTCATATAAACAGGTAGCTCAATAAATAAGAGTCAGGATTCGAGGTATCTTGAGTCAACAGGCTTTAATCAGGCATAAAGGACAGGAACAGGACAGCCTGTACGGGAAGGGAATGAAGGCAGCTGCCGGGGGCAGGATCTGGGAATGACTAACGCTCCCTTTCAGTAACAATACATTAGTATATATACCAAAACAAATACATTTACATTCAATACAGTAGGCGTAGCAGTAGGCGTGGATTCGTAGCAGTCGCGAAAGATAAGGGCAAAATGATGTAACAAGAAGGAGTGTACAGGGCGTATACATAGACATGTGATGTAAACGTAACAGAATATGTCATAAACGGGGCGGGAACATGGAGGGGGCTACCTGAGCAGCTGGGACCTCTAACCTAGTGGTGCGCGCAAACGGGCAATGACGTGTTACCAGGGAGAACTGGGGGCTATGACTTCTGCGCTAGAAGAGGAGACTAAAGTCTGGAGTGTCAGAGCGACATGTACCCAGGGCCTATCTGGTATCTGGTGTTTAGAGTACATGTTGATAGAATCCAAAAGTTATCAGGGCAAAGGCTAATAGACTCTAAGACTGGTGCATGCATAATTCTACATGTATTGCGTGTGTGGGGAATATTCTATGAATATTAATACAGTATTTCTCTTACATGGAGACATAAAGGCTAGACCATGACGGAAACTATTGATGCGATTCAGTAGCTCAGGAATGCAGAGAAGGAGGGCTGGACTGATAACTGGAAGCATAACATACTCTTGGCAGACTGGGAGGCAGAGCCAGGCCGGGCCGGGCACTGCGAGGCATGAAGTAAGCTAAGGGTCAGGGATACAGGTGGGGGCTGTATCGCTCCTCGGAGAGGGTTCAGAAGACAGGAGCTGAATCTGAGTCCGGGCCCTTTTGAGGCCTAGAAACGGGGACAATTCAATGAATTAACGTGCACACTGTAAAATGTGGCAACGTAGGTTTACATAGGCCTAATATTCGTTGTTTTCATGATGACTGGAAACTGGCATACTAGAGATGGACACAACTATAATTGCATCTTTAATCAAGAAGAGGGGAATACATGCATATCGATCATGCACATATAACATAAGATGGGGAACACGTAGGCACATATAACATGGCAAAATTTACTTTTCCACATTCCCTCCTTGTGCCCTACGTTTCCATCAGGAAACATCAATATTCATGATACCATCTATCATTTCATATAGCATCATTTGTTCGTCTCGAATTGTCTTGGAACGGGATTTAGGACTAGGAATACAAGAGGTAGCACACATCCCGCAAATCGCAGGGCCACATTGTATACAGAGGCAGCAACTGAATATAATCATTACTGCAATACCTAGAAATGACAATACTTTCCATCCCCAGGCAGATATAATACTCCAGAGCCAACCGGACCATGTCCAGGTGCCTGGATTCTGGTGTAACTGATGGGCAATTTTATGAAGTCTGGTTATAGCTGAATAAACAGACGGCGCGTTATTAGGAATGAAAATGCAACAACTAGATCCGATGACTCTACATGCTCCTCCTCTATCGGCCAGTATGACGTCAAGAACGAGACGATTTTGGAGCACGACAAACCTCATAGCAGATTGCTCTTCAGTTAAGTTACCTAGAGCAGAAGTAGTCTCATTCACTACTGCTTCAAGGGTTCTGGTTAACCTACGTATTAACTTACTATTCTGGACAGGTCCTATGAAGAAGAAGAAACCTTTATTAAAGTCTTGATATTGTTCTAGAGTAGTTTCAGTTTGATCGACAATTGGGGACTCGATCTCCCTTCTAGGTCTGACGTGTACTAGATGTGTATTTCTGTGATAATCAGATGGGGCTAGAAAAACTGGTGGCAGTAGGAAGGCAATGTAACATGTTCCATCCCAATCGAGGGGCAGACGAACATATGCGGTCTGACCACAAACAAAATAAGAATGACGTGAGGCTTTGAAAGTAGATTTCCCACTGTCACTATACTCGACAATAGTAGTACAATCACTATGTCCTACATGTGCGGAACCATTCTTTCTGACACATAATTCGCCTTTGACTGGTAGTACTGAAATAGCAGGTAAATCTGGAGTAGTATCAGACTGAACATTCAGGATCATGAAATTCGAAGAATAATTACCTAAATCATATACTTCATTTTCTAGATCTAACCCTGTTCTGTGGGAGAGACCTTGCTTGTCTGGAAAACATGTTCGATTCAGAAGGGACATATCATTCGAGGATGACGTTAACGTGGACCATGCTCCACACGAACCATTATGTGAAAATGGATAAGGAAAGAGTGGCAGAACCCCCTTCGGTGTCTGGAAAGGGGGGAGTCGACCACACACCCAACAATTGGTGGCATTGCTGGTCTGGTGTGAATAGTGTAACATTCTAATAAATGTATTATTTCGCATAGCAAGACGATAGGATAGCTCGTGAGGAGGCAGATCACTAAATGTGTGCTCTACTGTAGCATTAGAAAACTTATGTACATGTGAAACTGGAAAACATAAATATAAAGCATAACTTGTGCAGGTAACCATAAGACTCAAAAATAACAAAAAGGATAAAACAATAATACATTTTATAGAGTTTTGACTAACTCTCTCACTGTGGGGGTCTATCTCATACATGTCAGGAACCTGTCTAACCGTTTCACCCGAGAGGGACTTAGACAATTAAACTGGCTGACTTATTTTACTAGACCGGAGTTTCTTTTTATACTCCTGCTGCGGAGTTTCCTCTAACAGGGGAGGCTTGAGTTCAGAGTCTGTTTTTAGGCAGTCTTTAGAAATAGAACAGTCCTTTGCAAAAGTCTTTTCACGAACTCCATGGAATTTCTTGATGTGGGACAGGTGGACCCATCCTTTCCTGCCCTCTAACTTCACTGCTGTCCTTGTAGTTAATAAGACAAGACGGGGCTCCTTCCAACGGGGCTCCAGCGGACTTGAACGATCAAAATTCCGTACCAACACGAGGTTTCCTGGAATGACTTCATGCGGTTTCACCTCGGTGTTGTCTGGAAATGCGGCGGCAACCTGTGAACGACAAGAGTGTAGGGCAGACATCAAGGAAGCTAGGTAATCTGTCAGCATATTACTGGAAACATCTGTAATACTGCGGGGTCTAGGTGTACCCCACATGTTTGGGGGGCGGCCGAATACGACCTCATACGGGGATAGACCTGATCTGGAATGTGCAACCATCCGCATATAAAATAGAGCAACTGGCAGGGCAACTAGCCAGTCTACACATTTCTCTTTGCATACTTTGGCAATGCGAATTTTCAGGGTCTGATTATGTCTCTCTACGAGACCGGCTGCTTCAGGATGGCGCACACAATGGAACTTCCACAGGTACCCTAACAGAAGGGAAACATGTTTCATAAGCTCGGATGAGAATGGCTGGCCGTTATCTGAATACACGACCCTAGGGAGTCCATAGCGGGGAAAGAATTCACGAACCAACTGCCTGGCAGTGGTCGCGGCTGTATAATCTGGGACTGGATATGCTTCTGTCCACCTGGACAAAGCGCATACAACCACGAGGACATACTTGAAACCTCGACATCGCTCCATCTGAATATAATCCATCTGGAGGACTTCAAAAGGGTGGTCAGGAGGTTGGAATCCACCTTGTTCCACCGGGACACTTTTACCTGGATTGAACTGGCAACATATCATACAGGTACGGACTTTCTGCTTGGCTGCAGCTCGTAAGTGCTTGTTGAACCATAAGTTCTGAATACTGTCTAACATAGCTTTTTCTCCTAGATGTGCTGGACTATGTGCGGTATTAGTAATGACTTGAACCATAGAGTCGGGGAGAAACCATGTGGCCTTTCCCTTCGTCAACCATCCTTGATCTGTCTGGACCCCTCCTTGTTCGGACCATTTCTTGATTTCTTCGGGAGTAGCATGTAACTGTATGTCTATGACATCTTGTGTAGGGTCCTTAACTGTCATACAAGTAATCGGATCTGGAGTGAATGTCTGTATCGTGTTAACTGGAATGTCTGGGGTCTGAGCTGTAAGCTTGGCTGTTCGATCTGCTAGATCGTTACCTTGGGAAATGATGTCAGTAACTTTCGTATGTGCTTTGCACTTCATGATAGCAATAGCTGTCGGTAAATGTATTGCATCTAACAGAGCTTGAATGAGGAGACCATGCTGACTCTTGGTTCCATGAGAAGTCATGAAACCTCTCTCCTGCCAGAGCACTCCAAAGTCATGTACGACTCCGAATGCATAACGTGAATCTGTATATATGTTTACTTTCAGGTTCTTGGCACGTATGCAGGCTTGGGTCAGAGCAACTAGCTCTGCTGCTTGAGCAGACAGGGTGTCAATACGATGTGTTTCTATAACTTTAGTTTCAGTAGTCACTGCATACGCGGCTACTAGTTCTCCTGTACTTGTTCTCATACATGAACCATCCACATAAAGTGTCAGGTCGGGGTTAGGTAATGCAATGTCTGTCAGGTCTTGTCTTGGCTTTGTCATAGTGTTAACAACTTCCACACAGTCATGTGTGGCAGGATTTGAAGTAACTGACGGCAACAGTGTAGCAGGATTTAGAATGTTGCAGCGTCTAATTTCTATGTGTGGCTGGAACAGTGTCAGTTCATAAGCTGTTAAACGTGCAATTGTCAAGTGCTGAGTCTGTGTTCGGTTTAAAAGAACTTCCACGGAGTGTGGAACTTGTACTGTCAGGGAGTGTCCTAACACTATGGAATCACTTTGTCTGATAGCTAGAGCTGTGGCTGCAACTGACTTGAGGCACGCAGGCAGAGCCTGGGCTACTGGATCTAATGTGCTTGAAAAATAAGCACAGGGCTTGTATTGTCCTGCTTGATCTTGTGTGAGAACAGATAATGCAGTACCATCACGTTCTGTGACAAAAAGTGTAAAAGGCTTACTGTAGTTCGGTGTTGCTAGAACGGGTGCTTGACATAAGGCTTTCTTTAATTCATTGAAAACAAATGTATGTTCCTGGGTCCAAGGGAGGACAGTCGATACGGCTGCCTCCTGTGTCGTTAACTGTATCAGTGGCTTGGCTAGAAATGCATACTGAGGAATCCATTGTCTGCAATAAGAAGTGAGGCCAATAAAAGCTCGTACCTCCTTCTGTGTCTTGGGCTGTGGAAGACTCGCTATTAACTGGATACGGTCTGGTGTCAACTGCCTACCCCACTTGGACAGTAAGTGGCCTAAGTAGATCACTTGCTGGACACAGAATTGTAATTTGGAAGGGGACACCTTGTGCCCCTGCTCGGCCAGGAAATACAGAACTGTAAGTGATGCTCGCTCGCAGTCACGTTCAGAACGGGCTGTGATCAGTAGATCATCGACATACTGGAGCAGGGCAGTGTCAGTTGCCATGTGAATATTGTCTAGTTGTTTCTTAAGTGCTTGACTGTAAATACTTGGACTTTCTGTGAAACCTTGAGGAGCTCGTGTGAATTTATAGCTCCTTCCATTTAAACAAAAACCAAAAAGGTACTGGCTGTCTGGATGAATGGGGACACTGAAAAATGCATTTTTGAGATCGATAACAGTGAAAAATGTAGCTTCAGAATCAATGGCTGTCAATAGGGAAGAAATATCTGGGACTACTGGATACTGGGGTATGATACATTTATTAAGTTCTCGAAGGTCAATCACTAATCGATATACTGGAGGTGCATTAGGATCAGTACGTTTCAGGACCGGAATGATAGGAGAATTACATACATTGGAGTCAGTTTCTACAACCACTCCTTGAGCAATAAGCTCGTCAATAATTTTGGATAAGGCTGCTACAGCCTCAGGTGGCAATCTGTACTGTCTGATACGTGGCAAAACTATACCTTGCTTGAGAGTCACACGATGGGGTGTGATGTGCATACAACCAACATCAGTTGGACCTTGCGCCCATAAATGCTGCGGTACATTCAATAATCTTGGATCAAAATCACGTAATACATAATGACCTTTAAAATCTCTGAGGAACAAACGTACCCCCTCTGGGGAGCAACAAATACTGCACCTAATTCTTTTAACGTTTTAATGCCTAACACATTTTCTGGACATGATTTCGTGAGTAATAAATCAGTAGTTCGGGACAATGGACCAACTTCTAGAGTAACTGGTTTCGAAATTTCATTAACAATCGGCTTTCCTGAAAATCCAAGGGAAACATTTTTAGAGCCTGAGAGCGGAGCCCCTGGAACCTCGTCATGACTGATAGTAGTCCTACTTGCCCCTGTATCAATCAAAAACTTTCTGTCTTTCCCTAACACTTGACTGTGCACATAGGGACCCTCTTGATCTACAGGTATCTCGATGAGAGGCAAGCCTACCTCCCTCTCTAGGCTGTTTCATGAATACTGTTGATACTCTGGATACTCTGACTGAGCATACTGGTACATCTGCTGTGTAACATGCTGTGTTGCAGCGATAGGCTGCGGTGCTGGAACTGTCTGTTGTGCATTCTGTGGTGGCTGAGAAGTCTGTGAAACTTGTTCTTGCCTAGGCGGACGTGGTCTTTCTTTAGTCTTACCAGTAGCTATGTTGTGTTTCAGAACTGCACACTCGTTTATAAAATGACCTGGCTGTTTACAGTAATTGCAAGTCCCTTTAACGGGAGCTGCAGGATGACTGGCTTGATTCGGACCCCTCTTCTGACTGTCTTGTGGAACAGATTGTGCAACTAATACTTTCATTTTCGTGTCTTTCATACGTCTCCTTTCGTGTTCTTGCTCTTCCCTGATTCTATTCTGGTGATACTGGAGCATCTGGAGCATTTGTGACGGAGTATTAGCTTGCCAACTACTTTCGACTTTCAAAACTCGATTTTTAACTTGTGGGCTTGAATTCTCGACTAGTTTGGTAACAAAAAGATGAGGGTACGATTCACTACCTGTCTTCAGACCACTGTTAATAATAAAACATTTTTCAAATCTAGAATAAAAATCACTAGTGTCTTCATCCTGTTTCTGTTTACATGCTGAGATTGCATCCCAATCTTCCTTTTTCGTTGCTAATAACCTTGGCAAAACCTGTATCAATAATTCGGGCAATTCTTTAACTTTACCCCCAAGACCGGTACCTGGTACTCGTGAAGTATCTTCAGCTTCTAGAGCTGTCCAATCTATCTTTTTCTCTCCCACCTCCCATTCTTTTTCCTTGAGTTTTTCATATACCCCTGCGGGCAACAGGACCTTTAGCATTTTAATGATATCAGGATACGTGTATTCTCCCATACAGAGCATGTCTTTTAATTCTCGATGGAACCCTGCTGGATCTTTGTCGTGATAGGGAATTAACTTTTTCATCTCTAAGAGTTCCATCTTTGTGATAGGGGTGTAAACAAATACTCGTTCTAGATCACCACCCGTTGTCCTAACTGGGTGTACTTCTCGTAACGGATGCTGTCTATCTATGTAGAATGATTTACTTTCTGGAGGTGAGACATGAACAAAATGCGGATTCAGAAACGTTCGATATTTGTGGCGCTGTTCTAGAATGATACTAATTAAATCGGTACCTAGACCTCTCCATCTATACTGGAGTAACTCGTTCAGAACATCATGTAGTGGACCTGGATCAGAATGTTGTCCCTCATACAGTGTAATGAGGTGCTGGATCATATACATACCCACCAGTCGCTGCTCGGCTGGGGGCAGTTTCAGAAACATTTGTGCCACTATTTCGTCTGGAAAAGTGGTAGAATCAGTAGTCCATCGGACTGCTGATCGGGTTAGTTCTTGTTCATGCATGGTACTAAGTTTACTATAACCGATTCGTGATTTCAGAATGTGATCGGTAGCTTGAAATACTTGCTCAAGAGAACCTTGTTCTGGTACTGGAGGAGGGAAAACTTTCTTGTGATCTAGGCGTGAATGTCGGTCGGGAAGTCTAGTTCTACCTACATACGCTATTCTGGAGGGATTCTCGTCGTCTACCTCTTCAGTAGAAGAGTCATTTTCTTTCTCGGATACTTGTATTGCTTTTCGTTTCTCGTGTAACTTTATTATTTCTCTACGGATTTTCTTGTACATACTCTCTATACAGTTCTGGGTCTTGTGTCTTCCCTCGGCTATATGGTCACTCCACCTGGTCAGGACTTTCATTTCTTCTGGATCTTTATCTGGATAATCTTGTTCTCTTATTAAACAATTAATTAGAAACTTTAAAAGCATGAGCTGAATCTCGACTTTTCTTTGAACCATGGCGTCGCCAATACTTTCTGGATCTACTCCTGTACGGATAAAACGATATATTCTGTCTAGATATTCTTTCATATTCGGTAGGGTGTCCAAATATTCGGTCACCCGCCTTACACGCAATGAAAACAGGACCATATCATCATCGCCTGGGACTGGATCATAACGACATTCGGTAAGGGCTCGCTTGATATCGGCAACTGACTGGAGTTTGGGCGAACGCTGTAACGCTCGTTCATGTAGCTCAAGAAGTGTCAGACGTCTGTGTTGAGGCGGGGTTCCCGGAGGACTTCCCCCCGTGGCCCCTAGACTAGAATCGTTGACGGGTATTGTACGGGCGGGGAGAGTGACTGATGTAGCGGGTACTTGGACTGTAGGCTGAACCGGGGGTACCGTAACAGGTGCTGTAACGGGTGCCCCGGTGGCTGGAGGAACAGGAATTACATTATTTACAGGAGCAGGCGGAACAGGATTTGCATATTCTGGGACTGTGTCGTCCAAATAGGACGAGAGAAAAATATCAGCTGCGGTCGGTTTGTGACGTAGCTTAATCGGAACTAATGGCGGCGGAAAATTACATGGTACTTCCGGGGTTGCTTTCGGCAAGCCCTCGGCAAGAAGAGGATACATACCCTTAATGAGGGCATTTCTCTGTCTGTCTGACTGTTCGGCTTTAACTCGTTCACCTACTTCGATTAATTCCCTTTCTTGGGCTCTTTCTGAGGATTCCCTACTTAATTCTGTTTTTCTGATTTCTTTTTCTGTTCTTTTATGAGATTCTTTGCGCCATAACTCGATGGCATCTTTCTGGGACTGTCTGGCTTTCTTTTTCCATAATGCTTCTTCTACTCGCATGATGCACTCGGCATCCCATGTACCTGACATGGGCCATCTATATTTCTCTTCTAATTCCTTGGTGTAATCCACCCATAAATCTAGATATAATATGGCACTTAAGCCATGCTTATGATACATAAAATGACCTGGACTGTCCCTAGGTGGGACAGGAACTGCTTCCTCGAGCAGACCTTTTCTGGTTTTTAACTGACGTAATTTCGAGAATAGAGGCATGACTTAGACTGGAATCTGGACACAAATACAATACACGATAAACACAATAATAACTGAAAAACAAATCACTCATACCACGACATTGAAAACACATGAAATAACATTAAAAATAACAGTTCGGACAAAATACTACCTGGAATACTGAGAACAGAAACACATGAATTTCTCGAGAACAGAACTTACTAGAATTACTAGATGCACTGCTAAACAGTACGAAACTTACCGGTCTCATAAAGAGACACGTCAGGACCCGCGTCCACCTAGGTGAACACTTCGTGTTGGATCTGTGTACCCAAACCCACGGACAAATTAATTTGACCCTGTCTAGATACTACCCCAGCAACGGTACTCACCGGGCAGCAAGAACGGAAGGCCTCAGACTGGACTGGACTGCTACGACGACGGACTACGAACTTCGGACTTCAGTTACAGGTGGGCCTCCGGATACCTCGGACCTTGGACTCTCGGCTTGGGCTCTGGTCGGGACTCGCCGCGTTCCTCCACCGCCTCGTCTGGACGCTGGACCGCAACCTCCGTCTCCTCCGTGGGCCTGAGGGATACTTGAAGCAGAAATATCTGCACGTGCACGGTATGGTTCCGTCACGGCTGCAGAGGATCAGGGGGCCTGCGTGGCTTCTCCGGCGCGTGGGGAAAGGGCAAGTCCCTATTCGGGCGCCATTATGTGGTAGACCGAGACCGTATTTCATAAAAGGTTTTCTACGTTAGTACGAAACGGAGACGTATTTTTTGGATGGATTTTTTGAATGGATTTTTTGAATGGATTTTTTGAAAAACGTCTAGCTGGTAGGGCACAGCGCAGGTTGACGAGCGGATAAGTCGTGTCAAAAGATATAAAGCAATAATTTCATCTATACAGGAGAGGAGAAACACGATAAGACTAATTAGAGTTCACTCGGCGAAAACTATGATTAAGGTACATGTCGATTTATCAAGGGAAACCGTTATATAGAACTCCCACTCACCAATAATATAGACGGTAGAGTCTCTATGAGCTTCAATGAACCCAGATAGCCGAGACCGTATTTCATAAAAGGTTTTCTACGTTAGTAAGAAACGGAGACGTATTTTTTCTCCATGTTTACTCGTTTCTCCTGACAGGATAATGTCGAAATTCAAATGTAAAATTTGTATGTGTCGGATGTGGTATGCCGATCAGAATTTGTATGTTGAGTTGTGCAACGCTCACTCCTTACATTTGAATTTCGCATCGCCGCTTTAAGCAACTGGCCGATACTGCCGCTTTAAAAATTCTGTCCCAGTTTACACGTGATTCGTTCCGGAAGCTATTTTAACCTTCGTCCGGTGAGTGCGGGTTGGTTATCACCGCATCGGACGCCAGACGGTAGCAGAATCTTTTCAACTTATCCTCTGTTGGTAAGTCTACCTACGGGTTAATTTCTATCGACCCTTGGGTGATTTCTTTGCTACAATATTCTTGAATGCTTTATTAATTGGAAAAATTACCGGACATGCCGCTCTATCTAACTCCCGGGTTGGTCTGGCTTTTATATCTCTTTTCTGTAGACTCGTATGTTCGATATTATCCTGTCAGGAGAAACGAGTAAACATGGAGAAAAAATATGTCTCCGTTTCGTACTAACGTAGAAAACCTTTTATGAAATACGGTCTCGGCTATCTGGGTTCATTGAAGCTCATAGAGACTCTACCGTCTATATTATTGGTGAGTGGGAGTTCTATATAACGGTTTCCCTTGATAAATCGACATGTACCTTAATCATAGTTTTCGCCGAGTGAACTCTAATTAGTCTTATCGTGTTTCTCCTCTCCTGTATAGATGAAATTATTGCTTTATATCTTTTGACTCGACTTATCCGCTCGTCAACCTGCGCTGTGCCCTACCAGCTAGACGTTTTTAACGTATGATTCCGGGAATTTTTATAAAGGTGAGAAACCATGGCCCCTTTCGGTTAGTTTGTCCTTAACTAATTGAATACCTAGTTTTTTGGTTCTTTATATTTTTCACTGATATCCCCTATTTCTCTATTAATTAGGTGTTTATATCACTGATACAAGGACTGTTACAGTCCTCATGAAAATCCTACAGTGTACGCTATAGATTGTAGCCATATCAAACGAAGGCTCAAAGACAGACACAGCTTGTCCTTGTTTTTAGTAAGTCAACTTGTACGTATTTTGTACAATTGTTTTCTGAAGCATATACAAATCTCCTAGTCGGCAAAAAAGAACATAGATATTTGAATATAATGCCTTGTCGAATATAATGAATTGTCGAAATGTTTGTCTAAAATGTTGGTTTATGATGTTTTATAAATTGTCATATCGGCCATGCTTCAATTGTTGGATTCATTATGTTTCCTCAATTTTACACACGTTGTTAATAACTGTGCCTTTTTGAATATATCTTTATGTTTGTATCATTAGGGTCTAGTAGCTATAATGTGGAGGACAAATTCTTTTTTTTAAAAATGTGAATGCACTAATTGATCTTTTAAAGATAACAAATAAGGTTCTGTTATAATTATATGTTTTTCTGTTATGTTGCAGAAATTTGTGTGGCTCCTGAAGAAGGCGTTGTCTTGAACGCCGAAACGCGCGTCGATAATATAAATTTGCCACCTTTTCCTTTTATATATTGTTGTTTTTTCCTTTAATGTTGGTGATTCCATCATCATTTTAAGTTTCTTTTTATTGTGTATGTAATTATGATATATAAATTGTATTTTTTAATTATATGTATAAAGTCCTGTTCGTTAAATAAATAATACATGAATGTATGTGCATTTACCTAGTTGTCCGTCCCTCCTTGCACTAGTTCCCTCACTGTGATTGCCTAGGAAGTTTTGCACATTTATTTACAATTCCTTCTATGCCCATCTTGACCTTGGAGTTCTCCAGGGAACATCCCTATTACCCATCTCTTTATTTATTAAACATATTTTTTATTGGCATTTTCTGTATATCATCACACATAATAAACATTACAATGGTAATTTTTCAGTTCTACAATTATTGGTTTCTGTCTTTTTTCTGCAGGCACTACTAGTAATTATCCTTACTGATGCTTTCTTGCAGCAAACTTTATACATGTCTAATATCCAGATTAGTACATAGCAGGCAGGAGCAGTAGAACAGCAAATTGTTCACATCCCTATTGCATGACTGTGCTATCTAGTACTTGCTCCACATTTACATTTTTACTACATCTTTTAGGTGGGTAGCCTTTCAACATCAGTCCTATATGCAAGCATGCCACTCAAGGTTATACAAATGATCTTCTAACTAATTAACACAAAGCAAAGAAAAAACTTGTGCAGAAAAATGATGTAAATGATTCGGACTAGTATCACCTTAAGGGGGTCCCAGAGCATATAGCCCGCAAATGGGCCAGAGAGGGGCCCACCACTTCCACCCTTACCCATTCTCCTAGTTATCGGTTCCCTTACATTCAACAGCCTTGTGTGTCTCCAACTCGCATCAGCCCCTGGACTCCCTGTGGGTGCAGGGGCTTGTTATGATCAGCGCTTCCATGCTGGGTCCCTTGTCCCAGCCCTTCCTCCTCACTACTTGTGCCCACTGTCTTCTCCCATGTCACCATCACCTCCCTCCATTGTTCAGCTATTGGACGCTTCCTCGTTCCCTTGGCCTCTTCCCAGCTTAGTACTCTGCCTTCTGCCCCAGCCCAAGGGATGACATCTTCGTTCCAGGGTTCAAACTGAGGCCCCCTCGCTGACTTCCATTACATCGCTATTTTGCGCTTAGCGAGTCCCAGTGTGCGATCTATCAATCTGTTCCCAACATTACGCTTCGGTGGCCTGGGGAAAAGGCCCAGTAAGCACACCTGTGCCGTGGGGACAAACACCCTACCTAATGCGCTTTTAATCTTACTTAACACAGCCACCCAAAATGAGCGCAAGTACTGACAGTTCCCAGATCATGTGTCCAAAGTCTGCGTCTGGGTGTGCATATCTGGGGCATTGTTGGGCTCCCCTCCCCCCTCCGAGGTCACATTAAGTTGATGTGGCATCATGTAGGACATGTGTGTACAGCTAAACTGAATGTACTTTAAGCGCATGTTCCAAGAGATCTTTTTAGGATACTGCAAAGTCTTACACCACTCTGCATCAGTGAGTTCCCTGCCCATGACTTTTTCCCACTTTACCCGTAGCCCACTCAAGGGATCGAGGGTTGCTGTTAGTAGCGTGGCATAGAACCATTTCACTAGGTGTGCTGCTGTGCCGAGGGTGAATAAGGCATGTAGCACAGGGTGCGTCTCTGGTTCTTCCCTCCCTCTGTCCCACAGTTGTACAAATGTGTATGTCAGGTCCTTGTACTGCAAAAACTGACATGGGGAAGCCCACCGCTGTCCGTTAACTCTTCAAATGGGATCAGTTCCTTATCTAGGTAGCAATCCCGACATTATCCAGCTCTGCTTCTGACCAGCGAGCTAATTGTACGCTTGTGAATATAGTCTGAGGGTTGCCATGCGGTAACCCCACTAGAGGTAACATGGGTCTGTATTTAGGGGATTGCTGCACTATACTCCGGGCCTGTAAGGCCATGTGTTGTAATAATGAACAGTCTGGGGTAAATGTTGTTGATCTAAGCAGTTTTGCCATCTCAAGGCTGGGACGAGGTTCCAGGTCCGCTAGACATGTGCCTTCCTCATTCACTCCCTCTACCCATTGGGCCCACCACTGTAATTGAGCAGCCAGCATATAAAATTCAAAGTTCGGTACACCCAGTCCTCCCTTTGTCATAGGGCATTGTAGAGTCCTCAGGGACACCCTTGGGTGCCCATCCCCCCACACCAGATCTCGTAAAAGGGTATTCAGTGGGCGAAACCTGCTGCTCGGCATCAGGACCGGGAGGTTTTTAAAAAAATACAGCAGCAGGGCCACATGACCATTTTGGATAGCGTAATCCTGGCCATGATGGGCAAATGTAGTGTGCACCAGAAGTGCACACAGGAACAAAGTGAGCACAGCGCCCTGCCCAGGTTCCCTTCCTTCAAATCATCTAAGGAGTGAAAGACATGCATACCTAGGTACTTAAATGCACTCTGAGCCCAGAGTAAGTCAGCCATCAAGGGCTCAGGTCTGTACGATGGGCCTGCCACCAGGAACAAATATGTCTTTGTTGACCGGAAGGCCCAAGAACAGCGCAAAGCAGTCCAGGATTTGCATAGCCGTGGAGGTGCCCATGATTGCCCATGATTGCCTCCACCAGATAGATCAGCAAGTCATCTGCATATAGAGAGATTTGATGCTGTCGCCCTCCTATTGATAGTCTTATCCCATCATCTCCCAGACGGATCCTCCCCGCAAGTGGCTCTATCGCTAGAGAAAACAGGAGGGGGGAGAGAGAGGGCACCCCTGTCGGGTCCCTTGGGAGATCCTGTATTGCATGGAGATCATTCTGCCCATTTTATCCCTTGCTAGGGCGAAGCATAGCGGAATCACACCCACCGCACCCAGTCCTCCCACAGGCCCATGTGTAGCATCCCCTCAAACAGGTACTCCCAACTAACTGTGTCAAAAGCTTTACCTAAGTCGATTGACGGAACAGCTGCCTGTTGTTTGGTTGGAGCTTCCACATGGTAGAGGATAGAGTAGAAAACAAATTTGTAAAGAAAGGGGCCCCTGAATCTCGGTTAAGTAGCCAGGACAAGGAAATACAATTTTTTGGGGAAAAGCACTTGGCCAGAGTAGATTACAACATCTTATAGGCACAAATCACAATGTTTCAAATGATCTCAAACATATCCCTCAGTATTTCCACAACAAGACAACCTTGTATCACAAAAAATATTTTTTATTTTTCTTTTCTTTTCATATTTGAATTCAGATACTCTTGTTTTCTTACATACATACTATATATCTCAATTCATTGTTTATAAAAAGTAGATGCACATTTCTTCAGACAGATATCTGTTCTGCTCATTAACATTTCTCTTTATGTACTTCAACTTAACTGGTTATCTTTGGATACAGATTTTGGGGTACATATGTTTCCTAATACATTTTCAAATTTCATTTATCAAAATACATCTATTTAGATGCATGTTCATTATGTTTTCTCTTAGGATGGCAAAATGTAACAGTTTATATTTTGGTAAATGCTGGCGGATTGTGTTACGCGCGTTTTGGCTTGCGCCTTCCTCAGGACTCCGTCATGAAAATCTTTAAGAGAAACAATTTAACAAGTTTTTAGCATTCGATCTTTAACAATAAAATGTACACAATTTCTTACTCTTATAACGAAACAGTGTAGTGCCTATTTGATCGTGCTATTTACATGCAAATCTTTTTGCAAGAAATAGTGTGATTGTAACGACTATTCGTGTTTTTGGTTGACGCTTCTAAGTGTATCTTATGAGAAAATAGACACCCTCATGACTAAAAATAATAAAAACAGTATGTGCATAGTTTGGGCCAGATTTAAATATACTGATCCATACGACCCTTCACCAAGGAGGAGTTATTTTCATGCTTCACAGGCAGTTAGAGGTTACTATTAAGTTAGATTCCTATTGTTTGATTTACAATTTCTCACATTGGGTTTAGACCAAACGGGAATAATTTCGCAACATGCTTTTTTTTGGGAAGCCTAAATGCGCTTGTTTTGTTTGTAATTCTGCTTGCACTTGGTGTTTTCAGATAAGTGGTGACCAAGGCCTCGTAGTGCATGGCCAGATATCTTTTGCAGGCTTGCTACCTGCATTGACCCGTCCTAATCTGCGGTCGGATCGGCTGGGTGCGGACCTGAGTCTGCACGCCCCGTCCATCCAAATTATCGATCGCCATACCGGGTATGCCTCGCGCCTCCCTCCAGAGTTCTAACAACTGGCATTCCCTTTACAAATTACTGACCCGTTTATAACTTTATACTCCCATGGTTTGCTTACCTCTATCGTATAGTCGTTTGGACGCCCTCGTGGAGTCTCCTACTTGGTCGATAGCCAATGTCTCTATCCCTATTTGAACAGGATTCCTGACCTTTGCGCCTGCCTATATTAATTACATCCGGTGTTGTTTATGGGGATGTTCGTTTTGTTTCCGGATGTACATATGCTGTGATATTTTGAGGATAGAGTAGAGTCTGCAGAGGTTATAGGAGGTACTGCGAGAGGGGATGATCCCATTCTGATAGGGGTAAATTAGGGATCTCATGTGCAGAAGTAGCCTACCCGCCAGCACCTTACTCAAAATTTTAAAATCTATATTAAGCATGGCGAGAGGTCTGTAATCCATTACTCCAGCATCTGGTTTCTTGGTTTTTGGGAGAGTGATCACTAGTGCAGTTTGGGTGGAACTGGGCAATTCCCCGTGCTCATACACCTCTGCATACAACCTGACTAATTGTGGCGCTAGTCTGTCAGCAAAACATTGGTAGAATTCCGCCGGCAGGCCATCTGGCCCTGGTATTTTGCCTGGCACCAATGCCGAGATGGCTGCTTTGATTTCCTGCAGATTTATCGGGTCTCCCAAGTCCTCCCGCACCTCAGCTTCCATGGTACAGATCGGCAGGGGGGCCACAGCCGGAGCTGTGTACAGTCTCTCATAATGTGCTAGGAAGGAGTCATTGATTGCATCTGGAACATGCTCTATATCTCCAGCGTCCGACCTAAGTTGTGGGACTGGTGCTCCCCCCAGTTTTGGTATGATTAACCTTGCTAATAGTTGACCAGCTTTGCCTTCCTCCCTCTGCACCCTGTCCAGGTATTCCTTGTAGCTGTAGCATCTCAGTCTACTTAGTGCGTTGTTATAGCTCAAGCGTGTTTCCAGCAGTGCCAAACGGCCAACATCGTCAATTCCCTGTGCGTTATCTAACCTGCGTATGTTCCCCTCTAGGTCTAAAATTTCCTGCTGGACCTCCCTACGTGATCCTAGTACTTGTCCCATACAGTGGGCTCTTACAATTACTTTGAACGCCTCCCACTCCACTTGCTTGAAGGATGCTGTGTTAACTGAGGGGGAAGTATGTTTCAATGAGTGTGTGCAGTGAAGCTCGAAAGGGGCGTCCTCCAATGCCAACGGGTTCAGCTTCCATGTGGGAATCGGGGGATCACCTACCCGGGAGTTGGTCTGTCATTATCAGCGGGCTATGATCCGACAATGTACGCCCTAAGTACTCAGTGTGTGATAGAGCTATTAAAGGCCGGGGTGCAGAGAAATATGTCGAGCCTGATGTGCACCTGGTGGACCGGCGAAAGGAAGGAGTACTCCCTGTCCCTGCTATGTACACTCTCCAGGTGACCTCGAGGCCCCAGTGGTACATCCAGAGTAAGTAATCTTTATTGCTCAGTTAATTAAAACCATTGCAAATATTAATATATGGGAAAAATAAAATTATAAAAAGTATAAAATGACTATAGGTTCATGATGTTAATAGTCATTGCTACAGAAATTTATACAAATTTTCCACAAAACGTGAGGTAAAATCCGTCAGTCCCTTGGAGAAAGCGAGTACACGATGACAATAGTTTTGTGCGGTGGAAAGTCCTTGCTACTAAAATGTGTACTGCTTTCACACCGTGTAACCCTTATGGTAGCATTGGACCCTAGTATTCCTGCGATGACAGTGTAAAAGGCATTGCCCCTGGGTTTTAAGCATCGTTGTAACGTGCGACTTGGCTCACTGTTCAGTGCCCCTTTAATTTGCTTCTTGATTTTTACTGCAGCTGGTGTCTGCCGTCTGGCTTTCTTGTTTCTTTTCTACTTTCTCTAGAAATTTTACGAAATGGCATGCTAATTGGATGTGTTTTCCATCGAAGCAAGCCATGACCGCTTGCCGGCATGTTCTTATGCCCAGTTTGTTAAAGGGCACTTTTAAGTGTAACCTGCGCTCTGAGACCAGGCCTTTGCAGGTGCAAATTAGATGTTGAATGTCTTCTTTTGCGTTCCCGCATATTCTGCAGTTGATTGTTGCTTTGGGCCTTTTCCATGGAGGGAGGTGTTTTTGTGATGGGAGTAGGCCCAGCCGTAGATGTAAGAACTTCTCCTTGATGCTCCTAGTGAACCCAGCTCCTAGGTAGCTTTGGTTGAAGCTGCTTGTATAGCTTTTAATGACCATCCAGCCGTGCGCGCGATTGGCTAGGCTTGCTTTGTCCTCTGTAAATGAGATAGCTCTGACAGATTTGTTAACTAGCTGTTTGAAGATGTTATGGGACCCGCTGCACTTCCAGGCTTCTTGTAGGCACAAGGTGTTTATTGATTGGTTTAAATATTTTGCGGCCCCGCTGTTGCTCTTTCTTTCTATCTCTTTCCATAGGTAGAAGTTGAGACTAGCAGCTTCTCCTCCGTGAATTTTGTGCCATCTTTTAGCATAGGCACCCATTCGCTCCAGGGTTTGATTTCTTAGGCCAAATTCCAGCCTTATTTGTGCCGGCGAGGTGTAAGTGGGCAGACTGAAAATCATTCTGATCGCCTTCATTAATGTGCTATTCAATTGCTGGGCGTCTCTCCCTCGTAGGCATTCGCTTCCATACGTTATGGCGGGTGTCAATTTTGCCTGAAGTACTTGAAGTAGGGGAGTGAAGCTTCGGCCAGCTGCTTTCGTTTTTAGGCCCCTTAGTGCTATCGCTATGCTGATACCCCTCCATTTGATTGCTTCCTTTTGCTGTTGAAATGAGCCCTTGCTGTCCACAATTACGCCGAGGTACTTGTATTCCTCCGCTTTTTCAAGTGTGTGCCCTCCCATGTGCCAGCAGTGCCCTACAGATCTTTTGGCATTTATCCTCATTGTTTTGGTCTTTGTGAGGTTGATACTTAGGCTGTTCTCTGTTGCGTAATTAAAGGTTGTGCTGATTAGATGTTGTAGCCCTATCAGTGTTCTACTGATTAGGACAATGTCGTCAGCGTACATTAAATTTGAGAGAGTGAAGCCACCTATGCTTGGAGCATGAGAGTTGCTTTCATCCAGCTGCTGTGCAAGGTCAGACATAAAGATGTTAAATAATGTTGGCGCCAGCACGCACCCTTGTTTTAGGCCTTTTGTAGTTTGTATTTTCCTTGATAGGAGGTCTCCTGTTCCTAACTTGACTTGGACCCAAGTGCCCGTATGTAATAAGATCAGCTGTGTTAGCAGCCCCAATGGAATGTTCCTGTCTTCCAGCTTTGACCATAGTAAATTCCTGTTGATGTTGTCAAACGCTGCGGCGAAGTCAATAAAACATAAGTACAAGGGCAGATTGGCTGTCTTTGAGGCGTCGATGAGGAGTGAGAGGGCCAGAATGTTTGTTGATGTGCCCAGTTCTTTTCGGAATCCTGTCTGGGTAATGGGAATTACTGCATTTGCTTCCGACCATTCCGTGAGCTCTTCTAGTAGAAGACCGGCATAGTATTTGGCCTCGTTATCAATTAAGGCTATTAGTCTGTAATTTTTGGGGTCCTTTACGTCGCCTTTTTTATGAATTGGTGCTAATATCGAGCCTCTCCACGACGCTGGGATTGTTGTGGTGTCTATTACCTGTTTGTAAAGAGGTAGTAAGGCCGTATCCCAGTATTCCGGGTTTTGTTTGTAGAGAATTGGCGGTATCCTGTTGGGGCCTGGCGCTCCCTCCGCTTTTCCTTTAACGATCCTGCTTATAATTTGTTTTTGGGTAGGGTTTAATGAAGTAATGACCTGTTTTGGAGGCCCAGCATGAGTTTTGCTGCCCTTCTCTGGTCGGCTGATTGTTGCCATCTCTTTTGCTGTGTTGAAGTGGGCCTGAAGGTAGTTGGACCAGGCATCCTCAGTTAAGTAGGAGTGAATGCTAGTGCTTCTAGAATACTGGAGTTTGCTGACTGTCTTCCAGAATCTTCCGCTCGTGTTGATTCCTTTTGCATCATGGAGAAGTCTGGCCCATAAATCATCATCTGCTTCCCTTTTTTCGTGCCATATTCTTTTTTTACTCTGTTTTAATTTTTGCAGTTCCTTTTGTATTGTGGTGTTAGGTCCGTCTCGATGTAGTTTCCGCAGTAGTTTGTTGATGTTTCTTTTCAGGTGCTTAATCTTGGCGTTTTGCTTTGTGGCCTTGTAGCGGTTTCCGGTTGATTCCGACAGCTTTGTCTGTATGTTGCTGTTTCTATGTTCCTGGTTTGTGTGGCTCTTTGGTTTCCTGGTGTGTGCCTGTCTGAGGCTGCTCGTGAATTGCTCCCAGGCGCTTAACTGATCGGGCTGGCTTGTGATGATCTTTTCCCATCGGCTTCTTGCGTCCGTTGTGAAACATTCCAGGTTTGTCGTGTTGCATTTTATTCTTTTCTGTGCCATCGTCAGCGAGCAACCTAAATTTATTGCTGGTGAGGTTGTCGCGGCCCCCTGGAAGTTAAGGCTAAATTCTTGCGGCTGATGATCACTGACAGACATTGTGCCTATTCGGAAGTCCGTGATATTCCCAAAGAGTTGAAGAGATGAGAATGTGTAGTCTAGGATAGAGCTGACGGATGAGTTATGAAAGGTGGCTGTCGGGGGGATGTCGTTTGTGAAGCGACCATTTAGCGCTGGAGGTAATCAAAGAGCTCGAGGTCTTCTCTTTTGTTCCTTAGGCCATTTATGTTCCAGGAACATATTCTTAGCTGTTGATGTGTTGCGTGTTTTTGTTGAGTGTTTTGTCAGAGCCTAGGGGCCCTTGTGTTGATGGTCCTTGCTATCCAGTTCCAATCATCATGGCCAAGTGGCCGGTTTGTTTGCCTGTTGGTTTCGGGGGACATCCTGGGAACTGAAAGGCTTCTGGCCCCCTTTAAGACACTTTTAGTTTTTGCTTGTGATTGTTTGTTTGTCGGATTTTGGCTTTGTTGCTCATTATATGCCTGGCATAGTGGTTCAGGGTACCCAGTTTTTTCCAGTCTTTTTAGGCGAATTCCCCAGGATAGAAAGTGTGCTTCTAGTTCCATTATTCTCGTCGCGGTTTCGTTCCTTGCCCATGTTGATTTAGTAATCTCCAGATCTGACAGTTGGTTGTAGTGGGTGAATTCCACTGCCACTAGATCTTTTGTACTAATGTCCGACAGGCTGCTGAATGTAGATAGTAGGTATAAGATGTTACCTCGGTTGAGAGTGTCCCCTCTGCCTCTTGACTTGTATTCGGGAATGAACAGTATTATGCCTCTGTTTGCTTCCGCCTGCCCAACCTCCGGTTGTTTGATGACTTCTGTGCCCGTTTCTATCCCTGGGCTATCGTGTGTCTTGGCTACTGTATAGTCCTCCCCCTGCACTGCCCCGTTGTTCGTGTTGAGGGCTGCTGTAAATTCATGTTTCAGGGTGGGTCCCTTGCTTCCGTCTGCCGTCGGTCCCCCCTTTGAGATTAGTTGGGTGGGGTTCTCCCTTTTTGTCGTCTTTGATATCTCCTTGAGCGGAGATCTTTTTGAGGTCATGGACGGACTTTCTGTTACAACTACCACTTCTTTTTCTGGAGTCTTAGTTGTCCTGTTAAAGAAGGTTTTTATGTTGGCCGTCTTATTTCTTCCTTTCCTTTTTTGTTTTCAGGGTTTTTTATTTTCTACCCTCAGTTCTTCCTTGGTTGCTTTCCCAGTGATTTCGTTATGGGGGCTTTTACAGGTTTCTAACTTTTGCCCTTGCGTGTTTCCTGGGTATGTGTTTGTTTGCACCTTGGTTTCGCTCCTTTGATTGTCAGGGAGCTGCCTTAGGGATGTCCCTGCGACACCTGCATAGGTTTTGTGAATAAATGTACTGGTTTCAGGGCCGATAGGGGTGTTTGGCGCGAGATCTCCTCTTTGACTGTTGGACACACTAGATGAGTTCTGTTGGTTTACAATGTCTGACTGTTCTCTGTGCTGTCTGTGGAATTGTTTTGGGCCCTCCTCACTAGGATCTGAGTCCATTGCGGTTGTTTTTCCGGATGTTTGTTTTAAATCTGCCACAATGTCACCCAGAAGTTGGGGGATTGAGGTAAGTTTGTCCACTATTGTGTAGCAGGCGCAACTTGTCTGCTCTATTTTAGTTTCCGCTTGTACCCTCTTTATCATGTCGTTCATATCTGCCAACTTGTTATCAATTTTGGCGACGTGTATTGCCAAGAAATTTAAAAGGGATAGCTGGATGTCCATTTTTTCCGAGTGGTACTGCATGGCTTTTATCGATAGTTGGAGAGTACTTGGAGAGTACTTAACAATGAAGACCATAGGACTTCTGTGCTTTTTGGGTGATCGTTGGTAGGTGGAGTCTTGTCCGGGCCTGGTGTTCTCTCTTCTGTGTTGTGATCGACCTGAATATTAGCTGGTAAGTATGACGCTACCAGCCTCTCCCACTCTTTTGTTGTTAGCTGGGAATTATCTTCTATGTCAGCCTCAACTGGTTGGTCGTGTGCTTGAGTTATGTCCAGTTTTACGGCTTTTTCTATTGTTTCCGATGTTTCCATTTCCACTCTTTCCGGCGGTTTCTCTGACTCTCTACCCCGGCCCAAATGGCCTAGATTTTGGGCGAGCTGACTCCCCGGGACTGTGTCCTGTTCCCGATCAGTGATATGTTCCGCCTTCGCTGTGGAGATGATGCTTCCTGAGTTTTGATTTATTTTGTTTATTTGTTCAGCCTCCTTTGGAGGCTCCATATCTGCCTGGTTTGGGGCGTTTGACTCGCCAGTTCCCGGTGGGGCTGTTTTAATGTCAGTGTTGGGTTCCTTGCTACTATTTTCTGCCCCTGTTGCTGTGGCTGGTGACTGCACGTTTGTCTGTATTACAATTTTTGGCTCGAGGGGATAACCCTTTTTGCTTCTCAGGTGTGTGTTTAATTCCTTGTCACCCTCGCTCTTGCCATTATTGAGGCTTTCCATTTGTGCACTCTGTTTCTCGGGGGTGTGCTGGTTCCACTTGTTTCCACACTTTTTGTTTTTTGCCGTTTCTATGTGTGGGTTTTGACAACCCCCTTCAGGCTCCATTGGCGAAGGGAGTCCCTTGAGGTTGCTGTTAGAGGTACTTAGGAATGAGCCTGGTTCTTTCAAAAATGAGAAAATAGAATAGATTTTTGGTTGAATGCCGTTTCTATCTATTTCACTGATGTCTATGTCTGTGTCTATATCGGTCCTTTCTGGCCTTTCTAGCGATGTATCTAATAATAGAGGTTCTTCTTGTTCAATCAGCGAATTGTCGGAGTTGTTTGTGTGTTTGCGCTTTTCTGCCCTGCGCCGTTTGGCCGGGGCATTGACAGTTGCCTTTCTGACTTTTCCTGACCTCATGACGCGCTTTGGTGCTTTGGTACTTTGGTGTTGTTCTTGTAGGTCTTTTGGATTTTTTGAGTCGTGGCTGATGAGGTTGTGGTGACTTAATTGGACTGGGTTGCAAGTTGAAGGACCTCTGTCTGCCTTTTTGCCTTTGTGTGAGAGACAGCTCGCTCCCCCGAAGGTAAAAAGGCCTTGGGTTGGTTACGTAAATTTTAGTTTTTTATTCAAATGATATTCTGATATGTTTTTCCAGAGGCCTCCCTTAGGGGCAGCTTTCCCACAGTGCCTTGCACCTTGCGCCTCTTACCTTCTGCCTTCTGCTTACTGCTGTGACCTCCTGGTTTCTTCCTATTGTGCTACACTCCTGTAGCCCAGCTGACTTCTCCCCGCACTTGTGGGGTTATGGAGTTAAAGGTTGATGTGTGGCTACTCTCATCTGCTTTGACAGGATTTTTCCCAGGAGAAAGAATGAAGGGATGCCGGGTGGCTGGCTGTCTGGCTGGGCTATTACTGGCTGGGCTATTACTGGCTGGGCTATTGCTGGCGACGACGACGGCAGGGGAACAAAGGGGCAGAGGAGAAGGGGTTTCCCCTGGCTTCCCCCTGCTCAACTCTGCACGCTGCCCCCCCGCCTGGCTCCTAGACAGCGATGCCACAAGGTGCAGCCTTCCAATCTTCCAGCCGCAACCGTCAGTCCTGATAGGTCTGCAGACCGCACCACACCGCCCGTGCTCCCTGCCCTGCACGGCTCTGCTGCTCCGCTGCTCAGAGCCGAGCCCGGTCCTTCGTTCAAAAAACGATTTGTTTCGGAGCTGCGCCCTCGCTGTACCCTCGGTGTGCCCCTCGATACCGCCGTGGAGACGTGACAGCCGAACCTTCGGCGGGCGGCAAGTGGGCAGCAGGTTACTGATGTACGGTGTGCTCCGTGCTCCTTGCACATTGCGGGGGCTTACCAGGTCAGGTCAGGTCAGCGGCTTGGCTACTCTGCTCGAGAACTCTGCTCAGCTCGTGAACGCTGCTGTCTGCTGCTCAGGTCTGTGCACCAAGAATCGTGTGTCACGAAAGCATATCAGTCCAGCAGGGGGAAATTGGGAGCATACAAAGTCAGCAGATCCCAAGCCTCAATGTGTGTTACAGCACACACCCGCAGTCAAAATGTCACCAAAAAAAGATCCCGCGGCTCCAGGGTGACTCACTGTGGCTCCCGCCGCGACCGGGCCTCGCCCGAATTTTGTTCGCGGCTAGAATGCCTTTTGTTTGGAGCGGCTGTGAACCGTGACGCTCAGACCTGGTGCCGCTGCCGTAAGGACCTCGATGCCCTTCCTTTCCTTCCCTGCCCTGCCCTATCCTACTCCACGGGTAGCAGGGAGCAGGAGTGCAGGAGACGGGGGAAAGACACCAACCAGGAGGAGGCCTCTCCCGAGCTGCAGCGGGGGAGAAGCGAGGCGGTTGAAGCTCGTCAAGAGTCTCCCAGCGTGTCCTCTCGCTCGCTTGCTCGCGTCAGACCGCAGCACAGCACTCCGGAATCTACTGCTTCTGCCTGAGTGGTACATCCAGTTACGGAATCCCGCTGCAGTGCGATGCAGCTGCGCTCCCGGTAAGGGAGGGTGTGAGCGATCATTCGTGGTATCCGCAACACAGTTAAAATCACCCCCTCCCAGTATTATATGTCCGTTTAAGTGGTTAGCCAATGTGGCGGAAAAGGACTTGAGGAAACGGATCTTATCTTTGTTAGGTATATAGGTAGTACCTAATGTCACTTCCTGTTCTGCCAGTCTCCCCGTGATCAAAGCATACCGCCCCTCTGCATCGAGCCACATATGTTCAGGAGCAAGGGGGACTCCAGGTTTGATCCAAATAAACACCCCCCTGGCAAAGACCAAGGAGGTGTGTAGTAATGAAGTCCCAACCGGTAGGATGTAGAATAAGTAGATTTATTGAAGTAGGTTACATGTAGAGGAGTTGTAGTCTAGCAGCCCCACCAGGAGTAGCTTTCCTGCTGCTCAGCCCAATCTCCAACTGCCCAACGTCACCTCACAGACATCCACATTCCAATACTCATCATCACTCCAACATTCCATGCAGCACACTGCACATTCACACTGCCGGAGCAGGGAGAGTAATTATGGCAGCACATTCACATGAACAGGATAGTATATATTCCCCTTTCTTATATAACAGAAGCATAGATGTGGTTACCTGGAAGAAGATAAAACAATGTGAACCAAGAAAAGGAATAAACAATAGGAAAACAAGTGCAGCAGTAAAGACGCATAAAAGGTAAACAATAGGAGAGAGAGCAGAAAGATAGGTGGGAGTAAATGAAGAGAAAGCAAAAGATAATTATACAAAGATAGGTAAAACCCATGCTCCCCTTATATAAATTTCAAAAAAATAGAATACAAAAGTAAGGCACATTGAACAACGAGGTAAAAGGTAGACATAAAAGCACCAATGACTAGTCCCATACACACCTGCTGACCAGACTGGCATGCAAGAGGGTAAGACACAGCACAACATAAACAAAACACTTGCCTTAGACCCAGACACACAGAGTAGTGAAGGAAGAGTACCCTCCATAAAAGGAATAATGACAATCATACAAACAAAGGGAAAGACAGTGGACAAAGAAAGAATAACATACAAAAATATAGTCCAGATTCCAAGGATGATAAGAAGATAAGATATCACGAGGAAAACTGAACAAGCGAGAAGACAGAGGAGATGAGAAGAAAATACAGGAAGTATTACTCATCTTCCCCCATTTTGAAATTGACAATGTAATACAATATAAACATAACGTTGCATTTACAAATTGACAATGTAATATAATATAAGCATAACGTGGTGAGAAAATAACAGCAAAGTCTAAGTGTAGACTCAAATAAACAGTACCCCAGCAGGGGATTGATAATGTAAAGGTAAGGGATGAGAAAAATGTAAGATGGAAGTGACCCCCTCAGGGACAACCCTCGTGACAATGAACACTAAGCAGAGATGGGACTGAAACCCAAATGGACACACCCTGTGTAAGGGTAAAAATGTAAAACAGGTAAGAGGAGATGGGACTAAAATCAATGACCTACCCTCAACATAAGGCTGATAGGCTAATGTAAATGGGACTGACACCCATGACCTACCCCATGAAGAGAGGAAGTGAAAAAACTGCTAATTGGACTGAGACCCATAACCTACCCCCAGGCCTAGGGGAGGAATGCAAGCGATGTAAATGGGACTGACACCCCTGAGCATGTACCCTGTGAAAAGGGTAGACAACGTGAACATGTAAAGGTGGGAGAAACACCCATAAAGAGAAATGTACTGTGAGGAAAGGGGGCTAGCACCCATTCCAATCCCTAATGTAAGGGAAAGTAAAGTGTAATGAACGCATGGAAAATACACAATGAAGCCATGAGTGTGTACAACAGTTAAAAAATATTTGAACAAATCCCACCAGACAATCTCATAGTGCAGGGCCGGTTCTAGGATTTGCGAGGCCCTGGGCTAAAAATCCATGTGCGAGGCCCCTCTAATGTAGATAAGTGGCCCCTTGCAAGGAGACCATTCACAGACACTGTGGGAGGCCTATTGTCCAGCATTTTGTCGCCTCCCACAGTTTTAACTTTGAGCCCACAAGCATTTCTCACACCTTCAGTCCGATAGGTGTGAGAATTGCTTGTGGGCTAAAAGTTAAAACTATGGGGGTGCCAAAATCATGGATAATGGGCCTCCCACAGTGTCTGTGAATGGGTCTCCTTTCAATTGAAGGGAGCATCTCCCTCCCTTATGTATCCAGATACCATCCCTGAGAGGCCCGGGGATGGGGGCCCCTCCATTTCAAAGAAAGGTGACACCTTTCTTGGAAATGGATCGCCAGGGAACCGACAGGACGCATCACCAGTACGTGGCTCCATGCTGGTGAGCTGAGTGCGAGGCCCTGGGCAGCTGCCCACGCTGCCCATGCCTAGCGCCGGCCCTGTCATAGTGTATAACCGGGAACCACAAAACCACAACAAATATGCAAATTGTGTGATGAAAGCCAAGCATAAAAAAAGGCCTAAATAAATACAATCACATTAACGTTTGTTGACTTTTAAAGTTTAAGGTGTGCATGTCACCGTAATCTTGTGACACACGCTAGCCTTAGTGAGCAAAATAAAATTTGAAGGAAAATCACGAAGCTGACTATGACTAGTAATACTCTTGTGCACTGATCGCTAAAAACCAACGTGGAAAGAGAACCTTGGGATCACCCTTGTGCACTGCCAGATCAAAGAAGTGGTCAAATTGGCATATAGTGTCTTGTTTTTGGCACCCAAAAAGGAATATGCCGATGCAGTACTGAGTGGACCGGAAAACCAAGCACAGAATGTACTAATGGAATTCACTGTGCATCCGTGTAAGTACCGTTTATGTGTTCCTCAAATGTGACAGCGTCCCACAGGAAACATGGAAACAACCATGGGGTGAACACCCATCGATAACAAGATGGGGCTGGTACATGGTGCTTTATCCAGTTTTGAAAGACAGGAGAATACAAAATGTTCTAGCTATCGCAACAAGAATTTTAGATTCTATTAAGGACACGGAGGCGAGGATTATGCTTTCTCATTTCTTTACTGCACAAACAGCAGCCAATGAAAGTAAAACTACAATTGTGAAAAACAACATTTCCCATGAGGCTTTGAACCACGCCTCCTATAACCATAACCAATCAAAGTAGCCATAAGCATATAAGACATAGAGACACTAATCTGGCCTCCTCTTTCTTTGCGCGAACAGTCTCTTCATAATGTAACAAAGTCTTTAACTCTCAACGGAGAGAACAGTTCCTTATTAATTCTCAACGGAGAAAACATCCGAAACCAAGAGGTATCTTCTTCCACCAGGAAGGTAGGGCAGCACCATCCACAGAAGGCAATTAACTTTTGTTGGAGTCATTTCCTGAAACAGAAAAGAAGGTTTGAGAAAAGAAACTCACCAACTACATTACTCCTAGGGTGGGTACAAAGTTGTTAAACAACATCATTTTCAAACAACTTTACAGTTAGCGAAACTGTCCCAACGGGTGGGATAATCCTTGCCTCCGTGTCCTTAATAGAATCTAAAATTCTTGTCGCGATAGCTAGAAAATGTTGTATTCTATGGCAGGACCGGAGGCTTCTGATTATGCTGGTTCAAAGCTCATCATCAAGCCCATCAATCACAGCATCAGAAACATGAGGAATAGGTTTATAGTAAAACACCTTAAACATTGAATCCGAAGACCAATCAGCTGCCTTCAGGATATCTTCCAAACGGGAACCCAATAAATAGGCTTTAGAAGCCATCGCACCTGTAGCTGAGTGAGCACCATATGCAGAAATATCAATGCCTGCTTCAGACATAAGCCATCTAACCCATCTGGCTAAAGTAGCAGCAGCGACTGGTTTGAAGGGTTTTTGGACACTGATCAACAGTCGACCTAAAGGATCAATCCTGTGTGCAATAGTACGTTCTTCATAACATTTGAGACACTGCAACACACACAATTTGCTGTTATGTGGAAAAGCGGGATACTCAACTGAACGAGACATGGTCTTAGTCCGTCGTGTGATAACAAAGGAGACCCCTTGAGGAGAAAACATCCTACTAGCTAAATCCAAAGCCCTAACATCAGAAACCCTGCGGCATGAACTGAGGCACAATAGCATAGTGAGCTTAGCAGAGAGCTGTTTTAGCGATAAATCACCATTGCTGGGCCAGGATTCCAACAGTTTAAGCACCTTCGTAACATCCCACATTGTGGAATACCTGGGCCGAGGAGGGTTGGCCACACGCACACCTTTAAGCAGCTTACAAACCAGGGGATGCATCCCCACCGGCTTACCTCCAATCAGGTCGTGACCAGCAGAAATAGCAGACCTGAAATTATTAACCGACCTGTAGGCCAGGCCTGAGGCTGCACGTTCTGACAGAAAATTCAGTACATCAGTCACATTTGATCCCACGGGATCCACCTGCTTTGAAAGGCACCAACCCACCCACTTCTTCCAAGATGCAGAGTATCGTTTCCGGGTGGAAGGAGCCCAAGCCTGTCGCATAAAGCCGGAAGCCTCTCGTGAAAGGCCTGCAAGGCATTCATGTCTCCGGAGAGCGTCCACACCATTAAGGTCAACTGGTTCTGCAGTATCAAGGGATGGCAAGCTCCCACTGGGTCCTGCAGAAGCGTCGGGAAGACCGGGAGCCGGAAGGGGAGATCCACAGACAACTCCAACAGTGTGGGAAACCACGACTGAGTCGACCAGAACGGAGTCACCAACACTATTGTTGCCCTCAGCCGGCGTACCAACGCCGCCACTCTCGGGATCAGGGCAAACGGAGGAAAAGCATAATTCCTCTGCCGCCCCCAATGGTGAAGGAACGCATCCGTCCCCATCGCCATCGGATCCGGTCTCCAACTGTAAAAGAGGGGAAGTTGGGCATTGAGGCGAGAGGCAAACAGGTCCACTTGGCAGGGGCCTCGCATAGTCATGATCTGAGAGAACAGCGATGGATGAAGCCTCCAATCGCTGAAGTCTCAGAGAAACCGGGAGTTCCAATCTGGCACTTGATTGAATTTCCCCGGAAGGTATTCCGCCACCACCGCGATCTTGCGATCCAGGCAGAAATGCCAAAATTCTTTCGCAATGTGAACTAGCAACCGGGACTTCGTCCCCCCCAGTCGGTTGATGTATCTCACCGCTGAGACATTGTCCATCCGAAGGAGAATACAACAATTGCTCTTCAGTGGTGAGATAGACTTGATGGCAAAAGACCCTGCCAGCAACTCTAGGCAGTTGATGTGTAGTGAGCGTTCGTCTGCTGACCACCGTCCTCCTGTGGTAAAGTCTCCACAGCGAGCGCCCCAGCCCCATTGACTGGCGTCCAATTCGACTACCACATCTGGGGTCGCGCCGAAGATAGCTCGGCCATTCCAGGCCGACATGTGATCCAGCCACCACTGCAGCTCCTCCCGGGCCTCGGGGGACAGAGGGATTAAGTGATCGTAGTGAAACTTCCTCTGCAGGTAAAAGATCTTTAGTCTCTGCAGGGCCCTGTAGTGCAGGGGGCCGGGAAAGATGGCCTGGATCGACGAGGCCAGAAGGCCCACAATCCGTGCCAGTACATGCAAGGAAATCTGCTCCTTGGTCAAGGTGGACTTTATCTCTCTCTTGATGGACCTGATCTTGTGAGGTGGAAGGAGCAGTTGAGCTGAAACAGAGTCTATCAGGAAACCCAGGAATTCTATCTGTTGATTCGGTATCAATACCGATTTCTTGGTATTGATCACGAATCCCAGATTCTGTAGCAAGGACGTCGTCCACTCCAGATGAGTGAGAAGAAGGGACCGGTCCTGGGCCAAGAGGAGTATGTCGTCTAGATAAACAATGAGACGCACTCCCATCTCCCGAAGGCCAGAGATCACAGGCTTGAGAAGCTTGGTGAACACCCAAGGGGCTGAAGACAGACCGAAGGGAAGCACCTTGTATCGAAACCAACGCCCTTTCCAAGGGAACTGCAAAAATCTTTGATGAGAGGGGCAGATTGGGACTGTCAGATAGGCGTCCTTTAGGTCTAAACGGACCATCCAGTCGCCCTCCAACAGAAGGTCTCGAAGAAGATGGATACCCTCCATCTTGAAGTGGTGGTAAGTAACGAAGGGATTGAAATCTCTCAGATTCAAGACAAGGCGTTGTCCGCCCCCCTTCTTTTGTACAAGAAAGACGTTGCTGCAGAAGCCCCTCGGAATGAAGGGTCCTACAGCAATGGCCTTTTTTGTCAAAAGTTCGTCCAGTTCTGAGTCTATAAAACTCTGTTCGAGACGGGAAAAAAGGAGAGGTTGCGGGGGAAAAGGTTGCAAGGGGCATTCCTCCATCTCTATTACATAGCCCTGGACGGACTGAAGAACCCAAGTATCGGCAGTGAGGTTCGACCAATTCCTGACAAAATGACGCAACCTTCCCCCTAGCGGGAGCAAAGGAAACAATTGACTTACCAGAGGATTGATTATCGAAGTTTTTGTAGCCTCTGTTGACCCCTCGATTATAGCGGCCCCGGAAGCCTCGGGATCTAGACGGGTAAAAACCGGCTTGATCCGGTTCCTGCGTGTACGCTCTGCCACGCCCACGGGCGTACCCTCTTTGAGGACTGGACTGAGAATAGCGGCCGGTCGAGCGTCCTCTGCCACGTCCGGCCCTATTAGAGACCTGATGCAAAACCCTCTTCAAGGAGGTCTGAGACTTATCCAGGGATGCAAATGTATTGACAAATTTCGCAATGTCCTTTACAAAATTGTCCCCAAACAATTGGCCCTCCGCCAAAGGACCCGGCTCCGAGGAAGCCAACTCCACCAATTGAGGATCAATCCGGAGCAGGACTGATTTCCGTCTTTCTGAAGCAAGAGCGCAGTTTGCGTTTCCCAGCATGCAAATAGCTTGCTGCGCCCAACCCGCTAGGACTTCCGGGTGGATGGCATCACCAGTCTCCTGGGCCTGAAGGGCCAACTCAAGGATCTTGGCCAAAGGTCCCGAAAGGTCAAGGACCTTATCCTGGCACGCCCTGAGCGCGCGATCAATCCCTTTCTTGGGGTCTTTCTTATATTTTTTAAGAAAAGTGGTCATGGAGGTGTCAATATCCGGGGTAATTGCCACCTTATGGGGTAAATCTGGACGGGGACATTCGGACTTAAGGCGAGATCTTACCTCTTTATCAAAACCTTTACGGAGGTGGGCCTCCAGGTAATCCGCTACAGCAGGGGGGGGTACCCAATCTGATGACCTAGGGTGGACAATGTCCGTAGGGTCAAAGGAGAAGGGAGATGGAGTGACCGGAGAGGCATGCTTACGCTTCTTTGTGCGTTTGCGTGGGGCGGCATCTGAGGAGTCCGTATCGTTGTCAGTATCAGTAGTGGTGTCTTGGGGGGGGGGGAGGGAGCAGGGCGGGAAGGCAAAGCTTTGTCAGCAGAAGAAGATTCTTTCGCTTTATACGCCTTCTCATAAGATTTGGCGTGGGGCCAGGCCGGGTCAAAGGCCATCTTCTTAGGGGGGGGGCGAGAGGAGTCCTTGTTGGGAAGGGGAAGGGGCTTATCAGGGACTAAGAGTTCTAACTTCTTGGCCAAGGGAAGGAGGGCTGAGGAAAGGGCTTTATCCAATTTAGCGTCCAATTTTTTATCAATAATATCCTCCACAGATTCTTCGTCATAGAATTCCTCATTGCCCTGATAGTCACACGCAGCACCCTCCTCATCGCAGTACTCAGTACTAGCCATCTTAACAAGGAACCTGCAATTCCAATTCAAGTCCCCAGAGGGAAGCTCAGTCACCAGCCCAGGCAAGGGCGTCGAAATTGGGGAATGCCAGGAGCAGGAGCCGTTAATACCAGGTAAGTAGGACGCACCAAGTCCAAATCTAGGACTAATGGAGGGAGTAACCCCTGTCTGGGGTTCCAAAAATTATGCCTGCCTCCTCACTCACAGGGAGGCAAGGGGTTAATCCTGGGAGGCTCCGGTGCACAACGCGGTGAAAAAACGCTGCCAACAGGTGGTATAAATCGCCCTCGGCTCCTGGCCAATGCTGCGTAGATCCCCACTTCAGCCGGGGGCAGAGCGTCAATCAGGCACCTTCAGGGGCTGCGCGCGCACACTGACGCGCGCAAGAGCCCAGAGACGCACGCAGGGCCGCACGGGCTCCGACGTGCGCCTCCCTCCCCGAGGGGGGGGCTAAACCCTTCACTAGCGCGGACCGCGATCAAAGCGGCCGCCGGCAGCAGCGGGATAGAGGGAGAGAGCGGGGGCCTACGGGCGCAACACGCGCCGCCAAGGGAGTCGGAACACGGAGCGGGGAAGCTCCGGTCACGAGCTAAGGTCAGAAGGGGCAAAAGACTAAATCGAATCAGCAATAGTCCGCGATCGCGGCACAGCGCACAAAGCAATCGAAGAACATGCAGGAAAGCAACGATATGAACAGTGAAATATCGCGCGCTAAGGCAAAACCAATAGGCATAGGCCTGACTCAGTGAATAAGCATAAAAGGTATAGAGCACTTATCTGGGCTGCGGAGCAGCAAAGAAAGAGGAGGCCAGATTAGTGTCTCTATGTCTTATATGCTTATGGCTACTTTGATTGGTTATGGTTATAGGAGGCGTGGTTCAAAGCCTCATGGGAAATGTTGTTTTTCACAATTGTAGTTTTACTTTCATTGGCTGCTGTTTGTGCAGTAAAGAAATGAGAAAGCATAATCAGAAGCCTCCGGTCCTGCCATAGAATCCGTGCCTGCCGTTTCAACGGTAGAAGAAGCAAACACAAGATGGAGGCACGCATGATACGCAGTGCCGGATGGCTCCGGGTGCGCTTGTGTGCCAAACAGTGTCACTCAGCGATTTCTATCGCAGAGGGAGGTTGTGTCGTCATAGAGGATCCTCAAGGTGATACGCACGGAATCAAGGATGAGGAAAGATGCGTGTGCCCAGTTTAAACAACCATATGACAGTTCAAACTGCCAATGTACCGTGGAACATAACGAAAGATAAGGAGAACAGAAATATATTGATGAACTCACCACAATTTGAGTCTTGGCATAGAAAATAGCCTCCTCCATTTGCCAGTGGCCATGTAAAGTTTTCAAAACAAATGTGAGAGAAACACAGAAGTTGAACCAGACGCAAAATGGGCATACATAAAGCACGATAACGTCCCTGCAATGCCAGGCAAAGAGTTAGATACAGTTTATACCTCGATGACAGACTCAGTGCAAGTCAGCACAAAGGCATGATGTCGAGTATAGCACTTCTCTTTTGAAAACAAAATGACGTTTGATCTTCCCGTCAAATACCTCATATGTGAGACTTCTTTTTGTGTGAAAAATAGTAATGTCACTCCAAAAACACATTTTGGCTCTGTGGAGCAAGGCGTCTCCCAAACACCGAAGCACCGTAGTGGCAGGTTGTAGCCAGCAGCAAACACTCTATTGTAGAGAGGAATCATCAGCGCTGTGTAACTTATCGTGGAAGATTGTGTGAATAGGCCTTTCTTTCCATCCTTGTTGACAGGATTGTTATCCCTTGCTCTGTGTTGTTTTTGCATGTCGACAATGTCAAAATAATTTACACGCTGTAGTTTGGTAGGCCTGATTACAGAATCAGTGCTTGTAAAATTTAAAGTCCCAAGTAAGTAATCCAGATCAGCACAGCACGCCTGGATTAGGGCTGTCAGATGGTGATGAAACTGGTGGGGCTGAGAGGCTTGGTGCTTCATCTTCTTAGGTTTCTTGTGTACATCTTTGCTTGTTAGTGAAGCACTCCTTGCTGTCTTGTGGACATCTTTGCTGTTTAGTGTAGAACTCCTTTGTTTCTTGTGAGCATTTTTTCTTTTCGGTGGATACCTTCTCTTGGTATAGTATGTTGAGTTTGCAGCATCTGTATGCATCTTCATGTCCTCTTTTGTTTGCCAGGTCCATGAAGTCCAGCTGTAACACGTGAGTGGTCTCCAACTTGTCGCCAAAATAATGTAGTAATGAAGTACACACAGGTAGGATGCAGATTAAGTAGATATATTGAAGTAGGTTACATGTAGAGGAATTGTAGTGAAGCAGCCCCACCAGGAGCAGGCTGCCTGCTGCTTAGCCCATTCTCCAACTGTCCAACTTCACCTCACAGACACCCAACAATCCAATACGCATCATCACTCCAACATTCCATGCAGCACACAGCACATTCACACTGGCTGAGGAGGGAGAGAGGTAATGGCAGGATATTCACATGAACAGGATACTACAAGGTGGTTGCAAAAACCTGCCCTCTCCATCGTCCATTCAATATCCATGCTTCCTCTTTGTTCAAGTGAGTTTCCTGGAGGTAAGCTACATATGTATGTCCCTACGCTTGAGGTGCGAGTAAATGTTGTGGAGCTTGGCCATGGGCCCCATGCCTCGGATGTTTCGGGTTAGGAACCGTTAAGTGTTGTGTGTATTCACCATTGCTGTAGGGCATCACCAAGTGGCATCCCTGTGGGAACCCCTCCCCCCACTCCCTTGTTCATGTACAACC
The DNA here is from genome assembly GCF_964261635.1 of Lissotriton helveticus. Lineage (NCBI taxonomy): Eukaryota > Metazoa > Chordata > Amphibia > Caudata > Salamandridae > Lissotriton > Lissotriton helveticus. The sequence continues at coordinate 1,308,758,367 of NC_136059.1, read as the reverse complement.
ATACTCTTCTGGAAACTTTAAAACTTAGTAATCCAACAGATGGATCTCCATGTTGGTCAACTCCCCAACCCCAGGGCAGTCCGACAACAGTCAGCCACCCAAACAGTATGTGAAACATTACGTACCAGAGGAGACCCTCACCTAGTAAGGTTCTCAGCGGGGTGTGACCAAGTAAAGACATAGTTCAGGGCGCACAAATTGTCCTGAGCACACCTGCCCCATGCTATGTAGGCCAGTCCAAGACCTGGGTTGGCTGCATGCAGTTCATCATCACATCTGAGTTCCACAGTCGACCCAGAGTTCCAACTGCATCAAATAATCTCGTCGGCCATCTTCGGCGTCACCACTGACAATTTTACACTGTCACTGTGGGAGGCGTCTGATTCATTCTCCTCAGTTTCCCTCGAGGAGCGAGCCTCAACCTCTGGGGAAGCTCTGTTACCCAACTTAAGTGCTGCCACAGCCTGCAGTGCCTCCGCCCTCTCCCTTTCTGTTTGCGATGAGGTCGGTTTCTTGGTGGCTCCCCTACGAAATTGCCTTCTTGAGCATTTCCCTAGATCCGAGTTTTTCCTCGATTCGGACTTAGAACCCGTTGGCTGCGGGGCCCGCACCTTGTAAGCTTCTATCCACTCCCAAGCTTCTTTCGGGCTCTTGCAGTAGTGTGTGTTCCCATCTAGGATAATGCACAGCCGGACTGGAAACATCTGGGAGTACTGGAGGCCCTCATCTCTCAATGCACTCTTAACCTCCAAAAAATGACACCCGTTTTTACTGTATTTCCAATGTATAGTCTGGAAAGATGGAGATTTTGCTATTGTCCATAGTGTAAGTGCCATCAGCACGTGCTTTGTGCAGGAGAATGTCTGTATCCTGGAAGTGAAGAGGCCAAGCCACCACTGGTTTCTGAGGCCTTCCAGGGGCCAGCGGTCTGGCCGGCGCCGGATGGGCTCTCTTGAAGGTATAGATGGTTGACAGGCCCTCAGGCACCACCACGTTTCTAAGCCACTGCTCCAAGAAGGACACTATATTCTTGCCCTCAGCTCCCTCCCGGCAGGCCCAGGACTCTGAAGTTGTTCCTCCTATTGCGCCCTTCTGTGTCTTCGGCTCTCCGCTCTAACACCCACACTTTTGGCGGCTGTCCCTCGTGTTAAGAGAGCTCGCCTGGGCGGCCGATCTTTCAGTCTGTTGGCTCCACAGATGTGGAATTCGCTTCCGCTCCCACTTCGGGGGGCTACTACTCTCCTTGATTTTAGAAGAGGTCTCAAAACTTGGCTGTTTACCCAGTAGGTTCCCTAGCAGTCCCTCTTTTGTGTCTGTTTGCTTTCTACTCTTTTTAACTGTGTTATGTTACTCTGAATTAATTCTCCTTACCTAAAGCGCCGGGACACTCTTTTTGAGTAACCGTTGCGCTATACAAAAGAATAAATAACATAACATAACATAACACTCTCTCTGTGAGGGCCCCCATCTGTTGCTCCAAGGACTGGCACTATTTCTGTGATATTGGTCTCCATTTCCTTCACCCTCTCAGACAGCTTCTTGTGCTCCTCCCCTAATAAGCCTAGCCTACCACTACCGTGCTGATGTCTTGGTGTAGGGTGGCTTTTGTGTCAGCTATGGCCTCCAGTATCTTACTCAGCTGTTGCTGCACCGGGTCCTCAAGGGCTGTCTGAGGCCGCTCCTGGGCACTATCGTCCTGATAATGTATGGGCCCCATCTGCCGTCCTCAGGGCTTACCCATTATGCCGGGGAATCTGTATATTCGATGGGCCACTTGGGGGGAGGAGCCCTTAACTGCAATGCCACTACCCAGTACTGTGTGATGTCTCATGTTTCGCACCCAGATTGGTGACCTCCAGAGCCAGTCCCAACCCCTTGGGCTCTGGCGAGTGACCCTCACGTCATGTGCAGGGTCGTCATTCCTACCGTGGGTGTATAGGACGAGCACCCAGTCTGAGGCAATGCCAATCGATTGCTGCTCCCGCTCCTGCACCCCTTGGGCCTTTCTCAGTTCTGGGCCTTCCTCCTGGCCTCCGCTGGTGCTATCGTGCAGGTCTCCCACTTTCTACTCCTCACTGGAGTCTGCCCTCGGTCTCCTTTGCCTCTGGGGTCTTGGGCCCTTCACCCCATGCCTCCGCTGCTGGATTACACGAATTGCGCCTAGGCCCCAGGCGTCTATCCACACCAGGCCACAGGATTGGGTCCAAGAAGGACCACCAGATAGCCCTTGCACTCGGGTCTCTCTCTAGCCGGCAGGCACTTCAAGTCCTTCAGGCTCTGCTGCGGGGTCGTGTCACCACTGCCAATCCGCCCCCATCCCCAATAGGGCTTAAACAAGGCCCAAGGCTGCCCCTCTGTCTCCAGCCAGATCCGCTCCCTTTTATGCACAGCAAGGTCTTTGCGGGGTGTCTGCGTTGCTCCCTCCGGCAGCGGAGTTGGCGCTATCTTTCCCGGTCCCTGTTCTGGGCTCCGATCATTCACTTTACCCAGCTCCTTACCTCTGCGATGTTACTGCTGCGTGCCCTTTTACCTTGCGGGGGTTCCCTTGAGGGGGCTCCGTTGCAACCGCTGCACCCAGGCAGATTACCGGCTCACGCTCGCTACCTGACCCCGATGGCCGAAGAGCACTTAGTGAAGGCTCCGGCCTCGGCTGCCTTCAGGACGTTCGTCACTCATTGCCGGCCGCCGGCTTTCGATCCCCCATCTTGAGGGCTCTCCATCCCCGCTGCCTCTTGGAACCTTGCACCTCCTCCAGTCAGCGGGGAGCGGTAAACCTCCCGGGACCAGGCCCCTGTCTTTCTGGGTCTCCAGGGCTCATTTCAGAGCTCGCCCAGGTCCAGGCTGCCAATGTTTTTGGCTTATAATTGGTGGGCCAGCATGGAGCTCATTGCTCACGCATCCACCATCTTAGACTCCCAGGACACATCCCCCTATTCCCCATCTCTTTAACATTTCTATTCGCCCTCTGGTCCACAATCTCAAACAGATGAATTGCGTTGTCTTCAACCATGCCAATGACCTGCAATTACTCTTTAGGCTTGATACCACCCATGAATCCAAGGTACATTTTCAATCCACCATGCTTGAAATCCGTGAATGGAGGAACAGCAATCCCCTAAAACTAAATATGGACAAAACTGAGCTTACTAGCACCAAAAATAAACTTGAACACGGGACCGACTCGTTTTGGCCTGCCGAGTTGGTAATCTCCCCCATTCTAAAAAAATCTGTAAAAAGTCTTGGAGCAATTATCGATGCTGAACTGTCCATGAAACCTGAAATTTGCTCAGTGATCTCCTTATCCTTCCTCATGCACTGTAAAATTAAGAAAATTGCCAAAATTCTTACCTTGGAGACCCTCATCCAAATGGTTATCGCTCTTTTCATCACAAGGATTGACTATGCCAAATCCCTTTATGTTGGCCTACCCAAAGGTCTTACTCAAAGGCTTCAAACCATCCAGAACCAGGAAGGCTGTCTAAACTATTAACAACTAAAATAGTGCCACATTACACCACTCATGAAAATCCTCCACTGACTGTAGAACAAAGAACAATCTTCAAAGTCAGATGCATAACTTATAAATTACTCTGTAATAAAAGCCCCTCATTTATCACCTCCCAACTGCACAAGTGTACCCCCATGCACTCATTATGTTCTGCCCACATGAACTACATGTCCATCCCTAAATTCAAGAGGAAGAGGCAGGGTGGAACCAGTTTCTCAGTCATTGCCCCCAAACTACGGAATTCTTTCTCCATTGAAATAAGATCAGCATCATGGGCCCGATTCACAATAGTAATCTGAGACGAAATCCTAAATTTACGACTTTCAGTTTTCACAAAGTGCATTTAGGAGTAGTAAAGTTAGGAATCCTAACTTTACTACTCCTGAATGCCCTTTGTGAATACTGAAAGTCGTAAACGTAGGATTTTGTCTCAGTTAAACTTAAGTTTTGGTCTTAAGTGTACCAAAACTTAAGTTTAAATAAGACAAAATCCTAACTTTATGACTTTCGGTATTCACAAAGTGCATTTAGGAGTAGTAAAGTTAACTTTACTCCTCCGAAATGCACTTTGTGAGTACCGAAAGTTGTAAAGTTAGGATTTTGTCTCAGATTACTTTTGTGAATCAGGCCCAATGTTATTCAGAATTCAGAAAAGTTTTTAAAACCTGGGTATTTAGACAAGCCGACACTTGATTCTCTCCTTTCTGTATCTTCCTTGGACAACAGCATTTCTTACCTGTATTCCCTTCTGTTCCTCACTCAGCGCCATGTGACTGACTGGTGAGCACACACTTTACAAGACCCATTAAAATAACATAACATGTCCTGGTAGTGAAAAACGCTTAAATTAATTTTTCGCTACTACAAGGCCTATATCTCCCATAGTATAACATTGAGATTACCTTATTACATTTTTTAAGTGTCATTTCCATATGGGAAGAAACAATTGGTTAAAGTTTGGTGTCTCTGGAATCCTAAATTAAAATCCTAACACATGGCGAAGTCTGATTTTATATTACAATTTTGAAAATGATGTTTTTAGAAAGTTGCCATTTACTTGCCTAAACCATTTGGTGACTGCAGGCTATCTCTGGTCACATGACTGGGTGTAGTTGGCAGCTTGGCATTGTGTACTCTTCCTAGACAGCCACACACAATGAGAATGTAGCTGTGACTGAGTGGGCCATCACTGGCAGGATGGGAGGGAGTAGCTAGGCCCAGCTTCACTTACACCTGAATAGCCTGTGTCCCATCTCAACACACAGGGCTGCACACCCCCTGTAGTTAGTATGGAGTCTCCAAACTTTTATGTGATGAGAGCTACTTCTGATCAATGAAAATAATCATTGCCAAGTAACTTGTGCATTGTTACCAGACACTCCCTCGTACAGCTTGATTAACTTTAAACCTGATGTCCATGGAGCCCGATACTATGGTTTGAACAAAATACTGTGACTAAGGGTACTATTATAGGCCTGCATTGTGCGTTAGTGGGTGCATGGTCTGTGGGGATGTATGACTATGTGTGTGAATGAATGCGGTATATGTGTATGGGTGACTGAGAGCCTGTGTAATATGAATTTGCGGCACAGGACACACCTTTCACCATATGTGACACTGTGACATGTACAACAAACATACAACCATTTTTTTAGTGGGAGAAATTTAAAGAGCAGAAAAATGTACTACAAAAATGTTCCTAATAAGGAACATTATTCAGCATTTTAAATTTCTCCCATTTTACAAAATTGGATTTACGTTTCAATTATAAATATGGTAGTGTGTGTACCAGCCACTGGGAGCAAGATGCCTGCTGTGTGTATATGCGACTCTTTGACATGACAGAAAGTTCAACTGAAGAGTTATCTTTGTTTCTATGCATTACATAAAACTCATCATTTTAATTTTCAACTATGTCAAAGTATCTTTACAAACAGCAGGCATATTACTCCCAGTGGCATGTGGACATGGTGCCATATTCATAACAGTAAAATCCAGTAATTCTTTTTAATCTGATGAATTTAAAGTGAAGAAAAATGCTTCATAAAACATCAGGACTTAATTGGCCAATTTAAAGTAGAGAAAAACATTAAAACAGTGTTTCCATAGAAATTATTTTTCTTTAATTTAAATCCCTCATATTTAAAAGTCAATGACTGTATTTTTCAGTTATGAACAGCCACCGTGAGCAAGATGCCTGCTGTTTGTAAATGTGGTACTTTGAAAAGGGAGAAAATTTAAATGAAGAGTCAATTTAATCATTAAGTTAACTCTTCATTTTCATTTTCTCTCATTTAAAAGCATTCAGAAATATAATTTTTTTCTCATGCTCCAATATTGATTTGAGAATGACTTTTATTTAATAGTAAAATAACTCATTGCTTATGTCTGAACCGCTGAGACCCACATGGGTCATACATCTGAGTGGAGCTCTGCTCATTATCAGGTTCTGCTATCTGCAGCCTGACAATGTAAAATAAACATAGCCTTTCCTTAACTTTAAAAGGGAATGCAATACTTATTTATTGCAGTTCAAAGTTAAAAATGAGCTCAAGGTTAGGAGCTACTCTGAAGGTTTCTGCAAGCTATCGACTGGTTGGAGACACCTGGTCTGGAGCCAGTGTAGGGAAGGCAGGGCATCTGGGTACTTCAAAGTCTTGTCTCTAGAAACATCTCCCCATTTCAAAGGCACAACTTCTTATAAAATAAGGACCTGAGGCGCCTCAATTTCAGTACTCTTCTGAACCTCTGGATACTCTGCCAGGTGGAAGGACTGCTGTGCTGCTGAAGGACTGCCACTCTGCTGAACTCCTGCTTTGCTGTGCTTGCCTGCTGCCTTCCTCCCTCAGTAAGAAGGACTGGGTCTGCATCTCTTGAACCCAGAACCCAGAGTGATTCCAAGGGCTAGTTGGCTGGTGTCCTAATCTGAATCCTCAGGGACATAAGCTTCCAACAACCTTGCACCTGCCCTTGGACTCTGTCATCAGTGAGTTTTTCCTGCCAAGTGGTGTGACCCCAGTTTTGAAAGTTTGGAAGTGGGCCTAAGGTGCTTGCCAGCGGAACCAATGCATCTCCTCAGCTGACCTGTGCATCCCCGAACAGAGCCGACGCATTGCCACTTCTGCCCGGATTGGACCCATAGCAAAAAACATGCAATGTAGTCTTGCAAGTCTTTGGAACCGTTGCATTGCCCTGAAGGTACAGCGCATCCACAGTCCGGGTCCCCACATCTCTCATTGATGACGATGCTGGACTCTGTATTTCAGCCTCGACAATAACCTGGACTCCACATCGTAGCCTCGCAGCTCCTCGGAACTGAAGCATAACCAGCTGAGCACCGCATCCCCGACGCTGGACTTCGCATTGCAAGCCCCATCGATGGGACCATTGGCGATGATGCAACAGAACCTCGCATCGAAGCCTCGCCTCATCCTGGAACAGATGCATTGCTTTGGCTGCACGCCTCATCTGTGACCCGGATCCACGCAATGCTCATAAACCAGGTTTTAAGGTACTTTGTTCACCAGTTCTAGCTGGTCCCTTGTAGCAAGACTGTGCTCCATCGCAGTGTCCTGAACTTGTGACATTGTCCCGGTCCGGTGTGAACCGATATCACCAATAGTGCTTTGTGCTTCTTAGGGCTATTTCCACTACAAAGCTTGACATGCAATATTTCCAGTTCTAGTAGTTGGATTTTTATAATTTTGTTCTTGTTCTATTTATTAAAATAAGCTCTATTTTACTAACCTGGTGTGGGATCCTGGTGTTTCACTGTTTACTGTTTGAAGTGTTGCACAAATACTTTACACATTACTTCTAAGTTAAGACTGCTCTATGCCAAGCTACCAGGGGGGAGCACAGTTTAATTTAGGGCTTTCTTGTGCCTTACCCTGACTAGTATTGTGGTTGCTGCTTGACCAGGGCTCACACCCCAGTTAACCAGTAACCCAAATTATAACACCTAGTGTTGGCTTGAAATTGAAAGAAACCTCTGGAGCTTTCCCCTCACAGAAGTGTCTGGAAAACTCTGCCTCCTATCCTGGTCTCAGGATGCCTGGAGTTACATTAGCGTAGTGTGAAATTCCTTGTGTATGTGCTGAGGCAGTGTCTTTGAAGTGCATGTGGTACTGTGGTACTGTGGACATCCCTACCTCCCCATCCTGCCAAATTGGCCCATTCTGCTACCACCCAATCCCTCTATTATGTGGCTGTCTGAGAGGAATACACACAGGACAACCTGCACTTACACCTAGGCATGTGACTCCAGAACAGGCTGCAGGTACCAAATGGTTAAGAAAAAGCCAACTTTCTAAAAGTGGTGTTTCCAGAATTGTGGCTTAAAATCTGACTTTACCAGTGGCATTGCCCCCTCATCCTTAACTGCCAAGTACCAGGGCCTTTGCCTAGTTTGACGGAATGCGGACCTAGGTGCTGTGCTGAAGAGTTTGTGCACTAATCATCTCAACACGTTGCTTAATTGTCTATCTCATCTGGCTGATTCATGGTGCATGGCCATCAGTTTTATCCAGTTGGGGGCCACCATTATCAACCTTCTTATGAAATCAATCAGATTGGCTGCAAAATGGTTCAATTCTTCCTTCAGAAAGGCCACCCCGAACTTGCATTGTGCCCTAAAGGAGAAACCCAGGGACAGCCAGACAAATAAATATTATAAAGCTGCATACAAAGGGGTCTTGTGCAGCAGGCACAAGGAGATTAAACTGGCACACTGGGGGAGGCTGTATCAGACCTGCATTTTTCAAAACAACAAGTGGTCCTGAGCATACGAGAGATAGGGAGAACAATGGATATATATAGTTGTTCTCCCTATCTCTCGTATGCTCAGGACCACTTGTTGTTTTGAAAAATACTTGTTACCCATGGTCCGGAGCGATCTAATGGGTTCCCCTTGTCCCTTCCGTATCAGACCTGCAGGCAGAAGGACCCTATGAACTTTTTGAGGGAGGTTAAAGACATCGGCACATTGGGGTCTGACGACAAATCAGCCATGACTACCATCATCCCAGAGGCTTGGGTGAGCCACTTCATTGTTCTTTATTGTGCCAATAAGCTTCAGGATATCCCGGTGACCAAAGTGGTTTACCCAAAGAGGTGAGATGCGTTCAAATAGTAGTCATCATCATCATCAAATTCTTTATTTGATGTATTTAAAATACAGATCATAAAAGTACAAAAATGCACATAAAAACAAATTATAAAAAATAAACATGTAAACCTATTATCACAAAATTTATTTCTAGGTGCAGAGTCCTTTTCAGAATACAGAAGCTCTACAAAAGAATCTAAAATGTGCCCCAAATCTAACCAGTACATTAATAAGTCAGGCCATAACGACTAGCGGGCAAAAACACTTCAAAATACTACATTATAGAGTGCTGTGGTGCAGAGTTTTCCTCCTTCTAGAACAAGCCCACAAAAAAGAAGTCATTGAACAATATGTAAATGGATCGGAAAGTCTCTTTAAAAAACAAAGTGCTACGCAGCATTGTTCTAAATTACAACATCTTAGAATCGGGAGGATAAATCTCGCTTGTTCTACCTTGTTAAAAACACTCAATAAATCTATGTACAGATAAGACCGCTTTGAAACATTATCACAGGGGCAGGGTGACAAATCAGAGTGGCTACATTTCCCTGCAGGCAAGCCTAACGTCAAAGGGATTACATTCATTGAAAATCTCAATAAAATACATCGACGTTGTGGGATTTTAGTAATTTCTAAATAGGAGAGCTCCCCCACTGAAATTGCACGTATATGTTCATAAAATGTGACTGATTTCTTTGAACGGTTAGCTTCCTGGCGATCAAAAGCAGCCTTATTAAAACAAATGGTCTGTAGTTCATGCTTTGAGATCTTCCTGCACCCATTCTACATAATGGGTAGCTAAAGTGTTACCCTAAAATACTGATGTTGGCTGTACTGCTTCTAAGCTTTCCTTTTCTTTCCCTTTTTACACGGTATCAAGTGAGTATGGGCAGACTCATTCATACAAACAGGAAGTTTTAGTGAATGAGTGGGGCAGATCAGTCTGGCCCGCTTGCTTTTCCTTGGTCTGTCTTGCTCACCAACGGTGGCGGCTGGTGACATTTGAAAGTGGTGTGGCGTACAAGTTGTGGTTGAGTGCACTATGGTGAGGGAGCGCAGCAAGCGAGCCTGACTTGCCCTGCTCTTGGCTAAAGTTATAACAAAATGTGATTCAGACATAAACATGCTAAGATAACTTTGCTTATTTTCCCCACGGGCTGCTTAATGCTGGATAAACTAGAGTCAAAACAAAGAGCTATCTGCGCCGAGGTGATAAAGCAAGATGTGGAGGGACAAGAAGCATCTGTCTGCGTTGACAGTAGGTAGATAGTAAATGATGTATGTTTGATGGACCTGTCGTGAGAGGAGGGGTCTGCAAGCTGTGCAAGAGGGGAGAGGGGCTGTGTGTGTTGGGAACCAGGGGAGGGGCAACAGGGACAATGAGTGATGATTGGGGTTTGTGTGAGTTTGAATGGCGGAAAGCTTGCACTTCTGTGTGAAGTGTAGGTGTGGTAGCGTTGTTACTGAGGAGGAAGTACATCGTGCGTACACATTAGGGACCGGCACTTTTCATTAGGGACCGGCACTTTATCAATTCGGAAAAAAAATACAGTGACGCCGCACTTCTATGCGTTCGAAAAGACGAGTGATGCGAACTTTTGCAAACTCGGCATGCTGACTGGCCGTGACTTGGCGAGAATCATGCAAATTCCGGACAGCCCTACGTTACTGCAGAGCCCTGGTTAGGAACACGGAGATAAGAATATGCAATGAGCCACGGGTACCCCAGAGATGCTATCTCAAGAGGGGACGCAAGCATAAACTGTCCCTGACATCCCGCCTTCCCCCTGCCTGCTGTCACTGTAGGAGTGAGCGGGACGGAGACATTCCTTTCTGCTGAGGAAGGCCTTTCTTCATTGTTGTCTTTTTTGTGTTTCATGGATGCCAATTTACCGGCATTTCTGTCGTGGTTTCACAGCATAGATCAGACCAGCCTTTCTGGTGTGTATGGAAATGGGGGAAGCCGCTCTAATCCAATCACTATGGCTATGCCCGGAAAATAATAGAAAGTGCTTCCACGGTCTAATGAAGGGAGGTTAAGGAAAACTACAGGCCGAGGCACAGAGAGGCTGACATGAAACAGGCGTCAGCAGTTGTGGGGTAGTCTTGGTAGTAAGTTTAATTAAAAAAAATAATAATAAAACTTATCGTTCCGCTTTTGGAACAGTCACGACTCCCGCCGTCCTGCTTTTGAATTCCTACTGCCCTCGTCATCAGGAAGGCAGCCTCCCTCCCCTCCACCAATCACAACGCTGCAATGGCAGCATTGTGATTGGTGAGTCCGCGCCACACCTGGGTCATTTTCCCTGTGTATGCTGCTGCAGCATACATAGAGAAAAGGGAGAGTGGGCGGTGTTGCTCGAGGGCAGGGGGGAGTGGCTTGCCCACTGTTGATCATACTGACTGTTTCGGCGGCCTCAGGCTGCCAAAACAGTCCATATGCACAACAGTGGGCAAGCCACTCCCCCCTGCCCTTAAGCAGGACTGCCCACCCCCAACCTGGCACTTGTGGTTTCTCGCCGTGCGAGAAGGCAGAAACATAAAATGGTAGTTACTACCATTTATGTTTCTGCCTTCTTGCACTGTGAGAAAGCAGTGGGGCGACGCCCCCATGCCCCAATGGGGGAGCCGCCACGGCTCACCAACTTCTTTTGTCTGTTAGGTTTGAGCATACAGAACATCATGGAAGAACCTGCAAAACAGTTGGCAGTTTATCCTCGTTCTTTCAGAGAGTTTCCCCTTTGAGAGGAAGCAACTTCCGCCTTTGTCAACTGGCCCCACCCATTCACATCCAGCCAATGAGCTGGTGCTTCAAGTGGGATCGGGCAATTGATATTCATTAGCACATTCTGTGCCCCATATACTGTGCCATATGCAACTAGAGATAGGCAGAGGAGAAAACTTGGGGAAGATCTATGCATTAGACATGGTGAGCAACCTATTTATTTCCAAATCTGAACTGCATTGACTACTGCACCTCACTGGATGTGACCTGGTGCAACTCCTTTCAACCCAGTGAGCTTCCCAGCCCATGCTGCTCTGCGCAATACGTGCAGCCTACCTGTTGCAGCATCCACCAGCCACCAGAACTTCATACTGGCAGCCTCCACATTTGTGCACTGCTCTTCCCTCCAGTGTCCACAACAATATATAAGTACAGTATATTAGCATACCTGAACCAGTGCTTTAGTTCCCCTTTGATACCAAGAGAAGCTCCCTTCTGTTTGGATTGAGGACAATGTGAGCTGTGTTGATTTGAAACCCATGGCCAGGACTGAGGGCCTGATTACGAGTTTGGTGGTCCTGGAGTGGGCAGCCACACCAGTGCCCCACTCCAGAACCACCAAATCCATATTTAGACTGCCTGGCAGATTAGGAATTTTCTCCTGGTCTGGCGGGCAGTCCTTTGGCGTTACCACGGTGGTGCCTATAAAAAAGGCAACATAATGAGGACGGCAACGCCTGTTCCTGCACAGCATGGACTGTGAAGTCAATGCCATGCAGTAAAGGGGGTGCATGCAGAACAGGGGGACACACCATGTGACCGCCTGCATGCTTCACATGCCCCTGAGGCAACAGTCTCCTTCACTGCCACACTTTTAGTGAAAGGCTCACCGCCATTCAAAGTAGGGTGGTCAGGAAACTCCTGATATGCTCGCTGGTGTCACAGCTGCCCCACCAAGCATATTCAGGCCTCTGATCGCTGCGCCACTGCCGCGGCATCTATGATTCCCAGTGGCTGTAGTGGTCCTATGGTGGTCCCACCACCGTATTTGTAATATGGTGGGTGGACTAATCAGGCCCTAAGATTTGACAGTACCCTGTTGATTGTCAGTGCCACCAATTGTGAATTCCACCATGTTCCTATTATCCCAATAGGCTCTGCGCATTGGAATAATACCTTCAATAGTATAGACCTAGGATGGAGGTTAACTAGGTCTTCTACTGACGATATTAGACTTAAAGTTTTGGGTTTGCCAGCTAGCTCAGAGTTCACTAGAAACTTTCTCGAAGAGGCAGGGAGGAATTGAACCTCCCTGGATAGACAAGAAGGGATTTAGTTTCTGACAACCATAGAACATGACAACTTTGCTCTCTCCTAATCAAGAGTGTATCTCTAGAGTCGTGTGAAAACAAAAGACAACTTATTTTACTTAGTCAGTTCAGTGCATTCTTAGTTTCACCAGATTGTAGAGAAAAGGAAGAGACGGGCGTGTTCAATAAAGATGGTATTTATTGATCAGTCTCTTTTCTCGTACAAGAGAAATGAATCGATATTATTGCAATACTTATGGTTAAGTAAAGTGCATACAATAAAAGTAGAAGTATAAAATAATACTGTAAAAACATTTATATGGTTTCTAAGCCATATGGTGGTTTAAAATGGATAAAATAGATACATACATATATACATTTGACTAATCGTACTCAACTGGTGCTTCTAACTACGCCTACCCCAGTGTACCTGACCTAAGCCTAATACGTGGGCGGGAGTAGATAAGTAGCAGTTTAAGTTAAGGTTGTTTTGCCAAGTGACTGACTTAGGAATTCTCTGTAAGGGGTTATTCAGTTCTGTACCTGAGATCTAGAATGGTTGAGGGCTGGTATCTCTCGTCTTTGGTCTCGATATTCCAGGCTGCCTGCAAGGGCCGCTTGGAAGCGCCGGAGCTGGATTTCTCGGCAGGAGAAAGCAGCGTCTCGTTCTCAGCGCGTCAGGAAGGCAGGGCAGCGCCAGTGGGCTTCGCTCTCTGCTGGGCTCCTCGGCAAGTCTCGCTGCTCCGATCTCGTCACCACCGCTTGTGTTTGCTTAAGGCAATGTCGGTAATATTTATACCTATAAGGTGCCGAGATTGACGTAAGGATGGACATAGATACGTCAATAAGGATGTCATACGAACTGGTCGTTAGCACATTCTTTACTGAAGTTCTCTGAGAAATCAAAACAATGGCCGCAGGGTTTTTCCCAGGTTGTCACAGGTTTGATTTGTTTTGAGAACTCCGTATGCCTTATCAGGGGCTGAAGGAATAGTGCTTGCCTAATTAGATGGCAAGCGTTATGACCTAATCAGATAACGCGTTCCTGTGCCGTGGTGTGGCTTAATCAGATAACGGTTTTTGCATCATGGGATGGCTGTTAGTTAATTTGTTAACCAGAACTGGGTCAGGAATAGGGGGATCGATACAGAACCTATAGGAATACATCACACCCACTCCACGCTAACTATGTCCATGTTTACAATCTAGGCATAGTAAATATACAGTGACGTATGTGTATACCGTACCACCCCAAAATACATCCATATGTATTTCGAAATCATGTAATACACGAGAAAAATATAATTATATGCACTATATGCACATAAGCAGTAGAGGAATGCTAAATTAATCACGCATATTCATACATTATTATCAACAAGATATGAAAATGACACATGAAATGGCTCTTAATACAAAAGAAAAAATGCGAGTCCATTTCATCACAAAATAAAATATCCATGAACATGCCAGAGGGCAGCTAATGTCTCTAAAGTTCCTAAATAGAAATTCAGTTCTTTAAGAATAGTTTCTACTTTAAGCAGAAGATAAGTGTCCCATAAAACTATAAAAATATTTTGGGGTTTGTGAAAAATCTGCTGTCCGTAGACTGGAGAAAAAATTGTTCATGTTACTTTATCATTAAAGTTGAAGGCCGAATTCAGGGCGATGGGAATGCCGTGTGCTAGCTTGCTCAAAAGTCATTATTTCTGCTCTGGTGTGAACATCATATCATTTAGACTGTCGAAAAAGCTGTCAACAGCTTCCTGTGAGAGTTCCACTAACTCGGAAAAAGTGGTCACCATGCATTCATGAGCATGATTGCCTCCATTGATGTTTTGATCAGCATAGCTGACAGAAGGTCGTACCTGATCGATGCTGCTTTCATCTTGAACCTCACTACCCCTCAATCGTAGTGGTGAAGTTTCCACGAATGCCGTCATCAGGATTGGTAGCCGCTGGGGACAGCACAATGCATGAGCCGTGACCGGACCCAACAAAGTTTCTACATCCATTGGCGCATCCGATTGTAGCGTCAGACAGGTGTCCAACACGCATTCTTCTCCGCATAGCAAGCACCTTAATACAGGTAAAACACATCTTTGCCACATTGGTCTAAATGAAAGAAACCAAGTCATATTCAGGTCTCTAAGCCGGGATAGTCCAAGGATTTTAGATATCCGGTCCCGGTATCCAATGGCTAGGATTGTTTCTTCCCTTGTCGCAGCTGTTTTGTCTGTGACTCGGTCTGCCATAGCGAAATAACAGGATCAAAAATAGGATTCCTGCCACTAGTCCCAAAAGGAGAGGAAGTCCACCAAAGATGGAATGGACAAAGTCTGGAAAAATACCCAGAATGGCTTTGAATGGTGTTAAAGCCCCCGAAAACACTGTCTTAAATATATTTGAGACTCCACTGGTATCAGAAATATTTAAGATTTCGTTCAGGACTTCTGCGAAATGTATGGGGGAATTAGTTGATAACAACGAATGAATCTCTGCCATTGTCCTTGCAACTTGGAGATCATACGTTTCTTTTGATGACGTGAGCCTGGTCGGCGTCTGAAGGAGCACTGTTTTCATTCTGCTTAAAGTATCAATTCGAATAGAAGCAATTTTCTAAATCGGCCATAACCTTGCCTCCCTGTCTGGCATTGCGCCGGGGAACAATACTCGTTCACAGCACATGACCTTCGCAGTCGTAGTTACGAGATAAGGTACTCTGGGCAGCAAACTACAACATCTGCGTCCTACAATCAGAATGTAACTCCCGTTCGATAGTCTCCTAAAGAATGGTTCTATTTGTGTTGCAGGTGTGCCTAGCTGGTGACATGAAAGGTTATTTGAAGACCCTTCACAGGCTCCGTGTAAACTAATTCCATTACACAGTAGTGTACCGCTTAGTGACATCGCACAATTATCGCCACTAAGAAACACTTTCTGGCCTTTATTACTGACACATGCATGTGAATAGGGCAAGTTCCATGTTGACTTAATGTACCCTTTACCCAATTTTTCGTACATGCCAGCCTGTATATATTTTTGGCAATATTGAAACCTGAAGGTAGATATTGGAATATTAATTATCCCATGTATTATCCATTCAATGACAGGTCGTTCTGACATTGTCAAAGGTAATCTCTCGAGTTTCTCAATGCTCAGGATTGTATAATCAGCACCCTTCTGTGCCATACCGATTTGTTTATCAGTAAGGTTAAAGATATTGAATAGTGACGTTGTGTTGATTAAACGCCAAGGCACATAGCCTGAACGCAGATTTTGTAACGTCCAGCCAAGCTGTATAATAGAACGCAATTGGGACTGACCGTGTTGTAACACCAGTAAGTCTTGCGATATTATGTCGATTGCTGAAGACACAATGCTGTCCAAAGAGTATATTCTGGAGGACAGAGTCATTAACCCGTTGTCCACTACAGAAAGTGATTTTTCCAAATTAATACGGTCAATTTCCCGTATTCTCTCTGTTTCAATTTGAGTTATTTTCCAGGCTTCATTATAAGCTGCATATACAGAGGCTGCTATGAAGCGTTTCTGACGCTGTTTGCGCGGTCCCATAATGAAATCACGCAAGTCAGCACCATCAGTAAGTAAAGTTAGGTGTTGCTTAATTTCTGTCAGTGTGGATGTTTGTAGCCATTGAAGGCAGAGCTTGCCCACACTGTACGTGGTAATTATCCCTGGGTGTTGTCTTTGGGAATACCTAGGGTCTGGCCTGGTCAATGTGAACCCCTGTTTTTTGTTCAGGAATCTGTCTTGACAGTTATTAGTATCTGTGGGCCAGATCAACCAATGTTTCCAATCAGGATGTTTTCTGTTTTGGCTTAATATATGGTTTACGTCTATCTCCTCATATATAGAGCTATTACTGTTCATAGTTGGCTTTGGAATAGACGGTTTGTTCAAATCTTTGATTTTGGCTAGGCCAAGACAGGTAGTTTGTTGAATAGTGTCATTCAAAAATATAATTTGTTCAGGGATCATGCAGGCTCTAAACAATGATTCTATACCTTGTACTTGCCATTCTTTTGTACCCCAAACACTTTTTACTTCAACATTTTTATCCCAATAATCAAAACCAAATGTACTCATTTGCTCAAAAAATGAGTCTGAATATATCAATTTAGTGTTTGTAAGCATGGTCTTTGTACCTGTCTTATTTGACAATTTGAAATAAAATGTTTCTGCATTACTTGTGTTGAACCCTGAAAAATATGAATATTTGTCATAAAAAGTTCTTGAGCTACCTTTTGGAGGAGTTGCACAGTGTTCCCATTGATTATAATTTAAAACATTTCTAGGTTGTGCAGATTTATGCAGATAATGGTTACCAAAGTGATTATAGCAGAACATCTTATCATAATTAGACGAACCCTGCAAATAATCATGTTGTGTAAATTTAGCAGACATTACTAGGTCAGACATCATATCATTAATACTTTCAAAGTCCCAATCATAAGCAATTGAGCTTGGTTTTACAAAGTCACTCAATGCGATCTTGATTTGATGTGGATATTTCAGGATTTCAACCGGACCATAGATTTCATAATCAGTTTTGTCCCATGCTACCCCACCGGGTATAGGATTGGCTGTGAAGTTGACTGAAGAAAGTTCTCTTCTCTCTACGTGTGAAGACGTGTGTGGTTTGAGGACTAAGTTGATTTTCTGGCTTGCTGTGTCCATTTTAGCATATTTTCCCTCAATGAAATGCAGCAGCGGTGCGTCCATTGGGGCGTAGGGGCGTAGCCCTACCAGCCACCATGGACCCGCATCGCGGCCGCCGGCCAATCTTCTAATTAAGATACCTTGCATTGCAACAGATCAGCCGCCGCCGGGAATTGCACAGGGGGGTGGCCTGCTGCAGCTTGAGTGACAGTCCACACTCAGGCTGCAGCAGACCGTTCCGCTGGGGAACTTACAGTGCGCATTCTTGGGAAAGTTGGCAACTTTCTCAAGCATGCGCACTGTAAGTTCCCCAGCGGGACCCAGGGGTGCTTGTTTGCTGCCACAGCCCGGGTTTCCAAAGGGCGACAGGGCGAGCAGCAAATGTGCCTCCCTAGCCAATCCTGGCGCAGTGGCGCTGCTCCAGCGCCAGGATTGGCTGAGGACGGAGGGCGGGGTTTCCGCTCCAGTGAAGGCGCCAAGGTCCCAGAACATAGAAGATGCAGCCCGGCGCTGATCGGCGGTCAGGTAAGTTTTCATTTCTTTATAATAATTCCCCGGTCCCCCCTCCCATCCCCCGCAATTGGAGGAGCGGCAAAGACAAGAGCTGCGGTGCCAGGGACCGACCATGAGTCCACGCGGACTCATGTTTGCAGGAGGCTGGAGGGAGGCGCATTGCTGGAGCTCGCACTGAGGGAGGGGAAGACCCGCAGCTGAGGAGAAGTGATGGAAGGAGCTGAACAGAACAGAGAGGGGGGGGCAGTGTGAAGAGAGAGAGGGGAGATAAACGGGAAACAGATGGGGGCGCGGAACAGGGGAGAGCAAAGGGAAACGATACAGAGGGAAACTGAGGAGAGAGGCAGTGGGAGGCTGAGGGGAAGAGGAAGTGACACAGGCAGGACAGAGGGGGCCGTGGAGGCTTCTCTCAGGAACGTGAAGGAAAAGGACAGAGAAAGAGGGGCAGAGACAGTGCTTAATTTGTGCCGGTGCTTAGCACCGGCACTTATTATTCAGGGCCAGGTCTATGAAATACCTGCCAATTCATGTGATCATTGCCTCGCATTTAAGACCTGCAAAGCGTGACAACAAACCCCCTAATGTTTTTCACCTGCGCCTAAACTTTTAAAAATTCGATGCTGTGCCGCTGCTGCTCTCCTTATCATGAGGCACACACACAACCAGAAACTGCGTGGGTCCCTGCCTCAGCGTTACAAATGACCACTCACAAAACAAAATTAGCCAGTACCTCGTTGGCGTTGAAGCGTCAAGTCAGGTGTCCTTACTTGGACCAATACAGACTGTGTCTACACTTTTCCCATCCCGAGCATACTGCACAGCCGCAGCTCAGTTGCATAAAGGAAGCAGTGTGGCGGACTCGGGACTCTTAACTTGTGTAGCTGCAGCAGACTTCATGCCTCAGATTAATTAAATTCAACATTTGTACGGGTAGGATGCACACAGATTATTCTTTCTATCTTTCAAAAAGTGCGTGCAGATTGGTGAAGTGCCCCGCCCACGTGGCACCTGGGTAGTCAAACTGTAAGGGGAAGAGGGGTACCTGCTGTGTGTGTTAAAAACATCAAGCCTGCTCGTTCTTTCCAGAAAGTGATTATTCACCCCCTAGAACCCGCCTCTATTTAACCATCATTAACCACCCACCTACTTCCTAATTGGCCCTCTTTTCCCGCCATCAATGCTGATTACGATATAGTATTCAAATCCAAACACTGCATCTCCCATAATGCAATAGAATTATCGAAGCCAAAACTCAACCGTCATTATCATGTTAACTCTGTGGCCCGCATTAAATGATCAGTAATCAAATCAGTAAAAAACGAGCAGGCTTGATGTTTTTTAACACCCACGGCAGGTACGGCAGCAGTAGTAATGATTATTGGGGTAGAGGGAGATGGTTGCAGGATGAAATAGTAAGAAAGGAGTATGAGGGAGGTGGGAAAGGTTCGAGTGACCTGTCAATACAATGTTGGGCATGTAGGTGCGGAGAAGGAAGGGTGATTTATGGGTAAAGAGCATTGAAAAACTGGTTTATATCGAGAATGGTGGCAATAATTAAGAAAGGATTTATTTCGGGGGGATATGAGAGGGTTACACTGTTATACGATATTGTAGAATGGGGATTAACCCGCAGTGAATGTTTAAACAAAAAACATGATGCTGGTCTAGAAGGTAACTGTTACTATTTTTATTGTTGCATTTTAGAATTGACCTTGACGAAGGGCGCTTGTAGCCCGAAGTGCATTGGGTATTTTTAATAAATAGACTGCCTTGGACGAATTCTGCATCAGTCTTGTTCTTGCAAGAGGTCCTGATAGACACAGCATGAACATAAGAATTTTGGAAAATGGCACTTAAGTTAGAGTGTGGATTCAAGAATGAAGTTGGGACTAAAAATATGTTTAAAAATGATGAATAATGAAGAAAATATGGTTTGAAATGGTGAAATACATGATCACCACGTTGGTGCTATTAGCAGAGCGATTGGTTGGGGCGAGAGGACGCCCCCATCCCTTACAGTCAAATTAATTAAAGGCAATATTATACCAGTAAGTATTGATTTTGGTTTTTGTAACACACTGCTAGTAGTGTAAAGTAATGGAACGTAAGATGTACCATGACTATCTTCTGTGAGATCACTGGATGGAAACGTGGGTCATTCTCACTGTATAAAACTTGTTAAAATGTGTTTTGAGTGTGATTTCCAAAGAGCCTGTCATTTGCGATTAATGTCTCCCTCTCCCTTGATCAAAGCTCTGAGATGCTGAAGGGAATAACGCAGCATGGCCCCCACCTTGAATGTTATCTTTGCTGCCATATTGAGAAATTACAATCAGGTTTGGAAAAAAGAAAGCAAACCTAATTTCCCATATATTGCTCTGCACTTCAACCTCCAAGAAAATATCCCATTTGGATCACCTCTCATCCTAGAAGTGCATAGTTTTGGCAATTTTCCGCACAAATGGGTGACATTCTCATTTGTATATAACAGCAGTGACCATGTGCGCCGCAAACGTTTCAAATTTCGATGCCTCAACACAGCTTCCTGCCTTATGAGTCGCGCACACACACAGACTGCCTGTCCCACAAGTTTATGTAGTGCTACCTCAATACCAGCTGAAATGTAATTAGAGGCAGTGAGACACCCTTAGACAATTCTTAAAAATGCCTTGAAGGACCAGCAAAACAGTCAAATGGCAGTAGTAACCTTAGAGGGAGTTTGGCTGTTACGTTCCCCTTCTTTATGTTACTGTATCACTGTATCTTATAAACATATCTAGAATCTGCAATGGGTATATGTTTGCACCTGGCTCAGTAAATATTTGCAACAGGCACCTTACACATGCCTGCTCAGGGCCAGCTCTAGGGCAGAGTGACCAGCACTACAGCACTGGGCGTTGACTTTGGGGGGGGGGGGGGGAGAGGAAAGGGGGGTTTAGGGGGACACCCTTTTCTCAAAAATATATATTGGCGTTAAAAGCACCTGCTACAGTGTTCCTTGCCACCAGCACTTTTCTGGAAAAAATAAAAATGTCAATATAACTGGTGATTAATGGAGCTGATGGACAGAGAATCGAGCTTTGTCTAGTGGACGTTTACTTTTGACTTATCATAAGGTAGCACAGAGGGTTTATGCTTCAAAGCATGTGCACCATGCAGATCACAATGTGCGTGTAACATAAATAGTTCAGTGAGATACTGTATTTGTGGGGGAGATCATTTTCTTACTTGCAGTCTATAAGTTAAAATACTAATATAGAATATTGAGCTACTATCTGTCACCAAGAGCTGCATGTACAAATGCATGTGAGAGGGTGCGTTATGGAGATGTGGGGGGACAATAGAGTAAGTGGCTGGAGCCAGAGGTGGAAGTGGGTGGAGCTAAGGAAGTGGGTGTGGCTTCTCCCTAGAAAATTGAGCACCTGCACCTAATATCTTACAAATTAAGCACTGCTGGTAGGATGTTGTGGCTACTCAGTCTCAGGTTCTCCACAAGCAGGCAGCTCATTGGCGGGGAGCAAGTGGGCAGACATTTTTTCAGCAGGAGGTACTCTATGGAGGGTATGTTCACAGACTGGAAGCAGGGCAGACCCAGCAGTGAAGGAAAACCCAGTGAACTGCCCAAGTCTTTGTGCTGCCCTCAGACAACATGGGTGAGAAAGCAAAAGACAAACAAATGATGGACTGAATGCAGAACAGATCAAACATTCACCTACAATCAAGCGATCTGGGTTAAACCCATCCTTCTTTTGCTCACCATGCCACCCCAGTTTAGACCCAGCCATTTGCAAATCAGTTCCCATGGGGAGCAGGGTCAAGACTGATATGCGTATGGCTGGGTTTAAACTGGAATGGCATGGTGGGTAAAAAAAGAATGGATTTAGGGCGAGATCTCTACTGGTGGCCAATGTTTGACATTGTTCAGCATTCCTTCCATCAATTATTGTTTTGTATTTGTTACCCTGAGTGGGACGGGTATGCCCAGACGTGGGTCCCCTGCTCACTATGACATAGTATTAAAGCTAGCCTGGCTGATATGAGGTGATACCTGAAACTTGTACTAGGATGCTTGTCTCCGGTCCAGGGCAGTTCGGGCTGGACTGTTCCTATTGGGAGCAGGGTCAAGACTGATTTACATATCGCTGGGTCTAAATTGGAATGGCATGGTGGGCAAAAAACCCAATTTATTTAGGCCTAGATCTCTGTATTGGGGGTGAATGTTTGATATCGTTCAGCATTCCGTCCATCAATTGTTCTTTTTGCAGTAGTCAACATGTGAGAAGGGGACAATGTCACAGGGCACGGTGAATGATGGGAGAATGGAAACCAAGGGCTCTCCTTCCAGCACACCAGTGCTGCACAACGGCTGTGTCAGACTGCTGTGCAGCTGTCGGGTAGCTGTTGACACAGCAGAGGGTGGAAAATGAAAGGCTTGTGTGATGTACAGCTCGGATGCCCTGTGAAAGAGGACTCTGCCAAGATAGGCCCAATCACACCAAGGAAGCTCTACCGTGCATTCAGTGGTTTACGGCAAAATGACTGTGCCCCCTTTAATATGAGATGAGAGGCCCCTGAGTCTCCCCTATCTTGGAAGGAATCTAGACGTCACTGGAATTCAATAGTAATCTCTCGAAGCTCGAACAATGTTTCTTCAGTGCCTGGACTGTGTGTATGTGACAGGACTGCACCATCTTCTGCGCATGATAAAAGAGCTCTGCATATGGCGTGCGAACAGCATAAATATTGAAGGCTGCAGTCTGGGAAAGCTAGGAGATTTCCTTGTATGAAAGCTTGTGAAGGTGTTTGGCATTTGTCCAAACCGGTGAACCCTTGATTGTCACAACCCAATACTCTGTAAATTGCTGGTTTTATTGTTTTATTGTTGGGAAGTCAAATTGTGAGCTGGATGTGTTCCTCCCTGGTGATTGCATCCTGCTGGAGTGTGTAGAGTGAAAATAAAGGGAAAGGCGAAAGCTGGTCTGAAGTGACATTCACATTTGTAGTAATTAAGTTGCTTTTTGTGAGCTTTTAAGCCTTTTAATTGCTACTTGGTGATCTGACAGTCAAAGTGTTTATTTACAGCTGCCAAGACTTCAGATTGCTTACTTGTGACAGTTCCAGAGTTTCGGTGTACTTATGTCCACTTGTACAAGTGGCTCACTCCAGAAACTGTTGAATGTTTTTAATGCAGTAAGGTATGGGGCAGTTCTGATGTACCAAGTCAGACCCAGACCAGTCCCCACAGTTGCTCCGGATTAAGGGACATTGTCATGTCATCTCAGGCGCGATGTAAAGACTCCCAGTGAGCTGAGGACTCTTTTGGCTCAAGAACCAACTAGCTGGAGACCCTTGTGGTTGTTTAAAGATTTAAGATCAGCCTGTAACTCAGTCTTGAGCTGGGTGGTGACCTCGATTACAAAGTGGCTGTGCCAGATGTCCCATTATGACCCCTTTTGCCTGTCTCCCCGTCAGGCGCACAGGGCATAAAACTGGGGGGTGCTCAACCCTGCCAAAAAACTGAGAGGTGACCCTGAGAGCACAGCTGCCATCCTATCAGGGGTGGGATGCTTTGGTGTGCTGGTCTGGTTTTCTGGGTGCATTGGCTCAAGTTTTTTTCCATGTAATTGATTGGGTGTCTTGGTAAGTTGCTTTTATGTAAATGTCTGACTTATGACTGCGCATTCCTTTCAGTGTGCACTTGCTTCAGTTTACTTTTTGAGTCACTGTCTAGTTTGCTGGATGTATTGCTTTCATTTTTCTTTCATTAAACTGTTTGACTTGCTTGGTGATTTTATGTTGGTGCCTGCATGCTGAGGTATACTCTTCTTCAGTTTAAATGTATGTGACTGGCCTGTTGACTAGCACCCTGCTTTCAAAGGGAAGGTTCACAGGTTCACACTTGCTTTAGTTTACTTTTGTATGGTTGACTGCATGCACTGTTTTGCTGGATGCATTGCTTTAAGTTACTACTTGATGCATTGCTTTCAGTTTGCTTTCAAGTAATTGCCTCTCATTTCCCCAATGCTTTGTGAAGGTTGTTTCCCAACTGCCGTGCAACTTATTCTACTCTTAGAGCTGAGATTTTCATGAAAGTCTTATAGTCGGAATTCAGCACCTGAGCGTAATAGGACGGAATGTATGAAGCTCTGCGGTTATACTGAATAAGCTGCTACCTATGTTATGCCATCTATTAATGTAATAACTGCACTTTCACAATTGCTTTAGTAACCTTCCTGCTTTCTCAAATTTGCTTGAAAATGCACGATTTTTCTTCTTTTTTTTCAAAATTTTCTAGGGGGGGTAATCCCCCCAAACCCCCCTTTTGGGGTTCGGGCTCGCTCGCTGCGCTCGCTCGCTATGGTGCTGTATGCACATCACTTTGCGCCACACCACTTTGAAATGTCACCCACCGCCCCTGATGAAATGTCCCAAACATAGTATCATGACGAGCCAAAGTATGAGGATAAGTGCACCTAAGGCCACCCAGAATTCAATCCATGGAGAAATCAGATAGGTTTCTTTCAGTTCTTTAAAAAGTTCCTTAGCTTTATCTTTAAAGGTTTTTGTTAATGTCTGTTCCTTTGATTCACTCAGATCTTCAGATGAATCATCGAAGTTGATGAAGTAGCCGGATGCCGTTCTGTCTATTGTTCCAATTGCTTCAGGATTACTGTTTGCTTTATTTGTGTGTTTTGTTGCAGCGGCATAGTCATTTGTTACTTCATTGTAGATTGTTGTGTCTCTGCTAAATGTTTTATTTGGGTTTTTAGAGGTTTAAGTTCCATAGCATTGTTGCATAGTCCTTGTTGTTGTTCTGTAGACTTTTCAAATGTGAGTAGCCTCTTAGATTGAACCTCTGTGTTTGTAGCAAACCTTGGTGTTCAACTACTTATCGGGAGTCCACTTGGCCTACTGTTTGTTATCGGCCACATGATTGTGGTTTTACCAGGTCGATTGATACAACTCTGTTCTCCTTTTTACCAGCAAGGGGCGGTAGTACTACTGATCTTGTTCCGTTGATAGATAAGACAGGAACTGCTTTTCTGTAAGAAGGCCCAAATTCCTTCTTTACCGCGATCTTTTCTCTGACTAGATCCCCGACTTTTGGAATCCAGACAGGTCTTGCTGGGACAGGTGGTTTTTCTTCAGTGGTTGTTGGCTGTTGTTTCAACTTTATGTTGCTCAGGTCTTTCCTTGTTTTGTTTAAGTCCTGCAAAATAGCCAAACGATCTTTGAGATCAAAGTTTTTGTCTTTAACCACTGAAGTCTGACTGTCAAGATCTAAGACCATCATTCTAGTCCCAAACAATAATTCGTACGGACTGAATCCCTTCAGAGAATTTCTTGGCAGGTTGTTTAGACTACGTTGGGCACTTATTAGATGTTTGACCCACCCAGCTCCTGAACCTAATACCTTCGCTGTTATAGATTGCTTTATGTCACGGTTTTTTCTACGATTCTGTTTCCCTCAGGATGAAATGGACAAGAATACCGCAATGCAATGCCCATGCTGGTCATGGCCTCCTTATAAGCTCGAGAGCTAAAAGCAGGGCCTTGGTCAGAATGCAGCATGCCAATTGCGTATGTGCCGATAAAGACTCGCAAATCTTTTATAACAGTTCTGGCGTCAGCCGATCGCTGGGGCCACATCCATATGAATCTCGTACATGAATCCACTGCGACCAAGATATAATTATAGTTACCATCCCTTTGTACGGGACCACAGTGGTCCAGGTAAACACAGGCTAATGGTTTATCCGAGATTAGAAGGTGCGTCTGTGCTGGTCGTCTCACTGTTGATACTTTCATTTTTTGACATATTTCACATTCTAGAACATAGTTCCGTGTTTGTCTTCTCATTTGTGGCCACCAGTACCTCTGTTTTAATAATGATACTGTGGCTGAGACGCCAGCATGTACAGAAGCAAGCCCTTCGTGTGCCGCTATGATTAGTCCTAACCTATGTTCCATGTTTGGAATTGCTCTATCCCCCACTCCAGGGATTCGAGCAAACGGAACATTGTTTGCATCGGTTATGTATGAGTACTTTACTGGAAAGCCTTTCGGGAGTGTTTCTATCGAATCTTTTTCTGTAGCGCTGACAGCTTGTAATATATCGCTGTCTATTTTTGTTTTTGACCGGGTGATAGCAGCTACGGAAGCCGTTTGCACAGCTACCTTCGCGGCCTCATCAGCCAATGAATTCCCTGCAACGTGAACGCCATCACGCTGATGACTCAGTGTATGTACCACGTGAGTCTTTGGTAGTTCTTTTTGTAAAAGAGCTACTTGTTCCCAGAGCATTTTATGCTTGATTGTGCCTCCTTTTGCATCCTTAAATCCATTTTGAAGCCAGATCTGCAAGTATTCATTGTAAGACTGAACGCAATAATACGAATCGCACACTATGAGTGTGGGGAATTCTCGATCGGTATTTTCAAGTGCCATCTTGAATGCCAGTAGTTCTGCTCGCTGAGCTGTACAATCTCCTAGAGATTGTGTTGTAGTGACCGCTGGTTTAAATTTCCCTTCGTGCCAGCGACCTTTAACAATCGCGCACGCAGCACTGTAAGCTTGTTTACTCCCCACTGCGGGTTGTGCTGATCCGTCTGTATATATTATACAGCCGTAATGTTCTATGGGCAGAATTTCGGTCGGCGGAGGACATTCGAATTCATATTGGAGAAATTCTTGTGTTTTTAAGATGGGATCAAATTCGTATACCACGTCTGTTGCAGCAAGAGAATTAGCCCACTGTATCCACCTTGGATGGAGTGCTTTAGCATTTGGGATGCTTGCTTTTGTTACCGCCTCCAGGGCTGGTATCGGTGTCACGATGATTATTCGTTTACCTTGTGCTAGGGCCCGTTCCTTTGCTACAGCAGTCTGTACTGCAGTCAGAATTTTTTGCGTTGGGCTGAATTTCATTTCAGCTCTTGTGTACAAGTGTGATTTATATGCAATTGGTACCTTTTCTCCCTCATTCGAGGTCAGGTATGTGTATCCGCATCTTCCTGGGATGACTTGAATCACAAGATTGCGTGTGTTGTCACGTGTTTCTAATTTTGTTTTAATTAACATGTCTGTTTGTAACGATCTCAAAATTTCTGTGTGTATTTGAGTCCAATTGATTCTTTTAAAATCTGGTTTTATTAGATCATAAAGGGGTTTTACCCTTTCTGCGTAATTTGCAATGTATGTTCTTCCGAAATTTAGGAAGCCTAGAATTGATTGTAAGTTTTTTAGTGTTCTAGGTGCTTGGAGTACAGCACATTTCTCTAGGAAATTGTCAGCCAGGCTTTTGCCTTCACTTGATAATTCATATCCTAAAAACAGGACTGTTAGATGGGCAATTCTAGACTTTTTAAAGTTGAATTTGTAACCCTCTGCTGCGAACCCGAGTATTATGGTGTTCACTCTCTTCAAGTGAGTATCCAAGTCATCATCTGTTAGGTAAATGTCGTCGACATAGGATAATGCCTCGTCATCATATGTTTGTAGTAATTCTGTTACTCTCGCTGAAAATAATCCTGGGCTGTTCTTGAACCCTTGCGGTAACCTACAGAAGTTTTTTTGAGCGCCCTTTATTGAGAACGCGGTCAAATATCTGCTCTCTGGTGCTATATTTTGACAAAAGAATCCATTAGAGATGTCTAATGTTGTTTTGTATTTTTTGCGCACTATGTTATTCATTAGTGCAGCACTATGCGAGTTTTGCACTGCAAAAGTTTTGCAACATGAGTTAAGGTGTCTGTAATCCAAAACTAGACGATATGAGTTGTCTGGTTTGGAGACAGGAAACAAAGGATTGTTCATTTGTGAGGTGCAAGTTTCAATCACCCCCTGGTATTCAAGTTGATCTAGGATCTCTTTTACCTGTTTTTTAGCTTCTTGCTTAATTGGGTACTGCCTCTGTGCAGTAGGTTGTGATTTTACCTGGATTTTGTGAGGAGGAGAGTCCTCATCCCATCCCACATGATTTTTATATAAGGCAGGGGCTTGAGCTACTGCCCACTTTCTTGCAAGTGTATATTTTTTATGAATTGGAATATGATTTGAGAAGGCAGGCATAATTATTTCTTCGCCATGTGGGCACTCCCTGACAAACTCGGGTGGCCAGTCTTGTTCAGCTAGAAGGATGTCATAGCCCTTGGAGAGATTATCCCAAAATAGGCCTTTTATTTTTCTAGTCTTATCCCCCTCTATACGCAATGGTATTTCATATATTTTATGAGGTTTGCTAACTCTGGTATCTGCAGTTTCCACTTGAATGTATTCATTCGTGTCCACTGTCTCCAGATGATTCATAAGGACTTTGCGAGCTATGCTCACTTCTGCTGCGCTGTCTAGCATTGTCTGAGCCCATTCTCCGTTTTTCAGTTGTGTCCTCAGTATTCTCGGCATTATTGATTACTTTAATGCTGGCTACCTTCTTTTTTGGAAATTGTAATTTTTTATTTGGATGAGCAGGTTCCTTGTCTTTGGACTTGACGTGCTCTTACCTGTGTTCTGAGCGTCCTCTTCTTTCCGATTTCTGCGAGGAAGTCTGAAAAGATTGAGAGGGACGTGTATCAATATCTTGATATCTATCAGGTTTCTTAATATTATCCCTATTTCTAAGGTTGTATTTTTTCCCAGAGGGCTCACTTTGGGGAGACCTGCGTCCTTGGTTCGGAGATCTTTCTCTCCGCCGAGGAGACCTTCCTCTGGACTGGAATCTTTTTTCTTTAGGATTGGATTGTTTGTTTCCATCCCAGCTCTTTTTTTGAGTGTTTAAATTATTTTTAATAAATACTTTTTCTGGACTTTCAATTAGTTGGGGTTTTACCGGTATTCCACCCAAACTATCTCTTTCTAGTTCTTCATAGGATTTCTCTATGATTCTGGCAATTTCAGATGGTTGGTCTGCTATATTTGTCTCTTTTAACCTCTGGCGGATCGCCACATTTGCTGCTTCTCCCTTTATGTTGGCTAATAATATAGCCGAGACCTGCTTGAAGTCTTTCAGTAATTTCCTACCGAGAGTTAAAGCGGGTTCTGGACCATATTCATCTTGAATTTGTTTTAGCACATCTGGTATTACTGACATGGATGGTACACCATGTGTTTTTGTGTAAATGGAAGCAAAGACTGTTCCCCAAGTGTCACAGTCCTCCACGTGTGGTGCGATTCCCATTGGAAGACAGATAGTCAGAATCCTGTGTTTCTCAAGAGGAGTGGTGTCTGGAAACACCGCCTCTATTTGAGTGATTTTTTGTGCTAGCCAGAAAGGTATTTGTTCCCGTTTTGCGGGTACTTTACCTAGACAGGACTGTATGTTCTGTGGTGTAATTTTATTTGTGTTCCCCTGATGAGGGGTCAGCTGTGGAATTTTAATAGCTGGTTGAACTGTTGAAGTCCGCATTACGTATTGGACTAATTGTCTGTGTATTTTAATTAGTTGTTTTAGCTGTGCTAAAAACTCTGGTGCAGGCATTTCTTCAATGTCTGGATGTGGTGTGTATCCGGCTAGGACCGGCCACGTTGCTCCTGGTCTACCTAGTGGACCGAGCCTGGTGATGTCATTATTATGTTTTAGGGCGCCATTAAACAAGAGCAGGTGCTCTTGGAATTTGAGTGGTACTTCCACCTCCTCGAAAGGAGTGTACTCATTTGGAGGTTCCTCTATTTTGTAATAGTGGAAGTCCTTTGTTACAGCGTTTGCTGCTGGAAAGTTTATCCATGAATAGAATACCTCTGTCTGCCGATATTCGTGTGCCTCTATTACGAATATGACTGTGCCACCTCTCGGTGTCCATCCATTTTCTATAAGTTTTAAAGTTATAGATTTTCTTATGTTGACCGGGATGAGTATTATATCCGGGTCATTTTCTTGCAGAGTAGTATCAGCTGCTATGAGTTCAGCTGCTATTCTAGCTGTCTCTCTTTCTTCTTCAGTGTCTGACATTCTACTGTCAGGAAGGTTATTTTGTTTGTTTGCAGATCAGGTTTCTATGGAAACAAAGATTAGATGCACAATATTTTGGAACAGTGTATCCTTCAACGTTGACTAAACCAAGAACCATACATAGGAGTCTCCTCCTGCGAGGTTTGGCAGATATGACCTTTCACCCACTCCAGACGTCTTTGGAGTATTATGGGAAAAAAGGGGTTCTGTGTGAAAAAGCCCGACTGAGTTACTCTAATGTCTCGCGTTAGTTTTATCGCCTATCCAAACCGTTGGGCGCCATGTAGTGTAGTTCCTATTATCCCAATAGGCTCTGCGCATTGGAATAATACCTTCAATAGTATAGACCGAGGACGGAGGTTAACTAGGTCTTCTACTGACGATATTAGACTTAAAGTTTTGGGTTTGCCAGCTAGCTCAGAGTTCACTAGAAACTTTCTCGAATAGGCAGGGAGGAATTGAACCTCCCTGGATAGACAAGAAGGGATTTAGTTTCTGACAACCATAGAACATGACAACTTTGCTCTCTCCTAATCAAGAGTGTATCTCTAGAGTTGTGTGAAAACAAAAGACAACTTATTTTACTCAGTCAGTTCAGTGCATTCTTAGTTTCACCAGATTGTAGAGAAAAGGAAGAGACGGGCGTGTTCAATAAAGATGGTATTTATTGATCAGTCTCTTTTCTCGTACAAGAGAAATGAATCGATATTATTGCAATACTTATGGTTAAGTAAAGTGCATACAATAAAAGTAGAAGTATAAAATAATACTGTAAAAACATTTATATGGTTTCTAAGCCATATGGTGGTTTAAAATGGATAAAATAGATACATACATATATACATTTGACTAATCGTACTCAACTGGTGCTTCTAACTACGCCTACCCCAGTGTACCTGACCTAAGCCTAATACGTGGGCGGGAGTAGATAAGTAGCAGTTTAAGTTAAGGTTGTTTTGCCAAGTGACTGACTTAGGAATTCTCTGTAAGGGGTTATTCAGTTCTGTACCTGAGATCTAGAATGGTTGAGGGCTGGTATCTCTCGTCTTTGGTCTCGATATTCCAGGCTGCCTGCAAGGGCCGCTTGGAAGCGCCGGAGCTGGATTTCTCGGCAGGAGAAAGCAGCGTCTCGTTCTCAGCGCGTCAGGAAGGCGGGGCAGCGCCAGTGGGCTTTGCTCTCTGCTGGGCTCCTCGGCAAGTCTCGCTGCTCCGATCTCGTCACCACCGCTTGTGTTTGCTTAAGGCAATGTCGGTAATATTTATACCTATAAGGTGCCGAGATTGACGTAAGGATGGACATAGATACGTCAATAAGGAGGTCATACGAACTGGTCGTTAGCACATTCTTTACTGAAGTTCTCTGAGAAATCAAAACAATGGCCGCAGGGTTTTTCCCAGGTTGTCACAGGTTTGATTTGTTTTGAGAACTCCGTATGCCTTATCAGGGGCTGAAGGAATAGTGCTTGCCTAATTAGATGGCAAGCGTTATGACCTAATCAGATAACGCGTTCCTGTGCCGTGGTGTGGCTTAATCAGATAACGGTTTTTGCATCATTGGATGGCTGTTAGTTAATTTGTTAACCAGAACCGGGTCAGGAATAGGGGGATCGATACAGAACCTATAGGAATACATCACATTATTAAATAATGGTACCCAAACCAACATCATGTTAAAAAAATCAGCGTAGAGACGAAAAACGGCGATATTTCCCATTTAATAGATTAAGGATAATATCGTAATTTTAAGACATAAGGGACAAAGATGCCAGAACATCTAGGCATCAACTTGGAAGATACAGGGATAGGATAAACCAACAACACCCATCACAAGATGGCGGCCGTTTTTCGATCACAAACAGAGATGCACGATCGCCATCAATACAAAATATGACGAAATCTTAATTATAAATCAGACCCTAGAAAAGATGAATGATACTTTTAATAAACAAGAGATACAAGTGCTAGGATATCCAGGTACTTTGTAGGAAGTGAAATGGATAGTAGAATTAAACAAAAACCCATTACAAGATGGCGGCCGTTTTCGGCAGAAAAAACGGAGCCTGATTTCCACATATAATTGATGTTTAAATGATGTAGGGACAATAAATTAGATATGTAGCTACAAAACGGTGTTTTATACACACAGATACGCCCAGAATAGGATTCACTAAATAATAGTACCCTAACTAACATCACGTTCATAAACCGACGTAGAGACGAAAAACGGCGATTTTTTCCATATAAAAAATAAAGGAAAAGATCGTACTTTTAAGACATAAGGGACACAGATGCAAGTACATCTAGGCATTAAATTGGAAGGTATAGTGATAGGATAAACTAATAACAGACATTTCAAGATGGCGGCCGTTTTTCGATCAAAAACGAAGCTGCACGATCGTCAAGTGTTGTGCAGGAACAGGTGAGAATTGTTAAGCAATCACCACCTGGTATAAAAATGGGGTGATCCTCCCAGGCAGTCAGTTGCAGGAAAAGGAACCGAGAGGGAGGACGCCGTGCCAAGCTGATACTACTGATCAAGTAAGTGGGGGACTCGTAGAATAGTCTAATGAGGTAGTACAACATGCTTAATAACTACTTCAAGATAGGGTAGAGATGGAGTAATAATGAGATATCCCGTCTCTATACTTCTCCACAGCTGGAAATAATTTTTAAAAACATTTCCTAACCAGTGGCCCCTAACCCTGATGAAGAGGATAGGGGGATTTTAAACTATCAAGGAGTCTTTCTGAATGAACTAAGGTAAGATTCACCTGTAGAAGCAGAGTTTATACAATGAAAACTGGATCCTAATAGAGACCTAATGTACTAATTTCATTATAGATAAGAACTTAGGACATTGGAACCTCTAAGGCGTCCCCCAACTACAATAAGGATCAATAAAGATTTATTGGTAAGGCGTATAAGATACAAACTTTAAGGAAATTACCTGGATCTACCATATAGATGGTGATATAGTAAAATATTTTCTCTCTAAACAGGGAATGAGATGGTCCCAATTCTTAACCTCATGGAGACCCCGCTACATTCTCAAATGTAAGGTAAAACATGGGAATACTTAATCCAGAAGGAGGGGTATGTGAAAATGTAAAGTCTTAAGATTGAGGTCCTGTTTATACCTTTTTTCCCAGAATACATAGGAAGGGGAAATACATTTTAACTTGGTGACAAACAGCTCCTGATTTTTTGTAAAGATACTGCCAGGAAGGAAATAACTCCTAGGTATGTAAATAGTTTTCAACTAAATGGGAGACTATTGATTAGAAAAGGATAGAAGTATGATTCCCTTTCTTTTGATTTTTAGCTTAACTCAGACGTGACCCACCAAGTACATCTAGGAGACAGACACTTGGAGGTATCATCGTGATTGATGAGGTATGGAGGTCCCGACTAGTGATTCATTACTTGATAGGACCCTAGTTTAAATTTAGTTCCTTAAGTCTGGCGGGGTTACCAAATCTTAGGGAGAAGATTGTATAAATGTTAAAAAAGAAAAAAAAGTCTAAGCCCTAGACATGAGTTGGACCTAATGGAATGTTACTGTTACTTGTTTTCTTCTAGAGATCAATGTTATGAACAAAGTCCTGAAGAAGGTGCAAGATTGTGTTTAGCACCGAAACGCCCCGTCGACAGTTTGTTTTGTTATTTTTAAATTGATGAAAATCTATGAATTTCTGTAATACCGTGTAATGGTGTATGTTTTTATGATTTTTTTTATGAATATTATGTTTTGTTCTGTTTTTATTATGATATACAATGTGTAATCAGCAAGTTCTGCTGTTTTAAAAAAAAATAACAACAAGTCTAATAAATTGATGACATTTTAACACTCATGTCCTCTGAATACACTTATGTTGATTATCGCTGTTTTATATAAGCCTGTAAATTTGGTAACTCACGCATAGACCAGACCCTCCTTTCTTGACCCATATTCTGCTTTGAGTTAGAGGCCCATTAGGACCACATCCTTTGTGCAAAATGTTGGAAAAGGAAACTTGTTATTTTTGATTATAAATAACAGGTGAACAGCATTCTGAGTCATTTGAGCAGTAGAAAACCTATTTGACCATAGCTAGGCAAAAACGCAACTGTGTGCAATCCTATATTTAGGGTCAACCATATGGTTCAATGAAATACAGATCATGTTGGATAAAACTAATTTGCTGTGGCAATCCTGCAATCTCAAACATGAGGCGCTAACTTTAAAGATGATCATGGATGTTGATTGCACAGGAATGTCCCCTGCATGGTGACAGGATGTGCAGCCCTGTTCTCAGCATTCAGACCCGGTGGCGCGCCTGGATGATATATCTCTCCAGTTGCACCTTCTCATCGTCGAACTTCATGATCTGAAAGGCTTCCCGATTACAGAACTCGCTTTGGTCAGCCTCCCCCTCTCCTTCTCTAAACCCATACCCCTACCTAACGCTCCCTCCCGCCCCGGAAGAGCAAAGGCCTATCTCGCGTCTAACGATATCAATGACTTACTCATTTCTTACTCACTTATCTGGGACATCAAATAGATTATGGAGGGACAAATTCAAGCTATTCATGCTAACCCATCCAGAGAACCCCCTCACAACCCAAGAGGCTTAAATATTGACAACCTTATGAGAGTGAACGTCATACAGTCTCCTCCCCCTTGTACACCGATTCAACTTAAATGTGTACTACTCAACTGCAGGTCAGCCAGCAAACACGCCTCTGACATATTCAACCTCATCCAGCACAATGAGATAGACATCATCATTCTCACTGAAATTTGGCTCAATCCCGCTTCCACTCCCTTCCTAGACCTCTTAGTGCCTCCTACCCATGTCATAGTACACCTAGAAAGAGCTTTGAAGACGGGTGGGGGCTAGCTTGTATACATTGGAGCATACTATCGGTCTCCCTCTCAGAGTCCTCTACGCCATCCTCATAAGACAACCTCCCCTTCATCGAGCAATTAATGGAAATCATCTCTGGCAATGTTGATTCCGCTATGGCCCAAATCTTCCTCAGTGATTTCATCCTTCACTGGTCCAACCTCAATGACCAAGCTGTTACATGCCTCAAATCCTTCTTAAATGATCACAAACTGATTCAACACTGTGACCAATCAACCCATAATAAAGGAGAAATTCTGGACCTCATCATCTCCAAAGGTCACACCATCACGCTGGACACAATTTCCCCGTGTGGTTGGTCCGATCATCACAGCATCTTCTTTTTTATCAACTGAGGAAGGCTCAACCAACAAAATCGAAGATTTGGAAAAGGGACCTCAAAAATATCAATACAGCCGATCTAGCAACCCACTGTATATCTGCCCTCTCTCCACAAGCTGACATGACTGAGGTACATGCACTCATAACTTCTACTACTCTACTATCACTAGCATCATGGATTCCATTGCTCCACTCCAATAAAAAACGCCTCAACTAAAATGTCCAAACCATGGTTCAATGACAACTTAAACAGGGAGCGCCGCCACCTTAGGGCAATAGAACGATCCTGGAAATCGAATCCATCCTCTGACCAACTAATAATCATTTGAACGATAAGGAACTCCTATAACAAACAAATCAAGATCGCTAAAGCCGACTACTTCAGTTTTCAGCTTAATCAAGCCGCTAATTGCCCCAATAATTTTTTTGAGTTGGTGAAACAACAATCGGTGGAAACACCAAACAGCTCGGTCTCTGAGGTCAACCCACCTTCATGCGATGATATGGGTGCCTTCTTTACTGAGAAATCCTGACTCATCAATATTGATCTTGACTCCAGGAAGGCGCTTTTGCTAGCTGGGGGTCTGCGCCCCCTCGGCCTTATCAGAGAAGTTTGAACCGACCAGCCTGAGCACCAAGAACAATGCCTCATGGGGCGCCTTCACTCCCCTCAGCGAAAAAGACACCAACAAGATTCTTCAAAGTATCAACCCATCTAATCATTTTAGCAACGCGTTACCACCGTCCATCTTCAAAGAACTGAAGGAGGTTGTCACCCCCATCTGGACAAAGATTGTCAATGCGTCTCTCTCACAAGGTATGATCCCGGATTGCCTAAAAGCTGCTCAGGTAACACCTATCCTAAAAAAGCCTACAGCAGATAGTACGAACCTTAACAACTTCTGCCCTCTCTCTAACATCCCCACCCCAGCCAAACTCCTAGAAAAATGCGTCCAAACTCAACTCTGTGTCCACATCAAGAATTTCCATCTCCTGGACTAACACCAATCTGGCTTCCAGAGTGGGCACAGCACTGATTCGGGTCTTACTCACGTCATGGATGACATTTTAAAAATGCTCAACCAAAATGAATCCTGCCTCCTTATCCTACTTGACCTTTCATCAGCATTTGACACTGTTAATCATGACAACCTCCTATCCATTTTGAATCGCAGGATGGGCCTTTCTGGTTCGGTGCTTCACTGGTTCTAGTCCTCCCTCCACCACAGATCCCAAAGAGTTAAGGCAAACCACTCACTCTCCCAGCCATCACTAGTAGCCATGGGGGTCTCCCAAGGGTCCGCCCTATCCCCCATACTCTTCAATTTGTTCTTGGAAACTTTAGCTAATGCACTAAATTCTGTGTATATTCTCTTCCATATGTATGCGGATGATACCCAACTCTATCTGAAAATCTCCTCCCCGAATAACCTCATATCATTCAACTACCCTAATAAATACTCAAAACTGGTTAACTGAGAACCACCTCTTGCTCAACACCTCCAAAACAGAATTCCTTCTAATTTCTCCCCTGAATCACATCCCCAAGATACATTGTTGACTCAGCCAAATCTCTCAGACTCACCCTAGACAAGCATCTGATCATAAACTCATATCAGCAATGTTTGTAAGGGAGCTAATCACCTAATAAGAATACACAGGAATCGCAAACCTTTCCTCCCACAAGCTGACTTCAAGCAAGTGGCCCAAGCGCTTGTTTGCCGAGGCTAGACTAGGGCAGTGCTACACTCTGTGGCCTCCCCAAATATACCTTGGCCCCTATAAGGGCTTCACTTAATGTGGAGTTCAGACTGGTCATGGGTACCAAAAGCAATTAGCACATCTCACCAGTCTTAACCCCTTCGCCACGGGGCTAATTCCCCCGCGACGCGGGGGAGGGGTGCTTGTGACGAGCTTGGCTCGTCATGCAGCGCGGTGGCGCTGTGCTCATGACGAGCTGAGCTGGTCATGGCTCCGCCCACTCAATGGAACGCCCCGCACAGGAGGGGAATTATCCCCGTGTGGGCGTTCCACAGCAGTCATGACAAGCTCAGCTCGTCATGAGCACGGCGCCACTGTGCCTCTTGACGAGCTGAGCAGGTCATGAGCACCCAAAGTGTTAAAATCCCTAAATTGGTTGCCCTATGAAGCAGGAATTCAGCTAAAGGTTGCCTGTCTGTCTCACAAAGCCCTCCATTTCAAACCCCCCAGTTATCTAGCGCAAAAGCTAGAATTATCCAGAGGGGGTAGACCTTCTCGAAGTGCTAACTCTCTTCTCCTGAAACCTCAGATCTTTCCCAAATAGAGAATGTGTCACCAAGCTTTCTCTGGTTCAGCGCCAAAGATCTGGAACTCTCTCCCATCGGAAATACGCAGAATCTCCTCCAAGGTTGCCTTCAAATTGGAAGTTAAAAGATTCCTGATGAACAAGTTCCTACCTTAAAAGGGTCTCGGATCGTCTGCTCTAATGCTTTGGACTTACACCTTAAGTCCTGCGTTTGGTGTTATTCTGCTTTACT
Organism: Lissotriton helveticus; assembly: GCF_964261635.1. Classification (NCBI taxonomy): domain Eukaryota; kingdom Metazoa; phylum Chordata; class Amphibia; order Caudata; family Salamandridae; genus Lissotriton; species Lissotriton helveticus. The sequence continues at coordinate 1,308,720,827 of NC_136059.1, read as the reverse complement.
AGTCACTTGCTCCTCTCCCAGTTCACTGTGTTCCAATTATTATCTTAACCATTATTATCCCTTTCGATTGTAACCTTTTGTTTGATAGGCATATGTGATTTGTTTGGGTTGGTATTCCTTCTGATGATTGTACTGCAACTATTACCTTCCTCTCCCTCAAATTGTAAAGCACTCTGATATCCTTCGGGATCATGTTTGCGCTATATAAAACTTTATACATAAATAAATAAGTGCCCAACTGCATATGAAACTGGTACCCCTATTTTTATTTTGGACCTGGCATCAAACTAATTTAGCATATGTGCAGTGAGATCCGAAGCCTGTTCTGAGACCTAGAGGGCCACACAAAATATACTTTCATTGTGGCAAGTGAACAATTGAGCATGCCCTGTGTATATTACATAAAGTGTTGGTGGCAGAGTACTGTGTCCTTTAATTCTATCTTGTCACCACACTTTTATTCTGTGTTCAGATGAAGCGAGTCTCCACTGTTAATGTGACACCCATATCCGGCTATGGCATCCTCTGTGCATATTGAATACGTATGTGTACAGTGACTGTTTAGCACATGTAAGGTCATAGGCCTTGTTTTAGGATGTCCCTAGATGGAGGAGGACAGCTTTCGCCATACAGTGGAAGTGTATTGCCTGCATTTCAGTAGCTGCAGAGATGAGACACTTATATTGAAGTGACAGTGGATTGAGACAGTGCTACCCTTAGAAATTAATTGTGGACCTTGCTAGCAAAGGACTGCTGATTAGTTCCACCAGAGTTTTGCCATCTTATAGATGGTAGGGATGATGAGCGGGATTGCAGTTTTTGTTGTTCAAGTTGAGGAAGTTTCTAGGGAGCGCCTGCCCTTTTGACTGCCTTTGATATGTGCTTCAGGAAGGCTGATGACAGCCAAGATATTACACTTCATTGTATGTGTGCTTTGGATACTCCAGTTTGGAGCCAGCCCCACTACTACCTGCTGTGTGAACCTTCAAATTGCACAAAGGCTGTGTATGTAGAGCAGCCCGAGTATGACATTTTAAAGGGAACAAACCCAAATCGGTTCTGAAAACTTAGATACTCAATCCACATTCCCTGCCTGAAAAATTATATAAAAGTCGGATCCATTCCACTCCACTTTGTTCCAATCCCCAGTCCTTTATGACCAATGAATTGAGTACTTTATAAACTACTCAAAGAACTGCTGTGTAACCAGAATTGGTGTCTGCATGACAGTTTCAAGAGGTGAGGGGACATCACTTGAAATTTGCACTGTGTGCGGGATGACCTTAGGAATTGCCTGAAGTGCCTGGAATCCTGTCGGGTGGCTGACAGAGGAAGGAGTAATCCTGGCTGTGCAGGAGGAGAGACTATCAAAGAGGAGAAGCCCTAAATGTTCCCAGCAGGAGAAGTACCCAGAGAAAGATGACTTACCCAGAGACCAAAACCAAGATTGGCTTGAGTCATGGAAGGGGTCCCCCTAGTCATTCTGCACAATTTCTGTGTGAGCTTCATAAGAACACACTGGAACAAGTATCCTATGTCACCTGGCAAATTTCATGGACTCGCAAGACTGGAGCTGCCGATGCTATGAGTGAAAGCTGTGTCTCAGACAAAGCAAGACGCCAATCGGGCCAGAGGGCACAGTTGCCAGGAAGACAGCAACACAAGGGATTCGGCGAGGATGTTCCAGCTGTCAGACCAGAACATCTGTATACAGCTGGCCTGGAGGACTGGTGCCACCAAAAGCAAGTGCTGCCATGCAGATCTTCCTCTCGATCACCTCCGAGACATTGGCCATGAGTGAAGCTGCTAGTGTAGCCCCCGCAAGAGTGGAGCTGCTGCCATGAGGATGGGAGAGAGGGCTACATCTGCCACACAGGTTGAACTGCTGCAATAACCAGCAGGTAAAACATGGGGCTTAGTTTTTACTGGTGACAAGAGACCTAATGTACACAGATGAGTCTGCTGTGCATGCTGAGATATTTTTCCAAACAGGTGAAGAGACAATAAATTAAATTGAACATCTGACCTGTGAGAGTATTTGAACCCTCTACACCAGTGCCTAATGCTGCTTAAGCTTGTAGTGTGTTGGAGTACTGTAGACGCAACATCTCGACCATAGCAGGGGGATGGGGAATACTGGGATGACATCGGTAGGTTGAAATTCTGGGATGACATCGGTATGGGGTGTAGTCCCTCATTGTATAGAGCAACATAGATTGCAACACTGTATGTTATTTGTGGCATTCATTGAATTGTTTAGTATTTAATTCAATTGTGTGATTGCTTTCTTTTTACATAAAAGGAAAGCACTGGGCTCAGCATTACATTAGGTTGTCTATTGGTTGACTGATCCATTCTGAGCTCTTGACCCATGCTGCCGCTCTGTCCTCATTGCTACCCTGAGGATAAAGTGCAAAAAGGGTTGCAGTCCACAGAGTTTGCAGAAACAGTTGGAAAACCCCCAGCACACCAGGGATTAACATATCAACCACCAAGTTTGTGTCACAGTAACCCCTTTCTGACCTATGCACTACCAAACAGGGTGTAACCGATCGCAATTTAAGGGTGCCATGTCAACCACCTGTTACCCATGGCATGCCTTTGGCACCCCTGGTGTTGACATTTTTACCTTTAGTTTCAGGGATCTTGAAGGTAGGAGAATGAGCAGAAACACACCAGGCTTTTCCCAAAGCCTCTTTCTAGCAAACGTATGCTGATGAGTTGCTAAGGGTGCGACAAGTGACCAGCCCTTTGAGGTCATTAGGCTACAATGGGTTTGTGCTGTCACGTCTGCTGCCTATTCCATTTGGGTGAATCAATGTAAATGACAGTGACACTGGAAGCTTACACACAGGTTTAGCCCTGCAAACACATGGGATCTCCGCCTATTTCCTTCAAGTACTGAATGTCAAATCATCAAATAAAACTTTATTCCATATCATGGCATGAGAAAGTACATGAAAAGAAAAAATATATAAATACTTAAGAACAGTCAAATATATAATCACAAGAAAAACCAATAGACAAATACAAGGTATATATCTAAAAGGAGGGACAATACTCATGGGATTACACAAAAACATTTAATAAAAAAAGACAAAAATTCATTAATAGTATGCAAGGGTCTATTTTTAAAAACACAATCTAAAATTTATAAAAAGGTATCACAGTATTGTAATAATACGAACCTTGGCAAAAGTATTAATAAATCCTCATAATAAAATGGTAAAAACAGAAGACATAAACCTATAGAAAAAACATTACATTGCGGCCCGGGACCTAGTGATCGCCTTTAAATAAGTTATTACAGCCGGAATAGTCGCTGATGTTGCTAACAACTGTAATCTTAGAAATGCTACCTAAATATCTAATATTCCAGCTTCTAAGAATCGGTCTAAGGTATTTCTTTCTAGGTACAGAGAAAAATGTATAAAATACGAGTGCAGTGCAGGGTTGATTGTAATGAAACATCATCGCAGGGGCATACAAGTGTGTAAGATGACCAATCATTTACCACCGGGAATAAAACCATTCTAAAAAAGGAACCAAATTGAAAACGGGCCAAAAGCATACAGTTAAAGCTGTCTTGTACCAATAACAAATATTGTTGAATGCCCATGCCACTCATAATCAGTTGATTTGCCATTACCGTATGTTTTTCTCTCTCTTTGCACCATCTTTGATCTGCAAAATATTTCAAACAATGATCTTTCAAATCTTTTCTGGAGATGTCTTCCAGGCTGCTGGGGTCCATAAAATATTCGGGATGTCCAATAGCATTAGTTATCTTTTTTATATAATTGAGCCACACCATATCTTTGACTCCATCTAGTTTAAAGCAGTCCCGAATTACACCCCTATTAAAGCCTGTTTCGTCCGTTACCCAGACCTTATGCCACAGTACTAACAGAGCTATCTTGATGGTGTCTGATATGTAAGAGAGTCCCAGTGCCTGATGGCAGTTGTAGGTAGCAGAAGAGGTAGGGACACCCAGGAGGTAGCGAATAAAACCATTTTTGCAGGTTTGTATTATATCCGATCCTTCTATGCCCCATAAACCTGCCCCATATAGCCCAGTGGAGATACATTTTGACTAATAAACTTCCAGCAACTCTTGTATAGGTCTTCCTCCTATCCTTTTAGCAAAATTTGTGACTGCCCCCACAGCTCAGCTAAACTTCAGCTTTCTGGCCTTAATTGCCGATTTCCATGTTCCTTTCTTATCAAAAGTAATACCTAAATAACAAAAGGTGCCAGTGTGTTCTACCTTTCTGTTATCGATAAAAACATTACATGTTATGCCTCTATTCTTGCCACAGCCCATGGTAAATGTCTTTGTTATGTTCACTCTTAGGCCCCTCTCTTTCATATAAATAACAAAACTGCTAACTGCCCTTTGAAGGCCCCGTTGGGTCCTTGACCTGATCACCGCATCATCGGCGTAAAGTAAAACAGGGACGGGGAGCCCCCAATAGTCGGGTAGTCATTTTGATCTCTACTGAGGTGTTGGCCCAAGCTAATAATATTAAGTGTGAAAAGAAATGGGGCCAGTATACACCCCTGTCTGACACCCTTTTTGATTGGGAATTTGGCAGAACACTCCCCCATCTTCCCATATCACACCCTCGCCCCTGCGTTCTTATACATTTCCCTTATAAACAATATTAAAACCGAGTCCACCTTAAGATCTTCTAAAGTGTTCCATAACATACCATGGTCAACACAATCATAAGCTGAACTCAAATCTACAAAAGTAAGAAAAAGTTTCCCCCTCTTTGCCTTGGTATTTATCTATAATCAAAGCCAAATTCAATCCCTACTCTATAATTCCCATGCCTGAACGAAAACCATATTGTAAATTTGTTAAAAAGCTCGCCTCAGTCGCCCAAATTTGAAGTCTATTTAAAATTATTCTCCCAGCAATATTCATTAGAGAGTCCAAGAGAGAAATAGGCCGATAACAACTAGGGTCGTTCCTGTTCCCCTTCTTAAAGATAGGTACCACTATCGCATCTGACCAGGTAGGGATAAGTTGAAAGTTAGTGCTACTATTTAGTACCATCGTTAACAGTTGAGCCGACAGATCTATATTCGATCTCTAGACATCCACTGGAACCCCGTCCGGGCCTGGTGATTTTTCTGCCGCACTCTCCCTGATGGCCCTTGTCACCTCCTCTAAAGTGATGTTCAAATCAAGGGGGAAAACTCCCTACTCTCTAACTACTCGCATATCGGCGACAACTCCTTTTGATTCGTAGAGGTCCCCAAAATATTCCACCCACCTTTCTCCCGTAATACCCACGACTATGATATCTACCTCTCTATCTTGATGAAAAGGAGCGTTTACGGCTTTCCAAAAACCGATATTGTCGTTCATTACACATGCCTGATGTAAAACTTCCCAGGCTTCCTTCTTTAACTGACTTTTCGGTTTCTTCAGGGCAAGGCGATAGGCAATCCTCGCCTGTCTAATATCCTCCTTACATTTTGGTACAGTATGCAGCATCCTTTTCAGGTGGGTATGGGTTCTAGAACAATCTCTATCAAACCAACCCTTCGGTTTAAATCTGCCACGACTATTTTCCCTCCTTAGGAGTCTATAAGCCTCCTCTGATATCTTTAAAAAGGCAGAATAAACATCCTCAATAGCGCTCCCCTGTGTGAGACATGTTTCCATTTCAGACAGGGTTTTATTAATTAAATTAGGCAAAAAAGCCTCAGGGTCAACTCTATCCCATTTTAGGGAATAACCATTAGTGGTAGCTAGTCATACCCCATACTCATAAGGAGCCTGCCTCTTTCTATTTTTATAGTTTCTCAAAACGAGAAGCTTTAGACTAATTGGGTAGTGATCACTCATTGAAATTACCTCTGTTATACACTCCAAGACGCTAGAGGCATATCTCTTGGACAATGTAACAAAGTCAATAATAGAGTTGCAGGCTCTCCCATTAAAAGTTGAATGGAAAGGTATAGGACTTAAACACAACAAATTTTACAAGGGCTTGCTTCGTCCCCCTTCTCTTTTACATTATCAGATGTTCCCTGTGAGGTCCTTGTCTGACCAGTAATATCTATCTTATCCAAAATAGTTGGGGGTCGGTCGGTGAATACATCATCAGGCTGGCTACTATTTTTAATCCGCATGCGAATAGACATAACAGAGTACTGAATGTAGTTTTGTGTGTATTAGTTCTTGTTTAGAGTAATTCTTTCTGGGAAGCAATGAACACAGAAGAAGCGCAAGAGCCCAAAGGACAATGCAATTTTTACATGGTATGTACTTTAGGTACATACAGTATGTAAATATAACTTTATGGCAGGTTGGGAGACCTCCCTCAATAATTCATGTTGGAATAAAGGTCAAACACATTAGGCAAACCTGCACAAGTTGTGAAGGGCACTCTGAAGAAGAAGGCATGTATGCACAGAAAAAGTCATGCCCCCTCATATTTACATCCAGAAGCGACTGAAGGGCAAACAAGAGGAGATCCTCCTCTTTAACCACATCTACATATATAGCGCTTATTGCAGAAAACACAAAATATACCAAACTGGAAGCCTCTGGCTTAGGATACCGGCTTCATCTCCATGCCCAGCCACAGGAACAGTAGCTGTTCATGCTGCGGCCACTCTTACAAACCTCCTGCAGTTAGTGGTGGCTTCACAAATTAAACTAGAATCTTGAGGTATGCTGGGCTCACTCTCTCTCTATGTTTCTGACACTCATTCCCTCGCTCCTTAATTCTCTCTCCTTCCCCTTTTTCCTGCTTTCTTTCTTTCTCTTGCCCGTTTCTTTTTCTCCTCTCTCCCATCTCTCTTAGCTCTTTATCATTCACTCGGCTCTCTTTTCTTTCATGGCCCCTTTTTTCAGTTTCTGTATCTTTTTCTCCTCATTCTCTATTGCTAAATCTCATTGCCTCTCTCTCCCTCTCTTTTGTCGTGATTCCATGCCTTTACCAAAGCATGTTATCTATCTATCTATCTATCTATCTATCTATCTATCTATCTATCTATCTATCTATCTATCTATCTATCTATCTATCTAGTCTGTCTATGTGATTTGTAAAGCACAACAGCTACTCAATGAGTGTCCCAACCTAGTAGCAAGACCGAACCTAACTGGCTTGGGATTAGAATGCGAGTCCAAAGAGCCAGGTTTAAGAAGGCGATTGAAGGCCGGAATATCCACTGTAACCCGGATCTTCTGCAGTAGCACATTCCAGTGCTTAGCTGCAAGGTAAGTGTTGTAAGTAACTGCAGAGACTTTCTTATGATTCAAGGTAGTTTATTTCTGGAGAACAAGAAAAGGTAACTCAACGCCTGCTGGCCAAGCTCTAACTGACTATCACAGAATCATCAGTTGAGTCAGAGCCATCAGTATTCTGGAATGTATGGAAAAGGCATAGAGTAGGAAGAATCATAGAGTAAAACAATACGAGTAATTTACAACACATCTTCCCTCTTTACAAAGAGAATAAAATATGTCACATTTAACAGAGAACAATAAGAAAAAAAATTACTTAAAAGATTAATTACAACAATAGTCATTGAGATAGACAGGAGGTCTATGATACCTTGCAATTCTGGAATTATCAGGTAAAGAAACATTACAGGAATTAGAAGAGTCAGAAGTGGCATTGCTTGGGTCATTAGAACACGATGAATCAGTAGCATCACCTCCACCAACACATCTTCTGTAAGCTGGAAAAGAAGATGAAGCAGAAACTTCCGTAGAAGAAAACATATAGCCACTATTCCGACTGTTGCAATCAACAACAGATGGATCCTGCCCAAAATTATTACCTTCAAACATATTTTTTTTAATACAAAGCAACTCTCCTAATATTCCATTTCTCACCATTTGTAAGAACAAGATAGTGAGGAAATACTTCCTTAGCACAATATGGACCTCTAAATTTGGATAAGCCTTTAGAGACCCTTCCTGGTTTTACTTTAACATAGTCCCCTTTGGAAATATTTGAAATAACCCTTTTTCCTACAGTTTGTACATTCAAATGGGTATCTTTAGACACCAAATCCTTCAACCATGAAGGTGTGAGTTTAGTGCTCGGAGGTCTGCCACGCATAATTTCAAAAGGTGACTTACCCTTGCAACCATGAATAGTAGTGCGGTATGCACAGACCATCTCTTGAAGAAGATCAATGACAGAGTCACCTATTGAAAGAGCCATTTGAATTGTGCCTTTTACAAGCATCACATAATCCATTTCCCTGTGGATTATAAAGGGAAGTGCGATGGTGTGAGACACCACAATTAGATAGAAATGAACGCATGCTAAGTGACACCAACTGTGTTCCATTATTAGTAATATGGCATTTGGATAACCCTCTTGTTGAAAAAGAGTTCTTAAAAATGTTATGGTTTCAATGGTAATGTCCTTTAAGAATCATAGAGTAAAACAATACAAGTAATTTACAACAGTAAGAATAAGAGCTACCGCCCCATTTTTCCCTTCTTATTTTGGGGACCACCAACAACAAGAAACTGGACGAACGAAGTGATGTGGATGGATGGTAATGGGTGATTATTTTTGACAGATATTGGGGGCCGGATTGATAAGCGCTATGGGTAAAGATTAAACCTTTCAACCTCACCTGTTCCTTAATCATAAGCCAATGAAGTTCATCTCTCTCACTAACTTCACAATTTCATACTGTTTCTCCTCTGCCTCTCCCACCATTTTTCCTTATAGTCCTTTCATTTTGCTCTCTGTTTCTGTCATTTCTTCTGTTATCTTGTTTCTAGTTTATTATTCTCATTAATTCTCCTTTCCCTTACTTCTCTTTGTCTTGCTCCCTCTATTTCCTCTTTCTTGCCATGCTCCTACCATCTGCTTTACATTCCTGCTGCCTTTATTCAAATTTCAAAGTTTTCTGTCAATCTTTGAATTCTCTTCAATTTTCTATTTACTCATCTGTTATCGTTACACTTTTTTCAACCCCTCTCGTTCTAGTTCCAGTCGTTATCTAGTGGTAGGAGTTGTCCAACCACAAAGGATATCTTTATGTATTAGAATGGCGGCTGACATGTTCAGAACGGCTAGTACTGCATTAAAGCACCATTTCCTCTAGTTAGAAATAGGACATCCTGTCCTGAGAAGTGGTGTCACAATCCACCTAGTAGCCCCTGGGAAGTGCTGGTGCTTTCTAGTTATAGGTTAAGCAGTGCTGCAGTGAAAAATAAGTACTTTCCCTCTGTCCAATTAAATGGCAGCTTTTCAGAGATGGGTTGTAACTGTTCAACTAAAATATAGGAGTCCAGGGGTTATGTGCCTGACCAGCCCAAATAAATGTAATGCTTCCCGGCTAATAGGTTTTGACCTGTTATTAAAAAAATCTGCTGGTGCTCTCTGTTTACAGGTGTGAAACGTGTCTATAATTTCAGAGTAAATATAGCGGCTGTGATAAGAGGTAGAGGTAATATCCCATTAAAACTATTATTTCATTGTTAAGAATTATGGACACTTTTCCTTCAAATGTAGTTCAGCTCTGCTGAGATGTCCCCGTGTTATCCCAATTAAACTATAGCAGCTTTTCCAAGAACTGTAAGGGAAGTTGGAAAAGGTGAAATTAGAATTACTGCTTGCGTTGTAGTTGTACGTTACCTGATATACCACAAGTTGCATTTCAAACACCCCCAAGCCTACCGGCTACTTTCTGCTGAAGACGGGCATGATCCAAGAAACAGGTGCACAGAAAATCAAGCACTGGCTAGGCCTTCAGTGGTGGTAAGCACTGTTCTACTTGGAAAAAAAATCAAAAACATGATGAACTGCATCTCCCATAATGCACTGGTGCCGACTTGCTGACAATGTGCTTCCTTTTCCTCTTGATTATTAGGCTCATCTGGGAGCCATGGAATTCATCTCCATGCTTTGGAGTGGTACTCTACCTGATATACTATATGCAACATTTCAAACACCCCCAAATCAAGTGCCAGGAAATGCAGGCATTGGCTGAGCCCACACTGGAGGCATGGACTTTTCTATTTGTGAGTAATTCAATAACACTACGTGGAGGCATATTTTCAAGAACGGCGATAAGAATTATCGCCGGTTTAGCGGCAGAAAACTGCAGCTAATGCTGCGATAATGGGCTTCATAACATGCCCTTGAGAATTCCAATAGAAGTCCATGTTCTGGTGTAAACATGGGCTTTTATTGGAATTCTCCAGGGCATATTGTCAAGCCCATTATTGCCCCTTTAGCAGCAGTTTTCTTCCGCTAAACCGGCGATAATTTTAACGCCTTTCTTGATAATATGCCCCGAAATACCTTGACCATTATGCTATAACAGAACTGATGCTTTCTTGGTGACAGGATGCTCCCTCCCCATGACTGTTCAACTGTTGAAAACATTTTGTATTCACTCTCCACAGTATACTTCATGTGGCAGTGGGTCAGCTCACTACATACATTTTTTCTTGGTGAGTGCCAACATTTTGCTTGAAAGCATGTGCACATCTTTTATAAAGGAGTGCACTCCAGTTCCAGAGCTGCTGCGCCAACACTTTATTTTGACAATGAATTTCTCTTTCCATTTTCAATCCTTTTTTCCATTTTATTTTATTCTTCCTAATGTGTTGAAACTGAGGGACATATTCATAGAAAGTTACAAGGAGAAATAAAGATTTTTCTCCCTGCTACACCTCCCCTGAGAAGGTGTATCTTTTTGGTGCATTCTCAGGTCTACCACTTTTGCTAAATCTGGGAATGCATGAAAAATGTGTGGAAACAACCACGCAACACCCATGGTTTGCCTTCCCAGGCCAGAGTAACAGAACATAGCGTTACTTCAGATTTATGAAGCCACTCAGGGCCACGCACGGTGGCCTTGCATGGCTTGATAAATCACATTTTGGACTTGCGTCGCTCTTGTATCATGTTCCGTGGTGGAAGTGCGACTCAACTCCTTTCATAAATATGCTCCTAAATCTTCAGGTTACAGTAATCCAATGTCAATAGTACCCTTTTTGTCAATTCTTGTTCTTTTAAGGTCTAAATTAGTGTTAATTAAAGACTCATATAACATATATAATGGTTATATTTGACTTCACTAAAGTCCCACATATGCAAATATACCCTGAAGATGCAGAGACTCTGGCAGGTTTGAGGTAGTCTAAACCAACTGGAGTTTTGATGCAACCTCTGTCATTTCCTAGCTTTGCAGATCCACAGGTTAGCTACACAGTTCCAGGAGTGTGGAGAAATATAATGCAAGGACGTGAAAGGGCAAGAAGTCCATGGGTCAATGACCCCTCCTGATTGGGCAACAAGAAAGGTGACCTTTTACTAGAACAATATGGCAAGCAAAGGTGGCAAATAGGGAGGGTGCAAGGTGGGCAGTGGGCAGCAACTGTACTTGATCCCTTTCGTGCCGAAGAGGATTTTAGCAGATGAGGAAAAAGAAGAATATTGAAAATATATTTTGTGTAATGGCATGTATAATTGTTGACAAATTCATGCAGTGTGCTGTTGATTTATGCAAATACGAATGCAACAAGCTCTGCGTCGAGCGGACCGTCCAACAGCAAGAAAGGTGGCGAGATTGGAAATAGATGGGCATGTGGGAGTCCAACATAAGGGACATATGTAAAGGGCAGCCAGATTTTAAAAAAAGTGACCAACACATTTTTTTACAAGTAGTAATGACGACATGAACTGGATGGTTTGGTTTGAGTTGAGCTCGTACATGTCAAGGACACAGATATGGGCAAAGCGAGGACAGAGAAATGCGTTTTATTCCCGTGCACTCGTTTTCTTCCTGAGTAATTTCAAAATCTTAGTACTGTTCAGGTTGGCGCTGCTTCTGTCACACGTCGTCTGACCGTGCCTTTCAAAGTATGAACGTGGTGTGGGGAGGATCACCTACCCACCAAAATGCGCTTACAATGTAGCATGAAACACACTGGTTTCTTCATCAGGTTGAATTTTATTCAATTCGACAATTTTTTAATCCATTCCAGGATCTTGATTCAGTTCAAAATCAATGTTATTTGCGAACATAATCTTCATCTTATGGTGCAATTATCAAGGTTGTTCGAATTTTTAGGAAAACCCAATGCATTTCGGGTCAACAAGGAATGACCCTTCATCAGGGGTCTGTAAAGAAATGAGACAGGACCTGATCAGATACTCCACAGAGTAATACATATCAATACAATCAAAAGTATAATATTATAGCTATACACAACCTCCCTACATCATTATAAAGTGCACAAAAAGAAAACGTGAGATCATAAATGGGTGGTTTCCTTTAACGGTAGGTGAATCACGTAATCTACACATAAGGAGATGACATAATATGCAGAATTTTATGCGTTCACTATAATACAAACAAAGTTCAACAGTTAATGAGCAATCACTGTAGTGTGCTCAGGTAGATTCGCTGACATCAGGGTGACACGCTCAATGTTAAAGAATCAAGGAAACCAATGCGCTAGTTGCGGTAGCTTACCGGGGACTGAAGGCAGAGTCTCCACTCTTTTCGTGAACAACAGCTATGCGGAAGTGAAATTTACGCGCGGGATACAAATAGAAAAGAACGGACTGGGACGGTCACGTGATCGGGATCACAGCCAATGGGTACGCGCTAAATGAATGAAGTCAGTATCATGTGATACGAGTGTAGCGGCTTCAACAGGAAATTTGTAACAATTCGTGAATAATAAAGATAATTATTACACAACATATATCAACCAAAAAATAATACATCGCTATGAGAAATAACAATAATAATGAAGCAAAATAAAATGTATCACATAGTGAAAATTAACTGCAGTTCATGAGCCAGTTCATGAGAGTTATAAGTAAGTAATGGCTTCTGGTGAGGAACGCCGAATAAGTCTATAGTCAATGTAGATTGCTCTTGACTGGATAATTATAAAAAGCACGAATATTCTATCCGATCATTCAACCCCATGGGCTCGGTGGAATTCAATTTTTTAATCCAAAAGTATTCAGCCCTTAGTCTTTGTTTAACGGGATCCTTGTCTCGGTGTTGCGGAATGGTCTCCAACACCATGAAACGTAATTGCGAGATTTGATGTCTTGCTTCAATCCAATGGCTGGCTACTGTGGATTTCATATTTGCGAGTCTTATATTGCTCTTATGTTCTGTTATGCGCACTTTCAATTTACGTTCAGTTTGGCCCACGTATGTTTTACCACATGGGCATTTGATCAAATAAATGCAATTCATGGTGTCACAAGTACTTGTATGGTGCAATTCGATTTGATAACCTTTCGTAGGATGTGTCCGTTTTTTCATAAGATGAAGATTATGTTCGCAAATAACATTGATTTTGAACTGAATCAAGATCCTGGAATGGATTAAAAAATTGTCGAATTGAATAAAATTCAACCTGATGAAGAAACCAGTGTGTTTCATGCTACATTGTGTGCGCATTTTGGTGGGTAGGTGATCCTCCCCACACCACGTTCATACAAAGAGAGGACAGAACCACACAAGATGGCCGCTGGCAAAGAAGTAACTTCATGGGGTAAACTACAGTGGAAAATCTGCTTGACAAATGGAACTGTTGTGCTGGTCATACATTTAGGGGGTAACAACTTAACTACGCTAGGTAAGGGACAGCTGCTGGACACCAGGGAGCATGAGCAAATTGTAATAGCCAGATGATTTTATTCAGCCTGGGTCATATGATCTGAGATCATCCCCTTTCGAATAGAGGGGTGTGCCGTGGAGAAGCCAAGGCTTAATTAAGCTATTCACACATTTTGGAAGAATTATGGGCTTTGAATTTGTGAGACAAGGTTTGAAAATTTAAAGGAACCATGGAATTACGATAAGGGCAGGGCCCATCTGTCAGGTATGGGCTTCCAGTTGTTCATGTGGAACATCATGGGGGCTTAGGGCCTGGCAGTGAGCCAATGAAAGAAGCATCAAACGGGGAACTGCAAAGGGATGATAACACCTTGGCAGTGTTGGGAAAAACATAGTAAAATGAAAAGAAGCCAGGGCTCAAGTGGCCGAAAGGGGATGGAATTATACTCCACAAGGCCTTGGATGTCAGACAGCAGGGCCAGCAGAATAAACGGTTGTTAGCAGTAGGACTAAGGAAGACAGCTCAGGGAGGGTGAATAATCTTCTGGGCATGTTCATGGATGATCAAACAGTGGAATTGCTGCCCCTGCTGGACCTCTTGCAATTTTTGTCCATACTATGGTTGATTAAATCTAGTTCTCCACTGGACCCCCTCCCGCTTGCCAAAACAAGTTCTCTGGACCCTGATTTACTCCTAAAACTGGTTGGAGTTTTGAATTCCTCACTGAGACAAGGGCGCATTCCAGCAGCTGGGAAACGTGCAATGGGTTTACCAATGCTAAAAAAGCCCAACCTTGACCCCACTAGTTGGTCTAGTTTTAGACCAGTTTCAATGCTACAGATTCTCTGTAAGATCCTGGAGAAACATGTTAACTTGCTGCTTGCGACTTTTGTGGAGGAGCACAAAGCTCTGCATCCAACTCAGTCAGGCTTCAGGGCACGGGAACAGCATGGAATCCATCCTCCTAGGGGTCACAGAACTTCTTAGATGATTCCTGAATGAGGGTGGTACAGTTGCACTGATTTTATTACACCTAAGTACGGCTTTCAACACTGTGTCCCATCCCTCTCTCCTGAACAGTTTAACATCATTAGATTTGCAGGGCACAGCATTAGCTTGGTTTACCTCGTTTCTTGAAAACTGTTCATTCCAGGTCTTCTTAGGGGTTGTATGACAGAGGCACGCATGACTGAATTACGCATGGCTGAACCACCCATGCCTCTACGTGGTCCCAACCACTAAAGCGTCTTAACCAGACATTTGTTTACCATGCATGCATTTACAATGATAAAATAGGAATATGTGTAGTAAATTCAAACCTAGACTGTCCCATCTACTCGCCCATCCAAGCAGACCTCTAAGAACCACCTGGAACACCCTCTAATCGCACCCCGAAAACGTGAAAAACCGCTCCTTTCCATAGTCCCCAATGCAGGCGTTTCGCCAGTTAGAAACTAGGCCAAAACCAACCCTTCCTGTGGATAAATTTCCTCTCAAACAATCACAGGCACGGTACACATCCCTAGCCATCTGTGACAAAGTTGTTTTCACCTGGAGTAACTGGAACCCCCCAACAGAATTTCTTGACAACCCCCAAAAGTTTCCCATCGTATAACATTGCAACCAGCATCATCACAAACATTACTCTGTTGACCTCTTCCACTGCATAGATCCTCTTGAACCTTTAGAGGGACCCTAGTCCTACTTATCCCCAAGTACCTCAACAAGCTGCATCCCGATTGGATCACAGGGTGGGGTACGACTTTTGACCCAGAGACCTCCCACCCCCACCAATTGAAAAACAAGCAGAAGTCAAAAACACACCAAATTCCAGTCAAATTTTGCCAACTCCAATATGCATGAAACTAAAATGGGCCTTAACCCTGGACTCCGGGAATCCTAGCCCACATCAACCCTAAGTCCTAAACACTACCCAACCCCTCCTCACCCTGAGCCCTTACCGAGAACCCCTAGCCCACATCAACCCTAAGTCCTAAAAACTACGCAACTCCCTCACCCTGATCCCTAACACCAACCCCCCTAAAAACTGCTCCGCCCAACCCCTCTTACCTGTCTACATTGAGCCTTCTGTCCAGATGGTTCCTGTTCCTCTCCCCACCCATCTGTGCATATAGACCGCGCATTGCCTTAACCACTCATATACGTGGTTAAGGCATATGCGTGGTCAAGGCAAGCATGGTTCGGCTTGCTGGGAAACAGCACATGTGGCTCAGCCCACGCTGTAACGGCTGTTTCCCCTTCTCAGGCAGTGCTAAATCAGAATCTCGTCCCCTCATCTGTAGTGTTTGTCAGGGCTCGGTCTTAAGTCTGACACTTTTTAATATAAAGGTCCACCCTCTTGCGGAGGTGGTGGAAAGATGCAGGTTTACCTTGTTCTCATATGCAGACAAAACACAAATTACCTTTGCTTTGTAGTCTGCAGAGTGAAACTATACCAGATCCCTGAATTTATGCTTGAGTAGGATTTCCCTTTGGATGAGTACCAACTCACTCAAGCTTAATGGTGAGAAGACAGAGGTTATGATCCTAGGAAGCAATCCCCTTCTAGGGAGCCCTCAGCACTGCCCAAAGGCCTTGGTTAATCTGCCGGATTTGCCATCTAAAATAAAAAAATCTTAGCTTTTGTCTGAATGCGAGACTAACTGTGAAGCCCCAGGAGGCCAAAGTGGCAGCCACCTGCTTCGGCGTACTGAGGTGGGTTAAAAAGATCATTGATATAATACCTCTGGCAGCCCAAAAAACAGTAATAATGATCTTGTCGAAAATAGACTTTGGGAACATCCTATACTTGGGAGCGGAGAAGTCAGTCATTTGGCGCATTCAAGTAGTCCAAAATGCTGCACTGAGGTTACTTTTCCGCCTCCCCAAGTATGCAGCAGTATCAAATCAGCTCCGGGAGCTCCACTGGTTGTCCATGGAGAAACAAATACAATTCAAAGCCTAGTGCTATATTCACAAGGCGGGATTTGGCACAGCCCCAAGATACATCCAAGAGCTGGTGGTACCTTACCCGCCCGCACGGCTGCTCTGGTCATCCAACCAGTTCCTCTGTATAGATCCAGAATCCACTTAGAATGCATGGGCGGGCCGGTCATTTTCCTATCTTGGCCCAAAGTTGTGGCTCAACCTTCAAGAAACATTGCAAAGTTGCCCTCCCCTTACTGAAGTTCGCAAGGGGTTCAAGACCTGTGTATTTTAGCACTGGGGCTGCTTTTCATTTCACCTTACCTCGATCTAGTGCTGGGACAACACTTGGAGACTGACTTTACAAGAATCAATGATAATAATGATAAAGGGAAGGGGTACCCAGCAATGCAGACTCGCTACTTGCAGACCAAAGCTGCCCAAGGGGCCGCAGTATGAAGTGAGCTGATGGTAGTCGGTTAAAGCCAAGAAGGTGCAGGGTTCCAAAAGGGGGCTAAGACATGCCCTAGCATTACTGAGTAACAATGACTGGAGAGATATGTAAAGTGGGAATAGTATTTCGTAAAGAACAATAATCAGGCCTTGTGAATCCGTACGTAATTTGAACACCCATCTTTGTTCTCGCTCGTGAAGAATCCTTTCTTGATTCTCTCTTGTCTTTACAGTTTCCAGAACTACCCATCTCATATCGTTAGGGGTGTGATTCATTTCGATGAAATGGTTTGTCATTCATGTCGTTGTTCGCTTGCACCTGATGGTGCTCCGATGTTCCACTATTCTTGTGCTCACTTTGCGTGTCGTCATACCGATGTAATGTAAATTGCAGGTGCAAGTGGGAAGGTATGTTCACTAATGATATGTTTTATTTTTCAGCACCATCTATTTAAGAGGAACGTATGTATTTCTAATATGAATGCATGCTAAGATTATTACTTTATTGTTATATATTCACTGCTCCCACAACTTGGTATTTAGGAGTGGCATATACAGGGCTGGACCCTGTATGGTCCCGAAGAAATGCTAGGGGTAGCATGAAACATGTCGACCATATTGATCACTGAGTCAACCACATTATAGGTTGCCCAACAGTGACACTAACCCCACTTTTAATATGCCTGCATAGGAGCAAAATAAATTGGTTAGGCCCACTAAGCACGGTATTTTTAATAACTCACATACACCCACTCCACCATTTTTTGCACCACACATAGTCATTCACTCTAAAGTGCTCCTGCGTAGTCCGCTAGTCGCAGCACGCCCCTTTTCGTAGAGAACTGGGATGCCCCAATGATGAAGCATATCACCGTGGGGCAACCCCGGTGAGTGAGGGGACTCTAGAAAGAATTTTTTCTTTCTTGTGAGGTACACGGATTCAGTGTAGTCATATACCTATACCAGAGCTAGGTCCTAGGATCCTATATGTGGAATCCACACTTTTAACTATCACTTTGCTATCCCTGCCAGTTTTCATATTTTCTCCCTCTATAGAATATATTGATGAGTAATGAAGGATATCCCTCTAGACAGAATTGCAGGGAAGCACTCAGAAAATGCAGTGTATATGTTTTTTCTTGCAGTTTTCATGAAAAGTAAATTGCTAGGTCTCCCTCATAAAAGAAAGCTTAATAGAAACAAGAGAGGCATTTGATGCCCTTGGTCTCCTAAACGTAGAGATGCTAACCAGGTGTGGTGTCAAAGATTTGTGAGACAGGTACAGTAAAATAGCTAGCCCTTCTCATCTGTCTAGAAGTAAAATGAAACACAGCTGAAGATCGGTTCTAAGGAGATGTTTCAGTCCAATCACATCTACTTGTGACCTGTGACAATGAGAGCTGTAAACATTACTGTGACAGCCTGTGCATTGGCACACTAGCTTTAGTGGAAGAACCGGAGAGTCGATAACTGCGTGATGGGCATGGGTGTGTTCTGCCACCATGAGTTCATCCACTATCAAGGTAGGCCCTCCCGAAGGTAAATCCTGCTCTCCCTACCCCAGTGCTTGGAAATGTAAAAATGTAAATTGATACTTGTATAGCGCACTACTCACCCGCAAGGGTCTCAAGGCGCTTGTACGAATACCGCTGTGGAATCCATCCTGGCTTTCCCTGAGAGGTGTCCACTCCTGGGCACCCCCAAGGTGGAGGCCAGGCATCCTTAGCATTGTGGGGGCCGTTGTGGAGATTAAGCAAGCTATTGCCCAGAGTTGCAGAGTGGGACTCCATGATTGGAATAGGCACCGAGGCGAGAATTATCAGGTCCGTGGAATTTTTGAGCCCAAGACCCGCCGGGGCGGGGAATTGAACCCTGGTCCCGGGCTAGACCTCTGCATCAGGGTCTGCCGCTCTAACCATTGAGCCACACTTCTCCAATCAGGGTCAAGGTACCACACAAATCAGGGTCAAGGTACCACACAACTCTGCCTCTTGCAGCTCTATGGGATTTCCATGAGCACAACCAATCAGCCACGCAGGAAACAGCTAATCATTCCAGACTCAGTCCAGGCACAGCCAGACAATTATTTGAAGCTATACTTCCAGTCCATTCATTGATGCCTTTTAAGCCAATATATTTCCAGTCTTCATTTCGGGAGCCCCCTCGTTGGCAACTGGTGAAAATAAAGAGGCGAGGGTGTCTGAAGGTACATTCTTTAGGAAAACTCAAAGGTGCACCTGCATCAAAATAGGCAATTGCGATTCTATAGTTGCGATTTTTAAGGAATGACAATTATAGAATCGCAATTGCCTATGTGTGTAGGAATTGCAAAAAAATATTCCTACACATTACTTAATTGCGACTCGCAAATTGAGACCCATAGGAATAAATGGAAATTTCATGTGCAATTTGCGAGTACCCAATAGGTACTCGCAAATTGCTCATGCAATTTCAATGATGCAAGAGTGCCAAAAAGACACCCTGTTGCACCCCTGAAATTTCCATTTTACCCCATGTTGCGCAGACACATGCCCCAAGGGCATGTGTATGTAACATGGGACTTTGAAAAATGCACTTTAGTGCATTTTTCAAAGAAATCACAAATTACCATCAACTTGAGATAGATGGTAATTTGCGATTCCTATTTGCGAAATCGCTTTTTTTAGGTTTTTGCATTGCATTTAAGGAATCACAATTTGCAATTCCTTAAATGCAATTGCAATTTAAGAAATCGCAATATTTTCGGATTACTTAAATTGCGATATTTGCATTTGTGATGATGCATCCCAAATGCAAAAATACCGGTCGCAAAGGGTCGCATTCTGCCAATCTGCCAGTTTGTGACAGGTTTTTATGTTGATGCATGTGGCTCAAAGTGTCTGCAAAGCTACCTTCAGTAAGTGGGTATTCGCATAATCACAACTAAAGGCTTCCAACCTCATAGGTAAGTCGTAAGGCGCTCGGATGGTGAGAGGGGGCACGTGCGTCCTGGTGAGTTCCTTTCAGCCAGACATTGGCCCACAGCTTTTGCCTCTGACCTTTGCATTCTCAGATTTAGATGACTGGTTTCAGACAGACAGGTAGTCCTACGGAAGCTAATTAAAAAATTACAAATGTATATGATATCATTTTGTAGTTGCTAACACTGTAGGCCTTAAAACGTACAGGACAAATAAATGTGCCTAAGTTTCTTTCTCTATCAAATAGAGAAATATTGTGAATTAGTTTAATCTGCCAGGCTTGCTTGTCTGTTGTATCGTTCCATAACTAACAAGATGCAACATTACAAGGACAAAGTCTGTTTTGTGCACATGTTCTCATATTGTTATATTTATATGTGATGCTTCCTACCAGCATGAAGTATGTGGAAGAAAATATTGGGCAAAGAAACAAATAGAATAAATCTATATCAAAGTTGTTATTTTACTTCTCGTGGAAAGATCATGTCAATAGAATAAACGATCGTACAAAAAATTATTGTGTTTTAAAGATAAAACTGTCCGGACGGACATGAGAAAATATTTTAATTTTTATATAGCATCTTGGTTCCTGTTACTGAGAACATGTTATGTATTAAATATGTCACAATTAGTTCTGTATACGTGTTTTTTTGTATTGTATAAGAATACTTTAGTCTTTGGCATGTAGCTCATTTCGAAGGCACACTTGACATGGGCACATTTTACAACACAACATCATTCTAACCGCTCATTTAAAGAAAGTCCATTTAAGCAGCAGCCTTTAGTAGAGCATATTTGAGCTTGTTTTTAGAATGCTTACATTATGGGCACAATTTTTGATGGAGACAGTTTGGTCTTGTCATGCAGAGCACTCTTTGCTTTCATTTGGCTTACATATTGTTTCTTTAGGCATTTTACGTTCCCCGAGCATACTATTTTACTGATTCCTGATACTATTTCAATCTAATATTATGAAAAGACCAAGGGCCATATGTATCAAGCTAATTAGCATTCGCAAAGGCCGAAATTCTGCGAATTTCGGCCTTTGCGAATGCTAATTACCTAAATGGTATGTATGTAACATGTTTGATGCAAAAACTGGAATCGCAAAAATTGCTATTCCTTATTTTGCGATTGCACTTAAGGAACCGCAAACTTTGCGATTCCTTAAATGCAATGTATCAAAGAAAAAATATTCAAAAAATGCCCATAAGGATTCGCAAATTACCACCAACTTCTAGTTGGTGGTAAGTTGCACATTCTTTTAAAAAAGCTTTTTTCAAAAAAACCAAAGGTGCCGTATGACGCTCATTGCCCTAAGGGCATGTATGTGCGCCATATGCCCCCACATGTCATTTTTTTGAAAAAAATCCTATCCTAAATTGCCTGTTCATTCCTATGGGCCTCCTGGCCCATAGAAATGAATGGGTAATTTGCGATTAGCAATTTGCTAATCGCAAATTAGGAATGGTAAGGAATCGCTATAAAAAAGCGATTTTATACATAAATACCGTTTTGCGGATTCTAAATAGCGATTCCTTAAAAATCGCTATTTAGAATTCGCAAAACGGAACTGTGATACATATGGCCCCAAAGGCCTTATTTACGAAAAGTGCTGCATCCCTGCGTTACCACAGCGATGCTTCAGTTTTCCTTGCGCTGGGTCGTAAAAGTTTACGACATGATGGATGCGCCGTATTTACAATATGACGCTCCATGGTGCACTGTCCCAAGGATGCTTAAGAAATTGTGACGCATTCATGGGAAGGATGTCACAAGGCATCAGGCTCAAAAGTGGTGCATAGCTGTAGTTGGTCAGACAACTCATGCAACTATAGCATTGCGTCAAAATACAGAGCTGTTTTGACTAGCGAATAGCCTACTGTATGGGGACCAATGTTATAGTGTGAAAAGGTGAAAAACAGACCTTGCACTCTATTTCATTCGTCTTGCTTGTCATGCATACAATGGGCACAGTGTACTTATGTGCACCTCTAAGCGCATGTATGTGGTGTAGTGTGATGTGTACTGTTACCTACCTTATGTGTGCGCTTACCTGTTGCGTGCACATGATTTCCGAACACATTCCATCGTTGGAAGTGACTTCACCTGTTCAGATACCTCTGCCACTGCCGAGAGAAAAAGTTGTGCTGGGGCTTGAAGGTTTGAATGTTAATTCTTTGGAATTATTCCAATAAATTCCCATAAATTAATGCAGAACGTATCTATTGACACATCAGAGTGAACAGCCAACACGTGTTTCATCCCTGAGCGGCCAGCAGGCCTGGGGCTTCTTCAGGGCGATATTGTTTTGGTATAATATTTCGGCTTTTAACAAGTACGTCAATAGACGTTAATTCTAGTAGTCACAGCACAATGCTAAGTTCCTCCTGAATCGGGTCGGATAACAAGTTGGTCCTCTGCCACTGCCAATGCTTCATTCCTATGCCTGGGTTTTTGAGCGTAGTCATTTGTAAGCATTCCTGTTGCAGCGGCCCTCTTCCCGACGATGAGTACTTTTTGAAAGATTTCATAAATACCACTGCATCAGTTTTACGAAGGATTTTCTGACAGAACGCTTACCTTGCATATATTAAAACTAACGCGACACAGCCAAATCCAACGCATGAAAAAACGACACATCCCGCTGAAAAGTGATGCATCTGCCTAGATGCATCACTTCTTTAATATGGATCAAAGAAAGTGCTTCAGGTGCTTCAAAAAAAGTGACACACCGGCGGCGCAAGCTTCTTCTTAATATAAGCCCCCAAAGTGAGTGTCTTTGGTAGGGTATTTCTCAGCGGAATTTCTGAATACACTTTGCCTCCCACTGATCTTGAGGATCGACCCTTCTTTGTGGAACAGAAGCATAGACAGACCCACAAGAGGCATTAGAGGGCATTAATCTCACAACTTCTTCCACAACAAACTGTTTATTTCCATTATTTGCTGTTCACTACATAGAGTAGGTGAAGGACACTTCTAGGACAAGTAAGGTCACTAGTACTCAGGGATGGTGGAGGTGCATTACCTAAGATGAGGAGGGAAGTGGAACCAGCTTCCACTACATTTACTTAAAAGCACTACTTTTAGACATTTTAAAAAAGATCTAAAAACATGGCTGTTTTAGCTCTTCAATTTTAATTGTCCTGTATTCTGCTGTTTTGACCTGTTGAAAGTGAATGTATGATTAAACAACTACCACTTTAATAACAAGTGCCTACATCATGAAGGCTAAACAACGAAAAAATCCTATCCACAATGTGTTCAACCAAGACTTACCGAACCACGAAAATGAATCTATTGCCATATAACTGGCATCTACAGCGTCTTTTATATTAATAGGCAGGCAGCACTGGTGGAATTTGCTTTGAGACATTTCAGTTTATTGTCCCATAATGTGCTACCTCCCGTAAGAGGGTGCAACAGAACACTTTGCAGACAGCAGACTGAACGTTACAAGGCATTTTCTGGCACATGCATCAATATTGCTGTCACGGGTCTGCCATACCTGAGACCCTTACCTCTACTGACTGGTGGTGCGCCACCCCACTTTCACCCTGCGCCTTGTCTCCACAGCAGCAGCCTGCTACCTGGCCCGAGGACGACGAAAACACCGAGACCGAGTGGCCCACTGGGGTAAACGTGTACGGCTCCTTTAAGGCCGATGGTGATGACAGTGGAGCCTCGCCCTGATCCAGCGGGCTATAGAAAATATATCATAAACTACGTTACCCAACTTCATAACCTATAAACAAAATTCTATACTAAACATGGACCCATTTATGAACCTGATATATTTTGGGCCTACTGAATCAGGTGGTCAGAATAAATCTATATACACATTATCTACACACTATATACATATTTATACATTTGCAGAAAGAATATTGTCATTAGAATAAAACCCAACCATTTAAACGACCACCATAGGTGACGTGATCTAGCTAATGGTAACCTATACTTTTAAATAACCAAGACCAGCTTGTTTGTCAAAAGTAAGATTTTATTTTCTAAATTATGATATATATGTTGTAAGTTTTATAAATGAAATTTATTTGCAATAAAGCAAGCATGATGGTAAGAAATATGAGAAAAATACAATTTAAGCAATTGAATCAATTTTAAAGAAATTATATAAAGTTTAGCATTTCTAAAACCTATTTCCCTAACTGAGCTAAATAGACAGAAATTAAAGTAAAGTTCTTTGAGGATTCTTACGTGCTCCACGCAAAGTCCAGCAGCACATCACCCTCATCGGAAAGTCAGAAAGCAGCAGCCAGCCCAACCCTAAGGGCATGACTTTTTATACCTTTCTACGCTAACTAAACTAGCAAAGGAAAGTTTTCAGAAATACTCGACGTCCCATTGGTTGAGAGTGACAAGTGACATGTCACCCGATTCTTAAAAAGTTCCACAAAATCATGTCTTACAAAGACCATTGTCTCTTCCACGTGAAGCCAGAGGCTTCCTGCGATTGCAACTTTGTATTAAGTCATCGTCGCAGCTTCCATAGTCTTTCAGTGCAACTTCCGCGGATGCCAAGTTAAGGACTGACAAAAAGTTCACTTTCGACCTTGGCCATGTCCGACAGAATGATGTCAGCTCATCAGTTTTTGCTTTGTGAATGCAGCTTCAATAAACGTTTTAATTCAGAATGGGCGTCTTGTAACTTTCTGCAGAATTATAGATCAGCTTTTATTTTGCGGTTCAAATAGCTAGGCCTCAAAAGCAGGCAACTTATGATTTCTAGTATAAAACAAACACAAGAAAAGTATTAATGTAAGAAATAAAGTATTTTCTGTATCCACCCCATGGTTTACTAATTAATTAACCCACCCTATTAATCTAAATGTTACCTAGCCATTGCAAACAAATAAAGCAGCGTTTATATTTACCAGTCTCCGTTTTTCAATGAGACCCATATGCACCTAGAATAGTAGAAATGACATCACAAAGACAATGAAAAGCAAAACAAGCACATGCTTCGTTTAAGTTTGCAGCAGTTAGTAATGACAAAAACGAAAACAATAAATTATTTTATTATTTTGCACAAACAGAAAGATGCAACAAATATGCACGTTTATGAGCACACATGTTAGTCCCCCCACGTGTAAAGTTTAATCTAGGTTGTATTAGCACGACAAATCACAAATCATTAATAATTTTATTCATGTTATGGAAATGTGACTTTGCGAGTTTAAACAAAATTTTGTTTTCTATCTCGCTCCATCAACTCCCTCATCTGGTGATTAACAAATCACCACACCAGCACTCAAAATTTTGGTAAATTAAATTTATAAGAAATCGATTCAAATTCATTTGTATTAGTAAACCTAAAAGTCTGTTTCAGCATAATCTTTGCAATTAACATGACGCTCTCTATGTAACTCCTGTAACTCGATCTCCCTTTCCTCTTCTTTTCTGAGTTTATAGATTCTCTTCTTTTCCTTCAAGTGTTTCTTTCTTTTATGCAATAAACAACCTACTTTAGTCAAAATAAAAATGAATACTATTATAATCAAAGGTGCCAGAATCTTGCCAAGAATTGAACTTCCGATATTATGAAACCAGTTTTTAATTGCTTGAAATCTTTTTGAAAGTTTCCCAGTAAAATCTTCTTCTTCTAAAGGAATTATTTCTGAATGCATTTGTGTAATATTCTTAATATACATTTCAATATTCTTACTTTCATCAGGTATATATGTACAGCAATGTTGGACATGTAAAATGCCACAGACTCCTCCCTCTTTTGCTAGGAGTATGTCTAAAGCAAGACGATCTTGTATTACCATGGATCTAATAGCAATAACTTCAACATTCACTAATTGAAACCCATCAGCAGTGTCAGTTGATAATCTATCAACTATAGTGGACAATTTTCTGATTCTCCCTGCATTTAGGGTTATACCAACAAAAGGTATTACAGCTTGGAAAATATCTCCCAGAACTTCAGTAAAAGTTTCTCTTTTAGCTCTATTTACATAATTATGAATTTTAAACAATCCTTCTGAATCTCTGTCAACATGAAACACTTTAGGAAAAACAATTCCCACATAACAAGTTCCATACCAATGGTCTGGAAGGTTATAGTAAGCTTTGTCACCACAAACAAAATAAATTCCAGGGAAGATAGGATCTTTTCCACCTTTAAATCCCCAACCTCCCATAATCTGATAAGTATCTTCACAGTTACTTGCACCTACAAAATAATTATCAAAAAGTGTATTATCTCTTCTAATGCAAAGCTTTCCACTAACAGGTTTGTCTATGTGAATTGCAATATTTTCAAGCATTTTGCCATTTAGTTTCTCATCCTCTTTTTGCCAGAACGATGACTTAGTCTGCTTGACTAATTCATTTCTCTTATAAATTGCTCTTCTCTCCTCAACCATATTCAAAAATTTCTTTCCTTCAGCACTTAATTTACATGTTAGATTATTCTTATAAGCATACTCATAAGTGAGTTCGTTAGTAACAAGGAAATATTCTCTCATTTGTTTAGCTTTCTTATGTTTATTTAAAGCATTATCAATTTTAACATTAGCAAAAATCTCATCATAATTTGAATAGTAATATTCCAAACGACCAGTTTGATAAAATAAACTAGTTAATACACTACATGTAACAGCATAAGTGAGAGGAAGCATATTATATGTTACTCCCTCAGAAACAGAAGCGGGTAATTTAACACAGACGTAACAGTCCTTTGCATCCATTACCTTTACATATTCACTCAAAAGTTTTGTGAAAGTATTGCTTGAAAAATCACCTATTGATTTATCTTGATGAATGCTAGGCTGATGATCAATAACTTTTGCAGATGCACTATGTTTAGTTTGGCTAACCAGAGCTTTGCTTGTTATGTTAACTTTGTGTAATTCTCTATTCATTTCTAAAGGTATAATCACAGCTAGTACCAACCAGAGCAGAACTAAAATGAGCAGACACACCAGAGTCATCTTACAGCATCTTTTAAAAACAGAACATCTTGAAGTGCTCTCCTTAACGTAAGGCATTTTTAGGTTAGTTTTAGCCTCAAAAAAAAAATAAATTTTAAAATTTATATACACCCCCCTTTTAAAATATATTTTTCTTTTATAACCCTAAACAAGATTTCTTCGACCTTATGTCATACATAAGTTTTCTTCTACTAAACAGTTTTTCTTCGACCTTGTGTCAACTAACAGGATTTCTTCAGCCTTTTGCCAATTTAATAATTTTGTACTTCAATCATTGTCACTAATTTCTTGGATTTCGTTTTCTTCTTCACTACTATCATATATGTCAATAACAGGTGGAATTACCAAGTAAGTCCACTCAGGAGACTTGTATTTCTGGTTTGGTCTAATTATTCTCTTCCCTTTTCTCGATATCACTTCTATTTTTCTTCCAACTCCAACTTCTTTTCCAGGACTCTTTTGACTACTTATTTCTTCAACTTGTTCTATTGGCTTTTTGATTAATCTCACTCTCAATCTTCCACCAGGCCAGAAGTCTGCTTTTCTCACGTACTTTTTCTTTGGTTCAGAATTATTTGATTCTGACTTCCAAGTCCTTTTCTTTCCGTTTTCACTTCCACCTTCCACGTCACTTTCTTCAGTTTCGTAGTCTGAAATTTCAATTGACTCAGGAACTTCTCTATTCGGCAATTTCACTCCTTCAGGAACTTCACTTTGTCTTCCATCACTGGTACTCGGTAATTCGTTCTCCTCCTCTTCTTCAATTACCTCTAGCTTCCCAGATTTCGGATTTTTGTTCCTTACTTCAGAGCTTGTTCTCTGCCTTTCGATACTCTCCTGGTCTGAAACTTCTTTTGGTTCAGCTTCTTTGTCTTCAATATAGACAACCGAATCCTCAGTTATCTTTCCTTTTAGCAGATTCTCTTCACCTTCAGAATCTATTTCAATTATTTCTAAATCTTTTCTTGTCAGATTTCCATTCACTGACACATTTTCCAGATGTCGACTTTCTTGTCGATCTTCAGAATCTGGAATTACTTCACCTTCTGTTCTGTCTTCTGCTTCAGAATCAGAATCATCTGTGGTATCACTTTCAACATCAGAATTCTCAGGAGTTGGTATTGGAATAGTATGACTTGGATGAATCCAGCGCTTCAATCCTCTGCACTTTACAGCATTAGTAGTGATCAAGATTACCTGCCTAGGTTTCTGCCATCTAGGAGATAGACAATTCCTCCTCCGATGTACTTTCGTTCTGACCCAGTCTCCAGGTCTCAGATCATGTGTCAAAACTTTGTCATTTGATTGAGCTTCAGTTCCCACCTGATTAGACACAGAAGTTACCATATCAGATAACCTTTTACAGTAATCCAAAATTGCACTGTCATTTATGCTCAACAGTTTACCTACAGGTACAAAAGCTTGCCTCATAACTCTTCCCATTAAAATTTCATGAGGACTCAGACCTGTCTTTTTATCTGGTGTACTTCTTATTGACATCAAAACAAGTGGAAGAGCATCAGTCCACTTAACTCCTGTCTCTAGACACATTTTTCCAATTCTGTTTTTGATAGTTCCATTTATTTGTTCAACTACACCTGATGCCTCTGGTCTGTATGCACAGTGTATTTTCTGCTCAATGCTCATAGCTTCACAAATTAACTTCAACAGTTTGTTATCAAAATGGCTTCCTCCATCACTCTCAATAGTGACTGGAAAACCGTACCTTGGGATGATTTCTCTGAGCATTAGTTTTGCTACTGTAATTGAATCACAATGTCGTGTAGGGAAAGCCTCTACCCACCTTGAGAATAAGCATACAATTACAAGTACATATTTCAAACAGTTGTGTAAGGGCATTTCAATGAAATCTATTTGTAACCTGGTAAAGGGACCACCCTCTCGACCAATTATTCCTGTCCCCACCACTGATTTTCTGTTTGGATTCATTTGTTGGCATGACAAACACCTTTGACAAAAAGATTCTGCAATGGTTCTAAATTTGGTATTGAACCATGTTTCTCTAAAAAGTCTGACCATGGAATCTCTTCCTAAATGTGCAGGACCATGATATAATCTGGCCATGTCAGAAATCATGCAATTTGGTAAGACTATTCTGCCATCTTTGTAAACCCACACTCCATCTTCATCACGTGGTCTACAATCTGATCTTAACCATAGGTCTTTTTCTTCATCATCTGCTTCGTTTTGTAAATCTCTAATCTCATTCCATGTTTCTACAATAGTTGTTAGCATTAATGAATTTGAATCAGTTTCTGTACTTCTATTCCGATTGTAAGAATAATTTTTCCTCGCGCAGTACTTTGCTGTTTCGTCTGCGAAGGCATTTCCTTTGGAAATATAATCAGTTCCTCTAGTGTGCGCTGCACACTTGACTATGGCAATTTCTTTTGGCAATTGTATTGCTTCAATTAATCTTCTAATGAAAACTGCATTTTTAATTGGTGATCCTGTTGATGTCATGTATCCTCTCTGTGACCAGAGTTGTCCATAATCATGCACAACTCCGTACCCATACTGACTATCAGTAATGATGGTAACTCTTATATCTTTTGATATTTCACATGCACGAATTAAAGCAATCAATTCAGCCACTTGTGCTGAACGAACTCCTTCAAGACATGATGCTTCTTCAACATCTTCGACTGTACAAACTGAGTATGAAGCTTTCAAGACACCTCCTTCGGATCTTAAGCATGAGCCATCTACAAAGTAGACAAAATCCGATTCAGGCAAAGGTCTGTCTTTGATGTCTTTTCTTGGTTTTGTGCAGAATTCCATGACATCTAAACATTCATGTTCTGTCTCAATGTCATCAACAATTTCAGAATCAGGCAGTAATGTAGAAGGATTCAGATTCAGACATCTTGAAATCGAAACATTATCTGCTCCCAGTATGATTTTCTCATACTTTGTCAATCTGCTACTTGTTAAATGTTGAGTCTTACCTCTTGTCAGTAATATTTCAACTGAATGAGGCACAAAAACTTTCACAGGAAATCCCATAATGATTCCTTCACTTTGTTCAAGGCTGATACTTGTAGCTGCAACTGCTTTCAAACAACCTGGTAATGCTTTTGCAATTGGATCAAGAACTGCAGAGAAGTATGCAATAGGTTTCTTTAAATTTCCATGTCTCTGTATTAATACAGATAATGCACATCCTTCTCTCTCACTGCAATACAGTTCAAAATCTTTCTCATAATTTGGCATACCCAAAGCAGGAGCTTGGCATAAGCTCTTTTTCAGGTTCTCAAAAGATTCCATCTCATCATCATTGAGAATGATTGGATCCTTTACATCTGATTTGGTCAGTCTTTGTAGTGGTTTTGCAATTACTGAAAATCCACTTATCCATTGTCGACAGTAACCTACCATTCCCAAGAACATTCTAACCTGTCTTTGTGTTCTTGGCGGTAACATTGCTTGAATCATTTTTATTCTCTCTATTGTTACTTGTCTTTTTCCCTTTGCTATTCTGTGACCAAGATATTTTACTTCTTGTTTGCAAAACTGTAGTTTTGCTGGGGACACTTTATGTCCTTCTTCTGCAAGGCGATTTAACAGAATTATTGTGTCTGTTACACAATTTTCTCTTGTCTTTGCAGCTATTAACAAATCATCAATATACTGCACCATCGTAGACCTACCTGGTAAGTCTAAATCTTCTAGTGATCTTTTTAACAGTTCGTTAAAGATTGAAGGACTTTCTGTATAGCCCTGAGGGATTCTTGTCCATCCAAGGGTCTTACCTTGGAATCTGAAAGCAAAGATTTCATAACTGTCTGGGTGTAAGGGAACAGTAAAGAATGCATTGCAAAGGTCAATGACTGAGTACCATTCAGCATCATGTGGAATCTGAAATAGAATTACTGCTGGATTTGGAACCACAGGACAACATGGAATGACAATTTGATTAACTTTTCTCAAATCTTGTACGATCCTAAATGTTCCGTTAGCCTTTTTAACTCCCATAATTGGTGAATTACAAGAGCTATTCTTCATTTCTTTTAATACACCTTGCTTGATTAACTTTTCAATTATAGGTGTAATACCTTCAATTGTTTCTGTTTTCATTTTATACTGTGGAGTATTTGGAAATTCTATTCCCTGTTTCAATGCAATTTTAATAGGATCTACATTTTTCATTAGACCCATCTCATTTCCAGTAAAATCCCATATTTCAGATTTCACTGTTTCTTTTAGCTCTTCAGGTAAATCCTTTTCTTCAAATGCAGGAAACAATTTTGTTTCTTCTGCTTCTATCATCATCATTGTCATTCTGTACAAACCATCTTCCTCCATTGTTTGTAATTCAACTCCTTCAGGAGAACAATATATTCTGCAATTCATTTTACATAGGATGTCTCTGCCTAATAGATTTACTGGACTACTGTTACAAACCACAAATCTGTGTTTGTCTCTGTAATTTCCAATTTCGACTGGTACTGGATCAGTTAAGTCTGTTTTAATTTGCTGATTACTTACTCCCACAACTTGGATGGTATCCCCAGAGAGAGGTAGGTTTTCAATTTCCACTGATCTAACAGTAGAACGGGTAGCACCAGTGTCCACTAGAAAAGTGATGTCTACATCATTAACTTTCCCGTTTACATAAGGACCAGACTGGTCAACCTCAAGAGTTGCTCCAACAACACACTCTTCCTCCTCTCTCGGGCACCGTCAGCAATAATCATCAGAATCGCTGTCTTGACTTTCTGTTAATAAAAATTGTTGTGAAGCATTTTGCATTTGAACCTTTTGCTGTTTTTGTTGTTTTTGTGGTTTTATTACCTGTTCACATCCCTGAAATCCCACGTTTGGATTATATTTTTGAACTCCCCCACAATTCGGAAAAGGTGGTTGTGGCAACTGGTCTTGACGATTATTCACCTGTTGTTGTTGCTGTTGTTGTAACTGTCGCTGAATATTAAATTCATTTAACCCCTGTTGCATCTGTAGCTGTTGCTGCAGGTTAACACCATTCTGCATCTGTGGATTCAATAAGGGATTCTTTGAGTTTCTAGGAGGATGAGGACACTCGTCCCTCCAATGTCCAATTTCGCCACAATTAAAACAAGGTAATCTTTGTTTCAGCTCTTCTATCTTTGGGCTAAATTTCTTTGGGAAATTATTACCTTTAAACTTTCCTTGTATCTGGTTTGTATTTCCAGTTTGAACAAAATTAGTGTTCTTATTTCCCATGCTGGCAATCTGTTGCTCAGCCACCTTTACCTGAGCCCACATGGCTTTCTCCTTCAACTTCTTCTGTTTTACTTCTAATTCATCGCTACAATATTTTGCTTTTCTTAGAATATCATCTACAGATAGTGCTTGCCATCCGACAATACTAGTTCTGATCATTTCTCCAATTTCAGGTTTTAGTCCATAAACAAATCTATAGATAAAATGACTCATGTCTTTTTCATCTAATTTTTCATAACCACTGTATTGTTTAAATATTAACAATAGTCTTTCATAAAAAGAATGAACTGATTCTTTTGTTTCCTGTTCTGTTCTTTCTATTTTAACCCAATCAACTTCTTTGGGTGGAATTTTGTTTTTCATCCAAACAATTACTTTCTCGTAAAAATCCATTACAAGTGGATTTGGGGCACCTGTTTCTTTAATTCTTTCAGGTTCTGCTTTTGGCCAACTAATAGATATTTTACATTCTGTCCAAAGATCAGATGGAACTACAATGTCAAAAAATCCATCTAAATCAATCCACAGAACTTTTGACACTTTGATAAATCTATCGACTTGCCTGTACCACTCAACAGGTTTCTCTCTTAATTTTGGAAAGTCATTTGTGAATAACAGAATGTCCTGTCTTGACCATGGGACATGAACATATCCTCCACCTGCAACTTCTCTCATTGGAAATTGTTTTGACAATTTTTCCAATCTTTCATCTTCCTTTCTTTTGGTCCATTTCACTCTCCATTTGTTCAGTTCTCCTAGCTTTTTGATATAGACGATCAAATCTTTAATGTGAACTATTCTTCCCATTGAGTTTAAACTCTCAATGTCACTTTCTGAAAAATCTAATCTGTAATGCTTTGCAAAATTCTTTTGTTTGCTTACATCGATTTCAAGTTCTGCAGCTAGATCCTCTAATTGATCATATTTATTTTTCGTTTTCCACTGAATACTTTTGCAAATGAATAGTAGTTCATCATCCCGATAGTAATTTAAACTATCTGGGCCAATTGTTCCAATTATTAATTCTTCAATATTAGCTTTTAATTTGGCCACATCAAGTTTTGGTGTGGTTACCCTGACTTCAGGACTTCCTACATCTGACATAGCACCCATTGGTGTTTTTGGAGATAAATCCTCATTAAAGGTTAAATCAGGCATTCTCGATCTAGAAGTGTTTAATTCAGTCAAGTCTGAATAAAATTTTTCAGCGGGCCTTTGAATTTCTGTATTTAAAGGAATAGTTAATCCATTTTTGTTTGTATCTCTTTGATCAAATACAGGCTGAACAGGACCTATTGTTACTGGAACTGTGACAGCTTCCATGCCTTTTGTCATTCTTTTAATTAATTCTTCTTTAGACCTTAAATATTCATTATAATCGACATCATCAACATTTCTTGTCTCTCTTGCATAATCTTTTGGAGGTTCCCTTGCTCTTGGAGTCATTGAAAAATGTCTACCTTCATTTCGAGCATTCTCGAATTCTGATCTTCTAGGAGTTTCAGTGATTTCACTATTATTTGGGTAAAGTTTAGGAGCTTCGCTAATTGGAGGTGCACTCGGTGAAGTTTCAGTAGAAACCACCGGAGTAGACCATGATCTAGGAGGTCTCAAAGGCTGATTAGGCTGTTTCTTTCTAGCAGTTGTATATATTTCTTCCATAACTGCATCCTCAGATTCACTTTCCATAGATTTCCCTGTAGGAGAACCCATTACCATTTCATGAATTAAATACAATCCTTCACTCATGTTTCCCTGTCTCCACATTCGCAATCTATCTTCATGAGTTTCTCTTTTCCATGATGGATTTTTAGAAGGTCTTTTAATTCCACTAGCTTCTCTTTGTAATTGATACATCTCATCTTCCCACTCAACTAAAGCTTCAAATTGAGTTGGTCTCGGTTTTGGAACAAGAGCATTCATTTTTTCTCGTAAGTTTCTTAAAACTCTTACATTAAATGAACCATCGTCAGGCCAAGCCAAAACACCATCGTTTTTAGTATAGCGTTTCCAACTGTCAAACCATAAGACAGTATGATATCCGTATTCACCTTCCATGTACGCTGCAGGTGTTTTATACTTATGAAGTAGTTTACCACCTCGCGTTTCGATTTTCTTATCAGGTGAAAATAAATTCTTAAATTTCTGAAATAATGTTGTCTTTTTCTCAGCGTATTTGATAACTCATTTTTAAGAGTTAAATTTAATTCACAAATTCGTTCGTAAAATATTTCCGGGATGTTCCGCAAAACAACCAATCCGTGCGCGAAACACACCAACAAGCCAATGGCAGTTGAGCTGCGTCACTTTTCTGCTCAACCAATAAATTTAGAGTTTTTCCGAACTACCAATCAGCTCACTGGCCGTCAGAGACTCAAGAGCCAATTAGAATACAGCTTGTGACGTATGTCACCCAATCCCAGCGCGGCTCTGTGACGTACACAGCAGCTGCGGTTTCTCGCTTCTCACTCCTGGCGCTTATCCCTCCTTCACAAAATCCTTTCACAGCGCCATTTTAAGAACACTTTTCAGTGTAAATTAATTCTTAACAATGACTATAAAGACAACATCTGTTTGTTTCACTAATTAGGATAGTTTACATACATTCAAGTATCCACACTTCGGAATAGACGGCGCTATTCTCACTAAGGATAATATTCAATTGTCAGTAGAGTAACCTTACCCCACCCTTCTAACACGTATAATTATGAACTCGTTTTGCTCTGAACCCACCGCGAAGTGAAAGTTCTAAGAGTTCCACTTGAACATAAAATACAATTCAAACTCGCACTTTTACACGGAAAATTCCCTAAATTCAAACACACATGAAATCCGTACAGGACTCTCACCTGTTTATAGAATTCATGCACCGTTAGCAAAATAACGACGTTATCCGTACAGGGCTCTCACCTGTTTATAGATATGAAACATGTACCCGTACAGGACTCTAACCTGTTTATAGATAATCATGCACCGACGTTAATTTTACCCTTCACTCAAGCTCGGATTTAACTAATACTCTCATTACAGTGAGTTTTATGGAAGGCGCTTTGTCCCTATTCTCATGCTGCTTTGATTTCTTAGAAAATCCTCACTATACAAGATTCAGACCTAGCCCTAAAACTGTGCTGCTCGGCGACAACACTATGGTACACGGCGATACCTTTTGTGATATTCGGCGATATCACTACAAACTGAACAGATGGCTTGCGTGACTAATTTCTCGCCACACAATCTATACCGGTATAGCTTACAGATAGACACGAAAAACGAACTTAACAAGTGTTAAAACATCGATCCTATTTCCATACCATGACGTAACCCTTAGCAACCAACATATTACCTTGGTTACCTCTTAGCAACCATCAATTTCTGCTACCAGATAATTGATCCAGCGGGCTATAGAAAATATATCATAAACTACGTTACCCAACTTCATAACCTATAAACAAAATTCTATACTAAACATGGACCCATTTATGAACCTGATATATTTTGGGCCTACTGAATCAGGTGGTCAGAATAAATCTATATACACATTATCTACACACTATATACATATTTATACATTTGCAGAAAGAATATTGTCATTAGAATAAAACCCAACCATTTAAACGACCACCATAGGTGACGTGATCTAGCTAATGGTAACCTATACTTTTAAATAACCAAGACCAGCTTGTTTGTCAAAAGTAAGATTTTATTTTCTAAATTATGATATATATGTTGTAAGTTTTATAAATGAAATTTATTTGCAATAAAGCAAGCATGATGGTAAGAAATATGAGAAAAATACAATTTAAGCAATTGAATCAATTTTAAAGAAATTATATAAAGTTTAGCATTTCTAAAACCTATTTCCCTAACTGAGCTAAATAGACAGAAATTAAAGTAAAGTTCTTTGAGGATTCTTACGTGCTCCACGCAAAGTCCAGCAGCACATCACCCTCATCGGAAAGTCAGAAAGCAGCAGCCAGCCCAACCCTAAGGGCATGACTTTTTATACCTTTCTACGCTAACTAAACTAGCAAAGGAAAGTTTTCAGAAATACTCGACGTCCCATTGGTTGAGAGTGACAAGTGACATGTCACCCGATTCTTAAAAAGTTCCACAAAATCATGTCTTACAAAGACCATTGTCTCTTCCACGTGAAGCCAGAGGCTTCCTGCGATTGCAACTTTGTATTAAGTCATCGTCGCAGCTTCCATAGTCTTTCAGTGCAACTTCCGCGGATGCCAAGTTAAGGACTGACAAAAAGTTCACTTTCGACCTTGGCCATGTCCGACAGAATGATGTCAGCTCATCAGTTTTTGCTTTGTGAATGCAGCTTCAATAAACGTTTTAATTCAGAATGGGCGTCTTGTAACTTTCTGCAGAATTATAGATCAGCTTTTATTTTGCGGTTCAAATAGCTAGGCCTCAAAAGCAGGCAACTTATGATTTCTAGTATAAAACAAACACAAGAAAAGTATTAATGTAAGAAATAAAGTATTTTCTGTATCCACCCCATGGTTTACTAATTAATTAACCCACCCTATTAATCTAAATGTTACCTAGCCATTGCAAACAAATAAAGCAGCGTTTATATTTACCAGTCTCCGTTTTTCAATGAGACCCATATGCACCTAGAATAGTAGAAATGACATCACAAAGACAATGAAAAGCAAAACAAGCACATGCTTCGTTTAAGTTTGCAGCAGTTAGTAATGACAAAAACGAAAACAATAAATTATTTTATTATTTTGCACAAACAGAAAGATGCAACAAATATGCACGTTTATGAGCACACATGTTAGTCCCCCCACGTGTAAAGTTTAATCTAGGTTGTATTAGCACGACAAATCACAAATCATTAATAATTTTATTCATGTTATGGAAATGTGACTTTGCGAGTT
The DNA here is from genome assembly GCF_964261635.1 of Lissotriton helveticus. Lineage (NCBI taxonomy): Eukaryota > Metazoa > Chordata > Amphibia > Caudata > Salamandridae > Lissotriton > Lissotriton helveticus. Next base: position 1,308,683,815 of record NC_136059.1, on the reverse strand, counting down.
TAAACAAAATTTTGTTTTCTATCTCGCTCCATCAGCCCCCAGTGACGTCAAAAGCAGGAAGCACAGGATCGAGGACGGACGGCGTTTCCCTGGCTGAGGACATCGAGGCGGAGAGCAGTACGGAGCGAGAACGAGGACGAGAAGCAGACGTGAACGTCAAGCCAGGAGGCCAACGGTCGGACGCTTCGCCCTGCCACGCGCCCACGGGAGGAGCGTGGCTAAGAGAGGTACGGGGCCGGGTCGCGGGCTGGGTTGGGAGGCGGAGACAGCCCCCGGCGTAAAAACTCCCCGCAAAGGCACCCCGTCCTGAGCACAAGCACCCCCTGCACGCCCGTTTGTAAAGTTGAGCACTTCACCAGGGTGCATGTCCCTCACTCCCGGTCCTTGATGGTAAAGCCCGAGTACAGGCAGTAATTCGCCTTCTTTTCTCCTTCTTTTTGGTGATACCTCGGGGAACTCGTGCTGAGACGGATCAGGCAGAGGACCTCCACGACCAGAAGGCACCACGGCAGTTCGTGCTATCCCATGACTAGAGACTGAAATCTGTGTCCATGAAGAAAACTTATATTGCGATTAAACCTTCCTTGAAACCTTTACTTAAAGCCCCAGTGTTTCTCTTTGAACCAGCGGCCCCCACACCGGTGGTCGACCCTCCTAGTACCTCAGAGCCCCTGGGACAAGTGGTGTCAGAAGTGGGATCACCTCCACCAACCATCTGCGAGAACAAGATGGAGACCCTGATCGACCACCTCATCAAAGGACAAGAAAAGCTAGAGTGGGCTGTAGAAAACCAGCTGTCCATCGCCCAGGCAGACAGAGACATGTTCACTAAAACTATGACAGCACACGTGGAGGGCCTTAAGTCGATACCCCTGACCCCCGTCCAACAAGCTGCCACGGGAGAGGGACGAATACACACTCCCCACCCTTCTGGGATGGCCCTACAGAAATATGTACCAGGCGAGGATCCTGACGCCTTCCTGGTGAACTTTGAGAGGGCAGCTCGGGCCATGAGCTGGCCTGAAGAGAAATGGCCGTTCTTTCTCGCGCCTCTTCTAACTGCCGAGGCACAGTCGGCCTACCAAGCAGCGAATCCCTTGGGAACTACCCCATATGCTACTATTAAGATGGTTATACTAGATCACCTTGGTCTGGACCAGGAAGCACATAGAGTCCGCTTCAGAAAAGAAAAAGGGGTTACGGGGGAAAACCCCAAAACACTGTTCTTTCGACTGAAAATGGCGGCTGATAAATGGCTACGCCCGGATATCTGTACGAAGGAAGAGATACTGAACAAAATCTACGTAGAGCAGTTCATGGAGGCGCTACCATATGCGACCCAACGCTGGCTGAAACAGCATGTGGGTCTGACAGTCGACCAAGCCATAGAAATGGCGTCTCAGTATGCCAGGGCCCAGCCAAAAGCCATTCCGTGGGAGCCTGAAAAGACATCCAAAGGTGGTCCTATCACCAAAACGGACAAGAGGCCGAAACCAGTACCCGAGGTCCCCCGGCCGTTCAAACCGGCCGGAATTATGCCTCCTTTGCCAAAAGGACCCCAGTGCTTCGATTGTGGCGAGTGGGGCCACATCGCCCGGATGTGTCCCAAAAGAAGAAGCCATGAGGAACCCATGGAAGTCGGGTATCTGCCCCGGACTGTGATGTATTCCGCTGAAATGGGCAGCACGTTTTACGTGAGTATAAGGATGAATGGGTATCAGCTAAAAGCATTGTTGGATTCAGGGTGCAGACAGTCCGTTGTACAGTCGAGGTTTGTTACTCCTGTCCAGACGAAGCACAATAGGCCAGTGTACATCCGATGTGTCCATGGGGACGTGAAGCCCTACCCCGTGGCCTTGATCACCATTACCCCGCAAGACAGAGGTCCCTGTAAGGTTATCGTGGGGGTGGTGGATTCTCTGCCGGAAGACATGATCCTGGGAACTGATAATTCTGAGTTCCTGTCCCTCTTTAGGGAACACCTGGCCAAGCCAAAGCCTGGGGCGTCTGTTCCCTCCTACCTCTCTCAAGAACCCTGGGTTATAGATCGTAGCTTTAGATTCGCACAGGCTGAAGATAGAACCCTTTGCAATGCCTGGGAATCCGCCCATTCATCAAATGGACTGACGGAACAAAGATTCCCTAGGTTCTTGATCAAGAATGAGTTGCTGTATAGACAATCCAAAATGGAGGCTGAGTTGCAACTGTTGGTACCCCAGTCGTTTAGAGGTCAAGTGTTGTTCTTTGCCCATGCCCATCAGATGGCCGGACATGCCGGCAAGGAAAAAACCACCGACGGCATCCTAAGAAACTTCTATTGGCCAGGGATCTACAAGGACGTTCAAGACTTCTGTGCCAGCTGCGAGGTGTGCCAACGCAGAAACACCCAGCGTCCTCCAGCCGCTCCCCTGCAAAGGATGCCCATAATTGGGGTCCCATTCGAGCGAGTGGGCATGGACCTAATAGGGCCCCTACCGAAGACGGGGCGAGGATTTTTTTATGCGTTGGTAATCGTAGATTACGCTACCAGGTTCGTCGAAGCTTTTCCACTGAAGACGACTACCACAGCCGCCATAGCGGAAACATTCGTGGAACTCTTTACAAGGGTGGGCTTCCCTAAAGAAGTGTTGACAGATCAGGGCACCCCTTTCACCTCGAAATTGATGAAGGAAGTGTGCGCCTCCCTGGATATAAAACATTTGAAGACCTCAGTATATCATCCACAAACCGATGGATTAGTGGAGAGGTACAACCAGACACTGAAGCAAACCCTAAAGAAAATGCTGACGGCAGAAGGACCCACCTGGGATCGACTCCTCCCTATTGCCCTTTATTTGATAAGAGCACAGAAACAAAGCAGCCTAGGGTGCTCATCGTTCGAGCTTCTATACGGTAGGCTGCCCCGGTGCCTCCTGGACATCACTAAGGAAATGTGGGAACAAGAGATGTCCCAAGAGCAGATATCCATGTTGGAGTACACCACACAGCTCCGAGCCAGACTAGGAAAGCTAAGAGAACTAGCCAACACCTCCATGGAGCACCAACAGGAGAGGTATAAGAAAGCATATGACAAGGGCAAGAGACTAAGAACCCTGGAGGTGGGAAAATGGGCGCTCGTTCTATTGCCTTCCATCACCCACAAAAACAAGAACGAGTGTCAAGGCCCCTATCGGGTTACGGAAAAGATTGGAAACACCACCTACAGACTCCGGTTATCCTCTAACAGAACCCAAATCTACCACATCAACCTCTTGAAGGAGTGGTTGGGGCCCATACCCCGGTCGGGACGGCTGGTAGGGCAGATGGACGCCCGACATACCTCCACGCTGGAACAGCTGGTCGTGAACCCAGAGCTGTCCCCAAAGGAAAGACATGAGTTGACCAAAACCCTAACCCCGTACACAGATGTGTTTTCTGATTTGCCTGGGAGAACGGAATTAGCGGAACACTGCATCGAAACACTTCCTGGAGAAGTGGTAAAGCAACGACCCTATCGCATTCCGGCAGCCCGGAAAGAAATCGTCCGAAAAGAAGTACAGGACATGCTCGAATTGGGCGTTGTACGCCCTTCACAGAGTAATTGGTCGTCCCCAATCGTTCTGATACCAAAACCAGACGGTACCAAAAGGTTTTGCATTGGCTTTAGGGCCTTGAATGCAGTTTCACAATTTGACACCTATCCAATCCCTAGGGTCGATGATCTGATCGAAAGGATCGGAGACGCCAAGTACATAACCACCATAGACCTCACAAAGGGGTATTGGCAGGTTCCCCTTCGTGAGGAAGATAGAAAGAAAACGGCTTTCGTAACAGACGAAGGAGCCTTTGAGTTCACAGTCCTGCCATTCGGCTTACATGGCGCTCCGGCTACCTTTCAACGCCTGATGAACAAGATCTTGCATCCGTTTACACACTTCTGTTCAGCCTACCTGGACGACATAGTGATATATAGCCGGACTTGGGAGGATCATCTGCGGCACTTACAAACCATACTGACAGCCCTCAGAGCAGCCGGACTACACATCAACGCGAGAAAATCCCGGGCGGCTTTTCAAAGCGTGAAATACCTAGGATATGTGTTGGGCGAGGGAACCATAGCTCCACAGAGCGAGAAAGTAAGAGCGATAGCCGCCGTGCCGTTCCCCAGTACCAAAAGAGATCTTAGAGCCTCCCTTGGCCTGGTGGGTTATTATAGGCGCTTCATTCCAGGTTTTGCTGAGCTGGCAGCTCCCTTAACCGACTTGCTACGCAAAGACGCCAAAGCTAAAGACTTCAGCAACCCTACCACCGAGGCCTTACATGCATTCCGCCTACTGAAAACCACAATGACAACGGCTCCGGTCTTGATTCCTCCAGACCACAACAAACCCTTCCTGTTGTCCACGGACGCTTCCAACGTAGGGATAGGAGCTGTGTTATCACAGAGCAAAGAAGGTGTAGAACATCCGATCCTATACGTCAGTAGGAAATTGTTCCCCAGGGAGTGCCGATACTCCACCATCGAAAAGGAGGCCTTGGCCATAAAATGGGCTGTCGAAAAGTTGAGATACTACCTCGAGGGCAAACCCTTCCTTCTCCACACAGATCACGCTCCCCTGAAGTGGATACACCAGAATAGCAGTCATAACCCCAGGGTGCTGAGATGGTTTCTGTCCTTGCAAACCTATTCCTTCACGGTCCTCCATCGGAAAGGAAAGGACAATGCGAACGCAGACTTTCTGTCCAGGGTATTCCCTCTCCCCGATCGGGAGACGCCAGGGGGGGAGGTGTGTCACGGGTCTGCCATACATGAGACCCTTACCTCTACTGACTGGTGGTGCGCCACCCCACTTTCACCCTGCGCCTTGTCTCCACAGCAGCAGCCTGCTACCTGGCCCGAGGACGACGAAAACACCGAGACCGAGTGGCCCACTGGGGTAAACGTGTACGGCTCCTTTAAGGCCGATGGTGATGACAGTGGAGCCTCGCCCCCAGTGACGTCAAAAGCAGGAAGCACAGGATCGAGGACGGACGGCGTTTCCCTGGCTGAGGACATCGAGGCGGAGAGCAGTACGGAGCGAGAACGAGGACGAGAAGCAGACGTGAACGTCAAGCCAGGAGGCCAACGGTCGGACGCTTCGCCCTGCCACGCGCCCACGGGAGGAGCGTGGCTAAGAGAGGTACGGGGCCGGGTCGCGGGCTGGGTTGGGAGGCGGAGACAGCCCCCGGCGTAAAAACTCCCCGCAAAGGCACCCCGTCCTGAGCACAAGCACCCCCTGCACGCCCGTTTGTAAAGTTGAGCACTTTACCAGGGTGCATGTCCCTCACTCCCGGTCCTTGATGGTAAAGCCCGAGTACAGGCAGTAATTCGCCTTCTTTTCTCCTTCTTTTTGGTGATACCTCGGGGAACTCGTGCTGAGACGGATCAGGCAGAGGACCTCCACGACCAGAAGGCACCACGGCAGTTCGTGCTATCCCATGACTAGAGACTGAAATCTGTGTCCATGAAGAAAACTTATATTGCGATTAAACCTTCCTTGAAACCTTTACTTAAAGCCCCAGTGTTTCTCTTTGAACCAGCGGCCCCCACACCGGTGGTCGACCCTCCTAGTACCTCAGAGCCCCTGGGACAATTGCATTTTGCGATTCCTTAATTGAGAAAAATAAGGAATCGCAATTAAGGAATTGCAATGCATCAAGAAATTGCAAAAAAAATAGCGATTTCTTAAAATTCCTTAATTGCGATTTTCTAATTGAGAATCGCAATTAAGGGATACCTCCCCATCCATTCCTATGGCCCATAGGAATGAATGGAAAGACATTCTTAATTTGCAATTCACCATTAGAAATTCGCAAATTAAGAATGCAATTTCAAGGGTTGGACACCCTGTTGCACCCCTGAAATCTGCTTAGAAGTTTATTTTGCACACTCAAATGGAACTTTGAAAAATGCACTTTAGTGCATTTTTCAAAGTTTTCGCAAATTACCATGAAGGTCAACTTCATGGTAATTTGCTCCCCCTATTTGCGAATTCACAAATTTTTAGAGTTTGATGCATTGCATTTAAGGAATCTCAATTTGAGATTCCTTAACCGCATGCGCGCTAGCGGTTTTCCCGCTGCGCGCTGCGATTTTAAAAATCCCGCGTTACGTGACAAGGTCAGCTCGTCATCCGCGTAGCGCAGGTTACGCCCATGACGAGCTGAGCTCGTCATGAGCGTAGAAGGTGTTAAATGCAATCGCAATTTAAGAAATCGCAATTTAAGAAATCACAAATTTCTTAAATTGCGAAAATTACAAAAATGTTAATGCATCCCAAAAATGGAAATTGCATTCGCAAACGGCCGAATTTTGCGATTCGCACCATTTGCGAATGCAATTTCCTTTGAGGCATGTGCCCATTTGTTCTAATGACTGAGGAAATCCCAGCGAGGTAGCGAATATTAAGTGGAAAATAAATTAAACCAAGTGTATGAAGCACTGCTGTGAGCGGGCGAGCTGGCCAAAAAAGGCATGTTCAAATCACATTCATTTTAAGGTTTTCAATAGACTGATAAATATGAGACCCTGAAACACTAACAGTGTATATATATACTTTAAACTGTTTGAACATGCGTCAACATGCTAAGAACGATCTCAAAACACCACTTTTAGTGGTAAGGTTCCTTGAATTCATCAGTTTCACACTCGAATAAAACATAAAAAAACAGCCAACCACCCACTTTGAACATTAGCATCTAGCACTGGTCATCATTGAATCATTGAAAAAGAAACCTACAGTGCCATCTACTGGTCTCACAAAGTAAATTAAAACAAAGTGTATTTTAACGAAAACATAAAATATAATAAGGCAATGTACAAATCAATTTAATAAAAATATCTTTAACTTTTTTTTACAAAATTGAAAACATTAAGCGAAAATATAAAAAAATATATAATTATAATTATTGGTTTAGGAGGTCGTGGTTCAGGTCCAGTAGTGGTTTAGGAGGCCATGGTTTATGTACAGGGAGTTGTTTAGGATTCGTTGTTAAGCCCACTCGTTGTTACAGTTTTGTTTTTAAGGCTGTTTCCCTTCGAAAGTATGTGGCGCCTAGAGACCTTTAAGGGTTACTTGTTGCGCTCAATAAGATACAATAACATAAAAAACAAGGAAGATTTTTACCTCACTAGTTTGAGTGAGTCACTAATGCATGTAAGAGTGGGTATGAAAATAGTATACATTCATATTTTACCATGAGAGTGTGAACCTAGTATGGTCTTTTAAAAAAAATATTTAGCTATGACTAGGGGCGTGGTATGTAAATGGTCAGTAGGGCACATATACATCCTCTGGGTTTCATTGGGAAATAAGTGGATGTTTTTTCAGGACCTAAACCAGAATAGAGGCACTTTGATTTGTAACAAACACAAGACTGTAGCAGCTATAGGAGAAGTCTTCAAACTGAGGGTCGCACAACCCCTGCAGGGGGAGCGATGCCAATGTCGCCAGGGTGGCATGATGTTCCTCGGCCACTAAATCATGGTAGGGACTGGACGAGGAGCAGTGTGCTCGCGGTTGTGAATTAAAATATAGCTTGGAGGCCCTTGTTTGTTTAGCATGTCCCCGTACTGACTTTATTTGCACTCTGATAGGAAAGGGGGCGAATCAGTTGGTGAGAGAGCTTTGGAAAGGACCAGGGTTAAGGCGAGCGGGTGTCAATGATATGACGAGGTAAGCCTGCTAATGATGCCCCAGAAGTATTTTGGGGCATATTATCAAGAACGGCGTTAAAATTATCGTCGCTTTAGCGGCAGGAAACGGCCACTAAAGCAGCGATAATGGGCTTGATAATAGGCCCTTGAGATTTCCAATAGAAGCCCAGGTTCTGGTGTGAACATGGGCTTCTATGGGAATTCACAAGGGCCTATTATTAAGCCATTTTTCGCCCCTTTAGCAGCAGTTTCCTGCCGCTAAAGCAGGTGATAATTTTAACACCAATTCTTGATAATATGCCCCTGAGTCCTGCAGGGCCCTGGCTCAGGAAAGCTTGCCTGACATTATCATGTCAGACATTCTGTAGCTCAGCTGTTGAAAGGTGCGGTAACAGCCCCTCCAGAAGGCAGTCTCTTTAGAGAGTTTTGCTTTAAGAGCAACAGCATCTGTCACCGCCTTCGCCTACTCACGCAGGAGTCGCATTCCTTAAGTGCAAAAGGTTAACTGTAGCCCTCGACACTGTTTAAGATACTGTGGGACTCTCTTTTATTTTAGCTCTCCCGATTACTTGGGTACTTTCCAGTGAACATGGAACCAGTATGTAATAACAAGCATTTGCAAAGCAATTGGTCTCGCATTTGTGAAAGTTAGAGCTATTGCCATTGTAAAAGATAATGTTTTTTTTGTTTATTTGTTTGCAGCAAAGTACTTGCCTACTGCTACGGTAGTCTGTATGTTCCCAGTAACAAAACATCTGCCTACCAGTTTTAATAAAACGTAATGACGATTCCTCAAAACACCACTTGGCTTTCTAGAGGTGACTGATGGAGCAGTGTCCGAGTGTGCTGGCCTTCCCTCTCTCCTTCATGTATCTCCGTTCTCGGGCTTCTGAGTGGCTGCATGCTGACAGCCAAGACATTGAGTAAGGAACCATGAAGCTGACAATGTCTGGCTTTGGAAGGGTCTGGCAAGATGTTAAGGTGGAAGAGCCATAAAAAAGCAAGGTAGCTAAGTTGGTTCTGGTGGTCTGATGGTCCTGGTCTCAGCACTCTAGTTAGTGCCCCACAAACTCCTGCCGAGTCTGGCCTGCTGACAATGTTGCAATTGCGGAGATAACAGAGGGGCATATTTTCAAGCACGGCGTTAACATTGTCGCCGCTTTAGCGGCAGAAAACTACAGCTAAAGCGGCGATAATGGGTTTGATAATACGCCGTATAGAATTCCCATAGAAGCCCATGTTCACTCCAGAACATGGGCTTCTATGGGAATTCACAAGGGCGTATTATCAAGCCCATTATCGCCGCTTTACCAGCAGTTTTCTGCTGCTAAAGCAGCGATAATGTTAACGCTGTTTCTTGATAATATGCCCCAGAGAGCGCAGGGACACAATGGCGTTCAAGATGAAACATGTTTAAGATTACGTCCTTGGTATTGCAGATATGTGTGAAGATAAGGACTGCTCCCCATTTCCCCCTACAAACAACTGTCTGTTATGTCAGGTGCTCTTATATCCACTCCAACTTGGCACTGATTTTCCCCCTTCACTCCAGAGGCTTGGTGCTTCAGACATAAGGGCCTTATGAAAACAGTGGTAAGAAAGTCGTTGTGGAGGATTTTGCAAGACTAGCAGTAGTACACTGGCACAACCCGGTTTCCTTTACATCACAGAAACCAGCAGAAGAGGCAGTGCAGCGGGTCTTCCAAACATGCCTGTTTTCAGGGGGATGGCGAGGCGAATGTTACACACCCCACGCCGTTCGACAGACGTTCTTAATGAGCACAATGAAAAATGCCAACAACATGTCTGGATATGCACACATGTTAACCATGACACAGTACAAGCATTCACAATAGCTGTCTTTCAACGTGTATCTTAAAGAAGTGAAGGACTAGGCAGGAAATTGGGACAAAAGTCTCCACCTTTTAAAACCTGTGGTGGGGCTTGGAATGGCCATGTAGCACATAAAAGGGGCACATTCCATCTTCCCAGTAGTCAAGGTTTTTTTGTTTATTGCTAAAAGCATTCATGTTTTTTATATAGCGCTGCAAACCGCAATATTGTTTCTAAGCGCTAACATTTATTTAAAACAGCCACACTCCAAAGAAGATCAGTTGCTCAAGACATGGTTCACAGACGCCCTCAAAATCGCAAAGAAATCATGCCGAACCCTCGAAAAAGCTTGGCGCCACAAACGGACATCAGAAAACATGACAGCCCTCAAGAGCGCCACCCGCGAATACCACCAGATGATCCGCACCACTAAAAGGACATCGTTCAAAGAGCGGCTGGACAACAACTCCCACAACAGCAAGGAACTCTTCAGCATCGTCAAAGAGCTCTCCAACCCCAATGCCAGCAACAACGACTTCACACCGTCGCAAGACCTCTGCAACTCCCTCGTCACTTTCTTCCACCACAAGATTTCAGATATACACAACAACTTCGGGCCCCAGACTCCGCCTCAGGCCACCAAACCAGCGACACCCACAACCAGCCTCAGCGCGTAGACCCCCATCAGCACTGAAGACACCACCCACGTCATGAACACCATCCACTCTGGATCGCCTTCCGACCCATGCCCTCATCATATCTTCAACAAAGCCGACACCATCATCGCACCCCAACTCCGGAACATCATCAATAGCTTCTTGACGTCAGCCACATTCCCTGAAAGCTGGAAACACTCAGAAATCAACGCCCTTCTGAAGAAACCAACAGCAGACCCTAAAGACCTCAATAACTTCTGCCCCATCTCTCTTCTCCCCTTCCCGGCTAAAGTCATCGAGAAGACCGTCAATAAACAGCTGACTGCATTCCTCGAAGCAAACAACTCGCTTGACCCATCCCAGTCCGGATTCCGAGCCAACCACAGCACCGAGACCGCCCCCATTGCAGCCACCGATTACATCAGACGTCTGAAGCTCAACTCGGTCAAGACGGAGGTCCTCATCCTCAGACAATCCCCATCTGCCTGGGACGACTCCTGGTGGCCCACGCCGCTGGGCACCGCACCAACACCCACGGACCACGCACGCAACCTGGGATTCATCCTGGACTCCTCCCTCATGATGACCAAGCAAGTCAACGCAGTCTCGTCCTCTTGTTTCAACACCCTGCGCATTCTCCGAAAGATCTTCCAGTGGATCCCCACCGAAACCAGAGAGACGGTCACCCAGGCCCTCGTCACCAGCCGACTGGACTACGGGAACGCCCTATACGCAGGAACCACAGCCAAACTGCAGAAACGTCTTCAGTGCATACAGAACGCCTCCGCTCGAATCATCCTTGACATCCCTCGCCACAGCCACATATCCGCCCACCTGAGAAACCTACACTGGCTCCCCGTCAGCAAGAGGATCACGTTCAGGCTGCTCACCCACGCACACAAAGCGCTCCACAACATGGGCCCCGAATACCTCAACAACCGCCTCTCGTTCTACACCCCCACCGGCCAGCTCCGGTCCACCAGCCTCGCCCTCGCCACCATCCAAAGGATTCGCAGAACCACCACCGGAGGAAGATCGTTCTCCTACCTGGCAGCCAAGACATGGAACTCCCTCCCCGCACACCTACGACTAACCCAGGACCATCTCACCTTCAGGAAACACCACAAGACCTGGCTTTTCGAGCAATAGCGCCCCCCCCCCCTACAGCGCCTTGAGACCCTCACGGGTGAGTAGCGCTCTCTACAATGTGTTGATTGATTGATTGATTGATCAATGCATGCTATACTACGGGTAATGTGCTAAAAGCAAAATCCTACTGAGACTTCACGTGCCCAAGCGCTTCAATGCCTCGTATGGGGTAGTAAGCATTAAGTAAATACAATTTACATGTAGCTTTCCCAAACTATAATACAGTGTCCCTTCACCCTGTTCTGTTCAAAGCGAAGAGTAAGCTGTAAAGCACAGGGTTAAGACACACTCCGCCTCATTCAGCACACAAAAGAATGCAACTGCTCCCAAAATGCAAGCTTTTACCTGCGGTGTCAAGCGGGGGCTCTCTGAGCAAGCCCTCGAAGCTCCTGCAGCCTGCCCGACTTACTGTCCCATTACTGCCTTGCCGGAGCTGCGCCAAGCAGAATTGGGTTTTGCTGGGTTTGTGATTAGCATGTGTAGGAGCCTCCAACCGGTGAATACTGTTTTAGGGGGGGGGAGCCACACGCGCTACAACCTGTGCCTCACGCCCTCTTGTTGTTGTGGAATTGGCATGGAGGGGGGTTGTGAGGCAGCGTCGGCTGACCCGGATAGAGCGGGATCCTAGTGTGCTTTTAAAAGCTGAACAAAAGCAAGGTGCGTGGACGCTATTTTTAAAGCATCCTGCGCTGCAAAAATAAATATATGTATTTTAAAAAAAGAGTAAACAAAACAAAGGCGCGGGCCGCTATGGGTGAACCAGGTACCATGGCGCTTAAAAAAAAACCAATGAAGTAGTCCCTAAATGAAAACATATGGCCCTGCTGTGAAATAAAACTGTATTTGGTCGGTGCTGCCTGCAATAAACAGAAGTAACGTCTGGGGAGCTCGAGACAATAATGACACAGGAAAGCTGAGCAACGGAGGAGTGAGTCAATGCCAAGCGGCAGGAGGGATTACACTCCAAATACTGTTTACTTTAGGTCTTGCGACAGCGCATGCACTGTCTAGGCTCGACCTAAAAAGGGTTATTTGTCCTGGGATGCTTTAATCATGCAAGCAGAGGACCAGCAGTGCTCTTTTAATTACAAAATGCATCCTTGGCAGACATGACTGGGTAATGAGAGCTGTGTCCATTAGTAAATCCTTTGTTATCTGAAGGCAGAGAGTGTCTATACCCTGCCAAGACCAGTTCTGCCCTCACTGGTGCAGGTTCCTGGCAGGAGGTGGAGACAGACTTGTGGAAGGCAGACCAGGTCCATTCAGGAGAAAGGAAATCTCCTTCCCCTACTCTAAATGCAGCCCAGGTCTATTCAGCCCAGCTGTGACTCATCAGGCTCCCTGGAGCTACTGCTCCTCCCCAGCCCCTGTCACCCAAAAGCCAGACAGGCAATGCACAAGCCAGGCAGAGGCATACTGGATGGCTAAGCAAGAAAATACCTACATTCTAAAAGTGGTATTTTCAAACACAGAATGTAAAAATCACCCTCACTAAAAGATGTGTTTTAACATTCTGAGTTCAGGCATATCAAACTTTATTTTCATACCTTGCTCGCAAGGGCAGTTATGTTTATAAGATGTGCAGCTTTCGACACCATCTCCCACACAGTACTAATAGAGCGGCTGGTGGGGGTTGGTGTCGGGGGCAAGGTGCTGGGCTGGCTACAAAGCTACCTGGCAGACAGGAAATCCAGAGTAAAAACTGGTCCTTTCCTGTCCGGTACTACAGATAACAACATCGGCGTCCCCCAGGGCTCAATCCTGAGCCCAACATTATTCAACGTTTATATGTCCCCCCTAGCCAAGATAATCAGGGATCATGGCTTCCAAACTGTCTCATACGCTGACGATACACAGATCCTGGTCACCATGGGCCCCGACCCAGGCGATACTAAAATCAGATTTCGGTCCTGCATGGTGGCCATCAAAAAATGGATGACTGAGAACTTTCTAATGCTTAATGCAGAAAAGTCCGAAATAATGCTGTTCGGAAAGGCACACCAATTATGGGAATAGGACTGGTGGCCCATTGAACTTGGTCAATGCCCCCCCCTAAAGGTACAGTCTGAAACCTAGGAATCACAATGGATGACCAACTCACAATGCAACCACACATTAATAAAGTGGTACACACCTGTATAGGCCTAATGAGAAGCCTCAGAAAAATATTCAAATGGCTTCCTTTAACTAGCAGAAGACCACTAATCCAAGGCTTAATAACTAGCCGGCTGGATTACGACAATGCATTGTTTGCTGATATAAATGCTTCTAACATAGCCAAACTACAGACCATTCAGAACAGCGCGGCCAGGCTCGCACTGGACCTTCCACCAAGAACCCCGTCTGCCCCCTGTTTGAATCAACTACACTGGTTACCAGTTAACAGACGCATAAAGTTCAAGGTCTGCTGCCTAGTCCACAAATCTTTAAACGGACAAGGACCAGCATATATCAGAGATAAACTGCACTGATACAGCCCAATGAGAAATCTTCGCTCCTCCAACCAGCTACTATTAAAGACGCCTAGAGTCCGCACAGTGAGGAACGGTGATAGATGCTTTTCAAAAATTGGTCCTTCCATCTGGAATTTACTTCCCCTAGATCTGAGAGCAGAACCCAATCTGACTATCTTCCGTAAGAACCTAAAAACTCTGCTCTTCAAACCTTAGTCAACCATCTTCCATACCTACCGGTTCTGTTTTATCCATCTGTCAGCGCTATGAGACCTAATGGGTGAGCTATGCGCGATACAAAACAAATACAAATACAAATACAAAATAAACAAACTCCCCATTCTGTCCTATGCCTTGCAATAGTGAAACACGAAATTGGCAGTATTTCGCTATCAGGACACGCCACACATATCAGGGCATTTCCTACCATTCCCATACATGCACCCTGCCACCAGGGGTTACCTTGAGCCTACTTTAGGGGTGACTAACAGGTAGAAAAGGTAAGATTTAGGGACTGTGTGCACTTGCCAAATCGACATGGCATTCCCAGACTGCACACAGGCTCTTGAATGGCAGGCCAAAGGTACATTTTACAGGCTGCTTCTGTGGGTGGCAGAATCAGTGCTGCAGCCCACGAGCAGAATTTGATTTACAGGTCCTGGACATACATAGTGCACTGTACTAGGGTCTGACTAGTAAATCAACTATGCCAATCACGGAGTCACTAATCCATAACAACAATTTACAAAGGGAGCACTTGCCCTTTGGCACTGAACAGCAGTGGAAACTGCCCAAAGCATCTAGACCAACAAAACAGCAACAACACAGGAAGCAAAGGCAAAACATGCAGGGGAGACCCACGCCAATGGTGCTCGGTCTAACACATATGCCCTCCAGCTGAAATGTGGGAAGAACTACCCACCCTCTTCTCTTCACTAAGGCAGAACTATCTGGACAGACCATCAACATTGGCCTGTTCTGTACCACGGTGGGTTTCCACCATAAAGTCCATTCCCTGTAGGCAAATAGACCACCTCAACAGCTTTGGATTCTCAATCTTCATCTGCATCAGCCATCTGAGGGGCCTGTGGTCTATCTAAACCCATAAGTGAGTCGCAAACAAGTATGGCCTCAGCTTCTTCAGCACCCAGACCACAGCAATTGCCTCAAGCTCAATCACACTTCACCTCTGTTCCTGTGGAAGTAACCTCCTGCTAATGAAGGCTACAGGTTGGTCTACATCCTTCTCACTTAGCTGTGAGAGCACAGCCCCCACACCATGCTCCGAAGCATCTGTCTGCATAATGAATTCCCTTGAGAAGTTAGGCACCTGAAGCATGGGCGCCGTGCACATAGCTGTTTTCAGGGCATCAGAAGCCTTCTGGCAGGCGTCAGTCCAGTTCACCTTCCTGGGCTAGCCCCTTGGGTGCCTGCTCTCCCAGCACACAGCTCCATAGCTCAGGCATGCTCTCCCCGTGCCTCACCCCGGTTTGTGCCCCGGACCAGACTGCCCTGGCCTCTGTCCTTGCCAGCTGCTGCCTTATTTTCCTTTACTTGTATTTACTTTTCTTCTTTAATTTTAATTGTACTTCCTTCTTAATTTGTCAGAGTTTCTGAGTTTACAGACACTATTGGGGCTCTAGTCAGTCTTCTACTGATTAATCCCCCTTTGCTGCTTCCTGCCGCTGCTGCAACCATGGACCTTCCTGCTGTTGTGTTTTTCCCCGTTCCAGCCTCCCAGATGTCCCACCCTCCCCTGACCTCTACTAAATGGAGGCTGCTGCATGTTGAGTTGAGCCAAGCCCCTTGGGGGCCTGCTCTCCCAGCGAGCAGCTCCATAGTTCTGCTCAACACAGACCGTAGTTCGCGCCCCGATTGGACTGCTCTGGCCTCCGTCCTTGCCAGCTGCTACCTTAAACTTTATTTCCTTTTCTTCTTTAATTTTATTTTCGTCATAATTTCTTAGTTTACAGACACTCTTGAGGCTTTAGTCAGTCTTCTACTGACTGACCCCCCCTCTGCCACTTCCCGCAGTTACTGCCCCCGCAGCCCCTCCCGCTCCTGTGTTTTTCCCCTTACCCGCTTCCTACCTCTCAGCTGTCCCACCCTCTACTTAATGGAGGTCGCTGCCGGGGACGCTGCCGGTGCACGGAAAGTGCTCCAAAGGCAAGCCTGTCTGCACCAGTCTGCGCCCATCCGTGACCTGACCATTGTCAGCACCAGGAACCCTGGTCCTCCGACCTACCAACGCTACAGCTGAACGGCTCTCTACGCACTCAACTATGGCAAGAAAAGCAACTGCAAGCTCTCCTCACAGCTCCACACCCACAGTCCTTTCACCTGCTGAAATTGCCGCCACTCATTCAACACTGCCAAAACCCAGGACCCTCCTCTGCCAACCACCAACACCTCCACTGCAGCCCAAACCCTGCAATGCCTTCTCCTCAATGTCCGCTCCCTCCACAGACACGCCACCGAAATCTGGGAGCCCCTCAACAGCACCTTTCCCGACATCACCTTCCTCACTGAGAACTGGACAAGCGCCACCTCGGGACCTGACATTGCGATTGCCATCCACTAGGGATACAAAATCACCCCCCAGTACACCCTGGAGGTGGCATCGCCGTCGTCACAAGGCCAACTTCCGCCTGAACACCTACAGCGACGGACCTAAGGACCTCTTGGACCACCTCCACTTTAAGATACAGGTCAACTCGACCAGCACCCTAAGTGGCACCCTCATCTACTGACGTCCCTGACCACGCGCACCTTTTTCTGACTCCATCACCAACATAATCACCCCACATGCCATCACCTCCACCGACTACATTCTGCTGGGTGACCTCAACTTCCACCTCGAAAGCCACCAAGACCCCAGCTCTACCTCCCTCCTGGATAACCTCCACGTCATCGGACTCAATCAGATCATACCAGGACCAACTCACCCTTCACAGCAGGAAACTCCATCTCCTTCAGCCACACCTCTGAACTCCCATGGACAGATCACCGCTGCGTCCACTTCACCTACAGAACGAATTCCCCGTGCAGATGCCCACGCAGGAACTGGAACAAGATCTCCGACGAACAGCTCACCGCCACCCTCAGTGGCTCTGCTCCCACCGCTTCAGACAACAACCCCACCACCGCCGCCTGTGACCTATACAAATGGATCACCGACTGCACCAACACCCTTGCCCCCTCAAGAAATCCTCCAAACTTCACGCCAAGAATACCAGCTGGTTCTCCACCGAACTCCGGGTATCCAGACAAACCTGAAGACATCTTGAGAAACTATGGAGGAACTCCAAAACTTAAGCACACCTGGACAACTACAAAACAGCCACTACCGCCCACAACAGACTCATCAGACACTCGAAGAAAAAAGCATTCCAGGACAGAATCTCTGCCCATGCACACAACAGAACTGATTATTTTGGGATCATCAAAGAATTCAACGAACCCAACAGCAAGTCCACCAACATCCCACCTTACCAGGACCTCTGCAACAAACTCAGCACCTTCTTCCACCACAAAATCAAAACCATCTATGAAAACTTCTACAACAACATACTCCAGGAGGAACTCACATCCTCCGCTCTGAAGTACTCATAGGCCCACATCCTGATGCCTGGAATGACACCTGGTGGACCTCCGCCCTCGGGAACCCACCACCACCCACAGTCCATGCACGCAACCTGGGTATCATCCTGGACTCTAAACTCAAAATTGACCGCCAGATCAATGCCAACACCTCTTCCTGCTTTCATACTGTAGGAGAGTAGAGTCTGCTTCCTATGGTTACCCCCACTTTTTGCTGTGATTCTCTGGTTTTTCGACTTTAATGTGGCTGTGGACCTGCTAATCAGGCCCACAGCCCAGCTGTTCTCTCTCTATATTGATACCATGTACTTTAGGTACATACCAGATTGGTTACGGGGTCACCCTTGTGAACCCCTGTATAGTGTACCATAGGTACCCAGGGCATAGGTGCACCCTAGGCCTACCAGGGGCTGCAGCATGTATTGTGCCACCCCTGGTTTGCCTTCCAAACTGACACCACAGGTCTGTTCACACAGCCTGGGTAAGGTGGTGTAACCACCCCTTACTTAGATATAGTATACCTATAACTATATATACATATAGACACATATACACCTACAAGTCACTCCGATGGCAGGCCTTGACAATCCTGGAGGCAGAGTGCTTGGTTTTATGTGAGAGGGTGCTCTAGCATGAGCTGAGCCCCTCTGCAGCTTTCGGAACCATCTCCTTATAACTGTTCTATGATGTAGCCATACCATATACTCTTAAGTGCATAATAATCCTCGCGGTTAATGCTAACTTTGGTTTGGATTTATCAAAACATGTCGTGTAAGGTGTCAAACACTTTGGAATACTACCCCCCACCAGTCCTGGTGGCGGGGATAGCATTCCACCCTTCTAGAGGGAGAAGACATGTAGTTACTGGTTTACCCGGTTAAAGTTAAACAGAGCCTCAGCATCACAAAATGGATGCTGCTGCCATAGACACAAGTCTGCCCTCCTGCTGCTGGATGAAACACCGGCAGGGGAGGCCTGGACAATAGGTTTCCTGCACAGGGAGGTGCTGGCACCTCCCCATACAGGGGTACACTAGATGCTCCATGCATTTCCCAGTTCAAACCGGTTGCTGGAGAACTCAGCCCCAGCTCTGGCACGAAACTGGACAAAAGGTAAGGGGTGTAACCACCCCCACCCCAGGTCCACCCATAGGAGGGACCTTATAGTTAGTCCAACCCCTAAACTTAGTATAAGTATAGGATACCAGTCCTTAGGACTTTAGATTACCCTGGACGAAACTTTGAAACATATATCCTGGACCTTAGACATTCCATTTCGACTGGAAGACTGAAGACATCTCCCTTTTGGTCAAGGAGTGACCACCCTGTTCAAACAGGCACCAAAAGCATCTTTGCTGGTCTGCATTTTCGAGGCTCCCACCGGATCCTGAAGAATCTGTGACACAGGACATGGACTTCCAGACATGTCTGACCCGACCTTCGCTCACAGCAAAGCTGAGACCCCTGGCGGACACGAGAGACGTGGGACTGGAACTCCTGGACATGCTGTATTTTGCTACCTGCATCGACTTCCCGAGGTGTCCTGAAGTTGTGCATTGGGGTGCTTGAGGCCCCAGACCCGAGCACCTTTTGAACTGAAGCTCAGAGCTTCACACTCCACGATGGTGGCCTGTGTGCTCCCTTTGTGCATTTCCACTTGACGCGTCTTTGCGGTTCCTAGTCTGTTGGCTACTGAGCCCCCAAGAAGACAATCCTTTATTACAACTTGCTTTCCTAGTTGCTCCAGGCTTGCTCCAACTTCCCTGCAAATGAGAAGTTCCAAAGACCTTGTTGATCTGCACCGACGCCCATCTCGACATTCAACATGGGTTGCGTTTGCCAAGGCTTGTTGGGTCCAATCTGGATACCGACACCGCAGTCAACTAGATCCTTTGTGGGATAGCTCGAATCCAGCTCCTGGCTGTGGCTGAAGAGACAAACTTCACCTTTTCACCTGAAATCACCCAACATCTGGTGGCATCTTTCTATCGCCGCCCTGGTCACTGGCAAGTGGCCTAGACTCTGTCCCTTCTGCTTTCAGGTTCTACAGATCTTCTATCCACCCTAGGATCCACCCGAACACTTTTCCTCTGGTCGCCTGCAGCACTTCTTTGCAGATCTCCATTGAAATCGACGACGAAACCTGACACCAAAAGGGACCTATGCACCCGGCTTACGTGAGTGAGGTAACACGAGTACTCTGGTAGTCTCGAGGGTATTGGCCCTCCTAGTGTCTAAGTCTAAAAGGGTTCCATCGTAGTTCATTTAGAAGTGTCTTTAAATTGTAAATTTGTACCTTGTTCGTTTCCCATGGAAAGTCAATGGTAACCCGCGGCTGTGTTTATACACTGCACGCGTCTCCCGTGGGCCTCCTACATCCTAACCTTTGGTTGTTTAGAGTAGCTCCGGCGATTCCACAGGCCCCAGGCCTGCTTTCTAATTCTCACATGGTTCTTATACCCCTATTTTAGTATATGGTTTGTGAGGCCCCTAGGGCAAAACGTTTACTGTGCAACTTATCGTATGCTAATTAAGTAACTTGTATTGTACTTTTACCTCTGACCTCATAAAGAGTGCAGAGGGGCTGTGTTTAGAATAAATACATATATATTTGATATATACCTTGTGTGGTGTGCTTTCATTTGGTACTCAAGGGATTATAATTGGTAAAACAACTTACTTAATCCGCTCCCTGAAGTCTTAGCCTGAAGACTGCTCGCCATTGCTACCCCTAAGATAGCTTTCTATAAGGTTGACTTCACAACCACCATCAATAACGGTCAATTAGACTGGTGCAAGGTGCCCACTAGAACTAGTAGACATCATATGCCAGGCTAACTTCTCACATTGGTGTGCAGCGGATGGGATAAGAGCTTGCATTGTTTAACCAAATAATCTTGAGAATATTATTTGAAAAATCACATCAAGGTACCTGTAGGTACATATGAATCAAGTCTTATAACACATAAGTTCTACTGAACTTAGCAGTTGTAGGTGATAAAGGTAATGGAGAGGGGGGGGCATCCATCATCAGAAGAGGATCCTAGTGGGGCTACCCACCAGGACTCTGAAGAGGATGAGTATGAAGACCAGGAACTGGTTGATGAACCAGACCTGGGAGAGAAAGGACTAACTGGAGATGGAGATGGTCATGAGGGTCCCTCCTTCATTCCCCCAGGTAGGCCTACTGGTAGTACCTAGAAGGGAAAGATGCCACTCAGGTGAATCTCACCATTCTGGTTCATCAATAGGGTCCATTGCCTCATCTCACAGGAGGAGAACATCCCCTCAGAGAAGAGAGCATAAAGCTAGAATGAAAGAAGTCAAGCTTAGGATCCAGAGGCAACAAGTTGCCCTGGAGAAAGAGACCCTAGCTCTTGAAAGAGAGAGAAAATTGTGTGGGCTAGAGCCCACTGGTGACAGCATAATCCCTAGTGGTAGGGAGAGGTCTTATGACCATAGAAACCTAAACAAGATTGTCCCTCCCTATCAGATTGGGGATGACATCCACAAGTGGATAACTGCTTTGGAGAGGGCCTGCAAAGTACAGCAGGTACCCCAGAGTCAGTGGGCAGCAATCTTGTGGCTCTCCTTTGCAGAAAAAAGGGAAGATACAAGCTCCTCACTGTTAGAGAAGAGGATACTGACAACTACAATGTTCTGAAGAGTGCTCTGATAGATGGGTTTGGCCTAACCACTGAGCAGTATAGGTTGCTGTTTAGAGATACCCAAAAGACACAGATTCAGGACTGGACAGATTTTGTAGATTGTGCTAATAAGGCTCTGGAAGGTTGGTTACTGGGCAGTAAAGTAAGTTACTATACAGGATTGTATAACCTTATAATGAGAGAACAGATTCTTAATAATTGTCAGAACCAGTTTTTGCATCAACACCTGGTTGACTGTGATTTGACCTCTCCACAAGAATTGGGTAAGAGGGCAGACAAATGGGTCAGAACCAGGGTGAAGCAGAAGGTACAGAACCAAGGTGGTGACCAGAAGAAGCAAAACCAAAAGGGTGAGGAGAAAGCAAAAGACCAGACGTCTTCTCAAGGTCCCCAAAGAGCTTCTAATGGGAGAGGGGGGGTTCCCAGCAATCTAAAAAGAAAGAAAGCCAAAAGAAACCATGGTGCAAAGGCTGTAAAAGTAATACTCACTGGAACAGTGATTGCACCAAAAAGGAGACAGCTCCAGACACTATTGCCCCTAAGGCAACTGTTCCCCCTAGTTCAGCTACAAGTGGTGGTTCTCAACAGAAGGGTGTAGTAGGGTTAACCCTGGGAACTGATATGGGCTCGGGCCTAGCCAAAGTACCAACTCAAGCTGTTTTGATCTGTGATGGAGGCATGGATATGTCCCTCCCTGTGAGTCCCAATAACTTGGGAAAGTACAGACAAACTCCTTTAGTCAATGAAAAAGAGGCTCAGGCCTACAGGGACACAGGGGCTACTGTCACCAAGGTGAAACTTACCTTGTGACCAATGCTAGCAATGTCACTACTGCACACAGTATGGCAGTTGTGAATTTCTCCTGGGGAGGGGTAACTCGCCTTAAGAAGGTTGTAGTTAGTTCAGACCTCCCTGTAGAATGTTTGCTTGGCAATGACCTTGAGACTTCAGCTTGGTCTGAAGTAGAGTTTAGGACACATGCAGAAATGTTGGGCATATCAGCACATGTTCTTGCTGTGATCAGGTCACAGGTCAAAAATTGCAACACTGAACAGGCACTGGATTCTGGAATAATGGACCAGTTACCTTCCAGGAAAAGGAGCAGTTGGGTTAAGGCTGTGCCTTCCCCCCGCCTCAGGATGAGGATCAGCCTTCTGAGGGAGCTGACTGTGAGGCCCGAGAAGGAACTGTCCTAGAAGAGCTTGAGCCTGATCAGGTTGAGTTTCTTGGGACAGGGGGACCTTCTAGAGCAGATCTGAGGCAGGCGCAGTTGGACTGCCCTTCTCTTGAACCCCCTCAGACAGCAAGCTGCTGCTGAGGCTGAGGGAATGCTAGTGGAACCCATAAGGTTTACTGGGATGAAGGGCTCCTGTATTCAGAGGGTAGAGACCCCAAACCTGGTGCTTCCAGGAGGTTGGTCATACCTTTGGCATTCAGGGGGTTCCTTTTGACACTAGCCCATGATATTCCCCTTGCAGGACATCTTAGCCAGAAAAAACTTGGGACAGGCTTGTTCCACCTTTTCACTGGCCCCACATGTCAGAAGATACCAAGGAGTTTTGTCGCTCCTGTGTGACCTGCCAAGCCAGTGGCAAAGCAGGGAAAGGCCCCCCTTATACCACTACCTGTGGTGGGGGTTCCCTTTGAAAGAGTTGGGATAGACATTGTTGGACCAATGGATCCCCAAACAGCCTCTGGGCACAGGTTTATTCTGGTGGTAGTGGATCATGCCACCAGATACCCAGAAGCTATTCCCCTTAGGACCACTACATCTCCTATTGTGGCAAGAGCCCTTTGGGGAGTTTTCTCAACAGTGGGTTTCCCTAAGGAGGTTGCATCAGATAGAGGTGCAAACTTCATGTCTAGTTACTTGACTGCAATGTGGAAGAAGTGTGGAGTGAACTATAAGTTCATCACCACACCCTATCACCCACAGTGCAATGGTCTAGTAGAAAGATTCAACAAGACCTTAAAGGGTATGATTAAGGGTCTCCCAGAAAAGCTCAGGCGGGGATGGGATATCCTGCTACCCTGCCTTTTGTTTGCTTATAGAGAGGTCCCACAGAAGGGGGTTGGCTACAGCCCTTTTGAACTTCTGTTTGGGCATCCTGTAAGAGGACCCCTTTGTCTGGTGAAGGAAGGATGGCAGTTACCTCTCAAACTTCCCAAGCAAGAAATTGTGGACTATGTACTTGGTCTCCGCTCCCGGATGGCAGAGTACATGAAAAAGGCATCCAAAAACCTTGAGGCAAGTCAGGAATTGCAAAAGACCTGACATGGCCAAAAGGCTGTACTGACTGTTTACCAGCCAGGACAGAAAGTGTGGGTGTTAGAGCCAGGGGTCCCAGCAGCTCTGCAAGACAAGTGGAGTGGGCCCCACATTATTGTTGAACAGAAGGGAGAGGTAACCTATTTGGTTGATCTTGGAACTCTCAGGAGCCGCCACAGGGTGCTTCATGTCAACAGACTGAAACCATATGTTGATAGGGCAGACATGGGTTTGCTCATGGCTACTGATGAAGGACAGGAGGCATAGAGTGACCATCTCCCAGACCTGCTCTAGCAGAACCCTGATGATGGTTCAGTTGATGGTGTAGTCTTGGCAGGAAGCCTCACTGACCAGCAGCAGAGTGACTGCAGACAAGTTCTGCAGGCATACAGACATAAGTTTTCACTGACTCTAAGTCAGACTACCTGGTGCACTCATGAAGTGGACACTGGGGACAGTCTGCCTGTTAAAAATAATATTTACAGGTGACCTGATCATGTCAGGGACTGTATCAGGGCAGTAGTCCAGAAAATGTTGGAATTGGAAGTGATTGAGCCCTCAGAGAGCCCTTGGGCCAGTCCAGTAGTCCTTGTGCCAAAACCTCACACCCAGGGTGGTAAGAGAGGGATGCGGTTATGTGTAGACTACAGATGTCTCAATGCTGTCACCAGGACAGATGCCCATCCAATACCTAGAGCAGATGAGCTCATAGATAAATTGGCCTCAGCCAAATATCTGAGCACATTTGATCTGACAGCTGGCTACTAGCAAATCAGGATAGCTGATGAGGCCAAACCAAAGACAGCATTTTCAACCCCTAGTGGGCATTATCAATTTGTGGTGATGCCCTTTGGTCCGAAAAATGCACCTGCCACATTTCAAAAGTTGGTGAACAAAGTCCTCTCAGGCCTGGATGACTACTGTGCAGCGTATCTTGATGATATTGCTGTCTTTAGTGCCACCTGGGAAGATCACCTGATCCACCTGAATTTTTTTTGGGAGGCCCTGCAAAAGGCAGGCCTAACTATCAAGGCTACCAAGTGCCAGATAGGGCAGAGTCAGGTTGTGTACCTGGGCCACCTTGTAGGTGGAGGCCAGGTTCAACCATTACAGAGCAAAATCCAGACCTTAATGGACTGGGTTGCTCCAACCACCCAGACTCAGGTCAAGAGCTTTTTTGGGCCTGACTAGGTACTACAGGAGATTTTTCAAGGGGTATGGTTCCATTGTGACACCCCTGGATGACTTAACTTCTAAAAGAATGCCCAAGAAAGTTCAATGGACAGTAAGCTGTCAAAAGGCATTTGATGACCTGAAACAGGCCATGTGCACTGCTCCCATTCTGCAAAGTCCAAACTACTCTAAATAATTAATTGTCCAAATAGATGCTTCTGAGTTGGGGGTAGGGGCTGTTCTATCACAGTTGAATGATGAAGGTCAAGACCACCCAGTAGCTTGTATTAGCAGACGGCTGACCCCTAGAGAGAAACGTTGGTCAGCTATTGAGAGGGAGGCCTTTGCTGTGGTTTGGGACCTGAAGAAGCAGAGGCCATACTTGTTTGGTACTCACTTCACAGTTCAGACAGACCTTAAGCCCCTCTTGTGGCTAAAACAGATGAAGGGTGAAAATCCCAAACTGATCAGGTGGTCCTTTTCCCTACAGGGGATGGACTATACAGTGGAACACAGACCTGGGAGTAACCATGCCAATGCAGATGGACGCTTCAGATATTTCCACTTAGAACATGAAGACTCAACTGGTCAAGGTTAGTTTAATGTCCCTGCGTTTGGGGGGGGGGGGTTGTTAGGAGAGTAGGGTCTACTTCCTATGGTTACCCCCACTTTTTGCTGTGATTCTCTGGTTTTTCATCTTTAGTGTGGCTGTGGACCTGCTAATCAGGCCCACAGCCCAGTTGTTTTCTCTCTAAATTGATTCCATGTACTTTAGGTACATACCAGATTGGTTACTGGGTCACCCTTGTGAGCCCCTGTATAGTGTACCATAGGTACCCAGGTCATAGGTGCAGCCTAGGCCTACCAGGGGCTGCAGCATATATTGTGCCACCCCTGGTTTGTCTTCCAAACTGACATCACAGGTCTGTTCACACAGCCTGGGTAAGGTGCTGTAATCACCCCTTACTTAGATATGATATACCGATATCTATATATACATATAGAGACATATACACCTATAAGTCACTCCTATGGCAGGCCTTGACAATCCTGGAGGCAGCGTGCTTGGTTTTATGTGAGAGGGTGCCCTAGCATGAGCTGAGCCCCTCTGCAGCTTTCGGAACCATCTCCTTATAGCTGTTCTATAATATAGCCATTCCATATACTCTTAAGTGCCTAATAATCCTCCCGGTTAATGCTAACTTTGGTTTGGCTTTATTAAAACATGTCGGGTAAGGTGTCAAACACTTTGGAATACTACCCCCCCTGCCAGTCCTGGAGGCGGGGTAGCATTCCATCCTTCTAGAGGATAAAGATATGTAGTTACTGGTTTACCCGGTTAAAGTTAAACAGAGCCTCAGCATCACAAAATGGATGCTGCTGCCACAGACACGAGTCTGCCGTCCTGCTGATGGACGAAACTCTGGCAGGGGAGGCCTGGACAATAGGTTTCCTGCCCAGGGAGGTGCTGGAACCTCCCCAGACAGGCTCTTTGTGTATTGGGGCAGGGAGGCAGCGACACGAAGCAGACGTACGGCGCCCGTGTTTTTTCCCCGACCGCTCAGACGGAGGGGAAGACCATCCAAAAGTCTAAAATCCTAAAACCGACTGAAACAGCGGTACATCTCCGCACAGCTACGGTATTACATAAGGACTCCCACTCCGAGGACTTCTCCCCATGACATTATAAAGGGAGAATATCGCCTCTCAAGGAAGCAACTCCAACACTGGGAGTGGTACAGATGAAACTGTAAAGGTATCAAATAGAAATTCAAGCCTACACATTTCGAATTAGATTTAACCACGTCTGTATATACATCACTTGGCCCACACCTCAAAGAAAATAGAGGAGCCAGAGGAAGAGAAAGGCCATTATCCCTTTCGTCTCGAGGTTTATGAATGAAACAAATTGATAAAGAGAGTCTTTACTTGGTCTTGATAAAGATGGAATAAACTAAGAGAACCATCGAAACGCGTCGACGCCCCAACTATATACACAATCTATCTACTCAGCATTGTTGGAGAAAAAGAGGATAATATACTAGCCACCTGGCAATGCGAGTTATACTCTTTTGTCTATATAGATGTGTTAATTTTCAAGACTCATTAGTGTGGTCTGTTGTTGTAACTCTCTTTTGCTGCTATATTGAGTTTTTTATGAGTTGTCTTTGTTATTAAATGTAATTTTTTTATGATGTTGTGTTTTTAATGTGTTGAACTGAAGATGCAGTTCTTTTAATCAATGAGTTCAAATCACTTTCTTAATTAAATAAATGTGATATCATGTTAAATTTATACAGTTGCCTTTGAGTTATATGTTATGTAATTTGTCCTTTCATTATATATGGCACAAAAACCGACCACAGGAGGAAGAGTGAGATAAGTGAATGAATGAGATTCAGTACAATTTGTCAATTAGATAACTACTCTGTGATTTTAACATACAGAATTGGCTTCCCCACGGGATTTTCTTTCTTCTACTCCCGGTTAAAGTTAAACAGAGCCTCAGCATCACAAAATGGATGCTGCTGCCACAGACACGAGTCTGCAGTCCTGCTGATGGACGAAACTCTGGCAGGGGAGGCCTGGACAATAGGTTTCCTGCCCAGGGAGGTGCTGGCACCTCCCCAGACAGGCTCTTTGTATAGTGGGGCAGGGAGGGCTGCATTCAGTAAATGCTTTCCAGACACTGCCTGGGGCACACTAGATGCTCCATGCATTTCCCAGTTCAAACCGGTTGCTGGGGCACTCAGCCCCAGCTCTGGCGCAAAACTGGACAAAGGGAAGGGGTGTAACCACTCCCACCCCAGGTCCACCCATAGGAGGGACCTTAAAGTTAGTCCAACCCCTAACCTTAGTATAAGTATAAGATCCCAGTCTCTAGGACCTTAGATTATCCTGGATGAAACTCTGAAACATATATCCTGGACCTTCGAGATTCCATTTCGACTGGAAGATGGAAGACATCTCCCTTGTGGGCAAGAAGTGACCACCCTGTTCAGCAGGCACCAAAAGCATCTTTGCCGGTCTGCATTTTCGAGGCTCCCGCCAGATGTTGTATGACGATCCATCGCCCACACTGATATCGCGGGCGTTTACATCGCGGCACTAACATCGCAACGGACATCACAGAGGCAATTTTTCCATCGCACGTTGTCGCGACGCAAATGCGGCCATGTCATTGGGTAACGTGTCACATCGCCCACACTGATATCGCGGGCGTCTACATCGCGGCACTAACATCGCAACGGACATCACAGCAGGCGCAGACTCTCTCAAACTGAGTACCGCCAAGCCAAGGCCCACGGGAACGCCAAGCGCGCAAGGATGCTAACTCTGAGAGTGGCCCGCTCTCTCTCAGCGCAGACATGTTCATGAATGCGCCGAGAATAATGGAAAAGTAAAACTGATTCCAAGCCGGAGCTCCCTCCCTTCCCCGGCAGGAGCACCGGTCCCTCGGAGCTCCCTTCCCCGGCAGGAGCACAGGTCTCCTAGTGACGACCATTCCAAGCCACCGTGCGCACCCGGAACAGTCTGGACACCGGGCCCTCGGAACTCCCACCCTCGGCACAGCTCCGCCTCCCTCTCTTTGCAGGAGCACCAGTCATTTGGAGCTCCCTCCTCCCTCCCTCTGCAGAAGCACCGGTCCTTTGGAGCTCCCTCCTCTCTTCCTCTGCAGGAGCACCGGTCCCTCTAGTGACGCGCATCCCAAGCCTCCGTGCGCACCCGGCTCCTTGACATGTAATGGATTTGGGATGAACAAAGGCAACAGCAGCTAAAGTATGGGCTTTCTTTTGGTCACGTTGCCAAATATCCTCTTGTAAGGATAAATACAAAAATGTTGTAAAATGAAAGAGCATTACACGGTCACAATATGCCCATTGAATGAAATAGCTTTTGCTGATATCAGAATTATACTGTTATCTGCTGCAAAAGTATAACAAACCATCCTCTCTGGTATCCATCTTCCTTAAGTAATGGAAAGGGTCTAACCAAACTGGGACCCACATTATCATTTTATGGACCTCCCCTTATCCTTCCCATCAAAGTAGACTTCAAATGTAGGAACATGATACACACTTTATGTTCCAAAAATGTAGTCAAACTCCTTCCATGACACATGGATGTTCCCCACCATTTGTGAGGAGTGGATGTTTTTATTTAAGAACGGATTAAAGCAATCACATAATAAAAACAATGAACTCAAGGTACTCCAGTCTAGCTTGCAGCAGCCCCACAAAGAAGACAACATTTAAATACACACAGACATTATTTGCAATAGTTGTGCGGATGACTCCATCATCCATGCAGGCAGTGGTCCAAGTGACGAGATATAGGTTTCTACGAAATTCCAATTAATGTCCAATAAAAAGAAGTATTAACCAGAACATCCTCTACAGCCGTAATGTGTGCATTCAATGATTCTTCCCACTTCCAGCTTGCTTTTCGGGACTCTGCATATGCAGTTTGTTCCAAAGTTAGTATCACGAGTTTGGATGCAGCGCAGGCAACATAAGTTTTCGTAACCCTGTTTCTTCCATTTTGCAATCAGGTTTTTATCGGCATACCCTTCTCGAATGCAATACTCGTAGAGTTCTCTGCTAATAGCTTTCCTGTTGTAAAACAGATCAAAGATGTAGCGAGTTTTCTGGTGATGAATTCGAAAAATAGGCCATAGAGATTCAACTTTCCTTTTTCCTTCATGTGGATCAGTCTCAGCTTCTCTAATTTTCTGGTCCAACTCATCCAAAGTCGGCTCGATGAGCTCCCACCCATCTGGTGGCGCCTTCCTGCTTCGCTTTACCTTGAGCATGTTCCTTTTTCTTCCGCGCCTAGCCACTCACAGTGAGTTGGATCAACGAAGCCAACAGTGAGAATAGAACCGGATGTTGCTTATTTTACCTTTTTAATAATTAATTTGAGACCGCTCGTGCTTGTGTGTTGTAATTGTATAATAAAGCCTCGTGCTTGTGTGACACCGCATAGCCTCGTGCTTGTGTTTTCAATAATTATTTTGACACCGCTCGAGCTTGTGTTACACCGCATTTTTGTTTGGTTCGTTGTATTCGCATGCGAAGTTAATGGCATCGCGCCGTTGTCGCAAGCGTAGTGAATGCATGCGATGTAAATGAGCCGGCGATGTATAAGTCGCGGTGCGATGGATCAGCGATGTGTGGACATCGATGTAATGGGTGTTTCCCCGCCAGATCCCGAAGAATCTGCGACACAGGACATAGACTTCCAGACATCTCTGACCCGACCTTCCCTCACTGAAAAGCTGAGACCGGTGGTGGACACGAGAGATGTGGGACCAGAACTCCTGGACATCCTGCATTTTGCTTCCTGCATCAATTTCCCGAGGTATCCCAAAGTTGTGCATTGGGGTGCTTGAAGCCCCAGACCCGATCCCTTTTTGCACTGAAGCTCCTAGCTCCACACTCCACGAGTGGCCCGTGGGCTCGCTTTGTACATTTCCGCTTGCAGCGTCTTCACAGTTCCTAGTCCATTGGCTAGTGAGCCCCCAAGAAGACAATCCTTTATTACAACTTGCTTTTCTGGTTGCTCCAGGCTTGCTCCAACTACCCTGCAACTGAGAAGTTCCATAGACCTTGCTGGTCTGCACCAAAGCCCATCTCAATATCCTGCATGGGTTGCATTTGCCGAGGCTTGTTTGGTCCAATCTGGATACCGATACTGCAGTCAACTAGATACTTTCAGCGACAGCTCAAATCCAGCTCCTGGTTGTTGTTGATGCCTCCTGGTCCTCGTGCTAGAAGAGACAATCTTCACTTTTTCACCTGAAATCACCCAACATCTGGTGGCATCTTTCTATCGCCGCCCTGGTCACTGGCAAGTGGCCCAGACTCTGTCCCTTCTGCTTTCAGGTTCTACAGATCTCCGATCCACCCTTGGATCCACCCGAACACTTTTCCTCAGGTCTCCTGCAGCACTTCTTTGCAGATCTCCATTGAAATCAACGACGAAACCTGACACCAAAAGAGATCTATGCACCCGGCTTCCGTGGGTGAGGTAACACGAGTACTTTGGTAGTCTCGAGGGTATTGGCCTTCCGAGTGTCTAAGTCTAAAAGGGTTCCATCGTAGTTCATTTAGAAGTGTCCTTAAATTGTAAATGTGTAACTTGTTTGTTTCCCATAGAAAGTCAATTGTAACCTGCGGCTGTGTTTAGACACTGCACGCGTCTCCCGTGGGCCTCCTACATCCTAACCTTTGGTTGTTTAGAGAAGCCCCAGCGATTCCACAGGTGCCAGGCCTGCTTTTAAATTCTTACGTGGTTCTTATACCACTATTTTAGTATATGGTTTGTGAGGCCCCTAGGGCAAAACGTATACTGTGCAACTTATCGTATGCTAATTAAGTAACTTGTATTGTACTTTTACCTCTGACCTCATAAAGAGTGCGGAGGGGTTGTGTTTAGAATAAATACATATATATTTGATATATACATTGTGTGGTGTGCTTTCATTTGGTACTCAAGGGATTATAATTGGTAAAACAACTTGCTTAATTCGCTCTTGGAAGTCTTAGCCTGAAGACTGCTCGCCATTGCTACCCCTAAGATAGCTTTCTATAAGGTTGACTTCACAACCACCATCAACAAGGGTCAATTAGACTGGTGCAAGGTGCCCACTAGAACTAGTGGACATCATATGCCAGGCTAACTTCTCACACACACCCTCCATCTTCTACACAAAACCTTCATCTGGATCCCCCTCGAACACAGGAAAACCACCACCCATGCCTTCATCAGCAACAGACTGGACTATGGCAATGCACTCTATGCCGGAATCAACAAGAGCCTAACCCGCAAACTCAAGAACATCCAAAATTCCGCCGCCAGACTAGTCCTTAACCTATCACGCCACTGCCACATCACCCAACACCTGCGGGCAATACACTAGCTCCCTGTCAATAAGAGAATCACAATCAAGTTTCTCACCCACGCTCACAAGGCTCTCCAACACACCGGCCCCGCCTACGTGAACCACTGTCTCTCTTTCCACGGACCCCAAACATCCCCATGCTCAGCCTAGCTCTCCCTTGCCCCGATACCACGCATCAAGAAGGCCAGAACAGGAGTTCGCTCCTTCTACTCCCTCGCGGCCAAAGCATGAAGGACCCTCCCTCTCTACCTCCGCCAGACTCCAACTCTCTCCAAGTTCCTGAAGGACCTCAAGACCTGGCTCTTCAATGAATCACCATGAACATCCAGCACCGCAAAGGCCTGGAGCTGTGCGCTTCACCTCCAGCACCTTGAGACCCCTCTGGGTGAGTAGCTGTGCTTCAAAACCCCTGATTGATTGATTGATTGATTGATTGATTAATTGATTGGGCTTCTTCCTGGAATTCAGCTCGGTCAAGGGGCAACAATGGTGTCATACCCCTTGACAAATCTTCTGTAATACCTGGTGAGTGCTTAGAAGGCCCTCACCTCTGTCTGAGTCTTGGGGGATTCCCATGCCAGAATAGTATCAATCTTGGACTGTAGGTGCACCACCTGGCCACTCCCCACCTGGTGTCTCAGGTACACCACAGAACCCTGCCTGATCTGGCACTTATTCACCTTGATCATGAGGCCTGCTCTCTGCAGAGCCTACAACACATCCCAGAGGTGGTGCAGCTGCTCCTCCCAAGTGGCACTGTACACTGCAATGTCATCCAGGTAGGCAGCACTGAAATCCTCCAGCCTAGCCAACACCTGGTTGGAGAATCTTGAATGTGATTCTCTTATTGACGGGGAGCTAGTGTAGTGCCCGCAGGTGTTGGGTGATGTGGCAGTGGCGTGATAGGTTAAGGACTAGTCTGGCGGCGGCATTTTGGATGTTCTTGAGTTTGCGGGTTAGGCTCTTGTTGATTCCGGCATAGAGTGCGTTGCCGTGGTCCAGTCTGTTGCTGATGAGGGCATGGGTGATGGTTTTCCTGTGTTCGAGGGGGATCCATCGGAAAGGTGGCAGGGGCATTCTTCAACCCATAGGCCATCACCCGGAATTGGTAGTGCCCCTCTGGTGTTGAGAATGTTGAGCTCTGCTTTGCCCCATCAGTTACGACAATCCGCCAGTACCCAGACGTTAAGTAAAACGTGCTGAGGTACCGTGCAGCTCCCAACCGATCTATGAGCTCATCAGCTCTGGAGATGGAGTGCGTATCAGTCCTGGTGACTGAATTGACCCTTGGTAGTCCACACAGAACCAGAGTTCTGGCGTGGCACCGGGTGCTGCAGCCTTTGGGACCAAGACCACTGGGCTGGCCCAAGGGCTGTTTTAGGGCTCAATCACCTCTAGAGCTAAGATCTTGGAGACCTCCTCCTTGATGCAAGCCTTGACTTTGTCAGTCACTCTGTAAATTTTATGTTTTACAGGCAGATTGTCCCCAGCGTCCACATTATGGACACACCATGACACCAGGGGTCAGGGAGAACAGTTCAGCAAACTGTCCCAACAGTTGGCGGCAGTCACTCTGCTGTTCAGGAGTCAGGGCGGGTGAGAGGTTCACACCGTCCACTGACTCATCATATTACTCCGTAGACAGAAGGTCAAGAAGAGGCTCAGTCTCCTCCTCCCTTACAGCATCCATCGCTAGGAGCATACGCACTTTGGGCCTCTCCAAGTGGGACTTTAGGCAGTTCACATGCAGGACCCGCAAAGGGTTCTTTGGAAACTGCAAGTCCACCAAGTAGGTGACGTTACTCTTGCGCTCCACCACCTCAAATGGTCCGGTACACTTATCCTGAAGCCCACAAGGCTCCACTGGGGGCATGACCCATACTTTCTGCACAGGCTGAATCTCGATCAGAGTGGGATTCTGATCACACCAACGTTTCATCTCCTCCTGGCT
Organism: Lissotriton helveticus; assembly: GCF_964261635.1. Taxonomy (NCBI): domain Eukaryota; kingdom Metazoa; phylum Chordata; class Amphibia; order Caudata; family Salamandridae; genus Lissotriton; species Lissotriton helveticus. The sequence continues at coordinate 1,308,650,485 of NC_136059.1, read as the reverse complement.
GGCTTCCAATTTTGCCTGAGCGAGTTGTCTGAAGTGCCTAGTCTGGTTTCTGAAGGCCAGCATGTAGCTATATACATCTTGGGGGAGCTTTCTCCCAGCCTTCTTCCACCAGACTTAGAGGTCCTCTCAGAGGGTGCCCATACAAGAGTTCAAAGGGACTAAACACTAACGACTATTGCGGTACATCCCTGTAAGCAAACAAAAGGCATGGCAAGAGGACGTCCCACTTATGCCTCATGGATTTATCAAAACCCATAATCATGCCCTTCAGGGTCCGGTTGAATCTTGTTATGATGTGTGCCTCGTGAAGGTCTTGTGTGGTCTCGTGAATGTCTGTGTGTATTCTGAGTTCTTTAGAATGTTAGGCTGACGGCACTCGGTCAGTGTCAGTTGCACTGGACTGTCGAGGTGGTCGGATGCCAGGTTGTGCTTTCTGAATAAAGCTTACCTGAAACTACGTTCGTGTCTGCTGTTTCCTGCACAATCCCTCTCAACATTTTTGGCGACGATGCTTGTGGTGATGTTGTGAACCTCTGCTGCAATTTCACGTTTTTCCATCGAGCTCAAGCACAGCCTGGTGATCCTTGACATCCCTCTTCGTTGTTTGGATGCTCGGTGAAGTCTTCACGTCTTTCCGACTCTCGGGACTTATAGAGGTACTTTTCCCGCTAATTTCAGCATTTCCGCTGCTTTCCTCTCTATTTGGTCTCGAGCGTGACCAACGGCTGTCTTTGTCTTCATCACGTCATCGCTGACGTCGTTTGTGGTACGTCACTGGATTGCACATACTTTCTTGAAACGCAGCGCTACATTCAGCCATTTTCTGCCGTCCTAAAGCTTGGCATGCGTGGTGACGTCTTACGTCAGCGACGTGACTCCATTTTGGTTTCACCAGCTGTTTCCTCACACGACTTCCAGATTACTCCGTGACGTTTAATTGATTTTCCGGAGTAGTTTGCCGATATCAGGTACTGTATCTTGAGTGATAAGATAGTGCAGCAGCTGTAAACCAGTGGTGTCTCTGCTGGTGATTCTCACTAATTTAAATTTATGCACAAAATAGACTTTGACTTTGAACAAAATTGTGCACATCTACTTCTCGTCTCTTCAAGTTTGTGCAAATTATATACGGTGATTTGCACACCTTGTCTACATTTATTTTCTTTATCTCTACGGTGATTTGCACACCTCAATTTTGTTTTGAGCAGATTTTAAAATTTTCACTGACACGTATTTACATGGTGATTTGCACACCTTTGTTTTGCTTTGTGCAAATATTTATTTTCACACTGTTTAATTTATTACATATTTATTTACCATTGTTCCTATATTTTAAGAAATGAATACCAACCTTGTCACACCTCCTATGTTCTTATCTCTTCCTGGTACTCCTGTTATTGATTGGGAAGATTGGGTTGAGATGTTAGAAAATTACATAGTGGCTCTGGATGGGAACAATTTTCATCCTGACAGGAAGAAGGCATTATTACTTAGCACCTTAGGCAATGAGGGCCAACGTATTTTCAAGTATTTGCCTGTAGCAATGGGTCCAAATGGTCAACCGATGAATGATGTTTTTAAAGAAGCCCTTAGAAGGCTTGAGATAAGATTTGCCAAGGAAGTTCATTTAGTAATGGCAAGATATAGATTCTATAACCACAAGCTGAACATCAAACCATAGATGAGTTTGTCTCTAGATTACGTGAATTATCTATTAAGTGTCGTTTTGGTATTATGACTGACGAACTTATTCGCGACCAGCTCATTGTTCAATGTCGCCATAGGAAGATCCAAGAGAGACTTTGGGCGGCTAAAGACCCTTCGTTAAAAGATGCCATAGATATGGCTAAAGTCATAGAAGAATCCCAGAAATGTATCAAAGAACTAGAGCGGCATGATAAAAGTTTTTCAAGTTCTTCTTCGCAGATTGGTAATGTTGAATTTTCCTTTTCAGAGGATAATTATGATGTAAGTGTGGTTTCAAAACGTGTACACAAACCTAATTCCACTGTGAATTTTTCTTCCAAACCTAAAGGGGAAGAGTGTTGGCATTGTGGCAGTCTGTTTCATTGGGGGGATTTCAAAAAGTGTTATGCAATCGAACAAATTTGTAGGAAATGTGGAAAAAAGGGCATTATTCAAGGATGTGCAAGCAAGGTGATAATGCTGAAAAGAACAAATCTAAAGTCAATGTTTTACATGTTCCTGACAATTCTCAGGGTTCCAATAGAGTATTGGTTATACAACATGAGAGTTATGATTTTGTTGCTGATGTTTATGACATTAATACTCGGAGAGTAACACGTCCCTCTGTGGAATTCACTGTTTGCGGGCAAAAAGTGTTTTTAATGGTGGATTCAGGTTCTCTTTTCACTATCATTCCAGAGTCCTTGTTCACCAGACTTTGGAAAGGGGTACTTCTTTCCGAAAAGGACATCAGTCCAGTAGGATATCAGGGTCAGATTATTGATATTCTTGGCTTTATGTTGGGAGTTATTACCTTTGGCTCCAGGAGTGTGGAAGGGAAAGTGTATATAGCCAAAGATGGCCCACCAATTTTAGGTTGGATGCACCAATTTGACTTACACATTGTAATTAATCCAAGGTCTCCCAATTGTGTTATGGTTGTGGAGGACAACATGTCAATTGGTGATGTCTTAAATGATGCTAATGGTGTTTTTGCAGACAGGTTGGGTTGTGTCAAGAATTACGTTCACAAAATTGTCTTGAAACCCGATGCTACACCAGTGCAGCATAAACTTAGAAAAGTGCCTTTGTCAGTCAGGCTGGTTCGCGTTTTCACCACACGCCGCTGCGAGTGGGGGTAGGTTCCTATCGGCATTGTCCCGCTGTGGCTAAGGTCAACCCCTCTAGCACACGCCCCACTGGAACCAGTCGCGCAGATAGAGACAACCTTGAGTTTGGTCCGACGGTGTGACAGTACTTTTTTGGCTGAACTCCGGGCATTGACCTAACAAGGTTGTATTAACCGTACTCTTGAGGTCTCCCCAAGGGTACTTTTTAAGTATATGAGCACAATTTTTGGTCCTGAAGAATTGCCCCCTGTGGGCATGAAACATGTTGACCATGTTGGAGGGTTGAAATGAGGCCGTACTAATGGTTACCTTGGTCCTCTATACCCCTCTTTTCACTTTTTAAACAAGTAGCTAGCCACACCATTAAAGTGTTCTTAGTGGACTACCTAACTTATTTTAACCCACATTCCGCTCACTACTTCACCTATTTTTTGTACCTCACAGACCAAAACATCACGGCAAGGAACAAAAGAACTCCGACAGAGAGTAACACATAGTGTTACCCGTCAGGCATTGCAGCGCCGGCTTGACGCAGGAGCAGGAAGCCGATGATGCAAACAACATCACAAAGGGCTGAACGAAATATGTCATCCAGCCTTGCAGTTGTATGAGGTTTCTTAGTTCCGAAAAGGGACCCTTTGGCTCCCTCCTCTCCACCACCTTCACTGAGAGCGAGACTCGTTTATAGACCTTTACTAGGGGAACTCTGTACAATCCCTTGTGTCACACCTTTGTCAGTCAGGCAAGGTTTGAAAGATTTGCTTCATGATCTACTTGACAACAAGGTAATAGAACCTGTGGAGGTTTCCACTTGGATTTCGCCGGTGGTTTTGACATTCAAATCGGATGGCCGCCTTTGATTTTGCATCGATTTGAGATCACTCAATTGGGATATAATTGTTGACACCTTCCCTCTGCCTAATATTAGTGAACTTTTACAGTTAGTGGGGGGTGGTAAGTTCTTTTCTAAAATTGACCTCAGAAGTGCCTACCACCAAATCAGGTTACATTCTGATTCCAAAACCTCTAACAGCGTTTATTACGACTGAAGGAGCATTTCAATTTACTCGCATGCCGTTTGGCTTGGCTTCGGCTGCGAGTGTATTTCAGCGTATGATGTCCAACATGTTTGAGGGGTTGGTGGGTGTAGTGTATTTTCAAGACGGCATTTTGGTCTCAGGGGAGTCTGTGACGGAACACAACACCATTTTACGTCAAGTCTTATCCAGATTGGAAAATACTGGTTTGACTGTCAACAAAAGCAAGTGCACCTTCCTGGTTGAGGTAATTGAATATTTGGGGTACACCATTTCTAGCGGTGGTGTTTCTCCAAAGAAAAATGTACTGACGGCTATTGAAAATGCTCCGTGGCCTAAAGACAAGGATCAACTCAGGTCTTTTTTAGGTCTAGTTGAATACTATTCAAAATTTGTTCCAAGGTTTGCGGATATTTCGGAACCTTTAAGAGTTTTGTTACGGAAAGGAGCTTGATTTATGTGGGACCAGCAACAAGCTGATTCTTTCTGTCGCATCAATAATGAGATTTGTAATGCAGGGATTCTATCTCCTTTCAATCCCTCTTGTAAATCGTTCATAACAGTAGATGCTAGTCTTACTGGTGTTGGAGTGGTATTTTCTCAGGTACAAGCAGGCACCGAAAAAACTATTGCCTTTGCGTCTAGGACGTTAACTTTAGCCGAGAGAAACTATTCAGTGATTGAGCGTGAGGCTCTCGCTGCAGCATGGGGTGTGGAACACTTTAGAGTATATTTGTGGGGTGTAAAATTTGTCATACGTACTGACCACAAACCTTTGGTGAAAATGTTATCAGCTGGGGGTGCAGGGAAGGGTTCTGCACGTTTAGCCAGATTCGCAGCCAGGTTACAAGAGTTTCTTTACGAGGTGGTCTTTATTCAGGGATGGCGTAACGTTCAGGCGGATTGTTTGTCCCGTTTAGCTGTTGATTGGGAGTGTGTTGATGAGAATTTGCTGGAAGATTTGCATAATGAGGAAGCCGTTGCTTCTGTTGGTGATGTTTGTGGGGGTTCTTTGGGGGTTTTCTCAAAGGCCCAGTGGGTGTCAGAAATGGAGAAAGATTCCACTTTGCAGGGCCTCATTGTTTTGATAAAGAATGGAGCTTCACATGAAAGTTCAGTCCCAGTCTCTATTAGGCCTTTTTGGAAGATTCTGGATGAATTTTCTTTATCTTGTTCAAATGTCATCATGAGGGGTGATCGTTTTGTACCACCTTCTGGTCTTAGATTACACATTTTCAATCTTGCACATTAGGGTCATTTGGGCCAAGGCTTGACAACTAGAAGGATCAAACAAGAGTTTTGGTGGCCAGGCATGGACGAGCAGGTGAAAGGTTGGGTACAAGTTTGTGGTGCTTGCAAAGAGAGTGAAAAAAGACTGAAGATTGGCAATCAGAGTGTCATGGGACAGATCAATGATCCAGGCAAACCTTGGTGCAATATTTGTTTGGACTTCATAGGTCCTTTTTCGTATCTGGGTGAAGCTATGCGTTTTGCCATGGTGGTTGTGGATGTTCATTCCAGATGGTTGTGTGGGGAATTCATGAGGGACATCACTACAAGGTCAACCATTATAGTTCTTGAAAATCTTTTTATGCTTGAAGGGGTTCCTCAAATGATTTTGACGGACAACGGAACCCAATTAACATCTAATGAGATGAAGTGTTTTTTTGACAAGTGGGGTGTTAAACATTCATGTACCTACTTGTATAATACCATGGGAAATGGTATTGTTGAAAGGACAAATAGATTGGTCAAAGGCACTATTCAGTTGGCTTTAGCTAATGTTTTACCTCCAAAGAAAATTGTGCAGGATATGGTGTGGGCGTATCGGACCACTGTACATTGTGTCACAGCTAAATCTCCGTTTCAGGTCATGAGGGGACGTGTTCCCGGTTCACGGTTGGTTCCTGGGTGGCTTAAGATTTGTATTTCATCTGAGGGTGAGAGTGTTCCTGATGTTGTAGGAGACAAAATCGAAGTTGGAGATTGGGTTAAAGTGAAGTCTGGTAGGGTTAGAGCTGGTTCGACTAAATTCAGAGGCCCTTTTAGAGTGGTCAATGTGGGAAAGTTTTTTGTCATTTTGGATGGTGGTGAGAGGTGGAATTTAAGGAGAGTGGCTTTGTACCAAAAGGGTGGTGTCATCAAACAAGTGGTTGAGGATGATGGTTGTTCTGGAGTTTTGTTGGAGGCTGGTCTTTCTTCAGATTCTGTTGTTGGCCAGTTCGCTGATCAGGGTTAGACGATGGTGCAGGGAGTGGTGGTAGTCTTGATTCTCAACAGGATTCTGAACGTAGAGTGCATAGACCTCCTAGGTATCTTAATGACTATGTGGTGTATTGATTTTTGCGTTTTTTTTCCCTTTCTTTTCTATTAGGGAAGAAGATGTGTTATGATGTGTGCCTCGTGAAGGTCTCGTGTGGTCTCGTGAATGTCTGTGTGTATTCTGAGTTCTTTAGAATGTTAGGCTGAGGCACTCGGTCAGTGTCAGTTGCACTGGACGGTCGAGGTGGTCGGATGTCAGGTTGTGCTTTCTGAATAAAGCTTACCTGAAACTACGTTTGTGTCTGCTGTTTCCTGCACAATCCCTCTCAACACATCTCTTAACCAGCCCATTACCTTGGGGGTGGTAAGGAGTGGTGAACCTGTAGTTAACACCGCACTCTTGCCACAGGGACTTCATATACTTAGATATGAAGTTGGTATCACAGTCAGACACCACCTCTCAGGGGAACCCCACACGTGAGAAAATCACTATCAACGCACGACTCACCACAGGGGCCATCGCAATCTGAATAGGGATGGCTTCCAAGTACCGGGTGGCGTGGTCCACAAAGACCAGGATGAACCTGTTTTCCATGGCTGTCTTGGGATCCAGAGGGCCCACAATGTCAATACCCTCCCTCTCAAAAGGGGTGCTGACCACAGGGAAAGGTTGGAGAGGAGCCTTATACTGCATCACACTCTTACCACTTGCCTGGCAAGTCTGACAAGACCTACAATGAGTATCATAACTCTTACGCATTTGGGGCCAGTAAATGTGGGTGACAAGCCTTTCAAAGTTCTTGTCTTGCCCCAAATGTCCTACTAAAGGCACATCATGAGCCAGACCCAGTAGGAAGGCTCTGAAGCGCTGGGGTACCACCGGCACACAGGCTGACCCAGGCTCAGCAACCTTAGGCTCGCTATACAGGAGACTGTTCTCCCAGTAAATCCAATGTGATCCAGACAGATCACCTGCTACCTGGTTTGTAGCCTGCTGCTGCAAACCAACAAGAGAAGGGCACTTCTGCTGCTCCTGGCAGAATTTCTCCCTGGAGCGGCCTCCTTCCTGCTGCAAATTGGTCAGCTTAGGCAGGTCCCTCAGTTCAGCCATTTGTTACCCTGTAGGTTCCAGGGCATCCCCCTCAAGGTCTGCCTCCTCCTGGACCGTGGAGACTTCAGGGGCCAGTTTTCTATTCCCCCTGCCTCTTCTCTACCTGCAGGCACCTGGGCCACTATTTCAGGCTCCAGGTCCTCTTGAATGCCCTTACCGGCTTCCATAGACCGACTAGTCACACATGGCCACTCAGGTAGACCCAACACCTCCAAATGAGACCTCAGCTTCACCTTCGCCGAAGGGGAGCTCTCCAAATCATTGCCTGCAGACAGTCAACAGGCATGGCTGGCCTCACAGCCACTTTCAAGGTACATGAGACCTCCCCACCCAAAGGGAACCTGTGCCACTTTGTAGAGGCACTCCGAGCTGTCAGCGGCAACTACTGCATAGAATGTGTGGGGGACCACTTGATCCTCAGACACCAGCTGACAACTGACAGCTGTCACACTGACTCCAGTGTCTCTCAGAGCCTCCACTATGGCCATTGATGGTCACCCCCTGCCTGTACTTTTTAGTGTTATCAGGCAGATGAGCTCTTGAGGCATTCTCACTGTCTCCTAAAGAGACCTGGGACAGTTCTGCAGGAACCCACCCCTCTTGGGCACCTGACTTCTCTCCCAAGGCTACACTAGCCATTTCCCGGGGCGGTGCACCAGTGGGAGAGGTGTAACCTTCTTGGGATACCTTGGATCCCCTTGGAAGTAGCCCACCTGACAACAACCAAAACATGCCTGGGAAGCCCTATGAACAGGCTTAACTGTCGGGATCCATGTCTTCTTTTCAGTGGGAGGCTGGAAACCCTTACCTTGGCCCCCCTGGGGATTGCTTTGGGGCCCTATTTGGAACCCCTTCTGTTTACCCTTGTCCCCCCCACTCTTCTGCTGGGGACCCTGCCCACCTTTGGCAGAGTCTCCTACATGACCCTTGTGGACCCTGCTACTGACCCAGTGGTCCGCCTCCACAGAAAGATTCCTGGGGTCAGTCTGCTTACTGTCAATCAAGTACTGGTGTAGCTCTGGAAAACAATTATCTGGCAAGTACTCTCATGCAACCAAATCATTGAGCCCCTGCAAATCATTCACCTTGCTACCCTTCACCCAACCATCCAATGCTCTGCAAAAGTAGGACACATACTCCACCCAAGTACTTGACTCCAGCTTCTTGCAATTTCTAAATTTCTGCCTGTATAGGTCTAGGGTCAACCCATACCTTGCTACTTGATACTAAGGCTTCCTTCATGGGGGCATAGGACATCTGATCCTCAGTGAGCAAGTTTAACAATGTATCCCCTTCCTTCAATCAGGATGCGGCCCCACAACCCCGCTCCCCAATCTCTCTCAGGGACTCTGTCGGACCTCATCACTACCTCATAGGCCTTGAACCACTGACCAATGTCCTCATGCTTAATAAAATTATTGATAACCTCCTTGGGGATGTATAGCTTCCCTTCTCCAGCCACTGATGGTGCGCTGCCACCATGGGAGTGATCCCTAGGCTTTTGGCTTTCAGATCTAACTCCCTCAAACCTCTATCACACTCTAAAAGCATACTCTTTTCCTCCATGGCCAATTTCTGCTTTCCCAACTCTAACTTCTAATTTCCTCTGCCCCCTTCCTTCCCCAGCCTTAGCTTTGCAAGCTCCCTCTCATGCACCCTATCTCTGGCTCTGTCCTCCAAGTCGTCTGGAGACAGACCCCTTTGAGAAACACTGCTGCCATCCACAGAAGGTATCCACCCTCCTGGCAGATTCAATCACCCCTCCTTTTGCTCATCCATATTCTCTGCCTCCACCAGAGGCCCCTCCTGTTGCTCATGCACGTACTCTGCCTCCACCAGAGGCTCCTCATCCTGCCAACTGGCATTTCTGGATTCCAACCAGGCCCTCAGCGCCTTTTGGTATTCGTCCTTCCTGGTGAGGCGTATCACAGAGACTTTACATTTCTTGCAGATGGCTTTCAGTTGAGGCACAGTGTAGGTTTCCACCCTATTTTCCTCAAATTCAAAATCAATGGATGCAATGGATGCTGGTTTGGTCATGATGACAACATTGGCAGTTCTTTACTGTGCAGAAAAAAACAATCCAAGGGAAAAGTTCAGTAAAAATATGTGGTCACGTAATGGTCTGCACTATGCTAGTAGTATACACCAATCAATGTATGTAATTCACAAATGCAAGTCCAGGATCCTCACCACTGACCAGCAATGTTAGAAATGGGAGTCTCTAGTTGGCAGAGGCAAGTACCTTTGTCCAAATAGGTACCCTTGCTTCCAGTCAGGGTAAGGAGGATACACTCCTATAAAAACCCCTGCTCACCTCCCTTGGTAGCTTGGCACAAGCAGGCAGGCTTATCTCAAAAGCAGTGTGTAAAGTATTTGTCAGCACAAATAGTGAAAACAGGACAATGGACACCACACCAGTTTAGAAAAATATTAAATCTTTATCTAAACCAACAAGACCACATACGATAAAAATTCAACATACAATACTCTTGAAAAATAGTACTAGTGCAAAATAACCTTTAAATTGCAGGAAAATCAATAAAACACGCTTCCTCTGTCTCAGTAGCTCTTCCTGGAGCTACCACGATACGACAGAGTCTAACAATTCCAGCTGACTGCATCGAAACGGGCCAGCTAAAGATTCGACAGACTTGGACACAGTACCTTTCTCGTTGCGGCCAACACGTCGGAGAAAGTTGGTCGGGACAAAAGTCACGGTTGCGTTGTGAAACGGAGCACTGCGGCAGATGATGTCCTCATGATTCGGTGCAGGAAGCGGCTCTTGGTGGAGTGGGTGAGACCAGGGCTTGTGTTGAAGGGTGGGACAGCACAAGCGATCCAATTGACATTTTGAATCATTTTTCGTACAGTCTAAAAAATCCATCTTCTGATAAAAAACTATGACCCCGGACCTGTTGAACTTTCTCTAGATGGTCAGTAATGGTGATTTTTTTAATGTTTAATCTTTTGACAGAAAATGACTGTTGGATGTGAATTGTAACTTTTTGAACTAAAATAAGTTTGTTTAGAGTAATTTTCCTGCCCAAAATCAGTCAAAATAGAACCTTCTGAGGAAGATTAGGAAACATTTGTAAAAATGGCAATTTTGGTCACTGTGAGGCTTTAAAAAGAGGTTATTCAACACGAGGCACGATCCAAATGACATTTTGAATCATTTTTTGTACAGTCTTAAAAAAATCAATTTTCGGATGAAAAACGATGTCCCCGGGCCTGTTGAACTTTCTCCGGATGGTCATTAATGTTGATTTTTTAATGTTTAATTGTTTGACTGTAAATGACTATTGCATGTGAATTATCACTTATAGAACTAAAATACGTGTGTTTAGAGTCATTTTCTCTACCAGAAATCGGTCAAAATAGAAGCTTCTGAGTAGGAGGAAATATATGTAAAAATGATCATGTTGTTCACTGTGAGGCTTTAAAAAGAGGTTATTCAACATGAGGCACGATCCAAATGACATTTGGAATCAATTTTTGTACAGTCCGAGATGTAAATTTTCTTATGAAATACGATGACCCCAGACCTGTTGAACTTTCTCCAGATGGTCAGTAATGGTGATTGTTTAATGTTTCATCTTTTGACTGTAAATGACTATTGCATGTGAATTTCCATTTTTGGAACAAAATAAGAGTAAGATAGAGTCATTTTACCAACCAAAATCTGTAGAAATAGAATCTTCTGAATAGGAGGAAAAGTCTATAAAAATGGAAATGTTGGTCACTTTGAGGACTAAAAAAGTGGTTATTCAACATTAGGCCAATTGACATCTTGAATAATTTCTTGTATAGTTAGAAAAATCAAATTTCTGATGAAAAACGATGACCCCGGACCTTACATACATTCTCTGAACTAAAATAAGTGTGTTGAGAATCATTTTCCTGTCAAAATTGGTAAAAATAGAACCTTCTGAGTAGGAGGAAAAGTCTGTAGAAATAGTAATTTTAGTCACTGAAGCTTTATAAAGTGGTTATTCAACAAGAGGCACGATCCAATTGACCTTTTGAATAATTTTTTCTACAGTCCTCAAAAATCCAATTTCTGATGAAAAACGATGACCCGGACCTTTCGAATTTTCTCCAGATGGTCAGTAATGGTGATTTTTGAATGTTTCATCTTTTGACTGTAAATGACTATTGGATGTGAATTATGACTTTAGGAACTAAAATAAGTGTTTTTAATGTCATTTTCATTCCCGATAGAAACTTCTGAGTAGAAGGAAAAGTCTGTAAAAATTGCAATTTTAGTCACTGTGATGCCTTAAAAAGTGGTTTTTCAACAAGAGGCACGATCCATTGACATTTTAAATAATTTTTTTGTACAGTATAAAATATCAATTTTCTAATGAAAAACGATGACCCCGGACCTGTCGAACTTTCTCCAGATGGTCAGTAATGGTGATTTTTTTTAATGTTTAATCTTTTGACTGTAAACTACTATTGCATGTGAATTATCATTTTTGGAACTAAAATAAGAGTTTTTAGCGTCATTTTCCTTCCTGAAATCGGTCAAAATAGAAGCTTCTGAGTAGGTGGAAAAGTCTGTAAAAATGGCAATTTTGGTCACTGTGAGGCTTTAAAAAGTGGGTATTCAACATGAGGCACGATCCCATGGACATTTTGAATAATTTTTTGTACAGTCCAAAAAATCCATTTTCTGGTGGAAAACTATGACCCCGGACCTGTTGAATTTTCTCCAGATTGTCAGTAATGGTGATTTTTTTATGTTTAATGTTTTAACTGTAATTGACTGTTGGATGTGAATTATCACTTTTTGAACTAAAATAAGTGTGATTAGAGTCCTTTTCCTGTCCACATTGGTAAAAATAGATACTTCTGAGAAGGAGGAAAAGTCTGTAAAAAGAGAATTTTAGTCACTGAAGCTTTATAAAGTGGTTATTCAACAAGAGGCACGATCCAATTAACATTTTGAATAATTTTTTCTACAGTCCCCAAAAATCTATTTTCTGATGAAAAACGATGACCCGGACCTTTCGAATTTTCTCCAGATGGTCAGTAATGGTAATTTTTTTATCTTTCATCTTTTGACTGTAAATGACTATAGGATGTGAATTATCACGTTTGGAACTAAAATAAGTGATTTTTGTTTAATTTCCTGCCTGACACCGGTCTAAATAGAAGCTTCTGAGTAGGAGGAAAAGTCTGTAAAAATTGCAATTTTGGTCACAGTGAGGCTTTAAAGTGAGATTATTCAACATGACACAGGATCCAATTGACATTTTGCATCATTTGTTGTACAGTCCAAAAAATCAATTTTCAGATGAAAAACGATGAGCGACCTTTTTCCAGATGCTCTGTAATGGTGATTTTTTTTAATGTTTAATCTTTTGACTGTAAATGACTGCTGGGTGTGATTTATCACTATTTCAACTAAAATAAGCGTGTTTAGGGTCATTTTCCTGCCCGAAATCGCTCAAAATAGAATATTCTGAGTAGGAGCTAAAGTCTGTAAAAATGGCAATTTTTTAACTGTGAGGCCCTAAAAAGAGGTTATTCAACATAAGACACAGTCCAATTGACATTTTGAATCATTTTTTGTACAGTTCAAAAAATCTTTTTTCTAATGAATAACTATGTCGAATTTCTCCATATGGTCAGTAATGGTGATTTTTAAATGTTTCATCTGTTGAGAGTAAATGACTATTGGATGTGAATTATCACTGTTGGAACTAAAATTAGTGTTTTAGTGTCATTTTCCTGCCTGTAATCGGTCTAAATAGAAGCTTCTGAGTAGGAGTAAAAGTCTGTAAAAATTGCAATTTTAGTCACTATGAGGCTTCAAAAGGAGGTTATTTAACATGAGGCACGATCCATTTGTCATTTTGAATCATTTTTTGTACAATCCCCCAACATCTATTTTCTGATGAAAAACGATGACCCCGGACCTGTTGTATTTTCTCCAGATGGTCAGTAATGGTGATTTTTTAATGTTTAATCTTTTGACTGTAAATAACTGTTGGATGTGAATTATTACTTTTTGAACTAAAATAAGTGTGTTTAGAGTCATTTTCCTGCCCAAATTGGTAAAAATAGAAAGTTCTGAGTAGGAGGAAAAGTCTGTAAAAATAGTAATTAAAGGGCCCGATTCACAGAACTAACTTAAGACAAAATCCTAAACTTACTACCATTTTGGTATTCAGAGAAGGCACTTACTCATTTTGTTATTCACAAAAGGCACTTACTCATTTCGGTATTCACAGAAGGCACTTACTCATTTCGGTATTCACAGAAGTTAGGAGCCCTAACGTTAGGACTCCTAAACGTCTTCTGTGAATACTGAAAGTCTTAAAGATAGGATTTTTCTCAGTTTAAGAGTAGGAAAGTTAGGACTCCTAACTTTAGGATTCCTAAATGCCCTATGAATGCCGAAAGTCTTAAAGTTAGGATTTTTGTCAGTTTGGAGTAGTAAAGTTGGGACTCCTAAATGCCTTCTGTGAATACTGAAAGTCTTAAAGTTAGAATTTTTGCTCAGTTTAGGAGTAGTAAAGTTAGGACTCCTAACTTTAGGCCTCCTAAAAGCCTTCTGTGCATTCCGAAAGTCTTAAAGTTAGGATTTTGCTCAGTTTAGGAGTCCTAAAGTTAGGAGTCCTAACTTTACTACTCCTAAACTGAGAACAATCCTAACTTTAAGACTTTTGGTATTCACAGAAGGCATTTAGGAGTCCTAAAGTTAGGAGTCCTAACTTTACTGCTCCTTTAAAAAAAAAAAAAAATTATTGAATATTTTTGAACCCTTTTTAAACAAGGCAATTTATATACTGATAGCATTTCAAACAAGATTGATGAAAATACATAGGCCACACACATAGAACAAGAAAAAATTATCAAGCTTTTAAATGGGCAGAGTTTCCCAGACAATAAATTAATATTTATACAAACTTAACAGTTCTTTTAATATGCCAACCCAAACAAGTAGGATCAATTCGTCAAGCCTCGCATAATTGATCTATTTTGTTAGATCCATTCCGATATTGGAGACCAAATTTTCGCTCCCATGACTCCTTTCCTTCTCCCTTTAGTTTTATAAATTGATAATTCAAGATTCTACATGGCTAAAAGTCTTGAGTGCCAGTTAGTAAAGGTGGGTGGATCAGGACTGATCTACTCATTAGTGATACATGCGTGTACCACAGCCATACTAATAAATAAAAAAGCAGTTATAGCTCTAGATCTTATATTAGCCACCCTATCCGACCCTACCCCAGTAAGTACTAATTCGCCCTTTATTGTCACAGGGGATCCAATTATTAAACCCAAGAATGTCTCGATTTCCTTAAAAAGTTCCCCTGATTTAGGACATGAAAAAAACATATGGGTTGAGTCCGCTGCTAATAAACCACACCTATTACATTTGTCTCCAACTGTTGCCCCCCATCTAGCAATCTTCCTTGGTGTATAATATAAATCATAAAGGGCCATATTATGCTGACTACGGATTCTTCCCGTCATTAAAACTTGGTTAGCAAGCTGAAAAGATTTTTTTATATTAATATCCTCAACACCCAATTTAATTTCCCATTTTATTTTCCAAAAATCTAGATCATCCGGAAATGTTTCCACTAATTGTTGATAGAATTGGCCAGTTGGTGTCTTTTTCATCATTTTTTCAATTATGGGAATCTTGACAAACTGTTGTCCATTTCCTGACCCCAACCAAGCCAGAAAGCTACGGATTTGAAGATATTTTAAGAATTCATGTTTACCTAATCCATATTTCTCCTGTAAGTCTGAAAATGCTAGTAATTGGCCATTATCACACATATCCACTAAGCATTGTATTCCTTTGAAGCCCCATCTGATTGACACTTAATCTCGAAAAATTATAGGTAGCAGCCCAGAAGCCGAAAACGGAGTGTAGGCATTCAAATTTAAGACCCATATCTTACGTTTGATTTGTTTTCAAACTGCATAGGCTGCTTTAAGTATCTTAAATTTAGTTTTTTTTAAATAACTGGGCTTGATTACCTTAACTAAACACCCATTAATCTTATCCCTCAGCCCGAATTCGTAAATTGATGGTCTATGACATTGCAGAAGCTCGGCTTTAGCCCCAACTACCAAAGGTCCAATGTATTGCATCATGGCTGCCCAATAATACATTATTATATGTGGGATACCCCTGCCCCCACGGTGTCTAGGTAACACCATCTTCTTGAATGGCCTTCTCTGTCTTCGGTACCTCCACAAAAATCTAGAATACATCCTCTCTAATTTTTTAAAACACGATGAAGAAAATTCTAAGGGGATTGTTCTAAACATATATAAAAATTTCGGTAGGCCCAGCATTTTTAATACGTTACATCTCCCATGGAGGGATAGATGAAGTTTATCCAAACTTTCCAAAGTTGCATTCACCTTCTCCATCACTGGATTAATATTCAAATCCTGAATCTTTTCCACCGAAGATGTAATTTTTATTCCCAGATATGTTACTTCTGGAACAAATGCCATGTTTGGCGGGGGGGTCAGTACCAGAATAGAGAATCTGAGTTTTCTCTATATTTCATTTATAAAACACCCGAACTGAATGGACAATGACTTAATTGCAGGAGGAGCGGTAACAATATCACTTGTAACTATGACTATATCGTCAGCATAAGCCAATGCTCTATATTTAGAAGGCTGACTGGCTTAATATCTATATGCTGGTTTAGCTTATTAAAAAAAAATCAATATATAATGCAAATAAAAGAGGGGAACACGGGCCCCCTTGCCTTGTGCCCCTGCTGATGTTAAATGACCCGGAGTACTGTCCGGATATTCGTATAGTGGCTACTGGGCGTATATAGAGATTCTTAACTGCTTGACAAAACTGAGGGCAGAATCCTTTCAATTGCAAAACATCCCACATATATGGCCAGGAGACCCTGTCAAACGCCTTCTCGGTGTCCAAAAGGTTCACCCCCAATACGGATTCCGTTGCCTGAACCCAGACCAGGAAGGCTATTACTCGTCTCACGTGATCAGCAGTATTCGTTCCTGGGATAAACCCATGCTGAAAATTAGAGACTAAAGCAGAAATTACCAATCCCAGACGCTGAGCAATAACTTTAGAAAAGATCTTACTGTCTGAGTTGATCAATGAAATTGGTCTGTATGAGGATGGAGGCAACTCAGATTTGTCCTTTTAAAAAAAAAAAACAATAATAGTAGTTTTTCGCCATGACTCTGGCACTCGTCCACCTTGAGCAGCAAGAAACAACGTCATAAGTTCCGGTCTTAAAACTTGGCGGAATGTCTTATAAAATTCAAGGTGGATGCCATCCCTGCCTACAGCTTTTCCTTTTGCGAGTGACAGTATTGCTCCCTCCACTTCCTCCCAAGTTATATATGCTGCTAATTCCTCATTTTGGTCTTGTGTGACTTTATTAGTTTCAATGTCAGAACTGAATTCCTTCATTTTCTCTTCTGTATCTATTGTTTGATCCTTAGTATATAAGTTGTGATAAAACTTGCGAAACACATTCAGCACTTCGCCTGGGGTATCCTGTATCTGGCCGCGATGTCCTGAATCCTATTGATTCTATTAGTAATTTCCTTCTGCTGTAATCTTTACTCTAAGATCCTATCGGAGTTTTCACCCGCTTCATAAATTTGAGACCTATGCGTGGCCAATTTTGTGGCTATTTTCATAGCAAAATGTTGAAATATTTTCATTTTTTAGACTGCAATGGCCTTTAAAGTTTTTTCAGTATTTTGTTGCCTGTTTACTTCCCCCATAAGTTCTATTTCTAATAGCCGCAACTGACTCATCCCATCCTGAATTTCTACCTGGATTTTGCGCTGCTTAGCTATAGAATAGCATCGTTTTTCACCCCAGACCCCGGCCTTAAATGTATCCCAGACAATAGAATCCAAAGACGTTTCACGATTATTTTTTTTAAAAATTCCTTCATCCAATTACTCATATGCTCACAATATTCGGGATCCTATAGAAGTTTGCGCTCAAAGGTCCATGCCTTTGACTGGGGCCTAGAGCTAATGTCAAATTCTAATACAACCGGATTATGATCTGAAATGATCCTGGGTTTAATCTCAATCTTAGCACTAGCTACTTTTTCAACTGATATCAAGAAATAATCCAAGCGCACATGTTTTCTATGGGGAGCCGAATAAAAAGTATCACCAGGAACATCTTTTTTATGAGCATCAACCAACCCAAATTCTTTAACTAGGCTTTGAGTGGCTTTACAAACTGTCATTTTTTTCTCCTCATATAAATAATCACTAGTAATATCAAATACGCCCTCCAAATGAAGATTAAAATCCCCACAAACGATTAAAGGGGATGGCCATGCCGCTGATTCAACGCTTAAGTAATGCATCAACTCCGAATCATCCAGATTGGAGCCATATATAGAACATATCGTCATTGGGGAGCAATTAACAAATATTTCAACAATAACCCAGTGCCCCCAGACATCCTCCTTTACCCGTTTACAGACACCCAGGCCATATCTCATCAAGATTGCAACTCCTCTTGTGGTTGAACTCTGTCTATTACAGCCAAGTATTTCCATGCACAAGTCATTCAGCCACTTTCGATTGTTCCACACGATAGAGTTTCTGGTACACAAAGCAGATCCACCCACATCACCTGCAGAATTTGAGCCATCACCCGGCTTTTCTTTTTATCATTTAGGGCACAACTATTCCATGAACAGATGGATAACCTACCGGTCATTGTTATACAGATGAGTTAGTCATTCCTTGTCTACCCTGCCCATACCCTATGCTACGTTTCATAAATAAAGAAAACATTGTCCCTGACATGAAAATAAGTACCATAACCTTGATGCCTAATAAATAACACAAACCAAACGTGCCTTCCCTCACCCCCTCCCACCCCCACCCTTGCCTACCCAAGACTGCCCAACCCCCCACCCCCACACCCAAATGAGGCATAAGGACACAGTAAGTCCTCTTGTGATGGAAAGTGGATTAAAAACACTCCCCCAAAACCCCCCCAGAGAAACAAATACAGCAGGACGATACCCCCTAAACCATTAGGATGGGGACACCCTAACTACTTAAGAGCACCCTTATACTCTTATAACTAAATTCATTTTATATTATACTCAAACATTCCTTCGCTGCTATTTCAGAAACAATACATTGTGTTTTGTCCTTATAGACAGTTTTTAATTTAGCCGGATTAAGCAGAAAGGCCTGTGCTCCTTTAACCTGAAAAAATTGAATAATTTAGCTCAAATGCCATCTCTTTTGAACCGTGGCCTGACAGAAATCCGGGCGAACAAAAAATTCACAGCCCTTGCCACCTCTCTTCCCGTCTGGCCTTGCTAAATCAAATATAGATTCCGAAGCAAAAAGATGTTCAGACAAATCAGTATAGCCCTAGGCTTTTCATTTGGCCACCCTGTTCCACCTCACAGATGAAATGGGAACTTATGTGCTCTCTGAAGTTCTACTTCCCACTTCCAATGCTTACGTTCGGGGAAAGCTTCTGAAAACAGTTTGCCTTCCCTCCCTTCTGGTATCCCCAAAATGCGTAAATTGTTCCTTCTGGAATGATTCTCCAAAACAATGAGCTTCCAGTTCGTGACGTCTTTTAAAGCTTGCAGAGATGCTATCGCCGCTTTCTGCTGCACTATTTCATCTTCCATCGCTGAGATCCTTGCCTCAGCTTCCCCAATCCTTGTGGAAATCTCTGTGCAAGTCTTTGCAACTCAACGTACAGTGTTTTGTAGTTTGCGAACAGCACCCTGAGTCCGTAGTCCCTCCGCCTTAGTCTCTTCCTGGTGCGCCAATATAACTTGATATATAGTACTGAGGGTAATTTCACTTTCTGTCACTGCGCCAGCACCAGCAGTTTCTCCAGAATTGTTACCAGAACCTCCATTTTCGCCAAGCTGTGGGGAGAACGAGTAATCCCAAACTAGTGATCCAGATTTGCCAGAAGTTTCTTTCGATAGAGGATTGGCAGTGTCCCTTAATTTACACACTGTCCCCTTATCAATGGATGCTTCCAAACTCATTTCCTCATCATCCTGCTGGTAATTACTAGTGTTGATCTTATTATCTGCCCAATCCTCCCTAAACTCTCATTCTCAGAAGAGTTAGAGGAGTCCGACATTGAGTAGAATTTCCCCCTTGAATCCCCGAAATCCAAATCTTTAATTAAGTCTTTATCAGGATTTTCCATATTTTGAAAGTCCTCTCCCTCCTGGTATCTATTTCCAAGATTCTGGGTATCGATACTATGGTAGTAATCTTTTGACTGTAAATTACTGTTGGATATGAATTACCACCTTTTGAACTAAAATAAGTGTGTTTAGAGTCATTTTCATGCCTGAAATTGGTCAAAATAGAAGCTTCTGAGGAGGATTAGGAAATGTCTGTAAAAATGGCAATTTTAGTCACTGTGATGCTTTAAAAAGTGGTTATTCAACAAGAGGCGCAATCCAATTGTCATTTTAAATAATTTTTTTGTACAGTCCAAAAAATCTATTTTCTGATGAAATAAGTATGACCCCTGACCTGTTGAATTTTCTCCAGATGGTCAGTAATGGTGATTTTTTAATGTTTAATCTTTTGACTGTAAATGACTGTTGGATGTGAATTATCACTTTTAAGTGTGTTTAAAGTCATTTTCCTGCCCAAATTGGTAAAAATTGAGTAGGAGGAAAGTCTGTAAAAATAGTAATTTTAGTCACTGAGGCTTCAGAAAGTGGTTATTCAACAAGAGGAACGATCCAATTGAAATGTTAAATAATTTTTTCTACAATACCCAAAAATCTATTTTCTGATGAAAAACGATGACCCGGACCTTTAGAATTTTCTCCAGATGGTCAGTAATGGTAATTTTTTATTCAGTGAAGAACAGGAAAGAAAAACAAAAGAAAAACAAACAATCTGCATTTGCAATATCAGAAAGTAACACATGGTTGAATATGGCAGTTCCCTAAGGTTACAAAATCTAGATGAAATATCACACATTTACTGTTACACCCTTATGGAGACAGCTGTTCTTCTTCAGTAGGGGCAGTCGGTGCAACACATATATCTCCGCTGTATGAGATCCACTTAGTCCAGACTCGGGACCACTTTCGGGGGCAACCCCGTGCCACATACACAGTCTTCTCCCGGAACATGCATCAGTCCATGTTTCGCTTCCACAATCTGACAGTGGGGGGGTGTCGTTGCCCCCTATAATTGGGCAATGTCTCTCTTGGCTACAGTGGCCCCCTAGTGTGACCCATAACTTTTCGGCTGCAATTAAATCCGTGGGTTCCCACACATTAAGCAAACATCTTTTCGCCTCTAGATTAATAGATTTGTGCAGGACCTCTCACATGACTTTATGGATCCCTTTCAAGTAAGTTTGAATGTACTCACATTCCCATAGAATATGCATAAATGTGGCCACCCTTCTACATTGTCACCTACAATGTACATTGTCCCCATGCCCATATGGGCCAGCTGCGGAACTGTAATTTAAACCCTGTGTAGAAGGGTTTAAATTAGGCGGAGACGCACGGAGATAGCTACCTTCCTCGTCATTGAATAAGAGGCCATCTGCCTCCCACGTCTCCTGCAGTTTAAGTAGGGGATCTGGTGTGTTGTTAATAAATAAGTTTCTTGTATGCCAAAGAGATAGCCTTCTGTGGGAGGAGCCCATCCAATAGCCTATCTTCCAGTGGGGAGGAGTCAGGAGGAGTAAATCCCTCGTCAATGACGGTGGTTAGGGCGTGACGGATCTGGAATTATCGGAAGAACTCTGTGTCTGCGAGCTCATATTGTTGTTTCAAGTGGTCAAAGCTAAGAATTCGGCCCTTCACCCACAGATCACCTACCCGAGAAATGGCTATCAGGTCCCACTTGTCAATGCCTTTGGAGGAGTGAAGGCTACCCAGTCAAGCTGTGTCCCAGAGGGGGGTTGCGAGTGTCAACTTGGGCTCCCATCCCAGACTCCTATTAACTGCGTGCCACACCTGGACCGAGTGAGATGTTCCGGTCAGATGTAGGGTGGTGGGATTAGAGTAGAGGGCACGGTTGTATGAGCCACCTGGTAGTAACCATCTGTCCATGGCATATCCCAGATCTCCCTGGGCTTGGTACGTACCCTGGTTGATGTCAGCGAGATGAGCTGCCCAATAGTATTTTTTGTCAGGGAGGCTGATACAACCATCATACCGGTTGAGGGTTAACTTATGGAGTGCAATCCTGGGCCTCCAGTCCTACAGCAGCTGCCTCTGTGATCCCTCTAGCTCCCTAAAATAGCGCGCAGGGACTGGAACAGGGTAGTTCTGAAGGGCTTAAAGGAAGCAGGGGAGGGACATCATCTTAAAAAGAGCAGCACGTCCGACCAGCGAGAGTGGCAGGGCCTTCCAAATTGCGATATCTCGTCGCAGATGCTGCATGTGCGGGAGCAGGTTCCTCTCATACCGGAGCTTGGCATCCGCTGTGACATAGATCCCCAGATAGCGGAAACAATCGATTACCACTTGTATTGGACAGTCCCTAGGAAGAGACAGGGCATCGCCGGATAGGACATAGAGGAGAGACTTCCCCCAGTTCATAGAGTAGCCCGACGATCTACCAAAGGACGTAAAGATGTCCAAGACACACCTGAGCAATTAGTGGTGTTTAGAGTCATTTTCCGGCCTGAAATTGGTCAAAATGGAAGCTTCTGAGGATGATTTTAAATATTTTTTGTGCAGACAAAAAAAGCTATTTTCTGATATAAAACTATGACCCCATGACCTGTCGAATTTTCTCCAGATGGTCAGTAATCAGATTTTTTAATGTTTAATCTTTTGACTGTAAATGACTATTGGATGTGAATTATCAGTTTTGGAACTAAAATAAGTGTTTTAAGTGTCATTTTCCTGCCTGAAATGGGTGAAAGGAGATAACACCCAACCTTAGGACATACTTCAGAAAGGTCAAAATTGGTCTGTTTTCAATTGTTTCTACAATTCAACTATATCTCACATTTGTATGTGGATCATCACTTTTGGAGATTAAATGAGCATGTTTCAAGTGATTTTTGTACTTCCAAGAGAACAAAACACATAATTTGGGGTGTGGGTAAAAGTGAATGAAAATGGCCAATTTACTCACTATGAGGAATTTAACAGTGTTTCTTCATCCCAACAGTGTTTCATCATCACAAGAAGGGAATTGAAAAACATTTGGATGCATTTCATGTTCAAGAAAAAACGTCCAATTTTTGTCCAAAATAGATAACACCCCCTTATGACATACTTCAAAAAGGTAAAATATGGTCCGTTTTCAAATGTTGCATCTTTCAACTATAGCTCACATTTTGATGTGGATCATCACTTTTGGAGCTAAAATGAGCATGTTTAAAGTAAGCCCGAGCGGAGTTTGCAAAGCCATGCTATGCGAAACTCCAAGAAGCAGTAAAAAACTCTGCAATGCTACGCGGAGTTCCGTGAGCATGTAGGGTTGCTTGTTCCGCATATTTGCGAGATGTTTCTGATGTTCGGCAATGCATATTGCTTGTTCAGGGGAAATATCGCATGAACTTCACCACGTGGTCGCCAATTGGAGTGGCCATCTTGTTTTTCTACTCTTTCAATCAATCAATCAGGACATTCATAAAGCGCACTACAAACCCGAAAGGGTCTCAAGGCCCTGGGGGGGAGGGGGGTGATGCTACAGATCGAAGAGCCAGGTCTTGAGGAGTCTTCTGAAGGCCAATAGGTCTTGGGTCTGCCGTAGGTTGGTGGGGAGGGTGTTCCAGGTCTTGGTGGCGAGGTTGGAGAAGGATCTACCACCGGTGGTCGTTCTTCGGATGCAAGGTACTGTGGCGAGGGCGAGGCAGGTGGAGCGGAGCTGACGGATGGGGGTGTAGAAGCTGAGTCGTCTGTTGAGGTATGCTGGTCCAGTGTTGTGGAGAGCTTTGTGCATGTGGAGGAGGAGCTTGAAGGTTACCCTCTTGTTGACGGGGAGCCAGTGCAGGTCTCTCAGGTGGGGTGTGATGTGGCTGTGGCGGGGGATGTCGAGGATCAGACGTGCCGAGACGTTCTGGATGCGTTGCAGACATCCAAGGAGCTTGGCCGACTTTCATACGTAGAGGGTGTTTCTGTAGTCCAGCCTGCTAGTGACGAGGGCCTGGGTGACTGTTTTTCTCGTTTTGGTGGGGATCCACTTGAAGGTCCTGCGGAGCATTTGGGGGGTGTTGAAGCAGGATGAGGAGACGGCGTTGACCTGCTTAGTCATGGAGAGGTTGGCGTAGAGGATGTCCCCTAGGTTGCGTGCATGGTCGGTGGGTGTTGGTGCTGTTCCCAGTGTTCTCGGCCACCAGGAGTCTTCCCAGGCTGAGGGGGTGGGGCAGAGGAAGAGGACCTACGTCTTGTCTGAGTTCAGCTTCAGACGGCTGTTTTTCATCCATTCGGCGACGTCCTTCATTCCTTCGTGGAGGTTGGTTTTGGCGGTGTGAGGGTCTTTGGTGAGGGAGATGATCAGCTGGGTGTTGTCGGCGTAGGAGATGATGTTGAGGTTGTGCTGTTGGACGACGTGGGCGAGGGGTGCCATGTAGATGTTAAACAGCGTCGGGCTGAGGGATGAGCCCTGGGGTACACCGCAGATGATCTCAGTGGCCTTGGAGTGGGAGGGGGGAGGCGGACGCTCTGAGTTCTGCCGGAGCGGAAGGATGTGGTCCAGTCAAGGGCCTTTTCTTGGATTCCGGCGTCGTGTAAGGGTGTTCGTAGTGTGTTGTGGCATGGTTCTTGAGCCTGTTTTTCATCCCTCTCCAATCTTTTCAACCCTTTGTTTCTTACACTTTTTTTCTGATCTTTTTTCTTTATTATCTATCCCTCTCTCTCCCTAAGTGTATAGTATGCATTTTATTTCTACTTTTATTGAGTTTTTTGTGCTAATTTTCAATTACTTGCTTTTATTTTTTACTTTCCTACTTCTTCTCCTGACTATATTTTTCACTTATACATTTTCTATTCCATCCCCCGCATCCCCAGAACAATGTCTAAGGCTAGTAAGAAGGTAAAGCCAAGGCTAGTGCAACCAGGAGCTGCCTTTCTTGCGGAAGACGGTGCCGGAAAAGGGTGCGGCCTAAGTCCCTGTTCTCCAAGGTGGGAGTGGCCACCCTTGTTATTTTTTGTACAGCGCCACCTCCCCTTAACCTTGGCAGCAGGCGGCAGGCCTGGCTCCGGCTACGGTACCCAGGAGCGTCACCGCGTGGCAAGGGTGCTCTGAGCAGTATTTTGCTGCTCTGAGGCCCGGCACACTCACAACTAGCTGACTCACTGGTGGTCCGACATCTTGGACCTGGAGCAGGACCTGCTGGACCTCAAAGGTGTTGAGGTATGGGGCTTGGTGAGCAGCTAATTATAGTACTATTGTGTGTTCTGTTCTGTGTTATTGCTAATATATATTTGTTCCCTAATAGAAAGAATGCTGCTGCTTACATGCAGGTAAGTTATGTTTGAAAATCTTAAATTATGTGATTGTTACTCTTCTAGACACTAGACAGGTGCTCGGCCCTACTAATCTTACTTGTTTGCAACTTTGTACTTGCTTGGGTTGATTATGTAAGAGAGTATAAAAAACTTAAGTTAGGTAATGCTAGAGAGACTCCTTTCCTTTGTCTTGTCACTAATGGTGGTAGGTAGGTAGTTTAGTTACTTAGTATTAGTTGGTAATTTTTTAGCGGTCCGCTTGACGCATCCTCTGTCACATGCTGCTGACTTCAGTCCTTAGTAGAACCTTTTGTAGTTTGTTAGTGAGTGAGTCATATAATAACTCATCAGCATATAAGCATCAACCAACCTACAATTTAGTATATGCAATATGCATGCGTCTATCTATGCATTTTTGAGGACTAAAATAAATGGTAATGCAGACTTAGTGAACAATTGTTTTTTTTAAATATTTTATTTGTTTCTCACCAATCAATTTTTGTCTCTTTTATATCTTACATGATCAGCATCCAGGGGCAAGAAGACAAATGTGTCTGAGGCGCGGGCTGAAGATGCCTCCCAGGGCCAGGATCGCTCCTCTACCAAAGGCTCTACTGCTGGCCCCAGTAGGTTCTCCTGTTGTTAATAGTAATAATTATATTTCCCTAACTTTTACTGCACCTTATTTTTTTTAACTATTATTTCCATTTCCTAATTCTATTTTTTACCAAATCTTCTTCGATCTATCTTTTTCTAAATTATTGTTATCCCTGCATTACCTACCTACTTAGTTATATTTCTTTCTAGTTTTTTTCATCAACCTAACTGCCTCTGACTGTGTACTACTATTAGTCTGTCTGTAGCTTGCCCTGTTGGCCACTCTTTATTTTTTTTAAAGTTTTAAAACTCAGATTCATCAACAGCTCTAGCCAGTGAGTCCAGTCCTTTGGGTTGTCCTCTTCTTAATCCTGAGAGGCTTTTCTGCAATTGCCACCAACAAAATGCCCAACCAGATATTTTTCTATTTTTGGTAGGATAGGACATACTACTGTCTACTCTGCTATAGTACCCGATTTGTACTAGTGATGTGTGTGGTGTATGACTGTATGTATTGTATTTTCAATCTTACTAGTGAAAATAAATAAATAGGTGGAACCATATATGGCATCTAAAAAATGTGTAATGTTTTTTCTAGGCGTATCGACCACCAGTGCTAGTGCCAGTGGCGGGGTGGGCATCGCCAGCCAGGAGGGAACAGATGTGGCAGCTGCTGCAGGGGTGGGGGAACCAGCAGGCCGTGGTAAGTTATACTAATATTCCTTATTTATTGACAATAGATACACACTCGCTGCAAGGGTGTACACTGTACTGTTGGGAGAGACTTATTGTGAACAACGGTTGAAGAAGACACCCTTTATTTGGCATTACCAATAGCATCAGTGGTGGGAGTTGAGTAATTAATCGCCTCTTCTATCTGACTTCAACTCATCTGGGAAAGGTTTATGAAGAAGACTAAGAATCAGACAACCTTGATGGATGGATTGAGCAAAAAGGGAAAGAAGGATGGAAGGAGGAAGGACGGGCAACATGTAATATATGACTGGCAGAGAAGGATACGTGGGATACATAGGTGTTGATAGGAATCGGATGCATGGGTGTTTGAAGGATGGGTAGAGGTGAAAGAAAAGATGCATGCCTGGGTGGGTGAAACTGTATGGGTGATAGGAAGAATCCTCCGAGGGAGTTCATGGGTCAAACTCAAAGGCAAGCCAGAAATGATGCATGGGTGGTGGTTTAAAAAAAAATACAAATGTATGCTGTTGGTAAAAGGTTTGTTGAGAGAATAAGGCGAATGATAGCCATGTTTACTTTGAATGTATGGATGCCTGGATGGTGTTCAATCATCATAGCATAGGTAGAGACTGTCACTGGATGAAGACAATGTAAGAGGAAAAGAAACCATACCAGAGTAGCAAAGCCAAGGAGAATAGAATAACATTAGAATTAAACCAATATACCTATATCTTAAGCTACATCCTCTTCTTAATTTCATATTTCATTCTATGTATTTACATCTTTCTCTTATTTTTCCTATATGTTTACTTTCTCTCCCTTTCTTTTACTCTTTTCCCTTTTTCTGTTATCGTTTTCTCATTTTACATTAATATATTGAATGTTTATATATTATTTGTAATATGTGTATTGCTCTGGTAATGGTGTTATCTTTTCTTTTTCTTTTTCTTTTTTATCCTTAAAAATTCAATAAAATTCTTGAACACAAAAAAAGGAATTAAAATAATATAATGCTAAAAGAGCAATGCAATGAGAAATGGGAAAATCGCTGGAAGAAAAAAAAGGACTGTTTTTTTCAAGGTTTTTGATTCAAGGTTGTATTTCAGAATACTCCCTTGACTCACAGTAGTTTGCAAGAACAGCATATATAGAGGTCGATTAGGATGGCGGACGGAAACGGGTACTGTCCGCCATGGTCGCGGAAAATATACTCCCGCCCGCACCGCGGAGAATCCACGGTTGCGATTAGGATATTCATGTCAAGAAACTCCGACCGCGGCGGACGGATCACATCAAACACCTTCCGCGGTGGACGGAACACATCAAACACCGTCCGCGGTGGACGGAACACATCTAACACCGTCCGCGGCGGACGGACATGACCGCGGGAAGAGCCACATCTACTGCCATACCTGTGAAGGCTCCGTGTCAGCGATTAGGATAACGCCGCCTGTACCCCGGTACGCACCGCCATCCACGTCCGCGGCGGAAAGAATGCAACGAGAAACAGTGCATCAATGCGGAAGCCCAACACGAACAACATCCCTACCGTCAAACCAATGTCAAAAAGTGTGACGGAAGTAAATTGCAAACACACGAAAAAGGACAACCTCCCACCTGAAACACCAACACCAATCACAAGCCACAATGACACCCCCCCAAGTACCCAATAATGCACACTAGTCAACACACCCACCTACCACCTGACTGCCAACAACCATTGAGACACGACTATAAAATGACACACACCCACTACCACAATCCTTAGCATCACAGCATAGCTGCTAGCAAGAGGCCCAATACGACCGACAGCATACGCCAATTGAAGGCACACAACCACCACCCTACCACACCCACCACACAAACACCCACCACACCATTCCTACACAACACACAACACACACCTGCACCCCCCAACTCACTCAACCCACACACTGAGCACCACACACCATGGCACCCAAAAAAACCCCTAAATTCACGGAGACCGAGTTGAAGGTAATGGTAGATGAAATGATCCGTGTTGAGCCCCACATATTCGGGGCCCAAGTCCAGCAGACCACTGTGGCGCAAACAAATCACATGTGGGACAGGATCGTCAGTCGGGTGAATGCGTCAGGGACCGTGCCAAGGACCAAGCACGAAATACAGAGGCGGTGGCATGACCTGAAAACCAGGGTGAAAGGGATCCGTGCCAAAAACCTTGTGAGAGCTAATCACACTGGCGGCAGCACACCCCCGGAGCCCATACCCTACACAGACTGGGAGGAAAAGGTGCTGGGCATACTGCACCCAGAGAGCCTGGACGGACTTGAGGAAGGAGAAGAGGCTGGTAAGCACAAATCAAGCACCACGATCAGAACGACATGGTCAGCCTCACACAACTGAGAAGACACATCTCCCAGGCCCCAACCCATGCACGTGGGCCACATACTCACCAAAATGTAAATGGCTACCAACAGGCCCCCATGTCCACAGGGAGGGCGGTGGTGGTGTGTGGGGTGTGTGAGAGGTCACCACTACAACTCCCAACAGGCCCCCATGTCCACAGGGAGGGTGGTGGTGGGTGGGGTGTGTGAGAGGTCACCACTACAACTCCCAACAGGCCCCCATGTCCACAGGGTCTGTGTGAGAGGTGGGTGGGGTGTGTGAGAGAGGTGTGTGGGGTGTGTGAGAGACCAGCACTACAACTCCCAACAGGCCCCCATGTCCACAGGGAGGGTGGCGGTGAGTGGGGTGTGTATGTGAGAGGTGTGTGGGGTGTGTGAGAGACCAACACTACAACTCCCAATAGGCCCCCATGTCCACAGGGTGTGTGTGAGAGGTGGGTGGGGTGTGTGAGAGACCAGCACTACAACTCCCAACAGGCCCCCATGTCAACAGGGAGGGTGGCGGTGGGTGGGGTGTGTGTGTGAGAGGTGGGTGGGTTGTGTGAGAGACCAGCACTACAACCCCCAACAGGCCCCCATGTCCACACGGTGTATGTGAGAGGTGGGTGGGGTGTGTGAGAGACCAGCACTACAACTCCCAACAGGCCCCCATGTCCACAGGGTGTGTGTGAGAGGTGGGTGGGGTGTGTGAGAGACCAGC
Organism: Lissotriton helveticus; assembly: GCF_964261635.1. Lineage (NCBI taxonomy): Eukaryota > Metazoa > Chordata > Amphibia > Caudata > Salamandridae > Lissotriton > Lissotriton helveticus. The sequence continues at coordinate 1,308,621,432 of NC_136059.1, read as the reverse complement.
ACTACAACTCCCAACAGGCCCCCATGTCAACAGGGAGGGTGGCGGTGGGTGGGGTGTGTGTGTGAGAGGTGGGTGGGGTGTGTGAGAGACCAGCACTACAACTCCCAACAGGCCCCCATGTCCACACGGTGTGTGTGAGAGGTGGGTGGGGTGTGTGAGAGACCAGCACTACAACTCCCAACAGGCCCCCATGTCCACAGGGTGTGTGTGAGAGGTGGGTGGGGTGTGTGAGAGACCAGCACTACAACTCCTAACAGGCCCCCATGTCAACAGGGAGGGTGGCGGTGGGTGGGGTGTGTGTGTGAGAGGTGGGTGGGGTGTGTGAGAGACCAGCACTACAACTCCAAACAGGCCCCCATGTCCACACGGTGTGTGTGAGAGGTGGGTGGGGTGTGTGAGAGACCAGCACTACAACACCCAACAGGCCCCCATGTCCACAGGGTGTGTGTGAGAGGTGGGTGGGGTGTGTGAGAGACCAGCACTACAACTCCCAACAGGCCCCCATCTCAACAGGGAGGGTGGGTGGGGTGTGTGTGTGAGAGGTGGGTGGGGTGTGTGAGAGACCAGCACTACAACTCCCAACAGGCCCCCATGTCCATACGGTGTGTGTGAGAGGTGGGTGGGGTGTGTGAGAGACCAGCACTACAACTCCCAACAGGCCCCCATGCCCAGGGTGTGTGAGAGGTGGGTGGGGTGTGTGAGAGACCAGCACTACAACTCCCAACAGGCCCCCATGTCAACAGGGAGGGTGGCGGTGGGTGGGGTGTGTGTGTGAGAGGTGTGTGGGGTGTGTGAGAGACCAGCACTACAACTCCCAACAGGCCCCCATGTCAACAGGGAGGGTGGTGGTGGGTGGGGTGTGTGCGACAGGACACTGAAATGTAATCAAATTGATATGAACATGTAATGTCCACAGTACTGATCAGCACAATCTTGTCCCTCAGGTGATCGTAATCTGACTGGTGGAACCAGCAACCGGCCGCAAGACTCCCCTCACACCCATACCGGACTCCCTGGGGAAGATTCCACAGCCATCTCCGGTGCGGAGGATGGTGCGGGCCCAAGCAGACTGCCAGGGCCATCTGGCTCACAGGAAATCCCGGCCCGACAACCGTCGCCAGTGTAACTCCTGCAACACCGGCCACAGTGAGCTGCAGACTCACCACCACCACCACCACCACCACCAGTACCACCACTCCTGCCTGTGCCACCCTGCCAAACCCACTGCACGACGCAGGGCCATCGGCCTCCCACCCAAGCAGGGAGAGTGGGCCAGACAGGAGAGAGGCGAGGCCACAACAGCCAATCAGGAGATCCACACTCCGTCGTGCTGAGGAAGCCCACCCACCCCATCATGTGGCAGAGTCACTTGAAGCCCTAGCCAGGTGCCAGGCTTCCTACGACCGTAGCCAGGAACAGGCAGATCGTGCCCACCCGGACTCGGTGGACAACACTAACATGTTGCGGGACATTGCGGGCAGCCTTTGCGAGATAGTGGACATCATGGGCCAGCAGACAACAATGTGGAGGGAATGGATAGCCCGCAACAACCCCCCCCCTCAACCAAGTGTCCAGACGCCACGGCCAGCAACACCACCGCCACCACCACCGCCACCTGTGCCCCTGGCGACGGATGTGGCCCCTCAGCAACCTGCCACCCCAGCTGACTCCGTCCCACCTCAAAGACAGAGGGGCCGTCCGAGGCTGGAAGTGGGTGAGAGCAGTGGGGGGGCTCCATCCACACGCGCCAAGAGGGCCCGACAATGACTCTGACACTGCCTGAGCCAGCCATTCACCCTGGCAACTATCCTGTCCCACATAGCCAATCATTGGCACAGGTCTGCTGGACTAGCCTGACATCACCCAATGTGGTGTCAGCACGGACATTTCATCTGCCATTACCTTCAACTCACACTCCCCCACCCCACACTTACTTGTAAATATTCACCAGCACCAATGCACAACCTGTAAATAAATGCCACTTACACACTCAATGATGTGTTGTCTCCATGTTTAATCACATGATTGCCTCAGAAACAGACGTAACCAGGTGCAGGAATCCGAGTCGTACATAATCATGTCGCTGCGGGAGTGACCTAGGGAAATTCAGAGACAGCAAACACACGTCAGAAAACATATTCACACCCATCAGAACACACAGCACAGCAACATTCCACAAACCACACTCAACACAAAATTATTGGATGAGAGGACACACATCATGGAGACTTGCATGTCCAAATAAATGAACACACACCTATGCAACCATCACATAGCAGAACACCCAGCTGATGCACACCACATCCACACAACACCAGCAAACATACATAAGGCATTGTCAACCGGCACAAGAGGTAGTTACTCACATTCAAGGGAAGTAGCGATCAATGAGCTGACGCCTCTGGTCCACACCTTCCTCCTCACCACTATCCTCATCAGTCGACATGGGTGGAATGGGAGGCCGAGGAACTTGTTGGTCTTCAGGGTCCAAGATCAGTTCAATGTCATTGCGCACGGCCAGGTTGTGGAGCATGCAGCAGGCAATCACGATCCTGCATACTTTGCCTGGTGAGTAAGGCAGGGCCCCTCCGGTCTTACCCAGGCACCGAAACCTAGACTTTAGCAGTCCAAAAGTCCGTTCAACCACTCTACGTGTCCTTCCATGTGCATCATTGTAGCGCATTTCACCCGCTGTAATAGGATTACGTATGGGACTCAGGAGCCAGGGCCGGTTTGGGTACGCCGAGTCGCCTATGTAGGGGGATGACAGACAGAAATATCACAACCAGATTTGGTGGGTACCCCATGCCACACAGAAAGCACAAAAGTCCCCACAGCATACTCACCAACAAGCCACGCTTGACCGGGACGTAGATTTGCCATCAGTTGAGGGACAATGCTGCTCCGCATGATGTGGGCGTCATGTGCGGAGCCTGGAAATCTTGCACACACGGGAGAGGATGTTGTCGGCCAGGCACACCACCTGCATGTTCAGCGAATGGAAGTGCTTCCGATTCCTATAAGCCTGCTCACGTGCCCGTGGTGGAATGAGAGCAATATGTGTGCCATCAATGGACCCCACTACGTGTGGTATCTGGCCCAGTGCATATAAGTCTGCTTTGACTGCTGGCAACTCTTCCGTCCGTGGGAAAGGGATGTAGTCATCCTTGTACAGCATCATAGCTTTTAGAACATCCCGAAGTACCATGCTGAACATGGACTATGACATCCCCCCGGCATATCCAACTGTGTACTGAAAGGTGCCAGTAGCAAAAAAGTGTAGGGCCGCCATCACCTTTGCTGTGGGTGTAATGGAACCAGGATAAGTCCTTCGTGGCTGCAGATGAGGAGACAATTGGGCAACAAGCTCCATCAATCGACGTCGATCTAGCCGGAATTTCCTGATCACCTCCTCGTCAACCATATCCTCCAGCACAGTGTATGGCCGATGCACATTTGGAGCCCTCCTGTGTGGGAGAGAGATGTAACTTGAGTCAACTTACAAACGACGCATAGGTGTGCAACTCCATCACATGTAAGCCAACATTAGCAAGAAGAAAATGTATTTGTCAATGGTCATATGTGTGACATCTCTGATAGTAACTACAATACGGAGTGCCCCATTTACAATGTGCAGCCACTTGCAACAGGAAGTGTGTCAACACGTACAACGCAACTTGGTCACATGTCAACATTACTGACAAGACGTGTGTCATGACCCTAATGTGTAGAAGCCACATCACAGACACACATGCAAGTGCATGCACACAAACGATAATGATACACACACACCATGTCATCATGCACCAATGCCAACACCAATAATGGTGAGCATACGGACATTACATGCATGGTGACACAACAGGCAACACACATACACTGAATGCATGTGTACCCCCACCATTGTAGTGACCTCACATGAACCACACACTGACAACAGATTCTGAATGTGGCGATACAGCCGTGATGTACTGTGTAGATGTGAAGAAGTAAAAACGTCTGTAGGGTCACACCCGACGTCAACACGTCGACATGCACATCTGTTGCACATTGTGTGTACACCAATGGGCATAGTATGGACACACATGGAATAGTGCATGACATATGAAGTTTCCCTATCACGCTCACAACCCTCATGACGCAACTGCAGACAATACACCACGGTGCAGCGTCTGAAAATATACTATAATTGGGGCCGCCATGGCGGTGCACTGCTTCCGCTATTCTCGAATAGGCATACGCGGCCCGCGTTCCCTCTCCCCATTGGCTGCATGTGCACGGACCGTCACGGTCACACATCGGCAACCGCACGTGCAAGCTTCCGGGACGGATGCTTCTTTTGCAACATTGTTCTATCACTGGCGCCACCATGGCGGTGCACGTATTCGGCGGGGAAGGTGCAGGCCTACACACCCTTTCGATGTAGTCAAGGGACATGGCAGTTCATGATCCCCCTTACAGTCATATTGCATCATCCACTGTACAACGGCCGTGCCAGGGCCGGCCTAAGACCGCCGTGCCGGCCATGTCAGCCACCGCCGTGCCAGGGCCGGCCTAGGACTGCCATGCCGGCCATGTCAGCCACCGACGGGTGTTCACTCGCCTGGCACGGCGGTGGCTGACATGGCCGGCACGGCGGTCCTAGGCCGGGCCTGGCACGGCGGTGGCTGACATGGCCGGCACGGCGGTCATAGGCCGGGCCTGACACGGCGGTGGCTGACATGGCCGACACGGCGGTCATAGGCCGGGCCTGGCACGGCGGTGGCTGACATGGCCGGCACGGCGGTCATAGGCCGGCCCTGGCACGGCGGTGGCTGACATGGCCGGCACGGCGGTCATAGGCCGGGCCTGGCACAGCGGTGGCTGACATGGCCGGCACGGCGGTCATAGGCCGGGCCTGGCACGGCGGTGGCTGACATGGCCGGCACGGCGGTCATAGGCCGGGCCTGGTACGGCGGTGGCTGACATGGCCGGCACGGCGGTCTTAGGCCGGGCCTGGCATGGCGGTGGCTGACATGGCCGGCACGGCGGTCCTAGGCCGGGCCTGGCAGGGCGGTTGTGGACATGGCCGGCACGGCGGTCTTAGGCCGGCCCTGGCACGGCCGGTGTATGGTGGATGATGCAATGTGACTGTAAGGGGGGTCATGAACTGCCATGTCCATTGACTACATCGAAAGGGTGTGTAGGCCTGCACCTCCCCCGCCGAATACGTGCACCGCCATGGTGGCGCCAGTGATAGAACAATGTTGCAAAAGAAGCATCCGTCCCGGAAGCTTGCACGTGTGGTTGCCGATGTGTGACCGTGACGGTCCGTGCACATGCAGCCAATGGGAAGAGGGAACGCTGGCCGCGTATGGCCAATCGAAAGTAGCGGAAGCAGTGCACCGCAACACCAGGGCCAGTCATTGGCCCTTTTACGAACACGCATCCAGGGCTGACCAATTGCTTGCGACGTATGCCACTGACATGTGCTCAAGGCCCTATATATGTGTGATGTCAAAAAGCACACATCCTACCCTGGGAACCAGTGCTGCCTGTTCACCTCGACCTGCTGCTGCTGAGCTGACCACCGACTGCTGCCTGTGACCATCACCTCGACCTGCTGCTGCTGAGCTGACCACCGACTGCTGCCTGTGACCATCACCTCGACCTGCTGCTGCTGAGCTGACCACCGACTGCTGCCTGTGACCATCACCTCGACCTGCTGCTGCTGAGCTGACCTACGGCTGCTGCTGTTGTGCCACAGTCCAGGACCTTGCCATGGAGGGAGTGCGAGAGAGACGGTCGCGTCCCTTCACCGCAGCGGAGCTGGATGTCCTTGTGGACGGTGTGCTCAGCCACTACCAACGGCTCTACGGTGCACCCGGACAGGTGGTAAGTACAGTGGTGTACATGTTGTTGGTCATGAGGTGTTCAGTGGCTCCTGTCTTCTGCAGGCCTGCCAGTGTGCTGTGGGACCTTTACATGTGTAGTCCTGAGCATGGCTGCATGTTGAATCGTGTTCCTGCGATGTTTGTACATGTCATACTGTCCACTTACGTTACCCTCTTGTCTCCCATCATGGCAGGTGAAGCTGCACGTTCGCAAGGCCGTGTGGAGGACGATAATACGTGATGTACGGGCAGTGGAGGGGTACAATAGACGACACACACACTGCCACAAGCGCTGGGACGACATCTCCAGGCTTAGCAAGAATGTGGCGGAGATGACACTGGGGATGATTCCAAGATCTACACGTCTGGCCCGCCGCACCATGACCCCTCTTATGCACCGTATCATTGCTGTGACGCATCCTGACCTGTCCGCCCAGCTGAGTGGGGAACCACTGCAAAGTAGTGGTAAGCAGATTGTATGTGTATGTTACTTGGGCCTGCAATGCATGTATTGCTGCTCGGACACAGTAGTGGCTTCCGTGGTGCGTATGTTCAGCTGAAATACCATGCTGGTGCCATTATCGGAGTAGGCGTTGGCATCCATGTCCGCCAGGTGGACAGCCCACTTGCTTGGTAGTTGAGGGTTCAAGGACATGCCGTTGAGGTCTGTGGTCACATGGCATGACATGTGTGCAGTTGGCAGGGGTGAGACGTGTGCAGGATGTGTGCCACATGTAGAATGTATGTAATTGAATCCTAGATCTGTTGTCCTTCAGTACGTGTGTGTGGCACTTACTCACAACGCGTTTCTCTCTATTTCAGCTTTGGCAGAGGGCACTGACCCGCAGACGACGGAGATGAATGGTGGCAATGCTTCCGAATCAGAGGTCGCACACACGCAGACGGACACTGAAGAGGGCAGCCCCGGAGAGGAGGACAGGACCGTCCCTGAGGACTCGCATATGGAAACACCATCGCCCTCATCCTCAGAAAGTGTTGGTGAGTCCGCACTGTTGCCACAGACAGGGAGTGGGCAATCGACACCTTCAGTCGGGACACAGCACACAGGGCCCACACTGCCACCCACTGCAACATGTACTGCTCGTGCTCGCCAGAGGAGGGGTAGCAGAGTTGCCTTCGGTGCAGGAACCGCCGCCCCTGCCCCAGTGACACAATGTGCACTTTGTGCAGAGGCTGTTGATCTGCTGCGACAGCTGTGTGTAGGGCAGACCAACATGATCAATGCTTTTCAAGACCACGATAGGAAGTTGGGGCAGGTGGAGGCATTCATGGAGGGGATGCATGGCGATGTTGCTGGTCTCCACAGAACAGTTCAGTCATTGGCAAACACTGTGTCCTCAGCCATTGTACAGTCGCATAGACAGGGTGCTACTTCTGTGCCACCATCCACACCACTTGATGTTACAGGGGAGAGTGAGTCTTCAGACCAGGCCTCTTATTCTGGTCATTACACTAGGAGCAGCCACAGGCAGCAAGGCAGGGCACGGAGGGCACATACACCATCCCCTAAGCCTGTGATCTTTTTATCCGAAGACGACGTGTCCAACACTGAAGTTGACAGACAGGATCATGGAGGGGTGTGTATGGAAATGGATTCACATGCTACACAGCCATCCCCCACCAACGTGACTCCCAGGCTAAGGCCACCTCCCAAGAGCAGGGACACTCCCAGGGACAAGGACAGTAACAAGGAAAGGCCACCTCCCAAGAGCAGGGACACTCCCAGGGACAAGGACAGTAACAAGGAAAGGCCACCTCCCAAGAGCAGGGACACTCCCAGGGACAAGGACAGTAACAAGGAAAGGCCACCTCCCAAGAGCAGGGACACTCCCAGAGACAAGGACAGTAACAAGGAAAGGCCACCTCCCAAGAGCAGGGACACTCCCAGGGACAAGGTCAGTACCAAGGTGAGGGCACCTCCCAAGAGCAGGGTAGCTTCAAAGGAGAGGAACACTACAATGGACATGTCTGCACCCAGGGTCAGGGCACAGGAAAGGGATCTGGGCCATTCCAGGGACAGGACACCTCCGACGTCCAAGGCACATCCCATGGCCAAGGGTTCTCCCATGGACACGAGCACCATCAAGGACAGGCATATTTCACCCCTGGCTGCACTGAGGATGATGTTTAAGGAACGTACAACACATGTATCAGCGGTCGAGTCACCCCATACCTCTACTCCCATCCACAGCCCGCTAAAGCAGAGGAAGGAGTACACTGTTGTTGCATCCCCCATTACACATGATGCAGAGGGCAGAAGGCAGGCCCACAGCAAACGGCAGGCAGGGTCCAGCACGTCCCCAGAGAGCAGACCACCACAAGCACATGATACACCTTTGATGTCTGGTGATGCCACTCCACTTACCAGTCCAGGCATGTCCGGGGTACCCCAACGTTTGACAAAGAAACGGAGACACACACCAGTGAGACCTGAACACCCCAATGTCGCTCCAGTACAGCTGTCCCCAGCTCCCAGAGCCACCCTGCCTCCTGGCCCATACAGCCCTGTGGCTCACCATTTCAGTGGTCCTAGTGGCTCAGCTGCTGTTCACTCACATGTGTCAGGTGCAGGCATGGTATTTGTTGGTCAGTGTACAGGGACATGTCCGGCAAGTGTGTCTGGTTCTAGGGCTCATGTGTCAGTCAGTAGATCGGTGGCTGTGTCTCACACTCCTGTTTCTGGTGATGGCGGTGTGTCTGGGTCTATGGCACTTGTATCAGTCACCACAGCTGTGGCTGTGTCTCACACTCCTGTTGCTGGCGGTGTGTCTGGGTCTATGGCACATGTGTCAGTCAGTAGATCGGTGGCTGTGTCTCACACTCCTGTTGCTGGCGGTGTGTCTGGGTCTATGGCACATGTGTCAGTCAGTAGATCGGTGGCTGTGTCTCACACTCCTGGTGCTGGTGCTGGCGGTGTGTCTGGGTCTATGGCACATGTGTCAGTCAGTAGATCGGTGGCTGTGTCTCACACTCGTGGTGCTGGTGCTGGCGGTGTGTCTGGGTCTATGGCACATGTGTCAGTCAGTAGATCGGTGGCTGTGTCTCACACTCCTGTTGCTGGTGCTGGCAGTGTGTCTGGGTCTATGGCACATGTATCAGTCACCACAGCTGTGGCTGTGTCTCACACTCCTGTTGCTGGTGCTCGCGGTGTGTCTGGGTCTATGGCACATGTGTCAGTCAGTAGATCGGTGGATGTGTCTCACACTCCTGTTGCTGGTGCTGGCGGTGTGTCTGGGTCTATGGCACATGTGTCAGTGAGTAGATCGGTGGCTGTGTCTCACACTCCTGTTGCTGGCGGTGTGTCCGAGGCGAGTTGTTCAAGCAGTCCACCAGATTCTGTGGTGTGAGGTCTAGTTGCCATCAGTCACATGTCATGTGAGTTTGTGTGTAGATTGAGGATTGTAACCTCCTATGTTTTGTTAATCTCCTTGTGACGGGTCGCTTGACACACGTTCTTGGCTAGCCAATGATGTACCTGCTCTGTTGTCCACAATTCCCTGTTGCTGTTCTGATACTGCATTCTGCCCTCTCACGTGCTGCCTCTGATGGACCTGTCCAGTGCAATGGACTGTTGATGCACTTAGCCCCTCTCACGTGCTGCCTCTGATGGACATGTTCTGTGCAATGGACTGCTGATGCACTTAGCCCCTCTCACATGCTGCCAATGATGTACCTGCTCTGTTGTCCACAATGCCCTGTTGATGCTCTGATACTGCATTCTGCACTCTGATGTGCTGCCTCTGATGTACCTGCTCTGTTGTCCACAATGCCCTGTTGATGCTCTGATACTGCATTCTGCCCTCTGATGTGCTGCCAATTATGTACCTGCTCTGTTGTCCACAATGCCCTGTTGATGCTCTGATACTGCATTCTGCACTCTGATGTGCTGCCTCTGATGTACCTGCTCTGTTGTCCACAATGCCCTGTTGATGCTCTGATACTGCATTCTGCCCTCTGATGTGCTGCCTCTGATGTACCTGCTCTGTTGTCCACAATGCCCTGTTGATGCTCTGATACTGCATTCTGCCCTCTGATGTGCTGCCTCTGATGTACCTGCTCTGTTGTCCACAATGCCCTGTTGATGCTCTGATACTGCATTCTACCCTCTGATGTGCTGCCTCTGATGTACCTGCTCTGTTGTCCACAATGCCCTGTTGATGCTCTGATACTGCATTCTGCACTCTGATGTGCTGCCTCTGATGTACCTGCTCTGTAGTCCACAATGCCCTGTTGATGCCTGGCCCCTGATACTGCATTCTGCCCTCTCACATGCTGCCAATGATGTACCTGCTCTGTTGTCCACAATGCCCTGTTGATGCTCTGATACTGCATTCTGCACTCTGATGTGCTGCCTCTGATGTTCATGCTCTGATGCCCACTTTGCCCATGCTCACGCATACACTGTGATTATACCCCTATTATGTGTAATAAAGGTAGTCAATCATGTGTCGTGGTTTGTCGTAGTCATTCCTGCTTGCGTACTACAATTGTGTATTTGTATTTTCTTCGATTCAGTGGTTTCGGTAACATGACACTCCCCCTCCCAACGTCACGACCCTTGCAGGTATTCCCCTCCAGACAGCCAATGGTTTGTGCCTTACCTGCGTCGTCGCCGATAGTGGGCCAAGACTAGGACGTGGTGGATCGCGAAGAGCATCGGGAAAGCGTGTAGCGCTGGGTCCATGGTGGCGAGCAGCTTGCGGTGGGTATCTCTGCTATGTACGTTATCTTCGCTGTGGGGAATCCGCCGTGTTCAGACAGGTTGTTTTTCCGCAGCGGTTTTATGTGTATTTTCCGCCATCTTGATTTGGGGGGCGGGCGTAGGCGTCAGTACGTATGGCGGAGTCTCTGGATTGGTTACGTCCGCCGCGTGGTCGGGTGTAGTTGGGCGGCGGTGCGTGCTCTACCGTCGCGGATGGAATTTTGACACTCTTTCCCATCCTGATATGGCGGACGGAGTGTCCGCGGCAGGCGGACATGGAAAAGGCAGTTTCCGCTTACTCCAGGGCTGCGGTCGCTCTTCCGTCCGCCATCCTAATGAGCCCCATAGTGTGTATGTATGTACCCATATCCACCCATTATCAAGCACCTTCTTCCGACTCTAAGGCCCACTCCCTACCTATATCATTTTCGACTGTGTCAGTCTGCCATGGGTAGCCTATCGGCTGCATGGTTACTCAATCAATCAATAGTACCTTACATCGCCCCATATATAATTAATGATCATTTGGATCAGATATCATCTGCCTTGTTGTAGTAGTCAGGGTGAAAGTGAAATTGAGCATTTGCCATTGAAGTAACAGAGTATGGCCATAATAAAAAAATAAGATATTTGTGTAGTTGTAGACTGCAGCTGCCCCAACTGCAGACAGAGATGTAACACAAGTATGTCTGTCAAGGGCGCAAGCTGACTGAGCTGGCATGCCTACAACAAGGTTAATGTAGCTAAACAAGAGAAAGAGAAGAAGAATACTTGTCTACTCCATAGTGCCTAGTATTCATAATGCCTGAAACTCCCACAAATGTTAGAGGCAGACGAAGTGGGAGGACACCATAATTGTTATGTACTGTGCTTGCTAGAGCTACTGTGCCACTATGTGTAGAATTCATTTTGTGTTACTGTTCTGCTAAGAGTATTGGTTAATATTGTATTTTCTTTTCTTTCTTGATATAGATACTCCTTCCCAACCAAAAGCCGAACCAAACAGGAAGGAGTTATCTGGCGCTGGAAGCTGGAGGCCATCTGCACAGAATATTGGCGGCTGTTGGCTCTGATGGAAGAGGAGGAGAAGCCGGCAGCAGCTGCAGCCTCTTCCAATACCCCGGGCTCCAGCCAGGCCCTCTCAGTGTTACGGCACCGTAGTCTGGCAGTCACCCGCCGAACTTCATTAAACCCTACTGCCCCCCCCTGTGGATGCAACTGTAAGGCATTCAAGCGCCACATGCTCCTCCGGATGGCACACCTAGAGGAGCAGATAAATGTCCTGGAGAGTACCCGTTGAGCCCGTCTCTAGAACTCAGTCGCCTTGACCCGTTAAAAACATTTCGGGGGTGGGTGGGAATTAGGCATTGGAGAAAGGTTGGGGTTTATATTTATGTTCCTGGATAGTGGACCCTTTATCTTTGGACATTGGTTGTAGTTAGGGAGAGGGGTGGGTCAGGTGTTGTGGGTTTTTTCCATTAGTTTATTTTGTTGGGGGAATACATTATTTATACTTAAAGTTTACATAAAATTTAAATAGTTTGTGGTGGGTTACGCTTTTACTTCACGCAGTTTCCTTTTCTGCTGCAGGGGCACAGCCAGTTTTTGACACATCGATGCGGTACCCTCATTTGTGACTTGTCATACTTGCACTGTCAGTCTCTCCTCCTAGTCTATGCAGTCTGCAACTGGACTTGAAACGGAAGGGTGTGGGTGTGTGAATTAATTAATTAATTTCCATATTATTAATTATGCCTCTCCAAACTTCCTCTCTTACTTGTAATTGATGTTTATTTATACTTAGGCAAAGCGATGGCTGCATGGTGATGATGGTTTGGTTTCCCAAGATTCCATGGTGGCGGTGATGGTAGTAGTAGTAGACACTGACAGTAGCATTTGCAAAAAAAGAAAATGAGACAGTCAGTCAACTGAGGGAGACTCGGGAACGAGTAGTAAAAGTACAGTACACAAAAAGACGGCCAAACAAGAAACCATGATGATGATAAGCAATGCTAAAGTAAAATAAAACATAATGGTGGTGGGGATAGGCTAGTACAAGTACCGAAGTTGACTCGACCTATGAATGGACAAGCGTAACCTTTAGTGCTGGAAGGATGATTAATCAATGCTGGCAATTAATTATGATGGATTATGTTCCTCTGGAAAAAAAATTGTTTTGCGAATGCTGAGCATGGGTGGGCAAGCAGAAGAAGATCCTTGCCCTGCCTTGGGTTAGTGTTGCTTTCTCCACATCCGTACCACCAAGTGTGTGATCAATTATTGGTGTAAATTTAATTTAGTCACGCCTCAATATAAATAACACAGCCCGGCGGCAGAGGTTAGGGTTTTATGAATGGTTGGGAAGGGGTATTTGAGGGAAAGGTTTGACAAAGACAATCACTTTACATGGGCAACACACAATCTTGGCAGACGACCATCCTAAATCTGTTAAGAGAGGAAAAGGAAATGCATGCATGATGATGACTTGATGAGTAGTACTAGACTAGTAGTACAGGGCAGCAGTATATTATTAATTATTATTATTAAGCAATTGCCTTGCCTGTCTGCCCCCAGAGAGACCCAAGTTACATATATTTTATGTTCTGCTGTTGTACTGGGCTTCCTTTTAAAGCTAGCAAAGAAGATAAAAAATACCTGCAGGAGTCAAATATAAGCAAACATAATAAACAACAGCACACACAGTCATAATGATTGAAGAGAAAAAATGAATCAAATGATAATACTATAACTATGTTTTGGTCAAATTGGGAGGTGCATCTCGGCATTCCTCTTGGTCCTTCCTTCCATGGACGCTCCATCTGTCAATCTTGGGTGCCTGCTTGGCGGATGCGGATTGGTAAGGTAAGTGTGAGTTGTTTTTCCCAGTATAGCACAGGATAAAGGCCAGCCTGTAAGTGCAGATGGAAAAACAAAAGGGATATTGAAAAATCAAGGAGAAAAGTAAAGTTAAACTGCATAAATTAAGGAGAAGTGCAACAAGAAAACGTTCAGAGGCGGCATGGCTAAATCATGTCTACTCTGTTTCCAGCATTAACCTACAACAGCAGGAGCAGGCCCGTGCCCCAACCTCCACTTAGCTTAGAATTATTTTGAGCCAGACAGCACTGAGCACACACACCCAGCAATATAGCATTTTCCAAATTAAGTAACTATGTCAATGCACAGCTGTCAGTCATACAACTACACTCGCATCCACCACTACACAGACATGTAGGTCTGGTGTTGTTGTTGTTTACCTTTAAGGCCACTTCATGAAACTCCCGAGTTATTCCTTCAATCATCTCCGATCCTACTGACTGACTGCGAGTATGGTATGGTCATCATGGTGTTCAACTCTGAAGTGTACCGAGAGAGTCCAGAATCAAAAATGCAATAGATCGGCCTGCAGTAGTACAGTTTTGTTATTGAACAACAAGAAGGCAAACATTGACTTACTCGGCTTTTTTTTATGTTTGTAGATTAAATACTAGTAGACATCATGCACAACAACAACACAAACACCAATCACTCAGAGTCAGAGTCCAATGCATACCATCATTTACCTGTTCTTACGGGGCAGTCTATCTAAGCTCGGAAAGGAGGATAGCTATAGCCAGGTTCTTTGGAGGGACTCGACGAGGCAGGCACACATTTCACATTTGTTGTACTATTCTCTATCCAAAGTTGAGGGAAATGGATTTAGGGCGAGTCAGGACTGGAGCAGGATTAACAGGAGTGGACTTACTTCTTCACTGAATGCAGACATTTGCAACTCCAATCCGGCAAAAAAAGAGTAAGACCGTGGTGATGGATTTGTTGTGATTCGAACTAGGAAGACAGTGATACACACAAATAATAAAAGTAAATAATATTCCTTAGCTGTATCTTTTTCGGGGGCTTTTTTGGGGCATCAAAGCAAGAAAAAAAGTAACAAGTCGAAATCCTAATTGTTGTCAGGGAAGTAGAGCTCATCCTCAAACTCTGGTGGTTCACCCAGAAGTAGGTCATCTAACATACTACTTTGGTGACCTAAGTCGCCCTCATCATCTTCCTGCTGTGCCACTTCAGGTATGGGGTAATCCGGTGGTATAAAGTGCTGATTCAATTTGATCATGGTTAACCTCTCCACATTTTGGGGCAAGAGACTGGTCCTTCTCACTGTCAGAACGGCACCAGCAGCACTAAAAACACGCTCAGAAGAGACACTTGCGACAAGTGCAAGCCAGATAATTTATCGCCAGCCTGCTGAGCACTGGCCATTGGTGCCTTTTCCCATACCAATACAGCAATGGGTTTTGGTCAATGTAGACCTGTGTTGGGTCATCCAGATAGGCCTGGACCATCCACTCAATGATCAGGGGTGCTCCGCTTTGCTCAGCCTCTTTTGGGTTTGCCTCAGGACTGGACCTAACAAGCCCTTGCTGTAGAAACCATTACTGTGCTGATGTTGGTGGGGCTGATGCTCCTGTTCTTGTAGTTTGTTGATGTTATTCTTGGTGGTGTTGGTGGTTTTGGCTGCTGTGAGCAAACGCAATGCCCTCAGGCTCTGAAGTTAAACTTGACGCCAGCTGGCCCGCAGTACTTGTTGTAGCCTGGAGTAGCAGGCCTCTATTTCCCGGCCATTCTTTTTCTAAGCGACTGGCTTCCACAGCTATCCAAGTTTTGTGGTTGGATACATCCTCTTCTGAAAAAGGAATCAATGTGTTCAGAACTGGTTTTTATTGTGGATCCAGAATTGTGGCACAAAGGTAATGGTTGCATGACACAATGCCTCTTTGCACCCTTGTATTTTCAGATAAGCGAAGGGTTAAGCTCTCCACCAACTCATATGCTTGTTTTTTTCCTCCACACCTGCATACATTTCAGCCACCCCCTTCAGCTGTTCCTGTGATAAGTTGAGTTCCAACGTATTGGCACCTCGTGAATGAGTGCTTTAACTACCAATCAATACTCATGTTGAATGATCATCTGCTGCTTCTGGACTTTAAAAGAATGGCTGAAATGTGAGTATATTCTTCTGCAGGTGATCAGTAAGTTGCAGACTTGGTTTTCTTTTTTCAGAAAGTCTTGAAGAATTATGTAAATGCAGTGCCCCAACACAGAATCCTGAAATAGCCACCATTGGCCATGGCCTTAACCATATTACTGTCATTGTCCATGGCAACAAAACCAATGTTAAGCCCTCTTGGTCGAAGCCATTAAAAGACCTTGCTGTCAAGGTCTACCAAAATGTTTGCAGCAGTATGAGATTTTTCCATGGCAAACATGGCTACAGTTGCAAGTTTCCAAGTGGCATCAAAAACCTCATCAGTGTCAACAACACCTGTGGCAGATATCTTTTCTCTAACCCCCACAAAAGAGATCCAGTGTGCAGTGATGCACATGTAATCAGTGGCTTGGCAACTGATCCACATGTCTGTTGTCAGGTGGATAGTGTGAACAGCACTCTGCTGTAAAGCTTGTCCCTGCAATTCCAGCATGTCATGATGTAGTACTGGAACAGCAACTCTAGAGAAATAGGACCGGCTGGGAACCTCCCATTTTGGGCAGATGGCTGTCACAAATTCAAGAAAACCCACCCCTTCCACAAAAGAAAAAGGGAGGAGGTCCAGCGCTAACATTTTAGCCAGCTTCGCATTGTACAAACATGCCGTTGGGTGGTTGCGTTTGTACTGCCCCTTCGACTTAAACATGCTGAGAATGGTAGCCTGGATTTTTTCTTTTCTGGTGCCACTGATGCAGGGGAAATCTTGACGCCAGATGTTGTTAGGCTCAATGCACGGTTTTTCGTTGCAGTACTCTCTTGCCTGGGACCCCTTGGTGTCTCAGCCTGAATCCTAGCCTTTTGCCACTGCGATGTTGCTGAGTAGGATATGGACAGTACCACTGCACTGTTGGGGACATGGCTACTTTGTGTACCAGAGAAAATGTCTCCCTCTTGTTCACCCAAGAGAACCTAGTGATGAATATCTCAGACAAAACTCTCATACCACTGGAATTATCTGTATTGAATAAAGGCATGTTGTTTGTTCTGACATATTCGACAAATAACATAGAGACGGAAGCATCCTTATTCAAGTTCATGAGGAAAGTACGATTACACTGGTTCTTTCACCACGCGATGGAAGCAACTGACACAGTGGTGCAGAAAACTGACTAAAGTATTGTGGAACGGAAGCGGCACCTACCTCGGCGCAACAATGTCCGAGCGCGGGGGTCCCGTCTCCCGCGCCCGGTCACTTAACGTCCCGGACACCCAGGACACCTTCTCTTTCTCGTCCCCTGCAGGTACCGACACTGGAGCACGAAGGACCGGAAACCCTCGCCAGGAACACCGGAAGTGACGGTGGGTCGACCCCTAGCGACCCGGAAGCGATCGACCTCGACCCCGGAAGTGGACGGCCAGACCAGAACCCGGAAGGTAGAAAAAGCCCCGAGGACGAAGGAGAGGCGTTCGGAGCAACCGACTCGTGGCAGGAGGCAGCGGACAGCGACGGACCCCAGAGAGAGAGAGGAGCAGCACTGCGAGACCGAAGCGAGGACGAGGAAGAGGACGTCTGGACGGAGGACTGGTGGCGTCCTCAGGAGGAAGCTGGAGAGCGGCCGCAACTCGGACGAGAGTTGCGGCGGGGCACGTGAGTACCCGTTACCCTTTCTCCGTGTCCCCTCCTGTATATAGTAATAAATGTAAATACCCTTGTATATATTCAGTAGACTGCACGAGCACAGGGATATTTAGGGATTTCTCACGCGCACTGTACAAAGACCGAGCACTGTCCTGCACCATCCCGCCTTCATCCCTCCCGCCTCTTTCTGGCCTGTTCCATTCCCCCCTACCGTCCCCTCCTCACTGGCCTTTCTCAGTACCTTTTCACTCCCCGGTGTAGGTGGTGGGGTGTACTGCTGGAGTACTCAGATTAAAGCCCTACGCTTCTCTCCTTTCTTTCAAGCCTCCAAGGAGCCCCAGTACCGCACCGAGGAGACTACTGGCGGAACAAGGAGAAGCAGATCCTGATCCCCAACATCCTCGCCGAGCCTGGTCCCCCGCCGTTTCTATCAGCCCACCACCCCTTGGATTCTACACTGCATCCCTCCCTCACTGTGACTTTGTCCTTCTGCTGCAATAAAACACTTGTCATAGCTCACTATATCCGGCCTCCCCGCCTGTTATTCCGGTCCGCCCGCCACCCAGCTCCACAAGTATTCAAACCCAAAAGTGTGTTCCTGTCACCTATATCTCACAAATCTTTAGATACATTCGAACTTTTAGTAAAAAAGGATTTGCAACATATACGACGTCTGGTGCACAAGTGCAGAAACCTTACATTTAAAGAATTCAGACCATTGCGGAAACTTGCAGAAGATCAGAGTATAACATTTCAGTTAGCAGATAAAGGAGGGGCCTTGGTGGTCATGAATAGCACATATTATGAGAAAAAGGTACATGATCATGTATTTGAGGAACTAACTTACATTCCCTTAGAATCGGACCCTACTGTTATTTTCAGGAACATGTTGAACAATATCTTAATGAAAGAAATGGAATCTGGATAGATTGATGACAATACCAAAAAGCTCTTGATGTTGGATTACCCACAATGACCGAACATATACATGTTTCCTAAGATTCATAAAGATCCGGAGGATCCCCCTTTTAGGCCCATCATGGCAGGATGTGGTTCTATACATGAGCCAGTAGGCAGATATCTTGTTAATTTTTTGAAGCCTTAGTACAATCATAGACATCATACATTCAAGACAGCACAGACTGTTTGAACAAACTAATGAACATTCAAGAAACAATTGGCGAGAATACCAGGTTATGCACCATTGATGGGGTGGTACTATATACGTCCATTCCTTGAAAGCTGTTGAATGGATGATGTTGAAAAGCAACTATGAGGATTTTTTTTGCTGAAATTACATTTCAGTTTATATCACAGCTATTTTTCCTGGAAAAACGCGTTATTTTTTCAACGCACAGGCATATCCATGGGTTATCCGTGGGCACCCATGTATGCAAATATTCTCATGCCAAGTTTGAAGACTTACATATTTTACAATAGAAAGAGTGTCAAGATCACTTGCTAATATATATGAAGTACATTGATAACATTCTGCTTTTATGGAAGGGTCCACAACAGAAACTGGAACATCTCATTAAAATTCTCAATGAACAGAATCGTCACATAAAACTGACACACCAAATGAGTCAACAATCGATTAACTTTTTGGACATTCAAGTGGAACTGAGGGAAGGCCGTTTACACACGAGCGTGCACAAGAAAACAACGGATAGAAACAATGCCATGCATTTTCCAAAGTTTCAATCCAGCATCTTTAAAAAACCACTTACCACTTTCGCAATTCATCATGATCAAGAGAATCACATCAGATTCAGATAAATGTCAAGAAACCATTCAAGCAACATCACAACAATATCAACAACGGGGGTATCCACTTGAAATCTTGGAAACTGCAGACCGGAAGGTTCAATACATGCAACGCACAGATCTATTAAGGAAAACAACAAAACCCACTGACAAAAGAGAAGTTTTTGTCCTAAAATTTTCCACTGAAACACCGGCAATTAAATGAAGCATATTGCGAAGATGGGAAATAATCGAACAGAAAGCTGATTTTAAGGAAGTGTTCACTTCAAAATCGATGTTTGCATACTCACACTCCAGAAATCTCAAAGAATTATTGAGAATAAGACCCACATCAATATACGGAGATCAATACCAATGACTGTTAAAATGCTTTAACTGTAGTTACTGTAATTGTAGGTAACACATTGACCCACCCACACACAGGGCAAAAGATTAAATTGACTCATGCATTGGATTGTAACACGGATATGGTGGTTTACGCAATCAAGTGCCAATGTGGGCATGTGTACGTGGGCAAAACATCAAGAAAAACCTAAACATATATCACAGAACACAAAAGCATGATCAGAACTGCCAACAAAAATTCATGTTTAGCTGCACACTGGGTAGAAAAAAAAACACCGTACCACAAGTTAGGTTCACCATCTTGACAAAATTGTGGTGGCACCACATAGTGACACTAATCAACAGCAGTTAGTGCAAAGAGAAACATCTTGGATAAAACGTTTGAATACGTTGATACCATTCAGTCTAAATGACAAAATTGAGATGGTTTGCTTTCTGTAATCCGAATTGATGAGTATAATTTTTTTTACTGTTTTTCATCATGCAATACAAAGAGTGGCATGTCTATCGTATGATCATAATCGGGGATATGCAAAATGTCTGTAATCATGTTCTGATTCACGGGGCTTTTCCCATATGGTCCTACTGTGATTCATGCTGTTGAATAAAAGCAAGCAAGTATCATTACTCATATAAGAATAGTATTTTAGAGCAACATGTGCATTACAAAAAGTGATACAACCCTCTCAGGGCTCGAGCAATTGTGAGCGAGTCGACATACATTATATTTTCAGTGACATCATAAGAAATTTTGAGCCACATTGGTTTGTTACGGCACAGTGCAAATAAAACACATCACATCATCACTTTGCACTTTTGATTTGGACTTTTTTTAATCACCTTTCGGAGCAGGTAACGATCGGTAGTAATAGTCACACTATGGAGTCTGCTTTCTATGTTCATTGAGCATTACGTTTTGTTGGTGAAATGCACATACGTTTTACATAAATGAAGAATGCAGTTGCGGGGTTTTTCTGTGAACTCGAGGAGACAGATACACAATATGCGGTAGCAGTAAGTTGTGGAAGTAAGTGGGCGCAAGTAATAGGCTGATATTACCTTGTTTAGTTGTTTTTTTCATTTATTTACGAAACGTGTTGTTTCATACAGAACATGAAGGTACACAGTTCCTTTTGACTGACCGGGAATACGATTTTTCTGACGATTGTTGAAGTAAATGTGTTCAAGTCTTCAGTTTTTTCAAATAAAGCACTATTGTTTGAGGTTTGAGACTGATGGATACTTCTTTTACTCCACAGAAAAATGTATAACTTTGAGAGTTTTGGTCTATTGATGACCGGGTAGGTGTCCACCGGTTTACAATTTTGTATTGTAATTTGCACACATGGGTTTTAGGAGTGAGACCATGGTGGTTGGTAAAATGAGGCATGCTCTTGATGGCACTTGATGCTTTAGGGGAAGCATGGGTCACTTTTTGGAAAGATGCATGGAGTGGCATAATTAAATCTACATGTTACACTCCGTTGGGTGCACAACAGCGTGAACTAGTGGAACCAACTTGTTGGTGATGGAATAAGCTTGGAAAGTTCTTGTATTTTTTGTTATTACAGTATGGTTGAATACATGTTATTTGTTATTTGTAGAGTTCCCCTGATGAAAGGATTCCCGAAATGCATTGGGAACACTCCATTGGAAAACTTGATGTTGAATTCATGAAACAAATTATGTTATGCGTTTATCAATCATATATGACATGCAAGATGTGTCAATATGAACTGTTTTTCTGTTTTTACTACCACTGAGAAGAATTCTGTATAGTTGATGCACTTGGTAATAAGTTAAAAAAGAAAAAACTGTATTAAAAAATCATGAGGTGTTTCGTAAAATAATTATTGCACAGCACGGGCATGAGTAGTGCACCTTGACGCATGTGACAGAGTCTGTACACATCCATTTTGTTAAAAGATGTATTTTGTCAGGTTGAAATGGCAGGTTTTAAAACTGCACACCCATACATTAGTGGCTGGCCTGGAGACATGATGAGCAATGCTACTTTAATAGATTGCACAATGAGTGCTGCTGCACACTAGTACCATTTTATTCACAGTCCCTGTGTACATGTAGTACCAGATGCTAGAGACTTATCGGAAATTAAATGTGCCAATTATGTGTATTCCAATTGTACCATGTTTAAAAAAAAGCATTAGGATTTTGTCACTGGTTAGCTGGAGTAAAGTGTGCAGTCTTATCGCCAACAAAAACAGGTTCAGCAAAAGAAGGCAAAAATCGGTTGGAATGTCGCACAAAACATGGTCATCTCCAACACCACCTGTTATGTATTTCTAAAGGTGACCTACAATCATCCTGTCCCTTAGCCTGCCTCCACAGTTCGCTAGCCAACTTCCTTTTATGACTTTTCAGGAGAGTTATGCCCAGATTTACCAATATTTAATGCAATGCAGCTCAGCAAGGGAAGTTGCTGCGCTACATTGTGTAAATGAAAGACAGAAGAACTGTACCATATTTATAAAGATACAGTGCAGTTCTGCTGTCTCCTAATGCGGGTGCGCTTATGGCTGTCTAACACCAATACAGGCCACATTGCTTCATGCCACAAGGTAATACACATGGTTGTCAGGATAGTTTTACAGTGGAAGGGATACTTCCTGCTGAAAAACTATCCTCTGATGCTATTTCCTCTTTGTATTTCTGCTGCAGAATGCAGCACACGTGCAAAGAGGAAGTAACAAGGAAAATAAAGATGTTTCTCCTCGTTACATCAGCATCTGGTAGGCAAACCATTTTGATGCAAATCCATGTTTACAATTCTTTGTAAATATGGGTTTGCATCAAAATACATGGGTGGATGCAAGGGAATGCCCATGCTCTACCCATGTAATGCCTGCCTGATGCAATAGATTTTTTTATTTATTATTTTTTTTATTGAGAGTTCATACAAATTACAAAGCTACAGAATTGTCAAGTAAAGTGCATCTTGAGAACAACTCAGAATATTCAAGTTATTTTGCCAATAGGCTATGTACAAAGAAAACCTATAGCGTTACATATCAGGAGTAAATACCATATGAAATGCAAATTGCTATACATTAAGAGGTAAACATATCTCATCAATCTTTTACAAAGCTGCAGAATTGTCAAGTAAAGTGCATAGTGCGAACAATTCAGAATATTCAAGGTACTCTGTCAATAATCAATGGACTACAGCATTACATATCAAGAAGAAATACTATATAAAGTGCAGGGTGCTAAACATTTAGTGGTAAACATATCTCATCAATCTTTCACATCTCTCTGTTTCAGAGAGTAGATACTATATAAAGTGCAAAGTGCTAAACATTTAGGTATAACTATAACCTAACAAGTTTTTTTCCCCATTACCCTGTTGCAAAGAAGAGACATGGCAGTCATAAAATACAATTACAAATCAAAATTAGATTAAAGTGCAGAGTGCAAAGTGCTAAATACAGAATATTAAGCATGGACATAGTTTGACGTTCTTTCAATAGTATAAAATTAAAGGATATATAAAGTGCCTATAAACGTATGGTAAGGTAAGTGTAGGTTGGGAAGAAGGCCTTGCAGACTGCACTTAACTATTCGAATAGCCGCTCCATCTTCTCTTTATTGATAATATAAATTCAAAAACAGATTTCCCTATCTCTAACGTATATCCCTAGTAAACTCCAGTGTTTCTCATATTTTTTTATTGAGCCTGATCTTAATGCATATTTTTTTTCCAATTCTTTGATTTTACTTAGTTTCGCTCTCCATGCCTGAAAATAGGGTACCATATCAGGAGCCAGCATTGTAGAATTAAAGATCTTGCTACCAATGCTGCGATGTATAGGCATTCATCTTGTAAAGTAATATCGGGAGAACAACCCAGAACTGTAATTGATGCATCAATAGAATTGGAAGGGTCTAGGGTGGATCTAAGATAAAGTTCAATTCCTTCCCAGAGAACACAAATTTTTAGACACTCCCAGATAATATGTGACCAGGTGCCACTACCTTTTTTTGTGCAGCGGAAACACCTGTCCTCTATTTGTGGGTATATCTTATGAAGAAAAGAAGGAGTCCTATAGATCAACCAATATGAGTAGAATTGCATACGCTTAAAGTTTGCCCCTCTAAGTGGTGATGCATTAAGGGTGTTATTTCTGTTCCAGGTCGATCTTGAGATCTGCATCCCTCCCCTTTTCCACCATCTATCACGGATTTTATCATATGGCAAGAGAGGTTTGTTGTCACCTAAGATTTTCACCCAGGCGCTAATCCTCCGTTGGGTCGGGGAATCAAAGGCTTCACTGATATTTGCTTGAGGCGAAGTATTTTTTACATCAAATTTTTCCAACAAGGGTTTTATTCTAATAAATGACCAATTTAATATTGTTTAAGAGCGCGAGAGCCCCATTTCGATCTCTGGCCATTGCTTCCAATAGTTACCTATACTAAAATCCAGAATTTGTACATACCCATTTTCTTCGCATTTTTTAAGAATACTAGACTCTAAAAAACGTATTTCCCCCGTAAAAAAATGGGACAGCCTAGTTGAGCTATTAAATCTTGAAATACTAAAATTTTTTAAAAACTGAGATTTTTGCTTGAGTACCCATTGGAGAGTCTTATGTGGTACTTTCTTAGGGTACTTAGTTATTCTTGTAGGGTCAACAATATTATGTTCCTTTAAGATCTTTTTCATAAAGAAATTGTCTGCCTTCTGAGCATCCAATAAGAAAAATGTTAAACTATGATGTGCAAAAGTCGCATGGTAGTAATTCCTAATATTTGGAAGGGACAACCCTCCTTCTGCAACAGGGTGACTTAAAGTGCTAAGTGCCAGTCTCTGTATCTTATTCAACCATAAAAAGAAGGAAATCATACTATCTATCTCTTTAAAAAAAGCTGCTTGTAGTGCACATGGAGTGACGTTAAAAAGAAAATTAAATAGTGGGAGGAAAGACATACAGATTAGTGCCACACAACCTAATAATAAAAATGGGAGCTGATTCCATCGTGCTAGCAGGTGTTTCACTTTTTTCCGCAATGGTATATAGTTTAAATGAAATAGATCTTCTACTTTGTCCGTCACAAAGATCGCTAAGTATCTCTTTGGGCGAGTGTTTTATATCGGACTAAATTCCGGCAATAAAGAATCTATCAAACAGTTGCACAAAATGATCTCTGTTTTGGACTTGTTTATTTTATAACCACCTATTGCTTGGAAATCTGAGAAGATTTTCATGATTTTTATGATTTCTTCCTGGTTGTCTGTTTTTGACTTTAAAAAAAGGACAATGTCTTCAGCATAGAATTTTATATTTGTCATCCCTTGGACAGGGACCGTATATGCCTTTTTGTGTCTAATTGCTATTGTTAGTAACTCTATATATAACACAAATAAAATCGGAGAAAGCGGATACCCTTGTCTAGTGCCTTTGTTTATTTGACATGTGCCTACATTTACAGAATTGATTTAAATTTGCGCTTGTGAATTCGTGTAGAGCCGTCTTATTAGATGGATAAACTCCTCTGGGAAGCCACATTTTCCCAAAATTAAAAACAGACAATCCCATGAGACTAGGTCGTACGCTTTTTTGGCATCTAAAAACCAGACCTGGGCCTCAGTCTTATTTACGATAAAAAAATCTAATGCTTCTAATAAAAAAATGGTATTGGTATGAAACTGTCTCCCCACAATAAAACATTTTATCTGTCTAAAAACAAGCAATGCTGCATTGTAATCTTAGCTCTTCTACTTGACCAAAATGTTTGATCTTGGGCAAATCATTTTTATTTAGTTAATCAGCTGAGGCGATATTATCTCAATGTAGAGGTTTTATGGTGGGCTCCTGCTCAGCTAAGGCAGTTTTTTTCTAAGTTTTTACATTCCTCATTTGTTAGCACCTCTAAAGGTAAACGTTTCAATAGCATGGCTTTTGTAAGTCGCCTACTGTGCTTCAAGTCCTGCATTCCACTTGCCAGCTTAACAAATGCTGGCCCTTTGCACCTCTTCACAGTGTACTGGGATGCTCCAGTTCCTCCAGCTAGCCTATTTGACTGACATTGCCTTATGATTAGCCTGCTTGCATGTATCAATTCATGGTGAGCAAAACTAGTTGTATGTTGTTGTCCTGCAGAAATTCACAGCAGGATGCAATTCGAACATTAAAAAGAGGGACAGTCCTGCCCCCCACCTTACAGTGCTGGTCCCTGTCTGAGAGGTCCAATAGAGCAGAGCATATGGCACCCCCATCCACTGGCTGGTTAGAAAAAGACAACCATCATCTGGGTGCATTGGACCATTAACATCCCGAACCGTGGTGTCACTGTACCTGCTGTACTATTGATAGCTAAACCCCTGTGTGCAGCCTGTTCCATGGGTGTTGCAGCTACAGTGCAGTGCGGTGAAGTCCATGGAAGGATGACACCTCTCCTAGGCCTCACAGTACAGGAACATGGATGTGATACCCATGGAAGAGAGCAGGGAGTATAGCAATCCTAACCTGGTCCGGTTTGCAATGAAAATGTGCTCCACTTCCACGTCCTCCAATGCACAGTTAGATTAACCCATAATTTGGATGCACTTTGCACCTGGGGCCATGGCAACTGTTGCTCTTTTGTTGGCTATACCTCTGATATGGTCCATGAACATAGCCATGGTATAGCACTGTGAGACCTAGAAGGAGGATCACCACCTCCTAGACCTCATAACTATGGTCTAGTTATGAAAGGACCAAGGAACAGGAGCACTCTTCCCTGGGCCTCACACTCTGGTCTAGCTCTGCAAGATCCCTTTCCTCTGGACCCCTCAGCCATTCCTTTGTGATGTAAGGCCCAGTGGAGGAGAGCCCTTTTCCCTGGACCTAAATTATGACCCTGCTCTGAGAGGCCCAGAACAGGATGGTTCCATCTCCTAGCCACACTGCCATGGTCTAGAGATGTGAGGCCCAGGGGAGGGGCCCCACTGCCCTGGATCTCACAGCAATGGTCTAGCACTGCAAGGCCAAAGGGTGCGAGCTCCCTCTGCTCGACCTCACAGCTATGATCTGGCACTCTGAAATTCAGGGGATGGGGCCCCCCTCCAATCGGCTTTTCAGCCATGGTGTAATGCTGCATGGTCCAGGGAAGGGTTACCCATTTCCCTGGGTGTTACACTATGATCCAGCACTGTGAGGCTCTGCTTTAAAGAAGATAATGTTTTACTCTCATCCTTCATCAGAGTTCTCTCTGTGAACTGCAACTAACGATTGTCAATTATTACCTCAATTAAAGCATATTTCTAGAGGCTCTCAAGAAGGCCTAATCCTTCCACTCATAAAGAAGCCTGCTCTAGACCCTAATGGCCTTGGAAACTACCTGGTCATTACGCACCTACCATTCACCAGCATGATCACTGAAAAAGCAGTCTGTATTCAGCTCCAAGATCATAACAATTCTAACCATCTCCGCACCACTACCTGTCTGGCTTCAGATTACGCTGCAGCATGGAGACCACTACCTTTCACATCGTAGACAATGCCCTCCTGGCCAAGATGACCTCTGCCTCCTGATATCGCTGGACAGCTCAGCTCCTTTGACACAGTTTAAACAGATTTTATATATACCCCGGAGTCTAGGATGGCATTCACCCAAATGACCTTCACTAGTTCTCCTTCTACCTTTCCAACCAACCTCAGTTTTTTACACATACGGACCTCCAGGTCTCAAAATATCCCTATTACTTGAGGAATTACCCAGGGTTCCATACTGTCCCCTGTTGTCTTCAATATCTACATAAAGCAGCTTCATGCTCTACTCAAGATAACTGTGTTAAGATTCATCAACATGCAGATAATACACAAATTTCACAAAAAGCCAAGTCGCTTAGATTCAGCCTGGACATCAGTCTGACCCTCAAGAAACACATTGCGAAAATAAAGATGGCCTTTTACCAACTCTCATTTCTAAAGAAAATGAAACTATTTATTCCTGAAAGAGACTTCAAGCATTGTTATTCAAGCCATCATACTTTTCCTTCTGAATTGTGGTAAGACCCTGCTCCATGGCCTCACAGACTCCACAGTCATCCCCTTAAGGGCATCCTACATGCCACAGCACATCTCATTCAGGCCTGAAGAAATATTATTTCATCACCTCCATACTGATGGAAATCCATTAGCTCCCCTTGCCAGCCCGGGCCATCTTCAAAAACCTGCTGCATCTTTTGCACCGCCATCACACAACCAACACCCCAGCTTATCTTGCAGTCAAGCTTGCCATGTTTGGTACTTCTCAGCGCACTCACAGTAAAACAGCAAATCTCCTTTCAAGATTTTTTATGTGCAGAAAGGTGTCCCTTCCTGCACATAAACAATCACCCCTGCAGCGCAGGCACCCTTGCGAGAAGCTGGGGTCCATGCAGGTAACAGCCGTGGGGCGGTGGGGCTGCGTAAGGGGGGATTTCGAGGGACGATGCAGAGGGGAAATTAAATAAATAATTAATTTTCCCTCTGCATCGCCCCTCGAAATCCCCGCTTACACAGCCCCACCGCCCCACAGCTGTTACCTGCACGGACCGCGGCTGCTTGCAACAAGGCGCAAGGGTGCCTGCGCTGGTGCTAGGCAGCTTTTTTAGAGCCAGAGCTAGGGGAAATGCAGGGGTGCACCATATTTTTGTAAATACCTCACATTCCTGCGTTTAAAAGTTGTTGCATTGCAGCGTTACCAACTTTGGCGTAACACAACGCTCCAACATTTTATTGTAAATATCTCCCCTAGTACGCTAAAATAAGGGAGTACCAAAGTGGGCCCAAAAAGGACATCACTTTATAGACTTGAGTAAAAACCTATTGAGGGACTTAGTCCCTTTCCCCTATCTGTTACAAGACAGATCCCCACGTGAAGATCTGCTTCTCCTGAGCAATGGCCACACACCCTCATTCTCAGTAATATAAACAATGTATTACACCTGGCTGATCTGCTTGTATGCACATGTGGTCACTCTTTCGCTAACATGCCAGAATGACTTCTCCAATCATTTAAAGCAAAATGCGAGGTTTCCAGTTCAAATGGAGTTAATCTTAAGTGTTTAAATTACATTCGCGTCCAGGAATTGCCTCTGCTTCTCATTGAAAAGCCTTAATTCCTGTTAACGGTTGCTGGCCCTATCGTAAATCAATCAAGTTCCTGCCTTCCCTCCCGCCAGGGCTAAATTCATAATTTGCTTGTATACAATGTTGGTGCAGCTGAATGTTTAAGAATGCACAGCATGATGCCAGTGCATGAGGATAGGGGGTGATATTGAGCTAGATGTATGACTAGAGCCGTGTATTTAAGACACAAAAAATGTTCAATTAGTGTAGGTTTCTTTTTTTTTTCAAGAGTAATAAATGTCTCAAAAATGCTAATAGAGAATTTCCCATACAGAAAAATGCACTGGCTCACAACCCTAAATCTTAACAAGCAGTGTCTGGAATACTAAGTAAACTCAAGGAAAGCGAACGCAGTTTCTCATGGTTCTTTAAAACAAACAATTCACGAATTCCGTATCATTGTGAAATGAAGGTCACAGTGATGTAGTTCATGCGTCCGTGACTGACATATCGAATCAAAGATTCAGAGGGAGGTGAGCAGGACGGATGTACTGGCAGGAGCAGAAGGTGAATCTGCGCAAGATCCCGTCAGATTACTGAAATCCCAGACAAAAGGAAATTAGGCCAGTGACCAGATGGTCGCGATTAGCGTTGAGCAGCAGAGGTGTTTAAAGCAGTAAGGGCAAGGCACTGCTGTGTTAAGCCATCCAATCAAGTAATCGCTCTGATTATCATTCCAGACACTTAATAGCGCTCATCTGTTGAAATGACTCGGGCGTTCTTGCACCGGTGGAACTTTCATTGGTGATCTGAATTTTGTGCCAGATGTACAAACCCATTCTGCTAACCCAGCAATTGGCAAAGTCCTAGGCGTGTGACCAAAAAATTACTTTTTAAATATTTACTAAATCCGTTTTGCGAGTCGGAAAGGCCTTTCCTACTTGCAAAATAGGGATTTTAATCCATTCCTAGTTTCTAGATCCGAGATTAGGAGGGATCACGAAAGGGCCTTCCGATCATAATTACAATTAGCAATGGTATATATCAGTGGTTTGCCACCTCAAATGTGGTCGCCATCGATTTGCCAGTAACCAACTCCTCAAAGGAGGTAGTAACTAAATCACCGCATTTGGGGCCAGATGTAGGTAAATTTTATTTTACCACCTCTTAAATACCGCATCATACCGACTCGGTATTTAAGAAGTGGTAAAATAAAAGTACCGAGATGTAGGTAAATACAGATGTGCATTTACCGAATCGGTAACATTCGGTATTTACCGATGCGGTAAATACCGACCGGTAAATGCCCATCCATTCCTATGGGCTTTGAAGCCCATAGGAATGATTGGGCATTTACCGGTCGGTATTTACCGCATCGGTAAATACCGATAGTCACAAGGGTGCAGGGGGTGTCACTTTGACACCCTCTGGCACCCCCAAAAGAGGCTCGGGTGCCATGTGGCAGGCATACCTGCCCTAAGGGCAGGTCTGCCTGTCATATGGCATAGGTGTGCATGCACACATGTGCAAGCACACCAGAATCGGTATTTTACCATCAAATAGTATTTGATGGTAAAATACCGATTTTTTAATGCTTGTGGGACTCAGAAGAGTCCCACCTACATATCAATTTTCCCGATTCCGTAAAAATACCGACTTGGTATTTTACATAATCGGTAAATTTACCTATCGGTAAATTTACCGAGTCTGTAAAATACAGGGCCCTACATCTCAAATTGCATTTACCGGTCGGTAACGGCCGAATTCGGCCGTTACCGACCGGTAAATGCCTACCTACATCTGGCCCCTGGAATGCTATTGGCAGCCTCCATGGAGCAGACAATGGACCACTGTCACATTTTTTTGAAGTCACACTAGCTCTTTTGAGGATCATGTTTGTTTACATTTTTTTTAAGTTACTAGTTTAGGAACACATATGGAGTGTCAGTGGTCTGCTGTGCCTTGCAGGCCTCTTTTCCTGCATTCACAGCTAATCACAGGGGCACCAACTAGGAGGATAAAGAGAGGCCTGTGTGACCTGGGAGGAGGCCTGTATGCTTTTGACTTTTCATTGGGGCAGACAATGGTCATACCCCCACCAAGGTGGTCCCATCTGTGAGTGCAGCGTCTGACCATCTGTGAGTGCAGCCTCTGACCCCAGAGCCTTTTGGACTCCTAGGTATTGAGAGAATGAAATTTTATGAGAAAGATTTCCTTAGGCCTAAGACATGAAAACTAGCGAAATCACTCTTTGAATTTCAAGACATTTTCCCCTTCCCGTGCCCCCTCTTTCCACTGTCCTACTTCCACTAAAAACAACAAAACATATCAAAAATAAATAAACACCTTGGATGGATGCAGGACTAAAACAAAGATAATACATTAAACTGCAAAGCTGGAAAGCACCTGGCTAAAAGCACACAACAATCAAGAAAAACTTTGCCCACACAAACATAACAGAATATACAAACCAGCTATCAGAAAAGCTAAAAAAGCTACTACTCAAACAGAATTCAGAATGCAAAGTGTGTAAATAAAGAATTGTATAAAATTCTGACCGAGTTTTGTAAACCCTTCCTAAATTCCAGGAGGTTACAGGCAAACTCGCAAATCTTTACACAACCAAAACAAGTCCCCCCTCCCTTCCCTCCCCAAGGGTAGATAAACCAAGCCTCTGCATTACTTCAAACAACTATCAGAAACTGATTTGATTGATCTTGTCAAAACAAGCAGGTACGCTCTTTATCATTTGCCATTTGTTTTTGTAGGACTGGGATCGTTAAACATTACTGACTCCTAAAAAATGAATACTTTTTAAAGCTAACTACACCACAGTAAGGACAAGATATAAAAAATCCATAAACGGTGACAACTGGGTATTTACCGATATTGTCTTGTCCGAGTTTTGGTGACATTTACAAATCACTCAAGCTTCAGCATCACCTTTTGGGAAGTCACTTTAATACCTAAATGACAATATTAAGCCATGTTACAGTCTACCCATTGTCATCCTTTCTTCTCCTCGCTCTCTCTTGCTTTTGCTATGTCTCTTTCTTTACATGTCTATATATGTATTTATAAATAAAAATGAAGGTTAGCGTGAACTTATAGTTAGATGTTTAAATAAGATAAAACCTAACGTTTAAACAGGCCCGGCCCGTGCAGGTGGTGAGGCGGTGGGGAAGTCAACAGACAATGGAATCGGGAACATAAAATAATAAGCATTTACAATGCAACGGTTTCGCCTTTGGAAAACTTAGAGCTATTGGCAATGTAAATGACAATGCCATTTAATTATCTGTTTTCAAAACCAACACATAAATACAAATTTTGTCATTTACAATGCCAATAGCTCAAACTTTTCCAAAGGCGAAACCGTTGCATTGTAAATGCTTGTTTTATAAAGCTGCAGTGTACTGGAATGGTAATGTTTTCAAATAAGCATGCTGCATTTGAGGTATGCGTAATACAAGTGGATGCCTGATGAACCTGTAAGTCTACATTTATCTGTGAACTACATATGGAAATATCGGAGTAGCAAATTAACTTGTTTACACATCTCAAAAAATATGGATACAGACAAAATTATTTCAAAATAAATTTAGAGAAATATTCAGACTGATGTGTCTACAAAGTAAACACTGTAAAGTGGGATGCAAATTATAATCCAGAATGCATTACCAATCAAATAAGATTGACAAACTCCGATTGGCCTATGGCAATATTTATGGCTCAACAAGAACACCGCCTTGTCCTTTAGAATAGAGTGTCCGAAATCCCGAAAAGACCTAGATGCTGGTTCTACCACTTTTGCACTTACTAGCATCACCAGTCTAGAAGAATTAACACAAGTCCTAAAAAAAAAAACAGGATGGCTGGTGCAAGTCTCACAATTTACTCATGGAAAAAATAACGTATTCATTTTTAACTTTTATAAAATCATAAATTTCCCCAAATAGCTAAGACAACGCCAAGTATTATCTTTAAGATAAGTCTTTAAGTATTGTCTTTAAGTATATTATTTTTATTCAATAATCCCATTCTCATGCCTAATTTAGATAATGTGCATGCCACTGGAAGGTAACCTAAAGACAGTATATTAGACTACTTTTTATGAATGACTTGAGTGAGTGACTGAATCTAGATTCCGAAAACTGCAAAAACGAAACCTGTGAAGACCTCAAGGCCAACACAAAAAAAACCTTATGCCAGCGACAGGATGTTTATAATACATGTTAGGTATTATAACATTGGGTATCTTACCCAAAGTTTTTCAGGGGATTTCCTGGGTTTTAAAGATACATTTTAACGATTCCTCTTCTTACCACCATGACAAGTGATTACTACTCAAATGGGATGAAACTTGGTCATGCCCTGTGACATATCCCCTGCCAGCACTCTAAACTGTGGAATAGGCAAGACCCTCGTGGTGTACATCGGTGTCTCTTAGGTACAGAACATGCCTTTTTGCCACGCCCGTCACTAGGTACTCACGCCCAGAGAACCCATGACCATAGGACTAAAACCTATACACAATGTTTGTATAATTAGTCTGTCTGGTCGTTGTATGGTGTACCTGCTTCTAGCATGAGCCTTATGGAGACCATTTGGTAAAGAAATATAGGACAGATAAGAGTGTTTCTTTTTGATACTCCTGCTGGGGGAGTCACGATGAACGAATTGGGTTGATCCCACTATCCTCGAAAGCGGTAAGAGGTCTGCGCTCTCGATTTTGAGCTGGATTTCCGAGACGTCCTTCGGTGTTTGGCGACACATCACTTTGTATATCCAGATCGCATTCTGAGTCATAAGGGCACACTCCTCACAGGCCTTGGAGTTGTGCACTGAACCCCAATACCAAAGGCACATATCTGGGGATGTGTCTCAAACATGTGTCTGAAACTGTCGTTCTAAGGCTTAAACCCCTATAGATTTAGGGGGACTCTGTTCCCTTGCACCCTGGAAAAAAAGTATTTTGTAAGACATAAAACTTGGCAATGGATGAGGAAAAAGTTGAAAGTAAGCTCAAGATCTGCGTACGAAGGCACAGAAAGAAAGTAACTGAAGTCGATGTGCAGTAGTGGCACTTAGATGCTGCTCCATCTGCACTTCCGGGATCAAACAAAGTCAACATGGTGCCACCTTCTGGCACGCGAGAAATGCGGGTTAAGTCTTCTAGAGCCAGGCTGGCCCCTGGGGATAAGATCCAGGCTAGCACCTTGACAGGTGAGGAATCTTCGGGTAGAAGTATCCATCAGAAGCAACATTTTTGATGACCTCTACAAATTATGTGGCAAGTGTGGCAAAATCATAATTCTGTGGTAAACACGGCAGCCACCGTCGCATAAATCCAGTGGCACTGACTACGGTTTTATCCACAAAATAATAATATATGGGAAACAGAACCTAAACCTAGCCTGTTCCCATTGTTAGCTGCACTTCGAAAAGAGCAGCTTCAAGAATATCCCCATTTGGCAGCAGAATGTGTTTAACAATTTCCTTATTCCCTCTAAAACTATACATTTTTTATATGCAGTTCTAATTTTGACTGGAGACAATCAAACACTATAATAAAGCATTTCATGCATTCTAAAATAAATTAAACATCCTTTTTCAAACCAAACACCCTAAAATAAATATGAAATGTAAAAAGTATATAACTGGTAATATTCATAATATGGACCTATATTGCTATCCTGGGGTTCTGGTCACATTTACAAACCTCTCGCAGTTTAGGATGTCATCAAAACCCCTCTTTGGCAACTTTGGATCAGATTACATGGTTACCTGCTATGTATCCTCTATGTATAACACAATACTGGTCTACAAAAATCAGTAATGTGTACGTCATAGCACTACTCCCTGGCATGCACTGAGAAAGTATGTAACTGTTAGTGACAGTATTGATTAAGAGTAAATAAATGTTACTGCATTGAACAAAACCTTTAATCTAATATCGTATACTGAGCATTCCCTGCAAGATAATTTTTGGTATACTCCTTTTTTGCTTTTTTTTAAAAAGATTTATGAAAACTCGTTTATTTTAAGAAAAGCTAACCGGTAATTAATAAATATGGACCATTGCATTTGATTGATTTCCGTACAACAGATAGACACCAAGAAGTGATGAAGGAGCCAGCAAATACAGGTGTCACTTAAAGTTCATACTCGTATGGCCAGCCGCCTGGATTTTTTCTTTTAATAAACGCATTCGCCAGAGGTCACTAACTCCCAGCCTCTGACTGAAACAGAAAAATCTCTAAAGATTTAGGCACATTAACAAACTGAGCACCGTCACTGCAGGCTGCACGTGGTCCCTCTTGGAATCCCATATTAAATTCTAGAGCTATCTGATTAGAATCAGACATTGTAATTTTCACATCAATGCCTGCAGCAGGCGCATTAGCCAGACGTGCTATATCGATGTGTCATGTAAGTGACAAACGTCCGCATTCGGCCGAATAGCCTACAAACCTGGGTGATACGTATTTAGTATCCAGCTGTGGCCAATCGGAAGGCACGACGATCTCCGCAGCAAAAGCATTAGCCGCCCG
This sequence comes from Lissotriton helveticus, assembly GCF_964261635.1. Classification (NCBI taxonomy): domain Eukaryota; kingdom Metazoa; phylum Chordata; class Amphibia; order Caudata; family Salamandridae; genus Lissotriton; species Lissotriton helveticus. The sequence goes on along the minus strand of NC_136059.1, from coordinate 1,308,586,488 downwards.
AGCTGCCCCGCCGACGGCGGCTGGCCCTTTAAGTGTCTTGCCTGCTGCAGCCCTGAGGAGCGCGCGCGGCCCTGCTGATGCCACACCGCGCGCACCGCGCAGCTCAAGGGTCGCCTGGCGACAGTCGCGCGGCGCGGGGCCGAGGGTGCGGCTCAGGTGGGCGGGCGCGCGCGGATCAAGGGCGCGCGGCACCTGGGCTCGCCCACCCGAGCGGGCCGCCGCCCAGGCCGAACAAAGGGGGGAGGCAGGCGGGAGCGGGAAGGCGAGGCGGGCCCCAGCGATGTCTGCGCGCCCTGGGGGAGCCTGGAGGTCACACCCGGCCAGCGCCAGGAGCCGGGGGCGGAGGGTCCTGCCGCGGAGGCCGTGTGAGGAGAGGGGAGGGTGCGAGTGGAGCTGGGGCTAGACAAGGGGGTCAATGTGCGAGCTGCACAAACATGAGCACAGCTACGGGATTAAAAGACAACTCGGTGGGTTGGTGTGCTTCCGGCAAAGATCTGTACACACAGCTCCCAAGTGGCCTCGTGTCAGGTGCATGTTGCTTATGGAGTGAAAAAAATTCTTGCCATTCAAGTTATTGTAGTTTTGTAATCCCCCGAAGCAAATATGTTTTTTTTAACAAGAGGGGCGGGGTTGCACATGGTAATGAAAGGTGCTGTCTGCCACACATCCATACCCTGCCGTATTGGTAGGTTTTAGTGCAGTTTTACACAGAATGGTTTAGTGTTTAACTCGATCTTTGCTCTTACTGGGAATGTCTTCAAAACCATATCATTAGAATTCTAAAAATATTTCTTAACATACAATAAACAAGTCAGGTCCCGGGCCGGCCAGCCAATCACAGCGCGGCCCGGGGAATGACATCACGGGGGTGTCCCGGGCCGGCAGCCAATGACAGCGCGGCCCGGGACAAAGGGGCGGGACTTAAAAAAGTCCCAGAAACGCCCCCGAATCGCGTTTTCACCAGAAAGCGTGATTGACAGCCTCTGTCTCCCAATGGCTAGCCTCCATTTATGGAGCTAGCCAATGAGAGACAGAGGCGGAACCAAAGTCGATATGTAGGATCATGAGGTTTCGCCGTGGGCGTAGCAACTGCTACGCAGTTGCAACGCCCAGGGCGAAACCTAAAAAATAAATAAAACCACTGCCTTGCTCTGGCTGAGTCGGCAGTGCGGCGAGCGCAAGATGAGTGGTTCTCTTTTTATTTTCCCTATTCTGCCTTCCACCCCTCCGCCCCACCTCACTGCCCCTCCGCTCTTACCTGCACCAGCTGCTTTTCAAAAACAAAAAACACTGACATTCGCCAGTTATAGTTTTTAGAGCTAACTATAATGTGCGCCCCAGCCTTGCACTGCTTTTATTCCCACGTATTACATCATTCATGTCACGTTAAATCACATTATTGATAACATCACTGACCTCATGTCAATGGCATCATCTTTTTTTAATCATAGTTCTGCCATACTTTTTCCAGTGAATTTCTATTTCTTTTTAGCCATAGTGAAATCAACTCCCCTATACCGAATCGTTTCCAGTTGTACACAGTCGGGGTTGGCCTGCAGAGCCTGGGCTCCGGTAAACCACCCGCTACACACTGCCTTCTTCAGGGCATCTTGTGTAGTACTGATGTACTATAATTCTTCAGCTTGAATAGCTCACACGAAGGGTTTTACTACCACACTAAAGGGATGCACTGACTCCAATGAAAGTATCGAGGTACCTAGGGCACAATTTTCTTATTTATTTTGACACTTTGAGTGACTCCCCTCCACAAGTTCCTGCGGGTCAGGGAATCCCTACCATGTCCACTTATACCTCAGTTGTCAAATTTCTTAAGGACACAGGGACTGAGTCCCCGAGTCCTGTAATGGAGTTGTGATCAGTAAATCAAATCATTCTGTACTGTGGAACTGGTCTGGGTCCCGCAGTACCAGAATGGCCAACAGGAGAACAAAGCTCCCTCAGACAATCAGGAGCTCAATTTTTTGAATTTTCAGTACTTCAGATCTCCCGTGGGATCAATCCGTCGAGGTTTCCCTAACAATTTAATCCCCTCAAACCCAGGCAGAACACCTCTTGAAATGCAAATTTTCCAAAAATGGATTCATACCAAATCACAACAAGCATTTACAATGCAACGGTTTCGCCTTAGGAGAAGTTAGAGCTATTGGCATTGTAAATGACAAAATTTGTATTTATGTGTTGGTTTTGAAAACAGATAAATAAATGGCATTGTCATTTACATTGCCAATAGCTTAATCTCTCGCAAATGTGAGACCTATAGTACCCTACGGGCGAGCTCAGCAGACAGCAATTACTACCACACACACACACACACCCAGACCCAGCCCCACACACCCAGAGCCCCCCCACTCACACACACACACTGGAGCAGTCACACACACACACACACTGGAGCAGTCACACACATACACACACACACTGGAGCAGTCACACACACTGGAGCAGTCACACACACACACACTGGAGCAGTCACACACACACACACACACACACACTGGAGCAGTCACACACACACACACACTGGAGCAGTCACACACACACACACACACGCACACACACTGGAGCAGTCACACACACACACACACACACACACACTGGAGCAGTCACACACACACACACACACACTGGAGCAGTCACACACACACACACACTGGAGCAGTCACACACACACACACTGGAGCAGTCATATATACACACACACACACACTCTGGAGCAGTCACATACACACACACACACTCTGGAGCAGTCACATACACACACACCCAGGAGCAGTCACACACACACACACCCAGGAGCAGTCACACACACACACACCCAGGAGCAGTCACACACACACACACACACACCCAGGAGCAGTCACACACACACACAGGCGAAACCTAAAAACCTCCCGCCCATGCTCATTACTTGATAAACAGTACCCTCAACTCAACCATACCCGACATGGGTGACCAACGCCTATAACCACCAGCTATTCACAAGGTTTAGGTTACATTTTTAATACAATGAATCAGCTTCCCCAAGGGCTAGTCTGCTCATGGTTCACTAAGCCGCAGTGAGAGCAAAAAAGACAGCCCAGTGTCCACAATTTACCTGGCCAAGAAAGATTTGTAATAATTCTTAAAATATTTAAAATGTAACCAACTGAGGCCTGATAGGCTACACCTCCTGATGCTAAAGGGTGTTTGTGCTTGCCTATGTAAAGGCAGCTTTCTAAGCAGTGCAATTAAGCTCCTGGAAACCCCTCGAAGTGATGAGCGCGCTATAAAAATGCTGATTGATTGAAGCTCTGGGAGGCGTGGAATTAATCTTGCCACAAGCCCGAGACAGATCTGATAAATGAAGACATCGCTACCTGCTTATAGCCTTCTCCTCAGTTATAACCCACAGACCTCTGCGAGTTGGGGCCTTTAAATAGGCGTCACTTCCTTGTTCTGAAGACAGAGCAGAGTACATGGTAGTGACCCACCCCGCCCCGGACTCAGCTCTCAGGACAGATTACTGTGCTGAGGGCACCCCCCCCCCCTGCCCCCCTGTGGCTCGCACACACCCCCGCACTGCGGGGAGTTTTGTTTCACCACTGGCTCGGCATATTTGAGCATCTATTTTAGACTGATAAGTGTACCACGATTTACATTATAACAGCACGGATGCTGGTCGCACTTCGCATTAGGTGCTCACTGAAGCCCTGTTGGGTAATTTTTTTTTTTTAGTATGTTTGTACGCTTTTTTACCCCCCAATACACAGAATTAATCTCCTTGTGCTGTATTTAGTGTTATGTTTAATGGTTTGTATGTATCTTATGGTTATATTTTAACCCTATAAAACAATGTTTGATAAAGTACTCAAATGGTAAACTGCCACTATAAACATGTTTCATGGGCAGAGCAATGGTTATGCGCCGTGAGACGCGCCGTGAGAAGCAGTGAATAGCCTGCTGTGGAATCTTCTTTGAGGCGCTGGGATTCTGCACCCTTTCATATCACAGAAAGTAAATGGAATACTGCAAGGTCCATAAGAGATGAGAACTGGCTGAATGAATCTGATACAGCAGTTAATGGTAGTTAACAGAAGTGTTAACATTTAAAAGTGACCACTTCCCTCCAGTCTCAAGGTCATTAATGGCTGCCTCCAGTCCCGACTTTTCGCCTATAAGGCACCAATTTCACGTGCGTTCGTTTAATTAGTTCAATGCAAGTAAAAAGAAGAAGACTACGACCCCAGAATGCATTAGGCAACCATACAAAATTCCAGGGTTGGAAAGTTCCCATAATGACTCGAAGGGAAGTGTTCAGGCTTCATATGCTTTACGGAGAGGTAGAGGGGTGGTCTGTGGGGGAAGGAGGGTATTCGCACTCCAGGGATGCTTTGCGGAGTGGGCAGTTCAAGCCCGGGTGTTTTAGGATTGGTCAGTCTGGGACAGAGGGGAGGTCTCAGACAGTTAGGGATATGCTGGACCACTTGCCACATTGCAAGTGCACTGCGGTCCTGTCAGGTAGTGCAGGCTGTGGTTCTTTGGTGTTTTCCCCACCCTTTTTTAGGGTGGGTCGACGTGGTTGCCTATGGGCTTGCTTTGATTTATCCAGGTCGGAGCCTTGGTGGTCTCCTTAGGACAGGTGGCAGACAATAATAGGGCTCTCACACTAGTCTGGAATGGTTGGGACCTTGCCACAAAGGAAGTGTTGACCGATTGAGTACAGAGAACCGATGCTTAAAGCAAGTAAATATATATAACCCAACATTTTAATATCTTCAAGTAGACCTTTGAATAGTTGGTTTGTGGTTCGGTCTGTAGGCAAACTGCTGTGGCTAAGAACTACATTTATTAACCGTGTTGTGGGCAGCACCTAGACTTTCTCTAGATACCGTGGTTTAAATGGGCAGGCAATGTCGTACAGAGTGCCTACCCTTCTTCACTTTGAAAGTGAAATTTCCTGCACTTCTCAAGTCCACTGCAATACTTTCAGTGTGAGAGTGCCTGTACCTCAAGGGTAAACGGGTACTCTAAATAGCAGGTACCTGCACTTCTATCCGTTTAGACTGCCTACAGAGGTAATGTGCGGTTGCTTGCTGGGAATTAGATGACAATATTGGTGAGGGAAGCCCTTGCGCCAGGGGATGCTAATCAAATCTAACGCATTTTAGCTGCTCACGCGAGTGAGATAGGAGTTAACTAATCCTCGGTGCAGCTCAATAAGATACCAACCAGAGGGACACAAAGCAAAACCTGCTCGCTAACCGGATTAAACAAGACTTGGATACTAGGCCAATTAAGCACAACCAAAAAAAACTTATAAGGTGAATGTACCATCGCAGTAACGAGTCAGTAAGCATTTCACTGACTCGTACTAACGTCGAACAACGTAAAATACAGTCTGCAGAAGCGCTTATAAAAGTAAATGTCCCTCTTCTACGCAGACCTATGGCAGACCTATGGCGCACCTCATAAAACAAACTGCTAGATGTGGGACTTGCTATTTATCCTCGGAGTGGAACCCTTTCCCCTCAGGGAAAGGTTAGACTCGCCGTATTCTCAGAGTACCCCCTCGCTCGCCTTATCCTCAGAGATAGAGAGAGACCAGCTATTTATGGAGACAGATCCTGACACATTGTCAAAGTCGCTCCATTTCAAAACAGGGCCCTCTTCCCCGTCATCCAAACGGAAGAGGTCCGTGCCTCAAAGCAGGGGTACAGAGTGTCCGTCGTATTTCCTTAGGCAGTTTCGCCAACCCATTTCCATTGGCATATGTGCCAATCCAAGCCGGTATCCTCCATCAACCTTAGTGAAAGTTTTGTTTCAGTGAATAGATATTAGATCAAATAGGGAGCAACACATTTGTTTAAAGACAATGGATGCCTTTATAACTGGTAGAGGGTGACGAACAACTACTAAGCAGACATTTGAGAGGCACAGTGAGGTTCACCCCTACCAGAGACCACTGGGGACCTCCGGTCGCCCACTCCCAGTGAGCAGCAGACGTGCGGCAAAGAGTATGTTTATGCAATAAGAAACTGTAAAGGAAAATATACGGATTGATAAATACATTTTAAATTATGGTGCATCATGTAGACCGCTTACTGACATTGAAGGAACTTATTTTAATCTCCACTTAATAAGTTGGGTCTTAAGTGTGAAGCAGCAGAGTAATATGCAATGTTTTTGGCCCCCTGCAGAATTAGGGAGGGGGGGGGGACATCCTACGCTTCCCATATATTACAAATACTCATTGGCCTTGGGCTGAATCGGGCCCAGAGGTGTTGAAGTCCCCTGACATGAAGGTTGTTTTCTGAGGGCTGTAGAACTGGAACAATAATTTTAAAGCTCCACACTAAAGACCGGGGTGGTAGGAGGATTTTTTTTGTGGGAGGGGGCACAGTTACCTCCCCTCCCCACCACACTACACCTCGACCACAAAATAAAAACCTATGGTCACTTTAAAATAATTACCACTAGTTTCGTACTCCTACTAAACCACCACCCACTTTGATGCAAGTCTAGCAGATATCAGTGAGTGCTGCCAATATATGTATGTATTGTTGACAGTAGTATTACTCCATGTTTATTCAGTCATGAGTGCTTCACCAATGAATGCATTCTCATTTGAGAGCCAATAACAGTTCCTGCAATGCATTCACGATTCACGATTTTCCAGTAGAAACCTAAGATGTCGGTTTGTGTAGCGAAATACTTGATTAACTTGACTAGCCATAGTTATTCTTTCATAAAAAGAAACTCAGAGTGTTTTAAGCTAGACATTCGTTTCCAACTCATGAGATGTATAGTCAGTAAGGAGTGCCAGCCAGCAAACTTTTTGTTTGTGTGCATATTTGATTTGTTTGGGTGGTTATCCCTTTGATGATTGTACTGCAACTTTCACCCTTCCGCTCCCTCAAATTGTAAAGCGCTCCGATATCCTTCGGGATCATGTTCTCGCTATATAAAACTTAATAAATAAATACACCATCGGGCAATCCATGCATGTCTTTCACCCAAGCAGTACCTTATCAGTCTCGTTTGACCCGAGAGAAGTAGAACGTTTGAATTAGGAAGGCTAATTCTCAACGAACAAAAAAATACAACAAAAAGATAAGGTAAAACGTTAACACACACAGCACTTATCTCAGGGGAGAAGCATTTCAAAGACACTCAGGTTTGCAGTGTAATCATGCTGCTAGTGGTTTGAAGCGTCCAGCCGTCGCATCTCACGACATCTCACATAAAACAACTAGTCTATCCAAAATAAAAATAAAACCTTTTCCCAAATTGGTTTAATTTCCTTTACCTTAATAAGGAAAAAAATATAGACCGTTTAGGCACGCGTTCATTCCCACTACATTCCCATCCACCCTCTGTGGGGAAGAATCTTCCTTCTCAAACTTTCCAGTTCAGCTTCAACAAACCCTTCCAGACTAAAATAGGACGGCGCGTCCCAGTAACATTTCCACCAACGGTATTATGATAACATCGTGCACCGAATTAATAAAACAAAAAAAGACTTCTGTGGAAAATGCAAATCAAATGTGCGCACTGCCAAGCTTCCCCTGGGCGCTTACCTTCCTGAGGGCTCAATTTTTCCTCACTACAGCTTCCCAGTTTTGGAAACCACACGCCCTGAAACCCAGAGGCAATCAAGCCCTCCGGTCTCGCTTCTGAGCAGCACTTTACTCCTCCGGTATATTCCACAATAGGATTCCCGTCCTCTCTCTCCGAAGTGCAGCCCGCACTGATGCTCCGAGCTCGAGACAGCGGGGTGTGTTTGGAAAGAGTCCTCGCAGCCTGCTTCTACCCTGTAAACCCCTCCTCTCTCTCTATCAGTCACCAAAGACGCTCCCCCTTGCTTGCTTTAATGATCTTCGCGTTTACTCGCTCTGCTTCCCCCGCCCTCCTGGGCCCGTCTGCCAGAAGTCAGACCCTCCTTGCTTCCTGTATCTCGTCACTGGCGGACTAGAAGGAACACCTCACTGCCACGTAACTACGGGGCGTAAAATTCACCGTGGCACGTGCCGCATGTGTCATTTCTCTGTGTCATGTAAACGTAAAGTTGATATACATTGATACAAAACATGTTTATCAGTTTGAAAAAAAATTTTTGTTTCATAGCTTCTTTGTTCTCTGTTTTTCCACAGTTTTGTCGATATACAAAATTCATTTACTCAAGACCGTCCGCCACGCGTAACCGTTATCAGTATTTAATATACTCAGTGCTTAAAATGGGGAAAAAAGTGCATGTACTCACCAAAATAAGTCAGCTCCCGGGCCTGCAGCCAATCACAGCGCGGCCCGGGGAATGACATCACAGGGGTGTCCCGGCCGGCAGATTCGGGGGCGTGTTTTTCGTGCTCTCCCCTTCCCATTGGCTGGAAGGTAAAAGTGCAGCCAATGGGAAGAGGAGAGGGCGGGACTTAAAAAAACACACGGAAACGCCCCCGAATCGCGTTTTCATGGGGAAAGCGTGATTGACAGCCTCTGTCTCCCAATGTCTAGCCTCCATTTATGGAGCTAGCCAATGGGAGACAGAGGCTGGACCAAAGCCCCATATCTAGGGCATAAGATTTCGCCCTGGGTGGAGCAACTGCTACGCAGTTGCAACGCCAGGGCGAAACCTAAAAAGCACACTTTCTTAGTAAAATGTTAACTTTTTACCAAATGTGGTGTAATTCCATTCAAGAACCTGGAGAGCTGTCAATTGGAAACTAACAGCATCCCTCGGGGCACACTCTGTAGGGATTATATCCCTCATTAGCCTTTCAAAAAAGATTAATCTTGATGATTTGAAAATGTTCTTTTATTTACAATAGTTCATGTTAATCCACATGTTTAGTTTGAATAAAGTTTTGAATGGAGTAACTCGTCAAAATTATACTTTTTGTAGCTCCAATGCATTTCGGGCTACCGCCCTTCGTCTGGGAGCATCTACAAGAACGACAAAATAACGTATGTATCAGGTTTAATGTTAAAGGATATGTCTTGCATGCAAGGTGACTGAACGATAAAAGTGACTGAACGAGGGAGATGAATCTTTTTTGAAAGGCTAATGAAGGATATAATCCCTACAGAGTGTGCCCCGAGGGATGCTGTTAGTTTCCAATTGACAGCACTCCAGGTTCTTTAAGTTACTCGTCTCCAGGGTGGTTCGACGATACCTCAGGAGCACCTTCCAAACCTTAAGAATAGTACAATAACTTCAGTTCATAAAAAAAGCTATGCACCGGTTGATCGCCTTCTTGCAATTTTCATTTTCTTCTACCCACGACCAGTAGCACGCACACAACTGAGTTTCTAACTTTCTTTAAAATGAATTACGAAGACATATCCCTCTCTACAGAAGCTAGAGCAGACACTTTCGCATTTGCTGAAACTGAAGCAACTAGAATCTACGCCCTAATACAAGACGACATATCACAGTCATCGACGGCCAAGAGCAAAGAACCGAACATCAAACAATTACTCTACTTATCAAAACGTAAGATCAACCAGAAATTACACGCTAACACCTTGGTGAAATATCATAAATCATCGCGCATACCCAGAGGCCTACGGATTGCATTAAAACCTTCACTCTGCAAGAATTCAAAATCCTTTCAAGATCGCTGGTATGCCTAATTAAATAAATGCAGCTTGGATCTAATTATTTTAATAATTGAGGAACTATCTAACATACTCATAGAAACAACAGAGGAACTTACAAAAAACATGCCCACAGATGAATGGGACACATTCATTATCAATATTAAACAGCAACTGGAAAAACACAGCAACGAGATCAACGAGCGCAAGATTAGAAAGTTCAGACGCGATACGCTGGACTACAAGACTTGGACTTGGGCAGTTTTTGCGCATCCGCCGTAACTGCACCAAAAGGGAGGATTATTTCCGTGAAGCAAGACTGTTGCAGGCCAAATTGGTGATGAGAGCATATCCATATAGGCTGGTGAAGAAGGCTATGAAACGAGCATGGTATTATGATCGGAGTGCCTTACTGAGTATAAAAGATAAATCTATGACAGAATCCTCACAACCAATAACTTGTGTGATGACTTTTGGGTCTGAATCTAATCAGATAACAAAAATCATCAAACACAATTGGCATTTGATAAACAAAGTAGAACCACAACTGAAGAAGCCCCGTTTTGCTTTCAAAAGAGGACGCAATTTACGTGATCATCTAGTTCGAGCGTATAAGGAACCAACGCCAATTACGATACAGACACAGTGGGGTATGCCACCCATTACAGGGCATTATCCTTGTGGTGGCTGTACCGCTTGTGCTACGACTAGTGCAATAAAGTCCTGTAATCTGAATGGCAATGAGATAAAATTCTACCATCATTCAAATTGTCACACTAAAAATGTGATCTACTGTATACAGTGCACATGTTCCTTGATTTACATCGGCAAAACGACACAGGAAGTTAAAAATCGGGTGTTACAACACCAATCTCGGATAAGATGCAATATACTTACTGCACCCCTAGTAGAACATTATCAACAAATGTCACACACACACAAGATCTTTAATGGTTTGTATTGGAAGTTGTGAAATGTACCAAACGTCACCACAATGTAAATCGTTTACTCACTTTAAAAGAAAACAAGTGGATTTGGAGATGTAAATCGGTGGAACAGGGATTGAATTCAATTATTGAGTGGCAGACCTTGGCTATACTGTAAACATTTTGATTATAAAGACGGGAGATCTTGGACTAGAGTAGACACATATATAAAATATTCTCTCTAGTCAGAAGAGCACGTGTGATTCGCTATTATTATTTTATCCTTCCTGGTTTAGCTGAATCTGATGAAATATGGTTTTTCGATCTTTGAGAGCATTTTGAACTAATATAGCATTGTTCGATTAGAATATCTAGACACCATTCTAAGATGGCGGCCAAGTTTTGTAATTGGTAGAACTTCACAATTATTGGGTATGTTCCACTAAATGAGAGTAATCTGGGATTTTTGGATTGTGGTCGTTACAGTTTATACCATACCCATAGACTATCTATCTACTCAAAAATTATATAATACGATGATTCAGTACGATCTAGAGTAGATTTTGCACACTTCAATATGGCCGACATGGTTTACACTGTCACGTGACTCCGACCGCGCGAGGTTAAGTATTGTGTGGAGCCAGCGCGGCGCATTCGCCTGATTCATACTGGCAAGACACGATCTCTGTACGCGGAGCACTCCTACAATTATAGTAAGTAGACCGTAACCTTTGTTTGACTGATGGGTCTTTTAATGTGAATCTGACACGCAGCTAATGTCTCGACATATTTGTCTTTAGGTGATTCATACGCTAGCGTGGAGCACGACTGTGAGTATGGTTTCTGACCCTGCACATATATGTGTGTCTGTACTGTGATTAGTTAGTTACTAGTTTCTAAAGGTATGTTGTTTTTTACAGAAAGACATTGGGACTGGTGTCCAATAGTTAAAAAAGTTACGTGGAGTATTTGAGACTTCCGGCTGGAAGTACATGGTAATATTATTATCTCTTTGGTATTGGTTGTTTTTTCTATTTTTGGTGATTGGTTTTGGTGATTGGTCCTGCACGATTCACACTATATACTTGGCACAGTGGGTCCCTCTGGTAACACCTTGGTGGTTATCACTTGGTTGCTTTTGAAGTGAGTAGACGATGCCTCTCTATTCAGGGAACTCAAGGTTGTCCCTTCTTTTTAATTGTATTTATTCATAGATATTGATGTGCAACGAGTCCGTCCTGATGATGGTCCCAAGGATTGTATAGACCAACGGGGATCGAAACGTCGACAGTTTAACACTGTTTCGCAGATTGAAGTATTATTATAATAACATGGAACTAATGCACTGATGTTCTAAAGCAAAAGTGATATATGGTCTTTCATTTGATCCATATTTATAGCGAAAAGTGTTGATATACTACTGTGAATGGAATGTGAACATTGAAGTAGTATATATGTTGCCATATCTTCAGTATTGAAATTGTTGAATTTTGAAATAAATAATTTGACAAATTGTATTTTCCTGCATTTCGTGTGGATTTAAGTTCACCGTTTGGTGACTAAATTATAAGAACTGAAATAATTAGAAATAAATCCTGTGAAGGCATATTGTGTTATTGGGACTACAAACTTGGCAAGGTATACACCTGGGCGGATGTATACGCTCAGGGAAGACGTAGCCGACCTTATACCCAAAACACGGACACATCGTCAACAGTGACACGACCAGTTACCAACGAAAATCCGGACCAGTACCTCAGAGCAGAACCCAGAAACCACAGGAACAAACACTTACAACATCGATAATACCCAGCAAACCAAGTGCATCAAGCAACCCTGATTTTTTAGAACAGGTCGGAGAACCAGACGACCCAGGAGGGGCAAAACCAAAAGAAATTCCTCAAACAAGGAGTGTAACGCTTCCCAAAAAGAAGAAATAAAAGATTCCACCCAATTGGTGATTAACATATCTGACCATACGTTCACTGATCAAGAAATTAAATTGTTACAAAAAGGAACGTCATTTGTACCAACCACTTGTTCAGATTTACTGGAATTAGAAGCTAGCACATTGAAACTCACAAGAAAACTAAGGCTACGGCATTTTTTTGAAAACATAATACCTTCCCAGACGGATAAGGAACCAGACCCACTCATGGGATTAAAAGTTCACAGTTCCTTTCAGGCTCCCTCGAGCCATAAATCCATAGACCTCTTTGAACAATTAATAAAACAGGAACTGCTATCAGTCAACAACAAAAAAATGAAACACAAAAAATCACGCAAAAGGATCGAGACAAACTAAGGTCCATCGCCAACAATAAAGATATAATTTGCACCAAAGCAGATAAGGGCGGCGCCCTTGTTATTATGAGTTCAAGTGCATATCAACAAAAACTTAATGACCACATATCAGACCAAACGACCTACATGAAACTCCCTGGAAACCCTACGTCCCAATTCAGTGTGATACTAACAGACATGGTTGATAAGGCGTTAATAAGAGGCATCATTAATCAAAGAACCAGAAACGTTTTGATCAAAACCAACCCTAGAAGTCCCACAATATATGCAGCACCCAAAATACACAAAAACCTCAAGGACCCTCCGATACGCCCCATAGTATCCACACGAGCAAGCATCCATGAACCAGTGGGTCAATACCTGGACCGACATCTTCAACCTACTGTACAATCGCTCACCAGCTATATTCGGGACACGACAGACTTTTTATGTAAGTTACAGAACATTCAAATTGAACCAGAAGAACATCTTTGGCTGTGCACAGCTGACGTCAGCTCATTATACACTTCCATTTCTCACTTGGAAGGAATAGAGGCCATGGAACAAGCAATCCTAAAACTACAAGTAGAAGAAGGAATGAAAGTATTCTTGATGGAATTGGTAATGTTCACCTTATATCAAAGCTATTTCAAACATGACCAAAACTGGTACCTGCAACTAGTGGGCACGAGCATGGGGAATTGCGCAGCTCCAGTTTACGCGAATACCTACATGGGCGAGTTTGAGAACATTCACATTTGGTCCAACCAGGATTGGAACAAACACATCAAAATGTATGTTTGATTCATTGATGACCTATTTTTCTTATGGAAAGACACCAAAGAGAATCTTGAAAGAGCACTTCACACCCTGAACAGCGTCAACCAACGCATTCAATTCACATGGAAAATCGAACCTGAATCGATTACCTTCTTGGATGCTGTCATCACTATCAAGAACAATCACATCACAACTGACATATGTTGAAAAGCCACCGACCGTAATAACATTCTCCATTATACAAGTTTTCATCAGGCATCCCTGAAGAAACATCTACCGAAATCACAAATGTTGAGAGCTAAACTTATTGTTTCGGACCCAGAGGTGGGCAAAGTAAGACTAGAAGAGATGCCTGACAGATTTCGTGAGAGGGGATACCCGGAAAAAATATTGAAATCCGCCTCAAGAGAAGTGAATGATATAAACCGATCAGAACTGTTACAAAAATCCAGAGATAAAATCCAAAGTGACAGAATGGTCATTGTATCTAAATTTTCTAATGTAAGCACAACAAAATGGAAGGAAGAGATAACACCAAACATTTGCTTCAACGAGAGAACTACTGGATATACAGATTGAACTCGATTAAGCCCCATGGGCTAAATGAACGGATAGAATTTTCGTGCTATCTCTGAACTATACACAGGATGACTGCATTAGGCCATTTTTGGGCACCCTGTTCTGATCAACCTCCTGACCACATATGCATTGTTCAATATTGTCACGAACTATATTTCTATTTTGATTATCTTTCTGTTTTTAAACTTTTGTATGTTTGTAATAACACCTATTTCATTTATGATTGGTATTAATCGGCATTGGTTTCCGTTTGCATGTATTGTTTCACTGTGACACAGCCCTCTATCTATTTCGACTCTCTTTAGTCACATGACACATCAACCTTCCGGTTTACATCTTAGAACTAACGCACACATTAACAAACCCGCTCACTTACATAGAGGAAGTCCACTCCTAACGCGAACTTTGAGACAATTCGTTGTCAGAAACCGTAAGTAACATAGGGCGCCACAAACTTGGTAAACGCACGCTAGCGTCGAGTCACAGTTTGTAAACCTCACCGTGTAACACACCCTTAGACAGCGTCGAGTCACCGCACAAATTCTTACCGTGCAACTCACTCTAAGGCACCCCGACTAACAGACTTTATCACCATTTCCTCACCTTTGATACCGAATATCGCGTCACATTTGCTTTACAGTCTTTTTCGTATGACCATTGACAACACTTCTTTTCTCCCTCATTCGGCACCTTTTTCAACACCATTAATAATCAAGTTCGGTCACTTTTATCGTTCAGTCACCTTGCATGCAAGACATATCCTTTAATGTTAAACCTGATACATACGTTATTTTGTCGTTCTTGTAGATGCTCCCAGACGAAAGGCATTAGCCCAAAATGCATTGGAGCTGCAAAAAGTATCATTTTACAACAAGTTACTTCATTCAAAACTTTATTCAAACTAAACATGTGGATTAACAAAAACTATTGTAAATAAAAGAAAATGTTGGAATCCTCAAGATTAATCTGTTTTGAAAGGCTAATGAAGGATATAATCCCTACAGAGTGTGCCCCGAGGGATGCTGTTAGTTTCCAATTGACAGTACTCCAGGTTCTTTAAGTTACTCGTCTCCAGGGTGGTTCGACGATACCTCAGGAGAACCTACCAAACCTTAAGAATAGTACAATAACTTCAGTCCATAAAAAAAGCTGTGCACCGGTTGATCGCCTTCGTGTAATTCCATTCAGCCATTTTTTTGTATCAGAAAACGTTTCGAATGAAAATTAACATGGGTAGTCAATGTTTTAGGACCCCCATTTGTATTGACCCACTCTTGATGGATCAGCAGGAAACTGTCCATGAAGGAGTTGAGGAGGAAGAACTTTTTTGGGTAATGTTTTGTGTATATGCATGCTATCTGTGAGGAAATGCATCTTTCTGCATGATCACCCTCAAATTTTTGGACTGATGCGGCTGTTTTTTTTGACTCTGAAGGGGCCCCAGTCCTGCCAAACAGGCCTCACTGCCAGTTCTCAGATCCTTTAAAATGTGTATGTCTGATTGCTTCACCCACGATTTGCATTAGTAAACTTTAATTATAAGTCCCTAGTGTATGATAGTAGGGCAACCCAGGGTCTTTAAATTAAAGTGCCTCTTCTGGACTGCTTCATAAAAGGGGGTGGTGATGGACAGAGTATCTGAATTAAGCAGAACACTCCTACCAGTCGAAAGATCAGGGCTTGATCCATCACCGTTTTTTAGCTCACTGCACCATCCCAGCTCAGAACCTGGCTACATGCAAATTAGTCTGGCCCTGGCCCAGTGCATCATGGGAACAGGGCAGACCAAACTACCAAGCCAATTCTTTACTGGAAAGGAAACAAGCTTCCGGGGACCGGTTTCTGGCATTGCAGTCGTCTTCGGCCCGGCTTGCTTGAATCCTGGTGGTGCAGTGAGCAAGGGACTCATGTCTGAGCATTTCCTGCCACACCTGTAGTGGCCAAAACGATTCATAAAAGGGGGTGGTGATGGACAGAGTATCTGAATTAAGCAGAACACTCCTACCCAGTCAAAAGATCAGGGCTTGATCCATCACCGTTTTTTTAGCTCACTGCACCATCCCAGCTCAGAACCTGGCTACATGCAAATTAGTCTGGCCCTGGCCCAGTGCATCATGGGAACAGGGCAGACCAAACTACCAAGCCAATTCTTTAATGGAAAGGAAACAAGCTTCCGGGGACCGGTTTCTGGCATTGCAGCCGTCTTCGGCCCGGCTTGCTTGAATCCTGGTGGTGCAGTGAGCAAGGGACTCATGTCTGAGCATACCCTGCCACACCTGTGGTGGCCAAAACGACTCATAAAAGGGGGTGGTGATGGACAGAGTATCTGAATTAAGCAGAACACTCCTACCCAGTCAAAAGATCAGGGCTTGATCCATCACCGTTTTTTAGCTCACTGCACCATCCCAGCTCAGAACCTGGCTACATGCAAATTTGTCTGGCCCTGGCCCAGTGCATCATGGGAACAGGGCAGACCAAACTACCAAGCCAATTCTTTACTGGAAAGGAAACAAGCTTCCGGGGACCGGTTTCTGGCATTGCAGCCGTCTTCGGCCCGGCTTGCTTGAATCCTGGTGGTGCACTGAGCAAGGGACTCATGTCTGAGCATACCCTGCCACACCTGTAGTGGCCAAAACGATTCATAAAAGGTGGTGGTGATGGACAGAGTATCTGAATTAAGCAGAACACTCCTACCCAGTCAAAAGATCAGGGCTTGATCCATCACCGTTTTTGAGCTCAGTGCACCATCCCAGCTCAGAACCTGGCTACATGCAAATTAGTCTGGCCCTGGCCCAGTGCATCATGGGAACAGGGCAAACCAAACTACCAAGCCAATTCTTTACTGGAAAGGAAACAAGCTTCCGGGGACTGGTTTCAGGCATTGCAGCCGTCTTCGGCCTGGCTTGCTTGAATCCTGGTGGTACAGTGAGCAAGGGACTCATGTCTGAGCATACCCTGCCACACCTGTAGTGGCCAAAACGATTCATAAAAGGGGGTGGTTTAATTATAAGTCCCTAGTGTATGATAGTAGGGCAACCCAGGGCCTTTAAATTAAAGTGCCTCTTCTGGACTGCAGCATTTATTGTGCCACCACAAACCTGACAAAGCGAAGCATGACTTCCATCCCGCCATTGGTGGCTGGCAGAGCAGTTTGTAAACTGTTACTTCGACTTTGCCATCTAAAGCAATGGCAAAGCACAATTTTCCCATTGGCGAGTAGACTTTCATGCTAGCAACTCAGCAGTACTAACCTCTGGTTGGGACTACTGTTAGACCTGACATCCTTGGCGTTGTTTTCCCCCTAACTTTTTTCCTTCAGACCTCCTGTTTTTGCTGTCTTTGTTTTTGCTGGCCTTATTACTCTGCACACTTTATCACTGCTACGAAGTGCTGAAGTGCTTGGGCTCTCTTCTTAATTTATGTTAAATTGGCTTGTATCCAATTGGCACATATAATTTACTTGCATGTTACTAGTAAAGTGGCACTACCTGTGCCCAGGGCCTGTAAATTAAATTCTATTCATGGACCTGCAGCACTGATTGTGCCACCCATTGAAGCTGAACGTTAAACATATCTCAGGCCTGCCATGGCCATCTGTGTATGTGCAGTTTTAAACTGCCATACCGACCTGACAAAGGCTAACCTTGCCATGGGTTAGCGAAAGAGATGAGAAGAGGACCTTCCATAATTACCTGCAGAGTGGGATGTGATCAGTGAGAATTCTTGATCCCACTCCACTCTGTGACAATTTGCGAAAGTGTGGTGTGAGGCATCATTGATAGACAATCAGCCCTGCGCACCTCAGGGCTTATACCTGTAGAACCCAGGGCTGACTAAGGATCTCATAGGGCTTTGCCGGGATGATGAGGTCACTACCCATAGTGGTTGAGATCTTCACCATGGCAATGTTTGGTTCAAGCACCTGTGGATTAGCGTATGTAAAGCTCCTGGCTGTCTGACCCTGACATGATCAGTAGCTGTTAGAGTGGCCCTTGCTCAACCTGACAGGCTCTCAACATGCTTTGTGGGGCATAGTCTGTTACCACAATGACAGGCTGTAGGAGCTAGCTTTTTCGGTAGTGTACCAAAATGAAGTACACTATGTAGAAAGTCCAGGCAACCCATATTAGCTCTGGGCCGGTCACCCCCACGCACTGCGCACACTCCTCGTGAGTGAGCCCAGGCTGCCCCCCGTTCCCGCCAAGTGCCGCGGCTGCCCGCAGCTGTGACCCTGGTCCACCGCTGTTACTGCTCTTGCACCGCCTGCGCTGCGTTTGTATTTTCGATCCCGATTGTATTTCCCCTGTGTTATTGCTCCTTGTTTAATTTCTGTTTCTCTCCCCGTGCCCCGTGTTGTTTTATTTTGTGATTGTTTTCCTCTCGTCGCACCCAGCCCCTGCCGCGCTTCCCGCCACCTCCCCGCCGCTGCCCCCTGCGGCCCCGCCCCCTTCCCTCTGCAGCCCTTCCCATTCGCCGCCCCACTCCCGCCTCCCAGCTGCTCCTCCCTCACTCGGCCCCCCCCACTCTCCACATATGGCAGAGTGGCAAACGCGCAGCGTTGATGCACAGCGGGTGCGCCCTTACAAAGGTAAGCCTGTCTGCGCCCGTCCACGCCTGGACCGCACCCAGTGCCAGAACCCCTGGCCCCTGCAGACACCAGCCCTCTCGCCGGACGTACGACGCCACCGAACTCAACGCACTCAATGCCGACCGGATCCCGGGATGCTACGAGCCACCCCAAGACGCACCCACGGACCCTCCAGCTGCCACTCCTGCAAGTTCACCTGCATCTGGACCTGCACTGCACCCGCACCCACCATGCCGAGCACCAGCAGCAACCACCTGAAGTGCATCCTACTCAACACCCGCTCGGTCAACAAACACGCTGTTGAGCTCTGGAACCTGCTCGATACAACATCACCAGACGTCGCCTTCCTCACGGAAACCTGGATGAACGCCTCCTCAGCACCCGACATCGCCATCGCCATCCCGGACGGATACAAGATCACCCGGAGGGACCGCGGCAACCAGACCGGAGGAGGCATCGCCATCATCCACAGGAACACCATCCGCATCACAACCAACACCGACGACACCCTCACAACCGCCGAACATCTGCACTTCCAGATACACACCGACCCCAGGACCTCCCTCAGAGGCACCCTCATCTACAGACCCCCGGGACCACGCACACAATTCAGCGAAGACATCGCCGACTTCATCAGCCCGCTCGCCCTCCCCTCCGCTGGCTACATCCTCCTCGGGGACTTCAACTTCCACCTGGAGAACAACAACGACCGCAACACCACCACCCTGCTGGACAACCTCGCCAACCTCGGTCTCAAGCAGCTGGTGACCACCCCCACCCACTACGCCGGACACACGCTCGACCCCGTCTTCTCATCCAGCAAGGACATCGCCTTTAGCTACGCCACCGGACTCCACTGGACGGACCACAGCTGCATCCACTTCAGCTTCAGAAAGAACACGACCCACCACCACCAGCAACAGGTTGCACGCAGAAGCTGGAACAAGATCACAGCCGACCAGCTCGCTGCATCCCTGAGCCAGGACCCCCCCGCCAGCTCAGCGAACCCCAGCCAGGCCGCAAACAACCTCACGAAGTGGATCAGCAACTGCGCAGACAACCTCGCCCCTCTGAGGACCCCGCCTAGCAGACCCGGCAGCAAGAAAGCCCCATGGTTCACCGACGAACTCAAGACCTCCAAGAAGAACTGCCGAGCCCTCGAGAAAGCCTGGCGCAGAAACCCAACACCAGACAACATGACCACCCTCAAGCTCGCCACCCGAAAACACCACCAACTGATCCACACCACCAAGAAAACAGCATTCAAGGAACGACTGGACAACAACGCACACAACAGCAAGGAACTCTTCAACATTGTCAAAGAGCTCTCCAACCCCAACGCCGGAATCAACGAAATCACCCCATCACAAGACCTCTGCAACTCCCTCGCCGCCTACTTCCACAACAAGATTGCAGACATACACAACAGCTTCAAGACACAACCGACGCACCCCACGGATGCACCAATGCCCCCCACAACCACCCTCCGCACCTGGACCCCGATCAACACTGAGGAGACCATACGCACGA
This sequence comes from Lissotriton helveticus, assembly GCF_964261635.1. NCBI lineage: Eukaryota > Metazoa > Chordata > Amphibia > Caudata > Salamandridae > Lissotriton > Lissotriton helveticus. The sequence continues at coordinate 1,308,566,211 of NC_136059.1, read as the reverse complement.
TGAACTCCATCCACTCCGGATCTCCGACCGACCCCTGCCCCCACCACGTCTTCAACAAGGCCGACGCTGTCATCGCACCCCATCTGCGGGACATCATCAACACCTCCTTTGACACCGCTACCTTCCCGGAGAGCTGGAAGCACGCCGAACTCAGCGCTCTGCTGAAGAAACCATCAGCGGACCCCACCGAACTCAAAAACTACCGCCCCATCTCGCTCCTCCCGTTTCCGGCCAAAGTCATCGAGAAGACCGTCAACAAGCAAGCTGGCCGCCTTCCTCGAGACAAACGGATCCCTCGACCTCTCGCAGTCTGGCTTCCGGGCCAACCACAGCACCGAGACCGCCCTCATCGCAGCCACCGATGACATCCGAGCCCTGCTCAACAACGGAGAAACAGCGGCCCTCATCCTCCTGGACCTCTCCGCAGCATTCAACACTGTCTGCCACCGCACCCTAGTGCAGCGCCTCAGCAACGTCGGAATCCAGGAGAAGGCCCTAGAATGGATCATCTCCTTCCTCGCCGGAAGGACACAGAGACTCCGCCTCCCCCCGTTCAGATCAGAAGCCACCGAAGTCATCTGCGGCGTTCCTCAAGGCTCCTCGCTCAGCCCCACCCTCTTCAATGTCTACATGAGCCCCCTTGCGGCCATTGCACGCCAACACAACCTCAACATCATCTCCTACGCTGACGACACCCAGCTGATCCTCTCCCTCACCAACGACCCCGCCACCGCCAGAACCAACCTACATGAAGGGATGAAAGATGTAGCCGAGTGGATGTTGAACAGCCGTCTGAAACTGAACTCAGATAAGACGGAAGTCCTCATCCTGGGATCGTCACCCTCCGCCTGGGACGACTCCTGGTGGCCCCCCGCCCTGGGCAGCGCACCCAAACCAACAGACCACGCACGCAACCTGGGCTTCGTCCTGGACTCCTCCCTCTCCATGACCAGACAAGTCAACCCGTCTCCTCGTCGTGCTTCAACATCCTACATCCTACGCATGCTACGTAAGATCTTCCGGTGGATCCCCACCGAGACCAGGAAGACGGGCACCCAGGCCCTCGTCGCCAGCCGACTGGACTACGGCAATGCTCTCTACGCCGGAACCACCGCCAAGTTCCAGAAGAGACTCCAGCGGATCCAGAACGCCTCAGGAAGACTCATCCTCGACATCCCCCGACACAGCCACATCTCCGGACACCTGAGAGACCTGCACTGGCTCCCGGTCAACAAGAGAATCACCTTCCGCCTCCTCACCTACGCACACAAAGCCTTACACAACCAAGGCCCAAGATACCTCAACAGCCGCCTCAACTTCTACACTCCCACATGCCAGCTTCGATCGACCAGCCACGCCCTCGCCGCCGTCCCCCGCATCCGAAGAGCCACCACAGGAGGAAGGTCCTTCTCCTACCTGGCCGCCAAGACTTGGAACTCCCTCCCGACCCACCTCCGCCTGACCCAAGACCACCTCGCCTTCAGGAAGCAGCTCAAGACCTGGCTGATCGAGCAGCAGCGGACCCCCCCCAAGCGCCTTGAGACCCTCCGGGTGAGTAGTGCGCTATATAAATGCAGTGATTGATTGATTGATTGAGAGGGCTTAAATTAATAATTCCAAACGCTCTCTTTTGTGGTAGTGTGGGTAGGCGATTTAGACTAACCAAAGGGTAGTGTAAAGCATTTATTGTTCACCCAGAGTCAATAAATTAGACACACACTCAAGAAGAAACTCAAGACCAATTTTAGAAAAGTAATATATAGAATTATTAAAACTAAGAACTTCGTTATTGGGTAATTACTTTTCGAGTTATCAATTTTTGCAGTCAAGAAAAAAGTCACACAAATGTGCTTTAATGCAGTATTGTTTTCCTATGGAGAAAGAAACATGTACTGCCAGGTGCTTCTGGTTTACCTGCCCAGGAGTGTCTAAGTGCAGACATGCTGGACAGGTTGGTAGTCTTGCATGCTACACCGTTAACAAAGTAGAGGGGCCACTAAAAACAGGCTGCAGAGCAGACTTGGGGACAAGTCCAGGACCTCCCAATGGGGGGTTCCGTTTGGGAGGGACTTGGCAGCAGAGGGGCAGAGTTGCTGTTCGGGGACCTGGGCCTGGGAGCTCGGGTGCATAGGATGTTGGTCGGCTGGTCCTGTGCGTCGAAGGCACTCACTGCTCTTCGTCAAACTTGAAGAGGAGGACAATACAGGACAGCTGGACCAATCTCAGTGCTGGCCTCTATGATACTGATTTCCAGTGTTGGATGGTCAGTCCTGGTGGTGTCGGAGTGCAGTTTGGACTGCAAACAAGTCTTGGTTGCTGCAAGGTGTCTGATACCCCAGGTATTAGTGCAGGGCAGCTTCTGGAAGACCTGCCATCTCAAAACCTGGTGGGGAGACAGATCTGATGATCTGGAGTACTTTGGCTTCCTCCTTGATGGCTGCTGCTTTGGTGGACTTGGTGGTCAGCAAAACGATAAACCGGACATTGCGGTCAGTGCCTGCAGGTTGCAGGGAAGTACTCCTCCAGTTCTTGGGAGATGCTGGCTGGTTGGCTAAGTGCTGTTGGCCCTCCAAGGCTTTTGGAGGTTGCACAGCTGCAGGAAGAGTTGGGTTGTTGCATTTATTGGGACAGTAGCAGGCAGACAGGGTCATCTTTAGTCAGGCAAATCTGAGTTCTTGGTGTGAGGAGGCCACCTAAATACTGAATTTAGGGCCGTTAAGGAAAGTGAAGGGCAGTAGATAACTGCTACTTATGCCATGGTTATCAACACCCCCTATATGTCCACTTCCTGTGGGGAGTGGGCATAGACTTGTCCCAGAGTTCCTAATTCCACCAAAATTAAGATGGTGGAATCCTTCCTTCATGGAGCACATCAGGCAGCCCAACTTAAAAATGACTAGCCTGGTGGTACACCACGATTACTGCACAGCTAATTTCCCACCTGTCCTGGCTGCAAATGGTCCGCGGGGGTGGCATCTCTCAGGTCTGGGAGAAGCCAGCATCATATATCGAAGGCAGCAGAGGCTTTGAAGCCTCTGGCCTTGGTATGCAGATTCACTAGCCAAATGATTGGAGGAGGTGGAAACACCTCCTGCCAGAGCAGGCATTGTTTCTGACTTCTGAGAGTGTGGGCTTTCACCTTCAGGGGTTCAGAAACTTGACTGTGGTGGTAGGCTGGAAGATACCAGTCAGCCAGCACACTAAGTCCCTGGTAGGTTTTCAGGGTGAACCTCAAAGGCGCCCCTGGGCACATATTTTTTTTAGTAAATCCACAATTTATTAAGACCAGGTGTTTGATACCAAACAGCATAGGTTTCAGAAAAGCCATCATGGAGCTGAGGAAATCGTAATGTCCAGTGTCCAGCACATATACTCAAGATGGCTTCCCTGTTCACTTGTACTATCTAGTAATTGAAGTAGACAGCACAGGGGCATATCTACTCGTGCAGATGTACCCTAACAAGTAATATAATGCTCCCTTCCATATGGCAATAAGACCTGCAGTAGAGGTGACTTTCATATATTGCATGCAGTGTCTGTGGGTATGGCACATCGAGTGTGTGCCATGTCATATTTTCACATATGTTTACACCATTTCATGCAGCCTATAGTGGCAGTCTGAATGAGTTTGGTGGTGGGTCCCTTAGGGTGGCACAATACATGCTGCAGCCCTTAGGCACCCTCTTTAGTACCAGTACACTAGGTACCAGGGATACCATTTGCTGGGGATTTGCAGAGGTGCTAAAGGTTTTGCCAAATGAGGAAACATTGAACAGTTACCTTGGTGTTAGGGAAAGAGCAATGGCACTGGGGACCTGGTTAGCAGGAACCCAGTGCACTTCAGTCAAAATTGCATTAAATACCAGGAAAAAAGTGGGGGGGTCAAAAAGGGGTACTTTCCTACACACCCCACCACTGATTGCGACATCTATAAATAACGTATTATTCATTGCTCTAGTTTTAGGTCTTGTTTTTTAATGCTGTAAATATTGTGAGCATTGTCTCTGACATAAGAGTTATAGTTTGAGTTGTTACAATGTGCAAATAACTATAGGTCAAGTCCAGTGTTTTTTCATTTTTAATTCATATCCACAAATGTACTTTACCTTTGGTTTTTAAGTGAATTTCCAATGGTCAGTCTAGCATTTTTGTGCTTACCTCAGAGCCCTCAGAAGACCATTTTTTTTCAATCGCCATGATACACACCAAAAGCCTTATTTATTAGGGTGTCAAGACAAAATATCGAGTTTGTTTTATCAAGTAGACATAATATCGAGTCAAATATATAGAATAGACATAATATCGACTAGACATAATATAGACTACCAAAATATCGACTTTACATTTTTTTTAATATCGAATAGAATGGACATAATATCGAATCAAAAATATAGAATGGACATAATATCGAATCAAAAATATAGAATGGACATAATATCGACTAGACATGATATAGACAACAAAAATATCGAATTTTAGGTAAGTTAATAGTAATTTTTATTTTTTGTGTAATATAATGCTGTAGCGGGTTGTGGGTTTATAGGGGAATAGGGTGGGAAGTAATTTAATTATAATACATTAAATATGTTATTTTATTTATTGTTATTTATTTAGAATTAATTGTTAATTAATTATTAATTGGTAATTAATTAAAATATAATTGGTAATTAATTTTAATTGATAAATATTTTAATTTTAGTAATTTATTTTCTGTTGCGGGTTGTGGGTTTATAGGGGAATAGGGTGGGAAGTAATTTAATTATAATTAATTAAATATGTTAATTAATTAATTGGTATTTATTTTGAATTAATTGGTAATTAATTTTTTATTGATAATTAATTAATTGTTAATTGATAATTAATTTTAATTAATTGTTTAATTGACAATTATGTGAATAATATTTTATTTTCTGTAGCGGGTTGTGGGTTTATAGGGGAATAGGGTGGGAAGTAATTTAATTATAATTAATTAAATATGTTAATTAATTAATTGATTGGTATTTATTTTGAATAAATTGTCAATACATTTTTAATTGGTAATTAATTGTGTATTGATAATTAATTTAAATTAATTGTTTAATTGACAATTATGTGAATAATATTTTATTTTCTGTTGCGGGTTGTGGGTTTATAGGGGAATAGGGTGGGAAGTAATTTAATTATAATTAATTAAATATGTTAAATAATTAATTGATTGGTATTTATTTTGAATAAATTGTCAATTAATTTTAATTGGTAATTAATTAATTGTTAATTGATAATTAATTTAAATTAATTGTTTAATTGACAATTATGTGAATAATATTTTATTTTCTGCAGCGGGTTGTGGGTTTATAGGTGAATAGGGTGGGAAGTAATTTAATTATAATTAATTAAATATGTTAAATAATTAATTGATTGGTATTTATTTTGAATACATTGTCAATTAATTTTTAATTGGTAATTAATTAATTGTTAATTGATAATTAATTTTCATTAATTGATTAATTGATAATTACGTAAATAATATTTTATTTTTAGTAGCAGGTTGTGGGTTTATAGGGGAATAGGGTGGGAAGTAATTTAATATAATTAATGAACCTTACTCCTGAGGCAGAAGCCGGGAGCGCTAGGTGTGTTTTTTAAAATTTGAGAGTCACTTTGCTTAAAAATTGTATTTTATTCTCACCTTGCTCGCAGCTCACTCTTAGGGCAGAAGCCCACACTCTGTCATCCCGCACAGCCGATTTTGATCGCTGTCGCGGACTTTGGGGTAAACAAACATTTGCTGCCGCCATCTCCGGCGTGCACCCTGGCCACGCCCCTTCGAGGCCACTTCCCCCCGCCCAGCTTAAAAGGCGCTGAAAACTAGCGTCTACCGTGAACCTTACTCCTGAGGCGGAAGCCGGGAGCGCTAGGTGTGTTTTTTAAAATTTGAGAGTCACTTTGCTTAAAAATTGTATTTTATTCTCACCTTGCTCGCAGCTCACTCTTAGGGCAGAAGCCCACACTCTGTCATCCCGCACAGCCGATTTTGAACGATGTTGCGGACTTTGGGGTAAACAAACATTTGCTGCCGCCATCTCCGGCGTGCACCCTGGCCACGCCCCTTCGAGGCCACGCCCCCTGCCCAGCTTAAAAGGCACTGAAAACTAGCGTCTACCGTGAACCTTACTCCTGAGGCGGAAGCCGGGAGCGCTAGGTGTGTTTTTTAAAATTTGAGAGTCACTTCGCTTAAAAATTGTATTTTATTCTCACCTTGCTCGCAGCTCACTCTTAGGGCAGAAGCCCACACTCTGTCATCCTGCACAGCCGATTTTGAACGCTGTCGCGGACTTTGGGGTAAACAAACATTTGCTGCCACCATCTCCGGCATGCACCCTGGCCACGCCCCTTCGAGGCCACGCCCCCCCTAGCGCCCTCCCTCCTACTATAAAACATGTGTATCTGTCGGAAGCGCAGCGGGAGCGCCTAAGGCAAGCCCGTCTGCGCCCGTCCGCGCCAGCTCCGGGCCTAGGGCCAGCCATAATGTTAGTCTGCCACCCGCTCAAAGACTAACCTGGACCAGATCACAGCTCCTAGACATAGGTAAGACATCCTGCTCATCCCCCACCGCATGCAACCTCCCCCTACCCAGTCCATTCCTGCACAAATGCCTAAACTGCCCTTACTCCCTATGCCCCGACTGGACTCACCCCCGCAAACCCGCAACCTATAAGCCCCCTCCGACTAAAACCTACAGCATGGGTTTAGTGAACTGCCGCTCCCTACCCTGCCACGCCAATGACATCTGGCTTCTACTATCTTCCACATCCTGGGATGCATTATTCTTAACGGAGACCTGGTTCAAAGACTCTTCCAACCCAGACATCGCCCTAGCTGTACCCACTGGTTACAGCTTCACCGGATTAAGCCGTGAAGGCTCCAAAACGGGTGGAGGAATCGCTGTGATCCTAAAAAATCACCTGAAAATTACATCTAGGAAAATCCCTAATATCAAGCCTATAGAAGCTCTATACTTCTCAATCACAGATTCCACCACCGCCACCTCCTCAGGGATCTTGGTTTATAACCCCCCGAACTCCCCCAACCTGCTACTTCAGAGCTTCTGGCAGTCGTGGCAGATCTCTCCCTTAAACACCCCCACTTCATGGTACTGGGAGACTTCAACCTTCATGTTGACGTAAGCAACTGCAAACGAGCCTCGCAGTTCTTGGAATCCATGCAAAATCTAAATCTGTCACAAAAGGTAATAGGCCCCACTCATACCGCAGGACACACCCTCGACCTTATTTTCTCGAACAGCGAGAAACTTAAACCCCCCCCTTACCTCTAACTTGGTCTGACCATTACTTAATACCTTTCGAGGTCCCCTTGGCCCAAATTATCAAACAGGAGTCCGCCATTAGAACACAAGGCAGGAAATGGCACAAGCTCTCATTAACTACCCCAGAGCAAAAATACCACATTAGTCTAAACCCCTTACCGGACGAACTCGATGTAGCAGTACGTATACTCAACACCGACCTTACGTCCGCAATTGAGAAAATTGCCCCTTTACAAATCCTTACCTCCCGCAGACAAAAACCATCTGCCCCATGGTTCACTCAAGAACTCAGGGCATACAGAGCAAGTGCAAAAAGTTGGAACGACTTTGGAGACAGCACTATGACCCGGAAGCCAAGGCCCTCTATCGTCAAAGCCTTAAAGAGTTTCGCAAACTCAAACGACACTCTATGAGTACCTACTTTTCAGATTCCATTGCCAAGGCAAAAAACTCGACCCAGGCCCTTTTTAATATAGTAAAAGACTTCACTCATCCCAGTGCACTGGCCACCCCTGTTCCCATGTCTCAAGCCCTGAGTGAAAATCTTGCTAACCACTTTGAAGAAAAAATAGCCAATATTGCGGCAACTATCCTTCAGAATGGCTCCAACATCATCGAAGGCCCCGCCATTAACTGCAAACATGCATTCACAGCATTACAACCACTAACTAAGAAATTAGCCCTAAAGTCTTTTATGGAATGTAAATCAGGCTCTCCCCTGGACCCAGCCCCGGCATTAATCATGAATGAAATTGCCCCCCTAATCATCAACCCCCTTCTCAATATCTGGAACTCCTCTTTAAGCACAGGAGTTATGCCTTCCGTCTGGAAACATGCATTACTAATCTCTATCCAAAAAAAAACAGGCTTAGATCCTTCCTGCCTAAACAACTACCGGCCGATATCACTTTTACCCAAACCCGCCAAAGTACTTGAGAAAGTTGTCCAAAATCAACTATCACACTACATAGAATCAAACTCCTTGTTCCATGATACCCAATCGGGTTTCAGACCGGACTACAGTACTGAGTCGGCACTACTCGAGGTATCCGAGTCGATCCGAGAATGCACGGATAGGGGAGAGGAGGCCATGTTGGTTCTCCTCGACCTATCCGCGGCATTTGATACCATCTCTCATGACAAACTACTGATTCGCCTTCAAGAGATAGGTATCGGCGGGCCTCCCCTCTCATGGGTAAAATCTTTTCTCACGAACAGAACTCAACAAGTGATGCTTGGACCCTTTCTTTCCTCCAAATAATCACTGATCTGGGGCGTCCCGCAGGGCTCCGCCCTCAGCCCGCTTCTCTTCAATGTATACCTCCTACCTCTGGCAAATGTGGTGGAATCCTGGGGCGTCAAAATAACCTTCTACGCTGACGACACCCAGCTGGTGTTCTCTTTCAAAGACCACTCTGAAAAATCATTCGACAACTTTCGCCATTGCATGCTGAATATCGCCTCCTGGATGTCGGCGAATAATTTAAAACTCAATAGAGACAAGACGGAAATCTTATTCTTCAATCAGAAATCCCCCTTTCCCTCCAATCTCTGGTGGCCGTCCGAACTCAATCCTCCTCCAGAACCAGTCCAAGCCGCCCGAAACGTAGGCTTCCAATTTAACACCTCCCTCTCCTGTAATACCCAAGTCAACAAAGTCACCTCAGCCTGTTTTGGGAAACTACGTATGTTAAAAAAAATCATCCCCTTTCTACCGCTGGACTCTTGAAAAACGGTAGTCCACGCCCTCATCACTACCCACCTGTACTACGCTAACAGCTTGTATGTAGGTGCTCCCACCTACATCATTAACCAACTACAGAGAGTCCAAAACGCTGCAGCCAGGCTGGTATGCAATATTCCTTACCGCCATTCCATTGCACCCCACCTGATCAAACTTCACTGGCTCCCTATCAGACTGCGCATCCATTTTAAAGCCTTAACTCTGGCTTTTAGAGCTCTCAACAACCGAGGCCCCTTATACCTACGTCGCAGAATGACGTTCTCACAAGTCCCACTAAACCTCAGATCTAACCATCTACGCCGCATGTTCTGCCCCCGCTATCGTCTTGCACGCACGGGAGGAAGGGCCCTTGCAGTTGCCACATCCAAACTCTGGAACCAACTGCCCACAGAGTTAAGATTTCTGACATCAGAATCCCTGTTCCGAAAAAAACTGAAAACCTGTTTTTTTTCTCAAATTTAATCCTTAAAGCCTCCATTCTCACCCCCTTGACTCTTCAGAGATAAGGTCCTCAGCGCCGGGACACCTCCGTTGGAGGTAGCTGCGCGCTTTACAAAACTCTAAATAAATAAATAAATAAATAAATTAAACATGATAATTAATCAATTGGTATTTATTTTAAATAAATTGTTAAATATTATTTTAATTGTTAATTAATTAATTTTTAATTGGTAACTAAAATGTATTAATTGATTAATTTATAATTATGTGATTTATATTAATTTATTTTCACTAGAGTGGGGATATTAAAATGTACCCCTACGCCATCCAACGCTTTCCCTACTGTTGCACTCTTTGGAGTGGGAATAGTAATTTTGACCCCTACGCTATCCAACGCTTTCCCTACTGTTGCACTTACTGGAGTGGGAATAGTAATTTTTACCCCTACACTATCCAACACTTTCCCTACTGTTGCACTCGCTGGAGTTGGAATAGTAATTTTTACCCCTACGCCATCCAACGCTTTCCCTACTGTTGCACTCTTTGGAGTGGGAATAGTAATTTTGACCTCTACGCTATCCAACGCTTTCCCTACTGTTGCACTCTTTGGAGTTTGAATAGTAATTTTTACCTGTACGCCATCCAACGCTTTCACTACTGTTGCACTCGCTGGAGTGGGAATAGTGATTTTTACCCCTACGCTATCCAACGCTTTCCCTACTGTTGCACTCGCTGGAGTTGGAATAGTAATTTTTATCCCTACGCTATCCAATGCTTTCCCTACTGTTGCACTCTTTGGAGTGGGAATAGTAATTTTTACCTCTACGCAATCCAACGCTTTCCCTACTGTTGCACTCTTTGGAGTTTGAATAGTAATTTTTATCTGTACGCTATCCAACGCTTTCCCTACTGTTGCACTCGCTGGAGTGGAAATATTAATTTTTACCCCTACGCTATCCAATGCTTTCCCTACTGTTGCACTCGCTGGAGTTGGAATAGTAATTTTTATCCCTACGCTATCCAATGCTTTCCCTACTGTTGCACTCTTTGGAGTGGGAATAGTAATTTTTACCTCTACGCAATCCAACGCTTTCCCTATTGTTGCACTCGCTGGAGTGGGAATAGTAATTTTTACCCCTACGGGATCCAACGCTTTCCCTACTGTTGCACTCGCTGGAGTGGGAATAGTCATTTTTACCCCTACGCTATCCAACGCTTTCCCTACTGTTGCACTCTCTGGAGTGGGAATAGTAATTTTTACCCCTACGCCATCCAACTCTTTCCCTACTGTTGCACTCGCTGGAGTGGGAATAGTAATTTTTACCTCTGCGCTATCCAACGCTTTCCCTACTGTTGCACTCTCTGGAGTAGGAATAGTTATTTTTAACCCCTACGCTATCCACCGCTTTCCCTACTGTTGCACTCACTGGAGTGGGAATAGTAAATTTAAACTTCTCGCTATCCTACGGAAAAAAAATTGTATATTTTTTGTTAATAATATGTATATATATATATATTTTTTTTAAATATTTTTTTTAATTTATAATAATTATTTATTCATTTTAAGTATATTTAAGTATTTTAAGTATGTTTAAATTAATTATATTTATTATTATAGTACTTTAAAATTACTTTAAAGATATTTAAAAAAATCGATATTTTGACAGTCTATATTTTTCACACTCGATATTTTGGAGTCGATATTTTTGTACTTACCTGTTTGAAGATAGGAAGTCGATATTTTGTAGTCGATATTTTGACCTCGATATTTTGTCATCTCGATATTGTGACTGTCGATATTCTGTCAGTGATCCATTTATTAGGCCCTTACGCCACTCTTGGTGACGCTGCAGCGGCGGAACAAACGTGCAATACTGCGCCATATTCACAAATAGATGCATCTAGGCAGATAGGTCACTTTGTAAACCCCTGTGCTACATTATACCTGCATCAGGTATAATGAAAGCGGGAAACATCCTTTACAACGAATGTTTTACAACATGGTACCATTACCACGCAGCTTTTACAACGAAAGTCGTTACAACGACTTTCGCTGGAGGGCGCTCTAGGATAGGAAATAGTTTCATTTACTATCCAACACCTTCCCTACTATCGACGGGGACTGGAGTTGGAATAGTAAATTAAACTATTCACTATCCAGCGCCCCCCAACGCAAGTCGTAATAACGACTTGCGTTGTAAATCCTGCGTCGTAACGGTACGTGTTGTAAAAGCACGCGTTGTACCGTCATACATCCAATGAAAGCAGGGTGGGCATTCCAGCGCAGAAAAGGCTCATAGAAGTGTTGCAATGAAACCTATTAGATTTCACTGTGACGCTTCTACAGCCTCACTGCATCAAATCCTTACGCCTGCTTGAAGCAGGCGTAAGGGGTGATACAGGCTTTTTCAGCTTGCTTCATGGGAAATTACACATTGCTGGAGTTGCATCTGTTTCCAGAGACACTCAAGCAATTTGCTATTTTTGCGCCGACAGATACGTCAGGATTCCTGATGTCTCTGTCAATCCTTTCGACATGGAGCGCTATACAGTAAATACATCGCATCCATGGTGTCGCAAGGAGGGCGCACTGAAAAGTGTTGCATAGCTGTCTTACCGCAGCGATGCAACACCTTTCATAAATGAGGCCCTAAGTATAGGTGAGTTACCACTGTAGGGATACTTTAGTCCATTGAGCATGCATGACTCAGCCAACATGTGCTTGTACCCTTATTAAAAGATCTCAGTATTACCCATCCCTGGGATATATGTGTTTTCATCAGGCATGGCATGATTACAGCCCTTTTCCTGGCCTACTGGCCTCAGGGTCGGAGGACATATCTACAACTCATACATGGTGTATTCAAGGCTATGTCTGGCTGTGCAGTGGTCTAGCATAAGCTTGGTTCACATACTACCTAGATTCAGATCTCATCCAGAGCTCATTGGAGATGATCATGAACTTCTTTGTGTGGGTTTTGTCTCTTTTGTGATACATCCTAATCGGCCCTGATGGTCAGAACATATCAAGTTGCCTATATCTTCAGGATTTCTTTCTACTCAGCATAGCTAGTACCTACAGCTTCCTCAATATCAATATCTGGAGACCCAGGAGATCCTAAAAACTACATTTGGATATAGTCCAGATAGAAATTAACCACTTGAGATTTCATGGTTTTGACAAAAAAATCTTAAGGCCCAATTACGAGTACGGTGGCATACCCGTTGAATGTGGTCTCACTGCCGCCATTGCCTGGAGCCTCCCGCCCGATTATGATGGCGGTGTTAGGACTGCCACAATACTGCCGGCTCTGCCAGGATCTAGGATTCCGCGGCGGTGATAAGAGGGGCTGGAAAAGGTGGCAGTGCCGATGCAGGCACAGCCGAGCAGATTACAACCTGCCTTTTCGCTGCCCATTTTGTGGCGGAGAGCCTGCCATGAAAAGGGTGGCAGAAAGGTTGTGAAGGGGGCTTAAACAGGGCCCCCGGGTGAATCTGCCTATGTGGGTGAATGTGGGGTATACATGTGTGCCCCCTAGAATTGCACTGTTATGCATGCACTGTGTGGCATGCACGACAAGGTGCATGCCATGCAGTGCACCCTATGTGGCAGCGGTCCCACAGCAGTGGCATGAGTGCTGGCTGTAATCCTCAGCCAAAGCATGCTGCTGCCATGGGACCCTGCCAGCCCAACTACAATATTGTAATTGGACAGGTGAGATGCCGCAGGCTTAGCAGTCTACATTGGAACACCACGGTGGTGCTCCAACTGAAAGACCTCCAAAGTCATAATCAAGCCTTTAGACCATTCAGATACATCATACACTTGGTTTGATCGAACAGGCCTATATTGTGGGATATAGCATCAGATCTGGCACTGATTGACCCCTGGAAATTGATCAACCAAATGGTAGGGACAATACCTTAACATTGTGCGCCCATGATACTCTAACACGGAAAGACTTCATCATGATGACGACAGACTTGACCGTACTACTTTGTTCAGAAAAAATGGTGCCCCAACTGGATGTCTGATGATGGCTTAATGGACATTGCCATAGACCTGAACCTATTACCCACACCACTAGAACTTTGACAAGGGAATGTAGCTAGATATAGGGAACCACAAGAAATGAGATCCTAATCATTATTCAAAAGTTACATAGAGGATAAAGAGGGCATAGTGCACTTGACATCCATAAGCTGGACCGTGGGACCTCACAAACGTTTTACTATACCTGCAAGTTGGCGGTGGGAGGCTTGGGGGGATGGAGAGCTGGCAGTAAGGTGGGTGCAGGGAAGTGATGTATTTACATCTAGTGGCTGATGTGCACAATGTGAAATCAGAAAACCAGGGATTCACCCCGGCTTCCCCACTTAACCAAATTGTGTGATCCTAGGCACTTGTTTTGTCATTTTCCTTCTTTGTTCTTCATTATCACATAAAAGAGGATCTCAAAATACATGAATTCAGGATGTGCATTGTACACAACGTTTTTCTGTGTGGAGGAGTGTGGCTCAATGGTTAGAGTGGCAGACCCTGATGCAGAGTTCTGGCCCGGGACTAGGGTTCAATTCCCGCCTCGGTGGGTCTTGGGCTCAATTTCCTCGGACCTGACAATTCTCACCTCGGTACCTATTCTAATCATGGGCCCCACGCTGCAACTCTGGGCAATAGCTTGCTTAACCTCCACACCGGCTCCAACAGCGCTAGGATGTCTGGCTTCCCCCTGGAGGTGCACAGGAGTGGACACTTCACAGGGAAAGCCAGGAAGGGTTCCACAGCGGTATGAGTAATAGCGCCAGGAAATCGCTTGGTGGCAGTGCGCTCTACAAATACCTTGACATTTACAATTACATTTCAGTCTTGGTGTGCTGTTCCTGCTGGGGTCTGCTGCTGCCGGCGCCCAGGGAGGGGGCTGCCATGAGGGCTTGCCTCCCTGGGCCCTGCATTGCCCCTTGATGCCTTAAGGACTTTTTGGGACCCTTTTACTTATTCTTGTTTCTACAGGACCCTTGTCTGCTTCAAGCGCCTTGTGAGCGCTTGACTTTTGAGGAAAGTAGCTGGCAGTTATAGCGCTGCCCTGCAGGAGGAGTCCATGGAATCCCCAGCTTAGGGACCCCCCCCGCAGTTTATGCCCTTGTTTGGCGGGAGCCCACCCCGCTTTATTATAGGTGAAATCATGTGTGCCCACCCCGCATACTGGTTCCTTTATTTTGCCGCATTTCTTGGGAGGGGCAGTGTTGTGAATAAGATAGGAGTGAGATGCACTCCTCTACCCCCAGTACTTTCACAGCTGCGCAGCACTTAGTGCAGGCTGCTACGTTTAGGCCTACGCAAAGTGCGCACCCTTGACTTCTACCGCATTGACAGCGCGCCCTGACTTTGGGACATAGGGCATTGAACCCCTTTGAGATGGCCAGTTGGCCAGGGGGACTGTTAGATTAATAGGGCACCAGGCCCTAATGTGTTATATGTGGTGCTAGGAAATGTGATTCATGTAGTATGATTTACGCACCCTGTTGGATGCCTCTAACTGTGGTTTATGTATGAGGTTATTTGCATAATATGGTGTATGCTTGGGAGGTTATCCTCCCCTGTGATTTATGCCCCTAATGTGAGTTATACTTAGGAGGTTAGGGTCTAATGCGTTTAGACTTATGAGATGATTGCATAATGTGTTTATTTTGGTGAGGTTGTCGCAGAAGGTAATTTGCACATAATGTGATAGTGTGCATAATGCGGTTTATGTTACAGGCTGATGCTGAGTACAGTGGTTACCAGTGATTACTGGTTGTACGTTTATGATATATCTTACTTTTACTAAGTTCGCTTTGTGATGGTTCTGACAGTGGTCCAGTGGGTCCTGTCAGGTATAAATAATCCCTTGAAGATATGACCTAGTGCCAGAGGGCACAATGTATATTATGTGAGTACTATTCTAATGTGTTATCAGAATACAAAGGCTATTTCTGATTTAGCCTTGTGTGGAGTTCCTTTTGTGGTGTGCCTGGAATGTTGTTGCTGTGTGCATGCAAAATGCTTTACACATGGCCTCCTGGCTCGTGCCAAGCTACCAAGGGGGTGAGCAGGATTTATCTTTGGTGTGTAATTCCCTTGCCCTGACTAGAGTGGTGGTCTCTGCCTGGCTTTGGCGCAATCCTTAGCCAACCAGAGATCCCATTTCTAACAGTCACTCATCTGCTAGTCACTTTCTCACTTACTAAGTTTTGCTTTTCTAGCGAAAAAATGGAAAGAAGTGCTGTGCAAAAAAGTGTCTTTTTTTCAAAAATAGGCATCAGCAAAAGGTTTGCTGTGCAAAGATCACTGTCTTCCCAGCTTCCAGAAACAAGCAGAGTTGTATCAAAAAGAGGTATTTTTTCATCGCAGTTTTGCATTCTTCTAAGAGATTGTACATTTGGCGCCTTCTGTCATTATGGAGCTGATTGCGATGCCAGTGGGACAGGATTCCACGGTCCTGTCGGAGGCATTCGTACTGCCGCAGCCACATAGGAAGTGGTTGCGCCGTCCAGCCTATGACGTTGGGTATGAATGCACTGAAATCTGACCACTGCGTTCCCTCCGACTCAGACAAGAAATCGCGACCACATCGGAAAAACCCTTCGGAACTAATCGGAGAGCGTAACTGCGGCTGAACGGACTGCCCAATTATGATGCACGTTTCCGACGAGGCGCTCCAACCACATCATCCAAGCTGGCGGAAAGGGAGGCACATAAGGGTGAAAATCACCTCCATACAGCAGCGCACTTACTGTGAAAAAATGGATACTGCATTACAAGTCCTGCCGCTGCTGTACCTGATCGATGACGAGGAAAACCGACAATGTTGTGGACACAACCCCCGCTAATTGACATACCGATCCCTGTAGCAAATTGATGGGCCACCATTAAAAAGCAGGACCCCACCCATGTCTGCATGTTTGTGGGAGTGTAACTAATATAGGCCCCAGTCATCATGCAGGTACAACTTGACAATACACTCGTGCAGTGAAGATGCACATGAGGGGCCTTCAGGCCTGTCACTAGGATGGGTCCATCAATTATTGTATTTGCATTTGTCACACCGAGTGGGACGGGTATGCTCAGACGTGAGTCCCGTGCTCTCCATGCCACTGGAATCAAGCTATCCTGGCTGATGAAGGCTGATAGCCAGAAACAGGTCCTAGGATGCTTGATTCCGGTCCAGGGAAGACATGGCTTGGCAATTTAGGCTGGACTGTTCCCATGAGGCACAGGGTCAAGACTGATTTGCATATGACTATGGCTGAACTGGGGTGGTGTGGTGAGCAAAATAACGATGGATTAAACCCAGATCAGTGACTGTGGGTGAATGTTTTGCCATTGTGCAACATTCCGTCCATCAATTGTTGTTTTTGCACTAGGATGGGTCCTGCCAGGGCCCAGCAATGGTAACACTAAAAAGGTTGTGGTCAGACGGATATCCATTGGGCTCTCCATTGTAGCCATCACTATCTTGATCCACAACTACAGAACTAACGTCAGCAGCAGTACCGCCCTGCAGTACCTGAGAGGCCAGTCCAGAGACTCGTCATAATACACTTACAGTCTCATTATTTCTGAGCATAAGGACTTCCAACATACACAATACAGTCATATTTGTTGTCCATTGATCCTATGCAACTCACGTCCCATTACAAAGCTAATAGTCCTGGAATGGCCCATGTGTGAGGTCACTTGTATCAGCTATCTCGTACCAATGACAGAAGCTTCCAAATGCATGTCAGGTGCATAGGATACGTACTGATGCACATCAAAGGTGTGATAAGACACTGTAACAATTACAAAAGGTACGCCCCTTCACAGGCCCACCCCCGTTAGAATTAGCCTCCTGCAAGCCCTCAGTGGCCTGAATGCACTTAAGAAAACAGTGAGTAATGTGACTTGGGTAGCAGGTTATGAAGTGTTCTGGTGTATGTCCTGTGTCAGTCCCATTAGGTTGGCAAAGCAGATGCTCATAATGTTCCTAATGCACATTAGATATGCTCCATACATTGGAGGTGCAAAAAATCCCAAATATACAGCAGTAACACCTTATACAGCCGCAGATGGTACATCAAGCACATACCCACTTTTGGAAGGTCACAACTGCAGCATCACCAAAAGTAAAAGGAAGTATGTCAGAATAAAGTCTTCAACAACTAATGCAACTAAGAATCATTGGGAAAAGACAACTCTCCTTGTCACTTGTCAATGCAAAGTAAGTTGTAGTCTCAGATATTAAGATGTAGTGCCATGTGACAAGAATTAACAATGTCACTGTATGTTTCAAAATTTCGATCACAGAGGTACAGGGCACATGCCTAGAAATTGGCCCCTCATGTACATCAGCCCCGGTCCTGTGAGAGTCCAACCCCCCACCCCAATCCAACTAAAGTCCTCCTGTGGAGCACGAGAGTAACAGATTCAAACATACAAATACACAACACTGTACATGACCACCACAACATAAAAGCCAGACAGCATGTGCAGATGTGGCAGTGGTCCGTACAAACATCCCATTTGAACATCTAAAGACATTGTATGTCACCTGACTGAAGACCCTCATAACCAACTCTGTCACCCAGTAAACATCAATAAAGGTGGGGAGACACTACATTCCACCCCCTGGAGCCACAACACAATGGATAAGGTTAGGACCTTTGTATCCCTGGTCCTATACAATCGTGTGTGGCCCTGTACACAACATCACATAGGGGCCGATTCACAGAACTAATCTGAGATAAAATCCTAGACTTACTACTTTTGGTAGTCACAGAAGGCATTTAGTAGTAGTAAAGTTAGGACTCCTAACTGTACTTCTTCTAAATGCCCTTTGTGAATACCAAAAGTAGTAAAGTTATGATTTTGTCTCAGTTTAGTAGTAGTAAAGTTAGGAGTCCTAACTTTACTACTACTAAATGCCTTCTGTGAATACCAAAAGTAGTAGGTTTAGGATGTTATCTCCGATTAGTTCTGTGAATCAGCCCCATAGAGTCTGTACACATCACATCTTATCGGTTCCTCCTATGTTCAGATCAGTGACTCTGTACAAACACACACTTTAAAATCCTACATGTGTGTACATCTCAGAAGCTGGTATAAAGCTGTGTGCCATAAACAATGCAAACACACTGGACAGCCTCACGATTTCCATGGCAAACATCACCTGTGACAGCCACAAATACTTCATAAGGTACATCATGGTGTCACCTCGATAAAACATCAGTAAGCATGTCTCAGGGAAAGACAAATGTCCTCTGCTGCTGCTGCACTGTACTGGGTAAGACTCAGCACCCACATGGAATTGGTAAGGCAGCTAATTGTGTTAGTCTCAAATCACAGTCATAGACATTTGACACACACACTGTCATATTCCCTGCTGACTTGTGTCAGCCTACACTGGTGAGCTCCTGGTATTCAAGTGGCCAAGGCCACAATGCACAATGCACCTGCATCAATGCCTCCATGTGCATAGGACCTGTGGTATGATGTGCAATAGGGACAACTAATCTGCTTATCAAGCGGCATGCACATGTGGTTAATGTGTAAGTGCAAGTCCCTAACAAACATTACAGAAACAGCAGTTAGCCTGAAATCCTAGAAATTTTAGATGAAAGAACACACATGGAAATGCTGACACGTGTTTTCAAATTAACACATTGCATTAACAAGACCACATCTCTCATGTGTGCAGGAACAAAAGAACAATAGTGCACACATCAAGCACCCTTCCACCCTACCTGTTGGGTAGTACTGCAAGCTAGCAGATGTGGACATTGGCTTAACCAAAGATGCCATACTTACCATAGCAGACACCAGCAACAGCAATGTGTGCCCCAAGAGTAACTCATCCCAGATATGCGTCCACTGAACATTTATCTCGCTCCCTGTAACTCCATGACCTGTCCCAAGAGCTGAACATACTTACCACTGCAAATGGTGAAACACACGCCTTCATATACACCACCAACAGTCTGCAGGATTAAGAAGGGCAGCACACAGGTCTACATGAACAATAAATCTTGATTACAACAAACACATGAGTGTCTACAGACAAATGCCAATGCCAGTCCAAAGGAGGAAACATGTGGACCAGCACACTGCTGTGCCACAAAACTTGCCAATCAGATCACTGACAATGAAACCTCCCCTGGATTGGGGCATCAAATGGGCATGCCTGGCACCTCTGAGGACCAAAATGGGTGGGCTGGAAATGGGGGGGGGGGGGGCTATTTTGCTTCGTGGGAGAAATGGGCTCGGCATTGGGAGGGCTGAGTTGGGCTGTGGGAGGGGCGGACTCAGAATTGGTAGGGGTGGGTTAGGCTGTGGGAGGGTCAGACTTGAATTTGGGGGGGTTGGATTGGGCTGTGGGAAGGCTAGGTTTAGGACTGGGAGGGCTGGGGCACACTATGCTTGGGATTGTGTACCCCCTAAGGGCACTGGGTGTGTAGAGGAGGGGCATGTGTGGACCTTTTGGTCTGCTGCTCAGCAGACCTGAGTCACAAAACAATGGGGAAACCCGAACATCCACGGACCCCGATGAAATACAGTACAAAAATAATGATCACAGTGGAAATTTGTATTAACATATAATCAAATCATCACCTTGATAAATTAATTAATACGATTTATTCATATTCATGATATGCTTGTGTTCATATTCAATAACTACAAATATCTGTACATTTCTAAAAAGGTGCTCCAAGAAAGGAAAGAAAAGGTGCTCAAAAAGGGTGTGCCCTTGTGAGGGTTATAGAAGAGGAAAGGCAATGTGCAATATATACATCCCAGACTGATAGCAATGTATCTAGCCACTTTGAAGGCAAATTATACAAGAAACATAGTATCCTCGTGACACAGGAAATCAATTTCTGTTGTCTGTATGTGAAAGAACCAAGAAAGACCGTGGATGTTTTGATCCCCTTGAAGTGTGTAGGGTATTTAATCCTTAGCCTGAGGTCTTCATCGGGACATGTGGAGACACCATTAGAACCACCTACACGAATCTGGCTGTAAAATCTGGAAATAGAGGCCCATAGGCTCCTACGTCGTGGAGGCTAGTATATTGGACATCGCCTTTCCTCTTCTACGCTTAGCAGACCTGGGCTGGAGTTGGGAAACAGTCCTTTTTCTTTTCGGAGGGGTTGCTTTTGGTTCAGGTTGGGTGAATCTCATCACCTTACCCTCTCGTGGGGTAGGGACTGTAACAATAGGAGGGTGAGTGTGTTTTCTTGTTGTTGGGTTGGAAGTGGTAGAATGGGGTATTGATGGGAACCCAGCCCTCTTGGGTTTGGGGAGGGGAGGTTCAGATGTGGCAGGGAAGAGGTCAAGGGCAAACATGGTAAGGGTCATAAGAGATTTGGTAGGAGAGGAGGTGAGGGTTTGGGTGTGGGAGGTAGAGGAATATGCAGCCATGTCTCTGACTCTCTGTCTATTTGGCTAGTGAATGTGTATGTGGCTGGTGAATGTGTGTAGTGTCTGTAGTCGGTGTTGTGGATGTTGTGTCTAGGTGTGTGCTGTCTGTTGTCGTAAAGGATGGCGTTGTAGGTGTTGTTTCCTGCTGTTTATTGTTAGTGTGTGTGTTGGTGGTGTGGTGGCTGCAGTGTGTTCGTGTGTGTATTTGGGTGTGGATGTTGCAGGGTTTGGGTGTGTGATTTCTGTGTAGGTGTCAGTGAATGTTGTGGGAATGGTGATGAGTGGCTGGTGTGTGTCTGTGATGCGTTTATGTGTCTTATTGCTGTATTGGAGTGTGCTGCCTGTGGAATGTGATGCTGATACATGCATTGGGAAGGTTTGGGGCTACTGATGGTGAATGGAGAATGGGTAGGAGGTGTGGTGGGAGAATGGAAGCCTTGGAAGGCTGCCATTAGTGTGGATGAGAGAGCCTGAAACAATCTCTCTAGGCATGCCATGCCGTAGTGAATGCCCTCCAGGTAGACAACAGCCTAGGTCAGCTTGTTGCCATGCTCCTGGAGAATATTCAGCACCACAGTTTCACCAACAGAGATCTGGCTCAGGACAACTATCGCCTCCACACTCGGCAGCAGGGGAGATAGGTGCAGGGGCTGAGGTGCCTGGTTCGAAGGACACTCTCCTCTGCTTAGAGAAGTATGCCCGGACACCAGATTGGGGATAAGCAGGGAGGATGGAGATGGAAAGGGGGTGGGGGACCGAGATTTACCCAATGGTGTTTGAGCTAGGTCCACCACCACCAGAGAGTGGCCACCGGAGTCTTGGCCCTGTCTCCTTCGCTGCCATCTGTATATGCTGTGATAGGAGTAGAAATAGGTCTTAAACAAAAACTTAGGACTAGCAAGCAAGCATATCATCACACAACACATTTTACATTGCCATGGACAACTACTAGCATAAGCGTCAGTACATCATCTGTACCATTAGCATGATAACATGCATTGATGCCACATGACCTGAGCACAGGCACACATCAGAGTGTCAGCACAACTGCCAGCTCCAATTGCCCTTCTGAGACTGTCCAAATGTACCCCTCATGTGTGCAGAAAAAGTTAACATCACCCTCTCAACCTAGGCCTTTGTACCATGAGATTTCTCACTTAAGGTATATCATGGAATGAGTACATGGATATATCACAACCTTTCCACACCGGAACTGCAACAAGAAAAGGACCAGGTGTCCCAAACATGTTACAGTTAGGACTACAGGGCCAACTACTAACTTCAAAATCTGATGTAACAATTGACATGGAAGTGCCCATTCCACACAGCTAACATCTCAAAGTCACTGTTTCACTTCTGTCCACTGCCAGATGATGCTACAGACAAATGCACATGAGCAGACTACCTTCGTGTCACATGTACTACAGAACAGTAGTATGAGTATGGAGACAAATAGACACCAAGTAGTGTGAGATAGCAGCACAAACAACCATTGTACCTGCCTCTCCCAAGGTACATCCCCATTCAGTTCCTGTGAGTACACACTTTCCACATTCAAAATGTCAATGACATGAGGAGACTGAAAGTATATGAGGCTTTGTTATGAGGCTGTCAGATCGGCCTCCACAAGGGCAGAGGACTCACAGTACAATCTAGGTATTTGTGACACATGTATCCATGTAGCACTGACTACTGACACACACGTCACAACAACATGTCAGCATATCACTCCCAGATGCATGTCACCAACCACAGACTGATAGTTCACTGATGCACATTCCCTTCCACCATACTACATAGATCATTTTTATTGGCAGGCATAAAACAATGGCTGAGACAACTGGAACATCCCAAACATGTGTGCCATTTCATTAACATATGTACCTGCAAGTTGTCATAGATTAATGTCAGTTGGTATGTGTGACTCATCTACCCATATCCCAACATACCACAACTTTGGCTTCCCCAAACTCCAAAATGCACATCACTCATTCATATAGACATGTACACATTGGCAGACACAAACGTATGATGCATACAAATAGTAACCCATCTATAACCTCAGTTCAAGTATGCCACAGGGGTACTCCTTACAGTGCATCACATAAAGGTACACATGGCTGCATGTAGGCATCCAATTAGATGGCATCAGTGATGTTAGCAACTCTTACTACTGCACACTCCCAACTACCAAGGGGGTAAAGTCACTGCACCTAGAGTACATTGTAACTCATGCCACAAGTATGTGGTGCATCATAACATGAGACACAATAGTGAAACAGCTACAATGCAGACACAAGGATGATAAGTGGACTGTGTAGGACCACCTACATGAAATCATGGGACATTGTAGGATAAGTAGAGACACCATGCTACCATGTGGACATGCCACAGCATTAAGACATGCATAAGTGGCCACTGCTCAGTTCCTGCCAACCTGAGCTATAGTTAGTTTCAGCACCATGAACCAACAACACACATGCAACAATGGGTCTGTTGCGTGGGATATGAGTCCGCTCCAAGCTTGCACAGAAAATGCTGCCTGTGACAAAAGTTGGTTGCTCATGCACAATGTCACACTCAGGCCAAAACTCACCCCCAACTTGCTGCTGTTGGGCATTCCACTGCCCATGAAGGTCTGGGTGGGCCACCTCCAGTATGCACTCTTGGGGGCCAGCCTCAGCTTCATCTCCGTAATCTTGCGTGCCCAGCACCGGAGATTATCCTACCTCTTGCGGCAGTGGGCACTTCACCTGTTGGAAACCCCTTTTATCTGCACCTTCCGTGTGATAACTTTCCATATTACCTTCTACAATGCTGGTTGTGACAGACACTGACTGAGCCAGCCCACTTACATCATACGGACCAAGGAAATACTAAATGAAATGCTGATGTGAGGAACCATGAACCATGATAGAAAGAACACTGTTTAGGAAATTGTAAAGGGTCCACAACCTGTGCATGACTGTCCAGGCACCCTTTACCCCCAGGCCCAGTGTATTGTTGCACATGGTACATAGAGAAGAGTAATATAGTTCACACACCATATCAGGACTAAGTCAAAAGGCAAGGGGTAGTATGTGTGGCACTTAGTCCCACATCTCACCAGGGTGTTTTAAAGTGAGGATTTCTCAATTTAGATAACTAGTGAGTGGGATAAAGTGTATTTTGTATGTGGCAGAGTTACAGGGATGGCACCAACTTTACATTTGTTTGTAGAATGTGATTTGGGTTAATTTAGTCGGACATGTGATCCACACTTCTATCTCCTACCAGTGCTGTCCAGTTATCCTTACTGTACATGTGTCAGACGAGCAATAGGGATGTATAGGGAAATATGTACAAATAATATACCTGTCAACAGACTTCTGTGAGTTGAGGGAAAGTCATTAGTGGCAGACACACATTTACACTGTGGGTCAATGTACAGGAGTATCAGATGAGGGCATATTTACCTCAATACCCATCTAAGCTAATTACCAGATATTAAGTTATGTTCCCTGTCGGCTGTGGCTGATTATCCCAAATTTACCTCCCAGTTCCAACACTCCTAACTGATTCTTCAACCTCTGCCCATTCCATATCTGAACATATTGTTTATTTGGGCTTCGTAAGTGTCTGTAAGTTGTATTAACCTCCAAATCAACTGTTGTGCAAAGTCTGGTGTGGGTTTAGTGGACATTGGTTCAGTACAATGGCCTAACTTCATCCTGTACTGCACATGTGACTCATGGTGAGATGCTCTTGCACACCAATGCACATACACCATAATGTGCGTATCCAAGTCAATGTAGGTACCATGAACTAGAGCATGGGTAGTCACAAACTTTCTATCGTGGGCCAAATTTACAGTGTGGTTTGTGTCCGAGGGCCGCACCGGTGGGGGCGGGGTCTGTGGGGAAGGGGTGGGGCTAGAGCAACAGAAAAAAACTGTGACCATGAGGTTGATCACAGGTCCTTGCAGTGGACCCCTTTGTCCACTGATCCATCAGACCCAGCATACACACATCTCTCTCTCTCTCTCTGTCTCCCTCCCTCTCTTTCTCCCTCTCTCTCCCTCTCTCCTCTCCATCACTTTGAGGTCTCCCTCACTCTGAGGTCTCCCTCACTCTGAGGTCTACCTCACTCTGAGGGCTCCCTCTCTCGCCTTCCCTCCCCCTCACTCTGAGGTCTCCCTCTCTCTGAGGTTTCCCCCTCTCTCCTTCCCTCTCCCTCACTCTGAAGTCTCCCTCACTCTGTCTCCCTCACTCTGTCTCCCTCTCTCTGTCTTCCTCTCTCTGTCTCCCTCTCTCCTCCTCCCTCCCCCTCCCTTTACCTCCCACTCCCTCCCTCCCTCTCCCTCTGTCTCCCTCCACCCTCCCCCTCCCTCTGTCTCCCTCTCCCTCCCTTTCCCTCCTTTGGTCTCCCTCTCCCTGCCTTTCTCTCCCACCCTTGCTCTCCCTCCCTCTCCCTGCATTTCCCTCCCTCCTTCTCGCTCTCCCTCACTTTCCCTCCCTTTCCCTCCCTTCCTTCCTCCGTTTCCCTCCCTCTCGCTCTCCCTCCTCTGTCTCCCTCTCCCTCCCTTTCCCTCCCTCTGTCTGCTTCCCTTTCCCTCCCTCCTCTCCGTCCCTTTCCCTCCCTTTCCCTCCCTCGCTTTCCCTCCCTCCCTCCCTTGCTCTCCCTACCTCTCCCTCCCTCTGTCTCCCTCCATTTCCCTCCCTCTGTCTCCCTCCCTCTGTCTGCCTCCAATTCTTTCCCTCCCTCCCTCCCTCACCCTCCCTTTCCCTCCGTCCCTCGCTCTCCCTCCCTCTCCCTTCCTTTCCCTCTCTCTCCCTCTCTCCCTCTGTCTGTCTCCCTCTCCCTCCCTTTTCCTCCCTCTGTCTCCCTCCCTCTGTCTCCCTCCCTCTGTCTGCCTCCCTTTCCCTCCATCCCTCCCTTTCCCTCCCTCCCTCGCTTTCCCTCCACCCTCGCTCTCCCTCACTCTCCCTTCCTTTCCCTCTCTCCCTCCCTCTCCCTCCCTCTCCCTCCCTTTCCCTCCCCCTCGCTCTCCCTCCCCCTGCCTCCCTCCCTCTCCCTCTGCGTCTCCCTCCCTTTGTCTGCCTCCCTTTCCGTCCCTCCCTCGCTTTCCCTCCCTCCCATGCTTTCCCTCCCTCCCTCGCTCTCCCTCCCTTTCCCTCCATCCCTCTCCCTCCCTTTCCCTCCCTCTCACTTTCCCTCCCTCTGTCTCCCTCTACCTCCCTCTGTCTCCCTCTGTCTGCCTCCCTTTCCCTCCCTCCCTCTCCCTCCCTTTCCCACCCTCCCTCGCTTTCCCTCCCTCCCTCCCTCTCCCTCCCTCTCCCTCCCTCTGTCTCCCTCCCTCTCCCTCCCTCTGTCTCCCTCCCTTTCCCTCCCTCTGTCTGCCTCCCTTTCCCTCCCTCCATTGCTCTCCCTCCCTCACCCTCCCTTTCCCTCCCTCCCCCTCTATCCCTCCCTTTCCCTCCCTCGCTCTCCCTCCCTTTCCCTCCCTCTCGCTCTCCTTCCCTCTGTCTCCCTCTCCCTCCCTTTCCCTCCCTCTGTCTCCCTCCCTCTGTCTGCCTTCCTTTCCCTCCCTCCCTCCCTCTCCCTCCCTTTCCCTCCTTCCCTCGCTTTCCCTCCCTTTCCCTCCCTCCCTCGCTCTCCCTCCCTTTCTCGCTCTCCCTCCCTTTCCCTCTCTCCCTCCTTTTCCCTCCCTCGCTCTCCCTCCCTCCTTCTCCCTTTCCCTCCCTCTCGCTCTCCCTCCCTCTGTCTCCCTCTCCCTTCCTTTCCCTCCCTCTGTCTCCCTCCCTCTGTCTGCCTCCTTTTCCCTCCCTCCCTCTCTCTCCCTTTCCCTCCCTCCCTCACATTCCCTCCATCCCTCGCTCTCCCTCGCTCTCCCTCCCTTTCCCTCCCTCTCGCTCTCCTTCCCTCTGTCTCCCTCTCCCTCCCTTTCCCTCCCTCCCTCGCTTTCTCTCTCTCCCTCCCTCCCTCCCTCGCTCTCCCTCCTTCTCCCTCCCTTCCTTTCCCTCCCTCCCTCTGTCTCCCTCTACCTCCCTCTGTCACCTCACCCTGCCTGTGTGTGCCCGGGTTGTGACAGCTTCCAGGCACACACACACAGCTGCGCACCCGAGCACTTCACAGGTCTTTCAAAGACCATTGGCATGTTAATGAGGCTTTGTTCACCTCTCAGCACCCCTGCAGCCCCACTCTCACTATGGCGGGAATCGCCTGGCCCCCACAGAGCAGCAGAGTCTCTGAGTCGCGCTCTGGTTACAGACTCTTTAAAAAAAAAAACTCGGGTACGATGTCTGCAAGGTCCGCGGGCCGCCAGGGAAGGCTTGCCGGGACGCCAGCGGGCCGCGGGCCGTACTATGAGTACCCCTGAACTAGAGTGATGCATCGTGATATGCCTGTGACAGACTTGGAGATGACCCGCTTAACATATTTTAATGGTGGCCTCCTCTCCAAAAAGCCCTTGGGCCCATAGGCATTTACATGTGTGCCCCATGTAAGGGTCATACAATCCATTCAATTAGCATAATGCTTACACTCTGAGGTACATTGAAGCTAATGGGTACAGAAGGTAAGCAGTTAAGCAGAGTGTAATCAGCACATTAGACATTTACTGGTACATCTGGTAAGCCATAAAGCCTTATTTGAATAATGACCAGCTCTGTGCTGGTCATATACGAGTTGCACAGCCGTATAAACATAGTGTTCCAAATTATTCACTTTAGCCATAGTTGTATCATTTTGAATCCATTTTATTTCCAAACTTTATCCAAACTTCATTGTCACGCCAGGGATACGAAATTCATTTCAGTTTCTGCGTGTAAATATTACATGATTGCCTATCCAGGCTTAAACATGAACATGTGTTGAATCTCGAGTCCTCTGAATAATACAAACATCGCACCCAATGCATTTCGCTCTACGCTTCGTCAGGGGTATCTGCGGTATAGAAAATCACATGTTTCCATCGTTTAAAAAAAAAAAAACATATTCAACATTTCAACATTGCCATTTACATCCCCTCCCCATTCTGTGGTTATAATACACCTTTTCACATACTATCTAATCCCCCCGTGTGTTGTTCTTGTTTGATCACACCTCATTGCCATACTACATCCCCCTATGAATCCTCAAAAGTAATTCGTGCCGTGGCTCAAACATAAACTGTAAAAAGTGCCTCTAATTTCCCGCTCACTTTAACCTTCTTCCTCTTATCCTCCCCCTGCCACTCTCTAGAACCATCTCCGCCCGTTCTGCTCAAAAGTAAATCGTGCCGTGACTCAAACATAAGCTGTACAAAGTGCCTGTGCATTTCCCGCTCACTTTAACCTTCTTCCTCTTATCCTCCCCCTGCCACTCTCTGAAACCATCTACGCCCGTTCATACCTGATGTCATACTTCTGCAAATCTCCTCCCGTATTAGCCTCCATTACACCCGTCCACCATGCGACTGCTCTTTTTAAAGTCATGCGCCCCACCCACCTGTGGCTCCTTAGTGCATTATTTGCGTGTGCGTCTTGCCCCTCCCCTAGAACTCCCTTCACCCAATAGTATCACTCCCCTGAAAAAATCATCAACCCCTCGTCCTAGACGACACCCGTGTATTTTACCTTCATGTTTTTGGTAAATGTCCATGAAATGTTAACGTTTTAACGTTGTCTAGCAATGTCCCATTACGTTATCCACACGTGATTGTTGTAGATTCTTGTCATTTAACTCAGTAGGTGATCCACGGCGTGACTTTGCTGTAATCCTTTATACTTGTCAGTTTATTCGCGGGGTGCTGCCAGGTTGGGACGGCTTAAACACGATACATGAAACATATGTCTGAAGCACTCCCTTCTTAAGTCTTTTATCTGTTTCTGTTACAATTTTGTCTGGTTTAGCGTGCATGCACTCGAGTGTGCTCCGTTCCTTTGCACACTGATACTATCCATATTTGAATAATGACCAGCTCTGTGCTGGTCATATACGAGTTGCACAGCCGTATAAACATAGTGTTCCATGTTGCATAATCAGATGGACAACTGGTCACTTGTCCATCACCAACCAAGGAGAAACCGTTATAACTATCAAGTGGATCCCCATTCACATTGGAATGGTTTTCCAATCTCTAATAGATTCAGAGGCCTGGAGGAAGTAGATTGACTCCTCAGGCATTTTGGTTCCTACGCAGCGGGTAATGCACCACTCTTGTCAGTCCATGGGCGTCCCGATCCCCTTTGTGTAGGCATCAAATCTTTAGTCACTGTCCATCCTTCTGGCCCAGCACGAACATCACATAGCTCTATTTCTGAGGGGGGTTTGATAGCTAGGAGTAGTGTAGATTTAGCTGAGTTGACTGAATTGGGAGCTTTTAGCCTACAAGGTAGAGATGACCAGTTGGAACCTTCCTACACCCCACCAAAGGCCCCTATACTTGCCACACCATCGGTAGGAACCCAGTCTGAGGGAATTATGGTCCTTACAACCTCCCACAAAATTTTCCAAGACGAGCCCCTTGAAAGGTTACCTTTATTGGCTGTGCCTATTCCACCTGCATCTGCTCATTCTTTCAGCCAACCTACCAAAGCTGTACCCCCGTTAAAGGTTGTAAGCTGGAATGTGGCAGGGCTAAATCGGAACTTTGATAATCCCGAATGGAATGTGTTCTTAGAGCCATTTGATATTTGTATTTTGCAAGAAACCTGGATCTTGGAACCAAAACATAGAGTAGGATTTACCACCTATTTTGTCCCAGCTCTTCAACAAAGGGGTTCAAAGGGCCGCCCGTCTGGAGGTCTTTTAATATGGGTTAGCATTGCTTTGGGCCTAAAAGTGAGCCATAGGTCCACACACTCTCCAGACTTGCAGAGGATCTCATTATATTGCCAGGGGGGAAGGATGTTAGAGGTTTTTAACCTGTATCTGAGGGGTGCTAGGAGCGGGACATCAAGCCTACCTCAGACAGGTCTTAGCAACGACCTAGCTGCCTGCAAGATTGACTCCTATATTCTTCTTGCGGGCGACTTTAACTGTTGTTTTGAACCCTTGGCAAAAGAAGATATTTTGGATTCCTTTCAAGAAGATGCAAGAAGGGGTATCCCGACCCTGTCCCTTGATCCGATCCCCAAATGGACACAAAGTGCGATAGACATCAATGCACTCTGTTTGGAGCATAATCTGAGATCAGTGAATGGGCGTTCAAAATCGGACCTTATGGGCGCTCACACCTATAACAGACCGGGCCACTCCTCTAGAATCGATTTTATCATTTTGAATTACAATCTTTGGTCTTTTCACCTAGATATGGAGGTTGTAGCAACTAGCGATAGTGACCATAACCCTCTTTGCTTAACCCTTTCTCCCATCTGGCAAACTACGGAGCACGACAAGCAAGCCCATATCTGGAAGTCATCCCATGAAATCGTCCCGTCAAATTGCGGTAGGCGTTTGAAGTGGGCAAAAGTTAAAGCAGATGAGGCAAGGTTGGCGCAAGCCGGGGCCATCTTGTCTGTGGTGGAGCCACGGCTTGACGCTTTAACCCCATCTAGTACAAAAGTCTTACCACTTTTTTTAGAGACCATAGTATCACTGAGTAAATTGTTTATTATTCAATATACTAAGCCTAGGGATGGTTCCAAAAGCGATTCTAATGCTAGAAACAAATGGTATTCTCCTAAATGTCGTATTGCTAAGGGGGAGCTTATTGCTGCGGTAAAGAGTAGGGACCAGGTCGCTATTAGTTCTGCAAGGAAATCCTACAAAAAAATAGTTGCTGAGGCAAAGGAGGCTTATGATTATCACTTCTGGTGTGACCTAACCGAAGCTAGTAGCATGAAGGATTCTAAAGGGTTCTGGGATCTCTTAAGAGCAAGGAACAAGCCCATTGATCAGCAAATAACCTGTAATATTTCGGGTGACGTTTGGTTTGCCCATTTTTCCAAGCTTTATTCTGCTGCACTGGACCTGTCTCCTCCATGTCCGGGATCTTTGTTCATTACAATTGCTAATTCTCTTGCTATAGATCACCCTTTCACTAGTCAGGAAGTTGAAAGGGCTATCAGGGGCATTGTCCCCAATAAGGCTCCAGGTCCTGACGGGATCCCAGGGGACCTACTGAAATCCTACCCAGCAGTATGGAGCAGACTAATTGCTTTACTTTTAAACGAGGCTCTGCTAGGTGAATCTTTTCCTGACTCTTGGAGGGGTGCAGAAGTTGTGCCTATCTTTAAGAAAGGCAGCAGGGACGACCCAGCCAACTATCGCCCTATAAGTTTGTTGGATTCAACCCAGAAGGTTGCGGGGAAAGTTGTCCTGGGTAGGATCCTGCAGTGGGCCGATGAGGGAAAGATCCTGTCTGATTTTCAGGCAGGTTTTAGAACAGGGACAGGCACCATCGAGCAAACATTCCGCCTTCTGATGATATACTGGAAGGTGGTGGTACTGGGCGGGGGTACGTTATATCTAGTCTTTATAGACTTGAGAACGGCCTTCGACCTGGTCCCACGGAAACTACTTTGGAATGTCCTCGATGGATTAGGGTTACCCACCTACCTGTTGTCTTTGCTTAAAAAATTCCATGAAGGCAATTTCGCCCAGATCAGGTGGGGTGTCCAGGGAGAAAAAACATCTCGCATCCCAGTAGACAGGGGCGTCCGCCAGGGGTGTGTGCTTGCCCCCACTCTGTTTTCTCTATATGTCAACGGAGTGGTGGAGCATCTGCTGCAACACCCTGCGGATGCACCTACCCTGGCGGGCAGAAAAGTCCCAACGCTCCTGTTTGCGGATGACACCCTCCTGATCTCGAAATCCCCAGCGGGCATTCAGAAATTGCTTTCTAGCTTTAAATCCTTTTGTGATAGCAGGGGTTTAGCTATAAACATAAGCAAGACCAAATTCCTTGTCCTTAACCCCCCCAAGAAATCCGTCGCCCCACCCGTCCTAGACTCCATCCCTTTGGAGAGAGTCAAAGAATTTGATTACCTAGGAATACGTTTGTGTGACTCAATGAGTTGGAAGGCACACCACCAAAAGGTGTTTCTGACTCATAAAAGGGTCACAGGTGCCTTGCTCAAGGAACAACGAGCTTCCTCGTTGAAACCAATTGGGGCGGTGCTAGATATCTACAGAGCAAGGGTTGTAAGCGCAGCTCTCTATGGCGCTGAACTGTGGGGTATGCAGAGAGCCGATACCCTGGCCCATCTGGAAAACAATTTCCATAAAGATCTGATGAAGCTGCCCCACAGCACTCCTACAATCCCCCTCTTGTTGGATGCAGGTACTCGCCCAATTTGTGAGCAAGCAAAATTACGCCCCCTGCTACTTTGGTCCCGGGTATGGAATGTCCCAGAATTGTGTAGCTATGCTGACGCCCTGAAAGATCTGTTGTCTCTCCCAGGTTGCAATAAGATACCCTGGTTGAGGGAGGTAAAACGATTGCTTTATGAGCTGGGATTAGGAGATGCCTGGGTCAATAAAACAGCACCGCCCAAGCAGTTCCTAAAGAATGCCTACTGGTTATGGGTAAATAACAACAGAATGCGTAATTCCAACCATTGCAAATCTGTTGCCCAGTTCTTACTAGTTAAAAATCTCCCCTTCAGGGAACCTTATCTGGACCTAATCCACAGTTCTGGAGACAGATCACTTTATTTCAAATTTAGGGTGGGTGTTCTCCCCCTAGGAATGTTAACTTCTTCTTGGAATCCTCCTTATCAAACGGTCCCTTTTTGCCCGTTTTGCGACTTAAGGGTTGAGTCTGTCGCCCACCTCTTGTTCGAGTGCAGTGTCTATGCAGCTCCTAGATTGAAATGGCTAAAGCCCCTGTGTAGAAGTCTAGGAACAAGATCACACCTAGAAGCCTTACGTATATTGCGCTCTGATGCCCGCCCATTCTTTGCATGCTGCATGGCAAAATTTCTTGGCTGGGCTTGGCGTATAAGATCTGCAAGAAAGTTATTGATCCAGTAATGCCCTTTTTTCTGACCTGCTTTAGATATTAGTGTAAAAACCTGTAAGGATAGCTTAAATGTGTATTTTGTATTTACTGTTTTTATTATGATTCCGCACGGTATTTTATATTATGCATCCTTGCAATGATTTTATTCTTTGTACCGCTTTTATGATATGTACCGTATCGAAATAAAGCTATATACTACTACATAGTGTTCCAAATTATTCACTTTAGCCATAGTTGTATCATTTTGAATCCATTTTATTTCCAAACTTCATTGTCACGCCAGGGATACGAAATTCATTTCAGTTTCTGCGTGTAAATATTACATGATTGCCTATCCAGGCTTAAACATGAACATGTGTTGAATCTCGAGTCCTCTGAATAATACAAACATCGCACCCAATGCATTTCGCTCTACGCTTCGTCAGGGGTATCTGCGGTATAGAAAATCACATGTTTCCATCGTTTTTTTTAAAAAAAACCAAAAAAAAAACCATATTCAACATTTCAACATTGCCATTTACATCCCCTCCCCATTCTGTGGTTATAATACACCTTTTCACATACTATCTAATCCCCCCGTGTGTTGTTCTTGTTTGATCACACCTCATTGCCATACTACATCCCCCTATGAATCCTCAAAAGTAATTCGTGCCGTGGCTCAAACATAAACTGTAAAAAGTGCCTCTAATTTCCCGCTCACTTTAACCTTCTTCCTCTTATCCTCCCCCTGCCACTCTCTAGAACCATCTCCGCCCGTTCTGCTCAAAAGTAAATCGTGCCGTGACTCAAACATAAGCCGTACAAAGTGCCTGTGCATTTCCCGCTCACTTTAACCTTCTTCCTCTTATCCTCCCCCTGCCACTCTCTGAAACCATCTACGCCCGTTCATACCTGATGTCATCCTTCTGCAAATCTCCTCCCGTATTAGCCTCCATTACACCCGTCCACCATGCGACTGCTCTTTTTAAAGTCATGCGCCCCACCCACCTGTGGCTCCTTAGTGCATTATTTGCGTGTGCGTCTTGCCCCTCCCCTAGAACTCCCTTCACCCAATAGTATCACTCCCCTGAAAAAATCATCAACCCCTCGTCCTAGACGACACCCGTGTATTTTCCCTTCATGTTTTTGGTAAATGTCCATGAAATGTTAACGTTTTAACGTTGTCTACCAATGTCCCATTACGTTATCCACACGTGATTGTTGTAGATTCTTGTCATTTAACTCAGTAGGTGATCCACGGCGTGACTTTGCTGTAATCCTTTATACTTGTCAGTTTATTCGCGGGGTGCTGCCAGGTTGGGACGGCTTAAACACGATACATGAAACATATGTCTGAAGCACTCCCTTCTTAAGTCTTTTATCTGTTTCTGTTACAATTTTGTCTGGTTTAGCGTGCATGCACTCAAGTGTGCTCCGTTCCTTTGCACACTGATACTATCCATATTTGAATAATGACCAGCTCTGTGCTGGTCATATACGAGTTGCACAGCCGTATGAACATAGTGTTCCAAATTATTCACTTTAGCCATAGTTGTATCATTTTGAATCCATTTTATTTCCAAACTTTATCCAAACTTCATTGTCACGCCAGGGATACGAAATTCATTTCAGTTTCTGCGTGTAAATATTACATGATTGCCTATCCAGGCTTAAACATGAACATGTGTTGAATCTCGAGTCCTCTGAATAATACAAACATCGAACCCAATGCATTTCGCTCTACGCTTCGTCAGGGGTATCTGCGGTATAGAAAATCACATGTTTAAGCCTGGATAGGCAATCATGTAATATTTACACGCAGAAACTGAAATGAATTTCGTATCCCTGGCGTGACAATGAAGTTTGGATAAAGTTTGGAAATAAAATGCATTCAAAATGATACAACTATGGCTAAAGTGAATAATTTGGAACACTATGTTTATACGGCTGTGCAACTCGTATATGACCAGCACAGAGCTGGTCATTATTCAAATATGGATAGTATCAGTGTGCAAAGGAACGGAGCACACTCGAGTGCATGCACGCTAAACCAGACAAAATTGTAACAGAAACAGATAAAAGACTTAAGAAGGGAGTGCTTCAGACATGTGTTTCATGTATCGTGTTTAAGCCGTCCCAACCTGGCAGCACCCCGCGAATAAACTGACAAGTATAAAGGATTACAGCAAAGTCACGCCGTGGATCACCTACTGAGTTAAATGACAAGAATCTACAACAATCACGTGTGGATAACGTAATGGGACATTGGTAGACAACGTTAAAACGTTAACATTTCATGGACATTTACCAAAAACATGAAGGGAAAATACACGGGTGTCGTCTAGGACGAGGGGTTGATGATTTTTTCAGGGGAGTGATACTATTGGGTGAAGGGAGTTCTAGAGGAGGGGCAAGACGCACACGCAAATAATGCACTAAGGAGCCACAGGTGGGTGGGGCGCATGACTTTAAAAAGAGCAGTCGCATGGTGGACGGGTGTAATGGAGGCTAATACGGGAGGAGATTTGCAGAAGGATGACATCAGGTATGAACGGGCGTAGATGGTTTCAGAGAGTGGCAGGGGGAGGATAAGAGGAAGAAGGTTAAAGTGAGCGGGAAATGCACAGGCACTTTGTACAGCTTATGTTTGAGTCACGGCACGATTTACTTTTGAGCAGAACGGGCGGAGATGGTTCTAGAGAGTGGCAGGGGGAGGATAAGAGGAAGAAGGTTAAAGTGAGCGGGAAATTAGAGGCACTTTTTACAGTTTATGTTTGAGCCACGGCACGAATTACTTTTGAGGATTCATAGGGGGATGTAGTATGGCAATGAGGTGTGATCAAACAAGAACAACACACGGGGGGATTAGATAGTATGTGAAAAGGTGTATTATAACCACAGAATGGGGAGGGGATGTAAATGGCAATGTTGAAATGTTGAATATGTTTTTTTTTTTTTTTTAAACGATGGAAACATGTGATTTTCTATACCGCAGATACCCCTGACGAAGCGTAGAGCGAAATGCATTGGGTGCGATGTTTGTATTATTCAGAGGACTCGAGATTCAACACATGTTCATGTTTAAGCCTGGATAGGCAATCATGTAATATTTACACGCAGAAACTGAAATGAATTTCGTATCCCTGGCGTGACAATGAAGTTTGGATAAAGTTTGGAAATAAAATGGATTCAAAATGATACAACTATGGCTAAAGTGAATAATTTGGAACACTATGTTTATACGGCTGTGCAACTCGTATATGACCAGCACAGAGCTGGTCATTATTCAAATATGGATAGTATCAGTGTGCAAAGGAACGGAGCACACTCGAGTGCATGCACGCTAAACCAGACAAAATTGTAACAGAAACAGATAAAAGACTTAAGAAGGGAGTGCTTCAGACATATGTTTCATGTAAGCCATAAAGCCTGCCATTGAGGGGAAGGACTCTGTCAACAAAGGTATCCAGGTCCTCTGGAGTGAAGGGATGGGCAATCTCCCCTACTACGCATGTCATGACTGCTCCCAGAGGTGACCAACAGCAGCAGGAGATTGGGTAGGTGTAGCAATCAGCAGTGTCTGATGGCAAGTGACAAATATTGAGAAACGCAAGGTATAAATAGGCCACATAAGCGGGCTTCGGTGTGCACGGCCGCAGACATTGGATCCCGGCGGTTGCATATTTTTATTGGAAGCCTATGGCTGTGACCGCTGTGGCTGACCACGCCTACTGCACGCTTTAAATCAGGGGTCTCCAACCTTTTCTGTAGTGAGAGCTAATTCTGCTCAAGGAAAGTCCTGCCGAGCTACTAGCCTATTTTATCACTGTAAAATGCTGATGATATGTATTAACATTACACTATGACCACCCTAAGAACGATTTATCAGCAGTCACCAACCACCCACACATTCCAGATGAAGTTATCAGCAGAATGCTAGGAAAACGTTTTTCAATATTAAATGCTTGCAATCAAGTAACATTCAAATCATCACATGCTGTGTGCCACAAAGGGTACTACCACAGCAGTAAGACTCCCTAACTCAAATGGAATTATTATTCAGCTAACAACTTTAAATGTGTTTTAGAATTGTAATATTTTGTCTTCATTAGCATATTAGTTTTTAAAAATATACATATTTTCGTATCAAAACCACTTTCCAATTTGAGCAATCAAACTCAATTTTCCAAAAGAGAAACCTTTTGAGAAAAAGCATAATTTTTTTCTCTAAAAATCAAATCAGTTTTCATTGTTAGAAAATACACAGTCCCTCAACATCAGCTTGTCGTTTTCATTGAGTATCGCCATGTAAAAATGCCTCTGATGGACAAATTCCGCTTCAAATACACAGGAATTAGAATCATAGGCCATGCTTGCTCACCATAACACTATTAATGCATCTGTTATGCTAATAATGCCCACCATTAAACCGGCGCTATCACTATGCCACAGCTGGATGCCCAACATATATCAGTTATGGACATTATTATGGGAATAGCGGTTGCCACTCTGCCAGGAATGGATAAGCCAGTCATGCTCTTAATATGTCAGTGATGGCAGCAAGTATGTAATTACTAGACTTGTATGCCCAAAATAGTCAAGGATAAAGATATTATGGCAATGGCACAATTATACCATGAAATGGCACCATTGCGTCAGAGATAATACTCTTATGATGGGGACCAGCATACATATTTGGCAGCCCTTGACACTAGTAGTAGCTTTAAAGAACCAACACTATTTATTAGGGAGGGACACAGTATCACGCACCCACACAAAAAAGAATGTGATGCTTCTAATTTTCTCTGCCCTGGATGCATACTCTCTTCCCTCAGCTCTTTCGTTGATCATGATCCCAACCAACACATTGTCACTCTAGTTATTGTAGTCACACACTTTGGTGGGTCAGCCCTGGTTACTGCTGCCACTATTCTTTGATGTCACACACGATGTGCCTGATAGAGCAGGGCATATAACATGGCCAATCTCCTTCTTAGGTAGATTTAAAGTGGATAAAGATGGTTCATGTGACAGACCCATAGGCCAACACCGTAACCTCCACATGCTTCAACACCCTCCGCATACTTCGCAAGACCTTTAAATGGACCCTCCACCGAATCCAGGAAGACCATAACCCTTGCACTCATCACCAGCAGGCATGACTACCGGAATGCCCTCTATGCTGGAATCAACAAATCTCTGCTCCACAAACTCCAGATCCTCCATAACGCTGCAGCCAGACTCGTCATCAGCATCCCACGACAAGACCACATCACCCAGAACCAACAAGACCTCCACTGGCTCCCCTTAAAAAAAGAGTGACCGTCAAGCTGCTCACACACACCTACAAAGCCCTCCACAACACCGGACCCCAACACCTCAATGAAAGAATCTCCTTCTACGCCTCAAAGAGATACCTCCTCTCTACTGACCAGTCCTTGGTCGAAATCATCCGCATCCACAGAGCCAGTACAGGAGGCAGATCCTTCTCCTACATCGCGGTCAAGACCTGGAACAAACTCCCACTCAGCATCAGACGAAGCAGCACACTAAAAGCTATCAGGAAGAGCCTCTAGACCTGGCTTTTCGAATGACCGGAGCTGCCCAAATGCCCCCCCAGCGCTTTGAGACCCTCATGGGTGAGTAGTGCACTCTATAAATTCCCGATTGATTGATTGATAGGCCAACAGAGTGTGTGTTTGAGTGTTATCAAGAGGTCCTGCCATTGGTTTGGCTGTTTGTAACTCTTACGGGTAATGAAACGAGCAGTGCTGCCTTCTTTAATATACACAGAATCCCTGAGATCAGATTGGGTTGACTTCACCTCTGAGAGCTACTTTGAGGGTGTAAGTGAGCTAACAGTAGCTCCTGAGCTACTGGTTGGAGATGCCTACTTTAAATCATCCGGTGGTCATTGAATTAGGCTGTCCCATTGGTGATGGTTGGTATGAAGGCAGGCGGTCTCCATTCTAAGCAGACACAACCCTTGAACCACGGCTGGCGCATTTTACAAAGACATCCAATGCCTGTGCTCGGCGTGGTACAAATCTCATACCATACAGTTGAAAACATCCGGCAGTCGCAGAAGAGGCCTGTCCCATAGATCCTGTCTGGTATACACATAGGCAGTCTCCACTGTAGGCGGACACATCCCTTGAATGTGGAAGCTACAGTGAGTCTCCTTGATAACATTACTATTGGTACTTGCCACCTGATGTATGCCACCTTACCAAGACCTAAACCACTGATCACATGTCTGTGTTGTACATCATTGTGCATGGACATATTATTACTGTGGCGCTAGGTACCCAGGGTTCATGGTGGCAATGTGTGCAATGCAGACTCCACAAAATGACGGTACCCTCAAAATAAGGTGAGTATAGATTATGGTCACTGTACTGTTACCGGATCATGTGTTATCCAGATCGTGATAAATAGGCGGGAACTGTGATGATGGCAGTGCACCCTATCCATCAGTATTTCAGCCACAAAAAGTTGATATTGTATGTGATGCCTAATGCTGTGTCCCACTTGTGATGGGCACTAACAACAGTGCTCAATGTGACTAATTTGTCATCTGCACATTGGTAGGCAACTCTTCCACTTTCCTCATCCTAGAACTTGTAATGAATGGTTACTGTCATACAGACATGCCGTACACTGCTCACAAATGCACTACTTTTAAATCTCATGACTGTTGGCTGTATCCTGGTAAGAGCGAGTGTGGACTCTGTGACCACCATAAATAAGTGTTTCCATTCCACACATAGGAACCCTGACAGAGTGAGTAAACAAAGTGCTTCAGTCTTCCGACCTTTTCCAAGCTGATGACAATGAAAGAAAGAGACGTCATTAGGAAGTTTTGTCTCAATAGGGAGGTCAATACAGGATCTATGTTCCAGTTGGAGGAAAACTTGCGTCCTCATCGGACCTATCTCACAGATCTGACACCATCAGTGAAAGTGATGGCCACACGAGAAGTGTGGCTCACTGGTTAGAGGAGGCAGACCCGGACGCTGAGATCAGACCCGGGACCAGGGTTCAATTCCCGACGCGGCAGGGTCTTGAGCCCAAAATGTCCACGGACTCGGTAATTCTCGCTTCGGTGCCTACTCGAATCACAGGTTCACACTCTGCAACTCTGGGCAATAGCTTGCTTAATCTCCACTACGGCCCCCCGTGGCGGGATGCCTGGCTTTCACCTTGGGGATACCCAGTAAGGGGCTATCTCACAGGGAAAAAACCAGGACGGGTTCCCAATGCAAAGCGCTTTGAGACCTGGCGGTGATATTGCGCTATATAAAAACCCATCCATCCATCCATCCTTTCACTGCACTTAATGGCCACTTGTTCTTTTCAGTACACAGTGGCTATATATGGTGGAATGTTGCAACCAATGTTCAGTTTGGTGCTACGTGATGTGCTGTCAGCACTGCTGAGAAACATGGATAGCTACATTCGTTTCCCCAGACCTGACAATTTGACCACTATGAAGGAAGACTTTTATGTCCCAGGTTGCATCCCACATATTATTGGAGCGATTGATGGCACACACATTGCCCTTGTCCCACCGCAACCCATCAAAAGGTGTATAGGAACCAGAAGAACTTCTATTCCATCAATGTGCAAGTGGCGTGTCTATCGGATATATACGTTTCACACAGCTGTGCCAAATTCCCAGGATCTGCCCATGACTCCTACATAATGTGGAACAGCACCACACCCCAGTTTTTTATTTTATTTTATTTTATTTTATTTTTACTAGAACAGGAAATATAAAACAATCCTAATAACATCTGAAAAAGCGTAGGTAATAAACAGCTTACAGTAAAACAAGCAACTGGCAGATCATAGTTAACTACAGCTATAAAATCCCGTCCATAATAGACACATGATGAATCTTATCTATCGAACATAGAACATATTTCTTAATAGTCCCTGGTTATAAGATGGCTAATAACAAATACAAACTCCCTAAACACTTTTTTTGTCCATTTCATATTCTCTTATCTAAAATAGGAAATCACAGTGGATGGCATTCTTATATAAAGTGCATATATGTATCTAGCTGCTGTTGTATTTCTAGCGATTTAAAAAATTGTAAAGTATAAAGTGCAATGTGCAAGAGAAAACCGAAAACCAATTTTAACCCCTTCCATGCGGGGCTAATTCCCCCGCGGTGCGGGGGGTAGGGGCCGTGTGCGGCGGCGCGGTGCTCGTGATGAGCCCAGCTCGTAATGCTGCACAGTGGATCTGTGCTAGGCTCGTCATGACTCCGCCCACTCCAATAGAACCCCCGCACAGGCATGGAATTAGCCGCGCGTGGGCAGGCCGCGGCAGTTATGACGAGCTCAGCTCGTCATGAGCACAGCTCCACTGTGCCTCATGACGAGCTGAGCTCATCATAAGCATAGAAGGTGTTAACGAATACATCAATGACATACGTTTTTAAAGTTCATTGTGGTAATAGGGGCCATAAGGACCCAAGTCTTATGATCAGATTTAATCAGCAGCCTCATTAAAAGAGAAATTACACCAAATACCCCTAAATCCTATAGTCGCTCCTATACGTTTAGCATAGGCTTACTCTAATCTACAGGTCCTAGACATTTTATTGAACCAGTGCTCAATGCTGGGTTGTATATTAGTTTCCAATTTTGAAGATTAAGTGACCTGGCAACTGCGATAGCAAATAACATAAAGTACTATTGATATTTTGTAAAGGATTTCACTTCTCCGGAAGAACCAAATAGCACCAGCATGACTGATGGCTCAATTACCAATGATAAAATCAGAGAAATTTAGGCGAAAACCCCTTCCAGTATTGCTGTAAATTAATACATTCGTAAAATATATGCAGCCATCCACCGTCCTCCTCTTTATTACATCTGAAAGATTGATTCAGGCTTGTTCGGAACATTTTAGACAATTTCTAGGGTGTATAATATAATAAAAATCTGGATAAAAAGCTTATACTTTTATAATTAGCGTCTCTGAATGCTTTATTTGCTAATTCGCTAAGCAGTTTCCATTCTTTGGTATTAAACTTACAGCCAGTTTCTGAGTACATTTTTAGGAGCTCTTTCGTCATAATCACTTCAGAATTGCCATTTTGATGAAGTAACCAATACCAACACCCAACCCCTACCATTTAATTTGCCTTCTGCTTAGTGATTTGACATACCGTCTCCCTCAGAATTGAATAATTTGTTTTTAGAAAATTCACTATTTGTAAAAAACTCAGAAAGAGAGCAGTGTTCCACATAGTAGCCTACAAACGAACCGTTTCCCAGGTAATCAAAGTCTCATAAGTGTAAAAATCCCCGAGCTGGGAATAACCCAACCCTTGCCATACCTGATCAAGCCCTCGAGGCAATATAAGACCTCCTACTACACTGTCCTGAATAGGGGTATATGCATGGAATGTAGGGATATCTTGTGACTTAAAAAATTACTTGGTTCTCTCAGCTAGTGTGAGTATCAGCTTATATCTTGTTTTCTTAGGGAGGTTCCCTAGTCGTTATAACACGGGGAGTTCTATATTACTTTCCTTCAACATATGAATCAATAAAATGTTATCAAAAACAAAATGTTCCTTACCCAATTGGGAGAGTAAATTAATTAAAGCAGCCTGATATTAAGTTGAAAAATGTGGCAGTGCCAATCCTCCTGATGGTACATCCATTTGTAATGTACTTATCTTAACCCTAGGATGTTTATTATTCCACACAAACTTCCTAATTATTTGATCCAGCTCCTTAAAAAAAGGTTTCGGACTTTTCAAGGGAAGATTACTAAAAAGGAACAGAAACAGTGGGAACACTGACATTTTAACCATGGAGATGCTCCCTATTAAGGACAATTGAAGCAAAGACCATTCATCCAATAGTTCTTTTTACTTTTGTAAGCCTATTAGTATAATAAAAATAAATTGCCCAAAATCGTTTGTGACATGTATCCCCAAATATCTAACTGGATGCTGTGGTTTTAGCTAGATAGAGGCTGGAATATCCGGAGGAGTCACATTGAATGTTAAAATTTCAGTTTTCACTTGATTTACTTTGTAACTGCCCACCAGTGTAAACTTTTGGATTTCATCCAAAGCATTCTGTACATTATCAGCCCCTGCTTTCAGATATAAAATAATATAATCTGCATAAAGCTTCATTTTTGCCATCCCCTCAATGGGCGGCAAGATCATTGAGTTTTTCTGGATCTTCACAGCCAGGGGTACAATGAACAAAGAAAAGAGGAGAGTGGTTAGCGGGCATCCCTGGCGAGTGCCACGTTTATTTATAACCTTACCAGCTTCTGATCCATTAATAATGATTTTGGCTTCTGCACAATTATAAACTTTTTTTAACATCTGTAAAAATTATAGCGGGAACCCAAACTTTTGCAAAATAAAAAATAAAGCTCTCCAATCTACCAAATCAAAAGCCTTTTCGGCATTCATCATCCTAATCACTGCATTAGTCTTATTAATAGAAAAATAATCGATGGCCTGCGTTAAAAAAGTATGTATTGAGGGCGTGGCTAGCAGCCGAGAGCAATGGCTGCTGCTTAACCGAGCTCTCCCCTACCCACGGCATAAAAGCCATGCCACAGCCGACATATCCTGCTTGAAAACGCGCAATATTGAGAGGTAGGCTGCCCCGATACCCCCTACCTGGCCACGATCCAACAGCGGATGGCTCTGCTCCCAAGGCGGCGGAATTTTGTGACGGCGGTGCCCGAGGAAGCGTTGTGAAGATGGTGGTGTCGGCCTGAGGCGCAGGCCGTAGGAGAGAGCGGGCCTGCTGTGGCACTTTCGGCTCGGCGGCACCTATGTGGTGGTAAAGCCGGCGGCCCACCGACAGGAACACAATTTTACACCACAAAAGCGCTCACCCGAGAAATCTCAAATCCAATTTGCCTTATGGCCAACTACTTAGGATCAGAAGAAATTGCTCTGACATCCCTGACTATGACAAACATGCCCACAATTTTTGCTCTGCCATGCAAGAAAGAGGCTACCCAAAAAAGCTCCTCAAATATTCTTTGAAAAGAGCTAGATATACGCCTCGGGAATGCCTACTTCAGATTAAGAAACGTACACCGTTAGACAAACTTGTATGTGTTACCACGTTCTGCCCTGATACACACAAAGTACTACAGGCTGTGCTTAAGAACTGGCACCTTTTGGAAGGCCTGGATTGCCCTTTTC
Organism: Lissotriton helveticus; assembly: GCF_964261635.1. Classification (NCBI taxonomy): domain Eukaryota; kingdom Metazoa; phylum Chordata; class Amphibia; order Caudata; family Salamandridae; genus Lissotriton; species Lissotriton helveticus. Next base: position 1,308,522,172 of record NC_136059.1, on the reverse strand, counting down.
CTAAACCGATTTTTGCTTATAAGAAAAATCATAGCATTGGGCAACAACTGATCAGAGCTGATACCTCATTACCTAAGCCAAAAAGCGACTTGCTGGCAAAATGGAACTTGAAGCCTATTGAGGGCCACCAAAAGTGTGGCAACTGTGTAGCCTGCCCCAACACCATCGAAGGCAAGGAATTCACACACCAAGGAGTCAGATGGTCACACTCAGACATTTCTAATTGTAGGACCAAAAATGTGGTCTACATGATACTGTGTCCTTGTTCGAAAATGTACATTGGCAAGACTAGCCAACAGATCAACCACAGGATCAGTCAGCACCGGTCCAGAATCAAGAAAAAAGTGATGTCAGCTCCCATGGTAGAGCACTTTTTGGATAAGGGTCACAATGAGCATGACTTCAAGTGGTCCGTCTTACACATAGTAAAATCTATAAATCAATGCCTTGATGTCAAACGAATTCTGCTTCAAAAGGAAGCATACTTGATTTTAAAATTTAACAGTGCACAAACCGGGCTTAACAATCTCTCGGAGATAGCGCGGCTGTGAGAATTAAACGTTTTTTCGGGGGTGACTTTTATTTCAGGCTTGACTTGCCAGGCTTCGCCAGTGGGCCAGATTCTTCTATTTTCTGTACAAACATAACTTCCATGGAGTTTATGGGGACCATGATACTCCACCAGCATTGATTTATTCACACAGTTTGTCAACAGATTGTTCTTAACCTCTTCTATGCTAATGACAAGGTCAGCTCGTCATGCAGTACCACTGGAGCTGTGCTAATGACGAGCTGCCCTTGTCATGAACAATGGTCAATCTGAGAATGCACCACAGGAGAAAAATACCCTGTAGCATTGAAGGTGTTAAAGGGAACTGCATTAGAATGCATATTCCTTGTAATCCATTAAGCATATGCTCTCACCTTGAAATTAACCTTTTAAATAATGTAGCACCCACATCATAATTTAGCAAAACGTGGCCTTCCACACAGCTTATTTGTTGAATTTCGATTTTTTTGAATTTTGTTTTTTTGAATTTTGATTTGTTGAAACTACTAGACCCATAATGCACTTGGGCCCCATTCATATAAATCCAGCCCAAAAACAAGCCGGCCATTTTGAATCAGACCTCAAGGAACCCTGTTGCTGCAGAAGCACTTTTGGAGAAGATAACTTTTTAATCCCAGGGTCATTCCTCCGAGCCAAGAACTTATTTGTATTTGAATCAATTACAAGTGTTCCTTTTACTTGACAGGAACACAAGTGTTTGGACCATTTTCAATTTAAGAATAACGAAGACTGCACAAGGTAGGCTCTTGAGGTGTGGCGCCGCGGCCAGGGCGACTGACTCCGAAAGCTGGGGACCACAGTTCGATCCCCGGCACCGGCGGCAGATTAGCTCAGCACCATGTGACTCTGGGCAATAGCTTGCTTAATCTTTCCGACGGCCCCCAGCGCCTAGAGACCCTAACGGGTGATTGTGCGCTTTACAAATGTGGATTATTATTGCTGTTACATCACAGCACCCTTTTAAATATGTAGAGAACAGCATAGCCCTGTCCTTTCTGTTTTTTTCCAAATCGATTGATACGCACTCACTTTATTTCTGGCAGGAAAACACACAGATGGTCATATTTTACAAGCCATCTCGCTGTTTGGCGGCACATACAAGGTTAGTGCTTGGTGAGAGCTTTGCAGTCGACGTAGTCGATTTATATATTGATATGGCACCAATACAAACGCTCAGTTTATCTTAATAAATCATGCCCTGATTTTTCAGATTGAATTGTCTGCCCATTGAAAACGATTGATTCCCTTGGTCCCCCCTTGCCCCTGACTACAAGACCCACAAGCCTTCTCCTTCCTAGACAAAGAGCCTGGTATGTAGACTCTCCTTATGTACATACTACTAGTGAATGCATTTTTAAAGTTGAGGCTTTCATTTCAACAAAATGGTGAAACGCTTTTTTCTTTGCATCTTTCAGACACAAAGAATAAAAGCCCTGATGAAAGCCCAGGGACACTTGTCCTGGTCTCAAAACGCGTCGGCAGCTTTGGTGGAATAGAGCATTATCAATAAACAATATTAGGCTTGGCCAGTTCAGATATTATCAATTTTGAGTCATTCAGTTGTACTCTATTCCCCATTCTTTTGATTTTTTCATTCATTGATTCTATATGTATGTGTTATTTGTTTTCTGTTATGTATTCATTTTTTTGTAGGATGTTGGATGTTTAAATATCATTTTGACACTGTTTTGTTTCTATGTGTATCAAACCATTTGTATATAAATTGAATGTACAGTCCTTATTTCTGTCTATTGATGTTAAAATATATTTCAAAAATTTAAAAATAATTGGCATTGAATAAGCATGCCTGGCTTGGATGTAATAAATATTTTTCTAACCTTTCGTTCAAGTAAGAGTGGTTGAGGCAATTTTCATGTTGTATGCTTAATAAGGGTCTAGCCTTAACCACGTTTTCATAGACCTATCTCCTTTGGGTTCTTACTTTAACACTGGGAATGCCGGCCTGATGATCTTGCCGCCTGGGGACGCAAGGAGGCACCAATGATGACGGCGCTGTGACCCGGCAGCCTTTGTGACTTTGGACCTTTACTGAGTGGCGCTGTAGGGGCTAGGCTTGGCCATATCATTTCCACAGCTTGGCTGAGGAGGAGCTGGATTGAGCCAGCGCCCTTGAAGCTTTGGGTCCCTGTGAGGTGCTCCATGGGCCTACAGGAGGGCCCTCCCAATTGCTCTTTTTCCCCTTATTGAGCCCCGCGTGGCAATCAGTTGCGGGCGCGCTGTTTTGCCCCCCCTCCCCGCTCATGACCTCAACACCTTTACTCGGTTTGGTGGCACTGGAGGAGGGTCCGGGCCCTGAGGAACATACTGTGGGCTGCCGCTTGCACTGAATTACCTGTGGGACCCGCTCAGGTGCCTTGCAAAACTCTGTGCAGACCCAGTGGTGCCTCCCCTCACAAAGATTCTTTGTGTTGCTGCAGGGTATTGGAGAGCCGGGACTTATAATTGTACCTATCCTTACAGGGAAGTGAGTTGGCACCTGATGGCCCTGAGAATGGCGACGGGGGGCAGGGGCTCCAGTAATAATGCCCAGAGACAGCTGTCTAAATTTGCGTGGTCCAAGGGAGGAGATAAAGGTGACTCGCCGAGGTCGGACAAGGGTGCGCCGGAGGAGGCACAACCAGCTGAACAGGAGCCGACGCTTCGCGATGTTCTGGCGGCTATCGGTGGAATGCCTACCTCCATGGACTCAGTCACTGTGGAAGTGTCCCTGCTCAGAGCAGACTTCAAACAGATGAACGACAGAGTACAGGAGCTTAAGATAGCGACGACAGCCCTGCGGGATGACACCTCGGAGCTTCAACGTCAAATGGCGGAAATGAAGAAATGGCAGGTCAGAATGGCGCAACAGCTGGACGATTATGAAGGGAGGACCCGCCGAAACAACATCCGGATCTTGGGCGTTCCGGAAAAAACGGAGGAGCCAGCGGCTGATCTCTATGTGGAGGACCTAATCACTAAACACCTAAAGCCCAAGGCGCTATCCAGTTACTTTTCCATAGAGCAGGCACACAGGGTGCCAGGTAGTCGGCCCAAGCCAGGAGCCCCGCCGAGGCTGATTATCGCCAGGGTTTTTAATTTTAGAGACCGCGACAGTATTCTGCAAAGTTCCAGATCCGGCCCTCCACTAAAAATCGATAACTATGAGGTGTCATTTTTCCCCGACTTTACGGCCAGAGTCCAGGGGCAGAGGAGGAGTTTCCAAGCAGTCAAGCGGGAGCTGCGTAGCAGAGACATGAAGTATGCGATGCTCTTCCCGGCAAAGTTGAGAGTGGAGTGGGATGGCAAACCCTGGTTCTTTTGATTCACCGGACGTGGCCTTGGAATGGCTGGAGGGCTGGACTACTGTTGAAGGCCGAAGGGGTGATCGTCGAGACAGAGCGGGACGATGGAACGGTGATGGTCCTGACATGATGGCCGAGGGAGCTGCAACAGAGCCGAGTGGTATAGACGAACAAGAGTGAAACAGCTTCCTGATTGACTGCAGGACATGCCAGCTGGGCCATACGCAAGTAGAGTGGGAGGGGGGGAAATTGGAAGAACTTGTCCGTACAAGGTCACTAGGTGGGGTTTAGCTTTGCAGTGCTAATGGGGTGTAATGTGTTTGATTTATTGATTGCCTAGACATGTTATGATGTTTATTAGGGGCGTCTCTCTGATTTTTGGCTGTGATTTATTGTAGACAGTATAGATTGCCAGTGGACGGGGGGCTCGGTTCACCTTTGCTTTCAAGCATGGTTGGGAGGGGTAGAGGCACTCTGCCATTTTGGGGGGTGGGTTGTTTTACATCCACAGGCAGGGGAGCAGGGAGGGGGGTGAGCGGGAGAGGCGGGGAGTTCTTCGGGGTTCGTGGGAAAGGTATTCAGTATGTTTGAGTATTGCGGGGTGGGAATGTAGGTTTTTTTTTTTAGTTTTGTTCCAAGTTCCAGTTTTGGGCTGCGACCACTTGCTATGATTGGCGGGATGTGTGATGATGAGAATGGTTTGAAAAACTGCGGTAATGGTGATGGAAGACCCGGAGTTGATGAGCACTGATGTTTCTGCTAGTGCCCCCTCCCTGACTCCTGTGTCCCCTATGACCGTTGTTACTTGGAATGTACATGGGCTGGGAGTTAAGATTAAACGGGGATTGGTATTACAATATATAAGGTGCACAGCACCGGCTATAGCACTGCTTCAGGAAACGCACTTGGTGGGATCGACATGTAAGGCCCTGGACCGCTGGAGATATAAAATGGTAGCGCATTCAGAATTTTCCATGGACTCCAGAGGGGTTGGCATCCTAGTACGGAAACGATTTCCCTTAATTGCACGATAGGTATGGGAAGAGACCCTTGGAAAATTTGCTGCCATAACGTGCCAGTGGGAGGGAAAGCGATTCAATATTGTCTCGGTGTACGCTCCCCCTGCCCTCCACTCGGTGACCCTTCCAGCTCTTAGCGCATTTTTATTGGATTTACCAGAGGGTGAACTTATTGTGGGGGGGACTTCAATGCAGTAGTGAATGGAGAACTGGACCGCCACCCAAGCAGAACGGTAGGGGCGGGTAACTCACGTATGAATTGGTTCTTGGACGCAATGGGGCTTATAGATGGATGGATATACAAACACCCCGGGGAACGCGGATATACTTTTCAGACGGGGGCACATAGTAGTCTCTCACGTATTGACTATTTCTTTGTCTCCGCGGACAGTCTCCCTTATTTGACTGACACAGAGATACAGCCAAGGGGTATCTCAGATCACTCGCCGGTCTGTTTAACCTATACCCCCCACATCAAAGTGCATAAACACATTTTTCCCATTTCCCCAGGCTATTTACAGATCCCTGCAATTAGAAAGGATATTGTTACAGTCACAAAGCAATACTTTCAGGATAATTCGGGTTCAGTGCAGTCCCCTGCGTCCTGTGGGAGGCCTCCAAGACGGTGCTGCGGGGGCAGGCAATTTCTTCCATTACGGGGCACAGGCGGGCGATGAGGGGTGACCTAGAGGCACTTGAGGCAGAACTGATAGTGCTACAGAAGCTACATGAGATCGACCCCACTGTAGAGACAGCTTATAATCTACGACTCAAACAATGCAAGCTAACTGAATTCCAAAAGACGCAAGTCAAGCTGCGACTTCAAACCACTAGGCATACTATTTACGAACAGGGTGACAAGACGGGCAGACTTCTAGCTTGGATAGATAAGAAAGAAAGGGCACAAAGGACGATTGCGCAACTTCGTACCCCGACAGATGAAATAGTCACGTCTCCGTCAGACATCACAGACACTCTAGATGACTATTGCAAACAGGTCTATACATCTACCTCGCAAATGACAACGGAGGAGGCCCAAACATACATTAAAGACATAAAAATGCCCTCCTTGTCGGACGAGGAAGCCGTGCTCCTGGAATCTGACTTTACAAAAGATGAGGCTCTGGCGGCAATCCACTCACTGCAATCGGGTAAGGCCATGGGACCCAACGGGATCCCTATTGAACTCTATAAACGTGTCTCTGATTTAACTGTACCATATCTTCAAGCAATGTTCCAGGACAGTTTGAGTAAGGGAGAGCTGCCACTAGATCAAAGAATAGCTACTATAATTACAATACCTAAGCCAGGCAAACCCCCGGACGAATGTACGTCTTATCGTCCGATATCCTTACTTAACGCAGAAGCCAAGATCCTGGCCAAAATTATCGCAAATCAACTGACTCCTCATCTTGAGACACTGATACAATCTGGGTTCATGCCCAACAGAAGTACTGCTCTTAATTTACGTAGGATACTCGCAGTGTTGGCGCAAATACCGAGCCTCCCAGAGCCCGCATTATCCTGTCCTTGGATGCTCGGTTGGCGTTTGATATGGTGGAATGGCCATATTATTCGCGGTCCTCCGGCACCTCGGCTTTGGACCTAGGTTCTGTGAGTGGGTGGAGCTACTCTACGCTAAGCCATTGGCGCATGTGGTGGCCAACGGTCATATTTCCAGGAATTTTCCACTGAGCCGTGGCACGCGCCAGGGATGCCCATTGTCACCCTTGCTCTTTGCGCTGGTTTTGGAGCCGTTGGCTGCTTGGATCCGATGGGACCCCATGGTTAGGGGCCTCAGCTGGACAGCAATGTGGGAATGCCGCATAACGTTGTACGCGGATGATATCCTTCTGTATTTGACCCTCCCCATGCGCTCCATTATAGTGCTTCTTACCATTTTTGAAATTTTTGGGCGGATTTCGGGATACAATATCAACTGGTCTAAGTCGGTCCTGTTTATCCTCAAGGGCCCTCCGCCTTGAGTTCCGACGGATTGTCCTTTGAAAATTACTGAGAACCCTTTAATTATTTAAGGATCTGGGTAACACCTAATCAGAACGCCTTCTTCCGTCATAATCTGGAACCCCAGCTTGATTGCTTTTGGGCAGACGTTAAACATAGGCACTCTCTGCCCCTGACCCTTCTGTGTAGAGCGGCTTTGTACAAAATGATGACACTGCCTCGATTACTGTATGTCCTCGAGAATACCCCTTATCTTGTCACCCCGAAATACTTTAAGTCAATAGAGGCATTGATCTCGGGCCTTCTCTGGGGCAGTAAACCGGCACGTATATCTCGTCAACAACTGGTCAAGAGCTGGTATGATGGAGGGATTGCCCTCCCAGATATCCAGTTATACTATTGGGCGGCCCACCTAAAGATTGTAAATCATTGGCTGCATGCCCCTCAGGGAGAACCGGCATTTAAGGCGGATAGATACGATCTAGGTGAGGCGGGTGTGCTTGGCTCACTCTATGATAAAAGAGGCGCCTCAGCCCTGATCGGCCCAACGGCACACACAGTCAAACTATGGTATGTGGCTCAGGCCCGTCTTAAATGTACAGACATAATTACTCAAATTACGCAGCTTTGGTTGTCTCGTCGGCTGGGCAACCTGCAGAATAGTAAAGGCTTTGGAGCATGGGACCTGATTGGGATTTCAACGGTTGGGGATCTATGGAAATAGGGCAACATTCTGACATTTGAGCAACTTAAGACCCAGTATGACTTAGTTCCCACGGAGCGATTTCGATACCTGCAAATACGCCACGCCCTGGGTTCACTTATCCGGCCTGGGGATGTTGTGCCCGAGTCCACTCCACTTGAGGATAGGCTTCTCACGGAACACATGCCCAAAAAAGCGTCCTCCTTTGTATATCGTAAGATAATTAATAATTTACCCGACCTCACCTTGAAACTAAAAGACTCATGGGCCAATAAGGTGGGAGAGTTAGATGAGGCGGATTGGCAGACTGCGCTTTCCTCCCCCTGAGAAGTGGCTATACCCTCCAGACTTAGGCTTGTACAATTGAAAGTATTGCATTGTGTCTATTATACTAGGATTACTTTACATGCGATTGGGAGAGCCCCACACAAATATTGTTTAAGGGGATGTGGGGAGAAGGGGTCATTCTTTCACACCATCTGGGACTGCCCCTTAGTGGCCCAGTACTGGGCCAAGGTCATGAGGACTATGTCACAGGTGGTAAAGGTATCGGTGACTCCGGATCCTAGGTGCTAATTACTGAACATCTGGGAACCAATTGATTTAACGCATTCCACACAGGATTGGATGACATTGGGCATAATGTATGCTAAAAGGAACCTAGCCAAATTCTGGGGATCCCCAGCGGTACCTGCGGTCAAGGATTGGTGTAGCGATTAAGACTTTGCAATGATGGCGGAGAGGGCTGTGTACCTGAACCGGAATTGTCCACGGATGTGGGTCCGACTGTGGGGCGCATGGAACGAATACAAGGGTTATTTGTGCAAGCCGCCGGTGCTGGATAGTGAGGATGATTCGGAGTGAGGATGAAAGTGAAAAATGGATCCTTAACAATATGCTGGGTACTTTCGTTATCATGATTATATGTATACTTATCAGCTATTTTCCCAATTTGTATGTTCCGAGTGCTGATCAATGCACGCACACTGTAACATCAATGTATGCCCTATGTTTTCTTTATAAAATAATAAAAATGGTTTAAAAAAAATATATATGTATTGGATGCCATCAAACATCCTGGAATAAAACCTTTTTGATCGCTATGAACCACTTGTGCACAAGGAGCTATCCTTTTTGCCCAAATGTTCTTTTTTTTTTCATAAACATTGCACTATTTATTATACTGCAGAGACACCTGAATTGAGGAACAGAACAGTCAGAGGGCACATCGAAAGCACACAAGTGCTGTTAATATTGCACATGGATAGTGTATAGTACACAAGTTACTGTATAATGACAACAGACAAGTGCTTCAGCTGTAGTATGGGCACTGCAGAAACAAAAGTGCACATGTGACACATTTTAGCACGGAATACCTAAAGATAAAAAAAGCAGTAGTCCACTTACCCATCTACATAAAATACGAATCTGTGAGCCGAATTTTACACTGTGTGCTTTGTATCAAACACATTAACCCTAGATGCTACTGTAGGAGTAAAAACTGTGACTGTACACTGAACTTTCTAAGAACTGTGTTAACCACTAGAGTTCTCTAACTACTATTGCAATCCCCTCAAAATTGCTAGAATATATTTTTGACTGATAGGACGGAAAGAACTGGGATCATAAGGATCTTTATCTTTTTTTAAGGAGACTATTAGCACAGATTCCTTACAACTATTGGGAATATCAATAGCTTCTTTCATTTCAATGAGCATCTTTACTAAAAAAGGAAGTAACTCGTCTTGAAGGGCCCAATTAGGATTTTTCTCAATTTAGTAGTAGTAAAGTTAGGACTCCTAACTTTAGGACTCCTAAATGCCTTCTGTGAATACCGAAAATCCAAAAGTTAGGATTTTTCTCAGTTTAGGAGTAGTAAAGTTAGGACTCCTAACTTTAGGACTCCTAAATGCCTTCTGTGAATACCGAAAGTCTTAAAATTAGGATTTTTCTCAATTTAGTAGTAGTAAAGTTAGGACTCCTAACTTTAGGACTCCTAAATGCCTTCTGTGAATAACTAAAGTCTTAAAATTAGGATTTTTCTCAGTTTAGTTGTAGTAAAGTTGAGAAAAATCCAAATTTTAAGACTTTGGGTATTCACAGAAGGCATTTGGGAGTTCGAAAGTTAGGAGTCCTAACTTTACTACTACTAAATTGAGAAAAATCCTCATTTTAAGACAATTGGTATTCTCAGAAGGCATTTAGGAGTCCTAAAGTTAGAAGTCCTAACTTTACTACTACTAAATTGAGAAAAATCCTAACTTTAAGAATTTCGGTATTCACAGAAGGCATTTAGGAGTCCTAAAATTAGGACTCCTAACTTCTGTGAATACCAAAATGAGTAAGTGCCTTCTGTGAATACCAAAATGAGTAAGTGCCTTCTGTGAATACCAAAATGGTAGTAAGTTTAGGATTTTGTCTTAAGTTAGTTCTGTGAATCGGGCCCGAAATGCCTTGTATACTTCTACAGGGATCCTGTCAGCTCCACTGGCCTTAGCATTAGGCATACTTTTTAATACTGATTGAGCTTCTGAAATCCCTATTTGGGCATTCAATGCCTCCTAAAGCTGCTGCGATAACAAAGGCAGCTCCAAAGTATCAAAGTAACTCATTAAATCTGCTTCAACTATCCCCTGGGTTTCTGCATAGATTTGATTAAACGTGTAAGGAACACCTGAGCAATAGCTAATGTATCATCTTCTAGCATGCCTGTTGAAGGATGTTTGATTTGACTAATTAATTGGGCAGCTTTTTGAGATTTTGTAGACCACACCAGAAATCTACCAATCTGCTGCCTTTCCTCGTAGAAGTTTTGTTGGTAGGCCTTACTCCCAGTATTCTCCTTGATTAAAAAGAAATCCTTCAATTTGTCCTTAGCCCTAACTAACTCTTGCTGCTGTGCTTTTATAATTGGCTCTGGTGAGTCTGTTAAGGCTACCCCCAGTCTGACCTTCTCTACGGCAGTCTGGAGTACCCATATCTTATGATTCTGTGAGTTATGTATTCTTGCCTTGTATGATATAACCTGGCCTCTAAACGTAGCTATAAAAGCCTCTCAGACCCTACACAGGGGGGCTATGTTTAGATTAAGCTGGAAAAACTCTTTGATAAATTCTCTGTTTTCTGTTAACCAAGTCAAATCTTGTAATAACGATTTATCAAATTGCCATCTGGATGTCTTTTTTAAAGTGCTATTTAATCTTAATGTAAATGAAACTAAGGAATGATCTGAAAAAGAATTGGCCACTATTTCTGCTGGGCCGTTGGCAACCAATTTATTGACTAAAAAATAATCCAGTTGTGAAGTTGATCTAAACCTTGCTGAGAAGCAGGTACATTGCAACAGAGTAGGATGACCTAGTCTCCAAGGGCCTGTTAATGAGAAATCTTTTGTTAGGCTGTTTATTAATTTTGCTGTTTTAGGCTTTAGTTGGCGATTCGTCTTATTTGATGTACCAAGTGCCAGATTCTGAATTAACTTAAAATCACCCCCCCACAATTATTATGCCTTCCATCCGTACTGCTAATTGATATATTTGACATAATGCTGCAATATCATCCTCAATAGGACCATAATCATTCACCAGGTTCAGAACTGCTTCCTGCAACTTAACTTTCACCCAAAGCCATCTTGCTTTCACCTCTCACTGCACCTCCTTAACCTGCCAGTCAAGGGTGTTCGCTAGTAAAAGCCCTACTCCTCGGACAGCCAAATTTACAGAAGAAAAATATGCCTGTGAATACCTATTGGGAAGTGCTATCTTCTGGATATCAGTCCTAAGATGTGTTTCTTGTAAAAAAACAATCTCCGGAGAGAGGGAGGTGACCCAATTTAAAAGAGCAACCATTTTTGGCGGGTTAAGTAATCCATTGACATTACATGTCACTATTTTTATGTTCTGCTTTTATTGGTTTCATTTTGTTTGACCTGCCATATTCTGTCTTTTTGATCCCATCTGAACTGCCCTACACAATTTAGAGTAATTTTATAAAATAGTTTAAATCTTTCCTGTTTGTTTATGTTTATGTTTAGTGGGAAGAGCCAGGTCTTAAGTTTTTTCCTAAACTGTGCTTCTTCTTGGGTGGATCGGATGTCTGGATCTAGGCTGTTCCAGAGCATGGCTATCAGATGGGAAAAAGACCTTCCACCCCATCTGGCTCTTTTTGTTACGGTATCCTTCATGAGAAACTTTGAACTTGACCTGAGCTGTCGTTGGGGTGTGTAGTGAGTGACCAGGTTTTGAATGAGTGCGGACCCCTTCCGTGCATGGCACGATGAGCCAGATTGAGGGATTTAAACTTGATTATGGCTTGAACCGGAAGCCAGTGCAGTTCCTTCATTCTTGATTTAATTGGTTGGCGTCTGGGTACGTTCAATAGTAGTCATGCTGCTGCGTTTTGAACAATATGAAGATGGTTGATTACATATTTAGGAGAGCCCAAGAAGAGGGAGTTACCGTAGTCCAGCCTCCAGATCACCAGGGCCTGAACCACTGTTCTCCTTGCGTCTTCCGGGAGTAAGGACATAATCTTCCTAAGCAGACGTAGTGTCCCAAAGCAGATAGCTTTTTGGCCTGTGTCTCCATTGTGAGATTCTGATCAAGCCACATGGCAAGATTTTTTATGGCAGGTTTGGGGGAGGGCGGTGGTCCCCAACTGATTGGCCAAGGAACTTCCGCGCAGGGATTGAATGTGTTTCCCAGAATCATCAGTTCTGTTTTGTCGCCATTTAACTTGAGTTTACAGTCCGCCATCCAAGATCCGATTTTCTCAAGGCAGGGAAAAAGCTGTCGATGATCAGAGTTAAGGGTGTCTAAGATTGAGAAAACTAATTGCGTGTCATCCGCGTATAACACGATGGAGATGCCGAATTCTTGGATGATATGGGCCAATGGACTGAGGTAGATATTAAAAAGGGTTGGTCTCAGGGATGAGCCCTGAGGCACTCCCCAGGGTGCTGGGAAGGGGTCTGACTTAAGCCCGGCCTCCACGCATTGGAAGGACCTGTCACTCAAAAAAGAGGCCACCCATTCCTTAGCTGTTCCGCTAATGCCCACCTTTTCCAGTCTCTGGATCAGTACTGTGTGGCCTACCGTATCGAATGCGGCGCTCGGATCTAGGAGCACCACAGCAGCCATTTTTCCTTGGTCTAGGATGGCTTAAAGTTTTTTAGTGACCACTAGCAGTGCTGACTCAGTACTATGCTTGGGTCTGAACCCCATCTGTGTCTGATGGATGACATTGTTGTTCTCGAGAGAGGTGGAGATTGTGGTGTTCACGTGCTTTTCTGCCATTTCGCCCACCATGGGCAGGAGTGATATTGGGCGGTAATTAGATAGCTCAGCTGGGTCCAGGTGTGGCTTTTTCAACAGGGGTTTAATGATGGCGTGTTTCCATTCCTTTGGAACCACGCCATTTCTAAACGAGTAATAACGGGTTCCCCTCCTTGGGCGAGAATGTTGGGAGGGGCTGGGTCCAGAGGAGAACCTGACTTGATTTCTCTTAGTAGTGCTGATATCTGATCAGGCTTTATGGGAGGGATGGTCATGAGAGCTGATCTGCCCAACGGTACTATGATCTGAGATTTGTGTTGTGGAGGAGAGGTGTTTCCTAAGAACCCTGGGGGCTTGGGTTGGAAAGAGTTGTAGATGATTTAAATTTTACTTTTAAAGAAGGTGGCCAACCCATTGCACCTCTCTTTGGAGTGTTCTGGGCTATTGGGCTCTTGAACTGTGGTAGTGCGGGATTTTACAATCTTAAAGAGCTCCGTCGGAGAGTTGGAGGATTTGGCAAGTTTTTCTCCATAGAAGGCGGCCAGTGCTTTCCGGACGCTTATTTGATAGCGCCGTATGGCAGCTCTGTAGGTTATTTTTAGTTCAGGGTCATAAGACTTCCTCCACCCTCGTTCTAGTTTTTTACAGTCCTTTTTCTGCTGAACTAGCATAGGAGAGAACCAGGATGATCTGTTGGTGTTTTTGTAGCATAAGGGACCTGGCATCCTGAAGTTCCTATTGATGGAACTGTTTATCCATGTTAGCCAGTTACTGTGGGCTTCGTTCAGATCTTTAGTGTCGGGGGTGCTGAGGATTCCAGACCACGGATCCAGGCCTATGGCACTATTTTCCTCCATTTCCGTCCCATTACTATGGGGGCTTTGTTTGGTCCTTTTGGTTCAATTTTTACTTTCGCTAAACCCACTCCCCCAGAAACCCCACCCAAAACACGACTACCCCTGACTCATGGAACCCACCCCAGACATATGGTCATCCCCTCAGGCCCCGCAAACCACATGTCTCCCTCCCTTTATAACAAAAGGGTGCCCTGTTTCTGCACCCTATGTGATCTGCCCCCCCACCCCGCAGTGAAGACCCAGTTAACAACATAAATCAAACATTTAGTAATTCCGACATTTTAATTTGGCAGCAGTAATCTTTTTCAATAGGTCCTCGGCTTTCTCTAAGCGTGAAAGCATATGAAATTTTCCTCTAACCAACACTCTTAGCTGCGATTGCTGTGCGATGGATGCTTGAGCCACCTGTGCTTTAGAAAGATAAAAAAGCTCCACAAACTCTTAACGTCTGCGTGCCGCATCTGCAGACATATCTGGAAATATCCGGCATTTAGTGCCCTCGTCAATAGAAAACTGTCTCTGCTGAATCGCTTTAGCCAAAATGTTCTCTTTTATTCTATAGCCAGCAAAGTTGGTCAAAATTGTATGAGGGTACTTAGAATTAGAGATAGGGTGAGCAGGAACCCAATGTGCTCTGGCTAATGTCAGATCTCCTGTGAAGTCCAGGAGCACTTTTTGCTTAATGAATGTCTCCACCCATAGAAGAGTATTGGTCCCCTCCCTCCCCTCCGGCACTCCAACAATCCGAAGATTAGAGTGGAGTGAATGGTTTTCCAATTCTTCTAGCTTGTTTTCAAGGACAATCTTGTCTGCCGTTGCTGAGTTGATTTTCTGAATTGTGGAGCTCATCTGATCCTCAAGGTAAGCTATCCTTGACTCCGCTTCTTGGAGTCTTGCGGGAAAACCTGCAATTGATTCTTCAATTTTTTCCAACCGAAGATAGAGTGTGGCTGTCTCATGCACCTGGGTCTTTTTGATATCTCGGATCTCATCCAGTATGAGATTAAGTAAAGTTTGTATTTCAATCTGTTGGGAGTTGGCTCCAATAAATGGGAGTTCAGAGTTCTCTTGTGGGCTCTTATTCTCTAAATTGATTACTTGGCCTAGTAGTTCCGAGCCCTTCTCTATTATTGCATGAGATTTTCCCTGGGACTGTGGCCGGCCCTCTAACTGTTGTTTTAATATGTTTTATACAGCAGACGAGGGATCAGGAAGCAAATGCTGATCCAATGACACCAATGAATTTGCCTGGCCGTGTGACAAGCTTCTCTCTTCTGAATGAGCAGGTACCGAAAACTCCTGCAACTAAGGTTGGAGCTTGAGAAGGTGGAGATATGTGTCAAATCTCAAGCGAATTATTTGTTGCATTTTCCTCTGATGTTACTGGGAGAGAAGATTCTTAGGTGTGGCAAACCGTGAGCAGATATTGGCAGAGTATTCTTTTTCACAAACCAATAACGTTAGCAAGTACTCAGTATTGGATAATTTGAGGCCAGCTGTTTTTTCTCTCTCTTCTTTTGCTTGCTTGTTGTCGTAAAGAGCCAAGTTTTGGGTGTTCTGTCAGGGAGTTCCTAGGCTTAAGAAACTTAAAGCAAAATGAGAAGACATTTAAAAGCAAACACTGTAGCTAAAGTTGATGCAGCGACGGTGCTTAAAGCAAGAAAACGCTTATTGCAGGCAAAGGAGACACTAACCTCGGCTAAGGCCCCAAGCGCAGTAAATCTTTCATGATTAAACTCAAGTTCCGAGAGCTCTGCTGAGGATTTATTTGAACCACAGTCTGAGTTACAGCAAGCGGGGGGACCCTACTTATATAATGATGGTGATGGTGAGAGGGGATGGACCAGCGAATCCATGGCAGCGATGAAAAAGCAGAGCTGAAGAACTATAAAGCACCATACCCCAGTTGATGTCATGACTACAAGCAGAGAAGGTCTGGCTTGTTGGTGAGTGAGATGTGTCCAAACTTTGTGTGTGTGATGTCCTGTGGATTCCTAATTGCACCTCTGTGTGTCTCCAATGTAGGTGGCCCATGGTAGAATCCGGTGGCCAGTAGAGCGGGCTTTTGGCCTCCTGAAGGCCAGATTCTGATGCCTGGACAACTCTGGGGGAGCCCTCCACTACTCACCCAGGTAGGTCTGTGAGGTCACTGCTGAATGCCCCACAACCTTGCTTGGCACCGGAACATCCCCCTGATCGAAACAAATGAAGACCAACCTGGGTGTTAATCTTGAAATGAGTAGTGATGCTGATAGTGGTGAAGATGAAGGAGTTGACAAGTGTTGACAGATCATCAACAACTTCTTCCCTTGAGTGTAAGTATGCTGAGAGATGTCATGACTGTGACAGTTACAGTTAGTGTGGTTGTTTAGCTATGAGGGTGTTCTTTATGTTTGACTGGTTTCTAGAGTTGTGGGTGACTCTGTGCTGGTCTGTCAACAGAAGAGCTCTTGACAAATGCACACGTTGGTGATGTTGATTTGTTTAGTCTGATTTTCTCCATGTACCATGTACTGCAGATGTAGACTGTCGGTGTCATATGTATGACTTTTGGCCTGATGTAGGTGAGCTTTCAGTGGTGGCTCACCGTGGAATTGTTGTGGGGCAGTGGGGTGGGGCAGGGGAGGGGCAGGGTGGGGGGGTAGTGGAGTCTGACATACAATGGACAGGAGTAAGGTAAGTAATTAAATAAATAAAGCAATTGACCTTACGCACACTGCATCGCTGAGTTGGCGATGCAGCGAGCGCAAGGTAAATAGTTTTATTTATTTAAATATTTACCTTACTCCTGTCCGTCGTATGTCGGACTCCACTACCCCCCACCCTGCCCCTCTCCTGCCCCACCGCCCCGCAGCACTCCCACGGCGAGCCACCACTGGTAGCTTTGCCCTTTCATCATAATTTGGACATTTCTGGGGAGTGACTTCAGCAAGTGTGAGATGCTGTTCAGCAGTGCACATTGGACATGGTATGTACCTGGGAATGTGCGGCACAGACCTTTGGTGTATGACTCCAGTAGCAAGGCAGCTTGTGCAGCTATAGAATGGTAAGTTTCTACTACACCATGGGGTTTCTGACCTGTTGTGTGGTGGTCCTTTTACAATATGTGTGGCATTATGTTTAACTGCACAGTGTGGTCGTTTGGCCACATGATAGTCTCTCTTCATAATGGCTTGGTACTCTGTGTATGAGCTGGATGTAGGTGTTCATGTGTGTCATCAGAATATGCCACTGAGTTTGATGAACACCACTGGCAAATGTTTGTGACATTCCACCAGATGCTGCTACACTTGACTGGACTGTGCCTGTGGTCAGTTGCTCTGTTTATTTTGGCATTGTCTTATGTATCCTCTCCAAACATGTTTTTGAGGTTTGAACATGACATTTGTGGTCATTGACACTGATCATTTTGCAGATGAGTCATTTTACCCTATGGACAACATTATGAACTCCTAACGTTTGAACACTTTAATAAATATGTGTTTTAATTTTACATGTCTAAGTGTGTGTTGGATGACATGCTTGAAGTACTTATGTGGAGAAATCATCAATTTGAGAAGTCCATGCATTGACAATTTGGCACAACTTACAATTGGTGATACACAAGATGTTGAGTTCATTGTTTGCTACATATGAATGCTACAAGATGGGCAACAACTGGATGTGTACAAAGTGCATTTATTGAGTGCATTTGTGATTTATTTACAGAACATTCACAGTGCAATGGTGAACACATTTGGGTAAAGTTATCAGTGGTGCTAGATGAAAACATTGTAGTAGCAGCAACAGTGTCTGAATCCTGAGTTCAACATACTCCTGCCATATGAAGTGACATGCGGACAGGAAAAATCAATGTGTTGCACACAAAGGAGGCATCAGCGGCGACTCTTCTTCCTGGGTTGGGTTGGTGCATTGCTATATGAATCTACTTCATTCTTTTTGGGATGTCCCTTCTTTTTTTGTATGGGATGCACTACTACAGGCTCTTAGGTGTCTGAGGACTCATTCTCTGCCAGGGCCTCAATTCCTGTGGCAGCCCCATATGTTGATGGCCCAGATGTAGGGATGCCACAGGAATGGGTAGATGGCAGGGAAAAAGCCCTGCAGAAGGGTGGTGTTGATGTTCCTCAGCACCCCAATGAGCTGGCCCATATTGTCATTGTGGACCTCAAGATGCTGATCTATGGAACGCTGCAGCTGTTTAATTTCATGGAGTCCTTTGAGTACCTGGCTCATCTATCCTTGGTTGTCCTCGTATGCCCCGTTGACGTGGGTAATGTTAGCCTGGGCTTCAGTGGGACAATTGGCCTCACTTCGCTGGCCACAACGACCCTCCCTCCACTCCTGCCCCCACGGCCCTGTGGCTTGGCTCAGCTGCACCCTCCCACTGGCCCCTCCATCCTCAGTGAAAGCGGTGTCAGTGCTCACCTCCGGGGCTTGGAATGGGACTGGGGTGCAGGTGATGTTGGTGCTTTGTCTACAGGTTGTTGGGGCAGTCGTCAGCTGTGCTGTTGCTGCTGAGGATGGCGGTGTGGTCATGGGCCCAGACTGTCAAGAAGACACTGATAAGTCCTTCACGTCCATCTGTGCAGGAGATTCAGCATCACTGGAGTGTTGATCCTCGTGTTGAGCTGGAGTCTAGTCATCATCTTGCAACTCAGCAGATGTTGTGCATAATCCACCTGTTGAAATAAAGTAGAATGTCATAGGTGTAAGTCTGGTATGTACATTAACCATTGTTGAACAGTGAGTAGAGACATGGAACGGCCAAAAAGGGTGGAGGTAGACATTATGGACTATAACCATTGTGTTTGATAATTTAGCAAGATTTTGTGCATCTTCCAATACATGAAGGGCGTTTGGCATGATCATTAGGTAAACTGCTCCAATTCATGTTGACACTAGGTATGGACATGGCATCTCTCAAAGACCTAATGCAAATATTGCAGATGTCACATGGATATTGATAAGATCAAACTTATTTGTGTCCAGGACAGACCTATTGGCATATGTGTTGTACATTTTGCACTTGTTATCATTTGTGCTGTACACCCAATAGCTCGCCAGCCATGTAGGATGTGTTACCTTCACGCATTGATGACATGTCAGTTACAAACTTCATTGGGTGTCTGTCTTTTTCTTTTTCTATTCATTCATGGAGACCTGGTGGATGTCAGGCTGAAGAGGAGGACATGTGCATGAGCAGAACTTTGTGTATAATGTGTGCAGCCCATTAGACATGGGCATCAATGGTGACATTGCTGCCAAGTGGCTGTGGGGAACCAGCACTAGTACCTCTTGTTCGGTGTTCATACAACAAGGCCTGGTGGAAGTTGTAGCCCTGACTCCCTCTCCCAGCCCACACTTGAAAAAATGGCTCATCACCTGTGAGGTGAAGCTGCGTTGTGACATGGCTGCCAAGTAGCTATGTGGAAATGAGAGGAGTAGATGTGAGAGGTGCTGAGGCAACAGGGCCGGATGGTTCTTGCAGTCAAGACTCTCTTTCCCAGTCCACATTTGTAAAATGGCTAACTACCTGTGAGGTGAATCTGTCTGAGTTGTGACATGGCTGCCAAGTAGCTATGAAGAAAGGAGTGGAGTAGATGTGGGGAGGTGCTGAGGCAAAAGGGCATGATGGGGGTTGTAGTCTTGTAAGTTTCAACTTGGCAACAGTAGCAAACATGCATTGTGCTATGTGCTTGTTGGCAAGATGCTGTTGTGTTGGCATATTATGTTGTACATTTTCACAATCTGTGTGTCCTATGGTGAGAATTTGATGGGCAAACACTTGCATACAACATTCCCACGGGTGCAATGTGATGTGTGCAGATACATTGTGTTAGACCTGGGATTACCAGGCTGCATAGGGTAGCCTGACACAGAGCAGGGTCAGCTAAACTCCAAGGCCATTGTGTTGTGCTCACAATTCTCACTCACAGTAACCCAGAGCTCCACCACTAAAAATAAAGACGCTACACCAATTTAGAAAAATACGGCTTGCTTTTATAAAACTCTGTTTGGTATTTCTGGTCTCTTATCAGAAGCTACATTCAGTACAGTAAAGTGACTCTACATTCAATCACTGGCAGTCTTAGGATTTCAATTTTTATAATCAAATACGTTTTCTCATAAGTGGAAAGACTTCCAATATTCCCCTTTGGTATTTCACCTTTTGGCTGTTTGTTCCAAAGACAGTTAATGTAAGTAGTAAAGACAGCACTTCCCTCTGAGGAATTTAGTAGTACTTTACCCCCCACTTCACTTTTGAAATTCAGGGTTCATCAAATAGCGCTGCAGACAATTCAGTGGTATTCATCAGCATCTCTGAGCAACCAAATCTAGAATTGGAATAGGCAGGTTACACATGAAGCACAATTTAGCCTTCTACTTCCTGCTGTAATTGCCTGGCCTGTCTAGTTCACCACCTGGGGTTCGCTATTCTCATGTTACCTACATACGACTGAATCACATTCCCCATTATGCCTGAGAACAAGTGCCAGAACCCCCCTTCGTGTGCTTTAATTTGTCCACACTTGAGAGTTCCCTCATTCAGCAGCACAAGAACCTTCCCTCCGCCCTCCAAGAACGGCACTGTTCACACAGGGAAAGTGTCTCAATCAGTCAGTTTAGCGTTAGGGCATTAGGCGGCCAGAGAATTTCAGTCTGATTAGATCTGCAGCCTCCGCCCACAGTTTGGCTCCCAGATCGCAGCCACAGCTTTCTACTGCAGGTCCCGCTCCCTCCTTATCCACAAAACTTAATGGAGTCTGCCCACCTCAAGGTTGTTGCCCGGCGGAATTCTGGTCAGCAGAAAGGACGCTATGCTTAAACATTCCCTCGGTGCCTCCCTCGCCGGCTCCGACAGTACTTCCCGGTTGCCTCGGGGTTCCTCCCCCTGACGGCTTCACTCGGGGCAGTTCCCGCCCAGGTCCGGCCTCCTCTGGCTTCTCCCCTCCCCTTGCACTTCAGCACTGCTTGGGAAGGCGGGGATGACACTCCCACCTTCCTTCCCGGCGGCCTCCCTCAGCAGCTTCCGCCTCCCCTCACTGGTTCCGCAACACTGTCTGGAGGCTCCGCTCTCTCAGCGCGACACTCCTCACCTCTATCAGCTGTTGCCTGGAGATCCGCCACTGCGGCACAGCCCCGGAGAGTCGCCGAATCTCCTACCACACTGGTGAGTTCTCGGGGAAGTTAGGCCTCCTCAGGCAGAACGCGACCGCGGGCAAAGTGGCACTTGCCCCAAAGTCACGCAGCCGCAACGCTCCGTTTAACTGGATGTGAGGGAGGAGGGGGGGGTCAGTCCAGTGATACTGCGATCAATTCTAGGGTGCACACACCCTGAGTACTTCCAGGGCTTAAGTCTGGCACTCTGATTTGGGTCAGGTCGGTGGATGTGGGGTAATGTCAGGAAATAAGAAGAGCAGCCCCAAAAGGCGGTCAAACTTCCCACACTGCGCTGACCTCCCTCTGCCACAGCCTGAACTCCAACTGCCCTCTGAATGTCAAAATGGCCACCCAAGTAGTGGCCTTATATACTCCTGGTCCCCTGTGTCCAGAACAAGCTAGAAGGTTCTAGAACCCTCCCATAGGTCTCTATAGCCCTAGTCGCTGAGGTAAAATCATGGCAGTTATAAGCCACCATTTTGTGAGTTTTACCAGTTTGTCAAAAAGGACTAGAAAAATCATAAAGACCCAGCAGCACCTAGCCCCTCTCTGAACAACCAAAAATACCAGTGGACATGAAAAAGAAAAATGACAAGAGTTAGGAGGCAAAAGGGGACAAAAATAAATAAATAATTGGTAGGGAACACCCACAGGCGGACAGGTCTAACACATTGGTAATCATGTGCAGGACTATTAACTGTGACTGCCAATAACACATGTCTGATACCTTAGCTACTGCATATGGGACAATTGGATGTGATGGATGATAGCAAAGGTTGGTTTTGTGCAAACAGTACATTGCTATGTTTTGCCAGTTGGAGGGGTGTAATTTACCAGTCTCCAGTCCCCCAGGTATCCCAGTCAAGCCTTCGGTGTGCAGAATGGCAAGCATCTTCTCCTCCCAGGCTGTGAGTTCCAATGGTGGCATGGGAGGCCCACCACAAGTCTGCTGAGTCGCCAGGTGCTGCCTGTTGACTAGGTTCTTGACCCTAGTCTTCAGGCCATGCCATCTCTTCCTGATGTCCCCCTTTGTGCGCAAGATGGCAGCCAGAACATTGACCTTATTGACAACCCTGTCCCACATTTGGTTCTTGAGAGCAATAGAGGTTTGTTAGACTTGGGATCAAACAATTGTGACTCTACTGTAAGGATTTCATCTACCATAGCTCGTCGGAAAAATGTCTTTTTTTGGCTGCCATGTATGGACAGAAGGGATGAAATGTGAGTGCGCTAGTGAGGGTGATACAAAATGTGTAGTGACTAGAAGTGATAAGAAATGTTCTGTGAACAAACTTGTGTGGTGTAGTTGTGTGTGGTGGGGAGGTGATGGCTGCCTTCTCTCTCTCCAACAATGTAGAGTGTGGTGCAGCACTGCAGAGTAATGACAAAGGATCATGGTCTGGGAACGGGTGTGTTTTATACTTTCAAATCCAGGCATGTCCACTTAAATGGACCAACCACTCTGTCCTTTTTGTGAAACTCCCATTAGACACAGCTCTGTGTTTGGCGGTAGCAGTGGTGTGGCGGTGGATCATTCCAGTGTGACTGCAGATTCCGTCTGCTAGTACATCAGTCTCATCGTAACCTGCTCGTCGGTTGGACCGCAGTGCTGTCGGCGTTGGAAGCCATATCGGAAGAGTTTCCAACTGCCGCGGTCCATGCGGAGGGTTTTCTGACTATACCGGTTGAATGTTCCATTGCATGCCTCGTAATCGGACGGAGTATACTTTGCGGCCTTAGCAGTCAGAATTGTGCTGGTAACATGGCAGTCAGACACACGGCCCAACTGGCATTGTAATGAGGCCCTATATCTTTAACTACTGTTTTAATTTAAATATTACAAAAAATCGATATGTTATTTATTAATACAATTAAATATGCATTTTCTATTTATTTCATTTCCTATCTTGTATGTGTTTTAGAGAGGTTTTTTGTGGTTTGAAGTATTTTCTTTAAGTGAGCTTGATTGTGAAACAGGTATTTTTTTCAGTTGGAATAGAAAAATTAATTATATTAATTTCAAGTGATGTGTTTTTTATGTATCACAAGGCTTAGGGGGTTCATGGTTTTTGGCGTTGCTGTTGGGGTGAATTTAAAAGTATTATTTAAATATACCTACTTTATTTTGTAATGTTGGATGTGTTGTTGTAGATTCTATTTAGAAGAAGTTTGGAAAATCTGTGTAAAAGGAGAAAAGTTAAACAGTGTGTTATTTGTCATATGTTGATTGATATTTTTGCAATTTAACATTATTTTACTTTTTATTTTCAATATAATGAATACTTACTTGGATATGTAGTTGCATATTTGTATTTTTTGTAGTCTTCTATTTTGTAGGGAAAAACTGGCATAGTTTTCTCCTCTTCAAACATTTGTCATTTTCTGAGTTATTTTTTGCTTCAATTAGTGTCACTTTTATATTGTTTGTTTGATTGGTTAAAGTTGTGGTTAGTTTTATGTTTTTTGGTTGCTTTAGTCAAATTCTATTTTTTTCTTGTCAGTTATATCCTTATTTGGTAAATACTAATATAAATGTTTGTATATTTGTATTATAGCTAATTTTATTTATTTAATATTTCATGTATTTGTATTGATAAAAAAATTAATATTGTTTGTCTGTTTTCAATATGTTTAGTGTATATATTATATGTGTGTTATTTTAATATTGTTTATGTTTAAGTTTTTGTTGGAGTAAAATATTTGTATTTATTTATTTATTGTTGTTATAATGTTAGGAAAAAATTATTATTATTTGTTGGTGTAAATAATTTGTTTTTGATGACTTTGAAACATATTTACTAGTTGTTTTAACAATATGTTTGTAGTCGATATTGTTGTGTTCGATATTTTTTCAAGGTACACGTATGTTTATAAGTCACAATATTTTTTTTCTCTGATATTTGTACTTGATTTATGTAAATTTAGATATTTGTGTCATCCATATTTATGTGTTTAATATGAGTGACTTTTATGGTTATATGTAGGTATTCAAGATTTTTGTTAACAAAATTAGATTTTCTATAATTGTGTGAGCCGAGATGAATTGCATAAAATGGCCTCTTATGCAAAAACAAGTCATGAGTCAAATGACAAGCTGTCACAATTTGAAGAAAAATGGGGTATTTTCTTAAGGAAATGGCATGACTACTGCCTGCATGTCACTTCGGGCCTAGAATGTATATAGGTTGAGTGGGATATAGGTGCCTGGGTATCAACCAAGAGTTTGGGTGAAATATAAGATGTCCCACACTCATCTCATGATTTGATGAATGAAACTATCATATAGCAGAGGACAGGTTGTAGATTCAGCAAATATTCTGGTGAGCCAAGAGTTGCTGGTCACAGGGTACTGTCTAAAAAGTGGATGATTATTATCAGCTAGAGGGGAGGACGTTTATAGCTTCATGATTTTATGGCCTTATATCCTTCTTGTTTTTCTTTGCGGAAGGGTGGCACATATGGAATTAGAATTTATGGGAAGGAGAACATCTCTGATGTTATTGAAGAGCTATTACTTTTTTAAAGAGTAATAATTCTGGCTCAACATTCAAGTCTTCTTTTGGTTGTAACATAGCTGTTATGCTGTATCTAGCCTCAACCTTCTTTACTGGATCTAATTAGCTAGGCGCTGGGTGATCGATCAAGCTTATCCAGAAACCACAAAACCAAAAAACCAAAGCCTCAACAAGGACAGGTCAGGCCGAGCTGACTCTGTTAGAATTTTAAACTTTTAATCTTGCACCGCTCACCTGTGCATATTGTGCTCCCCTGTCTGTCACAGCTTGTGCTGTTTGCGCAGAGGGGACAAGCGGCATCATTTTCCAACCTACACTTCTCCCTGATGCCAGGTCAGCACTCCACACACTGCTGCAGTCCCGCCCACTTCCTGTTTTAAAAGGAAGTGCGCCGAGCGGACGCGCAGCGAAACCACAAAACCAAAGCCTCAACAAGGACGGGTCAGGCAGAGCAGACTCTGCTAAAATTTTAAACTATTAATCTTGTGCCGCTCACCTGTGCATTCCGTGCTCTCCTGGTCTGCTGCGGCTTGTGCCGTTTGTGTGGAGGGGACACGCACCACTATTTTTTAACCCACACTTCTCCCTGACGCCAGGCCAGCGCTCCACAAGCTGCTGCAGTCCCGCCCACTTCCTGTCTTAAAAGGAAGTGTGCCGAGCGGACGTGCAGCGAAACTACAAAACCAAAGCCTCAAGAAGGACAGGTCAGGCAGAGCTGACTCAGCTACAATTTCAAACTTTTCATCTTGCGCCGCTCACCTGTGCATTTCGTTCTCCCCTTGTCCGCCGCAGCTTGTGCCGTGTGCACGGAGGGGACAAGCACCACCATTTTTTAACTCACACTTCTCCCTGATGCCAGGTCAGTGCTCCAGACGCTGCTACAGTCCTACCCACTTCCTGTCTTAAAAGGAAGTGCGCCGAGCAGACACGCGCAGTGGCGTGCCAAAGGCAAGCCTGTCTGAGCCTGCCGCACCTGACCATCGCCAGACACCAGATACTCTGCCCGTTTCACCCACGGTTCTCTCTCTTCTAGCCAGTGATGGTTATTCTTCAGTACACCAGTCAGGAATTTCATTCATTTAATAAAGTATCCCCCCAGGAGGTAAGCAATATCCCCTTCCAACCAACCACAGGTCTGTAGTGATTCAATCGGAGTCAACGTGGTTAAAGAGCAAGTTTATTGCTACAGGTGCTGCGCAGCTGCTCACAGCCATGCAGATCATCAATAGTACAGTTGGTCATTTAAAACACATTCTAAAGTGGAATACAAGGGAAGAGGGGAAAGAACAGAGAGGGTAGATAGTTCCAGAAAGACTAGAAAGGAAACCTAGCAGAACACTACATTATCCTCTCTCCTACAAACAAAAAGGAAAGAAAGAAGAGAGCAAAAGAGAAGAACAAAGAACATTAGCAAAATCTTAAAGCTAACGAAAAGAACGAGAACATCAGCGAAACCAAGCAGGAATAACTCGGGTGCGAGCACTCCTACGAGGTAGGACAGGGACAGAAGAAGTAGAAGGCAAAACAGAATCGTCATGAGAAGATTGGTGATTGACAATGGGTTTCCCCACCTTGACAACCCTAGCAGCATTCCACCAATTCTTCATATTGACTCTCACAGAGTTGCCACAAACTTTGTCAATAATAAAGGGTTCGGAAAACTTGGGACTACCCTTAGTGGAGTGAGTAGGTAATTTAATTTGAATTCTTTCACCCACCTTAAACGGTTGAGAAACCACTTTCTTCCTGGAGTCAAAATCATTTTTCTGATTGGATTGGGCATGCATAACGTTGGACCTAGCAACTTCATCCACCTTGTCAATGGAATTCAATTTAACCCAGCGTGACATCCACCCAGGACATACCTTCGAACATGGTTTCCTCCCACGTAACAACTCCAAAGGGGAAATTTTAGTGGAGGAATGAGGCGTTGTGCGATAGAACCACAACATGGATCTAACTGCGTTAGGCACATGACAGTGCTGAGCAATGGCCCACTGAAAGCAATTGTTGAGGACCCTGTTCATACGCTCAACGAGACCGTTTGTCTGAGGGTGATAAAGTGCACTCCTCAGATGAACAATCCCACTTTGATCAACAAATGAACCAAACTCTTGACTGACAAATTGCGAACCATTATCGCTTACAATAGAGGAAGGGAAACCCTCACGCAAAAACAAGTCCTTCAAAAAGTCGATCACATTCTTGGAATTGGCCTCGCTAACAAAACGGACCTCTGGCCATTTTGAATAATAGTCAACAGCAACTATCGCAAACCTGGAGGAAGGGGGGAGTAAATAGAACGGACCTACCAAATCAATACCTATTTTTTCCCACGGCCTATCGGGGAAAGGGATAGGTTGCAAAGGAGGAGAACGTGTTTTCAAACCTTTTTCAGCACTGGAACAAACTACGCACTCCGCAACAGCAGTATCTATATCTTGATCCATCTTGGGCCACCAGTAATGTTCCCTAACTCTTCTTTTGGTTAACGTTTTGCCAAGATGACCCTCATGTGCACCCTTAACAATCCTGATCCTAAGGTCACTAGGAGGGATCAGTCTGTCACCGCGCATGAGAAGACCCCCCTCAATAGAGAGCTCTTCAGAGACTTTGACAAAGGTTTGAAGGGAAATATGGACATTCTTCTCCCTTGGCCATCCGTCTCTAACATATTTGATCACTTCATTGAGAAGGACATCATTGGACAAGTGTTCTCTCCATTCTCCCTCACTTACGGAACGCATATCATCCATGCCAACAAAAGCAACAAAGCAGTCTTCCTCATCATAATCCTCTTCGCAATCTCTATCACAGTCAACGTTAACAGGATTCCTTGAAAGGTAATCAGCCCTTGTGTTCTTGTTACCAGGTATGTAGCTGACTTCAAAGTCATATTGAAGTAGTTTAGTTGAAAGTCTGGCAATTCTAGGGGAGTGTTCTTTGATGCGGACACCAGTAAGGATAGAAACTAAAGGACTATGATCGGTCCTCAAACGGAAATGCTTACCCCAGATGTATGGATTGAACTTCCTTATTGCCCAACAGCATGCAAGGAGTTCCTTTTCAATGACCGCAAAATGAGATTCGGCCCCACGAAGAACTCTAGAGGCATATCCTAGAGTATGCTCAACACCACCAACTTCTTGAGTAAGGACCGCCCCTAAACCAAATCCACTGGCATCCACGGTGATGGTGCACAACGAATTGGGATTAAAGGGCTTTAAAATTTTTGAACCAGTCAATTCTTGTTTGATCCAGGAAAAAACTCTTTCACAATTGGCATCCCATAAAAAAGGAACTTCTCTCTTAAGCATGTTGGACAGTGGTTGTACCTTGGAGGCATAGTCAGGTATAAACCTGGCGTAAAACTCACAAAGTCCAATGAATGACTTTAAACCACTTTTGTCTTTGGGCGCGGGACTATCAACTATCGCTTTAACCAGACCAGGTCTAGGCTCCACACCATTCTCAGACAGCACATGACCAAGATATTCTACCTTGGGTGCTTTAAAAACGCACTTTTCTTTCTTTAAAACAACACCAGCATTACCCAAAGCTTTCAAAACATCCCTTAGAATTTCATCATGGGTATCACTAGTTTTTCCATGAATGAGCACATCGTCCTGGAAAATCACAACTCCACTAATATCTTTCAAAATGTTAGTCATAATCCTTTGAAAAACGACTGCCGCAGAGGCTAACCCAAAGGGCATACGGCAGTATTGAAAGGAACCTACAGGGGATACAAAGGCAGTGAAATGTCTGGAAGCAGGATCTAGAACCACCTGGTGGTATGCAGATGCCAAATCTAATTTGCTGAACCACTTGGAACCATCAATAAGTGACAACATGTCGGGGATTTTAGGGAGAGGGAAAGAATCGACCCAGATGTTCTTATTTAGACTGCGTAAGTCGACACAGACACGAAGTTCCCCATTCTTTTTCTTAGTGACCACTAAAGGAGAAAGCCATAAGGAGGATTCAATGGGTTCGATTATCCCTCTACTGCAAAGGTCAAAAAGTTCTGACTCAAGTTGATCTCTCACACTGAATGGGACGTTTCTTAGTTTATGTTTAATAGGGATGGTGTTGTCCTTGACACGAATGGTGTGCATAAATCCTTTCACTTCTCCCAATTTATTGCTAAAAACGGAAGGAAAATCTTTGGTTAAGGTGCAGATAAAATCATCATTCTGAATGGAGGGAACTTTACTCGTAGTGGGAAGGTTATCAGTTTGAACAACTGCAATGGAGATGGGATCTTTAGTACCAGGACGGAGAACCATCTTAAACAGACCTTGATGGAACCAACCAAGGATGTTTAGACCCTTGATTGAGACATACACTTTGCCAAAAATTTTCCTTCCTCTGAATTCAATAGAGTCCTCAAAATAGCCCAAGAGTTCAATCTTCCTACCCTCATAATTGAGAGGAAGTCTGTCAGGAGGAAAAAGTTTGCGATCACCCCAAACCTCTTCAAAGAGTTCTTGGGTCAGCATGGTTATCCTGGCCCCTGAGTCTACTAATAAACAAACTATCTTATCTCCAATGCTAAAATCAGTGTAAGGATCCACACACTGAGGCTCAGGATCGTCAATACTGACACTAACAACAGCAACCATATCTCTTAAATCATCTTGGATGCTAGTATCATCTTGAGTGCAGTCAGAAACATAGGCCACAGAAGTGGGAGTATGGTTATTATTCCACTGTCTGTTGATCTGAGGAGGAGAAAAATTTCTTTTCACACTTTGGCAAACTTTAGCAAAATGGCCGGTCCTACCACACAGTCTACACGTGACACTTCTGGCTGGACAAGGACGTCCTGACTTTGAATGAGGAAAATTCCCACATTTAAAACAAATATTAGTTTGTTTAAAGAATTTGTTGTCAGCACGACCAAAGGCATTTGTCTTGTTGTCGACAACTTTAACAGTACTAACAACGGTTTCCTCTTTACTAAAGGATGTGGAAGCTTTTCCATCAAGTTCTTTAACAGAGAGTTTAGAAAATTCAATACTTTTTGCTACACGTACAGTTTCTTCAAGAGAAGGGTTACCTAAAGATAGCAACTTTTGTTGAATATTTTTATCTAAACATTTACAAATGTACTGATCTCTAATCATTTTCAAATTCACACTCTGCACTTAGTATTCTGAGTGTAGAGATGAAATCCTCCACCTTTTCACCTTGTTTCTGTTCGCATTTGTAGAATTTATGTCTAACGACAACCAAACTGGGTTTGATATCGAAGCGTAACTCAAGGAGTTTAGCAGTTTGGTTATAGTCATCCAAATCTTCCTCGTCAGGAGAAAGTACTAGAGGAGGTAAATGTTTGAAAATTGAACGGCCTTCAAATCCAAGACTGTTTAATAGAAGATATTTCTTCCTTTCCGCCCTGTATCTGGAAGCACCAATAGCTCCTAAGTAAGTAGTGAACGCATCAAACCACTTTTTCCAAATAATAGGGGGGTCACGAGGAAGATTAAGGAAAGGTGGTGGAGGAGAAACTGCTTGCGAACTCATGACTGTAAAAGCAATCTGTAGTTTGTTTTAAGGAACAAGAAAAATTATACAATTAAATACTTCGACCCCTATTGTGTTGGAAAGGAGCAATGAAGTTAGAAATAATTGGTGTTAAAACATAAAATAAAAAAAAACAACTACAATATTGCGTTGGCGTAATGTAAATAGGGTAAAAGTCTGTTCTTCAGTGTAGTTCAAAAGGTTAGAGGTTTGCCGCCACTCACTCAGTGGTTCTGTTGAGGTACAGTACAGTACTGACAGAAGAGACCCGATGCTCCTTGACTTCGTTGTCGTGTGGTACAGAATGACTCCGTTGACGTGTGGTGCGGAACAAATAAGCAGCTCAGTAGATGGCTCCACACGAAGTGACTTCGTTAAAGAATACGTTGATCTGATTGTGTCAAAGTCTGTTTGCGTGTTTGCACTTTGTCTAATAAAGTTAACATTCAATAACAATATGATCCACAAAATGGCGTCTTGCAACGCTTCTCACGGAAATAGCGCTGCGTTCCAGTGACGTGTCTAAGTGCCAAGGCATACACTGGTACGCTAACTGCGTTGCGCCGTAAATGGCATATATGTGAACTGAAGGCTGAGCGCGAACAAGTACGCTGATAACGTAGGTCAGATGAGCAGGAAGCGCAAATGACGTAGACGAGCAGGCTGTAGGCACAGAATACTCGCGTCGAAGGAGAGCTGCTACCGCTTGTAGTAAGTAAAACCAAAATTGTACAGTACCTTATTCAATTTACTTGGAGAGTAAATTGTTCGAAGAGGTGAGAACGTACAAAAGAGAATATGTCAATTCTCGGGGTTACTTCACGTCTTGGTGTAGCGGATAAGCACGATTCTTGCTTCTTTCATGCACGCGTGGACAGCAGACACCTGTGAACGATCGTCGCCACGTTTTTTGTAGTGATTCAATCGGAGTCAACGTGGTTAAAGAGCAAGTTTATTGCTACAGGTGCTGCGCAGCAGCTCACAGCCATGCAGATCATCAATAGTACAGTTGGTCATTTAAAACACATTCTAAAGTGGAATACAAGGGAAGAGGGGAAAGAACAGAGAGGGTAGATAGTTCCAGAAAGACTAGAAAGGAAACCTAGCAGAACACTACAAGGTCTTACAACCCATGAGCCCTCTCCACTGAGCAGGCAACCCAAAATAGCTAACTAAAGTACCAAACGCCCCCAAATAAATTCCACAACCCCAAAGTCCAAACACCTGATTGGCTTATACTGCAATGCACGCTCCCTTCAAAAACATGCACTAGAAATCTGGTCCCTACTGGACTTAGAAAAACCTGCTTTCTTCTTTATTGCAGAGACATAGCTCCAGGATTCCTCGCAACCCGACCTCTCTGTAGCCCTTCCCCATGACTATCAGCTGACTAGACTAGATAGGAAAGACAAAACGGGTGGTGGAATAGCGATTGCCTTCAGAGCGAATACTAAAATACATTCTGTAGAATCTTTTCAGGCAGAATGGGGCAAAATTTGTATTTTTACAATAGAGCACATCAGCAAGGAGTCCTGGAGAGGCGCCATCCTCAACAAGCCCCTGGTAACAAAGCCCACTTCTCTAGCAATCTAATTGAGAGGATTGCGCCACACGTCCTGGCCGCGTATAACTTCCTCCTACAAGGGGATTTTAACTATCATGCAGAACTCCTACCACACAAATGATCTCACCACCAGCCTAAACACATTGGGCCAAAAGCAACTGGTGATAGGGCCCACCCATATCGCTGGTCACACCTTAGATTTACTATTCACAAACTCCCCCAATGTAGATATCGACCAACTACTCCCAGTTCTATGGTCTGATCACTATGTAATAAGGTTCCACAGACGCGGAATATCGACACAACCTCATCCCATGAAAGAACCTAACCTAAGTAGACCTTGGAATAAGATAAACTAAGAGTCCTTTTCAACACACTTTATCACCCTCTCCCTTTCGGAGATAACTCACCCAAACAAGGCAGCCAAATGTCTTGAACTAGCTATCAGCAGGACCCTAGACACAATCGCTCCTAGTAAGAAAACTAGATGCCCTTATAAACTCTCCCCCGGTTCACCCCAGAACTAAAAATGTATAAACTTTCCATCAGAAAGGGTGAACGCAAATGGAGACATACAAAAACGCAATAGACAGACAGCACAATAAAACAACACATCAGCTCTACTTGGATCATATAGCCACAGCGGAAAAAGTTTACCTAGGTATTAGAATAAATCAGGCCTCCAATTCCCATAAAGAACTGTACAAAAAGTGAAGGAATTCACCAATCCCCCTTCATGGCAGCAATCGCATATTGCTTCTCAGGAGTGGGTTGATTCCCTCTCATCCTTTTTCTGTAAATAAGATAAACGACATTCATAAACTTTTCCCCCAGTCAACCGACACACCACCTAAACAGATACACACTGAGATTCCTCCTTGGCACGCAAACTCCCTCAGAGAATTTCACACTGTCACAGAGGAAGAGGTATCCATCACTCTAAACAGGATTAAATCCATCTCAATGACCGACCCTGCTTCTTCTCAAATTCTACCCAAAATTGGACCTGCCCTTCTCCCCAATTTGACCAGAATCTTCAATCTCTCACTATCACAATCCACTGTACCTTCACACTGGAAGGAGGCCATAAGCAAACCAATCCTAAAAAAGCCGACACGACCCTAAACAACTTGCTAATTACAGACCAATCTCTCTCCTACCCCTGTTTCTGTAAATCATGGAATCGTTGGTTAACAATCAACTATCTATATATCTAGAAAGCAATAATCTGCTAAACCCATCACAATCGGGGTTTCGGGCCTTTCACAGCACCGAAACTGCCTTACTAGAGATGGTTGACAACATCAGGCTTTCTCTTGACACAAGACAATCCGCTATCCTGATTTTACTTGACTTGTTGGCTGCCTTCGACACCATCTCACACAAAATCCTTCTGGAGCGCCGATCGGAGCTTGATGTCGAGGGCTCCGCACTGAACTGACTCAAGAACTACCTGACGGATCGGTCCTCCAAGGTGCTAATTGGAGATTTTTCATACAAGAATCAGAAAATCCATAAGGGAGTACCTCAGGGATCCATACTGAACTTACATGTGTCCCCATTGGCAAAAATAATCAGAGCACATGGATTTGAAACAGTGTCATATGCTGATGACACACAGTTACTAATCACCCTTGGACCTGATCCCACTGGCACTAAACAGAGATTAAAACATTGCATGACGGCCGTAAATAACTGGATGACAAACAACCACCTATTACTCAATGCAAAACTGAAATCATGCTCTTCCGTGATGCACAGAAACTATGGACTGATGACTGGTGGCTGCTCTCTTTGGGACCCTGCCCCCCCACCTAAGACAGCAGCCCGCAATCTTGGCATAATAATAGACAACAAACTCTCCATGGCGCCCCACATAAATAATGTAGTACGTACCAGCTACGGTCTAATGCGCAATCTTAGGAAAATCTTTCAAATGGATTCCCCTCTCTTCTCACATGACCCTAGTACAGGGACTAATCATTAGCCGTTTGGACTACAGGAATGCACTACTTGCCTCCATAAATGAAGCGCATTTGACTAAACTCCAGGTCCTGCAGAACACTGCGGCCAGGCTAGTCCTTAACCTCCCCACCGCTCACCTCACGTGCCCAGTCTGAAGACCCTTCACTGGCTCCCCATCAAAAAGAGGATCAATTACAAACTCTGCTGTCTGGTCTACAAAACCCTTACCAGTAAAGGGCCACAATATCTAGGTAAGAAACTGATAAGACATAAACCAGCCAGAACCCTTTGCTCCACCAGTAAACAATTCCTAAAGGTACCAAAAGTCCGCACAGTAAGGAACGGGGGCAGATCCTTTTCCAGAATTGCTCCTGAAATATGGAATACCTTGCCTTTACATCTCCGATTGGAACCCGATCATAAGAGATTCTGCAAAGCCCTTAAAACCTGGCTATTTTAGCTCTACCACCCCTCCCCTTCTGGTTTTCTGAGTATCAGCTAGCGCTATGAGACCTATGGGTGATTACAGTGCTTAACAAATACGAAAATAAAATACAATACAGAGGGAAAGGAGCATTTGAAGGTTGTGGTTTCTATTACAGACTCACTACCAGTATCCTGGCTGGCAATGAGTATATGTAACCACACACTTGATTCTATTAGGTGGTCACCAACTTCTTTGAAATGAAAAAGACCTGAAAAAATGCTCTACTTCTAACTAATCACAAGTTGTACATCCATTTACACTTACAGAATGAACAGCTTTCAAGGGAGATGAGGGGGTGAAAAAATCCCTGAAAAACTCATATTATATGCAACAGACAATGCTCATGTTATCTAAATGTCATTCTTACCCTTTACTTAACTATCTGGATAGGTTTGTAAAATCCACCATGTGTTGATTAAGGGGTCTGAGCAGACATCTTGGGATTGATATGGCTATGGAACTTGTCAGCGTACTGATGTAAGATTGGAAGACCGATGACAAATAGTATGTTACACTCGAATACACTGACAGGCACTTTAGGAGATAAATAAGCTCAAACTACAGTGAAGAAAAGAGTGTTGGGTGATGTGATTGTGACAGGGGATATCAAGGATAAGTCTGGCTGCGGCGTTCTGTATGGTATGGAGTTTGCAGAGTAGTTTTTTGTTGAATCTAGCGTAGAGGGCATTGCTGAAGTCCAGTCTGCTACTAATGAGGGCATGCATGACTATTTTTTGGGAGTCGGATGGGATCCATCTGAACGTTTTCTGGAGTATGCGGAGGGTGTTAAAGCAGGCTGAGGATATGCCGTTGATATGGTGGTTGATCGTGATATTATGGTAACAGAGCACATTGGTTGCGCTACCATGAGCATGATATAAGCAGGTAAGACCATGTTGAGGCGGCTTAGCTCTAACTCACGCTTTTTCAGTCCTCCATATCAGACTTAGTTCAGTTGGTAAATCTAGCTATACATGTGGCTGTCTCTCTCGCTGTTTTAATTACTTATCATTCCATATGGCCTTGATCATAGATAACGACAACCAACTATACAATTGGCTTTGGGGGCAGGACTGCGCAGCACACATGTTTGGACACTCCCTGTGCCCATCACATAAATAAATGCAATGGTGCTTCCAATATAGCAATGGCTTAGTTACACGGGAACCAGCAACTGACCCTAACAATGACATTGATTACCATATCAGACAATCGATACTCATTTGCATGTTCACTAAACGCATGCAGTTATATTACAGCCTTTCCTCACTCGCATGGAGTTGATCCATGCCCCGTTGTTGGGTCTACTTGTATACATAGATGTAAGATAACACATATTGACATGGGTGCAATGAACATTGTTTCAGATACTCGTAGTCCAGGTTGGACCTTATGGATTTACTAGGCAAGTTGAGGAAGTGCCCCCAGGAAGGAGATACTTTCTCCTACAGACGTTGCAGTAATTTAAGTGGCACTCTTTATGGTGGTTGTGCAGTGGTTATACTGAAACATTGGCTTTTCACACTGACCGTCCTCTTGTGTATAGTGCTAAGTCATTCAGTAACACACAGAATATAATACACATTTTAGAGTGTTGTCCAATGCAGACTGATGGTTGGTCTGGCCTGTGTCTCCCAAAACATGGTGATATTGAGCCGTATGACTTGTCCTGAAGAGACCTTCTCATTAACAATGATTCAAAACTTTGACATTCTTCTCCTTTGGTTCTTTAATTATTGTTGCTACACATTGTACTATGTTGCAGTCACAGACATATTTGTAAAACTTGCATACCAACCAAGGGTCCATTGGGTCACTTAAGTAATACATTTAAAGTGGGGTTCCCCTGGTTTACATAAAGAGGATTCCATTAGCTTACAAGGAGTCCTACAGTGGACTCTGTTTATATAACGTATCTTGACCCTGGGTCCAATGGGCATAGAAGATTGTCCTTGTGACACCATACATATTGAGCGCAGACGCTGGTCTACAAGAACTGATTTAAGAAACTGGTTCTACCTGCAGATCTCAGTAGGTAATATGACCAAGGAGACACTTTACCATACTGATGACTATATAGCTAGAATTATCGGGGTTGTCTCCTTGTTACCATCAGGGACAAACCCATTGCCTGATGGGAATCGTGCAGATAGAGAGGAGTTCAAATGACTTAAAAAGAAAGCGCTACGTACTGAACTGCATGGTACATTTCTGACCGAGTATCTGAAATCAGATATCATAATAATTGGATTATTGGTAAGAAACATAACTGAGATTTTCACACACATAAAAAATCTTAAGGAATATTTTAACTACGTAGGCAACAACTGCTTCCGCCACTGGATGGTGCTGAGCATTGAGACTGCACTCGAGGAACTGAATTCACTTAAGAGACACATAAAGGACCTAGAAGAAAAGATTAGATCCTGTGGGTCACTTGAGAATGCCAAGGCAGCACTATACTCACTTAAAAAAAACAATAGTAGAGTTCCATTCAATAGAGTTGGGAAAGAAAATAGATGAGATGCAAAATGTCAAGTATAAATTCAGCAATGAAGTAGTATACCTTTCTCTGAAACCACATCACCAAACAACCAGTCCAACCACAGAGGGTGACATTTTCAAAATCATCTGCTTGTTCACATGACAAAGTAGCAGGCCCTAGCAATAGAGAACAGACACCAGGTATATTGAAACTACTGGGCACATCTGATGTACAGATGACAGCACTGACAGCATGCGTCCGTCTTTATTAGGATCCCACAATTTTGTTCTCAATTGTTTAACAACGGTACTTAATAATACGCCAACACGGCACATCAGTTGTGCTACCACGAGCATAATATGAGCGGGTTTGAAACCCGCTTTAATTGTTTAAGACCATGTCGAGGGGACTTAGCTCTAACTCACGTGTTTTCACTCCCGCATGCAAATTAGACTCAGTTCAGTTGTTAAAGCTTACTATGCACGTGGCTGTCTATCCCGTGGGTCTAATAACGTAGCATTCCAGATGGGCCTTGATCGCGGATAAAGTCTACAAAGTATACAATTGGTTTGCAGTGCTCACAGCACGCCCGTTTGAAACCCCCCCTGTGCCCATCACATGAATAAATGCAATGGTACTTTCAATATAGCAATGTCTTAGTTACACGAGCACTACCAATTGCCCCTACCAATGACATTGGCTGATTACCATATCAGACATTAGAAGTCAGGCAAATGTTCACTTATTGCATGCAGTTATATTATTGCCTTCCCTCACTCGCATGGGGGATGGTCCAGGCCCCATTGCTGGGTCTACATGTATACATAGATGTACGATAATACAGATTGACAGTGGTGTATATGTACATTGTTTCCGATGCCGGTAGTCCATACTGCATCATATGTATTTACTTGGCACTTTGAGCAGGTGCCCCCATGAAGGAAATATTTTCTCCTACAGACATTATGGATGTTTAAGTGACTCTCTTTATGGCGGTTGTGCTATGGTTTTACTGAAATATAGATTTTTCACATAGACCTTCCTCAGGTGTTTGATAGTGAGTCATTCAGTAACACACAGCATATAATACACATTCTATAATGTTGTCTGATGCAGACTGGTGGTTGTTTTCTTTTCTGTTTCCAAAACATGTAGATATTGAGCCAGACAACTTGTCCTGAAGAGGCCCTCACACTTACAAAGGGTCAACACGTCAACATACAAGAACCCTTTGATTACTGTTGATACTCATTGTGCTATGTTGCATTCACATGCATATTTGTAAAACTAGCCATACAAACCAAGGATGATTTATGGTGCCTTATTTGTATATATGTGTTGGACCTCGCCCTTTTTGGCAGGTTCACCCCGAAACTTTTTGCTTTTGCCTAGCCTGTTTCTGTGACCTGCTGGTAGTGATTTTAGGTCTCTGCGTACTTTTTCACTGTGGTACAGTGTAAAGTGTGTGCGCTCTCTGTGTATGTGTGGTGAGTGACCTGCCCTCCCATAGGAATGCATGGGGAATCTGTGTGACCATGGTAGTTCCTGATGTGTGGGGAGTGCCGGGTCGAGTTTGGTATGTGCGAACTCGTGAGATTGAATGCTGCGTAATGATGTATGCGGCATGATTGTGTCTAGTGTAGAAGTGCCACTTTTAGAAGTTGGCATATTTGTGTAATTTGTGTCTGGCGTGTGATTGGCTGAGGCTGGCTGGTGAGCCTGGCTCCAAGAGTCTGGGAGGGTCTGCCCCGGTGGTGAATGGAGTGTTTAGCATGCTGATGTGAGGGGAGGAGTGAGCCTGGGCCTGCTTGTGGATTGACCGTCTGGTTTGAGGGTCCTGAGTGAGGTTGGGTTTTCCCCACACAATGCTGGCTCCACCCCCTGGGGTGCGTCTGATGTCCCTAGCCTGGCCAGTGAAAGGAATTCCCTATAACCAGTTCTAGCTGGTTCTCCCACTGCCTACACCCTGCTAGACAAAGGATTTCTCTGTATAAAAAGGGGCTGTGTCCCCTTCCAAAATGTTCTTATTTCTAACTTGAATCCTGCCAGGGGCCTGCTGCTGCTTGGGCCCAGGGGAATCCCTGGGCCCTGCCCAGCCCCTGGATACCTGATGGACCCTCCTTTTCTGGGAGCTGCTGTGCTCCACCTTATGTCCTGGACTGCTGAGGTCCTGGACACCTGAGGGACTTAGAGACCTGATGGACTTTCCCTAGGGACCTTTGCCTGTGGTCCCCTGCTTGCAGACTCCTGTGAACTTTTTCTTGCTTTTGACAGGGCTTATTATAGCCTAAAGCGCCTGGAAGCACTTTGTTTGCTGTTTTAGCGCTACGAGCGCTGTGGATTGTCCTTTAGCGTTTGGGAGCGCTTTATGTGCGAGTGCCGGTGCCCACCCGGCGCCTTTATTTAATTATTTTTATTGATGGGTGCCACCCCATTTATTTGCTTGTCTGGCGGGTGCTCACCCCGTTTCTACTTTTAATTTTGCAACCGAGGGTGCCCACCCCTCCTGGTGCCCCTTTGAATCACCGCCGCTGGCCCGGAGATCGATGCAGAGGTGCTGCGCCCGCCTCCCTGCCAAGGGCCGCGCTGCCATTGGCGGCCCTCAGCACAGGAAGCCAGGCAAGTAGTGGCGCAACGTGGACGGGGCCTCGAGGCGGTCACTTCCACTTCCCCCTGCCCGGGGGAAGCCTGCTTTTTCTTCGTTGCCGGTCTCCCGTGTGGAGAGGCAGACCGGAAATGCTGGGCGTGAGAGGAGAGTGGTTACAGGCGCAGGCGGGGCTCCAGTATCGTGGAGAGCCCCGCGCTGCCCAGAGGAGAGCCCCGCAGCCCGTGAGGAGAGTCGCCCCAGCATCTGAGTAGCTGGAGGAGCCCCCGCTACATGAAGCCGGTGAGTGGGGCAACAGAGGAGAAAGGAGGGGCGCCGGGACACATTGTCGGTGTCCGCCCCCCCTAGTAGCGCGATCTCGTGCTCGGTGTGGTTGTAAAGCCACGAGAGCTTCAGGGGCATTTCATTGTTGGAGCCACAAGGCTCCCCGCCCGCATCTTTTGTTTCCAAGCCCACGAGAGGCTCTTGGCTCATTCTGGATATCGAGTCCCCACAGGAGGGACTCCAACGTCGGGAGCAGTTCAGTTTTATTCCGAGCGGCCCCGGTTGACAGCGGGCCGCTCCCGCCTGGCCCCTGAGTTGTTCGTGAGCCCAGAGAGGCTCCCAGGGCCCCGAGTGCTCCTTGTTTGGGAGCCCAGAGAGGCTCTAGGGGGCATTTATTTGTCTTGAGTCCCGGAGGGACTCCAACGAAGGGCACATCATTATTCAGAGCCACGGAGGCTCTAGTGGGCACATTGTTGATTTGGAGCCCAGAGAGGCTCACAGCCCACGTTGTTGTTTCAGAGCCCGTGAGGCTCCAGCGTTGGCCCCAGCATGTCCTGCCAGTAGTTCTCCAGCTGCCCAGCACTTTTTGGGCAGCTGCTACGTTCAGGCCCCTGACATTGGGACACAGGGCGTCCTGAGCCCCAACAAGGCCAGTTGGCCTAGGGACTGCCACAGGTGGTGGCTTGTGTAGTTTTGCGCAATTGTGTGGTTTTATTGCACCTCTGAATGTTTTTAGGCATCATGTGTTTTTGCGCTATTGAGTTGTGTTTCCTGCACCGCTGAATGTATTTTTATGCATCATGTGTTTTCTTTCCTTACACCTCTGAATGTTTTAGGCATCATGTGTTTTTACTTCCCCGCACCTCTGAATGTGTTTTGATGCATCATGTGTAATGTGTTCTTGCTGATACCCCTAAATGTATTTTATCCTTAGGTGGTTGTTCTTTCCAGTACAGGTGGTCCTAGTGAGGTCCTGGTCCCCTGCGTGACATTCTCCTAATGTGGTTAGGGTTGCGTAGGTGGTACTTACCTGTTACCAGTAGTTACTGGTTGTGTGCTATAGTTGCTAATTTGTGTTACAGTGATTTTATATCCTATTTTCTATGATCTACAAAGTGCTATTTCTAAAAGTGTTGATTCTGACAGTGGCCCATGTGGCCCTGTCCTGTACACAATCCCTTGTGAATATTGCCCGTGCCAGTTGGCACAATGTACATGTGTGATTTCTATCTGATGTGTTTTGACAATACAGAAGTTATTTTTATATAACCTTGTGTGGAGTTCCTTTTGTGGTGTGCCTAGGATGTTGTTGCTGTTGTGTGCTTGCGCAAATGCTTTGCACATTGCCTCCGAGTTTAGCCTTACTGCTCGTGCCAAGCTACCAAGGGGATGAGCAGGGGTTATCTTGGCGTGTGACTCCCTTGCCCTGACTAGAATGGTGGTTTCTGCCTGGCTTTGGCATCAGCCTTAGCCTACCAGAAATAGCCAGTTCTAACATTGTTTGACAGCGGTGGGGATTAGGACTTGTGCTTGCGCAGTACCACAGCGAAAACTGGCTACATTACAAAACTCTGCATTTTTTTTAGATAGTCACATGTTTGGGATTATTGTTTGTGATTTTGTTTTTCCTAAAGAGTGTCATTTTCAGATGGTGTTCCTGCGCTTTATGTTTAGTGGCAGATGAGAGAAAATGACAGGGCGGGACGCCAGTAGAGGGGGAGGTTCCCATAGATTAGGAATGCCTTTCTGGGTCCAGTGCCCAATCCCTGTTCCTGTCCCAGTGTGGGTAGATGGAAGAGAGGGAGTGTGGAGGAAGAATGGCTTGCTCGGGAGGGTGGTTATCCCGAGTGCAGAGTGTGTGTCTGGATTCCCAAGTATGGTAGGATCCAGTGGTGGCAGCTAAAATATGTCCAGGGCGTGAAGTCCCATTCCCAGTTCCCAGAGTATGGTGCCTGGTGCTCAGTAAGAGGGGTACAGGTTGAGAGTCGGGGGCAGTGAGGAACTGTCTCACCAGTCTGGAGGGGGAGTGTGTGGATGAGTGGTGTGTTGAACTGGAGGAGTTGGTGTGAGTTTTTTTTAAAGGAGCTTGCATGGGAAGTGTACCTCTGGTGGTGTGCAGGGGGTCCTGCAGAGGCACTGGACAAGAAGGTGGACATTTGGCGGTGTGCTAGATGTCTTGCAGAGCCATTAGGGAGTGATTCTAAAAGTAGTGGCTTGTGTATCTGATGATCCTGTGTAGGGGAAGCGGTTCATGTGTAGCCCAGCTAGGTCCCAGTAGGATGGTGGGGTGTAGGGGCTCACGTCCTGTCTCAGTGGAGGCGGAGTGAGTGTGGGACGGTGTGTCCCACGTTGGCCCGAAACCCTGTCTCAGGGCCTGGAGGGTTCCCTAAGGGAGCGCCAGGTCAGGGGCCTAGGCTGTACTTACAGGTCATTTGAGGAGGATCTTCCTGTGTCTAGAGGACGGGGAGTGTCTGTAACCAGAACTCCGGCGGTCCTGGTGTTGGGCAGTACCGCTCCTAAGTGGAGGGTGCAGAAGTACTGGTTCGCTGGGCATTTGACCATCTAGAGTGCTTGGCCATTTTTGGGGCCTCTGAAGGTCGTTCCCCGAGGAGGGGGGAGGCCAGGTTCAGGTTTAGCCTGACCTGGAGGGAAGGGCATCTGTAATCAGTGTCCTGACCGGTTTTTGCTTACAGGGGTACTGCTCCAAGGTGGGAGGGTGCAGAACTCTGGAAGGGAGTGCAGAGGGACGGTGTCCTTACCTCTGGCCCCGGTGCAACCTGAGGGTTTAGTCCCTAGGTTGGGAGATTAGGAAACTTCCAGGTCAAGAAGGAATCTCTGCCAAAGTAGATCAGCTGAAGAGACTGAGGGGGCTGCCCTTGCTGTGTGATCTGGGGCTCGCCTGCAGTTTGTTGTTTCTACTAAGGTAGAGGAAACGGGACTTTTCTGTGTGCTGTGTCCCCCCACCTGCTTGAAGAGGGACTGTGCTGTGTGCTTTGTACCTCCGAAGTTAAATAGTTTCCAGATCCCAGGTGGTAGACCAGTGATGGAGCGAGGTCCTGATCTGGTGGGAGAGATGTGTTCTGGTGGGTGCTTCCCTGGGAGGGTGCGGAACCCCAGAAATAGAGGTAGGGTGGGGCATTCTTGCCCGTGACCTCTGGTCAGCCTGAGGGTATGGTCCCTAGGTTAAAGGATCAGTGGTAGTTGTAGCTACACTGAGAGGGAGAGTGGAGAATGGCTATTGTGTGCCAGGGGTTACTGCCCCCCACTCTGTGAAGTGGTCAGGACCTGTGACGTTTGGATGGCCTAGGGCCTGGTCCTGGCCTTGGATGACTAGGGAGTACCAGTGGGGTATCCTAGTTGTGCCAGAGAGCTTTTGTTGAGAGAAATCTATGTGGGTTCAGAGTGGCGAAAAACTGGACGGTGTCCCTGCCGTGCGGGCCCGTGTCCGTGTTTTGGCGCCCAAAGCAGGGAAGCCCATCAGTGGAGTGATTGGTCTACCCTGCGTTTTGGCTGGAAGGGGGTTGTGTTGGACCTGGCCTTTTTTGGCAGGTTCACCCCGAAACTTTTTGCTTTTGCCTAGCCTGTTTCTGTGACCTGGTGGTAGTGATTTTAGGTCTCTGCGCACTTTTTCACTGTGGTAAAGTGCGTGAGCTCTCTGTGTATGTGTGGTGAGTGACCTGCCCTCCCATAGGAATTCATGGGGAATCTGTGTGACCATGGTAGTTCCTGATGTGTGGGGAGTGCAGGGTCGAGTTTGGTATGTGCGAACTCGTGAGATTGAATGCTGCGTAATGATGTATGCGGCATGATTGTGTCTAGTGTAGAAGTGCCACTTTTAGAAGTTGGCATATTTGTGTAATTTGTGTCTGGCGTGTGATTGGCTGAGGCTGGCTGGTGAGCCTGGCTCCAAGAGTCTGGGAGGGTCTGCCCTGGTGGTGAATGGAGTGTTTAGCATGCTGATGTGAGGGGAGGAGTGAGCCTGGGCCTGCTTGTGGATTGACCGTCTGGTTTGAGGGTCCTGAGTGAGGCTGGGTTTTCCCCACACAATGCTGGCTCCACCCCCTGGGGTGCGTCTGATGTCCCTAGCCTGGCCAGTGAAAGGAATTCCCTATAACCAGTTCTAGCTGGTTCTCCCACTGCCTGCACCCTGCTAGACAAAGGATTTCTCTGTATAAAAAGGGGCTGTGTCCCCTTCCAAAATGTTCTTGTTTCTAACTTGAATCCTGCCAGGG
Organism: Lissotriton helveticus; assembly: GCF_964261635.1. Lineage (NCBI taxonomy): Eukaryota > Metazoa > Chordata > Amphibia > Caudata > Salamandridae > Lissotriton > Lissotriton helveticus. The sequence continues at coordinate 1,308,478,672 of NC_136059.1, read as the reverse complement.
GCATGCTGCTGCTTGGGCCCAGGGGAATCCCTGGGCCCTGCCCAGCCCCTGGATACCTGATGGGCCCTCCTTTTCTGGGAGCTGCTGTGCTCCACCTTATGTCCTGGACTGCTGAGGTCCTGGACACCTGAGGGACTTGGAGACTGATGGACTTTCCCTAGGGACCTTTGCCTGTGGTCCCCTGCTTGCAGACTCCTGGGAGCTTTTTCTTGCTTTTGCCAGGGCTTATTATAGCCTAAAGCGCCTGGAAGCGCTTTGTTTGCTGTTCTAGCGCTAGGAGCGCTGTGGATTGTCCTTTAGCGCTTGGGAGCGCTTTATGTGCGAGTGCCGGTGCCCACCCGGCGCCTTTATTTAATTATATTTATTGATGGGTGCCACCCCATTTATTTGCTTGTCTGGCGGGTGCTCACCACGTTTCTACTTCTAATTTTGCAACCGAGGGTGCTCACCCCTCGTTGTGCCCCTTTGAATCACCGCCGCTGGCCCGGAGATCGATGCAGAGGCGCTGCGCCCACCTCCCTGCCAAGGGCCACGCTGCCATTGGCGGCCCTCAGCACAGGAAGCCAGGCAAGTAGTGGCGCGACGTGGGCGGAGCCTCGAGGCGGTCACGTCCGCTTCCCCCTGCCCTGGGGAATCCTGCTTTTTCTTCGTTGCCGGTCTCCCTGGTGGAGAGGGAGACCGGAAATGCTGAGCGTGAGAGGAGAGCGGTTACAGGCGCAGGCGGGGCTCCGGTATCGTAGAGAGCCCCGCGCTGCCCAGAGGAGAGCCCCGCAGCCCGTGAGGAGAGCGCCCCAGCATCTGAGTAGCCGGAGGAGCCCCCGCTACAGGAAGGCGGTGAGTGGGGCAACAGAGGAGAAAGGAGGGGCGCCGGGACACATTGTCAGTGGCCGCCCCCCCTAATAGCACGATTTCGCGCTCGGTGTGGAAGTGAAAATAACGAGAGCTTCAAGGGGCATTTCTTTGTTGGAGCCACAAGGCTCCCCGCCCGCATCTTTTGTTTCCGAGCCCACGAGAGGCTCTTGGCTCAATCTGGATATCGAGTCCCCACAGGAGGGACTCCAACGTCGGGGGCAGTTCAGTTTTATTCAGAGCGGCCCCGGTTGACAGCGGGCCGCTCCCGTCTGGCCCCTGAGTTGTTCGTGAGCCCAGAGAGGCTCCCAGGGCCCCGAGTGTTCCTGGTTTTGCGAGCCCAGAGAGGCTCTAGGGGGCATTTATTTGTCTTGAGTCCCGGACTCCAACGAGGGTCACATCATTATTCAGAGCCACGCAGAGCCAGAGAGGCTCACAGCCCACGTTGTTGTTTCAGAGCCTGTGAGGCTCCAGCGTTGGCCCCAGCATGTCCTGCCAGTAGTTCTCCAGCTGCCCAGCACTTTTTGGGCAGCTGCTACGTTCAGGCCCCTGACATTGGGACACAGGGCGTCCTGAGCCCCAACAAGGCCAGTTGGCCTAGGGACTGCCACAGGTGGTGGCTTGTGTAGTTTTGCGCAATTGTGTGGTTTTATTGCACCTCTGAATGTTTTTAGGCATCATGTGTTTGTGCGCTATTGAGTTGTGTTCCCTGCACCGCTGAATGTATTTTTATGCATCATGTGTTTTCTTTCCTTACACCTCTGAATGTTTTAGGCATCATGTGTTTTTTCTTCCCGCACCTCTGAATGTGTTTTGATCCATCATGTGTAATGTGTTCTTGCTGATACCCCTAAATGTATTTTATCCTTAGGTGGTTGTTCTTTCCAGTACAGGTGGTCCTAGTGAGGTCCTGGTCCCCTGCGTGACATTCTCCTAATGTGGTTAGGGTTGCGTAGGTGGTACTTACCTGTTACCAGTAGTTACTGGTTGTGTGCTATACTTGCTAATTTGTGTTACAGTGATCTTATATCCTATTTTCTATGATCTACAAAGTGCTATTTCTAAAAGTGTTGATTCTGACAGTGGCCCATGTGGCCCTGTCCTGTACACAATCCCATGTGAATATGGCCCGTGCCAGTTGGCACAATGTACATGTGTGATTTCTATCTGATGTGTTTTGACAATACAGAAGTTATTTTTATATAACCTTGTGTGGAGTTCCTTTTGTGGTGTGCCTAGGATGTTGTTGCTGTTGTGTGCTTGCGCAAATGCTTTACACATTGCCTGCGAGTTTAGCCTTACTGCTCGTGCCAAGTTACCAAGGGGGTGAGCAGGGGTTATCTTGGCGTGTGACTCCCTTGCCCTGACTAGAATGGTGGTTTCTGCCTGGCTTTGGCGTCAGCCTTAGCCTACCAGAAATAGCCAGTTCTAACAATATGTTTATGTTTACACACACACACACACTTAAGTACTGCGTCGTCTGCACTTGCTCTAAAGTCACACCGTTATTTGCATCTGTATTTGAGGAGAATACACTACAGCAACAAAAACATTTCCAGTCTCATTGTTTTTTGCAACCCAGTTTCCAGTTTCAAAGCTTTATTCGGTTTGTAAGGCACAACCATATAAACAATCATTAAAATACAGTTCTATTGTTGTCAGCCCACATTAAATTCAAAAATATTTCTAAACAACCTGGATAACTTTATATACAACGTAGGTTAATAGAATTCGTGCAAAATCGCAAATAAGTGCCATATGCTTTTATACATTACATATTGTGCAAATGTCGCAATACAGTACCTTGTGTAGTTAATTTACATTTCGTACAAATTTTCCAAAGTGACAAGTGCTAACAATTGATACATTATTTGCAAATTTCGCGATAAAGTGCCATATGCCAACAGTATGCATTTTGTGCAAATTTTGCAAAAGGTGCCATGTACTACTAATACTAAATGTAATAAAATTATAACATTATAACATATGTTTACCATATGAGTTATTACGTGTAAGGCACATAAACAAAGACTTTCACCAAAAGTTTATAAAGTGCTAACGTGCTATCTTAATTGGTTAAATCAAGGGAAGAAAATGTATAAACTCAGAGGACGATAGTTTTCCTAGCAGCTATGCATTTTAGAATGTAAGATGCAACATAGAAACAAATATCTGGGCATTCCAGAGAAAACATTAACTTCATAGCATTTTTAGTGGATCGAACATTATATTTTAAAAAGATAGGTTTCAGGTAAAACTTCCTTATAAAAGAATAAAATTTACAGAACATAAAAAAATGACAGCAGCTTTGTTTGGATATGTTATCACATGGACATACAGAATTAGTCCTTTTTTTCATAGTTGGAAAAGCCACAAGGTGGTGGACAATTCCTAGCCTAAATCATGTCAATACGAAGCGATGGGAAGTTCTTGTCACTTCAGTTAAATTTGTCTGAAAGCCGATTCTAAGATTTAGTTGTTGGTAAAATACAAGGGTAGGTTGTTCCCCAATCAGTCTCCCTCGAGCCTCCCTTTTATGAGCTAAGAAAATTACTTTTAGCTCCTTTTTAGATATCGAGGCTGCATACTCTGGCTCCGCACAGATGTTGCAATTAAACAAAAGACTATACCAATGGTGGATAAATCTTAGCCAGGGGATACGGGAACAATGGTCCAACTTCAGGCAATCTTTGATAATAGACTGCGTAAATAGGGTTTCATTTTTGGACCAAATAGATCGCCATAATAGCAAGGGGCGTAGGGCAGCTATGTCTGAAATGTAATTGATTCCCACTTCCTGGTGTATTAATTCAGTGGAAGCTGATGTTGGTACACTCAGCAAACATTTAAGAAAAGTATTTTCATCATGCTGAAGTGTTTTTTCACAATGATGACCCCAAACTCCTGCCCCATATAGTGCAGAGGATACACACCTAGCAATATACATGGCCACCATATCTTTTAGTCTTCGGTCCCCCAGTTTGGTAGAAAATCTAAAAATACTGTTGGTATTCCTTCTCATTTTATAACGCACATTTTTGTGTTTTTGTGACCATTTCCCGTTCTCTGCGAATGTTACACCCAAGTAGCAGAACATTTTGACCGATTGCACTTTAGTGTTATCTACATAAAAAGTTCAAGTTGACTTGACTTTCTTCCCACATGTCATAGCAAAGGTCTTCGATTTGTTAATTAAAAGTTTTCTCCTATTAATAAACAATACAAAATTATTAATAAGTCGCAGGAGGCCGATTGGGGTACGTGATAATAAAACAGCATCATCTGCATATAACAAAATTGGTACAACTTTTCCGTCTATCAATCGGGCATCAGCAGGTATCTGTCTTAGTGTTGCGTCGACTTGATTAATAAATAGTGAAAACAAAAGTGGGGCCAAAGCACAACCCTGGCGGTGGCCTCTCTTTATATTAAAAAGAGGGGTACATTCGCCAGCAGGCCCATATCGCACTCTGCTAGATAACCTCTCATAAACTTTGCTAAAAGGTAAACAATTTCCTTAGGAGTACCAGAGTCAAGTAGTGTAGGCCACAAAATTGAGTGGCCCACGAGATCAAAAGCATTACTCAAATCTGCAAAGCATAAAATCATGTTGCCCTCTTTCACTGATGTGTACTTATTAATGAGGAGGTCAAGGTTGACGCACTGCTCCAGGGTTCCTAGGCCCTTTCTAAACCCATATTGTGCCTGCAATAGGATATCGTTAGCTGAAGCCCAGGTTTCCAACCTTTTTAACAGAGTCCTGCTCGTAACCTTGATAGACGAGTCCAACAGTGATATTGGACGATAATTACATTCTCTGATTTCTAACCTTTTTTTAAAAGAGGGATAATTAGTGACTGGCCCCAGGACGGTGGAAATTGACCCAATGCTGCGGCGTTAAAAATCCTAGCTCAAATCGGGGCCCATAAATTTATGTCACCTTTGTACAAATCAACCGGCACCTCGTCGGGGCCCTGTGCTTTGCCCCCCTTACTATTGGCTAGCCCTTCATACACTTCTTCTACATTGATTAGTAAGAGTAGTGTAGGCCATGTAGAATCATTAGTTAGTAATAAATCTAAAACGTCCCTATGTGGATTAAAAATATTTGTAAAATGTTCGATCCATGCATTACAGTTTACATACGAGGTTAGTTCTGGTACACAATCGTTCTTTAAAAAGGGGCTATTTATAGTCTCCCAAAACAGTTTGCTGTTATTAGTATCTGCTGCTAAGCTAAGTTTATTCCAGGCTTCCGCCTGAAGTTCTCTTTTTCGAGCCTCGATAGTTAATTTATAAATACGACGTAAGTCTTGGATGTGTATTATATTTCGTGGTTTGGTGCCTAGGGCCTGTTTCAGATTACGTAAGGCTTGAGTATAATTTTTGTCAAAACATCGGGCATGCGCCTGTTTTGTTACAATGTAGCTTTTAGTTAATAAACCTTCCATTGTTTTGTTTATCTTAAGGAAGCTAGGAATCAATGTGTTTGAATTAGCCTCAACACTAAGACAGTGATCTATTTCTCTACTGCATTTTATTACCACATCCCTTTGTATCTTTTCGGGGGTCAACGCCAGCCCATTTTATCCTCATGTCATTAGGTCTTATAGGGGCAATATTGGACACTATTATTGGGTTGTGTGTTTCCCCATCATAAAAGTGATATAGAGAAACTATTATCAACACTTACGGCCTGTTCTGTAATCCATAAATTGGAATAATCACTGTAACAGGAAATCAGAATATGATCAATATTAGTAGCGGCATTCCTACCAGTGAAGGTTGGGCATTTGATATTTCCCCTTCTCATGGTGCAGCTTAAAAGTTCAAGATCTAGTTCCGCAATTAGGGTGTTTAGAGCTGTGCCATATTAACAGTGGGGGAAATGCATGTGATCGATGTTATCAACAACGTCAAAACCCTTCATAAATCCACATGTCTTAGTTTGAGCCAGCGGGCATGCTTGGATATTGAAATCGCCGACCCAAAGGGTGATGGCTAGCTTACTTGACAGTGCCAATACCCTTTCAATTTCTTTACCCAGTGCCTGCACAGTAAACCCCCTACTGTTATCAAAAATATTATTTTAGTAATTAACTAGAACCAAGTCTTTACCCCTATGAAAGTCAAGCCGCATCACCTGGCTATGAGTATCCACTGTTGTGCAGCTTTTCATTTTGCATGCGGTTAGTTTATTGGATAAAAGAAGAAAAAAGGCCACCTTTTGCTCTGCCTGCCACGGAGTTAACAGCATTTAACCAGTGTGAGGTATAACCCTCTACAAAAATCGGTTCCCTGCACCAGGTTTCCTGCAGGCAGATGATATCATAGTCTGAGGTGATGAAATCCCTCCAGAATGGTGTATCTAATTTTTTACTAAGACCTGCAATATTCCATGTTACAATGGTGTAACCTTCATTTGAGTTGTCAGTTACAGGCTTGCATAGGGGGGTAACTGGGCACTCCTTATGGGAAATATCAGACGTTTCCCCAGTTGTTATTATCAGGGTTTCTGTTGCCCCCCTTGGGAATGTACTATTTATTTCGCTAATAATAGTAGTAACTATTTCTATGTGGGGTTTCCTACAGTCTTGTAACGTTAGAGGAAAAGATGGCTAAACCTCTGGTGCTACCCCATCAGCATCCTTCTGGAAGATCCCTGATAGATTATATTCCTGAGCTGTACCATGGCCTAACATAAGTCAATCATTGTCCTCTAGGGTTAGTGCCTGGAATCTGTTATAGATTGGGACATTGATACAAGGTGGGGGTATTAATAGCGATGACATTTTGTTAGAGTTAAAATTAGAGTTACAATTTGTGCTCTCATAGTTATTAGTCACCATCAGGTGTCTGTAAAAATACCCTAGGGGCAGAAGGGTCGTATTGTACTCCCATCGTGATGGGGAAGGGGCACTTACTAGAGTATTCCGTGCCCACCCGAAGGTCTAAAGTTAATGATTATACCGTCCACCTTAAAACTTTTCTTGAGCGGACCAATCCACCCCACCCTTTGAGTTAACAGTACCTGGTTTGCCCCACCCATTGGGAAGCCACAGTTGTTAGACAGCCAATGTAAATTGTATTCTTAAGTGTTTCGTGGCTTTCCGTCTGATCTTTCCGCAGTTTTGGCACATTCACAAGGACCGCTACATAGGCACCACATTCAGGTGGCAGGTTAATAAATGCTGGTATCTTATTTATAGTGGGGGCATATGGTCTGAATAGCCTGATTTAGTAGCTTCCATTGGGGTTAATTTCTCCCTTTGATTCAGGGCAGAGTTAGATTCCATGGTAGGCGTTGTTCTAATTAGCATAGAGTGTTCCTTAGGTATTTCTCTGGGACCTAGATGTTCTATTAAGGGTCTCTCTATGTGAGTGTTACTCGGTTTAGATACCAATGGGATACTGCTACTATCCAGGGTAATTACCTCGCTGTTTTTATCACTGTTTGCGTCTGTCCTGGACCTGCCTTGCTGAGTCCTCATGCTGATTTTTTCAAGATTACCACTTAGTTTATGGACTTCTCTAGCTAAATTATCGACCCTGTCATGGAGTGGCCTGAGCAGCTCAGTTAATCTGTCAAAGATAGCTTCTATATTTAGTGTGCCATGGGCTGCATCTTGGTTTTGTTTAGATCTTGTGGTTACCATATTCCCCCGTGTGGAAGTTCTTTTATCTTTGTTTGCCTTTAGGTTTCCCTGACCTGTCGTTTTCTTCTTGTGACCCTTGATTTTAGTTGGGGAGACAGGTAAAGAATGAGGGGAAAGGGCCAGGATAGATAGTCTGGGTGTGTTAGAAATGCGAGAATGCTCTTCTTCGATATTATGAACAGAAAAGAGTGCAAATGCCGCTAATTTAAAGTTTACTCATTTGATTCAAAAACACACGAGTAAAACAATCTGTTTTTTTAATTTAATTCAACGTATTTTTTAATTTTCTTTATATTTTCAAATACCACTTCTATTTTGATAATGATTTTACAAATATAATACACATATTAAAACCTGGTGTGCACAACATTAACAATACTCATGAATTCCTTGTGTATTTACAAATTGTGTAACCAATTCAACATTCAGTCTTCATTCATACATCAATCAACCCACTACAAACAACAAACAACAGAACATAAATTGTTTGATAAACGTTTGAATAACAATATTCAAAACAAAAAGCCAATGTTTGTTTCACAATTGCGTTAAATATGTACAATTTTTTCTTTCAATTCTTAATTTTTTAAGTTTTTGGCTACTAAACAGTCTACGCGTTTCGAACTACCGTTATTACGTAGTTCTCATCAGGACCAATCTGTAATGGAAGAACAAAGAATATTTTTTAAGGGGGTGGTTGTTAACCTATTTATCACCTGCCTAACCCCAAAACTCAAGTGACCTCACCTACCTCGCATTCAGCGTAGCATGCTGGATTAGTTGTTAAAATTCCAGTCTAAAAGAATATATCAAAAAGTCTCAATCAGAAAAACCATTTTGTAAGCACATCCTCATGTATTCAAACCCATCCACTCCTCTATCTTACTTACTTGGGGGTGTTGGTTGGCGTTTGGATTTGCCTGGCTCGCCGCTCTCTGTATGAAAAGGGGGCAAGGGTGTGTATTTAATAAACGGGGTGGTTTGTCCGTTTTGCTGAAGTTCACTAGCAAACTCTTTTACATCTTCATACGCAGTGGTGTCTCCAGTATTTAGCGCACTGCTTACCTGGTGGGGCGAGTCAGGCGCGTTGTATTTTAGATACACAGGTTCGAATCCTCCGGTTTATTATTTCTGTGGGGTGAGTCAAGAACGCGATGAATTAATATGCCGTTGTTGTTATGCGATCTTACTCGGCGGCGGTCATGGGCAATTATTGATGTGAATGTCACTTACTTGAAGGAGCAAAGCAGCCTAACGTCTGAGTCCGTGGCCTTCCAAACGCTAACCTGGATGGTCAGCGTTTGGAAGGCCACGGACTCGCCCCACCAGGTAAGCAGTGCGCTAAATACTGGAGACACCACTGCGTATGAAGATGTAAAAGAGTTTGCTAGTGAACTTCAGCAAAACGGACAAACCACCCCGTTTATTAAATACACACCCTTGCCCCCTTTTCATACAGAGAGCGGCGAGCCAGGCAAATCCAAACGCCAACCAACACCCCCAAGTAAGTAAGATAGAGGAGTGGATGGGTTTGAATACATGAGGATGTGCTTACAAAATGGTTTTTCTGATTGAGACTTTTTGATATATTCTTTTAGACTGGAATTTTAACAACTAATCCAGCATGCTCCGCTGAATGCGAGGTAGGTGAGGTCACTTGAGTTTTGGGGTTAGGCAGGTGATAAATAGGTTAACAACCACCCCCTTAAAAAATATTCTTTGTTCTTCCATTACAGATTGGTCCTGATGAGAACTACGTAATAACGGTAGTTCGAAACGCGTAGACTGTTTAGTAGCCAAAAACTTAAAAAATTAAGAATTGAAAGAAAAAATTGTACATATTTAATGCAATTGTGAAACAAACATTGGCTTTTTGTTTTGAATATTGTTATTCAAACGTTTATCAAACAATTTATGTTCTGTTGTTTGTTGTTTGTAGTGGGTTGATTGATGTATGAATGAAGACTGAATGTTGAATTGGTTACACAATTTGTAAATACACAAGGAATTCATGAGTATTGTTAATGTTGTGCACACCAGGTTTTAATATGTGTATTATATTTGTAAAATCATTATCAAAATAGAAGTGGTATTTGAAAATATAAAGAAAATTAAAAAATAAGTTGAATTAAATTCAAAAAACACATTGTTTTACTCGTGTGTTTTTGAATCAAATGAGTAAACTTTAAATTAGCGGCATTTGCACTCTTTTCTGTTCATTATATGCTTGTGGCAAAGCTATGCCGGTGGGAGCCCAAACCCAGTGGTTTTGTTTTCCTTCTTCGATATTAGTCACACCATCAGTTAAGCCAGTTACTTCTATAGGAGTGTCAGCTAGTACAGAAATGTTCGGTCTATCCTCACTAGAAAAATAGGCACTTCGCTTACGCTGACCTGATCTCCTAGCACGAGGCTTGACCCCCTAGACAGGCGCCTCTCAGTATGATCAATTTCCTCAGTAAGGGCACTAACTGCTTTCACTAGGTATGTATCTATAGTGTTGCACATATTTTCCATCAGTGGTTTTGCACTTCTACTTGCCATTATAGGGGATGGATACTGCAACACAACTTCAGTGCTTTTCAATGTCCGCAACCAAACCAATTCAAAGTTTTTAAGGTGGTGGCCCAGCCCGGCCTCCTCCAGCCTCTGATGGCCTAAGACGGTCCCGCCCTTGTCCCAGGCTTCTCCCGGCACCGCCCATGTGCGCCCGCGTTGCGTGGGGGAAGGCGGCGCTTTATAGCGCGATGTGAACGCCTCCCCCTGCAGCAGCTGTGTCGAGTCTGGCTGGGGCGGTGGAGCGGTGCACCCTGGGACCCGAAGTCCCACCAGGGTGTTGGAGCAAGTTCAGCTGGCGTCCCGGTTAGATCCATGAGCGCAGCCCACCAGCAGTGTCAGCAGAGACAAAGGTTTAAAGATTTATGGGCCCTGCGCTGCATGGGAGAAGGCAGCGCTTTATAGCGTGATGTTAATGCCTCCCCCTGCAGCAGCTGTGTTGAGTCTGGCTGGGGTGGTGGAGCGGTGCACCCTGGCACCTGAAGTCCCACCAGGGTGTTGGAGCAAGTTCAGCTGGTGTCCCTGTTAGATCCATGAGCGCAGCCCACCAGCCCAAATGAGATCCTTTCACTAGGTCGCTCAAATAATGCATTTGACGGAAGTTTCCCCGTATTTGCACAACGAGGATTCCAGCAGTTTTCAGAGAGTCCAATGGTGAACTCTCTTTATATAACACATCCTGACCCTGGTCCCCCTGGGCATAAAGGGTTTCTTTGTGACACTATACATATAGAAATTGTTCAAGCACATGTAGGAGATGTAACTAGGCGGAATTCACACTCACTAAATCAAAAATAAAAATTCCTACTTGGTAAAGGTCCATGTACCTATGCATGTACCCCAGACCTGAGTTCCCGACTATGTGTGAAACTGGGACCCTGACTTATTTTTGGCCTGGTATCATTCTAGTTTAGTGAGTGCACAGATGCATAGGCATTGCCCTGGTAAAGCAAGGTCCAGAACCTATTTTGTTACCTGGGGTGGCTCACTAAGCATGCCCTTATGGCTTTGGACTGCTGTCTACTTGTGTGCATCACAATAAGGAATGCTAGTTGCCTATTTTTTCTAATGAATCTTTAGTGTGACCATACCTTTTTCTCTATGTCAAGAAGAGGTAAGCCTACTGACCACTCTCATGTCAATTTCTGCTGTTATGGGACACCCAAAAACTTGTGCTGACATCCCGAGTGCACGTCAAATGTGTATGTGTATTAACTGTGTAGCACATGCATGGTAGAAGGATTATATGTACTGTGTGACTCTGAGTACTGGAACCAGTGGGATCCATTTTGGATGCCCCAGGAATAGCATGGCACACCATCTAGGATGAGAACAGTTTCCTCCAGTCAGTGAAAGTGTGCTGCCTGCATTTTGGCGTCTGGGGTGTAGAGTGGAGACTCATGACCTGAAGAGAGGGAAGATGGGGAAAGGATTATTGCAGGAAGGTGGATAATTATGTGGTGATGCTTCACCATGCAATACTCTCACAATACCCCAAATATGGCCTCTGGATTCATAATAATAAATCATAGCTCAGTCCTGGTAGAGTGGCAAAGAGCAGTTGGGTTTTACTAGAGGAACATGTGTTGAGCATTTCACAGTTCCAACATGGATGATAACTAATTGACACAACTCAACAGAAATCCAACACCAATCTACAAACATAAAACATATTTTTATATAAATTTAGACATCAAAATGAAGTTAATCTAATAAGTTTAACCAGAGTTATGGCCTTTAGAAGCCATATTAAATCAGTGCAATACAGTACTGCAAAAGTTTATGTTTAAGGTCAATGGTAAAAAGCACCAATGACAATCGTTCACTTGCAGGTTGAGTTGCGTGGAACCCAAGGAGGGTGAAGGTGATGCAGGTCCAACGACCAAGACACAACAGTCAGTTTGATTTTACCTGGCTCGAGAAGCCTGGGTGCAGAGTTGTCCTGGCTGTTCTTGGTGCTGACGTAGGAGTGCAGGAGAGCTGGTTTTACCACTTACACAATGCGGCTGGGCAACTGGGTGCAAACGTCAACAACAAAGCCGCTGTTGACATCAGAGGAAGGTTTTGTGGAGTTCTCTCGCGGTACAGCTTTGAGTAAAGTTGGTGGTTGCCAAACTGGTAACCAACAAGCCTTGGCAGCGGTATGGTCAGCAGAAAGGTATTTTGACATTTGGTGGTCTGGGGGAAAACGGTAGCCGTCTGAAACTTGGTGGAGATCAGGACCATGTTTACCATATTACACCTGTTTAATTTGGCATCTTTTGGCATGTTTCCCCTGTCTATTTGATTTCTAACCAGGTTTTGACTCAGTTTTTGGCTGGTTTAGTGTCTCTGCGCACTTTGACACTGCTGTTTAGTTTTAAAGTGCAAGTGCTCTGTTGTAAATTGTTATTATGGATTGGTGTTTCCATGATTGGCATATTTGATTTAGTGGTAAGCCCCTAGTAAAGTGCACTGGCTGTGCCAGGGCCTGTAAATTAAATGCTACTAGTGGACCTGCAGCACTGTTTTTGCCACCCACATCAGTAGCCCTGGAAAGGTAACTCAGACCTGACACTGCGGGAATGCGCGCCATTTGTAACTGCCATGTTAGCTTGGCAATTGCACCCACTTGCCAGGCCCTAACCTTCCATTCTCTTACATATAAGTCACCCCTAAGGAGCGCCCAAGGTACCACTGTGGGAAGGGTGCTGTGTATGTTAAAGGTAGGACAGTGGTAAATTACAATGTATTTCATTTTTCACCACTGCAAGGCTATCTGTCTCATGGGAAAGAATATGAGTTTTACATGGAACATGCAGGGTAAAGGTTCCCGTCTGCCACGAGACAAGAAAGCAGTGGCCTGGTCAGGAAAGCCTGCAGAGACCTGCACACAAGTGCTATGCCTGTGATCAGGTGGGTCACTTGAAGGGGGACCTTAAGTGCCCCAAGAGGACACAGCAACCCACTGGTGGGCAGACCAAGGTGTTAGAGAGGAGGGTTGCCCACAGGATGGTGGGGATCCTGCAGAAATTACCCTCGTCTCACTAGGGAACAGTGAGATGGTCTCAGGAACACAGGTGCTTGCTGACACTAAAAAAATACAGTGCCTGGGTGACCATCAATGGTAAAAGGATAGAGGCTCTCAGAGATACTGGACCCAGAGTGACCTCAGTCCGGTGTCACCTGGCCTTCGAGGAGCAGGTAGTCCCCTGGGCATTCCACCAAGTAGTTGCTGTGGACAACTCGGAGTGCCAGTGTATGATGGCGTAGGTTCCCTTTGAATGGGGGGTCTCAGTTCCCTTGAGGGTTGTTGTGAGTCCTACCATGCCTGTAGATTGTCGCCTAGGTAACAACCTGGATTTGCAAAAAACACAGTTGATGGACAGAATGTAGAACAATGTCATACATTCACCCCAGTACAAGGATCTGGGCCTAAATCCATCTTTTTTTTGCACTCCACACCACCCTGGGTTAGACACTGGCTATATACAAATCAGCTTTGACCCTGTGCCTCATGGGAACAGTCCAGTCCGAACTACCAAGCCATGTCTTTCCCAGACCGGAATCAAGCATCCAAGGACCGGTTTCTGGCTATCAGCCTTCATCAGCCTGGATAGCTTGACTCCAGTGGTGTGGAGAGCCTGGGACTCACGTCTGAGCATACCCAGCCCACTCGGGGTGAAAATTGCAAAAAACACAGTTGATGGACGGAATGTAGAACAATGTCATACATTCACCCCAGTACAAGGATCTGGGCCTAAATCCATCGTTTTTTTGCACTCCACACCACCCTGGGTTAGACACTGGCTATATGCAAATCAGCTCTGACCCTGTGCCTCATGGGAACAGTCCAGTCCGAACTACCAAGCCATGTCTTTCCCAGACCGGAATCAAGCATCCAAGGACCGGTTTCTGGCTATCAGCCTTCATCAGCCTGGATAGCTTGACTCCAGTGGTGTGGAGAGCCTGGGACTCACGTCTGAGCATACCCAGCCCACTCAGGGTGAAAATTGCAAAAAACACAGTTGATGGACAGAATGTAGAACAATGTCATACATTCACCCCAGTACAAGGATCTGGGCCTAAATCCATCGTTTTTTTGCACTCCACACCACCCTGGGTTAGACACTGGCTATATGCAAATCAGCTCTGACCCTGTGCCTCATGGGAACAGTCCAGTCCGAACTACCAAGCCATGTCTTTCCCAGACCGGAATCAAGCATCCAAGGACCGGTTTCTGGCTATCAGCCTTCATCAGCCTGGATAGCTTGACTCCAGTGGTGTGGAGAGCCTGGGACTCACGTCTGAGCATACCCAGCCCACTCGGGGTGAAAATTGCAAAAAACACAGTTGATGGACAGAATGTAGAACAATGTCATACATTCACCCCAGTACAAGGACCTGGGCCTAAATCCATCGTTTTTTTGCACTCCACACCACCCTGGGTTAGACACTGGCTATATGCAAATCAGCTCTGACCCTGTGCCTCATGGGAACATCCAGTCCGAACTACCAAGCCATGTCTTTCCCAGACCGGAATCAAGCATCCATGGACCGGTTTCTGGCTATCAGCCTTCATCAGCCTGGATAGCTTGACTCCAGTGGTGTGGAGAGCCTGGGACTCACGTCTGAGCATACCCAGCCCACTCGGGGTGAAAATTGCAAAAAACACAGTTGATGGACAGAATGTAGAACAATGTCATACATTCACCCCAGTGCCAGGATCTGGGCCTAAATCCATCGTTTTTTTGCACTCCACACCACCCTGGGTTAGACACTGGCTATATGCAAATCAGCTCTGACCCTGTGCCTCATGGGAACAGTCCAGTCCGAACTACCAAGCCATGTCTTTCCCAGACCGGAATCAAGCATCCAAGGACCGGTTTCTGGCTATCAGCCTTCATCAGCCTGGATAGCTTGACTCCAGTGGTGTGGAGAGCCTGGGACTCACGTCTGAGCATACCCAGCCCACTCGGGGTGAAAATTGCAAAAAACACAGTTGATGGACAGAATGTAGAACAATGTCATACATTCACCCCAGTACAAGGATCTGGGCCTAAATCCATCGTTTTTTTGCACTCCACACCACCCTGGGTTAGACACTGGCTACATGCAAATCAGCTCTGACCCTGTGCCTCATGGGAACAGTCCAGTCCGAACTACCAAGCCATGTCTTTCCCAGACCGGAATCAAGCATCCAAGGACCGGTTTCTGGCTATCAGCCTTCATCAGCCTGGTAGCTTGACTCCAGTGGTGTGGAGAGCCTGGGACTCACGTCTGAGCATACCCAGCCCACTCGGGGTGAAAATTGCAAAAAACACAGTTGATGGACAGAATGTAGAACAATGTCATACATTCACCCCAGTACAAGGATCTGGGCCTCAATCCATCGTTTGTTTGCACTCCACACCACCCTGGGTTAGACACTGGCTATATGCAAATCAGCTCTGACCCTGTGCCTCATGGGAACAGTCCAGTCCGAACTACCAAGCCATGTCTTTCCCAGACCGGAATCAAGCATCCAAGGACCGGTTTCTGGCTATCAGCCTTCATCAGCCTGGATAGCTTGACTCCAGTGGTGTGGAGAGCCTGGGACTCACGTCTGAGCATACCCAGCCCACTCAGGGTGAAAATTGCAAAAAACACAGTTGATGGACAGAATGTAGAACAATGTCATACATTCACCCCAGTACAAGGATCTGGGCCTAAATCCATCGTTTTTTTGCACTCCACACCACCCTGGGTTAGACACTGGCTATATGCAAATCAGCTCTGACCCTGTGCCTCATGGGAACAGTCCAGTCCGAACTACCAAGCCATGTCTTTCCCAGACCGGAATCAAGCATCCAAGGACCGGTTTCTGGCTATCAGCCTTCATCAGCCTGGATAGCTTGACTCCAGTGGTGTGGAGAGCCTGGGACTCACGTCTGAGCATACCCAGCCCACTCGGGGTGAAAATTGCAAAAAACACAGTTGATGGACAGAATGTAGAACAATGTCATACATTCACCCCAGTACAAGGACCTGGGCCTAAATCCATCGTTTTTTTGCACTCCACACCACCCTGGGTTAGACACTGGCTATATGCAAATCAGCTCTGACCCTGTGCCTCATGGGAACATCCAGTCCGAACTACCAAGCCATGTCTTTCCCAGACCGGAATCAAGCATCCATGGACCGGTTTCTGGCTATCAGCCTTCATCAGCCTGGATAGCTTGACTCCAGTGGTGTGGAGAGCCTGGGACTCACGTCTGAGCATACCCAGCCCACTCGGGGTGAAAATTGCAAAAAACACAGTTGATGGACAGAATGTAGAACAATGTCATACATTCACCCCAGTGCCAGGATCTGGGCCTAAATCCATCGTTTTTTTGCACTCCACACCACCCTGGGTTAGACACTGGCTATATGCAAATCAGCTCTGACCCTGTGCCTCATGGGAACAGTCCAGTCCGAACTACCAAGCCATGTCTTTCCCAGACCGGAATCAAGCATCCAAGGACCGGTTTCTGGCTATCAGCCTTCATCAGCCTGGATAGCTTGACTCCAGTGGTGTGGAGAGCCTGGGACTCACGTCTGAGCATACCCAGCCCACTCGGGGTGAAAATTGCAATAAACACAGTTGATGGACAGAATGTAGAACAATGTCATACATTCACCCCAGTACAAGGATCTGGGCCTAAATCCATCGTTTTTTTGCACTCCACACCACCCTGGGTTAGACACTGGCTACATGCAAATCAGCTCTGACCCTGTGCCTCATGGGAACAGTCCAGTCCGAACTACCAAGCCATGTCTTTCCCAGACCGGAATCAAGCATCCAAGGACCGGTTTCTGGCTATCAGCCTTCATCAGCCTGGTAGCTTGACTCCAGTGGTGTGGAGAGCCTGGGACTCACGTCTGAGCATACCCAGCCCACTCGGGGTGAAAATTGCAAAAAACACAGTTGATGGACAGAATGTAGAACAATGTCATACATTCACCCCAGTACAAGGATCTGGGCCTCAATCCATCGTTTGTTTGCACTCCACACCACCCTGGGTTAGACACTGGCTATATGCAAATCAGCTCTGACCCTGTGCCTCATGGGAACAGTCCAGTCCGAACTACCAAGCCATGTCTTTCCCAGACCGGAATCAAGCATCCAAGGACCGGTTTCTGGCTATCAGCCTTCATCAGCCTGGATAGCTTGACTCCAGTGGTGTGGAGAGCCTGGGACTCACGTCTGAGCATACCCATCCCACTCGGGGTGAAAATTGCAAAAAACACAGTTGATGGACAGAATGTAGAACAATGTCATACATTCACCCCAGTACAAGGATCTGTGCCTAAATCCATCGTTTTTTTTGCAATCCACACCACCCTGGGTTAGACACTGGCTATATGCAAATCAGCTCTGACCCTGTGCCTCATGGGAACAGTCCAGTCCGAACTACCAAGCCATGTCTTTCCCAGACCGGAATCAAGCATCCAAGGACCGGTTTCTGGCTATCAGCCTTCATCAGCCTGGATAGCTTGACTCCAGTGGTGTGGAGAGCCTGGGACTCACGTCTGAGCATACCCAGCCCACTCGGGGTGAAAATTGCAAAAAACACAGTTGATGGACAGAATGTAGAACAATGTCATACATTCACCCCAGTACAAGGATCTGGGCCTAAATCCATCGTTTTTTTGCACTCCACACCACCCTGGGTTAGACACTGGCTATATGCAAATCAGCTCTGACCCTGTGCCTCATGGGAACAGTCCAGTCCGAACTACCAAGCCATGTCTTTCCCAGACCGGAATCAAGCATAAAAGGACCGGTTTCTGGCTATCAGCCTTCATCAGCCTGGATAGCTTGACTCCAGTGGTGTGGAGAGCCTGGGACTCACGTCTGAGCATACCCAGCCCACTCGGGGTGAAAATTGCAAAAAACACAGTTGATGGACAGAATGTAGAACAATGTCATACATTCACCCCAGTACAAGGATCTGGGCCTAAATCCATTGTTTTTTTGCACTCCACACCACCATGGGCTAGACACTGGCTATATGCAAATCAGCTCTGACCCTGTGCCTCATGGGAACAGTCCAGTCCGAACTACCAAGCCATGTCTTTCCCAGACCGGAATCAAGCATCCAAGGACCGGTTTCTGGCTATCAGCCTTCATCAGCCTGGATAGCTTGACTCCAGTGGTGTGGAGAGCCTGGGACTCACGTCTGAGCATACCCAGCCCACTCGGGGTGAAAATTGCAAAAAACACAGTTGATGGACAGAATGTAGAACAATGTCATACATTCACCCCAGTACAAGGATCTGGGCCTAAATCCATCATTTTTTTGCACTCCACACCACCCTGGGTTAGACACTGGCTACATGCAAATCAGCTCTGACCCTGTGCCTCATGGGAACAGTCCAGTCCGAACTACCAAGCCATGTCTTTCCCAGACCGGAATCAAGCATCCAAGGACCGGTTTCTGGCTATCAGCCTTCATCAGCCCGGATAGCTTGACTCCAGTGGTGTGGAGAGCCTGGGACTCACGTCTGAGCATACCCAGCCCACTCGGGGTGAAAATTGCAAAAAACACAGTTGATGGACAGAATGTAGAACAATGTCATACATTCACCCCAGTACAAGGATCTGGGCCTCAATCCATCGTTTGTTTGCACTCCACACCACCCTGGGTTAGACACTGGCTATATGCAAATCAGCTCTGACCCTGTGCCTCATGGGAACAGTCCAGTCCGAACTACCAAGCCATGTCTTTCCCAGACCGGAATCAGGCATCCAAGGACCGGTTTCTGGCTGTCAGCCTTCATCAGCCTGGATAGCTTGACTCCAGTGGTGTGGAGAGCCTGGGACTCACGTCTGAGCATACCCAGCCCACTCGGGGTGAAAATTGCAAAAAACACAGTTGATGGACAGAATGTAGAACAATGTCATACATTCACCCCAGTACAAGGATCTGGGCCTAAATCCATCGTTTTTGTTGAACTCCACTCCACCCTGGGTTAGACACTGGCTATATGCAAATCAGCTCTGACCCTGTGCCTCATGGGAACAGTCCAGTCCGAACTACCAAGCCATGTCTTTCCCAGACTGGAATCAAGCATCCAAGGACCGGTTTCTGGCTATCAGCCTTCATCAGCCTGGATAGCTTGACTCCAGTGGTGTGGAGAGCCTGGGACTCACGTCTGAGCATACCCAGCCCACTCGGGGTGAAAATTGCAAAAAACACAGTTGATGGACAGAATGTAGAACAATGTCATACATTCACCCCAGTACAAGGATCTGGGCCTAAATCCATCGTTTTTTGCACTCCACACCACCCTGGGTTAGACACTGGCTATATGCAAATCAGCTCTGACCCTGTGCCTCATGGGAACAGTCCAGTCCGAACTACCAAGCCATGACTTTCCCTGACCGGAATCAAGCATCCAAGGACCGGTTTCTGGCTGTCAGCCTTCATCCGGCTGGATAGCTTGACTCCAGTGGTGTGGAGAGCCTGGGACTCACGTCTGAGCATACCCAGCCCACTCGGGGTGAAAATTGCAAAAAACACAGTTGATGGACAGAATGTAGAACAATGTCATACATTCACCCCAGTACAAGGATCTGGGCCTAAATTCATCGTTTTTGTTGCACTCCACTCCACCCTGGGTTAGACACTGGCTATATGCAAATCAGCTCTGACCCTGTGCCTCATGGGAACAGTCCAGTCCGAACTACCAAACCATGTCTTTCCCAGACCGGAATCAAGCATCCAAGGACCGGTTTCTGGCTATCAGCCTTCATCAGCCTGGATAGCTTGACTCCAGTGGTGTGGAGAGCCTGGGACTCACGTCTGAGCATACCCATCCCACTCGGGGTGAAAATTGCAAAAAACACAGTTGATGGACAGAACGTAGAACAATGTCATACATTCACCCCAGTACAAGGATCTGGGCCTAAATCCATCGTTTTTTTGCAATCCACACCACCCTGGGTTAGACACTGGCTATATGCAAATCAGCTCTTACCCTGTGCCTCATGGGAACAGTCCAGTCTGAACTACCAAGCCATGTCTTTCCCAGACCGGAATCAAGCATCCAAGGACCGGTTTCTGGCTATCAGCCTTCATCAGCCTGGATAGCTTGACTCCAGTGGTGTGGAGAGCCTGGGACTCACGTCTGTGCATACCCAGCCCACTCGGGGTGAAAATTGCAAAAAACACAGTTGATGCACAGAATGTAGAACAATGTCATACATTCACTCCAGTACAAGGATCTGGGCCTAAATCCATCGTTTTTTTGCACTCCACACCACCCTGGGTTAGACACTGGCTATATGCAAATCAGCTCTGACCCTGTGCCTCATGGGAACAGTCCAGTCGAACTACTAAGCCATGTCTTTCCCAGACCAGAATCAAGCATCCAAGGACCGGTTTCTGGCTATCAGCCTTCATCAGCCTGGATAGCTTGACTCCAGTGGTGTGGAGAGCCTGGGACTCACGTCTGAGCATACCCAGCCCACTCGGGGTGAAAATTGCAAAAAACACAGTTGATGGACAGAATGTAGAACAATGTCATACATTCACCCCAGTACAAGGATCTGGGCCTAAATCCATCGTTTTTTTGCACTCCACACCACCCTGGGTTAGACACTGGCTATATGCAAATCAGCTCTCACCCTGTGCCTCATGGGAACAGTCCAGTCCGAACTACCAAGCCATGTCTTTCCCAGACCGGAATCAAGCATCCAAGGACCGGTTTCTGGCTATCAGCCTTCATCAGCCTGGATAGCTTGACTCCAGTGGTGTGGAGAGCCTGGGACTCACGTCTGAGCATACCCAGCCCACTCGGGGTGAAAATTGCAAAAAACACAGTTGATGGACAGAGTGTAGAACAATGTCATACATTCACCCCAGTACAAGGATCTGGGCCTAAATCCATCGTTTTTTTGCACTCCACACCACCCTGGGTTAGACACTGGCTACATGCAAATCAGCTCTGACCCTGTGCCTCATGGGAACAGTCCAGTCCGAACTACCAAGCCATGTCTTTCCCAGACCGGAATCAAGCATCCAAGGACCGGTTTCTGGCTATCAGCCTTCATCAGCCTGGATAGCTTAACTCCAGTGGTGTGGAGAGCCTGGGACTCACGTCTGAGCATACCCATCCCACTCGGGGTGAAAATTGCAAAAAACACAGTTGATGGACAGAATGTAGAACAATGTCATACATTCACCCCAGTACAAGGATCTGGGCCTAAATCCATCGTTTTTTTGCAATCCACACCACCCTGGGTTAGACACTGGCTATATGCAAATCAGCTCTGACCCTGTGCCTCATGGGAACAGTCCAGTCCGAACTACCAAGCCATGTCTTTCCCAGACCGGAATCAAGCATCCAAGGACCGGTTTCTGGCTATCAGCCTTCATCAGCCTGGATAGCTTGACTCCAGTGGTGTGGAGAGCCTGGGACTCACGTCTGAGCATACCCAGCCCACTCGGGGTGAAAATTGCAAAAAACACAGTTGATGGACAGAATGTAGAACAATGTCATACATTCACCCCAGTACAAGGATCTGGGCCTAAATCCATAGTTTTTTTGCACTCCACACCACCCTGGGTTAGACACTGGCTATATGCAAATCAGCTCTGACCCTGTGCCTCATGGGAACAGTCCAGTCCGAACTACCAAGCCATGTCTTTCCCAGACCGGAATCAAGCATCCAAGGACCGGTTTCTGGCTATCAGCCTTCATCAGCCTGGATAGCTTGACTCCAGTGGTGTGGAGAGCCTGGGACTCACGTCTGAGCATACCCAGCCCACTCAGGGTGAAAATTGCAAAAAACACAGTTGATGGACAGAATGTAGAACAATGTCATACATTCACCCCAGTACAAGGATCTGGGCCTAAATCCATCGTTTTTTTGCACTCCACACCACCCTGGGTTAGACACTGGCTACATGCAAATCAGCTCTGACCCTGTGCCTCATGGGAACAGTCCAGTCCGAACTACCAAGCCATGTCTTTCCCAGACCGGAATCAAGCATCCAAGGACCGGTTTCTGGCTATCAGCCTTCATCAGCCTGGATAGCTTGACTCCAGTGGTGTGGAGAGCCTGGGACTCACGTCTGAGCATACCCAGCCCACTCGGGGTGAAAATTGCAAAAAACAGTTGATGGACAGAATGTAGAACAATGTCATACATTCACCCCAGTACAAGGATCTGGGCCTAAATCCATCGTTTTTGTTGCACTCCACTCCACCCTGGGTTAGACAGTGGCTATATGCAAATCAGCTCTGACCCTGTGCCTCATGGGAACAGTCCAGTCCGAACTACCAAGCCATGTCTTTCCCAGACCGGAATCAAGCATCCAAGGACCGGTTTCTGGCTATCAGCCTTCATCAGCCTGGATAGCTTGACTCCAGTGGTGTGGAGAGCCTGGGACTCACGTCTGAGCATACCCATCCCACTCGGGGTGAAAATTGCAAAAAACACAGTTGATGGACAGAATGTAGAACAATGTCATACATTCACCCCAGTACAAGGATCTGGGCCTAAATCCATCGTTTTTTTGCAATCCACACCACCCTGGGTTAGACACTGGCTATATGCAAATCAGCTCTGACCCTGTGCCTCATGGGAACAGTCCAGTCCGAACTACCAAGCCATGTCTTTCCCAGACCGGAATCAAGCATCCAAGGACCGGTTTCTGGCTATCAGCCTTCATCAGCCTGGATAGCTTGACTCCAGTGGTGTGGAGAGCCTGGGACTCACGTCTGTGCATACCCAGCCCACTCGGGGTGAAAATTGCAAAAAACACAGTTGATGCATAGAATGTAGAACAATGTCATACATTCACTCCAGTACAAGGATCTGGGCCTAAATCCATCGTTTTTTTGCACTCCACACCACCCTGGGTTAGACACTGGCTATATGCAAATCAGCTCTGACCCTGTGCCTCATGGGAACAGTCCAGTCCGAACTACTAAGCCATGTCTTTCCCAGACCGGAATCAAGCATCCAAGGACCGGTTTCTGGCTATCAGCCTTCATCAGCCTGGATAGCTTGACTCCAGTGGTGTGGAGAGCCTGGGACTCACGTCTGAGCATACCCAGCCCACTCAGGGTGAAAATTGCAAAAAACACAGTTGATGGACAGAATGTAGAACAATGTCATACATTCACCCCATTACAAGGATCTGGGCCTAAATCCATCGTTTTTTTGCACTCCACACCACCCTGGGTTAGACACTGGCTACATGCAAATCAGCTCTGACCCTGTGCCTCATGGGAACAGTCCAGTCCGAACTACCAAGCCATGTCTTTCCCAGACCGGAATCAAGCATCCAAGGACCGGTTTCTGGCTATCAGCCTTCATCAGCCTGGATAGCTTGACTCCAGTGGTGTGGAGAGCCTGGGACTCACGTCTGAGCATACCCAGCCCACTCGGGGTGAAAATTGCAAAAAACACAGTTGATGGACAGAATGTAGAACAATGTCATACATTCACCCCAGTACAAGGATCTGGGCCTAAATCCATCATTTTTGTTGCACTCCACTCCACCCTGGGTTAGACAGTGGCTATATGCAAATCAGCTCTGACCCTGTGCCTCATGGGAACAGTCCAGTCCGAACTACCAAGCCATGTCTTTCCCAGACCGGAATCAAGCATCCAAGGACCGGTTTCTGGCTATCAGCCTTCATCAGCCTGGATAGCTTGACTCCAGTGGTGTGGAGAGCCTGGGACTCACGTCTGAGCATACCCATCCCACTCGGGGTGAAAATTGCAAAAAACACAGTTGATGGACAGAATGTAGAACAATGTCATACATTCACCCCAGTACAAGGATCTGGGCCTAAATCCATCGTTTTTTTGCAATCCACACCACCCTGGGTTAGACACTGGCTATATGCATATCAGCTCTGACCCTGTGCCTCATGGGAACAGTCCAGTCCGAACTACCAAGCCATGTCTTTCCCAGACCGGAATCAAGCATCCAAGGACCGGTTTCTGGCTATCAGCCTTCATCAGCCTGGATAGCTTGACTCCAGTGGTGTGGAGAGCCTGGGACTCACGTCTGTGCATACCCAGCCCACTCGGGGTGAAAATTGCAAAAAACACAGTTGATGCATAGAATGTAGAACAATGTCATACATTCACCCCAGTACAAGGATCTGGGCCTAAATTCATCGTTTTTGTTGCACTCCACTCCACCCTGGGTTAGACACTGGCTATATGCAAATCAGCTCTGACCCTGTGCCTCATGGGAACAGTCCAGTCCGAACTACCAAACCATGTCTTTCCCAGACCGGAATCAAGCATCCAAGGACCGGTTTCTGGCTATCAGCCTTCATCAGCCTGGATAGCTTGACTCCAGTGGTGTGGAGAGCCTGGGACTCACGTCTGAGCATACCCATCCCACTCGGGGTGAAAATTGCAAAAAACACAGTTGATGGACAGAACGTAGAACAATGTCATACATTCACCCCAGTACAAGGATCTGGGCCTAAATCCATCGTTTTTTTGCAATCCACACCACCCTGGGTTAGACACTGGCTATATGCAAATCAGCTCTGACCCTGTGCCTCATGGGAACAGTCCAGTCCGAACTACCAAGCCATGTCTTTCCCAGACCGGAATCAAGCATCCAAGGACCGGTTTCTGGCTATCAGCCTTCATCAGCCTGGATAGCTTGACTCCAGTGGTGTGGAGAGCCTGGGACTCACGTCTGTGCATACCCAGCCCACTCGGGGTGAAAATTGCAAAAAACACAGTTGATGCACAGAATGTAGAACAATGTCATACATTCACTCCAGTACAAGGATCTGGGCCTAAATCCATCGTTTTTTTGCACTCCACACCACCCTGGGTTAGACACTGGCTATATGCAAATCAGCTCTGACCCTGTGCCTCATGGGAACAGTCCAGTCGAACTACTAAGCCATGTCTTTCCCAGACCAGAATCAAGCATCCAAGGACCGGTTTCTGGCTATCAGCCTTCATCAGCCTGGATAGCTTGACTCCAGTGGTGTGGAGAGCCTGGGACTCACGTCTGAGCATACCCAGCCCACTCGGGGTGAAAATTGCAAAAAACAGAGTTGATGGACAGAATGTAGAACAATGTCATACATTCACCCCAGTACAAGGATCTGGGCCTAAATCCATCGTTTTTTTGCACTCCACACCACCCTGGGTTAGACACTGGCTATATGCAAATCAGCTCTCACCCTGTGCCTCATGGGAACAGTCCAGTCCGAACTACCAAGCCATGTCTTTCCCAGACCGGAATCAAGCATCCAAGGACCGGTTTCTGGCTATCAGCCTTCATCAGCCTGGATAGCTTGACTCCAGTGGTGTGGAGAGCCTGGGACTCACGTCTGAGCATACCCAGCCCACTCGGGGTGAAAATTGCAAAAAACACAGTTGATGGACAGAGTGTAGAACAATGTCATACATTCACCCCAGTACAAGGATCTGGGCCTAAATCCATCGTTTTTTTGCACTCCACACCACCCTGGGTTAGACACTGGCTACATGCAAATCAGCTCTGACCCTGTGCCTCATGGGAACAGTCCAGTCCGAACTACCAAGCCATGTCTTTCCCAGACCGGAATCAAGCATCCAAGGACCGGTTTCTGGCTATCAGCCTTCATCAGCCTGGATAGCTTAACTCCAGTGGTGTGGAGAGCCTGGGACTCACGTCTGAGCATACCCATCCCACTCGGGGTGAAAATTGCAAAAAACACAGTTGATGGACAGAATGTAGAACAATGTCATACATTCACCCCAGTACAAGGATCTGGGCCTAAATCCATCGTTTTTTTGCAATCCACACCACCCTGGGTTAGACACTGGCTATATGCAAATCAGCTCTGACCCTGTGCCTCATGGGAACAGTCCAGTCCGAACTACCAAGCCATGTCTTTCCCAGACCGGAATCAAGCATCCAAGGACCGGTTTCTGGCTATCAGCCTTCATCAGCCTGGATAGCTTGACTCCAGTGGTGTGGAGAGCCTGGGACTCACGTCTGAGCATACCCAGCCCACTCGGGGTGAAAATTAAAAAAAACACAGTTGATGGACAGAATGTAGAACAATGTCATACATTCACCCCAGTACAAGGATCTGGGCCTAAATCCATCGTTTTTTTGCACTCCACACCACCCTGGGTTAGACACTGGCTATATGCAAATCAGCTCTGACCCTGTGCCTCATGGGAACAGTCCAGTCCGAACTACCAAGCCATGTCTTTCCCAGACCGGAATCAAGCATCCAAGGACCGGTTTCTGGCTATCAGCCTTCATCAGCCTGGATAGCTTGACTCCAGTGGTGTGGAGAGCCTGGGACTCACGTCTGAGCATACCCAGCCCACTCGGGGTGAAAATTGCAAAAAACACAGTTGATGGACAGAATGTAGAACAATGTCATACATTCACCCCAGTACAAGGATCTGGGCCTAAATCCATCGTTTTTGTTGCACTCCACTCCACCCTGGGTTAGACAGTGGCTATATGCAAATCAGCTCTGACCCTGTGCCTCATGGGAACAGTCCAGTCCGAACTACCAAGCCATGTCTTTCCCAGACCGGAATCAAGCATCCAAGGACCGGTTTCTGGCTATCAGCCTTCATCAGCCTGGATAGCTTGACTCCAGTGGTGTGGAGAGCCTGGGACTCACGTCTGAGCATACCCATCCCACTCGGGGTGAAAATTGCAAAAAACACAGTTGATGGACAGAATGTAGAACAATGTCATACATTCACCCCAGTACAAGGATCTGGGCCTAAATCCATCGTTTTTTTGCAATCCACACCACCCTGGGTTAGACACTGGCTATATGCAAATCAGCTCTGACCCTGTGCCTCATGGGAACAGTCCAGTCCGAACTACCAAGCCATGTCTTTCCCAGACCGGAATCAAGCATCCAAGGACCGGTTTCTGGCTATCAGCCTTCATCAGCCTGGATAGCTTGACTCCAGTGGTGTGGAGAGCCTGGGACTCACGTCTGTGCATACCCAGCCCACTCGGGGTGAAAATTGCAAAAAACACAGTTGATGCATAGAATGTAGAACAATGTCATACATTCACTCCAGTACAAGGATCTGGGCCTAAATCCATCGTTTTTTTGCACTCCACACCACCCTGGGTTAGACACTGGCTATATGCAAATCAGCTCTGACCCTGTGCCTCATGGGAACAGTCCAGTCCGAACTACTAAGCCATGTCTTTCCCAGACCGGAATCAAGCATCCAAGGACCGGTTTCTGGCTATCAGCCTTCATCAGCCTGGATAGCTTGACTCCAGTGGTGTGGAGAGCCTGGGACTCACGTCTGAGCATACCCAGCCCACTCAGGGTGAAAATTGCAAAAAACACAGTTGATGGACAGAATGTAGAACAATGTCATACATTCACCCCATTACAAGGATCTGGGCCTAAATCCATCGTTTTTTTGCACTCCACACCACCCTGGGTTAGACACTGGCTACATGCAAATCAGCTCTGACCCTGTGCCTCATGGGAACAGTCCAGTCCGAACTACCAAGCCATGTCTTTCCCAGACCGGAATCAAGCATCCAAGGACCGGTTTCTGGCTATCAGCCTTCATCAGCCTGGATAGCTTGACTCCAGTGGTGTGGAGAGCCTGGGACTCACGTCTGAGCATACCCAGCCCACTCGGGGTGAAAATTGCAAAAAACACAGTTGATGGACAGAATGTAGAACAATGTCATACATTCACCCCAGTACAAGGATCTGGGCCTAAATCCATCATTTTTGTTGCACTCCACTCCACCCTGGGTTAGACAGTGGCTATATGCAAATCAGCTCTGACCCTGTGCCTCATGGGAACAGTCCAGTCCGAACTACCAAGCCATGTCTTTCCCAGACCGGAATCAAGCATCCAAGGACCGGTTTCTGGCTATCAGCCTTCATCAGCCTGGATAGCTTGACTCCAGTGGTGTGGAGAGCCTGGGACTCACGTCTGAGCATACCCATCCCACTCGGGGTGAAAATTGCAAAAAACACAGTTGATGGACAGAATGTAGAACAATGTCATACATTCACCCCAGTACAAGGATCTGGGCCTAAATCCATCGTTTTTTTGCAATCCACACCACCCTGGGTTAGACACTGGCTATATGCATATCAGCTCTGACCCTGTGCCTCATGGGAACAGTCCAGTCCGAACTACCAAGCCATGTCTTTCCCAGACCGGAATCAAGCATCCAAGGACCGGTTTCTGGCTATCAGCCTTCATCAGCCTGGATAGCTTGACTCCAGTGGTGTGGAGAGCCTGGGACTCACGTCTGTGCATACCCAGCCCACTCGGGGTGAAAATTGCAAAAAACACAGTTGATGCATAGAATGTAGAACAATGTCATACATTCACTCCAGTACAAGGATCTGGGCCTAAATCCATCGTTTTTTTGCACTCCACACCACCCTGGGTTAGACACTGGCTATATGCAAATCAGCTCTGACCCTGTGCCTCATGGGAACAGTCCAGTCCGAACTACTAAGCCATGTCTTTCCCAGACCGGAATCAAGCATCCAAGGACCGGTTTCTGGCTATCAGCCTTCATCAGCCTGGATAGCTTGACTCCAGTGGTGTGGAGAGCCTGGGACTCACGTCTGAGCATACCCAGCCCACTCGGGGTGAAAATTGCAAAAAACACAGTTGATGGACAGAATGTAGAACAATGTCATACATTCACCCCAGTACAAGGATTTGGGCCTAAATCCATCGTTTTTTGCACTCCACACCACCCTGGGTTAGACACTGGCTATATGCAAATCAGCTCTGACCCTGTGCCTCATGGGAACAGTCCAGTCCGAACTACCAAGCCATGTCTTTCCCAGACCGGAATCAAGCATCCAAGGACCGGTTTCTGGCTATCAGCCTTCATCAGCCTGGATAGCTTGACTCCAGTGGTGTGGAGAGCCTGGGACTCACGTCTGAGCATACCCAGCCCACTCGGGGTGAAAATTGCAAAAAACACAGTTGTTGGACAAAATGTAGAACAATGTCATACATTCATCCCAGTACAAGGATCTGGGCCTAAATCCATCGTTTTTGTTGCACTCCACTCCACCCTGGGTTAGACAGTGGCTATATGCAAATCAGCTCTGACCCTGTGCCTCATGGGAACAGTCCAGTCCGAACTACCAAGCCATGTCTTTCCCAGACCGGAATCAAGCATCCAAGGGCCGGTTTCTGGCTATCAGCCTTCATCAGCCTGGATAGCTTGACTCCAGTGGTGTGGAGAGCCTGGGACTCACGTCTGAGCATACCCATCCCACTCGGGGTGAAAATCGCAAAAAACACAGTTGATGGACAGAATGTAGAACAATGTCATACATTCACCCCAGTACAAGGATCTGGGCCTAAATCCATCGTTTTTTTGCACTCCACACCACCCTGGGTTAGACACTGGCTATATGCAAATCAGCTCTGACCCTGTGCCTCATGGGAACAGTCCAGTCCGAACTACCAAGCCATGTCTTTCCCAGACCGGAATCGAGCATCCAAGGACCGGTTTCTGGCTGTCAGCCTTCATCAGCCTGGATAGCTTGACTCCAGTGGTGTGGAGAGCCTGGGACTCACGTCTGAGCATACCCAGCCCACTCGGGGTGAAAATTGCAAAAAACACAGTTGATGGACAGAATGTAGAACAATGTCATACATTCACCCCAGTACAAGGATCTTGGCCTAAATCCATAGTTTTTTTGCACTCCACACCACCCTGGGTTAGACACTGGCTATATGCAAATCAGCTCTGACCCTGTGCCTCATGGGAACAGTCCAGTCCGAACTACCAAGCCATGTCTTTCCCAGACCGGAATCAAGCATCCAAGGACCGGTTTCTGGCTATCAGCCTTCATCAGCCTGGATAGCTTGACTCCAGTGGTGTGGAGAGCCTGGGACTCACGTCTGAGCATACCCATCCCACTCGGGGTGAAAATTGCAAAAAACACAGTTGATGGACAGAATGTAGAACAATGTCATACATTCACCCCAGTACAAGGATCTGGGCCTAAATCCATCGTTTTTTTGCAATCCACACCACCCTGGGTTAGACACTGGCTATATGCAAATCAGCTCTGACCCTGTGCCTCATGGGAACAGTCCAGTCCGAACTACCAAGCCATGTCTTTCCCAGACCGGAATCAAGCATCCAAGGACCGGTTTCTGGCTATCAGCCTTCATCAGCCTGGATAGCTTGACTCCAGTGGTGTGGAGAGCCTGGGACTCACGTCTGAGCATACCCAGCCCACTCGGGGTGAAAATTGCAAAAAACACAGTTGATGGACAGAATGTAGAACAATGTCATACATTCACCCCAGTACAAGGATCTGGGCCTAAATCCATCGTTTTTTTGCACTCCACACCACCCTGGGTTAGACATTGGCTATATGCAAATCAGCTCTGACCCTATGCCTCATGGGAACAGTCCAGTCCGAACTACCAAGCCATGTCTTTCCCAGACCGGAATCAAGCATCCAAGGACCGGTTTCTGGCTATCAGCCTTCATCAGCCTGGATAGCTTGACTCCAGTGGTGTGGAGAGCCTGGGACTCACGTCTGAGCATACCCAGCCCACTCAGGGTGAAAATTGCAAAAAACACAGTTGATGGAGAGAATGTAGAACAATGTCATACATTCACCCCAGTACAAGGATCTGGGCCTAAATCCATCGTTTTTTTGCACTCCACACCACCCTGGGTTAGACACTGGCTACATGCAAATCAGCTCTGACCCTGTGCCTCATGGGAACAGTCCAGTCCGAACTACCAAGCCATGTCTTTCCCAGACCGGAATCAAGCATCCAAGGACCGGTTTCTGGCTATCAGCCTTCATCAACCTGGATAGCTTGACTCCAGTGGTGTGGAGAGCCTGGGACTCACGTCTGAGCATACCCAGCCCACTCGGGGTGAAAATTGCAAAAAACACAGTTGATGGACAGAATGTAGAACAATGTCATAAATTCACCCCAGTACAAGGATCTGGGCCTCAATCCATCGTTTGTTTGCACTCCACACCACCCTGGGTTAGACACTGGCTATATGCAAATCAGCTCTGACCCTGTGCCTTATGGGAACAGTCCAGTCCGAACTACCAAGCCATGTCTTTCCCAGACCGGAATCAAGCATCCAAGGACCGGTTTCTGGCTGTCAGCCTTCATCAGCCTGGATAGCTTGACTCCAGTGGTGTGGAGAGCCTGGGACTCACGTCTGAGCATACCCAGCCCACTCAGGGTGAAAATTGCAAAAAACACAGTTGATGGACAGAATGTAGAACAATGACATACATTCACCCCAGTACAAGGATCTGGGCCTAAATCCATCGTTTTTGTTGCACTCCACTCCACCCTGGGTTAGACAGTGGCTATATGCAAATCAGCTCTGACCCTGTGCCTCATGGGAACAGTCCAGTCCGAACTACCAAGCCATGTCTTTCCCAGACCGGAATCAAGCATCCAAGGACCGGTTTCTGGCTATCAGCCTTCATCAGCCTGGATAGCTTGACTCCAGTGGTGTGGAGAGCCTGGGACTCACGTCTGAGCATACCCATCCCACTCGGGGTGAAAATTGCAAAAAACACAGTTGATGGACAGAATGTAGAACAATGTCATACATTCACCCCAGTACAAGGATCTGGGCCTAAATCCATCGTTTTTTTGCAATCCACACCACCCTGGGTTAGACACTGGCTATATGCAAATCAGCTCTGACCCTGTGCCTCATGGGAACAGTCCAGTCCGAACTACCAAGCCATGTCTTTCCCAGACCGGAATCAAGCATCCAAGGACCGGTTTCTGGCTATCAGCCTTCATCAGCCTGGATAGCTTGACTCCAGTGGTGTGGAGAGCCTGGGACTCACGTCTGTGCATACACAGCCCACTCGGGGTGAAAATTGCAAAAAACACAGTTGATGGACAGAATGTAGAACAATGTCATACATTCACCCCAGTACAAGGATTTGGGCCTAAATCCATCGTTTTTTTGCACTCCACACCACCCTGGGTTAGACACTGGCTGTATGCAAATCAGCTCTGACCCTGTGCCTCATGGGAACAGTCCAGTCCGAACTACCAAGCCATGTCTTTCCCAGACCGGAATCAAGCATCCAAGGACCGGTTTCTGGCTATCAGCCTTCATCAGCCTGGATAGCTTGACTCCAGTGGTGTGGAGAGCCTGGGACTCACGTCTGAGCATACCCATCCCACTCGGGGTGAAAATTGCAAAAAACACAGTTGATGGACAGAATGTAGAACAATGTCATACATTCACCCCAGTACAAGGATCTGGGCCTAAATCCATCGTTTTTTTGCACTCCACACCACCCTGGGTTAGACACTGGCTATATGCAAATCAGCTCTGACCCTGTGCCTCATGGGAACAGTCCAGTCCGAACTACCAAGCCATGTCTTTCCCAGACCGGAATCAAGCATCCAAGGACCGGTTTCTGGCTGTCAGCCTTCATCAGCCTGGATAGCTTGACTCCAGAGGTGTGGAGAGCCTGGGACTCACGTCTGAGCATACCCAGCCCACTCGGGGTGAAAATTGCAAAAAACACAGTTGATGGACAGAATGTAGAACAATGTCATACATTCACCCCAGTACAAGGATCTGGGCCTAAATCCATCGTTTTTTTGCACTCCACACCACCCTGGGTTAGACACTGGCTATATGCAAATCAGTTCTGACCCTGTGCCTCATGGGAACAGTCCAGTCCGAACTACCAAGCCATGTCTTTCCCAGACCGGAATCAAGCATCCAAGGACCGGTTTCTGGCTATCAGCCTTCATCAGCCTGGATAGCTTGACTCCAGTGGTGTGGAGAGCCTGGGACTCACGTCTGAGCATACCCAGCCCACTCGGGGTGAAAATTGCAAAAAACACAGTTGATGGACAGAATGTAGAACAATGTCATACATTCACCCCAGTACAAGGATCTGGGCCTAAATCCATCGTTTTTTTGCAATCCACACCACCCTGGGTTAGACACTGGCTATATGCAAATCAGCTCTGACCCTGTGCCTCATGGGAACAGTCCAGTCCGAACTACTAAGCCATGTCTTTCCCAGACCGGAATCAAGCATCCAAGGACCGGTTTCTGGCTATCAGCCTTCATCAGCCTGGATAGCTTGACTCCAGTGGTGTGGAGAGCCTCGGACTCACGTCTGAGAATACCCAGCCCACTCGGGGTGAAAATTGCAAAAAACACAGTTGATAGACAGAATGTAGAACAATGTCATACATTCACCCCAGTACAAGGATTTGGGCCTAAATCCATCGTTTTTTTGCACTCCACACCACCCTGGGTTAGACACTGGCTATATGCAAATCAGCTCTGACCCTGTGCCTCATGGGAACAGTCCAGTCCGAACTACCAAGCCATGTCTTTCCCAGACAGGAATCAAGCATCCAAGGACCGGTTTCTGGCTATCAGCCTTCATCAGCCTGGATAGCTTGACTCCAGTGGTGTGGAGAGCCTGGGACTCACGTCTGAGCATACCCAGCCCACTCGGGGTGAAAATTGCAAAAAACACAGTTGTTGGACAAAATGTAGACCAATGTCATACATTCACCCCAGTACAAGGATCTGGGCCTAAATCCATCGTTTTTGTTGCACTCCACTCCACCCTGGGTTAGACAGTGGCTATATGCAAATCAGCTCTGACCCTGTGCCTCATGGGAACAGTCCAGTCCGAACTACCAAGCCATGTCTTTCCCAGACCGGAATCGAGCATCCAAGGACCGGTTTCTGGCTGTCAGCCTTCATCAGCCTGGATAGCTTGACTCCAGTGGTGTGGAGAGCCTGGGACTCACGTCTGAGCATACCCAGCCCACTCGGGGTGAAAATTGCAAAAAACACAGTTGATGGACAGAATGTAGAACAATGTCATACATTCACCCCAGTACAAGGATCTTGGCCTAAATCCATAGTTTTTTTGCACTCCACACCACCCTGGGTTAGACACTGGCTATATGCAAATCAGCTCTGACCCTGTGCCTCATGGGAACAGTCCAGTCCGAACTACCAAGCCATGTCTTTCCCAGACCGGAATCAAGCATCCAAGGACCGGTTTCTGGCTATCAGCCTTCATCAGCCTGGATAGCTTGACTCCAGTGGTGTGGAGAGCCTGGGACTCACGTCTGAGCATACCCAGCCCACTCGGGGTGAAAATTGCAAAAAACACAGTTGATGGACAGAATGTAGAACAATGTCATACATTCACCCAAGTACAAGGATCTGGGCCTAAATCCATCGTTTTTTTGCACTCCACACCACCCTGGGTTAGACACTGGCTACATGCAAATCAGCTCTGACCCTGTGCCTCATGGGAACAGTCCAGTCCAAACTACCAGGCCATGTCTTTCCCAGACCGGAATCAAGCATCCAAGGACCGGTTTCTGGCTATCAGCCTTCATCAGCCTGGATAGCTTGACTCCAGTGGTGTGGAGAGCCTGGGACTCACGTCTGAGCATACCCATCCCACTCGGGGTGAAAATTGCAAAAAACACAGTTGATGGACAGAATGTAGAACAATGTCATACATTCACCCCAGTACAAGGATCTGGGCCTAAATCCATCGTTTTTTTGCAATCCACACCACCCTGGGTTAGACACTGGCTATATGCAAATCAGCTCTGACCCTGTGCCTCATGGGAACAGTCCAGTCCGAACTACCAAGCCATGTCTTTCCCAGACCGGAATCAAGCATCCAAGGACCGGTTTCTGGCTATCAGCCTTCATCAGCCTGGATAGCTTGACTCCAGTGGTGTGGAGAGCCTGGGACTCACGTCTGAGCATACCCAGCCCACTCGGGGTGAAAATTGCAAAAAACACAGTTGATGGACAGAATGTAGAACAATGTCATAAATTCACCCCAGTACAAGGATCTGGGCCTCAATCCATCGTTTGTTTGCACTCCACACCACCCTGGGTTAGACACTGGCTATATGCAAATCAGCTCTGACCCTGTGCCTCATGTGAACAGTCCAGTCCGAACTACCAAGCCATGTCTTTCCCAGACCGGAATCAAGCATCCAAGGACCGGTTTCTGGCTGTCAGCCTTCATCAGCCTGGATAGCTTGACTCCAGTGGTGTGGAGAGCCTGGGACTCACGTCTGAGCATACCCAGCCCACTCGGGGTGAAAATTGCAAAAAACACAGTTGATGGACAGAATGTAGAACAATGTCATACATTCACCACAGTACAAGGATCTGGGCCTAAATCCATCGTTTTTTTGCAATCCACACCACCCTGGGTTAGACACTGGCTATATGCAAATCAGCTCTGACCCTGTGCCTCATGGGAACAGTCCAGTCCGAACTACTAAGCCATGTCTTTCCCAGACCGGAATCAAGCATCCAAGGACCGGTTTCTGGCTATCAGCCTTCATCAGCCTGGATAGCTTGACTCCAGTGGTGTGGAGAGCCTGGGACTCACGTCTGAGAATACCCAGCCCACTCGGGGTGAAAATTGCAAAAAACACAGTTGATAGACAGAATGTAGAACAATGTCATACATTCACCCCAGTACAAGGATTTGGGCCTAAATCCATCGTTTTTTTGCACTCCACACCACCCTGGGTTAGACACTGGCTATATGCAAATCAGCTCTGACCCTGTGCCTCATGGGAACAGTCCAGTCCGAACTACCAAGCCATGTCTTTCCCAGACAGGAATCAAGCATCCAAGGACCGGTTTCTGGCTATCAGCCTTCATCAGCCTGGATAGCTTGACTCCAGTGGTGTGGAGAGCCTGGGACTCACGTCTGAGCATACCCAGCCCACTCGGGGTGAAAATTGCAAAAAACACAGTTGTTGGACAAAATGTAGACCAATGTCATACATTCACCCCAGTACAAGGATCTGGGCCTAAATCCATCGTTTTTGTTGCACTCCACTCCACCCTGGGTTAGACAGTGGCTATATGCAAATCAGCTCTGACCCTGTGCCTCATGGGAACAGTCCAGTCCGAACTACCAAGCCATGTCTTTCCCAGACCGGAATCGAGCATCCAAGGACCGGTTTCTGGCTGTCAGCCTTCATCAGCCTGGATAGCTTGACTCCAGTGGTGTGGAGAGCCTGGGACTCACGTCTGAGCATACCCAGCCCACTCGGGGTGAAAATTGCAAAAAACACAGTTGATGGACAGAATGTAGAACAATGTCATACATTCACCCCAGTACAAGGATCTTGGCCTAAATCCATAGTTTTTTTGCACTCCACACCACCCTGGGTTAGACACTGGCTATATGCAAATCAGCTCTGACCCTGTGCCTCATGGGAACAGTCCAGTCCGAACTACCAAGCCATGTCTTTCCCAGACCGGAATCAAGCATCCAAGGACCGGTTTCTGGCTATCAGCCTTCATCAGCCTGGATAGCTTGACTCCAGTGGTGTGGAGAGCCTGGGACTCACGTCTGAGCATACCCAGCCCACTCGGGGTGAAAATTGCAAAAAACACAGTTGATGGACAGAATGTAGAACAATGTCATACATTCACCCAAGTACAAGGATCTGGGCCTAAATCCATCGTTTTTTTGCACTCCACACCACCCTGGGTTAGACACTGGCTACATGCAAATCAGCTCTGACCCTGTGCCTCATGGGAACAGTCCAGTCCAAACTACCAGGCCATGTCTTTCCCAGACCGGAATCAAGCATCCAAGGACCGGTTTCTGGCTATCAGCCTTCATCAGCCTGGATAGCTTGACTCCAGTGGTGTGGAGAGCCTGGGACTCACGTCTGAGCATACCCATCCCACTCGGGGTGAAAATTGCAAAAAACACAGTTGATGGACAGAATGTAGAACAATGTCATACATTCACCCCAGTACAAGGATCTGGGCCTAAATCCATCGTTTTTTTGCAATCCACACCACCCTGGGTTAGACACTGGCTATATGCAAATCAGCTCTGACCCTGTGCCTCATGGGAACAGTCCAGTCCGAACTACCAAGCCATGTCTTTCCCAGACCGGAATCAAGCATCCAAGGACCGGTTTCTGGCTATCAGCCTTCATCAGCCTGGATAGCTTGACTCCAGTGGTGTGGAGAGCCTGGGACTCACGTCTGAGCATACCCAGCCCACTCGGGGTGAAAATTGCAAAAAACACAGTTGATGGACAGAATGTAGAACAATGTCATAAATTCACCCCAGTACAAGGATCTGGGCCTCAATCCATCGTTTGTTTGCACTCCACACCACCCTGGGTTAGACACTGGCTATATGCAAATCAGCTCTGACCCTGTGCCTCATGTGAACAGTCCAGTCCGAACTACCAAGCCATGTCTTTCCCAGACCGGAATCAAGCATCCAAGGACCGGTTTCTGGCTGTCAGCCTTCATCAGCCTGGATAGCTTGACTCCAGTGGTGTGGAGAGCCTGGGACTCACGTCTGAGCATACCCAGCCCACTCGGGGTGAAAATTGCAAAAAACACAGTTGTTGGACAAAATGTAGACCAATGTCATACATTCACCCCAGTACAAGGATCTGGGCCTAAATCCATCGTTTTTGTTGCACTCCACTCCACCCTGGGTTAGACAGTGGCTATATGCAAATCAGCTCTGACCCTGTGCCTCATGGGAACAGTCCAGTCCGAACTACCAAGCCATGTCTTTCCCAGACCGGAATCGAGCATCCAAGGACCGGTTTCTGGCTGTCAGCCTTCATCAGCCTGGATAGCTTGACTCCAGTGGTGTGGAGAGCCTGGGACTCACGTCTGAGCATACCCAGCCCACTCGGGGTGAAAATTGCAAAAAACACAGTTGATGGACAGAATGTAGAACAATGTCATACATTCACCCCAGTACAAGGATCTTGGCCTAAATCCATAGTTTTTTTGCACTCCACACCACCCTGGGTTAGACACTGGCTATATGCAAATCAGCTCTGACCCTGTGCCTCATGGGAACAGTCCAGTCCGAACTACCAAGCCATGTCTTTCTCAGACCGGAATCAAGCATCCAAGGACCGGTTTCTGGCTATCAGCCTTCATCAGCCTGGATAGCTTGACTCCAGTGGTGTGGAGAGCCTGGGACTCACGTCTGAGCATACCCAGCCCACTCGGGGTGAAAATTGCAAAAAACACAGTTGATGGACAGAATGTAGAACAATGTCATACATTCACCCAAGTACAAGGATCTGGGCCTAAATCCATCGTTTTTTTGCACTCCACACCACCCTGGGTTAGACACTGGCTACATGCAAATCAGCTCTGACCCTGTGCCTCATGGGAACAGTTCAGTCCAAACTACAAGGCCATGTCTTTCCCAGACCGGAATCAAGCATCCAAGGACCGGTTTCTGGCTATCAGCCTTCATCAGCCTGGATAGCTTGACTCCAGTGGTGTGGAGAGCCTGGGACTCACGTCTGAGCATACCCATCCCACTCGGGGTGAAAATTGCAAAAAACACAGTTGATGGACAGAATGTAGAACAATGTCATACATTCACCCCAGTACAAGGATCTGGGCCTAAATCCATCGTTTTTTTGCAATCCACACCACCCTGGGTTAGACACTGGCTATATGCAAATCAGCTCTGACCCTGTGCCTCATGGGAACAGTCCAGTCCGAACTACCAAGCCATGTCTTTCCCAGACCGGAATCAAGCATCCAAGGACCGGTTTCTGGCTATCAGCCTTCATCAGCCTGGATAGCTTGACTCCAGTGGTGTGGAGAGCCTGGGACTCACGTCTGAGCATACCCAGCCCACTCGGGGTGAAAATTGCAAAAAACACAGTTGATGGACAGAATGTAGAACAATGTCATAAATTCACCCCAGTACAAGGATCTGGGCCTCAATCCATCGTTTGTTTGCACTCCACACCACCCTGGGTTAGACACTGGCTATATGCAAATCAGCTCTGACCCTGTGCCTCATGTGAACAGTCCAGTCCGAACTACCAAGCCATGTCTTTCCCAGACCGGAATCAAGCATCCAAGGACCGGTTTCTGGCTGTCAGCCTTCATCAGCCTGGATAGCTTGACTCCAGTGGTGTGGAGAGCCTGGGACTCACGTCTGAGCATACCCAGCCCACTCGGGGTGAAAATTGCAAAAAACACAGTTGATGGACAGAATGTAGAACAATGACATACATTCACCCCAGTACAAGGATCTGGGCCTAAATCCATCGTTTTTGTTGCACTCCACTCCACCCTGGGTTAGACAGTGGCTATATGCAAATCAGCTCTGACCCTGTGCCTCATGGGAACAGTCCAGTCCGAACTACCAAGCCATGTCTTTCCCAGACCGGAATCAAGCATCCAAGGACCGGTTTCTGGCTATCAGCCTTCATCAGCCTGGATAGCTTGACTCCAGTGGTGTGGAGAGCCTGGGACTCACGTCTGAGCATACCCATCCCACTCGGGGTGAAAATTGCAAAAAACACAGTTGATGGACAGAATGTAGAACAATGTCATACATTCACCCCAGTACAAGGATCTGGGCCTAAATCCATCGTTTTTTTGCAATCCACACCACCCTGGGTTAGACACTGGCTATATGCAAATCAGCTCTGACCCTGTGCCTCATGGGAACAGTCCAGTCCGAACTACCAAGCCATGTCTTTCCCAGACCGGAATCAAGCATCCAAGGACCGGTTTCTGGCTATCAGCCTTCATCAGCCTGGATAGCTTGACTCCAGTGGTGTGGAGAGCCTGGGACTCACGTCTGAGCATACCCAGCCCACTCGGGGTGAAAATTGCAAAAAACACAGTTGATGGACAGAATGTAGAACA
The DNA here is from genome assembly GCF_964261635.1 of Lissotriton helveticus. Lineage (NCBI taxonomy): Eukaryota > Metazoa > Chordata > Amphibia > Caudata > Salamandridae > Lissotriton > Lissotriton helveticus. Next base: position 1,308,438,903 of record NC_136059.1, on the reverse strand, counting down.
ATGTCATAAATTCACCCCAGTACAAGGATCTGGGCCTCAATCCATTGTTTCTTTGCACTCCACACCACCCTGGGTTAGACACTGGCTATATGCAAATCAGCTCTGACCCTGTGCCTCATGGGAACAGTCCAGTCCGAACTACCAAGCCATGTCTTTCCCAGACCGGAATCAAGCATCCAAGGACCGGTTTCTGGCTGTCAGCCTTCATCAGCCTGGATAGCTTGACTCCAGTGGTGTGGAGAGCCTGGGACTCACGTCTGAGCATACCCAGCCCACTCGGGGTGAAAATTGCAAAAAACACAGTTGATGGACAGAATGTAGAACAATGACATACATTCACCCCAGTACAAGGATCTGGGCCTAAATCCATCGTTTTTGTTGCACTCCACTCCACCCTGGGTTAGACAGTGGCTATATGCAAATCAGCTCTGACCCTGTGCCTCATGGGAACAGTCCAGTCCGAACTACCAAGCCATGTCTTTCCCAGACCGGAATCAAGCATCCAAGGACCGGTTTCTGGCTATCAGCCTTCATCAGCCTGGATAGCTTGACTCCAGTGGTGTGGAGAGCCTGGGACTCACGTCTGAGCATACCCATCCCACTCGGGGTGAAAATTGCAAAAAACACAGTTGATGGACAGAATGTAGAACAAGGTCATACATTCACCCCAGTACAAGGATCTGGGCCTAAATCCATCGTTTTTTTGCAATCCACACCACCCTGGGTTAGACACTGGCTATATGCAAATCAGCTCTGACCCTGTGCCTCATGGGAACAGTCCAGTCCGAACTACCAAGCCATGTCTTTCCCAGACCGGAATCAAGCATCCAAGGACCGGTTTCTGGCTATCAGCCTTCATCAGCCTGGATAGCTTGACTCCAGTGGTGTGGAGAGCCAGGGACTCAAGTCTGTGCATAAACAGCCCATTTGGGGTGAAAATTGCAAAAAACACAGTTAATGGACAGAATGTAGAACAATGTCATACATTCACCCCAGTACAAGGATTTGGGCCTAAATCCATCGTTTTTTTGCACTCCACACCACCCTGGGTTAGATACTGGCTATATGCAAATCAGCTCTGACCCTGTGCCTCATGGGAACAGTCCAGTCCGAACTACCAAGCCATGTCTTTCCCAGACCGGAATCAAGCATCCAAGGACCGGTTTCTGGCTATCAGCCTTCATCAGCCTGGATAGCTTGACTCCAGTGGTGTGGAGAGCGTGGGACTCACGTCTGAGCATACCCATCCCACTCGGGGTGAAAATTGCAAAAAACACAGTTGATGGACAGAATGTAGAACAATGTCATACATTCACCCCAGTACAAGGATCTTGGCCTAAATCCATAGTTTTTTTGCACTCCACACCACCCTGGGTTAGACACTGGCTATATGCAAATCAGCTCTGACCCTGTGCCTCATGGGATCAGTCCAGTCCGAACTACCAAGCCATGTCTTTCCCAGACCGGAATCAAGCATCCAAGGACCGGTTTCTGGCTATCAGCCTTCATCAGCCTGGATAGCTTGACTCCAGTGGTGTGGAGAGCCTGGGACTCACGTCTGAGCATACCCAGCCCACTCGGGGTGAAAATTGCAGAAAACACAGTTGATGGACAGAATGTAGAACAATGTCATACATTCACCCAAGTACAAGGATCTGGGCCTAAATCTATCGTTTTTTTGCACTCCACACCACCCTGGGTTAGACACTGGCTACATGCAAATCAGCTCTGACCCTGTGCCTCATGGGAACAGTCCAGTCCGAACTACCAAGCCATGTCTTTCCCAGACCGGAATCAAGCATCCAAGGACCGGTTTCTGGCTATCAGCCTTCATCAGCCTGGATAGCTTGACTCCAGTGGTGTGGAGAGCCTGGGACTCACGTCTGAGCATACCCATCCCACTCGGGGTGAAAATTGCAAAAAACACAGTTGATGGACAGAATGTAGAACAATGTCATACATTCACCCCAGTACAAGGATCTGGGCCTAAATCCATCGTTTTTTTGCAATCCACACCACCCTGGGTTAGACACTGGCTATATGCAAATCAGCTCTGACCATGTGCCTCATGGGAACAGTCCAGTCCGAACTACCAAGCCATGTCTTTCCCAGACCGGAAGCAAGCATCCAAGGACCGGTTTCTGGCTATCAGCCTTCATCAGCCTGGATAGCTTGACTCCAGGGGTGTGGAGAGCCTGGGACTCACGTCTGAGCATACCCATCCCACTCGGGGTGAAAATTGCAAAAAACACAGTTGATGGACAGAATGTAGAACAATGACATACATTCACCCCAGTACAAGGATCTGGGCCTAAATCCATCGTTTTTGTTGCACTCCACTCCACCCTGGGTTAGACAGTGGCTATATGCAAATCAGCTCTGACCCTGTGCCTCATGGGAACAGTCCAGTCCGAACTACCAAGCCATGTCTTTCCCAGACCGGAATCAAGCATCCAAGGACCGGTTTCTGGCTATCAGCCTTCATCAGCCTGGATAGCTTGACTCCAGTGGTGTGGAGAGCCTGGGACTCACGTCTGAGCATACCCATCCCACTCGGGGTGAAAATTGCAAAAAACACAGTTGATGGACAGAATGTAGAACAATGTCATACATTCACCCCAGTACAAGGATCTGGGCCTAAATCCATCGTTTTTTTGCAATCCACACCACCCTGGGTTAGACACTGGCTATATGCAAATCAGCTCTGACCCTGTGCCTCATGGGAACAGTCCAGTCCGAACTACCAAGCCATGTCTTTCCCAGACCGGAATCAAGCATCCAAGGACTGGTTTCTGGCTATCAGCCTTCATCAGCCTGGATAGCTTGACTCCAGTGGTGTGGAGAGCCTGGGACTCACGTTTGAGCATACCCAGCCCACTCGGGGTGAAAATTGCAAAAAACACAGTTGATGGACAGAATGTAGAACAATGTCATAAATTCACCCCAGTACAAGGATCTGGGCCTCAATCCATCGTTTGTTTGCACTCCACACCACCCTGGGTTAGACACTGGCTATATGCAAATCAGCTCTGACCCTGTGCCTCATGGGAACAGTCCAGTCCGAACTACCAAGCCATGTCTTTCCCAGACCGGAATCAAGCATCCAAGGACCGGTTTCTGGCTGTCAGCCTTCATCAGCCTGGATAGCTTGACTCCAGTGGTGTGGAGAGCCTGGGACTCACGTCTGAGCATACCCAGCCCACTCGGGGTGAAAATTGCAAAAAACACAGTTGATGGACAGAATGTAGAACAATGACATACATTCACCCCAGTACAAGGATCTGGGCCTAAATCCATTGTTTTTGTTGCACTCCACTCCACCCTGGGTTAGACAGTGGCTATATGCAAATCAGCTCTGACCCTGTGCCTCATGGGAACAGTCCAGTCCGAACTACCAAGCCATGTCTTTCCCAGACCGGAATCAAGCATCCAAGGACCGGTTTCTGGCTATCAGCCTTCATCAGCCTGGATAGCTTGACTCCAGTGGTGTGGAGAGCCTGGGACTCACGTCTGAGCATACCCATCCCACTCGGGGTGAAAATTGCAAAAAACACAGTTGATGGACAGAATGTAGAACAATGTCATACATTCACCCCAGTACAAGGATCTGGGCCTAAATCCATCGTTTTTTTGCAATCCACACCACCCTGGGTTAGACACTGGCTATATGCAAATCAGCTCTGACCCTGTGCCTCATGGGAACAGTCCAGTCCGAACTACCAAGCCATGTCTTTCCCAGACCGGAATCAAGCATCCAAGGACCGGTTTCTGGCTATCAGCCTTCATCAGCCTGGATAGCTTGACTCCAGTGGTGTGGAGAGCCAGGGACTCAAGTCTGTGCATAAACAGCCCACTCGGGGTGAAAATTGCAAAAAACACAGTTAATGGACAGAATGTAGAACAATGTCATACATTCACCCCAGTACAAGGATTTGGGCCTAAATCCATCGTTTTTTTGCACTCCACACCACCCTGGGTTAGATACTGGCTATATGCAAATCAGCTCTGACCCTGTGCCTCATGGGAACAGTCCAGTCCGAACTACCAAGCCATGTCTTTCCCAGACCGGAATCAAGCATCCAAGGACCGGTTTTTGGCTATCAGCCTTCATCAGCCTGGATAGCTTGACTCCAGTGGTGTGGAGAGCGTGGGACTCACGTCTGAGCATACCCATCCCACTCGGGGTGAAAATTGCAAAAAACACAGTTGATGGACAGAATGTAAAACAATGTCATACATTCACCCCAGTACAAGGATCTTGGCCTAAATCCATAGTTTTTTTGCACTCCACACCACCCTGGGTTAGACACTGGCTATATGCAAATCAGCTCTGACCCTGTGCCTCATGGGATCAGTCCAGTCCGAACTACCAAGCCATGTCTTTCCCAGACCGGAATCAAGCATCCAAGGACTTGTTTCTGGCTATCAGCCTTCATCAGCCTGGATAGCTTGACTCCAGTGGTGTGGAGAGCCTGGGACTCACGTCTGAGCATACCCAGCCCACTCGGGGTGAAAATTGCAAAAAACACAGTTGATGGACAGAATGTAGAACAATGTCATACATTCACCCAAGTACAAGGATCTGGGCCTAAATCTATCGTTTTTTTGCACTCCACACCACCCTGGGTTAGACACTGGCTACATGCAAATCAGCTCTGACCCTGTGCCTCATGGGAACAGTCCAGTCCGAACTACCAAGCCATGTCTTTCCCAGACCGGAATCAAGCATCCAAGGACCGGTTTCTGGCTATCAGCCTTCATCAGCCTGGATAGCTTGACTCCAGTGGTGTGGAGAGCCTGGGACTCACGTCTGAGCATACCCATCCCACTCGGGGTGAAAATTGCAAAAAACACAGTTGATGGACAGAATGTAGAACAATGTCATACATTCACCCCAGTACAAGGATCTGGGCCTAAATCCATCGTTTTTTTGCAATCCACACCACCCTGGATTAGACACTGGCTATATGCAAATCAGCTCTGACCATGTGCCTCATGGGAACAGTCCAGTCCGAACTACCAAGCCATGTCTTTCCCAGACCGGAATCAAGCATCCAAGGACCGGTTTCTGGCTATCAGCCTTCATCAGCCTGGATAGCTTGACTCCAGTGGTGTGGAGAGCCTGGGACTCACGTCTGAGCATACCCATCCCACTCGGGGTGAAAATTGCAAAAAACACAGTTGATGGACAGAATGTAGAACAATGTCATACATTCACCCCAGTACAAGGATCTGGGCCTAAATCCATCGTTTTTTTGCAATCCACACCACCCTGGGTTAGACACTGGCTATATGCAAATCAGCTCTGACCCTGTGCCTCATGGGAACAGTCCAGTCCGAACTACCAAGCCATGTCTTTCCCAGACCGGAATCAAGCATCCAAGGACCGGTTTCTGGCTATCAGCCTTCATCAGCCTGGATAGCTTGACTCCAGTGGTGTGGAGAGCCTGGGACTCACGTCTGAGCATACCCAGCCCACTCGGGGTGAAAATTGCAAAAAACACAGTTGATGGACAGAATGTAGAACAATGTCATAAATTCACCCCAGTACAAGGATCTGGGCCTCAATCCATCGTTTGTTTGCACTCCACACCACCCTGGGTTAGACACTGGCTATATGCAAATCAGCTCTGACCCTGTGCCTCATGGGAACAGTCCAGTCCGAACTACCAAGCCATGTCTTTCCCAGACCGGAATCAAGCATCCAAGGACCGGTTTCTGGCTGTCAGCCTTCATCAGCCTGGATAGTTTGACTCCAGTGGTGTGGAGAGCCTGGGACTCACGTCTGAGCATACCCAGCCCACTCGGGGTGAAAATTGCAAAAAACACAGTTGATGGACAGAATGTAGAACAATGACATACATTCACCCCAGTACAAGGATCTGGGCCTAAATCCATCGTTTTTGTTGCACTCCACTCCACCCTGGGTTAGACAGTGGCTATATGCAAATCAGCTCTGACCCTGTGCCTCATGGGAACAGTCCAGTCCGAACTACCAAGCCATGTCTTTCCCAGACCGGAATCAAGCATCCAAGGACCGGTTTCTGGCTATCAGCCTTCATCAGCCTGGATAGCTTGACTCCAGTGGTGTGGAGAGCCTGGGACTCACGTCTGAGCATACCCATCCCACTCGGGGTGAAAATTGCAAAAAACACAGTTGATGGACAGAATGTAGAACAATGTCATACATTCACCCCAGTACAAGGATCTGGGCCTAAATCCATCGTTTTTTTGCAATCCACACCACCCTGGGTTAGACACTGGCTATATGCAAATCAGCTCTGACCCTGTGCCTCATGGGAACAGTCCAGTCCGAACTACCAAGCCATGTCTTTCCCAGACCGGAATCAAGCATCCAAGGACCGGTTTCTGGCTATCAGCCTTCATCAGCCTGGATAGCTTGACTCCAGTGGTGTGGAGAGCCAGGGACTCACGTCTGTGCATAAACAGCCCACTCGGGGTGAAAATTGCAAAAAACACAGTTAATGGACAGAATGTCGAACAATGTCATACATTCACCCCAGTACAAGGATTTGGGCCTAAATCCATCGTTTTTTTGCCCTCCACACCACCCTGGGTTAGATACTGGCTATATGCAAATCAGCTCTGACCCTGTGCCTCATGGGAACAGTCCAGTCCGAACTACCAAGCCATGTCTTTCCCAGACCGGAATCAAGCATCCAAGGACCGGTTTCTGGCTATCAGCCTTCATCAGCCTGGATAGCTTGACTCCAGTGGTGTGGAGAGCGTGGGACTCACGTCTGAGCATACCCATCCCACTCAGGGTGAACATTGCAAAAAACACAGTTGATGGACAGAATGTAGAACAATGTCATACATTCACCCCAGTACAAGGATCTGGGCCTAAATCCATCGTTTTTTTGCACTCCACACCACCCTGGGTTAGACACTGGCTATATGCAAATCAGCTCTGACCCTGTGCCTCATGGGAACAGTCCAGTCCGAACTACCAAGCCATGTCTTTCCCAGACCGGAATCAAGCATCCAAGGACCGGTTTCTGGCTGTCAGCCTTCATCAGCCTGGATAGCTTGACTCCAGTGGTGTGGAGAGCCTGGGACTCATGTCTGAGCATACCCAGCCCACTCGGGGTGAAAATTGCAAAAAACACAGTTGATGGACAGAATGTAGAACAATGTCATACATTCACCCCAGTACAAGGATCTGGGCCTAAATCCATCGTTTTATTGCACTCCACACCACCCTGGGTTAGACACTGGCTATATGCAAATCAGCTCTGACCCTGTGCCTCATGGGAACAGTCCAGTCCGAACTACCAAGCCATGTCTTTCCCAGACCGGAATCAAGCATCCAAGGACCGGTTTCTGGCTATCAGCCTTCATCAGCCTGGATAGCTTGACTCCAGTGGTGTGGAGAGCCTGGGACTCACGTCTGAGCATACCCAGCCCACTCGGGGTGAAAATTGCAAAAAACACAGTTGATGGACAGAATGTAGAACAATGTCATACATTCACCCAAGTACAAGGATATGGGCCTAAATCCATCGTTTTTTTGCACTCCACACCACCCTGGGTTAGACACTGGCTACATGCAAATCAGCTCTGACCCTGTGCCTCATGGGAACAGTCCAGTCCGAACTACCAAGCCATGTCTTTCCCAGACCGGAATCAAGCATCCAAGGACCGGTTTCTGGCTATCAGCCTTCATCAGCCTGGATAGCTTGACTCCAGTGGTGTGGAGAGCCTGGGACTCACGTCTGAGCATACCCAGCCCACTCGGGGTGAAAATTGCAAAAAACAGTCGATGGACAGAATGTAGAACAATGTCATACATTCACCCAAGTACAAGGATCTGGGCCTCAATCCATCGTTTGTTTGCACTCCACACCACCCTGGTTTAGACACTGGCTATATGCAAATCAGCTCTGACCCTGTGCCTCATGGGAACAGTCCAGTCCGCACTACCAAGCCATGTCTTTCCCAGACCGGAATCAAGCATCCAAGGACCGGTTTCTGGCTGTCAGCCTTCATCAGCCTGGATAGCTTGACTCCAGTGGTGTGGAGAGCCTGGGACTCACGTCTGAGCATACCCAGCCCACTCGGGGTGAAAATTGCAAAAAACACAGTTGATGGACAGAATGTAGAACAATGTCATACATTCACCCCAGTACAAGGATCTGGGCCTAAATCCATCGTTTTTGTTGCACTCCACTCCACCCTGGGTTAGACACTGGGTATATGCAAATCAGCTCTGACCCTGTGCCTCATGGGAACAGTCCAGTCCGAACTACCAAGCCATGTCTTTCCCAGACCGGAATCAAGCATCCAAGGACTGGTTTCTGGCTATCAGCCTTCATCAGCCTGGATAGCTTGACTCCAGTGGTGTGGAGAGCCTGGGACTCACGTCTGAGCATACCCATCCCACTCGGGGTGAAAATTGCAAAAAACACAGTTGATGGACAGAATGTAGAACAATGTCATACATTCACCCCAGTACAAGGATCTGGGCCTAAATCCATCGTTTTTTTGCACTCCACACCACCCTGGGTTAGACACTGGCTATATGCAAATCAGCTCTGACCCTGTGCCTCATGGGAACAGTCCAGTCCGAACTACCAAGCCATGTCTTTCCCAGACCGGAATCAAGCATCCAAGGACCGGTTTCTGGCTATCAGCCTTCATCAGCCTGGATAGCTTGACTCCAGTGGTGTGGAGAGCCTGGGACTCACGTCTGAGCATACCCATCCCACTCGGGGTGAAAATTGCAAAAAACACAGTTGATGGACAGAATGTAGAACAATGTCATACATTCACCCCAGTACAAGGATCTGGGCCTAAATCCATTGTTTTTTTGCACTCCACACCACCCTGGGTTAGACACTGGCTATATGCAAATCAGCTCTGACCCTGTGCCTCATGGGAACAGTCCAGTCCGAACTACCAAGCCATGTCTTTCCCAGACCGGAATCAAGCATCCAAGGACCGGTTTCTGGCTGTCAGCCTTCATCAGCCTGGATAGCTTGACTCCAGTGGTGTGGAGAACCTGGGACTCACGTCTGAGCATACCCAGCCCACTCGGGGTGAAAATTGCAAAAAACACAGTTGATGGACAGAATGTAGAACAATGTCATACATTCACCCCAGTACAAGGATCTGGGCCTAAATCCATCGTTTTTTTGCACTCCACACCACCCTGGGTTAGACACTGGCTATATGCAAATCAGCTCTGACCCTGTGCCTCATGGGAACAGTCCAGTCCGAACTACCAAGCCATGTCTTTCCCAGACCGGAATCAAGCATCCAAGGACCGGTTTCTGGCTATCAGCCTTCATCAGCCTGGATAGCTTGACTCCAGTGGTGTGGAGAGCCTGGGACTCACGTCTGAGCATACCCAGCCCACTCGGGATGAAAATTGCAAAAAACACAGTTGATGGACAGAATGTAGAACAATGTCATACATTCACCCAAGTACAAGGATCTGGGCCTAAATCCATCGTTTTTTTGCACTCCACACCACCCTGGGTTAGACACTGGCTACATGCAAATCAGCTCTGACCCTGTGCCTCATGGGAACAGTCCAGTCCGAACTACCAAGCCATGTCTTTCCCAGACCGGAATCAAGCATCCAAGGACCGGTTTCTGGCTATCAGCCTTCATCAGCCTGGATAGCTTGACTCCAGTGGTGTGGAGAGCCTGGGACTCGCGTCTGAGCATACCCAGCCCACTCGGGGTGAAAATTGCAAAAAACACAGTTGATGGACAGAATGTAGAACAATGTCATACATTCACCCAAGTACAAGGATCTGGGCCTCAATCCATCGTTTGTTTGCACTCCACACCACCCTGGTTTAGACACTGGCTATATGCAAATCAGCTCTGACCCTGTGCCTCATGGGAACAGTCCAGTCCGCACTACCAAGCCATGTCTTTCCCAGACCGGAATCAAGCATCCAAGGACCGGTTTCTGGCTGTCAGCCTTCATCAGCCTGGATAGCTTGACTCCAGTGGTGTGGAGAGCCTGGGACTCACGTCTGAGCATACCCAGCCCACTCGGGGTGAAAATTGCAAAAAACACAGTTGATGGACAGAATGTAGAACAATGTCATACATTCACCCCAGTACAAGGATCTGGGCCTAAATCCATCGTTTTTGTTGCACTCCACTCCACCCTGGGTTAGACACTGGGTATATGCAAATCAGCTCTGACCCTGTGCCTCATGGGAACAGTCCAGTCCGAACTACCAAGCCATGTCTTTCCCAGACCGGAATCAAGCATCCAAGGACCGGTTTCTGGCTATCAGCCTTCATCAGCCTGGAAAGCTTGACTCCAGTGGTGTGGAGAGCCTGGGACTCACGTCTGAGCATACCCATCCCACTTGGGGTGAAAATTGCAAAAAACACAGTTGATGGACAGAATGTAGAACAATGTCATACATTCACCCCAGTACAAGGATCTGGGCCTAAATCCATCGTTTTTGTTGCACTCCACTCCACCCTGGGTTAGACACTGGGTATATGCAAATCAGCTCTGACCCTGTGCCTCATGGGAACAGTCCAGTCCGAACTACCAAGCCATGTCTTTCCCAGACCGGAATCAAGCATCCAAGGACCGGTTTCTGGCTATCAGCCTTCATCAGCCTGGAAAGCTTGACTCCAGTGGTGTGGAGAGCCTGGGACTCACGTCTGAGCATACCCATCCCACTTGGGGTGAAAATTGCAAAAAACACAGTTGATGGACAGAATGTAGAACAATGTCATACATTCACCCCAGTACAAGGATCTGGGCCTAAATCCATCGTTTTTTTGCAATCCACACCACCCTGGGTTAGACACTGGCTATATGCAAATCAGCTCTGACCCTGTGCCTCATGGGAACAGTCCAGTCCGAACTACCAAGCCATGTCTTTCCCAGACCGGAATCAAGCATCCAAGGACCGGTTTCTGGATATCAGCCTTCATCAGCCTGGATAGCTTGACTCCAGTGGTGTGGAGAGCCTGGGACTCACGTCTGAGCATACCCAGCCCACTCGGGGTGAAAATTGCAAAAAACACAGTTGATGGACAGAATGTAGAACAATGACATACATTCACCCCAGTACAAGGATCTGGGCCTCAATCCATCGTTTTTTTGCACTCCACACCACCCTGGGTTAGACACTGGCTACATGCAAATCAGCTCTGACCCTGTGCCTCATGGGAACAGTCCAGTCCGAACTATCAAGCCATGTCTTTCCCAGACCGGAATCAAGCATCCAAGGACCGGTTTCTGGCTATCAGCCTTCATCAGCCTGGATAGCTTGACTCCAGTGGTGTGGAGAGCCTGGGACTCACGTCTGAGCATACCCATCCCACTCGGGGTGAAAATTGCAAAAAACACAGTTGATGGACAGAATGTAGAACAATGTCATACATTCACCCCAGTACAAGCATCTGGGCCTAAATCCATCGTTTTTTTGCAATCCACACCACCCTGGGTTAGACACTGGCTATATGCAAATCAGCTCTGACCCTGTGCCTCATGGGAACAGTCCAGTCCGAACTACCAAGCCATGTCTTTCCCAGACCGGAATCAAGCATCCAAGGACCGGTTTCTGGCTATCAGCCTTCATCAGCCTGGATAGCTTGACTCCAGTGGTGTGGAGAGCCTGGGACTCACGTCTGAGCATACCCAGCCCACTCGGGGTGAAAATTGCAAAAAACACAGTTGATGGACAGAATGTAGAACAATGTCATACATTCACCCCAGTACAAGGATCTGGGCCTAAATCCATCATTTTTTTGCACTCCACACCACCCTGGGTTAGACACTGGCTACATGCAAATCAGCTCTGACCCTGTGCCTCATGGGAACAGTCGAGTCCGAACTACCAAGCCATGTCTTTCCCAGACAGGAATCAAGCATCCAAGGACCGGTTTCTGGCTATCAGCCTTCATCAGCCTGGATAGCTTGACCCCAGTGGTGTGGAGAGCCTGGGACTCACGTCTGAGCATACCCAGCCCACTCGGGGTGAAAATTGCAAAAAACACAGTTGATGGACAGAATGTAGAACAATGTCATACATTCACCCCAGTACAAGGATCTGGGCCTAAATCCATCGTTTTTTTGCACTCCACACCACCCTGGGTTAGACACTGGCTATATGCAAATCAGCTCTGACCCTGTGCCTCATGGGAACAGTCCAGTCCGAACTACCAAGCCATGTCTTTCCCAGACCGGAATCAAGCATCCAACGACCGGTTTCTGGCTATCAGCCTTCATCAGCCTGGATAGCTTGACTCCAGTGGTGTGGAGAGCCTGGGACTCACGTCTGAGCATACCCAGCCCACTCGGGGTGAAAATTGCAAAAAACACAGTTGATGGACAGAATGTAGAACAATGTCATACATTCACCCCAGTACAAGGATCTGGGCCTAAATCCATCGTTTTTTGCACTCCACACCACCCTGGAGCAGTCCTTGTGAAATGAATGTTGAGCTCAGGTCTCATTTGGAGATGCTTTGGTTGCCAGAGTGGGCATGCATGATCACTTGGTCAATTGCGGCTAGAAAAGTTGATCAGAAGGACTTGCAGCCTGAAACAGTGGTCAATGTTCCTGCCAAGAGAAAGGACAGGGGGTGCATGAATCCAGCCCCTGAGGATCCCACAGTCTGGAAGGAGGCTGACCTTGAGAGGGACGCCTTGGTACCTAAAGGGGAGCAGGTAGCTGAACTGGGGGACTTAGCTGAGCTGATCCATTGGCAGAAAGAAGGTGGTCCCTCCGGGGAGGAATTCTGCAGGGAGCAGAAAGAATGCCCTTCTCTGGAGGGTTTGTGGCAGCAGGATGCAAACCAGGCAGCTGATGATCAGTCTGGATCAGATTGGATCTACTGAGAGAATGGTTTCCTGTACAGCAAGCTTAAATTTGCTGAGCCTGGGTCAGATCATGTGATGGTGGTACTCCAGCGCTTCAGGACCTTCCTACTGGGTGTGGCTCACAACGTGGCTTTGGCAGGACATTTGGGGTGGGACAAGACCTTTGACAGGCTTGTCACTCACTCATTAGTGATTACGACTCCTCTGAGGCGGAAGCCGGAGGACAGACAGCACGATTTTTTACTTTGATGAATTGTAAAATTTGCTATTTGTGTGTTTTTAAATACTAGCTTGTTACTCACCCTGCCCCGCCGCATTCATTGCCCGCTCCTCGCGCAGACGACTAGAATCTGACGCGTTGGAGGCAGGCATGCCACCGCTGGGGGTCGAGTCTTTCTGCGCACCTGTGCTGGGATGAGTCCCGCCCTCCCGCCTACTTAATCTCCCGCTTCCCAGCTCGCCTTATATTAGTGAATACGACTCCTCTGAGGCGGAAGCCGGATGACAGACAGCACGATTTTTAACTTTGATGAATTGTAAAATTTGCTATTTCTGTGTTTTTAAATACTAGCTGGTTACTCACCCTGCCCCGCCGCATTCATTGCCCGCTCCTCGCGCAGATGACTAGAATCTGATGCGTTGGAGGCAGGGCTTGCCACCGCTGGGGGTCGAGTCTTTCTGCGCACCTGCGCTGGGATGAGTCCCACCCTCTCCTATCCCTATATAACACACACCACTTCCCGGCCGCGCCGGCGGCGTGTCGAAGGCGCGCCAAAGGCAAGCCCGTCTGCGCCCGTCCGCGCCCTGAGGCGCCCGGCAGCCAGACACTCTGCCCATTTTCAGTCGACATCTTGCAGTTTAATCACTTACTCCTCTGAGGAGCTTCGTCACATGAACAATGCCCTCCCCTCCTGCATACCTCTTGACTGCTTGCTTAAAACGCCGTCAAAATACCCACACTGCAACTTTGCTTATTCCTGCTACACCGCACCTTAAGTGCTTTCAACCCCTCCCTATAAGTTTTGGAGTATTAATTGTCGAACTCTGTCTAAAAACAGAGACCATATCTTCGATCTACGTACTTCCACCCAGCCAGATGCCCTGTTCCTAACGGAAACCTGGCTCCATGCAAGCTCCGGCCCAGACGTAGCAAGTGCCCTGCCACCTGGTTATGTCATATTTAGGCACGACGAAGACATCGGGAAAGGTGGGGGGATAGCGATTATTTTTAAGGACATCCACTCCTGCTCTCTGGACCCAGTTCCCTTCCCGAACTGTGAAGCTGCACTATTCAAGATAGCAGTCTCCCCTCGACTGACGCTATCGGGCATCCTAATCTATCGTCCCCCTGACAAGTCTACACAGTGGCTAACTTCATTTGCTGAGCGCGTAGCTCCCCACGCTATGAAAGCAGCGAATTTCACCATCCTGGGAGACCTAAATCTTCATCTAGAGGGTCCGCAGAACGGATTAAGCAGAATATTTCTATCCGACTGCGAGGCTATCAACCTATCACTACGCAACCGAGGCCCTACCCACCAGGCAGGCCACTTACTTGATCCTGTCATTTCCAATATCCTGTTTGACTGTACCTCCCCTGCCCTCCCCCTCGATTGGTCCGATCACTATGCCATTCACTTCACTCTGCCTGCTGATACTACAAAGTGCATCCCCCTTCCTGGCACTAGGAACAACCAAAGAGCCTGGTCTAAGTTGAACATCTCGGCGTTCAACGCCTCTCTTATGGCCACCAGCCCCGATAACAAACTTGGGTGCACCTCTTTGGCTCAGGAGGTCTCCCTCTAGCTAACCTCTAACATCAACCACCATCTGCCGCCGCGTCCTAGATTACCGATCCCGCATCTCGCCCCAGCCCCTTGGTTCATGGACGATTTGAAAGCTATTAAAGGTATACACCCGTTACAACGGATCTTTTACTCCGCACTACCATTACAACGCGACCATTACTCCGCATACCATTACAACGCATTGCGCTGGGGGGCGCTCTAGGATAGGGAATAAGTATAATTTACTATCCAACACCTTCCCTAGGGTCCACGGGGACTGGAGTTAGAATAGTAAATTATACTTACCACTATCCAGCGCCCCAAGGCGCTATGCGTTGTAACGGTATGCGGAGTAAAAGTCGCGTTGTAATGGTCTGCGGAGTAATAGTATGCGTTATAACGTCATACATCCGCTATTAAATACGAATGCAAACATCTGGAGAGATCTTGGCGTAAAACCTACGCCCTGAATGACAAATTAACCTATCGTTCAGCGCTCAGGCAATACCATCAAGCCTGCCGAAAGGCAAAAGCCCTGTTTGTCTCAGACTCTATTGAAAAGGCCATCAACCGGCGGAAAGCCCTCTTCTCTATCGTCAAGAAGCTAGCTGGCTCAAACACTGCTCCCATTCCACCCGTGCTAGGGGCAGTGGAATGCAATGAAATTGCTGACTTTTTTAAATCTAAAGTCAAAACCATCTACAATGCCCTGTCCCTAGCTCCCCCCCATATCCCGTCCCGATCCCTCCACTCTGGACTCATTGAGTCCACAATCTCAGGAAATACAGATCTCTGAATGGCCCCTGTTAGATTCCAATTCGCTACTCGCCTGCATAACAAAGGTAAATTCAGGTTCCTCCCTAGACCCAATCCCTATGAACATCCTTCGCCAGCTCTCTCCTGACGCTCTACTAGTTATTCAAGAGCTCCTGAATTCCTCATTGCGGGAATCTACAGTCCCGGATGAATGGAAAAGAGCCTTGGTAGTGCCACTTTAAAAAAAAAAACGGTGCAGACCCCAAAACGTTCGCCAACTTCCAGCCCATCTCTTTGCTGCCTATGTTCCCAAAAATCCTGGAGAGGCATATTAACATACATCTTACCTCTCATGTGGAGACCACAGGTTTTTTACGTCCGTCCCAGTCGGGATTCCGCTCCCACTTCTCCACCGAAACAACCCTCCTGGGGGTTACTGAGAACTTACGCACCTGTCTTGATCATGGTGAGACTGCGGCGCTTATTCTTCTAGACTTAAGCGCCGCATTCGATACGGTCTCTCACCCCATTCTTCTGAGAGCTTTGAGAACGGCTGGAGTGAATGGCCCTGCCCTTAGTTGGCTGGCCTCTTTCTTAAATCACCGCACCTTCCAGGTCGTCTCTTCCGGTTCGTCCTCCTCTGTCTGTTCATCTGCGTATGGTGTCCCGCAGGGGTCCTCACTGAGCCCTATGCTCTTTAATATCTACGTGAGACCCCTAGCAACCATCGTGGAAGACTCTGGTCTCTCCCTTTACTCATATGCAGATGACACTCAGATCCTTTTTTCCCTCTCCTCGGCCGCAGCTAACGCTCCATCTGTCCTCAAACTTGGACTTAGCCGAGTGGCAGAATGGATGCAGGCGAACCTCCTGAAACTGAACGGGGATAAGACGGAGGTGCTCATTCTGGGCAAGCAAAAACACCTCTGGAGCCCTGCACACTGGCCGTTAGAAATGGGCCCACCACCCCTTCCAGTGACCCAGGTTCGCAACCTTGGCTTTGCCCTGGACGATTCACTCTCCATGCGGCATCAAGTGGTCAAGGTGGCAGCCACCTGCTTCTCCATCCTGGGGTGGCTCCATAAAATCTTATGGATGCTCCCAGTATGGACAAGACGCTCGGTGGTCCAGGCTTTAATCACCTCTCGCCTGGACTACGGCAATGTGCTCTATCTAGGAGTTACCTTGGAGCTTCAGAGGAGACTTCAGCTTGTGCAGAATTCAGCCGCCCGACTCCTCTGTAAGGTCCCGTGGAGATCTCCAATCTCCCCCTCTCTTAGAGACCTTCATTGGCTCCGTATCGCTAATCGTGTCAAATTCAAGGCCCTTTGCTTTATGCATAAAATCAAGCAAGGGTCGGCCCCAGGTTACCTCCAGGCCCTTGTCCAACAATACTCTCCATCCCGTCCCCTCAGATCATCAGCTCATGGCAATTTTCTGATTCCGCTATTTAAACTGGCGAGAATGGGCGGACGCTCCTTCACCTGTGTTGCTCCCAGGTTGTGGAATTCTCTTCTGGTTACACTGAAACTAGAACCATCTCTGTTAAAATTCTGCAAAGACCTTAAAACCTGGCTCTTCTCCCAATAACAACTGCGATGCGTAATCATTACTCTACTGGCGCCGGGAGACCCCTTGCGAGTAGCTGCGCGCCCTATAAATTCAAGTACAAATACAAAAATACAAATTTTGGCCCCAAATATGAAGGCAGTCAGATGGACATTGTAGGTCTTGCCCATCTTGCCAGGTAAATGGTACGAGAGGGAGGAAGTGTAAGGCTCCTCTCCAACCTTTTCCAGTTGTTGGAACCCCTTTTGAAAGGTTTTGGATGGATCACGTGAGGCCACTGGATCCCAAGACAGCCATGAGCAACAGGTACATCCTCGTTGTGGTGGACAATGCCACCCCAGTGGGTACCCGGAGGCAATCCCTCTCAGGGCAGCAACGGCGCCAGTGGTGGGCCGGGCGTTAATGGGGATTCCCCAGAGAGGTGGTTTCTGACCGTGGTATGAATTTCATTTCTAAGTATATGACATCCCTGCGAAGGAGTGTGGTGTAACCTACACGTTCACCACTCCTTACCGCCCACAAGGTAACAGTTTGGTGGAGAGATTCAACCTTGAAGAAACCTTGAAGGGCATGATCAAGGGTCTAACAGAACCCATAATGCGTAAGTGTGATGTCCCCTTGTCATGCCTTCTCTTTGCATACAGGGAGGTACCACCAAGGTTTCTAGGGCTTAGTCCCTTTGAACTTCTGTATAGGCACCCTGTGAGAGGTCCTCTTAGTTTGACTAAGGAAGGCTGGGAGGCAGCTCCCAGAAAAACTCCCCAAGATGTATTTAGCTACATGCTGGCCTTCATTAACCAGACTGCCCACTACAGGAAACTCGCTCAGGCAAACCTGGAAGCAAGCCAGGGGGAGATGAAATGCTGGTACCACCAGAATGCCACTCTGGGAGAGATTCAGCCTGGCCAGAAAGTGTGGGTCATGGCCCCACTGGAACCTTGTTCCTTGCAGGACAAGTGTACTGGGCCTTTTGAGGTGGTGGAGCGCAAAAGTGATGTCACCTACCTGGTGAATTTGCAGACTCCCAGCAACCCTTTAAGTGTCCTCCATGTGACCTCTCCTCAAGCCTCACTTTGGGAGGTCCGAAGAGAGCATGCTCTTGTCGACAGATAATGTGGTGAAAGAGGAGAGTGAACCTCTCCTTGACTTCCTGTCTACCAAGGAGCAAGATGGGTCAGTGGAAGGTGTGATCTTCTCCCCTACACTGACCCCAGAGCCACAGGGTGACTTTCGCCAGTTGTTGGGACAGTTTGCCATACTGTTCTCTCTGACCTCTGGTGTTACTCACTGGTATACCCATGACTTGTACACTGGTGACAGCCCTCCTGTAAAGGATAAGATTTACAGGTTGACTGATTGGGTCAGGGCTAGCATCAAAGAGGAGGCCTCTAAGATGTTGGTGATAGGGGTGATAGAGCCCTCCAACAGTCCTTGGTCAAGCCCAGGGGTCTTGGTCCCTAAGGATGCTGCACCCGGTGCCACTCCAGAACTGCTGCCCTGTGTGAATTTCCGTGGACTCATCGCCATCACCAGGACTGAAGCACACCCCATCCCCAGAGCTGATGAGCTCATTGATCGGTAGAGAGCTGCCAAGTTCCTCAGCACGTTTGATTTGACGCGTGGGTACTGGCAGATTGCCTTAAGCGATGGGGCCAAGAAGAGGTCAGCATTCCCAACCCCAGAGGGGCATTACCAATTCTGGTTGATGCCCTTTTGATTAAGAATGCCCCTGCCACCTTTCAGACGTTGGTCAACCAGGTTTTGGCTGGACTGAAGGATTTCAGTGCCGCCAACCTAGATGACATTGCATTGTTCAGTTCCATTGTTGCCCCCTTAACAGAGCTGACTTCCAGGAAGCAGCCCAAGAAGGTGATCTAGACTGATGCCTGTCAGAAAGCTGTTGGTGCCCTGAAGGTAGCCATGTGCACGGCACCCGTGCTGAAGGCACAGGTCTTCTCCAAGGAATTCATAGTGCAAACTGGCTCTTCAGAGCATGGTGTGGGAGAGGTGCTCTCACAACTGAATGAAGAGGGCCTAGACAAGCCTGTACTATTCCTTAGCAGGAGACTATTCCCCAGTGAACAGACATGGAGTGCCATAGAAAGAGAAGCTTTTGCTGTGGTCTGGCACTGAAGAAGCTAAGATCCTACCTGTTTGGGACTCACTTATGAGTTCAGACAGACCACAGGCCCCTCAGATGGTTGATGCAAATGAGGTGTGAGAACCCAAAACTGTTGAGGTGGTCCATCTCCCTACAGGTAATGGACTTTATGGTGGAGCACCACCTTGGCACAGAACACTCCAAAGCTGATGGTCTATCCAGGTTCTTCTGCCTTAGTGAAGAGAGCTCCCATGAGATTGGGTAGTTCTCCCTGCTTTCAGCTGGAGGGGACATGTGTTAGACTTGGCATCTTTTGGCGTGTTTCCCCTGTCTTTTTGCATTCTGACCTCACAGTTTTGACTGTTTTTACTGGTTTAGTGTCTCAGGGCACTTTCTCACTTCTGTTCAGTGTTAAAGTGCAAGTGCTCCTTTTGTGAATTGTTAATATTGATTGGTGTTTCCATGATTGGCATATTTGATTTACTGGTAAGCCCCTAGTAAAGTGCACTGACTGTGCCAGGGCCTGTAAATCAAATGCTACTAGTGGACCTGCAGCACTATTTGTGCCACCCACATGAGTAGCCCTGGAAAGGTAACCCCGACCTGCCATTACAGGGTTTGCGCACAGTTTGTAACTGCCATGTCGACCAGGAAAGTGCACCCACTTGCCAGGCCCTAATCATCCTTTCTCATACATATAAGTCACCCCTAAGTTAGGCCCAAGGTACCCCTATGGGCAGGGTGCTGTGTATGTTAAAGGTAGGACATGAATTGGTATGTGTGACATGTCCTGGTGGTGAATTACAGTGTATTTCATTTTTCACCAATTGAAGGCTATCTATCCCATTGGAGAGATTAGGAGTTTTACTTATAACATCTTATAAGCATAACTACCCATTGGGACTAGATAGGGAAATGGAGTTTGATATGCCTAGGCTCAGAATGTAAAAATGCATCTTTTAGTAAAGATGATTTTTATGTTCTGTGTTTAAAAATTCCACTTTTAGAAATAGGTATTTTCTTGCTTAGCCATCCTGTGTGCCTCTGCTGGGTTTGTGGATTAACTGTCTGGCTTTGGAGTGACAAGGCCTGGGGATGTGCAGTGGCTTCAGAGAGTCTGGGTGAGTCAGGGCTGGGCTGAATAGATCTGGGTTGCATTTAGAGTAATGGTGGGAGATTTCCTTGCACCCGAATGGGCCTGGTCTGCCTTGAACAATGCTGTCACCACCTCCTGTCAGGAAGCTGGGCCAGAGATGACCAAACTGGTTTGGGCTAAGCACAGACATCCTCTGCCTGAAAGAAACAAATGGGGTTTTAGTATAAATATTGGGGCCCAGAAGTTTAGAACTTGCCTTGGGCAGTGAAAGGACTGGACTGAAATTTATTTACTTGTGCTGAGTATCTCCAAGGGCTTGGAGTAGAGCTTGCCTACTGTTCTGAAGTCTCAAGGATGGCAAATACTTCACCATGCTCTGGGTACCGCTTCTGGAACTACTGTTTCAGTTGCCACAGAGCAGGGAATCACAACTTACTCCGTCACCGACTCTGTTGCTGGCTCTGTGTCTTAATGGCACCGCAGAGGGCACTGTTGCATCTCGAACTGCAACCCTGGTCTCACCGCCGACGATGTCTGATGCAGCCGTCACTGAGCCGCTGCTTGCACCGTGACCGGTGGGTACCGCACTCCGCACCGCCTCGCTTCACTTCGCCATCCTGGTCTCACTGACGCCATCACTGCTGCTGACTTCGACACCTGTGACCGCATTGTGGCTGAGGGCACCGCTCGTAAGTTTCACGATGCACTGCTTTGTCCAACACTTTGTCCAACGCAGCCACCTGGGCCGACCAACGCCAGCTCCCACCAACTGGCTCTGTCGCTTGCACTGCAACTTGCCAGCACAGCATCGAGCACCGCCTCGCCCTGCACTGTACGCCTAGGTCTCAATGATGCTGCCTTGATGATCGTCACTGAGCCACTGCCTGCACCGCACCGTGAGGGCACCACACCCCCCCATCACTTCAATTTTGCAATGCAACCGCGACTGTGGCCCAGACCGGCACGCACCAACGTGCCAGCCGCAATGAGAAAAGTACTGTTCACGAGTCTGTCTACACTTTAGCTGGCCTGTAGCGACACAGTGGGCGGAAACTGTTAAACTCTGTTGTTTTCAGCATCGCCGTAGGCCCGGATGGAGCTACCGACTCCCAGGAACTGTGTTTTTATGAGATATTTCTGCAATTTTAAGGATATCTTGCAAAGTATATATTTTGTGAAGTGTAATCAATGGGCCAGAATGCAATGTTTACAAAACGAACATTAGGAATGTGTGATAAATGGTAGAGGAGGTCATGAAAATCAGTTTGGGCAGGCAAAAGGGTGTGGCTGGACACTACATCATATCCCAGAAACGATTGTCCACAATTTGCGCTCCCCTCAGTGTTGACACTACAGTCAACAATGAGGGGAGCGCAAAGTGTTGACTGTAGTGTTGACACTACAGGCAACACTGAGGGGAGCGCAAATTGTGGACTGCATGTACCATGATGCAAAGGAGCAAACTTTTCTGGGATATAATGTAGTGTACGGCCACAACATTTTCCCTGCCCAAACTAATTTTCATGAATTCCTTTAGCATTTATCACACGTTCCTAATGTTTCTTTTTATAAAAATTGCATTCTGGCCCATTGATTGCACTTCATCCGGACTGACCTGGAGGGTACAGCCTGAGCCGGAGAGTACGGCTCAAGCCAGAGAGTACGGCCTGGGTGCGGAGAGGACGGCCAAAGCTGGAGATTCCCGTCTGACTGCAGACGAAAAGATACGACCCGTAAATAACCTCTGTGAATCCCAAAAGTCGTAAAGTTAGACTTTTGTCTCAGAATGCCTTTGTGAATCGGGTCCAATGTGTCTAGGTAAAGTACTTGTAATGTGTTTTGTTCCGGTTTTCATGGGTTGATTTTCAGTGTTTACTGGTTATTATACCTATAAATAGGAACAGAAAGCATTCTGTATGTCTTTAAGCTCTTTTTAACAATGGAATCATTTTAAATAGAAAAAAGGGAGCAGAAAATGGGGTCTGTGTGACATTTGAAATGTTCCCACTACATCTCAGATTCACGTTCCTTGAGTCCAAGCGCAACTTGAGTGTATTAAGTTGACATCTAGTTACACGTAATATATGTACCTAGAGAGCTATTATTAGTATCTACTGATTCATTTTATGCTAACGTTAATTAATAGCAGGATAGTTTTAATTTGTAATATTGTAATGGTTTTAATTAACTGAAACAACAAAAGGATTTGATTTGAGTCCAGAAGCCAGGAACATCCTATTCCTTGATGTCGAAATAACGGGCAGAACTTCAAAAAGCAGAACATGAGAAAAGGTAATTGCCAAATGTGTACTTATTTTAAGATAGTGGTTTCAGATGGGGCCCACCGCATTTATTTTTTGGACTGGCGCTCGCTTATTATTTCTCAGCACACTGTTCCAGAGCAAGCGAGAGAAAATAATAAAAGTGGTAAGGACGATGACGAGAAAAATGGAAAAACAATAACAAATGGAGAAACCATTAAAAAGTACGATTGAGATTAAAAGGCGCAGAGTGTCTGGTGATCAATTAAAAAGCCATGAGGTAGTATAATGACTATGCAGCCTTGGTTTTAGACACCCAATCTTCTATAGCAGCGGCCAGAAAACTTTGTGCCCCAGAACTTAGCGTTTGCAAACTAAGCACTGGCTATCCATTTAGTTTTCCTGACACTACGCAGGGTAAAGGACAGCTTTTGGTATTAGAGGGAAAACAATTTCCTGCAGTCCTAATTTCTTTTATTCTAGATTTTGTTGAAACTCAGGTTTGCCTCCAATGAAATCAAGAAATATTCACTAATTTCGTGACAACAGTGTCTCATTAGCTTCCCGAACCCCCCTGAAGCTACCCAATGATTAGACAACCCAGAATATAACACTCCCGACCTCTCCGTGTCGCGGAAGCAATGCACACCCTTTCGCACACTCACTTGTGTAAGTCCACACCAAATACCACAAAGTATATCTAAGTTCAAAAGGTTTATTTTCAACTAACAACACAAGCTCTGTACGTTGTTCTCTAATGTAGTATACGAACCTTCATCAACAGCAAAATGCATAAGATAAAAACAATAAACATTGTTACAACTACAAGTCCATAGAAGACAAAAGATCTCTGAACGAATTCTGGGCAACCCCTCACCTTAGAACCTTGAAGAACTGGTTACATCATAAGCTCTGCAAAGTTCTGGTTCGTAGAAGGGAATCTTCCGACTGTTATGAGAAAAAAATGGTGCGCGTTAGTATAATGCAAGCATTTCTCAGACATGCCAAAAAGTGTAGAAGTTATGGCTAAGCAATACGGACTGACCAGAACTCCATAACAAAGTGGCTTGTTTTTCAACCTTGTACGCAGCGCTCAGACAGTAGCAGTATAAGCTCATGTGGGCTCAAAGGCGTCTTACACAACAAGCAGCGAGGTAACGTGCGCAAAAGAGACACAAAGCAAAAATGGTTGCATGGCTCAGGCTAACTTAGCAAAAAGTAGACTAGAATGACCCTAGGGACCATATAACACTACTAGTGTCTACTCTACTCTAGTATCCAATTTGTACCAGTGTTATATATGTATGTATTAACTTTTTTTTCAATCTTGCTAGTGAAAAAGAATAAATAGGGGAGGTGTATATGGCATCTAAAAAATGTGTAATGTTTTTTCTAGGCGTACTACGACCACCAGTGCTGGGGCCAGCGGTGATGGCGATGCAGCCATTTAGGAGGGAGTAGGATATGCGGCACCTGCAGGAGCTACAGGGGGTGAGCCAGCAGCAGTGGTGGGAGGCAATAAGTTATATTACTTACTTATTGACATTACACTTGCCGTAAGGGTATACACTGTACTGTTGAGACTTAGTAAGTAAGAAGTTGTTGTGAACAACAGTTGAAGAAGACACCCTTTACTTAGCATTAGCAATAGCATTAGCGGCGGGAGTTGAGTTAACAATGGCCTCTTCTATCTCTGACCTCAACTCAGCTGTGAAGGTTTTATGGAGAAGACTAAAAGTCAGATCAGATGAGATGACCTTGATGGATGTGTTGAACGAAAAGGGAAAGAGGAAGGATGGACGAGATGTAATATTATTTATGACTGGCAGAAAAGGATACGTGGGATGCATGCATAGGTGGCTGATAGGAACCAGATGCATGGGTGGTTGAAGGATGGTTGAAACTGTATGGGTGGATATCAAGAATCCTCAGTGGTGTATGGATCAAGCGAGGAAGGAAGTACACATGGGTGGTAGTTTATAAAAAAAGAATAAATGTTTGTTGTTGGTGAAACAAACTAAGGTTTGTTGAGAGATTAAGAAGAATGATAGACGTTCACTTGAATGGATGGATGCCTGGATGGCATCCATCATAAATAGCATAGGTGGAGGAGACGGTCACTAGATGAAGAGTCTTAGTTTGAAGAGAATGTAAAAGAAACCGCATCAGAGTAGTAAAGGCGAGGAGAATATAAGTTGTATTTTCACTCAGGATACTCCCTTGTGTATGTATGTAGTTATCAAGCGCCTTCGTCTGACTCCGAGGACCACTGCCTACCTATGTTAATTATTTCGACTGTGTCACCCAGCCTGGCATGGGTGGCCTATCGGCTGGTTACACAATCAATCAAAACAAAGAACCTCATGTTGTACCCCATATATAAGCAATGAGCATTGGAACAGATATCATCTGCCTTTTTGTAGTAGTCAGGGCAGTGTGAAAGTGAAATTAAACCGTTGACCTTGATGTAACAGAGTATGGCCAGTACCACCCGTAATTGAAAAATACCAGCTTGCTCACCTGCAGACAGTAGTAAATAAAACTAACGTCAGTCTGCATCAGGACTCGAGTATATTTGTCTTGGGTGCAAGCTGACTGAGCTGGCATGCCATCTACAACAAGGTTACGTAATTTCGCTAAACAAGAGAGAAGAAGAAGACTGGTGTACTGTGTACTCAAATCCATAGTGCTAGTATAATACCTGAAACTCCCACAAATGTTAGAGGCTGAGGAAGTGGGAGGATAGATATATACCACAAATGTTATGTCCTGTGCTTGCTAGTTCTACTGTGCCACTGTGTGTTGAATTAATTTTGTGTTACTGTTTTGCTAAGAGTAGTGGTTTCAATAATCTTGTTTTCTTTCTTGATATAGTTCCTCCTTCCAAAGCAAAACCAACCAGGAAGGAGTTTGTCAGCATCGGGCGAATGTGAACACTTCGGAACTGGAAATGATGCTCAAAATGGTCCACCTCCTGACATCTCCAACTCTATAACTATAGATATATACATAGAGTAGTGAAGTGGTCAAACAAGGGATAGGGAATAGGGAAGGGAACTGCAGGGAATTGGAAGCTGTGAAAGAAAAGAACACCTTAATAGGCACATAAGTTTATCAGGCTACACTCAATAATCTCACTGGGTAATGAAACAATAAATACCATTTAAAGTGCAACTGCTTTCCATATGGACAACTTTCATCTGTATAACCAACCTTCCTGAATGTTTGAGCAAAAGTAAAAAGAAACCACAAAGGATTATATCTTAGACATTCAAACTTCAACCGGCAAGTGGAAAAGATAGTTCTTCATTTAACATACCACATACAGGAATAGAGGCCCAATACATCAAGGTCCTCTAGAGATTTTGTTTTAGTAATGAATAAGAATTAACAATGTCCCAAACACTTGACCTTAACCCCAGATCAATATAACACTCCTCACGTTCACCTGAACGCTTTTCCAAAAGGAAGCAAAGAATAGGAAGCAAGGATAATACACCAAGTCAATCGTAAACGATAAATCAGAACTTAAGGAGTGCTACCACATGTGAAAAGTGTAGGATAAACAGTAATAGTTGGCAAATCCTACAAAACTTTGTACATCACAAACAGTTGCAGGGACTGGCCAATCTTGCACGGCTTTTATTTTCGTTCTGTCATACACAGTCCTGATGGGCACAACATCACTCCCAGAAATGTAACCTCAGACATATGAAAGTCACATTTGCTCAGCTTGCAAAAAAAGGAGTGTTCCCGTAACTTCTGTAACACTAGAATCACATGTTTCTCATGCACCATTTCATTCTCTGAATAGAAGAGGATATCATCTATATATACAACTACAAAAGTATGAACATAGTCCCTTAAAACATCGTTTAAAAAATACTGAAAGTCCACAGGGGCGTTGCATAACACGAACGGCATGACAGTATATTCAAACAACCCATACTGAGTCTTAAAGGCTGTCTTCCACTCATCTCCCACTCTAATCCTGACCAGATGATAGGCGCCTCTCAAATCCAGCTTGGTATAGATCTTAGCCTCTTTTACCTGGTCTACCAATACAGAGATGAGGAGAAGGGAATACCTATTTCTCACAGTGGTCTGGTTTAACTTGCAGTAATCTATGCATGTTCTCAAATCCCCATTGGCTTTTGATATTAAAAAAGGGAAGAAGCTGCGGGGGACTTAGAGGGGTGAATTAATCCGATCTCAAGGAAATCATTCAGGTATTCTCTTAGGTGTTGAGTTTCAGACACCGACAATGCATACACTCTGCATGAGGGCAGCGTGGCCCCTTCTATCAGATCTATCTGACAGTCGTAGACTCGATGTGGTGGGAGCCTTTCCGCTTGAACCTCACTGAACACATCTTGATATTGACCATATGCCAAAGGTAACACCACTGATTTATCTGCAGCAGTGGCCAAACACCAAGGATGTGCCAAAGGGCTGGCTTGAGATGCCTCCTCTCTTAGACAGTTAGATATACATTCTTCTGAGAGGAAATGCAATGTCTTCTTTCTCCAGTCAATGGCAGGATTGTGATACCACAACCATGGCATTCCAAGAATGATTCTGTATTGTGGAGCTTCAATAATATTGAAGAACAACACTTCCTCATGAATATACCGTCCATCCCAAACAGCCAAACTCACTGCTTCTATTTGTTCTGTAACAGGCCCTGCTGTCAAAGGTTTGCCATCAACCGCTAATACTGTCTCATGGACTTCCCTACTTACTCAGTTTAGTGCTAGCTTCTGAACCCAACCTTGATCTATAAAATCATCTGTAGCTCCTGAATCTATCATAGCAGTGATTGTACGAGCCAGGTCCCTAACTGATAACTCCATAGAAACCAGAATGTGCGCTTCTGTCTTCTCTCTGTCCGATGTCGACAAAGAAGGCACCTTCCACTCACAACTGTTCTCTATAGAGTCGGTCATCACTTGCATGATATTCTCTGTGATTTCAACTCCTTCTGGCAAAACCATGACTCTGTGATTTCAACTCCTTCTGGCAAAACCATGACTGCTATTTTTTTACCTGATGAAGGGTTATGATATGGTTGAGGTCTAGTGGGACATTCATGGACAAAATGCCCCTCTTTCCCACAGTACATGCACTGCCCGTTCACTCGACGTGCCTCTTTCTCCTCTTTAGAGAGGGTGATCTAATAGCCCCTAGTTCCATGGGTTCAACAACAGTTTTGCTTTCCAACACCAACTTCCTGACCCCCTTCTCATATATAGAAGTCCATCTCTCACTTCTTTTCCTGCCGCCCCCTCTCTCAGCAATCTTATGATCCAGTCTAAGAGTGAGGTTCATCAAATCTGTGCATTAGTTGCTTTAGGAACAATTTGAGCCAAAACATCCTTCATGTCATCTCTCAATCCCTGGTAATACAAGGACATCCTTTTCTCTTCAGGCCAGCGGGTTTCTGCTACAAGACGGTTAAAAGACATAAGGTCGGTAACCAAGTCCTGTCTTCCCTGTTTGAGCTCTAACAGCTCTCGGTCTGCACTAAAGGTAGTGGCTCTACTATCAAACACCCTCTCTAGTTCTCTCCTGAATGCATACTAATCAGACAATATCGGGTCATTATTCTTAAACAAAGGAACAGCCCAATTAGCAGCATCCCCGACTAGGTATGATATAGCGAATGCTACTCGACAGTGATTGGTAGGGAAGGACGAGGGTTTGCATGAAAAATTGAGCATTATTTCTGTCAAAAATACTTGAATCTTATTGGGGTCTCCTGTATACCTCTCAGGAGTGGCTAAAGGTATGGGTGGTGGCGGGTGTACCTGTATCTGGGCAGGAATAGTAGATGCGTCAAATGAGTTTCTTACATGCCTCTCTTACCTGTCCTTTACAGCTGCTGTTTCAGCCTTGGGTGTGCTAATTCCTGTTGAACTAGAACCAATGCTTGCATAACATCATCTAAGGTGGCCATCTTGCACACACCCCAGTCGGGAGGTGTGAAAATACTTGGGTGAGTAATTCTGTCAGCATCCAGCGAATGTGAGCACCCCCGAACCAGAAATGATGCTCAAAATGGTCCACCTCCTGACATCTCCAACTCTATGACTATAGATATATACATAGAGTAGTGAAGTGGTCAAGCGAGGGATAGGGAATAGGGAAGGGAACTGCAGGGAATTGCAAGCTGTGAAAGAAAAGAACACGTTAATAGGCATATTAGTTTAACAGGCTACACTCAATAATCTCTCTGGGTAATGAAACAATAAATACCAATAAAAGTGCAACTGCTTTCCATATGGACAACTTTCATCTGTATAACCAACCTTCCTGAATGTTTCAGCAAAAGTAAAAAGAAACCACAAAGGATTATATCTTAGACATTCAAACTTCAACCGGCAAGTGGAAAAGATAGTTCTTCATTTAACATACCTCATACAGGAATAGAGGCCAAATACATCAAGGTCCTCTAGAGATTTTGTTTTAGTAATGAATAAGAATTAACAATGTCCCAAACACTTGACCTTAACCCCAGATCAATATAGCACTCCTCACGTTCACCTGAACGCTTTTCCAAAAGGAAGCAAAGAATAGGAAGCAAGGATAATACACCAAGTCAATCGTAAACGATAAATCAGAACTTAAGGAGTGCTTCCACATGTGAAAAGTGTAGGATAAACAGTAATAGTGGCCAAATCCTACAAAACTTTGTACATCACAAACAGTTGCAGGGACTGGCCAATCTTGCATGGCTTTTATTTTCGTTCTGTCATACACAGTCCTGATGGGCACAACATCACTCCCAGAAATGTAACCTCAGACATATGAAAGTCACATTTGCTCAGCTTGCAAATCAAGGAGTGGTCCCGTAACTTCTGTAACACTAGAATCACATGTTTCTCATGCACCATTTCATTCTCTGAATAGATGAGGATATCATCTATGTATACAACTACAAAAGTATGAACATAGTCCCTTAAAACATCGTTTAAAAAATACTGAAAGGCCACCGGGGCGTTGCATAACCCGAACGGCATGACAGTATATTCAAACAACCCATACCGAGTCTTAAAGGCTGTCTTCCACTCATCTCCCAATCTAATCCTGACCAGATGATAGGCGCCTCTCAAATCCAGCTTGGTATAGATCTTAGCCTCTTTTACCTGGTCTACCAGTACAGAGATGAGGAGAAGGGGATACCTATTTCTCACAGTGGTCTGGTTTAACTTGCAGTAATCTATGCATGTTCTCAAATCCCCATTGGTTTTTGATATTAAAAAAAGGGAAGAAGCTGCGGGGGACTTAGAGGGGTGAATTAATCCGATCTCAAGGAAATCATTCAGGTATTCTCTTAGGTGTTGAGTTTCAGACACCGACAATGCATACACTCTGCATGAGGGCAGCGTGGCCCCTTCTATCAGATCTATCTGACAGTCGAAGACTCGATGTGGTGGAAGCCTTTCTGCTTGAACCTCACTGAACACATCTTGATATTGACCATATGCCAAAGGTAACAACACTGATTTTTCTGCAGCAGTGGCCAAACACCAAGGATGTGCCAAAGGGCTTGCTTGGGATGCCTCCTCTCTTAGACAGTTATATATACATTCTTCTGAGTGGAAATGCAATGTCTTCTTTCTCCAGTCAATGGCAGGGTTGTGATACCACAACCATGGCATTCCAAGAATGATCCTGTATTGTGGAGCTTCAATAATATTGAAGAACAATACTTCCTCATGAATATACCGTCCATCCCAAACAGCTAAACTCACTGCTTCTATTTGTTCTGTAACAGGCCCTGCTGTCAAAGGTTTGCCATCAACCGCTAATACTGTCTCATGGACTTCCCTACTTACTCAGTTTAGTGCTAGCTTCTGAACCCAACCTTGATCTATGAAATCATCTGTAGCTCCTGAATCTATCATAACAGTGATTGTACGAGCCAGGTCCCTAACTGATAACTCCATAGAAACCAGAATGTGCACTTCTGTCTGCTCTCTGTCCGATGCCAAAATGGTCCACCTCCTGACATCTCCAACTCTATGACTATAGATATATACATAGAGTAGTGAAGTGGTCAAGCGAGGGATAGGGAATAGGGAAGGGAACTGCAGGGAATTGCAAGCTGTGAAAGAAAAGAACACATTAATAGGCATATAAGTTTAACAGGCTACACTCAATAATCCTGCTGGGTAATGAAACAATATATACCTTTAAAAGTGTAACTGCCTTCCATACGGACAACTTCCATCTGAATAACCAACCTTCCTGAATGTTTCTGCTAAGGTAAAAAGAAACCACAAAGGATTATATCTTATACAAAATTCAACAGGCAAGTGGAAAAGATAGTTCTTCATTTAACATACCCCAAACAGGAATGGAGGCCAAATATATCAAGGTCCTCTAGAGATTTTGTTTTAGTAATGATAAGAATCAGCAATATCACAAACACTTGACCTTAACTTGACCTTAACATCAGATCAATATAGCACTCTTCACGTTCACCTGAACGCTAATCCAAAAGGAAGCAAAGAATAGGAAGCAAGGATAATACACCAAGTCAATCGTAAACGATAAATCAGAACTTTCCCTTCAGGTTGAGTCACCAAAAGGGAATTTTTAATGTTATGACCCACAACAAACAGCAGGGAACTCAGCCGATAAAATACTGAAAGAACCCGCCGACCGATACCTCATAAATGAGCCCACGAAGATATCATAGCAGAGCTGAATGGTGAAGACACCTGTCTTCACGCCGTGCGCGGGGGCAGAGCCCTGCTCACACGCGGAGGGTAGAAACTGCAGCAGTACCTGGGTGGAACTCAGATTCAACAATCCAATAATGAGAACCCAGCGCCTCCGTAGCAGCCGAGTCGGGTGCTGAAACCGGAAACCGGAAGAAATCCCAATAGAAATAACCATGTGCCCAGCCGAGCATCATGGGATTTGTAGTTTGGAGTTTATTTGTGTAATGTGTCAGGGGTCTAGGCTCGCCGCGCCTGACAGAGTTGGCAGCCATGGCCCGGCGCCGGAAGCTGGAGGCCATATGTAATGAGTACTGACGGCTGGTGGCTATGTGGGAGGAGGAGGAGGAGGCGGCAGCTGCAGCCTCCTCCAATGCCCCAGGCCCCAGCCAGGCCCCTACAGTGGTATGGTGCCACGGTCAGGTAGACGCCCGGCGACAGTCAACATCCAGCACTGCTACCCTCCTCTGTGGATGCAACTGCAGAGCATATGCGCGCCGCATGCTCCTCCATAATGCACGTCTAGAGGAGCAGGTAGAGGAGCTAAAGAGGAGGATCAAGGTCCTGGAGAAGGACAACATCAGAAGAGCACGGCGACAACATTAAGAGATGAAGACCCTGTTGGATTGCCCCTTTTTAATCCTTTTTTTGGTGGGTGGGAATTGGGCTTTGGGGTTTATGGACATTTTGGACATTGGTTGGACTTTCTCATTTTGGACATTGGTTGGGGTTAGGAGAGGGGTAGGTCGGGTGTTGTGTGATTCTTTTACGTAGTTTATTTTTGTTAGGGTATTAACTTATATTTATTTATTTATACTTAAACATAGCATACGTTGTTAATGTTTTGTTTGGGGGGTTACTGTATTACATCACATGGTTTCCTTGCTACTGCAGGGCCAGAGCCAGTGTTCGATTTAAATAATCTGCCGAATTTGTAACACACAAACAGATAGATGCAGTACCTCTCACTGAGTGACTTGTCCTACTAGTACTGTCAGTCTCTCCTCCTAGTCCATTATTATACTTCAGCCAAACTTCTTATCTTACCTGGGATTGATGTTTATGTTAGGCACAGCAATGGCTGCATGGCGATGATGGTTTTGTTTCCCAAGAGAATGGAGATGCCATGCTTGTGGTGGTGGTAGTAGACACTGACAGTAGCATTTCCAAAAAAAGAAAATGAGACAGTGAGTCGCCTGAGACTCTGGGAGGGAAAGTAGAATGAAGTAAATAAAACATAATGTGGCGGGGATAGCCTAGTACAAGTTATAAACTGTAGTTGTGTCGAGTTACTCGACTAGGCCTACACTCGACACAAGCGTAACCTTTAGTGCTATGTGTAGTAGGATGACAAATCGAATCGATGCCGGCAATTAATGCTGATGGATTAGGTTCCTATGGTAAAAGAATGACCTTGCAAATATACTGCTCATGGGTGGGCAAGCAGAAGAAGATCCTCGCCCTGCCTTGAAATTGAATTAGTGTTGCTTTCGCCACATCTGCCCCAGCAAGCGTGTGATCAATTATTGGTGTACATTTAATTTAGTCACATCTCAATAAATCACACAGCCCTGGGGAAGAGGGTTAGGGTTTGATGAATGATTGGGAAGGGGGGTTTGGGAAAAGGTTTGACAAAGAAAAACAGTACGCATGTATAAACAACAAAACACAATCTTGGCAGACGACCATATCCATAAATCTGTTAAGGGAGAAAAAGGAAATGCATGCATGATGTTGATAACTTGATGGTTAATGATAAATAGTACTTACTACTACTAGACAATTAGAGAGTACAGGGCAGCAGTATGTTATGCAATTTGCCTTGCCTGTCTGCCCTCAGAGAGACCCGAATGACATACAGTTTCTGTTCTGTTGTACCGGGCTTACATTTAAAGATAGCAAAGAAAAGTCAAAAATAGCTGTGGGGATGAATTTGAAATATAAGCAGAGAGCAAACATAATAATAACAACAGCACACAGTAGTAATGATTGAAGACAAAAAATGAATCAAATTATGTAAAAGATGATGAAATTTGAAACTGTTACTGTATGTTATCCTGGTCAAAATGGGGAGTTGCATCTCGGCATTCCTCTTGGTCCTCCCTTCCATGAACGCTCTGGCCATCAATCTTGGGTGATGCCACTGTCTGCCTGGCAAATGTAGATTCATTGGTAAGGTAAGTGTGAGTTGTTTTTCCCAGTATAGCATAGGGTAAGGGCTAGCCTGTAATTGTAGATGGAAAAACAAAAAGGATATTGAAAAATCAAGTAGAAAAAAATGCATAAATTAGGGTGGAGTGCTACTAGAACACTTTTAGAGGCAGCATGGATACATCATGTCTACTCTAGCCTGTTTCCAGCATTAACCTACAACAACAACAGGACAGAGCAGGCCCACGGCACCCGTGAACCATCCCCCATTTAGCGTACATTTTTTGATAGAGGCAGACAAAGCACAGATACAGTAGGAACATAGCATTTTAGAAATTAAGTGACTAAATCAATGCATCGCTGTCAGTCATTCCACTAAACTCCACTCCACCACTACACAGACCCGTAGGTCTGCAGTGGTTGTTGTTGACTTGTTTACCTTTTATGCCACTCATGAAATGCCCTGACTTATTTTATCAATCATATTCGATCCTACTGAGTGACTGTGAATATATTATGTCACTGTGGTCATCAATCATCATCATGGTGTTGTCCAACACAGTGTGCAGTGTATAGATTGAGTCCCCTTTCCATATTCAAAATGCAATAGATCGGCCTGCAGTAGTACAAATTTGTTATTAAAAAAGAAGAAGGGAAACAAACATTGCCGTGAGTTACTATTAGTTTGTAGATTACATAATAGTACACAAAGAATTAACTTCATGCGCAACAAACAACAACAACACACATCACTCAGTCAGTGTCCAATGCATGGTATCATTCATTACCTGTTCCTTCTCATGTTCAGTTAATGGACAGTCTCTCTCGCTTCGGAAGGGAGGATAGCTGTAGTAATCATCATCATAATTGTTCCACTTCTTTTGGAGGGACTCAACGAGGCAAGATTTTATTTTTTCTTCTATTATGCTAAATCCATTCATCATCTGGCTTGAGGGCAATGGATTAAGGGCGATTTAGGAGGATGGAGGAGCAGGACTCGGAGGAGTGGACTGAAATGCAGACACCTGAAACTCATATATGGCAATGAAAAGACTAGAACACGGTGGTGATGGATTTGATGTGATTCGAAGTTTCGAACTGGAAAGACAGACACAGAAATACAAGTAAATAAGGGAGTAAGACAGTATGAAGTGCAAGCCTAGTTGTCAGGGAAGTATAGCAGCTCCTCCTCAAAC
The DNA here is from genome assembly GCF_964261635.1 of Lissotriton helveticus. Classification (NCBI taxonomy): domain Eukaryota; kingdom Metazoa; phylum Chordata; class Amphibia; order Caudata; family Salamandridae; genus Lissotriton; species Lissotriton helveticus. The sequence continues at coordinate 1,308,404,428 of NC_136059.1, read as the reverse complement.
TCTGGGGGTTCAACCAGAAGTAGTTAATCATCATCTAACACGCTAATTCCATCACTTGAGCCGCTGTCCTCATCTTCCTGCGTTGATTCATGTATTGTGTAATTCGCTGGTATAAAGTGCTGATTAATTTTGATCATGGTTTACCTCTCCATGTTTTTGGGCGAGAAACTGGTCCTGTTCACTGTTACAATGGAACCAGCAGCACTGAAAGCACGTTCAGAAGAAACACTTGTGACAGGACAAGCCAGATAGTTTATTGCCAGCCTGGTGAGCACTGGCCATTGGCCCCTTTTGCCACAGCAATACCGCAATGGGTCTTGATCAATGTAGACCTCGGTTGGGTCATCCAGATAGGCCTGGACCATTAGCTCAATATTCAGGGGTGCTACACTTTGTTCTGCCTCTTTTGTCTTTGCATCAGACCTAGCAAGTCCTTGCTGTAAATACCAATCCTTTGCTATTTTTACTGGGGCTGGTGATAATCCGGTTCTATAGTGTTGGTGACAGCTGTGAGCCAAACGCACTGCCATCAGGCTCTGAAGTTGAACTTGATGCCGGATGCCCTGCTGCAGTACTTGTTGTGGGTTTGAGTAGCGGGTCTTTAATTACCAGTCGTTCATTTTCCAATTTACTGTCTGCCTCTGCTATCCAAGTTTTGTACCGAGCAACATCCACTTCTGAAAAAGGAAGTAATGCCTTACTGTTCAGTGCCAATCTGTACCGTGGATCCAAAATTGTGGCACAAATGTAATGTTCTTGTAACAAAATCTTAGTTTGAACCCTTGCATTTTCAGTTAAGCAACAGGATAAGCTCTCCACTAACTCATAAGCTTCTTTTTTGTCTCCACACCTATGTACACTTCAGAGACCTCCTTCAGCTGTTGCTCTAGCATGTGCAACATTCGGATAGCTTGGCCCATAGTACAGCCCTCCTTGCTGACTTCAAGTGTGAAGACCTCGAAAGGAAGAAGCATCTCTGTCAGGCATTTAACTAGGCACCATTGGTCCATCTGAAGGGTCATGCCTTTCACAGTAGCATCCCCTCTTCGCATGACATATTCATTGATTGGTCTGTACTACTCAAACAGACGGTCAAGCATGTAATACGATGAGTACCAAAGTGTTGCCCCCTCCTGGATGAGTGCTTTGACTGGCATTCTATAGCATATTCTACGGCAGGTGGTCAGTAAGTTGCTGACTATGGCTTCTTTTTTCAGAAAGTCTTGAACTATAATGTTAATGCAGTGCGCCAAACACAGGACCCTGAAATAGGCACCAATCTCCATGGCCTCAAGTACATTACTGCCATTATCTGTGGCAACAAAAGCAATGTTAAGCCCTCCTGGGCGCAGCCATTCAAAGACCTTGCTGTAAAACTCTTCCAAAATGTTTGCAGCAGTATGACATTTCTCCATGGCGAACATGGCTACAGTTGCATATTTCCTAGTAGCATTAAAAATCTCAGCTTGTCAACAGCACCTACTGCGATAGCTTATCTCTAACCCCCACAAAAGAGACCCAGTGAGCAGTAATGCAGATGTAATCAGTGGCTTGGCAACTGGTCCACATGTCTGTTGTGAGGTGAATATTATGAACAGCACTCTGCTGCAAAGCTTGTCCAACCAAATCCAGCACATTGTGATGTAGTGCTAGAACAGTAACTCTGGCGAAAAAGGACCAGCTCAGAACCTTCCATTTAGGGCAGAAGCCTGACACAAATTCAAGGAAACCCACCCCTTCCACAAATGAAAAAGGGGAAAAGTCCAGTGCTAACATTTTAGCCATCTTCGCATTGTACAACTGTGCCGTTGGGTGGTTGCGTTGGTACTGCCCCTCCGACCTAAGCATGCTATCAATGGTAGGCTGGATTATTTTCCTTTGTGGTGCAGCTGTCTTCTTGAACCTAGTTAGGCTCCACGACATACTCCTTTTCATTGCAGTACTCAGTTGCCTTGGTGTCTCAGCCTGACTCTTACTACGGTGCCACTGAGATATTGCTGAGGATGTGGGTGGTACCACTACACTTCTGGGGACAGGGCTATAAATGTCTCCCTCTTGTTGACCTTCCACCACAATCATATCTTCTTCTATTTCTTCATCCTCACCAACAGCAATGGGTGCAGTTTTACTTTTTTGTAAGCGAAGTAGGTGAGGCTCCCACTGGATCATGTGTTTTTTTTAGATGACTTGTTTGTCCTCCGGTACCATAGTTTGTACCAAGCTTACCCCGCCTAAAAGCTGGTCTACAAATTGAGCATATAGCAATGTTCTCCTCTTTACTGCTAACCAAAAAGAAGTCCCAAACTGAGGAGCATAACTTTCTGGCACTGCTGGAGGTGCCACTTTCAATACCAGATGAGCTGGAGGGTGTGCCTGGAATTTCACTCAGTGCAGTTACAGTACCACTACCTACTGAGGTGGTGGTTGAGCTGGATGTAGGTCCCTGCTGGGCCTTTGCAAATGCAAATATTGAAGCTGGAGGTCATGTTGGTGTTACCTCGGTTAGTGGTATCCGTGCTACATCCCTAGCAGCGATTTTGGATAGTCTAATAATGTTGGTCTCTGTCTCCTGTGGGCCGGGAGTGATGTTCATGATGACTGGCTCGTCTTCATCATCCACCTCTTCTACGTCTACCTCCATAACTAAGGCTTTCTGGAACCTTCCTTTTCACTAGCCTTGTCTTGTGGCTTGCATCACTCTCAGACTGTGCTGGTGGCTTCCAAGTGGCATCTCGGTCATCAGAAGCAGGGCTTGAAGAAGACGTTGATGGACTAACCCTCATTTTCCTTGCTGAGGGTCTGGAAAGCAATGGATCTTCTGAAACAGTAGCTTGCTCCTCTTTGTCTGCAAAAAGCTTGATTTCCTGAACTGCCCCTACTTCAGGAGGAACAACTACTATTGTGGGCTGTTGTTGCGGCTGTTGGTCCAGCTGTTGTTCCGGCTGTTGTTCTGGCTGTTGATGCAGCTGTTGTTGTGGCTGTTATTGCGGCTGTTGTTACCCACTTATCTGCTGAGTTTCCGCCTGCGAGTGCGTTGATTGGGTACTACTTTGCGATAATGACATTTCAAAATCACTGGCTACCTCTGCCACACTCATGTGCTTGGGCGTAGGTTGGTGGAGTGGGCCCGCTGATGTAGAGGTGCTGCTCCCAGCTTGGTTCCCGCCAGACACCGCTGCTGTAGGAATACGTTTTTTTCCTCCCAAAGAACAAATTGGGCGTCACACCAGTCTTGGAAAGTGCCACTTCCTTCTTCTGGTCCTTCTTCTCACTGGCAACTTTCTTGGTACTGGAGGACCTGGTACCTTTCTTTGGGGCCATGTTATTCAGATGTCAGCAGGACGCAGGTGCACAAGTTGCAGATATGTCTGTGGTCACACATGGACGTGACATAGTGCACAGCAGGACTTCTGTCTGGCAGTACAACGGGTGATGTTGACACCTCCTCCTCTTTCTTTTTGTGCACCTCGAAGCAAAGAAGCCAGGAGAGGAACATCCGTGAAATATTGCATTTGTTGTTGTGGTTCAATTACTAGTAGTACAAACAAACTAATACAATGTATAACTTAGTGTAGCAATTTGTGAGACTTTGTCAACAAATGTAATGGAAGTGGACCCTGTTTGGCATTAAATTATTTGCTCATCAAATCATTCAGGGAGCTGCAGCTGGCAAAGGGGATGGATGGAAGCAGTAAGCCAAGAGGAAAACCATGCAGGCCTATATGGCAAAAGCAGCACATGTATAACTCCCACCAGAAATGGCCACCAGTCACATGGACACTCACAAACCACAAGCAACAAGCAGGAGGCCTGGAAAACAATATACCGAAAACATGCCAATAATAGCCAGGCAAAAGATGCATGCTAAACCACACTGCTATGCCTGTAATGCAATAAAATGCAAAAACAAAAATCCACAGGGCTAAACAAGGTTTCAAAGGTGCACAACACACCACACACAACAAATGCATTTATTTAACACACACCCAAAAACTGAAATACATCCAAAAATACACATTTTGCAATTCAATACAATGCCATCCATGCCCTAAATGATGTTTAAATTCAACAGAACACACAGAAACAGTTGCCATCCATGCCCTAAATTAGGTTTGAAATAAATTCAACACACAGCAAAGGAACAGTTGTTTCATCACCATGCACCCACCCATGACTATCTCTGGGCCTACTGGCTAACCCCAACAATATTTTTTTTTAAATGATGAAAAGTGCCAAAATTGTAGTTGCAGCAACTGCAATGCCCCATTCAAACAAACACCAACACTAACTTACTTGTAAAATCTCAAATCCAAAAGTCCTCAAATCCAATGATAATGATACAGCAGGCACAAAGAGTGATCCTTCCAGCTCAAAATCCAAATGAACAAGCATAGGCATAGCCAATAGGTCTCGCATTTGAGACCTTATAAGTGTTTAGCCATGCAACAGTTGGTGTTGTTGCACCAAGGATATTCTGCTGCATTACTAAATACTTATCGGGTCCGAAAACCGAGACCTATTGCCTATGCCAATGCTTGTTTGTTTTTTGTTGCTGTTTTGTTTAAGTTGCCAGATCTATAATAGCTGGACATGGTTTTTGTTAACAGTTCTTTGCATCAAATGAATTTGTTTTCATTGCTCTGAATGTTGCTTCCATTCAGGTTGTAGGATGCAGTAATTCACGGGGGTGTGGGGGCTGCCTAGCTGTGCGCATGCGCCGAACTTTGCAAATAAGAAAAAGCATGGTGCAGGCGCAATTTACAAGTGTGGAGTGAGTGAGCCCCAGGCAGCATGACTCACTCACAAAGGAGTTCATGCACTGCACCTGCATACTCAGCATGGTTTAAGGAAACTCGACCCACTCCCTCCTAGAAATCAAACACATATTTACCAAGAAACTCTGAGAAGAGCCTGCCTGCTGCACTGACGGCTGGTGGTGTGTGTGTGTGTCTGGTGAAAGTGTGCACTGATGGCTGGTGGTCTGTGTGCCCGGTGAAAGCGTGCACTGATGGCTGGTGGTGTGGGTGCCTGGTGGAAGCATGCACTGACGGCTGGTGGTGTGTGCGCCTGGTGGAAGCGTGCACTGATGGCTGGTGGTGTCTGTGCCTGGTAGAAGCGTGCACTGACAGCTGGTGGCGTGTGTGCCTGGTGGAAGCGTGCACTGACGGCTGGTGGTGTGTGTGCCTGGTGGAAGCGTGCGCTGACGGCTGATGGTGTGTTTGCCTGGTGGAATCGTGCACGGACGGCTGGTGGTGTGTGCGCCTGGTGGAAGCGTGCACTGACGGCTGGTGATGTGTATGCCTGGTGGAAGCGTGAACTGACGGCTGGTGGTGTGTGTGCCTGGTGGAAGCAGGAGTATTCACAGTGATAGAAGACACAAATGAAACTGACGAAGAGGAGGGGGAGAAGGGAGGGGGAGTGCGAGCAGAGGAGCATGATTTACAGCTAGAATACACAAATGAAGCTGACCAGGAGGGAGGGGGAAAAGGGAGGGGAGTAGTACAAGCGGAGGAGCCTGATTACAGCAATAAAAACAGAGATGCCAGCTGTGCACGTGCACGAGCTCGTGAACGCAAGCTGTAGGCTAGTGAAAGCCTCTGGTGGCATTTTTAAAATCCACTTACTAAATGTCTCAAAGAGACAGCATGCGCTGTCTCAGGCGAGATCTAAAAATTAACAGGAGATGGACAAAGCACTGGGAGGAGCCTGCTGGACAGGAACAGGAAGTTGGACACTCCTCCCTCTCCCCCCAAAAATATTTTTTTTTAAAAAGGACTCCTTGCACTAAAAAGACAAGCCAAATATCGATCTGAAGAATTTTTTTATCCAAATCATCATTTATGGAAGGTTTTATGCTGCTCGAGATATTATTCTTCTCCAGATTGAAAATTTTGCGTGTTCAGGTTTGCGAGCTTCAGCACCATTCCGCCGGATGTCCGATGGCGCGTCCGAATGACGTGTTTGTGATTGCAATCTCTCTCGCTGTGCCTAATAGCGCGGCGATTTACGTGTTCGCAATCTCACACTCTCGCAGGATTGAGCGGCTGGCTACCAAAATCTCGTGGGGCACGCGTACGGATAGGAAAACTCGTCGACGAATGCAGGGATCCCGGTAAGTCACTACTGCGCGTGCTAGAACCCATTTTTAAAGCTCGAACAAGAAAATAATTCTGCTACGCTGCGGATCATGGAATTTTCGGCATTCCGTGTTCTCCGCAGAACGCGAAATTGCCTAAATTCCGCAAATTCCGTGAGCGGAGCGTCATTTAACGCCCAGGCCTAACTCTGACCTGAATAAATCAGACCTCTTTACCTGAGCACTAGTTGTGTTACACAAGGACACGTTCATTTATGTACCCCCTTGAACAGGGAGATTATGTGATTTGCCCAGAATCACCGGATGTTGAGTGTCAATGCTGAGACTCGAACCTAGTTCCCCAGATTTGGGGTCGACCGCCCTAGCCATTAGACTACATCCTCTCCCCATCGGCCAGTGAAAAAGGCACTGCGTTGGGAATGCCAAAGCAAGTTCTGACAAAACATGGACTATTCAGTCCATGCCATGCAAGACCTAGGTGTGCCTGCACACAGGGGGGCACACCATGTATGCCCCTACATGCATTCCAGTGTAAAGGCACAACAGGGGGCAGGTTTCCCCGCCACTTGCCTTTTTGTAGCGGGCTCAGCACCATGAAAAGGGTGGCAGTGTGAAAACTTAGAATATGTTTGGCAGTGCCACAGAGGCACCACCAAGAATATTGCTGCCCTAGATCACTACGCCACTGCCATGGAACGTAGTTCCCAGGCGTTTGCAGCAGTCCCAAAACGGTCCGACCTCCATACTTGTAATACAGCAGTCGGACCTCTAGCGCGGTAAAACTCTCCCTTTGTGAGAAGAATATCTAGCTCTAGGTGGTTTTGCATTATGATTGCATGCATAGCAATTAATTCACTGACAAATTGTGTCAGTGCATGAGCCAAATCACTAACTTAGTCAATCTTCTATTTTTCACATCATTCTTAGCCGCTCCAATAGATGGAATCATAGTATCTAAAACATCCAGCACTGCCTGTCCAAATCCACGTTTCACTATCTTCAAACCAATTGCATCCTTCATCTCGTTCATATGGTGAACCCTCGAGAACACCAAAGAAAAATAACAATAATCCACCCAGTTACTTGGTAGGGTGAAATAGACAGTTTTACCACATACATAATAAATTCCTTTAATTATTGGTTCTTCTAAAAGGAGGAAATCACCCCTAACAACATAACTCTTTTCACAATCATACTTCCCACAAACAATTAATCTCACTCCTTTGAGTTCATGGCCACCATAAAACAATTTACCCTTTCTCTCATGCTCCATGCTCAACTTTGAATGCAAATATGAACATCTAAATTTCACTTTTAAATCTGTGCTTGAATTTCATTTTCATACTTCCAGTCTCTCAACATTGTCACTCTCCTCTCATTATATTCCTTAACAAACTCACAGTCTACTTTACTCAAACTACATACATACTCCCTTCAGTTTTTTTAAGGGTTGTGCAACTATGTTCAAATATTTACCATTGATTACTTATTTCCCAGTATCTTCACAAACAGGAAGATCATGCAGCCAATTACTGAAATCCGACAAGTATGATAATAGAAACTCTTGCCTATTAATTATACTAACAAAACATTACATGAAAGAATATATTAAATAGGAATTTGGTAGTAAGTAGCACCTTCACCTACAGAAGAAGAGAAAACAGTGCACACCAAAAAGTCCTTGATCCCCATAATGTCGGCATATTGGTTCACCAAATGTTCATAGATATTATCCTTAAAAATACTATTTAATCTTTCCCTATTTGTCAGGGTGTTATGTTCAGTTTCATTATGTACTGTAGTCAATTCAACCTGTGAAGAGAAATATCCAACCAGAGAAATTAGGCACAACAATAGGCCAATTAACACTATAAGTATCACTATTATTCAAATCATGCTAACAGCAATTTAACAGCATCTGCTGTATGCTATTTCTATTGAGATCAGAACCAAAAATCAAAAGAATTCATGACTCATAAAAATCAGCCTTCAGAAATCTTTTTATCTTTTTTTAAAACAATAATAAATCTTATTTTCATTTTTTAAAACAATAATCAAACGTCATCAAATGAAACTTCACAGTTTTTCCCATTTGTTCAGTTCATGACTCAAAACCTTTCATTTGAATACTTTTCAAAGTTCAAAATTCTCAGTTTAAACATGAATCGGCAACAGTTTGTTGAGTTCTAATCTTCTATATCTGACTCTTCTTCTTCCAACACAGATGCAAGATACCCCCATTCAGGCGAAGCATACTTTCTGTTCTGGGTTCTCTTGCTTGTTGGCATTTTGGCAACAGGCATAACACTATAACTGTTCTCTGAATCGATTTCAGTTATCTGTGGTACTGATCTTTAATTTTCCCATTGTCTCTTTTTGCAAGTTCTCTTCATTACCTTAGGAGATAAGTGGTCCCCTCAATGTACTTTCTCAACTCTTGAATCTTCTCTTGTGACTACTGCTGAGTCTTCCTCAATCACAGTCGAACTTGTGCTTGGACCAGCATCAGCAACTGGACTCACTGTGAGCTGCTTTCTTCCCTTGTGTTTCTCGAAGTTCAAAATTTCAGCTGGAATTTTTCATGAGGTGGATCTGATACTGTTTCTTGCTGCTGCTTGTAATTTTGCAACTTTTCTTCACTCTGCTTCTCGAATGGAAACTAGTTATTAGTACCTTCTCCAGGAGCTGGGCCTTCACTTTCAGCAACTTTACCTACTTCACCTGCTTCTGGACTCACTTCTCCAATTTCTTCTCCAAGTTCTCTACCCTCTGGATCCAAGCTGAAAAATTGAGCTTGACTCTGTGAATCAGTGGTTGGTTGTTTTCACCACGTCTTAATCTGCAGTCTTTATTCTTCTTGTATGAGCTACTGCTGGATTCAGGCACCCTTTAAAGCAGTGTTAGTCATAAGCATGATTTGACATGGCCCTTTGCACTTGTGCTCAAGACAGCTCTTATGGACATACTTCTTAATCAGAGTCCAGTCTCCTGGCTGTAGTTAATGGTACTGAGTTTCTTTTGGCAGTGTTTTTTGCCACATTTACCAGAAAAAAGCCAGATTTCACCACCACCTTTTGAGTAATCTAAAACAATATCATCATTTATTGACACTAATGTTGCTGAGGGGATATATCAATCCTCTTGGCTCTGCCCATTTACACTTCAAGAGGCGCAAGAACCAGTGTTTTATCTGGAGTGCTTCTAATACTTAGAGGAAGAGCATTGAGCCATTTCAGATTAGTTGTGGCACACACTTTAGCCATTATTTTTTCGATAGTTCCATTCCTTGTCTCTACAATCCCAGAGGATTGTGGATGATAACTACAATGGAATTTCTACTCAATTTGAGGAGCTGTGCAAATCAAACTTAGGATCTAATTTGTAAAATGAGTGTCACTGTCTGCCTCAATAGAAGTAGGTAAACCAAATCTATGTATTAATTCTCCTAATAAGAGTTTGGCGACCGTCATGCTGTCACATCTCCGAGTGGGATATGACTTCACTGATTTAAAAAAACAAGCAGACAATCACGAGAACATATTTAAGTTAATTGTAAGCAGAAACCTCAATGAAAATTTAGAAACATTACAAAAGTACTAATGGGTACAGTACAGAAATTCTAATTGCCATGGAGTCACTCCGCAGTAGGGCAAAGCAGAAGAATGGGCACATTCAAAAATATTCTATGGTACAGCCAAATCAGTAGGTTATGGGACAGCTTCCCTAGTTGCACCTAAAAGATTCTGGCTCACTTCCAGATTCAATGGTTTATTTAGGAAATCTTCTCTCAGACTAACACAGAAAATGCAGATTCATCATGTTGTGAACAAACATATTACAATGCTTACAAATCAGAGAACTGAAATGAAGAGCATCATACAGTGATATGACTATAAGTACTAACCCACTACTGAATATTAGTTCATCCATTTCTATGCTATTGTCATCCAGAGATGTCAGAACATACTAGATACAAAATAACAATTAACCATTGTAAATAAATGGAATTCTACAAGCAGTCAGAAGAAACCTTAAGAAAGTTACATTGCTGAGCCCTTGCTAGAAAGTCTTCTTTGAGAACAAAGTAATTAGGAAAAAAACAATCATTACTTGGAGAGGTGTGGCTCACTGGTTAGAGGCGCAGACCTGTAAGCAGAGAACGGCCCGGGACCAGGGTTCAATTCCCGACGCGGCAGGGTCTTGGACCAGGGTCAACGGACTCGATAATTCTCGCCTCAGTGCCTACTCTAACCAGGGAACACACTCGGTAATTCTGGGCATTAAGCTTGCCTCATCTCTACAACGGCCCCCCACAGACGCCGGGAATGCCTGGTTTCACCCTGGAGATACCCAGAAAGGGACCATCTCACAGGGAAAACCAGGACGGGTTCCCCAGCGGTCTACAGCGCCAGGACACTCGGGTAGAGTAACAGTGCGCTTTACAAGTATCCAACATTTACATTTACTTGCTTGACTACTGCAGAAAAAAACATACACTTTGCACAAGATGGCGTTGAGGCTTGAGACCCAGTTAGCATAAGCCAAGAAAATCCAGTTTAACATGTAATTTCAAAAATGTGTCAAAGGCAATAGCATCATATAAGTGTACACATGTGCATTTGAGTGTAGATTACTATTTTGCATATTGTTAATAATGTACAGTTCCATTATTGCACTTAAACGTCTACATATCTGTGTACTGCTTTTTAAAACCCCACACACTGTCCGAACAGCATTTAGGGCTTACCTTAGGGAAGACTTAGGAGTATTAAAATGGAAGATTTAGGTCTGGAAGAAGGTGTATTTTGTCAGGTGGAAATGGCAGTTTAAAACTGCGCACACAGCCTGCAAGGACAGGCCTAGAGACATGTTTACATTGGTAATTTATAGGGTGGCACAATGAGTAATGCAGCCCACTTGTAGCCACTGGATTCAAGCTAGCCTGGCTGATGAAGGGTGACATACCCCGACACCGGTCCTAGGATGCTTGCTTCCGGTCCAGGGAGGACCTGGCTTGGCAGTTCGGTCTGGACTGTTCCCATGAGGCCCTGGGACAAGACTGATTTGCATATGGCTGAGTCCAAACTGGGGTGGCGTACTGGGCAAAAGAATGATGGATTCTACCCAGACTTCTTGACTGGGAGAGAATGTTTGAATCATTCAGCATTCCGTCCATCATTTGTTGCAGTTACACTTTTTGCCCTAAGTGGGACGGGCATGCCCAGACGTGGGTCCGCTGCTCACTGTGCCACTCAATTCAATCTAGCCTGGCTGATGAAGGGTGACATACCCTGAAACCGGTTCCAGGATGGTTGTTTCCGGTACAGGGAGGACCTGGTTTGGCAGTTTGGTTTGGACTGTTCCCATGAGGCACAGGGTCAAGACTGATTTGCATATGGCTGGGTCCAAACTGGGGTGGCGCAGTGGGAAAAAGAACAATGGATTTAACCCAGATTACTTGACTGGGGAGAATGCTTGAATCATTCAGCATTCTGTCCATCATTTGTTGCAGTTACACTTTTCGCCTTAAGTGGGACGGGGTATGCCCAGACGTCATTCCCTTGCTTACTGTGCCACTGGATTCAGGTTAGCCTGGCTGATGAAGGGTGTCATACCTCGAAATCGGTCCCAGGATGCTTGCTTGCTACCGGTCCAGAGAGGAACTGGCTTGGCAGTTCGGTCCGGACTGTTCCCATGAGGCACAGGGTCAAGACTGATTTGCATATGGCTGGGTCCAAACTGGGATACTCTTTTTAATCTTTATATGGCCTCTCTGGCGAAAGTTGTACAATCATTCGGGGTGGAATTGGTGTCGTACGCCGACGACACCCAGCTGCTGATCTCCCTATCGCAGAACACCTCCAACACCCCTACCAACTTTAAATCCTGCATGCAGGCACTGGGAGAGTGGATGGACTCCCATTGCTTAAAACTCAATGGCTCTAAAACAGAGGTGCTGGTGGTGGGGGGGGGAAGCGAAAATTGGTCAGCTGAGTGGTGGCCTTCATGCCTGGGTCCTACTCCTACTCCCTGTGAGGAGGCTAAGAACTTGGGAATCTGGATGAATCCCTCCCTCTCGTATGATGGCCACATAAGGCGTCTTGTGGGCAAATGTTTTGGAATACTAAAGACCCTAAATAAAACCTTAGACCTACTACCCCTAGCGGCCAGAAGGACACTAACACAGGCATTGGTGACCTCGCGGTTGGACTATGGAAACATTCTGTTCCTAGGGGCAACCGAGGGCAGCTTGGGTCGCCTACAAGTCATCCAGAACTCCGCCGCCAGGCTGGTGTTGAGAAGACCTAGGAGAGCTAACTCGCAAAAGGCGCTGGATGCGCTTCATTGGCTGCCTGTGAAGAAACGGGTGCGGTTCAAGTGCCTCCTCTTCTGTCATCGAATTGTCTGGGACAGGTCGCCCGCATACTTAAAGGATTTAGTCAGCCGATATGAACCAACTAGGTCCCTCCGCTCGGAGGGTGCCGGACTGTTGACAGTCCCCAGGATAAGGAAGGCCAGATTAGGTGGACGATCATTTGCGCTCCAAGCAGCTCTACAATGGAATAAACTTCCCCTTGCTATGAGACTGGAGAGCAGTGAAGCGCGGTTTAGGGCCTTGCTCAAAACACATCAATACACTGCATAGATCATAGGTTCTCTTATCATGCTGTTTCACTGATAGCTCAGCGCGGGGACATGCCGTGATGGCGTTACTGAGCGCTCTACAAGCTCTTTTATTATTATTATTAACGATGGATTTAACCCAGATCTCTTGAATGGGGGAGAATGTTTGAATCGTTCAGCATTCCGTCCATCATTTGTTGCAGTTACACTTGTAGCATTAGACATGTTTTACCGTGCTAATTTAGACGGTGGCACAAAGAGTAACATTTACTGTACAGGCGCTAGGTACATGTAGTACCATATACTATGGTCTTATAAGTAGGATAACTGTGCCAATTAAGTGTATGCCAATTTTACTAAGTTAAGAGACAGAACTCAAGCACTTTACCACTGGTTAGCAGGAGTAAAGTGTGCAGAGCCATCCAACAAAAACGGGTTCGGTTAAAGAAGGCAGGAAGCCGTGGGATTCCCGAGCAAAAGATAGTAATTTCCAACAAAGTTCATAAAAATAAATAAATTCGCAGAACAGATTTCCAAAGTGACAAAAAGCTGTGCCTGCAGTCTGTGACAGACATATTCTGGAGCGGGCATGGGCAGGGGAATCTAATAGCAATCGAAAATTCCGAAATGTTTTAACCTTAATTGAATATGACCTTGACAAAAAGTACCCACTCAGCAAATTACGCCCTTGAAAGATACTATCATTTTCTAGCACCTGGGCTTGACACACTTGTGTATGCAGTATAAGTGCTAGATAAGACAGTGAAAAGGTCGGATTTGAATACAACGGGCTGACACATGCTAATTAATCCCATTTAAATTCCAAGACACACATCTTAGTTGTATGTCTGCAGAACTCTTTTCAATATGTGAAACAGGATATTTCAAGGGATTAAACAATGCCTCCCGCTTTATTCGGAGGAATCATTATGTAATGGTTTGGTATTTATTTTGAAGTGAGACAGAAAAAGGCAAAACAAAGGAACAAGTGTCTGATACTGCAGGGTAATGGAGGGAAATGAACACTGGCAGGAAATGCATATAATCTGTTTAGATGTATTCTTAGCACCAACTAGTTCTTGTATCAATAACATTCTCCCTCTGCCTTGCAAGCTTCCTGTTTATTGTGAGACAGTGATTAAGGAAGCTGTGTACGCCAATATTAGTTTGCTTATTTTCGACACCCGTTAATCTGCTTCTGGAAAGCACTGACCTTGCGGCTCAGACTCTGAGGGCATTTTGACTTTAGGAAGGACAAATAATATTACTGACAAACAGGTTTCTTGCATCTGCATGGGTATTGGTATTTTAAAGTTACAGGGGCATATTATCAAGACAGGCGATAACATTATCGCCGTTTTAGCGGCAGAAAACTGCCGTTAAAACAGCGATAATGGGCTTGATAATATGCTCTATGGAATTCCAATTGAAGCCCATGTTACCTGTCCTTCACATCTAACATGTGCTTCAATTGGAATTCCATAGAGTATATTATCAAGCCCATTATCGCCATTAAAGCGGCTGTTTTCTGCAGCTAAAATGGCAATAATTTTATCGCCTGTCTTGATAATATGCCCCATCGTTTTTCATCTTTTCGCAAATGATCACGCTGCTAACATACACTCAATTCGGCTGCATGCATGAGAATGATTATGAACGTTGAGAAAAAAACGTTCGAGGAATTTTTTATAATTGCACAAAACAAGAAAAAGTAATAGAAGAGGATGGAATGTAGAGATGGAGCCCCAGAGAAGGAGGTATACAGAGAAAGTAGGCGAGTGTCTTTTTCAGTTGCTAAATTTGTCAACTATGACGTGACCTTACATTTGACGCCTGTGTTGTCTTATTACTGTATTGACATAAAAACTTGCTGAAATTAACATAAGAAAAAATTCATATATGTTAATGTTAGTATTTATTTATAGAGCACACTTACACTGGGCGGCTTCATGGTGCTAGAGAAGAAAAAAAGGCTTAGTATGCTGACCAGAATTGTTTAATTGTACGCTTGCCTAAACAGCCAGGTTTTAAGTGACTTCCTAAATTGCAGAATGTCAGTACTGGACCGTGTTTCCAGTGGGAGTGAATTCCACAATTTTGGGGCGAGGACCTCAAATCTGCAGCCTCCTTGACGAACTCGCTTAAAAGTTGGAGTGGTAAGGAGTGAGAGGTGGGCAGATCGAAGATTATGTGAAGGAGTATGTCTAAGTTTCAGGCTATTAATACATGCAGGGCTATTGCCATGCAAGGCTTTAAAAACAAGACAGCCCGTTTTAAAAGCACAGCGCTGAGAAATAGGGAGCCAATGTAGTTTCCTTAACTATGGCGTAACTGGTTGCCATCTCGGTTGTCGAAAGACCAACCGGGTTGCATGGTTTTGAACCAACTGCAGCCGTTTAAACAGATAGAGTGGCATTCCCAGATACACAGAGTTGGCATAATCCAGATGTGACAGAACGGTGGCAATTATAATCTGGATCAGTGCCTCATGAGTAAAGAAACGGTGTATCTTCCGAATCTTACGCAGCTGGAAGAAACACTTAGAGATCACTGTGCCAACCTGTGATTTCAACTTAAGTTCATTATTGTGGGAGATACCCAGTGTTTTGGCCGAGAGGGAGAGGGACCCAGCTCTGGCGGCCAGTAATGCGTGACCCAGAATTTATGGCAATCCCCGGTCAGGACAAGCTCTGTCTTTCCTGGATTTAACTTGAGATGGTTCTGATCCATCCACTGTTGTATATACAACATTGTAGCCTGGAAATCCGCAACAGAGCTATTGGAGCCATCAATCTTAAAGACCAACTGCAAATCATCCGCATAGTTGAAAACTGTCACATTTCTTTTGTTCAAAGATTGAATCAAAGGAGATGTGTGTGTGTTTTCTCTGGCTATTCTGGCACTATGTGCAAGCTACAGGTTTTTGTTCTGCCTTCCCAAAGTGTGCATTCACCCCCTCTTAATTTTGTAACACTTCTTCTATAGCAGGTTAACTGCAAGGCTTTGTCCAGGTGTGGCCAGCACTGGTAAGAGATGTGGGGCAGGGTGGGGCAGGGGTGGGGCAGGGTGTGGGGACAGGAATGTTGACAGACGATGGGATATGTCAAATTAAATATAAAAAATAATAAAACCCCCACCCCAGTCCACAACAACCTAAATGTGAAGGCATGGTAGAGGAAGGATCAGGTGAAAAATGAAAGACATTGCTTCTGTTCTGAGCTGGGCTGGGCTGGGCTGTGCTGGCCCCATGGGGGCTGAGATGAGAACGGCCCAACAGCCGCAGCAAAATCTGGCCACTTAGCGAGGCCTCTGCCCACTACCCTCTACCCACACCCACCAATGTGAAGCCACAGTGGGCATCGCCGGTCCTGCGATCCGAGATGAACTGGAGCAATGACCACATCACTTGGCCTCTTTTCACTCCTTCCTTCCCCGTTCACCATGGCCTTAGTGTGGCAGCTGGCAGAGGAAGGTTGGGGAAGGTGTGGTGTTGAGATACGACAGGAGACCAAGTTATTGAGGTAAGGAAGACGCATTTATTCCTTGACACCTCATCCAATGACAAGTACACTAACAACTGTCAAGGAGCCTAGGTTCTTGAAACCCCTGGTGTTCTCTCACTAGGTTCTACAGCTAACCTCACATAGCACGAGGTTCCACACCACACTTCTCCCTCCCACATCAAACAAAGAATGATAAAGTGAACAACAATGAAATCCCAACACCCACTCCTAAAACATTACAAAACAATGTAGATAAAGTACATGAAAATATCATGCAGTTCAATTTAGCACGTAGTTGGGTAAATTTCAAAACAACAGCATTACACTACAAAATCTTTAAGATATGATGGTTCCTGATTTCTCTAGCACTCCTCCTGCGTGCTGTTGGAACATGTTAGATTTGGGGGTCTCTAGTTGGCACAGGTAGGTACTTGTGACAAATAGGGACCCTTGCCTCTATTCAGGGTAAGGGGGTACATTCCTAAAATAACCCCTGCTCACCCCCTTGGTAGCTTGGCATGAGCAGACAGGCTTATCTCAGAGGCAGTGTGTAAAGCATTTGTGAACACATACAGTAATCAAGTGACAACACTACAGATGGACCCCACAAAGGTTTTATATAAAAAATAAGTATTCTTTATATAGACTTATCACAAGACCACAAGCAACAAAAATCCACAATACTGTACTTAAAATGGTAGTTTTAGCTAAGTTCTCTTTAGTTGTTAAAATGCGACACTTTGAGTCAATGTACCTTAAGATGCGACACGCAGGGCAACGAAAGTTGGAAATGCGGCAAAGATCCGGTGTAAAGAAATAAAGACGTCAAGTTCTTCCTGATGCGGCACGCTTTTCCGTTGTTGCGAGAAGTCTCGGCTTGATGCGTCAGCTGCAGCAGCGACACCCTTGTGCAGAGATGCGATGACAGCGGTTTTGGCAGTGACACTCTTCTCCCTTGATGCGAGACGCTTCCGTTCGATGCGACAGCTGCAGCAGCGACACCCTTGTTCAGAGATGCAACAACAGTGGCTCAGACGGCGGCACGCTTCTCCGTGGATGCAAGGTGCTTTTCTCGATGCGGTGCAATGCGTCAGCTACAGCGGCGACATCCTTGTTCAGAGATGCGACGCAGCGGCTGTGACGGCGACATGCTTCTTCTTCGTTGCTCGATGCTTCTCTCGATGCGGTGCAAGGCGTCAGCTACAGCGGCGACACCCTTGTTCAGAAATGTGGCTGTAGCGGCTGCAATGACGACACGCTTCTTCCTCTTGACCCACGCTTCCAGCTCCTTACGACACGCAGTCCCTCAGAAGGCCCAAAACAGCAGCAGACACTTCAAAAGAACTCCTGGGGAGCTGGGGGTTGAAGTCTGTTGTCCCTGAGACTTCAGCAGGAGGCAAGCTTTTCTCTCAAGCCCTTGGAGATCCTTCACAAGTTGAATAAAGTGCACACAAACGATCTCCTTTCTTTGGCAGTCAGGCAACCACTGCAGGCCAATCCCCCAAGCAGCACTTCAGCTTAGGGATAGTCTCTCCTCAGTTTCTTCAGGTCCCTCTCCTCAGCAAAGGTTTCTTCTTGTGGTCCAAAAGTGATTTAATTTCTTGGGATCAGGGTCCCAATATTTAAACCGCAAAATCCTTTGTCCTTCAGACGCCCCATAGGAGGTGGAGCCGGCATTGTGGCAAGTAGGCACAGCCCTATTCAGGTCCCAGGTGCAACTCCTCCCACCCATCTAGATGCAGATCTCTCTATTCACCACTGGGCTGACTCATCCTGTCTCCTGGAATCCCCCAGCCCTATCACTCAAACTCCAGACAAGGAATGCACAACCTAGGGGGGCGCTAGAGAGCGCGCAAGCAGAATGGCTGCATTGCTGTGAGGCTCCTGCCGTCTGGAACCGAAATCCTGCATTTATCCTGGTCTAAATGAGCACAAAAGTCGATAAAACTCAGGAATGTGGCAGCGCTAGCTCAGCTCTCTACTCCGTGTGAGTTTTGGAGCAATCGAAGATTGGCATCCACCACAACGGGCGACGCAAGTTGTGACTGGGCTGGCTGCTGGAGCGAGGAGTAATCAGGAGGCGGCGGCCGAGCTCAGGAAAGTCCGAGGCCCCACACATGGACACCGGGCCGCAAGTGCTGGGAGCGGCAGGACCATAGCGTGCATATCAGGCGAGTGGTACGTGTCAGCTGGGTCCGTAAAAGACTGCAGGGGAGAGCCATGCGAGGGCTCGTAAGAGCGAGGAAACTAGATTGGCAAATTGACAGGCTGCGTGAGGGGCCAAGTCGGCAGTGAGGATGCCAGACTGCAAGGGGACGTGAGCGAGATACTCTGAGACCTACCGCGCAGAACCCCCAAGGTGCGCATCGGCAAGCAGAGGTCCCGGTATTGACTGCCGTGGTGGGCGCTGTGATCACACTTCCTCTGAAGTGCACGGAGAGGGGGAGAAGACGCAAGTGCGAGGGTAGACTGCCTCGGCTAAGGAGGATTAGCGGTTGTGCCTCCCGTGGGTTCGAAGCGTGGGGAACTTGCCCACGGCGCAGGTGAGACCTGCTCAGGCGGCAGGCAGCGCTGAATATTAGACTCCACATCGGGGGCACAGAAGAAGCGGATATGGGACGTCATCCCCGCCGCAGTTGGCACTGAGATTGCATTGTTGCGGAGGTGAGGCGATGGGGGCAAAAGATTGGGGAGAGGAAGCTACAGCTATAGCAGTCGGCCCCCTGCAGCTTTGAAACTTAAGAACTTGCCCTGTTCAAGTGGTAGACAGTACTGGCTCAGAGGCTCCACACTGGGGTGCGAGGAGGCAGACTCGGGAAGCTGCACCCCGGGGACCTGAGGGGAAAAGAGCTACAGGAAGCCAATACGCACAGTGAAGAGAGGTACAGGTGTCCCACCCCCTGAACAGACCTCAAAGCTGAGGGATTGAGAGTGAGGACTGTAGAGTTGAGCAAGCACCTCCAAGAACGCTTGGAGCACCGTGTAGGCGGACCCCTGCGGCATCGTGTCTGTGCCCCTTGATAATAACCAGGAACGATAACTGGCGCCCAGCCCTGTGCAGATTGTAGCGGTTGGTGCTGGTTTGAGTGGTGCTACTGCATCATAGAGTCGGGCTGGAACATTCTGGGCGCCATGGGGAAACCAGATACCAGACAAGCTAAACTGAACTTCGACGCAGCAAGGAAGGGAAACAAACACACGCAAGAGGGTCAGGACTCTATGGCTGAGCACCACAGTAGAGAGGGAGCTCCATCACAGACAGCTGATATCAACAGTATCCTACAAGAAGTATGACAGGGTTTGCAACGGTGGAGGATAAAGTGGATCGTATGTCGTCAAGGATGGATGCAATAGCACACAAGCTGAATGGCCATGACAAACGTATCAAGGAGATGGAAAGAAGCATATCTGATAATGATGACACCACCGCCAGCCACACAACACAGCTCTCGAGAATGGATAACCTATTGCGAATAATAGCGGGCAAAAATGATGATTTGGAAGCCCGAAGTAGATACAACAACATTCGCGTCATATGTATTCCAGAATCAACCAATACTGGGCGGATGGAAGACTATGTTGAAAAGATGTTGCAGATGGCTATTGGGAAGGAAGCGTTCTCCGCGCAGTTTATAGTGGAAAGGGCCCATAGATCGCTGGGACCTAGACTGATGCCGGGTAACCCCCCGCGCCCCATCATCTCGAGACTACTGAATTATAGAGACTGGGATGTGGCCCTGCGCGCAGCTTGGAATAAGCAGACCCTTAAGTATGATGGCAACAGCTTCTCGATTTATCCGGACTTCACGCCTATGGTGCAGGAGGAGAGGCGCAAGTTTATTGATGTTAAAAAGAAACTAAGGGCGGCACAAATAGACTACGCGCTACTGTACCCTGCAAAACTCAGGCTAACGCATCAGGGGAAGCAAAGATTTTTTACCAACCCGCAACATGTGATGGACTTCCTCCGATCGGTGAAACAGGCGACCTGAGGTGGAGGAAACAAAGAGGCCCCGCAGCAAGCCGATCCCGATAATCATACCGATGACTCACAATGATCTTCTTGAAAAATCTGCAATACAAGTCACGAGGTGATAGTAAGTGGATTGGTGGGTAGGGGCGAGCATGCTGACTGCACAGAGGTGAGACACTCCCAATTGACTCGTTTGACCTACTAATCCTGCGTTCCAGGCAACACTCCCCTCTCCGAGCCCGGACATTTCATCCCGTGAGGGCTTGGGGAGAGCGGAGTAGCTGCGCTGCTGGCTAGATATGTCTCCCAAAGGGTATTACCCCAAAGACGAGCAATGCACATTACGTGCGTGGATGGTTAACAAAGGTTTGCACAAGTTGGGAACTGGGGGGGGGGGATGTTGATTCTGGCAAAATTGGGTTGCTTAAGTGGGCGGGGAGGAGGGGTACACAGTTGGGGGGTTTGGTTTTGGAATGTGGGGGGTTCAAGACGCCTCTTTTAGGGGGATATCGCTAGATGATGAGTGCGAAGTACTGCATCACGCTCAGGGAGCTTCAAATGTATATGACCTAAGGCCAGATTGGTGTGCTAATGCATGGTTAGCAATAGAGATACACGCATTGACCTGTGAGTATGGCTGAGATGCGGGCAGACACAATTAATATCATTACATGGAACGGTGCATATCGCAATGTTGCAGGAAACCCATTTCGACCGCCAAAAACCAAACACTTTTGCCGCCAGATGGGCGTACTATAGAACCTTCTCCTCATATTCTACGTATGCAAGGGGTACAGCGATACTGATAAAAAAACAGGTCCCCTTTCGGTTGGAAGTAACCTCATGGGACTTGGAGGGAAGGTACTGTCTGGCTTGGGGACGCTTGGACACTGTGACTGTTACGTTGGCATGCTGTTACGGACCGAACATTGATTCTCTGGGGTATTTTGATACATTGTGGGCTAAGATATTTGAGATAGAATCCACCCATGTTGTTTGGGGAGGGGACTTTAATGTGACCTATTGCCCTGGATTGGACAGATCGCACCCCGCGCCGCACCATTACACCAAGGCCCAGGCAGTACTACGAGACATTATATCCATGTATCAGTTGACCGACGCCTGGAGACACACACATGGACATGCGCAGGATGGCACGCATTTCACAGCGCAGGCACAGACATGGGCCAGATTAGACTATTACTTGGTCTTCAGAGGAATCCCCCCTGCAACACAGACGGTAAAGCACCTAGCGAGAACTTACTCGGATCATGCGCCAGTGGTGCTGGAGCTCTCTTCTGCTAATTTCTATGCACCTCGCATCCCATGGCGACTCCATGCCTCTTGTTTACTTGACTCAGTATTCCAGGAGGAGCTGCGGGAGGAGATAATTGATTTTTTTAAGTGCAATAAGGATTCGGTGAAGGGTGTCGAGACCATCTGGGAAGCATTTAAAGTGACAATAAGGGGGTAATGCATAGCTAAAGGGACAGGGGTCCTTAAGGATATAATCCGTACTCTGCAGAAACTGGAAACAGAGCTAAAAACTCTGGAAGAGGAAATAGCAAGGGAACCTGGGGGCACCGTGCGAGCAGCATTTAGAGATAAGCTTACAGAGTATATGGAAGAGGCTCGTAGAGAGACGCCGTTCCGGGGCAAACATTGGGTCGCACGGCAGTATGGTGAAGGGGACAGGCCTGGGACGGCACTAGTACAGAAAATAAGGCAGCCGCGTTGTAATAACTATGTAATGGCAGTGGAAGACTAGGAGGGGAGGACGTGCCGGGATACAGCTGACATACTTCATGCCTTTCTGATGCACTATGAGCAGCTATATACCACAACTAGAGTGCACAAACATCATTTAGATGTATTCCTTGGAGATATAGCGCTGGTATGGCTTAGTGATGCACAGAGGGCTTTCCTATGCGCGCCGTTTGAACTCGATGAGGTGCGAGAAGCCATATGGGACGGCAGTCGGGGAAAGCCACTGGGACAGATGGCATCCCAGCGGAATTTTACAAAACGTATGTAGATCTGATGGCCCCTATACTCAGGGAGGTGTACGAAGATGCACTAGGAGTGGGGCACCTGCCGGCCTCAATGAGGGAAGCGCTCATACTATCATTGTTGAAACCGGAGAAAGCGCCAGAACTCTGTGACTCCTATAGACCGCAATCGCTTCTTAATTGTGATGCGAAGATTCTGGCTAACTGGTCGCTACTCGCCTGAGTTTGCTTATGGAAAACTTGATCTTGCCCGATCAATCGGGGTTCGTGCCTGGCAGGGCTACTTCCCATAATTTGAGAACGCTATTTGCTGTTTTAAAAACAACGTATCACCTGTTCTCTCAATGGCCGCCATTGTTTTAGATGCCACCAAAGCGTTCGACTCCATTGAGTGGGTCTATATTTTTGGAGTGATGCTGCGTATGGGGTTCCCCCGCTGTTCTTGTCGTGGATTGAGCTGCTATACTGTGGGCAAATGGCTAAGGTCCTAATAAACGGTCATACGTCTCAGACTTTTGGCATCACTAGGGGGCCGCGGCAGGGGTGTCCCCTTTCCCCATTGCTCTTTGCAATAGCGACGGAGCCGCTCGTGGCAGCACTACGGCAGCGCCATAATGACAGGGCACTCCGATGTAATCTGTGCCAAATACTGGTTTCACTATCTGCAGATGACATCACATCATATGTGCGCGACCCACAGCAAAACCTAAACCCGATTTTAAGAGAATTCATAGTGTTTGGGCAGCTCTCGGGAGTCCAAATCAACTGGGGAAATCATGTGTTTTCCCACTTACGGAAGCCACAGTGCGCTTCCCACTGGACTTCCCGATAAAGTGGTGTGGAGAGGAACTGAAATACTTGGGCATCAGAGTCACCAGAGATAAAGAAGAGCTAATGCGAATGAACTATGGGACGGCTATGACTAAAATAGGGGACTGTGTAACGTGCTGGGTAGCGCTACCCCTTTCCATGGCGGGAAGCGCGTCTTTGATACAAATGGTGGTACTTCCCCGGCTGCTATACCTTTCTTGGAACAACCCTTTTTATCCAGGCACGCACTTTTTTAAGACGCTTAAAACGGAGATGATAAGACTGGTATTGGGAGGCAAACAGCCCAGAGTGCAATGGGAGGTGATGACAAGACCCTATTCACAAGGAGTTTTTGGCATTCCGGATTTTGAACTCTATTTTTTGAGCGTGCAAGCCTACTATGCCTGGTTTTGGGTGAAGCAGCCGAAATACATGCCCCAAATAGCATTGGCTTTCGCACCCCATGCCGCTAGAGGGAGCGCTATATGTTGTGATACCAGACATAGATAGAACACCTAACGCACTCACGTGCACGATAATAGCGTGGCGGCAAATAGGATGAATGCTGGATGTCCCAATGCTGTACTCTCCGTTGTTGCCTCTCGTCTACCACCATGCTATGCCGTTGTTGCAGGTTTTTTTTTTTAAGTTTCCAACAACGGACGCGTGTTCATACTTTGGGGGATCTATATCATGAAGGCCAATTTTGCACTGTTGATCATATGTTGCAAACGGAACAGAGGACACCACTGGATGTCTTTGTATATGTCAGATTGAGACAAGGGATAAGAGCACTTACTCCTGAGTTCCCAGTGGAACCGCAATCGCTTGCCCCACTACAGCATATTTTAGAGAGAGATACAGCTAAAAGACTGCTGTCAATGATATATGCGCTAGTGCACTCACATATAGTTACCTCGCCCCCGCGAGCACGCAAAAAATGGGAAGAAGAACTAGGCCAAGAACTAACAGACGAGGAGTGGGGGAAATGCTGTTCGCAGACTGAGCGCGTGTCGGCCAGCAGCAGGCTACGGTTAATTCATTACAAATTCATACACAGGATGTATTATACCCCAGCTACGATGTATAGATTCAGGTTGAGAAGTGATGATAGATGTGACAGGTGCCGAATGATTGGCGCAGACTTTTTACATTTAGCATGGTGGTGCCCCGCGGTAACTGAGAACTGGGAGCAGGTGTTTAGTGCATTGCGCGAAATGATAGATTCACCTATAGAAGCCACACCACAGATGGTGCTACTAGGATGTGTCAAAACACTAGGGGCAGAGCATCGTAAATTCATAGCACTGGCGCTCCTTATGGCCAAAAGGCGTGTGGCTTGCAGATGGGGCAGGGGACGTGCTCCCAAGTGTAAGGAATGGCTCTCTGACTTAATAGTGTACCAGGAGCGGCTATCGGACTATGCGGAACTATTGCCCATGGCTTCAAGGCCCAAGGATGTATGGGCCCCACTGAAGTGCTATTTGCTAACTTATCCACGGGGAGAGGAGGAAGAGGGAGACAGAGGACTATCGGAGAGAAAGGGGAGGGATGATCCTAACACAGGGAGGGGGAGAATGCAGGAAGAGCATACCAGGATGTGGATAAGCTGGGAGGGAAGGCGGATAGAACAAAGTGATACTTTAGATGTCATAAGATCGTATCCTCACGTATGTTCTAGATATAAAGAAACATGATAGGAAGTGCTAATGTACGGATGAAGCGATGGGATATCTGCATGCCTTAAGATACGCAAAGCCCTGTCAATAGTAATGTACTTCCAAAGTCACCTACGTGTGACAAAGTGAAATATGTGTCATATCACTATGTAACCATACTGAGCTGAATGTATGTATAAGATGCTACTGAAATGTAGTTATGTTTTCCTTTCTTTGTTGTTTTGAAAAACAATAAAAAATAGAAGGAAAAAAAAAACTAGCAGAGGCAGGCTTGGATAGTTAGACAAACAAATACCTACTTTCTAAAAGTGGTATTTTCAAACACAGACTGTTAACACCAACTTCACTAAAAGATGCATTTTATCATTCTGAGTTCAGGCATACTAAACTCGAATTTCTACTTTGTTCCCTGAGTCAGTTAGGATTATAAAATGTAATGATCTAACTGCCCATTCTGGCCTATGGGAAATAGGGGAATAGGTAGCCTTGCAATAGAGAAAAAACGAAAATGGCTGTAATTTACTATTAGGACACGCCAACCAAATCAGGGCTGGTCCTACCTTATACTTACAATGCACCCTGCCCTTGGGCCTACCATAGGGATGTCTGATATGAAGAAACAGGAAGGTTTAGGGACTGGAAAGTGGGTGCATTTGCCCAGTCAATAAGGCAGTACCAGACTGCACGCAGGCTCTGCAATGGCAGACCTGAGACACACTTTTACAGGCTGATTCTGTGGGTGGGACAACCAGTGCTGCAAGTCCGCTAGCAGCATTTGGTTTACAAGCCCTGGGCACACTCAGTGCACTGTACTATGGTCTGACAAGTAAACCGAACCAGCCAATCATGGAGTCACTAATCCATACATCAATTTACCATAGGGAGAGCATATGCACTTTAGCACTGATCAGCAGTGGTAAAGTGCCCAGAGTCATAAAACCAACAAAAACAGGTCAGACAAAATACAAGAGGATGGCAAAAAGTTCAGGGGTGACCCTGCAAAAAGGGCCAAGTCAAACAGAACACTACTATGAGCAACCTGCAAGCCTAAACCTCCCAACTCACAACCATCAGTTGTGATTTAGATGACATAGGAGTTGAAGATACTCGTGGATGCCTGAGAACTGCAACTTTGGACTTGTTCCAAATGCGACCCTCATGAGTCTTGATAGCATTTATAAAACATTTGATCACCTGTAATTTCTTTGTAAACCTGGACCAATTTGAACACCCTTGGGTGCTCTAACTTATTCAAAATCACCCACATTAACCAACACATTTCTCGTACACTTACTGCTGTCAGTTTCCTTTTCTCTTTTGTTGGGCAATACTTTCCCTCTCTCTCCATTCTCCTGGAGTGTTATCAATACAGCCCTTGTTCCAGAACATCCAACCAGGACACATACTTGTTGAAGGAGTTCTTCCTTTGAATAACTCCAAAGGAGACTTTCCAATGGAACCATGCGGAGAGAACCGATAGCAAGCCAACCTACTAGACAACTAATTCTTCCAACATACATTATTGACTCCCGCCAGTTGTGTGACTTCTTTCAAAGTCTTCATAACTCTCTCTATGGCACAATTGGTTTCAGTATGGTACAAAGCAGATGTTTTGTGTTCAATGCCACACTTCTTCAAATAAGATTCAGTCTCATGCGAAAAAAATTGTACTCCATTTTCTGTGAGCAAATATTTTGGATAACTCTCTGTTTTGGACACACCATCGAGAAATCTGAACACAGCTGAGGATGAAATGTCTTGCACACACAACACTTCTACCCACCTGGAATATAAGTATATTAGCACTAATGTAGGGTGTGGCATGTTCCCCTTTTATAGGCCCTAAAATATCCATGGCAACCTCCTCCCAAGGATATTTGGGAAGGACACAACAAACCATGGGTAACTGATTGGTTTTGAGAACTTTGTCACACCTTACACTTTCTATACAATCCCTAACCATACACTCAACATCATGATCAAGGGACAGTCACCAAAAATCTCTCGAAGTCTCCCCTTGGTTTTCACAATACCCATGTGACTCTCATGAGCAAGTTGTAACACTCTCTATCTCAGATTCATGGGCAGAATCAATCTTGTCCCTCTCAACAAAAATCATCTGCCAACTGCCAATTCTTCAGAATCTTAACCCACTTCGCCTTGTGACAACCCAACTCGGAAATACTTGGTTTACCCGAACTCACAGCTTGAATAACTTGAGACATCTCTTTATCTAGATGCAATTTGTCTAACCACATTTTTCAGAGATAGTTCCCTCAGAAACTTCACACACTCACTACCTCTTCCTCATCTATGTCCAGACCCTTATTTAAATTAGAAATGGTTACATTCACCAACCTGGACAAATATTGCCCACTCCAGTAACATTCTGCACATCAAAACTGAATTACTGCTAGCTAACTACCCATCTCCTGATGTATGTGGAGATTGAGTCAAGGCCTTTCTTTGAAAATATCTCTACTAAAGGCTTGTGATCAGTATGGACAGTAAATCTGATCCCCCATAAAAACTGCCCAAATCTGTTGATGGGCCAATGTACAGCAAGTGATTCTTTCTTTGACAAAATAATGATATTCTGCATCCCTCTAAGTCTGTGACATGCAGGCTATCAAATGTTCCTTTCCATTTTTGATCTGAATCAATAGAGCTCCCAATTCTTTAGAACTAGCATCACATACCACTCGTGTGTCACCCAGGGGATCATAGGCTTGTAAACAAGGAGCATTATTCAACTCACGTTTCACAGCTGTGAACTCATGGGTACATTGCGTGTCCCATATGAACTCTACATTTTTTTAAAGAGTTTCCTCATACAAAACGTTTTACTGGCAAGGTCTCTAATAAACTTGCTGTAATATTCAACCATTCAAAGAAAAGAAGACAGTTCCTCACTTGACTTTGGAACTTCCACTGATTCAATGGTCTTTACAAGTTCCAGACATAGCTTAATTCCAAACTCAGAGATATTGTATCCCAGATAACAGACTTCTGAGACACCAAATTTGCATTTTTCCGCTTGGAGAGTCAAACCTGCTTCCTTCAACTTCCTCAAAACACTCCTCACTCTTTGATCATGTTCACTAACAGATGCTCAAAAAATGAGATTGTCATCTTGATAACATTTTACTTCAGGCAACCCCTCCAGAATCTTACCCATGCCCCTCTGAAACACCGCCGCAGATGAAATCAGACCAAAAGGCATCCTCTTGAATCAATACGTTTCAGATGGAGTAACAAACGCAGTGAGATCTGGTGAATCATCATGAGGTTCAATCTGGTGGTAGGCCAACACCAAATCTACAGTTGTGCAAATCCGTGCCCCAGTGAAAGTCATTACCATTTCTTCAATATTTAGGAGTGGAAGCTTGTCAACAATAACCTCCTTGTTGAGAGAACTCAAATCCACACAAAGGCGAATGTCACCATTGCCTTTGTTCGCCACAACAATGGGAGCCAACCACTCTGCCACCTCCACTGGCTCAATCACTCCACAATCACACAATCTCCTCAATTCATCCTCCACTGCTTCTTGCATGCGAAGAGGAACTCTGTGAACTTTGGCTATCGTTGGACAAGCATTAGTATTAAGCTTGATCCTATGCTTATATCCTATTACCCTCCCAAATTGTTTTGAAAAAGACTTCCAAATTCCTTTACAAATGTATCATTACTTAGGCATACTTCATGAATTTGGACCTGGGGGAACTTTGTTGAGATGTAAACTTACTCCTAGTTCACTCTGATGAACCCACCCCAAAAGGTTATCACCTTGAGAAGATACACAAATCTTCCCTGATGTCATCTTATCACCTAAACTTATGTCAGCTTCAAAATACCCCAGCATCTCTACCTGAGTACCTCCATAATCTCCAGGCTGTATATCCACCGGTAACAACTCCTTTCCACCCACAAACAATTCCTGCAAAGTTCCATTTGAGATAATGGTAATGTGAGAGCAGGAGTCAAACTTCATAGAAATATGTTTACCATTTATGCCAACTACCTCTGAGGGACACAATCCATCTCCCACTTGTAAAAGAATTTCCTGACAAATTTCCTGAGTCTTGGTTTTAAATCCTCTTCTATTCTTGTTACGACAACATTTGCTAAAATGATCTTCGATGCCACAGAAATTGCAGGTTTGAGACCAAGTAGGATACAATTAATCATTGGCCACGTGACCTGCCATCCCACACCTGAAACAAGTACCATTAAAAACAGAAACTGATTTCTTTTGGGTTTTCACATCACTTTCAACTTTCTTATCACTATACTTTTGAGTTATTACTTCACATACATCATTAGTCTCTTCCTTTTCCATGACCTTAGAAGTCATATAATTTTTAATTTCCCCTATGCACTTCATCATATGCCCCACACGCTTTGCAACAATAAGAACTTCCTCTAAAGGTGGTTCATCTTTCATCCACAACTCCTCGTAAATGTTATCACTGTTACAACGTAATAGAAATTGATCTCTAATTCTCTCCTCAATTGTTGCTCCAAATTTGCAATTTGAAGCCTGCTTCCTTAAACTAGTGACAAATTCCTCAACTGACTCATTTTGGCACTGAGAACGTAAACCAAAATGATGTCTTTCTAATATGATACTAACCTTAGGGAGATAATGACGATCTAGTCTAGCAATGGCAATCTCATGTGTGTAATTTAAAAACACTTTCTTCCATGTGGCCCACTTAATTACAGGCTCACCAGGAGAAGATCAAAAGAATGGTGGTGCAGTAACATTTTGCATTATGACAATTAGTGGTATCTCTTGATGCCAGTCTCCTTCTTACAAAGTAATCATACAGTTTTCTTAGTCTGCTATTTTTTTTTATATTCTGATATAAGTGCTAGCAAAAATCTTGTAATCCTGCACCAAAGAAGAAATAATGGCCACAATAAAGTCACCTCAAATAATTATTTCTAAAAGCCGAACTCTTTCACATTAACATATGAGCACAAAAAGGTACAGGAGAGCACCTTCAATTAAATAATTAACTTATTTCCACTTGACTTTTTTGTTAATATTCGCAGTTGAACTTCTGAACTTTTCTCATAAAATAATGGCATTTAGAATCTGGAGGGGAAAAATGAAGTTCCTCTGTGATTTTAACACTCCCACAGGAACGTCATTGAAGCCCTTTCAAGATAAAATCATGTGGGTAGTTCAGCAGTTAATACACCAATTTGAAAAGAAAAAATAACAAAGTTGTCATCACGCAAAGACAGATTCCTGCCCTGAGGCTCTGCGCATGCGCACTGATGAAGAGAAAACCGAGCCAGAGGGCGAATGGACGTTACTTTGCGCTCCCTGATCCTCTTTACAATGCTGCTAGCATGCGCACCGATGAAGGGAAAACCTAGCCAGAGGGCGAATGGACGTTCCTCCGTGCTCCCTGATACACCTTACAACGCTGCTAGCATGCGCAGTAAAGACGGGAAATCCAAACCTGTGTGCTAATGGATGTTCCTCTGCGCTCCTTTAACTTCTCAACAACGCTGTGCAGGGAAAAGGTGCTAGAGGGCGAAGGTGACACGTACCTGAAACCTATGGAAAGACTCACTCAACAACAGTCTGCCCACAGTTTCAAAAGCCCCACACACTTTAACTCGACGGGGCTCGAAGATTTGACACATTGTTCCCCTCCGACACAACTCCTCATATTAAGCCTTCTTGAAGATAAAAAGATTCCCACGAAGCATTGCTGAAGGAGCACAACTCCGATGGCCCGCCACGAAACTGGACACCGAAACCTTCTGTGCGTTACCACCGGAATACGACCACTTGTCTTGTTGAGGTGTACTATGCTGTATCCCATAAATCGTCGCCAGAATTGTGATGTTGAAGTACAACAGCAGTGGTCCTTAAGAAGACTTATAGTAACATTTGGATAAAATATAGCCTGCAAGGAGTCCTATATTAATTAGTGTCTAGTCGGACAGAAATTTAATCAATTGAGTGTATATAAAGTATTCAAAAACAATACAGTGGGATACAATCCTGCATCCGGTACACAAGAAAATAACAAACAAAAACAGATAAACATAAAGTATTTCGGGCAACAAGAGGAATGAAGCTTCTGGTCAATGATAATACATAAACAAGCTATCCCAGATAGTTAGCACACTGATAGAACAGATTGGTTGACTGTGTGAAACTATTCAAGTGGTCGACAGCGTTTCAATCCCTTTGAACGTGTAATGGGATTATCATCAGGACTGTTGTAATCACATGCCTGAATTTAATTTCTGCCTTAGCAGTGACGGAGTGTATGAATAACGAGATCAACCAAAACAGGATCGTGACCTAGGCTCCGGTAGAGCCTCCTGGATATGGGCGTCTGATTCCAGGGAATTCAAAAAAGCGGGGTTGCAGGATCTATGATCCGATGATGAGCTTCTTAGAAGGGCGATGCCTTTCAACCGGCAGCAGTGGCCGAGAACCGCTTGCACAATGGCGCGAGCAGGATGATCACCATTTACTAGAGCTGTGGTGCTGTTGTAAACAACAACTCACAGAAAATACTCATTTATCTCCTCCCTTTAGAACACTTTTGCTAGCTTCCCATCGCTGCTGCCTCCACCCAGCAAAATAAACTTTAACTGTTACTTTAACACATTGACTTCAGTTTCTTACCCATCGGATCATTGATCCTGCGACCCCGCTTTTTGTAATTCCGTGGAATCAGACACCCATATCCAGTTCATGATCCGGTTTTGTTTGATCTCGTTATTCATACGCTCCGTCACTGCTAAGGCAGAAATTAAATTCAGGCATGTGATTACAACATTCCTGATGATGATCCCATTACACATTCAAAGGGATCGAAACGCCGTCGACCACTTGTATAGTTTCACACAGTCAACCAATGTGTTCAATCAGTGTGCTAACTATCTGAGATAGCTTGTTTATGTATTATCATTGACCAGAAGCTTCCTTCCTCTTGTTGCCTGAAAAACTTTATGTTTATCTGTTATTGTTTGTTATTTTCTTGTGTACCGGATGCAGGGTTGTATCCCACTGTATTGTTTGTTGTTTTTGAATACTTTTGTATACACTCAATTGATTACATTTCTGTCCGGCTGGACACTAATGAATATAGGACTCATTGCAGGCTATATTTCATCCAAATGTTCCTATAAGTCTTCTTAAGGACCACTGTTGTTACTCAAGTTGCTACCCAAGGTCCTTAATTACCTACTGGGTTCCCTTGTACCTCTGTAAAGTTGAAGTACAACAGGACACCAAGTTATTGAGGTAAGAAAGATGTGTTTATTCCTTGACACCTTATCCAACAACAAGTACATTTCCAATTGTCACCGAGCCTAGGTTCTTCAAACCCCCAGTGTTCTCTCATAGGTTCTAGAGGCTGACCTCACGTAGCACGAGGTTCCATGCCACAGAAGGACTCTGCTTTTGGGTCAGATGCAGCCTTACGTGGCCAAGGTGGACTCCCAACAACACTGCTACAAGTTCCCATATCCTTCCCCATCTCTATACATAGCACTATGAGTCTCTAGCCCACTTCACATACCAACTCCATAATACAGTGACCTCAGGCCAAAGCCACACCTGTATGACGATCAACAGCTATCAGGCACTTGCCTCTCAAAAATATTTTAGCTGAGGTTACTCTAAGAAGACAATGGACAAATTCTTGAAACACCATCTAGGTATACACCCGTCTGCTCTGCATCTTCTACCTTGGCAGAGGGAGCAACCCTGAACTTGCTGCTGCTTGTGTGGTAAAGGCACGGAGGACCGGCCACACTTGCTCTGCATCTGTAACAGTCTGAAGGAAGAAAGGACTCAACTGCTTAATACTCAATTCAACATAAGAGGGATCTGCACATGGAGACAGGCAGTTCTGCCTGCTTTAATCCAGAGGTCCCGCTGCTTAACGGGAGGCTGGTAAAGTTTCTTGCTCTGGTAGAAAAGAAAATGCCAAGAGCCAGCCTACACACAGTACACACTGCATCGGCAGCCGTTATGGATGCAAGCAGCCTTCAACCCACAATACTCGAACTCGGCTCATAAGCACCTCACTTTACTATCCTTGATAAGGTTCATAAAACACAACTACCCTATGGACACATTGATAGGAAATCTCCCTTCCTTTGATGGACACATTGCACTTTGCACTTTCCAAGGTTTACCAGACAAAGAAGAGTTGGAACTCTGGTATATCAGACCACTAATTTATAAGAGCACATTGCAAGATTCAGCTTGACTGACTGACCACCTTTAGCTGCTTGTTCTACCGCAACATTTAGTGGTATGTAATTGTAACTGCTGTGCAAATGTGTTTTATATCTACCTTTTAACTGTGGGTTTTATATTGTATTTTATTACTCCTTTAAGTTGGCAGTTTTGCACTGAGATTTAACTAACTATTCACATATTTAAAATGTATTTTACTTTAGTTTACTTTTCAGTATTCACAAAGGTACACTTAGACCAAAAGTCTAACTTTGCTGGTAGTAACTTACCTTTGTGAATACCAAAAAGTGATTGATTGATTGATTGAAAAAGTAGTAAAGTTAGAATTTTGGTCTAAGTTTACATTTGTGAATACCAAAGCGTAGTAAAGTTAGACTTTTGTTTAAGTTTAACTTTGTGATTAGTGAAAAGTAGTAAATGTAAACGAAGGTTTATATTTACCTTTGTGAATTAGGCCCTATATGTTATTATCCAGTGCAAAGGCGTTCAGTACATTAACCGCAAAAGGATGAAAGGCTGAGTGTATCCTGTGTCATATGCCATACCCGTCTGCAGCTATAGCTGAGCTGACATACATCACCAGATTATATACAGTTCTCTAATGGCGTATGAGAAGCTATATTACAGGGAAGCGCATTTATGGGAAAAGGTGCTTACTTGGGATGTGGGGGGAAGAGGTAGGAAATGTGTGCAGCACATCAGATATGACTGTGACTTCCCTGTCTGAAAAACATCCTTGAGGTTGTAGTTATCTGGAAACTATTGAATGCTAGCCCAGCAGGTACGCTGGCAGCCTGGCACCCATAAACAGAACATTGTGTGATGCTCTGGATAAAATCTGTTAATCTCACATGACTCAATTCCCCCACCTGCCACCGCTAGGGTGGCTGAAAGGAGCCTGTATATTACTAGCACGACTCAATGTGTAAGAACAATGAACAAGTGGTCTCTATTTATTCTTGCCTTTTCTGACAATTGGTCTATTACAGTTCTGGGAACTGTTTGCCACTCAGCTAGTCCCAGCTCCTCTGCTTGTGACATGAATGTCCCCCACCACCTGCAACAAAATACAATATACTAGGGGTAGACGGAACTCTGCGGAATCTCACAACTTTTTATGTAACTCCACGGAATTTCGTGAAGTAAAACTCTGCAAGTCCTGCCCATACCTAAAAATAAGATTTAATTCTTGCCGTAAGGTATACCTGTGGCAAAATGTTGATGCTGACATACTGGGCATTAATGGAACTTATGGCAATTTGTGGAACATGGGGTGGGGAACCCTATGCAAAATGCTGGTGCTGGCACACCAGAGGTAATTTGTGGCATATTGGACACCAGTGGTAAAATGCTGGTGCCACCATACTCGAGATAATTCTTGGCATTAGGAAAACCAATCATAGTATATTGGGGGGGAGGGGGATGCAAGCAACCGTAACAAATTTCTGACCTTAACATACTAGTGGTCATTTTGATCTATGGGTCACCCATCGCATATATATGCATGCAGTAAAAGGCTACATTCTGGCACTGACATACTGTATTTAATTCTTGGTATTAAGAGGGTATCCATGTCATATGGGACACATCTACAGCAAAATCCTGACCCTGGCACATGTAGGTAATTATTGACATACTTACCCATACGTACCCATACCCTCTGCACATTTTGAATTCAAGTCCGCTTAATTAACTTGGCACACCTGAAGTACTTCAGTATTTATTAAGTACCGTTTCAGAGCCAGTGATTTTTGAACACGTTGATGTGAAATTTGTTCTTTAAAATTCACTATTGGACCTACTTTTTCAAAAATGTTTTAGGGGGAGAAATCCCACAGAACCTAGGGCGTCCTCGCTTTGCTCGCTTGCTAGAATTCAGAGCAAGTATTACCCCCTCCATATTCAAAAACTACTAGCCACTACTGCATATTTTACCAACCCTAATGTTGCCAAATGGTGAGTCGAAATTGAGAGGTGAGAATGTTTAGACATCTGTGTATACTACATGTCCAATGTTTGTAAGTGAGAGTTTAAATATCAGCCATTAAAATATAGGATTTCTATACTGTTGGTTGGGGCACATGCATTTTTAAATATGGAATAAACCGTTATTTCCCCCAGAAAAAAAGCATGTGGATTGCAAACAAAAAATGTTTCATGTTAAGAACGATTGTTTCACTTCACAAATAAATTAACATCAGCACAGAAATGCAAACGCTTGCAATTGCTACACATAAAACAATATTATTGACCATTTGCATAGAGCACACTAAAACTGGAACATATTTCCTGCCTTCTCAAGGTAAGATACTGATTTTATATCCAGGCACAAGCCAGAGCAGCCCAATCTTGCAAACAGTATTAGGTTTTTTCCAAGTCCACTGGAGCAGGAAGAGGGGAATTTGCTGTTGGAAATGGTCACGTCACCATCCAGGGAAAACAACAACAGAAGAAGCTGGTGGGGCTGGCTTAGAGACAGGCGAAACTGGAAGATAGTACATGGGGTGATAGGTAGGGGCAGGCCGTGTGAAGAAAGAGTACCTGAAGCCACCGCTTCAGACCTGAGAGAATTTCTGTCCACTCTACAAAATAGCAAAATGAGGATGCACTGCACACTGCTTTACTGCCTGTTGAGCACTTGCCACACCTAAGAAAAGAGAGATAGTTGTCTTACTTGTCTCCAGCCCTTCCTCGCATGTGAAAATGGCAACTCAAGGTGCTGGGCAGGGCAGGTCGTGCTAGGTATGGGTTTCAAGGATGAAAGGCGTAGTAGGTGCAACCTCAGCAACAAAGTATGAGCTGGCAGTGTGTGAAAAGCAGCATGAAGGCAAGGTGTCAAGGCACTGGGTAGTAGATAGGCATAGACTCCAGCAGGTCACAAAGACTATGGGTGGGCCAGGTAAGTCTGCCTGTAGGTGATGGGAAGCAGCAGACTGGCTTATGCTCTCGTCTGGTTTGACCTGGGTTGGCTACCAATCACACTATAAAGCACAGAGAAGCCTCTTTCTTCTTCAATGGCAGCATCACAGCTTCAGCAGAGTCTCGTGATGAGAAGCAGGGATTGGTGGGGCAGCGGGCTAATGCATCCACAGCAGGGATGTGTTTGACTCAAATCCCGACTGATTCACTCGGCGTTTCATAGCACAGAGGTTGATAAAATGAGTAGCATTGAGTTGGGTACACTGCAGGGAAAAAGGGGATCCAGTTGGATCGCAGATCCAGCAGCAGGTATTGAGCTGGCCTGGCCCCAGTGAAATATACTGAGGGGCAGATTTACAAGTCCCTTGCGCCTCATTTACGCCGCCGTTGCGTCACTTTTGTGACGCAGTGGCGGCGCAAATCCTGCGCCATGGTGCGGGGTACTTACAATGTGGCGCATCTGGGAGAGGCGTCACGTTGTAAAGCCCTGCGCCACATGTAGGCGTTCCTGCGCAGGGGGGGTGTTCCGGCGCAGGAATGCCTCCTAAAAGTGGCTGAGTGAAATCTACAAGATTTCACTCAGTCACTTTTAGGCCCATGCTGCGTCAAAACCCTGCGCCTGCCTGAAGCAGGCATAAGGATTGACGCAGCATTAACTAGATAGGGCCCCTAGAGCATTGCTGGAGCTGTGTCGCGCTTGCGACGCAACTCCAGCAATGCGCCACTTTTACGGCACGGATGCGTCACGCATCTGTACGGTTTTTGCCCCATGGTGCACCACATTGTAAATGCGGCTCATCCATGATGGCGGAGCTGTTGCGCACAATATTTGGCGCATCCCTGCTGATTTGCAGGGATGCGGCAGTTATTGTAAATATGCCCCTCAGTTTGGTCTGGTGTAATTTGCAGACCCCAGAAAACATTCGATAGTGCTCCCAGGTCACCTACATTCAGTTCAGAGCAGTAACCTTTAAGGGTTGAGGGACTTTTTTTATTTTCATTTCCAGCAGGTCTCATCACAAAGGCCTCACTGAAAGAGCCATTAGCTCTCCTTTTGTCGATGTCTCGTCATAGCTAGGAGCTGTCTGAGGTCTAACACCTAGACGCCAGTGCATTGGAGGGAAATAAAGGTACTCAGCTTACTATCACAATACAAATGCTTAAGACAAACTATGATTTGGAGATGTTTTGTGACTTTTTGCAACCCCTGTATGGAAGGGACCAGAATAATGTACTTTTTTAAATGTTATTTCTTTTACGGCGCTACGTGTCCCAGTGTAGGGTGTCACTGCAATTTACATCACACTCACCTAATGTACACAGACAATGAGGCATACACGTTTGTAAATTAATATGTATGAAATGTAATGGAAGGCAATGAGGATTGCGAGGTTATAGCAGTCACATATCTACATTAGTGGGCATCACATGTTAGGAGTGTTTGGTCTGGAGAAACACAGCAAAGAATTAAAAACCGATGCAATGGTTGGGTGGTCTGCAGTAATGAGAATGTAACACTACATAAAGTACACTTTTTAGTAATATCAGGATAAAGAAAAGTTGATAAAAAAAGCGATATGGTTCTAAACCCCTGCTTTGCAGTTTGCATGCAGCTCTTTGATGCTGGTTCATTGCTCACTGTGCTGCATTGGAAGGTTCATAACAAGTGTCACTGGAATTATGTGATTTGGAGTCGGTGGCGTTGTCGGCATAATTATGAATTTGCCGCATTTGAATCTTAATCTTTCATCTCCTGCGTAACATTTTGTTTTGAGCTCAGTCACTTTAAAAGTTACTAAACACTTACCCCCAGATGCATCAAGCATCCATTTTGCGATTCCTTATTAGCGAAAAATAAGGAATCGCTAATAAGGTATAGCAAAATGCTATGCAAGAAGAACTCCCTCAAAAAATAGCGATTACTTAAAATTCCTTAATTGCGACTCACAACTCACAGACTTGTGTCTGTGGCAGCAGCATCCATTTTGTGATGATGAGGCCTGGTTAACTTTAACCGGGATTAACAGGAACAACATGTCTTCTCCCTCTAGAAGGGTGGAATGCTACCCCCGTCGCCAGAACTGGCGAGGGGGTAGTATTTCAAAGCGTATGACACCTTACACAACATGTTTTGATAAAGCCAAACCAGAGTTAGCAATTAACCGCGAGGATTATAATGCACTTAAGAGTACATGGTATGGCTATATCCTAGAACAGCTATAAGGACATGGTTCCGAAAGCTGCAGACAGGCTCAGCTCATGCTAGAGCCTCATCTCACATAAAACCAAGCACTCTGCCTTCAGGATTGTTAAGGCCTGGCATAGGAGTGACTTAAAGGTATACATGTGTCTATAAATAATGGTAGGTATAGGAATACTATACCTAAGCAAGGGGTGATTACACGACCTTGCCCCAGCTGAGTGATCAGCCAGTTGTGTCAATCTGGATGGCCAGCCAGGGGTGGCATAATTCATGCTGCAGCCCCTGGTAGGCCATGGGTGCACCTATGCCCTGGGTACCTATGGTACACTATACAGGGGCTCACAAGGTGATCCAATATCCAATTAGAGAAGTACCTAAAGTACATAGAGTCCACTTTACAGTGAGAGCAGTTAGCCTGGGGCCCTGATTAGCAGGATCCCAGGCCAACTAAGTCGAACACCGCTTAACACTAGGCAAAAAGTTGGGGGTAACCAAAATCAGATATCCATCCTCCTACAAATACTTTCATAAAAGTTGCCACATTAAGCCGCATAATTTATCTCATCTTGTCACAAAATGTTGTCAAACTCACCGCATAATTTGGTTCTCCCTGCCGCACAATTTCAATGGCCCTGATTAGAACTTAACGCTAAATTCAACAAAAGGACCTCTAAGCAGTAACCTACTGACCTATCTACATAAAACACAAATCTGTGATCTGTAAGCTGTACGTTGTACTTAGCAGCAGACACACTAACCATCTGTGCTAACATTTGATGAGTTAAAATTGACTAGACAAAACACATATCTCTCCAGCAAGCATATGCGTCGCCCTTTAAAAAACTGGGCCTGTACTAGGTAAGTTATTTAATGAAATTTGGTCCTGCGAGGTCGAATTGAAAATGCCACAACACCTGACCTGGCCTTCCAGCGATTCCTCTTAGCCTTTGTGCACTCCCCCCACCCTGGCCCACTACGACCTAAACGTGAAGATATGGTAGAGGAGGGATCAGGTGAAACGTGAAAGACATTGCTTCACTTCTGGGCTGGCTGGGCTAACCCCATGGGGGCTGAGGTGAGACCGGCCCAACGACCATAGCAAGATCTGGCCACTTAGCGAGGTCTCTGCATGGGAGACAACCTTTACAACGCAACTTTTACTACGCAGTGCCATTACGAGGCAACTTTTACAACGCAAACCATTAAAACGCATTGCGCTGGGGGGCGCTCTAGGATAGGGAATAGGTTTAATTTACTATCCAACACCTTCCCTACTATCCACGGGGACTGGAGTTGGAATAGTAAATTAAACTATTCACTATCCAGCACCCCAAAGCGCTATGCGTTGTAATGGTATGCGTTGTGAAAACCGCGTTGTAAAGGCATGCATGGTAAAAGCATGCGTTGTGATGTCATACATCCCTCTGCACACTGCCCTCTTCCCACATCCACCAATATGAAGCCCCAATTGGGTAGAGCAGGTCCAGGGAGCTGAGTTGAAATGGAATAATGACCACAACATCACTTGGCCTCTTTACACTCCTTCCTTTCCCATTCACCATGGCCTCAGTGTGGCAGCTGGTAGAGGAAGTTTGAGGAAGGGCACAGATCTGGGGCCGAGTGCAGCCTTAAAGCAACCAAGGTGGCCTACCAACAACGCTGCTGCAGGTCCACACATCCCTGCCTCATCTCTAAGCATCTATGTGTCTCCAGCCCGCCTGCCCATACCAACTCCATTAGACAGTGACCTGGACAGGTAGGCAGGGTGGGGGAAGGTGGACAATAAAACACTGGGGCAGTTGCCTGAGCCCCTCAAAGAAAACGTCCCACAGCTGACTCTTAGACACTGGTCGATCGACCCATGGCCATTGGTCCGCTTTGGCAATCTGGCCCTGCATGGGGCTTGAGGTCACTGTGAGCTGGGCGGGAGCTGGGGGTGTGTGTCTGTGTGTTTTGGCAAAACATCTAAGACTTCTTGAAAGTATGAAATATGACACGACCCCTTGACTTCCACGGAAGGAGGATGGAAAAACAAACTCATATTAACATGAATAAAATGCCACCAACTGCTTATAGCATGTTACTTCAAAGACCCACAACTTTACAAATACTTTCCCCCACGATCTCTTGCCCCAGAATATAATATCCTTAAAAGCATAGCAGGATGCAGACTTTCCGTGCCTACACGAGCAGAAGGAAACCCTCATAAATCTGCCTAACCTTTGCAAGCACCCTTAAACAAGCACCCTTAAACAAAGAAATCGATCGGAGAGTGGCTTGGAGCCTGGGCAAAATGGCCACCTGAAAGTGAGAATTCCGGCAGCCAGTGGGGACCGATCACATGTATCTCCCCCAATCTGTCACCATCCATCCGTAAAGAGGCAAAAAAGTGCTCCATATGAGCACCCTAAGAACGAACAGCCCTCGAATCTTCTAAACCCTCCATTTTATTGCAACTTGTACCCAATCACAAATTTTCCAGCAGGTCTTGTGAGGAGAGAAAATGGAACCATTGATGCCACAAGGATCAGCTCATCCACCGCAATCCAGATGTGTTCTGATCCTGAGAATGAAGGATAACACGCTCAACTACTAAGAAGGCTGAGCGCTCACCCCCTTCAGCCATATTGCAACACTTAAGAGCAGTCCTCCTCTGAACAATAGACTATGATAGACAATAACAATGACAAGATGGTGCTGCAATATGGTTCACCTGGACATGCCCACCTCCAATGAGCAAAACAAGACCGTTCTAGCTTAAAAATGTCTAGGAGGCACATGGTGTGCGGTATGCAGTTGCGGATGATATGCAGAACTAACATCTGCCTGAGCCTCTCTACCTGCAGCAAGTCAACATTTCCGGCATGTCTAGCACCTTTGGTGTCTCCAAAGTGTACACCGCTGATGTGGGACTGATACGATGTGATGCATGCCCCGCTGATGTGAGGCTGACTGGAGGGCTGTGACCAATAATCCACAACTTCACACGTCACAGGCACACCTGCTCCAGTCTAAGGTCTATGCATTCTAATATGGCCACCTTTTGCCTCCATTAGGAATCGCAGAAAGAGGCACTAAAACCCTGACCTGCACCTCTGCATGCTTGCGTGCACCTAAACAAGTCTGACTTAAGTCCAACCGAACAACTGAATCACGCAGAGATGTATTAAGGCTCCTACTTCAATACAACTCCACCCTATATAGCGCTGAAGCGGAGGATGGGCACATCGTGTAACGCTACTATTGTGTATTTCTGCTGTTGATGTGTTACACCCGCTGACTAATCTGAGGAGCAAAATACATAGAGGAGCACCTACCCCCGACAGCAGCACCGGACACATACAAGGTTTACAGCCTAATACTTAAGGCTTATCATGCTCCAAAGGCCTACAAACAAGGCAGTGTCACCTGACCCGAGGCACATCTGACTCAAACCTGCAAGAGTCAGGTAAAAGCTAGTAGCCGACCCCAGAGCGTTCTCATATAGCAATTCACATTATCAGTCTCCTACAGCATAAAAGGGGCACAGCCAACACATTCTTTAAAACACCTGTCAAGCAGTTAAGCACTGTATGCGCTGTTGAACACTGCCAATACTGTGACAGGACTGTGAAACCTGCCCTAATAGGGTACAGACTGTGTCTTATAAACTCACCAGAAGACAATGTCAGGTTCAGAAGTACAGCCAGTTTAATTTATCAGTCTAACTCAACTGCAACCTTATGCTAAATAGCAAGAATTTGTGTAAGCATGGAGCGCTGTACACACTGCAACAGCTGTAGCTGCTTCTCCACCATGTCGAGTTCCTAAACTCTCATATGTTGAGCCCCAAAACACTACAAGTGAATGCTTAGTCCTGAGTACAGAGATATTAACCAACAGAGCTTGCTGCAATAGTGTTAGATCTTGCCAACACAAATGCCCCACAGCCCTCCAAAAATAGTTCAAGACCATTTCTAGCATCCACATCTACAATGGATGATAAAAAAAGACTCCAAGGACAGGGACACGAAGGCCCATAAGGATGGCAAAAAAAAGAAGGCCTCCTCAAAAGAGCCAAACAAGACTCACCGCAATGGAATCTCCTGTCATAACAAAACAATCCCTAGATGCTAACGACAACATGGACTTAATACTATGCAACCTCTGTTCTCTACAACAATTATCGCAAAGCACCAAAGTGAATACCGACCTCTTACAAATTGAGATCTATTGACTGCAGAATAACTTATCTACACATATAGGGGAAGCAGAATACAGAATCATCTTTATAGAAGATGAGAACCTCAAGGAGAAAAAGATTTCACAGGCCACCACCCAGCAAGTAAACATCCTCCCCAGAACCATAATGGAACAGAAACAGAAGAGGAAACCTTAGAATATTTGGACTGCCTGAAGGGTCTGAGAACCAAGCCTCTTTATGTGTGTCCTTCCTCGAACACTGGATACCACAAACCCTTGGAATCAAATTTGAGAGACCATTCGAAATCGAAAAGGCACACATAGTCCCAACTAGATCAATCCAGGGGTCAAAACTCCCACGTCCTCTCATCTTCAGACATCATAGGTTTAAAAAAATCAGAGGCTATTTCGGCACACATGAGAAAATCAAGAACGCTGAACTAGAACAACAGCAAGATCGGAATATCTCAAGACAGTGTTTCGCAGGAAAGGCTTCCTAGCTTTATACAACTCCCTCACAGCACTGAACATCACATGCTTGCACATCAGCCCTGATAGATTTAAAATTAACCTCATGAGGAAACCATTGATCTTTGATGAACCCACAGAACTCCAGTCCTACATCGAAACCTAACAGCAACAAGGAATGATCTCCTGAATCAATTGCTCAATACATCTATGGCAGTGTCTTCTGACTAGTGACCATCCAGTCAGATAAGACTCTCTTTTCTCAAGTTCAGCCTGTCTTATATATAACTGTGTCCATGTGGTGCTTAAATTATGTATATGATCTATGTGATGTTCAAAATGTTTAACATGTGTATATCATGTTTAGAATGTGTCCACAAGCGAATATATCTTACCAACTTCATTAATGCACCCCCAGGCATTGTGACATTGGCCAGTGCAAACCACTCTCTGTGCACTGATAACAATACATTTGCATGTATACTTACTTTACGCCTGTACATTAGCTCAAATGCACTCTCATAGGTGCTCCCCAGTCACAGGTATTTCATCTATCAGCCACGGCCGGCAGTGGGAGTACCTGCAGGGCGATGATGTGGGGAGGGGGAGGGGCAGGGTGGGGGGTAGTAATGTATGGATTACGGAGTTTTACAGGTAAGTAAACATTTAAATAAATAAAACAAATTTCGTTGCGCGCACTGCATCTAATTTGGGGATGCAGTGCACTCAAATCATCAAATCAAAATATACTTTATTCGGCATAAAATAATACCATAAAAGTACAGTGTTAAAATAGTATCTCATACAATTTAAACCCAGGCTAAAAATCTGTTTACCTACGGTGCATGAAATATAATTAATTCAACACAGGGATCATCTTGTTAAACTAACACTGAATTTCCCAATTTAAAAATAATTCATACAGGATATAGTGCAATGAGCAAGAATAGGATCATGACACAGATAAATCAATCATAGATACCTG
Organism: Lissotriton helveticus; assembly: GCF_964261635.1. Lineage (NCBI taxonomy): Eukaryota > Metazoa > Chordata > Amphibia > Caudata > Salamandridae > Lissotriton > Lissotriton helveticus. The sequence goes on along the minus strand of NC_136059.1, from coordinate 1,308,360,728 downwards.
AGGGATACCCTTCTTAACTCAGGGTAGCAAATAATGAACACGCGGGCCATTATTCCTCCCCTCTACTGGTTCTAAGTTTCATCGCCAGTCTTAAAAAATTTACTGTGCAAAAAAGCGTTAGAGGTTCTGCAGACAATTTTAGAAACAGTAGGGCCACCTTAGCTTGTTTAAACTTGGCATTCCTTAAAATACCTTTTAAAAAGAATCACCTAGGGTAAGCATAAAAAGGGCATAATAAGACCAAGTGGAGCGTGTCCTGTGGAGACCGTTGGTCGCAGCCGCAGGGACCCTTACTCTCAAGGTGCGTTGTGTACCCTGCTGGAACTGCCAGCATGTGATGTAACAAATTTAGCCTGAAACGGGTCATAAAAAATCTGTCCTCGGGATTATAAATAAGGCACAGATAAGGTTCCAGGCCTAAACACGACTTTGTTAGTTGGTGAGTTCTCACTGATAACTTGGTCAACTCCCTGTCTTCCCTGTTTGATGTGGCTCTATTCAAAAATTCTAACTTAATGGGGCCCTTGTCCTTGGCTAACAATTTTGTTGGGTGCTTAAAATGTTCAACATGACCCATGGCCATCAGGTTTTCCTTGATATATTTAAACCAAGGAATGTTATGACCCTGGGCCCGGGCCATACAATCTAATATTATCTGCTGACTTAGCGCAGCCTCTGGGTTTGTCCATATTTTAATCCAGCATGCAAGAGGTTTCCATTGCAGTCTGTCACACAGATGGATTATGCCCAGTTCCTCGTGGACCACATAAGATGATGTACTCTGTGGGACTTTCAATACCCGCCTCAAGTATTTGTTTTCTTCTATTTGTAACTTGTGTGGGTCTATAAAGCCCCAAACCTCACTACCATATAGGACTTTGGCACAACTTACAGAATTGAACAGGTTAAAAACTTGCTCCGGGGACTATCCTCCTAACCTCTTTGCAAAGTTCATAGCTGCCCCTGTTGAGTTAATTAGTGTGTGACATTTCTCCTCTTCAAGGGCTTTCAAGCTAAGACGACTATCAAACAAGATCCCCAGATATAAGAATGTCTTGACCGTTTCCAGTCCATGTGTGCCTATTGTGTACTTAGTTTTACTAGTTGGTCCTTTCCCTATGTCCATAACATAAGACTTAGTGAGGTTCGGTGACAAATCTAGACTATCCATTAAATGGACAAAACCATCTATAAAGCCCTGCAGGCCAGGGCCTGAGCTAAGCCATTTATATATAAAGTAAAAAGGAAGGTGGCCAAAATAAACCCCTGCCTTACTCCCCGTGAACATGGGAACCGGTCAGGGACATTCCCCTCCTCATCGTATCTGACCTGGGCAGAGGTGTTCTGGTGCAGGGCGCTTAATATATTTACCAATCCTGGGTCAACTCCCAAGGCCCCCAATAATTCCCACAATTTCTTCCGATTTACTCGATCAAATGCCGCAAAAGCCAAGTACACCATCCCCTCGCTGGCCACAGTGTACTTGGCTTCCATGAGATATAAATTAAGGGATTGATCTGTGGTGGAGCGCCTATGCCTAAATCCATACTGGGTGTCCGTAATGATGTCATGTTTCTCCGCCCAATCAATCAATCAATCAGTTAAGAATGGCCCTACCTAGAACCTTCATGGTAACATCAATCAGTGAGATGGGCCGATAACATTGCGGGCTATTTCTGTTCCCTTTTTTAAATATGGGGACTATTGTGGCCGTCGACCAGGATATTGGCATCGTTGTCTCCACTGCAGGGTTTATTACCCTTCTGTGTATAGGCGTCCAAAGTTCTTTTTGACTCAGGAAGAGGTCTGGGGGAATTCCATCAGGGCCCGGTGCTTTGTTGCGGGTTAGCCCCTCAATTCTAGCCTTTATTTCTCCTAGGGAAAAGGTAATCTGAGATAGAATCACGCTTTCTGGTTCTACTGAAATCAGATCGTTGGTACTTCTGTGGTTATAAAGGCCCTGATAGTGCTATAGCCAATTTTCTGGGAGAATATGACAGGCCAGCTTGGGTTTGTTTGAATCCTGGAAGCATGGTTCGTTAATAACTCTCCAGAAAGCAGTTGAGTCCTTCGATTCAGCCGCCTCTCTCCGGTTTTCCCATGCCTGATTCTGTAGTACGGTCTTACGACATTTCAAAGTCTTATTGTACCTTGCCCTACACCGTGATACCTTTACCCTATCCTTGGGTACACATTTCAGAGCTGACTTCAGGTCCCTCAAGGCGAGGGTCCAGTCATGATCAAACCACCCGGGGCGCTATGTTCCTTATTGGTCTTTCTGCCCCTGAGAAAAACATCAATTTGTTGGGCAGCCCCCTCGAATGCCCTGATCAGGTCCGCCCCCTCAACTTCAAGGTCCAAACACTTCCAGACATTAGATTCATCCTGTGTCAGTAGGGTTCTATAAAATTCTTCACTGTAAACGTTGACCCACCTTAGTCTCCTACCCTAGTCGATGGCTTTAATCAGACTTCCGGCCCCCCTTCGGTGGGGTTTGATAGCCGAGTTTGGGTCTTTAATACACAAGCATAGCGGGTTATGGTCACTAAAAATGCTGACCTATATCTTAAACCTTGTGACCTGGTGTTTTAGCGTGATTGTAACAAAGATAAAATCAATTATAGAACCCTTTCCCCTGACTTTAAAAGTTGGTGTGACCGTGCTATTTCCCTCCACATCAATCAAATCCATAGTGTGTGTAAGTGCATGACTGCCCAAGATCTTATTCAGTGCTCCTCCATCCCTTGTATGATTCAGGTGCCACCCCTCTGTCATCGAGCAGGCTGACCAATTCCCCCCATTCAATATTAGAAAAAGGCATGGATGACAATTAAATTCACCTGCTAGTACTAGTTAAGAACTTAATGTCCCTAGCTCCTCCATTTCTGCCAGCCGAGCACCCAATTCAGTTAGGCATAAGAGGGGTTGTCCTGGGGTACTTGCGTTATAGAAATTAACGAGGGTTAAGTAAAAGCCCTTACTGCGATACGTGATTCCCAGTATGCAATCCGAGGCCCATCGTAATTCGTCCCATCTTCCTGGTAATCTAAGGTCGACGTAGATGGTCAGACCACCTTTTGCCCTTTCCGACGCAGACTTACGTGCTGGGACAGAAAACAATTTATATCCTTCTATTGCCTGAATATTGCTATATACCGCCCACGTTTCTTGTAGGAGGATTATTTGATGTTTCTTTATATAAATTAGCCAATTATGTTTTTTAATTTTTGAGGCTAATCCTGCAACATTCCAGGATATTATCTGAATCTCTTCCGCTATTTGGCTATCTGTTATATAAGTTGTGGCACTGATAAGCATTGCAGAAGGTTCACCCAATTTACCTGAATTTTCCCCTAGGCCTCTGCCACCGGGCTCTATGTTCCTCGCATTAGAGTTAGAATCATCTAGCTGAGTGCAGCCTGGCCCATCATGATCTTCTGTTAGAGGCCACCCCTCCCGTATGACTTCTCTCTCATCCGCAGGCCTCCCTATCAGTCAATCTATTTCGCTTAGGGCTGAGGCGCAATTCAGTGGTGCGTAACGGTTAGTTAGTGGGACTACCCAACCCTCCCCTAGTGGTGCAAGCCGATTCCACCTGTGATCACCTTGCATGTTCCTATGCAGTGTCTCCCTGTAAAAAAAGGCCAGGGGGAGCAGTCTGATACTGGACCCTCCCTCCCCTTGCAATTGACCCCTCGATTGACTGTGAAGGAGGTCTTTAACTAGCTCTTGATATCTAAAATTTAAAATTATGCAGTCTCCCTCAAAACTCTTCCTGCTGCTTCCAATCCAAGCCACCCTCCTTGCCATCAGGATATGTCTGTGTTGTGTAATATTAAAACCTGTATTTTTAGCCAATCAATGGGCCGTCTTAATAATCAATGTGCGCAGGCTTTCTTCCCTATCGTCCCCACCAGTTGGAACCCCTACAAGAACTACTGTGTAGGGGCTTGAGGCTGGGGTGAGGTCCACTATCGGTAAGCCCCGGGTGCTCTGCACATTGTTGACCAGTGTTAGCTCTTTCTCACTGTCTGTTACCCTTCTTCCCTCGGGGGATCTATGGGCTGTATCTGAGTGAAGCATATGAGCTGGCCCCGTTCTACTTGTACCTTGCTTAGTCCCACTCGTTGTACCCACCACAGGGCCCTTGTTATTCCCCTCACTAGCTTCGTCAGACTGCCCACCTTCACAAGGCCCCCCTCCCTGGTCGTCATCACTTGTGGTGGACTTTGAGTGTAATGTGGCCTTTACTACCCCCTCCTCTGACCCCATAGATCTACCGGATACATTTTGCCCTGGTCACATAACAGGGAAAGTTTTCCCTCAATGGCCTTAATTTTCTCCAACACCGGGCCCAAGTGAGGGGTAAAAAGTAGCTCTAACTTAGGCCATAATAAATTTTCCACTCCCTGGTCAATCCCCATCTTCCCGCAATTTGAACACTGTGCACTGCCTGTGGCTCCCACTGAGGTTTTCACCCTACTCGTCTTTGTTACGCCCCTCTGTTTTGGCTTGGGTCTTAGCTGGTTCAGCCCCCTCCCCCCCGATCGTGTGCCCCGAGTCCTTGAGTCAGCTAAAGGTGATGCCAATTGTGTGGGGCATTGTGTATTGCATACAGCTTTTAAGGTGCCTTTCGATCTTGTGACCACCTCTCCACCCTCCCTAGCCGTAATTCCTTCACCTGGTTTGGCCCTAGGTGCTGCTAGCTCTGGTCCCCCCAATTCTGGGCTGTTAATTCCTGGTGCGGTTGGGTTGGGGTACCCCTCCGCCTCTTCGATGCTAATGTGGGACAGGTCGGAGTCCGGGTCAGAGGTGGGCAGATCGTCAAGGTATGTAGGTAAGCCATCCTCTTGTGTCATGTGGGGGGCATGAACTATGGCCCTAGTACTGTTACTACTATCTTGTATCGGTTGGCCATGGAGGATGCCTTTACTTGGTGATTTAGACCTTGCTATAGACCCCATAGATGATCGCTTATGATCTATCAGTGTGTCTAGCGACAATCTTTTTTCCGTAAGTTGAATTTCGTGTACTAACAGCGACTCTGCTCTTTGAAGAAATGCATCAAGAGTCCCCTTAACCCCACTCCTTACCCCTGCGGGGTGTCACCTTCCGCTTACTCATACTTAGGAAATGATTAAAATAAAATACCCCGAACTCCCGCAAAATACAACGTGAATATACTTTAAGACTTAGTCAAATGTTATGTTGCATGCAATGCGCAGGGTGCTGGAGCTGGATAAAGTCTACAAAGCACTGCCTCTGGATCCGCTTATATATTCAAGCTCTGTTTCCCCGGCCTGTCCTGCTACAAGTGCAAGGAGTGTCCACAGTGTGCAAAAACAATCCGCTTATTACCTACCCATGTCTTGTGTTCCTCCTTATAGACGGTGTCCTGGATTTCAATGCAAGGGGGTGGCCCTGCCCGGCCTCCTCCGACCTGTGACGGGCAAGGACGGACCCGCCCTTGGCCCATGCGAGCCCGCGCGCGTCCCGCGCCGCGGGAGCCCGCCGAAGAATTTATGGGCCTGCCGCCCTCCTCCTCACACGAGACCGCGTCGCGCTGCCTCCTGGGTGATGTGGTTTGGCAACTGGCGGTCCGCGTCCAATACGGGGGCAGGAGCTGAAGGGCGGCAACAGATCTTCACCCACACGGGGCGCCACAGCAGGTCAGCAAGGGTATCCGGGCAAATAAGTTATATCCCAGCACACCAGGTAAGGGCTGTGCACTCAACAAAATTCGTTTTATTTATTTAAATGTTTACTTACCTGGGAAGCCCCGTAATCCATACATTACTACCCCCCCCCGCACTGCCCCTCCCCACGGCACCACCCTGCAGGTACTCCCACTGTCGGCCGCGGCTGTCTATCATTCCATATACACACACCCACCTTCCCACTTCCATCCCCAAACTTAGCCCCACTCGCAGCCTTACAATGGTATGATCTTACACGCTCACCTATACATACACCCACACCAATAGCATATCCTACACCTACTCATATAGTCATGCTCACATGTACGAATATCATACCAGCCACCTACACATATACCGACACACATAGTCATACATGTGTACTCATATGTATACATGACAAAGCTCACACATGCCCCCACTCAGACTAGGGCCGATTCATTCTCCACTTTTAGACAAAAAGTAGAGCAAGATTAAATGTCAATTTAGCACAACATCTGATGCAACCTTAATCTCATCACACATAGAACACTTCTTATCTAGATTAAAAGTTTAGATGTCTGTGCATTTAGAGGTGCGCCTCCTCCTAAGTATCACTTTACTTCAACAACGCTGAATCTGTCGATGTTACTATTTTTGTTCTTAACAGCAGACTCAGCAATTGAAATTCTGGCAAAGTTTCTATGTGACTCTGTAACAGCCTGTATCACCCTGTCCTGAATATTACATTATAGTTATACCTGTTCGATCTCATGATTGCTTAAGTCAATCAGACCTCTAATTAATTCTCTGTTCTGAAATACTATGTTTGATGTATTTTTTGAAGGAGCTCTGATTCTGTCACTCCAGTTATGCACCATAGATGTTTGAAAGGTGTGTTTAATTTCAACTGCAGTATGCCTGCTTACTCACAAACGCCCTCTGTAATTATTAACTCATAGAGCTCTCAAAACTGCTCTAAGTGCTTGTTATCCAACGTTAATTATTTAGCACTGTGAATTAACATCCCAAATCTCAACAACCTAGTGCACCCTGCCTAGCACTCAGCCAGCCATTAAACCTTCCTTCCCGGCTGCCTAAGTCACATCAGTACTCCCCACTTTTCGTAGCTCCCACAAAGCAGGTCCATGGCTACCACTCCCCACTTTCCGTAGTGGAATGGAAAACTGTTTGTTTCTTTTTATTATCTTCTCTCCTTATATTTCTTCCTTTCCTGATCCTGGTTTAATCTCCCCCGCCCCTTCACCTCCTCTCTCCCATCCGGGGATAGCCCAAGTCTAATCGACCAAACCCATTTTGCACTGCACACGTGCAGCAACCTAAAGTATGCCACTCGTGTTTCAGACCCTCTCAAACTCTGCCGAGACCACCGTAGTATATATCATGCCTAACAATGCTCTCAAGATCCTCTCGTTAAACACGAAGGGGCTAAACTACCATGCCAAAATAAGGAAGATCATTAAATACTGCCATATATTGAAAGGCAATATTCTCTCACTCCAAGAAACAAGAATAAATACTGATATCGCCTTAAAACTCCTAAATAACAGATGCTCAGAATGTGCATGCTCCCCTGACTCTCGTAAGAAAAACAGAGTTGTCACTGTCTTTGTAAGACTGGCAGGCATCAAAGTCATTAAGCATGTACACGATACTGAAGGCAGATGGGTCATGTCACAAATATCCAAACACAATCAGGAATTTTGTATCGGAAATATTTATCTACTCACGTCCGATTATCCCTCATTCTTGGACGACCTAAAAAAATGACTAAATTAAATTCCCAAAAGCGCTAATATACTATTTGGAGGAGATTGTAACCTTCCCATGGACATATTGTTAGGCAGACTATATATACACCCCTGCAAACTTAGACCAGGGAAATCCCACAAACTTGTGCGCAGCATGCAACCTAACTGCCATATGGGGGCTGTTAAATCTTGCAGGTAGTGAGTTCACTTTCTATTCCCACCCACATAGTTTCTGCTCAAGGACTGACTACATCCTGACTAACCAGAAACGTACCCATGACTGCCGCAACACCCGGATTGAACCCATCATTATCTTGGATCATGCCTGTTTTTCATTAGACATTACAACAACCAACTTTCGAAACCCAGATAGACTACAGCATCTCAACGAGACGCTACTAAGTGACCCAATCAGCAGAGAAGAAATATGCACTGCAATCATTAATTACTTTATCGATGAACCCTCTCTGGAGATCTCCACAGAAACACTCTGGGAAGCCATGAAAGCAATAATCAGGGGCAGAATGGTCAGTATCATGACTAATAAAATTAAGATAGCCAACAAAAAACTTGAAGAAATAGAATCTAAAGTAAAACAGCCTGAGCGCCTTCTAGTTTCCAAACACTCTGTCAAAATGATCAGAAAACTGAAAACCCTAAAATACCAGTACAATAGACTAAAAAGCGAGAGATCTCACATATGGCTGAACACTAATAATGCAAATAAAGATAAGAATTTAACAAAGCTGGGAAATTCCTAGCAAACTCCCTAAAGGTCAAAAGCCAGAACTCCTCAAATATTGCAATCAAGAGCAAACCAGAGAAAATAAAAATGGAGACTAAAACATAGCCAGCTGCTTTTACGCAATATTACAAAGATTACATAATGCAAATTGCAACCTGATGTCTCAGATTGCTAAAAAAGCCTCCAAAACAACAATCTCACATCACTCAAAGAAGCAGATCACATCTCCCTAAACAAATCATTTGAAATGCAAGAAATAGATAAAGTGATCAAATCACTTAAAATAAGTAAAGCACCAGGGCCTGACGGTTTCATGGGTAGCTTTTACAAAACCTTTCAGTCACAGCTCATGCCTCTTTGAAAATATCTTTTTGGATTTGTATTCCTCTAATGGCAAAACAGGTTCAAATTTCTCAGAGGCCATAATAACAGTTATCCACAAAGATAACAAAGACCCACTAGAAACCAAAAACCATAGACCAATATCCCTACTTAATGTAGACTGTAAAACCTATGCAAAAACCCTAGCTACAAGATTGGAAGAAATACTCCCCTCACTACTACATCCCTCCCAAACCAGTTTTATAAAGGGAAGACTTGCCTATTATAATATCAGACTCTTTGTGCACATCCTATAAAAAGACCCTCTCTTTCACTCCAATGCGATGGCTATGGTCATGGATGCTGAAAAGGCTTATGACAAAGTATCTTTTCATTTCCTATGATTGGTAATCGTCAAATGTAAATATAGGACCACCCCTCAAATGAATTGTATTTGGACTGTATGTTAACCCATAGGCCAGACTGACAGTAAACGTCTCCCTCTCTGAGAGGTTCAAACTATCCCAAGGCACCAGGCACGGTTGCTGCCTCTCTCCTTTCCTCTTTCCCCAAGCCATAGAGCCCCTCCTAGCTGAACTACAACACAATACCACCATAAAAGGCATCCCTTTTGATTCTAAAACCTACAAGGTGGCATCACATGCTGATGATGTCCTTATCTTCTCCGAAGATGCAGATACAGCCATACATGAAATCCTAAACCTGAATAATGCCTATGCCAAAGCTTCAGGCTGCACATTAAATAAATAGAAAACAGAGGTATTCCCCCTACACCAGCTTTGCACCACTACAATACTCAGTAATGGAAACCTAAAATGGCAAAACCATCACCTTAAATACTGGGGCATTCAACTCTAAACCGCTGCCTGACACCCACACACAAATTAAAAACAACCTCCTCAAAGAAATACAGGACCTTATCGAGATATGGGTATCCAAACACAAGACTTGGTGGGGCACCAAAATGCTAATAGTGCCGCAGATAAACTTCATAATAAGCATGCCCTCTCTTAAACTTTCCACTCTTTTTTATTAAACTCCTTAACAAGTTTATCACTCATTTTATTTGGTGCAGTAAAATGCCCAGAAGCTCAACCAAAGAGCCATTACTGGACAAGGATAAAGATTGGAGTCGGTGTCCCCAACTTCAGCAAACTTCAAATGCTATTGCTGCTCAAAAAAACTATACATTGGATTCATCCGAACTCTCTACTCCCTCTATCTATCTCGGCCGACATCAAGATAAGTCTCTTCTCCCTGTTCACGCCCTAACTGCTATCTCAATGATCCACTTCAGCCCCCTTCACTCTTCAAATAGAATCAGAGACGCATTTCTAGCAGTAAAACACCTGGACAGCAAATGTACTGTTAAACTTAAACACTCTTCCTCCTGCTTCACTATGGCACAACCCACTAATACAAATTGATGGTAAATCCCTCCACTGGCTCACCTGGTCATCGCATAACTTCTTATATATTAAAGATGTGATCAATACCGCCAATCCGATTCCCTTCTCTCTCCTTCAAACATCCTTCAACTACTCTGACATGGAATTTTATAACCTTCTCAAAATTGCAATTAAGCCATCCTAAACCCACAAAATCCAAGCATTCTAAAGAAAATATCTTTAGTTGCGTCTTAGGACCACCAAGCCTCTAGACTCTATAAAATCCTTTACAAACGCACTCCCAATTCCGTACAAAAATGTCAAAACAAAGGGTTTGTTTACTACCTTAAAGAAGGCTATACTTATGTTTCTGAAAAAATCTGGTCACAAGTATGGAAATATGTTACTAAACGCAAAATCTCCCCCATCATCTCACAGTGTAAATACTGGCTGATACGTAGGTCCCCTTGGGCAAACTCTTTAGACTGGGCCTAATAAACTTGGACAAATGCTGGAATTGCTCAACCGAGGTTGGTCACATTGAACACATTGTATTTTCTTGCCCTTTGCTCCGTTCATATTGGGAAGATATCAAGAAAACCATAAGCAACATCTTCTTCTGTAAAGTAACTCTAGACGCAAGCTTCATATGCTTAGGCCCTTGGGCTCTTCCTGATTCCTCCCCCCCCCACTTAACAAGACAGAACTCCTACTATTATACTTACTACTCATGTTAGGAGTCAAAACGATTCTTTATGATTGGAAAGACTTCAAATCTATTTCTTACCACACTTGGTGGTCAAAGGAAAGCTCTCGCAGAAGCTTCATCAACATTATTCCCAACCTAAATTTCAACCACAATAAATCCAGACCACTATGGTTACCCAGGCTTAGACGCTTACAGAAAGACTACTGCATCCTCAGATAAGGGTCCTGAGCTGATTTCTACCCAACAACCCTCCTTCCACAATTAGGCTTGTGGGATATCCCCCATCCCTCTCCCACTCCTAATTTTTTCCCTTTCTCACTACTCCTCTCCATAAATTATACTTTTCCTGCCACTCTACATTCCCCTCACACAAGAAGTAAATTGTCACCATCTAAATATGGGAGCTTTCCACAAATGCTGCAATACCTAATGAATTTCGCTGATCTGACCTATTTAATGCATGTTAATGATTTGATATGCAATTCCTTCACATTGCCTTGTTTGAATTCTACAAATGTTTTATTGGCCTCTCATACAATAATCCTCATGATGTGATCTGCAATGCCCTCACATTACCTTGCATGAAATCTGCAATTGCTTGTATTTTCCTGTCCTGGAGTTTGCGCACTGCCACTTTACTCTCTTTTTACTTCTCGTCTATTTTCTTTTATTGTATGAAAATGTTAATAAAACGTTAAAATAAAAAAATCAAAGATATGGATCAAACAGAACATTGGTCAGTGAGGCAAAAGAAAGAATATAGTGTAAATGAATGTCGTTAGCACATCCAGACCTGGTGTGATTATGACATCGCTAAGGTACAGTTAAAAAACATGAAGGATTGCTAAGCAGTTCACAACTTAAAATCTTCACTGAGTTTATTCTGGATCAAACAAATACTTTAGATCAGCAAACACAAATGGGACTTTGGGACAGCTGTTTCATTCTGTAGGGGTTTGTACTGTACCTTGAAATTATTTCAGAGCAATGCTTCACTCTTGCCAGCAAATTCTGTTGTTTTAGAAAAGTTCGTTTCAGTTTCATTAGCATTTTCTCGTGTTCGGAATAAAAGACACAGAGGAGTGGAAAGACACAGCTGCCATCTGACAGTTAACTCACTTGCAGACAAGTAGTAACGTTTTATGTTAATACATGCAAATAACGATGCCAGATCTTGCTGATCAAAACAAAATGTGTAAAAGGTCCTTGTAATGATATTAGAGTATTTCATGGGTTACTGCTCTTCAGCGTGGTGACTGACACTTATATTTCTGAAGTGCACTTTAGAAAATCAGATCACGTTTCAAAGTCAGCGCCTGTGTTGAGTAGAATTGAGTGAATATAATTACAAGAAACACATCAACATTAGACGGTACCGACCAGCAACTTCTGCATTAAAAAATCATTTATAGATTACGTTTCTACATGGCAAAACTTATTTTTAATATAAAATGTGAAAACTGGAAATATCCTTGTATTTGAAAGGATCTCCTGAAGAATGATCGTAGTAAATAATAGACGGGTAAAATGAGAGAAGCTGATATTGTTCTGATAGTGCTAATGGGTCAATCACACTAGTCAGCCTGCAGGTGATCCCTAGGGTAAGACACTAAGGGCCTGATTAAGACTTTGTCAATCCTGGAGTGGGCCGCCACACCGCAGCCCCGCTGCGGGACTGCCAAAGCTGCCTGCACACCGCCTGCAAGATTACGAGTTAAAATCCGGCAGGCATTTCTGCAGCGGCTGGCCCACAGTGCGGCCTTTCAAAGGTTCATAGGAAAGCCTTAGAAAGGCATCGTGCCCCCTTGAAGGGAGCCATGTGCCCCCTTTATGCACCCCCATCCACAGGGTCAAGAGGGGGCCTTGTGGGGCCTCCTTTCTTTCCTCACTGCCAGCAGTAACATGGAGGAAGGACCTCCATGACAGGACCTCCATGACACTGCTGGAAGTGAGGAAAGTTGTAATACCCTTGGCCTTAGGGCACCATCAAGCATATTGCAGCCCACAGACCACCGCAGGACCGTTAGGGAAAGCGGTTCCCTGGTGGTTGTGGCGTTCTCATGGCAGTCCAATCTCTGTAGTAATACTGCGGGCCGTCCTGCAGTGTGGTGATTGTCGGACCGCCACCATGACTATGGCGGCCCTATGGACCGCCATAGTCATAATTAGGCCCAAAAATGAGTGCTCAAGGAGAGCATCCAGTATTTAGTGAGTTGTAAGATGTTGTGGTGTAGAGTGCTTTAAGAAAAATACTGTCTCATTGAGAAATGCCAAATTCCATCAAGAGTCGAGTTACTTTGAGGTGATTTTGTTAATTGTCCTTGTCGACTCAGAAAGCGAGAGTGAGAATAGACGTTTCTGTTTGTAAAGGAATTGAAAAGGAGGGAATTCACAGAGACCAAGAGACAATTAAAAGTGGGCATAATGAAAAGCATGGATCGAAGCTGCAATCATTGTCCATTTGGAGATGTTGTAATACGCTTCTGCCACAAACTATGGTTAAAAGAAAATCCAAGCACAGGCGACCAAAATACGGTGTTCAAATCAGAGCAGCATTGCAACAGATAATGCTAGGTGCTGGAATCAGAGTAGAATCCTGTGTTCTTGTTGAGTAACCTCTCTGGCCGTTTCACTTAGAAGGCGTTTTATCTTTGCCACTGAAGTTTGCTTAAATGGCAAGCTTTAACTGTGAATTAATCGAAAAGTTAGCAATTTGACGTGATAATTTGTGTGGAAGATTTTGGGCGTCCCTCACAATTTTGGCTGAAAATTTGTAAATAAGAACCTCAGCAGTGATTTAGCTAACACGTCCCAAGAGGTCAAACCCAGTTCAAGCCTTATGACTTGTATCATTGAGTTGGGGGGGGGGGAGAGACACAGCAGTGCTTAATTTTTAAAAGAAAAAAAAAGTGCTAGGGTCCTCTTCAAGAAGCTACTGCAGCTTGCACTACTCATCACACCTATACGTGCCACCAGTGACAGAATCAACTACTAATCAAGACACCCTATAAGTATGACACCAAAGTTCCAATAATGGCTTGGGCAGCAGATGTTAGTCATTAACAACTGTTGTTGTGTTAATCTCTAATTTAGATAAACAGTGCAGACTGTCATAAATGCCTGTGTTGATAATCCGGCTCAAATTAAGCACTGGGACACAGATTCAATAAAGCCTTCACTAAATTGGTTTCCCACATCTTTTTTTCCCATCACATATAGATGTTGCTTTTGAGCGGGCGCTTGACTTTGGATGTGGGATCTCCTTTGATTGAAAAGTTCATTTGTTAAAAGATGTTTGCTTTCTTGGTTTGATGTGAGTAATATGTAAACTTTCAACCATGTATTGATGTGTGTTATTCGTTTACTACTGCAAATCACGTTAAAGGGGTTTGAATATTGTCTGGTCTGCGTGGACAATTTCCTGATTAAAGAGGTTTGAACATTGTTTGGACCGCAAGGACAACTTCCTGTTTGTGCATTTAGATTGGCAAGAGCCTATATTCAGCTCTGGCTCTTCCCTTCAGGCATTAGTGAAATGTGTTTATTTTTTTCTCTATTTATTTATTTATTCAGTGTTTTCTATAGAGCGAACAAGACCCAAAAATTGGGTATCAGAGCGCTTTACATGACCACCACGTTCAAAATCAACGGATATTCAATTCTTTAACAACAAGTACATATACGTATTCAATATTATTGGCAAATGCTTACCCTTACCCAACCCACAACAGATTGAAGAATAAAATAAATCACTGGGATATAGTAAAACATGTCATAACATAATTAAGTATCGGAATAAGACCACTACTGATATTCTAGCTACATACAATGGTTATATTATTGCTACTCTAAACAAATATACATCGATCGAGGTACTTGTCAACATCCCTGTAGACGGTCAAGGGACTAACTCTCTTTAGTCTAGCTGAGTATAGCTATTATAGTTCCATCAAAGAGGGGTAAACTGGTTAGTGCAATGACCAGTTTCTTTGATCTGCGATTAACAGGACTTAATCCATTTTACAGTAGCCTACTTGAACAGCTGAATGTAGCGGATCGACTGGTTGTCTGCGAACTCAGAATAGTCTTAGTGTAGCCTGATGTTTGCTATGGGGCAAATGTACCCATCAGATCGGACTTAGTCTCTTTTTTTAATCGTGGACCATACGTGATTCTTCTAATATTCTGTGGGAGCGAATTCCAAATACTTGGTGCAGCTCCCGTGAACGCTCTATCGTATGATCTCTTCTTACGGAAGAATGCTGAAGAATTTCAGTAAAAAATCTTTAGATCCCTGTAGTGTCTACTGCCTCCTGACAACGTGATTTTCTGGGCCAGGTAACGTGGAGTTTTGTGGTGTATTGCCTTGTGTGTGATACATGCAATCTTGAGCTGTATTCTTGTGTCAGACGGTAGCCAATTGAGCGCTTTCAGATGTGGAGTGATGTGGTCAAATTTTTTTTGATTCTGTTATAAGTCTGGCTGCTGTATTGAGACACACTTTTAGGGGAGCTGTAGAGATCTTAGGTAGCCCTGAAAGGGTCGCGCATCCGTACTCAAATCTTGATATGACCAGTGCCTGGACTACCATTTTGAGATCATCTGATTAGATGAACGGCTTCAATTTTTTGAGGTAACTCAGATGGAAACATGCTTTTTTTGCCATTGTGTTGATGTGGGTTTACATATTTAGTTCTTTATCCAGTGTGATTCCAAGGGATTTGGTTGAGTCTACTAAAATCGGGGAACTGTTTGGCGTAGTGATCATCTTGGTTCATTCCTTAATCCTGGCTGCGTTTTTAGAAGGGAGATCAGGAGGAATTCATTTGTTTGTGTTAAGCTTAAGATGATTGTCAGCTAGCCATTCAACGGTTCTCTGTAGTGCTTGGTTCATTATGTTGATCTCTTCTGGTGATGAAAGATTCATATACAGCTGGGTGTCATCTGAATACATGTGGAAGGAAATGTTAGCCTGTTGTAATACTGCTGTTAATGGTACAATAGTTGAATAGTGATGTGGATAGAGTTGATTCTTGTGGAACCCTAATCGGAATAGGGGATGGAAGGATTAGCTTATTGTTTACCATGAATCTTTGTGATCTGTTCTCTAGGAAGGAATAGAACCATTTCAAGACTGTTTCCGATAAGCCCATCCTATTCTCGAGACAGTCTAGTAATTTGGGATGATTTATGGTGTCAAATGTACAATAGGTCAAGAAGGACCAGGAGACAGGTTTCATTGCGATCTAAAGCAAGCAGAGCGTCATCTACTATGTGCAGGATTGCAGTTTCTGTACTGTGATCTGATCTGAACCCTGATTAGTAGTCGTTTAATAGCTTAACCCCTTCCATGCTCATGACGGAACGGTTCCGTCATCAGCGTCGGTGCTCCGGTGCTGATGACGGAACATTTCCGTCATGAGTCAATGTGATTTATGACCCTTCAGCACTGCAGCGAAATTCGCGTAGCACTGAAGAGGTTAAATTCAGTAATATGTTGATTCAGTTGTTGTTGAGCACATTTTTCTAGTACTTTGGCTAGTAAGGAGATGGTTGTTACCCATCTAAAGTTGTTTGGGTCTAAAGGGTTCTCCCTAGGTTTTTTTAAGGGAGGGATGACCTGTCCAGTTTTTAGACAATACGGGAAAGATCCTTGGGCTAGTGATTCATTAATTATCTTAGTCCAATAGGGGATGACCATGTGGTTGAATGGGGGCCAGCATTTAGCAGGAAGAGGGTCATTGTAGTGGGTGTTGGGTTTCAAGGTTAGTAAGGTTTTGGTAATGTCATGTTGGTCATATAGTTTGAAGTCTGACCAATGAGGATTATTTTTGGGCATTGCTTGTGAAGGTGTGTCTGCATTCTCCCCTTGTTTATTCCTTATTACTCCCTCTCTGTTGCAGTGATTGTTTTTCTGGGTGTGAGTGCTAGTATTCAGCGGTCGCCTACTCATTATGACACAGTAATTGTTCTTCAATACTTTTAATGATTTCATCTTTACTTGACTAGTATTTCAGGTGGATTGAAGCTCTCTACATACTGTAACTTATAGCATATTTATATAATGCATTGCTACACTTGTGTTGATCCTAAAGTACTATGTGGGTTTTATTCAATTTGTTGCTAGTAGTAGGTAGCATTTAGTATGGTGTGCTTTGTAAGTCTTAAATTAGAGGGTTCATTCATGTAGGAAGTAAATCAGTTTCATCTGCTGCCTAGTCCTACCTCGCTATCAATCAACAACAATAGGCTTTCTAGGTCCTTGCTTTGTTTAATTATGTGTGATGGGCTTTTAGGAGCATGGTACCGTCATTCGAAAGAATGAATTAAAAAATAGTGTGTCACTTAAACCCTAGAGAAACTGTTGCTCTTTTATGTCCGCTCTAGGTTTCTCAGCTTACATTGCACTTGTAAAAAGACAGTTGAAAGCGGAGATTGTACTGGGTTTGGTACAGTCCTAAAAAGGCAGAATCAATTAAAGATTCAGTCAATTACGTAGGAATGGATTTGTTCAGGAGTCTAACTCTTTAGCATGAGAAGAGCAGCGTCTCTTCTAAGGAGAGTGGAAAGGGGCGTCTGAATCCAAAATTGGCTCCGCAACGCACAGTTAAATCAAACAATTCTTTATAGTGAGCAATGACTTCCTACGCTTCCCGTGTAGATGACCAATCAAAATCTAATATTCTACGATAAGATATTTACAGTTTTATCCCAAACATTACACAATGGAAGTGTTCTGTTGCGCGCCTTCAAGAGATATCACGCAGTAGGATGGATGGTACATGGTGGGTAGCTTCTCCTCAAATCATTATATTGTTCTCTATAAAACATACAAGCAGACAACGTCTGCACAGAAACTTTCTTAAAGATAATTCATTTTTTATTTCAAATAATTTGTGTTTGGTATTTTAGAAAGCAACAATAACAGAAAAAGTACAGAAGGAAAGGAAAAATCACGTAATAATGGGGTATAAGTGACAAATGGAATAGTACATTTATGTAAAAAGAGGTGTGGGATCAAGGAAGCATTGCATCTTTATGAATCTTATGTCCATGCAGTGTAGTGTCATAGTATCCTAATTACTAGAGGTAATTGCAGATTTATGGTGTTTTGCTGAGGGTATTGTGTTTTTGAAATATCCCAAAGCAGTATTAAGCTAAGGAGATCGAGAGTGGAGAAGAGAGGAGACAAAGGAGAGAAGAGATAAGGAGGGACTGTAGGTCACAGAAGAAGGAGAGGCGGTGGGGAATGGATGGAATGGGGGGATGGAAAGGCAGCAGGGGAAGGGAGATGGGGAGGGCAATGGGGAATGAGGGAGGAGATGGTTGTGCCTATTATGATGATAAGGTACTGGAGATGTGGGAGTATAGTTCGAGGGAGTTTTTGGGAAGGTGCTTAAGAAGTTACCAGCCACCTGGTGAATTGGGCCCATTCCCATAAAGCGTGGGTAGAGAGTTTGGATAGGTCTTTGCATTCCACCAGAACAGCTCTGAAATCGATTGAAATTAGTATGACCCATAGTATGCAACCTTCCCAGTGTAGGTGATGTGATATGTCAGGTGGGAGAATTCCCAGTGCTGTAGAGGAGAGGTTGGGATCCAATTTATCTGAAGGATCTGTGATATGATAGACATAATTTCAGGCCAGAGGTTTTTAGAGTAGGGGCATTCAAGCAGCACATGGGATAAGTCTCCTGTTGCATTACTGCAGCTCCAACAGGTGTCTGAGTTTGAGAGGCCTAGCTTATATAGTTTGGCAGCTGTCCAGTGGGCCATGTATGCGGTCCATAGTCTGCATTGGGCTTGTCAGGGTATGGCCTTCTTCGTAGGTAGGTTGGACCAAACAGATAGCCAATTTAAGAGTGGGGTCTCCCTGGTATACAAATTGATCAGAATAGATTCCCATTTAGCTTGTAGCAGTTTAGTTTGGGAGGAATTTGTGGGAGTCAGGAGTAGAACTTGGAAGCTGTGCGACCTCCCTTGGCTATGTTTTCCAGGGTGGATGGTAGGTCAGTTGTTCTAGGGGGTTTATGTCTGGTAATAACAGCTTTAATCATTAAAAAGAAAAGTGGTAGAAGTCAATTTCTTCAAGTTGAAATTCGGATTTGAGGAGTGAATTGGGAATGGGGTCTGTAGGGGAGTCCAGGTCTCCTACTGAAATAATTCCCTTGCATGCCCATTTTTCCATAAAGAGAGTTTTGCCCTCTGATTTGAGGTGATCTTTGTGCCATAGCGATGCAAGTGTGGAATAACATATTTTGTTAGGTAGTTTATTGTCAACTTTCTGTAGGGCCTGTGCTGTGTGGGAAAGAATGCATGGGAGTGTTTTGTTCTTATTTACTAGTTGGTTATAAGGGAACTGAGCAATAGCGAGTGGGCTAGATTGCTCTCAATATATATTTATTTTTGTATATATCTTTTTATTAACCAATGCTCATTACATAAGATTGCTCTCAATATTAAGCCACATTTAGGGAGTGAGATTGGGCATGGGAAGCCAGAAATGCCAAATCTCATCAAGTATGCCGTTTGGAGTCTCCAGTAGTAGGCTGGGAGGTTTAAGCCTCCAAGTTTCCTTGAAAGGCTTCGTTTTTTTAAAGCTATTCTTGGTCTTATGGATTGCCACAGGAAGTCGTTGAGTATAAGATCTATCTTTATGAAGAAATTGTCCGACAGATGAATAGATGACATGCTGATTAGAAAGTTGATGAGAGGCAAAATCATCATTTTGATGGTGTCAAGACGATCCCACCTGGTGATGAATCTGGTCAACCATTTATCTAGTAGATGGATATGGTAATTTTCTCATTGTGGTCAAAGGATTCTCTGAGGGTTTGATTGAACCAAATGCCTAGGTATTGTATTATGCCTGGAGCCCATTTAAGGCCTTGGCTCCCAATAAGAGACCTGTTGCAGTGGCTGTTCACGGGTAGAACGTCCGTTTTGTCCTTATTAAGGATGTATGCTGAGATTGAGGGGTCCATGGTAGTTGACATAATGTTGGCATGGAAGAATCAGATGTGAAGAGGAGGGTGTCATCTGCGTGTGCTGCCACTTTTTTGAACCAGTTGGATATGGGATACAGAGGATGTAGGGGTTCTCTTTAATTGTAATGAGGAGTGGTTCCAATGTGAGCAGAATAAGAAAAAGGGAGAGGGAACATGCACTAAGGGTAGCTTGTAGGAAAGACCACAAGACCTTTTGGAAAGGCCTTTTTGGTGTCTAGAGCAATCGTGCAGGCTGGTTGGTTTGAGGATTTTTGCTTTCTCGATGACATGACTGAATCTACCCTTGATGAATCCAGACTGTGATGGGTATATTATTGTAGGGAGGAGGAGTTACAGTCTAAGGGCAAGGATTTTTGCATTTATTTTGCAGTATATGTTGTATTAGTGAGATTGGGCAGTAGTTCTTGGCTGGGGAGTAGATTGATCGTTAAGATTGGGGGGAGGCATGAGCTTCAGATTTTCCGACAGTCATGTTGACATATTATGTTAATCATTATATAAGAAGCAGCACATGAAGGGGACATTATGGCCGGAGGAAAGGAAAAGGAGTGCAGATTGCGAGGGGTACTAAAAACACAGTATTTTATCAAATAATCATGTTTTAAAACCTTCAAATCAGCTACAAATGTACATGTGTGTGTTTTTGTCTGGGTATTTAAAAATCCCAGGTGAAATCTGACACCTTACCATACCCATCTGAAAGCTCCTGTACCCAACTATTTATCAAATAGTACTGAAGGTACGTCCCTGGTTCTTGGGAACAGAGAAGTCTTTACCTTCTTAGGGGATTACTATTATTGTGGCCTCTGCTGCTGTTCCTGTAACCAATTGTGTTGATGAGAAGTGAGAGATCAGGTCTTCCAGGGTTTTGACAAGGGAGGAGCCCCAGGTATGGTAGAAAGAGGTGGGGAAGCCGTCCGGTCCTGATGCTTCCCCAACTTTGAATAGTTTGATCTCACTTTGGGTAATAGGCTTTTCTAACTGGGATGTAGATCTGCTGTCTGTTTTTGAGATGGGGTTGTTTTAAGGTATTGTAGGCAAGTTCCGTATAGAGTGTGATTGGATTTATGTAAAGGTTGCAGTAAATTGGCTGCAAGTATATCCTCTTCTTTTGTGGAGGGTGTGCCATCTGCATTAGTGATGGAGATTATCTTTGAGCAATGGTAGATTTGTTTAAGATAATACACTAGTATTTTACTGGCTGTGTTACGTCCACAGAAGGAGATACCTTTGTTTTTTGTACAATGATGTGTGCTTTGTTGCTTAATTCTTTGTTAAGTTTGTGTGGTGTTTAGTTTTTCTCATTTTGTCTCTGCATTATATTTATGATCTTGCTTTACTGGACATATGTGGAACCTTAGGTTTTGCTGATGCTTGTATTCTTTGCACTACTGTTCTTGGAATGCATGGGTGAAAGTTTGGAACTCCTGCAATGTCAGTTGGTGCATTTTCCCTGAGCCCTCAATACTTATGTACTTGTCTTAAGTCTCTTTTAGTAATAAAAACCTTCACATCATCAGAAGACTCCTGGCGAATCCTTTCAGTTTGTATTTCAACATTGTAAGTTGATGTAAGCATGATTTGTCTCGGCAAACTTTAAGGTCCTTCTCCAGGGATTTTATTTGTTGCTCTAGTTTATTTAGGTTGGAATTATCCTGTTTGTGTTTCCAACACATTAGTTTAATCATATGATCATGGATGGTGGATTTCAAGGCATCCCATAAAATGTGGGGATTGGGACCTGAGTTTCTATTCAATTCTATGAAATGAATAATTTAATATACTT
This sequence comes from Lissotriton helveticus, assembly GCF_964261635.1. NCBI lineage: Eukaryota > Metazoa > Chordata > Amphibia > Caudata > Salamandridae > Lissotriton > Lissotriton helveticus. Next base: position 1,308,339,303 of record NC_136059.1, on the reverse strand, counting down.
TTCATACAACACTAGTTATACCCCTTTTGGGGAAGATGTATCAGGCGATACAATGTGGTATCACTGTGGCTTTCCCGATGAAATCGTCAAGCACGCCAAAACGCACATAGACATTTAGAAGATCGACCATTTAGCCACTTTATCTAATTGTTCATTCATCAGATTTACTTTACGTGTTCTAACCATTGAATTTGAAATTCTGTTATTATAACTCACCCGTATATTTTGGAAATATGTCTGCTTTTTTATTATAATTCTTGTGTTGCTTTTGTTAAAGTCATGTTGAGATGTCGTATTTATGTTTTTCTGTAATTATTGGAATATCCACTAGGATGATTTTAAAGAATTTTGTATCAAATAAATGAATGTTTAATGATTTGATGTGCACACTGAGTCCTTAATATCATGTCTGTGTTTTGGAATGTCTTATATATTATATAGACCCATAGTTGCCTAGGGATTTTTCTCTCAATTTCAGTAATTTCCATGCCCTAGGAATGCACATTAGTAGCAGGGAATCCTTGTTTGTTTGACTCTAGTTAAGGCGGCGGAGGCCATGAGTTGTCAAGCTTAGAGTCAGAGGGTCAAACACGAAGCCCTAGATGTTTTATTACGCTGTGGAGTAGGAAAGCTGGGCGTATCCTATAGAGTGTGCTGTGATGGTAGGGTGTTGAACAGTCCGGGGAAGTATGACCTAAAGAGAGAGTGGAGGAGTCAGCTAAGTTGTTTCTTTGGGTGTAGGTAAAGTGATGGCCCGGGGCGGGGCTTAGAGTGTATGTTAATGGTATTCCAGGTGGATTTAATAGTTTCAATATTGTTCATATTGGTTGTTTTGGTCGCATTGGTCATTTTGGACATATGTACCACACAGAACACCAAAACCATGTCATAGTAACCCAAAGGTGTGTTTAGAAAAGTGACGTACCGCGGCCCATTTGATCTAGTACGTAACCAATACACATCCAAAGTGTTTAGCATATGGTCTCGCTGAAAACAGAGAGGCAAAGATAGATATAGTTAGTGTGGTGTGCTTAGTGTGCTTAGTTTACCTGTTGCTTACAACACTGAATACTTGTTGTACCTCAAAAAAGGTCTAAGTGCTCTTAATGTTGTAATTGCGGCTGTATGTGTGAATGCAAATTGTATGTGTTTGTATGCATTTTGGACTAGTATCAAAACATTTACCAAAACATTCATAAATCATTGTCAGAACTGGTTAGTTATATGTGGGTTAGCAATGAGCACTTTGGTAGTCGCTCAGACCCTTTGTAGAATGTGTACGCAGGGAGGTTAGCTGAGGTTAGTTGGGAGTTAGTTGAACTTGAAGCCCTAGGTGGGTAGAAGGGAGAGCTTATTAGTCGGTTAAGCAGATGGATACCCCTGTTAAAGTTCCTTGTATAAGTGATTAGTTGTTTGAGGTTTAAGTTAGGTTAAGTTGATTATAGTTGCATCTTGAGAGGTTAGATTTAGTAGTGGATTTCATAAGAGTAAAAGTATCAAAAATGGAAGTCTAAAGAGTTAATTTTTTTATCCTGAACTTCCGCGGTGAAAGAATCCAAGTCTGTAGGGTCATCAAGGATGGATGATTTCCCATTGTAGGTGGTTTTCAGATGAACAGGACCGATGAAGGAGAATTGTATTGGCAGATCTGCCAGGACTTTCCTTTGGGCAAGGAATGCTTTTTTCCTCTTGACTGTGTCTTTCTAGTAGTCTTGGGAGAAGCAGATCGAGGAGCCATGCCAGATGATGCTTTGAACCTTCTTCATGTAGGAGAGAATGAGGTCTGTGTGTGAGTATCGAAGTGGATGAAAGATCAGGGATCTGGGCGTGGAGGTAGTTCTCATTTTGAATGTGGGTACTCCATGGGTGCAAGTTATTTCGAAGTCCTTTGCAAAGTTCAGGCCTAGAGTTTTAGGAATCCATTTTTCTATGAAAGTGACGCATGATGATGCCTGGTATTCTGCGTTCTCCGGGAGGCCAAACATTTGATGGTTTCAATTCCTGTGTCTGTCCTCCAAGTCCATAAGGTGTCTCTCCGTTCGAGCCAGTCTTGAAGTGCTGACTGAAAGGGTTTTGATTGAGCTCTGTTTATGGTTCTGGAGGAAGCTGGCTCTCTATATAGTGCACTGTGCAGAGAGTCCAGTGATTACGCAATAGGTATGAAGAGGTAAAAGTTGATAATTCTAATGCTCATTTTGTGGTAGTGTGGGTGAGATAAAAGGGTAATGCTAAGCATTTGTATTCACACACCAGGGCAAGAAATAAGACACAAACTTAAGAATAAATCTGAGACCAATTTGTAAAAATAAAAACACTTTTTATGTATTTTTAGAGAGCAAGAGCACAGTTGTAAGAATAGGACTTTTACAGTTACAATTTTTAAAGAGTTTGGAACATATATCACATTTCTGGGCAATTACGCACCATATGAATCAATGAGAAGTAAAAAATAAATTTGCATATAAAATCAGGCAATGCTTTCATGAGCTTCACCCTCTCAGTTTAGGTCGATGTCGGGACCAGGTCCAAAGTTCCAGCAGGACTAGTTTGGGAGCATCTCAGGTCAGACTGGAGCACAGTGCTGACGGTCTTGGAGTCTGGTGTACAAAGATGAAGGGGGCCACTTGAAATTGCACTGCACAGATGGACTTACTAGTAAGTCTGGTGGGTCTTCTTAGAGGGAGGAGGTTGCAAGGGCCTGGTAACCACAGGAACAGAGCTGGTTGCTCTGTGCTGGTGCCAGTGGGGCTGGGTACAGAGTGAACAGGTCAGCCGGGCATAATGCATCTTAAGGGTCCTTGTGGTCAGGAGCAGGCAACTTGGAGAGGCAATCTCGGGACAACTGGGCCACTCAGGAAGTGAGTCGCGGCTGTCTCGAAGTCCATCGATGCGTGCTGGTTTCCGATGCTTTGAGAGTCTGGTGTGAAATCTTCTTCTTGGTTTTTACTGCTGGGGGGTCCGGTACCCCATGTATTGGTATGCCGTTTGGTGCCTCCAAACTTGGTGGTGAGGCATATATGACCCCCCGGAGCTGTTGCACCTCTTCTTGCTTTGGTGCAGCACTGAGGTCATCAGGGAACAGCAAGTCAACAAACCAGATTTCATGGTATCGGTGCCTACAGTGTGCAATAGAGTGAGACCTTCCTTCCAAGGGAGATTCTCAGTGATTTCTCAAAGTCTGGAGGTGCTCCAGGGTTCTTAGAGTCCCTGCAGGTTTCAGTATAACACAGCAGCAGTGATTGTCAAGTCCTTCTTGCAGCTGGCAGGGTTTGGCCCCTTTTCTTTCTGCAGCAGGGCTTCAGTTCTCGTACAGTGGCTCTTCTTTGTCTTGGTCTTCTTTGGTCCAATGAATCTGAGGTTCAGGCTTCGGGGAACCACCTAAATACTACATATTGGGGTGTTACTAGAGGAGACAGGTAATAGCCAATGGGTTATATCTAGCTTTAGGATGTGTACACCCTTTAGTGACCACTTACTGTGGGAAGAGGCACTGCTCTAGCCCTGATTGGAGGTTTTCCTAGCATCTTAAGATGGTGGAATTTCAGGAGAGGGGGTTCACCTCAACTGCTCTGCCCTAGAGGTGGTGCAGGCTGAGGGGAGACCCTCCTCCTCATCTAACTAATTTTCTCACCTTTCCTCCTACCAAACCTAGAGCAGGAAAGGGGGCTTGGCCTCCCACACTGTCTGGGGGTTCTTAGATAGGATTTCAAAGGCGGCATTGCCTTTTAAGGTCCTCGCTCCGGAAGGCCATCCTGTCCTGGAGTAGGTGTGAAAAACCCTCGTACAAAAACGGTATTGCTTCTGTCCTCTGAGAACACTTACACCATGATGTCAGAAACATGTGTGGTGGTGGCGGCAGGTTGATGAAACCAGCCAGAGAACCCACTAGTGCTTGGTTAAGTTTCAGGGGACCCTCTAAAAGGGTCTCCTTTGTAATTTATTAATCCATCTAACACTAACATCAGTGTGGATTTGTTAAGACAAGAAATCAGTGAAGCCATCACGGAGCTAGGAAACTCGTGTTGACAAGTATCCAGCCCACGTACTCTATATGGCTACCCTATTCACTTACATCACAGAATGGGCTGGACATTGTAGGGGACATATCTGCTCGTGCTGGTATGCCCACACATAGGATAACGTGCACCCTGACTGAGGGCTAAGGGCCTGCTATTTGGATGACTTACCTATCTCTTATGCAAGGTATGGTTGGCATGCCACAGAGAGCTTCAGATTTTCCTGCACCAAGACACACAGCTTGTAATGGCAGATTGCATAACCTTGGAGAGGGGGCCCTGTGGTGGCACAACCAGTGCTGCAGCCCCAGAGGACCCGCTTCAGTACCCATGCCCTAGGTAGCAGGGATAAGAATTCATTACTCCACTACACGAGTTTCTATCCTCGGACACTGAGGGAGAACGTACCCTATGGGCTGTACTTGAGACTGTGCAGAAATTGCAGCAATCTATCCGATTTCAAACAAAAGGCTCAGGGGCTAACTTCCAAACTACAACAACAAGGGTATCCAGACAGAATCACCAACAAGGCAAAGAAAAGGGCAGGCAATCAAAACAGAGTCTACTAGAACAAACATCTAAAGTGGAATCCTCAATCCCTTTGACCTGCGTGACCACATATAATCCTGTTGCACGCCAAGTGTAAAAAATCATCAACAAAAATTGGAAAATACTAAAGACTGGAAACCAACAATGGGAAAAAACACTTTTCTCCTATAGAGAAGGTAGAAGTCTCAAGGACAGTCTGGTACACACAAGATCACAGCAACACACAACACACAAGCGAATACCATACATATGCATGGTGTCTCCCGAGGGTCACTGGCCATTACCCGTGTGGAGACTGCAGTGTGTGCCACTTAACAAAGCCAACAAAGACCTTAAACTTAGAACCAAGAAAAGGTATGGGAAATTCGAAAACACACGAACTGTAACACAGTCAATGCTGTTTACCTTATTACCAGTTCTTGTGGGCTCAGGTATATAGGTATGACGAGCCAGAGAGCGAAAACATGTATCTGTGATCACAGAAGCACAATTCGGTGCAAACGAAATACGACTCGCATGACAAACCATTTTATGGAAGAAGGCCACACAACCAATTACATGGAATGGGTGGTGGTTGAACATTTAGAAACCACGAGCGGTAATGTTCAACAACAATTGTTAGAAAAAGAGCAGCGATGGATTTACCATGGGGTTGAACGACAACATACCATGGAACAGTTTAAGTATATAGAGACACCTAGAACTGTTCGGTCATATTTGTCAATAGCCTGGAAGGCAAATCATAGTACTTTTCAGCAGTTTTTTTCAAGAACAACCAATCTCCTCTGAGATTTGCACAGAGCAAAATCTCTTTGAGGTTATGAAATATCAGTTGCCCACTGAACACTCTCTCTCATATGGAAAAATTAGCATGGGATACTCCCCTAATACAGATTTTGAGGTGATAGCCACTGCACAGTGTTGCGATCGCTCCATAAAAGAATGATTTGTGCAGGCGATTTCTATAATATCTTTTGTGTCAAAAAACAAAAGATGTATAATTCATGTTCAGTGTCCATTTCGTACCCAAATGGTCCCATATTTTCATTTAAGAGGAATCGAGCATTTTTTACCTCACTGTGATACACACAGCATGTCTGTTGGGTGAGCGGTCTAGCATTTTTGCACACGTGGTCACGCAATAGCCCATGACGTAAATTTCCAGGAAGTGTACCGGCACCTACAACAAAATTATATCAACGCACCTGACAACGGCCCCGGAACACATTCAGTTCCTGAGGACGCCGGAATAGGTTGAGATGCGGGCGAGCACCGAGACAAAGTAAGACCTTTCCTTGTTGAAGTAAACTCTGTTGTTTTAAACTGCCACCATAGAACTCCGTAGGATTTTATAAACTTCATCTACCTTTTTAACTCTCCTCTAGTGTGTGAAATATGGGCTCACCCCTCCCAGGAACAGAACAGCTATGAATATAACGTAATTAACGTAAATATCTACACGTGATCTACTTTTGAGCAATCACAACTTAAAGCCCATAGTCGAAGTTTATCGTCATTGTTACATACAAAACAGCACACGCAGAGGGCTTACCAGCTAGTTTCATGTGGTCATTGTACCGCCACTAATAGTCACTATCACTTATTGATAGCGTTAGTTGACACTTCACGTAGCCGTATATAAAATATAAAACCAGGCATGCTCACCAAAATCAGAAACAAGCATGCTGACTGCTGAATGGTCTACTATTACTCATTGGTAGCGATAGTTGACACTCCATGCAGCACGTATACACGCATGTTTGACACCGACTGTTTCTGTAACCACATGGATATTAACACAAATGAACCACAGTTTTATATGTTATATGTTGTATCATCATGTCGTATTTCTCTTCACAGGTACACAAACAACAGTGCACCCTAAATCACGGTCAGTCCACTAAGCATGAAAAGCACACCTTAGCATGTGTGCAAAAATGCATAAACACGTGGTTACAATTTTTACCACTCACTTTTTTCACTTTTCACCAATATCATTTGTAGAGAGGTCCTGAAGAAAGCTCAGTTTAAGGTTTTGCAGAGAGCTGAAACATGTAGACCAAAGGATTAGTTAGACACAAATCAAAGTCTTGAAACATTATCCACTCATTTATTTTAAATATACCCTGGGCCACTGGGAATAAATTATATATCAGTGAGTTTACCAGAGGTATTTTTAAGTCACACCATCTTATCACCATCACATAAAAACACAAAAAAACAGCTCCACTGTAATCAAGTGTCGCAGCACAGCTGGGTAGCATTCAGCTACTTAGCTGGGAACCCTATGATGAAGCATGACACCAACTAGGTTGGTGTGTGAGGTTTTTTTTAAAACCCGTGTGGTGCCAGGCACTACGGTGTTGACTAGCCACTTCCTAGTGGACCGTCTCATTTGTTTAAATCATTTTAGCTGAATTTGTTCCAATCACGGTACAGCATTTTGGGAAAGAGATCTGGCACCTGGGACCTGGTCAGCAGGGACCCACTGCACTTTTGCTGTTTGAAATTACATCAGGCAAAAAGTGGAGTCTATGCAAAAAGAGGCACTTTCCTATGTGACCCCCCTAACAAACTAAAGAGGATGAGACTAACCTTTCCCTAGTGAGAGTTAATCTTCTAAATAGAATAACCTGAAGAACCTGCTTTGGCATCGTCAGTCCCAGGTCTGTGTTCCACTGTAAAGTCCATTCCCTGTAGGGACATGGACCAACTTAACAATTTGTGGTTTTATCCTTTCATCTGCATGAGCCATCTGAGAGGTCTGTGGTCAGCTTGGACAAATAAGTGAAAACCAAACCAGAATGGTTTCAGCTTGTTCAGGGACTAAACCACAGCAAAAGCTTCCCTCTCTATGGCACTCCAGTACTGCTCTCTTGGTAGAAGCCATGTGCTGATGAAAGCAAGAGATTGGTCATCGCCTATCCCATTTTCAGATACACATGTCTGCACTATGAACTGCATGGAGTAATCTGGAACTTTTAGAAAGGAGGCTGAGTACATTGCTTCTTTCAAGGTGTCAAGGTGTCAAAAGAATTCTGAAAACTTACTGTCCAGTTTACCTTTCTGGGCATTTTCTTGGAGGTCAGTTCTGTGACAGGGCCAAAATGGACCCATATTCCTGTACAAGCCTCCTGTAGTACCCAGTCAGGCCCTAGAATTCCCTGACTTGTGTATGGGTGGTTGGAGCTTCCCAATCCATAATGATCTTGATTTTGTGGGGCTGTAGAGGTTGTACTTTGCCTCCACCCACACAGTGGACCAAGTATACAACCGTGCTCTGCCCTATCTGGTACTTTCTTGCCTTGATAGTGAGGACTCCTTTCTGCAGAGCCTTCAGGACCTTTTGGAGGTGTATCAGGTGATCTGGCAGGTTTAGCTAATGACAGCAATGTCATCTAGATAGGCTACACTAGAGGCTTCCAATCTGTCAAGGACTTGTTCAACAACCACTGAAACATGGCAGCGGCATTCTTTAAACCAAAGGGTATTACAGTGAACTGGTAGTGCCCATCATGAGTGGACAATGCAGAATTTCCTTTTGCTTCAGGGGTCAGACCTATCTGCTAGAACCCTGATGTGAGATCAAAGGTACCCAGATATGTGGCTACCCCTATCCTGTCAATTAGCTCATTAGCTCGTGGAATTGGATGAGCCTCTGTCTTGGTAACTCGAGTGAGGTCCCTGTAGTCCACACAAAGCCTCATGTCTTTTTTTCCAAACTGGGAATGAGGCTTGGGTACTAACACAACTGGGCTGGCCCAGGAGCTCTCTGAGTGTTCAATGACACCCAACTCCAGCATCTCGCTTACCTCAGTTTTCATGCATTCCTTGACATGATCAGACTGCCTGTATATTTTGTTTTTGACTGGTAGGCTGTCATCAGTGTCCACATCATGTGTACACCAGTTAGTCTGACCAGGGGTCAAGGGAAAGAACTCAGCAAACTAAGTCAGGACTTGCCTGCAATGTGTCAGCTGTTTGGTAGTGAGGAAGTCCGAAAAGACCACTCCATCAACTTACTCATCTTTAGGATTGTGAAAAAGGAGATCAGGGAATTGGTTCACTCTCTATCTCTTGTTTCTTATCTGTAACCATACACATGGTCACATCAGCCCTGTCATTGTAGGGTTTAAGGCAATTTATATGTATCACTCTCTTGGGGTTTCTGCATATGCAAAGGTCCACTAAGTAAGTGACCTCCCCTTTTCTCTCAAGCATAGGGTAGTCTCCACTCCATTAGTCCTGGAGGGACGTATGTGCCACAGGCTCCAAAACCGACACCTTCTGCCCTGGTTGGAATTCCACCATGGCAGCCTTTTCATCATACCAGAACTTTTGAAGCTCTTGGCTTGCCTCACGGTTTTTGTTTGCTTTTTTCATGTATTCAGCCATCCTTGATTGAAGGCCAAGTACATAATCTACAATGTCTTGTTTTGGTTCCCTGAGGTGTCTCTCCCATTCTTCTTTGACAAGACAGAGGGGTCCGTTTACAGGCTATCCAAACAAACCTTCAAAGGGGGTAAACCCTACTCCCTTTTGTGGCACCTCACTGTAAGCAAAACGCAGGCATGGTAGTAACATCCCATCTCCTTCTGAGTTGTTAAGGGAGTGCACCAATCATGCCTTTTAAGGTCATGTTAAATCTTTCAACAAGCCCATTTGTCTGCCAATGGCATGGTATAGTGAACCTATAGGTGACCCCACCCGCAGTCCACTCATGTTTCAAGTATGCAGACATGAAGTGTGTACCTCTGTCTGATACTACAACCTTAGGAAAGGCAACCCTAGTAAAAATACCAAGGAGGGCCTTGGTCACTGCAGATGCTGTGGTGGTCCTTAGGGGAATTGCTTCAGGGTGTCTGGTGGCATGATCTACTACCACCAAATAAATGTGTACCTTGATGCTACTGGAGGGTCAAGGGGACCGACAATGTCAATCCCTACTTTTTAAAGGTACTCCAACCACTAGAAGTGGTGGAATTAAGGGGGCCTTCATGTGACTGATGTCCTGTCACTAGGCACAGGAGTTGCAAAACTTCTGGGATATTCTTGGCCAGAAGACTAACCAACTCTTGGTTTTTGTCTGACCAAGATGCCCAGCTGGAAGAATGTCATGGGCCAATGTTAGGAGGAACTCTCTGCTGAGGTACTAACAGAGTGGTAGTGCCTCCCCAAACAGAGGTTTGGGGTCTCTTGCCTCAGTTTTTAGGAGTCCCTCCTCCCAATAGGTCCTGTGGAAACCACTGACACTTTTCTTTTCCTGATCAGCAGCTTGCAGCCTCAGGCTTTCAAGAATTAGACACGTTCTCTGCCCCTGGCAAAGATTTTCCCTAGAGGACCTGGCTGGACCTAGTAGCTCTGCCTTGTATGGCCCAAGCTCCTGGGGCTCAGTTCCCTCTGTGGCTGAACATTTTTCTCCCTGCAGAGAGGGGACTTGGCCTGGTGTCTGTTTTGAAGCTGGCTTGCCAGTCTTCCTGCCTTTTCTCTTGGAAGGTTGGCCCATCCTTTTCTGGCTCCAACACTTGTGCCGGGCGGCCCTGTGCTGGACGGCCGTCCTGTGAGATATTCAGACCTCTGTCCTGGACGGGCAGCACAAAAAGAAGAGTGAAACCCCCCAGAGGAAAGACCCACGAATAAGAAGAAACGGGTAGCTAAAACATGCAACAAAGGGAAACAGAGAAAAACCCAGGTGAAGCCTCCGAGAGGATTCAGAGAGGGAGAAGAGAGCTCAAGATGGCGACCATTAACTGTGATCACGGCAGCCGCGTCTGAAGTCCCTGATTCACTCAGGCACTGTGCTGAAGCCACCCGCTGCAACCCCCCCCTTGCAGACCCCCGTGATACTCTCGGTGAGGGCAGAAGAGGAGAGCCGCCCCTCCGGTGAAACCGAAACTGAAACAGAGCAATGGGGTCCGCCATTTTAAGGGGAAAAAAATTAAAACCCGGCGCGAACTTCGGCACTAAGGAGGTTAAAAGGGGCACAACGTGGATTGAGCAGTACAGTCTGGTGCCCGACTGCGCAAAAACACAAAACAAAGGGCACAAGGTGGGAAGATCAGATAACAAGTCTTGAATATCCAAATACAAGCCCTAGAGATCCAAACCCGTGCCCGCAGCAGGAGGAGGGACGGTTCCCTCTCAATGACCCAGTTGGATTTGAAAAGAGCTGTTTTCTGAGGACTGCCATCTCGGGCTGCCCTCCATCGGGCTGCCGTCCACCCCCGCTGGTCTCCCAGCGCCTCTGGCCTGCTGGCCAAGGAGCAATCGGAGTCGGGCACCCCGCAGCTGCTGCGCATCCAGGACATCAAGACGGAGAATGGCGCCTGTCGCCCCCACAGGCCGCCTCCCCGGCGCTGCAGCCCGTGCCCAAGATCGAGAGCCCGGGCAGTAGCAGCAGCATGTCAAGCGGCAGCCCCTCGGGCCGCTCCCTCAGCCTAGAGGGCCCCAACCCCCACCAGCAGTAGCAACACCCTCAGCACCACAGCCAGGGCATTATCGTGGATAACATCATGACCTCGCTGCGGGGCTCCCCGCAAGGGGCGGTGAGCGATCTCCGCGCCGCACGCAGGACTGGCATCCCTCCCTCCCTGTCCCTCAACTACACGCCCAGAAAGGGCTCCGTCTACAGCTTGCCCTGCAGCCAGAACAGCAGCTCCAGCGCAGGGAGCTACCACTGCAACATGCAGGCCACGAGCCTGTACTCGGGAGAGCGCTACCTGACTTGAATTTCTGAACTATGTACCCCCCGGACTTCTTCTGGCACTCTAATCCATACTCACTGGGTGACCTTCATGGACTTCTTTATGTTTTTTCTTATGTCCTGGCCGCCATTTTGTTGCTCTTCATGGCCGCTTTTCACTGGACCCTGACCCGCCATCTTGTCCATTCCCTTGTCCTTTCCCCTTTTCCATCGTTTAACCCTTGACGATCCTTAAATGTTTCTTCCTTTGTCTGATTTGCCTTTTCTCTATATCCTTGTATCCCTCCCACCCTCCCTTGGTGTTGTGACTGCGTTCCCCCCTCCGACCCCACTTAATGGAACTCTGTTTTCCTGGTTTTTCGGGTCTTGACCTGAGAAAATCTATTTGTATATCTTTGTATATAGAGATTACTCTAATCACTAGTCTAAGCAGTAGACCTTTGTACTCTCTACCATTCCTATGTGACTCTTAGAGTATATCCATTCGTATCCCTTCCCTATGTATATAGAGATAACTCTAATCACTAGTATATGCAGTAGACATGTGTACTATCTACCATTCCTATGTGACTCTTAGAGTATATCCATTCTTATCCCCTCCCTATGTATACAGAGATAACTCTAATCACTAGTATATGCAGTAGACCTGAGCACTATCTACCATTCCAATGTGACTCTTAGAGTATATCCATTCGTACCCCTCACGTATGTATATAGAGATAACTCTAATCACTAGTATATGCAGTAGACCTGTGCATTATCTGCCATTCCTTTGTGACTCTTAGAGTATATCCATTCGTATTCTTCCCTATGTATAAAGAGATAACTCTAATCACTAGTATATGCAGTAGACCTTTGTACTCTCTACCATTCCTATGTGACTCTTAGAGTATATCCATTTGTATCCCTTCCCTGTGTATATAGAGATACCTCTAATCACTAGTATAAGCAGTATACCTTTGTACTCTCTACCATTCCTATGTGACTCTTAGAGTATATCCATTCATATCCCTTCCCTATGTATATAGAGATAACTCTAATCACTAGTATATGCAGTAGACCTTTGTACTATCTACTATTCCTATGTGACTCTTAGAGTATATCCATTTGTATCCCTTCCTTGATTGCTCCTCCTTGTGTGACTATAACTTGTACATTTGAAAAAAAATTCTGTTTGTATCTTTTATGCAATGCACGTAGTCCTGAGTCCTTATGTATCGCAACTGGTTCTTATGTAAAACGCTCTGACACCTTCGGGTAATGTTCGCGCTACATAAAATCGCATTAAATAAAAATTTATCTTTCACCTTGGGGTTTGTTTTGTGGCCTTGTTTTTATACACACACATTCAGGTATTTCCAGCATTGCTGCATGGGTTTTCTTTTCTGGCCGAGTCATGCTGAGCATTCCAAATCATGTCCAAGCAGACACTGTACAGGGATAGCAGAAGACACTACTGCCCTCCTGGGGCCATTAACCCCTCCCCAATCTAAGGTCACCAAGGCCATTGGATATCCCTTAGCCTGATTGTCAGCCTGGAGGACTGTAAATGTCTTTCCTACAAGATATTGATATGGGGATGCCAGTGACCCAGCCACCATGGTGATGCTGGCACCAGTGTCCCTGAGGGCTTCCACCCTAATCCCATTAATACTTGGCTCTTGTCTGTATCTCTCCAGGTTACAGGGCCAGATAGCCAGGGTAGCTACATTCACCCCTCCTTCTGAGATTAGAGTTGCCTCTAGTCTTGTCATGGTCAGGGCTTACCTTGGATCCCACCTGGGTATTAACAAGTGCAGTTAATGCAGGTATGCTAGAGGCATTTCTTTTGATTTTAAAGTTAGGGTCTTCAGTTTGGTATCCAGTTGTCTTCTAATCAAAATAGAATGCCTTTTTGGGATCCCAAGTTTTACCCTGGTACCCGCTCTTGGACAGTGAACCTTTTCTGGGCCCACCCTCCAGAGCATGTTTTTGGGGGCCTGAAGAACACTTGTTTTTGTTTTCATCTTTCTGGTCACCATCTTTCCCTTTGGGTATCTTTTGGCCTCTTTCTTTTGGTCACACCCACGAGTAATAGTTTGGTCACCCTTGTTTTGACCCAGTGGTCTGCCTTGTTCCCCAACTCTCAGATAAAGTGGACCTAGGTCTACCAGATGCTGATGTAACTTCTCATTGTACAATTTATTCTAAAGATGCTCCTTCATAATTACATTGTAAAGTCCTTCAAAGTCATTCACATTGTTACCTGTTAACCGACCACCTAGTGTTTGCACTAAAAAGTAAACAAATTCCACCCAGGACTGACTCTAGAATCTAATTCTATACTCTTCAGTGGTGAGCCTAAAGCCCTCAATCCGGGTACCCATCATGAGGTCATAGGACTCAGTATCTTTTTTAGGTAATGTCTCAAGTCTTTACTTGCATCTCCCTGAGAATTGTTCCCACAAGAGAGGAGCCAAATGTGTTTTCTGGCTACTTTTCTTCCTGTACATGCCTCTCAAATGCAACGAACCATTCGGTGATGTAATCACCATCTGAGTATTTAGGGACGATCTCTTTGGGGAGTTTAGAGTCATGAATACCTTCACCCTCCCTATTTATTTGTATGCTGCCACCAGAGATGTGTCTTAGGCCCATCTCTTTCCTTTGTCCTTCTATTTCTAGGAGCTGATCTTCTAAGTTCAATTTCCTGGCCAATCTTTCTAGAGGGAACCTCATCTACTTCTGAGAGAAGAGGGGGGGAGTCTTCTCCGGTCCCCCGGGTCTGTGATAGCAGTTTCATCCTCATGAAATACAGCCACTAATTCTGGGTTATCTCTCTCAAATGCAGCCAAAAGTCGTTTAAGCTTTCCTACGGTTGCATGAGAGCTAATTTTTGTAACATATGATTTACAGAGAGTCCTTAAGTGGGCATAGGACATGTCGTCATAAGGGGTCCAATCGAGCTCCTGGGCCTGGTTCTCTGGGCCTGATTCACAGAACTCACTTAAGACAAAATCCTAAGCTTACTACTATTTTGGTATTCACGGAAGGCACTTACTCATTTCAGTATTCACAAAAGTTAGGAGTCCTAACTTTAGGACTCCTAAATGCCTTCTGTGAATACCGGAAGTCTTAAAGTTAGCATTATTCTCAGTTTAGGAGTAGTAAAGTTAGGACGTCTAACTTTAGGACTCCTAAATGCCTTCTGTGAATACCCAAAGTCTTAAAGTTAGGATTTTTCCCAGTTTAGGAGTAGTAAAGTTAGGACTCCTAACTTTAGGACTCCTAAACTGAGAAAAATCCTAACTTTAAGACTTTCGGTATTCACAGAAGGCATTTAGGAGTCCTAAAGTTAGGACTCCTAACTTCTGTAAATACCGAAATGAGTAAGTGCCTTCTGTGAATACCAAAATGAGTAAGTGCCTTCTGTAAATACCAAAATGGTAGTAAGTTTAGGATGTTGTCTTAAGTTAGTTCTGTGAATCGGGCCCCCCGTATCTGACATTATTTCTACTAAAGTTGGGACCTTTTTATGAAGTGAAAAAAATATCTAGCACTGACTACTTTGTCCTAACTAAAGCAAAACACTTTAACATTTCTAAACAGTTTGTTTCAGGGACTTAACCAAGGCCCCATCAAATAATTTTAGAAATTTTGAAGAGATGGACCAACAAAAGAATTTGACTAGCTAAAGACAATTTGGGGATTTACTCATGTGGTAAAATATTGACAAATTGGTTCCAGCAAATGCAAAGTCTTCTATTCCACAGTTGCCACCAAATGTAGGAAGGTGGTTCTCTATATATGGTTCTCTATATAGTGTACTAAAATGAAGTACACTGTGAAGAGAGTCCAGTGATTTCCAATTAGGTATGCAGAGGTAAAAGTAGATAATTCTAATGTTCTTTTTGTGGTAGTGTGGGCAAACAGCTAGGCTTATCAGAGCGTAGTGCTAAGCATTTGTGTTCCCCACATGAGGCAATAAATGAGACACACACTCAAGAAGAAAATCTTAGACCACTTTGTAAAAATAAAGGCTATTTTTTATGTATTTTTAGAGACCAAGAACACAGTTCTAAGGTAAGCACTTTCCGAGTTAGACTTTTTAAAGAGTTTGGAAAATATATCACATTTGTGCGCAATTATTCACCATAGAATCAATAGGAAGACAAATAGAAAACTGCTTATGAAATCAGGCAATGCTTTCACGAAGCTCGCCTTCTTGTTTTAGGTTGATGTCGGGACCAGGTCCAAAGTTCCAGTAGGAGAAGGTCAGAAGTGTCCCGAATCAGCTGGGAGCAAAGTGCTAAGTGTCCTGAAGTCTGGTGCGCAAAGACAAAGGGAGCCACTTGAAAATGCACTGCACAGTTGGATTTACAGGTAAGTCCGGTAGGCCTCCTTAGAGGGAGGAGGTCAAAAGGACCTGGAGGAGACAGGAGCAGGACTAGGTGGTTGGCGTTTGGGCTGGTGGGGCCGGGTGCAGAGTGAACAGATCAGCCAGAATCGTGTGTCTTTAGGGTTCTTGTGGCCAGGAGCAGGTAACTTGGAGAGAAGATCTCGGGACAGCCTTGCCACTCAGGAAGTGGATCTTGGGTGCCTCCATGTCCCTCATGGGTGCTTGCTTCTGATGCTTTGGGTGTCCAGGGTGGACTCTTTTTCTTGGTTTTTACCACTGTGGGCCGGTACCTCGGGTATTAGCATGCCCCGGCTCTGGTAGGTCCTGGTGCTTCCAAACTTGGTGGAGAGGCAGTTCTGATCCTCCAGAGCGGTCAAACCTCTTCATGCTTTGGTGCCGTGTTGAGGTAATCAGGGAACATCAAGTCGACAAACCGGACTTCATGCGATTGGTGCCTGTGGTGTGCAGCGGATTGAGGCCTTCACTCCAAGGGAGCTTCTTTGTGATTTCCCAAAGACTGGAGGTACTCCGGGGTTCTTGGATTCCTTGCAGGTTTGAGGACAACACAGCAGGAGCAATTGTTGAGTCCTTCTTGCAGCTGGCAGTGTTTTGCACCTTTTCTTTCTGCAGCAGGGATTTAGTTCTCATGCAGCAAGTCTTCTTTGCCCCATTCTTCTTTGGCCTGATGAATAAGAGGTTCAGGTCTCGGGGAGCCACCTAAATACTGAATTTAGGGGTGTTACAAGGGGAGACGGGCAATAGCCAATGGGCTATCTACCTTTAGGGTATCTACACCCTTTAGTGACCACTTACTTTGGGAAGAGACACTACAGTTGCCCTGATTACAGATTTTTCTACCTTATGAAGATGGTGGAATTTCAGGAGAGGGGTTCACCTTGCCTGTTCCACCCTAGTGCTAGTGCAGGCTGAGGGGGACCTACCTCCTCATCTAACTAATGTTCCCACCTTTCTTCCTGCCAAAAGTGGAGCAGGAAAGGGGGCTTGGCCTCCCCCACTATCTGGGGGTCCCTGGGTTGGATTTCAAAGGTGAAATTGCCTTTGAAGCTTCCAGGCCTGGAAGGCCATTCTGTCCTGGAGGAGGTGTGAAACACCACCCCCCAGAACAAGTATTGTTTCTGTCCTCTGAGAGTGCTGGCTGTTACCCCATGAGGTCAGAAACATGTCTGGTGATGGCAGACTGCGAAAAATGGCCAGAGACACCTCTAGTGTTTGGCTAAGTTTAAGGGGACCCTCTAAAAGGGTCTCCTGTGTGAATGTATTAGTGAATCCAACACTGGAACCAGTGAGGATTTATTAAGGTAAGATTTTTGGTACCAAACATCTTAGAAATCAATGAAATCATCATGGAGCTAGGAAACTCGTGTTGAGAAGTAGCCAGCCCATGTACTCTTTATTGGTACCCTAGTCACTTCTAACATTACAGAATGGGCTGGACTTTGTAGGGGCATATCTGCTCATGTGGATATGCCCACATATAGGATAAAGTGCACCCTGCCTCAGGGCTAAAGGCCTGCAGTATGGGTGACTTACCTATATCTCATGAAGTGTATGGTTGGCATGGCACACGGGGCTATGTGCCATGTTGACTCCGGATTTTCCTGCACCAAGACACGCAGATTACAATGGCAGAGTGCATAGCCTTGGTGAGGGGCCCCTGGGGTGGCAGAGCAAGTGCTGCAGCCCCAGAGGAACCTCTTCAGTACCCATGCCCTAGGTAGTAGGGTACCACCTACAAGGGACTTACCAGGGTAGCTGAAGGTGTGCCAATTGTGGTATAATATTTTGGGAAAGAGATGTGGCACTGGGGACCCGGTCAGCAGAGACCCAGTGAACTTACAGTTCAAAATTACATCAGTCAATAGGCAAAAGGTTGGGGCTAATCATGCAAGAAGAGATACTTTCCTAGGGAATGGTTATAAAATATTACTTTATGTTAAAAAAAACTAGAAATTCACTGAGAAAGGCAAAGTTTAAAGTTATGTTATAGTATGGAATTGTAAATTTATTTTACTTTACATTAAAAAACTACTTTAACATTTGCTGAAAAACAAATGTTAAAGTAACATTATAGTTAGATGAAAATGTCAGTGACAATGTAACGTATTAAACCCCAAAAAACACTGAAACATATTGAGTATAGTTATCCAAAGTAACTATAACTTGTACCCTTAAGTAACTATAACTCGCACCCTTGCCATGCACTGCTAAATACCCCAAATTTTACATTTCTTAAGAGACGATCTATGACATCAGTGATAACTTCACTGCAGCATTTGAAATTATCTAATTGATGACAAGACTGTGCATGGTGGGTACAAGAGTTATAGTTACTTTAAGGCATGAGGTATATTTACTTGGGATAACTTTAATTGGTAAATGTCCATTTTTTTTGCTTAAAATATTACGTTGTCATATATTGATTTTTGGTTTTGCTAATAACTTTGGCGCAATTAGACACATCTTCATAAAACTCTCCTAAAGAATGGACCATCCACCTCAGCTCCTTTCTGGTAAGTTTCGGGGTGATCAGTTAAGTGTAGGCCAAGAAAATGGGGAGGGGAACAGCGATTCATGAAAAATGGCTAAATAAAATTACGCCAAATGTAGCAGAAAGCTAGATCTATACCCAGAAAATGTGCTTTTTGTGATTTGGTGTGAAACCGTTTAGTTGGTTTAGTGAAATGAAGGTTCAAATTTTAACAATATCTTGCCATATACAAGCAGTTTGATTAAACAGGCAGCAACTTGTAGCCTGCTTGACGAATCTTCACTAAACATTTCAGAAACAAAAGTTCACTGACCTCAGCTCTTTGATGAAAAATGTTGAGGTGATCCATCACCCGGGGTCAGAGAAAAAGGGGGGTCCCAAAATGCAATTTCCCCATGCACTTTCAACAGGAGATTTTAGACAGTGGTACAGCCAAAGCGGCTGAATGGAATTACACCTAAGTTGGTAGAAAGTTCGATCTTTACCTAGAAAAATAATATTAACATGTCTTTAAGTCTTTATTGTAACTATGGGGGCCATTATGATGACAGGCGGACTTAGTCTGCCCGCCATCATACCGGGACCCGGGACCGCCCGCCATAAGGGCGGGGGTTCCGATCAGGGCATTAGGATGCGCCCGCCACACAGGCGGGCGCATGCTGTATATTTACCATTACGGCGGGCGGAGCAGAAATCTCCGCCCGCCGCAATGGTAAAAGTGCAAGCTGTGCTTTTCTATGCGCAACATGACAGGCACCGCGTGGTGCCTGCCATGTTGCACTTAGAAATGCGGGGGGGTACCATAGGTTACCCCCATGTGCACCCCCCAAGCCACGGACTCCCAGGGGGCCGGCAAGGGGCCCCCGCAGGGAGTCTCCGCATGCCTTTCCGTGGCGGCATTGCCGCCACGGAAAAGCATCAGCAAAAACCCATTGTAATATGGCGGGCGGTGTCTAAAAGACACCGCCTCCATATTAACCATTTTCCGCCCCGGCCGCAAGGCGACCGGGGCGGAAAACAGGTGGGCAGTGTTTCACACCGCCACGGTCCCCTCCGCCATCCTAATATGGTGGGGGGAATTGGGCAATAGATGTCGGGTGGCCACCGCCAGCCTGGCGGAGGAAATCCGCCCGACATCGTAATGGACCCCATTGTTTTTTCAATTGCATTTTGTGGGTTGGAAAATGTTAAAAGAAAGACATGTTGATTTTATTTTTAAAATTCAAATCAACATGTTCCTGAGATCATGAAAACAACCACAAGAGGCCCTTGCACTCCAGCTGAAGAGCAAAGAATTCCAGCTAGAAGTCATTTTGAAAATATGATAATTTCTCCTGGGGCCATGGATTTCATGTCCCCGGAGACTTTACTGTATTTTTTAATGTTGCTGGGGGGCTGCTCCTATTCTTGCAGACCACCACAAAATTACCCCACCACAACAGGCTCTATGCCCCCTCCCCTAATTTGGAAGGGCTCCATCGGATAGGGTTCCCTGGGCCTCATTGAGTGACTGGGAGTGTGGGTGTTCGCCCTTTTTTCTTTTAATAAGACGGCAGGCGATGGGGCTCTCGAGGCAGTAATTGGCTCAGGGACAGGGGTCCCAAGCAAGTCACCTCCCTTTTTAAATATAAATAAATATGGTAGGACTCCGGGTGCCTAGCCAACCCTGAGGGTCATTTGAAAAAACTATGGTGCCGCCATTTTTTTTATTGCAATCCTACATATATTCTTTTTTTAACACTTTTTTTCAGGACACTGAACTAAGTCCCTGAGTCCTGTACTGGCCACCACAACATTTCTTATCAGGTTGCGGCCAGCCAGTCAGAGTGCTTGCTAACACAGAAGTGAGGTGGTCGACGGGAAAAGAAGCTGCCTCGAACAATCAGAACACTCCACTTTTGAGGTTGTGTTCTCGTAGGAATCTCATGAGAGCAGTGGTGGCTGATACCGAATTGGGGAGATGGAGCCGGGCAGAGAGGGCAGGCGGAGGGAAAAAATAAACAAAAAAGCACATACCTGGGTACGATCGGCCACCATCTCTCCTCCGTCCTCTTCTTCTTCCTCTCTCGAGTCCCAGCAGCCCGGAAGCACACAGGCTGCCAGACTCCCCTAACCAATCACAATGCTGCTGTCACCAGCATGGCAGCAGTGTTGTGATTGATCTGAGAGCACTAATTCAGTGCTCAGACAGGGAGTGGGAGGCTGTGCATGTTCTCCATCCAGGCTGTACAATACAGCCTGGTTGAGAACATGCCAAGTACACATCACTGTTTGGCCAGCCATCATGCACACTTAGAGAGTGCCACCACTCCTCCCCCCTGCTCTGGCCGTCCCAACCCCACTCCACCTTGCATGAAACTAACTGAGCCACTGCAGTATGGAAAATAAAATGATAACGTTGCCTTGTTATAATTTTATTATTCCTTTTTGAACTGCTCGAAGAGCAGTGGGGTGAAGCCCCTCAGCCTTAGCGGGGAAGCCGCTGCTGCATGAGAGTGCTGCAAGCCTAACCATCCAGATATACCAATATTTTGTAACCTAATTTCTCTCTCCAAAACTACTAAAAAAGCATGTTTTCGGGACCATAATCTAGCTTCCTGCTATATTTGGTGTAATTGCTAGAGCCATTTTGGCTGCAACACTTTTCAAAAATCCTTATAGATATTGCATGGGGAAATTGCATCTTGAGGCCTCTCCTTTTACTTAGTACCAGCTTGCCGGATCACCCAAAACCTTTCAGGAAGGAGCTGATGAAAAAAGAACACTCTTTTATTAAGTTTTGTTAAGATCTATCTATCTATCTATCTATCTATCTATCTATATATCTATCTATTACCTAGTGTCAGTCACCAAAAGTAGATATAGTTAGGTCTACTTCTCCATAGAAAGAGCGTTTTTTATTTTGCTAATAACTTTGGCCCCATTTCAGGTATCTTTACAAAACTTTACGGTTAATCCACCTCAGCTCCATCCTGGAAAGTTTTGGGGTGATCCATAAAATGGGTACCGAGAAATAAATCCCCATGCATTTTCCATAGACTTCTTAAAGACAGGCAACAGAAAAAACGGCTGAATGGAATTACATCAAATTTTGCAGGAAGCTAGATCTTGGTCTGCAAATTGTGCTTTTTTGTGAGTTTGTGTAAATCCACTAAGTATGCTTTGAGAAATTTAGGGCAACAAATAATTGTACTTTTAGGCAGCTGGGTTCGCAAGAGTCTCTCAAGAGTCCTGCGAGAGTGAAAATTCTAAAAGGTAGCCCTGTGACTGGTGGAGAGTCACATTTTCCCCTAGACCCTTCATGTTCTCGTGGGAATGATAGACTCCGACAAGTACTCTAATTGGATGGCTGTTGGAGGTTTAGAAATGAACTGTCTGCCATTACTGTTTACTGTACAAATTACAGGTGTTGTGGAAATCAAGTAAAAAAACTATACAAGGGGGGCAACAGAAAGGCATCCTGTCCCCCTAGATTTAGAGAGGTGGTCTCTAAGTTATAGGTACTCTGATGAAAGTAAATGTATGTTGTTTTAAAAAAAATTATGATCTCACTGGACTCTCATGGGATCGTAAATAGTAAAGAGTAGGTGAGTTGGCAATAAACTCTACTAGGAGAAATTTATATTCTGCCCGATAATATTGAGAGAATGTGTGTAAGACATAAGCACTGTGATGAATAGAATGTTAATTTTAAAGAATAAAAGATACCTTATTGCAAGATTTTTGTGGGATCATGAAAACTAGAAAGGAGAAGGTGAACTTCGAGTGTACTCTGGTAGGCACACTTGTTACTGTAGTAAGGAGATTTACTGGAGATGGTGTATATCAGAGCTGACTAGTTCTGAGCAGAGAGCTAAGACTCTACCAAAACCCTACTACACACAGCTGTCATTGAATAGAGTGGTCTCAATGGAGAGGCCAGTGCCACCACATACCCTCCTATGCATACCCATCACCTGAGAGAAAGGTCTCCACACACCCTACTATACTCATCTGTCATCCGAGAGAGAGATCTCAGAGGAGGTTCCAGTACCTCCCCACACCCGTCATCCAAGAGGGGCGTCTCAGTGGAGAGAGTACTTTCTCCACTTACCCTAATAAACACACTCATCATTCCAGAGAAAAGTCTCAGCAGAGTTGCAAGTTCCTCCACACACCTTACTATGTATATCTGTCATCTGACAGAGAGGGCTCAGCAGAAAAGTCAGTCCTTTCACATATCCTACCACACACACTAGTCATCCAAGAGAGGGGTCTCAGTGGAGAGGCCAGTCCCTCCACACACCCTATCACCCACACACGCCATCTGAAAGAGAGGTGTGAAAGGAGAGGCAAATCCCTCTGTACTCCCTACTATGCGCACCTGTTGTCCAAGAGGGGTGCTCAGCTGAGAGGCCAGTCCTACCCCACACACTACTACATATGCTTATCACACTGTGGAGGGGTGTTACTGGAAAAGTTACTCCCTCCCTATACCCTACTACATACACCAGACACGCTGGGTAAACCTGTCATCACAGAGGCCACTTCTCCCACGCACCCTACTGTGCACAGCTGATATACTACTGAAAGGTCTTCGCGGAGAGATCAGTATCTCTCTACACCCTACTGTGCACTCCTGTCATTCCAGAGAAAGGTCTGAGTGAAGAGGACTGTCCCTTCTCACACCATACTACACACACCGGTAGGGAGTTGGATTTACTTATGGTAATGAAATATTAGTTTAAGTTAAAAATAACCTAGAATTCACTGAAAAAAATCAAAGGTTAAAAGTAATGTTATAGTTAGGTGTGATGAAAAGATCTGTTTTTGTTTTTTAAAAAGCTAGAAATTCACACACAAAAAACAAAGGTTAAAGTAATGCTAGAGTTAGGCTAATTTGTCAGTGACAACATTAACATTTTGAACAAAAAAAACACATAAATTCACCGATTATAATTATCAGAGCTAACTATAATTATAGTTAGCAGAGCTAACTATAACTTGCTCCCCCGCCATGCACTGCTTATGACCTCACAAATTACATCACATATATCATGTTCTTGGGCAGGAAGCAAGAGGGCGACAGGCTAGTTTTGGCTGTCGCAGCAGCAGGAACGCCATGACTGTGTACACCCTGAGCACTATCAGATGCCTTAATTAAAAAGATGACCTCGGCCCTGCTGATATCGCGTTCGGAAGCCCTTCGGGAAAAGATACTTTGTAGCGCTTATGTCTTGGCAAGAATTCTGGAAGTAAATGAAACACGGACAGAGCTGGCTCTTACCTGCTGGTGGATCTGACGGTTGCTGCTGAGCCCAGGTTGTTGCCAGCGGGAGCAAAGGTATTCGTGTGAGTAGACTGGTTGGATTCCGAGAAGAATGCCCCCGAAAGTACCCCCATCAACGCTGGCCAAGACGACGACGAAAAGCACTACTACAGCCGGACCACTTCTAGGGGTTGCGGCCGTGGTAGCCAGAGCGCCAGTAACAGATGCAGAGACTGCAGGAGCTGGAGCTGGAGCAACCCGGCTATATGGACGTCAAGGCCAGAATATGACCCGGAAGGAATCCGCAGGGGAAACGGAGAAGCAACAGTCCAGGTCAACCATTGCGGAGCTGTTTTTGCGGGAACAAAGAGGCCTGGGAATCGTATCGGGAAGACGGCCTCCAGCGAAAAGGGGATGGTGGGGGATTTGATCTCAGAGGGAGAGAAGGGGCTAAGTATGGTGGGCACCCCTTTGGATACCCAGCAACGTGGTGGGGTAATAAATCAAGCAATATCACAGGCCGAAAAGAAAGGTTTGGAAGACGTTTCGAGCCACCCTATAGTAACCACCACACCTGCAGTACCCAAGTTAACATACTCAGTCCCGATGGCACCTCTGGTGTCTTGGGGGAACAAAGTCGAACTGAGTATGGCGGAGGGCCATAGTATGGATGCATTAACTTTCAATGAGAGGGCTGACAATGGCAGGGAGGACGCTATGGATAAGGGGCAGCAGGAGGAAAATATGAGCCCCCCGACAATGGATAGAAGAGGTCTCACAGAAAACATCTTACCCAGACAGGTTAGCCAGCCAGAACCCCCATAAGACAGCACTCCGGCATTGGGAAAGCCACGCTGGGCCATTTACATGGAAAGGGAGATAATAGAGATTCGAAGTCAGTGGATCCATCTCACGCAAGGGCCAAACACTTTGTGCAAAAAATGTATGGAGAGAAAGGGACTGACATTGAATCAACTGACTATTTCTTCTCATTATCAGATGACTCAGAACCAGTGGAGGGCTCCTTCTCCATGACTAGCGCCAGTGACGTTGAAGATGAGAAACTACAAGACACTAGTGGAAGAGACTCCGCTGTAACATTACGAATGGCTAGAAGGGTGCCTAATCCTACAACACATGCTAATCCAGGTAGGCAAGAACTAAACTGGGATTATTCGTCGGTAAATCAGCTAGTTGGGGACAGAAGTAAGCAAGCCCCAGATGTGGAAGAAGCTTCCACCACAATGCTGGACGCGATATTACAATCAGTCATGGCACATCGAGAGGAGGCCAGACAAGATAGCAGACGATCTCAAGCAGTCATACGGAAAGTACAGGGTTCAGTTTGGAAAATAGCGAAAGTATGTTCTGAAATCTCGGATCGCATGACAGAACTGGAAACAAGAACTGGGAATGTAGAGGCAGACATGGTGTCAATACAAATGCAATTCGCATGTTCAGTGGAAACTTGAAGAACAGGAAAACCGCCAGCGGAGAGATAATCTCTGATTCCTTAGAATTCCGGAGGATGAAGGGGGTACAGACGTCCGCCTCTATATGATTGATCTTTTAGCCAAAGCTTTTCTTGAGGTTGAATGCTGGAATTGGGCCCATGAAATCCAAAGGGCACATTGGGTGCCTATGACTGTTAAACAACTATCAGCTGCAACTGGAGATGGTAGACCCCGAGCAATACTGGTCTATTTTGGGAACTCTCTACTCAGACCAGATCACAAGCATAAGTTGGAAGATGTGGATTTTTTTACATGTCCTGACTTTTGACATGTAACTGTTGAGCGGCGCTGGAGATTAAGACAGATGATAAGCCCATTTCATGCAATAGGAGCGCAGGCATATCTTATGAACCCGGCAAAGCTAAAAATTGCAATTGGGGATAGCACTCGCTATTTTTCATCAGAAGTCAAGGCGCAGGATTTTTTTGAGGAATTAAAGGGGAAAAAGCAGAATGGCCTGGGCAGGGGATACTATAAATATATATGGCTGACGGGGGTTATCTCATGTCATGATGTAACAATGTTCTGATGTAACTATATTGGATGCTATGACATAGAGGCTATAGGGGGTGTGGCATAGATCATGGCATAATGCTGCCTCATCACTAAGTAGACCATGGGTCTAGCTGCTTCTAGGGGGAGGAGCTGGGGCAGGAGGGAGGGGAGGGCCGGGTGGTGGGGGGCAGGGGAACTGGGGGAGGGGGAAGCAAACGCCAGACAAGGTACATAGGTAAAGTGAAGAGGAAACGAAGAATCAGTAAAATGAATATTGAACAGGCAAGGTGGGTGTTCCAAGGTGTAGGGTATGGATAAACTAAAGATTTGTAAAGTCAATGTGGCAGGGCTTAACAATAGGAATAAAAGAGACAAGATTCATGAAATATTGCGATATATTAGCCCAGAAGTTATTTGTTTGCAAGAAACTCATATCCCCTGGGGTAAGCGGGCAATACTTCGGATGAAGGGCTACGACTTCGCTGTTTGCTCCTCACAGACATCCACGATTAAGGGTATTGTGATTTTTATTAAACATAAGGTGGGAGTGATTAAGCGTACCCTGGCAGACAAATGAGGCCGATGGGCAATTATCTCGTTAAGTTTGGGATTGACAATAGGGACTATTTATGCCTCAAATCAAGACTATCCTGAAATTTGGAAAAAGTTGGAGATAAAGTTAGCTACATGGCCAACTCCACTCATTATATGTGGAGATTTTACATCCATCTTGGGAACTCATGGGAGATAGGCCTGAGGTACACTGGAAGGAAGCCAAAGGATAATAGGGCGATAAATACGTTCAAGGCTAGCCATGGGCTGGAGGATGTATGGGCTGCCAAGAAGGATAAAGATCCAGGATATACATATTTTTCATGTCCACATTAAAAAAGCATGCGCCTAGACTACCTTTTGGTCTCAACTCAGATTCTCGGGGAGGCGGAAATTACGAAACTGCCCCAAATCTTTTCAGACCATAATCCTCTCCTGTTGGAAATAACATAACAAGGCAGGAAAGGGAAGTCTCGTCCATGGACCTTTGACAGGAAATTATTAGCTGATGATGATTTCGCAAAATGTATTAAAGATTGGACCTGGGAGTATTTTGATGCTAATTGGTGTAGTGCCTCCCGTGTGATGGTGTGGGATTCATTTAAAGCTACTCTTAGGGGCAAATAATCAGTTTTGTTGGTCAGCGGTGTAAGCAACGCAAGGAGCAAATTACTGGTTTAATGACTAAACTGGCACAATTGGAGACAGAGCATATTGATTTGCTAGGTCAAGGGAACCTTGAGAAACTGGGGGATGTTCGGAAAGAGATAGCAATAGTTAAGGCAGAAATTTATAGTCTGTTTCAAATACAAGTGGCTCAGGCATACCAGACACATCAAAGAGAGAGGTACGAATACAGGGAAAAGGTGGGCAGACTATTGTCCCTTAGGATCAGGAAGTGGGCTTCATATAATAATATATCTGAAATTAAAAATTCTGCTGGGCAATCACAAAATACTCCTATTAAAATTACAGAGGTATTTGAACAATTTTACAGTAAATTATATAAACCTGATCCTAGTGATCCAGGACAGGTTAGAGATATGAGAAACCACTTAGGATCTGATAGACTGGAGGCAGAAAAAACTTTGAACTGGAAAGGGAAATTTCACTGGAGGAGACAAAGATAGCTCTGAATGCCCTTTCTTCAGGGAAAGCATCTGGTCCAGAAAAAATTCCAGTTGAAATATATGAAGTATTACAGTCCATTTTTGCCCCAATACTACAAGATCTTTTTTTAGATGTGCAATACCGTGGGATACCCCCTGGATCATGGCAGGAGACAGATATAGTAATATTTCCCAAAAAAGGGAAACCACCTGAGATGCCAGGATCATATCGGCCTATATCGTTAACAAACTCCGATGCCAACATTCATTCAAAGGTTTTAGCTAATCAGCTCCAGGGAATCATAGCCAAATTGGTCTCGCCATGGCAGCATGGCTTTATACCCAGTAGAGGTCCTACAGGTCATATCCAACGGGTGATTTCCTTGATATATGTAGCGTAAGTTAAAGGAGATGGTTTGGCTGTGGTCCTCTTGGACACTGAAAAGGCTTTTGATCGGGTGACGTGGCAATATCTCTGGGAAATCTTGGCGGAGAGAGGGTTTGGACCGTGGCGAATCACGGCCATTCAGGCGATGTATTATAAACCAACTGCAAGGCTGCAAGTGATGGGTAATATGTCTGATCCAATTCCGGTAGCACGGGGTACTAGGCAGAGCTGCCCGTGCCCACCAATTCTCTTTGCCTTATACATAGATCCCTTTATTAATCGGCTGATCTCAAATACTGCAATTGAACCTTATCAAGCTAATGGCTATGAGACCAAAGTACTCGCTTATGCGGATCATATTGCTGTGGTTACATGTAGGCCAGCACCGGCAATTACGGAGATCAAAAGCACGGCAGAGGAATTTGGGAGCAGATCAGGCTATCGACTTAATAAGGGTAAGACCCAGGTAATTTGTTCAAAACACTGTGCCCTACAAGATCAGCGACAGACTGACTCTGTCATGTATCTGGGGGTAAGGATAGGATTTAAAGTAGATATGCTATGGGCAAATCATTTTGAACCTATGCTTAAGGATGTCTCTGAGGAGCTACGGCGAATAGATAAGCTACATTTGACCATAGTGGGTAGGATAAATGTGTAAAAAATGAATATTTTCCCTAGAATTCTATACCTATTTCGTTACATCCCCCTAGAACTGCCACTCAACATAATTCAGAAAATGAATGCTATTTTCTCTAATTCCATCTGGAACTATCACAAAATAAGGCGGGCTCTGAGAACATTAACTCTCCTGCGGGAGAGAGGCGGCTGGGCTGCCCCAAACTTACTTTTTTACTATTGGGCAGCTTTTTTGCAACAGATGAGTATCCTCTTGGTGGAGTATAAGATGGTCAAAGAGGATAACTTGCCTTACATATTCCAGCTAGCTATAGGAGAGGAAGCAAAAGGGCTTTTTTTTAGACAATGGGAGCCGAGGTACTTTAAGAATATCCGCTTTAAATGTATTAAAGCAGCCAGGTCGGTTTGGATAGGAATCAGTAAGACTCTGAAAGTCCCCAAACTTAATAGATACACCCTGCTATGGGGGTCATCACTATTCCCAGCAGAAATAATGAAATAATGGATGGAATGGCTAAAGATTGGGAGCAAGCAGGTATTACACGGGCTTTGTGTCTATATGACGATGAAGCACAGATAATACCTTTCTCGGATTTAGTAGAGGAGTTTGGAATCAATAAAAGGTCTTTGTTTAAGTATATACAACTGAAGGGGTGCCTTAAAAACTTGGAAAGGGGATCGTTTAACCTAGGAGCAATACCTATATTGGACAAAATACATCGGGGGACGCCCGGATTGGGGAGTTCTATAATATATTGTTGGAAACTGTAGCAGATGAGCTAGGCAAAACAGAGACACGATGGGCGGAGAAATTGGGAGATGCAGAAGTAGATTTAGATATGTCTTTGGAATTGGGGAGGAATATTCTTTTGGCGGCCAATTTCAAGACACAACATTATAAAACTCTTTTTGATTTGTTCTATAAGCCAGGCAAGCTGTTTAAGTGGGGGAAACGAGAATCGGATAAATGCACTAGATGCCTCCAGGGCCCCGCTGATATTATTCATATGTTCTTTTCATGTAACTCCCTTAACTCATTAAAAAAGGGAATAGAAAACTTCTGGCAAGAAACAGCGAACCAGATGATCAATATTACCCCATCTATGATGTTATTTGAGTATGACAGTAGAGCTAAGTTATCTACAACTCACAGGGATTTTGTGTTTATTACAGCTACAGTAGCCAGACTTTTGATAGCTACAGTATGGAAGGATGCAGAACCCCCGTCATACACTGCTTGGCTCTACCGATTATTAAATATTCATGTTCAGGAAACGGCTTTATATAACAACAAGGGCTGGCGTGTAAGAGAGAAGGGACGTAGGATATGGGGGACCTATGATTAACTGGTTTAAAAAGGAATCTGTTGAGCCGGTAAATAGGACAGGAATTGGTTAAGCCCTGATGTTTGTAAATATATGTATATAAGTATCTAATTGAGCCACATTATATGCTATTTGTTTTTTTTTTACGGGGGATGTTCATTATGTATTTTTTTTTTTTTTTTTGCTTATCAGCCCTATCATGATATTAATAAGGTTATGTATAACTGTGATAAGGGGCTCAATTTACAGGATTGTAAGGGAGGAATGTAAATAATGGAATTAAGCTATATGTGATCAATGTACCTGGTGGTAAAATAAATAAAACAAATAAAAAATATATATAATGTTCTGTGACATCATTTATGACATCACTGATTACATAAATGATGACATCACTGATGACATCTCTGATGATATTATGCACGCTTCTTTTGTTCACTTTGCTCTATAAACAGGAATATCATTAGAGCTCTGAAAGTAAGTAAAAAATAGCTCAGAAGAATATAAGGCATCATTAATGCCATCACAGAAACAACCCACTTAGGTGTAGAAAGAACCGTTTACTGCCACATTGACCCAATACCATACACTTCACGGGTAGCATAGTTCACATTAACAATCAACCACAGATATATGGGAAACCTTCATTGCATACGGTGTTCAATCTGTATACAACTGTGCTCAATCTGTATACAACTGTTCAGAAAAGCCAAGTTCCTAAAAATACTGAATGTCTGTTCCAAAACACATGCCCTTCCACATACAGCTTTTATCTGTGTCAAACGCCTAAAAGTCTCCGAACCTACATTCAGAAATGATGTTTGAAGAACCGGAATAACCCACTTACTGGGTCTCGGCGGCGGGGGAACCACCCAAGTCTTCCATACCCTTGTCGTCTGCAGGAGGAACCCAGATTTATTCAAATAGCCCGGGCTATGGAACAGAGTCCCAAGCTCGTTAGAAACAAGACAGAGGAGGCTGCTGCTTTATTCTGCAGCTTACAAGCCTTTTTATACTTTTTCATTCTGGTCTTTTGGCTGTTAGTTCATTGTTCAATCAGGGAAGTGTTTGCAGTTGATAACCAGATCCAGACGATGTTTGCAGATGGTGACCTGGTCAAGGCTTGGTACCCAAATCATTGTTCACTCAGTTTGATCAGAGCCCGGTATTCCAGGTCATTGTTTAATCACCCTGATCAAGGCCCAGCAATCAGACCATTGTCCATATAACCTGATCACGGTGTCAATGACGTTTACCAGGCTGGTAGCAGGAGATGGAAAACAAATCATTTACACAGGGTGTGAGTGTCTCGTGGCTTTCTGTTGAACTGCAAAGAACAGGGGGGGTTGGGTGTGTGACAGTTCTTGGGCAGAAATGCAGGCTGCAAGATGGTTGTTGTCGTGTTAGTTAGATTTCCTCAGGAATCAGCAGAAACTACCAGGTGGGTCGTGTGGAAGTGTTTGACACGAGATGGCAATGAAAAAGCAATGGAGTCCCGATACAAATGATGCCGATCAGAAGAACACTTTTCCTCAAGTAGATTTGAGTAGAGACATGGGTAATGTAAACAGTATTCATTTTATGAAAGATCTTAAGGCCACACAAGATGATGCAGTTGTTCACTGCATCTATCACGACCCTACTGGAAAATACACACAGCTCACTACAGTTGTCAAGTTACAATGTTTATGTTTGGTTGAACACATTTTATAAGTTGGACCGTGAATTGGGGAATTGGAAATTCAATGTTCTGGGAAGCCACATGGGTGTGCCTTCCCTGCCTACTTTTACACAGGGGTCCTGGTTGCTAGCACGTGTGCACACTATTCACATTGCGTATGGTTTAAATGACTTTGATACGCCACTGTAACTTCACGACATGAAACGTAAGTGGGATGGGTCAGTCCATAAAAGACATTGAATCTATGCCCAACTGTGCAGGTGTAGGTCCCAGATAGTATTTCTGCAAGAGACGCACCTGATGTCCTCAGTGGCCCACAAGCTGTGAAAGAAATGGTGAGGGCAGATATTCATCACTTCATACACTGTAAGGATGACAGTAGTATGGATCAAAGCTGGAGTTCCTTTTGAGGCACAAGACTCATGCATTGATACAAATGTTAGATACACTTTTGTCCAGGGTAAAGTGGATGGCACACCAGTGGTGTCGGGCAGCCTCTATGCCCCAGATACTGACCAGGATGTCTTCCTGGCTGGAGTCAGTGCAGCACTAGCTGACTAGCCAACATATCCATGGATACTCAATGGTACCTATAATGCAGTACTAGACATACACCTAGACCGCGCACAACCCCGCTTGCCAGGCGCCACAACAGTCCGACAAGCTAAGGCTCTCTTATCATGTATTCAGGGCTGGTCACTGGTACATGGTACAGTAGAAATTCAGGAATGCTGAAATATTAATTTTAGTCATCAACGCATATACTGCATACACGGATAGACCATATACATGTTCCCCTATATTGCTGACTCAAATAACTTGCACTACCTACCTGAGAAAGACACTGGCTGACCATAATTCCTTAGATGTAACTATATTCTGGGGGTGTGTGCCCGCACCAGTCCTGACTTGGAAACTAAATCCCCTCTCACTAGAAGATGGAGCCTTCCATGCCCATATGACCACCGCTATTGCTATTGGCACACATTTCACAATTAATACAGATACAGCCTTTTCACACCTAATAGACTGGGAGACCTTTAAGGTGGCGGCAAGGGGGGGGCTGAAGAGGGTGAACGCAAACCTGGGCACTCTGGAACGGGATGAGATAGATTATGAAGAGCGTTTAATTGACCTGCTGGATGCGTGTGTTGAATACGCCGAACTGCTGGAGCATCTTCAGGTAGTGGACTACCATGCATACACTCAGAAGGTGCATAGGGAGATGAACAGGCTGGCTCACTGCTAGCTCGTATAATTAGAGGTCCCCCCACTGCCCATACTCGAAATCAATACTTCATTGCACGCTCAACTGGATAGGCAAAACGGAGTGAACAAGGCTTTTCAGGAATATTATGAACACCTATACACGGCTCCCCAGGCAGCAAAACAACAGGTGATAGCTGATTTCTTAGATGCTATCCAGTTGCTGCAGGTGACAGTGGCAGATGGGAGAACTCTTGTGGGGCTTATCACCGCAAATGAAATTCGGGAAGCTATCATGAACCTCCTTGCAACAAAATCCTGGGACTGGATGGCCTGCCGGTGGAGTTTTATGCAGAATTTGACACACAATTGGTGCCCTGGCTGGAGCAGCTATACTGTGCTTCCATGGATGGAGGTGCATTACCCTCCACCACAGCACAAGCCTGAGTGACATTGTAATCGAAACCAGGCTAGGATCACACAGATATTACGGCATATACAGGCCCCGTCACTAATAAACACAGATAACAAAACACTAAGCAAAGTATTAGCCAACTGTCTTCTTCCTTTCCTCCCAAAACTCATACATGCAGATCAATGTGGCTTCCAGCCTGGCAGAAATACATCCCTGAAAATATGCAGACTTTACCAATTAATGTGGGCAGCTCCTGACAATCGCACCAGAGGAGGGTGCCTTTCACTAGATATTCGCCAGTCCAAACTGTTTTACATTTACCCAACTGCAAGGGCCTGCACGGGAGCCCATATTTCAGGCCCCTAAAAGATACAGCATGGTACAAGACAGGGGTGCCTGCTATCCCCTATACTCTTTGTGTTAGCCCTGGAGCCCATAGCCAATAAGTTGCACCGAGACACGGCTACATGGGGGATTCCGATAGGACACGCGACACACGCACTGTCTCTGTACGCCGATGATATCATACTATATACCAAGGACCTTTAAAGAAATTTAGTAACTGTGGCCCAGATTTTCTTGCATTTTCAGTTGATTTTGGGACCCGCCATCAACTTTAATAAGTCACATGAATTCTCGTTTAAGGAGGGACCCCAGCAGCTCGCAATCCCTTTTGGAGCAGCTGATATGGCTGTGGCACCTGACACATTCAAGTACCTGGGAATTCAGGTGTACAGAAAACAGCAAGACCTTCTGGATGGTAACCTACAAAAGGCGATCAACCATTTTCCATCCCAAATCGCCTTTTGGTCATCGCTACCCCTCTCGGTGGTGCGGCGCCTAGCCATATCTAAAATGGTAATGCTCCAGCGAATCCTTTATTTCCTCACGCATTTACAAGTGATCATCCCAATGATTTTCTTCAAAATGCTGAATACATTACTGACTGACCTAATATGTGGGGCTGGCAGACGGGGAGTTAGTCTGACAAAACTACAACTGCCGTCCGAGGCTGGGGTCATGGGGGCTCCTGATATCAGGGCTTACTGTATGGCAAGCCGGCTACAGTGGCTCTCTTGCTGGCTAGCGGGCAGTAATTTACAAGATATAGCATACACTCCTAGTATGATTACACAAGGAATGCTACATACACTGCTGTGCCCTGGGGTGCGTACCCCAGTTACAACCCCACTATTACTAAGAGTGGCACTTGTATATTGGAGACTGGCTCCAAAATATACAGCACAAACTACACCAAACACCTCTAACATTTCCCTTTTGGGACTTCCTTCTCCCACTGGGACACTAAAGCAACACAGACTATCTTGGTGGGTACAGGCAACAGTAACCACCATAGGCGCACTATCTGGGAATGGGTCCCTACTTAACCACGCTGATTTTACAAATGAATAGGGGCTTACAGACACATTGCTTCTCCTACACGTTAGCCTCGTACGCTATGTTAAATGGCAGTGGGCTCCTACCAGGACCGAACCACCAACACACCAACTAGTGCACTTGACATATCTAATGGGTACTGCCAGACACCTAACACAATGGTTATATCACGGCATAAAGGGCACATTCACCTTCACCCATACTGCCATTATGGGCTAGGTGGGACACAGACTTTGGGAGGGTGCTGTTAGACAAAGAATGAACCTTCCTGCTTGCCTTCCCAAAAGGTGTCTCCCGTAACTCCCAACTCAAATTTGTGCAATATATGATAACACAGAGGGCGTACCTCACACCACATTGGTTACATACCATGTTCCCCGCAGTAGCAGTGAATTGCCCAACATGTCCTGAACAAGACGCTGACCTACAGCACATTTTATGGTCTTGTCCTGCCCTCTCCACATACGGGACCCAGATTGCGGCCACATTGCGAGAGGTAATTGGGGGCGCACTTGGCACATGGCACAGAGTTGTCTCTTGCGTCTGTACCCTCGCCTGAAGGGCTACCCGGCACAAGCGAAATTTGCAGACATAGCACTCATGCTAGCAAAGCCCCTTATAAAGCCCCTTATAAATAGCCGATGGAAGTCAGAGGTCGCACCCACCCTGCTTGCCTGAGGGAAGAGATAGAGAGGTGGGGTCTGGCGGAAAGTGGAGCATTGTGCAGGGAGGAACACCGTGGAGTGAGGGAAAAGCCAATTGCCATGAACTGGGACCTCCTTTTGGAGTCCTTTAAAGCGCTAGATACGATCACAACCTAGTCAGATGCAACAGATCCTAACCCAACACAGGACCGAAGCACAGGCGACATTACCCACCCGAGGTTGGATGGAGATAGACGTAACCGTACTTTCTTGCACACCCTCCAACACTATTGGTACATTTACGCACTTACGCTCTATACTGGCAATAAGTGCAGACTGTATAGCTCACCCTTTGTCTCTCTTTCTTTATCTTTCACAACATTAGGTGTACCCATTGGTTAGGGGCGGGAGGGGGTATTATTTTAAGTACTAATTAATTAAGCAGGACTGCTTCTTCAATAGTGTTTTGTCATCCAGAAATATACTGCTAGATCCCCAAACACCGCTATGCATGATACCACAATTTATACAAGATATGCAATGTGCACACATATACTATACAACTGAGTATATTCTTATTTCATTTTGTAACTGGAATTTATTGGACAAATTGTTCTATATGCGTCTTAATTTCTGGAAAACTCAATGCAATTAGTTATAAAAAAATAGTATTTACTCTGTGGAGGGAGTTTACCCTGTACAACACTGTCTGCAGACAGTAAAACTCTCATGGGAAATACAATACATAGTATTAAAAAGTATCTACTAAAAACAGGGTACACTCTATGCAGCACTTACCAAAAAAGACACCAATCGCTTAAAATAATCAACATCTGCAAGTGCTAAAGATTATACTTCCTGTAGCCTTCATACTGTAGTGAAAACTTTTACAGATAGCTCATCTTCTGAAAGAAACCAAGATCATGTGCATAGCTTAATAGCTGGGGTGCACAGTTTTCTATGGTATGTAGAAAAAGTCAAGCTGAGATGATCCTGTCTAATAACTCAAGGCTGCTTACAATACTAAGGGCCTCATTACGAGTTCAACGGTCTTGAGACCGCCCAACCCGTGGTTGCGATCCAACCTCTGTGACCTCAGTGGTCCAACTGTTGTATTATGAATGCAGTGGTCGGACTGCAACCACCCTGCTACAACATCACCCTGCTCCACCAGGATCCCGCATCCCACGATGCTGGCAGTTCAGAGTGGGGAGGACTGGAGGTGGTGCCGAGTCGGCACCGCTGTTCATATTAGGATTTGCAATCTGCAAGCCTTTTCACGACAGTACAACCGTCATGAAAAAGCTGCCAGAAAGTCAAGGAGAGGGCCTCAAACAGGTCCCCCAGGCATCGTTACTGATTTAGGATTGTGACAGGGGCCACATGTTGTGCCCCCCTACGCCTGCAGTGTTGTGCGTGCACTGTGTGGCATGCATGACATGGTGCATGCCAGCAGTGTGCCTGCACAACAGTGCAGGCGCGGATGGGCTGTTGCATTGGCTTCAGGCTCACTCAGTGAGCCGAAGCATGCGGAAAACTCAAGACCGCAGCCTGCAATCTAATGAGAATACAAAGGTCTTAAGACCACTAACACAGCGATGTAACAGCGAAGGATGCTTTGGTGGTCCGGCAGTCCAAGTATGTTGTATATAGAATTCTTGTTCTGTTGCAAACTTTTTCTACAGAGACTAAAAACATGTGTGGAACATAATGGACACAAGTTGTCAACTATCACCTGTGCACAGAGTTACTGTTAGCGTCGCCTCTGTGGCGCGCGTTCTAGGGCCCGCCCCCACTGTGGTACGATGTGGGAAACTACATTTTCCATTTGCTAAATGGTGGCTGCAGTGTCCTGTAAATGTACATTAAACATTGCAATATGTTTTCCCTTTCATTGTTCATTTTCCTTAATATGTTCTCCTTTTTCCATGCTGGATGTAACTATAGGGGAGTACATATCCCAGAATCCCCACACAGCAGTCACTTTGGGTGGGGTTGCCTGTGGGTGTGGTCATATCCCAGAATCCCCAC
Source organism: Lissotriton helveticus (assembly GCF_964261635.1). Lineage (NCBI taxonomy): Eukaryota > Metazoa > Chordata > Amphibia > Caudata > Salamandridae > Lissotriton > Lissotriton helveticus. Next base: position 1,308,302,503 of record NC_136059.1, on the reverse strand, counting down.
AAAGCAGTCACTTTGGGTGTGGTTGCCTATGGGTGTAGTCTGCCTATAAAAGAAGCCACACCCATTGGGCGTGGCTCACTATTCTGGATCCTTTGTGGAAGCAGCCTCTCTCTTCTGCTGACTCGTGAGTTCATTCCAATTTACTTTGAGCCTGTAGGTAAGCCTCTGTTGTTTGAAGGCAACAGAGTAACTTTATTTCCTTGTTGGATTCGGTGCGCTTTGGAGCTCATTTGCTGCATTCAGTGTTTTGGCAGCACACTGTTGTGCGCTTTGGAGCTCATTTTGTAAACTACATTTTCTCAAGCATACAACTGTGCGTGCTGGAGTTTATTTTGACTATTGTATGATTACAATCACACTGTTGATTGCGCCTTTTGGAATTCATTAAAACATTGTGTTGTCGAGCATTAGGTCCAGCATTACGATTTAGAGCTCTGGCTCATTTTTGCATATTGAGTTGGTGAACATAGGGACTAGTGCTCTGGGTCCATTTGGCATTGTGTATGTGGAACTTTCGGATTAGCCCTTTGGTACGTTTGGTATGTTGATGTTTCAAGCCCTTGGGCAAGCTTGCACAGGGGCTCAATTGTGTACTGTGTCATAATTATGAGTATATGCTCTGTATATTATTGAACTTTACTGTTAGGAAGGTGTGATTGTAACACATTCCTTGGAAGTGTATTTTCTGTATAACTTATATCACGAGCTCGTGATAAAGTAGAGACTTATTAGCAATAAGACTCCGCATAGCAGAGTTTGGTACCTGAGAATTATTTATACTGATTGTTATTGTTTGTATGTTTATTTGTTTGTTTTACAGGTCTCCCTCCCAGCTGTTCCCTTCCTCAAACCCTTCCCCCCACTTGGTCACTCTAACTTTCAGTGATGTAATAGCATCCAGAATTGGAGGTACCAAGAGGTGGGCCCATAGAGCAATGTACAGACTCCGAGGAAGTGGCGCTTTGACAGTAACTCTGTAGCCCCAGCTTGTACAAAAATAGGTACAAAAGTAATATGGTAGTTATCTGTCACTATGTAAACTATAAATCAACCTAGCACACTCATTGGATGATGCCATCAATGATGTCATCAGTGATGTCATCCATGGTGCCATCAGTGATGTCATAGAACATGACCAGAGTGATGTAGTATGTGATGTCATAAGTAGTGCATTGTGGGGACTCAAGTTATAGTTAACTCTGAAAACTATAACTGGTGAATATCTGTGTTTTTTTAAAGTTCAAAACTGTAATGTTGTCACTGACAAATTCACCTAACTGTAGCGATAGATATATAGATAGATAGATAGACAGATAGATAGATTGATAGAAAGATGATGGACAGATAGATATTGATGTAGCTATAGATATATACAAACACACACACATACATACATATATATGTATATACCTGCACATATTCATGCTACTCATCGTCACCAGCACTCACTTGGGATTTTACGAGTCTGTTTCAAGACGTTCTCCCGCTTAGCCGACATGGTGCTTCCTGGGAGTGGTAGTCTACCGATGCAGGCTGCCATTACGTCTCCAACAACAGGACTCAGCTGGGTTTCCACCAATGGGAGCTTGACTCTCAGTATGAATAGCGGACTGATTCAGTTACTGGTTACAAGCATGTGACTAAGGCTAATCTACCGAAATGCGTCATGCTACCTGTCCTGCAATAAAGCCTTTTTTTCCAAGGATTCCCTTGCTGTGTCCCTCCCGTTCTTCTTTGGAAGTAATCTTCTCCTGCATATGTGCGCGCTAGCCCCTGGAGCGCTTGGGGGACCCATCTGTAAAGCTGGCCGGAGCGTCATGGGCAAAGGGCCTTGTGCTCTCTTTCCAAAGTGCCAAGGAATTAGCTTTGCCCTGGCCCCTGCATCCAGGGACAGCATTGCTGTTGTGGAGTACAGCTCGTGACTACACAAGGAAAACTGCTAACTTTGGTGAAGTTTCCAGTACCACAGTTTCTGGCTATGCGGTAAGGCGTTTGGTGACCCGGGAGAGAAGGCTTTGGCAGTTACAGTACCAGGACACTTTTACCTGCACATATTCACGCTACTCATCGTCACCAGCACTCACTTGGGATTTTACAAGTCAGTTTCAAGACGTTCTCCCGCTTACCCGGCATGGTGCTTCCTGGGAGTGGTAGTCTACCGATGCAGGCTGCCATGATGTCTCCAACAATAGGACTCAGCTGGGCTTCCACCAATGGGAGTTTGACTCTCAGTATAAATAGCGGACTGATGCAGTTACTGGTTACAAGCATATGATTAAGACTAATCTGCCAAAACGCGTCATGCTGCCTGTCCTGCAATATAAATATAGGTATATATCTATACATATGTACACATACATGAATATATCTATTTATATGTATATTAATAAATAATAAACAAAATGTAAGCGACCCAGGGGTAATGGGTGAGGAAGTGTATTAATGAAAGCTTAAAAACACTTTCTTAGGAATATATTGAAATTACAATGATATTAACTATTCTTTTCAAATTACATGTTTATTAATGTATTTAATACATTTATATATTTTAAATTATAAAGCATATTAATTTAAAATATAGAATATTTTTTTTACAGGCAGGTTGTTAAAGATCTAAGGGTAATGGGTGGGAAGTTTATCAATACTCAGGTATGTTTTCAGAATATGTGTATATTAATTTATTTATAAATTTGAATACTTTATATTTGGATTACCTTTGACTCTTCTTGAGTGGATGACAAGTAATCATCAAGTGTTCAAGAAAGAAAACATCTATGGTAGGACAAAAATACTGAAAAGTTATAAATTTAAAAAAAAAACGCATATTGTACGTTGGGTAAAATTGAAACCCGAAGAGTAATGCTTTTTTATTAGTAATTTTGTTATTAATGTAAGATATATACAATACTGTCAAGTCAGTCTCAAGTAGACATTCTTGAAAATTGTTGGATTTTAGCAAATAATTTCACTGACATTTCTTACTTATTTTGGAAATTCATGGCAATATGTGAATGATTGCGTCTGTCTTATTCCCTAAAAACTGTGTTCTTTTTTCAAAAATTTCAAACAATACATGTTAGGGTGTGTTGTACCAATAGAGCTGTTAAAAGAGTTATAGCAACCCTAGATAGCAATGTTTATTTGTGCACCTCCCTCTAAGCCTCTTGACTAGCAGTTCACCACTCAATTTGAAAATATGTTCTCCTCTTGTGACCCAGCTAGTTTAGATGGCCAATTTATGTTTTATCAATGTCATTTAAAAGTGGAGCCAATTTTTCCTTATTTTGTGCAATAAAAATGATTGAATAATTGATGTAAAGCATTCATCTACACGTTCGGGAGGTACAACACTCACGGCTATTAGTTATTTAGTTCAATTTGCAGCTTGTTTTTGTATTTTTTTTCCAATATGTCTGGACAGAATGGAAAAACCTCCTTGAATTTGGGTGTTTGAATACATCCTACTAATGGTATTTATCAGTTGCAATTTAAAGTCAATTATTATTTTCCTAGGACTTCTGTTTACCGTTTAAGATTTTATTACTTTTTTTTTAATATGTATTTATTGGCATTTCAAGCAAGAAACAAGGAGAAACAAAGGACATGCACAGGCATTAGGAGAATGAATCAGCGACACTTCGGTATACACGTATCGGGTAGACAAGAAATACAGCGTTACCAGAACAGCAATCAATACTGACAAGCAATAAGAGCATAGTCACACCCTGGATACTCAAACCCAGCCCCATGAGGGTACAGCAAACGGGGTCACGAAACCAGTCAGGGAACCCCACGGCCAGCAAGCACCTACTCGTCAGCGTGGGGGGGAAGACGAACCCGCCTGTGATCTCCCCTCTGTCAAAGTCGTGTCAGCCTCACGTGCAATGGAAGCGTCCTGGTCAGACCTTTTCTTAAGGTACAATGCCCAGAAATTCTTGGGTCTATTGCAACAAGTCGCTATATAACTCAGTTTGCGTGCAGCAATAGAGCATTTCTTTGGACCACTGAGAGAGCGTCGGGACCGGGCCTCGCATCCAGGAAAGAGCAGCACACCTTTTGGCTACTATAAAGGCCATGTCCACGAGTCTTCTATGTTCGGCACAATGTCCTTGGAGTACCCCAGAATAGCCAGTAAGGGAGCAGGAATAAGTGAGAGTTCAGTAACTCTATTTACTTCCCCATAGACAGCACAACAAAAGGCAAAAATTCTCGGGCAGGACCAAGACAAATGGGAAAAATCAGCAACCTGTACTCCACATCTTTCACAACTTGGGCTCTCCTGCAGTCCGTATCGGAAAAGCCGCTCTGGGGTGTAATAAACCCTGTTTAAAAATTTAAAATGTAGCAGACAATGGCGGCCATTAAGCGATACCCTTTTTATATTGGCACAGCAGTATCGCCGCGTTTCCTCAGGAAAGTCCACAGCAAGTCCGTCTGCCACGCCAAGCGAGGCTTAGTGTAATCCGTCATACGTTCAGATAGCGTGATGCGATACAGATTCGTTATTAATTTGGTCAAGGTCTTGGCATTAATGACATAATCGTATGCCGTAATCACCGGAGGTTCCATCATGTCCTCTCCCAACAGGTCCTTTAGTGCATGCCGGACTCTGTGAAATTGAAAGCGGGGAAGGAGGGAACTGGTAGTGTCCTCCGATGCTAGTTCCTCCCAAGTACGAGCCCTACCGTTCAAGAATAAGTCTCCCATGTGAGTTATATCAAGAGCAGCTAGTGCTGACAGCACTCCCCTGTCCCTGCAAGGGGCGAGCCACAAACACCAGGCAAAGAGGGCGCCTTCGGGGCATACAAAAGCGAGCAGGCCTGCGCATCCATCAAGTGATGCCAGGCGTGGGTAACCACATTCAGGGAGTCATGTAAACCCATCAGTCGATCTCTGGGATGAATCATCTATGCAGGAAGAGGGACCTGGACACCGACGATCGATTCAATACGTATGTGCGGGATATCCACCTGGGCGTGTATCCAGTAATACGCATGTGTTCTCTGCGCAGATTGATAAAGCTCCAGGTCCAAAGCATTCAGCCCGCCCTCCTCGTAAGTGCGGGTAAGAATTTCCCATGCAACCCAGGGCTGCTTCCCAGCCCATACTGTTGGGAGAATGAGTGAGTGGAGTTGCAGGAAAAAAGCACCAGACAGTACCATGGGTATGTTGCTGAACAGGAATAGAAAACGAGGGAGAACAATAATTTTCATTAGGGAAATGCGACCCATCAAGGACAAAGGGAGACCCATCCATTTAGCCACATCATCTTCCAGCTTAGAAACAGCCACCACATAGCTCTCTCTGAGAACTACCTCCGAATCTGTATGCAGCCGGATTCCCAAATATCGTAACACGTCTGTGGTCCATTGGATGGGATATTCCGAGTCGAATCTCTTGGTGGCAGGGGTGAGCGGAAACATAAGTGTTTTGGTCCAATTCACATGTATACCCGAAAGAGAGCTGAATAAAACTACTTTGCGCAGCACCGTCGGAAGGTTGTCCTCCGGGTTTCGCAGGTACAGTAATGTATCGTCTGCATATGTGGATACTATCAAGTTGTATGTAGGGACCCGAATACCTCGATGCCCATGATATTCACGCAGAGCGCATGCTAAGGGCTCAGCCACCAGAGCGTAGAGTAAAGGGGAAAGTGGACATCCCTGTCTAGTGCCGCGACCGATATCAAAGGGGTCTGTAGTAAGCAACCCTATGCGAACCCGGGCCGTGGGAGAAGCGTAGAGTGTGTTTATCAGTTGGAGGAAAAGGTCCCCCATGCGTCTCAAAACATGTCTCAGGAAAGGCCACTCGACAGAATCGAAGGCCATCTCCATGTCCAAAAATACAGCAACAGCAGAGACCTCTGGGCGTGTATGTTGGAATGCCACAAACACCGTCCGCAAGTTGTAAGTGAGGTTGCGACTGGGGAAAAAGCCTGCTTGCTCAGTGGCAACTAGCCTGGTGACCAGTGGACAGAGACAATTGGCGACAATCTTTGCAAAAATCTTCTCATCAACGTTTAACAGCGATAGCGGGCGATACGAAGAGCAGTCCCCCGGGGGTTTCCCAGGTTTAAGGATAGCTACAATTATCGCCTCTTGCATCGTGGGGGGCATCTCGCCCACCTCTGCCATGTTCTGAACGAGAGTCAATAGCCGTGGGATCAGCAGGTCCGAGTACGTTTTGCAAAATTATACAGTTCGGCCGTCACTACCCGGCGCGCTCCCTGCCCTCATTGACGATAGAGCCCAAACAATTTCCTCCCGCTCGAACGGCCGCACCAAAAATACCCGGTACATGTTGGACAACCAGGGCAGATCGATATGAGTTAGATAGCCTAAAATCCGTTCCTCTGGAGGCATAAAGCGATGCATAAAACTCTCGGAAACGGGCCGCGACCTGCTCCTCATCTAGGGGCTCATCAGTCTGGGGGGATCTCATATCAGGAACCGCAGTGCTACGCCTACGTTGCTTGGCCAGCTGCGCCAAGACCGTTCCTGGTCGCTCTCCCTCCCCGTAGGATCGTGCAGTGGCGTATTTCCCAAATGCTTGACCTCAGAATCAGCCTCCTCATGGTACTCGTGCAGCATCTGAGCAAGCTCCTGTGTCACGTCCTCATCAGTATCCCGCAGGCGTCGTGCCTCAATGTCCCCGAGCCTATTCTCCAGCAGCGTCAGACATCCCCGAATGGATATGAGGACCCCGCGTGTTTAGAAATGGCTACTCCCTCTATGAATGCCTTAAAGGCCTCTCAGACGGCCAAGAACGAGTCGACGGAGCTGACGTTGGTGTCAAAGAATTCCTCAATCGCAACGGCCAGTTCTTCCCTGAAGGCATCATCCAGCAAGGAGTAGGGGGAAACGCCAAGCAAATGGCGGGATGCGTTTCGCCGGCACTGTAAGTGTAATAAGAACAGGGGAGTGATCCGAGTAGGTGCGCGGAAGAATCTTACATCCCCTGACCCGGGAAAGAAGATGAGAAGTGGACAACCAGTAGTCAATTCAAGTATGAATGTGATGTGGAGCTGAGTAGTGCGTGTATCTCCCCCGGGTAGGATGCCTAACCCTCCATATGTCCGGCAGTCCCAGTCGCGTCATCTCAACATCCAATACCCTGGCAGAGGCTATGGGGCAGCGGTCTGGACCCTCTGACCTATCCAGTGAGGGCTGTCTTGTCACATTGAAGTCGCCCCCCCATAGGACATGCTCACCACAGTGGTCCCGGACTCTAGCAGCCAGTAGAAAGCGGGATAATCGTAGATAGGACCGTAAGTGTTTACAATATAAAACTCCATGCCTTTCCCAATGCATTTAGTGATTGTGTATCGCCCCTCCCCGTCAGTAGCTATAGGGGTAAATTTCAAGTATGCCTTTGGGTTAATCCATGTTAATACTCTCCTAGCATGGGAGGTGAATCCCGCTGCGTGTATGTTATGCAAGAATCCTCTATAAAATAGCGTTGTGCTGTCCGGGCGTAGGTCTCCTGCAGCAACGCTACATCAGTCCCGTGCCTCAAGAGGTACTGGAGGACCCGCCTAACTTTGTGATGGTCATTTAGACCCCTCACAGTCCACGTCAGTAATGTAATAGTGTCTGTAGTGGGGTTCTGTTGAGTCATCCCAGGGGTAACAACATGTAGATATGTCCATGCAGTGCAGTCTGAACTCGTGACGTCAGTACCTGTCGTTTCATACCTGTGCAGAAAAGTCCCTCAATCACACATAAAACAAGCAACCAGTCTATCCCTAACCCCTGCAGTTCTGAAATACCCTCCAACGCCTGCCCAACTCCAACTTGGCCGCAAACACCACCCCACCCGCACCCCCACTGCCCATCCCTCCCCCCACACCCCACAAACATTACAACCATTTCACCAGTGTAATACACTCGAGGGAGGAGGTAGCTCGCAGTAAGGAAAGTCTCTGCGCTGATGTGTACACAAGAGCCACCCCCCCCCGCCCCACCAAACATAAAAAGGAAGCGAGCCTCACCGCGGAGTGTGATATCACGGTGCTATTCTTGACTGTACATGGCACCCTGAACAGCTTTGTATCAACCCTCTCCTCATTCCCAGGGGGCCTCTCTCAGTGCGGAACCTCAATCTCTATCCCCGTAGTGAAAAAGCCCTCAAAAGTCTCCACTCCCCGCATCCAACCTGTTGGGTATCCAAAGGGCCAACTACGACTTCGCAATCCCCTACCCCCAAACACCTGATTCTACCCACATCATTACATTATCAGCCCTCCCTGCTATATACAGTTACCGCAAATATATCGGCAGTATGACTATATGAATGCAACCTCAGTGCCCGCCCCCCCTCGCACATTTCCCCCTTAATCGAAGCCCAACAGCATTGTGCAAACAAGGAAACATAGAGCCCAAGGGGTAGAGGGGCATTGCACACAGGCCCCCTCTCAGGGGCTATCCGGCCAACAAATGTTACACATAGTACTTGGCCGTAAACGGCCTCGCCAAGGGCCTAGTCCTGATCTTCCAATCCGCCTCCTGCCACCTCGTCCGAAAGAGCTCTATCTGTAGGGGATCCTTGCTTCCTCCGCCATTCCTTTAGGGCCTTCTGCAGAGCCTTAGGGTCCGTGAAGGTCATGGAGCGCCCCTGACGGTTGACCCGTAACTTCGCAGGATACAGCATCGCATAGTCAGCTCCCATATACCGAAGTTGCTGTTTCATCGGAATAAACTCTTGTCTTGCCTCCCGGACCTTTGCAGTTAAATCCGGGAAAAGGGATATTGTCGACCCCTCAAATTGAAGTGGCTGTTTTTCCCTGGCCAATCTCAGCGCCGTGTCTCTGTCCCTATAATTCAGCAATTTTGCAATGACTGGTCGCGGCGAATCACCTGGCTTTGGTCTCGGGCCCAAGGATCTGTGAGCCCTCTCTATCACAAACATCGCCGAGAAAGCTGTGTCGCCTAGCAAGGTCTTCAAAAGGCGTTCGATGAACAGCTCCATGTTCCCGGTCTGGGTAGTTTCAGGGAGGTCCTCGGTCTTGTCCTGGATAACTTGCAGTGCCCTGCTCATCTGCTTGTTCTCAGAATCTAAAGTAGTATGGGCCTCCTCAACCTCAGTTAATCGGCGCTCAGACATGTCGATACGTTCCGCATGTTTATCTATTCTCTCCGCCATGCGGTCCGTGCGGTAGGTGAGGGCGTCAATTTAAGTGCCCAGTGAAGCGATACCTCTCTGCAGGCTCTTTTCCATCGCCATCAGCAGGCCGCGGATGTCTTGTTGTTGGGTCCCGACGGCCAAGTCCATCCCGCCGGCCCCCTCCTCCAATTGAGACTCCACCGGTTTGGGCCTCTTCGGGTCGAACGTCAGCTTGGGCTGACTCCTGTCAACTCGTCCCATCCCTGTCTCGAGCGGGAGCCCTGGATGAAGATCCACACAATTCATGGCCAGAGTGTGAGAGGGGGGGAAGGCCCACTCCGCCAGCCCAGTGCCCGACCCAGGCCCCACGTTGCCTGGGGTAACTCCTATAAGGGGCGCAATCACCAGTCCGGCGCGCTCCTCTCCAGCCATGCGCTGCAGCTCCGCTGCGAGCAGCGCGCATTCACACCATGCGTCACAGCAGCCAATATGGGGGAGGGAACCCCCCACAGCCAGCCTCCCTGATCGCTCGTGGGGCACAGTCCCAGTGGCATGTCACCGCGCCGAAGGGGGCTCACCTACCCCCACACGCTGTCGCAGGGCCCAAGCTCGACCGGCACCTTCTGAGAAGGAGGGGGGGTCCGAGTTTCCGAGGCAGTCTCCACAAGAACAAGGCCACAGTCATCCTCACAGCGCCCCCCAGTGTAATGGGTTGGGCGTGTAGATATGCCCTCGTCTCAGGCGAGCAAAGGACCGGCCACCTCAGGGGGAGCAAAGATCCAAGGGCCTCTCCAGCCCATTTTCCCAGCCGCTCTGTCTGCTGCACTCCCACAGCCAGGCTCCGGGCGTCCGCCGAGGTCCTAGCGTCCGCATGAGTCTGCTCCCAGAGCTTCCTTTCACTTGGGCTCCCGGTCCCGGCTCACCTCCCGGCCCAATACCTTCTGGCAGCGCCCCCGCCCCGGGAGGGGTCGTCCCACGCCACCAAGCAGAAGACCGGGGACAGCTCTGAAATCTCTCAGCTCCCCGGAACCGCGCTCCGGCGGGGTCTGGTGGATCGCGCTCGCCGCAAAGGCCTCACCAGGGGTCCGTAGGCCGCCAGCCGATCGCGCACTTGCCCGTTTAGAGCGATAATGGCAGGTAGAAGCCTCGGTCTTTCAGGCAGTCCACGCCGCAGCTGTCCAGGGATACAGTTCGAAGCAGGCAGCAGTCTAAAGGTGAGCCACACACAGGATAATTGCAGGATAGTGCGGTGTAGACGGGGAGCTATCGGCTCAAGCGGCCATTTTCATCGCGAGCTAGCTCCGCCCCCTTAAGATTTTATTACTGATAAAAAACTGTTGATGATCGATTATCAGGTAGCAGACCATAAACCAGTGTACTACTAATCACAAAATGGTGAACAGTCCTTTTTATATTATTTTTATTATATTATGTTTTATGTATAACCATAATTCAAAATAAAATCTGCATTTGGTTAATCTCACCACGTAGAGCAGGCAAGAGAATCGGTGGCAGCACAGTGGACTATGGAGTACAGAAGGGAGTGGCAGTGGCAACACATCCGATCATGGAGGGTAGAAGGGAGAGTGAGAGTAGGGGCAGGGACTAGAGTGCAGGGGGAAGGGGACAGCAACAGCAATCAGCCCAAATAGGGCAGGCAGATGGCGCAGTGTCAACATAAACGACCATGCATTGCAGATGGGTGGGGCAGCGATAGCACAACGGGATATGGAGAGCAGGAGGGAGGGGTTAGGCACACAGACACTGGAGGATAGGGGGAGGGAAGCAAGTACCACACAGAGCAGGCAGTAAGAGAATTGGCAGCACAATGGACAATGGAGGACAGGATGAAGGGAGCCAGGGCCCGCACATGGGCAACAGAGGTAAGGGGGAAAGAGTAGAGGCAGGAGCAGTAAGCAAGGCAGGTGAGAGGGGCAGTGGAAGCACAACACACCATGGAGGGCAGGAGGAAGGGGATATGTGACCAGGGGCAGATACATGACACATGGCAGATGGGAGGTGTTGTTGCTGCACAATAGATCACATATGGAAGGCCCCAGGGTTACGGGGTATGGATTCAGACAACAGAGAGCAGAAGAAGGAGGCAGCTGTTGAGATAACAAGCTGACAACAGAGGGAAAGCTTTAGGGGCAGTGGCAGCACATCAGACCATGCAAGGCAGGCAGGAGGAGCAGGATATGGAGTCCAACAACAGAAGGCAGGGAGGAGGTAAGTAGGGACAGAAAGGAGGCCAAGAGGAAAGGCCTACCCAGACAGGGGTGGCCCAAACGTACAAGGATGGCAGGAGGGAGAGGGCAGGTCCATGCACACAGAGAATGAAGGCCAGGGAGCATGTGGACATGACCAGAGACAGAAAGCAGGCCACATAGAGCAGGCTGGCAGGCAAGAGGGGTCAGGTGCGAGCAGAAGGAGAATGATGGGCAGGGGGAGGAAGGGAGGCAGGATAGCAGGCTTACTAATGAGGGAAGGTGGGAGGGGCCAGAGCACACAGTTAGAAAACAGAAGGCAGGAGGTGGGGGAGAGGCATGCAGATGGAGAACAGAGGTGAGTAAGGGCAGGGATAGCAATCTGATCACAGAGAGCAGGCTGCAATTGGTTGGCGACCACAGGTGTTGGGCCTGTGTCAGCAACCTGTTGGGAATAGCCAAAGGCCGTGCGTAGTTGAGATGTTTATTTAATATGTTTTAAAAAAAATAGAAATTCATGAAAAAAACAAATGTTAACTAGACGTTAACATCAGCCATGATAGCATTATCTTCCCCAACATTAAAACCCCCCACAACTTCACTGGGAAAACCAATGGATAAAGCGATGTTATAGGTAGTTATGGTAATAAGATCTTAGCTTATGTTAAAAAAAAACTAGAAATGAACAGAAAAAATACAACATTTGAAGCAGCATTATAGTTTGGAGATTAAATGTGCTGACTTAAAAACAAAAAAACACTGAAATACGGCCTTTATAGTTCAATGACTATCACTTATGCCCCTGCCAAGCACTGCTTATGACCTCACTTATTACATCACAGATGATATCTCAAATGACATCTACCACCACAGTAGCAGAGAGCTTAATCAAGGTGGTGGAAATCTCTACCTACATGTGAAAAGTTAGAAGTAATAACTTTACATTTATAAATGTGGCTCCACTCCAAAGTTTCAAGGGGTGGAGGCATGTAGGTCTAGACTTTGGAGAAAGTTTACACTCAGAAAGTGTGACTGGACAAAAGTAGTGCATTTCCTCCAACATAGAAGAGTACATTTACACCTGTAGATTTACTCACATGTGCATATACCTTTGTGAATGGGTCCTTTAAGGTCCTCCAATATTTTTACATTTTTTCAAACCTTTTAGAGGTTAAAAAAATGTTTTGGATTGGACTTTCAGGAGTAATTTCAACATGCACTGTTCTCTTACACCAACACTTACAAATCACTTCCATTAAAACATTTTCTGATGTAATTTTCTAAAAGTGTAAGCAAATTCTGGCTGTTGGTTTGAAGTGGCGCTCAGCTTGTTGGTGTATTGTTTTTCTTGCTTTTCTTAAAGTATCGTTAGCAATTGCCGGCCGGGGTGTATAATAGCAGCGAAAGCCAAATCTTAAACATGTGAACATAAAGAATGTCTCACATAATTGGAGGAAAAAATGCCCTGTGGTCTGAGTCTGCAGTCTATTTTCAATTCATCAGCTGGTGCTACGGTTTTTCCGTCTTGGCACAGCATGCAGTGCATTATGAACTACATTTTCCAAGCAGACAATACAGAAAAGCAAAGTCTTTAATGTTAGTGCCAAACGTTGCTGTCTCGAAAAAAAGAAAAAGGATATTGTCCCCTATAGCTCGGGCAAAAACAGGTTTATTGTGTGAATCTTTTCCATTTGGAAAGTCTGTATATTTTTCTTAAGGTTGCAGGTAATTTAAAATTAGTGAAAACAACTAGCATTTGAGATATTCCACATTATTTAATATTTTTGCCCCAGGGCAAAATATAGAAAAAGGATAGGGCCTCATTTACAACAATTTGACGCAGGACAGTGTTGCATGTCATTATGCTGTGCTGCCCTGCATCAAAGGAAAAGGGCAGGAATGCGCTGTATCTGTTAGATATGGTGCATTCCTGTCCTCTTACACTTTGCTGATTAACAAATGGCTGCCTATCGCCAATGCAGGCACCCTTGCACCATGGCAAAAGGGTGCCTGTGTTAAAATCAGGTTGTTTTTGTGCAGAAAGGAACATCTCCCTTCACAAAAACAACAGTTATGCCACCCCTGGGGAGGCGCAGGCTTTTGACGCATTCCCAGATTTATACAATGATCTAAATCCAGGAATGTGTCAAAAACCATAGGCGTTGAATGGAAACGCTCACTGCAACGCCCATGGCACTTCTCCCCAGGGCAGTGTGAGGCGCTGCATTGCCTTACACCATATCTACAAGTTCATGAGAAGACCTTCAGGGTGGCTTGTAGATATGCGTCTGCAGTGTGAAATTCCAGAAGTGTGCTTAGCTTGTAAATAAGTCCCATAGTCTTATAATTACTAAACTCATGAATTTATTATCAATCATTGCAGGTGTCGAAGAATTTTTGAGGAGTCCCATTACCACGATTCAGACAAAATCTGATGTTTGTCCCCGAAGAAGATTACAACAAGTTTGGGCCAGCCCTAGAGTTTTTTCCTTCCTTGGGAAAAATGCAGAATACTCTTCCTCATCTCCCCCTTACTGACACACATGCACATACCTGCACACACAACTCACAGAAGCAAATCCATTGCTATCAGCACCTATTGAAAATCATCTTGGTGTGCGGTCTTGGCCCGATGGTCACGGCCGCACACTTCTGTCTGGGTAACGACCCTAATTCTTGGAAATGTGAGTACCGGTAGCTCTTCCTTCATACACTATGCTATGGCTCAGACTTCTCCACTACAATCACTCTCACTGGCGCTTCCCGTGTGGCACTCACGACATGGCTCAGGGCAGTTAGGCTTTCTCCTGACATATGGGGGTCACCCTGTTGTGTAAACTATGAAATTGGCATTGTTTTACAGCGGTAACTTTCCCACCCCTGGGTGACACAGGTGGACTCAGTTCAATGCACAAGCTCTGAATGTGAAAGACAGGATATTGCAGCCCAGCAGAACCCCAACCAATACATTGTGGAGTAGAGTTATTGTTATTGGCTTTCTAAGAATCTCTGCAACAGGTTCATGGGCACATGTGCAACAGAACAAACCTTTTTTGTTATTCACAATGTCACATACACACACTGCACTAAGAAGAAAAGGCACTTTTAACTCAAAGCATGTATTACAACAGGGCAAACCTGTTTCTCAGCACTTCAAAAATACAGGGTATCATAAAAGGAGCAAGAAGGCACGATGTGAACACTGAGGTCACAACTTTTTAGAAAGTTGAGGTCTCTCTTTTTTCTTATGCAGATAATAACAATATTATCTTCTGCTTTTGACCTAAGGAGGCTCACAGCTCTGACACCTTGAACATTTGCCTTTTGCCTGGATGAGTTTTTTTAGTGGGCTACATCCCTCATCTTTGGTGACCTCATTACTGACTTGACGTCTGTCGTACTTGTCCGGTCCCTATATCAGTGGTCAAGAACTTGGGTTTTTGGCTTGATGACAAGTTCTCAATGAATTATTACATTTTGAAGTTAGCCTCCACCTGTTTTGGTGTTTTAAGGTGGCGTAGGAAAATACTTTGGTTATCCCCTGTTCATCCCCAATGAACAATAATACAGGCTTTTATTCTGTAACATTCTTTATCTCAGAGCCCCCAAGACCTCACACAAACATCTGCAGATATACAGGAATACAGCCACTAGATTATTAATCAATCGCCCAAGAAATTCCTCCATGTCTTATTTTTGATACCTCCACTGGCGTCCGGTGATAAGTGATCCACTTTAAAGCACTGTACTATATGCATAAAGCTATGTCAAACTCAGGTCCATGGTATCTTGGATCATTGTTGACACACTATCCACCCAGGTGTTCTCTTTGATCAAGCAATAGTAATATCTTTATAGTGCCGAGAATCGGGGTGCCTGACAGGACAGTCGATCTTTCTCTTATCTGTGTCCTAAATTGAGTAACACACTGCCTTCTTATATGAGAACACATCAATCCTTCGGTGTTTTTCTGAAATTTCTGAAGACTTGGCTCCTCTAAATTTAATGCTTTGTACTGTTCTGATGCTTTCTCTACTCTTGCCTAGCGCTAGGAAACCCTGTAGGGTAGCTATATGCTCTGTAAAACTATGTAGTAATAATAACAATAATGATCATTATATAAAATGATTTTTAGGGAGAAGCGATGCACTGCGTACCTTGTTGACAACAAGAGTTGTTGTTATAAGTGGAGCCATAAAGGCAATGTTCTCTGTGAAGGGCAAAATGCTCTGCACTTGCAGCCTTCCTCCGGAACTTGATTTTATCAGTATCAGGCATCTTCAAAGGGTGCTGGCAGTAGGGGAGACCTTCTCTGGCAGAATCTTATGCAATAATCCGGGCGAAGGACCTTTCCTCACAAGTGGTCAAGTGGCAGCCCTTATACAGTAAATCTTATTAGAGATTGGAATTTCTGACATAAGTTTAGGAATGTCAGACATAGATTATGAGCATCACGGTGTATGTCCCACATGTTCCCTTATTAACATATGAGGTGAAAGGATGTCAATTCATGCTACACTATTTTGACTATATGTCTGTATTAGTTCTTATTTGACCTTGACATGGTGATCAGCCGGCACTTGTCCCAGACTGATGTCTCATCAGGTGTTATATCTATATCATTAGTTGAAAGGCTTGACACTTTTCTCGGTTCTTAGAAAGATACATTTAGGTGACATCAATGACAATGGCAGACATGACAATGATTGTGCATATAAAGTGGGCATATGGCAGCTCCCGTTACCCAAGATGGTTTCAGGGCCTGCTCAAAAAGGAGTCAGACCTCATGAGCTTTACGTCTGGCATTTTGTGTCTGCACATGTGCAGTAACCTGATGGGTGTGCAGATGTTCCCTCACACCTTGCTCAGGAAGACCTCTCAGAAGGACTACCCACTGGACCTTGGTCCTTCCAACACTCTCCTCTTCCTAGCAGGACACAATGTTCTTGGTAAGTAGGCAGGCACTGGTGCTCCAGGCTCCAAGGCAGGTTATCTGGTTTGCCTGGGTAATGTCCCCTCATACAGCATCAAGATTAGCAGGCCTTTGCTCCCAGTCCTGGACACAGGCAGAAGTCATGCAGGGCTTCCACTTCTCACACTCCTAGTCTGACTGCTTGGCAGATGACAAGTTTTGGGGTCTCAAGCTCTTCTTCTTATTGTCCTTTTCTAAACAACAAATGTGATTTAGGGTTGGAGTCTCTGACATTTTATGTTGGGACCTGCTTCTTTTGAAGTACACATCTTTCCTTTTTCTCTATTCTCTTGAAAGGCTGTCTGTCACAGCAGGAAGGACTCTGAAGTTGATAGACCCACAGCAGTTCATGGGAGTGGCCAGTGTTCACACCTGGACGTCAGCCCAAGTGATATGTGCATAAAAAGGTGCATCCCAGCCCTAATCTTTATGATTCCCTTATCAGCCCCATCTCCTTTGTGAGATGTGTCCAGGCCCTAATGAAGTGTAAAAGTGGAGACTCTTCCTCTCAATGTACTTTCACAGCACTAGTACTCTCCAGTACAGTTACTACATGCATTGTGCCACTGCAGACACACATGCATTCAGCACACACTTTCAATCTGAGCTTACTGCTCAGTACTGTAGATTCTCTGTAATATTCATGGTGTGCTGGTTGGGCTGCCAGTACACATACTCACCATGTGCATGCTGCACAATACTTCATCCTTCATGCATTGTACTTCATTCAAGCACACATACACCTAGCACATGCTTCTATTGTGCATGCACTGCCCAGCACTACATCTCTCATGTAATGTATTCCTCTCAGACATATATACACCCAGTGTATGCGCTAGCCACACATACACTGCACAGTATTGCTCTACCTTTGTGCTGTACCCTTCCTAGGTACACATAACTACAATGCAGAGTACCTACTCTGCACTGCACAGCACTCAACATCTGCCAGATATAGGTCAAGGGTGAGTTACGTACACAGCAGCAGAACATTTAAAAAGGTGAGTAAGCCTGCAGGTCTCACCCCAGTAACACAGGTTCAAAAAGGACCATTTCACTACTACTGACCACGAAACGGTATGCTGGCACCACTGTGCTCGTGCTGCTAACTCCTGGTGAAGATGGAAGCCTTCCACCACTATGAGGGTAGAAGTTTGGGCACCCCTCCAGGTCAAACAAGACTGCAATCTATGAGACAGAACTATGCCATGGTAGACAGATATGATCCATGTTTACCTCTACAATGAGTTGGGTACTTAGGGCAGGGGTGCATGTCTTATACCATGCAGATGACTTTTCTTTCACAAAATAAGGTCAAACGTGAAGCCCTTTGTGTATCTAGGTTGTGTACATAGCTTGGCTAAATGTTTTAAATTAAGCAGTCTGTGTTCATCTCCAAGACCATTTCAATTCTAAGTATCTCCTGCTTGACTAACAGCCTGGCTTCAAATGATGCTCCCATTTGGAGAGCACAACCTTACACATCGTAGACAATTCCCTCTTGACCACAAATGAAGGTAATGCCTACCTCCTGATATTTCTGGACCTCTTAGCTGCCTTTGACAGTTGACCATCCCACCCTCTGAATCACCCTGGAGTCTCGAATGTGATTCATCCGTAATGTTTTTCACTAGTTCTTATCTTTCCTTTCCAAATAACACCAGTTTGTTCTTATGGGCACCTCCAGTTCATAAAATATCTCTCTCCCTTGTGGACTACCCCAGGGCTCTCTACTGCCTCCTGGCATATTTGCTGTATAGATGGAACCACTTGCTGGCAAATGCATCAACACTGCCATTTGCGATTCCTTATTAGCAAAAAATAAGGATTCGCTAATAAGGAATAGCAAAAGGCTATGCATGTAGAAATCGCTTAAAAAATAGCGATTTCCAAACATTCCTTAATTGCGACTCGCAAATTGCGAGTCACAATTAAGGAATACCTCCCCAATCATTCCTATGGCCGTAGAGGCCCATAGGAATGAATGGGAAGACATTCTCAATTTGCGATTATCAATTAGAGAATCGCAAATTGAGAATGCAATTTCAAGGGTGCCAGGGTGTCAAAAGGACACCCTGTTGCACCCCTGAAATCTGCATATGAGTACATCTTGCACACACACATGCCCCAAAGGCATGTGTGTGTGTAAAATGGAACTTTGAAAAATGTACTTTAGTGCATTTTTCAAATGTAGGCCTTGGTGATCTGCTGAGAGATAGCAGCATCAATATTCACCAATATGTCAATGATATAGAACTCTACTTGAAAGCATCCTCTGCTTCAGGCATCATATGCGTCAAACACTGCTTGCACAGCATCCGCACCTGGATGTCCAGCACCTACCAGAAACTCAACCCAACCAATGCAGAATTCCTGTTATTTGCCAACAAGAATACACAAGGTACAGTGTAAACCTGATTCAATGATATGAACATTGATGACTTCAAACCCCAACTTTTACTGAATGCAAAGTCACTTAGATACACCCTGGAGACCAACCTCGCCCTCAAGGAACACATTGCAAAAAAGAGAAAGACAGCCTGGTGTCAGCTGTCTCTTCTAAGGAAAGTCAGACATTTGTTCTAGAAAGCAGTTCTAATCAAATCTTTGCACTCTTCCATCTTGATGGTGGCAATGCTTTATTTCCAAGGCCTCACAGACTCCACGCTGGCACCCCTTTAGGACATTCTACCTGCTGCAGCCCCTATAATCCAGGACCTGAAGAAATATGATTCTATTGCCACCATCGCAATGCAACTCCATTTGCTCCTCCTGCTGGCCCATCCCATCTTCAAAAACAGATGCATCATTTGCAAAGCTATTACAACCAGCACCCCCTCTTACCTTGCATTGCTGATGGATCTCGGCACTGAAGGAGCAAGACTCACCTCTTTAAAGAACACTATATCACAATGTATTAACCGTATACAGCCCAGTTTCCTCTCCTCTTACTTGATGCCTTTAAGCTTGTCTTTCGGCTTGTACAGCATTCCGCTGCCTTTCGGCTACCTTTGTGCTATAGAAATACGATATACATACACACATATACATATAAGAATTTTTGGAGTTAACAAGTAAGATATCAGTGGAATTGTTCTAGTTAACATTAAAGTCGCAGATGAAGTGGCTGTTAAGCATGTTTGTTTGGCAGTCAGTGAGTTCTGCAGCAGTAGTTTTTTTCCTAGGTTTGGGGTTGAGAGATAGTATGAAGGTTAAGTGTTTCATTTGGAAAGGTATCACTGGATACTTTAGGAGTTTAAAGAAAATGCCTATTGATGTTTAAGCTATCTTACCGGTAAACGTGTTTCAATGAATAATTGCTAGATCTCAATCAGGATTTTTGGACTCGTCCATTCTGCATTAACGGAGTAAATGGGAAGGACAAGATGATCAGTGATTGTATGGGAATTGATACTTTTATTTTGCAACTAGATGCAAATATACACTTTTTTAATAGTTACCATTTCTGAGAGTAGATTTAAACCTAAGTGTCCACATATGTGAGTACTCAGTTCAGGGGTGGAGACATTCAAGTTTAGATTTGCAAGTGTAAAATTATGACTAGTAACTTTTGACACCTGGGTGGAGATCTCCACCACCGTGGCAGAGATGATCTTATTGAAGCAAACAATGAAAAAATATTAAAGTTTATTATTCATAAAAAAATGTATTAAAACTGTGTTACTGTACAATATAATTGTACATTTAATGACACCATTTTTTTTATAAATCCAGCACTAATAAAATAAAATGTTACAGCACATTATCTCATTAAATTAAATGTGCATTAAATAATTATTTAACTATGATATATTTATATTAGAAAGTAAAGCTTGGCCAGTTTTTTCACACTGGCGAACTGACACGCCGTCTCGGTCAAGAGCAACGCGGCTGCCTTCAGATGTAGAGGTTCATATGGAGTGATGCACCGCAATGCCCACCCCCCAGCAGTGAATGTTTGGAATTCTGAATTGGGAAGAGAGGAAGCAGTATTGAACTGTGTGAAGGGGTCCGACCTTGATGAGTTTGACCACTAGAATCACAGACTTGTCTGCAGTCCTGACCTTGCAGCCCACAAGCTGACATGTGTTGGGGCATTACTATGTGCTCGAGCATTGTGCTCGGGACTGTAAGCATCTACTTACAGTCACTCAGAGGCTGTGTGTGAGGCATACTGTGTTGCATTCAGACACAATAACTTTATGAGACTGTTGTGGTCAAATGAATGCTCCAATGGGAGCTCACATCTAGGGAGTTTGAAGACCCTCAGCTGACGAACCTTTCAGTTGAAAAAGGCATTGAGAAAGTCGATTAGCCAAAACGCGTCTGCCTAAGAGTTTCAAGAACTGCACCCAGATACCGCTGTTTTTACATCCTGGGTAGAACAAATAAACTCACAAGTTGTCCACCCGAGCTCTGTCTGGAGCTCCAAAACGCGTAAGGAGAAGGAATGACTCCAAAATGCAAGAATGCCAGTTTAGTCAGAAATAAATAATTCTTGTAATTCGTCTTTGGTGGGGTGCGTTTTCAACCAGGGACAATTTGAGAATAAATGTGTAACAGCAGTCAAGCTGTAAAAACAACACCATACCTTGAATCAAGAGGGGGCCATGAGAGCCTGGGACTGTCCCAAGTTTTCCTATGGAACAAAAGACAAGAGTAATTTGACTGGCAATTGCAATTTTGAAGGCCCACTGAAGGTAACAAAAATGAATGTGATTTTTTTTTTACACAGATACTACTTGAGGAATCAATTTGAGGCAAAGGTACTACATTCTCCACCATGCAACACAAGTTGGTTACAGTGAGGAAGCCCACTGGAGGGCAATATACTTGTCATGCAAGGAGCGCTACTTTTTCTTCAGTACTGTGTACTAACAAACATGCCTGTGATCATTGAGCTGGAGCTCCGAAACACGTAAGACGAATGAATGATTCCAAAATAAGAGGGTTTTGTGGAGTACATTTTCAACCAGGGACAATTAGATGGGAAATGTGTAACAGCAGTCCAGCCATGAAAACAGCACCACCCCTTGAATCTAGAGGGGGCCATGAGAGCCTGGGACTGTCCCGAGTTTTCCTAGGGAACAAAAAACAAACATAATTTGACCGGCAATTGCAATTTTGAAGGCCCACTGAGGGTAACACAAATTAATGTGAATTTTGTTTTTACTCAGATCCTACTTCGGGAATTAATTTGAGGCAAAGGTACTACATTCTCCGGCATGCAACACGAGATGGTTATACCGCGGAAGCCCACTGGAGGCAATAATATTGTCTTGCACGGATCACTATGTTTTCTTCAGTACTGTGTACTAACAAGCATTCCTGTGATCAAGGAACTGGAGCTCTGAAATATGTAAGGCGAAGGAATGACTCCAAAATGTAAGAATGCTGGTTTTGTCAGAAACAAAGAATTCTTGTTTTATATATATATATATATATATATATATATATATATATTACCTACTGGCGATAGCCAGTAGGTATATATAGTTAGGATTTTTTTCCTATGGGATTTTTGAAAATTCTATGTCGAATAACTTTGGCGTTTGAGGACAGAATTGGCTGAAATTTTCAGGAAAATTGAACATTTTGTTTCTGAGCAGCCCCTGAAAATTTGGGGGGGTTTCGTCAAGGGGGGGCCGAGAAAAAAGGGGGGTCCCAAAACGTGTTTTTCCCATGCAATTTTCCATAGGGCGGTTGGCCTCACTTTTAGCCTGAACGACTGAATGGATTTACACCAAACTTGGCAAAATTGTAGGGACTGGTAGCCCGATGTGCCTTTGCTATGTCTCAAGATATAGGCTCCAGTGGGTTTTACGAAAATTAACTTTGAAAAATATATATTGGGCTACATTGGGCTATATATATGTTGGAGCCCAAATGTAGCCCAATGTAGCCCAATGTAGCCCAAAGATGGCCACCAGAGACAAAAAAAAACAAATGTAGCCCAAATATCAGCCAGATGTAGCCCAACTATAGCCCAATGACAGAATGTCCCAGAGTGTTCTAAAGAACAACTAGAGTGCTAACAGTCCTACTTATTACAAAGGTATGGCACACCTGAAGCCATCTTGATTGGAATAAAGTGGTAACTCTTAAAACATTTAATTTAAAAAGGAACAAAATGAGGGGGTTCATTTTGCCATAGAAAGTATGATTAGCGAATATATGACAAAATCCCGCATACCATCAGTCCGCAAAAAAAATCCTGCATGTACTATTAGGCCGCAAATTAAAATAACGAAAACTTTTAGAACGAATATGCCTTTAGCATACACTAAACAACTAAACTACCCTAAACCCTAAAACACTACCCCCAGCATGACCCTACACTACACAAACAGTACAACACTACCCTAAACCCTAAAACACTACCCCCAGCATGACCCTACACTACACAAACACTACAACACTACCCTAAACCCTAAAACACTACCCCCAGCATGACCCTACACTACGCAAACACTACAACACTACCCAAAACCCTAAAACACTACACCCCAGCATGACCCTACACTACGCAAACACTACAACACTACCCTAAACCCTAAAACACTACCCCCAGCATGACCCTACACTACACAAACACTACAACACAACCCTAAACCCTAAAACACTACCCCCAGCATGACCCTACACTACGCAAACACTACAACACAACCCTAAACCCTAAAACACTACCCCCAGCATGACCCTACAGTACGCAAACACTACAACACTACCCTAAACCCTAAAACACTACCCCCAGCATGACCCTACACTACACAAACACTACAACACTACCCAAAACCCTAAAACACTACACCCCAGCATGACCCTACACTACGCAAACACTACAACACTACCCTAAACCCTAAAACACTACCCCCAGCATGACCCTACACTACGCAAACACTACAACACTACCCAAAACCCTAAAACACTACACCCCAGCATGACCCTACACTACGCAAACACTACAACACTACCCTAAACCCTAAAACACTACCCCCAGCATGACCCTACACTACGCAAACACTACAACACTACCCTAAACCCTAAAACACTACCCCCAGCATGACCCTACACTACGCAAACACTACAACACTACCCTAAACCCTAAAACACTACCCCCAGCATGACCCTACACTACGCAAACACTACAACACTACCCAAAACCCTAAAATACTACCCCCAGCATGACCCTACACTACGCAAACACTACAACACTACCCAAAACCCTAAAACACTACCCCCCAGCATGACCCTACACTACGCAAACACTACAACACTACCCAAAACCCTAAAACACTACCCCCAGCATGACCCTACACTACGCAAACACTACAACACTACCCAAAACCCTAAAACACTACCCCCAGCATGACCCTACACTACGCAAACACTACAACACTACCCAAAACCCTAAAACACTACACCCCAGCATGACCCTACACTACGCAAACACTACAACACTACCCAAAACCCTAAAACACTACCCCCAGCATGACCCTACACTACGCAAACACTACAACACTACCCAAAACCCTAAAACACTACCCCCAGCATGACCCTACACTACGCAAACACTACAACACTACCCTAAACCCTAAAATACTACACCCCAGCATGACCCTACACTACGCAAACACTACAACACTACCCAAAACCCTAAAATACTACCCCCAGCATGACCCTACACTACGCAAACACTACAACACTACCCTAAACCCTAAAACACTAGCCCCAGCATGACCCTACACTACGCAAACACTACAACACAACCCTAAACCCTAAAACACTACCCCCAGCATGACCCTACACTACGCAAACACTACAACACTACCCTAAACCCTAAAACACTACCCCCAGCATGACCCTACACTACGCAAACACTACAACACAACCCTAAACCCTAAAACACTACCCCCAGCATGACCCTACACTAAACAACCACCACAACTCTACACTACACTAACACAACACTACACTACACAACACTACACTACACTACACAATCACTAACCCACGAAAAAATTAACACAAACCCACTTACCTCTCTCGTCATCGTGGTTTTCACAACGCAAATGCATTTACCATACATGCCTTTAAAACGTAATTCTTTGTAAAGGCATGCGCGATAAATGCACATGCGTTTTGAAAAAATGCGGGATAATGGTATGCGAGGTCAATGACCTTGCGGGATAATGGTATGCGGACTGAAAGTCTGCAAGATAAAAAATGCGGGAAAATGGCTGCAAACCATGATTAGCAGCAGAATTCCCTGGTGAGCACTAGCTTTACTACAGTGATCTAATGAGCAACTAGAGTGCTAACATTCAGAATTTATGGCAAATGTGTGACACATCTGAATGCCTTCTTGATAGAACCAAAGTAAACAAGCATTGAAAATGCAATAGATCTCGCCCTCGTTTAAGTTAAAGCCATTCTGTTTGTAATGAGGTGGCTTTTTAGCTTTGCTTTTATTAGTGTTTTTAAAACTTTCATGTAAATAACATGCATATGTATGCATATATGTATATGTATGCATGCATTTATATTTATATAGATATGCAGATTATATATGTTTATATATGTATATTACCTACTGGCGATAGCCAGTGGGTATATATAGTTAGGATTTTTTCTCTATGGGATTTCTGAAAATTCTATGTCTAATAACTTTGGCGTTTGTGGACGGAATTGGCTGAAATTTTCAGGAAAATGGCACAGTTTGTTTCTGAGCATCCCCTGAAAATTTGGGGGGGTTTCGTCAAGGGGGGGCCGAGAAAAAAGGGGGGTCCCAAAACGCGTTTTTTCCATTCATTTTTCCATAGGGCGGTTGGACTCACTTTTAGCTCGAACGGCTGAATAGATTTACATGAAACTTGGCAAAATTGTAGATATGGTTTGCCCGACGTGCCTTTGCTATGTCTCAATATATGTGCTCCAGTGGATTTTGAGAAATTAACGTTTAAAAAAATATATATATCTGTGACAGCGCTCCGGTTAGCGCCCCGGTTCGCGTACCTGACGCGTAATGGAACTTCGCGAAGCGAAGCTGATTGGCTCTCCGGTGTCTGTCAACATTCTAAACAGTCCAGAGCGGCCGCCATCTTGTCTCTCGGTACGATCGAGAGACAAGATGTGGTGAAAAACGAAGGGGGAAATGAAAGAAAGGGGGCAAGGTAGACCACTCCTGACCCCCTAGGATTGATGAGGGGGATATTAAAGTGCCCCGCGGGGCAAAAAATAAATTTTTTTTTTTTTTTGCGATTTTACGCCGTAGAGGCGCATCCCGGTACACGAACCGGGCAGCTCACCGGGCAGCTCACCGGGCAGCTAACCGGGCAGCTAACCGGCAGCATAGCTGTCAACATTGTAAACAGTCCGGAGCGGCCGCCATCTTGTCTCTCGGTAGGTTCGAGAGACAAGATGTGGTGAAAAAAGAAGGGGGAAATGAAGGAAAGGGGGCAAGGTAAACCCCTCCTGACCCCCTAGGATTGATGAGGGGGATAATAAAGTCCCCCGCGATTTTTCGTGGTAGAGGCGCTTCCCGGTACGCGAACCGGGCAGCTAACCGGCAGCGTAACGGGAGTCTGCCATCTTGTGTTTTTGGAGCGTCCGGTTCGCGTACCGGTTAGCGTCCCGGTAAGCGTAACAATGGGAAAACCAAGAGAAACAGTAAAAAAAAAATTAAGGGAATAGATTTCCAGCAAACTTGCCAAAATTGTAGGGACTGTTTGTTTGATGTGCCTTTGCAAGGCCTCAAGATATGTGCACGTGTGGATTTTGTCTAATTAAGGTTAAAAAAAAAATATATATATCTGTAAGCGTGCTCCGGCACGCTTACGTTACGGGTTTTGTTTGCGCTGCAGAGCCGATACGTCACGGTTATGCGACGCGTCATGAGGCGTCTCACGTGGCTACGTGATATGTCACGTAATAAGAATATATTTTACAGCTATAGATATTAGCTTTTAAAAAACCAATGAAATTCACTGAAAAAACCATAGGTTATAGACCATATATAGTTAGGAATTTGCATTTACAAAACCTTGAAAATTCACTGAAAAAACCATAGGTTAGAGACCATATATAGTTAGCTGGGCATTTTATTGACATAAAACCAATGAAATTCCATATATAGTTAGTTGCACTAACTATATATCGCGCACCCGCATTCCACTGCTGATGATGACACATATTACATCATTCATGACATGGTCAGTGACATCACTGATGACATCACTGATGACATCTCAAATGACATCACTGATGACATCACTGATGACATCTCAAATGACATCACTGATGACATCATGACACACCAATACCAGTTACTACATACGCACTCACTGATTCCTACGTCTACACACACATTCACTCATTCACCCATACAATCACTCGTACATACAGTCACTCATTATTACAACACTATCATATGCACTCATACACCTATGCAGACACTCACACACTGCCACTCATCCATGGAGTTACTCACACACCTAGTCAGTCCTGTAAAGAATCAATCACACTTCCATTTCCTCATCTATACAGTTAAACACAGAACACCATACTTCAGTGACATCACTGATGACATCACTGATGACATCTCAAATGACATCACTGATGACATCTCAAATGACATCACTGATGACATCATGACACACCAATACCAGTTACTACATACGCACTCACTGATTCCTACGTCTACACACACATTCACTCATTCACCCATACAATCACTCATACATACAGTCACTCATTATTACAACACTATCATATGCACTCATACATCTAGTCAGTCCTGTGAAGAATCAATCACACTTCGATTTCCTCATCTATACAGTTAAACACAGAACACCATACTTTTCACACATATACTAACACATACTTACTCTCTTATACAATCACTGATACAAGTACACATTGATATGCACAGAGTCACACACCTCCCAGCCAGCCACACACACACTCAGTCTTCCATACATCCACTCATTCTTCAATATGTAAAACATATTTAAACTTTACAAAAACACACAGACACTAGATGATGTCATCAGTGATGTCATTTGAGATGTCATCAGTGATGTCATCAGTGATGTCATTTGAGATGTCATCAGTGATGTCATCAGTGATGTCACTGACCATGTCATGAATGATGTAATATGTGTCATCAGCAGCAGTGGATTGCGGGTGCGCGATATATAGTTAGTGCAACTAACTATATATGGAATTTCATTGGTTTTATGTCAATAAAATGTCCAGCTAACTATATATGGTCTCTAACCTATGGTTTTTTCAGTGAATTTTCAAGGTTTTGTAAATGCAAATTCCTAACTATATATGGTCTATAACCTATGTTTTTTTCAGTGAATATATATATATATATATATATATATATATATATATATATATATATATATATATATATATATATATATATATATATATATATATATATATATATATATAATGTTTCTCGTCCTCCAAACACACCAGGACACGTTCACTGCGGTGCACCACAAGGTCAGAGGTCTCCCTGTTCTCTATCCCAAGTCACAAGACGTAACAGCATTACGCCGATGCACTCCGCTCCGAGAAGAAATTATTACCATCGATCAAAAATGTGGTCCAAGGTTGCTTTATTAAATTCCTTGCAGCATGAAATCAGGCATATGGAACAAATCCCTACGCGTTTCGGCGATACCTTCGCCTTGATTACGGGTATCATCATCCCCTTTTGTATCGCTCACTTCAACGAAGCAAAGCAGTATTGCTTTTGAGCAATGGGAGCTGCATGGTAGCAGTTCCCCTTGCTCAAAGGCAATGCCGGCTCCCGCAGGAGGCGGGGAGCCGGCTGGGATCGTGGGTATTGGGGCTCCCCCCACAGTCCCCAACCCTAAGGGCCGGCCCCGAGGGATGTGGTTCCCTGGGCCAGAAGTGGCCAGGGAGGTGGGCCACGCGGCCACCTTCCCTTTATTTAAAAAAAAACAAATGGCCGGGCCCTGGGGGATGGGGTCCCTGGGGCCAAAATCAGCCAGGGGAGGGGGGCCGAATGGCACCCCTTGTCAAGTAATAATAAGTTAGACAATGGCCAAGCCCCGGGGTGCGGTGCCCAGAGCCAATAGTGACCTAGGGAAGGGGTGCCCTGCGGCCCCCTTCCCTATAAATATATAATAAAAAAGGAGGCCATGCCCCGGGGATGGGGTCCCCAGGGCCCACATCGGCCTGGGGGGGGGAGCACGCAGTCCCCTTTCCGTGGGAAATGGGGTCCCCAGGGCCCCAAAAATACTAAAAGAAGGGGGCTACACAGCCCCGTTCCTAAAGTATATATTTTATAAAAGCCGGCATCTCGTCCTGCACCACTCTGCAACCGCACCAGATACCTCCAGTAAGCACCACACAGCTGGATTGCAGAGAGGTGGTCCGAGGCCATGCCCCTTGTTACACTACTCTGCAAACGCACCTATTGGTGCACTGCTGGTGGGGCGATGAGGTCCTCTTTTGTCCCGAGGACCTCAGGACACAAGAGGACCTCATCCCCAGAGCAGTGCAGTGCACCAGGGGCTGCATTTGCAGAGTGGTGTAAAAGGGGGGTGGCCTCACAGTACTGTCAGCAATCATGCTGTGTGGGGCTTACTGGAGGTACCTGGTGGGCTAGTTGGCCACTAAGGACCCCCAGCAGTGAAGGGGACTTCAATCCCCATCGAAGAGTGCGCCAGGTAGAGCGTTTGCAGAGTGGTGGGCAAAGGGGGCGTTGCCTTTATTTATTTATTTATTTATTTGCTTGTAAAGCGCATGAATCAAATTCCCGAAGGGATATCTCTGCGCTAGTGCTAGCATTAGAGGGTTACTGCAAGAAAAAAGCTGAAAGGAAGACCTGAAAAATTTAAGGCATGGTGAAGAGGTACGTTTTCAGTTTCTTCCTAAATAGTTCTAGGCTCCGAGTCTGTTTTAGTTCAATGGGCAGGGAATTCCAGAGAATGGGTCCTTTGTAGGACAATGCTCGGCCTCCTTGTCTGGCCCTTCTGATCTTAGGGACCTGGAGCAGGAGATGGTTGCTGGATCGAAGAGTCCGGCCAGGAATGTAGGGCAGGAATTTAGCTTTTAGATAGCTGGGGCTGGTGCTAAACAGGCATCTGTATATAACATTGCAGATTTTGAATTTGATGCGCTGCTTTACGGGTAGCCAATGAAGTTGGCGAAGCAGGGGGCCGGACGGCGTTCTGGGAGGGGCATTGAGGGCCAGTCGAGCCGCCGTGTTCTGGACAACCTGAAGTTTATCTAACTGTGCTTCATTTGCTGAGATGTATAGACCATTGCAGTAATCCATTCTGCTTATAATAAGGGTCTGGATGAGAGTCTTCCTATGGTTTGGGGGTAGAAACGGGAAGGCTCGTCTCAGGAGCCCCACCACATGGAGGCAAGCACCTGCTACTTGCGTGGTGTGCTCTTTAAGCAGAAGTGCCTGGTCTAGTTTGACACCCAGGTTTTTTGCTGTTTGTTTGGGATAAGGGATGGGACCTAGTTCCAGAGGCCACCAATCCGGGGACCAGAGAAGGGTTGCCCCTCCAAACAGCATGACCTCTGTTTTGGATACGTTACATTGTAAAAAATTTTTAGCCATCCAGTTTGCTACAGCCCTCATCCCGTCTGCAAATGATGACTGAATTGCCGGAGTGAGGGTCTGGAAGGGGAATAGCAGCTGGGTGTCGTCAGCGTATGATACAGGAGTAAATCCAAAGGATCTTATCAGATTAGCTAAGGGGGCCACATAAATGTTAAACAACGTTGGGCTGAGACACGAGCCCTGTGGCACACCCTTAGTTAGCTCTCTTGATGGTGATGAATGGGAGCCCAGTCTGACACCTTGAGTTCGGTCGGAAAGGAAGCTGTGCAGCCATGATAGAGCTGTTCCTCCTACCCCTACACTGCTCAGTCTTTCGAGAAGGAGAGCATGTGATACCGTGTCGAAGGCAGCGGACAGGTCTAACAGCACTAGAATCACAGATTCCCCCCTGTCCAGTGACATCCGGATGTTGTCGGTCACGGAGAGGAGGGCTGATTCAGTGCTGTGGTTGGGCCTGAAACCAGATTGTGAGGGGTCCAGGCCTTCCGCTGCCTCGATGTAGTTCGACAGGTAGGTATTCACATGCCTGTTATGAGAACTTAGCAATCCTGCTGTGTGGTACTTACTGGAGATAATAGGAGGGTTAGTTGGCCCTCAAGGATGTCCTTGGTGGCCAAGTACCCCTCTTGTTATCTCCAGTAAGTCCCACACAGAAGGATAGCTAAGACGTCTTCGGAGGCCAAGCCCCCTTTCTCCACCACTCTGCAAATGCGCCTCCTGGCAGACTACAGGATGGGGGATGAATTCCACTATACTCCTGAGGGACTTTGAGGGCCAAGAAGCCCTCCTGGAACCCCCTGTAAGTCCTATGCAGTGGAATTCTTGAGCGTTGGTTGGCGACCCACCACCCTTTCTCTACCACTCTGAAAATGCGACTACTAGTTAAAGTAGCATGTTTCTGCACTTTTGACTTAGAGGTACTTTTAATCCTCCTACCCTATTATATACTAGGGCCTTACAGGGGAAGTCATGCCAGTCACACAGGTACCCCAACCCATAGTGTACCCTTGTGTATGTAGGTGTTTTCACTGTATCCTAAGTGTTTTAGCACAGCACTGGCTCTAGGCCTGGTTAGTCAGAGTCAGTTACCACCAGTACCTGTCAGCAAAAAGTTGGGGGCACAGGATGACTTTGCAACAAGGCCTCTTTCTGCACCTCTGTTCGTTTTTTTTGCATATCTTTTGCTTCTTCTGCACCTTTCTTTGTCGTTCTGGACTTCTACAGCCTCTTTCTGCATTTCTCTACCTCTGTAGGCACAGGTGTTTTTTTCAGTTAATTTCTAACATTTTTTAAATGCTAATTTCCAACTATGCCTACAGAGGTAGGACATGTGCAGAAAGAGGAAGAAAGGTGCAGAAAGAAGCAAGAGAAATGCAGAAAGAGGCCTACTTTGACTGTACCTTACAACAAACTCCCACAAAGTACCCTAATCAGTAATCCTTCTCCGAAGATGTCTTAAACCTCACTTTTTTCTTTAAGGTTCAATATTAATTGACTACTGAGAATTTTAGGCGTACCAAATATAAAACAGCAATCCTAAGCATATCACTGTAAATCTGAACAAGTTTGTGAAGGTATGCCTGCGGGTCTATGCTTTTACCTAGTGAAATGTTAAATGTTAATAAACATACAAACACTTGAAAACCTGTGTGTTGAACAGCATACTCTGTAGATTTGTGTAAAAAAGGTGTATGCATTTCTTTCTGCTCACAATACAGGGTGCATGGGTATTCAACAGTATATTTGAGGGGCTCTATAACAACCGAATGACAGAGGAGAACTGAGAAGATTTGACCACCTATAGGAGAAGTTACCCACTTTTTTTTAAGCTACAGTCTTCAGGTGCATAACACATGTAAGAATATATATATAAGTAGACATACCTCAGTCACGAGAGCATGCAGTCCTTTAAACTTGACAGCTTGCACTTCCCATTTGAGTACAGAAAGAGGCAAGAGAAGGTCAGAAAGAAGCTAGAGAATTGCAGATACAGGCAAAAGAGGTGCAGAAAGATGGAACAGGGGTACAAATAGAGGCAAGAGAGGTGCAGAAAGAGGAAATAGGGGTGCAGAAATATGCAAGAGAGGTGCAGAAAGAAGCAAGAGCAGTGCAGAAATAACCAAATGAGGTACAGAAGGAGGCAAGAGGGGGCAGAAAGAGGCAAGAGAGTTGCAGAAAGAGGCAAGAGAGATGCAGAAAAAGGGAACAGGGATGCAGAAAGAGTCAAGAGGGGTACAGAAAGAGGGAAGAAGGTTGCAGAAAGAGGCAAGAGGAGTGCAGAAAGAAGCAAAAGAAGTGCAGAAAGAATTAAGAGAAGTGCAGACAGAACCAACAGAGATGCTGAAAGAGGCACGAAAGGTGCAGAAAGAGGCAAGAGAAGTGCAGAAAGAAGCAACAGAGGTACAGAAGGAGGCAAGAGTGGTGCAGAAAAAGGCAAGAGAAGTACAGAAACAGGAAAGAGAAGTACAGAAAGAGGAAAGAGATTTGCTGAAAGAAAAACAGAGGTGTAGAAAGAAGCAAGAGAAGTGCAGAAAGAGGCAAGCAAGGTACAAAAAGAGGCAAGAGAGGTGCAGAAAGGGGGAAACTTAGTGCAGAAGAGACAACAGGGGTGCAAAAAGAAGCAGGACAGGTGCAGAAAGAAGCATGAGAAGTGCAAAATGAAGCAAAAGGGATGCTGAAAGAGGCAAGAGAAGTGCAGAAAGAAGCAACAGAGGTGCAGAAGGAGGTACGAGAACTGCAGAGAGACAAGAGAGTTGCAGAAACATGCAAAAGAGGTACAGAAAGAGGGAACATGGGTGCAGACAAAGGCAAGAGAGATGCAGAAAGAGGTAAGAGGGGTAAAGAAAGAGGCAAGAGGGGTACAAACATTTGCAAGAGAGGTGCAGAAAGAAGCAAGGACCGTGCAAAAGAAACAAAACAGGTGCAGAAAGAAGCTAGTGAGGTCAAGGATGAGGCAAGAGAACCTCAGAAAGAGGTAAGAGAGTTGCAGAAACAGGCAAAATGGGTGCAGAAAGAAGGAACAGGTGGGCAGACTGAGGCAAGAGAGGTGTAGAAAGAGGGAAGAGGGGTGCACAAAGAAGCAAGCGGGATGCAGAAAAAAAGCAATAGAGATGCAGAAAGAGGCAAGGGAAGTAAAGAAACAGGCAAGAGAGGTGCAGAAACAGGCAGGAGAGGTGCAGAAAGTAGCAACAGAGGTGTAGAAAGACGCAAGAGGGGTACAGAAAGAGGCAATAGAAGTGCAGAAAGAAGCAACAGAGGTGCAGAAAGAGGCAAGGGAAGTGTAGAAAGTAGCAAGAGAGGTGCAGAAACAGGCAGGGCAGGTGCAGAAAGAAGGAACAGGGGTGCAGAAATAGGCAAGAGAGGTATATAAATGGGTTTCAAGAGGCAAGAGGGATGCCGAAATTTGGAACAGAGGTGCAAAAGGAAGCAAGAGCAGTGTAGAAAGAACCAACAGAGGTACAGAAAGAGACACGAGGGGTACAGAAAGAGGCAAGTGAAGTGCAGAAAAAAGCAGAAGAGGTGCAGAAAGAGACAAGAGAACTGCTGAATAAGGCAAGAGAGGTGCAGAATGAGACAGGAGAGGTGCACGAAGAGGCAAGAGGGATACAGAAAGAAGCAACAGGGGTGCAGAAAGAGGCAAGACAAGTGCATAAGCAGACAAGAAAGGTGCAGAAAGAGGGAACAGGGTGCAGAAAGAGGCAAGAGGGTTACAGAAATGTGCAAGAGAGGTACAGAAAGAAAGAAGAGCAGTGCAGACAGGAGCAAGAGAAGTGCAGAAAGAGCAAGAGAGGTGGACAAAGGGGGAAGAGGGATGCAGAAATAGGTAAGAGGATGAGAAATTTGCAAAAGATGTACAAAAAGAGGCAAGAGGGGTAAAGAAAGGGGTAGGAGAGGTACACAAAGAGGTAAGAGGGGTACAGAAAGGGGCTTGAGGGTTGCAGAAAGAAGGAAGAGAGCTGCAGAAGGAAGCAACAGAGGTGCTTAAAGAAGAGGCACGAAGGGTGCAGAAAGAGGCAAGAGAAATGCAGAAAGAAGCAACAGAGGTACCGAAAGAGACAAGAGTGGTACAGGAAGAGGGAAGAGAGGTATAGAAAGAGGCAAGAGAGTTGCACAAATAGGGATGAGGGGTGCAGAAAGAGGCTAGAGGGATGCAGAAAGAAGCAAGTGAGGTACAGAAAGAGACAAGAGGGGTACAGAAAGAGACAAGAGAGGTACAGAGTGATGGAGAAAGGGGAGGCGTGGCCTCCGAAGACTTCTTAGCAATCTCACTGTATGGGACTCACTGGAGTTAACAGGAGGGGTGGTTTGCCCCCAAGGACATTCTTGAGGGCCAACTACTCCTTCTATTACCTCCAGTAAATTCCACACAGCAGGATTGCAAAGTTCTCATAGCATGCCACGCCTCCTTTGCCCACCACTCTGCAAACGTGCTCCCTGGTGTGCTCTTGGATGGGGATTGAAGTCCCCTACACTGCTGGTGATCCTTAGGGGCCACCTAGCCTACCTGTTACCTCCAGTAAACCCACACAGTAGGATTGCTGAGAGGTGGACAGAGGCCATGCCCCCTTTCTCTACCACTCTGCAAACGTGCCTCCTGGCGTGCTCGCGGTTGGGGGATGAAGCCCCGTTGCCTTATGAGGCTCACTGGGGGCCAACTAGACCTCCTGTCATCTCTAGTAAGCCCCACACAGCTGGATTGCTGAGAGGTGGTCCAAGGTCACGCCCCCTTTTTACACCACTCTGCAAATGCAGCTTCTGGCGCACTGCTGCTTGGGGGATGAAGTCCACTTTAGTCCTGAACTCATTAGGACACAAAGGGACCTCATTGCCCCACCAGCAGTACGTCAAGAGGTGCATGTGCAGAGTGGTGTAAAAAGGGTCGTGGCCTCGGACCACCTCTCAGCAATCCCACTGTGTGGGGCTTACTGGAGTTACCTGGTGGGTTAATTGGCCCCCAAGGACCTTTAGTTTTCAAGGGGGCTTATTCTCCCAATCTAGAACCCGTCAAGAGGCGTGTTTGCACAGTGATGCAGGGAGGGGTCGGGACCTCCGGCGAGATGCCAACTTTTTTTAAATTTGCTTTTTGGAAGGGGCATGGACACATATTGAACTTTTTTTACAACATTATTTTTAAGGAGGGGGTCCACGCGGCACCACTCCTTAGGCTATTATTGGCCCTGGGGACCCATCCCCCAGCGCTTTGCCTCATTCTTTTAAAAAGGGGCCTGGCCATACATTGGGGAATGCTTTTGTGGTCCCAGCCGGATGCCCGCCTCCTGCGGTAGCCGGCATTGCTTTTGGACAAGGGGAGCTACTGACATGCAGCTCCTCTTGTCCATAAGCAATCTGCTTCGCTTCATGGAAGCGAGAGCAGATTGTCTGCTCTCGCTTCCATGAAGCGAAGCATAGTTTGCAATGTCCTGGGGGTGGGCACCCTGGGACATTGCTGGAGCCGGCCCTGGAGGTCTCCAGGGCAAAGAAGGGCTCTAGGAGGGAGGCCGCGTTCCCCCCTGCCTTTGTGTGCAAAGCCCCACAGAGGTGGTGGTCCTTGAGGCCAGGGATCCGCAACGGACCTCCATATCTTTATTGCTCAATGCCTCGGGGAGGTGGTGGTCCCCGGGGAAGTGTAGGGGGCAGGAGCCCCACCCACACTTTTTTTTATTATTGAAGCCCCGGGGAGGTTGTGGTCCCCAGGGCCCGCAAGGACCCCCTACACATAATAGCAATGCCTCGGGAAGGTGGCGTTCCCCGGGGTAGCATGGGGGGCTGCAGCCCCCCATGCCTTTAATGTTTTTAAAGAGCACCTGGGAGGTGGTGGTCCCCGGGGCTGCGGGGGCCGCATGTAATAAACATTTCCCTAGGGAGGTGCCAATCCCCGGGGCTGCGGGCCCCCGTGGGTCCCCACACTATATTTTTTTTATTGCCCCGGGACCTGGCCCACCCGGGGGCTGATTAAAACAAAGCACCAGAGACCATGCTTTGTTTTGTTTTCATTTTTTAGCAGGATTAGAGCACCTTTACTTCGGTATTGGTGAACAAGGCTGCAGGGCAGTCGAAATGGATCCAATGGTGGCCGGCAATTAAACATATTTGCGCATCTTCACATGGCTTTGTCATCCTTTTTACAAAAGGTTAACAGACATAAGTAAACTGACCTTTTATGTGTGGTCCGGCAAGACGACGCGCCCTTTGGTTTGGAGCAGCGGTGGTGCAACACAAAGAACTTTGGCTGAATATATATATATATATGTATATATATATATATATATATATATTACCTACTGGCGGTCGCCAGTAGGTATATATAGTTAGGATTTTTTCCCTATGGGTTTTTTGAAAATTCTATGTCTAATAACTTTGGCGTTTGTGGACGGAATTGGCTGAAATTTTCTGGAAAATGGAACATTTTGTTTCTGAGCAGCCCCTGGAAATTTGGGGGGGGTTCGTCCAGGGGGGGCCGAGAAAAAAGGGGGGTCCCAAAACGTGTTTTTAACATTGAGTTTTCCATAGGGCGGTCTGTCGCACTTTTAGCCCGAACGGCTGAATGGATTTGCACGAAACTTGGCAAAATTGTAGAGACTGGTAGCCCGATGTGCCTTTTGTAGGTCTCAATATATGTGCTCCAGTGGATTTTGAGAAATTAACATTTAAAAAAAGATATATATCTGTAACAGCGGACTGGGCAGCTCCCGGTTCGCGGACCGGGGAGCGTACCAAAACTTCGCGTAGCGAAGCTGATTGGCTCTCCGGCGTCTGTAAACATTCCAAACAGTCCGGAGCGGCCGCCATCTTGTCTCTCGGTAGGATTGAGAGACAAGAGGAGGCCAAAACAAAAGGGGAAATAACCATAAGGGGGCATAGTAGATCCTCCCTGACCCCTTAGGTTTAATGTGGAGGCTTTAAAAGGGCCCCGCGGGGCAAAAAAAAAAATAATTTTTTTTTTTTTTTTTGCGTGGGTAGCGCCCGGTACGCGAACCGGGAAGCGTTCTGGGCAGCGTACTGCAATGAAAAATGAATGATAGACTTTTCAAATGCTGTATGTTAATTGATTGTTGTTTTTGTTGATTATTTTTTTATTTTTTTTATTTTTTAAGCATTTTTTATTGTGTTTCATAATTTATTAAACTTTCTAACATTTCATTGTCAGAAATTTCAAAATTATCATGGAATATACTTTGTAGTCTCTGAGGTTGTAAAATGTCCTCATTTGCAAGGAGGTTATCTACTGCTTGTACACATTGCAGTAGTTCTTGGTCCCAAGTTTCATCCATAAATTCAATCTCATTTGGATCAATGATTTCTGTGTTGGACTCTGGAAGGACAATTTCAAATGAAATTTTTTGTTCGCTTTCCATTTTCCCTGAAATTTGCATTAAAAAAATATATATTAGTAGAGGTAGGGCAATGTTGGGATTAATTTTAGATAGGCAGTTTTTAACAGTGAATTTATCTTTGGGCAGTGTATAGTATCAGAGTGATTGTATCTAAATTTATAAGTACTACAGAGGGATAGTATATAACTAACAGAAAAAGTTTGCCATATTAACTTAAAGTGCACAATATACTTCAGTTTTAAAAATAACAACTTACCTTTAAAAATAAGTTGAAGTTATTAATGAAAATCCTATTGAAATGTACACCAGGAAGTAGTAGTCAAAATGGCTGTGTTTCCTTCTCTTCCTTTATATATATTCGGGTACATAACCAATCAAATGTCAGGTAAAAAAAGTAGAAAATGAAAGTAACATTTTAATTGGTTGTGAATTCCAACACTTCAGATGTGTTTTGTGAAGTAATTTACCTCACGGTATTTAGAGAGGTCTACAGGCTAAATGGCTAAATGGAATTCCAATCAAATTTGTGAAAATGGTAGGGATTGGTATGTAGTATGAGCTAATCTATATTTGGTGAAATTATCTCAAGTGGCTTTTGTGTGAACTACTTTCCCACCTTTTTTGATGGTGCGCTTCCCAGGGAGCGACCCGGTACGCGAACCGTTGAGCGCCCCGGTTCGCGGACCTTAAGCGTTCCAGGAGTCCACCATTTTGTGTTTCGGTCGAATTAAGATACAAGATGGAGGGCAAATAATGTTCAGAATGGGTAGAAGGGGGCACGGTAGAGTTATCTTGACCCCCTAGGTTTTCTGAGGGTGGCTGAGGAGGCTTATATGTGCGAAAAAAAAACATTTTTTTAAAAAATTTCGCGAGGTTAGCTCCCGGTACGCATACCGGGTAGCGGCCCCGGTAGCGTATTTTGTTGAAAATTAGTGAAAAATGTTAGAGTTAAATAATAATTGTGAGTGATCAGATGTAGGGTAGCTCTGAGAAGAGCTTTTGGGTTTATGGTACATTTAGGTACTTATAAGTAGGTACCAATGCACATTCTTAAATTCAGAGTGAAAATTCTGTTGCCCTCATCTGAGAAGTGAACTCCATCTCCTCTGTAGATATCTTGCATGTAGTAACGCAAGTTATTGTTGTACAGGGAGCCCATTCCATGGTCTCTCATGTAAGCTGAAACAGATTTGTTTACATGCTTCCTCGATTTCTCAATTTGTGGACAAAATTGGTTGGACCACCTCCATTTCTGTCTTTGGCATATATTTGAATATACCAAGGCAGTCTGAGGAAAAAGTGCCATCAATTGCTCAAAGGTGTCCTTTAAAAGCATTTCCAGACCTACCCCAGTCAAAGTGCCCAAGTCATTACCTCCACAGTGCACAATTAACAGGTCAGGTTTGGGCAAATGCATAAAGGTTTTCACCAATGGTATCAATTGGTGACATTTTAATCCTCTGTGGCCAAACCACTTAATTTCCACATCTTGTAAATTGAGGTTAGGTAAATTCCTGCTTTCAACGTACCTTTGAGCCCAGTGAATATAACTATGACCAACAATCCAGACAGAAAACATGGTGAGAGAAAGTTCTCCTGCAGTCAGATGAAGTGTGGCAATGAAATGGCAGTTGAAAAAATG
Source organism: Lissotriton helveticus (assembly GCF_964261635.1). Lineage (NCBI taxonomy): Eukaryota > Metazoa > Chordata > Amphibia > Caudata > Salamandridae > Lissotriton > Lissotriton helveticus. The sequence goes on along the minus strand of NC_136059.1, from coordinate 1,308,263,625 downwards.
AGAGTTTGAAATGAAAAAAACTGTGGAGTTTCTGTGTTCATGAAGCAGTAACAGTGATTGGTGGATTTTGATTGCTGAAAACAAAAAGTTAGGGTGCACGGATGTGTTCTTTGAAAGATGTATTTTGAGTGGTCAATAAAAAGTCATTAAATGAAAGAATGCACTGGATATGCAGGTGCACTGAGAGTTCAGAGTTCAATTGCAACATTGTTGTGTGAACTTGCAAACAACAGAGTTCTTCCAGGAGGTGGTTGCCATGCAGATAAAGCAGAAAGGGCAGAGGGGGGATGGGTTTTCATTTGAAAAAAGTGAGGGAAGACTTTTGATTGGGTGACATGAGAGATATGTGTGAAGAATTACAGCATTTCTGTGCTTTTCATAGCTGCAGACTCTGGAGTGCATACCTTTTGCTCTGCTGCAGACAAATTGGTGTGTTTCTGAGACTGTTTTCAAACTCAAAGTATTTGCTAAGGTGAGAAAATATTTCTTTACTTTAGATAGAGAATAGTGTGTTTTAAGGAGAAAATTATGATTTATGTGGCGCAAATTGCTTGTAAATATGCTCTCACATGTGTATGGAAAATATTGATTTTGAATGTTTGTGTTACATAGCCATGTTAAAAGTGACCCAACCATGCTGGAAAGGCAATCAAAAAATGCTTTCATGTGTTTTATTGACATTTTAAGTCATTTTCCCATGTGCAGTGTTTAGAAATTATGATTAGAAAATCGTTTTTGGGGAAAAGGAATTGTTTTTAAAATCATGACAAGGAGATAATGGTGTATACTTCTTTATAAGGCTATTGACTGTCCTTGATGTTATTTTTCTCATTTTAGTGTAAGACCTTTCTCTGTGGCGCAAATTGCTTGTAAATATGCTCCCACATGTGCATGGAAAATTTAGAGTTTGAATGTTTGTGTTACATAGCCATGTTAAAAGTGACCCTACCATGCAGGGAAGCCAATCAAAAAACGCATTTATGTGTCTTAAGGACATTTTAAGTCATTTTCCCATGTGCAGTTTTTAGAAATTATGATTTGAAAATCGTTTTTGGGGAAAAGGAATTGTTTTTAAAATCATGACAAGGACATAATGGTGTATGCTTCTTTATAAGGCAATTGACTGTCCCTGATGTTATTTTTCTCATTTTAGTGTAAGACCTTTCTCTGTGGCGCAAATTGCTTGTAAATATGCTTCCACGTGTGCATGGAAAATTTTGATTTTGAATTTTTGTGTTACATAGCCATGTTAAAAGTGACCCAACCATGCTCGAAAGGCAATCAAAAAACGCTTTCATGTGTTTTAATGACATTTTAAGTCATTTTCCCATGTGCAGTGTTTAGAAATTATGATTTGAAAAACGTTTTTGGGGAAAAGGAATTGTTTTTAAAATCATGACAAGGACATAATGGTGTATGCTTCTTTATAAGGCAATTGACTGTCCCTGATGTTATTTTTCTCATTTTAGTGTAAGACCTTTCTCTGTGGCGCAAATTGCTTGTAAATATGCTCCCACATGTGCATGGAAAATTTAGATTTTGAATGTTTGTGTTACATAGCCATGTTAAAAGTGACCCTACCATGCAGGAAAGCCAATCAAAAAACGCTTTTATGTGTCTTAAGGACAATTTAAGTAATTTTCTCATGTGTAGTGTTTTGAAGTTATGATTTGAAAATCGTTGTTGAGGTAAAGGAATGTTGTTAAAATTTATGTGCGCCATATGACCCCAAATTTCTTTTTCAGGGGTGCAGCAGGGTGTTCTTGAGATACCCCTGCACGCTTGAAAAAAATCCTATTTTGTGATGAGCTAATTGCTAATCACAAATTGCAACCTTCATTCCTATGAGCCTCCTAGCCCATGGAAATGAATGGTTAATTTGCAATTAGCAATTTGCTCATTGCAAATTAGGAATAGTAAAGAATTGCTATTTATTCCTTAAAATTTGCTATTTAGGAAATGCAAAATAGTTTGATGGTACATATGGTGGTTCATCTGTAACAAGATAAGAAGCTTAGGGATACATTTATGATGACTAGTGCAATAAAGTGCACATTACTTACTTCATTGGTAGGCCTTTACATGTATTATCTCCTCTGTATTCTTCATCAAGCGTAACTTTAATCTGCAATCCTGAGTAGGCCTCACCTTAAACAAACCTCTGGATAGGACACACTTTATTGTCATCCTGGATTAATCATTTAAAATGGTAGGGACAGATTTATGATAGGTGTATGCCTCTTTTGTGCCACTGTGCGTCACTTTTATGATGCAGCGGTGGTGCAAAAGATTTGCTATGAGGCGACAACATTACAAATTGATGCATTTAGGCAGATATGTCATGGTGTAAAAAAAAACGTACCACATAAAACCCAAGCAGCAGTGATGCAAAAGATGCACCATGCCGCAAGACAGGCCTCACTTGGGGCCATATGTATGAAGGTAATTAGCATTTGCAAAGATCAAAATTCTACAAATTTCAGCCTTTGTTAATGTTAATTAGACAAATGGTATGTATCAAACAAGTTTGATGCAAAATAAGGAGTAGCAAAATTTGCTATTCCTTATTTTGCAATTGTACTGAAGGATTTGCAAATTTTGTGATTCCTTAAATGCAATGTATCAAACAAAAAATATGTAAAAAATGACATTAAGGATTTGGAAACTATTGTGGTAAATTGGTGGTAATTTGTGAAATCTTTTCAAAAAGCTTTTTTTCAAAAAAACAAAAGGTGCTATATGACGCCAACACATGCCCTTAGGGCATGTATGTGTGCCATATGCCCCCAATTTTCTTTTTATGGGGTGCAGCAGGGTGTTCTTGAGACACCCCTTCACCCTTGGAAAAATTCCTAATTTGTGATGAGCAAAATGGTAATCGCAAATTAAACCTTCATTCCTATGAGTCTCCTAGCCCATGGAAATGAATGGGTAACTTGCAATTAGCAATTTGCTCATCGCAAATTAGGAATGGTAAAGAATCGCTATTTATTCCTTAAAATTCGCTATTTAGGAAATGTAAAATATTTTGATGATACATATGGCAGTTCATCTCTAACAAGATAAGAAGCTTAGGGATACATTTATGATGACTGGCGCATCACCAGGGATGTGACAGTCATCCTGCGCCGCTGTTCCGCCACCCATGGTGTGCTGCATTTACAATGCGGCGCAGCATGGGGCAAAAATGGCACAGATGTGTGACGCATATGTGCCGTAAAGGTGGCGCATTGCTGGAGTTGTATTGCAAGTGCGATGCAGCTCCAGCAAGGCTCAGGGGTGCCGCATCTCCACAATGCTGCGTCAAGACCTATGCCAGCTTCAAGCAGGCGCAGGGTTTTGACGCAGCTTTCTCCTATCTGATTGTAAATGCGGCACACCATGGGTGGCAGAGCAGTGGTGCACGTTAACTGGTGCATGCCTGGGGATGTGCCATTTAATAGAAATCTGGCCCTTTACATTTAAGTATGTGCAGGGGACACAGAGTCGGTGAGGCTTATCCAAGGTTAAGAAGAGATGAGTCCTGTTCAGTGAATAATTAGACATAGGCTTCACCTGCTCAGCATTGCTGGACATGGCTAAATAATAGCTGCTAAATGTTAATCTTGTTAAACAATTTTACTAATATAATCTCTGAGATTTGTCTCTTACTCTGCAACATCTCATTGTTGTTATCTTTCTTTAAAGATAAAGACAACCTCAACATGAGCGACAATCAGCAATCAGTTGATTTTGACCTCATCATTGAACTCGTAATTGAAACATCAGTGGATGTTGATCCCTTGGATGATTTAAATCCTGAGGATGAAGAAGAACGTGATGAGGATGCAGATTTGTCCGAATTATATGACATAGGATGGGAAGCTGACCTGCTTGAGCCTATGGAACTATAAACATTTATTTTAAAAATTTATAATAAATAAAAAGTAAAAATGTAAACCGTTTAATTTAAAAATAAAGACACCTTCAAAAACAGGTTATGTGTAGTGTCTTCAATAAAATATTAAAATATGTTCATAAAATTAGATCAGATTCACATATAAAATAGCATAGATTCTTTTCTGGTATTTTTGTATTGTAAGATTGCCAATGACTAAAAAATCTTCAAATTAAAATGTCAAGTAGTGTGTTAAGTTTTTGATCACTGTTACTGATTTACTGTTTGGTAATAATGTTTATTAACATTTTTTATTATATTTTTCCTCAGATTCAACTGCAGATCATTTCAAGATTTTACCATGCCTACAACACAAAGACAGATTAAGGCTGCAAAACGTGAAAGACAGCAGGTGAAAACAAAAACCCAGCAGTCCTCTAACAAAAAGATTTCTCAAGCCACGAAGAAAGCACCGGGTAAGAGCTCTAAATATTTCATAAGAAATATTTGTAATAAAAAAAATATTACTACAGAAAATGTTTCTGTCCATAACACGACAAGGAAATCAAATGGAAAGAAAAGGATAATGAAAAATGTTACTGCTAGAGCAAGAGATAAATCTGTGCATGATAGTAGAAGGAAACAACAGTTTAGGGAGATTCGTAAACGAATGTTCCGCAACAGGATAATTGGCAATTTGTTAAAAAATATTAAGAAAGGTCAACAGAAACTAGTTTTTTATAAGAGAAAAAAAATAGTTGAGAAAGTTATTGATCAGGCATTTGAAATTAAACGTAAGTTATTTATTTTGACAATCAATAGAATTAGGAAGCTAAACAAGGCAATTTTTGATTTCAAAAGAAATAGTAGATGGAAGAGAATAGTTAATCGTAGTAATTTTTGTGAAGTTTTTTCTGGAGAATGGATGCATAGTTCAAGCTCTGAGGCATTTTTTAATGAGAAGAGTAATTTCCAGGATAATGATTTGGTGCATGCAGTTGACACCAGTGGTCGTGCTTATGAAGTGAAAGATGGTTGTCCAGTTGAAAAAGAAAAACTTGTGACAACAGAGGCAGAAGAGGTGTTAGGTAATGAGGTTTTAGGAAGACGTGCTAAGGGTCCTGTGTACACCTGGAAGTGTAGTAGTATTTGCAGTGTGCGACAGGATTCCATCAATTTGCTTTGTGATTTTGTACGGTCATTTAATAAGAAAAGTTTGAAGCAGAAAATGATGTTGTTGCAAGAATTAGATCCTTGCAGAGTAAGAGAAGTGACAGGTTTGCATGGACATTCACTGGCTTGTCTTTCCAGGAGAGTATGCCAGAGTGTTTTTCATCATTTCAGGATGCTAGCAGTGCATTCTAACAAAGTGAGGAAATTAGTTAGAATGTTGTATTATGCTAAGAGTCCAGCAATTATGCTTAAACAATTATGCGCTGCTCTTTTGCATGGTTCTGAAATAGATGTGAAGAATATATGTGAAGAAATTGAGTTTTGTTACTTTGGAAGTAAAGAGGAGAATGTTGAAATTGAGCAAGAAGAAGAGGGTCATGTGGAAGATAGTGTACAGGTTTCCAGTACAGATAATTTCCAGAGGGAAATTGCGACGTTTGAGGTGAAATCAAGTGAGAGGCCTAATTTCACTTGTGTGTGTTGTCGACGCACTTATTATAAGAATCAGACTAAGTTAGTGGATTTATATGCAAAAAGTGAAAGGGAAAATAATAGTGAATGGAAGGATTTTGCAACATACTTGATGGTAGAAAATTGTTTTGATTTGGGATTGGATCAACGTGTGTGTACTTATTGTTGTAACAAATTAAAACAAAACCAGATGCCTGCTAGAGCAGTTCATAATAATCTGGAATTGGTTGAGATTCCTTCTGAATTGAAGGACTTAAATACTTATGAATCTATTTTGATTCAAAGTATCCATCCCTTTCAGGCTATTGTAAGAATGGAGCCAAAGACAGGGAAATTGCCTCCATCAGATTTACAGAGAGGATTAAAGGGAAGAGTTGTTTATTTGCCTCTAGATTTCAAGAAAAACATTAACACAATTGGAGTAGAAAAAGTGGAAGAGGAACCTCTGGTTATCTTAGTTAATGGGGTTCCGACAAAGAATAAGAAAATATGGCAAGATTTAGTAGATGTTAGGAAAGTTAAAAAGGCAACATTGTATTTGAAAAAAAATAATAAATACTATAAGAATGTATATGTTGCAGAAGAGGAAGTAAGTGAGGAAGAGGATAGCGATTTGTGTGCTGGTCAAATTGAGAAAGTAGAACCCTCTACTAGTGAAGAAATATATGAACATTATAGTGTTCATCCTTTGCATTCCAAGGAAGTCATGGGGAATGCTATTGAGTTGTTTCAAATGAAACAAGCCAAAGGGAGTCCCATTAGTGTTTGGGAGGAAAGTTTGGAAGCTCGGTGTTTCCCACAGCTTTTTCCAACAGGTCAGGGAGGAAGATATGATGAGCGACCTCATCAAATTCCTGCTTCTGAATACCGGACTTTGCGATTGTATGCAGGAGATGCTAGGTTTCGACAATGCATTCCTTATTTGTTTCATCTCCTGTTTGAAAGCGATCTGTCTGGACTGTCATATGCAGTGAACCACATCTTGAAAAGTGGTATACACATGCAAAACATCTCGGCAAGTGACTTTATGGATAAAGTCAATGTCCAAGATAGTATTTTGGATTCTCACCTGATTAATCTCATGGCGTGTCAGCGTGGTACTAATGAGTACTGGTACCGTCGTCATGGTGATTTAAAATGTATGCTGAGGAACTTAGGTACTCCCACATGGTTCCTCACTCTGAGCTGTGCCGAGTATGGCTGGGAAGACTTACTTGAATTTCTACGAGAGGCAAATGCTAACGTAGATAACATCGAATTCAAGACACCCGGAGAACTGTGCTCTTTGGATCCAGTTAATGTATGTAGGTACTTCAATCATAGATTTGAAGCTATGATGTCTTTCATCATGAATAAGAAGAATCCACCTCTTGGAGAGGTGTTGGATTTCTTCTGGAGAAAGGAGTACCAAGCAAGAGGTGCTCCTCATATACATATGTTGCTGTGGATCAAGGATGCACCTAAATTTGGAACGGATCCAGATGACTCAGTGATGAGTTTCATCCAACAGTATTCTACGTGTGCTGTTCCAAACGCAAAGGAGAAGAAAAGCCTAAGAGAAAAAGTTCTGCGTTTCCAAAGCCATCGATGTGGAAAGTACTGCCGTCGTAAATTCCGAAACAAGGACAAGTTCTACACTAAATGTCGTTTCGACTTTCCACGACCGGTGATTTCTAAAGGAAGAGTAAACAGTTTGATGTCTTCGCTGCGACACAATGTCATGAAGAAATCACCTAAAAACACTTACAATTTGAAGAGGAACGAAGAGTCCAAGTACATCAACGACTACAACCCGGTGATTTTGTCCATGTGGAATGCTAACATGGATATACAGTTTGTGGCTGATAACTGTATGGCTGTGGCTCGGTATGTGACGTCTTACATCACCAAAAAAGAGAAGACAGAATTGAAGGATATGTGGGAGGACATTTCCCATGAAAAGAGCCTCAGCAAGAAGTTGTACAGTTTCAGTCTGAAGATGTTGTCGCATCGAGAAATCGGAGCGTACGAATGTTCTGACCGGTTGTCTTCAGCAAGTCTCTATGCCAAGTCCAGGAGTATCGTTTGGGCGAGTCTTGGTCTTGCTGCAACACGTAATCGAGTTCTCAAACCTGTGCGGGAAATTGAGTATTTGGCGGAAAAGGAGCCAAACAGTACCGACATTTTGAAGACAAACATGTTGGATACATATTATCCAAATCGAAGCAGTCACCTCGAGAATGTTTGTCTGTATGAGGTTCTGCAAAATTACATATTCAAGAGGAACATCAAAGAAGATACTGAGAAAGGAGTGTATGCTGTAATAGGAAGTGAGGGATGTCTGGTCAAGCAAAGAAAATGCCACTTGATAAACCATCGAAAATTGAGTGGCAAATCTCCTGAAAAAAAGGAGTTTTTCTATTTAGCACTTTTGCAACTTTTCAAGCCTTGGCGTGCAGAAGAGGAACTGCTTGGAGATTTCCTCTGTTACGAAGACTCTTTCAATGCCGCCAAGGAGACCATAGAATGTCCTGCTTTTCCCAAATATGTAGAAATGTTGAATGCGGAAATTGAGCAGGAAGCAACAATTGCAGCCGAGATTGCCAGAGACAGTTCTCAGGACAGTCAGAGTTCTGCTTCATTGAGTCAGGATCCACTAGGAGGACCTCTTATCGAAAATGAAGCTGCCACTGCTATGAATGAAGTGGAAAGAGCCATGGCACATGCTCAAGAGGATGCGGTTAACTTAGAAGAGTTGGAAAGGCAACTCAACGTTGAGCAGAGGAAAATATATGACGAAGTTACCATGCAAATTGATCATGGATTAAGTCATGATAAGAAAGAGTGCTCATGTACGTCGTTGAAGCCTGTCCGACTGTACGTGAGTGGAGAAGCGGGAACTGGAAAAAGTTTCCTTATTAAAGCAATTTCATGCTATTTGCAGGAAAAGACAGAGTCATCGCTGTCTTGTGTTGTCACTGCTCCAACTGGACTGGCAGCACATAATATTAAAGGGATTACTTTACATCGTTTACTGATGCTGCCAGTGGAGCATGACAACAAATTAGAATATCACAAGCTATCTGGAGATGCTTGTTTTGAAGTTTCAAGAATCTTGAGGAAAATGAAACTTCTTATCATTGACGAAGTAAGCATGGTTTCCAATGTCATGCTTGCCTTTGTGCATTTGAGGATGCAAGAAGTTCTCAAAACAGAGTATGATGTGTTATTTGGTGGCAAACACATCATTGTTTTCGGAGATCTTTTGCAGCTGACACCAGTGAAAGGGCAACCTGTGTTCAAAATGCTCACGCATGAAGATACCAGGAAGTGCCTAGGCAGCATTGGCAACGTCAATATATGGTTAAACTTCAATTATGCTGAACTGCATGAAAATATGCGTCAGGCGAAGGATGACGTTTACAAGACTATTCTACAAGATGTTAGAATTGGAAAAGTGACCGAGCATGGGAAAGAAGCTTTACATGCACGATTACTGTCAAATTTATATCCAGAACAAGATGTTGTGCCTGAGAATATTTTTCAGAAAATTACTGAAAAGAAATCTGGAATATGTTTGATGCCAACTCTTGCAGAATGTGCCAAATTTAACAACAAAATGTTGCATTTAGAAAAGCAACAGATTGTGAAACTGGAAGCTATTGATAGAGTAGAGCATATGGGATCAACAATTATTTTGTCTGAGAATCTGAAAACAAAATTGGATTCATTAGAGAAGAGTATATCTAAAACTGCAGGTTTTGAAAAGACTCTGAATGTGTGCTTGAACTGCCGTATAATTTTAAGAAGGAATTTACATGTTGAAAGAGGTCTGGTAAATGGATCAATGGGTAATGTTGTTGATTTTGTGAAATACAGAAATAGAGATGGAATTGAATTTCTAAAAATTAAATTTGATGGCATTGAGGAAGTACAGCTAATTGCTCGTTGTTCTGCTAGATTTTTGCTTGTAAAAGACTTATATGTTCGCCGTAAGCAGTTTCCTGTTTGCTTGGCATATGCGGTGACAATCCATAAATCGCAAGGTTTAAGTGTAGACAGTGCATTGGTGAATATTGGCAGTTCTGTGTTCAAGGAGGGTATGGCATATGTGGCATTGTCACGAGTTAGAACTTTATCGGGATTGTACTTGATTGAGTGTGATGTCACAAACATTTGTGCAGATCTAGATTGTGTTAAGGAATACAATAGGTTAAGAAGAGAGTATGCGCCACATTTGCCTCAGTTTCCTTTGTTTGAGAAACGTCTGGTAGGCCGGAAACGAAGAAATGAGAACAATACTGGGGAGGTTATAGCAAAAAGACAAAAAGTGAATGAACCTAAAATTACAAGCAGAAACAAAAAGGATTCTGTTGAAGATGTTGTTGGTTTTCAGTTTGAAAACAGTTCTGGTGTCAACTGCTATGCTAATGTAGTAATTAATGTTTTGTTTTCTCTAAAAAATGTAAAAGAAGAGATTGTGGTCAATTCTGATCAAAGATTTTGCGGTTTGTTAAATTCTGTGTTAGAGAAATGTACCACTGATAGAAGAAACATAGAAAGTGTGTCTGAAATTCGAAATCTGTTAGACAGATGTTCAGGCCAAACACAATTCTCTCAAAATATTCAGCAAGATTGTCAGGAGTTTTTAATGTATATGCTTGATGTATTACATGCTGAAGGTGTAGATGTAGATCAGCTGTTTGGGCTTTCTTATCAATGGCAGCATGACTGCGAGAACTGTATGATATCAAGTACTACTAGTGTAGACTCAGAAAGATTTATATATTTAACTTTGCCAGACAGTAAATCAGTCTCCTTTAATAAGCTAGTAAAAGCTGCTAATCACAACATGGAGTGTAGCCAATGTAAATCTGAAATGATGTCCACATTATTTATACGAACATATGGCCAGTACGTCATTTTAATGTTCCAACGATGTAGGCCTGATGGAACAAAATTGACAACTTTAATAAAAAATTTTGTAGCTTCGCAGTTGTCAATATCAGGAAGGACTTTTGTAACTATAGCAATTATATATCATGACGGCCCTTCAATATCATCAGGACATTACACAGCTTATTTAAAGTCTAGAAATGGCTGGTCATTCTGCAATGATTCTGTTTTAATTTTCAAAAAAAAATTGCCGTATGACCTTAAAAACTCTTACCTGGTGTTTTTAAAACCAAAATTTTAGGGAAATAATCTCGGGATGTGCTCTGTGGAATTTCAAGAAGTTCTAATGGCTCCTACACAATTTGGCCTTGAGGATAAGTGTAGTTCAGAGACATAACTTCTAATCATAGGACTGGACATCATGGAGATATATGTGCACTTTGAATGAGTTCAGAAAAACTGTTTCTTTTTATAAGCTAATTGAAGCAGCCAATCAAAACATGGAGTAGAGGGAATGTAAGTCTGCAATGCTGTCTACTGTTTTACATTGCTTTGTGATTAAAAGTGATGTAGAGAATTAAATAATTGTTGTAGTCATAGAGGTAGTGTAAGTCTGCTTCATATTAAGCAGTATCAGTGTCATAGGAAATGTAGAACATGACTGAGCAAGAAGGGGAAGATATTACTATTCCAGGATTGTGAAAATGATCTTCAACATTTTAATTCTGAAAGTTGCGGGAATGCCAAATGATGGGATTGGCTAACAAGAAATCCAAGAGTTATACATGGCTCTGACAAGATTTGGCCTTGTGGAATCTTGTGGTAGAGAGCAAGAAGTCATTTATTGTATGTAACATGTTTTTAAAAACGATGGAGATTTTCTTTCAGAAAGTGGTGGGCTGAAAGTAATAACAGCACAAAAGAGTGTAAGCTATTCATAGGACATCCTTGGACGTCATGGAAAGTACGTTAACTTTAAGGAGTTCTGATTTTTGATTTCTGATGTTGTATGGGTTTTTTAAACACAATCATTTTGATTGTGTTTTTTTTCCTCGCTGTTACATGATGAATACCTTCAAGTCACTGTTTTTAGTGAATTTTGATACATTCTGAGAACAGCAAAAATAAACCATTTAACATGTATAATTAATTCTGTACTGTTTGCATTTATGATGTATATGTAGAACTGTGTAGAAGGCATGGAGAAGGTGAGGCTTCTGTAAGTGTCAAAGTTGTTGCATGCAGTGCTGCACTTCTGCGTATTCTTTGATATGCTAGACTACATCTGCACAATGAGATACCTAAGCAAAGGAAACACAAGTGATGTGATTGTGAAATGAGCAAAATAAATTGCATGTATTTCAATTACATCACCTGTGTTTCCTATCATTACGAATCACATTGTGCAGATCAAGTTTAGGTCTGTCCAGGGAAACATAGGAGGTTTGGACTTTGTTCAAGATTGCAGTGGACATGACTCACTTCATTGGTAGACCTTCACATGTATTATGTCTTCTATTCTCTTCAACAACTCGAAATTTCATCTGCAACCCTGAGTAGGCCTCACCTGAAACAAAACTCTGGATAGTAGACATCTTATTGGCATCCTGAAGCAATTATTTTAAATTTTAGTGTCTTGCGACACTTTTCTGAGACAACAGCAATGCAAAAGATGCACCATGTTTTAAGATAGGCCTCACTTCATCTGCATCAAGATAGTGTTAGTTTAAAATGTATATCTTTAGGACTGTGTAGCTTCTGTAAGTGTCAAAGTTATTGAAAAACTGTTTGTCCTTCAATCTTTGCCCTTGTCTTTTGTAATTTTTTAATACATGTTTTTATATTTTTCAAATGTTTGTTCTCTCTTTCACAGATTGAAAGTATAAAAATAAAAAGTGAGGAATTTAACGACAATTATAAGGTAAGTATTTTGTACTCTTTTCGTTACATTTCTATCACATTGAACTACTATTAGTTCCACTGCTTCATTTCTTTAATCCTCAGTTTCCTGCCTTTGCTACTTCCCTCATTCCTTTCTCTATTAACTACTTACTCAACTCCTTCCACTCTTTTTCTCAGTCCCTCTCTTCTCATAGTTCCTCACTCTTGTTCACTCACTCCGTCTCTATTACTCTTAGTGTCTTTGACTGATCACTGTATCACTATTTGTTCATAATGCTTTCTCTGTGTAGTTGAAGCACACTAAGGGGATATTATGAATGCAGCCAATAAAATTATTGCTCTTTTTATTGGCAGAAAACTGGTGCAAAAGCGGCTTTAGCGGCAGTTTTCTGCCGCAAAAGCAGCTTTAGCGACACATTTCTGCCGATAAAAGCTGCAAAACTTTTATTGCCTATGTTGATAATATGCCCCTATGTTATTTACATTAGGGCTATATTGTCCAGTATAACAATCAAAATTGCTCTCCAAAGACACCAGGCAAAGCAGACGCTCCCTCAAACAGATCACCAAGTGCAATTTACCCTACTTACAATCTAGCCTGTTCTCTGTCGAGACTTTAGCAATCTTTAGACCACAAGATAAGATTTTTTTACATGGAAGAGCCATACGTATTGCAATTCTACTTAAGAAACAAGCATTGGCATAGACAATAGGTCTCGCCTTTGGGACTTTATACGTGTTTAGCCATGCAACAGTTGATGTTGCTGCACCAAGGATATTATGCTGCATAACTAAAGACTTAGAAGGTCCCAAAGTCGATACCTATTGGCTATGCCAATGCTTGTTTTTCTTTCACTTCGTTATCTATTTTGTTTTTCACAATTATACCCTCTTCTGTCTGTTCTTTGGTAAATAGATCTATTAAATAGTATCTCTTCTTTACTCCCTATAGCTGTCTTTCTTGAAACATCACTCTCTGTTTACTTTCCTTATACTTACTCTTTTTTAAAAAAAAAAAAAATTTTTGGGTTAGCTCCCGGTACGCGTACCGGGAAGCTAAACCGGAAGCGAACCAAAAGAAATAGAGCTTGCCAGAGTGCTAAACATTCTAGCAATTTTTTTGGAAAGGGAAGGTAGTTCTGAAAATAACTTTTTTTTTAATATTTTTGTTGTTTTATATTTTTTTTGTATTTTTTGAAAATTTTTTGTTTTTTTTGTATTTTTTGAACGATTTTATATTTTTTTTGGTTTTTTTGGGGGGGGGGGGAAACAACAAAAAACAGGCGTTGAAAAGGGCTCAACAGGAGCAAAAAAAAATTACTGGGGGCGGTTAGGGCAATCATGGTGTTCATACGCCAGGTTCAGTGCATTGATGCTCATGTTGCCACAAGCTAATAATCCACGACAGCGCATACATAAGTGTATCATGTTCCCAAAATTGGGCTGGATATTTGGCACAGTTTCCCGTGCCTCCTCTGGTGATAAAGAAACCGATGTTGCTGGTCTCGTCACAGGAGTTGGTCGAGGATTGTCCATCATATCCCTTAATTCCGCCCGGCTGTAATTTAAGGGATGTTTCCTCGTCATATGCCTATGCATGGTATGATTACCGTAGCTGTATTTTTTGTCCGTCCCTCTGGACAATTGTTCCTTGCATATGAGGCATGTTGCATACCTGGCATTGACCTTTTTTTGGCCACGAGGGATGGAAAAAAACTGCCAGATGAAACTGGGTTTCTTTCTTGAAACCCGGGGCAACTCTTCAAGAAATTGTGGTTGTTCTCCCTCCTCATCCATCTCTTCATCTTCCTCCTCAGTGTTGATAACCACCTGGGGAGGTGGTCCTCTCTTCCCATGAGGAGGTGGAGGTGGTGGTGGGGGTGCACCAGCTGAAGCAATCAGTGAAGCCATTTTCATACAATCAAAATAGGTCTTCCAAGAAGCAAAATAGGTCTTCCTCTCACAATAATGAAAGTCAGAGTGAGGAAAGAAGGAGTGGTTTTCATCATTTGGAAAAAACAATACTTCTCAACCAATGAAAAGTGTTATTTTTAGGTCACCTGACCTAGCCTTCCATAATTATGAAACTAAAAGTGAAATGAACCAATGAAAAGCTTTATTAACAAGTCACATGACCTCTAACTTTCATGTTACGCGCTGCGGAACGCTCCCCGGTTAGCTTCCGGTTCGCTGCGCTTCGCGCCTCGGTCCGCGCCCCGGGACACTTCCGGGTGCGCTAACGCAGTACGTCACAAGACGCATTTCGCGGCAACGCGATACGTCGCGCTTTCGCGCCGCGGATCGCTTCCGGGGAGTTGCGTTTCGCGCCTCGGTCCGCGCCCCGGGGTACTTCCGGGTGCGCTAACGCAGTACGTCATAAGACGCATTACGCGGCAACGCAATACCGTCACTATGTTGATTTGTTACCGGTTCGCGGACGGGATCGCGGAATCGAATTGAGCTAACTGGAAGCTTCCCGGTTAGCGGACCGGGAGCGAAACAAAAAAAATATTTTAAAAAAAATTATTAATAAACATATAAAATATATTTTTGGATTTAAAGAATAATACATTTTACTTCTGTAGATATTAGCTTTTAAAAAACCAATGAAATTCACTGAAAAAACCATAGGTTATAGACCATATATAGTTAGGAATTAGCATTTACAAAACCTTGAAAATTCACTGAAAAAACCATAGGTTATAGACCATATATAGTTAGGAATTAGCATTTAAAAAACCTTATTTTACTCACACAAAACCATTGAAATTCCATATATAGTTAGTTGTACTAACTATATATCGCGCACCCGCAATCCACTGCTGATGATGTCACATATTACATCATTCATGACATGGTCAGTGACATCACTGATGACATCACTGATGACATCTCAAATGACATCACTGATGACATCACTGATGACATCTCAAATGACATCACTGATGACATCACTGATGACATCTCAAATGACATCGCTGATGACATCACTGATGACATCTCATTTGACATTACTGATGACATCACTGATGACATCATTCATGTGATTATACGATGAAGCTCTTCAGACTCTAATATAACCTTAGATACAGTAAGTGTAAACAGACACTCACAGACTGTCACTCATCCATAGAGTTACACACACACCTAGTCAGTCATGGAAAGAATCAATCACACATCCATTTTCTCAACTATACAGTTATACACACCTTACTTATTCAAAGATATACTAACACATATTTACTCTCTTATGCAATCCCTGATACAAGTTCACAATGATCCATACAGCCACTCACACATTCACTGGCTCTTATGCACAGTTATTTATATATGTCAACTCTCACATGTACTGTGTTTTACATATGTACTTACTTTTACATGCAGTACTGAGATATCCATTCACTCACCCATACACTCATGCACACAGTCAACCGCCCATACAGCTGTTTCCACATGCACTTTTGAACCCATACATCTAGTGAATCAACTGCTCACACATCTATGCACAGAGTCATACACCTCCCAGCCATCCATACACACTCTCAGTCTCCCATACAAATACGTAGGCAACCAATCAATAACGCATATAGTTAATCATATAGCTAATGATCAACACATGCAGCAGTTTATAGAACAACAAAGATAATGATGCACAAATTGAGACAGTTTAGTCACTAACCCATGCACTCAGTGAGACACATTTAACCACTCACTCATACAGTCAGTCATGCACCTAATAAATCCTTCATCCAGACATTTATACATCCACTAATTCTTAAATATGTAAGACATATTTTAACTTTACAGAATTATACAGTCACTGGATGACGTCATCAGTGATGTCATCAGTGATGTCATTTGAGATGTCATCAGTGATGTCATCAGTGATGTCACTGACCATGTCATGAATGATGTAATATGTGACATCATCAGCAGTGGATTGCGGGTGCGCGATATATAGTTAGTACAACTAACTATATATGGAATTTCAATGGTTTTGTGTGAGTAAAATAAGGTTTTTTAAATGCTAATTCCTAACTATATATGGTCTATAACCTATGGTTTTTTCAGTGAATATATATATATATATATATATATATATATATATATATGTATATATATATATATATATATTACCTACTGGCGGTCGCCAGTAGATAGTTATAGTTAGGACCTAGTTTCCATAGGAAATCCTCAACATTCTATTTGGATTAATTTTGGCCCTGGTGGATGAATCTTTGCGAATTTCTCAAAGAAGATGGCTCGGTCCGCTGCGCTCCTTCCCTGAAAGTTTGGGGGGGAATGGTCAAGTGGGGGCTGAGATAAAAGGGGGGTCCCAAAACTTGTTTTCTCCATGTTATTTTCCATAGGACGTTTAGACACGGCTACAGGTCGAACGGCTGAATGGATTTATAAGAAATTTGGCAAAACTGTAGAGTCCGGCTCGCAGATTACGCTTTTTTTGGAATGGTGTAAATCTGTTCAGTAGTTGCTGAGAAAATTAAAGTTAAAGTCAATTATATATCTATAAGCGCGCACGGGTGCGCGCACTCAAGCGGCTGCGCGCGAGCGGAATTTTTTTTTGCTGCGTGACGTCTGTTAACGTTCGATTCGAAGGAAATCAGGAAGTGTTGGCCATTTTGTCACTGCGAGTAAATATATTGTCATTTCAAAGCGTTGGAACCTGGAAAGGGGAGAAGGTAGAGATTGTTTTGCTGCGTAGGTTTTCTCAGGGTGTGCAGTAAGGTCCTTAAAGGCGAAAATATATATATATTTTTTTTTTAAAGTTGCGGGGTGTGCACACCTATTTACAAGAGTGTGAAAATGGAGATAAATCAGAAGTTTCAGTGCTTTGATATAAGGTGGCTCTGAAAAGAGCCCTTGTGTTAATTGAGAGTTTTTTCTGCATTTATAAGTAAGTAGCGATGCAGAGGAAGATTCTGTTTCTGCCTTCCTTCTTACTTAGTTATGTTTTTTTCACTCCCACTCCAGGCTTTTAGTCTGTGGATGGAAATCCATGAACCTAGACTCACCTATGAAAATCATACTATTGATGCTTGACTGAGGCCAAGGAGATCAGTGTGGATGTGTGTGTAAGGTGATGTAACTCTGGGGAGATGATGTTACGTTTAAACGTAGCCCCTGAGTGCTTAGTTCGGTTCTGTTCTCTGTCACTGTTGTTGATTTAGAGCCCCAAATACAAAGGCTTGTTGTTGCTTGTGAATCCCCAAGTGTATATTTGCTCATACTGATCCATAACGCCCCGGCGTATCCATGTCGTAGGCCGCAAGAGTGGGCGAAACTCAGCTGGCCGAGCAAGACTTGGGGAGTGGGCAGGAGCCAAGAGGAAAAAAGGAGGGGTTTTCATCATTTGGGACAAAAAATATTTCTAAACCAATGAAAAGTTTTATTAACAAGTCACATGACCTGTTATGCTTACGTTACGCGCTCCGCGCCGCGCCCCGGATTGCTTCCGGGAAGCTGCGCTTAGCGCCTCGCGCACCGGAGCACTTCCGGGTGCGCTAACGCGGCGTGTCATATGATGCATTATGCAACAACGCGATACGTCGTTGGGGCTCCACCGGAACTGATTGAATTGGTAGTCTACAGTGTTTCTGGAAGTTTCAGACTGAAGCTGGCGTCAGCATGAGAGCACCCCGTGGCTACGTCGTGGCCATTCTGCGAGCAATCATGGCAGAAGCTCCCCACCGGAACTCTGCGGGAGTCGGGGGCCCCGGTGACTCTTGTAGAATCTTCAAGGCTGATGGGACGCTTTTGGGAATGGGGCCCATGCCGTAGCAGTCAAGCGTCCGAGTTCCAGGGTTGTCCAGAGCCATCCTTGCAGGCCAGGCCCAAGTCTGTGGAGCCGACCGCCATTTCCTGAGCTCCGTGGCAGCCGCCTGTCGCTGTACCGCAAGAGTGGGTGTAATTCAGCCGGATGGCGGGTGAGACGCTGTAATAGCAAGAGCAGGCGTAATTGAGCTGGCCGAGCGAGGCAATGTGCCGCAGGAGCGGGCGCAACTCATCTTGTCGAGTGAAGCGCTGGGGTGCAGCTGAGAAACCTCCACCTGGGGAGGTGGGGGAGGCTCGTTCGCGCCGCCTCTCCCTTCCAGTGCACCCCACGCCGTCTCCTGGCGCAGGTATATGTGATGGTTGGACCAGGGCACCGCAGGACGTGTCTTCAGGTCAAACGGATTGTGGGACAAGGTCCAGAATGGAAGAGTCACCAAAAGGCTAAAAGTTCCGCCGGACCCCGGGAGCCGGCCGCCTATGTCGAGTGAAGTGCTGGGGTGCAGCTGAGAAACCTCCACCTGGGGAGGTGGGGGAGGCTCGTTCGCGCCGCCTCTCCCTTCCAGTGCACCCCACGCCGTCTCCTGGCGCAGGTATATGTGATGGTTGGACCAGGGCACCGCAGGACGTGTCTTTAGGGGTGTAGCTGAGAAACCTCCACCTGGGGAGGTGGGGGAGGCTCGTTCGCGCCGCCTCTCCCTTCCAGTGCACCCCACGCCGTCTCCTGGCGCAGGTATATGTGATGGTTGGACCAGGGCACCGCAGGACGTGTCTTCAGGTCAAATGGATTGTGGGACAAGGTCCAGAATGGAAGAGTCACCAAAAGGCTAAAAGTTCCGCCGGACCCCGGGAGCCGGCCGCCTATGTCGAGTGAAGTGCTGGGGTGCAGCTGAGAAACCTCCACCTGGGGAGGTGGGGGAGGCTCGTTCGTGCCGCCTCTCCCTTCCAGTGCACCCCACGCCGTCTCCTGGCGCAGGTATATGTGATGGTTGGACCAGGGCACCGCAGGACGTGTCTTTAGGGGTGTAGCTGAGAAACCTCCACCTGGGGAGGTGGGGGAGGCTCGTTCGCGCCGCCTCTCCCTTCCAGTGCACCCCACGCCGTCTCCTGGCGCAGGTATATGTGATGGTTGGACCAGGGCACCGCAGGACGTGTCTTTAGGTGAAACCCTCAACTATGGCACCCAACATCCAGGACTTATGCCATTTGTGGAAGGTAGTGACATCGAAGCATCTCAGGGACCAAGCATATCCAGAGTCCTTCCTACAGCCTCTGCGTTCCTTCTTACCTAGTTATGGTTTTTTCACTCCCACTCCAGGCTTTTAGTCTGTGGATGGCAAACTATGAACCTACACTCACCTATGAAAATCTTACTATTGATGCTTGACTGAGGACAAGGAGATCAGTGAAGCGCTGGGGTGTAGCTGAGAAACCTCCACCTGGGGAGGTGGGGGAGGCTCGTTCACGCCGCCTCTCCCTTCCAGTGCACCCCACGCCGTCTTCTGGCGCAGGTATATGTGATGGTTGGACCAGGGCACCGCAGGACGTGTCTTTAGGGGTGTAGCTGAGAAACCTCCACCTGGGGAGGTGGGGGAGGCTCGTTCGCGCCGCCTCTCCCTTCCAGTGCACCCCACGCTGTCTCCTGGCGCAGGTATATGTGATGGTTGGACCAGGGCACCGCAGGACGTGTCTTTAGGTCAAACCCTCAACTATGGCACCCAACATCCACGACTCTGGATATGCTTGGTCCCTGAAATTCTTCGATGTCACTGCCTTCCACAAATGGCATAAGTCGTGGATGTTGCCGTCTCCTGGCGCAGGCATATGTGATGGTTGGACCAGGGCACCCCAGGACGTGTCTTTAGGGGTGTAGCTGAGAAACCTCCACCTGGGGAGGTGGGGGAGGCTCGTTCGCGCCGCCTCTCCCTTCCAGTGCACCCCACGCTGTCTCCTGGCGCAGGTATATGTGATGGTTGGACCAGGGCACCGCAGGACGTGTCTTTAGGTCAAACCCTCAAGTATGGCACCGAACATCCAGGACTTATGCCATTTGTGGAAGGCAGTGACATCGAAGAATCTCAGGGACCAAGCATATCCAGAGTCCTCCCCGGGGTATTAGCACAACGGTCCTCTACCCCTAGGCCGCCAGCTATGCTACCTTGACAGGAACAGTGTCATGCAAATTTAGATCGATGTTGCAGCAGGCTGCCATGTAAATAGTTATTTAATGAAACGTTTTACCCTGTTACTTTGTTGTTGTGTTGTATATATTTATAATATTTGCATAGGGTTTGTCGTTATTTTGGGCGGGGTGGGCGGCGGAGCAAATTCACTGAAAAAACCATAGGTTATAGACCATATATAGTTAGGAATTAGCATTTACAAAACCTTGAAAATTCACTGAAAAAACCATAGGTTATAGACCATATATAGTTAAATATCTCAAGTCCATCTGTGCACTCGATGGAGATACAGGTCGTCGATCAGAAAATGTGCTGGCCACCTCTAATGGTAATAGCGTGGCCAGGGCTTTTGTCGATGCCTCTGCAAATTGCACAGGGTGCACTTGTTTGACATGCCGCACCATGGTATGTATGGAAAAGGAATATTTTTTTGTTGGATCTCCTCTTGAGAGAAACGAGTCACATATCGTGCAGGTTACTTTTGGTGCATTTACTTTCTTTTGATCTTCAGGATAAGTGAAAAATTGCCAGATGAAAGATTCTTTTTTTCTTCTTAAAGGTAGTCGATCATTTTGTTCAGATTCGGAAGATGAATGAGATACGGTAGCCATTTCACCAAAGTCTTCCGAAAAATGTAGGACGTTGTTCTCTCTTGAGAGTAGAAAAGATAGTGAGAGAAGTGGGTGGAGTGCTGCGTGTAAATTCCAGAATAGAAACTAGTAAGAACCAATTGGAAGTGTTGTTTTCATGTTGCAGCAGGCTGCCATGTAAATAGTTATTTAATAAAACGTTTTACCCTGTTACTTTGCTGGTGTGTTGAATTTATTTATAATATTTGCATAGGGTTTGTCGTTATTTTGGGCGGGGTGGGCGGCGGAGCCGAGCTATGTTGCAGCCATCATGGCGTCGAGCTCGGTTTCTCTTACTAGTTTCATATTTCTCATGAGGGGTTGTTCCTAATGTTTCTATTTTAGCGAGGTCAAAAAGAGATCCTATCAGTGGCCTACTGATTTTGCTCGATTCCTTTTGTTTTTTCTAACGATTTTTAAGTTAAAGTTTGCTAGCACGATACAGCGGCTAGTCCGCATTTTATATATATGTCTTTTTTATTAGGGGTGTCCTCCGGTGGAGTCGGACGATCTACCTCTAATAAACGGTAAGTATTCCTCTGAAGGAATGCGTCTTGAAAGTGGCTGACTGTAATGTATGATATTTCACTCAGTGACTTTCAGGCCCATGCTGTTTCAAAACTGTGCATGTGCTTGAAGCAGGCGTAGGTATTGACGCAGCATTGTGAATATAGTGCATTGGTGAGCCTTGCTGGAGCTGCATCACAGTTGCGATGCAACTCTAGCAATGTATTACTTTTTCAGCACAGATGTGTTACGCATGTATGGTGTTTTTGTACCATGGTGCGCCACATTTCAAATGTGGCACACCATGGGTAACGGAGCACTAGCATACTGTGGTGCACATTAACTGGTGCATATCTGGGTATGAAGTAGTTAACATAAATCTGCCCCATAGGTTACAAATCCGCGTTTAGTAGACTGTTTGGCCTTTGTAGTTTTATGTTTTTTCTGTTATTCTATGTAAGTATGTAATATTGCAATGTTTTTGTCACGAAAAAGAAGCCATGAGTATTGGGTTTGTGAAAGATTGCAAGATTTTTAAAATTAAAAAGCAACAACCATGGCATTGTTTAATATAGTATTGTAAATACTTATCTTTAACAATGATGAGAGAGTAAAAAAAGGTTAACCTGATGTTTTAAAGTTATTCACAGGCTTCTTTAGAGGAAGTATTCTATATGATTGTAGCGTGGGTTTTTCACTTTTTTATAGGTAATACAATGCATTCTGTATGCTGTAGCAGGAGGAGTACTACATGCTTGAATATTCTTCAGTGCTTATTTTCATTTTGTAAGTGGTATTGAGACCGACACAGAACTTCAATGGATCGGAGGGGCTGTTCCTGTGCATCTGGAGGACTGCCAAGCCGTTGCAGCAGTGGGAGTGAGGCCTCTCACGACAGAGAACTTCAATGGATCGGAGGGGCTGTTCCTGTGCATCTGGAGGACTGCCAAGCCGTTGCAGCAGTGGGAGTGAGGCCTCTCACAGGGGCGTAGCACAGCTCCTTTTGATGCTCACAATTGCAGATAACAGGGTAGAGATGTCTGTGGAATTTATAGATGGTTAGTCACACTAGAGTGTGGGCGGCGCCCCTAGCACTTCATTACGGCACACAGGGGAGCCGCGTTGCACAGTTTGAGAATCAGAGACTTAGGAGATAAACCTTCATAATAGGAAGGCTTCTAAGTGATAAAAATCGCCGGTGCTCGGCGTTAAAAATATCACTGCTATCGGTGGAATTTTCCACGGTATTAGTGCTTCAACAGAAATGGGAACACATATCTGATAGAAAATCCTGTAACAATCTCAGTATTTCACATTATCGCGTGAAAAGAAAGTCTTTCGAAAGATGTTGAACGTTGTTCTCTTTTGAGAGTAGAAAAGATAGTGAGAGAAGTGGGTGGAGTGCTCCGTGTAAATTGCAGAATAGAAACTACTAAGAACCAATTGGAAGTGTTGTTTTCAAGTCACATGACTTCACATGCGCGTCTCAGGACGTGTACGCGGTGATAGTATCTGGTCACGTACGCCATTTGGAAGTAGCGGTCTAATTCAGCAAAGTTTCAAAACGTGAAAAGGAGTAAATCCAAACACATCCGGATTTAATATATCTTCTGAGCTCGATTCAATCATACAATTGTTAAAGTATAAAACCTTTTATATATTTTTTTAAAAATACCAAGGTGTGTACATTCGGTCACGCACGAAAGTTTAAAAAGACATTCGGCTCCATTTAATGAAAATTTTCATAATAATAAAAAAGAAGCCTAGGTTTAGTGTCTTTGACGTAGTATAAGTTCTTTGATGGGTCTATGAAGAAATTTAATAAGTTGCAATTGCAAAGTTTTCACGAAATATATAGGCGGGTGCGCGCACACGGTCGTGCACGAACGAAAGCCAAAAAAGCGGAGATAAACCCCCTTTATAATTTGCTCCTGGAGCTCTTTTTGGTAGAATGAGTTAGTTCTGAAAAGAACTTTTTTTTTTTTTTTTAAAAACAAGTGTTATGTTGTTTTTGATTTTTTAAACTTGCAACAACATTTTCATGTGTGACACAGGATCAAAATGAAATGAAGAAATGTATCTTTTCTCGGGGCATTTATGACTCTCAATTTTTAGTTTAGTAAGAATGAGGCTCTGCTCTCCGTACAGAAGAATTTCTCCACACTCGTTGCATTTCATGTGCACCTTTGCAAGATATGGTCTCAAGTCCATCACAGCACTCGATGGAGATACAGGTCGTCCACCAGAAGATGTGCTGGCCACCTCTGATGGTAATAGCGTGGCCAGGGCTCTTGTCGATGCCTTTGCAAATTCCACAGGGTGCACTTGTTTGACATGCCGCACCATGGTATGTATGGAAAAGGAATATTTTTTTCTTGGATTTCCTCTTGAGAGAACCGAATTGCATATCGTGCAGGTAACTTTTGGCGCATTCACTTTCTTTTGTTCTTCAGGATAAGTGAAAAATTGCCAAATAAAAGATTCCTTTTTTCTTTTTAAAGGTAGTCGCTCATTTCCTTCAGATTCGGAAGATGAATGCGGGGCGGCAGCCATTTCAGCAAAGTCTTCCGAAGGGTGTTGAACGTTGTTCTCTTTTGAGAGTAGAAAATATAGTGAGAGAAGTGGGTGGAGTGCTCCGTGTAAATTGCAGAATAGAAACTACTAAGAACCAATTGGAAGTGTTGTTTTCAAGTCACATGACTTCACATGCGCGTCTCAGGACGTGTACGCGGTGATAGTATCTGGTCACGTAGGCCATTTGGAAGTAGCGGTCTAATTCAGCAAAGTTTCAAAACGTGAAAAGGAGTAAATCCAAACATATCCGGATTTAATATATCTTCTGAGCTCGATTCAAGCATACAATTGTTAAAGTATAAAACCTTTTATATATTTTTTTTAAATACCAAGGTGTGTACATTCGGTCACACACGAAAGTTTAAAAAGACATTCGGCTCCATTTAATGAAAATTTTCATAATATTAAAAAAGAAGCCTAGGTTTAGTCTCTTTGACGTAGTATAAGTTCTTTGATGGGTCTATGAAGAAATTCAATAAGTTCAGATTGCAAAGTTTTCACGAAATATATAGGCGGGTGCGCGCAGTCGGTCGCGCACGAAAGCCTGGAAATGCGATATACATTTTATTGAGAACTGTTGCCGAGAGTGCGCACACCGGGTCGTGCACGAAAGTTTAGAAAGGCTATTTTTATTTACAGGCACATTTTAATGCGTTGAAAAAAAGGCAAGGTACAGACTTTCTAATTCTGTATCGCTTTACAAGGAGTCTCTATGCAACTTGAACAGTGAAGAAAACGGCTTGTTTCCGAAAAAAATATTGCCAGAACTTTATTGACAAAAGTATAGGTTGTATACACGAGATATTTCTGAATTAGCATTTTAAAAACCAATGAAAATCACTGAAAAAACCATAGGTTATACACATGTTATAGTTAGGAAGTAGCATTTACAAAACCTATGAAATTCACTGAAAAAACCATAGGTTTGACACCAGTTATAGTTAGCTGGAAATTTTACTGATATAAAACCAATGAAATTCCACGTTATAGTTAGTTGGGCCCACTATAACTTGCGCGTGTAATGCAATGCTGATGACGTCACATATTACATCACTCATGACATCACTGATGACACCATCCTTGTGACACAGTGACAGACCTCCTTTCACTGTAATCTAACCCTTGAAACACATATTCAAAAATAGAAACTAACATTTTCAAAAAAATGGAGATACCCATACCAGTTACAACAACCAATTCAATAATTCCACCATCTATATACACATGCACTAATTCACCAACAGTTCTATATAGTCACTCATACATATATTCACTAATCATATGTAGTGATACACCTACACATCCTGTTACACACCGACAGTCATCCAAAAGTTATTCACACACATACTCACACATGCAAATAAACTATTGAACATCCATTTATTTGCATAAACAGCTATACACACACTACCACTTTACTTCTAAGGAAACTTACACATACTTACTCTCTTAAAAAATCACTTATAGAAACACATACTAATTTAAACAGGAACTCTTACAATCCCTCACTCTCACATATACTCACTTATATACATCAATATTCACATATACTACATTAAAACATATGTAGTTACTGATAAAGACACTAATAAGACAGTCATTAACTCACTAACATGACATATACACACTAATCCACCCATACAGTCCTTCACATATGCTGTCTTCAAAACACATACAAACAGAGACTCAGTCATTCTTGCATCTATGTAGTAAGTAATACCCCCACCAAACCATGCAAACACTCATACTGATACTAAGAAAAACATCTAATAACCTATATACATACACATGTACCTACTCATCAACCCATGCAGCCACTTATACACAAAGTGAAACACTAATACATATATTTAAATATTTAAGCATTACTCAGTAATATATGTATTCACTAAGATATTCAATAATATATACATATATAACACATATTTATTTTTCAGAAAGACACACATTCACTGGATGGTGTCATCAGTGATGTCATGAGTGATGTAATATGTGACGTCATCAGCAGTGCATTACACGCGCAAGTTATAGTGAGTCCAACTAACTATAACGTGGAATTTCATTGGTTTTATATCAGTAAAATTTCCAGCTAACTATAACTGGTGTCAAACCTATGGTTTTTTCAGTGAATTTCATAGGTTTTGTAAATGCTACTTCCTAACTATAACGTGTGTAAAACCTATGGTTTTTTCAGTGAATATATATATATATATACATATATATATATACATATATATATATATATATATATATATATATACATATACATATACATATTACCTACTGGCGATAAGCCAGTAGGTATATATAGGTAGGATTGCTTTCCATAGGGAAATCGCAACATTCTATTGGGAATAACTTTGGCGCCGGTTGAGGAATCTTCCTGAAATTTTCCTTAACTTTGCCTCGCGGCGCTCCGCTCCTTCCCTGAAAGTTTGGGGGGGATTTGTCAAGCGGGGGCCGAGATAAAAGGGGGTCCAAAAACGTGTTTTCCCCATGTTAATTTCCATAGAGCGGTTGGACTCACTTTTAGCCCAAACGGCTGAATGGTTTTCCACCAAACTTGGCAAAATTGTAGGGACTGGTAGCCCGATGTGCCTTTGCTATGTCTCAAGATATGTGCTCCAGTGGTTTTTACGAAAATTAACTTTGAAAAAATATATATTGGGCTACATTGGGCTATATATATGTTAGAGCCCAAATGTAGCCCAATGTAGCCCAATGTAGCCCAAAGATGGCCACCAGAGACAAAAAAAACAAATGTGGCCCAAATATCAGCCAGATGTAGCCCAACTATAGCCCAATGACAGAATGTCCCAGAGTGTTCTAAAGAACAACTAGAGCGCTAACAGTCTTACTTATGACAAAAGTATGGCACACCTGAAGTCATCTTGATTGGAATAAAGTGTTAACACTTAAAACATTTAATTTGCAAAGGAACAAAATGAGGGGGTTCATTTTGCCATAGAAATTATGATTAGTGCTGAAGAAAGAAAAATTAGGGCACATTTTGAGTGACTTCTCAAATCCTCTTATATTTCATTAAAAAAATTCTGATATGCAGTCTCCCAAGATGGCCACCAGAGACAAAAGAGCCCAAATGTAGCCCAAATATCAGCCAGATGTAGCCCAACGACAGAATGTCCCAGAGTGATCTAAAGATCAACTAGAACGCTAACAGTCTTACTTATGACAAAAGTATGGCACACCTGAAGTTATCTTGATTGGAATAATGTGGTAACACTTAATACATTTAATTTGAAAAGGAACAAAATGAGGGGTTTCATTTTGCCATAGAAATGTTATATATATATATATATATTCACTGAAAAAACCATAGGTTACACACCAGTTATAGTTAGGAATTAGCATTTAAAAAACCTTTGAAATTCACTGAAAAAACCATAGGTTTCAGGCCTTATATAGTTAGGAATCAGCATTTAAAAAACCTTTGAAATTCACTGAAAAAACCATAGGTTTCAGGCCTTATATAGTTAGGAATTAGCATTTAAAAAAACCTTTGAAATTCACTGAAAAGACCATAGGTTTCAGGAGTTATATAGTTAGGAATTCGTTTTTAAAAAAACCTTTGAAATTCACTCAAAAAACTATAAGTTTTAGTGGTGTTATAGTTAGCTGGACATTTTACTCATACAAAACCAATGAAATTGCTCCGATATAGTTAGTTGTACTAACTATATTTCGCGCACCCACAATCCACTGCTGATGATGTCACATATTAGATCATTCATGACATGGTCAGTGACATCACTGATGACATCTCAAATGACATCACTGATGACATCACTGATGACATCATCCACATGACAATCACATACACCTTTTCATACACTATTACAATTTTTCATCACTGTTTGTAAAATACAGAGTATCATATTTAAATTCATTGTCACAGCAATACAAGTATCTAAAAATCCACTCAGTGATTCATAGATGTATACACACATCTAATCACTTACCTATGGATTCACTCATACATGCTGTAAATGAACAATAGAACACTATCAAAAATACTTATACATCTATATCGACATTAAACAACAGCACGCATCCTATTCACATATGAAGTCATCCTACTCACTTATGCAAACAATGGATCATACTTACATATTTACTTAGCAAAACACTTATACAAACACCACTTCTTCTATTCATTTAGATAGTAAGTCATACTTAGTGAATTATAAGTTATTACAAGTATACAGTTATCCATACAGTCACTCACACAATCATTGTGTCTTATGTATACTTATTGATATACAACAACTGACACATACACTGCCTTTTATTTTTCTAGTTTGTTGGACCTGTACCTTTGAGAAATATATTTGCTCATCACCACACCCATAAAGAGATTCCCTCAACCAAACTGTTAGAACATGTAGTTTTAACTTCATATATCTACTGAATCAACTATTCACACATCTTTGGACAGTCACACACCCCCCACCGAACCACACACACTTTCACACTCCCATACAAATACACATATATATATATATATATATATATATCCAAACAAACCTCCCTCAAAAGAAGAAGCAGGAGCCCAGAGGGGGCCGGTTAAAAAGGCTTTATTTTCCAGGAAACCGCTCCAGTGGCGGCGAATGCATTTCGGCTTTCGCCTTCCTCAGTGCCCAACACCAGAAGTGGTAATCACGGTCTGTTGTTGCCTGCTGCCTTTAGATGACTGGCATGGGTCCGCTCCTCCCCCTTCCAATGATGCTCACTTGTTGCAGATCATTCGTGTAATTACGGACTGCAACTCCCAGGATGCCCAATTAGTGCAGCAGCGCAGGTCGGTGATAATGGGGGGAGAGTTGATGTAAAAATTCACTGCTGCGGAGCCCAAATAACACAGGACACTATGACACACTCCACTGTCCCAAGATCACAAGGCCTCTCCCCGGGTCCCCTCGCACCGCCACAACCCCCAGAATAGGAAGTCCAATGTGCAGGGGCTAGTTGCGAATAGTAGTTTGCCACAAGAGAGGTACAATACCTCGACTACTCATGTCCTCCCAATGCAGGGGCGGGTGCCAGGTACATTTCGTACTAGGAAAGAACAAAGTTGCCATAAGGCGTGCCAGCAGAGTCCGGACCCAGTTTCATGGCGGGGGCTTCTGTGATGCGCTGCTGGCCAGCGCAAAAAATGTCTCCAAACAAACCTCCCTCAAAAGAAGAAGCAGGAACCCAGAGGGGACTGGTTAAAACGGCTTTATTTTC
Source organism: Lissotriton helveticus (assembly GCF_964261635.1). Lineage (NCBI taxonomy): Eukaryota > Metazoa > Chordata > Amphibia > Caudata > Salamandridae > Lissotriton > Lissotriton helveticus. The sequence goes on along the minus strand of NC_136059.1, from coordinate 1,308,234,397 downwards.
CAGGAAACAGCTCCAGTGGCGGCGAATGCATTTCGGCTTTCGCCTTCCTCAGCACCCAACACCAGAAGTGGTAATCACGGTGTGTTGTTGCCTGCTGCCTTTAGATGACTGGCATGGGTCCGCTCCTCCCCCTTGGAATGACGCTCACCTGTTGCAGATCGTTCATGTAATTACGGACTGCAACTCCCAGGATGCCCAATTGGTGCAGCAGCGCAGGTCGGTGATAATGGGGGGAGAGTTGATGTAAAAATTCACTGCTGCGGAGCCCAAATAACACAGGACACGATGACAGACTCCACTGTCCCAAGATCCCAAGGCCTCTTCCCGGGTACCCTCGCACTGCCTCAACCCCCAGAATAGGAAGTCCAATGTGCGGGGGCTAGTTGCGAATAACAGATTCCCACAAGAGAGGTACAATACCTCGACTGCTCATGTCCTCCCAATGCAGGAGCGGGTGCCGGACACATTCCGTACAGGAAAGAACAAAGTTGCCGTAAGGCGTGCTAGCAGAGTCCAGACCCAGTTTCGTGGCGGGGGCTTCTGTGATGCGCTGCTGGCCAGCGCAAAAAATGTCTCCAAACAAACCTCCCTCAAAAGAAGAAGCTGGAGCCCAGAGGGGACCGGTTAAAAAGGCTTTATTTCCAGGAAACAGCTCCAGTGGCGGCGAATGCATTTCGGCTTTCGCCTTCCTCAGCGCCCAACACCAGAAGTGGTTATCACGGTGTGTTGTTGCCTGCTGCCTTTAGATGACTGGCATGGGTCCACTCCTCCCCCTTCCAATGCCGTTCACCTGTTGCAGATCGTTCGTGTAATTACGGACTGCAACTCCCAGGATGCCCAATTAGTGCAGCAGCGCAGGTCGGTGATAATGGGGGGAGAGTTGATGTAAAAATTCACTGCTGCAGAGCCCAAATAACACAGGACACAATGACACACTCCACTGTCCCAAGATCACAAGGCCTCTCCCCGGGTCCCCTCGCACCGCCACAACCCCCAGAATAGGAAGTCCAATGTGCAGGGGCTAGTTGCGAATAGCAGATTGCCACAAGAGAGGTACAATACCTCGACTGCTCATGTCCTCCCAATGCAGGGGTGGGTGCCAGACACATTCCGTACAGGAAAGAACAAAGTTGCCGTAAGGCATGCCAGCAGAGTCCGGACCCAGTTTCGTGGCGGGGGCTTCTGTGATGCACTGCTGGCCAGCGCAAAAAATGTCTCCAAACAAACCTCCCTCAAAAGGAGAAGCAGGGGCCCAGAGGGGACCGGTTAAAAATGCTTTATTTTCCAGGAAACAGCTCAAGTGGTGGTGAATGCATTTCGGCTTACGCCTTCCTCAGCGCCCAACACCAGAAGTGGTAATCAGGTTGTGTTGTTGCCTGCTGCCTTTACATGACTGGTACAAAAGGAGGTGGTGATGGACGGAGCATCTGAATCAATCAAACACTCACACCCAGTCAAAAGATCTGGGTTTAATCCATCACCGTTCTTTAGCCCACTCTGCCACCCCAGTTCAGACATGGCTATATGCAAATCAGTCTGACCCTGTGCCTCATGGGAACAGTCCAGCCCGAACTGCCAAGCCATGTCTTCCCTGGACCGGAAACAAGCTTCCGAGGACCGGTTTCTGGCATTCCAGCCGTCTTCAGCCCGGCTTGCTTGAATCCAGTGGCAAAGTGAGCAAGAGACTCATGTCTGAGCATACCCTGCCACACTTGTGGCGGCCAAAAGCGGTACAAAAGGGGGGGGTGATGGACAGAGCATCTGAATCAATCAAACACTCACACCCAGTCAAAAGATCTGGGTTTAATCCATCACCGTTCTTTAGCCCACTCTGCCACCCCAGTTCAGACATGGCTATATGCAAATCAGTCTGACCCTGTGCCTCATGGGAACAGTCCAGCCCGAACTGCCAAGCCATGTCTTCCCTGGACCGGAAACAAGCTTCCGAGGACCGGTTTCTGGCATTCCAGCCGTCTTCAGCCCGGCTTGCTTGAATCCAGTGGCAAAGTGAGCAAGAGACTCATGTCTGAGCATACCCTGCCACACTTATGGCGGCCAAAAGCGGTACAAAAGGGGGTGGTGATGGACGGAGCATCTGAACCAATCAAACACTCACATGACAGGCATGGGTCCGCTCCTCCCCCTTCCAATGATGCTGTTGCAGATCGTTCGTGTAATTACATATATATATATATATAGATTCAGCCATAAAAGAAAGTACCATCCAAGCCAACTTGGAATGAATAAAAGTAACCCCTGACACATGCTTCACTTAAGAGAGGTTTAGCTCTGCCCAGACACAAGGGTGCTCCCAGTATAAGTCAAAACAATAACTTTTCAGGCATAGAGTGCTGCATAAATTATGAAAATAATTGACCAGGGAACTCTGGGAAGTTCCCATGTTTACGTGGAGAGCAGCTCCTGTATAGAGCACCCTACGACACCAGCAACACTCTGAATTTGCTCACCTCAAATGTCTGCTTTTCTATCAAAGTTTTTAAGCATAGGATTAGCACATTGCTATCCATGCCGAGATAGCAGGGGACAAAAGGGCTTAGTTACAAGCTCATTCCACCGCCAGTGCGTCACTTTTTTGGATGCACCTTAAGGCACAATGGGCTTGCCAATATTTACAAGGCAACGTAAATTCACCCTGCGTGAATTTTCATGGCCTTGTAAATATGGGCCCCTTTCACTCATCACTGTGCTTGAATGGGGCATTGTATGGGTGTTGCTGTGGGTGTTCCCAAGCAACATCCATGGAACCTGACGCATTCCCATATTTACAACATTTTGTAAAACTGGGACTGTGTCAGAATCTTATGCCTCCCCAGGTGAGGCAAGGAATAGTGCAACGAGGAGAAATACTTTTATTTCTCTTTGTGTCTTCATCTTTCTATGCATGCTGCATTCTGCAGTCTTTTGCCATTTCTACAGAAACATCTTTAAGCATAGGATTAGCACAGTTCCATCCATGCCGAGCTGTAAAATGACAAAAACCTTTTACCACTCCAGGCACAGTGTTACAACTTTGGACTGGTAAAATACCATCCAAACCAACCTGAGATGAATAAAAGTCACCCGACACATGTTTCACTATCCTTATAGCTCTTCAGAGAGGATTAGGTTTGTCAGACACAGGGGATATCCCAGTACAAGTCAGAAAAATGCCCTTTCAGGCCTAGAGTGCTGCATACATTATGCATAAAAAGAAGTGAGAACTCTGGGTGGAGCATTATGATTGGCCTTGGGGACTTGTTTCCCTTTGGGTCACCTTGCTTCCACAGGAGTGAGGCTCCCACCAGAGAGCGCTCTCTGGTTGACTGGCCACAACATAAACAAAAATGTTGCAGCAACCATTGTATGACTCCAGGACCTGATTTATATATTATCTGAGAAGGTACTCCATCGCAACATGTTCAGAGTTCACTCCCCGCCAATAAACCAAATGTAATTGCAGGCAGAGCATAAACTTGGCCAGGGCAAAGACTACTCTGTCTCCGCAGTGGTCAAACATTTCCGACGGTGCTGGGGAGGAATGGCTGTTGGAGAAATGTCTACATGTCTGTCCACCCAATTAAGATGGATGGATATGCAGTTTTTTTTACGTTCCTTATCACCAGGTAAAACTTGGCAGTAAGGAACAGTAAAGTCCTTCTAATGCTTCCCTTACCAAGGGAGAAGCCTCCCATGGCAAGGAGAGCATCACTTATTTTCTTTTCAAAAAGAAAATCCGGTTTCTGAATTTTGGCTTCAGATGCAGCCCTGCAGTAAACAATAAAATGTTTTGACAGGAACCGCCATGATGGTGGTTCTTGCCTATGCCTTTACAAGTGACAGGCTGCTTGGCAGTCATATATAAATCTGGTGGGCGAGTATCCTTGGCCTGACGGACTTAAACCCTCCACCAGGCCAATGGAGAATACTCATTCCCCCGGGAAGAGAGTTGTCGACAGAGGTAGGCCAAGGACATGGCTTAGTGACACAGGGAGAAATAACTTTTTCATTTGATTCTACTCAGAGAACATTGTGGGAGTCCTGAGAGAAGGTCTTTGAGAATAGTGAAATAGCTGGGTCATCAACAGCCAAGAAGCCAGGTGCCAGCCAGGGGGGGAAACATGGCGGGACTGTGAGACATAATCTGCAAGTGTGTTACAGTAACTAGAAAAAAACAGGTAAAACAAAATTGGAGAGGGGCTGTAGTAGCAGAGAAAGCAGTGGAAGCAATCTTAGAAAAGTAGAAGGGACAAAGAGGCAAAGACAAATGGGAAATTGACAGCAACATTTAATGACATATAACCCCCTTACATGTGGATTCTGGTGTGGCTGGGAGTCCATTTTATGAAAAGCATTAAAAAAATGTTTGTACCGGTGAGTACATAAATATTCTTAAAGTGCTGCATAGGGAGACAGGATGCAAGGAGGTCTTGAGGGCTAAGGAGAAAGAGATTGTGAAATGACCATGGGTACCAATCAATTGAAAACCTGGACAGCAGCATTAACGTTTTCTGTCAGTATTTTCTTCAAAAAGTACACTGAGGATAGTATGGCTGTTTTCAAGTACCTAGATGGCTTGAGGACAGAACACATAACCTTTGATGGAGTAGCCTGGCTGATATGTGTTGAGAAGCTTGGGACTAAGAGGGGATTAGAACTGAGGAAAACACGGGGTGAGAAAGACAGTGAACTTTGGCTCCTATTGATGACATCACCCCAACTGCTGTCATCAGTAAACAGGGCAAACAGGACCATTCCTTCATGTGCCCTTTCTGGGCCAACCAACTTCAGGGGAAGGAGGAGTTCAGTTCTCCAGTGGACCAAAAGAAGAATATTGAAACTTTAACAAAGATCGCCTTGCAAATTTTGGCTTGACTTCTCCAGATGCAGTGGGGAACACTTTTTGTTGATGTATTTAAGTGGACAGGGGTCTAGAACAGGTCTAAGGGTCGCGGTAATGGGAGACGACGTGATTTCGCACGGCCTAATATGCCAGTTAACTTAAAGCAATGGATCCATGTTTGTAACAATATTCAGATAGGTCAACTATGTAACTATGAGGGAGGGATTTAAAGGAAGAGTTCTGGGTTCCAGATAGAGGTCTGCATCAGTCGCTGGTGGATAATTTGTAATTAGTGCTGGATGTGATAGAGATTGTGCAGACAAAATTAATACAAGAGGCAAAGACTAGGAGGATGGTAGGCTCCTTTCAGAAGGTTCCATGTCCACAATTGATTGTTTCACCATTTGGAGTAGTTTAAAAAAAAGGCAAAGAGGGTCAGCAGAATGATCCAACACCGAACGTTTCAAGAAGGGGGTTGGTAAATCATTTTATCATTCAGAGTGATTGCTCTTTGTCCTATTCAAGCACCAACAAGACCACTGACATGATTAGAACACGTAGGAAAGGAGGAGAGATGGGTAAGTTTGACATTCCATCAGCATTCCTGATACTGCTAGGACACCTAGGCGACACCACTTATTATGGATTCAATTTAAAGGACATAATTACAACGACAAAAGCAATGCTATGGGCTTCTCTGTGGCATGTATAGGATTTGAAGTATTCAGCACATTTGTAAGAAATGGTAGTGAGGTCAGTAATGGGATCCAAGCAAATGACTACTTCATCAATGACTTTCTGATTGTTGGCAGGAGAAGGAGACTAGGAGAATATGGACAACTCTTGAGCACATTGGAGTAGGTTGCCATATATTTTGGAGTTCCAGTGGCACCAGAAAAATGGAAGGGTAGAGGACAAAAATGAAATGTATTAGCTTTGATCAGTTGCTATGATGTAATCAGTTTCTATGATGTCACATGTGCCACCTGCGAAACTGCGACTTAAAAAGCTTACTCTGGCAGGTGATTGAAAAAAATGTGAACTAAGGGTAATGAAACCAATCTTGGGCCACTTGGACTCTGCATGCAAGCTCCTTGCCCTTGGAAAAAACATACAGGAGGCACGTGACATTTTCCAAGAAGGGCTCTACCAAGCTACATCACAAAAACAGGGTTTCAGAAGGTGAGAGACAGGATATGCTGACTTGGATTAAGTTTCTCGATCAGTATAATGACAAATAGACACTGTTGCGTGGAATATCAATATTTTTTCAGTTGTTTCAGTATTTACTGGAAGCGATAATTTTATTCTGAGAAATGGCCAGAAGACTGGAATTGATGCTGATATAGCATAATCTTCTTGTTCCCTGTGGTCTGTATTTAAGATAATGAGGCTTGGAATATTAGAAGAGGAAAATAACATTGATCATAGACCATGTGGCACTGGTGGAAGAGATTGATGAGCAATCCACCAATGACTAGTTCCTTCACCTGCTAAAAGGGTGCGTTTTCAGATGTCTAAACTGGAATGTGATGTTTAGAGAAAGACACCTACTTGGTTTGGTCAATAAGACAGTCATGTCTCTATTATTAATTCTTCCCCTGTGCCGATACTTCTCTATGCAGATGACGTGGTGCTACTGGCATGGACTGGCAATGCACTGCAGAGCCTCATTGAAACGTACACCAGATTTATTAAGAATCTAGACCTCAGAGTAAACAATGCTAAGTCTTTTGTGCACATGGCAGGAGAGAGACTTAAAACACTGCCTAGATTATCCATAGAAGGGAGAACACTGGAGGTAGTGGATACTTTCTCCTATCAGGGGGTACTCTTTGATTAAAACAATACGTGACACAATATGGTGGTCAGTAGGGGGCTTTTTTTATGAAACAAGTATAGGGTACTCTTTAGATTTATAAAAAAGCGTGGTTCTAAACCTATAGAGACAATTAAAAAGATTTATGAGGCAAAAACGATATCTGTAGCCACCTATGGTTCAACCATGTGGGGAAACACCAGCATATCCAACTTACAGCGAATTGAGGATAGGTTTTTGAAAAGTTTGGCAGGTGTCCCTCAATCCTGCTCCTCTTATAACTGTCACTCATAACTGGATGGCCCCTTTATTATTGATCAGATTTGTTCTGCTCCGCCCCTTTTGTGGCACTCAGTGTGGAAAATGGACTCGTTAAATTTAACACAAGAAATGTTGACAGACTCCCTAAAGCTGGACGGCTCAGGTAAGATAAAGTGTCTCCAATATGTTAAGAGCATTTTTTTCTCCATTGTTTTGCCTACATTATTTGATGATCCCGTCACATGCTCATCTGTTTCAAGGTCTGAACTGAAGGAATTATAGGTATAAAAGCTGAGGAGAGTAAGATGGAAGTCCAATTGTACTAAGTCTAAGGTTAAACAATATCATTTAGCACCTAATATAATTATAACCGATTCCACGTACATATTGTTTGTTATGAATTCTCAACACAGATACATATTACTGAGGTTCCAATTGAATTATCTACCTCTTATATTAGGCTATCCCTCTAACACTTATGCTATGGATGCTATTTCCGTCTGCCCATGCGACGCACGTTCATCTCAATGTGAACGTTATTTTCTGCACTTCTGAGGTCTATATAGTGAGGAAAGGAAAAGGTAAATCGCTCCGCTTATGTGTAGCCTCAATTTCAATGTCGTACAGCCCTACACTTCTTACAATTGCTACCCGACCCTTTGACTGCCTGGCCTCATTGTTTTGGTGTTGTATAAAAAGGAGAAAACAGTTCCCGTAATCTGAGATATAATGATAATAAGATACAAACCTTTTATATACTAACCTTTTTTTCTTGTTTTGGGTCCATTTTGTATTTTATTTTTATAGTATTACCTGTTTTATTTTAAATGAATTGCATATATTTATGGTAAGATTTTATATTTTTTATATATATAGTTTACTTTTTTACGCCGTTTTTGTACCGGTGAAATAAAGTGATTATGACTGACTGACGGCACAGTCAGTGCCTTGCCTCGATTTTAGTGTTTGGGAATCCGTGGGTTAGTTCGAGTGGCAGAGCGGAATGGGAAGATTGTCCCAGGAGAGGTGTAGAAACTAGGAAGATGAAGGCCCTGTCATTGATGGAAGAAGGCTTGTGAGCATTATCCACTAAGTACACTTATGAGAAACTATGGGAGGAGTTCATCAAAAGCGAACTAAGGAGGCGAGAAAATAATGGAAAGGGCAAGATATAAGAGGGTTCGACATGATGGATTTTGTGACGACACTGATACTGATTGTGAAAAAAAATGGTACCCTGTGATGATTTCTACAAAATGGACGATGCCCATGTAGGGCGTTCGGATAAGAGGATGGGAGTACGGTGCTGTAAAGTCAGGTGCTACGCATGGTATGGAGATGCCTAAAAATAGGAGGATCAGCCCAGGATTACTTCAAGATACATTCATTCAGGATTAGAGCAGGTCATGAACTGAGATAGGGGGAGGACAGGTTGAGAAGCCTGGGCAGGTTGCGGTCCAGCTGAGTATGGGGGTACGCTAAGTCAAATACCTGACAAGGGCTTTTGTATTGATGATGGGCATTGTCTCTACCAGGAGCAGTAGCAGATGGCTCCTGAAGAAAAACCATATGGATTTGCGGTCACACTACTGTGGAAAGGGTCAGGAAACATGCAGCAACGCAGTCGTATGGGAAACTGCTGCAATTATATCAGGATAAAGTATGAGCATTCTAACAGGGGTTGGGTAGCATGCATTGGAGTCAGTTGTTACCTGCATTGTGGGAGTTGGAGGTGAACATTACCTTGTCTAGTTGACAAGATAAGAGCTGCTAGAAATGATAAAATTGAGCTGAAGGTGAATAGAGGACAGGTTGAGGAGGATGGACAAGATTTTAACCCAACTCTTGCCAAGAAGGGAGTGGACCCACAGTCGACCATCATGCTGCAAAGAACCTAATAAAGGAGTACCAGGTTTCCACAGGCCACACAAGATAGGTGTTCTGGGTTACATGAATATTAATAAAAAATGGTCTATGTTGTTCACACATGATGGAATTCGCTTGTTCCTGATTGGGAACATGATTTACTTGAAGAAGTAGATGTTTAATGGATGGTGGGGAAAGCAAGCCTGATTGTAAGGAACAGATACTATATCTTCAGGCAGAGGTTTTCTGGTGGTAGCAAGAGGTTGACAATTAGCGAAGAGTGGTGAAAGATCTTAAGATGGAATGTAAATGGAGGGGGGGTGACTCGTTTTCAGGACTATGGCCGGGTTTTAGGGCTCGGGGCAGGCACGTGTGGTCGTTTTTAGGGTGGGGAGGGGTTGTTTGTAGGGCTGCGGACTGGGTTTTAGGGCACGGGGGGCTGGGGGTGTAATCTTTGCCAGGGATATTCCTTTACCACTCATGCCTTTACAACGAAATTCAGTGTGAAGACATGAGTGGTAAAGACACAGTCATAGTAAAGACCGCGTTCTTAAGGCATGCGGTATAATCGCATGTGTGGTTCCGTCATATATCCCATTTAGGCATGCAAAGTTTCCCCCGGTAGAAATTCCACATTTAAATCTTGCACATTTCAACACTAGATTAAATCTACTAGTGTGGTAGATTTGCTTTAGTGCTTGATAAATCATTTTTGAATTTCATAAAAGTCAGACTTTTTTGAACTTCACAAAAATAAGTTGTTCTTATCGTTGGAGAAGTCCTTTGTGAACACTCTTTTCATAGCCTTGCTTTGGTAGTAGGTGATGATTTTAGACAGTGGGCATTCTCCCAGGCTTCCCACACTCCCCACTCCCTCTGTGACATACAACGTATCTTTAGTCTATTAGCCTGCAAACACGTTCAAACTCGCGATACTGTAATACAGAAACTGACTGTTAAAATATCACAGCAACTGCAACGTAGCTTATTGAAGGTGTTTTTCCTGGGAACTACATCAAGAAACCCACAACAAAGCTTAAGACTTGCAATAAATAATTTCCTTTAAAAATGATGTACTTACCTACCGCAACTTCACTGTTATACTTTGCAGCGAAAGGTCAATCCCAAGGGTGTAACATAGTTGAATATGCAGAGAGTAAAACAAGGCTTTAGAGATGGGAACCTTGAAAATCAAATTACAAACAGAGAACACTGAATTTGGTATCAAAAACATCAAAGGGGAGTTAACAAATCAATAGAACTGACACAATTTAATTTATTTATGAGCTTCGCTCTCTGGAAACTGGCGCGTGAGAAAATGAGCTTTTTTCACGCATATAGTTTTAAACAAATCAGTGTCATTAACGAGACTCAAACGGAGGCTCCTCATAGCATTTAGTCATAAACAATTCCCAAAATTGTTTTCTATATTCTTTCTAGTTGTATACGTTTTTGAGTATTATTTGTTTGCCTTACTGATCTTACATCTTGAAATATTAATAGCTGGTCAAGTGCAAACCGGACAGTGCTTGTTGTGTCAGCCCTGAATTTAAAGTCGGGAATGCAGTTATATCCAGTGCTAGAATAAGAAGAAACAATTACTTTGGGAAGCCATCAATTGGTGGTTACGATGAGGCAGAAGAAAGAGGGTGGATCCATAAGAGGCGGAACTTGAAAAGCAGAGTCTGACAGTTAATTTACACTTTTTTTTATCTGCTGCAAAGAAATTGGCAACAAGGACATATGTGACAGTAAATCTGTATTGGATTACTTACTTGGTCACAAACTGTCTTTAATTGAAAATATATTTCAGGGTTAAATCATTGTGTGCTCAGCAATTTTGAGTGAATTATGAATTGCCAAAATAGCTCTAGTGGTTAACGCAGTACTGAGAGAGTTTAGTGCAGTCACAGTCCTAATTCAGAAAGTAGCAGAGAGGGTTCATGTCGCTGCTGCATAGCTCATTGTGTAACATGCAGATCACAGATTTGTATTTTATTTAAATAGGTAAGTAAGCTACTGCTTTTGACACTGCAATCATTTTAGTTTTTTCCATTACATAAGTCTTTTAATAAAGCTAAGTGATGTATTTACCAGCACTAAGGAGCTACAGGCAAATTGTTGGACATGTGTTTAGATCCTTATTAATTTTACTCAATCTGTTGTTATTGTCAGATAGTAAAGAAGGGTTCCTTCGGAAAGTAATAAAGTGTTGTTAGTACAGACAGCCACAATCACTGTGTTATGTTTTGTATCCTGGCTTTGTGTTTCTCCCGACTATTCATTGTAACATATAACGCCTACAAGTATGGATGATATGTGATTCCTACACCATATAACCCATCATTGTGCTATGTAACATTTCCTGTACATTGATTCACCCTTTTGTTTTATTTATTGTGCCTCTGTGTGTGATGTTAGGTGCTCTCACACCCTACACTGTGATGGGTAGCGCTATAAGAGAATTACATTAACAAAGAAGGTGCCATTTAAATGAATATTTGTGTAATTACTACAGAGAGTTAATTCTTGTATTCTTACACTGCAAGCAACATCTCTTACATAGGGAGTTAAACAAAGTTAAACACCTGCCTTCAATGTATCTTTAGTACTTGTGTGGTGATAACAAACTGTGCATGTATTTTCCTTCCAGTGCATTGGTGCCATAGCTCCCAGGCTGGATGATATCTGAAAAAAGGAGGGCTGATGCCCCTTTAAATTAGTCTTTTTTTAGGCCCCAACGGATTTAAAATAGTTGAACCCCTCCCTGCCTGCACTTTTCTGCTCCAAAGAAATTCAGACAATGTGCGAGGGCTGCTGAATTATGTCCTAGTACAGTAAGGGGTGGTCCCAGTAAACAAAATTTTCAGCAAGACAATCTAATACAAACACTTATAATACGTAAACAATAAAAAAACAATCAAAAGACTGGTCAGTGTTATTTAATCACACCGAATAATGACACATGTATGCATAATAAATCTTGAAAAACTACATGTTGTGCCCAGAAGAGAAGGAAGGGGGAATTGGAAGAGATGGGTGATTGTTTAAGAGGATAAGGTGTATTGGGTAGGCAAAGGAATTGGTGAAATAAAAACAGGTTTGTTCGACAGAGTTAGGCATATTATTTATCCACTGATGCACATAAGTCAACATAGTCAAAGAAAGCCAAGCTTTAGAAATAAGACACAGCAAGAGAATCTCCGTTGTTTGCAAGCTGGCTTGAAAAGGAAGTGTCGACATTTCGACCCCAGAGACTTGTAGGTAATTGGACTAACTCTTTTGTGTGATGCGAACCTGTTTTTATTTCACCATTTCTTTGCCTGTCCAATACACCTTATCCTCACAAACAATCACCCATCCCTTCCAATTCCCCCTTCCTTCTCGGCACAACATGTAGTTTTTCAAGATTTATTATGCATACATGTGTCATTGTGACGGTGTGATTAAGTAACACGGACCAGTCTTTTGATTTGTTTTTTACTGTTTTCCCGTACGTATTATAAGTGTTTGTATTAGATTTTCTTGCTGAAAATTTAGTTAACTGGGACCACCCCTTACTGTACTGCATATTGCCCAGGTCCCAGTACCATTGGGTTTACCCTTTATGTAACGAATTATGTCCTAGTATCAGAAAATGACACTAGGACAAATTCAGCATATTTTGTTGGGTCAACCGGATCCCAGATCTAGTCGAGAACTGTCTGCCAGGGCCAGAATCCAGCACAATCACCGTACATTCCAGCAATGGTTATACGTTAATATCATAACAAAATATTGAGGACACAAATATTTACACTTGACTATGTATCCATTTTCTATACCTAATCCCACATATACGTTACTTTACAATATATATCTTCAAGATACCTAGATGTGGAGTTGTGGAATATTCCCAAGACAAGACGAAATGGATATTTGTAAAGTTTAGTTATTCCTAAAGAAGTTTGGTTATTAATAATTGATACATCACAGCAAATATCCAATACCAGACTTAATTAATCTGCTGAAATTGTATGTCCTCTTGTTATCACTGTGCTAGTAAATTAAAAATGAATTGTCTTGTTGTAGAATGTTAGCATTTCCCTGGGAGAGGGTATTCCCCTTACTTTTCCCCCAAAATCTCTCTTCCCTTCCATAGGAGGGGGTCTATTTACTTCCCTTTTCCTTTTTTGTTGAGTATAAATAATTGACTGCAAAATGATGAATGTTTAGAACAGAATACATTTCTACATCCGTGTTCAATACAACCTTCATCGCCGCAGCAGGAAACAGGCTGCAGTACACATATAATCTTTCAGATGGCAGAAAAAGAAGCTACAAGTAAAATCCACCCCTGAGAGAAAATATATGTTTTAATGAAGATATAGGTGAAGGGGTATTATGTATTGATATGTTGGCCTCTGAATTACACTGACTGCAGAATTTCGTCTCTCCATCCCTCCACTCTTCACTCGCCAGTTATGCACCAAGTCAAGCAATGTGACATTTAATGCTAAAAACAAATGTTTTTATAATAAGAAAGACCATTTTTTTTTTAATATTCATCTTTTTACTTTTGTGTGGCAGGGTAAGCAATTCAAGTAGGAATGCATAAAATGAAGTAGTGGGAATTATCATTGGCAACTTTTTCGCAATCCAGATGCTCTTCATTTCACAAGGTGCCAGATGTACAACCATTTCATTTTCAGACTCACAATTAATTAGAGACTCGCAAAATGAAATGTACTAATGTGTCTCAGACACATTTAGCGATTCCCAATAGGGTTGCAAATAACCTGCCCCATCAATATTCACGAGGCAGGTTGCAATTTGCGATCCATTGAGAGTACAATGGCCTACGCTCACAGGGATTGTGGCTTGCTGGGGTCAGCAGACCAATATGTCTGTGATTGCTTTTTAAATAAAGCTTTAATTAAACAATAGGATTGGGTGGTAAAATACCGACTCTTAAGGGCCTGTGGCACTCTTAGGAGTATCACCTACATGTGGATTTACCGAATCGGTAAAATTACCGATTCGGTATTTTACAGAATCGGTAAATTTACCGATTCTGTAAATTTACCGATTCTGTAAAATGATGGCCCCTACATGTCAAACACCAAATACCGGTCGGTCCACATTCCTTCCACATTGCTTTTAGATAACTAGACATGAAGTTGGTACCTCTGTCTGATAATACCTCCTTTGGAAAGCCCACTCTTGAGAAAACTGCAATGAGGGCTTTTGCCACCACAGGTGCTGTGGTGGTCCTCAGGGGAATTGCTTCTGGGTACCTGGTGGCATGATCCACTACCACCAGTATAAATCTGTTCCCAGATGCTGTTTGAGGATCCATGGGACCCACAATGTCTATTCCAACACGTTCAAAGGGTACCCCCACCACAGGTAGTGGTATTAGGGGGGCCTTTGTTGTGCCACCTGACTTACCACTGGCTTGGCAAGTGACACAGGAGCGACAAAACTCCTTGACATTTTCTGACATTTGAGGCCAGTGAAAGTGTGAAACAAGCCTGTCCCACGTTTTGTTCTGGCCTAAGTGTCCTGCAAGGGGGATATCATGGGCCAAGGTAAGAAGGAATCCCCTAAACTTCAGAGGTATGACCAACCTCCTGGCTGTACCAGGCTTGGGGTCTCTAGCCTCTGAGTAAAGGAGTCCATCATCCCAATACACAGTATGGGTACCTTGGGCATCCCCTGCAGCCTCAGCAGCAGCCTGCTGTCTGAGGGGTTCAAGGGAAGGGCAATCTAATTGAGCCTGCCTCAGGTCTGCCCTTGAGGGTCCCCCTGTCCCCAGAAACTCAACCTGGTCAGGTTCAAGTTCCTCAGAGACAGTCTCCTCTTGGACTGCAGAATCAGTTTCCTCTGAAACTTGATCCTCAACCTGGGGCAAGGTGGAAGGCTCAGCCTTTCCTCTCTTGCTCCTTCTCTTGGGTTGTGGTTGGTCTATTGTTTCCAGATCCACCACTGGTTCAGGAAGGCACTTCTTAGCCTGAGACCTTGTCACTGCAAGGACATGAGCTGAAATCCCTAGCATTTCTGCATGAGTCCTGTACTCCACTTCTGACCAAACTGAGCTTTCAAGATCATTGCCTAACAGACAGTCTACTGGGAGGTCTGCACTCACAACAACTTTCTTTAGGCCATCTACCCCTCCCCAGGAGAAGTTCACAACTGCCACACTATGGGAAGTAGTGGAGTTGCTGGCATTGGTCACTAGGTAACTTTCACCTAGTACAATCTGTCCAGGGTCCACAAAGTCAGGTGTCACCATTGTGACACTGGCACATGTGTCCCTGTAGGCCTGAGCCAGTTTCTCATTGATTAAAGGCGTCTGCCTATATTTGCCCAGGTTACTGGGACTCACTGTAGTGGACAAAGCTAGGTCCACATCATATAGGAGAACTGCCTGAGTAGGGATTCTGACTAGGCCAGATCCTACTTCAGTACCCAGGGTTAACCCTACTACACCCTTTGGCTGTGTTCCACCACTGCTTACTGAACTAGGGGGTGCAGGTGCTTTAGGAGCTGCAGTGGTGGGGACTGGATTTGTCTTGGTGCATTCACTGCCCCAGTGTGAAACTGATTTGCAGTTATTACACCAAGGTTTCTTTGGGCCATTATTCTTCTTTTTCTTGTTCCCATTCCCATTTTGGGGACCACCCTCCTTATTATTAGTTTGGGGGCCTGAACACTTCTGGTCCTTTTCTTTATCTTTCTGATTCCCAACCTTCTGGTCTGTTTTCTTCTGGTCACCACCTTGGTTCTGGGGTTTCTGCTTAATCCTTGTTCTGACCAATTTGTCTGCCTTCTTTCCCAATTCTTGGGGAGAGGTCAGATCAGAGTCAATAAGGTATTGATGCAACAGCTGGTTTGTACAGTTATTAAGGATCTGTTCTCTCATGATAAGATTGTGCAATCCTGTATAGTCTGAAACTTTACTTCCCTGCAACCAACCCTCCAGAGCCTTAGTGGCACAATCCACAAAATCAGTCCAGTCCTGAGTCTGTGCTTTTTGGGTGTCTCTGAACAACAACCTGTATTGCTCAGTGGTTAGGCCAAACCCTTCAATAAGAGCACTCTTCAGGACAGAGTAGTTTTTGGCATCCTCAGGTCTAACTGTGAGGAGCCTGTCCCTCCCTTTCTCTGAAAAGGAGTACCATAAAATTGCAGCCCACTGATCCTGAGGAACCTGCTGTACCATGCAGGCTCTCTCAAGAGCAGTCATCCATTTGTGGATGTCATCCCCTTCCTTGCAGGGGGCCACAATTTTTGTCAGGTTTCTATTATCATAGCTCCTGTCTTTTTCTCTAGGAAATATGCTGCCACCAGTGGCATCTAAGCCACACAATTTCTGCTCTCTTGCCAAGGCAAGTCTAGCTTGAGCCAGGGCTACCTCCTCCCTCTCTATTTGGAGTTTGACAGCTCTGATCCTGGCCTTATGCTCTATCTTTTGTGAGGCAGTCATGCCTCTCTGAGATTCTCTGGAGGCACTAGAAATATGAGAGTCCCCTGATGGAGATCTCACTCTTCTGTTGCCTGGGAGAATGCTCTGGTGGGACCTGGGGAGGTGCTGGCCCTCTCCATTTCCCAGTAGGTTTAAGTTGGCCTGGTTAAGCCTGGCAACTACAACCTGGTTAACCCCTTGATCCTGATCTTCAGGTTCATCTAAGTCTGAACCATCCTCCTCCTCTTCCTCCTCTTCTTCTTCCTCCTCTGGAGTGGTATCAGTTACAGGGGGGTTCACTCCATCCCCTGACTCTAAGGGAACTGCATTCGCCTTTTCTAAGTCATCCTGTTCTAGAATGGCTATCAGGGAAGGACTGGTGGGACTTCTGCCCCTTTTTAACCCTCTTGAGATGCACAAGACAACCAAGTCTTTGTGGGTTAGCTTGTCATAGCTGGAAGTTGCCTTGGTAAGGTCAACTGTCACAGAACCAGACCCCGAGGCCTTTCCTGTGTCAGACATGACTCTAGTGTGGTGTAAGTGATGCACCTACCTACACTAAGTGTTTCCCTACTGTACCTTACTAGTGAGTTGTAGTCAGGGTGTGCTAATCCCTTTACTCTACAACTACTAAGTTAAGTAGAACTTAATATGCTAAGCTTTTGATTTATATGTACCTAGAGGTACTTGATGTGATCTTTCAATTTGATAAAAAGATTGCAATGGTAAAACAACAGCAAGCTCAAATCCGCACTGCTGCTCACCAATGTGAAAAGTTGGCCTGATATATAATGTTTCCAATTCTGGAACCACTGTGTATCAGTCCAAACAACCCTTATGGTGTCTGGTTGTAAGTCAACCTTATTAGACAAGCTATCCTAGGGGTAGCATGGACTAAGCAGCCTAAAGGCTTAACTTAAGAGGTCGTGTTAAGCGAGCTGTTTTACCACATACAATCCTGTAATATCAAATGAAAGGACACCACACAAGTATATATTATAAAAATATATGTATTTATTACTAAAAACAATCCCCAGTATTCTTTATGAATAAAGGGGCACAAGCGTTAAATCAAAAGCACAGTATAACATACAAAGTTGCACAATTTTGGATGAGGCCTAGGGGCCACTCAAACCATATACTAAAAAAATGGTATAAGAGATACCAATCGATCAGTGGTTAGGCCTAGGGCCTAGGGAATCGCTGGGAGCAGTCAGGACTAGCAATGCTGAAGTCGGGAAAAGCCCGCGGGATTCGGGTGCAGCACGTAAAGTGCGGCTTGCATCAATGTAAAGTCAATGGTGCGTAAAAAGTTACAAAGTTAGAGATTAAGGACACTTCCGCTGAACCTAGAGGAACAAAACTTAACACACAGACCCTAGAGGTGTGTACCAGTGTGGGAACACCGGCGTTGCAATGTTACCTCACCCACAGGAAGTGGGTGAACAGGGTCGAAGTTGAGTCGGGTTTCGTCACGCAGGTTCTTGGTGCTTGGAGCTGAAAGGGCTGCAGGCGAGGTGAAAGAGAAGTGTCCGGTGGAGTCCAAGGGTGGACTCACGTCGAGAAGTACCTGAAAGCAGAGGGGACAGAGTCTGGGTCACTCAGCAGTGACCAGGGTGGAACCAGGATGGAACCAGGCAATGTCGGGCGCAATCAGGTGGTTGTCGAGGAGCTTCTCTCCGCTGCCACGTGGGCTCTGGGGCATCTGCGACGTCCAGGAGCAGGTCACGATCTGTCCCACGTAGGCTCTCACCGTCGGCGCTGTCGGCTTCAAGATTGGAGCAAACAACACTTGGTAAGAGCAATCCACGCGAAACCGGGAGATTGCTTCTCACTCAAACCAGGAGGGTCAGAGTGGGGGCTCCTTTTCAGGGGAGCTGGTGCAAATCTGGAGCAACCAGAATCGCAAGTCGAATTTCAAGTTTCGTCGGTACAGGGGCCACAAGCCGGCTGGCAAGTGACCGGACCAACGCGTTGAGCCAAATGGAGCAGAAGGGCCCCACGCAGCACTCGTCGAGTGTGGAGGGCTGAACTTCGGTGCAAGAGTGGCTCAGGGTTGGGGCTTCTCAAACCCCGGTGCACAGCTTCGAGGGTCACTCGTGGGCTGCACGGTCAGCGTCTCGTGGTCAATTCAAGATGGCGTGCCCCATGCTTCCGGTCACCTCCACGGGTCTCAGCTCTGCAGGGACTGTGGATCGAGCTGTGGGAAGGCAGGCAAGCTTGATCTCGTTGATCTCTGTCGCTCGAGTTCTGGCGGGAACTGCAACAAAGCAGACGTCGAAGGCTGGATGGTGCCTGTTTGCACAGGGTGGTCACTCCTTGACCACAAGGGAGATTCTTCAGTCTTCTACGTTGAGTAGGATGTCGAAGGGTCCAGAGTTTCGTTTCTTATGTTTCATCAGGATAATCTGAAGTGCATTGGCACTGCTCCCACTCTTATTCGAATCTGGGGGGCTGGATTACCTGCTAGGTCCCCTCCTATGGGTGGGACCCAGGAAGTGGGTGGTTACACCCCCCTTCCTTTGATCCTGGCCGCGCTGGGACGGGGGCTGGAGTGCCCCAGAACCGGTTTGGCCGGATTATGCAAGGGGCAGCCTTGTGCTCCCCAGGCACTGTCTGGTTTCTTTCAAACCTCCCTGCTACAATCCACTATCTCCTGTCTGAGGGGGTGTAACACCACCCTGCGACAGGAAAACCTTTGTCCAGGCCCCCTTGGCTGAGTTTCGGTCAGCTGCAGGGGGTCAGACCTGTGTCTGTGGCAGAAGCATCCATTTTGTGGATGTGAGGCTCTTTTAAAATTAACCGCATTTCAGTAAAGTAACATGTCTTCTCCCTCTAGAGGGGTGGAATGCTATCCCCGTCGCCAGAACTGGCGAGGGGATAGTATTCCAAATCGTATGACACCTTACACGACATGTTTTGATAAAGCCAAACCAAAGTTGCTATATAACCACGAGGATTATAATGCACTTAATAGTATATGGTATGGCATTATCCTGAAACAGCTTAGGGATTTGTTCCCGACGGCTGCAGACAGGCTCAGCTCATGCTAGAGCTCCATCTCACATTAAACCACGCACTCTGCCTCCAGGATTGATGAGGCCTTCCATAGGAGTGGCTCACAGGTGTATATGTGTCCAGATATAGGTTTAGATATAGGTATACTATACCTAAGCAAGGGGTCATTACACCACCTTGCCCCAGCTGAGTGATCAGCCAGTTGTGTCAATTTAAGAACCAGCCAGGGGTGGCAAAAGATATGCTGCAGCCCCTGGTAGGCCTTGGTGGCACCTATGCCCTGAGCACCTATAGTGCATGGTACAGGGGCTGACAAGGAGTCCATTTCCAATTGTGGTATGTACCTATAGCACATGTATTAATAATTTAGAGAGAGAACAGCAGGCTGGGGGTCTGATTAGCAGGCCCACAGCCTCAGTAGTCGAAAACCAGTGAAGCAAAAAGCAAAAATTTGGGGTGACCATAGGATAGCAGACCCTACTCTCCTACAACAGGACTTTAGATTACACCTGGACGAAACTCTGATACTGAATCCTGGATCTTTAATGATCTGCACGACACTGGATGACTGAAGACTCTGCCTTGGAGTAAAGGAGTTACTCCCCTGTTTGGCAGGCACCAAAGACACATCTGACCAATTTGCATCTCTGAAGCTATTTCCGGACTCCGAAGTATTTTCAACACAGGAGGTGGATTTCCAGACTTCCCCAAGGCCGACCTGAGTCCCCAGCAAAGCTGAGACCTGCAGCCTTTGTGGGTACTGTGGAACCGGAACCCCTGGACACCGTACACATTTGCAAGTACATCTACTTCTTGACGTTCCTTAAGGCTGTGCATTGGGTTACTTGTAGCCCAGACCCCGAGCACCTTCTCCACCAAAGATTGCTGGCCTACACTCCACGAGTGTTCCATTAGCCGGCCCTTTGTGTTTTTGCTTGAGGTACCTTTGCAATCCCTGGTCCTTCAACTGGTGGGTCTCTGAGAAGGCAACTTTGACTTTCCTTGGGCTTCTCTGGTTGTTCCAGACGTACCCTGACTCTCCACCACTTGGTGAGTCCCCCAAACCTTGCTGGTCCGCACCGAAGCATCTTTTATTTTCCTGCATGGGTTGCTGTTGCCAAGGCTTGTTGGGTACAATCTGGGCACAGGCACCACAGGACTTGACATCCTTTGTGGCACGGCTTGAATCCAGCTCCTGGTTGTCGTCGACGCCTCCTGGTCCTCGTGGCTACAGAGTCAAGCTTCACCTCTTCGCACCTGATTCACCTGACATCGGTGGGCATTCGTCTATCGTGGCCCTGGTCACTGGCAAGTGACTCAGACTCTGTCCCCTCTGCTTTCAGGTTCCTCACATCTTCTATCCAGGCTTGGATCACATAGGACACTTTTCTCCTCCACGGCAGCAGCACTTTGAAGCAGATCGCCATTGAAATTAACGACGATTCCCGACACCAAAAGACACCTATGCATCCGGCTTCCCAAGGTGAGGTAACACGAGTACTACGGTGCTCCCGTGGGTGTTAGCCCTAGAACCCCGTAAGTCTAAAGGGGTTTGCTCAAAGCCCTCTCCTAAGGGATGTATGACGTTACAACGCATACTTTTACAACGCCTACCTTTACAACTCATTTTTTACACCGCAACATCCATTACAACGCACACCATTACAATGCATGCCATTACAACGAATTCTTTGAAACTACCTTTACAACGCATTCCACTAAAACGCATACTACATTTACAACGCATACCATTACAACGCATTACATTACATTGCATGTAAGGTAAGTGTTGGATAGTGTAGGGGTAAAAATTACTATTCTAACTCCAGGGGGTGCAACAGTAGGGTAAGTGTTGGATAGTGTAGGGGTAAAAATTACTATTCTAACTCCAGGGGGTGCAACAGTAGGGTAAGTGTTGGATGGTAAGTTATGCGTTGTAATTGTATGTGCTGTAATGACTGCGTTGTAATAGCATGCGTTGTAGTGGTGTGCGTTGTAGTGTCATGTGTTGTAATGACTGTGTTGTAAAGACATGCATTGTAATGGATGTTGCGTTGTAAAAGTTTTGTTGTAATGGTAGTGCGTTGTAAAAGTTGCGTTGTAATGGTTGTTTCCCCTCCTAAGTGTCCTTAATCTTTAAATTTCCAACCACGACTTTCCCCATAGAAGATAACGGCGATTCGCTGCTGTGTTCTCACACTGCACACGCCCCGTGGGTCCCCAGTGTCACTACCTTGGGTGGTTCCTTGAGGTCCCAGCGATTCTACAGGCTCTACGCCTTGTGTCTAGTCAACTTGTGGTTCTTATAGCACTTTCTTAATATATGGTTTGGTACCCCCCTGGGGCCCAGTGTATATTGTGATATTTACTGAAGTTCTATTGCATTTAAAGTGTGTACACTGCTCTGTAATCTCATAAAGGGATTACTAGAGAGTGTTTAGAATATACACATATATTTTATATATATACCTTGTGTGGTTATATTTTCATTCAGACATTCAAAAAGTTATAATCTGGTAAACCAAGCTGATTTACACTCCTTCAAGACTTAGCCTGAAGGCTGCTCTCCATAGCTACCACTATGATTGCTTTTAATGAAGGTTGTCTTAAACCTATCATCAATAAGGGTTGTTTGGACTGCTGCAAGGTGCCCACTAGTGGACAGCATATGTCAGGCCAACTTCTCACATGCATGTTATAGAAAAAGATGATTTTTATGTTCTGTGTTTTGAAAATACCCCTTTTAGAAAGTAGATGTGTTCTTGCTTAGCCATCCTGTGTGCCTCTGCTGTGCTTGTGGATTGACTGTCTGGCTTTGGAGTGACAGGGGCTGGGGATGTGAATTCTCTTCAGACAGCCACTGGGGGAGTTGAGGTGTGTCCTTCCTTTCCTGGAGTCAGGGCTGGGCTGAAAAGACCTGGGCTCCATTTAGAGTATTGGGAGGAGAGTTCCTTGCACCTGAATTAGCCTGCTCTGCTTTATACAATGCTGCCTCCACCTCCTGCTGGGAAGCTGGGCCAGAGAGGACTAAACTGGTTTGGACTAAGCACAGACACTCTCTGCTTGAGAGAACAAATGAATTTTGAGTATAAATATTGGGGTCCAGACCCCAGAACTTTAGGACTTGCTGGAATCAAGGAACCTGCCAAGAAGAAGAGCTGGAAGAGCTGCCAGGAGGAGTACCGCCCCTTTACTGTGTTGCATTGTTGGGATGGCCTGCAGTGGCTGCTTCTGCCTTGGGCAGTGAAAGGACTGAACTGAACTTTCTTTACTTGTGATGAGTATCTCCTAGGGATTGAAGTAGAGCTTTCCTCCTGTACTGAAGTCTCAGGGACTGCACAGACTTTACCAACATCTGGGCACCGCTTCTGGAACCATTGTAACAGTTGCCACAGAGAAGGGAAAGCAACCGACTCTTTCGCTGGCTCAGTGTACTGAAGGCATCGCAGAAGGCACCACCACATCTCGCACTGCAACCATGGTCTCATCGATGACGACAAGTGCCGCCACTTGCACCATGGCCGGTGGGCACTGCACTCCGCACTGCCTCGCTTCACTTCGCCACCCTGGTCTCACTGACACCGTCACTGCCTGCTGACTTAGACACTTGTGACCGCCTCGTGGCTGGGGCACCACTTGTACGTTTCACAACAAACCGCCTCGTCCCACACAGCAGTCTGGGCCGACCAATGCCAGCTCCTGCTAACCGGCTATGTTGCTTGCACAGTGACCTGCTGGCACCACAACGAGCACTGCCTCACTCTGCATCGTAGCCCTGGCCTCACCGATGCCACTGGACGAACGTCATCAAGCTACTGCCTGCATCACGCCTTGAGGGCACCGCACACTGCACCGCTTCATTTCACATCGCAATCACGACGGTTGCCAAGACCGGTTTGCACCAACGTATCGCCCGCAACAAAAAAGGTACTGTTTAGGAGTCTGCCAAAACCCTGACCAACGCAGTCAGATGGAGCTGTTGGATTCTGTTGTTTTCTGTATCGCAGTAGCCCCAGATATGCGGAACTCCGTGAAGTGACAAAAAAACTCTGCGGAGTTCTGAAAGTGGTGGAGTGCAGTACGAACTGCCGTTCGCACTGGTCTTCCTGCCACTCTGGTAGAAATTCTACCCTAGCAGCAGCCCAAGTGGGGAAAAAACTCCACTGCACTACGCAGAGCTGAGTTTTCAGCACTCCACGAGCTCCGCCCAGGCCTAATATTTTTAAGTATTGTATGTTGGACCTTCATTATTTTGGTCTTGTTTTGGATATAAAAAAATATTGGATATTTTCTAAACTGATGTGATGTCGTTTTTTTGGGGTCGTGTTTTTACCATATTACTGATCGTTTGGTGCAAAAGCTTTACACACTGCCTCTGAGATAAGCCTGTGGTAAGTGTAAAGAGGGGTCCCCACAAGGAGAACGTGTAGTATGAAACCCAGACTGACACAGTTATGAATCAAAACAACCTTAATCAAAAATAATCAAAAATCACTCATACCAAGTATTGTCATTTATTTAACAACACTGGATTTTAAATCAATAAGACATTACATTCATATTTACTAAGTGAGTGGCCCCAAAAAGGGAGGAAGGAGAGGGAAGAGAAAATGTGCTCAAAGCGGTGTAAAGTCAAGAAAGGGTACACAGAATCAAAGAAATTGGATTATTACAGTCTTCACATCACAATTGGAATTATTCCTAGAGACAAACAACCTACATAATTATGGCATGTATTGTATCAATATTAACCTAGGGACATTCAACGGTCACATACATAGTTCAATGTAATCAGGGCGGTGTGCCGGAGGTCCCAATTGAGAAGGAAAGTCGTCGACGTTTCGACCCCTAACCATAGGCTACATTAGGTCCTTTACCGGGGTCTTCATCAGGACAGGTACAGGGGGGAGGGGAAGACGAAGTGGGGTAGGGCAGTCCTATCTGTGAAATTAAAAAACCAAATGAATATTAATGAATTCATGTGACCTGACAGTCATCATCCTGTCTAGCAGAGTACTTTATTTATAGAGTGGAACTAAACCATGGAGTCCGGGCCAGGAACAGCCTCCGGACAACGACAGTGAGAGAAGAGCAAGCATAAAGTCAAGCTCAAACTCAATGATATAAATCATGCTTACAAAGGAAAATGAACCAACCAAGAATTTAAAATTTAAAAACAACGTGATGAAAGAAACTCTAGGCGGTAGCAACTTACTTCAGCTTAGAACAATCAATTAGCTGAAGTGGAAGGACGTCCAATTAATAATTATTGCAGAAGAGACTAGCTGCTCTGAGAGAACACCAACTGTAGGTTAAAGGTGTAACAGTATTGTTAGTTGATAAATGAGCACCGACGTCCACATAGTGATATACGATACCATTTATAACTTACATTGACGACACAGGAGTGAATACGCTGGTAGTCTTATGCAAATCGGATATGGTGCCTGCTGTCACTTTGCCTCACGAGTAATTACTGTTAAGGAGCATTAAAACCCTAATTAGTAACATAACTATGTGGTGAACAAACTTAAAATTCACTACATCGAAACTGAAAAGTCATACCTTAAGAAAATGCCGATATCACCCATTGTATTTCTGTGGGCAAAACCGAAGTGGATTCTATTATGACACTGTGTTAAGTCGCTGTAACAGAGCAAGACGTATTGGTAACATAGTCGATGGAAAAATAACACTACTCTGAGTTAGGGGCCAACATGCTCCGTGACATACCTTGTTAGGACGCCTTTTCTTTTAAAGTCAGAGCCAAGCTAAGTGGAACACCCCTTCCAGTTGCACACGAGGGAATTCGCCATATTTCAACGTTACGTTAACCGGGGAAGCTCCGTGATAAATGGATCCTAGAAAGGAAAACAATTCACGGGTCACAGAGAAACTAGAAAGCTGGTCGGAAACCGACGGGGAACGCATAGCTAAGAGGCGGCGTCGGGAATATTACTTACTGAAACAAAGGAGGCGAAGTCGCGGTAGTCAGACTCGTCTCTGCAAACTCAGCCGGCAGCTACGCGAAAGTTGGGGGCGGAGCCACTCTTAGAACCTGGTCAAGGACATGGAAGAGTCACTTGATCAGTGCCGGTGGACTAGTGCTACAAAGTCAGCTCCAAATTTTTTTAGGAAATATTCATTTTCAACGAAAAAATATTCCTATATTATAATAAGAGTAATTATGAAACGGTCCCACTCACAGGGAAAATTGCAAATATAAGGTCGCGTGTGAAGGGATACAGTCGGTCATTGGACATACAAGGGGATTTTTTGACATACGTGATATTACTCACATGCATCTAATGTAAATTAGGAGTATTTTCTAAAACAACACTACAGTTGTTTCCTTTGATGTAGCTCATACTTTTACCCTACATGCTGGTATAAACGAGTGCATATGTTATGATGCAGGGAAATTCAATGCCAATGGTTCCTATGGTACAGCTCGTGCACTTCTCTAGCATGAGAGTGTAAACGAGCACCCCCATTCTGATACAGAACAATGAATAAAAACCTTTGAGATCAGATACAGATAAGGTAACTCGTGCACTTCTCAAGCATGAGGGTGTAGACGAGTGCAAATTATGAAGACAAACACTAGGGCATAACAACCATAATCAAGTACATCATCCTAATGCTGCCAATTGTGCTAGGCTACTGTCTTGTTCGTTCAACCCATTTGTTATAGAGTCTAAAAGAGACATCCATTTTGATTCACGTGTATTAAGGACAGTTGGTAAACTCCCCCCTCTTCTTCCCCAAGACACCTTTTCGATGACCAACCATTTTAAATCAGACACTATGTGTCCAGCAGTTTGCCAATGGTCTACCAAAGGGGCACCCAACACCTTGCATCGTAGTCTACTGCAATGGGAAGAGATGCGAGATTTGATTTTTTGTTGCGTTTGTCCGACATATATTTGATTACATGGGCATACTATAATGTAAATTACACTACTTGTGTTGCAATTGGTATGATGTTTTAAGGTATAAACCTTGTCGCCATGTGCAAAAGTCTTTGTCTGGATGGTGGTATCACATGCAGTACAAGTACCACATCTATAGTGTCCGATCACTGGTGGTAGATTCCATAGAGTTGTGAGCGTAGGAGGACTCATTGGTTCCAAGTATGAGTGTACTACATACTACACCCTAAGAACACTGGTACAATATATTCGCCATTTGCTTGAAGAATACAGGGATCGCTGCTGCGGCCTGTCCTGTAATCATGCAACCAACTTGATTCAAGAAACAATTACTTGCCCCGCCTCACTCACCACGTCCTGATGAAGTCCCCGCCCTTAAGGTTTTACGTGTACCTAACCCTAAATTAGGGGACGAAACGTCGACAATACCTACCCGAACCAGCTTGCGCTCCCATCAACAAATTGAGTAATACTTATGTCGCTGGCATGGCGTTCTGGACATTTCATTGAGCATTGAGTGCTTTGACTGTACTACTGGCTAATCCTTTAAGCCAGATCGACCTGTTGTATACATTTTATGATGCATTAATTGCTTATTTGTTGTATTAATGATCTACTTTGCACATCCCTCCCTTATATTCACATTCCCCTCACCCACCCTTCCCAACCCTGGGGCACTATCGCAATTATTTGACTGTGATGAATATACTGCATTGAAAAGCACATTGTGATTAAATAACAGTGTGATAACTTAGTTGTATATACGTATTTTTATCCTTGTAATATTGTTCGTTACGTACAGGGACCCCTTATCTATGTACAAACCAGGGGATAAGTAAGGCCTTTACTGCACTGGGTAACCAACAGGGGAAAGAGAGGCAGGACTCTGGGGACTATGATGTGATGAAATCAGGGTACCTATAATAAAGCCCTGGCTGATAGATAAACGAAGGTTAATGGTTCCCTATGACAAGGTGGTCCGGGGATGGCAAAAAGAGCTACCAGCTGAAAACCTAGGTTGCATATGAAGCAAGAGGGAGTGATGGAACTCAGATCCCCAACAGTAGTGATTAAGACAATGAGTCTGGTTTTCCTTTAAGTACAAATTCATCATCAGTGAATGACAAGTGTGTGTGTCTGTTTGTGTATGTGTGTTTGTAAGAGAGTGTGTGTTTGTGTCTGTGTGTATGTGCGTGTGTGTGTGTTTGTAAAAAGGTGTGCATGAGTCAATGGGTTGGTCGATCGTTGAGGTACTCCAAGGGAGAAGAATGGAGACTGAAAGGTTGAGTGGTTGCTATGAAAGGGCATGGAAGGTGAATGGGTTCATGGATGGTTGAGAAATTGCATGGATGGATAGATGAATAAATAGTGGACTGCAGTGAAGGATAAATGGGTGGAGGATTGGTGAGTGCATAGATGGATGAATTTGTGGATGACTGGATACATAGACAAATGTGATATCTAGTGGATTGCTGAATAATTGGGAGACTAAAACAGCCTCCAACCCTTCTGTGTTGTAGAACTCGATCCAACCAAAATGTGTCTTACAATCAATCAATTGCTTATGAATATAATCTGATGTATGTGCGAAAGAGAACCCCCAATGGCTATAAATGGATGACATTTTGCTGCTCTGTATACATGATACAAAACCATTAAAGCTAGCACGAGCTGCATAAAAATAAGGTTCTGTAAAGAAGCAAGACATTGTGGATCATGTACTAGGCCTTGATTCTAGGTTGGCAGAGTACATGAAAAAGGAAAACAAGAATTTGGAGTCGATCCAGGACCTTATCAAGAACTGAGGCCAGAGAGAACTTTGTCAAGCATAGGTATGACCAGCAGTCCTCGCTAGTAGATTACCAACAAGGACAGTTAGTGTGGATTTTAGAGCCCATAACTCCGAGGACCCTCCAAGACAAGTGGACTGAACCCTATTCAACTTTTAAAAAGAAGGGGCATTTCAGCCTTCATGTCTTCCATGGGACAGCCCCGTAAGGCTGGTACCCGAGTCAAACCCAATGAGGTTCTGTGTGGACTACAGAGGTCTAAATGTAGTCACCAAAACTAATGCTCACCCCATACCTATGGTTGATGAGCTCATTGACAAGTTGGGGGCTGCCAAGTACCTCAGCACATTTGATCCGACTTCAGGTCACAGGCAGATAGGCCTCACACAAGGAGGTAAGAAGAGTATGCCCTTTCAACTCCTGAAAGCTACTTTCTGTTTAACTCGTTGACCGCGGCACAAATTAAGCTGCGGTGCGGGCATTTTAATCAGTGGGCAGTGTTTGGATGTCCCCCGGCTGTCTCCAGAACTCGCCCACCGTCATGTGGGATCGACGGGGGCCGTCCTCAGCATGGAACGGGTTAAACCGATGCCCTTTGGGTTGTAAAGGCTCCTACCACCATCCAACGGCTGATGAACATTGTTCTTTCAGGTTCAGAAAGTGTCAGTGGAACATATCTGTATTATATTGCTGTATTTAGTTCCACCTGGGAAGAGCAACAGGAATTGCTTTGGGCAGTCCTGACTATTAAGGCAAGCAAGTGCCAGATAGGGAAATGCTCAATGTCAATAATACATTTATTGTTTGATTAATTAAAATCTTTTACAATATTTTGGAAACAAAAAATGGATGCATTAAAATACAATAAGACCATCAGTTTTGCCAGGTAAATTGATAAAACAGTTATATAAATTAAAAAATTATAAAGGCAACGTGTTTCCACGTGGCAGTGATGTGAAGTGCTTAATTTTCCTTAGCAAGATGCTGTCCATGATGGAACAGGGCTCTTGTAGTTGAAAAAATGCTAGTGCCAATATTTCGATGCAAATGAAGTTTCTAATAGAGTTAGTCTCACTTCAGGGACAAAAATAAAACACATGACCCTTCCGAGACCTAATGACCTAGCTGTGAATGGCTGATAAAGTGGTAGTACATATGGATAAAGTGCACATGAAGTATCTAGCAATCACTCCAGGGACAAAAAGATGAGTGTAATATTTTATTTTAACATTCAATAACGACCCTCCCGTGACTTAACAGCCTGGCAGCTGATAGCTGATGAAGTGAAAGTGCCTAGGGTAAAGTGCAAATGAACTATCTAGCAAAGTTGGTATCACTCCAGGGTCAAAATAATTAGTGTAATATCCTACTTCTGCATCCAATCTTGACCCTTCCTAAACTTTACAGCCAAGTAGCGGGTGTCATCGTCATTTGGTGGGCTTTAAATTGTCTCCGTTCCGAAAGGAGTCTGCCTATTAATGGGCTCCCACGGAGACAGACATATTATGCTTGCTGTACATGTACAGTCTCAAACCTTGCAAAGTGGGAGGGTAACCAAACCTGTTGCAGGATTGTTCATTCTTCGTAACTACCTGTCAGGCCTTGTTCCATTCTTTTAGATGTGATTGTATGAGACTGATATATTTACTGAATTTGGCCAGCTCATTGGGCTTGGTGAGGAGAGCACCAAGGGCCCGATGTAGGTAATCCTCATTTACCGACTCTAAAATACCGAATTTTACTGATTCGGTATTCTAGATTCGGTAAATGAGATGTAGCTAAAATTTCGGTATTTTTTACCAAATCGGTAGGATTCGGTTATTACCGATTCGGTATTTACCGATTCGGTAATTGCCATTGATTCCTATGGGCCTTGAGGCCCATAGGAATCAATGTCAATCCGATTCGGAAAAATTATCGAATTGTCAAGGGGAATAGGGTGTCACTTTGACCCCCTGTTGCACCCCTGATTTTGGCTTGTGTGCCATGTGACACACATACATGCCCTTAGGGTATGTATGTGTGCCACATGGCAAAGGTGTACATGTACAGATGTGCATGTACACAGGAATTCGTTATTTACCATGCAATAGTATTACATGGTAAATAACGAATCGGTAATGGCCTGTGGCACTGTTTGAAGTTCCACCTACATCTGGATTTACCGATTCAGTAAATTTACTGAATCGGTATTTTACAGAATCGGTAAATTTACTGAATCGGTAAATATACGGATTCTGTAAATATAAGGCCCCCTACATGTCAAACACCAAATACCGGTCGGTAACGTCCGAAATCGGCCATTACCGACCGGTATTTGGTGTCCTACATCTGGCCCCAAGTTCCTTGCCTGATTACAGTTGTGAAATCCAATTTTAGATAAAGAGGATCATTTGGGATTTAATTCTTTTATTTGTAGATTCCATAAACCTAGCAACCATTATTTGCTTGGGCCAAATTTTCCAGAGCAGGCTGGAGAAGCCCTTGAGTTTGCCCAGGTCCCTTGTTTTAGAGAGTATCCCCGTCTGCTTTTTCATGATTGTTTTAACAACTGCACGTGAGAGGTGAAATCTTTTTAGCTCCATTTGATCAATTTGATGAAGAAAGATAGTTGCTCTTTGACGGTAGCTTGACATGGGGTTCTTTCCAGATTCAAAGATGTGCTGCAGAATAGCTTTCAGCGAGTTAGGGGGAGCTTTCTTGAGCCTTTAGTAATACTATAAGAACATCGCCAAACTAGGGCAGGATTGTCTCTCCAGCCCAAATTCGAACCTAATCAGACACCCACGGATATATGAAGGTAGTCTGAAGACCTATTTGTAGGCCTTGAGCTGAAACTTTTCGATGGGTGTGACAAAATGGCTTGGGAATCCTTCACGGCCGTAATTGATCATCGGGAGGAAAGTTGCTCCTATTACGCGACTTATTGGTTCAGTGCTGGTGCTTTCAAGAGAGTGTTCATTTGGCATATTCAGAAGATTACAGACTCCGCCTTCACCTCCAGATACCTTAGGTGCTCTTTAGCTCCCCCTTTGATTACAGCCAGGCACCTAGGTAGTTGTATGATTTGGCACTTTTGATTTTTAACGGCCCCATGCTCCATGTCCTGTATTCTTTTGAAGCCTGCCAAGGTTTACCACTTTAGTCGTGGAGCTGTTTGCAACCAATTTGTTGGCTAGGCTGTACTTATGGATATCATTTAGTGCTTTCTGAATCACAGTTCTAAAGTGATCCAACTAGACGATATTGTCTGCATATTGAAGGATAGGGATTTTATGGGCTTCGAATTTTGACTGGATGAAGCTGGCTAGTCTCATAGACGAAGGGATGTTGGTGGTGTAGAGGTTGAATAACAGGGGTGCAAGAATGCACCCTTGTTTTAAGCCATTGTTTGTTGGCAGTTTTCCTGTTGTCAGGGTCTGCGATAGCTTAACCCTAACCCATGTAGAGGTGCATAACAATGATATAATTGCTTGCAGAAGGGTAGTTGGAATTCCCCATGTTCCTAGTTTGTGCCACAAGGTGTTCCGGACAACAGAGTCAAACATAGCAGAATAGTCAACAAAACACACAAAGAGGTATTTTCAGTTGTGTACTTGAAAGGCCATATACAAACTCTTCAGTCCAAGATCCACACTATTCTGGCTAGTTAAGTTCGGAAGACATGGACCCACGTCACAGCCTTATTGGGTCTGACGGGGTACTGTAGAGGATTTGATCAGAGTTAAGTGGATTCGGTGATAAAGAGCCCCTGGGGTTGACCAGCTCTGCTGGGATGGCAGTGTCCTGTTGCAGAGAAATGCCACAGCAGGGGGAGGAGTCATAAACAATGGACTTCAATGGAAGGGGAAGAAACCTGTGTCATTTATATCACCACTATTTTGATCCCAGCCAGATACTAGGATTAAGGAAGGAATGAGGAAATGCAAGGGAGAGAGACTATGGAGATTACCCATCCAAGGGGTGTGTTTAGCCAGCTCTTTTTTCCCTGCTGGAAAATCAGCCATTATGAATTTGAAATAATTGGTATACTTTGTGACAAGATAGTGCCACACTCTGCAGGAAGTGATCAGTTCTTTGGGTGGTAGCCTACAGCAATTGAACAGGTTTGACCTCCTGCTTGAGTCAGAAAAGTTGAAATACGTATCTGAGAAGGTAGAGCCCCTCATATCTGCTGATTGAAACTTAACAAAGCAAGACAGGCCATGTTGGAAGTTTGATATGTATTTACTAAGGCCTGCACTCTGAAGACTATCTTCTGCACCATCTGAAACTACAGCCTGTGGATTACCTTGCTGTAAAAGGATTAAAGAGTGGACTCCCTGCAAGCTACAGGTTAACAAAGTTGACCTGGAGCATCACCACCAAGGATCCTCAACCTGGAGAACTACCAGTGGATTAGTAAGGGTTTTGTCCAAGTGGATTGTGGGAATTGAAGTCCTCAAATTTCAAGGACCATCTTGGAGATTCCAGACCCTTGGAGCGAGTTTGAGATACTTTAGGGCCCTTTGGGGAACTTCAGGAAGAAGTTTCAAAAGTTTGGAGAACTTTGGAGCAACTTTAGAAAAAAGCTCCATAAGGGGACCGACTCAACCTGGCCAGCCAAGACGCCTGCCTTTAACCATGAGAAAGCCTGCTGTCCAGGTTTGTCCTGCTGCAAAGCTCTGTAGGTCCTACTTCAAGAGTTTGACTGGGAGTAGTTGAAATCCGAGGCTGGCGAACTGTCACTAAATCCTGCCTGGTGAAGAGCATCGAGGGACCCCACGAGAAAAATCTCAGTAAAAGTTTACAAGTCCAAACGAAGAGAACGTGACCGGGAGCAACTGCAAAAGCCAAGCCGCCTGCCTTCAACCACCTATCGACCTGGATCTTTGGTTCGTCCCTCTGGAACGCTCCGAAGGTCGGACTTCCATAAGTTTGAAAAGGAGCTCATCGTAAGGCAATCCGGCAAACCCTCACCGAATCCAGACAGGTTGAGAGCTTCGAGAGACTCCTGAAAGAAAAGCTCCAGAAAAGTTTCTAAGTCAGAAGGTAAAAACTTTGACCGAGACCTACAGCGAGGGGTAGCCGCCCAGGGCTCCATCACGGTCGGCCTGAAACTTTAACTTTGATCCAGTCTATTGCAACCAGATGTCCCGATAAGGCGCTATAGATTTCAATGTGCTATATAGTGTTTAATTTTTTTAAACTCATATCTCCGGTTCCCTACATTGGATTTTTGTCGTTTTGGTGTCATTTTAAAGATACAAATATTTCCTATTGTTATAAATTGGTGTTGGTTTTTATTGTGCATTGTGTCTTAGTTATTTACTGAATTGGTGTTTTAAATGCTTACATACCTGTCTTTGAAGTTAAGCCTGCCTGCTTGCAGCCAAGCTACCAAGGGTTGAGCATAGGAATAATTTTCTACGACCTATTCTGAGCCCTTTACTACATTAGTGGCCTTATTGGCAGTGGCAGATATACATTTGCCCCTACCAATAATCCACTTTCCAACAATTGGTGCTCAACAGTGTGGAAGAGGGCTTGAGATTAAAAAGTACACCTTTCAGTAAAGTGAATTAAGATTGTACAAATCCTCTTGCCTTAGAATAACATTTTTGAGTTAGATTTTTGGAATTTGGACTAAACTGTTTTTAATCCATTGTTTTGATTTTTCCAAAGTGTTCGAAGTCTGCTGTGCCTAATTATTGTGACCCAAAACTAAGGAACCATGGAGCTGGACCTGGCTAAACTGTCCCAGTTCAGGAAGGCTGATCTTAGGGTACAGTGTAGGTTGAGGGGGCAGCCTGCCACCCACAAGATTATGAAAGCAGGGTTGCTTAAGTCCCTAAAGGCCTGGGCTGGGGTAGCGGAGGAGATTTAAGGGGGAATGGAAGATGTTTCCCCCAAACCTCACTCAAGAGGAGGGTGAGGATGGTGCCTCTTTTATTTTTTCTAGTATTAGCCATATGATTCCAGATGGTGGGAGGGGGGAAGGGTCCCTTACTCAGGAACCACCACTGTCCTTGTAGAGAGACAGCTTAAGTCTCAATTAGCTTTGATAGCTTTGGAGCAGAGGAAACTGGAATTGGATGAGAAGAGATGGGAGCGGGAGGAGGCGTAGAAAAGAAATAGTGGCAGTGAAAATGATGAAGATTGTGAGACGTCCAGTGGTGGTGGTCTTTATCACAGACTTCCCAAGGGTATAGCACCTAAGCACACCGAGGGGGATGACGTTGACAAGTGGCTACCAGCCTTTGAGAGGGCCTTTAAAATGAGTAGGGTCCATTCTAAGTATTGGGGTGCATTCATGTGGGAGTTGATTCCAGTAGCTGGGAGGGATAGGCTCCTGGCCCTTAAAGGGTAGGATACAGAATCATACCAGCAGATGAAGGCATGCTTAGTCAAGAGAATTGGTCTGACTCCAGAACAGTACAAGGTAAAGTTTAGAGGCACCAAGACATTGAGTTCAAAGTCTTGGGTAGACTTTGTGGCGTTTCAGTAAAGGCACTGGAAGGATTGATTGTTGGTAACAAAGTTGACACATATGAGGGATTGTATCATTTGTTTTTGAAAGAACATATTTTGACTCATTGCGCAGAAGAGAAGTTACGCCAGTATCTGGTGGACTCTAAGCTGACAGACCTCAGAGAGGTGGGGGAAGCAGCTGATGAGTGGGTGAGAACCCGGGTTTCCTTTCAGCACCACGGGGGTGACCAGAAGAAAGGACAGGTCCCTGTCCAGGAGAAAGCCCAGGGAAAAGAAGGTCTAAACCAGAGGGAGTCCTCTAAAGACCCACAACAACCTGCATAAGGAGGGGTGGGGGCATGAGCCAATCCAAATTCAAAGGGAGGGGTATCAGGGAAAGAATGGTAGGTTCTTTGATCCAGCAAAGGTGGGTAAGTGTTTTGACTGTAACCAGCCAGGGCACACAAAGGGAGATTCTGTCTGCACCAAGAAGTTCCCCCCTAAGGGGCCATCCACAGGGATTACCAGTGTAAGTATAGGAGTGGAGAGTGGTGCCCCAGATAGGGGTAGTCAGGTAGTGGAAGCAACATTAGTGTCCCTGGGTGGGGTGAATATTGCAACCCTTGCTGCCTTACCTCCAAAAAGGAAAGGTGCAGACAGAGGCCTAAAGTGAATGAGACTGAAGTTGAGGCTGTAAGAGACACAGGGGCTAGTGTAACTATGGTCCTGGATGAGATGGTGCCTCCAGGGAGGTTGTTACCTGGTGAGTTTCACCAGGTGACTTATGAAGACAGCACTACCAAACTCCATCCTGTGGCTGTGGAGGAATTGGAATGGGGAAGTGTGACAGGTCCTGTGAAGGTAGCTGTGTCAAAGGTGCTCCCAGTCCAGTGTTTACTGCGCAAAGATCTTGAAGCCTCTGAGTGGTCAAAGGTGGAAAGAGGACTCCATATGAAAATATTGGAGCTCCCTGAGTGGGTATGTACTGTGACTAGGCCACAGACTAGCCAGAAGGGATGGGCTGGAAACTTGGACCCTGGAACAAAGGGCCAAGCATCCAAGGACAAGGGCACTGGGCCTGGTGAGATAGCCAAGGGAACTCCAGAGGTGCAGGGAAAATCTAACCCTGATCGGGAGGATATGGCCTCCGAGGGAGGGATTCCATTCCTGCCAATGCTGTCAGATTTGGTAGAACTGACAGGAGCAGTGCTTTAAATGGGGAAAAACAAGTGCAGGTACTCATTAAAATAGAGGTGTGGTAAGTGGGCGGGGCTAGGGGTGGGGCTAAGAGCAAAATACCATCATACATAATGACTTCTGTACTAGTTGCAGCACATATTAAAACACATGAGAAACGTGTTTATGTCAAAAAACACATATGAACTCATAACACAAAATGAAAGTCATGATGGCACTTTCACCACAAAGGTCGCAGCGCACCTGATTGACAGTGCAGGGTCTGTCTAGAGACACTGTCCTGTTAATCAAATTGTGTCACAACCCCTCTCACCCCCCTACAGTTTTGGGGAATTCAATTGGGCAATTGGGCAATGCTGGAATCTTCACCAGCAACTCTGCAAAAGAATACTTGAGCCGAGTTAATTGCAAACTCCTCGGAAACAGAGAGGCCTCTGCCCTGCACTGGAGCAGAAACCTAACTAACCTGAGCCTGCGGATCAGGGTACCGGTACTCTCTCTGGCTACAGAGAAGTGCCGGTACTGACGGCAAAAAACATTTGAAGTGCCGGTACTCAGTACCGGTGAGTACCGGCCCATTTAAAGCACTGTCAATAAGGGACAGAGAGACTGTCCCACCCTTGTGAGCTTGAGGTGGATTGCTTCTAAGCAAGAGGAGGGGGGTGACAGTAGGTTTCATAAAATCTACTGGGAAGATTGACTGCTTTACACTGAGTCCAGAAATCTCAAGGAGGGGGCCACAAGGAGGTTGGTGGTGCCCCAGAAGTAC
Organism: Lissotriton helveticus; assembly: GCF_964261635.1. Classification (NCBI taxonomy): domain Eukaryota; kingdom Metazoa; phylum Chordata; class Amphibia; order Caudata; family Salamandridae; genus Lissotriton; species Lissotriton helveticus. The sequence goes on along the minus strand of NC_136059.1, from coordinate 1,308,198,008 downwards.
AGAGAGTTCATCCTGACTTTGGGTCATGATATCCCCTTGGCAGGACATTTGGGACAGACAAAGACATGGAACCAGTTGATGAACCATTTCTATTGGCCCCATATGTCTGAAAAGATAAACAAGTTTTGCAGCTCTTGTGTCACAAGACAAAGGCTCCCCTAATACCACTGCCAGTGGTTGGGGTTCCTTTTGAAAGGGTGGGGATGGGCATTGTTGGTACCCTGGAATCACCTATTGCATCAGGGAATAGGTATATGTTAGTGGTAGTGGACCATGCCACTAGGTACCCAGAAGCAATTCCTCTTAGAACTATTGATGCTCCTACAGTGGAAAAAGCACTGCTTGGTATGTTTACCAGAGTGGGTTTTCCGAAAGAGGTGGGGTCAGATAGGGACACAAACTTCCTGTCCAGCTATCCGACTGCTATGTGGAATGAGTGTGGTGTCAACTACAAGTTCACCACTCCCTACCACCCACAAGCTAATGGTCTTGTTGAGAGATTTAACAAAACCCTGAAGGGCATGATAAATGGGTTGTCAGAGAAACTCAGGAGGAGATGGGATGTTCTCCTCCCGTGTCTACTGTTTGCCTACAGGGATGTGCCACGGAAAGGGGTTGGTTTCAGTCCCTTTGAGTTGTTGGTTGGACACCCTAGGAGGGGGGCATTGAGCCTGCTGAGGGCGTCTTTAGAGAAACCTCTTAAAGAAGCAAAGGACAATGTGCTTGACTATGTGCTAGGCCTGAGATCTAGAATGGCAGAGTACATGTACAAGGCAAACAGGAAACTGGATGCCAGCCAGGAGTTCATGAAACACTGGTATGATCAGAATGCTACTATGCCTGAGTATACTCCAAGACAAATGGTGTGGGTATTCGAGGCCTTGGCTCCCAGGGCCCTCCATGGCAAGATGAGTGGGCCCTATCCTATCTTAGAAAAGAAGGACAAGGTTACCTATTTGGTTGACCTTGGCACCCCCAGGTACCCTCATAGGGCCATGCATGTGACTAGATTGAAACCCCACCATGACAAGGCAGATATGACTTTGTTACTGGTAACTGAAGAGGGAGTGGAGGAGGAAACTGAGCCAGCGCTTGACCTCCTTTCCACTAATGTGCAAGATGGGTCAGTGGAGGGGGTGGTACTCTCTCCCAGGTTGACAGAGCAGCAGCACAGAGACTGTAAGCAAGTGCAGGGGCAGTTTGCTGGTCTGTTCTCTTTGACCCCACGCATCACTGAGTGGTGTGTGCACCACCTTCACACTGGTGACAGCCTACTTGTCATAAATAAACTGTACAGGTTGTCTGATCATGTCAAAGCCAGCATTAAAGCTGAGGTTGCTAAGACGCTGGAATTTTGGGTAATTGAACCGTCTGAAAGTCCATAGGCCAGTCCAGTGGTACTGGAGCCCAAACCTAATCCACAGGGGGACCCAAGGAGTTACGGTTCTGTGTGGACTACAGAGGATTGAATGCAGTCACAAAGACTGATGCTCACCCTATACCTAGAGCTGATGAGCTCATGGATAGATTATGGGCTGCTAGTACCTGAATACTTTTGATTTGAGCTTTTATCAAAAGGCGGAAGGCGCACTCATTGAAATATCACAACAAACGATGCTCTTAGTCCAAACAATCATCTTATTTATTTCGGCAATTGTACCAAGCAAAATACACAGCCAACGCGTTTCGTTCCTTGACGGAACTTCGTCAGGGCATGCACTCAACTGCGTATGATAAACCAGTACGTTGATGAGTGTATTGGAAATCGCGGGTGAAAGTCACCTGCTTCAATACAACGGGAATACACTTGCCACAAATCCGATCCAATGACGCGAGAAATATATATATATATATATATAGAGGCATATGTCATCAACCCCTTGTAAATAATTCATCCAATGATACTTAAGGAATGACAAGAAGGAGGCGCTTTATTCGGCAGGAACCCCCGGCATGGTAACCGGGAGAGACTACTCTCTCCCTGTTACCATGCCGGGGGTTCCTGACTTGGATTAAGCCCACACTGTCACACAGGAGCCGAACTAAGCATTTTCTTGTCTCCGCTTCACGTGCATCTTTGGAGACACTGTGTTGTAAGCTTTCATGACCGCATAGGAGCCGAATAAAGCGTCTCCTTCTTGTCATTCCTTAAGTATCATTGGATGAATTATTTACAAGGGGTTGATGACATATGCCTCTATATATATATATATATATATATATATATATATATATATATATATATAGATATATATATATTTCTCGCGTCATTGGAATCGGATTTGTGGCAAGTATATTCCCATTGTATTGAAGCAGGTGACTTTCACCCGCGATTTCCAATACACTCATCAACTTACTGGTTTATCATACGCAGTTGAGTGCATGCCCTGACGAAGTTCCGTCAAGGAACGAAACGCGTTGGCTGTGTATTTTGCTTGGTACAATTCCTGAAATAAAGAAGATAATTGTTTGGACTAAGAGCATCGTTTGTTGTTATATTTCAATGAGTGTGCCTTCCGCCTTTTGATAAAAGCTTTTGAGCGGAACTGTGCCTTGGGACAACAGGCACAGGAAGTGTGCAGCACCGGAGTAAAATTGATTATACTATTGTTTTGGTTGTGCTAAACCCTGGTCAAGTTGTCCTGTTCTTCTTTTTTCTTACACTTTTCATTTGACTTCAGGTTACTGGCAGATTGCACTCACTGATGGAGCAAGGAGAGGTCAGCGTTCTCCACACCAAAGGTACATTATAAGTTCAAGGTAATGCCCTTTGGCTTAAAGAGTGTACCTGCCACCTTCCAAAGGTTGGTGAACAGGGTCTTGTCTAGATTGGAACAGTTAAGTGCAGCTTACCTGGATGATATAGCTGAATATAGTTCTACCTGGGGGGAACACTTAAGCCACCTAAAGGAAGTGCCTCAGGCCATGAAGCAGGCAGGTCTGACTATTAAGGCAAGTAAGTGCCAAATAAGGCAGAGTTCTGTGTTGTACCTGGGCCACCTGGTAGGTGGGGGCCATGTACAGCCTCTCCAAGCTAAATTCTAACCTATTTTGGATTGGAAAGCTCCTGTTATCCAGACTCAGGTCAGGGCATTCCTTGGACTGACAGGGTATTATAGAAGGTTTGTTAAACATTATGGGACCATTGTGGGGTCCATAACAGAACTCACTTCTAAGAAGAGGCCCAAAAAGGTAGATTTGACTCCAAAGTGTCAGAAGTCTTTTGACACTCTGAAAGCTGCTATGTGTTCATCACCAGTGTTGCTGGTCCCTGACTACACAAAATAGTTTGTAATTCAGACAGATGCTTAGAGCAAGGGAATGGGGCAGTGTTGTCACTGCTAAATGAAGAAGGCCTTGATCCGACTTCTTCCCAGAGAGCAGAGGTGGAGTGCCATAGAGAGAGAGGCTTTTGCTGTGGTTTGGTCCCTGAAAAAGTTGAGACCATATTTGTTTGGGACTCACTTTCGTGTTCAGACTGAACTCAGGCCTCTCAGATGGATCATGCAGACAAGAGGGGAGAATCCCAAGCTGTTAAGGTGGTCCATTTTCCTACATGGAATGGACTTCACACTGGAACACAGACCTGGCGTTGCCTATGCAAATGCGGTTGGGCTTTCAAGGTTTTACCACTTAGCTGATGAGGAATACCAGGGTGTAGGTTAGTAACCCATCACCTTTTGTTGGGGGGGGCTATGTTGGAAAGTCATCCTGTGCCCTGGGCATCCCCAACTTTTTGCTGACTCTTACTGGTAGTAACTGACTGACCATGGGTTCTGCCTCACCAGGCCCAGTGCCAGTGCTATGCAGAAAGAGACACATTTAGAATACAATGAAAACAACTACATACACTAGGGTACACTATGGATTAGGGGACCCCTGTTATTGGCATACCCTGCCCTATAAGACCCTAGTACAAAATAGGGCAGGGGGGTTGAAACTACCTATCAGTCCCTAGTATATAATAGGGCATGGCAGTTTAGAGGCCAGCAACTCTTTCTGCACTTGCATATGTGCACTGCTGAAGCCTGAGATCAGTTTACAAGTGGCTCTGTGGTGCAGGAATGCTTTTAAAAAGAATTTTGGGCCCAATCTCGACTTTGGTGTTCGGTGCACTTAAAAATGGTTAACCTACAATGTTTAGTCATACGAGGTACCCCCAGGTTCTCCCCTAGGTGTCCCAGGGGAGGGGGGTCGGGTATTTATAAGGAGGACCATTATAAAATGAGTTTGATATGCCCTGGGTTAAGTGAAATTGCACATTTCACTCCCCCCATTGTGATAAAGTGTTGCCCAAAATCGACTGGTGGTAGGAGCAAGTTGGAGGGAGGATGTGCAATAATTTTACATATTCAGAACCCCTAAAGCCTCCCCAGGTGTTCCTGGAGTGGGGTTCTTGTAGATATATATAAAGTACTTATAAAATATGTTTTTATAAGCACTGGTGCTGGAAAAATGCCCCAAGTAGTTTTCCTCATTGAAATCACCTGCCACATAGGTTAACATGGCAGGAAGTTAGTAACTAATAACTCTTGATAGGACAAGGCTAAAAGTTCCATTCAAAGACTTCCCAGAATGTTATTAATAAACTCAACAATATGATATTGTTGAATTTTTCCTAAAATGTACATACAAGAAGTTATAAGACTTTCTTGTTTGTAAGTCCAGATTCAGCCTTCCAGAGGTGTGTCCTGACTGGTCAGAGTTAAGCAGACTAGCCAGGCTTCTTTGAAGACTTGATTAGGAGTCCCTGGGGTTGACCAGCTCTGCTGGGAGGGCAGTGTCCTGTTGCACAGGAATGCCAGAGCAGGGGGAGGAGTCGTAAACAATGGACTTCAAGGGAAGGAGAAGAGACCAGTGTCATTTACAACTCTACTCTTTTGACTGCAGCCTGATGCTAGGATTAAGGAAGGAATGAGCAGATGCAAGGGGTAGAGAGTATGGAGATTAGCCATCCTAGGGGTGTGTTTAGCCAGCTCTTCTCTCCCTGCTGGAAAATCAGCCATTATGACTTTGGAGGAATTGGTGCACTCTGGGGCAAAATAGTGCCACACTCTGCGGGAAGTGGTCAGAACATTGGGTGGTACCATGCAGCCCACTGGGCAGGAGTGACCTCCTGCTTGAAACAGAGAAGTTGGAATAAGTATCTGAGAAGGGCAGAGCCCCTCAGATTTGCTGCTTGAAACTTAAGAAAGCAAGACAGGCCATGCTGGAAGTTTGATATGCATTTCATAAGGGCTGCACTCTGGAGACAACACCTTCTGCACCATCTGAAGCTACAGCCTGTGGATTATATTACTGTAAAAGGACTAAAGAGTAGACTCCCTGCAAGCTACGTGGTTAACAGAGCTCACCATGAACATCACTGCCAAGGATCCTTAACCTGGAGACCTACAAGTGGATTTGTAAGGGTTTTGTCCAAGTGGATTGTGGGAACTGAAGTCCTCAACTTTCAAGGACCCTCTTAGAGATTCAAGTGGAGTGAGTTTGAGACACATTGGAACCCTTTGGGGAATTTCAGGATGAAGTTCCAGAAGTTTGGAGAACTTTGGAGCAACTTTGAAAATAAGCTCAATAAGGGGACTCACTCAACCTGGCCAGCCAAGCCGCCTACCTTCAACTATGAGTCAGCCTGCCATCCAGGTTTGTCCCGCTGAAAAGCTCTGTAAATCCTACTACCAGAGTTTGACCGAGAGTAGTCACAATCCGAGGCCGGCGAACCCTTACCGAATCCTGCCTGGTGAAAAGCAACGAGGGACCACACGGGAAAAAGCTCCGTAAATGTTTCTAAGTCTGAATGAAGAAAAGGTGAACGGGAGCATTCGCGAAAGCCAAGCCTCCTGGCTTCATTCACGTGTCGGCCTGGATCTTTGGTTCATCTCAGAGGAACTCTCCGGCGGTTGGACTGCCATACGTTTGACCAGGAGCTCGTTGCAAGGCAATCTTGATGAACCCTCATCAAATCTGAGCTGGTTGAGAGCTTTGAGAGACCCCGTGAAGAAAATCTCCAGAAAAGTTTCCAACTCAGAAGGTAAAAACTTTGACCGAGACCTACCACTATGTTATGTTATGTTACGTCTATTTATTGTGCGCGCAGCGACTCCAGCCAAGGAGCGTCCCGGCGCAGAGACAAGGTAGCTCGTAACACAACGGGATATAAAAAGAGGCCAGTGAGCAACTAAAACAGGAACAGGGACAAAAACAGCTAAAACAGGAAGGTTTTTATCGCCTTCCGGAAGGTCAGAAGGTCCTCCAGCAAACGGATTTCAGCAGGCAAGGAGTTCCATGCTGACGCAGCCATTACCCTAAACGAGCGGCCTCCCATGCGGCTAAGCCTGAATCTGGGAACCACCGCAAGGGCCAGACCTTGGGAGCGGAGGCAACGGGCAGGAACATAAAAAGACAAACAATTCGACAGGATTTCCGGGCCTGTACCTCTCAAGATTTTGAAAGCGAGGCACAGGACTTTAAAGAGAATACGCTTCCTAACCGGAAGCCAGTGTAGGGAGCGAAGGACACCTGTCACTGAACAAAATCTTGGTAGGCCGACAATCGCCCTCGCCGCAGCTTCTGAACCCGTTGTAACCGGGTTAGTTCCGCCTGGTTGGCCCCAGCCAGGAGAGAGCTGGCATAATCCAGGCGAGAGATGATAGTGGCCTGGATCACCAGCTGCCTGGTCGGGGCGTCAAAGAACTTGAGAACAGGTCTCAAGCCCCTCAAAAGACCGAAGCAACAGGCCGCAGTTCTTTTCGTATGGCCTATAAAGGAGAGGCCCGCGTCCAGCCAAATCCCCAGATTTTTCACTTCCGATACAGGGATCGGAGTGGGGCCCAACTCTGAAGGCCACCAGTGATCACCCCACAGCTCTACTCCCTTCCCGACGACCAACACCTCTGTTTTAGTGGCGTTTAGCTGAAGGCAGTTGCCTGTCAGCCAACTAGCCACCGCCTTCAGTCCGGACTGAAACCTGGGGGCCTCAATTTCCGCATCCCCGCTGAGAGTAACCGCCAGCTGAGTGTCGTCGGCATACGAGACCAGGGTAAGGCCCCACTGCCTGGCGACATCAGCCAGCGGTCTCACGTACAGATTGAACAACGTGGGACTCAGCGAGGACCCTTGCGGAACCCCCATGGCCAGTGGATGGTAACTGGACTTGAAGGGAGGGATGGCAACACAAAAGGAGCGGTCGTCTAAGAAGGAGCGGAACCATTGCAATACCACACCGCCAATGCCAGTCTCCTCGAGCCGATGCAGGAGGATGCTGTGATTTACCGTATCAAAGGCGGCGCTAAGATCTAACAAAATAAGCGCCGCCGTTTGACCAGCATCCAGCCTTGCCCGGAGATGTTCCACCATCACAAGTAACGCAGTTTCCGTACTGTGCCCAGCACGGAATCCGTTTTGTGTGGGGTCGAGGGCATTGGTCCGAGTCAGATGTTCAGACAGGACCAAATTGACGTGGGCTTCAGTGATCTTGGCTGGCCAGGGTAGCAGCGAGATGGGGCGATAACTTTCAGGCTTAGAGGGGTCCAGGGTGGGCTTTTTAATAATCGGGGACACCACGGCTTGTTTCCACTTAGATGGTACAATTCCCGTTTCCAAGGAGAGATTGACAAGGGAACATACAACTGTACGTCCCATAAAAGCTTGGTCTCGAAAGAGAGCAGGCCTTACTGGGTCGGATGGAGACCCAGATTTAACTTGCAACACAAGTTTGTCAAAACCATCCGAGGCAAGGGGGGGGAAAACAAGCAGTGTGGTCTGATGGTGGTCCCGATTAGTACTTTCCACAGTGGACCCTATGCTAGGGAACGTCCTATAAATGGCTTGGACCTTCCCCAAAAAGTAGGAAGCAAGGGATTCACAATGGGAAAGGGAGCTTACGGTCATAGTGGTAGGCCGCTTCGCCATAAGTTGTTTTACGGCCTTAAAAATAGCCTTTGACGGATTTGAGTTGTTCCGGAATTCGGTAGCATAGAAGGCCGCACGAGCCCGGCAGATAGCTCGATGGTAGAGCTTAACGGACCTGGTATATGCGGCTTTTAAGTCAGCCGCATAGGTTTTCCTCCAGGCCCTCTCTGCTCGTCTACAGGCACCCTTTAGGGCCCGAAGTGCGCCATCGTACCAGGGACTGGACTCTCTAGAATTGATTTTGGTTGATACGATAGGTATCAGAGAGTCCAAGGCCCTGGTGATCCAAGAACAAAAGAGGTCATACCCCTTTTCTACATCCGTCAAGAGGTCCAGCGGCTCCTCTAATAGAAGACGATGGAAGTCTTCTAACCTAAGCTTTTTCCAAGCCCTCTTCTGAACCCATCTAGCCGAAGAGATGGAAGGAGTGGCAGAGACAGGGCATAGAATGGACACCAAGAAGTGATCTGTCCACTCCACCGGAGAGACAGAAGTGATTTGAATCCCCGGCAGATTGGTGAACAAGGGATCCAAAATATGCCCCCCCGAATGGGTAGGCTGGGACACCATCTGGGGAAGTTGAAAGGCCTCTAGGTCAGAGGAGATGGAACGCACTGTCAAGCCAGAGAGGGTGTCGAAATGCAGATTTAGATCACCCATGATAGAAAAGTTGGCACAATCTGCAGCCAGAGGGCCAACAATGTCGGGGAAGGCATTTCTAAACGCCACATCACTGCCGGGTGGACGATAAACGACCATCCCGGACAGGGTAAACTCAGGGCTGACAGAGACCTTGAACATGGCGCTTTCACACCCAGAGATGTTTAGGACGCTCCAGACGCAAGGGTAGATAGTTTTTACCACTAACGCGATACCCCCACCCCTAGACGGCCTATTCAGGGTGTACATAGAATAGCCGAATGGGCAGGCTAGATTGGTAATAGCGGTATCAGCGTCCTGCAGCCATGTTTCCGTCATGGCCAATACGTCAGGAGCTTCCTCCTCAATGAGGTCATAAATGTGCTGATAATGTTTCAGCACAGACCTGACATTTAAGTTCAGGATCTTCAAAGTAGTAGGGGTACCCATAATGCGGCGAGTCTCCGAGGAAACAGTCCTTGAGAGGGGGCGCGGGGAGTCTAGAGCCCACCTAGAGGTAGCCCACTAGGGGTAGCCATTTAGGGCTCCATCGCGGTTGGCCTGAAACTTAGACTTTGACCCGGTCTATCGTGACCAGATGTTCCGATAAGGGGCTATAGTTTTCTGTTGTAATCTCTTCATTATATTGTTTTAGTGTAATGTTCTATTATGCAGCTCAGGCTTCGCATTATGGAAGGTTGATGGGTTGTCTGGTTGCCCTGTTTGCTGGGTTCTATGTATTCAAATGGTACTGAGAGCTGTTGGAGGTGGATGTGTTTTTACCTCGCCCTCATGTCTGCTCTGTAGCTTGTCTACAATAAATTCCAGTTGAATTTACCAGTGACTACGAGTAGTTCACTACCATTTTTGGCGACAATCCTGGAGCTACACAGTAACACGCTGGACCCTGCGTGCAACCCAACTCACCTCTAGTGCGTATCGTTTTGAAGATTCACCTATCCGGTGGTAAGACTGTTCTTTTATCTTGTTTCACACCACCAACGCTTTCGCCTTGTGTCTTCTCATCTCCCAGCACCCTTCATTGCTGGCTTAAGTCTCCTCCCTTGAGCCTGTTTAAAAAAAACTTGCAACATAATTGGAGCACTGCTGTTGTATGGCTTCCTGTTAATCTCGTTTCTTTTCTTTAACTACTGTTAAAGCGTATTGGAAGTTTTTACTCTGTTTTTTACCAATATTTCCAAGTTTTTGGGTCTCGCGCCAAAAGAGACGTTAATTCAGTCTTGCGCATGCCCAACAGAACGTTTTAGACTGCTGCCTAACAACGGTCACAACAGTAGGCCGTAATCTGCCTGGCCTGCCTGACTACACGCGTCACAATGTCAGAACGTCTCAACGATGGCTACTTAGCAACTGTTGGTAGCAACGCATCCAGTATTATTTCAACCGTTCGCGACAATCGGCACGTCTTTTCTACTTTGCGGTTAAAGGTTTTCTGCTTCTCTTTACGGAGTGGGTCACACTACGATCCACACATCATTTATTGTACCTCGTTTCCTGCAACTACAAAACATATCATTACGGTGATTTGCACACCAGTTTCAATATTATTTCTCTGTGTGCGACTTATCTATCGGGTATTCGCACACCAGTTCTTTTCAAGTCAATATCTTCTTGACATAAGTGGATAACCACAGGGTGATTCGCACACCTATTTTCAAATTTCATTTTATATTTGGAAACGATGCTTCGCACACCAGTTCTCTTTAAGTCAATACCTCTCTGGCATAAGCAGATAACCACAAGTCTGGGAGGATGATATATGGACTGATTTAATAAATGCAGCCAAGTCCAAAGACCAGGCTACCTTTTGGAGCTTAATAGTGAGAGGAAATAAATCAGGAAGGACTGCTAAAGACCTCTTTCTAGATAAAAGTACATTGGTCGAACACTTCTCTTGTTTGTACTCTGATAATACTGGAGATTCTGTTATACTAGAAAAGGAATTGGAAGTTAGAGCAAAGGTCATTGACATGCACTTTAGTCTAGAAGAGACGATAAAAGCTATAGAGGCCGTTAAATCAGGGAAAGCTCCTGGGCCTGACAAAATCGCAGGAGATTTTTTGAAGCATGACATGGAAGTCTGGGCCCCGTATGTAAACTTTTTATGTAATTCAATAGTTGTGGGTACCCCTATTCCTGATACTTAAAAAGGAGCGGAGATTGTGACAATTTTTAAAAAGGGTGACCGCTATGATCCGGCAAATTATCGTCCAATTAGTGTAATCGATATTTTACAGAAGGTTTTCGCCAGGCATATTTTAAATAGACTGTTAGAGTGGATGGAAGAGACAGATATATTATCCAAGTTTCAAGCTGGGTTTAGGATCAAAACAAGTACCATTGATCAGGTTTTCAGATTCACATGTATTTGTTGGAAATATATTTTCTTGAGGAAGGGCAGTTTATATATTGCCTTTGTAGATTTAAGGGCAGCCTTCGATTCGGTCCACCGGGTCCTATTATGGGATTCATTAAGACACTTTGGGGTGCCTGAAGAATTGCTTGTGCAATTAATCAGGCTCCATGAAGGGAATTATGCTAGAGTAAGATGGGGGCTGAGGGGGAAACTATCCAAGGCAATACCAGTTAGAAGAGGAGTCCGTCAGGAGTGCGTGTTGGCTCCCACACTTTTTACACTGTATGTAAATGATATCCCTAAATATCTAGAAAGCTGCCAACATGATTCTCCGCAGCTAGGGGGAGAAGTTATCTCATCATTATTATTTGCTGACAATACAATTTTAATTTCGCAAACTCCAAAGGAATTGCAATGTCTAGTGGACTCCTTTAACACTTATTGCACCACAAAGGGCTTCGAAATCAACTCAAGTAAAACCAAATACATGTCTATAAATAAACCCCCATAAATCTTTTAAGAAGAATCTAGTTTTAAATAACCAAAAATTAGAATATGTGGAAAGTTTTAATTACTTAGGAATCACTTTGGATAGTAAATTGTCTGGAAGGAACAATTGGAAAAGAACAGGATAATGTTGCTCCAAAACTCATTGCCGATATTGAAAAAACACGGGGCTTGTGCTTCTAAGGCTGTTTCTCCTGCTTTGGAGGTATTTAAGTTTAAAGTCCAATCAGCCGCACTCTACGGAGCAGAGATTTGGGGGCCATATTGTAAAAAGAACTTTGAACGGGAAGAAAATAATTTATTTCGGAAATTATTAAAACTCCCAAATAGAATGCACCTAATCCCGGTAGTTATGGATCTTAATATTAAGCGTACAGATTATTATGCAGTATTAAGACCATTACTATTTTGGGTGAGGATCTGGTCAACTCCTGAGCTGACTCATTATAGAGAAGGCTTAGAGGAGATTTTGATGACTGACCGAAGTAAAGATATTCCTTGGCTCAAACACGTGGCATCGTGGATGAGGAAGTTAGGCTTATCCCATTATTGGGAGGATCCTTTACAGTTGACATCATCTTGTAAACAACACTTAAAGTCCTCTTTTTGGACTTATACAAAACATATTTGTGTCATTTAGTTATTCTGTTGGGTCCTTAACTCTGAAATGTATAGCCTTCAAAGATGTTGCCCCATTTGAGCCTTTTTGAGGTGCGTCCCCAGCTAGCGAAATCACTATTTTTGCAGTTCAGATATGGGGTCTTACAAACAAACGTGAATATGTCTAGATGGGGCAAAAAGAAGGAGGATAGTAATTATGGTTGGTGCTCCTTATGCACAGAAGAGGTCATAGAAAATGATGTGCACATACTTTTTTTTTTGGCCATGTATATAAATCGGCAAGGAAACGTTGGATAAGACCTCTTTGTAAGAATTTGGGTATCAGAAGCTGTAGTGAGGCAGAACGGATATTGAAGACCGATACATCACAACAGGTCGTTCTTTGCGTTAGCAGGTTCCTATTTAGTGTATACTTAATAAGGAATAAAGTTGAGCTAAAGTTTTTAGCGATTAAAATTCATTTTTTCAATGTTTAGTACAAGAGGATTGCACTTGCACTTACTAATTCGATTATGTAAACTGTGACTAAAGTCCCACCTCCCTCTGACAGCACTATTGTAGTTATTGATTGAAATACTTTTTATGGTATAAAATGCCTAGCTTTTAAGCATTTTTTTTAATGTATTTATGATTATAGATAGGTTTTATGGCGGATTTGTAGCGGATTAGAAATGTGTACATTGATGCCCCTTTGTCGTACCCCAACCTTGAATTAATTCTTTTGGATCAATTCTGGTTATTGAAAAATTGTATTTTAAAATGTATCTTTTATGGTTGTAAATGACCGAAATAAAGATTAATGAAATGAAATGAGATAACCACAAGGTTATTCGCACACCTATTTCCACATTTCATTTTATATTTGGACACAGTGCTTAATTACATTTTACTGTTTTTCATGTACAACTTATAGCACATATATCTTAGGAAACAAAAGTCTTAACTGTGTTTAATTGCATTTTATTGCATTTCATTTTTTTTTTGTTTTCTCTTTCTCTTCTTTTCTTTCTTTGTCTTCTGTTTCCTCTTTTGTTTAATCTTTCCTGTAAAAGTATGCAATCTGTTACTCCTCCTACCTCATCCTGGATTCTCCAGGAGAACCTTCCGTTCGATGGGAAATATGGTTTGACGCATTCCAGACATATCTGAGAGCCATTGGTGCATCAAGGTTTAGCAGTGAACGCAAAAAATGTCTACTTCTTCATTCTCTTGGATTTGAAGGTCGGTCTATCTACAAACATCTTCCTGATAGTGTTCATCTACCAGAGGATAACGTTGATGATTATCAGGACACTATTTTAAAACTTAAAACAAGGTTCGATAAACAACCCAGTTTGATGTTTCTTCGTCACAGATTTTTTAAAAGGCAACAATGTGAAAACGAAGATGTAGACTCCTACATTTCTACATTACGTAGACTTGCTGCTGTTTGTCAGTTTGATACTTTCACAGACCAATTGATCTGTGACCAATTTGTGTGTCATTGTAGAGATAAACAGATTCACCAGAAGCTTCTCTCTCTTGCCAATCCTTCTCTTGATGAAACTGTCAAAATAGCCAAGAGTATTGAAACCTCACAAGTTTCTCTAAAGGAGTTGGAGGAGAAATCTACAGATCCAGTTAATGTAGTTCTCATTAATACTAAGGGAAATGCTAATGATTGTAAATCTTTTTCTGCTTCTATCAAAGGCAATGCATTCAAAAATCTTAACTCTGGTAGAGGTGCATCTGATTCTCAAAAAGTTAAACATATGTGTTACCGTTGTGGGAATCCTCCTCACCTTAAAAGGGCAAAGTGTCCTGGAGCTAATGTGACCTGTAATTATTGCAAAAATATAGGGCATTTTGCAAAGGTCTGCATGAAACGTAAAAATCCTAGAAGGTCTGTTGCCTGTGTTTTATAATCGGATCAAAAATCTGATTCTGAAGTAGTTTCTGTTGTTTCTCTCTCACATGAATCTGTGTCTAGTATAGATGAGTCATGCGAATGTGTGGATTCCATTGTTGGATTTATTGTGGGGGGGAAAGCCACTTGATCTTCTTGCCAACTCAGGCGCTAGGATTACAATGGTGACTCATGAATTATTCTATAAAACATGGAGAGAAAGACCACTTCAACACCCTGATCGATCTCCAGTCTTGTATGAAGGACGGGAGATTGATCTCCTCGTTTTTTTTTTTAAAGATGATCTTATTTTTAAAAACAGGAAAATAAGGAGTTGTTCAAGATGATCCTTAGACCTGGGACATCTGAACAAGTTCTCATTGTATCTGATGATCAACATTTGTGCCAGTGGAGTGAACGCTTTCCATCTGTCTTTGGAGGAGGGCTAGGAACCATAAAGGGATTCAAGCATAGAAATGTCGTTAAAGATGGGGCCCTTCCGATTAAGCATAAGCTGAGAGGTGGAATTTTCAGGGTGAGAGACGATCTAGAGAGAGAGCTCAAGTTCTTGTGGGACCAACCCCTGCCAGCACACAACTACCTGCCCCGCAGCACAGATGAGCTGCCTAAATTCAAATTAATAGTCTCAGTCAACACAGCTGATAAGCGAACATGGCAGATCGGCACTAGACATTATTGATTGGCAAGCCTCAGGCTGACTTACAGTTTACAGCTGGGAGCCAGGGTGCTATAATTATTTCAAAAAGGAATAGTACTCGACTGACTCGCCGTAAAAATAAATGATTATACCTTGGGTGGGCTGGCGCCACGCTACCTGCCCAGCCCTCAGATCACACCACTAGCAGGCTGTTACAAAGTGCTACACAAGGCTCTGCTTACTTAAGTGACGCAGTGGATCTGGGAGTAATGTTTATTTTAAATCGGACGGGCCACCACTCGAGAGAATCATTCAAGGCTTTGTCAAGCAGCGCCCCGTCCTTGAAAACTACAGTTCAGCTGTGGGCAGGCAACTGATTGACCGTGCGTAAAACTGTAATTTAATCATATTTGTAATTTATAAACAAAATTTAGCAGCAGAGTGAGAGTCTGATTATGCATCTTGCTAGTGAAGACTTCACTAACTAACTAATAAACTGTAGTAACAATGGCCTACCTCATAATGAGGTACTCTCAACCGGCGCTGGTGGGCCTGGGATCGAGTGCGGGCAGGATTGCATATTCCCGCATTACTTATCATCGATTTATTACTGGCGGTGATGGCAGTGAGCAGCTGCTGGAAGGCTGTGCCTTGCCCTGACATCCAACATGGCAGGTCACCTGCACCAGACTGCGGTTCGAGCAGCGAGGTCAGGGGAGCTGCAGCGGCACCACACTTAGTGACTTCTTAATCCCTGAACCTAAAGGTGCAGCCCAAACTTATTTCACCCGCTTGCACCTCAGATGGTAGCTGAGCAGATCAGAGGGCAGACCTGTGACTATCCACGGTCCGTTCAGTTCACCGGTGGTGGCCGTCTAATTACCCGGTCGACTAGCTGGATCTCAATTTTTAGATAATTTATCGAGCCAGTCGAGTCCGACCCGGGCCCGGCCTGCCAACTTCCTGTTCCAGGAGGTGAGGTCACATCCCCCCACCAGGGCACTATAGAGACTGTAAAGCAACAACTCTGATGGGGGCAAGTCCCGCCCGGGTCTCCAGGCAGCAGAGGACAGATCACCACATTGTAGCACGACACTGAGAGAACTTTAACTGTCACTGAGCCAGTCCTGGCAAGTGAAATCTGCTGTGGCAGGCCACGTGCATGCAGAGGTGTTCTCAGAGGCACCAGCGTGCGCTAGTACCTGGTGTAGGCAGCCAGTTTCAGCGCTGTCAGCAGACAGAGTGCGGTCATTGGCCAAAATGCGTGACAATGCATTTCAGTGCGGTGATGCAGGAACACCACACTGGAATGCGTTAGCGTCACGCCTGATGTGTGATACTTGGCAGGCCTGTGTGTTGATTCACTACAAAGACATCCTGACACATAACTCCTTGCTCGAAAGAGTTCTGGGAATATTCAAGGATCATGGGGTGGTTGTCAAGCAAGGAAAATGCATGTTTCTCACTGAAGAGATAGAGTATCTTGGTCACCTAATCTCTGGTGAGGGAATAAAACCCAGGCAAGGACTGCTGGATGCAATCACCCAGGCTCTGGCTCCATCTGATAAGAGTGGCATCAAGTTTCTACTTGGTCTCCTGGAGTTCTATTCAAAATTTTTTCCCAATTATGCCACTCTTGTATGACCTATCAGTTCTCTTCTTTGCAAGGGTTTAAGTTTCAAATGGTCTGATGAATGTGAATCTGCCCTGGAGTGTGTTAAGAGTTCCCTGTCTAACAGTAGTGCACTTAAACCGTTTGACCCAGAGGTGTCTTCTTGCATAATTGTTGATGCAAGTCAAGTGGGGCTGAGGGCTGTTCCGATACAAAACACTTTGAGAGGAGAGAGCACAGTCACATTTGCTTCACTGGTCTTGAGAAATGGAGAACTTCAGTACTCAGTCATCGAAAAAAAAGCTTTTTTCTTGCTTGTGGGCCATCGAAAAGTTTCGACCCTACATTTGGGGTAAGCGCTTCTCTTTGAAAACTGATCATAAACCTCTCATTTCCATTCTTGGGGCTGGTACCGGCAAATGCTGCTCGCCTAAGATTCTACGTATGGTATCTCGCCTTATGCAGTACCAGTTTGATGTTGTTCATGTTTCTGGAGGTAGGAATCTTAGAGCAGATTATCTGTCACATTTTCCCATTGATAATAGCAAGGAAGGAGCAATTCCTTCTGATGTTGGGGAAGAAGATTCTGATGATTGCCTAGTAGCCTCATTCGATTTAGAGGAGCATGGACTTGATTCTGCAGACAGTTGGATTAAAGCTCTTACTGTGATGAGATTTTACAACGAGTATGTGGTTTTGTTAAGTCAGGTTGGCCCAGAGAGTGTGCTCTTCCTCAATGCATACAAACTTTTTGGAAGGTGGAATCAGATTTCATTGCAAGATGGCGTTTTATGACGAGGTGACAAGCTTATTGTCCGTCAGAGTCTCAGGAAGAGCATTATTGTCAAAGCTCACAAGGGTCATTTAGGATCCTCGCTCACCAATCAACGGGTCCGCGAGTTCTTTTGGTGGCCCTCAATTGACAGTGATATTAATGATCTTGTGGATTCATGTTGCATCTGTAGTTCTGCTGACAGGTATAAACGTTTCTTGTCCGCCTATCTTTCCTATTGAATGTCCCACTGACCATGGTCCAAAGTAGGTGTGGATGTCATGGGACCTTTGAAAATTTTACCTGGTGGGTGTCGTTTTATTTTAGTGTTGATTGATTATGCTTGAAAATGGCCAGAAATGAAACTGGTTAAGGAGGCTTCTACCAGTAACATCATTCTTTTTCTAAAAGATGTATTTTTGAGGGAGGGGTTTCCTGACACCATGGTGACGCATAATGGCACTCAATTCACCAGTGCTGATTTTGAATCCTTTTTTAAATCAAGCAACATTGAGTTATCACCCCCAGTCCAATGGACTTGTTGAGCGAATAAACAGGGTTGTAGGAGACTGTATTAAGTGGGCCAGATCCTGTAATTGTGATATTATTAATTCACTCAACAGTATGCTTCGGTTCTACAGGACCACGCCTTACACTACAACTAAAGTCTCTCCTTTTGACCTATTGATGGGAAGGAAGCCCAACACTAGCTTTAAGTCTGCATGGATGAACAAGTGGATCAAGTCTGTTCCTGATATTGACAGTCTCATGCATCTGGTTAGAGAAAATGTTTCCAACTCCCAGTCCACACAGAAGTATTGGTTTGATATTAGGAAAGGGTCCAAGACTGTGCCTGTGGTTGTTGGAGATCTTGTTCACATTAAATCCGCTTTACATGTGAAGAAGGGTGAGAGCAAATTTGGTCCTCCCATTTCTGTCACCAGGGTTGGTGCAAGTTGAAGGGGGAAAATGGTGGAATGCTAGTAAGATTGTAAAAGTTAAGAATGTTCCTTCAAATCCTGCTGCAGTGCCTCTCAGTCCGGAGGTTGGTGTACCTTCAGACATGTCCCTCAGAAGGAGCTCAATAACTAAGATTGCTCCTGAGAGATACAGCATGTAAAATGTTTTATGCTTGCTTATAAATTATTCATCAGTTATTGTTTTTATATTTTATCTCCTGGTTCTCTCCCTTCCTTTCAGTTTTTTTGTTTCGGTTTATTTTGTTTCTTGCTTTTGTTTATTGAGAAAGGAGGATATATTGTAATCTCTTCATTATATTGTTTTAGTGTAATGTTCTATTATGCAGCTCAGGCTTCACATTATGTAATTGTGACGAGGGGGACCCGGACTCGGTCCCTCTGGGCTTACCTATTCATATGTCCCCTCTTTTTGAACAGCATACCGACAGTAATGTTGATGGGTTGCCTAGTTGCCCTGTTTGCTGGGTTCTATGTACTCAAATGGTACTGAGAGCATTTGGAGCTGGATGTGTTTTTGCCTCCCTCTCATGTCTGCTGTGTAGCTTGTCTACAATAAATTCCAGTTGAATTTACCAGTGACTGTGAGTGATTCACTACAGTTTCTATGTGCTATATAGTGCTAAATCTTTTAAAAAAAATCATATCTCCGGTTCACTACACCGGATGTTTGTCGTTTTAGTGTCATTTTAAAGATAAAAATACTTCCTGTTTTTATAAATTGCTGTTGGATTTTTAGTGTGCATTGTGTCTTAATTATTTGTTGAATTGGTGTTTTTAAATGCTTTACATACCTGCATTTGAAGTTAAGCCTGCCAGTTCGCAGTCACGCTACCAAGGGCTGAGCATTGGAATAATTTTCGAAGACCTATACTGAGCCCTATACTGCATTAGTGGCCTTATTGCCAGTGGCAGATATACATTTGCCCCTACCAATAATCCACTTTCCAACAAAAGTCCAAAGGCCTTTGACACCCTAAAGGAAGCATTGTGCTCAGCACCTGTCGTAAAGGCACCTGATTTTAATAAAGAGTTTATTGTTCAGACAGGTGCTTCTGAACATGGGATTTGGACATTGTTGGCACAGTTAAAGGTAAGGGCCAATATCAACCAGTTGTCGTTATTAGTAGGCGACTCCTACCCATACACAACATTGGAGTACCATTGAGGGGAAGCTGAGGGATTGTCCCATATGAAGCTGAGACCCTATGAGTTTGGCACTCACTTCAGAGTTCAAATTGACCACAGACGTCTAGGTGGCTGATATAGATGAGAGGAAAGAACCCCAAATTGCTGAGGTGGTCCATTTCCCTAGAGTATGGACTTTACAGTGGAACACAGACCTGGGGCTGACCATGCAATGCAGATTGCCCTTGACTTTAGATGTTGAGAACTAGCTGGGTGTAGATTAGTTGCTTATCTCCTTTTTTCTGGAGGGGGCAGGGAATGCCTCTTTTGCATAATCCTCTCACTTTGAAGTCAGCGAATGAAAAGAAAACCCCAATTTCCATGTTAAACGGAAACTGGCAATATGTCAGAAGACATAGCTTGACATTTGGCCTCTGGCTTTGAATGCACAGTAAATATGGCAAGATGTCCAGGTGAGTAGAAGGTAGGATGGGGAGTGAAGGAGGCCTGAGGGACGTGTCGGGCCCAGGCCTCGCACCATTGGGTGCCTGTGAGACTTGGCCCTTTCCCCAAAATGTTTCGCCTTTTTTTCCCTTTTAAATCAGAATGCCCTCATGGTAACAACAATGTATAGGCCTTGTGTGGTGGAGAATGCCCTGTGTAGTTTAAAACTAGTGTTAAAATGCAGGTGTCTTATACCCCTAACATGGCTGCCACTGACCACTGCTGCTGCAGCGTGGTTTAGTGGGCACATTCTAGTGGCCAGGGCCTGGCTGGAACCCTCCATACAATGTATCAACTTAGCCTGCCAGCCTGTCCACAGGTAGAATGGTGAAACCTCCTGGAAGCCTCTGGAACCTTCTGGAAGAGGTGAGGTGACACCAACTGCCACTACCAACTGTCAACTGGCAGTATATAAGGAAAGGGAGGGAAACTTTCCTGTCAGAGAAACTGAGGGGAAGACCTGGGGGAGAACCTACGCAGGAGGATAGGCAGTGGGGGTCAGGACAGGGTCTTATGATACTGGAAGAGACAGGGCCTAGGTGTTGCCTTTCAAGTATTGAGGACTCTTGTAACCCCCCCACTGACCTAACCTCGCGGCAGGGAACCCCCAGGGACCACTTGAAGGGATTGGCTGAGAAGAATTTGGAACACCAGCCACCAATTTATTCCCCCTTCAAGGAACAAGAAACCAAGCAACTAAACTAAGGGTGCAAGAAACATCACGCCAACAAGAAACTAAGCCTCTATTTACAAGGGCACAAGGAACCTAAAGCGCTAAGAAGAAATTAAATCATCACAGGACTTTTGGAGAAGCAATCAGGTATTGGCGCGGTACTGACCCTGCGTTTCCTGATGTCACCTGGGGACTCCTTCGCTAACCTGCTACTGGGGTGTCACCTGTCCTGTATATCTAGCGCTGCCCTTGCTGACCCTATGAAGAGTGCTAAAGTAAAGAAGGGGGTTGCTGCCTTCTGAAGCGCTATATTTGCCTGAACTGCAGCACCCTGAACTGAATGTTATTAGACCTGCTGGTCTTGCCCCCACCTCGTGTGGGCCAAAGCGCTATAGCTCTGCACCCTGCTGTCTGTGAAGCGCTAGGATCCTGGGCGTGAATCCTGCCTGAAGCGCTATATTTGGTGGTGCCCTTCAGCAGCGCTACCTGGAATGAACTGCCTACCTAGCGCTGACCTACTGTCCCTGTGAGGAGCGCTGAGGTGCTGGAAGTAGCTGTGCCCCTGAAAGCGCTATATTTCGGCTGCAAGCGCTATAACTGCCTGTGACTGAACTGCTTTTCAAGCCCTGACTTGAGCGCTGTGCTAGGGGAGGGGAATGTGCCTGTCCCCCCACGCTGTGATCCCTGAGAAGCACTATTGGTGAATGCTGCCTCAGAGCGCTATGGCCACGAAGCGCTGATGTTGGAGCGGCACAAGCGCAATCCTGCTGAGCGCTATACATCGCTGGCGTGCTGAAAGCCCTGAGGTGCCCATCTTACCTTACCCCTGAAGTACCGAGTCGGAGCAGCGCAGTTGCGGGGCTCCCCTCATCGCCGTTGTGTTTGACAGGGCCGCGCTAGGCCCCGACGACTGCCCCATCACCGCCGCAGCCCGGCCGAGGAGTGTGGAGTTTTCTCGGCGGCCCCCAGTGTTAGGAGAGGGCCGCCGGATTCCCAAGTAGGCCACGCTAGGCCTTGAAGCCACCGCTTAC
The DNA here is from genome assembly GCF_964261635.1 of Lissotriton helveticus. Taxonomy (NCBI): domain Eukaryota; kingdom Metazoa; phylum Chordata; class Amphibia; order Caudata; family Salamandridae; genus Lissotriton; species Lissotriton helveticus. Next base: position 1,308,176,713 of record NC_136059.1, on the reverse strand, counting down.
CCGCATCACGTGACGGGGGCACATCCCGGTCCTGTCCCCGCCGCGCTTCCATTGGTCCTAGAGGCCTAGTCCCTCCTGCGCCGCAGCGTGGTTGGCTCCCGGGCCGTGGAGGCTGCTGAAGGCCCGGGAACAGCCGGTGAACATCGCCGGAGGGCCCCGGAAGAAGCCCGGGTCCTCCCTGCACCGGATTCATCAGCACCGGCCCCCCCCCAGAGGGTAGAAAAAAAATGAGGTAACCCCCAGGGGAGGTGGGTAGAAGGCCGGTAGAGGCCCCGTGATCGCCCCTCCCCTGGGAACACTGTGACTGGGCCCTGCTGGCCCCCAAAGAGCCTCGAGTGTTGTTGGGGCCCTGTTTGAGCCTCCCAGTTGGCCGGCCCATGTAATGTGAATGCCGGAGAGGCCAGTGGTGCCTTGAGAACTGGTGACTGGGTCCTGTTGGCCCTAATTAATTACAGAAGCCCTTCAGGCATGGGGACCGGGCCCACAAAGGTCACTGTGGGTCCTCTGCAGTAGGAACATTGTACTCCTGCAGTGAGATAATTATTTAAATTGGGCTGTATGGATGAGGGGTGTTGTTCACTTGCCCTGATGAGGATTCTCCTGAGTAATAGGAGCAAATTACTGCTTGTTCATGCATCAGTAAGTGTTTTTGCTAGCCTAATGAAAGGCCTATGTTTGCCCACTAAGATGTTCTTCACTCAGCCTGGTGCATGTTTTAGGCCTGCTTAGTGAAATGTTCTGCCTTTACTCTCATGACATGTATACTACTGTCTAAGGCAGTGTTCTTGAATGCTGTTTGCTACCTCAGGAAATGTTTATACTACCTAATTAAATGGTTCCTGTGTCATATGTCATGCATACTCCTGCCTAATGCAATGGTTCTCAAAGACCTCTAGGTATATAAGGAGATGGTTACTCCCATTTGAGGAGAGATTTATTCCTGATTAATAGGGAAAATGCACTGCTATTCCAGCCTCAGGTGTTGTGGTAGTTTAACCTAGTTAAAAGAAAGGTTGATTCTTACCTGATGAAATGGGTAATGCTGGTTAAATGAAATGTTTTATATTGACTTTTTCAGGAAGTCTTTCCCCTGTGTGAGGAGAGTGATAACTTTGACCTATAGTCAGTTATGATACATCATTTATTTATTCATGAGATGTTTTACTCCTAATATGGGAGAAGAGTTATGCACAGCTAAGGTTTCCTCTGATGTGATGTTTCATATTTAAGGAAATGTTTGACCTACACTTAACGAATTGTTTATTCCTACAGCGGGAAGAGGTTACTTCATGAATGTAATGTTAATGTATAACCAATGGGAAGGTTTTCCTTTAAACTGTTGAACTGCCTAATGCTTATTCTTACTAGGAGTGTTACCTAGAAGGGTTATTCCTGGTTGAGGCAACAGTTAAACCGGCACAAGGGGATATTTATTTATTTTGCAATGTTTTCTCCTAGTTAGTGCTGGCTAATGCAAGGGTTATCTGGGCCCAATGAGAAGTTCTCCAAAAGGGATACCCATCCTTGCTATATGGAATATTTATTCTTAGTGAAATGTTTTCGCCTCTTTAGGGCTGTATTTATTTACTGAAACCTACAGTTATTTATTCACCTATTTATGGTTAGTGAAACATGGGTGAAATACCTACAGGAACAAATGCCATGTTATTGGGTTGTCTCCTTAATGCATTTTTACAGGTGCTGTCATGAAGCAAGACAAAGGACAGGCCTATGGATTTCTAAAAATGTATTTATCTAATATCTGATATTTATTGAATATCTACTATTTATCTAACTAATATTTGTTGATCCAATATTTAATATTTATTGATTATTTAATATCTATTCATCCGATATTGATTGCAAGTTTTGAGACACATGTATCTTAAATGAATTTATGATTTCCCTGATCCTGCTCTATCTACCTATTTATCTTAATACAAATTACTTGTTTTTATACAAGCTTTGGAGTGGAGTCATTATTTGCGTGCCCAGGTTTCTGTCTCAGTGTGAGTGTGTGCTGCATGATCGCTTAACACATGTGCTTTCGGATGCCTACCCGCTCGTGCCATGCTACCCTAGGGAGCTGGTGATCCCAGTTCCAACATATTGGTGGCAGCGTGGGATCCAGGACCTGTGACCATGCAGCACCCTCCATTGGGACAGGGTGCACAGCAATTAGGCTGCACAATTATTGTGTGTGCAAGCCTAAGTAATTGACCCCTCCACTGTCTAGCCTGTGAGTGTATCAGGGCCTGTTTAACCTATACTGTCACCCACATCCTAGAACCTTTTCCTGAATTATCTGAGTCCCCACCTGGCGTACTGGAGTGTTGTCAGGGGATGGGGGTGCCTGTTGAGCGGAGGGAAGAATGAACTCTGTACCACTTTGGGGGCACGGGTAGGAGCCCACCCAGAGGGGAGAGGGGATGGGGACAGGAGGGGCAGGTTTCACCCAGGGAGGCGGGCACACCAGAGAACCCTGATAGGGGGTGTGCGTCGTCTAATATGTTAGAGCATGAGAGGGAGAGTGAAAGCCTTGCAAAGGAATGAAAGGAAGCTGGCACACAGGCTTCAGCTAACAGAGTCAGAGCTGAAGACCTTAGAATCATGTGTGTCAGGTACTTCCATGGTGGCAGCGTAGCCGAGGTCCGGGGTTTGGACCAGTCATGGGGTGTAGAACCTGGACTGGGGTTTCAGGTGCAGGGATTGCCTGACCTGGAGGGTGGGGTACCGGTAACTATGGACCCTGCCGGTGTGACTTCCAGGGGTACCTATCCGGGGAGGAGGGTGCGGAACCCTGGAAGGGGGTGCAGAGGGAGGAAGGACTCTCCTCTGGCACCGGGCCAGCCACAGGGCGCAGATCCTGGGTTGGGTGGCCAGGTTCAGGGGTTGCCTGACCTGGCGGGAGGAACTTCTGTATTCAGAGTCCCCCCAGTTGTTGTGACTCTCAGGGGTACTACTCCAGGTGGGAGGGTGCGGAACCCTTGGAGGGGGTGCAGGGAGAGGGAGGACTCGCCCCTGTCACCAGGTCAACTTAAGGGTTTAGACCCTAGGTTGAGGAGGAGAGTGGAAAGGGTACTATGGGTCTGGGGCTACTGCCCCCCACTCAGAGAGAGAGCAAGGGCCAGAGACATCTGAACTGTTTAGAGGTCAGTCCTGGCCGCATCCCACTAAGGAACACCAGTGGGGTGGTTGGATTAGCGAGAATGTCATGGTGGTATTGGGCCTGCGTCCACCTTTTTCCGCCCCAAGCAGGGAAGCCCATCAAGGGAATGATCGGTCTACCCTGGCTTTTGGCTGGGGGGAGATGTGTGAGACTTGGCCCTTTGCCCAACATTTTTCGCCTTTTCTTTCCCTTTTAAATCAGAATGCCCTCATGGTAACAACAATGTATAGGCCTTGTGTGGTGGAGAATGCCCTGTGTAGTTTAAAACTAGTGTTAAAATGCAGGTGTCTTATACCCCTAACATGGCTGCCACTGACCACTGCTGCTGCAGCGTGGTTTAGTGGGCGCATTCTAGTGGCCAGGGCCTGGCTGGAACCCTCCATACAATGTATCAACTTAGCCTGCCAGCCTGTCCACAGGTAGAATGGTGAAACCTCCTGGAAGCCTCTGGAACCTTCTGGAAGAGGTGAGGTGACACCAACTGCCACTACCAACTGTCAACTGGCAGTATATAAGGAAAGGGAGGGAAACTTTCCTGTCAGAGAAACTGAGGGGAAGACCTGGGGGAGAACCTACGCAGGAGGATAGGCAGTGGGGGTCAGGACAGGGTCTTATGATACTGGAAGAGACAGGGCCTAGGTGTTGCCTTTCAAGTATTGAGGACTCTTGTAACCCCCCACTGACCTAACCCCGCGGCAGGGAACCCCCAGGGACCACTTGAAGGGATTGGCTGAGAAGAATTTGGAACACCAGCCACCAATTTATTCCCCCTTCAAGGAACAAGAAACCAAGCAACTAAACTAAGGGCGCAAGAAACATCACGCCAAGAAGAAACTAAGCCTCTATTTACAAGGGCACAAGGAACCTAAAGCACTAAGAAGAAATTAAATCATCACAGGACTTTTGAAGAAGCAGTCAGGTATTGGCGCGGTACTGACCCTGCGTTTCCTGATGTCACCTGGGGACTCCTTTGCTAACCTGCTACTGGGGTGTCACCTGTTCTGTATATCTAGCGCTGCCCTTGCTGACCCTATGAAGAGTGCTAAAGTAAAGAAGGGGGTTGCTGCCTTCTGAAGCGCTATATTTGCCTGAACTGCAGCACCCTGAACTGAATGTTATTAGACCTGCTGGTCTTGCCCCCACCTCGTGTGGGCCAAAGCGCTATAGCTCTGCACCCTGCTGTCTGTGAAGCTCTAGGATCCTGGGCGTGAATCCTGCCTGAAGCGCTATATTTGGTGGTGCCCTTCAGCAGCGCTACCTGGAATGAACTGCCTACCTACCGCTGACCTACTGTCCCTGTGAGGAGCGCTGAGGTGCTGGAAGTAGCTGTGCCCCTGAAAGCGCTATATTTTGGCTGCAAGCGCTATAACTGCCTGTGACTGAACTGCTTTTCAAGCGCTGACTTGAGCGCTGTGCTAGGGGAGGGGGATGTGCCTGTCCCCCCACGCTGTGATCCCTGGGAAGCACTATTGGTGAATGCTGCCTCAGAGCGCTATGGCCACGAAGCGCTGATGTTGGAGCGGCACAAGCGCAATCCTGCTGAGCGCTATACATCACTGGCGTGCTGAAAGCCCTGAGGTGCCCATCTTACCTTACCCCTGAAGTACCGAGTCGGAGCAGCGCAGTTGCGGGGCTCCCCTCATCGCCGTTGTGTTTGACAGGGCCGCGCTAGGCCCCGACGACTGCCCCATCACCGCCGCAGCCCGGCCGAGGAGTGTGGAGTTTTCTCGGCGGCCCCCGGTGTTAGGAGAGGGCCGCCGGATTCCCAAGTAGGCCGCGCTAGGCCTTGAAGCCACCGCTTACCCGCATCACGTGACGGGGGCACATCCCGGTCCTGTCCCCGCCGCGCTTCCATTGGTCCTAGAGGCCTAGTCCCTCCTGCGCCGCAGCGTGGTTGGCTCCCGGGCCGTGGAAGCTGCTGAAGGCCCGGGAACAGCCGGTGAACATCGCCGGAGGGCCCCGGAAGAAGCCCGGGCCCTCCCTGCACCGGAATCATCAGCACCGGCCCCCCTCAGAGGGTAGAAAAAAAATGAGGTAACCCCCAGGGGAGGTGGGTAGAAGGCCGGTAGAGGCCCCGTGATCGCCCCTCCCCTGGGAACACTGTGACTGGGCCCTGCTGGCCCCCAAAGAGCCTCGAGTGTTGTTGGGGCCCTGTTTGAGCCTCCCAGTTGGCCGGCCCATGTAATGTGAATGCCGGAGAGGCCAGTGGTGCCTTGAGAACTGGTGACTGGGTCCTGTTGGCCCTAATTAATTACAGAAGCCCTTCAGGCATGGGGACCGGGCCCACGAAGGTCACTGTGGGTCCTCTGCAGTAGGAACATTGTACTCCTGCAGTGAGATAATTATTTAAATTGGGCTGTATGGATGAGGGGTGTTGTTCACTTGCCCTGATGAGGATTCTCCTGAGTAATAGGAGCGAATTACTGCTTGTTCATGCATCAGTAAGTGTTTTTGCTAGCCTAATGAAAAGTCTATGTTTGCCCACTAAGATGTTCTTCACTCAGCCTGGTGCATGTTTTAGGCCTGCTTAGTGAAATGTTCTGCCTTTACTCTCATGACATGTATACTACTGTCTAAGGCAGTGTTCTTGAATGATGTTTGCTACCTCAGGAAATGTTTAAAATACCTAATTAAATGGTTCCTGGGTCATATGTCATGCATACTCCTGCCTAATGCAATGGTTCTCAAAGACCTCTAGGTATATAAGGAGATGGTTACTCCCATTTGAGGAGAGATTTATTCCTGATTAATAGGGAAAATGCACTGCTATTCCAGCCTCAGGTGTTGTGGTAGTTTAACCTAGTTAAAAGAATGGTTGATTCTTACCTGATGAAATGGGTAATGCTGGTTAAATGAAATGTTTTACATTGACTTTTTCAGGAAGTCTTTCCCCTGTGTGAGGAGAGTGATAACTTTGACCTATAGTCAGTTATGATACATCATTTATTTATTTATGAGATATTTTACTCCTAATATGGGAGAAGAGTTATGCACAGCTAAGGTTTCCTCTGATGTGATGTTTCATATTTAAGGAAATGTTTGACCTACACTTAACGAATTGTTTATTCCTACAGCGGGAAGAGGTTACTTCATGAATGTAATGTTAATGTATAACCAATGGGAAGGTTTTTCTTTAAACTGTTGAACTGCCTAATGCTTATTCTTACTAGGAGTGTTACCTAGAAGGGTTATTCCTGATTGAGGCAACAGTTAAACCGGCACAAGGGGATATTTATTTATTTTGCAATGTTTTCTCCTAGTTAGTGCTGGCTAATGCAAGGGTTATCTGGGCCCAATGAGAAGTTCTCCAAAAGGGATGCCCATCCTTGCTATATGGAATATTTATTCTTAGGGAAATGTTTTCGCCTCTTTAGGGCTGTATTTATTTACTGAAACTACAGTTATTTATTCACCTATTTATGGTTGGTGAAACATGGGTGAAATACCTACAGGAACAAATGCCATGTTATTGGGTTGTCTCCTTAATGCATTTTTACAGGTGCTGTCATGAAGCAAGACAAAGGACAGGCCTATGGATTTCTAAAAATGTATTTATCTAATATCTGATATTTATTGAATATCTACTATTTATCTAACTAATATTTGTTGATCCAATATTTAATATTTATTGATTATTTAATATCTATTCATCCGATATTGATTGCAAGTTTTGAGACACATGTATCTTAAATGAATTTATGATTTCCCTGATCCTGCTCTATCTACCTATTTATCTTAATACAAATTACTTGTTTTTATACAAGCTTTGGAGTGGAGTCATTATTTGCGTGCCCAGGTTTCTGTCTCAGTGTGAGTGTGTGCTGCATGATCGCTTAACACATGTGCTTTCGGATGCCTACCCGCTCGTGCCATGCTACCCTAGGGAGCTGGTGATACCAGTTCCAACAGTGGCACACACTGTGCCCTTGTGGGGATGGCCTTTCAGAGGCTCACCGGTGCAGGGGTTCACCCTTCTTTGCGCACTGGTCCTTTAGAATGACAAATTAGAGATAGGCACGGAAGTTGTAATATTCAAGAAATAGTTTATTAAACCTCATTAGTGGAACTACATTGATACATAACCCACAGGCAATTTATGTGGCAGCACATGGAGTACAGAAACCATGGCACTTATATAATGGAAGGAGCACCGGGGTAGGATACAAACGATCCTTGCTTGGCGAAACTGACACTACACATTAAGTGTCTTCCTCCTCCAGTATTGGTTGCCACATGCTCTCAACTCAAATTGGGTTGAGCTAGATCTACTAGTACTACTTTTTAGGGTGCTGTACAGGTGGTCACACATTGACCTCAATAGGGTCTTGACCACCACCAAAAAGTGTAGGTAGATCATCTCTTTATTGGTCCTGAGGAATTCTCATCACTTGATTTAAGGCAAGAAACATGTTGACCCTTTTCAAGAGCACACGTCCCCACTCACCTCAAAGTGGGAGGGTGCGTCTTTCAATTTTTAACCAGGGCAGTGGCCACATCTCAATAATATAGTTCTGAGTGGACCACTGTTCTCTGTTTTAGCCCACACAACACCTAATCATCACCTACACTCACTCTTACACTAAGGGCCCCCACATGCACTGCACCCAACGGCTTGAAAAAAGATCTCTGCCAAGTAGGCCCCTTCCAGGGCGCCTGATCGGGAATTGCACCACCAACCCGAGTAGGAGCAGGCCCGATGATGAAGCAAGACAGCTGCTTGTTGGGTGTGATAGGGTCTTTTTCCGTATAGGAGGAATTCTTTTCTCCTGATCTATATTCTCTGCTCACATAAGGGTACAATATCCCCCCTTTCTGATCTAACCTCCACTTGCTCTTTTCCCTTAGGAACTCCATACTGTGTTTGTTATACTAAATATATGAGGCAGCACATGGAGTACAGAAACCATTGTGCTTACATACTGTGATAGTTGCAGCGTAAGCATGGCGGTTCAAAAAGAGGCAGTACAAGTGTACACACAAATAGTTATTCACATATAAGGATACATGAGAATCACTTAGTCAACAGAGTGGGAGGAGCTGCATAATTGCTGACAACAGTTGAAATAGCCTGACAGTTAAGTCTGTAACAGGTGCATTCTAGCAGCTGCAGGCCTTTCTGAGCATGCGCAGTGCTCAGGCTCAGTGCTGAAGGAGTTAACTATAGATGATGACTCAGGTGTAATAGAGAATCAGGCAACAGGGAAGACGGGGAAGCACATGGCAAACACATGGCTAACTAAAATGGATGCCACAAACAAAATTGCTTCAGCTCATGCTAACAGCGATCTCTGCTAGTTTCCACAGACAACCCTTTTAGCAATAGCTGAAGAGATTTATGATTTAGAAGGAACAAAGAAAACATCTTGAATATCATTTTGCATCATCTGATTAACTTTGGGCGTTTACATTTTTAATGTTGCGTTTGGTAGGTATACAAGCAGTGGCACAAAGGTAACAAAGCAATCGACCACATTGTAGACATGTACAGCATGACAGTATAATCACAAAGAATATACATAGATCTGTCAACAGTTTCCAGCCCCAAGTAACAAATAGTGTCCACAGCCAACCTGTTAAAGTCCATGTTCCGGAATCGGGGTGAATCTCAGCAGCGATTTTATGCAGTTTAGAGATTGCATCAAAAACTAAAGGGGTGTGATCAGGGATGTAAACACAACAGCTCGCGATGATGCGACACGCACCACCTCGATCTGCCAACATGACTTCGAGGACCATTCGGTTTTGGAGCACCACAATCCTCGCAATTTGCAATTCTTCTGTGATGTTTCCAAGAGCCATCGCTGTCTGGTTAGTCACAGCCTCTACAACACGTGTCAAGCGTCTGATTTTCCGACTGTTTAAGGCAGCACCAACAAAGAAGAACAATCCCAAATTAAAGTTCGACATATTGCTGCCGTGCAGTGTCAGTATGATCCACCTCATCATTATTTATAGTCCTCTTATCGGTACTTGGAAATGTCATTATACAGTGTATACTCTTTATGATATGAGCAGTAGCCAAAAACACAGGTGGCAACAAAAAGGACACATAGCAAGTTCCTGACCAACCAATGGCTAGATGGTAGTATCCTTTATTCCCACATATGAAGTAGGTATTATGTGATGACATAAAACTGCTGGTATTTACCCCAGTAATATTCAACACCAAGGTACAGTCGCTTTTCCCCACAGGAATTCTTCCAACACTGTTCACACACAAGTCTTCTCGAGCTCTAGTAACAGCTATAACAGGAGGACTGCTTCCCTTGGTTTTTCGAATGTTTGGGAATACATAGTGCATGGAGGAGTTTCCTCTGCGATACTCCTCCATTTCCAATACAGTTCCTTTAGCCTGTGGATCTCCTTCCTAATCAGGATAGCATACTTTATTAAGAAGAAAATGTAGTCTCCCTACACCGGCATCAGTAATATTAGCGACTTCAGAAGCCCACAGCAATGCGAACCAGGCTTGACAAGAACCATTGTGTGAAAATGGCAGATGAATGAAAGGTGTTCCTCCATTTTTCTGATGAGCTGGCATCATTCCACACACCCAACAGTTGATGATGTTCTTAGCATGAATCAAAGCATTATTGAGGATCTTCAGGTGATATGGCTCGGCCTCTCTCTGTGTCCAGGATGTCTCGATGGTCGGTGAGCGCAGCAGGTTCCACCAGGGCAGACGGCACTCTCTTACAGTGGGTGGAATAAATCCATTTTTTTCTATTGGTCACTCAGACTGCAGTTCTGGTTGCAAAGAGCACCTGCTCTGGGCCGCGCCACCTCAGTTCCTGGCTATTCGACCTCCGGAAGACTTTGACCATCACTTGGTTGCCGGGCCGGAGAACATGCCATCACCTCGCGACCTGTCAGGAAGAGCTTCTCGAACCTGTTGATGAATAGAAAGCAAGCTGTCAGTCAATTGTGACAGGTAGTCACTCATCAAGACACAAGGTACATCATGTATAGGGCGTGGCTTAGGAAACCCCCAGATATTCATGGGCCTTCCAAATACCACCTCATACGGTGTGAGGCCAGATCGTGCATGTGGCACCAATCTAATGGACAGCAATGCCAATGGTAGTGCGTCAGGCCATTTCAGACATGTGGAAGCCTGGACTTTTGCCAACTTAATTTTGAGGGTGGAATTGTATCGTTCCACTAGCCCCGCTAATTGTGGGTGGAAGGCAGCATGAAACTTCTGCTTGATTCCCAATCCTTTCAAGACATACTCAACAACTTGTCCAATGAAATGGGGTCCGTTGTGACTCCACAAAAGTATGCAAATGCCGAATCTGGGGAAAAACTCCTTTAGAAGCACCTTTGCTGTAGTAAGAGCTGTATTATCTTACATAGCGTACACCGTGATCCACTTACTAAAGGCACATACCGCTACTACAACATACTTCAGGTTATTACAGTGTTCAAGCTGGATGTAATCCATTTGCAGAACCTCAAAAGGTACAGTTGGTGTGGCAAACCCTCCTGTTGGAGTTTGTGTTCCCTTTCCAGGATTATACTGGCGACAAATCAGACAAGACTGGACTATCTTTTTAGCTGTGCCGGCAATTTCAGGATGATCCCAAACTTGTGTAAGCAACTTCGCTATTGAGGATGCTCCAACATGTGCCGGCCCATGTGTCATGTGAATCATAGGGTGTAAATAGGCTGTGGGCAATATCCATTTGGTCATGTCTTTATTTCTCCAACAGCCCTCATCATCCAATGTTCCCTCCTTAGCCCATTGCTCTAGTTCATCTGCAGAGGCAGATCGCTGCATGTCCAGTACTTCTTGTCTGGCACCATGCCAACCTTCAGCCTGTGACTTCACCACATACATAGATGTAGTGCTTCGCTGCATTGCAGTTTCACGGGCTGTGTGATCTGCCAAAGTATTGCCCTGTCCTATTTTATCAGTCACTTTCTTGTGTGCACTGCATTTAACAATCACTATTTTCTTAGGATAATTTAAAGTAGCAAGGAGATTATGCACTAATTCTCCATGCACTATTTGTGTCCCATGTGATGTAGGGAAGCCTCTTTCCTTCCAGAGTAGCCAAAAATCGTGAGCCACTCCAAAGGCATATCGGCTATTGGTGTAGATGTTAACAGACAAGTCAGTACTAAGTTCACACGCCCTCGTCAATGCTATCAACTCAGCTGCTTGACCTGACTTCTGTGGTATACGAGCTGTCTCAACTACCGTCTGAAGCATTGTGATTGCATATGCAGCTGATGTTGTACCATCTGGTAGTTTCAAACAGGACCCATCAACCCATAAGTCCCCATCAACCTTTGAAAGGGGCCTATCTTGCAGGTCAATACGACCCTTTATCTGTTCCTCAGTAAGGAATATCCAGTCATGAAACTCTTGTGACTGGGACTGAGTATCTGTATTGGCAATAGAGTAGCCGGATTAAGAGTCGACCATCTTTTCATGGTGATATGAGGGGCCAAAAGTGTCAATTCATATCCTGTCAAGCGAGCACTAGTTAAATGCTGCAATTTGGTTTTGTTCAAAAGGGCATCAACTGCATGGGGTACTAACACAAGCAATCTATGCGACAATACTATCTCCTCACTCTAGCATGTGGACAGAGCTGCCGCTGCCACAGATCAAAAACACCCAGGCAATGCACGAGCGACTGGATCGAGGTCAGTAGTAAAAATATGCACAAGGATGCTGCTTATCAAGTGTGTCTGTGTTAAGAGAGCACAACCATCCCTCTCGTGTACGTAGAGTGTGAAGGCCTTATTGTTGTCTGGAGTGCCTAATACTGGTGCAGATTATAGAGCTTGATGCAACTGTTGGAAAGCATTCTGGCATTCAGTAGTCCATGGGAGGGGCATTGGAGTGTCTTTAGTCAAAAGGGCCAACAAGGGTTTAACAATATGTGAAAAGCTAGGGATCCACTGCCTGCAGAAAGAAGTAAGGCCAATAAGTGCGCGAACATCCTTCTGAGTACGGGGCACAGGTGGGTCTAAAATGGCTTGAATGCGGTCTGGTGTGAGTGCATGTCCCTCCTTAGGCAGGAGGTGACCTAAATAGGTAACCTGCTGTCTACAATATTGCAATTTCGTCCGGGAAACCTTGTGATGGTGAGATGCAAGAAAGGAGAGCAAAAACAGTGTTCCTTCTTCACACTGTTCAGGGTTATCAGCTGCCAACAAAATGTCATCGACATATTGTATGAGAGCCACCCCTTTTGGCATAGGCAAAGAATCAAGCTGTCTTTTCAATGCCTGGCTATAAATGTTAGGACTCTCTGTATGCCACTGTGGAGCTCTACAAAATCTGAATGATCGATTATTCAAAGTGAAGCCGAACAAATAACGTCTGTCAGGATGAATAGGTATCGAGAAGAAACCATTCTTCAAATCGATCACACTGAATGTAGTTGCAGTCGGAGGAAGCATAGTAAGAAGTGTTGTGATGTCAGAGACTACTGGATATTGGGGCACTACAATCTTATTAACCTCTTGCAAATCAATGATAAACCTGTATATTTTAGTATCAGTAGCTTTCTTCAAACTGGGAACTATAGGACTATAATAAATGTTGTAAAGGACTTCTTCCACAACCCCTACTGTAATCAGATCTTGAGCAATATGTATTAGTGCCTCTTCGCCTTCTCGAGATATTTTATATTGAGGCAGTCAAGGCAATGAAGTGCCCTCCTTCACTTGAATATGAACTGGTGGGATAACCATTTGTCCCACATAGGTATCTGATGTAGCCCACAAAGTACTAGATAGTGATGCCAAAGCAATATCTTCTTTAAGGAGACAAGACCTCTCAGCCATAGGATAGTTGTAATTTAAAATAACACGCACACCTTCTGGGGAACAACGTATCATTGCTCGAAAATGTTTGAGCCTATCGAGACCCACAATATTATTCGGTGTGTTTGGGGAAAGCAAGAATGGACATGTAGCAGAGAATTTATCAACATGATATGCAATTTGTTGTGACAGTGGGCTAAGGGAAGGTGTCCCATCGAATCCTATCAATGTTATTGTGAAGACAGACAGGGGAGCCCTAGGAACCAATTGTTTAGACAGGGCACTACGAGTAGCTCCTGTGTTAACCACAAACCGATCAGTAGAACCCAAAATGTTTGCATTAACATAGGGACCCTTCTGATCTACTGGGACTTCAACTGATTCCTTATCCCATCCTTAGAATTCCGATTCATAATTAGAATCCTTCAAAGCATCTTTTGAATAATCAGACATCTGATACTGATTTTGTCTGTCAAAAGTATTAGAAGGATTTTGGGTATGCTCTACTGCCTCGAACCCAGTGCAATTATCCATACCTCCCCTATTTCCTGAGTTCCCTTGGCGGCTTCTCATTTGTCCTCTACCACCTAATACTGCTGACCTCGCAAAAGTGGGCACTCAAAGCGCCAGTGTCCAATCTCCTTACAATAAGCACACTGATCGGAAGATAAAGTAGCTCGAGCGAAAGAGTGTGTGCCAGGACGAAACATCGCACGCCCGCCTCTACCAGCACCACTATAAGATTGACTGTAAACCTGAGCTAACATCACCTTTGTTTTTAAATCCTTAGCCTTTTTATCCTCCTAGCTTTTTTCTTCCAATTCCTGAAGTTCATAATACTGGGCCATAGTCAAAAGGGAAACGGAGGAAAACGTAGTCCATGAACTCTCGCTGGCTTTTAGGTGTATGGCTATTCCTGGCAACATGCTCGCGACAGATTTGTCAACACAACAATGATGGACAGAATGTGGATCAATGTCACACATTCACCCCAGTCAAAAGATCTGGGCCCAAATCCATCGTTTTTCCACTCCACACCACCCTGGGTTAGACAATGGCGATATGCAAATCAGCGCTGACCCTGTTGCCCCATGGGAACAGTCCAGTCCGAACTACAAAAGCCATGTCCTTCCCAGAACGGAAACAAGCATCCGAGGACCGGACCGGTTTCGAGGTAACACCTCTCATCAGCCCGGCTAGCTTGATTCCAGTGGTGTGGAGTGTCTGGGACTCACGTCTGAGCATCCCCAGTACACTTAGAGCGGTAACTGCAAACACAACAATGATGGACAGAATGTGGATCAATGTCACACATTCACCCCAGTCAAAAGATCTGGGCCCAAATCCATCGTTTTTCCACTCCACACCACCCTGGGTTAGACAATGGTGATATGCAAATCAGCGCTGACCCTGTTGCCCCATGGGAACAGTCCAGTCCGAACTACAAAAGCCATGTCCTTCCCAGAACGGAAACAAGCATCCGAGGACCGGACCGGTTTCGAGGTAACACCTCTCATGAGCCCGGCTAGCTTGATTCCAGTGGTGTGGAGTGTCTGGGACTCACGTCTGAGCATCCCCAGTACACTTAGAGCGGTAACTGCAAACACAACTATGATGGACAGAATGTGGATCAATGTCACACATTCACCCCAGTCAAAAGATCTGGGCCCAAATCCATCGTTTTTCCACTCCACACCACCCTGGGTTAGACAATGGCGATATGCAAATCAGCGCTGACCCTGTTGCCCCATGGGAACAGTCTAGTCCGAACTACAAAAGCCATGTCCTTCCCAGAACGGAAACAAGCATCCGAGGACCGGACCGGTTTCGAGGTAACACCTCTCATCAGCCCGGCTTGCTTGATTCCAGTGGTGTGGAGTGTCTGGGACTCACGTCTGAGCATCCCCAGTACACTTAGAGCGGTAACTGCAAACACAACAATGATGGACAGAATGTGGATCAATGTCACACATTCACCCCAGTCAAAAGATCTGGGCCCAAATCCATCGTTTTTCCACTCCACACCACCCTGGGTTAGACAATGGCGATATGCAAATCAGCGCTGACCCTGTTGCCCCATGGGAACAGTCCAGTCCGAACTACAAAAGCCATGTCCTTCCCAGAACGGAAACAAGCATCCGAGGACCGGACCGGTTTCGAAGTAACACCTCTCATCAGCCCGGCTAGCTTGATTCCAGTGGTGTGGACAGATTTGTCGACAAACAGATGCTTGCCCGTGTCATCTGGCAATGACTGCCCACTAAAGTCATGAAATGTCTCCTCAAAACATGTCAAGAAATCAGAAATGCACTCATTCGCCTTTTGCTTACAGGATGCTAACATAGTCCAATCTATCTTTTTAGGAGGTATAAGGGTTGTCAACTTAGGTATGATAGCCCTTGGAAGGTCTAATATCTCTTTTTGCTTTTTCTGTGCAAGCTCTCTTTCTGCATCTTTTCTCTCTATTTCCCTCCAAATATCTCCAAAAGTGGTATGATCGTCTACCTTACGAATAGATCTCCACATATCAGAGGGGCAAGATAAGTCCAAAAAACTTGTAAATATAAGGCAAATCATAGTGCAAGAACAAATAGCTCCTTCAACTTCATAGAAAGCAGCCAGGTTTTTCCGCTGATCAGACAAAGCACCTTTAAGAGCCATGACATCCGCTGTACTCCAGGGAGTAAAGACCCAATTGTAAACAAAATATCCCTTCGCATCAGTTGAATCTTTATTATCATTTGTTTCTGTACCCCTAGGAGGAAAATACAAAGGCGCAGCTTCACGCATTGGTTTCCCATGAACTAAAATATCCTTATCTGTCCTAACCTTGGACGTAGGTCATGTAGTAGCGCTACACGTAGCTATGCAAACTGCACTTCACACTACGCGAGCTACGCGTAGTTACTTGAACTGCGTAGTGCAGTGTGCAAAATGCTGTTCACACTGATTGCACAGTGCCGGATGCTTGTCCACACTGTGCAATCAGTGCAAACCACATCTTGCACAGTGCAAGCAGTCGTTTTCTGCCGCTCGAGTAGATTTCTACTCGAGCAGCAGCTTTCTCAACGCAGATGGTAGTTTCTCATCGCGAGTGGTCGCGAGCATACGCGACCACTCGCAATGAGAAACCTGACCTCCCCGCGTTGAGAATCACGCCGGAAGCTTTATTTTCCACGTTTGCGATCGGCTACTTGATGTTGCTGATCACGAACGAGGAAAAAGTCTCGCCGGATGTCATTTTGATCGCTCGCGGTTGCCAACTTGATGCTTAGGACTGCGAGCAAGCAAAAAATGACTGCTACGCTACGCGTGTTTGCACTGTGCTACGTGCAATTCGCTTAGTGCGAAGTAGCGAAAACTTTGCAAACTACTCGAGCGTAGCATAGTACTTCTCCCAGGGTTAGCCTAGATGAGTCTTCATTCTCTAAGTGGAAATATCTGGAGACTCCATCTGCATTGGCATTGTTACTCTAAGGTCTATGTTCCACTGTATAGTCCATCCCATGTAGGGAAATGGACCACCTCAAAAGTTTGGGTTTTTCACCTTTCATCTGTTTTAGCCATAGGAGGGGCGTAGGGTCTGTCTGAACTATGAAGTGAGTGCCAAACAGGTATGACCTCAGTTTCTTCAGGGCCCAGACCACAGCAAAGGCTTCTCTCTCTATAGCTGACCAATATTTTTCTGTGGGAGTCTAGCATCTGCTGATAAAAGCTACTGGTTAATCCTGGCCGTCTGCATTAAGTTGTGACAACACAGCCCCTACCCCTAACTTAGATGCATCTGTTTAGACAATAAATTGCTTGGAGTTGTCAGGACTCAGTAGAATGGGAACAGTGCACATGGCACGCTTGAGATCATCAAATGCCTTCTGACAGCTTACTGTCCACTGAACCTTCTTGGGCATTCTCTTTGATGTAAGATTATTCAATGGAGTCCCAGAATTCTGTGGTGTGTATGTTGAGGGACCACACATTGAGAACAATGCAGTTGGGATGGTCAGGGGTGCTGTTGGTCGGCTTGGCGGTGAGAGGGGCTGGTGTGTTGATGTAAAAGACACACAGATGATGGACGGAATGCAGAGCAAATCAAACATTCACCCCCAGACAATAGCTCTGGTTTAAATCCATTGTTCTTTTTCCCACCATGCCACACCAGTTTAGACCCAGCCATGTGCAAATCAGTCTTAACCCTGTGCCTCATGTGAACAGTACAGCCCGAACTGCTGAGTCACATCCTCCCTAGACCAGAAACAAGCATCATGTGACCAGTTTCGGAGTGTCACCCCATATCAGCCAGGCTAGCTTGAATCCAGTGACACAGTGAGCCCGGGATCCATGCCTGGGCATACTCGGCACACTTAGGGTGAGAAAGCAAAAGACACACAGAGGATGGATGAAATGCAGAAGAAATCAAACCTTCACCCCCAGTCAATAGATCTGGGTTAAATTCATCATTCTTTTGCTCACCATTCCATCCCAGTTTAGACCCAGCCATGTGCAAATCCGTCTTCACCATTGTGCCTCATGGGAACAGTCCAGCCCGAACTGCCAAACTAGGTCCTCACTGGACTGGAAACAAGCATCCTGGGACCGGTTTTGAGGTGTCACCCCTCATCAGCCAGACTAGCTTGTATCCGGTGACACAGTGAGCCCGGGATCCACGTCTAGGCATACCCGGCGCAAAAGACACACAAATGATGGACAGAATGCAGAGCAAATCAAGCATTCACCCCCAGTCAATAGATCTGGGTTAAACCCATTGTTCTTTTGCTCACTATGCCACCTATATTGATGTGGCAGATGGTGCGTTTTCTGTTTCGGCAGGCTTAAGGTGCAAGGGTATTTTTCGGTGTTGCTAGATGGCAGATGGAGGGGCAACCAGGGTTGTGGGCGAAGAAGGTGCTGGCGTTATAGCGGTGGAGTGTCTGGGAGACAGGGTCTCTTGCACTTTATGTGGATTTGTGCGGACAGCGCAGACGGGCTTGCCTTTGGCAAACATTTGGCACACCAGTGGCTCACCCGCTGTGCATGACTGCACAGCTGCCACCAGTAAGTAGTGCTATGGGTGGGCAGAACAGTTGGGAGGTGGGAAATGTGGGAAAGAACACTGGAGAGGGCAGGGCTGTGGGGGATTGCAGCATCAATGAAGGAGAGGACAGGGAAAAAAGAACCATAAATAAGTACAGGAAAGACAAACGCAAACAAAGCAAAGAAAAGAAAAGAATACAGACCCAAAGGTAGAAAGCAATGGAGAAGAGCAGAACGAGGGACAGGAACAGCAGTAAGAGGAACAGAAGGGTAGTCAAGCAGCAGAACAGTGACGCTCTACCACTGGACCACCAACGATGCGGCACAGGCCTGAGCGGGGAGGAGGGCCTCGAACACCTGACCTTTGGGTCAGAGGAACCAGCAGCGAGATTCTCAACGCGGGGAGGTCAGGTTTCTCATTGCTAGTGGTCGCGTATGCTCGCGACCACTCGCGATGAGAAACTACCAGTCCGCTTTGAGAAAGGTGCCGCTCGAGTAGAAATCTACTTGAGCGGCAGAAAACGCCTGCTTGCAATGTGCAAGATGTGGTTTGCACTGATTGCACAGTGTGGACAAGCATCCAGAACTGTGCAATCAGTGCGAACAGCATTTTGCACACTGCACTACGCAGTCCACGTAGCTACGCGTACCTCGCGTAGTGTGAAGTGCACTTCGCGTAGCTACGTGTAGCGCTACTACACGACCTACGTCCAAGGTTAGGACAGATAAGAATATTGTAGTTCATGGGAAACCAATGCGTGAAGCTGCGCCTTTGTATGTCCCTCCTAGGGTTGCGGAAACAAATGATAATAAAGATTCAACTGATGCGAAGGGATATTTTGTTTACAATTGCGTCTATACTCCTTGGAGTAGAGCGGATGTCATTGCTCTTAAAGCTGCTTTGCCTGACCAGTGGAAAAACCTGGCTGCTTTTTATGAAGTTGAAGGAGCTACTAGTTCTTGCACTATGACTTTGCCTTATATTTTCAAGTTTTTTGGGCTTATCTTACCCCCTGATATGTGTAGATCTATTCATAAGGTAGACAATCATACCACTTTTGGAGATATTTGGAGGGAAATAGAGAAAAAAGATGCAGAAATAGAGCCTGCACAGAAACGGCAACAAGAGATATTAGACGTTCCAAGGGCTATCATAACTAAATTGAAAACTCTTATACCTCATAAAAAGATAGATTGGACTATGTTAGATTCCTGTAAGCAAAAGGCGGATGAGTCAGTTTCTGATTTCTTTACATATTTTGAGGAGACATTCCATGACTTTAGTGGGCAGTCATTGACACATAACACGGGCAAGCATTTGTTCATCGACAAATTTGTCGCAAACATGTCGCCAGGAACAACCAGACGCCTAAAGGCCAGTGAGAGTTCATGGACTACGTCTATCCCCCGTTTCCCTTTTGACTATGGCCCAGTACTATGAATGTCAGGAATTGGAAGAAAAAGGCAAGGAGGATAAAAATGCTAAGGATTTAAAAATTAAGGTGATGTTAGCTCAAGTTTATGGTCCATCTTATAGAGGTGGTGGTAGAGGCGGACGTGCAATGTTTCGTCCTGGCGCACCCTCTTTCCCTCGAGCTACTTTGTCTTCCGATCAGTATGCTTATTGTAAGAAGATTGGACACTGGCGTTTTGAGTGCCCACTATTGCGAGGTCAGCAGTGTCAGCGTGGTAGAGGACAAATGAGAAGCCACCCAGGGAAATCAGGAAATAGGGGAGGTATGGATAATCGCACTAGGTTTGAGGCAGTAGAGCATACTCAAAATTCTTCTAATACTTTTGGCAGACAAAATCAGTATCAGATGTCTGATTATTTGACCGATGATTTAAAGGATTCTAATTATGCATAGGAATGCTTAGGATGGGGTAAGGAATCAGTTGAAGTCCCAGTAGATCAGAAGGGTCCCTATGTTAATACAAACGTTTTGGGTTCTACTGATCGTTTTTTTGGTTGACACAGGAGCTAATCGTAGTGCCCTGTCTAAACAATTGGTTTCTAGGGCTCCCCTGTCTGGCTTCACAATAACATCGATAGGATGGGGGCGTGGCTTGGCGCGGGGCAAGATGGCAGCACAGTAGTGCAGCTCTGCCGGCCGCCACTTCAATCCTTTAAGTTATCCTCTGTTGCTGTGGCCGCCCGCATGTCCAGTGCGGCGACAGAGAATAGTGGAGCACTGGGCTGCCTTCCGATGTGATTTTGACTGCCGGAGACTGTCCCTCAAGCCTGCCCTGCGTCCCGGCACAGAGGTTGCCGATCTTGAAAATGGCGGCTGTAAGGATGCGAGCGCGGCTGTTACCGCGAGGCGAAGCCCCTCAAGTCACAGATGGGCTGCGGAAGCTGCATCAGATCCCCCAGAGGTAACAAGAAATTAGGTGGGCAGGAGGAGATCTGGAGGAGGGCCCGCTGAGGCGCGTTGGGATGATCGACTGCGACCTACATATCCAACAGCTGCTGCCAATCGCATCCGCTGGGGGTGAGTGCTACGCAAATCCCCGGCTTGAACTCACGCACTAGGCCTTGCTGAAAGAAATGGCCGCCGGCATTGTGTAGGTGTATGCACAGGGATTAACTAAGCAGCTCTGGTGAAGTGGGTAACTAGCTAGGCGCTGCCCAGGAACAGTACGAGGACTTTAGTGTTTTTCTCCCCCTTTGATTTGGATTTTATGATTATGAACTGGCCTTTCTGGGAGATGGTTGAATGGCCTGGGCAGTAGGGCGCCAAACTCATGCTTCTGGGACCTGCTATCAGAGGCCTGAACATTTTTCATCTAATCCCAAGGTGCAGAAGCCATCAGACTATTCATGAGTTGAGGATTACATATCAGCGGCTCGAGACATCACTGCGTACGAGTGGAGTTCTGACAGTATGCTAATTGAAAAACTGAAAACAACAGTGCTCCCCTGCACGTGCGGGGCTGGAGACCGTGCAAACTTGGGGCAGTGAGAATCTCGCGAAGGCCCGCCTTTGGGCTACACACTGGGCCTTGCTGCAGGAACGCCCCGCCTAAAGCTGCTGGAAGTGTGCTGGGGGCTATCTATGTTTATATCTGCAACTCTGAAAGTTAAATGGGAGTGTGGGGAGGGAATATAACTGTTCTTTCAAACATCAGACGGGCAAACTTGAATCACGTATGTTGTAGCAGGCCGGAATTGGCAATTTGGTAACATGACCATTATAGAGACTTGATTTTTTGCTACTCCCCAGTGCCTGCTGACTTTGTTGACCCTTGCACCATTCACCATGGGCAAGCCCGAAAAGAACCAACCTCGGCTGAATTTCGAATTGCGGAAGAGTGGCAAATCAGTACACAATGCTGCATCAGACTCGGAACTGGATTCTACCAAACAGGCAACAACCATACTACAGAATACATTAGCTGGGGGTTCCAAGCAATCTGCAGTCCATAGACGGCAAGATAGAAGCGCTGAACGGCCAAATGGACACTATGTCATCTAAACTAGATAAGCATCTGGTAAGACTGGGTGAGGCAGAGCAAAGGATAACGGATGCCGAAGATGGTCGGCAGCAAGACTTCAGACATTGAGAAGCTATTAACTCTTATCAGAGACAAGAATGAGGACATTGAAGCACGCTCGAGGCGCAACAATGTGCACATTTTGAGCCTGCCGGAGTCAAGGAATATAGGCTGGCTGGAGGGTACGTTGAAGCTCCGTTTCAAGAGGTATGCGGACCAGAAACTCTTTCAAACATGCTGGTGGTATAACGTACTCTCAGATCTCTAGCAGCCCGGCAGCCTCTTGGCGCTCCCCCTAGGCCCATTATCACAAGGCTACTAAATTTCAGAAATCGAGATACAGGGCTGCGTATTGCCCGCCAGAAAGGCACCGTACATCATCAAGGAAATAAACTCTCATTTTATCCTGATTTCACAGCTTCGTTCCAGGCTGCGAGGAAAGAGTTCCAAGGCATCAAGAAAATATTACTAAAGGAGCAGGTGCCATTCATTATACTATAGCCCGCACGCCTTCGTATTGGAGTTGATAACAGGGCAAAGATTTTCAGTAGCCCAAAATTGTCCATGGAGAATGCAAAGACTTTACGACGCAAAAAGCCGAATCCGGGCCCTACTTCTAACATTGGTGAGTAGCATTGTATTTTTGTGTTTTCCTATTTTTCTTTGTTTGCAGGAACTGGGGGATTTCATTGTTCCATATTTGACTACCCAGTATCATATACGACATACCAGGGCGATAATGACAAACTGATCGTATGTTACATGTTATAATGTTCAGTATAATATTGAGCTGACGGAATTGATCACATACAGTCCAACGGCTAGACTGCATCATGGCAGAAGGAATAATTAAGGGATTGATGGAGTAATATTCATGATAGACAATAGAGGGCTGAAGAGATGGGGCTTACAATGTGGATCTAGGCCGCTTCTAATGGGAAGAGCATGCCTGACTGCTCTGAATATTCAAACAGATTTACATGCTATGTGTCCCTTTCTGGTAGTGGGTGGGCCGTAACAGTAATCTACACATACGGTGGCGGCCCCCTCCCTACACAAGGGAGAGAGGTATGCGCCTCTACGTTCCCCCCCTACGGGAGTACCCCATAAGGTTCTGGTTGCATTCTGTTTTTTGTTGGGTGAGATGGTTGACGAGGGTAATGGCTTTGGCGTTTTAGGGTTGCCGAAGTGGGTGAGGGGAGGGGGAGGTTTATGGTACAGAATTGGTGATTTTATTGTGTTAGACAGATTGGAAATAGACACTGATCTGAGTTTGATGTTATTAGACATTAGTGAGTTACCGCCTCAGTACAGAATCAAAAACGGCAGCAGTAGGGATGGGTGAGCGAAACAACTGTATAACGTGTAATGTTCGGGTCCTCAATACCCCTAAAAGAATACGGCAAGTACTGGCATATTTTGAGAGGCACAAAATCCAAATTGCTTTATTAGAGGAAACGCATATGTGCAAGCAGAGAGAACCCAATATTGCACAAAAATGGGCGGGATACAAGATAGCGTCCTCGTTCTCCACATACGCAAGGGGTGTCCTCATTTTGATAAATAAAGGCGTACCCATCCTAACAATATTATTGCATGTTGACAATGAGGGTCGCTGAACTATGGTACAGGGCAAGTTAGGCAACACACTGATTACACTCATTAATGTATACGGTCTAGTAGTGGATGAGCCGCAAACTTTTATACAACTGCTGGGAACGCTGCGAACATGGCTGGAAGCGGCAACCCTTTGAGGAGGTGTCTTCAATACGCATCTTGACCCGAGCCTTGATAAATCCAACCCGCATGGAGCGAGACCCATCAAAATAGCGCAATGTGTTCGCGATGCTATGACAGAGCTAGGTCTGGTCAATGCTTGGTGATTATGTAATACCTCTAATAAGGTGGGCACGCACATAACTCCAGCGCACAATAGCTGGTCACAATTAGATTATTGGTTATTAAATGAAGAAGCTAATGGATGGGTGAAAAATGTACACAACTTGCCACGCACTCTTTCAGATCATAATCCGATACGGCTGGAAATTCAAATACCAACTAACATGCACTTCCCTTTTACATGGAAATTTAGAGCTGAGTCCTTACTCGATCCTGTGTACGAGGACACTAAGGGGCAGGCAATAATACAGTACTTCGAATTGAATGTGGGAACGGTGGACAACCCAGCCGTCTTGTGGGAGGCATTTAAGGTCACGATCCGTGGGATCTGTTTTAGCACAACTTCAGGTGCCTTGAAAGATAGTAGAGGTCAAGTAACAGACTGAAAAGCAACTGAGTGAGCTAGAAGCACAATACGCCACAGACCCGACCGCGGCTCCCCTTGACAGACTTTAGATATCATTAAAAGATTATGAAGAGCTAGTGAAATCCGATGCGCGCTATAAGTCGCGTCGTCATGTGGATAGAACTTAAGGAGAGGCTGGACGACCTGGTAAGCGGCTAGGTGAGACACTTTGATTCAGGGCTGAACACCATCATGTTATTAAAATAGTGGATGGCAGCCGGCGTGGAGCACTACAGGCCACAAGAAATAGTGGAGCAGTTTAGAGGTTTTTATAGTGACTTGTATGCCACACGTGGTACATGTGACAAAACTGCCCTGACTGAATATCTTGATGATGTCGCTTGTGTGTGGCTAGCGGACGGGTATCGTGAGTACCTTAGTCAGCCTATAGCGGAGTCTGATATCAAGGAGGCGATTAAGTCTTTACCTAATAACAAGGCCCCAGGTCCTGACGGGCTCACTTCTGAATTTTATAAACAATATGCAGCCCTCATACTTATTAGAGGTGTATGTGGAAGCTCATGACTCTGGGGCCCTACCCCATCCCTTAGGCAGGCTCTCATCATCACTCTCCTCAAGAAGGATAAGGACCCAACGCTGTGTGAATCATACCACCATTAGTCATTAATAAATCTAGATGCAAAAATATTGGCAAAGATGCTGGCCACTAGACTGGAACCACTACTACCCATCATGGTCTTGCCTGACCAATCTGGCTTCGTGCCGGGGCGCTCTACATCCAACAATCTCTGCACAATATTTGCCATGTATCATATTTTAAATCCTGATCTCCAAGCGGCAGCGGCCATTCTTGATGCAGCGAAGGCATTTGACTCCATTGAGTGGGGCTATATGTTTCATATCCTGAGGAGAATAGGATTTCCCAATGTTCTGCTGCGCTGGTTGCAGGTACTCTACACCGAAACATCTGCAAGGGTCAGAGTGGGCGGTTTTACTTCCGAACTCCTCCGAATAAACTGGGGAACCAGACAAGGGTGCCCATTATCGCCTCCCTTGTTTCCCATAATGATGGAGCCTCTAGCCTGTATAATACGGCAACGTCACAGACAGACTGCGCTTAACTTCAATCATAGACCTGTCGGTATTTCTATGTACGCAGACGATATGGTTATTTTCATACCTGATCCGCGGGCACATACTCATTGGTACTACGGGAATACATTAGGTTTGGTCGTTTTTCCATCCTTATGATGAATTGGGAAAAGTCTGTGGTACCGCTAACACTATGCACTCAACCTCCCCCTTAGAATACCCTTTGATCTGGACAATTGAGCCTGTTAAATATCTGGGTATCTGGGTGCACCGGGATCCAGAGATTGTTATTAAAGAAAACTATGGCAGAGCATACAATAATTTGGAGAAGCAGGTAGAAAAGTGGATTCATCTCCCTTTGTCTCTGGCGGACCAAGTGGCGGTGATAAAAATGGTAGTTTTACCCCGCTTTCTATATCTTTTCTACAATATTCCGATTCGATTGACCAGACACTTTTATGCCATGATTAGAACATAACTGTTAAAATTAGTGTGGGGAGGCAAACAAGCGAGAATCAGCTGGTCCACGCTGCCGCTCACATATGCCAGAGGTGGATTTGGGGCGCCAGATGTGTATATTTATTATTTATGTGTGCAGGCTCAATACACCTACTACTGGTTCAAGCCACATGACTTTACCCCGCACATAGCAGTGGAAGACAGAGACACGCATCCCATACCATTGACAGGAATAATCACACCTGTTAACAGGGGAATGCCTAAACAAAAGATTAACCCCATAAATGTAACAGTAGAGGCGTGGCAGGCCATTGGAAGGATGGCCGGCAAGCTTCCCCTTTATGCGCCGGTGCTACCGTTGCCTGGACACGCAGCGCTATCCGTAACATAGGAGGCTGGCCCTATTAAAGCTTTGAAGGACGTAGGATTCACACACATGTGCAATCTATACCCTGAAGGTACATATATGGACAATATAGATCTAGGTTTCATCACTAACCCCATTCCGCTTTTTCAGTACACTACATATCGCCTAAAGTGTGCTTTAAGAAGTCACTATACATCATTCCCTGTAGAACCACCGACTCTCCTTTCTTTGGAGCTTTTGATTGTAGCTCTGACCAAAAAGAAGCTAACCACTCGACTATACAAAGCGCTTCAGGAGGAAACACTGACGAGGGCAGATCAAAGCCTGGGGTGCTGGAACTCCTTTTTAGAGACCCCAATAACGATGAAAGAATGGGAACAAATATGCACTCTGACTGGGAGACTTTCACCCAACGGGAACTTACTCATTATTCATTTTAAGTTTATTCATCAAGTGTATCATACGCCCATCAAATTGTACAAAATGGGACTTCGGTACTCGGCTCAATGTAATAGATGTGGGCAGGGTGAGGCTAACTTTTATCATCTTGCGTGGAACTGTGTAGCAGTTTTTACCTGCTGGAAAGAAATACTTAGTCATATACATATAATGACAGGAATCACGCTTCAATATACGCCGGTCACATATTTACTCTGTTACACACCTCAACTAAAAGGAGTGACAGGCAGACAAGTTTGCATTGCTCTTCTACTGGCCAAAAGAAGGGTGGCTATGACTTGGGAGAGCAGATTTAGTCCTCAAATTATGGATTGGATTAGAGATTTGATATACTGCAAAGAAACTTTTGAATTGTATGCTGAGGCGCTGCCTGCTACATCTAGGTCACGAGACATCTGGGAGCCATTAAGGCAGTACCTGCTAACTCATGTCTGGAACGAGGTCGC
Source organism: Lissotriton helveticus (assembly GCF_964261635.1). Classification (NCBI taxonomy): domain Eukaryota; kingdom Metazoa; phylum Chordata; class Amphibia; order Caudata; family Salamandridae; genus Lissotriton; species Lissotriton helveticus. The sequence goes on along the minus strand of NC_136059.1, from coordinate 1,308,150,146 downwards.
TTCACCCTAAACTGTAAATTATATGCTACACTAGTTAATGAAATTGAAGGGATGGATTTAGAACTATGGTTTAACCGAAGATGGATGTCTCGATCTGTATTTAATTCACTTGCATTTAACAAAAGCCTGTTCATTTAATTTTTTTTTGGTTTATACGCACTGTGACGTGGAATGTATGCTGTTTCTTGTCGGGGGCACATCCCGGTCCTGTCCCCGCCGCGCTTCCATTGGTCCTAGAGGCCTAGTCCCTCCTGCGCCGCAGCGTGGTTGGCTCCCGGGCCGTGGAAGCTGCTGAAGGCCCGGGAACAGCCGGTGAACATCGCCGGAGGGCCCCGGAAGAAGCCCGGGCCCTCCCTGCACCGGAATCATCAGCACCGGCCCCCCCTCAGAGGGTAGAAAAAAAATGAGGTAACCCCCAGGGGAGGTGGGTAGAAGGCCGGTAGAGGCCCCGTGATCGCCCCTCCCCTGGGAACACTGTGACTGGGCCCTGCTGGCCCCCAAAGAGCCTCGAGTGTTGTTGGGGCCCTGTTTGAGCCTCCCAGTTGGCCGGCCCATGTAATGTGAATGCCGGAGAGGCCAGTGGTGCCTTGAGAACTGGTGACTGGGTCCTGTTGGCCCTAACTAATTACAGAAGCCCTTCAGGCATGGGGACCGGGCCCACGAAGGTCACTGTGGGTCCTCTGCAGTAGGAACATTGTACTCCTGCAGTGAGATAATTATTTAAATTGGGCTGTATGGATGAGGGGTGTTGTTCACTTGCCCTGATGAGGATTCTCCTGAGTAATAGGAGCGAATTACTGCTTGTTCATGCATCAGTAAGTGTTTTTGCTAGCCTAATGAAAAGTCTATGTTTGCCCACTAAGATGTTCTTCACTCAGCCTGGTGCATGTTTTAGGCCTGCTTAGTGAAATGTTCTGCCTTTACTCTCATGACATGTATACTACTGTCTAAGGCAGTGTTCTTGAATGCTGTTTGCTACCTCAGGAAATGTTTAAAATACCTAATTAAATGGTTCCTGGGTCATATGTCATGCATACTCCTGCCTAATGCAATGGTTCTCAAAGACCTCTAGGTATATAAGGAGATGGTTACTCCCATTTGAGGAGAGATTTATTCCTGATTAATAGGGAAAATGCACTGCTATTCCAGCCTCAGGTGTTGTGGTAGTTTAACCTAGTTAAAAGAATGGTTGATTCTTACCTGATGAAATGGGTAATGCTGGTTAAATGAAATGTTTTACATTGACTTTTTCAGGAAGTCTTTCCCCTGTGTGAGGAGAGTGATAACTTTGACCTATAGTCAGTTATGATACATCATTTATTTATTTATGAGATATTTTACTCCTAATATGGGAGAAGAGTTATGCACAGCTAAGGTTTCCTCTGATGTGATGTTTCATATTTAAGGAAATGTTTGACCTACACTTAACGAATTGTTTATTCCTACAGCGGGAAGAGGTTACTTCATGAATGTAATGTTAATGTATAACCAATGGGAAGGTTTTTCTTTAAACTGTTGAACTGCCTAATGCTTATTCTTACTAGGAGTGTTACCTAGAAGGGTTATTCCTGATTGAGGCAACAGTTAAACCGGCACAAGGGGATATTTATTTATTTTGCAATGTTTTCTCCTAGTTAGTGCTGGCTAATGCAAGGGTTATCTGGGCCCAATGAGAAGTTCTCCAAAAGGGATGCCCATCCTTGCTATATGGAATATTTATTCTTAGGGAAATGTTTTCGCCTCTTTAGGGCTGTATTTATTTACTGAAACTACAGTTATTTATTCACCTATTTATGGTTGGTGAAACATGGGTGAAATACCTACAGGAACAAATGCCATGTTATTGGGTTGTCTCCTTAATGCATTTTTACAGGTGCTGTCATGAAGCAAGACAAAGGACAGGCCTATGGATTTCTAAAAATGTATTTATCTAATATCTGATATTTATTGAATATCTACTATTTATCTAACTAATATTTGTTGATCCAATATTTAATATTTATTGATTATTTAATATCTATTCATCCGATATTGATTGCAAGTTTTGAGACACATATATCTTAAATGAATTTATGATTTCCCTGATCCTGCTCTATCTACCTATTTATCTTAATACAAATTACTTGTTTTTATACAAGCTTTGGAGTGGAGTCATTATTTGCGTGCCCAGGTTTCTGTCTCAGTGTGAGTGTGTGCTGCATGATCGCTTAACACATGTGCTTTCGGATGCCTACCCGCTCGTGCCATGCTACCCTAGGGAGCTGGTGATACCAGTTCCAACAGTGGCACACACTGTGCCCTTGTGGGGTGGGCCTTTCAGAGGCTCACCGGTGCAGGGGTTCACCCTTCTTTGCGCACTGGTCCTTTAGAATGACAAATTAGAGATAGGCACGGAAGTTGTAATATTCAAGAAATAGTTTATTAAACCTCATTAGTGGAACTACATTGATACATAACCCACAGGCAATTTATGTGGCAGCACATGGAGTACAGAAACCATGGCACTTATATAATGGAAGGAGCACCGGGGTAGGATACAAACGATCCTTGCTTGGCGAAACTGACACTACACATTAAGTGTCTTCCTCCTCCAGTATTGGTTGCCACATGCTCTCAACTCAAATTGGGTTGAGCTAGATCTACTAGTACTACTTTTTAGGGTGCTGTACAGGTGGTCACACATTGACCTCAATAGGGTCTTGACCACCACCAAAAAGTGTAGGTAGATCATCTCTTTATTGGTCCTGAGGAATTCTCATCACTTGATTTAAGGCAAGAAACATGTTGACCCTTTTCAAGAGCACACGTCCCCACTCACCTCAAAGTGGGAGGGTGCGTCTTTCAATTTTTAACCAGGGCAGTGGCCACATCTCAATAATATAGTTCTGAGTGGACCACTGTTCTCTGTTTTAGCCCACACAACACCTAATCATCACCTACACTCACTCTTACACTAAGGGCCCCCACATGCACTGCACCCAACGGCTTGAAAAAAGATCTCTGCCAAGTAGGCCCCTTCCAGGGCGCCTGATCGGGAATTGCACCACCAACCCGAGTAGGAGCAGGCCCGATGATGAAGCAAGACAGCTGCTTGTTGGGTGTGATAGGGTCTTTTTCCGTATAGGAGGAATTCTTTTCTCCTGATCTATATTCTCTGCTCACATAAGGGTACAATATCCCCCCTTTCTGATCTAACCTCCACTTGCTCTTTTCCCTTAGGAACTCCATACTGTGTTTGTTATACTAAATATATGAGGCAGCACATGGAGTACAGAAACCATTGTGCTTACATACTGTGATAGTTGCAGCGTAAGCATGGCGGTTCAAAAAGAGGCAGTACAAGTGTACACACAAATAGTTATTCACATATAAGGATACATGAGAATCACTTAGTCAACAGAGTGGGAGGAGCTGCATAATTGCTGACAACAGTTGAAATAGCCTGACAGTTAAGTCTGTAACAGGTGCATTCTAGCAGCTGCAGGCCTTTCTGAGCATGCGCAGTGCTCAGGCTCAGTGCTGAAGGAGTTAACTATAGATGATGACTCAGGTGTAATAGAGAATCAGGCAACAGGGAAGACGGGGAAGCACATGGCAAACACATGGCTAACTAAAATGGATGCCACAAACAAAATTGCTTCAGCTCATGCTAACAGCGATCTCTGCTAGTTTCCACAGACAACCCTTTTAGCAATAGCTGAAGAGATTTATGATTTAGAAGGAACAAAGAAAACATCTTGAATATCATTTTGCATCATCTGATTAACTTTGGGCGTTTACATTTTTAATGTTGCGTTTGGTAGGTATACAAGCAGTGGCACAAAGGTAACAAAGCAATGGACCACATTGTAGACATGTACAGCATGACAGTATAATCACAAAGAATATACATAGATCTGTCAACAGTTTCCAGCCCCAAGTAACAAATAGTGTCCACAGCCAACCTGTTAAAGTCCATGTTCCGGAATCGGGGTGAATCTCAGCAGCGATTTTATGCAGTTTAGAGATTGCATCAAAAACTAAAGGGGTGTGATCAGGGATGTAAACACAACAGCTCGCGATGATGCGACACGCACCACCTCGATCTGCCAACATGACTTCGAGGACCATTCGGTTTTGGAGCACCACAATCCTCGCAATTTGCAATTCTTCTGTGATGTTTCCAAGAGCCATCGCTGTCTGGTTAGTCACAGCCTCTACAACACGTGTCAAGCGTCTGATTTTCCGACTGTTTAAGGCAGCACCAACAAAGAAGAACAATCCCAAATTAAAGTTCGACATATTGCTGCCGTGCAGTGTCAGTATGATCCACCTCATCATTATTTATAGTCCTCTTATCGGTACTTGGAAATGTCATTATACAGTGTATACTCTTTATGATATAGGCAGTAGCCAAAAACACAGGTGGCAACAAAAAGGACACATAGCAAGTTCCTGACCAACCAATGGCTAGATGGTAGTATCCTTTATTCCCACATATGAAGTAGGTATTATGTGATGACATAAAACTGCTGGTATTTACCCCAGTAATATTCAACACCAAGGTACAGTCGCTTTTCCCCACAGGAATTCTTCCAACACTGTTCACACACAAGTCTTCTCGAGCTCTAGTAACAGCTATAACAGGAGGACTGCTTCCCTTGGTTTTTCGAATGTTTGGGAATACATAGTGCATGGAGGAGTTTCCTCTGCGATACTCCTCCATTTCCAATACAGTTCCTTTAGCCTGTGGATCTCCTTCCTAATCAGGATAGCATACTTTATTAAGAAGAAAATGTAGTCTCCCTACACCGGCATCAGTAATATTAGCGACTTCAGAAGCCCACAGCAATGCGAACCAGGCTTGACAAGAACCATTGTGTGAAAATGGCAGATGAATGAAAGGTGTTCCTCCATTTTTCTGATGAGCTGGCATCATTCCACACACCCAACAGTTGATGATGTTCTTAGCATGAATCAAAGCATTATTGAGGATCTTCAGGTGATATGGCTCGGCCTCTCTCTGTGTCCAGGATGTCTCGATGGTCGGTGAGCGCAGCAGGTTCCACCAGGGCAGACGGCACTCTCTTACAGTGGGTGGAATAAATCCATTTTTTTCTATTGGTCACTCAGACTGCAGTTCTGGTTGCAAAGAGCACCTGCTCTGGGCCGCGCCACCTCAGTTCCTGGCTATTCGACCTCCGGAAGACTTTGACCATCACTTGGTTGCCGGGCCGGAGAACATGCCATCACCTCGCGACCTGTCAGGAAGAGCTTCTCGAACCTGTTGATGAATAGAAAGCAAGCTGTCAGTCAATTGTGACAGGTAGTCACTCATCAAGACACAAGGTACATCATGTATAGGGCGTGGCTTAGGAAACCCCCAGATATTCATGGGCCTTCCAAATACCACCTCATACGGTGTGAGGCCAGATCGTGCATGTGGCACCAATCTAATGGACAGCAATGCCAATGGTAGTGCGTCAGGCCATTTCAGACATGTGGAAGCCTGGACTTTTGCCAACTTAATTTTGAGGGTGGAATTGTATCGTTCCACTAGCCCCGCTAATTGTGGGTGGAAGGCAGCATGAAACTTCTGCTTGATTCCCAATCCTTTCAAGACATACTCAACAACTTGTCCAATGAAATGGGGTCCGTTGTGACTCCACAAAAGTATGCAAATGCCGAATCTGGGGAAAAACTCCTTTAGAAGCACCTTTGCTGTAGTAAGAGCTGTATTATCTTACATAGCGTACACCGTGATCCACTTACTAAAGGCACATACCGCTACTACAACATACTTCAGGTTATTACAGTGTTCAAGCTGGATGTAATCCATTTGCAGAACCTCAAAAGGTACAGTTGGTGTGGCAAACCCTCCTGTTGGAGTTTGTGTTCCCTTTCCAGGATTATACTGGCGACAAATCAGACAAGACTGGACTATCTTTTTAGCTGTGCCGGCAATTTCAGGATGATCCCAAACTTGTGTAAGCAACTTCGCTATTGAGGATGCTCCAACATGTGCCGGCCCATGTGTCATGTGAATCATAGGGTGTAAATAGGCTGTGGGCAATATCCATTTGGTCATGTCTTTATTTCTCCAACAGCCCTCATCATCCAATGTTCCCTCCTTAGCCCATTGCTCTAGTTCATCTGCAGAGGCAGATCGCTGCATGTCCAGTACTTCTTGTCTGGCACCATGCCAACCTTCAGCCTGTGACTTCACCACATACATAGATGTAGTGCTTCGCTGCATTGCAGTTTCACGGGCTGTGTGATCTGCCAAAGTATTGCCCTGTCCTATTTTATCAGTCACTTTCTTGTGTGCACTGCATTTAACAATCACTATTTTCTTAGGATAATTTAAAGTAGCAAGGAGATTATGCACTAATTCTCCATGCACTATTTGTGTCCCATGTGATGTAGGGAAGCCTCTTTCCTTCCAGAGTAGCCCAAAATCGTGAGCCACTCCAAAGGCATATCGGCTATTGGTGTAGATGTTAACAGACAAGTCAGTACTAAGTTCACACGCCCTCGTCAATGCTATCAACTCAGCTGCTTGACCTGACTTCTGTGGTATACGAGCTGTCTCAACTACCGTCTGAAGCATTGTGATTGCATATGCAGCTGATGTTGTACCATCTGGTAGTTTCAAACAGGACCCATCAACCCATAAGTCCCCATCAACCTTTGAAAGGGGCCTATCTTGCAGGTCAATACGACCCTTTATCTGTTCCTCAGTAAGGAATATCCAGTCATGAAACTCTTGTGACTGGGACTGAGTATCTGTATTGGCAATAGAGTAGCCGGATTAAGAGTCGACCATCTTTTCATGGTGATATGAGGGGCCAAAAGTGTCAATTCATATCCTGTCAAGCGAGCACTTGTTAAATGCTGCAATTTGGTTTTGTTCAAAAGGGCATCAACTGCATGGGGTACTAACACAAGCAATCTATGCGACAATACTATCTCCTCACTCTAGCATGTGGACAGAGCTGCCGCTGCCACAGATCAAAAACACCCAGGCAATGCACGAGCGACTGGATCGAGGTCAGTAGTAAAAATATGCACAAGGATGCTGCTTATCAAGTGTGTCTGTGTTAAGAGAGCACAACCATCCCTCTCGTGTACGTAGAGTGTGAAGGCCTTATTGTTGTCTGGAGTGCCTAATACTGGTGCAGATTATAGAGCTTGATGCAACTGTTGGAAAGCATTCTGGCATTCAGTAGTCCACGGGAGGGGCATTGGAGTGTCTTTAGTCAAAAGGGCCAACAAGGGTTTAACAATATGTGAAAAGCTAGGGATCCACTGCCTGCAGAAAGAAGTAAGGCCAATAAGTGCGCGAACATCCTTCTGAGTACGGGGCACAGGTGGGTCTAAAATGGCTTGAATGCGGTCTGGTGTGAGTGCATGTCCCTCCTTAGGCAGGAGGTGACCTAAATAGGTAACCTGCTGTCTACAATATTGCAATTTCGTCCGGGAAACCTTGTGATGGTGAGATGCAAGAAAGGAGAGCAAAAACAGTGTTCCTTCTTCACAGTGTTCAGGGTTATCAGCTGCCAACAAAATGTCATCGACATATTGTATGAGAGCCACCCCTTTTGGCATAGGCAACGAATCAAGCTGTCTTTTCAATGCCTGGCTATAAATGTTAGGACTCTCTGTATGCCACTGTGGAGCACTACAAAATCTGAATGATCGATTATTCAAAGTGAAGCCGAACAAATAACGTCTGTCAGGATGAATAGGTATCGAGAAGAAACCATTCTTCAAATCGATCACACTGAATGTAGTTGCAGTCGGAGGAAGCATAGTAAGAAGTGTTGTGATGTCAGAGACTACTGGATATTGGGGCACTACAATCTTATTAACCTCTTGCAAATCAATGATAAACCTGTATATTTTAGTATCAGTAGCTTTCTTCAAACTGGGAACTATAGGACTATAATAAATGTTGTAAAGGACTTCTTCCACAACCCCTACTGTAATCAGATCTTGAGCAATATGTATTAGTGCCTCTTCGCCTTCTCGAGATATTTTATATTGAGGCAGTCGAGGCAATGAAGTGCCCTCCTTCACTTGAATATGAACTGGTGGGATAACCATTTGTCCCACATAGGTATCTGATGTAGCCCACAAAGTACTAGATAGTGATGCCAAAGCAATATCTTCTTTAAGGAGACAAGACCTCTCAGCCATAGGATAGTTGTAATTTAAAATAACACGCACACCTTCTGGGGAACAACGTATCATTGCTCGAAAATGTTTGAGCCTATCGAGACCCACAATATTATTCGGTGTGTTTGGGGAAAGCAAGAATGGACATGTAGCAGAGAATTTATCAACATGATATGCAATTTGTTGTGACAGTGGGCTAAGGGAAGGTGTCCCATCGAATCCTATCAATGTTATTGTGAAGACAGACAGGGGAGCCCTAGGAACCAATTGTTTAGACAGGGCATTACGAGTAGCTCCTGTGTTAACCACAAACCGATCAGTAGAACCCAAAATGTTTGCATTAACATAGGGACCCTTCTGATCTACTGGGACTTCAACTGATTCCTTATCCCATCCTTAGAATTCCGATTCATAATTAGAATCCTTCAAAGCATCTTTTGAATAATCAGACATCTGATACTGATTTTGTCTGTCAAAAGTATTAGAAGGATTTTGGGTATGCTCTACTGCCTCGAACCCAGTGCAATTATCCATACCTCCCCTATTTCCTGAGTTCCCTTGGCGGCTTCTCATTTGTCCTCTACCACCTAATACTGCTGACCTCGCAAAAGTGGGCACTCAAAGCGCCAGTGTCCAATCTCCTTACAATAAGCACACTGATCGGAAGATAAAGTAGCTCGAGCGAAAGAGTGTGTGCCAGGACGAAACATCGCACGCCCGCCTCTACCAGCACCACTATAAGATTGACTGTAAACCTGAGCTAACATCACCTTTGTTTTTAAATCCTTAGCCTTTTTATCCTCCTAGCTTTTTTCTTCCAATTCCTGAAGTTCATAATACTGGGCCATAGTCAAAAGGGAAACGGAGGAAAACGTAGTCCATGAACTCTCGCTGGCTTTTAGGTGTATGGCTATTCCTGGCAACATGCTCGCGACAGATTTGTCAACACAACAATGATGGACAGAATGTGGATCAATGTCACACATTCACCCCAGTCAAAAGATCTGGGCCCAAATCCATCGTTTTTCCACTCCACACCACCCTGGGTTAGACAATGGCGATATGCAAATCAGCGCTGACCCTGTTGCCCCATGGGAACAGTCCAGTCCGAACTACAAAAGCCATGTCCTTCCCAGAACGGAAACAAGCATCCGAGGACCGGACCGGTTTCGAGGTAACACCTCTCATCAGCCCGGCTAGCTTGATTCCAGTGGTGTGGAGTGTCTGGGACTCACGTCTGAGCATCCCCAGTACACTTAGAGCGGTAACTGCAAACACAACAATGATGGACAGAATGTGGATCAATGTCACACATTCACCCCAGTCAAAAGATCTGGGCCCAAATCCATCGTTTTTCCACTCCACACCACCCTGGGTTAGACAATGGCGATATGCAAATCAGCGCTGACCCTGTTGCCCCATGGGAACAGTCCAGTCCGAACTACAAAAGCCATGTCCTTCCCAGAACGGAAACAAGCATCCGAGGACCGGACCGGTTTCGAGGTAACACCTCTCATCAGCCCGGCTAGCTTGATTCCAGTGGTGTGGAGTGTCTGGGACTCACGTCTGAGCATCCCCAGTACACTTAGAGCGGTAACTGCAAACACAACTATGATGGACAGAATGTGGATCAATGTCACACATTCACCCCAGTCAAAAGATCTGGGCCCAAATCCATCGTTTTTCCACTCCACACCACCCTGGGTTAGACAATGGCGATATGCAAATCAGCGCTGACCCTGTTGCCCCATGGGAACAGTCTAGTCCGAACTACAAAAGCCATGTCCTTCCCAGAACGGAAACAAGCATCCGAGGACCGGACCGGTTTCGAGGTAACACCTCTCATCAGCCCGGCTTGCTTGATTCCAGTGGTGTGGAGTGTCTGGGACTCACGTCTGAGCATCCCCAGTACACTTAGAGCGGTAACTGCAAACACAACAATGATGGACAGAATGTGGATCAATGTCACACATTCACCCCAGTCAAAAGATCTGGGCCCAAATCCATCGTTTTTCCACTCCACACCACCCTGGGTTAGACAATGGCGATATGCAAATCAGCGCTGACCCTGTTGCCCCATGGGAACAGTCCAGTCCGAACTACAAAAGCCATGTCCTTCCCAGAACGGAAACAAGCATCCGAGGACCGGACCGGTTTCGAAGTAACACCTCTCATCAGCCCGGCTAGCTTGATTCCAGTGGTGTGGACAGATTTGTCGACAAACAGATGCTTGCCCGTGTCATCTGGCAATGACTGCCCACTAAAGTCATGAAATGTCTCCTCAAAACATGTCAAGAAATCAGAAATGCACTCATTCGCCTTTTGCTTACAGGATGCTAACATAGTCCAATCTATCTTTTTAGGAGGTATAAGGGTTGTCAACTTAGGTATGATAGCCCTTGGAAGGTCTAATATCTCTTTTTGCTTTTTCTGTGCAAGCTCTCTTTCTGCATCTTTTCTCTCTATTTCCCTCCAAATATCTCCAAAAGTGGTATGATCGTCTACCTTACGAATAGATCTCCACATATCAGAGGGGCAAGATAAGTCCAAAAAACTTGTAAATATAAGGCAAATCATAGTGCAAGAACAAATAGCTCCTTCAACTTCATAGAAAGCAGCCAGGTTTTTCCGCTGATCAGACAAAGCACCTTTAAGAGCCATGACATCCGCTGTACTCCAGGGAGTAAAGACCCAATTGTAAACAAAATATCCCTTCGCATCAGTTGAATCTTTATTATCATTTGTTTCTGTACCCCTAGGAGGAAAATACAAAGGCGCAGCTTCACGCATTGGTTTCCCATGAACTAAAATATCCTTATCTGTCCTAACCTTGGACGTAGGTCATGTAGTAGCGCTACACGTAGCTATGCAAACTGCACTTCACACTACGCGAGCTACGCGTAGTTACTTGAACTGCGTAGTGCAGTGTGCAAAATGCTGTTCACACTGATTGCACAGTGCCGGATGCTTGTCCACACTGTGCAATCAGTGCAAACCACATCTTGCACAGTGCAAGCAGTCGTTTTCTGCCGCTCGAGTAGATTTCTACTCGAGCAGCAGCTTTCTCAACGCAGATGGTAGTTTCTCATCGCGAGTGGTCGCGAGCATACGCGACCACTCGCAATGAGAAACCTGACCTCCCCGCGTTGAGAATCACGCCGGAAGCTTTATTTTCCACGTTTGCGATCGGCTACTTGATGTTGCTGATCACGAACGAGGAAAAAGTCTCGCCGGATGTCATTTTGATCGCTCGCGGTTGCCAACTTGATGCTTAGGACTGCGAGCAAGCAAAAAATGACTGCTACGCTACGCGTGTTTGCACTGTGCTACGTGCAATTCGCTTAGTGCGAAGTAGCGAAAACTTTGCAAACTACTCGAGCGTAGCATAGTACTTCTCCCAGGGTTAGCCTAGATGAGTCTTCATTCTCTAAGTGGAAATATCTGGAGACTCCATCTGCATTGGCATTGTTACTCTAAGGTCTATGTTCCACTGTATAGTCCATCCCATGTAGGGAAATGGACCACCTCAAAAGTTTGGGTTTTTCACCTTTCATCTGTTTTAGCCATAGGAGGGGCGTAGGGTCTGTCTGAACTATGAAGTGAGTGCCAAACAGGTATGACCTCAGTTTCTTCAGGGCCCAGACCACAGCAAAGGCTTCTCTCTCTATAGCTGACCAATATTTTTCTGTGGGAGTCTAGCATCTGCTGATAAAAGCTACTGGTTAATCCTGGCCGTCTGCATTAAGTAGTGACAACACAGCCCCTACCCCTAACTTAGATGCATCTGTTTAGACAATAAATTGCTTGGAGTTGTCAGGACTCAGTAGAATGGGAACAGTGCACATGGCACGCTTGAGATCATCAAATGCCTTCTGACAGCTTACTGTCCACTGAACCTTCTTGGGCATTCTCTTTGATGTAAGATTATTCAATGGAGTCCCAGAATTCTGTGGTGTGTATGTTGAGGGACCACACATTGAGAACAATGCAGTTGGGATGGTCAGGGGTGCTGTTGGTCGGCTTGGCGGTGAGAGGGGCTGGTGTGTTGATGTAAAAGACACACAGATGATGGACGGAATGCAGAGCAAATCAAACATTCACCCCCAGACAATAGCTCTGGTTTAAATCCATTGTTCTTTTTCCCACCATGCCACACCAGTTTAGACCCAGCCATGTGCAAATCAGTCTTAACCCTGTGCCTCATGTGAACAGTACAGCCCGAACTGCTGAGTCACATCCTCCCTAGACCAGAAACAAGCATCATGTGACCAGTTTCGGAGTGTCCCCCCATATCAGCCAGGCTAGCTTGAATCCAGTGACACAGTGAGCCCGGGATCCATGCCTGGGCATACTCGGCACACTTAGGGTGAGAAAGCAAAAGACACACAGAGGATGGATGAAATGCAGAAGAAATCAAACCTTCACCCCCAGTCAATAGATCTGGGTTAAATTCATCATTCTTTTGCTCACCATTCCATCCCAGTTTAGACCCAGCCATGTGCAAATCCGTCTTCACCATTGTGCCTCATGGGAACAGTCCAGCCCGAACTGCCAAACTAGGTCCTCACTGGACTGGAAACAAGCATCCTGGGACCGGTTTTGAGGTGTCACCCCTCATCAGCCAGACTAGCTTGTATCCGGTGACACAGTGAGCCCGGGATCCACGTCTAGGCATACCCGGCGCAAAAGACACACAAATGATGGACAGAATGCAGAGCAAATCAAGCATTCACCCCCAGTCAATAGATCTGGGTTAAACCCATTGTTCTTTTGCTCACTATGCCACCTATATTGATGTGGCAGATGGTGCGTTTTCTGTTTCGGCAGGCTTAAGGTGCAAGGGTATTTTTCGGTGTTGCTAGATGGCAGATGGAGGGGCAACCAGGGTTGTGGGCGAAGAAGGTGCTGGCGTTATAGCGGTGGAGTGTCTGGGAGACAGGGTCTCTTGCACTTTATGTGGATTTGTGCGGACAGCGCAGACGGGCTTGCCTTTGGCAAACATTTGGCACACCAGTGGCTCACCCGCTGTGCATGACTGCACAGCTGCCACCAGTAAGTAGTGCTATGGGTGGGCAGAACAGTTGGGAGGTGGGAAATGTGGGAAAGAACACTGGAGAGGGCAGGGCTGTGGGGGATTGCAGCATCAATGAAGGAGAGGACAGGGAAAAAAGAACCATAAATAAGTACAGGAAAGACAAACGCAAACAAAGCAAAGAAAAGAAAAGAATACAGACCCAAAGGTAGAAAGCAATGGAGAAGAGCAGAACGAGGGACAGGAACAGCAGTAAGAGGAACAGAAGGGTAGTCAAGCAGCAGAACAGTGACGCTCTACCACTGGACCACCAACGATGCGGCACAGGCCTGAGCGGGGAGGAGGGCCTCGAACACCTGACCTTTGGGTCAGAGGAACCAGCAGTGAGATTCTCAACGCGGGGAGGTCAGGTTTCTCATTGCTAGTGGTCGCGTATGCTCGCGACCACTCGCGATGAGAAACTACCAGTCCGCTTTGAGAAAGGTGCCGCTCGAGTAGAAATCTACTTGAGCGGCAGAAAACGCCTGCTTGCAATGTGCAAGATGTGGTTTGCACTGATTGCACAGTGTGGACAAGCATCCGGAACTGTGCAATCAGTGCGAACAGCATTTTGCACACTGCACTACGCAGTCCACGTAGCTACGCGTACCTCGCGTAGTGTGAAGTGCACTTCGCGTAGCTACGTGTAGCGCTACTACACGACCTACGTCCAAGGTTAGGACAGATAAGAATATTGTAGTTCATGGGAAACCAATGCGTGAAGCTGCGCCTTTGTATGTCCCTCCTAGGGTTGCGGAAACAAATGATAATAAAGATTCAACTGATGCGAAGGGATATTTTGTTTACAATTGCGTCTATACTCCTTGGAGTAGAGCGGATGTCATTGCTCTTAAAGCTGCTTTGCCTGACCAGTGGAAAAACCTGGCTGCTTTTTATGAAGTTGAAGGAGCTACTAGTTCTTGCACTATGACTTTGCCTTATATTTTCAAGTTTTTTGGGCTTATCTTACCCCCTGATATGTGTAGATCTATTCATAAGGTAGACAATCATACCACTTTTGGAGATATTTGGAGGGAAATAGAGAAAAAAGATGCAGAAATAGAGCCTGCACAGAAACGGCAACAAGAGATATTAGACGTTCCAAGGGCTATCATAACTAAATTGAAAACTCTTATACCTCATAAAAAGATAGATTGGACTATGTTAGATTCCTGTAAGCAAAAGGCGGATGAGTCAGTTTCTGATTTCTTTACATATTTTGAGGAGACATTCCATGACTTTAGTGGGCAGTCATTGACACATAACACGGGCAAGCATCTGTTTATCGACAAATTTGTCGCAAACATGTCGCCAGGAACAACCAGACGCCTAAAGGCCAGTGAGAGTTCATGGACTACGTCTATCCCCCGTTTCCCTTTTGACTATGGCCCAGTACTATGAATGTCAGGAATTGGAAGAAAAAGGCAAGGAGGATAAAAATGCTAAGGATTTAAAAATTAAGGTGATGTTAGCTCAAGTTTATGGTCCATCTTATAGAGGTGGTGGTAGAGGCGGACGTGCAATGTTTCGTCCTGGCGCACCCTCTTTCCCTCGAGCTACTTTGTCTTCCGATCAGTATGCTTATTGTAAGAAGATTGGACACTGGCGTTTTGAGTGCCCACTATTGCGAGGTCAGCAGTGTCAGCGTGGTAGAGGACAAATGAGAAGCCACCCAGGGAAATCAGGAAATAGGGGAGGTATGGATAATCGCACTAGGTTTGAGGCAGTAGAGCATACTCAAAATTCTTCTTATACTTTTGGCAGACAAAATCAGTATCAGATGTCTGATTATTTGACCGATGATTTAAAGGATTCTAATTATGCATAGGAATGCTTAGGATGGGGTAAGGAATCAGTTGAAGTCCCAGTAGATCAGAAGGGTCCCTATGTTAATACAAACGTTTTGGGTTCTACTGATCGTTTTTTTGGTTGACACAGGAGCTAATCGTAGTGCCCTGTCTAAACAATTGGTTTCTAGGGCTCCCCTGTCTGGCTTCACAATAACATCGATAGGATGGGGGTGTGGCTTGGCGCGGGGCAAGAGTGCAGCTCTGCCGGCCGCCACTTCAATCCTTTAAGTTATCCTCTGTTGCTGTGGCCGCCCGCATGTCCAGTGCGGCGACAGAGAATAGTGGAGCACTGGGCTGCCTTCCGATGTGATTTTGACTGCCGGAGACTGTCCCTCAAGCCTGCCCTGCGTCCCGGCACAGAGGTTGCCGATCTTGAAAATGGCGGCTGTAAGGATGCGAGCGCGGCTGTTACCGCGAGGCGAAGCCCCTCAAGTCACAGATGGGCTGCGGAAGCTGCATCAGATCCCCCAGAGGTAACAAGAAATTAGGTGGGCAGGAGGAGATCTGGAGGAGGGCCCGCTGAGGCGCGTTGGGATGATCAACTGCGACCTACATATCCAACAGCTGCTGCCAATCGCATCCGCTGGGGTGAGTGCTACGCAAATCCCCGGATTGAACTCACGCACTAGGCCTTGCTGAAAGAAATGGCCGCCGGCATTGTGTAGGTGTATGCACAGGGATTAACTAAGCAGCTCTGGTGAAGTGGGTAACTAGCTAGGCGCTGCCCAGGAACAGTACGAGGACTTTAGTGTTTTTCTCCCCCTTTGATTTGGATTTTATGATTATGAACTGGCCTTTCTGGGAGATGGTTGAATGGCCTGGGCAGTAGGGCGCCAAACTCATGCTTCTGGGACCTGCTATCAGAGGCCTGAACATTTTTCATCTAATCCCAAGGTGCAGAAGCCATCAGACTATTCACGAGTTGAGGATTACATATCAGCGGCTCGAGACATCACTGCGTACGAGTGGAGTTCTGACAGTATGCTAATTGAAAAACTGAAAACAACAGTGCTCCCCTGCACGTGCGGGGCTGGAGACCGTGCAAACTTGGGGCAGTGAGAATCTCGCGAAGGCCCGCCTTTGGGCTACACACTGGGCCTTGCTGCAGGAACGCCCCGCCTAAAGCTGCTGGAAGTGTGCTGGGGGCTATCTATGTTTATATCTGAAACTCTGAAAGTTAAATGGGAGTGTGGGGAGGGAATATAACTGTTCTTTCAAACATCAGACGGGCAAACTTGAATCACGTATGTTGTAGCAGGCCGGAATTGGCAATTTGGTAACATGACCATTATAGAGACTTGATTTTTTGCTACTCCCCAGTGCCTGCTGACTTTGTTGACCCTTGCACCATTCACCATGGGCAAGCCCGAAAAGAACCAACCTCGGCTGAATTTCGAATTGCGGAAGAGTGGCAAATCAGTACACAATGCTGCATCAGACTCGGAACTGGATTCTACCAAACAGGCAACAACCATACTACAGAATACATTAGCTGGGGGTTCCAAGCAATCTGCAGTCCATAGACGGCAAGATAGAAGCGCTGAACGGCCAAATGGACACTATGTCATCTAAACTAGATAAGCATCTGGTAAGACTGGGTGAGGCAGAGCAAAGGATAATGGATGCCGAAGATGGTCGGCAGCAAGACTTCAGACATTGAGAAGCTATTAACTCTTATCAGAGACAAGAATGAGGACATTGAAGCACGCTCGAGGTGCAACAATGTGCACATTTTGAGCCTGCCGGAGTCAAGGAATATAGGCTGGCTGGAGGGTACGTTGAAGCTCCGTTTCAAGAGGTATGCGGACCAGAAACTCTTTCAAACATGCTGGTGGTATAACGTACTCTCAGATCTCTAGCAGCCCGGCAGCCTTGAGAGAGCACAAGTTTGAAAAAAATGTATAAGTACGCCATATTTACAAGCACGTAGTTAGTTTAAACATGTTTTGCACACGAGTGTTTTATATCCAGGAGTGAAATATACAGAGTGTTTTATATATAGTAGCGAAAGGTATAGAATGTTAAGTAGAGTAACTATAATTATAACAGTGTGAGATTAATGTAGAAATGTTGGAATATATGTGAAAACCTCATGTTCTCATGTTAAAAGAATCATGTCCGAATTAAATGTAACTTTGAAAATCCAGTATTATGTGTAGGCCTTAGGGCAATTCACAGCAAACCTGAACGCGCTGCTAAATTAATGTGAGATAAAGTTGACATGGTTCTTCCAAAATGTACTATTGAACTTAGGGTTAAAAGTATATGCTTTATAGATGTGTTATTTTAGAAACGTATGCTAGTTAAGAATGTTTGCTGTTTAAATCAAGTTAACGTTTTAAGAGTGCAGGGACCTGCTGCATGTAAATCAAGTAGGCCAGAGGAGATAATGTCATGTCGTGTAAATCGTCATGTGCTCGTTAGAGAAGAGGTCGCGAGGTGTCCAGCACCGAGCTTTGAGAGTGTTTTATGACTAAAGATATGGTGGAGTCTGGAATTTGAGGCCCACTGCAGGACGAGCTGTATGCAGGTGCGAGGGTCCTAATCAGCTCGAATGAAAGGGACTTTGTTCAGTGGCGCCTTGCGCAGGCCTGTAGGAGTTTCCAGGAATTTCAGGGGGTATCAGCGCACTGAAGAAGAAGCCTGGGAACCAAGGTCAACTATAACGAGGGTCTTCAAGAGTACCATCATGGAGTTTACCGCGCAAAGAAGTACCACGTGAGGGGCGTCCCAAGGGGCGTTCCTATCAGAAATGTGTTTTGGTATTAGGGAAAGAGACCCGGGAGGAGAGCAGAGCAGATGATTTTGGGAGCCTAAGGAAGCGGATGGGTAGGCAGATAGGCTGATCAGGAGAGACCCATTATCAGAGAAAAGACAAAGAGAAGTGCGTGATCTTCTTAGGAAGTCACCACGGCTGACACCTAGAGGGTTAAGATCTTGCTAAGTAGGGATGTCACTTAGTATAGGGTAGGGACAGACTAACCTTAATTTTCTTTTCTGTAATGACTTTGAGATTGCAACTTATATCTATTTTGGCAACCCTGATGGTCTTTGAGCTTGTACTTATTATCTTGTTCTTCAGACTTAGATTATTCAAGAAGTTCATGTTCATAGTGATACCGATTTACCTTTTGAATCTCATTTTGAGAAGTTTGTATCTTCAGTTATCTTTGACTTTATATTAAATCTTTAAAACTTAAATTTGGTCAGTGGTCATTTAGAGTGGTGTAAGTTCTTAAATTGATTGACTTATTGCGAGATTACCTTTTACTCCAAGACAGGTACCAACGATTCAGTCGACATAGTTTGGGATTTGGTAAGATAATTAGTAACCAGTAATCCCGCGTTAGCAGTTGGTAGCAGAGTGAGGATGGTTATCTTCTTGAGGAAGGTAATCTAGAGAGGTTAGTTTACCCCAAGGCCCGAGACGCCGAGAGACGAGCAGCGGAAGAATCGTGTGCCGAAAGGTGCAGACGGTGCGAGAAAAGCAGCAGTATCGGAGAGTGAGTATAAAAAGGGTCATGCGTGAACAGATTGCGGTGTTTTGTGTTGTATTTGTATTGTAATGTCTTGCGGAGTTGAATGCCTGTAGTGTGAATGAGAGAAGGTTGTGAGCGCGCGCAACCTGGTAAGCTGGTAACCTGGTAAACGGGTGAACTGGTGAAATCTTAAGTTCAGGCCAGAGCTTAAGTGGTTTTGGGTGTATCGAACATCCAGGGTAGTTGTCGACCATAGTACGGAGGTCACGAGGTACCATTGACCGCCGTGGATCCAAGATAGGGGGAGTGTAAGAGTGAGTGTATGAGTAACGGACGCTGGTCGAAAGTTACTGTGTGTGAGTAACCTATCGGAGAAGGCGATTGTCTGGAAGTAAACGGAAAGACATTTCGCCAAGTTAAGGTGACAACTACAGAAAGACTGTGGGCGTACAGTCAAGAAAGGTGATCGCTTGGACGGAAGTAATCATTTTTCGGAGTATGAATGGGACGCGTGCATGACCGAGGAGACGAGCTGAGAAAGGAGGGGAACTGCTGCGAAGGGGGACGGGTGACGTCGGCTAGAGCCGCGCTCTGATTGAGCGGTTGGTGTGACGTTAGCTAGAGCCGCGCTCTGGTTGGGCGGCTAGCGTGACGTCGGAGGAAAGTCGCGTACGGATAGGCCAGTTAGTGAGAACGGCGCCGAGATTGGTGGATTGTCATCAGGAAGTAAATAAACGCGGAGAAAAGAGAAATCATGAAGTGTTTTAAGTGTTTGAAAGGGATTTTTAAACGTAAACGAAGTGAACATTATTACGGGGAGGAGGCTCCGCCGGAGGGTACACCAGCTCATTATATGGCAACGAATGTTGGGCTGCATACGATATTGTGGATTGGGGCTTGGAATAAGCTTACGGAAGGGAATGAGGAAATGCAGTTCCCGAGGTACGGGACGTTTAAATTAGAGGTGTTACATCGGCTAAAAGCAACCATGTCCTCATTGAAACCCTCACCCAGACCAACACAGTTTGAGGCTCTTAATGCATGGATTAAGGCTGCACACGACCGAAATTTGAACAGGCGTCAACAAAGACTGACGCGATCGGTAAGGGCAGTGCGAGATTCCAAATGGGATGAGGAGGAAAAGCGTTGGAGGGTACAGACTATTGAGGTGGAGAAAATGTATCCGATGAGGGAGGTGTCAGGAGGAGGAAACCTCATGGAAGAAGACGAGGAAAGCGAGTCGGAGGACAATCTGGTAAACAGATTGTTAATGGATAGACCACCTCCGAGAGTGGAGTTGATAGAAGATAGAGGGCTCGCAAGGGAAGATGGAAATGACATAGAGGGATATACACCACTCCCTATATCGGAATGGACACCTATCAAAAGTGGAGAAACACCTCCAAACAACACTGTACAGAGTGTAGTGGGAAGGTTTGTGGTGCAGAAAACGCCAACCACAGAAAGGGTTGAGTCTGTGGGATTGCCAGACGCTCTTCAAGTGCCTGTTACCATAGGACCCATAGTTTCGATCTATAATTCTGAGAGAGATAGAGGGGAACAACAAAGGCAATTGGATAGGGAAAGGATTGAGATGGAAAGGAGGAATAATGTGACAAATGCATGGAAACAATTGCCAGGATCAGTAACATGGAATACCCCATTAGACACAACTGTCGGTCCCAATTCAGAACAGGGAGGTCCGAGAGGACCAATGGATCTAAGGGGACCACGGCCAAGATCTTTTTCAGAGTTAAGAGCTGATTTGAGGGAATGGGACGGGTCCGTAGTATCTCCAAATAACAGGACAAGAACAGAACCAGAGTGGGAAAGCAGGGGCAATGGGACAGTATCTCATTGTGGGGCCAGCGAGAGTAGTCAGGGCCGGGAAGGCCAAAGTCAAGAGAATAGAGGGGATGCATGTCCTACAAATCAGAGAGAACAGCCGGAACAAAATACTAGGATTGTAGAATGTGAGGAAATGTCCCGTCTCTGGGGGAAAGGAGGAGATGAGGCGGTACGGGCTTTTCAGAATAGGTTTAGGTGCCTTCATCATACACTCGGGGAAGATGTCCAACATTGGAGAAAGGAGAATAGTGACAGGTCCCGCCATGCTTCGAGTAACCAAGAATCACAGGGAAACAGTGAAGAGAGGGGGAGCAATGGGATGCCTTACTATGCACCTGGAGAAAACAGGCAGATCGGGGAAGAGGGAAAAATGAGAAACAAGGAAGTATTTCATCATCCACCCCGAGAAGATGGAAAGGCATGGGACCTAGAGAGATGGGAACAGGGGAGGACTCCCTTTAACTCACCAGTGCCTAGGCGCAGGGCTAGGAGCTGGGACGGGAGGGAAGCAGAAGGTACTTCTGGACCAGAGGTGCTGAAAGCTGCGATAAAGGTTAAAAGGCTTGATGTTACCAGTTTAAAATCAGATGTTGATGAGATAATAGATGGAACATTGCCTTTGGAAAGGATAGCATTGTATGAACAGGATGAGTTATTGTTCATGGCAAAGGATATTACTAGGAAAGCTAGAGCGTTTCATGAGAAATTGACTGATTTGGCAGACAGGTATGCCGTGGATTTGTCTAGGACAAGGGCATTACAGAGTAACCACAGATTACAGTACGCAGACCAAGATCTAGATGAGAAGAGAACTACTGGATTAAAAACACACATAAGAGAGCTGGTAACAGGGATAAGAGTGTGGAGGGAACTGGATAAATGGGAAGAAAGGTGGTCGAAAAAGGGCACAGTTAGGCTAAGTACAAATGTGATGACCCCAGAGGGAAGGGTAATGCAGATGGAGGCATTCCCTTTGCGAGAAATATCAAACGGAAATTATGTACATGTGCCCTGGAGTAGAGGAGATTTAGCTGCATTTACCAACTCATTTCCGAAGTTGCGGGACAATCCAGTCGAATGGTATAAACAGGTAGAGAGGTTTGTCAAAATCTCGAAAGTACTGTGGATAGATTTGAATACGTTGTTTGACATCGTGGTCCCATCTGATTTGTGGACCCCTTGTAAGACTAGTGTTGAATGGCCAAATACTGAACCAGTGAGGGATGCTCGGACTAATGGACCGTCCGAGATTGTCATGCAAAAGTACGAAAGGGTAATAGCATGGCTGAAAGATAAGGTACCACCACAGGATATAGATTGGGTAAAGATAGATCGAACAAGGCAAGAACCGAAGGAGACCGTGCATGAGTTTTATGAGAGGTTGCTGAAAACATTCAAGCAATATAGTGGACTAGATGTAATGGATCCCAAAGATATAGGGCAGTTTGTGTCAAAGTTTGTCTTGGGGTTGAGACCTGATATTTGTTTGATGATACAGCAACATTTAATCTGTTGGCAGAACAAACCACTAGATGAGATTTTACGATATGCGAGGTACTGCAGTGACGAGATAGATTCTAAAGCCAAGAATCTAAAGGAGAAATTGATGGTGGTGCAAATGCAGTCCGCTGGGAAGGGTGGCCAGCAGAAGCAGGGGATGGGACGAAAACCAAATGGTCAGAGCAAAGATAATGAAGAAGGGCAGAGACCTAGGATAGACTTTGCCACTTTAAAGAAAACGACAAAGTGTCATCAGTGTCACCAGGTGGGGCATTGGCGACGCGAGTGTCCCTTTAACCCTGAAAATGGAGAGCTAGAAGTAGATGAGCAGGTCCAAGAAGACCCAGTGCAAAAGGTGACAGTTCCGAGCAGTAAGGTGGCCAAAGGGGGGACTTCGGCTCCACGGGCCCAATTCCCACAGCCACCGAAGATAGCAGCTGGAGGAAAGGTCTTTAAACAAATGCCTCTGTTTATCGAGGAAGAAAAATGTTATTACATTGACCCATTGACAGGACAACGGGTGAGCAGTGAAGAGGACTGTACCCTCGGGGCAGTTCTAGAAGTGGATCAGAGAGGGCCGTTTGTTGAGGCAGAAGTGGCAGGGTGTCCCACTACGTTCTTAGTGGACACTGGGGCTACTCGTTCGACTCTGAGATCAGCGGTAGTTCCAGACTTGCCAATGTCAGGGGAAACAATTCAAGTGGTAGGAGTCGCAAATAAAAGAATGACTAGTCCCTTGACAGAACCAGTGTCTGTGAAAATTGGAAACCACATGAACGAACATCAGTTTGTGGTTTGTGACTCGAGTCCGGTATGTCTGTTAGGAAGGGATTTGTTGTGCAAATTGAACTGCACCATATACTGCACCCCGCAAGGAGTGGAGGTACAGACTACCGACGAAGATGCTACTTTTAAGGTGGCCAATTCCAAATCTTGTGTAGAACTATATCCTACTCTGACTGTAGAAGATATTCCCCAAGACCTACGAGATGCAGTGGCGTCAGAGGTATGGGATTTCACAGGAGAAGAAATAGGATTGATTAAGGGGGTTGAGCCGGTAAAAATATTGGTAAAACCAAATGTTGAGTTTCCGAGAACGCCTCAGTACAAATTGTCCCAGGAAACGATTGCGGGAATAAAACCTGTGATCGAGTCAATGATACAGCAGGGAATACTGAAAGAAATCGTGGGTAGTCCTTGTAACTCCCCGATTATGGGTTTGCAGAAACCTAGTGGGAAATTCAGGATAGTTCAGGATTTACGAAAAATTAACAACATAGTCGTTTCATGTTGTCCCGTGGTACCGAATCCATCAGTGATATTGTTTCAAATACCATGTCAAGCAGAATGGTTCACAGTGATAGATCTTTGTCAGGCTTTCTTTTCAATCCCATTGGATGAAGAGAGCAGGTATCTTTTTGCTTTTAAAATGGAAGATCGCGTTTTAACATGGTGTCGAATCCCACAAGGATTCACAGACAGCCCATCCATCTTTAATCAGTTGTTGAAGAAGAATCTTGAGAATCTAGTACTGCCACAGAACTCGGTTCTGGTACAGTACATAGATGACCTACTTGTTGCGTCAGAGACAGAGGAAGCTTGTAAAGCAGATTCAATTGCCTTACTGAATCATTTAGCTGAAAATGGACATAAGGTATCTCCGAGCAAGTTGCAGTATTGTTTGACAGAAGTACAGTACCTAGGGCACAGGTTAGAAAAAGGGAAACGTAAGGTGTCACCAGAGAGGATTGAGGCGATAATGAAAATGAATGCGCCTACAACACAGAGAGAAGTTAGAATGTTCCTAGGAATGGTGGGTTACTGCCGACAGTGGATAGTTAACTTTTCACTGAAAGCAAAGCCCTTACAGAAACTGACGCACAAGGAGGTGAGTGATCCGGTACCATGGGATGAAGAATGTCTGGTGGCGTTTTTACAGCTGAGAGACGATTTATGTCGTGCTCCGGCTCTGGGAATGCCAGATTACGAAAAGTCATTTTCACTCTATTGCTGTGAGAGAGAGGGATGTGCTTTGTCAGTCTTGGCACAGACCCACGGAAAAGCCCGTAGACCAGTTGCATATTTTTCGGCTACATTAGATCCAGTAGCCGCAGCGTTGCCCGGATGTCTCAAATCCGTTGCTGCAACGGGTGTCAGCATTGAAAGGAGCGAGAGTATTGTGATGGGACATCCAGTAGTGGTGTATGTACCACATTCAGTTGAATTGCTAATGACCAGGACGAAGACGCAGCATCTGACCAATAGCAGGCTCACGCGTTACGAGCAAGTTATACTTGCCGCAGAAAACGTGACTCTCAGGAGATGCTCTGTCTTGAATCCTGCTACTTTGATGCCATTACCTACGGTAATAGAAGGCGAAGGATGTGAAGACCACGATTGCCTTGATGTGACTGAACTATGCACGAAACCCAGACCAGATATTGTGGATGAGCCATTGTCAGACCCCGATGAAATTTACTTTGTTGATGGCTCATGTTTAAGAGACGATACTGGTCGGTTGAGAGCAGCTTATGCTGTTTGTACCATTACTGGAGTTGTGGAAGCCGCTTGCCTGGAAGGAGTACATTCCGCACAGGTAGCAGAAATTATTGCCCTAACTCGTGCCTGCATAGCAGGAAACGGGAAAAGAGTCACCATCTACACGGACAGCCAATATGGTTTCGGTGTGGTTCATGATTTCGGGCAGTTGTGGTCTCAGAGGGGTTACATGACCTCCTCTGGTTCGCCCATTCGAAATGGAGAATTTGTGCGATTGTTGTTAGAAGCATTGCAAGGTCCAGTTGATATCGCAATAGTTAAATGTGTAGCTCATACTAAGAATACAGATTTTGTGTCACAAGGCAACAGATACGCTGATGAAGTCGCACGCTATTGTGCGGAACAAAATTATTCTTTCTCAAAGGTGGAAATAGAAGGTGCAGAAGAAAAGACTGAATTAAGTATGATGTTAGAAACTGTAGACACTTGGGAGGATTTAAGAATAATGCAGGAGAACGCACCTGAAACAGAGAAAAAGGCATGGGAAATAGCAGGTTGTGTGCGAAGTGAAATGGATTTTTGGGTTTCAGCAGATGGGAGAGCTGTGTTACCTGAAGAATTAGCTAATCCCATGGCGAGAGAAATACATGGTCCAGTACATCTAGGAAGGGATGCTATGATGAGAGTTTTTAGGCAGACTTGGTATTGCCCGAAATTCAGAATAGCAGCAGAATCAGTATGTAAGCGATGTGTTACTTGCCAACAGCTGAACGTAGGCAAACGAACACCAGTCACACTGAGTCACATTGGGAGGTCGGGGGGGCCTTTCAATAGAATGCAACTAGATTTCATCGAAATGCCAAGAGTCAATCGCCTTCGGTATGTGTTGGTGATTGTATGCGTATTTTCCAGATGGGTTGAAGCGTACCCTACACGTAGGTGCGATACACTCACAGTGGCTAAATTGTTGCTCAGGGAGTTGATACCGCGCTTCGGGGTGCCTGCCTCTTTGGAATCTGACAGAGGAAAACACTTTAACAGCGAAATAGTGAAGATGTTGTGCTCCACACTGAATATCGATCAAAAGCTGCATTGTAGTTATCGACCAGAAGCTTCAGGAATTGTGGAACAAGTGAATGGCACTTTGAAGAATAGATTGGCTAAAGTAGTGGCATCCACATCCTTGAGTTGGCCAGATGCTCTTCCTTTAGTGCTCATGAGCATGCGCAGCACACCTGATAGGAGGACAGGTCTCTCTCCCCACGAGATCCTGATGGGGAGGGCCATGAGACTTCCTACAGTTCCAACTACTGCTCTATTGAATATTACAGATGATCTGATCTTGGATTATTGTAAAGGACTGTCTGACGCCATCCATTCTGTGTCCCTTCAGGTGCATGCAGTTGAAGTTCCAGCAGCGAGGAACCTGTGTCATGACCTGAACCCAGGGGACTGGGTCTTAGTTAAAAAACACGTCCGGAAGAACTGCCTAGATGTTCGTTGGCGTGGGCCCTTTCAGGTAATCCTGATAACGAACACCGCGGTGAAGTGCGGGGGGCTGCCAAATTGGATCCATGCATCCCATACTAGAAGAGTTCCAGCACCTCTAGAAGGAACAGCTCCCATCCCAGACGAAAGCCCGGAAGTGGAAGAAGAGTCGCAAGAAGGGATAGAGGCGGCTGAGGGGGTGTCAGAAGAAGTTGGGAACGCAACGGATTCAGAAGAAGAGCAAAGGCAGGACGGCAGTGAGACAGAAGACGCAACTGAAGGAGAGAGCAGAAGTGAATACGACTCAGACTCAGATTCGTATCGGAGCGATCAAGAACCAGAGAGGACAAGGAATAGGAGAATAAGGCTTGGAGCTGCCACTTGGCCAACAAGGAGAAGAAGGCTAAGTTTGAGGTCGGCCCAGGAAGAAACGCTTACTCCTATATCCGAAGACTCAGATCCAGAAGAAGATATCCAGGATCAAGCCGAGGAGGGTCTTAGAAGATCAAGGAGGGTGCGAGTGCCTAGCAGAAGATACTCTACTCCCGACTGGACCTACCTCGTTGCAGATGTCTGGGAGACACAGAACAGGGAGGATCAGGGAAGTGGAACTGATCAGAACTGACCCGATCATCACAGTGCAAATAAGATTTCTACTGCCAGGAGCGGAGACCGAAAGGTTGCTGACACTCAACATCGTTCATCCTGCTCTCCTGAGTGGAATAAGAAAATTGATTTTAGAGACAGTTGAGTTTCCAGTTTGCTGTTCACGATATCCAATATTGGAGGGAACTCTTCTTCGTTTGGAAATGCTTGAGCGAGTAGTAGAAATGCTAGGAGCGCTTATTGTTGTGGATTAATACCATATTGTGAATGTCTTCAAAGGGGCGCAGAACTGGAAAGGTGAAGAAAGTGATCTTGATTAGAACGGACCCCTTTGTAATTGTGGATGTAGAACTGATAGTACCAGGAGTGGAAATTGAAAAAACGCTAACTCTCAATTTTGTCCGTCCACTTGTCTTGAGCGAAATAAGGAGAATAATCCTAGAAAAAGTTGATTTTCCATGTTGTGGGACGAACTGCCCAGAACCTGAGGGAATGATACTTCGGATGGACATTTATGAAGACGTAGTGTCACTCCTTGAGTCATACATAACTTCAGACGAAAATAAGACTGTTGAAAAGAAATTGTAAAACTTGTTGCAAGATAACCTAGCGCCGAGTGGAAGAAGAAAAATGGTAGGGGTTTCATTTTAGTGGATGGAGAAGGGCTAGGGTTGTCTAAATTTCTACTGGACTTTGAACTGTTTTGCGGAAACAAATTGTCAAGCTTCCAAGTGTTCAAAGAAAGACATTGTAAGAGAGAAAGACTTTGTGAAGAAGAAGTGAATGCTGGAAGAAAGTCAAGAACTACACTGTTTGAGAACATGGAGGCTGGCAACCCGAACCGCAGGGCAAAATGTATAGCTGTTACACTTTTAGGAGTAGTGGTTTCTCTTATAATTTTAGTGGTAACTGTTTCATTCCTAGCGGGACACGAAGGGGATGAAACCGCAGTTAAGGAGGATAAGGGAGTATCAACACCGAAAACTACCATTATTAAAGAGAAGGGAAACATCAATGAGAAAGACAAAGCATTGTTAGATGCAGAAATAACAAGCATTTACAATGCAACGGTTTCGCCTTTGTAAAAGTTATAGCTATTGGCATTTTTTATTTATGTGTTGGTTTTGAAAACAGATAAATAAATGGCATTGTCATTTACAATGCCAATAGCTTAATCTCTCGCAAATGCGAGACCTATTGCATTTGCACCCAAACGCACACAGAGAAACATGTGCAAAAGCGTGCATGCCTACAAAATGAAGTGGTTGAGTAACTGCACTTTTTTTTTTAAGTTTGTCATGTTGCACAGGGCCTTTTTGATGCCTACTGGCTTAGCCAATTATTATCTCCTGCAATTCAATAATTAAGGTGGATTCGTTAAAGTCCATTCAACCTAAAAAGAGTCACATTGCAATCAAGTTTCAGGTAATCATCAACTTTCTAAGCGAAATATATGTTCTTTCTCCGTTAATACAATGTATACATGGGAGATACTGGGTGAAAGAAATGTTGCCCACTGCGTTGGCCTTCAGTCTACAAAACCCAGACTGGCTTCACGGGAAATTAAATCTGGCCAAACTTAAAAGGATGCTGATGCGTAGGAAACGCAGACAAACAATGAACCGCGCCAGGGCATGAACTTCAACTTAATCCCAGATGTAGGTCTATTTTCTGCAATGCCAGTCTAAACTGTATTTACAAAGCACTGACTGTCTACCCAGAAGGGGCAAATGCTTCATTTATTCTACAAAACGATTTTCGAATAAAACAAACGGGGGGAAATAAAGAAATGTAGATTTGTCTTTATGACCATAAAACAAAACAGCGTTATTAACCAATGACGAGTTTACTGAAACAGGT
Source organism: Lissotriton helveticus (assembly GCF_964261635.1). Classification (NCBI taxonomy): domain Eukaryota; kingdom Metazoa; phylum Chordata; class Amphibia; order Caudata; family Salamandridae; genus Lissotriton; species Lissotriton helveticus. The sequence continues at coordinate 1,308,121,788 of NC_136059.1, read as the reverse complement.
AGTTGTAATGCTTTAAGAGTAATTAAAACTGTTAATTAGTCACGTGATCCCTCGTGGAAGACAGTCCTACAAACACCTTACTGAAGACCTACAACAGTAGTTTTTAAGCAATGTGCATGCATGGCACTGCAGTGCACGAGAAACCACTGCTCCATTAAACACCAACCTCAATAGTACACTAGATGGCCTACCAAGACCTCAGTTTCTTTTCAAAATAGGGTGACAATGGCGGAGTAATCTGAACTCGAGCAAGCTGTGTGGAGACCAAGTAATACAAATGAATTACAATAAACAAAAGGGTCTGTAACCCATATACGTACACTTGGGGCCGAGACCACTTTCCTGAAGATTGAAGGTAGTTTTTCATTAAGCCCACAGGGAGGAAAGAACAAAAATCACTTCAGAAACAGACGTCAACAGCTAACTATTTCTGCGAGTAGTTTGGCAAATCTGGGCATTTTGCTCTGGCATGGACATTCATAGAGCAATACTTTTCCTCAGCACATAATGAAACAACGGCTGTTCCCAAATACCATACCTTAACCGCTCTCTCGTTCTCACATCAACATAAACACACACTTGCTGAATGTATCATTTGCCTTTTATTGCTCTGAAAATATCACATTCACTTAGACTTCAATTGGTCGTCCACTACAACAGCTGTGGTGCGTGTCCTCTTTACATCAAAGAGAAACAAAGTGTCTAATATAACAAAGTTCGATCCACCTTCCGATAGATTATTCGGTCTCTGCGATATAACTTAATGTCACTTTCACATTTTCTTCAACAGAAACCGTTGCCAAACGTGCTTGAATTCGAGAAGAGTACAGGCCTACCGGGCAAGCATGTGCGCATGCTCAAATTTCACAGACACAATGTTACAAATATGTGCTTCTGCAAATTAACGCATGTACTCCGGCTATTTGCCCAACCTACTCCTACCTGCGTGCACTTGGTGGGGTGCGGTATTATCATGGGTGACAAGACATGCAGGTCTGCAATTCTTGTTAAAGGAGGAGCGTCGCAATAAAGGAGCTTTTTTTTGGGGGGGGGGAGCATGCGCTATATTGTTCAGTAATAAAGGTATGAAAGGCCGTCAGACCAGGAATCCGAAACAAGCCACATGAAACAATGAAAGTTGCTTAAAACTCACGAAAATTATGCCATACGAAAAAAATAAAGACTCATAATTGCTAGCTCGTTTGGACAGCGAGTGCCTTAAACAAAGGCCCTTCAAAGTTAGCAGCGATTGGTATGTACCCACTTTTAACACAAATAACCGCGCACTAGACACATAAAAACGAACAGAGCAATACAAAGAATCATCGTATCCCTGAACGTAGAAAAAGCAGTTCTCAGTAATGTTTGCGAATGCAGAAGCACTTTAGGACTAATTTCCACACAGTAAGGCAGCCTACTTTAAACGAACGCCCTTCGAGGCGTGAGCGCCCTGGATTATGTCACCGAAGCGGGCAGATCGCCTCTCCATCTATAGTAGTCAATGGTCTACGGACCCCGCCCTGAACCTATTTTAGGAAAGGCTACTACATTTCAGGGATGCGCAGTTCAGAGCGATAGAATAACATCGGCTCCTGTGCCCAAGTCCAAGCTGTTTACAACTGCACTCCGTGCAACCAATGTACGCCAGGGATTGGCTGCGTCATGAAGGTCGTGTATAAAGCAATGACTTCAATCCTGCTTGCTTCGCGCAGAATTAAAAGTAAATCCCTGAGATGTTCGAGTTCTTGCAACATTATAAAAAACGAAAGGATTACATAAGAGGGTTTAAAACAAGATCGTTCGAAGGCAGGACACCACCAACAGTTTCAAGATCGCGGAAATACAGAAGTAGGAGTAAAACAGTACGTCTCCTTGAAATGGCCAATCGTGGTCTATTAAACATTTCCGCAAAACACCCGTCTTTCACCCGGGAACTGTGCAGCACTTCCGAGCGCTGATCAACATTGCAGGATGCAAAGTGTCCTGGCCTTTCACCCACGTGACCTAGACCAGTCTCCTTTGCGTGGGAGAAGCCTGGAAGCAGCGTAGGGGGGGGGCGTCCGAACAACGCTCCCCTGCAGCCGGCATCATTAGTGATCCAAACAAACACCGGTAAAACCAATAAGTCTATCCTCGGGGACCGACCGGCTTTGCCAATGGTTTCAAGCCATACTGCACGCATCCCCGAAGCTTTGCATTGAAAATTAAAGGGTCATTTTGCATATGTGCGCCGACTAAATTAAGCAAGTGCTTTTTTCCCGCTTTAATTATTCAAGTTGCGTCTGTAAACAAAACGAAAAAACAAAACAGCACAATCCTTTAAACGACAGCATTCACCTGTTCAGGTTGCATAAGAAATAAGAATTTCAAATGGAACCTCCTGTGTGTGCCAAATCCTTTAGTTTTTGTACGACAACTGCGTAAGTCAAAAAGAAAATACAAACAAGTCAGGTCCCGGGCCGCGCTGTGATTGGCTGACGTCACGGGGTGTCCCGGGCCGGCAGCCAATCACAGCGCGGCCCGGGAATGACGTCACGGGGGTGTCCCGGGCCAGCAGCCAATCGCAGCGCGGCCCGGGACAAAGGGGCGGGGCTTAAAAAAAGCACCAGAAACGCCCCCGAATCGCGTTTTCGAGAGAAAGCGCGATTGACAGCCTCTGCCTCCCAATGGCTAGCCTCCATTTATGGAGCTAGCCAATTGGAAACAGAGGCTGTCCTAACCTCACTATTAAAAACAACAGATTTCGATCTGGGAGGGGCTTTGCCCCTCGCCAGGTTACGAAACCTAAAAAGGCTTCACACCGACGAGTCACAGGGAAATTACAAGTCAAATGCTTATGCTAAATTGCTTTATGAATATGTTGATGCCATGGAAGTAAAGGATTGTTACGTTTGTATGCAATTACCGGCTTCAGTGGAGGAGGGTATCAGATACCATCATCTTCCGTTGACATATGGAATAACGTGCAGTTTATTGTTGAGCATGTTTTATGGACGAGAAGGATTCGAGTATTATTTCTCGAATTTCGACTCGACATTGCCAGAGGTTCCGAATTTCAAGCATTTGAACAAATGGGACTACTACAAAAGCGAAGACAGATTACACAAATGGTTTATTCCATGGAAAACGTTAGATACTTCACATGCTCGAAGGAATAATCTGACTTGTCAAATATCAGAAGTTGAGAAAAAGTTTATAGCACAGGTAGACACTAGATACAGGAGGCAGAAGATTTTGAAAGCATCAGGACAATGGGAAACAGATTGGACCAAGGAGGAAAGGGCACACCAAAGAAAGGGTAGTATTGGTCCAATTGCTTTGGATAAGGATAAACGGGGAAAACTGTGTATTCACAGGAGTTACTCATATTATGAGAACTTTTATGTAGGTCAAGTCCATTGTGAACATGCCTTTCAATTGGAGTATTACTCTAAGAACTTTATGAAAGGAATGCAAGCAATACCAAATGTATATTTTGTATGTGGAAGATATGCCTATGTGAAGTTACCAGATAATTGGTATGGATCATGCTATCTGGCTGTTGTCTTTCCTAAAATATATCATGTTGAGAATGTAGACACGCCTAAGAAAGAAATATCAACTAGATGGAAGCGAGGGCTGGGTGCAGCAGAAGTAGTTGGAGATGTACTAGGTGCTGCATTCCCTTTCTTAGGATTGATAATGAATGACATTAAGATCAGGAGGTTAGCTACAGTCGTAGATAGGCTATCTGCCAGTACTGCAAGATCCTTGATGCTGATAGAAGGGGAGATGCAATCGATTAGGGCGATGGTTCTTCAGAACCGACTTGCTTTAGACGTTCTGTTAGCAAAAGAGGGAGGAGTCTGTAAGGCTTTGAAGGTCCAGGAATGCTGTACTTACATTCCAGACAATTCAAAACCTCTAGAGAAGTATATACAAAACATCACTGCCATACACTACGAAATTGAGGACCTGGCAAAGGTAAATGTGTGGGAAAAAGTAGGCCATGGAATGGGTAAAGTTGGAAGTTGGTTTGCCAACTTAGGAAAGGGTATCGTTTGGTACATACTGAAACCCATCATCATAATTGTGATTTGTGTAATCACTTTGTGGGGATTGGTGCGTTTGTATCAATGTTATAGAGCAAATAGGTTACAGAGAGCTATGAAGAAACAGGAAGAAGAGTTGACAGCGATGCAGGACACTCAATATAAGAGTCTGAAAGCATTAGAGAGTATGAAAAGAGGTGGAACTGCCCTGTCTTCACTTTAAAAGGTTCTACATTTTTAGTGTCTTGGTGATGATGACCCCTGAAGGTCATCAAAGGGGGGACTGAGAGAGCACAAGTTTGAAAAAAATGTATAAGTACGCCATATTTACAAGCACGTAGTTAGTTTAAACATGTTTTGCACACAAGTGTTTTATATCCAGGAGTGAAATATACAGTGTTTTATATATAGTAGCGAAAGGTATAGAATGTTAAGTAGAGTAACTATAATTATAACAGTGTGAGATTAATGTAGAAATGTTGGAATATATGTGAAAACCTCATGTTCTCATGTTAAAAGAATCATGTCCGAATTAAATGTAACTTTGAAAATCCAGTATTATGTGTAGGCCTTAGGGCAATTCACAGCAAACCTGAACGTGCTGCTAAATTAATGTGAGATAAAGTTGACATGGTTCTTCCAAAATGTACTATTGAACTTAGGGTTAAAAGTATATGCTTTATAGATGTGTTATTTTAGAAACGTATGCTAGTTAAGAATGTTTGCTGTTTAAATCAAGTTAACGTTTTAAGAGTGCAGGGACCTGCTGCATGTAATCAAGTAGGCCAGAGGAGATAATGTCATGTCGTGTAAATCGTCATGTGCTCGTTAGAGAAGAGGTCGCGAGGTGTCCAGCACCGAGCTTTGAGAGTGTTTTATGACTAAAGATATGGTGGAGTCTGGAATTTGAGGCCCACTGCAGGACGAGCTGTATGCAGGTGCGAGGGTCCTAATCAGCTCGAATGAAAGGGACTTTGTTCAGTGGCGCCTTGCGCAGGCCTGTAGGAGTTTCCAGGAATTTCAGGGGGTATCAGCGCACTGAAGAAGAAGCCTGGGAACCAAGGTCAACTATAACGAGGGTCTTCAAGAGTACCATCATGGAGTTTACCGCGCAAAGAAGTACCACGTGAGGGGCGTCCCAAGGGGCGTTCCTATCAGAAATGTGTTTTGGTATTAGGGAAAGAGACCCGGGAGGAGAGCAGAGCAGATGATTTTGGGAGCCTAAGGAAGCGGATGGGTAGGCAGATAGGCTGATCAGGAGAGACCCATTATCAGAGAAAAGACAAAGAGAAGTGCGTGATCTTCTTAGGAAGTCACCACGGCTGACACCTAGAGGGTTAAGATCTTGCTAAGTAGGGATGTCACTTAGTATAGGGTAGGGACAGACTAACCTTAATTTTCTTTTCTGTAATGACTTTGAGATTGCAACTTATATCTATTTTGGCAACCCTGATGGTCTTTGAGCTTGTACTTATTATCTTGTTCTTCAGACTTAGATTATTCAAGAAGTTCATGTTCATAGTGATACCGATTTACCTTTTGAATCTCATTTTGAGAAGTTTGTATCTTCAGTTATCTTTGACTTTATATTAAATCTTTAAAACTTAAATTTGGTCAGTGGTCATTTAGAGTGGTGTAAGTTCTTAAATTGATTGACTTATTGCGAGATTACCTTTTACTCCAAGACAGGTACCAACGATTCAGTCGACATAGTTTGGGATTTGGTAAGATAATTAGTAACCAGTAATCCCGCGTTAGCAGCCTCTTGGCGCTCCCCCTAGGCCCATTATCACAAGGCTACTAAATTTCAGAAATCGAGATACAGGGCTGCGTATTGCCCGCCAGAAAGGCACCGTACATCATCATCAAGGAAATAAACTCTCATTTTATCCTGATTTCACAGCTTCGTTCCAGGCTGCGAGGAAAGAGTTCCAAGGCATCAAGAAAATATTACTAAAGGAGCAGGTGCCATACATTATACTATAGCCCGCACGCCTTCGTATTGGAGTTGATAACAGGGCAAAGATTTTCAGTAGCCCAAAATTGTCCATGGAGAATGCAAAGACTTTACGACGCAAAAAGCCGAATCCGGGCCCTACTTCTAACATTGGTGAGTAGCATTGTATTTTTGTGTTTTCCTATTTTTCTTTGTTTGCAGGAACTGGGGGATTTCATTGTTCCATATTTGACTACCCAGTATCATATACGACATACCAGGGCGATAATGACAAACTGATCGTATGTTACATGTTATAATGTTCAGTATAATATTGAGCTGACGGAATTGATCACATACAGTCCAACGGCTAGACTGCATCATGGCAGAAGGAATAATTAAGGGATTGATGGAGTAATATTCATGATAGACAATAGAGGGCTGAAGAGATGGGGCTTACAATGTGGATCTAGGCCGCTTCTAATGGGAAGAGCATGCCTGACTGCTCTGAATATTCAAACAGATTTACATGCTATGTGTCCCTTTCTGGTAGTGGGTGGGCCGTAACAGTAATCTACACATACGGTGGCGGCCCCCTCCCTACACAAGGGAGAGAGGTATGCGCCTCTACGTTCCCCCCCTACGGGAGTACCCCATAAGGTTCTGGTTGCATTCTGTTTTTTGTTGGGTGAGATGGTTGACGAGGGTAATGGCTTTGGCGTTTTAGGGTTGCCGAAGTGGGTGAGGGGAGGGGGAGGTTTATGGTACAGAATTGGTGATTTTATTGTGTTAGACAGATTGGAAATAGACACTGATCTGAGTTTGATGTTATTAGACATTAGTGAGTTACCACCTCAGTACAGAATCAAAAACGGCAGCAGTAGGGATGGGTGAGCGAAACAACTGTATAACGTGTAATGTTCGGGTCCTCAATACCCCTAAAAGAATACGGCAAGTACTGGCATATTTTGAGAGGCACAAAATCCAAATTGCTTTATTAGAGGAAACGCATATGTGCAAGCAGAGAGAACCCAATATTGCACAAAAATGGGCGGGATACAAGATAGCGTCCTCGTTCTCCACATACGCAAGGGGTGTCCTCATTTTGATAAATAAAGGCGTACCCATCCTAACAATATTATTGCATGTTGACAATGAGGGTCGCTGAACTATGGTACAGGGCAAGTTAGGCAACACACTGATTACACTCATTAATGTATACGGTCTAGTAGTGGATGAGCCGCAAACTTTTATACAACTGCTGGGAACGCTGCGAACATGGCTGGAAGCGGCAACCCTTTGAGGAGGTGTCTTCAATACGCATCTTGACCCGAGCCTTGATAAATCCAACCCGCATGGAGCGAGACCCATCAAAATAGCGCAATGTGTTCGCGATGCTATGACAGAGCTAGGTCTGGTCAATGCTTGGTGATTATGTAATACCTCTAATAAGGTGGGCACGCACATAACTCCAGCGCACAATAGCTGGTCACAATTAGATTATTGGTTATTAAATGAAGAAGCTAATGGATGGGTGAAAAATGTACACAACTTGCCACGCACTCTTTCAGATCATAATCCGATACGGCTGGAAATTCAAATACCAACTAACATGCACTTCCCTTTTACATGGAAATTTAGAGCTGAGTCCTTACTCGATCCTGTGTACGAGGACACTAAGGGGCAGGCAATAATACAGTACTTCGAATTGAATGTGGGAACGGTGGACAACCCAGCCGTCTTGTGGGAGGCATTTAAGGTCACGATCCGTGGGATCTGTTTTAGCACAACTTCAGGTGCCTTGAAAGATAGTAGAGGTCAAGTAACAAAGACTGAAAAGCAACTGAGTGAGCTAGAAGCACAATACGCCACAGACCCGACCGCGGCTCCCCTTGACAGACTTTAGATATCATTAAAAGATTATGAAGAGCTAGTGAAATCCGATGCGCGCTATAAGTCGCGTCGTCATGTGGATAGAACTTAAGGAGAGGCTGGACGACCTGGTAAGCGGCTAGGTGAGACACTTTGATTCAGGGCTGAACACCATCATGTTATTAAAATAGTGGATGGCAGCCGGCGTGGAGCACTACAGGCCACAAGAAATAGTGGAGCAGTTTAGAGGTTTTTATAGTGACTTGTATGCCACACGTGGTACATGTGACAAAACTGCCCTGACTGAATATCTTGATGATGTCGCTTGTGTGTGGCTAGCGGACGGGTATCGTGAGTACCTTAGTCAGCCTATAGCGGAGTCTGATATCAAGGAGGCGATTAAGTCTTTACCTAATAACAAGGCCCCAGGTCCTGACGGGCTCACTTCTGAATTTTATAAACAATATGCAGCCCTCATACTTATTAGAGGTGTATGTGGAAGCTAATGACTCTGGGGCCCTACCCCATCCCTTAGGCAGGCTCTCATCATCACTCTCCTCAAGAAGGATAAGGACCCAACGCTGTGTGAATCATACCACCATTAGTCATTAATAAATCTAGACGCAAAAATATTGGCAAAGATGCTGGCCACTAGACTGGAACCACTACTACCCATCATGGTCTTGCCTGACCAATCTGGCTTCGTGCCGGGGCGCTCTACATCCAACAATCTCTGCACAATATTTGCCATGTATCATATTTTAAATCCTGATCTCCAAGCGGCAGCGGTCATTCTTGATGCAGCGAAGGCATTTGACTCCATTGAGTGGGGCTATATGTTTCATATCCTGAGGAGAATAGGATTTCCCAATGTTCTGCTGCGCTGGTTGCAGGTACTCTACACCGAAACATCTGCAAGGGTCAGAGTGGGCGGTTTTACTTCCGAACTCCTCCGAATAAACTGGGGAACCAGACAAGGGTGCCCATTATCGCCTCCCTTGTTTCCCATAATGATGGAGCCTCTAGCCTGTATAATACGGCAACGTCACAGACAGACTGCGCTTAACTTCAATCATAGACCTGTCGGTATTTCTATGTACGCAGACGATATGGTTATTTTCATACCTGATCCGCGGGCACATACTCATTGGTACTACGGGAATACATTAGGTTTGGTCGTTTTTCCATCCTTATGATGAATTGGGAAAAGTCTGTGGTACCGCTAACACTATGCACTCAACCTCCCCCTTAGAATACCCTTTGATCTGGACAATTGAGCCTGTTAAATATCTGGGTATCTGGGTGCACCGGGATCCAGAGATTGTTATTAAAGAAAACTATGGCAGAGCATAAATAATTTGGAGAAGCAGGTAGAAAAGTGGATTCATCTCCCTTTGTCTCTGGCGGACCAAGTGGCGGTGATAAAAATGGTAGTTTTACCCCGCTTTCTATATCTTTTCTACAATATTCCGATTCGATTGACCAGACACTTTTATGCCATGATTAGAACATAACTGTTAAAATTAGTGTGGGGAGGCAAACAAGCGAGAATCAGCTGGTCCACGCTGCCGCTCACATATGCCAGAGGTGGATTTGGGGCGCCAGATGTGTATATTTATTATTTATGTGTGCAGGCTCAATACACCTACTACTGGTTCAAGCCACATGACTTTACCCCGCACATAGCAGTGGAAGACAGAGACACGAACAGAAAAGGGGAAAAAAAAATTGAGAATTGACGTTATAGAAATTACATTTATATGGTATCTATACAGTATGACTAATATTAACAACCAAATTCCAGATTTAAAAAGAAGGAGATGCATAAAAATTGATAATGCTTAGTCTAACTATTTACTCGATCAACATAGGGGGGTTGAACGATTGGCGAAAAAGAGCCAGACTCACAGAATTTGTTAAATGTGAACCTATAGATATCCTGTGTTTACAGGAGACGCATCTCTCGTGGGCTAAAAGGAAGCTGTTAAAATTTGGCGGGTTTGAGATCCTCACATGTTCTACCCAGACCTCAACTATAAGAGGCGTGGCAATTCTGGGAAAGGCAACTTTGGGAGGGGCTAAACGGGCTAAATCAGACCCAGCAGGGAGATGGGCCATTGTAGAATTAGGTTGTGGGTTAACGATTTGTGGAATCTATGGGTCAAACCTTGACGACCCCACAATATTTGAAGTGGTCGAAAGCGAGTTGTCAAGCTGGCCCACACCGATTTTGGTATGTGGAGATTTTAACGTAACAATTGATTTCTCTAGTAATGTTCCTTATAGTGGCAGAAAACCCAGAGTTTCAAGGGCACTCCTATCTATGATGAAATCACATGGTCTGGTCGATATATGGAGCTCAAAATATCCTGACGACCCAGGTTTCACTTATTATTCCTGTCCTCATCAGAAGTATTGCAAACTTGATTATGCTCTAATCTCCTCAGGAGAGATTGGGAAAGTCAATATCAAAAAGCTTCCCAAAATATTATCGGATCATAATCCGTTAATTATAAGTCATAGTGGTTTGGGTCCTAAGAGGAAAAGAAGATCTTGGACATTTGACCGCAAATTATTAGTCGATGCTGCTTTTATTGAATATTTACGAAACTGGACATGCGAGTTTTTTGCCGCAAATCAATACAGTGCCTCCAGAAACTCGGTCTGGGATTCATTTAAAGCAGCATTAAGAGGGGAAGTAATCAGTTACTCAGCTCTGCTTAAGAGAAAACAACAGGACAATAAGAATAGACTCCTGGTCGATCTGGCTAAAGCAGAGGAACAGCATTGTCTGGCATTAACTTCGGGGGAGGAGAGTGCTCAGAGCCAAACTAAGATCTGTCTGATCAAAGCTGAGATACAGAAACAGCTGGCAGATAGGGCATCTTTAGATTACTGGACCCATAGGAAGAAAATGTACGAGACAGGGGAGCAGGCCGGGAGGGCATTAGCCTTAAGAATTAGACAGGATAGGGTTAAAAACGCCATAACATGTATACAGGATGAGGGTCGAGACTACACTGAACCCCAAGAAATTGTATCTGTATTTGAAAAATATTACGAGAATCTATACAGGGAAGATGCAGGGGATACCCCTCCAGATATTTTAGGGAGGCATTACCCAGATGTAGGCCCCAAGTTAAACCCAGATGAAATGGTAAGCCTCGAGGGTGACATAACTAAGGAAGAAATACTAGCAGCACTGTCTCAGCTAGCCGGAGGTAAAGCTGCCGGCTCTGACAGTATACCTTTAGAGATATACAAATATCTGAGGATCGAGATAGCTCCATACTTGCTAGATCTCTTTAACGGCATTATATGCACTGGTATAATACCAGAAACTTGGAGGGATACCAACATTGTGGTATTTCATAAAAAAGGTAAGCCCAAAGAGAACACTGGTTCTTATAGACCAATATCTCTTATCAACTCTGATAATAAATTGTACGCAAAAATCATAGCTACAAGGTTGGGGAGGGTCATTGCTGGCCTCGTCTCCCCATGGCAGCATGGGTTCATCCCTGGTCGTGGCACAACGGACCATGTGAGAAGAGCTATATCTATATTTGAGGCTCATGCCGGGGGGGAGGGGGTCGCTATGATCCTCCTCGATGCCGAGAAGGCATTCGACCGCGTAAGATGGCAATATCTCTGGGATGTATTACAGGGGAGAGGCTTTGGTCCAAAAATCTTGAAAGCCATCAGGGCCATGTATCGAGATCCAATGGCTCATATACAATTGATGGGTCTAAGCTCGGCTGAGATCAAGATAGAAAGGGGCACCCGCCAAGGCTGCCCCTGCTCACCGATTTTATTTGCCCTGTATATCGATCCATTGATCAGACAGATATTAGTAAACAATAGTATAAAACCAGTTATTACTAATGGGTTCGAGAGCAAAATTCTGGCATACGCGGACGACCTTGCGGTTATGACACCTGATCCGGCAGCGTCCATGCGAATACTAATAGAGATCACCAAACAATTTGGATACCATTCTGGTTATAGGTTAAATGAGGAGAAAACACAGGTGATCTGTTCAAGGAATATAATAAAAATAGATCAACGGTATGTTAATTCTGCCACATATCTGGGGGTTATTATCACGGCAGAGACAGATTCAATTATACAGGATAATTTTAATCCATTGCTTAAGAAAATAGAAAGAGATTTAAAACGTATGGATGCATTACATCTTTCTATTATTGGAAGAACAAATGTTCTGAAAATGACAATGTTGCCCAAACTACTGTATTTATATAGATCTATACCCTCTCTGATTGAGGAACAAATGTTAAAAAAGACGGAATCCATATTTAATAGCTTCCTTTGGCAATATGGCAAGATCAGAAGAGCAGCTAAGTATATGTCTCTTCCCCAGGAGTTCGGAGGTTTGGGTGCCCCAAATATAAGATTCTACCACTGGGCATGTCTATTAACTCAGATGTCTATTTTATTTCAAGCTGGTGGTGGGCAGACTTATACTAGGGATCCAACTGATAATATGTATATTCCTCCCTCAATATATGAGCTCCTTATGGGGCAGGAAGCCGTAGGTGCCCTACTGAGAAAAAATGGCCGCAGATTTTTAAAAAAAACCAGGCTTAAGACTATACTGGGAGCTTGGGATCTTTGGAAAAGAGTTCAGAAATATCTGCAGATTCCCAGAATTAATAGACATTCGCCGTTATGGAAATCAAGCCTTTTTCCGAACCTCAGCATGGATGGGGCATGGAAGATCTGGGAGCAACACGGCATTCAGACGATAGGTGATATCGTCTGCAGTGGTAAATTGATGCCATTTGTAGCTATTCAACAGAAGTATGACATATCTATAGGTCATAGCTTTAAGTACATCCAAATCGCACAAACTTTTAGAGCAGATGTAATTGCGGCTTGCTCACTTGCTCCTAACCCCATCCTTGATTATGTAGTGAACAATGGTGATAGAATAAGGGTAGTATACCAGGAGCTAATGGGCAGGTTGCCTAATGACCTCGAGAAACATGAGGCAGCCTGGGCTATGAAATTACAGGACCCAGATGCAGATTTTGATAAGGCCCTAGCTCTGGATAGGCAGGTACTTAGGTCCTCTAATCTGAAGGCCCAACATTTTATGACTATGTTCAACCTTTACTATACTCCCGATAAGCTACATGAATGGGGGATAAGAGAAGACAGTAAATGTCCCAGATGTCAGCAGGATTCGGCCGATTTGGTTCATATGTTTTCTCTCTGCGAAAATCTAGCGACAATTAAAATGGAGATAGAGAAATTCTTGGAGGGGCTGCTAGGCTTAAACATCAGCCTATCCCCAACTGTTATGATACTTGGGATCGATAGTAAACTAGGGCTGAGTGGAAGGAGAGAGGCGGAGGCTTTAATTTTCTTAGCAGCAGCCGTCTTAAGAATTCTGATATCAGCTGCTTGGAAGGATCCCTCTCCCCCCACTTTCTCAATGTGGATGGCCAGATTTCTCACCATACATAACATAGAATCTTCTCTGTATTCTTATAAAGGTAAAAAATTGCGGGACTTTGGCCTTGAAATGTGGGCACCTGTGAAGGCATGGAGGGAGGGTAGGTCTATCAATGGTGCTTTTATGTAATTTATTACTGTTTCAGTTTGAATGTTGCCAAATCTTTTTAAACAGCGGTATATATATATTTGTAATTAAATATTTTTTATACCTTCATAAAGTTAGGCAACAACAAATCTGAATTTAAAGGATGTAGCTATGTATCAACAGGTTGTTTAGATATATGAATTTTGTAAAATTTTATAGATGTATTATAAATGTATATCTGTTTTGTTGTGTTTTTTATATTGTGTCAATTCTCAATAAAAAAAAAATAAAAAAAAAAAAAAAAAAGGAAGACAGAGACACGCATCCCATACCATTGACAGGAATAATCACACCTGTTAACAGGGGAATGCCTAAACAAAAGATTAACCCCATAAATGTAACAGTAGAGGCGTGGCAGGCCATTGGAAGGATGGCCGGCAAGCTTCCCCTTTATGCGCCGGTGCTACCGTTGCCTGGACACGCAGCGCTATCCGTAACATAGGAGGCTGGCCCTATTAAAGCTTTGAAGGACGTAGGATTCACACACATGTGCAATCTATACCCTGAAGGTACATATATGGACAATATAGATCTAGGTTTCATCACTAACCCCATTCCGCTTTTTCAGTACACTACATATCGCCTAAAGTGTGCTTTAAGAAGTCACTATACATCATTCCCTGTAGAACCACCGACTCTCCTTTCTTTGGAGCTTTTGATTGTAGCTCTGACCAAAAAGAAGCTAACCACTCGACTATACAAAGCGCTTCAGGAGGAAACACTGACGAGGGCAGATCAAAGCCTGGGGTGCTGGAACTCCTTTTTAGAGACCCCAATAACGATGAAAGAATGGGAACAAATATGCACTCTGACTGGGAGACTTTCACCCAACGGGAACTTACTCATTATTCATTTTAAGTTTATTCATCAAGTGTATCATACGCCCATCAAATTGTACAAAATGGGACTTCGGTACTCGGCTCAATGTAATAGATGTGGGCAGGGTGAGGCTAACTTTTATCATCTTGCGTGGAACTGTGTAGCAGTTTTTACCTGCTGGAAAGAAATACTTAGTCATATACATATAATGACAGGAATCACGCTTCAATATACGCCGGTCACATATTTACTCTGTTACACACCTCAACTAAAAGGAGTGACAGGCAGACAAGTTTGCATTGCTCTTCTACTGGCCAAAAGAAGGGTGGCTATGACTTGGGAGAGCAGATTTAGTCCTCAAATTATGGATTGGATTAGAGATTTGATATACTGCAAAGAAACTTTTGAATTGTATGCTGAGGCGCTGCCTGCTACATCTAGGTCACGAGACATCTGGGAGCCATTAAGGCAGTACCTGCTAACTCATGTCTGGAACGAGGTCGCTTCACCCTAAACTGTAAATTATATGCTACACTAGTTAATGAAATTGAAGGGATGGATTTAGAACTATGGTTTAACCGAAGATGGATGTCTCGATCTGTATTTAATTCACTTGCATTTAACAAAAGCCTGTTCATTTAATTTTTTTTTGGTTTATACGCACTGTGACGTGGAATGTATGCTGTTTCTTGTCTTACTTTGAAACTTAATAAAGAGATAAAAAAAAAAACATTGATAGGATTCGATTGGACACCTTCCCTTAGCCCACTGTCACAACAACTTGCATTTCATGTTGATATATTCTCTGCTGCATGTCCATTCTTGCTTTCCCCTAACACACTGGATAATATTGTGGGTCTCGATATGCTCAAACATTTTCGTGCTACGATACGTTGTTCCCCAGAAGGTGTGTGTGTTATTTTAAATGACAACTATCCTATGGCTGAGCGGTCTTGTCTCCTTAAAGAAGATATTGCTTTTGCATCACTATCTAATGCTTTGTGACTACATCAGATACGTATGTGGGGCAAATGGTTATCCCACCAGTTCATATTCAAGTGAAGGAGGGCACTTCATTGCCTCGACTGCCTCAATATAAAATATCTCGAAAAGGTGAAGTGGCACTAATACGTATTGTTTAAGACCTGATTACAGTAGGGGTTGTGGAAGAAGTCCCTTACAACATTTGTAATAGCTCTATCCTTCCCATTTTGAAGAAAGATACTGATACTTAAATATACAGGTTTATCATTGATTGGCAAGAGGTTAATAAGTAGTGCCCCAATATCCAGTAGTCTCTAACACCACAACACTTCTTACTATGGCTCCTACGACTGCAACCTGCAACTACATTCAGTGTGATTGATTTGAAGAATGCTTTCTTCTCGATATCTATTCATCCTGACAGTCGTTATTTGTTCGGCTTCACTTTGAATAATCGATCAATCAGATTTTGTAGAGCTCCACAGTGGTATACAGAGAGTGCTAACATTTATAGCCAGACACTGAAAAGACAGCTTGATTCTTTCCCTGTGCCAAAAGGGGTGGCTCTCATACAATATGTCGATTACATTTTGTTGGCAGCTGATAACCCTGAACAGTGTGAAGAAGGAACCCTGTCCTTGCTCTCCTTTCTTGCATCTCACCATCACAAGGTTTCCCTGAAGAAATTGCAATATTGTAGACAGCAGGTTACCTATTTAGGTCACCTCCTGTCTAAGGAGGGACGTGCCCTCACACCAGAACGTATTCAAGCCATTTTAGACACACCTGTGCCCCGTACTCAGAAGGATGTTCGTGCACTGATTGGCCTTACTTCTTTCTGTAGGCAGTGGATCGCTAGCTTTTCACATATTGTTAAACCCTTGTTGGCCCTTTTGACTAAAGACACTCCAATGCCCCTCCCATGGACTACTGAATTCCAGAATGCTTTCCAACAGCTGCATCAAGCTCTATGATCTTCACCAGTATTAGGCACTCCAGACTACAATAAGACCTTCACACTCTATGTAAACGAGAGGGATGGTTGTGCTCTCTCAGTTTTAACACAAACACACGGCGATAAGCAGTGTCCTTGTGTATATTTTTCAGCTGTCCTCGATCCAGTCGCTCGTGAGTTGCCTGGGTGTTTTCGCTCTGTGGCAGCGGCAGCTCTGTCCATACGCCAGAGTAAGGGGATAGTCTTGTCACATAGATTGCTTTTGTTAGTACCCCATGCCGTTGATGCCCTATTGAACAAAACCAAAACGCAGCATTTAACTAGTGCTCGCTTGACAGGATATGAATTGACACTTTTCGCCCCTCATATTACCTTGAAAAGTTGTTCGACTCTTAATCCGGGAACTCTATTGCCATTCCCAGCTACTCAGTCCCAGTCACAAGAGTCCCATGACTGTATATTCCTTTCTGAGGAACAGAAAAGGGTCTTATTGACCTGCAAGATACAACCCTTTCAAATGTTGATGGGTAATTATAGGTGGATGTGTCCTGTTTGAAACTACCATATGGCACAACATCAGCTGCATACGCATTCACAACGCTTCGGACGGTAGTTGAGACAGCTCGTATTCCACAGAAGTCTGCTCAGGCAGCTGAATTCATAGCATTGACAAGGGCGTGAGAACTTAGCACTGACTTGTCTGTTAACATCTACACCGATAGACATTTTGCCTTTGGAGTGGCTCACAATTTTGGGCTACTCTGGAAGAAAAGAGGCTTCCTTACATCACATGGGACACAAATAGTACATGGAGAATTAGTGCATAATCTCCTTACTGCTTTGACATATCCTAAGAAAATTGCGATTGTTAAATGCAGTGCACACAAGAAAGTGACTGATAAAATAGGACAGCGCAATCCTTTCGCAGATCACACTTTGCACTGCAGCAAAGCACTACTTCTATGTATGTGGTGAAGTCACAGCTAGAACGTTGGCATGATGCCAGACAAGAAGTGCTGGACATGTAGTGATCTGCCTCTGCAGATGAACTAGAGCAACGGGCGAAGGAGGGAACATTGGATGAAGAGGGCTGTTGGAGAAATAAACACATGACCAATTGGAGATTGCCCACAACCTATTTACACCCTATGATTCACATGGCACATGGGCCGGCACATGTTGGAGCATCCTCAATAGCGAAGGGATCATCCTGAAATTGCTGGCACAGCTAAAAAGATAGTCCAGTCTTGTCTGATTTGTCTCCAGTATAATCCTGGAAAGGGAACACAAACAGGAGGGTTTGCCACACCAACTGCACTTTTTGAGATTCTGCAAATGGATTACATCCAGCTTGAACACTTAATAAGTATGTTCTAGTAGTGGTATGTGCCTTTAGTACGTGGATCGAGGCATACGCTACAAAAGAGCAAAGGTGCTTCTAAAGGAGTTTTTGCAAAGATTCGGCCTCTGCCGACTTTTGTGGAGTGACAACGGAGCCCATTTCATTGGGCAAGTTATTAAGTATATCTTGAAAGGATTGGGAATCAAGCAGAAGTTTCATGTTGCCTTCCACCCACAATCAGCGGGGCTACTGGAACGATTCAATCCCACTCTCAAACTTAAGTTGTCAAAAATCCAGGCTTCCACATCTCTGAAATGGCCTGACGCACCACCCTTGGCATTGCTGTCCATTAGATCGGTGCCACATGCACGATCTGGCCTCACACCATATGAGATGCTGTTCGGAAGGCCCATGAATATCTGGGGATTCCTAAGCCACGCCCTATACATGATGTACCTTGTGCCTTGATGAATGACTACCTGCCACAGTTAACTGACAGCTTGCTTTCTATTCATCAACAGGTTCGAGAAGCTCTTCCTGGAAGGTCGCAAGGTGATGGCCATGATCTCCCGCCCTGCGACCAAGTGATGGTCAAAGTCTTCCAGAGGTCGAATATCTAGGAACCGAGATGGCAAGACCCAGAGCAGGTGCTCTTGGTGACCAGAACTGCAGTCTGAGTGACCAATAGAAAACATTGGATTCACTCCGCCCCCTGTAAGAGAGTGCCGTCTTCCCTGGTGGAACCTGCTGCGCTCACTGACCATCGAGACATCCTGGGCACAGAGAGAGGCAAAGCCATATCACCTGAAGATCCTGAGGAAGTCTTCCCGGACCACACGATCCCTGGTGCATCTCGATATCAGCGGCGACTCCAGAGAGAAACTGCATTGCTGAAAAAGACTGCTTGAGCAGCCATCCTGTGTTAGTGAAAGGCTGAGCCAAAGAGGGGGGGCTCTTTTTCTTAGTGACACACGTCTTAACTCTCAGTGAAGAAACCAATGGCTGCCCAGGACTTTAGAGCTCCATCTGCTTTGTTATATCAACGCCAAGATAAACATGCATATGGAAAAGACATCGACTGCTGTGAGAATCTGCGACAAGAACACTATGTTCATTGCTGGGTTTACTTTCATTGTTATTATTATGGCAGTAATAACTTGGGTTGTAGAGGAAGTGGCTCCTGCTCGACAAACATTGACTACCACCACTCCAACCCCCAATGAGCACCATTATGTCTCCCTTACCTATCATGAGCAGCAGCACAGAATGTCCTACCTCAATAATACATTCATTCAGATGCTGCACCACACCAATAATGCTACAAACAACACCAACTGTTGTGGTTGTGGAATGATGTCAGCTCATCAGAAAAAGGGAGGAACACCTTTTATTCCTCTGCCATTTTTACCCAATGGTTCTTGTCAAGCCTGGTTCGCATTGCTGTGGGCTTCTGAAGTTGTTAATATTACTGATGCTGGTGTAGGGAGACTAAATTTTCATCTTAATAAAGTATGAGGAAGGAGATCCACAGGCTGAAGGAACTGTATGGGAAATAGAGGAGTATCGCAGAGGAAACTCCTCCATGCACTATGTTTTCCCAAACATTCGAACAACCAAGGGAAGCGGGCCAACTGTTATAGCTGTTACTAGAGCTCAAGCAGACTTGTGTGTGAACAGTGTTGGAAGAATTCCCATGGGGAAAAGCGACTGTACTTTGGTGTTGAATATTACTGGGGTAAATAACAGCAGTTTTATGTCATTACATAATGCCTACTTCAAATGTGGGAATAAAGGATACTACCATCTACCCATTGGTTTGTCAAGAACTTGCTATGTGTCCTTTTTGTTGCTACCTGTGTTTTTGGCTCCTACATCTTACCATAAAGACTATACACTGTATAATGACATTTCCAAGAACCGAAATGAGGACAATAAATCATGATGAGGTGGATCATACTGACGCTGCACTGCAGCAAGATGTCGACTTTATTTTGGGATTGTTCTCTTTGTTGGTGCTGCCTTAAATAGTCGGAAAATCAGATGATTGACACATGTTGTAGAGGCTGTGACCAACCAGACAGCTATGGCACTTGGAAACGTCACAGAAGAACTGCAAATTGTGAGGATTTTTTTTTTTTTGCCCTCATTTGCCTTTTTACCGCCCAGCACTCAACGATAGCACCCTTGGGCTGTTTAACCTCATATTTTGACTGTGCTATAGAGGAGGGGTCTTCTGCCACGCTACTTAGAATCTTACCCTCTTCCAGGCAATGCCCCGTAAGTTGGTTGGACAGAGGGGCTTCCTCCAAGACCTAACCACCCTTTCCTCAAATCTTCACCAGGCCGGGAAGATTGCAGGCCAAACCAAGATAAGAGAAAGCTTAATCATAGGACTGACATAAAAAAAAGTTATTTAACCACCTTCCCCTTCACACAAAACATAACAAAAAGGGAGTCCAAAATCGATATCTTTTTCTGCGCTGATCCAAAATGTCTAACTTGGCAATAGCTCTCATAGATCTTATCCAGTACAGTTCTGTTGGGGACACCGCAGACACCCACAGCTTGCAAATCTCTCAGTGAGCCAACAGAACAGCATAAAACACAAGCTTCGCATTATCATCTGTGCCCTTACCTTGCAGATCCAGTCTCCCTGTCATGACAAGTTCAGGGCTTACCTTAATCTGAAGGCCAAGAACTGTTGACAACCTCGTACTTACAGCCTCCCAGAATTCTTTTAACGCAGGACAATGCAGAAACATATGAAGGTCATCTCGTTCGAACGAGGATGACCTGCAAATTATGAGGATTGTGGTGCTTCAAAACCGAATGGTCCTTGACGTCGTGTTGGCTGATCGAGGTGGCGCATGTCTCATCATCGGGAGCAGTTGTTGTGTTTACATCCCTGATCACGCCTCTTCAGTTTTTGATGCAATCTCTGAACTGCATAAAATCGCTGCTGAGATTCACCCCGATACCGGGACATGGATTTTAACCAGTTGGCTGTGGACCCTATTTGTTACCTGTGCCTGGAAACTGTTGACAGTTCTATGTATATTCTTTGTGATTATACTGTCATGCTGTTCATGTCTACAATGTGGGTCAATGCTTTGTCCACTTTGGGCCACTGCCTGTATACCTACCAAACGCAACGTTAAGAATGTAAACGCCCAAAATGTCTCAGACCAAGAAGTTAATCAGATGATGCAAATTGATATACAAGATGTTTTCTTTGTTCCTTCTAAATCATAAATGTCTTCAGCTAATGCTAAAAGGGTCGGCTGTGGAAACTAGCAGAGATCGTTGTTAGCATGAGCTGAAGCCATTTTGTTTGTGGAATCCATTTTAGTTAGCCATGTGTTTGCCATGTTCTACCCCGTCTTCGCTGTTGCCTGCTTCTCTATTACGCCTGATTCATCATCTATAGTTAACTCCTTCAGCACTGAGCCTGAGCACTGCGCAGGCTCAGAAAGGCCTGTAGCTGCTAGAATGCACCTGTTACAGACTTAACTGTCAGGCTATTTTAACTGTTGTCAGCAATTATGCAGCTCCTCCCACTCTGTTGACTAAGTGATTCTCATGTATCCTTACATGTGAATAGCTACTTGTGTGTACACTTGTGCTGCCTCTTTTTGAACCGCCATGCTTATGCTGCAACTGTCACAGTATATAAGCACCATGGTTTCTGTACTCCATGTGCTGCCTCATACATTGCCTAAAGGTTATGTATCGATGTAGTTCCACTCATGAGGTTTAATAAACTATTTCTTTAATATTACAGCTTCTGTGCCAATCTCTATTTTGTCAGTCTAAAGGACCTGTGCGCAAAGAAGGGCGAACCCCTGCACTAGTGAGCCTCTGAAAGGCTCACCCCACAAATTGGTGCCCATCACGTGGGGCTCATCGGCGACTCGGATGCCCGACGGAGTGGTCTCAATGGAGATTTGGAATCTCGCTAAGGATGTACACTGCATGAGGAGACCCTTGTCTTAGCAGACCAAAGTGCTTTTCCGATGTTCCCGGTTTGACCCTCCCGGTGGTGCCGGTCTCCGACTGAGATCCCTTTGGCGTTCGTCTTACAGTGACCATTAGGTCGATTTAGAGCTTGGTAGATGGAGGCTGGAGACTTTTGTTTGGTAAGGTCGTTAGGTGCAACACTTCTTGATTTGTTTGGCCAAGATTTTGGTTTAGTTTGGGTAAATATATAAATTGAAATTTATATAGGCAGGCAATGTGGAGATCTTCCTCTAATTTGGGAATTCTCGAATGGTACTGTATTTGTGATAAGTATTATTTTGTTATAATATTATATGTATTATAATATTTTTGGGCATGCCTGTTTCAAGCACGCTTCAAAAGATGTGTTACTTTTTTCGAGGTACAAATATGGATTTAGAACAAAATCAGCCCGCTCCCCCTGAGGGGACACCAAATAGGTATATGTACATTAAAAATGATATTTCTTCTATAATGTATAGTGCACTATGGAATAAATATACTAGAAAGGATCCTGATTTATGATGGCCAATACATGGTTTATTTGATATTAGAAAAATTCAGTATGATGAACAATGTGTGTTTAAGCGCAGAAGAAGACAAGATATGTTTGACTGTGTACGAATGTGGGAGAAAGAAGTGCATGAGAGAGTGAGGAAAGAACAAGCACTAGCAGAAAAAGAACAGCGCAAAAATATTTATGTGAAAGCGCTGGAGATGAAAAATAAAGAAATGAAGGAAATAAAAGAACAAGAGGATAGGGAGCATCGTCTACAGGTAAATGGTCAATACCCTGTCCGGCTCCCCCTTTATCCTCTACTTAATCAACACCAGAATGATTCAATTCTATTAGATCGATCTCTGCCTCCATATACTTTTCCCTCTGCCCCCGAGGATGATCCTGATGATGACAAATCTCCCTCAGGTCAGAAAGGGACAGAATTAGACAATAAACAACAGACTTGCTCCTTTTTGACTTCTGACCGTGTTGCCACTCTCAGTTCTGCTGCCCGTAAAGCAGCTCGTGGTGACACTTCTGCTCCAGACATTATAGCAAATGTTCAGCAATGGACGGAGTCAGAGCAGTTATATTTTGGAGAGTTGTTTACTGGAGAAGTAATTGACAATTTTAGGAAACATTCCAAAGAATTAGAGCTTGTTGATATAAAACTGAACATAAACAATTGAGTGATGGTCTTTTTCTCCCTTCCCAGGTGGCTGATTTAATTAGACGTGTGGTTAAACTACAAACTGATGCGTTCCGTTTGTGAGAGGAGAAAAAGGTAGCTGCTGCATCTGACTAAACAGCTCAGACCCCCGTGCTGCAGAAGGAAGATCCAGGGACAGAATGTACACCTTCCTGATCTAAGCAATGTGGAGTCAGACAATTTAAATGAATTTGAAATATGTTTGAAAAAACTTGATAAACATTACCTTCCAAAAGTGAGTACTATTTTAGAGAGATACCACTTTGGAAAGCGTGTACAAAAACCTCAAGAATCAGTTGAAGTGTATGTGACTGACGTACGAAAATTAGGCTCAATGTGCAAGTTTGAAGGGTCTCTTGATGAACGCATTCGTGACCAATTTATGTTAGGTTGCAACATTGAGAAAATGGTTGAGTTATGGTAAAAAAATGATCCAAAATTGGATGAGGTCATATTGATCGCAAAAAGAATTGAGCACTCTCTCGCATGTGTA
This sequence comes from Lissotriton helveticus, assembly GCF_964261635.1. Classification (NCBI taxonomy): domain Eukaryota; kingdom Metazoa; phylum Chordata; class Amphibia; order Caudata; family Salamandridae; genus Lissotriton; species Lissotriton helveticus. The sequence continues at coordinate 1,308,098,526 of NC_136059.1, read as the reverse complement.
GAGGTCATAAAGAAAGAGAATGGTACTTCAGGTGATACAGTACAGAGTGTAACAAAATGTGGGACTAAATCTTACTCGAAACAAACTGAACCTGTGAATCATACACCTTCAACTCTCAAACCCATAATTTTTCTTTAAGTCACTGATCAGTGCATACTTTCACGAAGCACTACTGCCTTAGCAGTCAGGTTTGCAGGGAGGACCATTTTGCCAATTTGCCTACTTGGTCTTGCAAGACTTCCTGGTTTAGGTACATTTCTCAGGCTATTCACCTTTTGGAGGTACTGCTGTAGAATCTATTCTAAAGTTAGAGAATATTTGGTTAGAAGCACACATCAGTGGGGCGTGGCTTTGACACCAAACAAAATGGCAGCATGATTTCGAAGCTCCGCGCCGTTAGCCCTCACACAGCTCCGTTTGAAGCAGAGAGCACCTCTCTTCTGGGATGAAGATGTAGGTTTTGGATTTTCTTCTATAGCGGGAAGCATTTGGACTCATCAATTGCTGGTTTCCAGCATTTTTTGGCGATGGGAGCCATTTTTCCACATAATAGCCGCCATTTTGGATTTACTACATCGTGCTGAACACACTTGTCTTCAGAAATGCCCAAATCCTACTTTCTGAAAAGGCTTGGTGACTGACAAGTTGGGCAAGTGAAATCTTTTTTTTTTTCCTACCTTAATGCTTTCTTGTTGCTTCAAGGCAAATGGTGTTTGTTACCTGCCAACAGCAGCCATTTTGGATTTACTACATCGTGCTGAAGACACTTCTCTTCAGAAATGACCAATTCCTACTTTCTGGAAATGCTTGGTGACTGACACTTTAAGTTGGGCAAGTGAATTCTTTTATTTATTACCTACCTTGATGCTTTCCTGTTACTTCAAGGCAAACTGTGTTATTATCTGCCAACTGCCGCCATTTTGTGATTCTCATTCCACACCTAATGACTTCTAAATGAAAATTGACTTTCTCTGTGAGATTTCACCTGATTCTAGATCTTTGGGTGTCCATCATACTGACGCTCTGTTAGCATTACGAAAGACTTTGATTATTTTCAATTTTCATCGTATAGATATCAGTGAAGACACTCCTTCTCAAAATGCTTTAAAGCCTTTTTCTGCATTTTAATTTTTTCTTTGCTTATGCGCAATAGGCATATCCATTTTAGGAAGAACTAAGTTGTTTTTGTGCCCTTACTTTTCAGATTTCTTTGTTCTTCTGAATTGATTTTTCCTTACTATATTTAAAGAGCTTAGGTATTAAGAGGTTGGACCCTGCGATTTCAGTTTAGACCAGAAATCGTCTTCTCCTTACAACACACTTGACTCTACAGTATTGTTTTCCAAATACTCAAAATGTAAGCATTGTTTACTAAATCTCCTTTGTCTCATCTATGGGAAGAATAAGAAACCTTAATCTCACTACGTACTCCAAACTTACTGCGCACTCAGACTCTGACTGCTCTCAACGACATGGAGGACATTTCCCCTCAGAATCCTGATCACATGACACAGGCACCATTCCAAAATCACATCATTCAAGTAAACTACCTGCAACTTCTATCAAACGACTGAAAAAAGATCCTCCTTCTCCAGTAAGCTCATCTTTAGCCACCATGGATATAATCTTTGAAGAAATGTGTGCTTTGAAACCCTTCATAGAGGAAACCAATAAAACCTTGCAATACCTGGATGATAAATGGTCTTCATTGGAGTTGTGTATGCTTGTTGTGGAACAAAAAACGCACTCTTTTCAGGTTTCATGTTCTCGCATCTCAACTCTGGAATCTGAAAATTCTCTGCTTAAGAAGCAATCATAGGATTTAGAATATCAAATTCGCAGAAATAATCTTCGAATTTACGGTCTTCCTGAGCCTAAGCCTAAGCACTTGGACCTTCCTTTTACTTCTTCTTTTAACATTCAAAGGGCTCATAGACTTTGTCCCAAGATTTCTGCAAGACCTCGCGCAGTCATCATGTTTTTCTTGCAATATACAGATCTCCTAAAAGTTCTGTCTGTAGTCAAGCTAAAAAAGCACATTTTTGGGGAGGGTCAACATCTATTTTTCTCTCAAGATGTGGCTAAAGTTACAGCTGATCATCACAAAAATATTCTTGAACTTCACCCACAACTGTGTTCTATAAATGCCAGATTTGGACGAATCCATCCCTACCTTTTCAAGGTGACCTATAAGGAAAGAACTATTACAATTGATGATCCAGCTGTATTGCAGGAATTCCTTCATCAACATAGAGCTGTGGTTATGGACACTTCAAAATCTACTTTATTTGTTATTTTGCATCGCCATGTTTGACTGTTTCTTGTCTATGTAATTCCTTGATTGTTGTATTTGCTTGTATTTTTGTAATGTTCACTGCATTAAGGTGTTTTACCTGCTTTCTCTCTTTTCTATCTCTTTGAGTGTATTTTCTTATCTATAATGCTTTCTTTCCCTTCTAAACAGGTGTAGTTTCTTCATGTCATTCTCTTCCCTTGTGGTCTCTCCCATATGTTGATATTTTACCCATGGTTACTCTGAGGTTCAGTGGATTTCCGGTGATGTCGTCGTCATCTTCTGGTGTTGCCATCCCTCATTTCGACTTGTGTGTAGGTATGTTTTTCAATCGTCATTTGTATGACATGACCTGTCTTTTTGTTCTTTATCATGACTTGCACTGTCTCTTTGTTTTCTGTTATGTTCTTCCTTCCTCTCAGATCCTCCATACCATTTTTTTATTTTTCTTCCTAATATTCATTCTGTTTCTCCCTCTTCCCTTTCTCCCCTAATCAAACAATACTTTTTTCTTTTTACTTATTCTGTTGCTTCCTTTTTCCCTTCTCTCCTGATCAAACAATGCTCTTATCGTTATACTCTTAGCCTTTCACTTTTTCTTAATTTTATGATTGTTTATATCACTGTATACTTAATGATTGTTTATATTTTAACCTTCCGGTCACATTCAGAGTTCCTACATGGAACATTAAGGGATTACGTAATCCCATTAAAAGACAACAGGTGTTCAATCATTAAGCTAAATTAAAAAACTGACATTGCATTACTCCAGGAATCACATCTATCTGAAGCTGAAGCTTCTAAGTTAAAGAAATGTTGGGTCCGCAATGTATTTGCTTCCCCGGCCTTGGGTAAGAAAAATGGTGTTTTGATTCTCTGTCATAAAAAATGTAATGTATCAGTTGTTCATCAATAATCTGACTCTGATGGTCGTTTTGTTATTGTTAAGTTACTTATAGATAAAATACTGTTAGTCATATTTAATGTATATGGCCCAGTCTCTATTGCCGCTCACGGAGTGCTGCTGCTGTCCCCAGGCAGCGAGGGCAGGTCGTCGTGGGATCCCTGCGCTTTGCTAGCGCACATTCACCTCGTGTGTTCTGCTTGAAGGGGAAAGGACCTGGTGTGATTTAGACGCCGAGGGACTGCGAGGTCCAGCAGGCTTTCTGCCTACCCAGCTGCTGCCTCTTCCCTCGGCGTTCCCGCCCCCCCTCCTTGGACATTTTAAATACCTATTGCGGCCCCCGCTCCGCGGGTGCCACTCACGGAGTGCTGCTGCTGTCCCCAGGCAGCGAGGGCAGGTCGTCGTGGGATCCCTGCGCTTTGCTAGCGCACATTCACCTCGTGTGTTCTGCTTGAAGGGGAAAGGACCTGGTGTGATTTAGACGCCGAGGGACTGCGAGGTCCAGCAGGCTTTCTGCCTACCCAGATGCTGCCTCTTCCCTCGGCGTTCCCGCCCCCCCCTTAGACATTTTAAATACCTATCGCGGCCCCCGCTCCGCGGGTGCCGCTCACGGAGTGCTGCTGCTGTCCCCAGGCAGCGAGGGCAGGTCGTCGTGGGATCCCTGCGCTTTGCTAGCGCACATTCACCTCGTGTGTTCTGCTTGAAGGGGAAAGGACCTGGTGTGATTTAGACGCCGAGGGACTGCGAGGTCCAGCAGGCTTTCTGCCTACCCAGCTGCTGCCTCTTCCCTCGGCGCTCCCGCGGCCCGCCCCCCCGCCTTGGACATTTTAAATACCTATCGCGGCCCCGCTCTGCGGGTGCCGCTCACGGAGTGCTGCTACTGTCCCCAGGCAGTGAGGGCAGGTCGTCGTGGGATCCCTGCGCTTTGCTAGCGCACATTCACCTCGTGTGTTCTGCTTGAAGGGGAAAGGACCTGGTGTGATTTAGACGCCGAGGGACTGCGAGGTCCAGCAGGCTTTCTGCCTACCCAGCTGCTGCCTCTTCCCTCTGCGTTCCCGCCCCCCCGCCTTGGACATTTCAAATACCTATCGCGGCCCCGCTCCGCGGGTGCCGCTCACGGAGTGCTGCTGCTGTCCCCAGGCAGCAAGGGCAGGTCGTCGTGGGATCCCTGCGCTTTGCTAGCGCACATTCACCTCGTGTGTTCTGCTTGAAGGGGAAAGGACCTGGTGTGATTTAGACGCCGAGGGACTGCGAGGTCCAGCAGGCTTTCTGCCTACCCAGCTGCTGCCTCTTCCCTCGGCGTTCCCGCCCCCCCGCCTTGGACATTTTAAATACCTATTGCGGCCCCCGCTCCGCGGGTGCCACTCACGGAGTGCTGCTGCTGTCCCCAGGCAGCGAGGGCAGGTCGTCGTGGGATCCCTGCGCTTTGCTAGCGCACATTCACCTCGTGTGTTCTGCTTGAAGGGGAAAGGACCTGGTGTGATTTAGACGCCGAGGGACTGCGAGGTCCAGCAGGCTTTCTGCCTACCCAGCTGCTGCCTCTTCCCTCGGCGTTCCCGCCCCCCCACCTTGGACATTTTAAATACCTATCGCGGCCCCCGCACCGCGGGTGCCGCTCACGGAGTGCTGCTGCTGTCCCCAGGCAGCGAGGGCAGGTCGTCGTGGGATCCCTGCGCTTTGCTAGCGCACATTCACCTCGTGTGTTCTGCTTGAAGGGGAAAGGACCTGGTGTGATTTAGACGCCGAGGGACTGCGAGGTCCAGCAGGCTTTCTGCCTACCCAGCTGCTGCCTCTTCCCTCGGCGTTCCCGCCCCCCCGCCTTGGACATTTTAAATACCTATCGCGGCCCCCGCTCCGCGGGAGCCGCTCACGGAGTGCTGCTGCTGTCCCCAGGCAGCGAGGGCAGGTCGTCGTGGCATCCCTGCGCTTAGCTAGCGCACATTCACCTCGTGTGTTCTGCTTGAAGGGGAAAGGACCTGGTGTGATTTAGACGCCGAGGGACTGCGAGGTCCAGCAGGCTTTCTGCCTACCCAGCTGCTGCCTCTTCCCTCGGCGTTCCCGCCCCCACGCCAGTAGTGATATAATTTCGATCCTAATCCCGCAACGGGGACGCGTGCGGGACATAGCCCGGGGCGAAGCCCGGGCAAAGGGTGGGCCCTCTACGGCCCTCAAAGGCCGGATAAGGACGGGACGGGCCACCCCCTTTGGCTGTTGCACTGTAGGCTAACTATAAAGAAGGCAAAGACCCCCTATAAACTATCTGTTTCCATATTGGTGGACTTTCTATTTCATTGTCTTTTTATATCCCTTTTATCACTATGACCTCCAAGGGGGACCATTTAATTGGCGCTGCAGATATTGGCCAAATGTCCTCCCTGCTCGACGACTTAAACTTTTTATGTAAATCCAACTATGTTGCATTGGAAACTCCCCCTCCGCCCAAAAACGATAGCACCCTTCCAGACAAGCCTACACCCCTAGATTCCCCAATATCTTCTATCCAAACCTGTATCCTGAACACTAATAGTAGTGATCCCCCTCAGGTTCCATCTCTGAAAAGGAAGTATAACGGGGTTAATCAAGGTGGAAACAATTCCAAATTCCAGAAATCGTGCCCAAGCCCTCCCACTGTTAAACCATTAATGATTCCACCGATTGTTGAGTATCCAGAGGTTATACCATCTCCTCCCCTCTTGCACATATTACCCCTTATCGAGAAACTGGTTAGCTCAATGATAGCTCCGTTGTTAGATAAAATTACTATGTTAGGGGATAGGCTCACTGGATTAGAGAAAGCCATTAAGTCAAACCCGTTGGCTGGCAAACGTAGTGACACACCGAACCGCCCTAAGTCACCTCCTACGCATCTAGGACCTAAACCAATTGTGCTGGATAAAAGGCATCAAATTCCACCCACTGCCCTTAGTGCGGTAGGGCAAAAAACACCTCAATACCCCGCTAAAGTTTCTCTTCCCCAGTTGACCGCACCGAGAGTGGCCCACAATAAAGCTAATTTTATTCACTTACCACCAGAAGCGGCCCCGTACGTGTGCATCCTTGCGGGTGTACCTGCCCTCCCACTTGGAAAAATTGAGAGTCAACACGACTTAGCTAATAAAACTATATTTTGGCTGTCAAAAAATAGGCCACTGCCTCGTAATTTATATGGAGTAATAAGGAGTGTCAGAAGGGTGGCCTGGTTGGGTTCCCTTCCCAAAGATGTTGTTGGGGACTTGGTGCTTGTGAGATTTAGAGACAGAAATATTGTCCCTTACCTGAAAACCTGGCCGCCCCAAGTAAGAGACGGCCCAATATCCACATGGGACTTACACGATTTCTACCCCAAAATCCCGTGTTTTCCTCCTCTTCCGATACCATATCCCATATGGCAGGACTCATAAAATGTATTATGTTCTGTTCTTTTTTATATATGGGAAACATCTGGCCATGTAACAAAAGACTAAACATGAACTCCTAAGACTATATATGAACTCCTCTGATACTGTCTCAACCTCGGAGTGGGAAAATATTTGAGGTTACTTTTATGTATTGTAAATCCTAAATAGGGAAATATGTATGTAATTTTATGACAATGTATGTGTTTTATATCAGTGTATACTTTTATGACTCCTTTGTGGATTCGAATAAAGTTATTTTGATTTGATTTGATTTTGACAAAGTATTTTGGTCAAAGGTTTCTGATAAATTACTTTTGTTTGATGATGCTTATATTGTTTTTCGTGGTGACTGCAATCAAATTCATGACTCCAAACTGGACTGGCATTCTCCATTCTCTAGTTAAATTTGTAAACATTAAAATGCATTCACAACTTACCTCCACCATACACTGTAAATCTCTAGTCGATATCTGGAGGCTATGTCATCCAGATCTTCGAGAATACAGTTACTATTCACCCCTCAATCACAATCCTGTATTGACTACCTCTTTTTAATTAAGTCCTTAGCTCAACATGTCCTTCAGTCTGAGATAGGTTCTATTTTAATCTCAGACCATGCCCCAGTTTTTGTTGACTTTGATTTGAAACCATTTGTCCCACATGCTGGTAAATGGTGTTTTAATAATTAATTACTTGTACACCCTTATTTCTCTAGCCAAGTCAGTTATTTTGCTTCTGAACTTTTTGATATGAATACAACTCTGGATCCGCTCCTATAATGATTTGGGATTCTTTAAAGGCAGCCACTAGGGTTTTCATAATGAATTTTGTTTCACAAAAGAAAAAAGTTTTTGAAAAACAAACTATTCAATTACTCACTAAAATTAAACAACTAGAAAACTCTTAGTATCATTCCAACACTGAAGCTTCTTTAAACAACCTTATTGATGCTATGCTTACTTTTAATAGACTTTCCACGGAAGCCGCTTCCTCCTACCTTTTGAAAAGCAGAACTCGCTATTATAGAGATCAAAATAAAATGGGGAAGTTACTGGCTAACTACTTAAAAATAAGTCGAGAACGAACTAGAATAGAATCTTTGCAAAGCTCTGCTGGAACTTCACTTTTTAAAGACGACGATATTCTAAATGAATTTGTTTCCTTTTATAAAAACCTATATACTCCTGAAACTCAACCAATTCAATCAGATGTATCCTCATATTTTCAATACATTAATTCTCCTCCTTCCCAACATATTGATTTTGATTAGCTGGAAATTATTACTTTGGCAGAAATTACCCATGCTGTATCGGTATTACGATGAGGTAATGCCCCTGGACCCGATGGCCTTACTGCTGAGTTCTATGAACACTTTGCTAAGCTTCTTCTTCCAAATCTTCTACTTTTATTTAATTCCTTTATTACAAACGGCCCATCTCAGGGCACTTTTCAAGAAGCCATGATAGGTTTAATCCCAAAAGACAATAAGGACCCTTCGCTATGTAAAAACTTTCGACCCATTTCTTTAGTCAACACAGACTATAAGATTTTTGCAAAAATGTTGACACTACACATTGACCCACCAACATCGTGAGCTACATACTCCTCCCCCAAAGACCCTGGAACCTGCTCAAGCCAATCCTTCTCCCCTTCCACATTTATATGCCCCTGTGACGGTTCCTGAAATTTTGAACCCCTGCCCTTTAGCACCCCCAGTTATAACGACCTTGAAACTCTGCACTCCAGGGCTAAACTCACCCAGAGCATTCATAGCTCCATTCTGGACCTCTTGAACCTCCTTCACCTTGCCGAGATCTCACTTGTTAACCTCAAGGCACCGTTTACTTCCCCCCACCGAACACCGAGCCTCCCAAGCACCCACTCCTGCTACCTCTGAGACATCTTTGCCCATGCAAACCACCCTGCCTCCTCTCTAAGGAGGAATCCCGCACTCTCGCACTCTCCTACAACGCTCCGACCGCCTCTTCCAATCCTCTAGACCTCACGGGAAACGAAATCCTAGCCATCCTCCAAGACCACAACTCCGTCCCAGCCATCCCCCATCTGCTAGATACGAGTCCTGAACACCCCATCATCACGGTCACCATCAACCCCAACAGGCCAGTCACCCTCCATAACAGAAGTGTGATAAAAAGCAACCTCAAGCCTGTATTCCTATCCGCCCAGACTCCTGACACTCCTCCAGACACCCCCCTATCTGGTCTTTTAATCAACTGCCGTTCAGCAGTCAAACATGCCGCTGATATTGCTGACCTCGTCCTGGACAAAAACCTAGACCTAGCCATACTAACTGAATCTTGGCTAAATTATTACTCTTCCCCTTGCCTGGACTTATTAGTCCCGCCCAATTACAACATCGCCAGATTGGACATACTCTCCAACATGAAAGGAGGAGGCATAGCCTTCATCTACCGATCCTCCCTGCTTGTCACAGAACTCTCAACGGTCTCCACTGACTCCTGCAAATACCTCGCACTCTCCATCTGCAGCAACTCATTACACCTTTGTAACTTGCATATTTTTACCACCCCCAGGTTCCAACAACTCTTTCACTGATCACCTCTTGGAAATCATGACAGCAAAGATTTCCTCCAATGCCACAGAGGTTTTCTTGGGTGATTTCAATCTGCACTGGAAGGACACTAAAGATTCCCACGTCAATGCCATCAAAGCAGCCGCGGCCCGTGGAGGGAGTTACGGTGGGGCAGGGAGGCGGGGAGGGGGAGGGGCAGGGTGGAGGGTGCCAAAAACTGGAATATGGATAATTGCAGGAAAGTAAACAATTTAATTAATAAAACGAATTTCGTAGCGCGCACTGCATCGCATTTTGCGATGCAGTGCGGGTTACGAAATTCGTTTTATTAATTAAATTGTTTACTTACCTGCAATTATCCATATGCCGGTTTTTAGCACCCTCCACCCAGCCCCTCCCCCTCCCCGCCTCCCTGCCCCACCGTAACTCCCTCCACGGGCCGCGGCTGCATCAAAGACCTCCTAACCGACCTAGCCCTGACTCAAGCCTGCTCTCTGCCAACCCACTCAAAAGGGGCCATCCTCAACTGGATCATTTCTAAGGATTACGCTGTCAAGCTTATCTCCATAGACCCTTGTGACTGGTCTGACCATCACTCCATCTCTCTTATTTTACCAGGGACCCGCAAGACAAAATCGTCTCTACCGGTGATTCCCAAATGCTGGACCAGAGATACTAAGAACCTCGACCTGATGAAACTAGAGGCCCGCTGCAAATCTGCCCCCCCCCCTCGCACATAACCATGGTCAGCAACCTCAATGAGCATTACTCGTCATCCATTTCAAACATTCTGGACGACCTTGCCCCTCTTAAACTAAAAAGAACACAAATCAAAGACAGAAACCCTTGGTTCACTGGCTCCTCAATATGGAGAGGAGATCCCTAGGGCAATCTGAAAGAATCTGGAGACAACACCCCTCTGCAACGCATCTAAAGCTTCTCCTCCAGGCGAGCAATGCCTACAATAAGCACATCCTCAATTGCAAAAAAGAATATTTCAGATCGGAACTAGGGAACGCCAAGAATAGACCCCAAAAGCTCTTCAAACTGGTCAAAATCAAATCTAATAAACTGGCTAAAATACCGAAAGTTTCCCCTAAATCGCCAATATCGTCAGATGAATTCTCCTCCTTCTTCGCTGATAAAATCTCAGCATTAGGAATTGAACTCAGTACCACCACCTACTCCCAACCCTTCCTGTCCTGCCCCATTCTTCCATACCAACCATCCTGGCCTCTCCTAAAAACCAAGCCCGCTGGACTGACTTCGAATACTATAACGAAGACTCTATCTCAAAAATCCTCTCTACCTTAAAACCAAATAACCACTTCAATGACCCGCTACTTTCCAACTGCCTCGCTGCTGCCTCCCAATCCATCGTTGCTTGCTGGACTACAATTATCAATGCCTCTCTCCAGCAGGGCTTGATCCCAGACCCTTTGAAAGCCAGCCAAGTCCTCCCCATTTTGAAAAAACCTTCACTGAACCCAGCCTCCCCTGACAATTTCAGACCTATCTCCAATATCCCGCTATTAGCCAAAATTTTGGAGAAGTGTGGACAACAGTAACTAAGTCAGCACATCAACAACTTCCACCTACTTGATGACTTTCAATCTGGATTCAGTCCAGGGCACAGCACTGAAACTGCTATGCTCCACATCATGGACGATGCCCTCCAAGCCCTAGACCAAGGCAAAACCTGCCTTCTAATCCTCCTTGATCTATCCTATGCCTTCAATATGGTCAACCATGAAAAACTACTTGAACGCCTCAAATTCAGGATGGGTCTGGATGGGGTGGTACTAGAATGGTTCAGATCCTTCCTCCACAACCGCTCTCAGAGATTCCTCATCAACGGCAACCTATCAGATCTCACCCCGGTCACGGTCGGAGTCCCCTAAGGTTCAACCTGGTCCCCCTACCTCTTTAATGTTTACCTAGAGCCACTCACCGAAGTTCTCCGTACCACCAACATCTCCTACCATATGTATGCGGACGATACCCAAATATACATCAACATCTCTAAGCTCAAGGAGATCCTCTCCCTGAATGAGACCCTGAAGATGACTGTCCAATGGCTAGCCAATAACCAACTCAAACTTAATGCAAAGAAAACTGAATTTCTTTTAATCTCCCCTTCAAAAGCTAACCCGGAGATTCAAAGGTGGATCAAGGCCATCATAGCCCTGAACTGCCCACTCCCTGGGAATAATCCTCGACTGCAACCTGAACATGCAAGACCACATTAACTCAATGGCTAAAGCAGCCAGATTCCACTTGAGCTACCTTTGGAAGCTGAAATCTTTCATCGATGCTCCTGACTTAAAAATGGCAGTTCAAGTACTAGTCACCTCTAGGCTGGAATATGGCTGTTCCGCACTCACAGGATCTCCTTAGCACCTCTAAAAGCCTTCCTCAACACAGCCGCCAGACTACTTACAGGCACCAGGAAGTTCGACCACATCTCGCCACACATAAAAGCGCTAAACTGGCTCCCTCCAGAGGTCACAATTCAGCTGAAACTTGCATGCATTATACACAAGGCCCTATACACAAACTCCCCTGCTTATCTGGCACAGAAATTAGTGATATCCGGAGGAAGCAGGGACTCCCAGTCCGCTAGACACCTCCTACTCCAACCCGCCTCCTTTCATTCAGAAAAAAATAACCTACAATAGGGCGTTCACCAAAGCAGCACCAAGAATTTGGAACTCTCTCCCACCTGCCATAAGAAGAATCCCTTCTCTAGCACGTTTCAAAAACTAGGCCAATACTTTCCTCATGGGTAAATTCCTCGTCTAAGGCCTGCCCTCAACCACCACATCATGCCTGACTGATCTAAGACTACCGCTTTCCCAGATCACCAACTCCTCACGCCGAGATCATATGGATCTTGTTACAGACTATCACGGTGATTGTAACCCTACATGTTGATCTTGTATATTTCTGCACTTTAAACCTTTTGTTTGTTCATCACTGTATACCGTGTAAAGCGATCAGATACCTTCACAGGTCAAGTTTGCGCTCTATGAAACACAAATAAAAAAAATAATTTAAAAACTTGAACTTATTGGACCTGAGCAATCCGGCTTCGTAAAGGGTCGATTATCCTCTGATAATTCTAGAGTCTTTTTCAACGTCCTAAGCCAGGCCTCTTCCTTAGACTATCCTATTGCTGCTATTGCTTTAGATGCTGAAAAAGCATTTGACAGGATTGGATGAGATTTTATGTTTCATGCTTTAAAATGGATAGGTTTTACTCCCAAATTGATCTCCTTAATTTCTTTACTATATTCTGGCCCCAGAGCCTCTATTTTCGCTAATAGTAAAATCTCTGATTATTTTCTCTCTCTAGAGGGGTACGACAAGGCTGTCCCTTATCACCTTTATTGTTTGTAGTGGCATTAGAACGCTTTTTAACTAAAATTAGACAGGATGCTCAGATCTCTGGTTTCCAACTAGGCCCACATCAAGTTAAAATGTTTGTATACGCTGGCGATATACATTTATATTGTTCTAACCCGGCTATTTCTCTTCCTACTTTTCTCCATCAGGTTGATATTTTTTCTCAGTTAGCAGGCTATCGCCTTAACCCGGATAAATGTGAAGTCTTGCCCCCCAATGTTTTATGCTTTAAGCATTATGCATACTGGATTTTCCTGGCAACCTTCTAAGTTAAAATACTTAGGCCTATGGTTCTCCTCGACTATCTCGGAGACTTTAAAATTAAATTTTGACCACAAATGTTAAATAATACTATTACACGTTGGCATTGTCTTTTTCTGTCTTGGTGGGACGATTGGATTCGATCAAGATGATGGTCACCCTGAGAGAGCGCCATGTAAAGTGAATTTTGTAGAGGTGCACCATATGTACTAGTAGTCAGCACCCGGATATATAGAGGACTTTTAATCATGTTTAGATGCGGTATATGATAAGGCATTTGAATGAATTGACATCTGAAATGTGTAGAACTAGCGTTACAAGGTGCAATTCCATGCTTATTGCAGTGTAGAAGTGTTTTGAAATGAAAGCTTTCATTAATGATAGAAGTTTTTAATTGATTAATAACGTGCCTTTGGATGAACTATAGCGAAATGTATAATCATGCTTTATGTACTAGATAATTAGTTTAAGTTAGAGACAATGCTTTTGTCGTTAAGGTTGGAGGCCTAAGTGAACCAAGAAGTTCTAATGTGAAGCGTGGGGCCTATAACCAGCAGAGGCCTAGTAAATGGAAATGGTGCAGGCCGTATGAAAATGTCTTGCTTAAACACATAAACGATAGAAATGCTTATGAACGACCTTTTAGAATTGTTGCAACATTTGTAGACTGTGAGTTATGTGTGTATTTCTTTGCAGGCGCCTCATCAAGCAGATAGTAGAGTAGAAGGGCCCATTGTGTATGAGCGTTAGGATGCTAGACTCAGACATGGAGGAGTAGACTAGGAATTTACAGAAGCAACTTGAAAGGATGAAGAGCCTGAGACCCAAGGACGTTTGAACGGGCAAGGATGGACTTGTGCCACATGGAAAAATACAGAACTCAACACCTTTTTGAGGGGCGTCCCAGGAGGCGTGACATTAACATTGTGGGGTTTGGTATTAGGGACAGTGCCCCGAGGGTGGAGGCAGAGCAGACGAGCTGAGAAGCTAGAGAGAGCGGTCAGATGGGCAAAGGGCATAGATTCAAGTCAAGAATGATAGTCTAAGAGAATGTGGGCGAACTTCACTTGGAAGTCACCACAGCTGACACCTTTTGGATAGGACGGGTGATTGTTGAGTAGGGATGTCATCTAGTATAGAGTAGGGACAGACTAACCTGAATTTATGTCTATTATCCTGATGAGTACCAGAACTCAAGTGATAGCAATTTTGTTTAGCCTGATGGTCCTGGAATTAATTCTCGTCCTGTTCATTAGCCGACTGAGACTTTTCCGTAGGATTATGTTTGTATTAGTACCTGTTTATCTTTTGAACCTCTTGCTGAGGTGCCTGTATCTGCAGTTATTTTTGGTTATGTAATAAACCTTCTAAATTCAGTTTTTAGTCAGTGGTTCTTTGGGGAAAGTAATTGGATATTTTGAATTTGATCTGTTTAGTGTCAACTAGGTTGCCTTATTCACTCCATGACAGGTAAAACGGTCCAGTCGACCTGTGATGGGATTCTAGAGGATGAGAAGCAAACTCTAAAGGAGAAATCCCGCCGTATCAATTGGTAGCAGTGTAGGATGGTTATCTTCTGAGTGAGGGTAATCTAGAAGTAGGTTGAGATTTCCCCGAGGCCCATAGAACCCAAGGATGAGTGTCCAGAAAATCGCGGATGGCGGATGGCGTTCCATGGAATCTGACGGAGAGTAACGATGCGGCAGACAGCAGCAGGTCGGAGGAGAGTGAGTATGAAAAGGGTCATGCGTTGCTAGATTGCGGTGTTATGTTCTATTGTGTGTTGCATTGTCTTGCGGAGTTGAATGCCTGTAGTGTGAAAGAGGACAGGTTGTGAGCGCGCGCAACCGGTGAAAATCTTAAGCTCAAGGGCAGTTTAAGTGGTTCGGGTGTATCGAACACCCAAAGTAATTGTCGACCATTGTGAAAGGGGGTCATGAGGTACCATTGATCGCCCACAGGACTGAGATAGGGGGAACGTGTGTGTGAGTGTGTGGGTAACGGACGCTGGTCGGAAGTTACCGTGAACTTGTAACCTATCAGAGTGGCGAGTGTCCGGTCGTTCGCGGACAGACATTTGCCAGTTGGTGACAATTACAGTTAGACTGTGGCCGTACAGTCAGGGAAGTGGTTGCTTGGTCGGAAGTAATCATTTTCAGTGTATGATTGGGACGGATGAGAGACCGTGAGAGGAACGGAGAGAGGAGGGGAACTGCTGCGAAACGGAGGCGAGTGACGTCAGAAGGAGCCGCGCTGTGATAGGGCGGTTAGTGTGAAGCCGCGCTGTGATAGGGCGGTTGGTGTGAAGCCGCGCTGGGATTGGTGGATTGTCATCAGGAAGTACAGTGAGTGTTGTAAACAAGGAAACGCGTTGTTTTCATCATGAAATGTTTTAAGATATTGCGAAAATGTTTCAAAGGAGAAGACAGGATAGAACCTCGGGGTGTGGAGGAGGCTCCACCCGAGGATACTCCAGCTTACTACATGGCAACGAATGTTGGGTTGCATACCATATTGTGGCTTGATAATTGGTGTAAGATGACAGATGGAAACGAGGAATTGACTTTTCCTAAATATGGAACGTTTAGACTAGAAGTGTTATACCAGTTGAAAGCGATTATGGCTGCATTGCGACCTTTGCCCAGACCAACACAGTTCGAAGCACTAAATGCATGGGTAAGGGCAGCCCACGACAGGAACAGAGATAGGAGACAAGAAAGAGTGAAACGCTCGGTAAGGGCGGTTCAAGAGGCGAGGTGGGATGCCATGGAAAAGAGATGGAGGGTACAGACCATTGCAGTAGACAAGTTGTATCCATTGCTGGAAAGTACAGGCAATGGGCAGAAAAAGAGTATAGATGATGAGGAAAGCGAGACAGACGACAGCCTGATAGAAAGGCTGTTGTCCGAAAGGCCACCCCCATACAATCCAGAGTTGCAGGGAACGCAAACACCGACAAAGCACTGGGAAGCACCAGCAGGGGAAGGCGGGGTTCCAATGGGGAACGGATGGGAAACCCCAGGGGACAAGTTTACCCCAGAGAAGGGAGAAAGGGCACCCCCACCCTCCCCAGTGTCGAGAGTAGTGGGACGGTGTACAGTACAGAAAGTTTGGGTAGAAGAGGGCGTCCATTCTCAGAAATTGCCAGATGCCCTGACTGTACCTGTCACCATAGGCCCTATAGTATCAGTGTACAATCCAGAACAGACCCAAGGTGAGAGTCCACCAAAGATGGGGAGCGAGAGGAGTGCTAGTGAAAGTAGAACTGATGCGGCAGATGGGTGGAGGACCTTACCCAGACCAGTAGAACGGAGCACCCCTTTGGTGGCATCGGCAGACTCCTCAGAGGAGAAAAGAGGTTGGAGGGATTCGATGGATTTGAGAGGACCGAGGCCGAGGTCGATGAGGGAGTTAAGTCCAGATTCGAGAACTTGGGAAACAATTGTGGACACCCAGAGCGACAGATCAAAGAATGTGTTCGGGACAGAGAACGAGGAGAATAGGATGGGTTCTTACTGTGCAGCTAGCGAAAGCAGGCAGGAGTGGGAAAACGGAGGCGTGGGGAGCAGGGAGACGTCTCATCATTCCTCCGGAGATAGGCGACAGGAGTGGGACTGTAAGAGTTGCGAAGGTAGAAGGGTTCCTCCTAATTCACCTGAAGAGAACAGGAGAGGGAGTCAGGAAGGTGGCGGAAGAGATTCTAAGGAAACCTCTAGCCAAGGCACATTGAGAGCGGCAATAAAGGCAAGGAGGTTAGATGTGCTGAGATTAAAGTCAGAAGTAGAGGAAATAGTGGAAGGTACCCTGCCACTAGAAAGGATTGAACTTTACGAACCAGATGAGTTGTTGTTTGTGGCAAGAGATGTTACTCGAAAGGCTAGGACAGCTCATGAGAAACTTTCTGAATTGGCAAACAAGTATGTGGTGGACTTGACAAAAACGAAAGCCCTACAAGGGGGCCACAGGTTACAGTATTCAGATCAAGACCTGGAAGAAAAGAGGGTGATCGGATTAAAAACCCATATTAGAGAACTGATAATGGGAATCCGGACATGGTCCCAGCTGGAGAAATGGGAAGAAAGGTGGTCAAGGAAAAAGACAGTCAGGCGGAGTGTTATCGAGACATCCCCGGGAGGAGGGTTGATGCACGCGGAAGCATACCCCTTGCGGGAGGTGGCTCATGGGGGATATGTACATGTACCCTGGAGCAGGGGAGACCTGGCTGCTTTTACGAACACATTTCCTAAGTTGAGGGAGAGTCCAGTGGAATGGTACAAGCAGGTAGAGAGGTTTGTTAAAATTTCTAAGGTGCTGTGGATTGATCTGAACACTCTGTTTGATATTGTGGTTCCAAGTGATTTATGGATAGCATGCAAAGTCAGTGTCGAATGGCGCACTGTGGAGCCAGAGAGAGATAGTGCCACAAATGGACCGTCACCTAGGGTGATGGCAAAGTACGAGCAGGCGATCACGTGGCTAAAAACTAAAGTACCACCACAAGACATTGATTGGGTAAAAATAGACCGTACAAGACAGGAACCTAAAGAGACAGTGCATGAATTTTATGAGAGGCTATTGTTGATCTTCAAGCAGTACAGCGGATTAGATGTGATGGTTCCGAAGGATATGGGACAGTTCGTATCCAAGTTTGTGCTTGGATTGAGGCCTGATATCTGCCTTATGATACAGCAGCATTTGATTTGTTGGCAAAACAAACCTCTAGATGAGATTTTGAGGTATGCGAGGTACTGCAGTGATGAGATAGACTCGAAGACAAAGAAGCTTAAGGACAAACTAATGTTAGTCCAGATGCAAGCAGGAGGACAGGGTCAGTCAGGAAACGGCACCATGGGAAGGCGATCAGGGGGGCAGAAGAAGGATGGAGAGGAAGGTCCGAGACCTAGGATAGACATAGAGGCCCTGAAGAAGACGACCAGGTGTCATCAATGTCACGAGGTCGGACATTGGAGATGCGAGTGTCCCCATAACCCAGACAATCAGGTACAGGAGCAGGAGGAGGAGGAAGTCCAAGCCCCTCCGGTGAGGAAGGTGACAGTGCCTAAGTCTCAGATGACGAAAGGGGGGACTTCAGCCCCTAGAGCTCAGGTTCCCCAGCCACCAAAGATTTCAGCAGGGAACAAGGTATACCACCAGATGCCTTTCATAGTTGAGGGGGATGAGTGCTATTACTTTGACTCAGTGACAGGTCGGTACCAGGATGGGGAGGAGGGTTGTACCCTTGGAGCAGTACTGGAGGTAGATCAGAGAGGACCGTTTGTGGAGGCGGATGTAGATGGACATCCCACCACCTTCTTGGTTGACACGGGCGCTTCTCGCTCCACTGTGCGGTCTGCGGTAGTTCCCAACTTGCCCCTCTCAGGACAAACCATACAAGTGGTAGGAGTAGCAAACAGAAGAATGACAAACCCCCTGACTGAGCCGGTCCCGTTGAGGATTGGAAGTTTTAGAGATCGACACCAGTTCGTGGTGTGTGATTCCAGTCCTGTGTGTCTGTTAGGAAGGGATCTTTTGTGTAAACTTAATTGCACCATCTATTGTACCCCCAAGGGAGTAGAATTGCAGACTAATGATGATGATGCTGATTTTAAGGTTGCAAATACGCAGGTGTGTATTGAATTGTACCCTGCCATAACAGTGGATGAACTCCCATGGGATTTGAGGGATTCGGTCTCGCCGGAAGTGTGGGACTTTACAGGAGAAGAGATTGGACTGATAAAAGGGGTAGAGCCTGTCCGAATCCAAGTGAGACCAAATGCTGAATTCCCGAGAACACCACAGTACAAATTGACCCCAGATACACTTGCAGGTATAAAACCCCTGATTGAGTCCATGATTAGACAAGGGATCCTGAAGGAGGTTATGGGCAGTCCCTGTAACTCTCCGATAATGGGTCTGCAGAAGCCAAGTGGCAAATTCAGGATAGTGCAGGATTTGCGAAAGATTAACAACATTGTTGTCCCATGCTGTCCAGTGGTACTGAATCCAGCAGTGATACTGTTTCAGATACCGTTCCAAGCTGAATGGTTTTCTGTGATAGATTTGTGTCAAGCTTTCTTTTCCATCCCATTGCACGAAGAAAGCCAATTTCTTTTTGCGTTCAAAATAGAGAGTCGCATTTTAACATGGCGTCGAATTCCTCAGGGGTATAAAGAGAGTCCATCGATCTTTAATCAGTTGCTGAAAAGGAATTTGGAGAGTCTGGTACTGCCACAGAACTCAGTTCTCGTACAGTACATAGACGACCTCCTTGTTGCGTCAGACACCGAAGATGCATGTAGGATTGATACCATTGCCTTGCTGAACCATCTGGGAAGGAACGGTCACAAGGTGTCTCCCAACAAGTTGCAGTACTGCCTACAGGAAGTGCAGTATCTGGGTCACAGAATAGAGCAGGGAAAGAGGAAGGTGTCGCCTGACAGGATCGAAACAATCATGAGAATGAACGTGCCCTCGACCCAAAGGGAGATTAGAATGTTCTTGGGCATGGTTAGCTACTGCAGACAATGGATTGTTAACTTTTCCCTGAAGGCGAAACCCTTGCAGAAACTGACGCACAAGGACGTGAGTGATCCGGTACCATGGGACTCAGACTGTATGATGGCTTTTCTTGAGCTGAGAGAGGACTTGTGTCGGGCTCCGGCTCTGGGAATGCCTGATTACAATAAATCATTTGCATTGTTCTGCTGTGAAAGAGAGTGTCAGTGTTAGTACAAGATCATGGAGGAGTCCGTAGACCAGTTGCATACTTTTCGGCTACCCTAGATCCAGTGGCCGCAGCGTTGCCCGGATGTCTCAAATCCGTTGCTGCAACAGGTGTCAGCATTGAGAGATGCGAAAGTATAGTGATGGGATATCCACTGACAGTGCATGTACCGCATTCTGTAGAATTGCTGATGACCAGGACCAGGACGCAGCACCTGACCAACAATAGGCTCACACGCTACGAGCAGGTTATACTTGCAGTGGAGAATGTGACTCTTAGAAGGTGCTCTGTCTTGAATCCTGCAACCTTGTTGCCATTACCCAATGATATAGATGATGATTGGGAAGATCATGATTGTCTTGATGTAACTGAACTGTGTACCAAGCCTAGGCCGGATATTGTTGATGTGCCGTTGACTGACCCTGATGAAATTTACTTTGTCGACGGTTCATGCATAAGAGACAATACTGGTCAGCTGAGAGCAGCGTTTGCGGTTTGTACCATTTCTGGAGTAATTGAAGCAGCCTGCTTGGAAGGAGTACACTCCGCGCAGGTGGCTGAGATAGTTGCATTGACGCGTGCCTGTTTGGCAGCCAATGGAATTCGGATCACCATTTTCACCGACAGCCAATATGGATTTGGGGTGGTTCATGACTTCGGTCAGTTGTGGTCCCAGAGGGGTTACATGACATCATCGGGCTCCCCAATCAGAAATGGCGAGTTCATCAGGTTATTGCTGGAAGCTTTGCAGGGTCCTGCAGCAATAGCGGTGGTGAAATGTACAGCTCATACAAGAGGAAGTGACTTTGTGACAATGGGAAATAAATATGCTGATGAAGTCGCACGCTATTGTGCGGAGCAGGGTTATTCTTTTACCGAACAAAGCATTGAAGGACCAAGGGAAAGGACTGAACTAAGCATGATGCTTGGGATGGCAGACACATGGGAAGAGTTGAGAGACATGCAAGGGCAAGCGACAGAATATGAGAAAAGGGTGTGGACATTGGCTGGTTGTACCAAGGGAGACTTGGACATGTGGGTTTCTGCAGATGGAAGGGCTGTGTTGCCGAATGAGTTGGTGAGTGCAATGGCACGACAGATACATGGTCCTGTGCATCTGGGAAGGGATGCGATGTGTCGTGTGTTCAGGCAGACATGGTTTAACCCAAAGTTCAGACAGGCTGCAGAAGCAGTGTGCCAGAGGTGTGTAACATGTCAACAGATAAATGTAGGAAAAAGAACGCCAGTTACACTAAGTCACATTGGAAGGTCCGGCGGACCTTTCTACAGGATGCAAATAGATTTCATTGAAATGCCGAGGTGCAATAGCCTTAGGTATGTCCTGGTGATTGTTGAAATCTTGATGGGGAGGGCTATGAGATTGCCATTGATTCCTACGACTGCTTTGCTGAATATCACAGATGATGTCATTCTTGACTATTGCAGAGGACTTTCTGATGTCATGCGTTCTGTGTCCTTTCAGGTGCAGGCTGCTGAAATTCCGGCTTCTAGCGACCTTTGTCACGACCTGTGTACAGGAGACTGGGTCTTCCTGCGAAAACACGTCAGGAAAAACTGCCTGGATGTGCGTTGGAGAGGTCCGTTCCAGGTTATCCTAATAACCACGACATCTGTGAAAGTTGGTGGACTGCCAAATTGGGTACATGCTTCTCACACCCGACGAGCTCCAGCACCCAAGGAGGGAACAGCTCCCCTCAGAGACGAAAACAATAACGAAGAAGAAGATCCTGGTGAGGGGACAAGTCAAGCTGTGGAGGTGCCTGTGGAAGTTGGGGATTCCCCGAGTCAGGCTGTCTATGATCACGACGACAGTGACACCGAATCTGCCCAAGAAGAGGGAAGTGGCGGAGAAGGTGATCTGAGTGCAGAAGAGCCTGAGAGTGGGGACGAACAGGGTGTGCAAACAAGAAGCAGACGAGCAAGAGGCGCAGAAGCTCATTGGCCTGAGAGACAGAGGCGAAGAAACGTGAGACTGGCTTCTGAAAGAGAACTTTCCCCTGTGTCCGAAGAATCTGATCTGGAAGGGGAAGAAGGAGAAGCTGAGCAAAGGGGTCCGAGAAGGTCAAGGAGAGTGCGAGTACCTTGCGGAAGATACGCTACTCCAGAGTGGACCTACCCTTTCGCAAATGCTAGGGCTACCAATGCCAGGAGTACTGAGGTCCGGGAGGGTGAGGACAGTGACGGTGATCAGCACGATTCCCAATGTTAAGCTGGAAGTGATGCTGTTGGTACCTGGACTTGAAATTGAAGGTATACTGACACTCACTATTCCTAATCCCCCCCTCCTAAGCAAGATACGTGATTTACTCCTGGATAGATTGATTTTCCCTACCTTTGTTCCGGACATGCCAGTCTATGATGAAGTTGTGCTCCGTATGGAACTCTTAGATTATGTGCTGCAGGCAATCGGATCAAGTATAATCATCGACTATTGAGAAATTTGAACTTTGAACTTGGATTTGACCTTTGATTTTTGCTTGAACTTTGAATTGCTTAAAAGACTTTTGAAAAGACTTTGTCAATAGCTGTTAACTTAACCTAGAGTCAAGTGGAAGAAGAACTAATTTAGGGACTTTCCACAGAGGACGGAGAAGGGTTAAGGCTGTCTGTTGATTGAAGCAAAAAGAAGAACTGAAACAGGGTTCAAGCTGCCAGATGTGGTTCAAGAGACTCGAATAGCAGAGAAAGAGACTTTGGGTGCTTTCCGAGAACGAACTGTTTTGTGCTGAGACCATGGCGCCTGGGAACCCGAATCGTAGAGCCAAGTGCATAGTAGGCACTCTTTTAGCTGTAGTGATTCTTCTTATAGTTATAGTAGTTTCCGTTTCCTATTTTGCACCACACGAACAGGTAGAGAGGGCTGGGGGGACACCGACACCTATCACCCCTAGCCAGAAGGAAGAAAGAGAAAGAAGAGAGAAGGCCTTGCTGGCTGCAGAAAGTCGTAGGTTACATACAGATCTGTCTAAGGGAAATTTTGGACAGAACGCGTATGCAAAGCTGCTGTATGAATACATTGATGCGATGGATGCGAAAGATTGTTACGTGTGTATGCAATTGCCAGCTTCAGTAGAGGAGGGTATCCGATACCATCACCTTCCATTGACATATGGGATATCCTGTAGTTTGCTGATTAGTATCCTGTATGGGCGAAATCATTTTGAATATTTCTTTTCAAATTATGATGCTGTGTTACCAGAAGTCCCGAATTACAAGCATTTGAACAAGTGGGACTATTATAAGTCTGAGGACAGACTTGGGTATTTTTTCATTCCTACTCAAGAGCTAGACACCCCATATGCACACCGACACAACTTGACCTGTTCACTATCCGAGGTAGAGAAGAAGTTCATGGAGCAAGTGGAAGATAGGTACACGAAGCAAAAGAAGTTGCGAGATTCAGGTCAAGGCAAGGTAGATTGGACCGAAGAAGAGAAACAGCATAAGTCAAGGGGGAGTTATGGTCCAATAGCTCTAGATGTAGTACAGAAAGGAAAGTTATGTCTTCATCGACCACAGACGTATTATGAAAATGTGTACGTGGGTCAGACCACGTGTGACCACACCTTCACATTAGAGTATTATACGAAGGACTTCTTGAAGAGTGTGGTTCAGGTGATTCCTACTGTTTATTTTGTCTGCGGAAGGAATGCGTATGTGAGATTGCCAGAGAAGTGGTATGGAACGTGTTACCTGGCAATTATCTTTCCCAAAATTTACCACACTGAGGATTTTGCTCTCTTAGAGGGAGGGTCTCAGAAGAGGGTGAAGCGGGGGGAGAGTGCTGGAGCTATAATTGGAGACGTGTTTGGGGCAGCGATACCCATGCTAGGGGTCATATTAAATGACATCAAGATAAGGCGGTTAGCAACTGTCGTGGATGAACTGTCAATGAGTACAGCCAAGTCATTGGTGCTGGTTGAGGGTGAGATGTTGTCGATAAGGACAATGGTTTTACAGAACCGTCTTGCTCTTGACGTCATCCTAGCAAAAGAGGGCGGGGTCTGTAAACGTTTGAAGGTCCAAGAATGTTGTACTTATATACCAGACAATTCTAAGGATCTGGAGAAATATATAACCAACATTACTGCAATCCATTATGAGATTGAGGATTTGACCCAAGAGAATACATGGGAGACCGTTGGCAAGGGATTTGGAAAGGTTGGAAACTGGTTTGCTAACCTAGGGAAGGGATTCCTGGGATTTGTACTGAAACCTCTCATTATAGCAGTGGCATGTGTGATTGCTTTGTGGGGGCTAGTGAGGTTGTACAAATGGTACAAGTCAACACGATTGGCGAGATCAATGAGAGCGCAAGAGATGCGAATGGAAAGGATGCAAGATAGTCAATACCGCAGTTTGAGAGCATTGGAGATGCTCAAGCGAGGGAACATGGCCACAAGTTCCGTTTAGTTCAGTTCTTACCCTGAGTATGATGTGAGGGTGGTGATGACACAGGTCATCAAAGGGGGGAACTGAGAGAGCGCCATGTAAAGTGAATTTTGTAGAGGTGCACCATATGTACTAGTAGTCAGCACCCGGATATATAGAGGACTTTTAATCATGTTTAGATGCGGTATATGATAAGGCATTTGAATGAATTGACATCTGAAATGTGTAGAACTAGCGTTACAAGGTGCAATTCCATGCTTATTGCAGTGTAGAAGTGTTTTGAAATGAAAGCTTTCATTAATGATAGAAGTGTTTAATTGATTAATAACGTGCCTTTGGATGAACTATAGCGAAATGTATAATCATGCTTTATGTACTAGATAATTAGTTTAAGTTAGAGACAATGCTTTTGTCGTTAAGGTTGGAGGCCTAAGTGAACCAAGAAGTTCTAATGTGAAGCGTGGAGCCTATAACCAGCAGAGGCCTAGTAAATGGAAATGGCGCAGGCCGTATGAAAATGTCTTGCTTAAACACATAAACGATAGAAATGCTTATGAACGACCTTTTAGAATTGTTGCAACATTTGTAGACTGTGAGTTATGTGTGTATTTCTTTGCAGGCGCCTCGTCAAGCAGATAGTAGAGTAGAAGGGCCCACTGTGTATGAGCGTTAGGATGCTAGACTCAGACATGGAGGAGTAGTCTAGGAATTTACAGAAGCAACTTGAAAGGATGAAGAGCCTGAGACCCAAGGACGTTTGAACGGGCAAGGATGGACTTGTGCCACATGGAAAAATACAGAACTCAACACCTTTTTAAGGGGCGTCCCAGGAGGTGTGACATTAACATTGTGGGGTTTGGTATTAGGGACAGTGCCCCGAGGGTGGAGGCAGAGCAGACGAGCTGAGGAGCTAGAGAGAGCGGTCAGATGGGCAAAGGGCATAGATGCAAGTCAAGAATGATATTCTAAGAGAATGTGGGAGAACTTCACTTGGAAGTCACCACAGCTGACACCTTTTGGATAGGACGGGTGATTGTTGAGTAGGGATGTCATCTAGTATAGAGTAGGGACAGACTAACCTGAATTTATGTCTATTATCCTGATGAGTACCAGAACTCAAGTGATAGCAATTTTGTTTAGCCTGATGGTCCTGGAATTAATTCTCGTCCTGTTCATTAGCCGACTGAGACTTTTCCGTAGGATTATGTTTGTATTAGTACCTGTTTATCTTTTGAACCTCTTGCTGAGGTGCCTGTATCTGCAGTTATTTTTGGTTATGTAATAAACCTTCTAAATTCAGTTTTTAGTCAGTGGTTCTTTGGGGAAAGTAATTGGATATTTTGAATTTGATCTGTTTAGTGTCAACTAGGTTGCCTTATTTACTCCATGACAGGTAAAAAGGTCCAGTCGACCTGTGATGGGATTCTAGAGGATGAGAAGCAAACTCTAAAGGAGAAATCCCGCCGTATCAACCCCTCTGATTCATTACATTTTCTCTATGATTCCTGTGCACATTCCTGGTTACTATTTTAAGAAAATTGATTAATTTTTAGTGACGTTTCTTTGAAAGGACAATCCTCCTGGAATAAATGGATCCTTTAAATTCCCTGACTTTAAATCTTATCATTATGCCTTTCCCTAAAACAAGCTTCCCGTTGGCTTTCCTCTGATCCCTCTACACATCCCCCAGTGTGGATATCTATGGAAAATGTCTTGCCTCCCTTTTTAACTTTCAATAAACCCTTGCCTTCACTATCTCCTCCTTACGTTCTTCCGTTATTTCTCACACTCGTAAACTTTTAGCTCCTCTTCTACCATCTTCTTATCCTTCTATCACTTCTCTATCTCAACATCCCATTTGGCACAATACATTATTACCTATCAAAAATCGTACCATTTACTGGAAATCTTGGAGATCCAAGGGTTTGCTTTGGATTTCTCAAGTCAAGTCAAATGTATGTTTATTGTGACCATTGGTCTTTAAACAATGCAGTGAGCATAACGCAATATGGAGTATGTACAATAAATTCATAAACCTATTTTTAAAAGTTAGGCCGTTAAAAACAATCCTACACACCATTATCACAAATACAAAATTCGAAGTACAAAATACAAAATCCCAATAAAAATTCCAGTTACCTTAAAACTTATAATTATAAAATTAAAACCTATTCACTTTCTTACCACCACAGCTATTTCAGTCGGCTAAAAATTCATACAGTACTACATGTTATTCCTTGGTTCTCAGTGCACTCAGGGCCACCTTTATAAATTTCCCGAGGGCAATTGCAATGTCAATAAAGGGGATTTCTGTTAAAAGGCTGGCTGCCTGCGACCTTGTTTTTATATCATATTTTAGAAAGACCGGGCGCAGCCACAGTTTTCTCTGCTCTAGGAGTGACAGACAATCCAACAAGATGTGAAGCTGGTCTCCCTTAGTTCCCAACTTACACCTGCAACGACCTTCTTGATCTATCATTTTTGTTTTAAGATCTTTGTTTATTAGCCACGGGTTAATCCCAATTCGAAACCTCAGGATCTCTTGCCTGAACCCGCGGTTGGGTAATCTATCAAGGTAGGGGAACCAATTTTCATAGGACCAAGCATTTAGCATATGCGTCACTGATTTTTTCTTTGCTAAATAACCTATATCAAGCAATTTAGAAGATTCTTTCCCCCTTTGCTTCAGCTCACCTTTGGTACTTAGAACTTGAAACGTTTCCTGGTCCCAGTCGATCTCTAATGAGTTACAGATTCCCTTCAGTTTTTCCCTACTGACCTTTGCCCATTTTAGCTCACTTCTCAGAATTTCTTTGCGGCACCAGTGTGCTACTTTTTGGCTTTCAGGGTCTTCCAATCTCTTCCAGAATCTAATCACAGCCATCTGGGTTTGTATCGCCCAGGACTTTGTGCCTATTTCAATTCTGATGGCTTGTATCATAGCAGACTGAGGAAGTGATAGGAGCCTTTTTATGCAATTCCCCTCTATCACGTCCCAGGATCCCTTACCACTCAAATAAAGGATCTCAGCACCATATAAAACTTGCGAGGGGATCATTGCTTCAAAAGCTCTCAGCAGAGGTCGGTGTGACATCTCTCCATAGTCCCCATTAAATCTTTTTAGGCCACATATGGAAGAGAATGCCTTTGCTTTTTGAGTTTCCAGGTGGGTATTCCAATTTAAAGCCCTATCGAACCATATACCCAGATATCGGTACTCATTAACTGTCTCCAATTTGAGATCCCCTATATACCAACTGAATCTGCTTATCTTTTTCCCGAAGCATAGGGTTTTAGTTTGATCCAGATTGATAGTTAAGAATTTACTGGCACAGTATGTATTAAAAGCATTAAGCTTTCTTTGGAGGCCCCTCTCAGTCTGATCTACTATTACCAGATCATCCGCGTACAATAGGCAGGGTATCTTATTGCCATCCATTTTCGGACTGGCACTACCCTCCACCTCTAAATGTGCCGGGAGATCTGACAAGAAGATCGAAAATAGCTGTGGGGCCAGCACGCAACCCTGTCTTAATCCATTGGCAATGGGTATTTTTGGGGTCAGAGAACCCACCGTATCCTTAATTACTTGCCCCCAGTTTTCCCTGTGTAGTTCTTTTATTATTGTGAGGAGATCTTTAGGAATATTTAACCTCTTTAGTAACTCCCATAGGCAGACCCGATCCACAGAGTCAAAGGCTGCTCTGAAGTCGACGAAACAGCAGCACAACTTGCCGTTCTGTTCCGTCGACTTCCTCGCCATCGCCCATAGAGCAAATCCATGATCTATTGTAGAGTGGCCTGCTCTAAATCCACCCTGTTCTGTGGGTATTATTTGAAACTCGTCTACCCATGCATTCAATTGTTTCAGTACAATTTTAGAAAACACTTTCTCACCTATATCTAGGAGATTAATCAGCCGGTAGTTTTGTGGCGCCTCTTTGCTCCCTTTCTTGTGGATTGGCCTAATTATGGCCCCCTTCCAGGTTGGTGGCATTACACCTTCTCTTAGAACTACCTGGAACATCTTGGCAAGAAATCTTGCCCACCATTTAACCTCGGATTTCAAAATTATAGCAGGGAGATTATCTGGTCCTGCTGCCCGAGTTAGCTTAAGTTCTTTTATTGTGAGCTCAACTTGTTCTTCATTAAATTTAATAAATAGGTCATCTGAGATTTCTTGCCATATTTTGGTCTCCACCTCCTCTCTGGGAGTCCTAACCCCGTACAGTTACCTTATGTACCCTTCCCATGCGGCCTCACTCACCACACAGTTTAATTCTCCATCTGATGGTCCCGCTACAGCCTATACTAGTTTCCAAAATTGCCTTAGATTTTTATTCTCTATGGCTTCTAATAGTTCTATCCAGCATTTTTCTTTATATATTCTTTTAGCATTGGTTACCATTAACTTAAATTCTTTTTTCTGCTTAACTAGCTGGTCCTGTCTCTCTTGAGTAAAGTTCTTTTTTTGTCTTCTTTGTACTGCTCGTATCTCCTTTTTCTTATTTTGGCACGCCACAGAGAACCCTTTACCTCGGTTTATTTGTTTTACCCTTGTGGGTTTAACCCATTTTAATTTTATCTTTAGACATTGAACCACTTCTTCTAATTTCCCTATTAACCATTCCAATTTTTTATTCTCGCAGTTTTCGGGTGCCATTTTTATTTGCATGGCCTTCAGTTTTTCCATATATTCCTCAGTTAGCCGTGTCGTCACCCGTTTGGGGTACTCGACCTCCTGGGTAATCACCGTTTCTCTCTGTAATTCCCTTCCCCCCGATATTATTATGTGTAGGAGTTTGTGATCACTCACTTCTTTTAGTTCTAACCTAAAGTCCCTAATCTGGGTGAAATTCCAGGCCTGCAAGAATATATAATCAATTGGGCAGTTCTGTTGCCCTTGGGTGAACGTCTTTCCTGCTGGTGAGTCTGTCTCTATTCTCCCATTTACGCAGTGAAAGCCCCTTCCTCCTAAGGTGTATACTAGACCTAGGTCTTGTTTTGAAATGTCCCCAGTTGGGAACTTAGCCGGGTTTATTCCGTACACCTCTAACTGTTCCCAATTCCAAAGGTCTGCCTTTTTTGGGTTTAGTTTATGATTAAAATCCCCCATTATTATTATTATATCTGCGGGGTATTTTTCTAGAGTACTGTCTACATCCTCTTTAAAATGCCTCATTTCCCTTTCATACTCCTCCCCAGTATCCCACTGCATGTATACATTCATTAAAATCATCATTTTATAATTCAGTTCCACCGTCATAAGTTCAATTCTACATAATTGTACCCATTTACATTTTGTATTCAACAGTTTTATTTCCCTCATTACTTTTGTTGATACCACTGTCAGCAGCCCCCCCGAGGGCCGTCCATAATTTTTCTTTATGGCTGGCTGATGTATCTGGACGTATCCATCAAAGGTTGGGGTGTCGTCGCATAGCCAGGTCTCTTGTAGGCAGGCAATGTCCACTTTATTTATAACTTCCTTTATATATTCCCGTTTTTGCTCATTGCCTAGCCCATTTACGTTCCAAGTTAAGAGACCTAGTTCTTGCGACCCCCCTCCTTCCTATTCAACATCACTCAAACCACCTTCTTCTTCCATATCCAACGAATTACTTTCATGCAACGACCAGTTGCCCAATGAGGAGTCGTTTCCTGTATTATCTATTACGACATTCAGGCAGCTTAGATCCTCTTCTGTTTCTCTATAGAGATTCACTTGTCTCTTCTGTAGCCCGGCATGCTGTTTTAAGAAGTTGTTATCTTTAGAGGTTTTTATTTCTCTCTCTGGGATAATCCTTATTCCCTGTTGAATTATCTCATTTGAGGCTTTCTGAATTGCCCTTTTTACTAGGTCTGAGTGAAGGGTGATTTTTGTTATTTCCTTTCCATACCTATTTTCTACAAAGCCAACCTGCTGGAGGTCTTTAGTGCCGATCCCCCTCAAACTGCCGCATTTTTCGAATGCAGTCAAAATCAGTGCCCTATTTAATGGTCTGGAATTCCTTGTCGGCTTCTCTTTCCTCCCAGCTGGTACCAGGTCCAGAAATAACCATTTGTTATTATCTCTCTCATATAGATTTGTGTTTATTACATGCGCCTGTTGACTGGCGATTGTTCTCCCTGTTTGCCGTCCATTCTTTCTCCTATTAGGTTCTTCGTGTACCTGAGGTCTTACTGACCATTGTTCTGTAACTCGTTCATCCATTAGCCTTACTTTCTGTTTCGTCGTACAGATGGAGGGGGGAATCTCAATTGCCTCCTTACATCTCTGCTTTTTCCTTAGTTCTCTCGGGGTCTTTGGGGTCTTTGGGGTCTTCGTAGTTTTTGCCTCTTCGTATGTGGGTCTATGAGTTATAAAAGTCGGAGCTGAGGCATTTAATCCTGACTGTACCCCCCCCGTCGTTGTTTCCTTCCCTTTTCTCTTTCCTGCTTGATTCAATTGCCTAATTTTTCCTGTCCTGTTCATGGCCCCAAGAGTGACATACCCCCTGCGCCTTTTTATCAGCATAGGTCTTTTTGATATATATACATTGTCTACAGACTCTTCTTCATCCTTTGCTGTTTGTTCTATGGGTTGGGGAGCTCTTTCCAAAGTTACCATACTTTCTTCATCTGGTACTATCATGTCACTTTTCTCAATTGGTGGGGCTTTATCCGTTGGCATTATCCTACTTGGCATTTTTCTCTTTATTTCTCCTAGCTCTTCTTCAATTTTCTTTAAATGTTGTTTCTGAGCTTTCATCAGACCGTTGTTTGAGAGACTTACTTCCAGGATTCCTTGTAATGCCTTCTGAAGTAACAAGATTAAATCCATCAACGAAGGTGTAATAGTTTCAGAGAGCACCGAATCCTGTGTAGTGTTTCTGACTGGATTTACTGGGTAACTTGTCCTTATGCTGTCTTGATGTATTGTTTTTTTTTGCTGTGGGTGGGACTGCTGGAATTGATCTGGCGCACCTCCCCAGATAACGCTCTGGTTCTGGCCTTCATTTCCCCTGTTACCTTCGTTCCCTGGTGACAACAGTGAGAACATCTTAGGTGATGATGATAATCGAGGCGCCGAAATTTGGTGATTTTGGCTCTGCAGAGTCAGATTTAAAGATTTGTGGTTCACCCCTTCATCTTCGGTGTCAAGATTGACTTCTTCATGCTGATCTCCCTTATCTAACCGTCTTTGACTTTCGTCCGGTTTGCCTGAATTTTCACCAATTTCTCCGTCAATTTCCACTAATTCTCCATCTATCTCCGATGTTATCGCTGGGTTTAATGATTTATAATGTTTACCCACAAAGTCCTTTATGGTCTTTGTCGCTACCGTGTTCTCTTTCTGTTTATTAGTTGTTTGGTTGCCACCTCTTTTTGCCTTCTGGGCGTTCTTCGTTGCTCTTTTGACTTTTCTTTTCTTTCTTTTCCCCTTACTATTATCCAAAGATGATACATGACTTTCCTGGCTCTCTTCAAGAGATTTTGAGCCCTCCATTGATTTACTCCTCCCTTGTTCGTCCCCTGTACGTAATTTTGTCCCTTTTTTAGGTACCATTTCTAGGTACGAAACTGTTGTTCAATTATGGGTGAGAACTCTTAATTAACAATGTTTACTTTATTAATAGTTATTCGCTTACCTCTGTTCTGCCTTAGTTGCCTTCCGCCTGCTTGCCTTGCCACGATTACACTTTCTGTCGTGTTTGATAAGGCTCCGGCTTCTCTGTGGAGCTTAGACTTCTTTGGGCTGGTATTTAATTACAAAGCTCTCCTTTAGTGCCAACTTGCACATTTAGGGGCCTCCGTTGTTAACACAGTTTCCCCTTTGCAGACTCTGCTGAATCGCTGATCCAGCTGAATGTCCGAGTCTGCTGAGTGGGGCTGACTGGGGGCTGAGTGGGGGCTGGCGGACGTTGGCGTTCTCCGCTCTGGTGCATGCACACGTATCTCGTGGCACTCGGCGTCCCTCCGGCTCACGCTTCCTCTCCCCCGAGGGCTCCGCTGTTTTCCGAGGCTGGGGTGAAATCTGCAGCGGTATGCCCGTTTGTCGCTGGTGATTGACCGCGTCCTCGTCCGGCGGTCGTAGGCTTACTCCGAGTCCTTCCTGCTCCTGCTCCTTACTCCTGCTCGGTGATCGCTGCACTCGGTCTGGCGGGGCGTGGCGTGGCGTGGCGTGGCTGAGGCTCGGCTAGGCGAACAGAGATTTTCAACAATGAGGAATGGTTCTATCTCTTGGTTCATGTGATCCTTCTCAACTCTTGACTAATAATTATCCCTTATCCTTTAATGACCTTCAAACTAAATGTTCTCTTCCTAATTCTTTCAAATCACAATATAATCTTTTACTTCCCTCTCTTAATCAATATCTCCTCACGCTTCTAACTACCCCCAATCTCCCTATAGCATGCTCTACAATGTTTCCCTTATTAGATACTTCCATCTCTGCGTCTTCTATTTACAAATGTTTATTATCACCTTCGGAAAGGCACAAATCAAAGACTGCGTTGGCATGGGAGAGGGATTTAACACAATGCTGGCCAGCCTCCATCTGGGATAAATTGTGGCTTAAGATCCACAAGACATCAAGAGCTGCTAATACTGCTCAAACCCTTTATTTTGTTTATCAATGTCTATTTTCCCCTGCAACATTAGCATCTTTCTCACCTAGTACTCAATCTACCTGCTGGTCCTGTCCCTGTTCTACTGCTGATTTAAACACATGCTATTTGACTGCCCCAATATCTTTCAGTTCTGCCAATTAGTTTGGTCCCAAGTTAATACGATTTTTAGAGTTAATGTACCCTTTTCTCTAACCAACATATTCTTAGGTTCACTGTCACTTCAATGGCCTCAATCACCATCAAACGTCAAGTTGTTTGATCTATTATTAGCTGTAGCTTTATATTTAATAACCTCAAACTGGAAACAAGTGGATAAAGTTACTTTCAAAGCCTGGTGGAATGCCGTGTGTTTTCGTCACAGAATCCACACTAAGTATGTCACCCCAATCTCTCTAGCAATTAAAAGATATTTTTTATGGCTTCCACTTACCACACACTTATCCTGGTCTGCTTCCTCAATTGTTTCTGCTGTTAATGCTGTAAATACATCGGATGATGTCCAGAAACCACCGTAAATACACCATGTTGTCTTTTATTTAAAATATTAATATATTATAGTTCATGCCTTTGTATTTATATTGTAATATCCCATTCCTAAGTATTAATGTGACTACAGTGTTTAATTTCATATTTTATTTTTCTTCAATCTTTGTAGTGACATAATAGATTATTTCCCCCTTTCCCCCCTCCTTCCCCCCCATTTTATTCCCCTCCTGATTTCAACTTGTTTATTGCAGCCGTTGTATTTCCTATCTCTTTATATAATCTCTATGAAAACTAAGGTTTATTAAGCTTATTATACTGCTGTTCCTTTTTTCATCTGGTTTTCAATAAACTCAAACTTAAAAGAAGCCAACATCAGTGTGGCAAACTGTCATCAACAATTTGTTTACAATGATCTGCGTTTGAAGGTGGAAGAGGAAAATTAAAAAACTGAAGTCATTGTGCAACCCTACTCCATACAGCACCACATGTTACGCAGCATTTGTTACTGGGGGAGTTTCCACATTCAGTCTGGCACCTGGGATATTTTAAAGACGATCAACCTGCAGCGAGAGTATCCACCAGAAACAGCATTACAGAAGGGTGGTAACTTGCAAGAACGTATGGAAGTACCAGCTATATAAACTTCAGCGTGGGCACCAGTGGACAGATTAAATAGTTTTTAATGGCCTTTTTTTTTTACTTTAAACTGTGACTCTCATGTCACAAGATCAAACAGAAGCTAACAAATAACACTATATGAATGATGAAACCATAAGAGTGTTTTGGGGGGGAGGCAAACAGGGTGGCAAAGGCAAGAGAAAAAGCAAATGGAATGAAAGTGCAAAGAAAGAAGGAAGCAAATGTACAAAAAAGAAAAAAGGTAGAAAAGAGAAGGGAAGAAATGATCAAGTAATGAAGGACTCTTTGGCTGGAAGAACAGTTCTAGAAAACCTTCCTAGGCTGTGTCGGAATAGCATAGTTGCTTCATTCGGTGCATAGCATTCAAAGGGAGGGAGTTTTTTTTCCTGGTTACTCATTTGGTATCGTGTTCTTTTGCATGCCCTTTATGTGAATGTTCTAGCTTAAATTTCCATGATGTACGTAGTGCAAAATATTTTTGGAATAAAAGGCGAATTTTTTACTAAAACAATAGATACATCTTGATGCTAAATCAATTACACGTGATGCTGCTGCTGAAAAGGTAGGGTATCACACTCATCCCACAAGGTCCCTAAGCTTTGAGTAGGTGCTCTGCGAGGTAGGCTCTGGCATGCGAATGCTCAGCAGACTGACCCCGTCCGGGTCCCAGCGCTGACAGCAGCATGAACTCGACTGTACTCCTGGCCCTACTGTAACACCGTGCGCGGCCCACGCTTCCTCTCTCCTGTCAGAGGGAGAGCTGTGGGCGGCGTCTCAGCTGACACAACACGCAGAGGAGGAGGAGAGAGGGAGCCAGCAGGAGGACGGAAAGGGAAAGCGCTGCTCCTTCAGTGAGGTGGCAGCTAATACACACGCGCTCATACTAGTGCTGGGACTCCGCCTCCCCCTCCTCCTCCTCCGCTGTTTTCACCCCAAACACAGCCGGCCCCTGCCACCGGCTGCCACCCCCTGTGCTACCTGGCCGATGGGCGCGCGGGTCATGGAGACCCTTCCTGGCCACTGGATTACAAAATAAGGCGTCTCTGTGCTGGAAGGAAAGGACGGATCAGCAGCGAGAAGAAGGACCCGGATCTGACAGATAGGAAGCCCTGAAAGGTAGCCCGGCGTCTCTGCTGCTTGTGTGATGTTCCCCGACCCCTGCGTCCCCTCTGATTGATGTGACTGCGGCTGGCTCTGTGTGGCGGCGGCAGGCATCCCTGTGCTGACTCTGAACCCCGTGCTCACATCCAGGCCTCGGGGCGCGATGCGACCGGCTGCCGGTAAATTGTTAGTGTCCCCTGCCCCTTCTCTGCTTGGCACCCTTCCTGTGCTTGTCCACTTACAGTTGGCAGCCTTTGGGGAGGCAAGGAGGAGGAAGGGTCGAGCTAAGGACGCGCCCCTGCGTGGCACTGGGTATGCAGGTGGTGGGGATTAAGGTGGCTTGGGCATAGACACAGCCATGGAGCAATGAAGCTATGTGTGTGTGATGAAAGAGGTTGGACTGCCAGAAAAACACCGCATTGCACGTGAGCCCACCAGCCAGCACTACAACCCAAGCCGCGTCCGGTGTGACTGCTGTTACACTGCGTGTGTTTGGATTGCAAGTCGCATCATTAGACAGCTGTGTTCCACTGTCTTTAATATAAAAAAAGATGGCATTTTTTCACAGCTGTATGGGGGGGGCGTGTTATTATTTGTGATACCTATGGTGTATTCGCCCTCGCTTGAGCGATAGTCAATGTTTTCCCCGAAGCTGTGCGTGCCGTGCTGCCGGAACACAGGTTACCCTGGCGGGTACCTGTCTCCCCCTATGTCCTGCATTAGGGGCTCCCTGTAAAAGTGTCCTGCATGGGGGCTGGTCCCCATGGGGGAAAGGGGGAAGTAGGAGCAGGGGCAGCAGGGAGCGTGCTCGGACACTGCCTCACTCCTGCCTCCAGGTATTGGTTCCCGCTGGCCCTGAAGTGCCTGATATTGCCGGAAGTTGCTGGGCTGCTGTGCTTCTCTGTGCTGTGTCAGCTCTCGCAGGTGGTGTCTTTTTTCTCATTGGAAGTCACCTGGCCCTGGAGGCGCGCATATGTGCATAGCTCCCACGAAACGAGCGCGAGATATACTGTGGACATTTCATGTATTGACTTGTTTCTATTGGAAACCTGCTGCTTTTACTTGTTGTACTGTTGCGCCTTCTTGCGGTAACCCCAAAGTCCTTTGTGTATAATGCTCCCCTTCGCCGTCAGCGTTATTTACGGAGTTTGTTTTACTCAGGCACACACTGTCAAATGAATGAAACATTGAGCTAGTAACAAGGTCACCTAGGTTTGTTTGACTTTCCGGTGTTGTGAATTCTCGCATGTGGCAACGTGTCTGTCGCTGCTGGTTGATCAGCAGAGGGGAATAAATCCTAATTAATCAGGACCCTTGGATCAGGAATGACAGCATGGGGGTGGGGGGGGGGATTGGGCGTCTGCAGAGTGCAGATAGAAAGAGTGCCATGCTCGTAGTATGCTTGAAATACACTGAGTTGCATTTGTATTAGTATTTGGCTTGGAGCCTGATTTTAAGTATTTGTTGTTTTAGTGATGGTTGATTCATTTACAGTAATACTCTGCAATTTATTTAGCAACCATCAAAGCATTAACTTATAAATTGTGCGTACGCAGGTATTGTCAGGGGTGTAACGCAGGCCCCTGAAACCCAGGCTCCGGGGCAGGGGGGAAGTCACCCTTCAAGGGGACCCCAAATCTTCAGGGGGGCCCCATTCAACCCAAAACTAATGTTCAACTGTGAGATATTGGATGCCCAGGGGGCCATCAATGCATTCTAGTGGGTGGGTGGCATACTTTTGCGTTAACCCATTTGGTATTGTCTGCATAAGTCTGTATGTATGGACATTCTCAACACATTGTAGAGTCCATTGGTCCTTAGATTATAGGTAAACCCTGACCAAGCCAAACAAACACCCTCTCTGGGAGGACCACTGTGCTAAGTTAACCACGCCCAATGGGTGTGCTTAAGTACTTTCAAGTGAGTGCATAAAAAAACTGTGCAGTTATATTTGCTTTGGTCTGTTGTATAACCTGCCCCAGTTTCACAGGGAGCATGGAGTTAGGATAGTAAATTCTCACCTAATTGGAGTTTATGTGTTTGATATGATGTGTGGAATAGGACTCATTTCAACGAATGCGCTTTTCACGCATTCCATTACGACGTGGTCGTTACAACACCCGCGTTGTTTCAACGCGAACCATTACATCGCAAGTCGTTTCAAAGACTTGCTGTATGGGGCGCGCTGGACTTAGGACTAGTATTATTTACTATTCCTACTCCAGTTTGTGCAACAGCAGGGAAGGTGTAAATCCAACCCTAGCGCGACCCCTACAGCAAGTCGTTGAAAAAACTTGCGATGGAATGGTATGCATGGTAGCAACGCCATCGTTGTAAGGAACCACATTGTACCAACAGCATTTTAAACACTGTTTCCCGATATGTGTATGTGTTTGCATTAACATGGAGACTGTAGAGCTGGGAAAAGTGTAATATTAAGGTTACAGATCGTTTCAGTCGCTGGTGCTCTCTGGCCTTTCCTTTGTCTAGGTAACTGGACAGCTCATTGGAGTGTTACTTGCTTTTCCCAAGATATTAAGTAATTTGAATTATCTATGGCTTTGGGTGAAATATATCGGATGGCATTTTATATAGCGGGTGGCAGGAGTTTTAATGTAATTTGTATCAGTGATGTGAAGGGAGCATGGCAGAGAAGTCATGATGAATTCATGAAACGTGTTTAAGCCTTGTTAAAAAGTATTAAGTCACAAGTTGCAGCCTGTGTTTTGAAAAAGTTGAAATAATGTTCAGCAATAGCATCTAACACTAGTCTGAGGTCTGTGCGTCAGCAAAGCTGAATGGAATGAAAGATTTGAACCACATGGGATCCCTTGTACATAAATATGTTTGTTGTATGATCTGCAGTGCTTCATTTGGGCAGGACCCCATGTTTGCTTCATATGTTATAGCCTGTGACACAACTCCAATCCTGTATTTAATGGTTTTACATTTTTGTTGACTGTCTTAACTCCTTGTTGTGACTGTCAGTGATTAAGAAGAGTGCAATAGTGATCCCATCATGTGGTCTGTGAGGAAGTGTAATGGTCACTGGACAGGACCACTGACGGAATTCATGTGAAGTTATGCATTACTGATTCATGCTATGCTTTGTTTTGGTATATTGTGATATTCTATGCCAACTGAACTATTCCTTTGAGGATCACAACTTCTAACAACGACCAATAAGTGCTAGACTGTATATAAAACTACTGGCTGTTCGAACAGACTAAGCATGTTACAGATTGAGTCCCAGTTTGACTATCCTTTCAGGCAACGCAGCAAGGCAACGTGCACTACGTTATGCGAAAGGGAGAGAGCCATAACTACTGAGATATAGCACACTTATGTTCTCTCCTTGGGCTATCCCACTTCAGGCAGCCTAGCGCCAGTGCAGGCACTCTTGCGCATTATTGCAAGGGAGCCGGCGTCGCAGGCATGATTGCTTTTGCACAGAAATATATGCGATCCTGTGCAAAACAATGCATAGAGTCATATTCCTCGTTGTAAGTGTGCTGCAGAATTCACACACGGAAAGAGAAAGGAACAGTCGGAGGAATGAATATATTTCTCCTTGTTACACCTCTCTTGGGTAGGCGCACAGTTTTGGCGCATATCCAGGTATAGTGACTGTTGTAAATCTGGGTTTGTGTCAATATACATGGGTGGATACATGGGAACGCCTATGCTCCACCCATCTAATGCCTACCTGACGCAGTGTATTGGGATGCAGGGGAAGGTGTAGCATTGCTTTTTTTACAAAGCCAATCAAGCTGATACAAACCAGCCCTGGCATGGCTTTGTAAATCTCGACTACGATTTTGCCTTCTGACTGCACCAAAAAGTTCACAACTCAATATGTTAGTAAATCTGGGCCTGAATTTGGTAATCGAGAATAGGTTCTCATTCAGAGTCCAGTGAATTCCTCAATGAATTTCTGTTCATACAAGGGAATTATGGGAGTTGGTTCTATTGATTAGCGGCTTCAAATAAGGTAAAGAAACCGCTGACTCTTACTCTTCTACACAATTTTTATCTTGCAAGTTTCAGGCAGATGACTGAAGTAGGATAGGAGAGGTTACATTTTTTTTTTTTAATTCATGCATGATTTTTATTTTTTTGATCGCATGACCAAGCCCTGATGGGATTGCATCTAAACCTCTACATAGTATAACAAAAGCCTTCTTTGCATGATCGTGTACCCCTTGCTGGCATGAACTAACCTAAGCTTGATGTTTTATTTTTACCTATCTCACTAAAAACTTTTTTAAAATTGATACGCGCTTCTGCTTATGTGACCTTTGTGCATGTGACAAAACTTTGTTGCTTCTCACGGAGAGGCGTTGAGTCAAAATACACAGTAACATGTAAAAGGATACAATGAATTACTTCTGTAAGGATGTGAGTAGGACCGAAAAATAGATAGTTCAGTGCCTTCTTCCATAGTTCAGACTACAAATCTGTATATGGACATAGCTGAGATTGTATAGGTAAGCGGGTTACATAGAAGTTAATATAGGTGCCATAGCTGGGTGGTAGTAGTTACAGTGACTCTGTCCAGAGGGCATTTGCTTTAAGTAGATTGTGGAGGCAAAGGTGATTGAACCCTCTTCTAGTTTTCCTATCTATTAACTGCAAAGCGATTAAATGGGCATGCATGAACTTCTATGGTTTTTCAAAGTCACCGCAGTGTTTTTGCATAACAGAGAACGTGGGTTCTGCTGGTGTGAGGGAGCCTGAAGAGTGAGTGTGTAAAGCAGAGATGGGTGTGTAAAGGTAAAAAAAAATCCTCAACATATTTTTGACGTTGTTTTTTCCCCAAAACTTTGATTTTGCCATTAGTTTCACACATTTTGAAAGGTTTTTAAAAAATAAATGGCAAGGAAAATTTTATTCTAAAAGTA
Source organism: Lissotriton helveticus (assembly GCF_964261635.1). Classification (NCBI taxonomy): domain Eukaryota; kingdom Metazoa; phylum Chordata; class Amphibia; order Caudata; family Salamandridae; genus Lissotriton; species Lissotriton helveticus. Next base: position 1,308,058,835 of record NC_136059.1, on the reverse strand, counting down.
GCTTTACAGAAGAAAACTGCAAAAGAAAACACTTTTAGGACAAGTATTCTGCTGCCAGGTAGTTTTTGAATGAAAATTCTTGCAAAAATGTTGTGCATGTGAAGTTGTTAAGTTGGTGAATTCTGCAAACTACGTACACTGTGGAAACACAATTTCAGTGCTCCTACTTTATTGGAAGTTTGAAGGACTGTATTTTACTTGGGGAAAGGTTCTTAAGAAAATGCTTCAATTTCAACTTCTTAAAGATTCTACAAAACAAATTTTTGGGCTCCTTGAGCCCTCTCTTTTTGTACTGGATTTGTTTATTAGGTATGGTTTCTGAGCAGTAAGGCCATAGAGAGGTTGAGTCCTGTACTTGTTGAATACCTGCAATAACGCCTCTTCTACTGATCTGATTTGCAAATGGCTGGGTATAACTGGAATGACATGGTGTGGAAAAAAAACAATGATGACTGGGGCGAATGATTGATTGGTTAAGCATTCCCTCCATCATCTGTTCTTTTTGCTTTTGTGGCCCTGAGTGGCCAGAACAGGCCATTCCGAGCTGAGTGACAGCGATCTGTGATGGCCTGTTCAAGTGGTCTTTGTTCCACAGATTTATCTGGAGGTGAGGTAAAAGTGACATCCTGAGTCTACAGTACGCTTTAGATTATAAACCTTTCCATCAGAGGAAACAGTTTGTGGTTTATCTATCATGGAGGATGTTCTTTCCCCCAACAAGAAGCCGCCAATCAATTTGTTGACAAATGGAGAAAGGAATAGGCTCTGGGGATAAACTATGAGATGATGTAGGAGAGGCAACAGTTTTGCATGTTATTCACTCCTTTTCCACAACAGCTTACGTTTTTTACTGCATTACTGATATTCTCTCTGTGGATGCATTAAAGTAACATGCCATATCTCCTTCAGTGGTACCTTTCACTGAAAAGGAGAACAAACAACAGCAACAGCCAGATCCACACAAAGAGTACCAAGATTGAGAAAGTGCTCCAAATCAATGACAATATTATTTAGCTCTGTAAAATGGAAGTGGCACAACACAACATAATATACCACGCATGTGCCACCATGCAATAGTGAAATAATGGTGAAGGTCTGCACTTCTTTCAAGCCTGTTCTGTGGCAGTTTGGTCTGCTCATTACATCTCTGTTGTTCCTCCCTGGTGCATTGATTAGTATTCATATTTGCACCACCAATTCCAAGTGTATCTGTGTATTACTCAATAAAATACATATCTCCAAATAAAACAAAGCAAAATTAATACAGGTTCTCAACAAAACGAATTCCCACTGTACAACACTGTTATAGCCCCACGTGCCAGGCAACATGTCATAGGACTTGTTTGCATAAAATATGATAAAACCAGGCTCTTAAAGTTTCCCGAAGGATGACAAGAACCACTCTCCCAGAGTTTAAAGGTATAGATACAGCAGCGGAGCTATTACACAGGTAGTCATTCCATTGGAAGTATGTGTTCATTGAATTACCAGTGGGATTTGGAAGGGAATATAGCAACTTCAAAGTAAACTAAACTGTCTTATGGTTTTGTTATTTGTCCTGAACTGCAAGCCAGGCACTGCTCCACAAAAGAGATTAAACAACATTTGTGCGTAATATTAAAGACTTGCATTGTAACAGTTGCATTTGAATGAGCCAATGGAGAACATGACAGGTCTATCAAATGAGATCTTTTATAGATAGTCAAGATAACAAGCAAACTTCAATGTTTTTTTCTGGTTTTTTTATGTATGATTATATCTATTTTGGAGAGGTGGGGGAGTCAACAAATTGACAGACAGAGCCCTGCCAGAGCCGAGCTAAGGGAAGAGTCCATGCACGACCGAGCCTTGAAAATTGTTGCTGTCTAAAGCATGCAACAAGCATCATGTGAAAATATGAAAGTCTATTTAAAGTGAAAAAAAAAAGATTTCTTTAACATGGAGAAGCCTTTTACCTTAAAACATGAGATTATTTTTGACAGCGTACACCTTTAAATCACGTATCGGAAGGCACTCTCATATGCGATAATGAAGAAAAAGGATTCGCTGTAAAATAAAATATTTTCCTAGGATCATAAAATGTATTCATAGCGGGTGCGCCAGGATTGGTCCCAGTTAATCTGGTTTTCCACTATGCAGTCCACCCATTAGACCTCTTTCCCTCTTTTTTATCACCAAAGGTTTAGGCTTTATTTTTAATTGTTGGTGCATGATGTTAGAGCGTGTGTGACAGGCAGTAACCACATTAAATCTTGGCTTGTTTTGGGCTGAAGGTTTCAAGATGTCCTTGAGCTGAGCCAGACTACAGGCTCTAGTCTGGCTCTAGCTTTTAGTGGCTCAACCACCTCCAAGTGGCAGCTGGTTCTGAATTAGGATGGCGGGGTTTAAAAAATAAATCCCACTTACCTTTGTAAGGCCATCGATTCTCCTCCAACGTTGTCTCTCATCCACTTCTCTTTTGGAGTCAGAAGGGACACAGGCTCCACTAAGCCAATCATAATGCTGCTGTCATTGTGATTGGTCTCAATACCGCGGTTCGGTGCTCAGACAGACAGTGGGAGTCTGTGCGTGTTCTCTGCCCAGGCTATGCATTACAGCCCCCTGTGGAGAGCATGCTAAGTGCGCATGACTGTTCGCTCGGCGCAAGCGCAAGACGTCCGGCCAAACCATCATGCGCACTTAAGTGCACCTATTTCCTCCTCCCCCTGCTGTCTGTGATGACAATTAAGCCAGCCCTGCCCCAAAACCTGCTTCAGCATGTAAAAATAAAATGATAACAACTTCATGCTGTTATCATTCTTTTTTCCTTCTTTGCACTGCTGAAAAACAGTGGGGCACCTCTGCCACCTCCACTCTTTTGGGTAGCCCGCGGTGACAATCACCCTGGTCACCATTCCTCTTTATGCCAGTGATTTGATCCCTTCGTAAGAATAACAAAGCAGAAGGTGTTCTGAAATTGGAATGTATTTCTAAATAACATCACCCTTGCTTCACTCATAATTTGAAATGCCCACTTGCATTCATAGTAATTAGTTGCAATTAAGTATTTATATCTATAAATCCAGCAAAGGTGATTTTTACTTCTTACATATTCTAGAGGAATATGGATTAGTGCACATGCCTCTTCCACTGCATTCTTCTGCTGTAATGCCATGGAGACAATGTTGTATTTTGACTACAATAATAGCAGGACTCCCACTGGGCTCACAGATAGAATATGAACGAAACTGCAGTGAGGTAAAATCTTTACTCTCCTCCATATTGTTGAGCATGATGAGCAATGCAAGAAAATCACTACCTCAACTGTCAATCAACAAGTACACTGACTTTAAAGAGAGATGCCCGAGCTGCAAGAACCTATAAGGCCTGATGGCTCCCTCTCCCCTAGAATGTTCCTTCTCTAAACCCCAGTTGAACAACGGATGTCAGCTTCCCAGAACTTGATGTCCCTCTATTATATAGGGATCAAACATTATGATGGAAGACCGGAACCCATGGCTCCTCATTCTGGAACTTCTTCCTGCCTCCTTTCCTCTTTGAAGGTCAGAGGCATACTGAAGACTTTTTGTTTTGTGCACACTGACTATAAAAGGTTATGGATCTCCTTCCATATTTATCCCTTTGAAAGTGTGCCTCATCTGTTCCCCTTGAGCCGTTTCCCACACATCACCAAGCACTCTGGGAGGCCACAGGGGTACAGTGGGCTCTTTACAAGTCTCACAGTAAAATTAATACCTTAATGATTAGGGTTTGACATGCTGTCCCTTATTATTCTACATTACAAATAGTTTTGTGAAAACATAGAAAGAAGGCCTCGCAACCAGTAGATACATCAATTTACGTATATAATGAGTTGCTGTGGCAATGTTTTTTTGTGGAATTGTGTTTTTATTTTGTTCACAAAGCTATAGCTTTCATCCCTTGTTCATAGAGCGGCCAGTGCAGGTAAGCGCAGCGGGGCGGGACGGGGTGGAGGGGGATGTCAACAGACGACAGAATAGGATTTATTTATTTATTTAATTTCCCCTATTCTTTCGTCTGTCGATTCTGCCCCACCACGCTTACCTGTATCGGCTGCTGCTGCCTCTTATAGGCACACTTTGAAAGATCAGTAAGCGAATCCCTTCAAACTAAATAACATGCTATCACTCTTTTAGTCTCCAAAACTTTTAGCAAACAGAGGATAATTTAGACATCTATGCTGGAGACTTGCAAAGAAGGCCCTGGTTCACCATGAAACAAGCTGGGGTACAACCCAATAATCCAATGGCAGTCATTTCTGGGTCATCAGCCGACTCCTTGTTTTTTGGATACAGTTCAAATTGCAGCACTTGCAGTAGGTTCCTGAAAACTGTTGACTCATTTGATGTCAAGTTGAGAACTGCTGGAAAGATGGATTTTCCATTTGGCTACTGCTCCTATGAAGTTTTTTTCCCTCTCAGACCCCCTCTGTATCGGACTTTAACTCTTATTTGTTTGTTACTAGGTTTATTTCTGAAAGGATCTGGATGTCTCGCTTCTAAGACTCACTATATTGCAGGTTTAAAAGTGGTCAATATACTACAACCCTCTTATCCCAACAATTTACTCAGGATTGTTCGGTCGTTGTTAAAGGCACAGTCCTCACATCAAGAGACAAATTAAAAGCACAATAAAGGGCAGATCCACAATATTGTAACAATGTGTACAGCAGATGTAGCGTGTCCCCACATCAGCCGTACTCAATATATCTCTCTATGAAGGCTGAAAGGCTGAGTCAGCCCGGTTAGGAACGCACCCTTGACTACTTGATGTGCACAGATCTCAGCAGAGAGGACTAAACTGAGTTGTCTTCCCCAGCCGTATTGTTGACCTCCAGTTTGTTTCTATACATGGAAGTCTGCCAAATTCTTTGCAAATCACACATGCTCCTGGAGCGCGCATCTCAATAAAAGTAGGTGTGAGGGACTAAGGGTGACAGGTTTGGAGCGACAGATGAAGTACAATAGTGGGGGATGTGCAAAATGTGCATAATGTACTTTAGCGTAATGATGGGAAATATTACAAAATTGACTTGTGATTAAGGGAAATATAAATCTGTCATTTTGCTCTATATTTTAGTGCAAAATACCACCTCGCGCCAATTTTTAGAGCGATGATGCATTTAAAGAAGAGCACTGCGAACAGCAGCCGCTCGTGTTTTGTTGTTCCTGTGCATTTGCTGTCAATTTTACGTCGAATTACAGTAAATTGCGCCATTCATGGTAAATATTTAGAGCGAACAGCGCATAATTATGTGAAGTACAGTATAATTTCGGGAATTTCAGTAACAAGCATAACACAAAATACCCAACATTACGCATATTACGCCCATGTAATTTACATTTTCCTCTGTCCTAATAATAATGAGAGGTTTCAGGGATCCCTGAAGAGAAGACAAAGTATTTCTAAGGATAGAAATAGTGTTGGAGTTCTCCCCAAAATGTGTATTTTGACGTAGATATTACAAACGTGAACTGGATAACCTCACAACTGCAATGGCCGTGCCTTCTTCAGGTATTAGCGAGTGGGCGGGTGGGAGCTGAAAGATGAAAGTCAGAGGTTTGCAAAGTTGCATTGCTTTCAGAGGAAGGCACAATGGCACCCACAGATGACATCTGCATTCTTAACAAGGATGAAAACCGGTCTGGCAGGAATAACTTGGCTGGAAGGGGATGGGTGATTCCAAGACTCTGAACAAGTGGTTAGTGCTTTGGAAAGTACTTAAGTGGATCGAAGTGAGGGTGAAAAAGAGCTAATTCTGTGCTGAGTGTCAATATTTTTACTTTCACACAAGCCAGACTAGGCATCAGCTTTTGACACGACATGGTGGAGACAACAGAGACCTATGCTGGCCTTTCTGTTCGAAAAGAAAGTTTTAAAATATGAATCCCCTAAAACTGAGATTAAAAGGCATGCCCTTGGGCATTTTTGTAGGTATCACATTAACATTTTACGTTAAATTTGGCGTTAGCCAAGTCATTTGATTTATCTCCAGTTTTATATACAATATGCTTAGTTATGGAGGCCTTTAGCCAGCAGTCTTCATATATTAGTCTGATGCTGTGCCCTTCAATTTTTTTCCTGCCCACTATAGCATAGAGCATGGGGCAGTGGGTCAACCCACTTCAGTCTTTCCCTCGTCAGTTGAGACCTAGCTATTTGACTAATGCCAGATGGAGCTACCTTGTTTAGTTAAAGGGTAGATGGGCTATGGATTCCCTCCTTGGACTTCATCTACCCAGTCGGTCTTTGGGAAGACTTCTTTTCTTCTTTCTTGCCGTCTTTTCTCTCATCCTCCCCCTTCACACTTCCCCCTTCCTCCCCTCCTCCCTACTTCTTTCACCTTTCTTTCCTCATTCAATGTGTTGCTTATTTTTAACGTAATGTGTAATTGTTATCATTCTCTGTAACATTGTGTAACCGAATGTAAAGCGCTCTTATACCTACGGGTCTAGCCAGCGCTATATAAAACTCATTAAATAAATAAATAACCCACTTCAGTCATTGGCTACCTTCACGCTGACTGACAGCATTCTGCGCCTTCACAATGTGTGCTCAAAGTATTTAGCTTCAGGGACTACAATAGCAATGAATGTTTTTTGAAACCATAAGATTATTTTTTACTTTTAGCCATTTTTTTATATTAAGGAGGGACCAGAAGCGCTCTCAACTATAACGTTTTACAAAAGTTATTATAAAACAAAACAAGAATTGACAACACCATAAGGCTGTCAGCCAATACTAGACCTATTGGCTTTTACTGGTGCTGCGTATGTAAGTTCTATGCACAGTCGTATTGCCTGTCGTCACTTCAGAGTGCATTGTTATTATACAGTTTTAAAAAACACAGATTTGGTACCTTTTTTGGGGGTCACCAAGATTTTTGGCTAAACAATACATGTTTTTAAAATCTGTTCAACTTTTTTGACAGTAGCAAGGCATCAACATTTCAAGAAGGTTGTTGGATATTTGCAGTTGAGGTAGCAGGAATGTTGTTAACATTTATGGATCGCGGAAGCTTCTGTGAGGGAAGAGGGAGGAGTGTTATACAACAGCTAGTTCATTTTCATTATTTGCGAAGTAGAAAACTGCTCACATGTCAAAGATAAGATGGAATTAAAGAGATGTGAATCTCAGGGATACAATAAAATAATGGATACTGGTGGTGAAAAAGACATACTGGGCTCATGGATGTCAATTTCCCAAAAGGCATGGGGTAGCGGAAGTGACTTCACATGCCCTCTGACCTTCACCTTCATTCACACATACGCATGCCTACACATACATGCACTTACACATACACACTTATTCACACATACACACACACAGTGCCTACCCATGCACACAACATTCACACATACACACACTTTCTTACAGGAACGCACTAAAAACTTGAAGCACGCACACAACATACATATATAATTTTTTTTTTTTAATCCACTTACTTCAGCTGTCAGGGAAAGGCATATTCAGCTATTTGTACTCCATTTTTTATTAAACTAATAGCGAAGTATGTAATATTCACTATTGGTATAATAACAAATGAACAATAAATAAGGAAAGTGAAGCCCCCACCGATGTCCATAAGGGCGAGGTGCTTCTGTTCCTGACACTGATTTAGCCACTGCTCGAACCTAGGGGTCGCAAAGCAGTGCCAGGGGTCACAAGGCCATGCCAGGGGTCGCAGCAGTGACCTCTGGCAGCCCCTAAATAACGCGTCCATGCCTAGGCTATACTATAACAAGCAAGATGCATTTTAACTATTCACATTATGGGGTGTAGAATTATGTCATTTGTTACACATCAAAGACCGCTTTCTCTGCTCCATTCTTTTTGTGGCAGCTCTTTATTTTCCAAGAGGCTTCTAAATACATCCTTCTGGGTGTGGTATCAGAATACTCTAAATATTTTTTTTTTAGTTCAACAAGATTTTATTGAGAGAAATAATGATCCAAATAATAGCAGTCAAAATACAAAAAGGTGATATACTCCAATGTGAGTAAAACGTGAAAAACCAAACATGGATATCATTTGATCAATAATTCAAGTATATGGAAATAAAATTAGAAAGAAGGGAATCAATAAGAAGTTACTAATATAAGTCAATAATGGGTATATCGTGCAGAACGTGGAACATATCAGCCTCTGAGATGAGGGAGGGGGAAGGGGAAGAAACAAGAGCAAAAGGAGGAAGGAAGGAAAGAAAGAAAGGGAAAAAATAGCAGTAGACAGAAAGAACGGGATGAGAGGACAGGAAAGAGGGAGAAAGAGGGAGGGAATCCCACAGGAATAGCCCAATGCAACGTAGCTAGTAGACCAAACATTAAGTAGACAAACCAACAGGAAAACGAGGGACTACACCTTGCGAGGAGAGGTCCATGTATTCATCCAATGATGCCCAAATCCCACTTGAAATGGAAGGCGATAGGTGTGCTAGATCTACTGAGGTGTGAGCACTGCGTAAGAAGGAAACCCATGCCCACCACGTATGGTAAGAGACTGATGAGAAGGATTTCCAATCCATAAGGATAACCTTTACCGCAATAGATAACAGAAGATCTAACAGCTGTAATTGTACCAAATCAAGGGGAAGGGGCGTAGGAGCAGCCCAGGGACCCAATATAACTAGAGGAAAAGAGAGCTGGAGCTGAATGTCAAAGATAAGAGATAAATGTTGCTGAATAAGGTCCCAAAAAGGTTTAAGTAAGGAACAATTATAGAACATATGAGGGAAATCCCCCGCCTCCAGGCCACAACTCCAACAGAGATCATCTTCTTTAAGGTTGAGAGAATGAAGACGTACAGGTGTCCAGTGGAGTAAGTTCATCGAGAAAAACTTGGACTGTATAAGGGAAGGAGCTATTTTGTTACGAAGCGCAAATTTGCTAATGGATTGCCAAGCTTCAGAGGACAAATGATCTGTAATATTGTGATCAAAATGACGCATCCATTTTTGTTGTGCAACCGTCTGGTCAGGAAGCGAAGTAGAAGATAGAAACTTGTATATGTGGGAGGCAACATGACCAGCTTTGAGCCAAATACAAAATAGCGAGACGGTAGGGGAGGAGGGGTGAAGACGAGTTTTGGAGATGGCAACCTTGATTTTAAGAAAGGTATAGAAGTCTAGATTAGTTAGAGAGTGATTGAGCGCTAAGGTAGAAAAAGGTAAAGGCTCCCCAGAGTCACTATACAGATGTTGCACAAGAGAAACACCTTTCGTAGCCCAATATGACATGAGGGTGGGAGTGATATTAAGTTTAATTTTGGAATTACGCCAAATGGAAGACCATCTAGTTTTGTGCAGAGGAAATGCCATCTTCCTGTCTACTCTCTTAATTGCGGAAATTGTATCAATAATTATAGAGCGGGAAAACAGAATGTGGAAAGTGGAGGTAGTACAGAGAGAGGCAATTGGTAGAGGTGCAGCTAAGTCCTGTTCTATGTGTAGCCATAAAGGAGTATGATGGGATGGAGGAGAAAACCATAAGGCCCCCTGAGAGGCCAAGAAAGCCGTCTGATATTTTTCCCAATCCGGAAAATTACACCCCCCCATATCACAGGGTCTACGTAAATATTTATATGCTAACCGAGCGCGTTTACCATTCCAAAGAAATTTGGCGGTGATCCCATCGATTTCCCGAAAAAAAGAGTCGGATAGTTTCATCGGAATCATGGATGAGACAAAATTAATAATCGGCGTGATCATCATTTTTAGGGTTTGTAGGCGACCCCACCACGAAATATGTTTCGGAGACCATGTATCCAGAAGATGACGAACCTTAGTAAGAGTTTGAGATTCATTATAGGCAACCGTGGTATGTAGCGTGGAACAGAAATAGATGCCGAGATATTTGAGATGGGTAGATTGCCACTTAAAGCCAGCCGAACCCATATGAGCAGGGAAACAGTAGGCATTCAAAGGAAACATTTCTGTCTTATCTCTGTTTAGAGTGTATCCGGATACTTTAGAGAACAAAGAAATGGTGTCAGAGATAGCAGGGATGGCCAACGCTATATCATCTGAGAAAATGAGAACATCGTCAGCGTAGGCAGCCGTTTTAAGACAATGAGGGCCAAAGGAAAAGCCTTTGATATCAGGATGTAAATCAATCAGCCGAAGAAGAGGATCGATAGATAACAGAAACAAGAGAGGGGATAAGGGACACCCTTGCCTCGTGCCCTGGCACAGATTAAAAGAAGAAGAAGTAGCACCATTAACTCTAATGTTAGCTTTAGGTTGGGAGTATAGAGACATAACCATGTTAATAAAAGAGTCTCCGAGGTTATGTGCACATAAGACAGCTCGAAGGAAAGGCCAAGAGACCTTATCGAAGGCCTTTTCCGCATCGAGGGCTAAGGCCGCGGCAGGTAATTGGGACCGCTTAGCCGCTCCAATAATATGACAGAAAGTGCGGATATTGTCTCTTGCCAGTCTACCCTTAACAAATCCAGTTTGGGAGGGATGTACTAGATGAGGAATAAAAGATTCTAGACGTTTAGCCAAAATTTTAGCAAAAATCTTCGCTTCCATATTAAGAAGCGAGATAGGGCGGAAATTCTTAGGATCTGAATGATCCTTACCTTCTTTCGGGATCACCACTATTGTGGCATCAGCAGCTGTACCAGAAACAGAACCATTACGAATGAAAGTGTCAAAGACAGCTTGTAGCTTAGGAACAAGTAGCGGAAGAAAGGTTTTATAAAATAAGATCGGGTATCCGTCTGGACCAGGAGCTTTCCCCGAGCGGGTGGCCTTGATAGCAGCCGCTATTTCCTCCGGTGAGATAGGAGCATTCAGAGTAGAGCGATCTCCTTCTGAGATTGATTGAATCGGAATTGTTTTTAAAAAGTCCTGGCAATTGTCAAAAGAAGCCTGGTTAGAGGGGGTGTATAATTTATTATAGAAATCGCGAAAGACTTCAAGAATCTCCTCAGTTTGGAATTTGGTAGAGCCAGTGTGGTCTTTAATCGAAGAGATCTGGGAGGACTTATAGGAAGAGTCTTGGAATTTTAGCGTGGCAGCCAAGAGTTTCCCAGCGCGATTCTTTAAAAGTAACTTTTTGGACTTTTGTGCCTGGAAACCGATATGAGCTCTGTTAGTGACAATAGTATTATATTTGTATTTTAGGAGCTTAATTTGTTGTAGGTTAGTCGGATCTTTAGTATGTCTAAAGGAGGCTTCCAGAGTTTTGATGTTAGAAGATAAGTCCGTAAGTTCCCTCTTAATCGTCAAGTTGCGTTTGGACATGCATGCTATAACTTGGCCCCGAAAAGTACACTTAAAAGAGTCCCATAGAATTATTGGAGAAGAGACCGAGTCCTCATTTTCACGGAAAAAAGTGTTTATGTCCGTGGAGAATTTATCCACTTGATCAGAGTCATGTAACACTTCCGTATTAAGCCTCCAGGAACGACCACGCGGTTTCGGCGCAAAGGACATAAGCGTAAAAGTGACCGCAGCATGATCGGAAATGACAATGGGATGAATCAGCGGAGAGGAAGAAGCTGAGACAAGAGAGGAGTGAACCAGGAGATAATCAATACGAGAGAATGAGGAATGAGGGGAAGAAAAGAAAGTAAAGTCACTGCCAGTGGGATTATGGAGACGCCAAATATCATGTAATTGAGCATTGGAACACATGTTAAACATCTGCTTATGTGCTTTAGGTGGACGAAACTGGAATGCAGAGTTCCTGTCCAATAAAGGATCCATTGGTAAGTTAAAATCGCCACCAACAATGAGATTGCCAGCATGAGGGGTGTCATGCAATTTTTTAGAAATGGATTGCCAAAAGGCTGGGTTATCCACATTCGGGGCATATATATTCATAACAAACAAGTCATGTTGTCCATCCGACAATTTAGATAGAAGCCAGCGACCCTCAGAATCGTGTTCAGAAGAGACGATTGATAATCCTGACTTCCTTGAAACTAACATAAGCACACCATTGCGTTTACCAGAAGCATCAGAACAAGACACATCCGACACCCATTCCTTCTTTAAAAATAAAGCTTCTCTACTGGTAATTTTAGATTCTTGAAAGAGGACTAAGTCTGCCGAGAGCGACTTACAATAATCCAGGATTTTAGATCGTTTTACTGGATGATTTAATCCCTTAACATTAAGGGATAACACATTTAAACCTGACATGGAACAAAGGGGGATACAAACGGAGACAGCATTGATGACAAACAAAAAACGGTGTGCAAACAAACAGTGGGCCAGCTATTAAGCAAAATAGATGTTACTGGAGCCACCATGTGGGAGAACCAGGAAAAAAGAAAGGCCAGAAGAGAAGAAAGACAAGAAGAGAAAAAGAAAAGAAGCAGAGGGGGAGGTCTAAAAGAGACCCACATCATGCAAGGGAGAACGTGGAAAGGGCGAGTAGGGGACCGTATGAAGAGCAAAAAATTGGTAAGGAGAAACAGCCCAATTATTAGAAAAAATCTCACGAAAATAAATAAACCACATGAAGAAACAGCCGAACTCAGTGCAAAAACATTTTGAAAATGGGGAGCTGAGACGCTATAAGAGGAATAACACACTTCAGGGTAGATGAGCGATACCATAACATGAACAAGATCATATAATGAAGAACAATTGAATCAAGAATGCAAAAAAACTTAATTACGCAATAAACAACCTAAATAATATGTAACTTTACATAACTACAGTGACGAATAGTCAGCTACTTCACATATTAATAATAACAAGAATTACATAACTATACTATAGAGTGAAACCGTAGAAGGAGAAAAAGAAAAAAATAAGTGCAAGAGAGGAGCATGTAGAGACAAGGAAGAGACAAATATGGAAAAGGGAAAGGAGCAGAAACCGAAAGGAGAATACTACTTCGCTATAGTAGCACAACAACTAGCATAAGGTAAAAAATGTGAAGAAAAAGTGCTAGTGAAAAAAGAAATAGTATATTGAATACAAGCAAGAAACTGCACCCAATAACTAGAACAAGGCCAGTATCATGCAAAGGATAGACCAGAAAAAGAGGCTGAGAGGACAGAATTGAGAAGGAAGAAGAGATTCAAGAGCAGTATGGAGAAGAGAAAGAGAAGAAGAAAAGTACAATAGCAGAGAGGTAAATTAGCGTGTAAAGACTACGAAAAAGAACGAAGAGGGATTCATCTTGAAAACAGTACAACCACAAGTATAGAGATAAACAGATCAGGTCACTGAGGCCCCAGGAGCCTGTGTTGTTGCTCTTTGAATCTCCATCTCTATTTCCTCCTGGTTGTCTAAGAACGTTGTCAAGTCTGCCGGTTCATCAAAGATCCTGGTACGTCCTTTATAAGTGATGCGAAACTTGGATGGACCTGAAAAGGAAAAAGGAATGCCCAGATCGGTGAGACGCTTCCGAAGATTCAAGAAGCCTTTCCGTCTTATGACTGTGTCTCTGGCAAAGTCTTGAGAAATGGAAATGCGATGACCCTCCCAGTTGAGTTGTTTAATCTTGCGCATATGAGACAGAATCAGTTCAGTGTGTTGATGTCTCAAGGGTTTAAAAATAATTGCTCTTGGCTGGGTGGCTGCCTTAGACCGAAACGTAGGAACACGGTGTGCCCTTTCAATCTCAAACTCTCTGTGAAAAGATAGTTGGAGTGTATCCGGAATCCAATGAGATAGAAACTCAATCATAGAGGAGGATGATTTCTCTGAGTCCTCCGGCAAACCAAAAATACGGAGATTGGATCTCCTATTACGGTCTTCCTGCTCCGTGAGGTCTCTGCGCAACGCCACCATAGAACGCTCCAATTGAGAAAGGGACCTGGATTGCTTTTGCATCCCATCCTCTGCAGAACTTATTCGTGTTTCCGTCGCTGATACACGAAGAGAAAGGGCTTTAAAATCATTCCGGATAGCAGACACTTCCACTTGTAGTAAGTCAGTGTTAGTCTTTGTTGACTGCGCAATTTCATGAACTTCATTCAGGCGCGCCAAAATGGTGTCCAATGTGGAAGCATTGTCTGCCTGAGGAGATTCAGGCGACGGAGAGACTGACTTAAGTCTTTTTAAAGATGCGCTCAGTTCCTTAGAGTCCCTGCTGTTCAATGGTCGACTCATAATGACAAGTGACGCAGCAGGAGCCTGAGAGAATACACTGGAGTAGGCTGGAACACCAAAGTTGCGCAAAATATGTAGACTCAGTGTAGAACAGTGACAGTTTGCGCTCAAAACACGCAAAGGAAGAGAAGCTGTTCAAGTATGAGGAAAATTGCGCAGGAAATCACTTCAATAAAACAGAGCAGACACCTCCATGAAGAATGTGAGAGAAAAAATAAAAGCGAGCAGCTCAAAAGACCAGCCAAGAAGCAAGAAAGTAACATTCAAGGAAAAAGCATAAATGTTACCATTTCAGTCGTCGTGAGTAGAAACCCTCAGCCAAGCGCTGAAAACCGCAAGTTTGTATCCGCTGCAGCGCCTCAGAAGCCCGATGACAGGAGCGTCATGCGCGACAAAATGGCGGTCGCTCTTCAGGAATGCGAGCGCCTGTGAGGAAGAATTCAGGAAACATGTCCTCGGTAGCTGAGAACGCGGAAAGAACAGCGTCGTGAAGGTCACCGCATGTTCCGCCGCTGGTACGTGAAGTTTCAGGTCGCAAGGGCACGAAGAAGCGGAGAGAAACGCTCTACGGGACCAACTCACCCCGGAGCTCAAGCGCGGTACGCCATGCAACAGCGGCGCGCAAGCCACGCCCCCCGAATACTCTAAATATTAACCCTAAATTGGAGGTTTTAATAGAAAATCTGCACCCAATGGGATGATATTTTTGTAAATAATTTTTAAGATGCAATATTTATGCCAGGTGGTATTTCTCTACATGCTGTTTAAATACCCAGCTGTTTTCTGTTAATACTTTGTTACCATGGGCCTGCATAATTTTTTTTGCTATGTGTAGCTCAATTGTTTATTCAAACAAGTATCTCATGTTATAACCAGTCTCAGTGATGTAACAAAAGTTGACGGGGCCTCCCTACAAATAAATGGAGCCCCCCTCCCTTCCGGAGTCAGTCAGGCACTCTCAGGCCAGAGTACTGTGCTGAGGGGGCCCCCTGGAGCTCGTGCCCCCTCGCACTGCAGGGCTGCGGGAGCCTATGTTACGCCACTCTCCCCTTCAGATGAAACGGTCCACTTTCTTTTTCAGTTCCCTCAACTATTTACAGTGAAGGGAAACAGTCATGCTTCTGTGGCCACACATATCTGACCTCTTCATAGTCGTGAGGAATTTTCTTCCTCCTTTTGTCTGTGAAACAAAGCTGGAATAGGTAGTGCAGTCACTCTTTTTGCAGGGATTCTGCTTCTTTCTTCCTCTTCAAAGCAACTGCCCTCAGTTTTAATACGTTTGTGTACACCAGATTGAACAGCCTTCTTTCTTTTTGGATGATCACTGCATTTGGGTGAGACTATTGGAATGGTGTGCCTACAAAATTATCCTTCCAACAAAGGAATTTAATACCCAAAAGCCTTGCATGTAACTCATATTACTATGTTGCTTCATTTGATTCTGTGGTTGCTGGCCAGGGCTACAGGCAGACATTTTTGGGACCAATACTTATTTTCCTGCATCAGACATTTATCAATGGCAAGAGAGGAAAAAAGCAAACAAAGCGGAAAGATAGAGAAGGAGAGAGACGGAAAAACCATCAGAAAAGTAGAAAGTAGAAACGTTCAAGAGTGAGATAAAAGGCGAGATTTTGTATTTTACTGGATTATAGAGGCCTAAGGTGAATTCAAGGCTACACGGCTTGGGCATTAGGCACACTCGCGTTTAATTGGACCACACACCGGCTTCTGTGTAAAGCTTTGGGCACCCACACTCATTCATTTACAAATGAAGTCCTGGTTGAAGGCATCCTTTTTTCTGCCCATTACAGTGCCATTGTGCAATCACTTTCGATAAGTGAGAAATATTCCCTCATCGAGCATACATTTCTTCAACTCAGCCATCCTTTTTCCATGTGATTTTTTATTTTTAGAGGATGCATATTCATCCCAGCATCTGTCATTGATCGTATCAGGTAGTATTGAATCCCAAATATCAACGGGTCAGGATATTGCGACCACAGTATTGAGAGACAAATATCGAACATTTAAGTGCACCGAGGGTGGTAAGGATTTACTATTCTTCACTCCACACCTACGTACCTTGAATATATATAATTCCCACCAAGGTGCCTCAGCTTCGAGAAGAAACGAGGGAGACACTTGAGAGTTGCAGGGCCTTATTCTAGAACATTTACCAAGAAGTGCTTATTGAGGAGGCTAGCATGTCCATGGCTCAAAGTACTACCCCGCAGAGTTGTTACCTTCCCACTTTTATGTGAACAATTCTTTCCTGCATACTTCTGTTAACTTTGGGTTAATTCATTTTCAACCCTAAAATCTGCAAATATTAGGGGGCATATTACCAAGGGACGCGATAGGCAATTATCGCCGGTTTAGTGGCCGAAAACTGTGATAATTCTATCGCTCTATTAGCAAGCTGTCGCTAACTGATGTTAGCGACAGCTTTTAGGCGATAGCGAGCGGTTTGGGGCCCGCTTTGCATGTCAGCGATATTTATCGCTAATGACATGCAAAGTGGGCGTACCCAACCTGTTAGCGACTGAAAGCAGTCGTTAACCTTGCTATCACCTATAAGCAAGGCAGGCGTAGCGATGGAAATATTCCCGCTATCGCCAAAAACCAACGCCTGCTCAGACCAGTTCTTAGCCATGTTTTCCAATGGGAGGTGGATAACATGTCTAAGAACATTTCCTCGCTAATGCGTGAATATCGCTGTACTCTCAGCGAGATTCACGCATTTTGCCTGATTTTATCGCTTTTGAGATAAACCTTGCTAATAGCAAGTTATCTCAGCGATAAAAATCGGTGATGCGCAGCGATAAAAATATTGCCGCTAACCCTACTTAGCGATAAATATCGCTATTTGTTGGTAATATGCCCCTATGTGTTTTGTGAGAGTAATCAAGGGGAATATTTCTTATGTACAAGTATAGCACACTTGTTTCCTTTAGTTGCCATAACTTTATTGTTGTTTAATCTCAACAAAAAGGGAATGAGCCATATGGATGGTAAAATTGGTCCGGCATTTGGCAAACAATATGAAAGACATGATATGATAGGTTTTATAAGGAGCATGAACAAGTGTGTTGAAAAATGCTTCTAGAATGTGATGTTTTTACTCTGAGCTCTCAGGCTCCACACTCTCGTTATTCCAACAGTTAACACTTCTTCTTCCACTTGTCTTCAAAGTTCTTAAACAGTGGAGAAGTGTGGCTCAATGGTTAGAGCAGGCAGACCTTGATGCAGAGCTCTGGCCAGGGACCAGGGTTCGATTCCCGCCTTGGCGGGTCTCCGGTTCATTAATTCCCCTGACTGGATATTCTCGCCTCAGTGCCTGTTCTGATCATGGGTCCCACGCTGCAACTCTGGGAAATAGCTTGCTTAGTCTCCACAACGGCCCCAAAAGCGCTGGGATGCCTGGCTGCACCTGGGGGGTGCCCAGGAGTGGACATTTCCCAGGAAAGCCAGGAAGGGTTCCTAAGCGGTATATGGACAGCGCCGGGACACCTCCGGTGGAGGTAGCTGTGCGCTTTACAAATTCCGACATTTACAATAGAGGATTCGATAAGACACGGCACTTAATCCCAAAAGTTATGTACTCATTTTGAATGAATCTTTTTATTTCAAGCTAAAAAAATTATGCTGTACCTCAGGGGGTAGAGTGTATCCCAAAAAATACATTTTGAGAAGTTACACAGGCCTATTAATAAAAAAGTAAGTAGATTTTTCCAGTCAGAGCTAAAAATAACATGATTAAAATCCTCCTTCTAGTGTTCTGTCTAAAATTCGCAATTGTCCATTATAGGGCTTCTTTTAAGGTTCCCAGTAATCAATATATTCTTTTATTTGCTACAGGCTCTACCTTTCAGTGGTTAAAACTGCTGATGTTAATTTTCAGGCCATGTTTGATTGTGAAAGGTGAAGAATGGAACACGAAAGGCCTCTCCTCCAATACCCGCAATTAAATTGACATATCTTTTTTTTATTTATTTTTTTACTTTTTTATTACAAGCCGTAGGAAAATAAGAAAAATACATTGGTACATTAATTTCTTCATGATTAGACATACATTGGACAAAAATGTACAATATCCAAGAGACAACTCTAGACAATAAAATGCCACAGCGATAATACAAGAGAAAAAAAAAAGAAAAAACTGCAATAATGCACAGCTGGCCATATCGATATAGAAATACTAGTTGAAGAACAACTGATATTATGCTTCAAAATTTTAAACCTATCAAAATATTTGTTTCAAAACGTCTTAAATTACCTAATATGTAAACAACTGGTAATAAGCAGCATCGAGATTATTATTATTATACCGTTCATAAAGTGCTAGTGCAAAAATGGAAAGAACATTAATATAGTTCTGAAAGTGCTAGTGTTATTACGTGCAAAATGGTCTATATAAAGTGACTAATGCAATAAAGTGCCGATGTATAATATCACAAATAGTAATACATTTCATGAAGTGTAGATATAATGACGTGTAAACATTTTTTTTTTTTCTTCCTTCCTCCTCTTTTCCCTTCCTCTCCTTCCTCCTTTTCCCTTTCTTTTCCCTCCCCTTTTCCTTGACTAATATATATGATATAAGTGCTTAGCAATTTAATATAGCACGACAAATAATTTGGCCTATATAAAGTGACTTATGCAATAAAGTGCCAATGTATAATAGCACAAATAATAATACCATCTTACAATAAACTAAAATATAACAATCACCTTCCTTTTAACAATTCAAGCATGTTAAAATAATTCCAATTCTTTTCAAATCTTGCAATCGCACCCACTCTACCTGCATAGGCTCTATCAAAATTACATGTTCTTCTCATTTTATTGACCCACTTAACATGACAAGGACTCACCATAGATTTCCAATTTTGCAAGATCAGGGACCGTGCCACAGCAGTGGAAATAAAAATAAACACTTCTTCAGATTCATTGAACCTGTTCCTTTCTTTAGCAATGCCAAAAAGAGCCACTTCTGCTTCTGGAAGAAGAGTTTTCCCAGTTGCTATCTCCAAATCTGCGAAAATCTCCTTCCAGAAGGGCTCTAACTTTGGACATGAGAAAAAAATATGATACCAACCACCCTGTCCCCTGGTTTTGCATCTAAAACATTTATTCTCACATTCAGGGAACATTCTCTGTAGGGCCTCTGGGGTATAATATGCCAACCAGCGAGAAAGAAAGGACATTCTCTTATAGTTAGCTGCTCGAAGTGCTCTATTTCCTAAATAGCATATTGTCTCCCAGTCTTTATCTGACAATTCACACTGTAATGTAAGACTTATTTTCTCCAAGTGTTTAGTTATTATAGTAGATGATCCAGAAGGGAGTAGCTTTTTGTACCAAAATCCAATACCCTTATGTTTCTCCCCATATAACGCTGTTAACAAAGCATTGGGTGTTGTATCTAGACTTCCTAATTCTTTTCTTATAAAATATATCAATTGCAGATATTGGAAAAACATGAGCCGCCTCGGATGCGTTCTTAAATTGACATATCTGATAATTGTTTTGAATTACTGTATTTATGAACCTCACGGACATTGAAAGCAGTTACACAACCCATCGCATCCCTTCTTCTTCCCTCGTTTGTAATTCATGCTGAGATGTAACGTGACATATATTTGAAATAAAATGTATAAACGCAGATATGGCTAAACCTATTTAAACATGTTTTATAAGAAACAACTGCATTGATAATTTAGCACCTGGAAACTAAAATAAAAACAATCCATCCTTTTAAGAAATAGTAAATTATTATATGAGTTTACGAGTATGCCAGACGCAGCTCTTCCTCTTTCCAAAAGGACAAATTGAGTATTGATTCTAACTAGATACAAATAATTTTATATAAAAAGATCAACTTAGAGCACTTTAAGTAAAGACAATAAATATATTAAAAATAACATTTAATGTAAAATGTAATCAGGATTTCCAGTTTTTATTTTTTATTTTAAAAGATCTACTGCAGGGCAGCAACATTGAGAGTGTACCATGGCAACCTCCATGCTTCAGTCTTCACAAACATGTCAATATTTTTGATTGTCCTTCAAACTAAGGAACATGAGATCCAGTTAAATAAAAATGTGGGGAAATAAAATGTAGACATTTGATGGCAACCAAATGTTACGAAATGAACAACATAAAACTGGTGCAGATTTGGCATGAGACGAAGAGTTGGTTTTGAGTGCCAGGCATGGTATACAAAACTTTCAACTCTATCTCCAAGAGTAATGTGGTTTGATGGTGCATCAGTTTTCCCAAAAAGTGTCACACAACATTTAAATCAGCTTTCACGGGCCAAAAGAACGAACTCCATAGACATGTCATTCCTTGTCATGGTGAAATGTTGTCTAGCCAGAATTCAGAAACATAGCAATAATAATCACTGTGTGGTTGTAACGCGTTGTTTATCTGGATGAACACATTAATTGCTATCCTATCCTACCCTCCTCCAGTAATGAATATTGGAGTAATGTTTGATAAGAAACTTTCTTTTGCCACCAATGCCCACAGTAGTTAAACATTTCCGCCTCTATCTGAAGCTACTAACAAGGATGTGGCAACTCCACAATGATACCTGCTATATTGAACATAGCAAGGTCTGGGTGTTATTAAGATGCAACTTTTGTGGTCCTAGAAGCCTGAAGAAATAGATTACAGAAATACACAGATTACACAAGTAACCAGCCAGAGGCAGGTTTAATTTAAAGATTAGCTATTCTTTAAGTCATTCACTGGTTCAAAATAGCTCAGAGTGTGTAATCCAGACTGCTTTGTGCTGCCTTCATATCTACCTTATATGCTCTCACTTCTGCCCTGAGATCAATCAGGGCAAATCTTTACAGACACAAACCAGTCGCAAGAAATATGGACTGATGTCAAGCAATGTGTTGGGTGTTTAGGTCTAGAATGCCTTACATTCAGATACTAGGACTTGTCCCATGTGTTGAACTAGCCTGCTGGGCACTATGTTAGTCTGCGACTGATGAGCTGGCTTGACATGCCTAGTGGATTGGCCATTGTTTTTAATCTCATCACAGACAACTAGAACAAAAATAAAATAATGTACACACTGGCCTTTCAAGCCGGCTCATTTTGCAGTGCTGGAATGGCAGAGTTCCTGACAGTTCAGTCCATTGCTAGACTTGTCATAATTGAACATGTTTCAAAAATGAAAATGGAACCAATAGTGTTGAATGAGGCTTTTCCCTCTTCTTTAAGTGTCTAGGACTACCTCTGCCCTCTAAGAGACACATCCCTAGAGTGAGCAAAGTGATCATTGTGGAAGACAATAACATTCAGGTGATCTTGACAAATGATTGACTTACCATGCTACTGTAGACCCAAACCCATTGCAGTTGTGAGGAAGGGGTTAGGTCTTCTAATGAGTATTCCCACTAATCTGCAAGATCTCCAAGAAGGGAATCCCTTCACAGGCAATGCTGTACAAATTATTTTAATAATTATATAAATTAATTAATAAAGTTGATTTATCTCTTGCAAGCCGATAACAATTGTTGTATTGAGCTAGTGTGCAAAGTAAGATGGGGCATCCTGAAGAAAGCTAAGACAGAGAGGGATTTCAAACTATTGTACAAAAAAGTTAATGTTTCTCAGGTCCATTATATTGAATTCATTTGAATTATATGTGGGGCGTATTTGGCTTTCATTCGTCGACTTAGTGATATCAATGGTTCTGTCACTATCACTTCCAATACTTTTTTTAGTAGAAAAAAACAGATATCAGTCTTCTGGTCTTAAGTGCCACGTGTGTCTTGGAATTTGGAGATAATTTCGATGCATGAGAGTGTAGTAAGGAGGAGAGTGCTTTCACCATTTGCACAGCTCGAGAGAGCAAGCTCATACATCTCCATGGTTTCAAAGACTATCCAATTGCTTCTCGTCTTTGTATGCTATATAAAGACCAGTATTAGACACTTAAACAATTGTTCCTGTCATGAAAACATAATGTGTGTCTGCAAAGAAGCAACTTTATATTCTTATTCTCCGGGTGTCTTACCTCTTGGGAAACCTGAAGTATAAGAAATGACTTAGAACCGTACTAGTTTGCAAATCTGAAATATGACTTCCATACTCAGACTTACTACCTTGTGAAATGTTTTAGATTTTCATTGGGTTGAAGGAAATGTTTGTAGTTACTGTAATTGATAGAGTATTCATGTATAGTCTGTGTTCTATCACAGTTTGTTGGGCTAAAAAATCTGTCCAAGGCTCTGATCCAATATTAGCTTTTGTTTGCTCTGAGTTTCTTTCTCAATTCAATTCAATTCAATTGTCTTTATTCGATCATGCAAAAAACAGATCATAAAAGATAACACATGTACAATATAAAATATAAATTCACATAAAATTAAAAAAATATGTAAAATATCATGCATACAAGTTAAAAAATATATACACATAAACTAATTAAAAAATGATTAATTACAAATTCAAGCTAAACCAACATGACATTGCTTGTAGAAAGTGCATTCTTTATAAAATCACAAACAGCTTTGCAAATCAACAAGCCATCCAATAGTTGGAGAAAAATTAGCGCAAACCAGCACTTACTAAACTAAGGTTGTTTCTCATATTTTCCCACAAAGGTTTGTTAAAGCAAATGCAGATCAAGTAACCTTTAGAAAAAGACATGTGTATAGGGAAATACATATAACAATGCAAAAAAAAATCAAAGAGTAAAACTAGAAACAAGTACTTCTCCATGAAGGAATTACCAGGGACACACCAAAAGTGTTAGGGTTCTTTTTTATTTATGAGTATAGGAAGTAGCACTAAAGAGCACAATGTTACATACCCTTGCATGTCTTTGCGAACTGGCACAGAAATATCCAGCTCCATCTTAGTAAAAGTAAAGAGAGGGCACATTCCTCTGTCTGTGTTTATGAATATTTCTTGAATATTGCCATTCCATATCCATTTTAGGTGTTTTGGGGCCAATTCACAAAACCATGTACCAGCATGTAAAAGAGCACTATGGGGGTGAAACTTTACATACTTCACACTGTCTTTGTGAATAGTAACTACTGTGTTTAGATGCAGTTTTCTTCTCTGCACTACTTCCAAGGCTGTGTACAGCTTATAATTTGTGGTAATCCAGCAAATATATTTGTAACAAAATTATCCAATGCTAGTCTTTATATATTTGTCTTCTTATTTAGAAAAGTGCCAGTCATGGATGTTAACTGAGCTTTTACTTATTGTTGCTTTGACATCTAGGTAGAGGAAGGATGGTGTATATGTGGATGGGTCCTAAACAAAATCCACTGCCTAAGTCATGCATTATGAGTGAAGCGGATGTGGAAAAAATACTTCGTACAGGAACACATGCTGTATGCTAGCAGAGCATGTTAAAGTATTCCCCGAGAAGACATTGGCGATGCACAGCTCAAATAGGCCTGGGAGGTGAACACTGTTCCGTTTGCGGACTGTGCAGAGTTTTTTCCTCGCTCGCCAACATTAAGTTGGCAAGCGTGAGTGAGAAAAATCCAACTCTAGACCACCTCCCAGCAAGATTTCTCAACGCGGGCAGTTGGGCATGGTCGCGACTTCTCACGTTGAGAAACCATCCTTTTACATTGAGGAAGCTGTCACCGGGGTAGAAAATCTACTTGAGCAGCAGAAAGAAGTAGTGCCCTCTTGCGCTGCGCATGATGCCATTCTCACAGATTTTCCAGCGCAATACAAATACCTGGTGCTAAAAATCAGTGTGAATGGTGCGACCTAACAAACTCTGCCGTTTGCGGAACTCCGCGTAGCTTGGCAGCGTTTTTTGGTCACTGGAACTCCGCAAACTCCACCCAGGCCTAAGCCCAACAACCAAACAATGTCCAGAGTAAGACATTCAAAAAGAAGAATTTGTAATAAAAATATTGAACTTAGTCATTGAATTAACTAATAATTAAGCAAAGCAGTGCAACCCATGATGAGAATCAGGAATTTGATGCAGGAACAGTTGGAAAAGTTGAAAAATGATCAAAGCGTTGAGTTTTCTGTTGATAGAATGTAAAATGCTGACTGTGTTTATCCACAGGGGTTTATCTTGACAGAAAAGTTTGTTGGAGGATATTAAGATACAGCTTCACTCTTCTGTTGGGCTCCAGGATGCAAACTATGCTTTCACATTGTTTTATCCTATGTGATACACTGATGACTATTACATTGGAAACAGTCCAAATAATTGTCTGTCGCCTCGCTTATGTCTCCTATAAGGGTAGAGAAAACAGATATTGCTTATGTGCTCTTGAATCATGAACTGTAGTGAGGAATGCTTTTTTGGTGGTCAAGAGATGTGTTATTACACACTATACTGTTTCTAGGCATATGTTTTCATTTTGCAATTCTTCTTTGAGTGGCAGAAGGCAGAGACCCAAAGGTCCGCAGCGTATGTCATGAAATACAGAAGAGAAGAGCATAGAGGCAAAGTCAACTAGATCCTGATCAGAATGAAGACCCTAAAGATTTTAAGATGTTTGTGGGAAATGTGCTGAGGTGACCTTTTATTATAAGGAATAATATACTGTTTGCGGTACATTATAAGGATATTGCATATCACATTGGAGTTCAGTAACCCTTTGGTCAAGGAATTCCTGGGTGACTTACAATATTCTTATAATGTAGAATAAAGGGTACTTTACCATTTCGTATTCCCTGGGAAAGCAATATATTCTTGAAGTTGAATTAAAGAATCTAATGTAAACTTTAGACTTTATTGCTACAAAGTGGCTAACTGTCACACTTTGGAAATCAATAAAATGAATTCATATTAGCCATGGGAGGCTATGTATTTGATAACTTGTGAGTAGGTGTAATTTGATACTCCCTGAAGAAAGTTCTATTTTTGAGAATATTGATCCGAAATATAAAATCAACTTGTTGGTGATTGTGCCATTCATGGCAGGTTATTGCATATAGTATACCAGAAGATGCTACAGTTTGGTATGAGTAAATTACTGGTTTTGTGATTGGCTTGAAGAAACTGGTATGCTTAGGAATGGAGTTAACTTTCTCAAATGCTGATACAATATATGCTATTTACATTTGTCCCCTGCTTCCACTAGCAGAAAAAAAGGAAAGAATGTACAGGGAGCAGTAGGTAGCTGTCAGCTTTTATGATACCTATATTATCTCTATAAATGCCTACTGGCTGATTAGAACATTTGTTTTCATAGTAGAGATGTGTGTGTTACTTTCTTCATTGCGGAACAGCGATTTATTGCATGACGACAACTTTCATAAAGGGAAAAGTAAGCACAACGAGCGCAACAAAATAATTAAGCATTTGTGGCGTATATACTTCATTTTCCATCTTGTTGCCACCTGCCACAGTGGATTTATTTCATTTCATCATCATCATCATCAAAAATCTTTATTTCGGCAGAATTGCCATAAAAGATAACACGCAAGGTGGTACAAATAAAAACAAGCAATCATATCCTTAACAAACAATCAACAAAGCTAAAATTGGATTCATTAAAACTTTAAAAAGTACTAGGGAATAGTAGAAAATTGATGATATTTAAAACTTGTGCAGCTAATCAACAATCAAAAGGGCATAAACTGTAGTCAGTCCAGTACGGAAAAAATGCTTGGGAAAGAGATTAATTACAATCAATCAGGTCATTTGTAGAGCGCACTACTCACCCGTAGGGTCTCAAGGCGCTGGGAGGGGGGGGGTGCCGCTACTGCTCGAACAGCCAGGTCTTGAGCTTCTTCCTGAAGGAGAGGTGGTCTTGGGTCAGGCGCAGATTGGTCGGAAGTGAGTTCCAGGTCTTGGCGGCCAGGTAGGAGAAGGATCTTCCTCCTGTTGTCGCTCTTCGGATGCGGGGGACGGCGGCGAGGGCGTGGTTGGTTGATCTGAGGAGGCGCTTGGGAGTGTAGAAGTTGATCCGGTTGTTGAGGTAGCTCGGGCCTTGGTCGTGTAGGGCTTTGTGCGCGTGGGTGAGGAGCCGGAAGGTGATTCTCTTGTTGACCGGGAGCCAGTGCAGATCTCTCAGGTGTCCGGAGATGTGGCTGCGTTGGGGGATGTCGAGGATGAGTCTCGCCGAGGCGTTCTGGATCCGCTGGAGTCTCTTCTGGAGTTTGGCAGTGGTTCCGGCGTAGAGGGCGTTGCCGTAGTCCAGTCGGCTGGTGACGAGGGCTTGGGTGACCGTCTTCCTCGTCTCGGTGGGGATCCACCGGAAGATCTTACGTAGCATGCGCAGGATGTTGAAGCATGACGAGGAGACGGCGTTGACTTGTCTGGTCATGGAGAGGGAGGAGTCCAGGATGAAGCCCAGGTTGCGTGCGTGGTCCGTCGGTTTGGGTGCGGTGCCCAGGGCGGGGGGCCACCAGGAGTCAATGTAGTAATAGAAAACTGTACAGTTAATCTACAGCACTGGGTAGCAATCATCTTCATTTATACCAGAAGGTTTCCAGATATTTTGCTACCGCAAAGACTATCATACTAGAAAGGTCAGTTTTAAGGACCCTATATGCCTGCAGGCAGTGAGTAAAACCTAGATTTATGCAGGCAGGGACTATCCACTTCCTTCTCGCCTGCCCATAAGTTTGACAAAAGAACAGTATGTGCAACTCGGTTTCTTGGTCGTGGTTGCAGCCTGGGCAGTGACTCAAGGGGGGATCAGACCACTTGCTGGTGAAGGCACGGATAGGCAAACTTCCGTACCTCCACTGTAAGTACAGTTTCCTAGTATTAGATGGGAATATAACATCTAAAATGCCCTCTAACTTGTAAATGTCCTTGGTCCTTAAAAAGGAGTCAGTTAGGGTGCCCGACTGTGTGGCCTGTCTCTGTCCACAATTTTACTTTCACGGTATAGTGTGAGTAGCTGTTTCCTTGAAACCGTGGAACAGGCGGTCGCGGGAATAGTCCACAGGTCGGGTAATCCAAGGCACACAAGCTCCCTTTTTAGGTCTCGGCTAAGCGCGCGGAAGCTCGTTCTCGCCGAGAACCTTTTGTCGCCGTGTCTGCTTTCCAGGAGACAATCCTGGCCGCGCGCATCTCTTTGGAGGCGATTTGAAACTTGCACGCGCACAAGTACGAGCGCTGTTGCAAGTTTTTTGCAATGCGTGAAGCTCCAATACAACACACGCATGCGCATACACAGAAACACACACACAAGGGCACACGCACACACATACATACAGAGACACCCCCCCCACACATACACACACGCGCGCACACACACACACAAGTGCACCGAGGCGCCCCGCCACCGTCACCGTCGCACATATACATACACACACGAGCATACACACACACACACACGAGTGCACCAAGCCCCCCCAGCCCTTTTGAACTTACCGGGCCAATCTCGCGGGACTCCGCTCTCAGCACGCGGCGCGCAACCTCCTGCTGGCGGCCCCGGGGCTCTCCACCGCTCACAGGAGCCCCGGGCCGCGAGACGCATTGACTCCGCCTGCCTCCTCTTCCGGTCCGGACGCGGCCCCGCCCCGTCACAGGCGACCTTGCCTGACTTCCGGTGCGGCCGCGGCGGGATTCCGGGGGCATTTTCTGCACAAACCTTGTTTAATCATTGCAATTGTACTTGCGATTGACGTAGCTTGGAGAATTCTCACTGATGTAGGGGCACAAACGGACACGCTGGTAAGGTAATTTGCCCGTCATTCAATGAAGCCTCCTGTAGCTACGAAGCCATCTCTCGATTAACCCTTTCTGAGCTATAGGAAATTGTGCCACATCCGTTGGTGGCTACCTGCGCAGTGCTGAGCATTAGACATTGGCCTCCCATGATGACTTTCCTTGGGCGAGATTTCAACATGTTTTAAGTTGAAGTTTTTTTCATGAGACGGTTACTCCAAGGTTCCACTGCCGCTGTTAGACTAGAATTGATCTCGAATGCTACTTCATGCTAACCTGAAACCAGTCTTTATTGGGTAATTATGAAGGGCATTGTTCACCAATAATCTGTCCTGTGTTTTGGCAACACATGGATTTGATTGTGATATTTGCCAACTTGGTAAGGTAATTTGCCCGTCATTCAATGAAGCCTCCTGTAGCTACGAAGCCATGTCTCGATTAACCCTTTCTGAGCTATAGGAAATTGTGCCGCATCCGTTGGTGGCTACCTGCGCAGTGCTGAGCATTAGACATTGACCTCCCGTGATGACTCTCCTTGGGCGAGATTTCAACATGTTTTAAGTTGAAGTTTTTTTCGTGAGACGGTCACTCCAAGGTTCCACTGCTGCTGTTAGACTAGAATTGATCTCAAATGCTACTTCATGCTAACCTGAAACCAGTCTTTATTGGGTAATTATGAAGGGCATTGTTCACCAATAATCTGTCCTGTGTTTTGGCAACACATGGATTTGAATGTGATATTTGCCAACTTACTAGCCATTGGGTGAATTGTTCCCAAAACCACATTTGGGTCTAGGCATCAACTGGTTTGTTTCCTTGTGGAAAAAAAGTGGGTTGGGCTGGTGGCGTGACTTGTTTTTCTTGCCTCTGTGTGGCTCTGTGTGTGTGGCTCTGTGTGTGTGTGACTCTGTGTGAGGGTGGCTCTGTCTGTGTGAGGGTGGCTCTGTGTGTGTGTGTGGGTGGCTCTGTGTGTGGGTGGCTCTATATGAACGACTGTGGGTAGCTCTGTGTGGGTGGCTCTGTATGTGTGTGTGGGTGGCTTTGTGTGTGGCTCTGTGTGTGGGTGCAAATGCAATAGGTCTCGCATTTGCGAGAGATTAAGCTATTGGCATTGTAAATGACAATGCCATTTATTTATATGTTTTAAAAACAAAATCAGAAATAAAAAATGCCATGAGCAATGCCAATAGCTCTAACTTTAACAATGCCGAGACCATTGCATTGTAAATGCTTGTTATATGTTGGAACCAAGGAATATTCCCTACGATAGGGTAATTTAGTATTTCCCGAAGCTCAGACCTATAACTTGCCAACTCTGGGGTGGTCCAAACTCTACGCCAGAAAGTTAGGGGCCTAACTCCCAAATCTTCATCAAGAGGCCTTAGTCCCAAATCTAGCCTCATTGGCAAAAGGGGGATGCTAGGGGGGAGAAGTAAAAGCTGCCTAATGAATTTGTTCTCGGTTACCACTAACTCGCGGTTACACGTATGGCCCCAGAGTTCGCTACCATACATGACCGCTCCCCTAGCCTGCATTCTATATATTTCTAGGGGGGGACCGATAGCCTTAACGGTAGATTTATTTTTATTTACAAGGGCAATTACTCCTCCCGCCATTTGGGCCAATTTGAGTTGGATTTTAGTTTGGTGATGGTACCAGGACATGTGCTCATTTAAAGTCACCCCTAGGTATACGAAAGTGCGGACTCTTTCCAGGCTGTTTCCACCAATAGAAGGGTTGGGGCGAGTTTTAGAGGGAGGATTAAAAATCATGTATTTGGTCTTGAGAGTAGTAATCTCAAGGCCATGGGTTCCACAGAAATCCTCGAACCCCTTCAAGATTCGTTGAATCCCCATAGGTGTCTTGGACAGAAGCAGGTTGTCGTCTGCGAACATAATCGCTGGCACCCTGCTTCCGGCCAGTCTGGGGACATCACTGTCCACTACCCTATTTAGATGAGAGATTACCCCATTGACATAGAGGCAGAATAGGGTTGGTGCAAGCACACAACCCTGTCTTACCTCCCTGCCAACGGGGAATCTGTCGGATAGAGATCCGTCCCGGCCACATCTGACCTGGGCATAGTTGTTTGTATGCAGGAGGATTATCATGTCTAGCAGGTACCGAGGTACCCCCATATTGGACAGAACAGACCAAAGTTTTCTTCGGGGGACTAGATCAAATGCCGCCCGTAGATCTACGAAAACGGTATAGAGGCTGCCACCCTCCACTTTTACCGTTTTCCAATATAAGAAGGCCAAGCGAAAAATTTGGTCTATAGTGGAGACTTTTTTTCCGAACCCCACTTGGAATGGGCTCAGAACCGAGTGTTCAAGCATCCACCCCAGTAAACGATCCAAGATGAGCCTTGCGAAGATCTTTTGGGGGACATCTATGAGGCTAATGGGCCTGTGGTTGACTGGGAGCAGAGGAGAGCCCTTCTTGAAGATCGGTACAATCTCTGCTCCCAGCCAAGTACTGGGTACCTCCATCCCCCCTAGTATTGAGTTAAAAAGGACCTGTAGATATGGTGCCCATACAATTGGTTCGTGCTTGAACAGGTTATTTCATTTGAATCGAGGTATACGATAAGAAGACGTCTTTGATACAACAGATATACTCAGCACAGTGAATGAATTCCTATATCATATTGCCAAAAATCAAAACACTTTTACTTCGTTTAAAAAGCAAAAAGCAAATGGTGAAGAAACATCCAGGGGTTTGTGTGCATGGGTTAATCTGACTGTGTTCTGTTATTCTGAGTGTGCCCTGTCTGAACGTATGTGGTCTTCCTGTAAATGTGCATGACCATATGATCTGCATCATTGTGCGTTTGAAAACATGAGTGTGTGCATTGTTTAGCAGTTAAACTCATGAGCTATGCCTGCGCTTGTGTTTTTGCCCCTATGCCTTCTGTACTTGCTAGGCCACCCTTATCTCATCTCTAGTATCAACAGGTCTAAGCTCATATAAGCGAAAAACATTTTTGTTTTTTAAGTAAACAGCTATTGCAAGTCTTGTAATAGGAGTTTTAAAATGTATTTAAAGGCTTGGCAAAAACCGGGAGATTATTTTTTTGTATCAATTACGGTAGCATGCCGTATTTCGTTTTTATTTCAACTTAGATTTTTTTTTTTCTCTTTGAACATGGCATTTCTACATTTATAAACATACTGCTTCTCGATTCATTTGTCTATTGGTGAGCGAACTTAGCCTCACCTTATATAAAGGTGAAAGTGGATTGTATTTAGTATGTATAATTTTTTATGAGAAAAGAACCAGAGTAAATGAATAGTGTGGTGATGCTGTTATCGGTTCTGTCCTTTCTAATGTCAGAAATAGCTCAGTATTGTGAAACAGGCTTGTGATGGTGTTAAAATGTCTACTCTTCCCTTTAGTTGCATAACCTTGTTAGCCCTTTCCCTCTCTGCCACCAACAGGCTCTAGTAAAAAAATATTAGTAGTAGGGATTCTTTCTTGGTTTCCCTGTGGAGAGGATGTGTTGATACTGCCAGAGCTGACAACGTTGGACCTGGGGAACCGGTTTCGAGTCTCGGGGTTGGCCCAACAGTCTGTGATTCTGGGAAAACCTTTTAATCGTGCCTAAAAACATGAATATGCACTTGTGTAATGTAACTGGTGCTCATGTAAAGCGCTCCTATACCTTCCGGTCGAGTTTGCGCTACATAAAACTGAATAGAATAAGAAGCTGGTTTGGTGCTTGCTTTCACAACTGATAGGTATTTCTAGGGAAAGAAGATAAAAAAGGGAATCTATAAAAAAACACAGCCTCAGTTTATTATCAAGTTAGTCTACGCCCAGTTCTCAGACTTCTTAAAACACTATCCACAGTCTCTGGTATGTGTGGAGTTGAGGTAACGCGTGCTGGGCGCCACTTTGGGAGGCCTGCGGCAGGTAGGGGCGAGAAACAGAAGTCACACCACACTCAGTACTATCGTATGGGCCAAGACTTCGAGCGGTCATGCGCCCATTTATTTACCCATTTGGGTGAGCTTGCTCTCCGGGCTGAATGAATGCTGATACATTGTAGGTTGCGGGCCGGGTGGTTCTGACACTACATCCCTCCTTTTCTTTAGCTATGAACAGTTCCTGTGCTCAGTGATTCTTCTCACGGCATAGAGCATACAGAGTCTCAGAACCTTTGGCTTGGTGCAGGGTTCAGCCGGAGACCATACGTCTGGCTCCGGGAGTTGGAA
Organism: Lissotriton helveticus; assembly: GCF_964261635.1. Taxonomy (NCBI): domain Eukaryota; kingdom Metazoa; phylum Chordata; class Amphibia; order Caudata; family Salamandridae; genus Lissotriton; species Lissotriton helveticus. The sequence continues at coordinate 1,308,026,875 of NC_136059.1, read as the reverse complement.
CTTGGCCCTGCCCTGGCGGGGCTATCAGAAATAGTTGAATGTCTCTGGTTTATGCAAATTGGGTCTTCCTGCGGGACCGGTCTTCCCACCCTTTCTGCTTGGATTGAATCATTGCCCATCCTCGGGGAGTGTGGTGGTGACATAGCTTCTTCCAATATTTTCTGGTTGTACTCTCCTTCTTCCGTTTGTGGGGGCCCGTTGACTTTCTTGAACCACAAGACGTTCCTTGCAAGTGTGCGCAAGCCTCTTATTGTGGATATCATAGTCCCTCAATCCTCTGTGACTTTCCACACGTCAGGTTTGTAAGGTCTGCGGAATTTCCAGCCGGGGTGCCGATCCTTGACGATTACATAATCGCCCACACAGATGCTGGTCACCTGTGCTTTTGCGCTCTGATTGCTTTCCCATTCATCATTACTATCCTGGCCTGCGTGGCTTTGCAGTCGAGCTCAGGAGGACGCCACGTGGTGTCTGCAGGTATGCTGTCTCAAGGAGCTCGCCAGCACAGCAAGTGGGATAGTGCACACCAGGTCGTGTTGTACGGGGCCTGGCGATATGCATTCAGGAACCGCTGTAGGCGCTCTTCTACATCTTCACCTATTTCCACTCCTATCCTCAGTGCTCTGTTCAGGACCCTCATAAAGTGCTCCACCTCCCCGTTGCCCTGTGGCCACTGTGTTGTAATCTTGCGATGCCTGATAGCATGGGACACCAGATAATCTTTAAAGTCCTTTCCTTGGAAGGTCTGACCTTAACTCCTCTGGGAGGCCCATCATCGCAAAGGTTCGATCGAGGCTGGCCTTGACTTGTGTAAACGCCGTGGATGATACAACTTCCACAACTGGGAATTTCAAGTGAGAGTCTATTAGGACAATGGTGCTGCGCCCATGGGGAAATGAACCAAATTCAATGCTGTCCTGTGACCATGGGTCCAGGCATGGCTCGTCCGTGAGTATAGGGTGAGGCGCTGGATCACTGCTGGTAATATCACCTGAGTGGCATGCGCGGGTGTTGTCATCAACCATGGAGTCCATTCCGGGGAACCATACCTTGCTGCGGAGGCGGGTCTTTGTTTTGGCTATTAGCTGGTGGCATATGTGTGCGAGGCCAACTATTCTCTGCTGTAGGTCCTTCAGTACCGCTATGGTGGTACCTCTTAACACTATCCCATGAGGCTGTTCGCTCAGTTCACTGCGAGACCTCCATAGTTGCTGTTGTGACATGCGTTCCTCCTCTCTCAATGCTCGGGCACCGTCCAAGAAATGCTGCTACTTCCGGTTGGCCAGCGTCTCCTTCACCTTGCTCAAACTCTCATCCAGGCTGGTTGCGACTCCTGTCACCTCCGGTGTCAATGCTTTGGGGCATGCTTCTTGCAATGTCATTCGCACAAATTCCTGTTGACTCTGGGTGACGTGACAAGAATTCCGCAGGATTGTTAACTCCTGGTCGGAACACCACTTCAACGCGATATGCCTACAGTTGCACTGCTCACTTTTCAATCCTCGGCAGGGCCAGCCATGTTATTCCTGTGAATAGAGGGATCAACGGCTTGTGATCTGTTACCACTCTGAAGTCATGCCCGTAGAGGTATAAGTGGAATTGGTGACCTGCCCACTTGATGGCGAGGGCTTCCCTCTCTATCTGGGCATGCCATACCTCCGTCTCCATCAGTGCTCTGCTGGCATAAGCCACAGGAACCCACTCTCTGTCATTGGTCTCATGGAGAAGGGCGTGTCCCAACCCGACGGGGATGGCACCCACAACTACTTCTAACTACAGCTACTTCTGTATGTCGGTTGTGATGAAAGTACGCCAATACGGTCTTGTCCATGAGGGCTCTCTTGATGGCTTGAAACAACGCCTCAGCTTTGATTGTCCAGTCCCACTGCATTCCGCTCTTTGTGAGACCTCATAGGGGTTTTAACAGGGATGCCAAGTTTGGGATGAAACGACCACAGTACATGGCCATCCCCAGGAAGCTGCGGACCTCAAATGGGGATGTGGGCACTGGTGCCGAGCGGATGGCGACTTCCTTTTTTGGGTTGATCTTTAGCCCTTCGCGGGGGAAGATGTACCCAGAAAACTCCACAGATTCTTGATAAAATTAACATTTTGCCTGGTGAAGAGTCAAACCACTATCTGAATGGCGTTGTATTGTGTTCCTTAGATGCATGTGGTGGTCTTCAAGGGTCTTAGAGAATACGAGGTTGTCGTCGCTAAGGTTGATGAGAGTGTTTTGGGGATGGCATTTTGAAACACTTCTGCGGCTGCCGACACCCCGAAGCTCAACCTCTTATAACTCCGCAGTCCAACTTGCAAGGAGAATGTTGTTATGTTTCTACTCTCCAGGGCAAGTTCGAGCTGGTGGTAACCAGCGTTCACATCGAATTTGGAAATCCATTTGGCTCCATTTAGGTCTGCCACAAAATCGTCCATCGTGGGCATTAGGTGCCGCTCTCTTTTCACGGCTTGTTAGGGGAGGCGCATGTCGATGCACAACCGGATTGTTCCTGGTTGTTTTGGCATGGGGGGGCGACGACTAATGTAGACACCCATGGTGTAGGTCCAGAGACCTTTTAAATGACCCCTAATTGTTCCAGCTTCCGGAGTTCTTCCTCATCCTGTGGGCGCAAATGGAAAGGCACTCTTGTGTCTCAATGAGGTCAGCTTGACAGAGGAATCGATGTGTAGTTTGAACTGTTTTCCCTTGAGTTGTCCGAGGCCTTCGAACAGCATGGGGAACTCCCGCAGGATGGCATCAGCGTGTAGGTCGTGGACTTGTTTCTCAAAGAAGACCAGTTCTAGGTTCTTAGCCCTATGACAGTGGAGAAGGGTGCCTCTCTTCCCTTCGGCGACATATAACCTTGTGGGGATGCAGTGCCTTCGCTGGCTACATTTACCTCAATTACCCCTCTCTGGGTAAGCGGTTTGTTTCCTCCCTATGTGCAGATTTTCGCCTTGGAGGGCGACAGTGGCGGCCGTGGTGAGAGATGTTCATACTGGGCACTGTCTATGACATTAACAGAGGCTCCTGTGTCTATGAGAGCCTGGACGGTGAACCCAGCCACAAGTATGGAGCATATGGGGGCGGTCTGCGGCGTGGACCGTTGCGGCTCGCAAAAGGACACTACAAACACATCGTAGACATTCATTCCCAACCCATAGACCAGGTCCAATAGGGTGGTGTCTGCCTGTTCCAGAAGGTCATCTAAGGATAGTTGTTTGATGGCTGCCAACACTCCTCATTTTTCCGGGGAGTTTGGTTATGATCTTCCACTCCTGCATACCTTGGCGAAGTGGTTTAGCTTACCACACTGGGGGCAGGTCTTGCCTATTGCGATGCATGGGCCGATGTATGGGTGTTCCATGCCACAGTTACCACAGGTCCCTCTCATAGATGTCTCTGTAGTTGCCCGTGTAGCCATCGGGCGTCTTTGAATAGCGTATACCCTCTCTTGCTTAATCGCGGGCAGTCTTGTTGGCCCTGGGGAGGTCAGGTGTCAATTGAGAGCTACCTCCATTTCATCCCCCTCACATTCAATAGTTTGTGGAACTTTGCCAGCACTAGCATTTCATCGAGCGACATCCCCGGTTGTCTAAGTATCAGGTGGTGTAGTAATACTGATCTGCATCCCTGTATGATCTCTGCTCTTATTTCCTCTCGTTGGTCAGGGAATGTGCACTAGCTATCTAGTTTCTATAGTCGGGCATAAAAAATATCGATGGACTCCGACTCTTCTTGCTTTGCCTGGCGGAGCTTGAAGCGCTCAAAAACAGGATTTGAGGGTCAAATGTCTGTTTAGTGTTGCTAATGCCACATTGTAATCGTCATTGGCCCCAGTGTTCTGGAGTGTTTCTAACAGGTCATATAGCTCCCCACCTCCGTAGCACATGAGAAGTACCCGTTTCACTGTGCCGTCTGTTTCCCTCATCTCGGTAAAATACTGATCCAACCAGCCAATCCATGATTTCCAGCGTGACGCATCTGTGGTGGGGTCCGCCTGCTCGCTGAACAGTGGGAGGGGTGATACTGCTGCGTGACCGCATGGCTGTGGAGGTTGTTGCGTTGGTTGTGGGACAGTCGCCTGTGGGCCTGGGCCTCCAGCCTGGGCGGGGGCGCTCATGTTCTTTGGTCAGTGAGTTCAGTGTGTTTGCCTCCTGTGACCAGTGCTACCTGTCTTCTTGGGCCTCCACCTGTGTATGTTTGTTTGTTTGTGGGTCGAGATTGAGGGACTGTGCTTTATGGCAACAGGGGAATGCTTGTACATCCAAATTTGTATTTTCTGGCTGAGTTAATTTTTCTTGTGGTTCCCCTTTTTTTTGGTGTTACCAGTGCTTATTTTCAGCAGTCTGGAGGGTTTCCCTCTGTTCTGTGTGGCAGTGTTCTACTTTGCTCTTGCAGAGCACCATGGCAGGTTCCTGGAATACTTTTCTGTGCTCCCCCCCTGTGTGTGAGAGGAGACAGGGGAGGATCTGTGTTTGAGCGGGCCGAGTGATGATGAGTCACATGGCAGTGACTTTGGCCTCCACGCTCGTTAAAACGCTGCCCTAATCTCAGGGCACAGTGGATCATCCGCAGGGTGGGTGCTCTTCAGATCGAGGGCGGTCCGTAGTCGGCGCAGCCCTTCTGCTGCTCACACGTGGCTACCACATGGGGGTGTCGCCGAGACACTGCCAGGCCTGCTGCGCCAGTCGAGCGATGTCCTGCCTTGATGGTGTTCACTCCTCTGCGCTGTGGATGGGCCTGGGGAAAACCAGTGTGGCCGAGCCGAGATGTCTTCAGGCTGCGTCGGAGGTGAGGGTGGGATTCACCTCGTCACCAATGAGGAGTTGAGGCAACGCGTGCTGGGTGCTACGCTGGGAGGCCTACGGCAGGTAGGGGCGTGAAGCAGAAGGCACACCGCACTCAGTACTATCATATAGGGCCAAGGCTTTGAGTGGTCATGTGTTGTTAACACCAACCATGCTTATAGTCAGAGCCACTGAAATTACATGGTCAGCGACTAGCTGCCGCCTCCCCCCCAATCCGGCACCCAACACCCAGGAACGTGGACACGAGACGTCTTTACTTTTTGGAAGGCGGGCGCTAGTCGCCCGGCCGTATTTATTAAAGTATGAAATTAAAAAACGTTTTAATTGCATAATCAACAATTTATACAAAAATCAGCAGGACATTTAGATACACAATTTTCATCAACAAGTTTGAGAGCCTGACCTTAACAAAACTCTAATACATGTTGTTTCCTAACCGAGACTAAACATCCTCCTCTTGATTTTTGTACATTTCTGGCCATATGGCAGGGTCACTACCGGTGTCAGGTCCTACAAGCTGCGCCTCACCTAGAGACGTGCGCATGCGCAGTGTTACCCCGGGAATTGCCCGGTCTACGCCCTGAACTCCATTTACCCACTAAAGGAGGGCCCTTACTCTGCGCCGGTGGCGTCATGAGTCCACGCGCGCGGGGTGGCTACCAGCCTAAGGAAAGCGTGAACTACTCCTACCCGCACTCCTTTGCTTTGCAGCATCCATTACCTTGCCCCTGGAGTTTTGGGAGTGGCCCGCAGGCCCCTCCCCCTGGGCGGGAACCTCCATAGGACGATGCCCGCCCCCTCAGACCTCAAATATGTGCTCACCGATAATGACCTTACCGCATGCCCCATACCTAATAAATACGACGACCTATGGGAAAAAATTCTAAAGGACAGCTACGCTGGCTAATAAATAACAGTATCAACGTATAGCTACAAAGGGAAAAAAGGCCTAAAGACACGTGGCATCAAATACAATTCACTTCACACATGGTTTGCTAAAAAGGGGAAAAAATTCCTAAACAAAAGCATCACAAAATATACCAACAGATGAATCTCTACTACCCTGTGAGACCTGTGGACCGTACCTTCAAAACTTACCATTCAACCAGACATAAGGACTGCTACAAGACTTTTGTTCCAAGGGATGGTGGGTGGGAAAACAAAGAAGCCCCGAGCGCGGGGCACAATGTTCAGCGAGGGAGCGTCCAGGGACAAGGGGGTCTCCTGGGCGCTCCCCACCTCTTATTCCCGAGGGGCCGGGCGGCCCCTCCTGTCGCCCGCCCCCCCTGACCCGGACCCACTACCTTGGATCCGGGTCAGGGAGGCCGCCGGCCAATCGGCGGTGGGCCGCGCCCCCAGGGCACGCCCCCACCGCCGAATGACAACAAAGGGGAAAGGGGGGGCGACGATCGCCGCGCCGCCATGCGTGCGGGGGGGCCGAGGGCCCCCCCTTTTCACATGGTCAGCGACTAGCTGCCGCCTCCCCCCCAATCCGGCACCCAACACCCAGGAACGTGGACACGAGACGTCTTTACTTTTTGGAAGGCGGGCGCTAGTCGCCCGGCCGTATTTATTAAAGTATGAAATTAAAAAACGATTTAATTGCATCATCAACAATTTATACAAAAATCAGCAGGACATTTAGATACACAATTTTCATCAACAAGTTTGAGAGCCTGACCTTAACAAAACTCTAATACATGTTGTTTCCTAACCGAGACTAAACATCCTCCTCTTGATTTTTTTACATTTCTGGCCATATGGCAGGGTCACTACCGGTGTCAGGTCCTACAAGCTGCGCCTCACCTAGAGACGTGCGCATGCGCAGTGTTACCCCGGGAATTGCCCGGTCTACGCCCTGAACTCCATTTACCCACTAAAGGAGGGCCCTTACTCTGCGCCGGTGGCGTCATGAGTCCACGCGCGCGGGGTGGCTACCAGCCTAAGGAAAGCGTGAACTACTCCTACCCGCACTCCTTTGCTTTGCAGCATCCATTACCTTGCCCCTGGAGTTTTGGGAGTGGCCCGCAGGCCCCTCCCCCTGGGCGGGAACCTCCATAGGATGATGCCCGCCCCCTCAGACCTCAAATATGTGCTCACCGATAATGACCTTACCGCCACAGGCCAGCATTGTTGACCGACGATCTGGCCTCCCCCTGCCTTGACCTACCCTAGAAAATTCTCACTTTAGGAAAACCCTCCAACCAGGCCCTGACATTATCAGCCCCCAGGACCTTCCCTCCTTCCGTCTGGAAATCCCTCCAACCAGGCCCAGCCATTGTCAGAACCACAAGACGTTACCTGCTCCATTCAAGTGAACTCCATCCCCCAAGTAATACCGTCCACCCCCGACACGCCCATGAGGTATCGTCTGCAACAGGGGGTGGGCTCGAAACAGCTTGTCCAACTGTGTGTTGATCCTCTGTACCGAGTGATTCAACGCCCTGACCGAATCCCCCGCCAGCCACTGCAATAGATGTATGAGTTGCGACCATACTACCGTGCAACCCGGGCCGATCCTGGCCCTCCACCTTGCAGTTTGAGATAATCTCCTCGATCAGAAAGCGCCTTCCCAGTTTAGCCAAATCATTCTCCCCCAGGTGAAGTATCACCACTGACGGGGGAAAGTGCCGGCGCGCTAACAGCCTTTGGAAGTAATCCCTAAACTGGTTGAGACATAACCCCCCTCTCCCGAAGAATGAGATGTCCAGGAGACCCACCCGCAGTGGAGATGAGCTCATCACTGAGTATTCGCCTCCCAAGTTTGGCCAAGTCATTCCCCCCTAGGTGAAGTATCACCACTGACGGGGGGTCGAGCTGCTGCGCTAAGAGTCCCTGAAAGAAGTTCCTGAAGTGACTGAGGCACAGACCTCCAAACCAAATCTTCCCTGTCCCGCGTCCAGCCTGTTGCTTGTGCTGGCACGTTGTAGCTCCTCCACTTCCGGTGATGCGTTCCTCCCCTGCGTCACAGGTTTGGGAAACTGCAATAACCATGAAAAAGACCAAGAAAAACCTGGGGGACAATTCCCACTTCCACCTTAGGGAATGGGTAGCACTTACACCTGCCAGCAATACTTGGGCCCTTGGTGTCCTCTTTCTCGACGTATGCTTCTCTTTTGATGTCCACCCGCTGCTGATGTAGCGGTGTGGAGCAACCCCCCCGATATCCGCCATGGACCCAGCCGTGACTGACGTAAGCATCCTTTGGGCTGTCCACCTGTTGCAGCTGTTGTGATGTGGAGCACTCCAGGTATCCACCATGGACCCGGCCATACATAAAATGGAAAGATAAACACACACCATTAGTGTTTCTGGCGATAACTGCTGTACACGTGCTAGTCTTACATTACCCTCAGTTGCTAAGTTTTAGATAAGATTAGCGCCAGATGACTACTCATTAACACGTTGACAGTAAATGTTAAGCATAGCCTCAGTTTGTGTTCCATGTATTGCGATTGAATTAGTGCTACAGAGAGTGCCCTGTAGAATGACCTCTATTAGGAGTAATATCCCGTGTGCAGTACAGTGACCCAGGGCAGTGTCACACTGTCCCGTGTGCAGTCCAGTGACCCAGTGGCAGTGCCACGGCACATTTATGGCTCCTAAAAAATTCTGCCGTAAACCAGGACATCACCTCCTGTTCCTAGTTTTCCACCCATTTTTTGCTTGGGATCTATGTGTGACACCAGACAGTCTACTTAACAGTGCAGCATCCCAGCCTTTAGCTAAAACAATTAGCACAGCCCTACCTCCGCCAGGCCACAAGCTGGCCCAAGGGCCTTTTTGGCTCGCCGCTTTGGCTTCTGGGAAATATCATCCTAGCCAACCGGACATGATCACATGCATCTCCAGAACTATGTGGTGCCGCAACTAGGCTCATGGGCACCTTTTATGTGTGACATCAGGGTGTGTATGATTATCAGGACCCCAAGGACTCTTTCTACAGGCTCTAGGCCCCATCTCTATGCCATTCGTTGTTCCCCTACCACATTATTAATATATGGCTTTGGTACACCCCTAGAGCTCCCCGTATATGGTGCTAAATTACTGTGTGCCTTTAGCCTTGGAAAGGAACTAAAGGGATGTGTGTGGAACAAATACATATATTTGTAATACACCTGTTCTTTTTCATTTCCTCATTCATCAGAGTATAGACTGGTAAAACACGCTGCTCTACATTCCCCCAAGACTCAGCCTGAAGGCTGCACGCAATACAGCTACCACTAGGATAGCTTACTAATAGTGTTGACTTTAACCTATCATCCATGAAGGGCCGTTTGGACTGGTGTAATGTCCCCCCTGGAATAGTGATGTGCGTTAATCCCCAGGAGGACCCCAAGAGAAGGTGGGTATACCCTTTTCGTGAATCGTTCCACGATTGTTCCAACTATCACCTCAGCAGACACCAATAATAATAATTATAGAGTGTCAAAAATTTAACTTATGTCACTGGTTGTTCCTTGCGCAAGATAAATAAGCAGCAACCCAGGCTTGGATAACATATTGCAAGTGCCTGGAGGACATCAATAAAGAAGCCCAGGAATGAACCCAAAGCGCTTATTTTTCCCGAAGGACAAAACGCAATTCCAGGCAAGGTCTGAGCAGGGGGGGAATTATTTTGAAAATGTCCCTAGTACCAAACATTCTATGCTATATGAATGCATTATACGCTCGCTGTGCAGGGGAATCCTTCAGCACGTTCAGATACAGTCCACTACTAAACCTGCATCCCATACATACGCATTGGCGAAATCCTTGAAATACCTGTACAGCCACTTATAAAGCTGTAACCCCAATATGCATTGATAACAGTGCCCTGTCTCCATATCTATGCCAAAATGTCCTATGGAGCAGACGGGTAGTTCCTGAATCTCGCTAAAGGCAGTGCAAACTGCGCTGTGTTTCACACTCATCCTTCCCCCCCCCTTGAAGTCGCTTAATAAAAATTAGTACATGGCCACAACATACCTCACACATGAAATCAGTGTTTAAAACGTTACCCATAGCAATCTGAAAACCTGATAGCCATGGCTTTTATATGAATCATGAATAAGAGCGCCGTACAAAGCGCCAGTTACCTTACCTAAAAACCTTCACTTTGAGACCCAACGTCCCTCTTTAATTACTCACAGGATGTACCGAGGTTCGAACCCACACCCCCCGTTCTTTGTTCTGTCATATGTTCACATCTTAACACTATCTGGATAAGAGGTCTTGTCGTACAAGTATTAATTTACCACCCCAATACACAACATGCACTTGAAAGGTGAACAGTCCGCTTTTGCAAAATGCATTCCGCGTCATAGGAACATGCATTTCTAGTAACTTTTGTTCAGTTTGAGCTAAAGACAACCTGAAAATGATGTAGCAGAAGATGTAATAACTTTTGTTCAATTTGAGCTAAAGACAACCTGTAAATTATGCAGCAGAAGATGTAATATGTGGCAAATGTAGCCGATCCAGCACTATGCAATGTTAGAAAGGTTGTGATTTATGAACTGCAAATAATAAAAGGATCTCTGTGCTAAAAAACAGTTACCCACTTACCTACCTACATAGATGAGCTTGTAGGAGAAACATTAACCCCTGTGGTTGGAGAATACATATATTCCTCCAGAAAATGTGGTTAGACGCGAACCCAGGTCTCCCAGACCAAAGTCAAACGCTCTACCAACTGAGCCACACCCCTTTTCAGCATATTTCTCCGGTCATAATAGAAGCACATTAGCTCTTAGGGGAGGCACTTTAAGAACCCCGATTTCATTCTGTATTATCCGCTCCCTCTTCCTGGGTGACTAACAGCAACTAGGAGCCTGCTGGGAAAGTGAGGCTCCGGGGGACAGGTGGACGGACGCTTCCACGTTACGCCGGGCAGCTGTCCCTAGCAACTAATCGCACGCGGTCACTGCGCTGAGCGAAACGCGCTTACACGATTAGCTGGTAATTTTTAAAAGCGGCAGCTTCGACTATTTACATTGAGACGTTCTTAACGTTATTACCAAAGAACCTCGATGTAGAGGACTCTGAAGTCCCCTTTACCCAAAAGTTTACCCTGATCAGAATAGCCAGAGTAAAGCTGTCGCTTTTCATTAATGAGGCCCCTGATATGTAAATCCATACAGTGTTGTTCCCAGTTAACTAAACCTCCGAGATGTGCAGCGATCTAGCCAATTTTTTACTGCACCACATGAATGGTGCATACTGTCATTTTGCCCAAAAGGTGTCTAGTTGTTATATTTCTGACTGTCCTCTCTTCCCCAGGAGCCAGGCATCGATGAGGCGTGCATGGCGCAATAGGATAAGTCATCGATTCCAGAACTGAATGCGGCACTGAAGAAATGTCTGACGTTTTAATAATCCTCTTTTTAAGTTTGAGAACAGACTTCAACGTATGAAGTAAAGATAAAATTATCTAATTGAAACGCATTTAATAAGATCCTGGCAGATTACTCATTGTAACTGACTAATTAACGATCTGGGGTGCACCTATGTTATCGCACAGACGTTAAAAACGCGCATTTCTGAATAACTGACACTGCCAGCCGTACACACGTAGCAAAATTCAGCCCCCGATTTAGGCACTATCGTTTCAAATAAACTTTCACATTGTACTGGCCCCCCCTTGCGCAAGATAACTAAGCAGCAACGTTGTGCCCCGCGCATGATAAACTGCATATTATACCTACGTAACAAACAAATACACTTCTACCGGTGGCAACACAAATTAACATGTCCAATTGCTTGTTACTAAGAACGAGTGTAGTAAAACAGATTCACAAATTACTAAAGAGATAACGTAATTTATAATTTTAACACTTTAGTGCCACTCAACTGACTTAGGAAAACACTCCTACAATACCTTAGCTTCCATTCAATTCAAGAATCACTTTACAAACTAGGGGCAGACGTTAAAGATTTTAAAAACGGACTTAACCCGTTATGCTCTGTTTAGGAATAAGTATCCGTTTATAAATTCTGCACATGAAAAAACAGTATCACAAACTGTACAGGCAGATCCACTGAGAGTATTATGCCATGTATTTCCAATTTTAGGGATGGAACTGGCATCGTTAACCACTCGCGGCTTTTCCTCTTGCAGTCACGGCCTCGCTCTATAACCAATAATGGTATTCGCGTAATACATTCTGCTGTATGCATAGATTTTGTATATTACTTTTACATAAGGTCTAATTTTCTATTAAAAACCTTTAGGCTTTGCCTAATACTGCTCAATAAATCTGCACAAAACTCACCAAACAAATAGCGCCTCAGGCTACGTTTCTGCATACCAAATTTTATGGCAAGCCATCCACGAGGAGGGAAAAAATTAAACATTGGCAAAGTCAAAAGGCCTCGTCTTTGCTTTTCCCGCCTACCCTGACACTCGAACCCGGGTCTCCCAGGCCGCAGGCGAGCGCTCTGCTAATTGAGCCACAGACACCGCTCTGCCCCTATGAAGGGCTTCCTCACCGTGCTCAGACGCCCTCTATGGCTGTCCCTTGTCCCGACACCCAGCCGCTTTGCACCCCGACGCCGTGAGTTTCCAGACGGGTCTCCTCGCGGTGCTCCTCAACCGTGAAGCGATGCTTCCCCGCGGTTCTCCACTCTCGCGAAGGGGCTGGCTCCACGCGGCTGGAACGAAGCGGCTCTGAAACCGCTGGCTTGCGAACGACGCCACACTTGCGAACGACGCCCAACGTAAAACCCTGTAAAAGAAAGGCAATAATTAATAAAACAAAGAAGCCCCGAGCGCGGGGCACAATGTTCAGCGAGGGAGCGTCCAGGGACAAGGGGGTCTCCTGGGCGCTCCCCACCTCTTATTCCCGAGGGGCCGGGCGGCCCCTCCTGTCGCCCGCCCCCCCTGACCCGGACCCACTACCTTGGATCCGGGTCAGGGAGGCCGCCGGCCAATCGGCGGTGGGCCGCGCCCCAAGGGCACGCCCCCACCGCCGAATGACAACAAAGGGGAAAGGGGGGGCGACGATCGCCGCGCCGCCATGCGTGTGGGGGGGCCGAGGGCCCCCCCTTTTCATGTGGGTGGAGAAGGACAAATTATGAGGGAGGATTGAGTAAATTGTGCAGCAAGAAAAGGCAAATTATGTGGCATAATGCAGCACATTTTTAATAGCATTACTTAATTTGTTCGGCATTTTTAAACTTGGTAACACTGTCAAGGAATTGGATGCACCTCATTAGTACCAGTTTAATTTCCAAATGAAACAATAAGCAACAGAAAGTTTAGCAGTCTAGCTTTGCAAAGGGCCTTCCACTGTGCAGCAACACATGTTGCTGCATTTTTAGAAACTTTTGAACCATTGAAGCATGAAAAAAATGTTTACGTTAAAATCTGCAGAATAAATATGTGGCAGGTGATGGATTATGTGGCAAATCTATAATTATGCGAAACTCGCCACGGCTGCACAATCGCATAATTCCAGTGGCCCTGCTTATAGTGTTGCCTGCGTGCGTGCATTTGTCTGCAATTTTATACAAGTGCCTCTCTGTGAATCTTTGTGTTTTGGGTGTGTGAATGTGTTTGTTGGTGTGTGCTCCTATGTATGTGTGCATGTGTGTTTATATGTGTGTCGGTGGTAGTTAATCTACCTGTGAGCGTGTGGGTGACTGTTGTTGATGTGTTTGTGAGCATGACATCACACAGGATACCTGCTACTGTACATTATGTGTGGCGCTGTGACATCAAAAATATTCTGAATTTGTCCTTGTCCTCTTAATATCACAGAGCATCTCTATACGTGATGCAGCACACATTGATAATATATATATAAATATATATATATACATATATATATATATATATATATATATATATATATATATATATATATATATATATATATATATATATATATATACATATGTACATATACATATATATGTGTTATATATATAATTGTATAATACCATAGCTTTCTGCAGAGGGCTATAACTGTTGTTAAAAGCCCTCTTTCTGTTCGAGACGAATGCGAGGGCATACAAAGAGACAAATGGCCATTAACAACCTGTTTAGTCTATTGTAGTCATTCTACCACTGGTGGTAGAATGTTTTAAACAGGGAGAAGCGGAAAGACAAGAATTGGAATATTGAAGGTCTGTAGAAGCCATTATTAGCCCCGAGAGACTTTGATATCTACAGTGGAGCTCTCAACATCTCATATACTTCTAATATGTAAATGTAAGTCTGTGTGTTTGGAGTGAAGCTATGGTTACATGCTGAGTTGTGTGCTAGACGCTGTTATGTACTTACGTGTGTTTGTATGGCACTGAAAGTGTTCCACAGTAAAGCGATTTGTATGCAAAAATCTACAATATCCATTTTATTGCACATTTTACACGAAAAGCAGATTTAAAGTTATACCGTTTTATTGTGCTTATAAGTGCTGTTACCGAGTACCATCCGTAATAATACCGCATTACAAAATGCACTGCTATATCAGATTACCACCAGTATTAACCCCTTGCACATACTTTGTTTCATAAATTACTTGTCATTAAACATTGCGAATCCCCTGATCCACCTATTTGTAAAGTTTTGGACTCTAAAGGAACCTGTATTAATTCTTAATAGCAGTAAAGATGATTCTGCAGCAGCATGAGCATTTGAAAAAGATGGCTGCCCATTTTCACGATGTAGTAAATCTTGCACGCAGTTCATATTAGTCTGTAAATGCCACCTACCGATTCACTTATTCTATATTTCATCTGCTTATATTTCACCTGTTTAAATCCCACAAATTAAACCTCCTTTTAGAGGTGTGCATCATATATCCCCACTGGAAGCTAATGACGCAGCTGTGCATGAAAATGTACCCAACCGATGTAAAGCCTTTGTCAGGAGCTTACAACAAGGCCACAGTTAATATTTAGTCCTCAAATGATTAGTTCTGCCACTTCCTTGAGGGACCTGAATCCTCGTGCCAGCAGAGTGTATCGCATGCCCTTAAAAGGGCACGTCAGCGTGACCGTTTAACACAAGGCATTGTTCCCGTCTTATGCCTCTCAGTAGAAACATAAAACAAGCTGACGCCATTACAAATGCATCGTTCGTCTGCCTGCCTCGCATCAGGAACGTGCCCCGTAAAGTTAATGCTGTGAGAGTTATAATGCTTGCACCATCCATGAAGTGGGCACGCTTTGTGGAATGGGCTTCATTCATTGTGCATACATATTAATGACGTTAAGTATCAATAACAGGGCGACAGGGTAAGGCAGAGCTTTAAGTGGGATGACAAAACTGGGGGGTGTCTCAAAGAGGCGTGGCCAATGTAATTAAGGAAGTGGCTTAAACGCGTAAGCTAAAAATATGTGCTTAGCATAGTGTGCCGCCAGCTTGTATTTTGCTGTTTCTGTCATTTCATTAAGATATATGGTACAACAAGTAACATCATACCTACAACAAGTCAGGACTATTGGCTTTGTCAATGGTTGTTAATTACATAAGTTAAATAAGCAGCAACTATGGCTTGCATAGAACATTAAAAAAGCTTCCAATTAAAGCCCTGGTGATACCACGACAATGTTGCTGCTCCTCAGTTTCAAAAAGAGAAGGGAAATCCAGAGAGAAAAGGACTCTCTTTCAAGGATTTCCCTTCCCCTACAAGGCTCCCCTGGCATGACGTCATGCCGTAACTTCTCCACTAGTGAGAAGTGACTAGTGTGAGCACACGCACATTGATGTGTCAGCTGTCACTGCAGTCTGATAAAAAAATGGACGCCTGTGCCAGGGCACAAAACAGAGCCCGATAGCGACCCGTTCAAGACCCCCTTGAAAAAACTGCCGGTGCTCAGACCCAGTGAGACCCTGCCCACTTAAAGCCCTGGGGTAAGAATTGCACTCTTCCCCTCCCCCACCCCTGATGGACTCGCATCCATTTGAAAAATAAAAGTAACAATAATAGGGCTCATAGGATAGTGTGACTAGAGATTCTCAAAAAAAGTTAAGAATATGCTTAGTTGCT
Source organism: Lissotriton helveticus (assembly GCF_964261635.1). Lineage (NCBI taxonomy): Eukaryota > Metazoa > Chordata > Amphibia > Caudata > Salamandridae > Lissotriton > Lissotriton helveticus. The sequence goes on along the minus strand of NC_136059.1, from coordinate 1,308,011,087 downwards.
GTAAAATTGTAATACTAAAAGTGAATGACAGATGAGTTCAGATATCTGCTTTTAAGTAACTTTCTAAGTGCAATGTTTTGTACAAACTGCGTGTAAATTGAATAGAAAGCTAAAAAAGTGGTGAAGGTGAATAATATTTCATGATTCTACTTAATAGACTCCCAGGGCCCGATTCGCAAAAGTAAGCTGAGACAAAATCCTAAACTTACTACTTTTGGTAAGTTATAATTATAATAATAATTTGCGTGTTTATATAGCGCTAGAATCACTCCCGGGGGAGTATCTCCGCGCTTCGACCGCTGCGAAACCCTTCCTGGCTTCCCTGAGAGATGGTCCCTTAATGGGTATCTCCAGGGTGAGACCAGGCATCCCCGGCGGTCTGGTGGGGCCGTTAGTGAAGATGAGGCAAGCTAATGCCCAGAGTTGCCGAGTGTGATCGCTGATCAGAGTGGGCACCGAGGCGAGAGAATTATCGAGTCCGCTGACCCTGGTCCAGAAACCTGCCGCGCCGGGAATCGAACCCTGGTCCCGGGCCGTCCTCTGCTCTCGGGTCTGCCGCCTCTAACCAGTGAGCCACACTACCTCACCTAACTCTACTACTACTAAATACCTTTTGTGAAGAGTCTTTAATTCAAGGCATCTGAAATGGAATTGTAAAAGCCACTCAAATAGTGTCAGTGTAAAAGCAGGAAATTACACAAAGGCCGATGTGAACCGCAAATCAGTCTTCAGCGAGTAAAATCCCGAGAACCCATTCAGATCCAGAAAGGGGATTGTGTGGACTACAATTCCATTTCAGATGCATTGAATTAAAGACTCATGGCACATGATTATTTGATGGGATACATTGGGTTACTTATGCCCAGCCAGGTCGGAATTATAACCGTTTTTTGGGTCTAGGCTTTCATACTCTTTATGTTGCAGCCCGAAGAAGCCGAGGGTTAATACCCTAATGATGAAACACGTGTTGGCTGGACCTTGTGTTGTCATTTGAGTAAAGACTAAAAGAACACTTCAAGAGATACTCCTCTCCTCCGTCTTGTCACCTTAAATCAGTCGAACTTTCGTATTACTCAAATGCGTGTGCACAGGAATTGACATTATCAACTCCACTCTACTCCACGCCATTCTACTCTACACCAATCTATTCTTTGCCACTAAACTTAACCCAATGCTTCTCTAGACCATTCCACTCTACTCCACTCTACTTTCCCCACTCCACTCTACTCTATGCCACTCTGTAGCACTACAATGTATGCCACTCCACCCTATGCCCTTCTATGCCACTCTATTCCCCTCAACTCCACTCCACCCCACTCTAGGCTACAATATTCTATGTCTCTACACCCGTCTACTCTATGCCTCCCACTCTATACCAATATAATCTACACCACTCTCCTCTACGCCACTCTACTCTACACCACTCCACTCTAAGCCATTCTATGCCACTCCACTACTACACTCCACTGTATGCCAGTCCACTCTGTGTCACTCCACTCTACTCCTAACAATGCCACTCTATGGCACTCTACACCACTCCACTCTATGCCACTGTTCTTTACTCCTCTGTTCTCCATGCCACTCTATTCTATGCCATTGTACTCTATGCCACTCCACTCCATTCCATTCTACTTCACTCTAAGCCACTCTACTCTATGCCACTCAACTCTGTGCCACTCCACTCTACACCACTCCAATCTGTGCCACTCTGCGCTACACCACGCTATTGTATGTCACTCTACTGTATACCGCTCTAGTCTATGCTGCTCTACTCTACTCTACTCTATGCTACTCTCCACTCTTTTCTGTGTCACTCTACTCTAAGCCACGCTGCTGTACACCACTCCACTCTATGACACTCCACTCTATGACACTTGACCCTTACCACGCCACTCTATTCCACTTCATGCCACTCTCCTTTACGCCACTCCACTCCATTCTGCGCTACTCCACACTACTCCACTCTGCACCATTCCACTCTATGCCACTCTACTTCACTCTCTTCTGTGCCACTCTCCTCTATGTCTCTCTACTCTATGGTACCCCACAAATTTTTAGCCATGCGCAACAGCAGCCACACTGCTGTACAACATGGCTAAAAGACATTTGCAAAGCCAATAGCTCTCAGATACGCAAGACCTATTGCTTTGCCAATCCCTGCTTAAATGGATTGTAAGGCTTTTCTCCTGAAAATTCTGTGTGATGGTGGTGGTGGGTGAAAATGAAGAGCTTGCTCTTGTGTAATGTACATTTTTTAAAAGAAACGACATGTATGACATAAAATACACTGCACTGAAAATTGCCCCGAAGCATGTACTGTTCTTACAGAAATAACACAAGATGCCATCTGGAGACTGGTCAAACAGAAAATATATTGCGCCCAGAGTGCAGGTCAGTTTTATATTACCAGTAAGACATCCACTTCTCGAAGTGGTCCCCCACAGCACAAATTACGAAGAAAATAATGAATTAAAGTGAAACTAGGGGGTAAAAAACGAATGTGAACATACGTGAATCACGACAGTCTAGTGGAATTAAACAAAGATTTTGCTCCTGTAAAAAAAAAAAACATGTATGCATAGTATGAAGATTTTTTCACGGTCCCATTTTATAGTAATGCCATGTAGGAAGGCCTTTCATTTAATATAACGCTATTTACCAAAATACGGGATGGATATGACTGACCACTTTCGAAAAAATGTGTTCTAGGTTTGTACTTTATATAAACATGCAAATAACGTTAGATGAGATCAAAACAGTTTCGAATTTAGAGAGCAGGGCTATCGCTCAAGTTATGGGAAGGATAACAAGTCAAGCTTTTGGCAGTACAGCAATCCCTCAGGGCACACATACTGCACAGGCTCACTCGCACGGGAAAGGTTTCCCTCAGGTTACACTGGTGACGGACTCAGAGTCAGGCGACAGTCTTCGGGTTGCAGACATTTTGAAGGCTCGAGCCGTTTTGCCGAGATAAAGCGTGCTCAGATTTCAGAGAGCAGGGCTATTCCACTGGCTCAGACTTCCGACTGCAAAGCTGTCTGTCAGTGGCTCCACGTGGCTTGCACTCTCTGGCTTCTGACAGGGAGGCCATGCCACTGATTATATCGCATAAGAAGATTTAATGGGTGAGGCCTATGGCAGCAGAGATAACCCTCGGATTACCTGCATTTTGAAGTTAATATTTTATACAGAAGAACCGTCCCTCAAGTTAACCAGACATCTTGACACTAGGCTTTTGACAGCACAGCTAGCTCTCAAATTAGAAAAATTGCATTGATCCATAATCTGCCAGATGTTGCTGGAAAGTGGAGAGTCAAAGATATCCCTTTTGAGAGTCTTAGCATATGATTACATGGATTGCCCTCAGTTTGGATACATTTGAGGTTCAGATAACAGAATTTCATATTCTTGTATACACAGGCTCCCAACAACAAGAGTGTCCTTGGGGTTGCCAGTTTTTTCCTTCAGATTTTTTCTCTCTGACATCAGATAAACTATCCCTCAGGCACTTATCTGGAGAAATGTCTAATCTCCCGACAAATAGATTATCTCATTTACAAGTTGCTGCGTGTGTCAAGGCTGGGTGGGACAGAGGAGCACCATCTGGAAGCCGAATGTGTAGGGCAAAGTGAATGGATTTATTCTGCGGCAAAAAGGTATTGCAAGTAATCAAACGCAAAATAATGGATTAGAGATATAGAATAAGAAATTGAATCCAAGATTGGGATGTGAAGGTGAATATCTCCAAGAGTCCTTAGCTCTAGCTGACAAGATCATTTTCACGACAAAACTGAAAACTCAACATTGTAAAACAGTTTTTAACCTATATTATACGCCTGCAAGAATGTCCAAATGGGGAAGTTGCTGAGATGGGAAATGTAAAAGATGCGGTACAGAGCAGTCGGATGTTATGCGCATGTTTTACTTATGTCCAAAGCTGACACCTTTGATACAGGGGATAGGTGGATTTTGAGAAACATTATTAAGGTGCCAGTGAGTATTACTCCATTGATTGTGATGCTGGGGGTAGTAGAAGCTGAAAATGATCTTAAAAAGCAATAATATCTCATTTGTATGGCCCTGGCTGTATGCTTTGCGTCATATTGGCAAAAATCGGATGGACCTAGCTTTGATCCGTGGAGGTCTAGGCTTCTTGCAGTTTATAACAAGGAAATGTCTCTGTATGAACTCAGAGGATATAGAGGACGTCGACAGGTGGAAAAGATGTTGTCACTGGTAAGAGAATGGATGGGGGGTGATCAGTAATGGGCTATTAAGTACACTACTTCTTGCTGCATATATGACATTTATACTGCACTAGCACTTTAACTTGTGTATGAGCATCTATTGAGTCTCTTTTTATTTTATGAATCCATCACATGTAAAAACAAAGAAAGTAATTCATGGACTATGTAATAAATACCGTAATGAATTTGCATAAACCTGTCTTAACGGGTGCTACACTGAATGCTCTATAAAATAAAAATAAGAATACAAATATAAAAAAAATTTTTTTTAAAGTGTTGTGAGCATGTGGCCTTGTGCTTCCTTACCAAACATTAGGCCACGCTTACTAGTGGATGTGTTGTAGATTATTCAAATCAGTATTGTGGTTAGCTGAATGCACCACATGTCGCAGTTTACACCAGCTCCAGCCCAGGCGAGGAGCGCACGGGCCCTCCACTCTGTGTGCATGTAGTTTCTTGGGAAGGGACACTTTCTGAACACGCCCAGTGCAAGCACTCGGAGTTACCCGGAACTCCGTTCCCAACAACGTACCAATGGTGGAACAGTGTTCCTGGCCAGTTCTGCATCCCTGATAGTACAGAGGTTTCCGCTGTCTTTTCCTGATTTGAAATGTATGAATTCAGATAGCTTACTTTGAATTTGGAGCTCACCACTGTGATCTTTTTTTCGTGAACCTTTAGAAAGACATACTTCTGTTGCTTGTGCTATAGACTAAGAAATTCACTTGTGAAAAGGGAAATAGCTCAGTGCAGCACGTTTAACTCTAATGTATGACACACAAGATGACGTTGGCTGTCTGAGTAAAATTTCTCCAATAGGCTACCCGTGCGCTTCCCATTGAGCAATTGTGTCTGCTTTACATTTTTTGTTTTAAACGTGTACGCATACCTTTTCTTAGATTTCCGAAGTAAACATAAGTCATGAACAGCCATGGTACCATTATGTGAGAGCCTAACTGAGAACAAATATAGTCATTTTATCGACACGTGTATTTACCTAGAAGGATTTTGATTTCAAATGTTTTTATTAAAATATAAGTTTCATATCAGAAATTACATACAGTACATTATAAAATAAACAGATCTGCTTCCTTATTTTGAGGCTTGTGTCTCACGTGTTTGTTCATGAATCTTTATTGCATATAAACATGAATTCAGCGAGATCTACACCCCCTTGGCAAAACTATCTTTTCCATTGCTTCGGGCTATATATTAATGGCCTCAATCAAACACTGCCTATTCAGAATCACTTCAAAGCTAAACAAGCATTTGCAATGCAATAGGTCTCGCATTTGCGAGAGTTTAGGCTATTGACATTGTAAATGGCAATGCCTTTTATTTATGTTTTTAAAATCAACACATAAATAAAATGCAATGTCATTTACAATGCCAATAGCTCAAACTCGCTTAAATGCTTGTTTCCACTACAGCCGGTGGTGTTGTGATCTAAGGCAATGTGCATTTTGAGAGCACTATCAAGCAACATTGGCTTTTTTTTGGGGGGGGGGGGGTTTATATAGCCCAAACTAGACCAGAAGGTTTTGAGAACTTTACATGAGAACCAGTTGTGTTACAGATGGACACATTCATTTTTGGTAGCCACAGGGATATTATGTGATTTGCCCAGAATCACAGGATGTTGAGTGTCCCTGCCAAGACTCAAAGCCTATTCCCCAGTTTTGAGGTTGACCGCCTTAGCTGTAAGGCTTCATCCTCTCTCCCTATTTGGGAGGGTGTGCATAGAGACACCTCCCCGAGCTGATTACATCCTCTCCCCATGACTATCATCAGACTCGCAAGTCAGCAAATCTCAAGTCTCTCAAAGAGGATCAGGGATACAGAGGTTCTCCTCATATGGCCCAAACCTGTGCGAGGAGCTGTCCCAGTACCTCGGACTAACTTCTTTTCCAGCACCTCAGGAACAACTTTAAATCTAATCATGTATCAATCACTTGCCTCCCATGGACCGAGTCCCCTTCCTGTTGCCGTCATACACATGTACAATATGGAAATTCACCAGAGTCAGGAAGGTGTCGACATATGAGCCTTGTAACTCTGTGTGCGGGTCACTATGTAAAGTGCTATAATGGCTTCCAAGCTACATAGATGCAGCTAATAATAAAAATCAATAAAATAAGTGCGCTTGTAAGACCTTTCCCAAGGCTGTGCATCTGACTTAAGGTTATTTATGTGATCTATTAGTTCTGCATAGCACACACAGCCAAAAGTTGCATTGAGCAAAACCATTGGTATGCACAGACCCTCGCCTGGATCTCGCCATCCGAGCAGAGGTCAGAACTGTGCTGTACTGATGGTACAACCAATGGTAGAAATAGAAATAAGCAAACAAAATGACTTGTAAAACAGCACATGCTCCATCTCAGGCGAGACCTAACAAAATTACTCTTCCATATCTCTAAAATTGGGGTTCAGGGAGTGGAAGCAGAAAGGGTAAGTCTGGAGAGACAGTCATGAAAAGCAGTTGAGACCAACATATATATATATATATATATATATTTTTTTTTTTAAACTCTGCGATAAAGAAATTACCAACAAGGGGACAAATGTGACAGAAAACCTGTTCAGACTTACTTAACTGGACTCAAACTGGATGTATTTTGAAATATCTTATGGGGTTAAGGCAACTGCTACAGAGATATATGTACCTAGCATTTTTTTCAGGAATTATAATAAAATAATGTACTTGCTGGAGAGATCTGTGTTTTCTCTAGCCACAGTTTTGTCTCATCATAGCAGCCTGCAGCACAAGCCACAATAGGAAAGATACACTTTCTGACCGCCGTGAAGGTGGTCGCATCCTGATTAGGGAAGCGGAACCTCACACTCCGTGTCGGACGGTACCGTTTCTGACACGATGCAGGTCAGACAGTCGTATGACCAGCATCGCAAAGGGGTCCATACTGTCTAAGTGCAAAATACTCTAGCTCATGGCCACAACAGAGTTTCCTTCAATCTGCAGGATAAATGGGATTAGAACTAGGTCCACTGTTTAAGAATCGTAAAACGCTGACGTCACATATCAGCGGGCTGCAGCACAAGGATCTGGTCAGCATAGCAGACATTGATGGAGAAATCAATGTGCCACAATGCCTCCACCAGACATGTTTCCCGGAGGATGTATATACAGATACAGACTTTGGCTGGTGTCATGTCCCCCCGTTTCTGATCCACACAGATTTCAGCCAAGGATTAAATTCAGCATGGACATGGACCCATGCAATCTCTTCATTCATTAACAACATTTATACCAGCTATTTACGGGTCTACGTTGATAAATGCTCCAGCCATTCTTGCAGCTCCTCCAGTTGCTGCCACCAGCAGCACAGATATTGGATGTCACTGACAAGAGTCTAAGATGAGAAATTTTCCCAAAGAAGAGCCTAAACCCTTATATGTAGTGGCAGTGGTAAAGTACTGTGCATATCCTCTGATTAGGGGGTTTCGTATCCAAGTTGTTTTTTTTTTTTTTTTTCATTTTAAAAGTTTTATATAGCGCTGGCTAGACCCGGAGGTATCAGAGCGCTTTACATGAGCATCAGATCATAGTTACAGGTTACATCGTTACATCTTCACACGGAGGCCTTCGTGACCAAGGTGCGGAAGAGACACAGAAGCAGCATAGGAGTCATTCCATCACAGCAGCCGTGCCGGCCATTACTCACCTCTTCAAATCACCTCAATATCACTCACTTAAAAAATTTCCTCTACACTTAACTGCTGGTCCTCTGTGCAGCATGTCTGCTAGTTTTCTATTGGGAGGCAGTGCTGTACAGTGATGGCTCGAGAGGACGTCTACAAAGGTGCAGTAACCTGTTCAAAGTTGAATCTCGACACAAGGTACACAGTTCTCGTTGAACATGGCCAACAGTTTCTTTGAGGTGGAGTGCCACACACTAGCTGAGTACAAAGCAATACAGTGGTGTACAGATTACGGGGAAGCAGATAGAACAACAATGCTACTATATGCGGGTGTGCGTACTTGTTAGTGGAACAATTTTTGTTGCTTTACAATAAAAATAACGAAAATTGATACGCTTGATGGCCTCTGGGGACAGGACAGTTACAAGTGTGGATTCCAGCTCCTCGATGGATATGGTTCGGATCCTTCAGATGCTGGGCCCCATCGCTCGATGGCCCTTTCAGACCCGGCGAATTCTCTTTGCATCAGAAATGTTTGGGTGCCTCAGAACCCGGATCACCTGGATTTTACCTTTTACTCATATACCCATAAATAACTCCAGATTAGATTCTTTTTCCATCCCAGCTGGAGCCCTGAGTGGTTGGTGGGGGCCAGAGTATGTCCTGCTCCCTTTCAGAACGGTTACCATTGGAAAGGACATTGGTGCGTCCTTCTGTATGGGTAGAGAGGAGAAACGGAAGCTCCGCGCTTGGGGGTTACTAGATGAGAAATCCCAGGACCTGAATAGGGATTGCATTGTTGGCCATCTGCAGCTGAACTCAAATCCAGAGACGACATGTAGAGTACTACTGTAGTGTAGTTCCTATTATCCCAATAGGCTCTGCGCATTGGAATAATACCTTCAATAGTATAGGCCTAGACCAGACGTCAACTAGGTCTACTAGTGTCGATATTAGACTTAAAGTTTTGGGTTTGCCAGCTAGCTCAGAGTTCACTAGAAACTTTCTCGAATAGGCAAGGAGGAGTTGAACCTCCCTGGATAGACAAGAAGGGATTTAGTTTCTGACAACCATAGAACATGACAACTTTGCTCTCCCCTAATCAAGAGTGTATCTCTAGAGTCGTGTGAAAACAAAAGACGACTTATTTTACTCAGTCAGCACGTGCATTCTTAGTCTCACCAGATTGTAGAGAAAAGGAAGAGACGGGCGTGTTCAATAAAAGATGTTATTTATTGATCAGTCTCTTTTCTCGTACAAGAGAAATGGATCGATATTATTGCAATACTTATTGTTAAGTAAAGTGCATACAGTAAAAGCAGAAGTATAAAATAATACTGTAAAAACATTGATATGGTTTCTAAGCCATATGATGGTTTAAAATGGATAAAATAGATACATACACATATACATTTGACTAATCGTACTCAACTGGTGTTTCTAACTACGCCTACCCCGTGTACCTGACCTAAGCCTAATACGTGGGCGGGAATAGAAAGTTACAGTTTAAGTTAAGTTTGTTTTGCCAAGTGACTGACTAAAGAATTCTCTGTGAGGGGTTATTCAGTTCTGTACCTGGAATCTAGGATGAATGAGGGATGGTATCTCTCGTCTCTGGTCTCGATATTCCAGGCTGCCTGCGAGGGCTACCCGGAAGCGCCGGAGCTGGATTTCTCGGCAGGAGAAAGCAGCGTCTCGTTCTCAGCGCGTCAGGAAGGCGGGGCTGCGCCAGCGGGGTCTGCTCTGCTCTGGGCTTCGGCAAGTCTGGCTGCTCCGATCTCGTCACCACCGCGTGTCTTTGCATAGGGCAATATCGGTAATATTTATACCTTTAAGGTGCCGAGATTGACGTAAGGATGGACATAGATACGTCAATAAGGATGTCATACGACCTGGTCGTTAGCACATTCTTTTGCTGAAGTTCTCGGTGAAATCAAAACAATGGCCGCAGGGTTTTTCCCAGGTCTGTCATAGGTTTGATTTGTTTTGAGAACTCCGTATGCCTTATCAGGGGCTGGAGGAATATCGCTTGTCTAATTAGATGGCAAGCGTTATGACCTAATCAGATAACACGTTCCTGTGCCGTAGTGTGGCTTAATCAGATAACGGTTCCTGCATCATGGGGGTTTTCTGCCTCATGGGATGGCTGCTAGTTAACTTGTTAACCAGAATAGGGTCAGGAATAGGGGGATCGATACAGAACCTATAGGAATACATCACACCCACTCCACGCTAACTATGGACATATTTACGAATCTATGCATAGTAAAAACATACTGTAGTGTATCGTGTATACCTTACCACCCCAAAATACATAAATGCATTTTGAAATTATCAAATATACGGAAAAAACAGTCACATGTAATATATGCACTCAAGCTGTAGAATAATGCTAAAGTAATCACGCATATCTATACATTATCACTAATTTGTATATGAGAATTTACACATGAAATGGCTCTTAATACACAAAAAAGGTTCGAGACCATTTCATCACAGAATAAAATAATTATGAACATACCAGCGGGCAGCTAATGTCTATAAACTATCTAAAATTAGAAATTTTAGTTCTCTAAGAATAGTTCTTACTTTAAGCAGAAGATAGTGTCCCGAAAAATATGCAAAAATATTTTGGGGCTGCTGAAAAAATTGCTGTCCGTGAACTGGAGGGAAAATTGTTCATGGTATTTTGCTATTCTAGTTGAAGGCCAAATTCAGGGAACGCCGTGTACGAGCTTGCTCAAAAGTCTCTATTTCTGCCCTGGTGAGAACATCATATCATTTAGACTCTCGAAAAAGTTGTCAACAGCTTCCTGGGAGAGTTCCACTAACTCGGAAAAAGGTGTAACCATGCATTCGTGCGCATGATTGTCTCCATTGACATATTGATTAGTATTGCTGACAGAAGGTCGTACCTGATCAATGCTGCTTTCATCTTGAACTTCACTACCCCTTAATCGTAGTGGTGAAGCTTCCACGAATGCCGTCATCAGGATTGGTAGCCGTTGAGGGCAGCACAAAGCATGAGCCTTTATTGGACTCAACAATGTTTCTGCATCCATTGGCGCATCTGATTGTAGCGTCATACAGGTCTCTAACACGCATTCTTCTCCGCATAGCAAGCACCTTAATACAGGTAAAACACATCGATGCCACATTGGTCGAAATGAAAGAAACCAAGTCATGTTCAGGTCTCTAAGCCGGGATAGTCCCAGGATTTTTGATATCCGGTCCCGGTATCCAATGGCTAGGATCGTTTCTTCCCTTGTCGCAGGTGTTTTGTCTGTGACATGGTTTACCATAACGAAATATGAGGACTAAGAATAGGATTCCTGCAATTAGTCCCAAAATGAGGGGAAGTCCGCCAAAAATCGAATGGACGAAATCTGGAAAAATACCCAGTATGGCTTTGAATGGTGTTAATGCCATCGAAAATACTGTCTTAAATACTTTTGAGACTCCACTGGTATCAGAAATATTTAAGATTTCATTCAGGATTTCTGCGAAATGTATGGGGGAATTAGTTGATAATAAGGAGTGAATCTCTGCAGTCGTCCTTGCGACTAGGAGATCATACGTTTCTTTTGATGACGTGAGCCTGGTCGGCGTCTGAAGAAGCACTGTTTTCATTCTGCTTAAAGTATCTATTCGAATAGAAGTAATTTTCAAGTTGGGCCATGCCCTTGCCTCCCTGTCTGGAAGGGAGCTGGGGAACAATAAGCGTCCACAGCACTTGACCTTCGCAGTCGTAGTTACGAGATAAGGAGTCCCGGGCATAAGACTACAACATCTGCGGTCCACAATTAGAATGTAACTCCCATTATAGAGTCTTTGAAAGAATGGTTCTATCACTGTCGCAGGTGTGCCTAGCTGGTGACATGAAAGGTTATTTGAGTTCCCTTCACAGGCTCCATGCAAACTAATTCCATTACACAGAAGTGTACCGCTTAGTGACATTGCACAATTATTGCCACTAAGAAACACTTTCTGTTCTTTATTACTGACACATGCATGTGAATAGGGCAGGTTCCATGTTGTTTTAATGTACCCCTTTCCCAATTTTTCGTACATGCCAGCCTGTATATATTTTTGGCAGTATTGAAACCTGAAGGTTGATATTGGAATATAAATTATCCCATGTATTATCCATTCACTGACAGGTCGTTCTGACATTGTCACTGGTAATCTCTCGAGTTTCTCAATGCTCAGGATTGTATAATCAGCACCCTTTTGTGCCATACTGATTTGTTTATCAGTAAGGTTAAAGATATTGAATAGTGAAGTTGTGTTGATTAAACGCCAAGGCACGTAGCCTGAACGCAGATTTTGTAACGTCCAGCCAAGTTGTACAATAGAACGCAATTGAGACTGACCGTGTTGTAACAACAGTAAGTCTTGCGATATTATGTCGATTGCTGAAGACACAATGCTGTCCAGAGAAAAAATTCTGGAGGACAGAGTCATTAACCCATTGTCCACTACAGAAAGTGATTTTTCCAGATTAATACGGTCAATTTCCCGTATTTTTTCTGCTGTCTCAATTTGAGTCACCTTCCAGGCCTCGTTGTATGCTGCATATACAGAGGCTGCTATGAAACGTTTCTGACGCTGTTTGCGCGGTCCCATAATGAAATCACGCAAGTCAGCACCATCAGTAAGTAAAGTTAGGTGTTGCTTAATTTCTGCCAGTGTGGAAGTTTGTAGCCACTGAAGGCATAATTTGCCCACACTGTAGGTGGTTATTATCCCTGGGTGTTGTCTTTGGGAATATCTAGGGTCTGGCCTGGTCATTTTGAACCCCTGTGTTTTGTTCAGGAATATATCTTGACAGTTATTAGTATCTGTGGGCCAGATCAACCACTTTTTCCAATCAGGATGTGTTCTGTTTTGGTTTAATACATAATTTACGTCTATCTCCTCATCTGTAGAGCTATTGCTGTTCATTGTTGGTTTTGGAATAGACGGTTTATTTAAGTCTTTGATTTTGGCTAAGCCAAGACAGGTAGTTTGTTGAACAGTGTCATTCAAAAATATAATTTGTTCTGGGATCATGCAGGCTCTAAACAAAGATTCTATACCCTGTACTTGCCATTCTTTTGTACCCCAAACACTCTTTACTTCAACGTTTTTGTCCCAATAATCAAAACCAAAAGTATTCATTTGTTCAAAGAATGAGTCTGAATATATCAATTTTGTGTTTGTTATCATGGTCTTTGTCCCTGTCTTATTTGACAATTTGAAATAAAATGTTTCAGCATTACTTGTGATAAAACCTGAAAAGTATGAATATTTGTCATAAACGGTTCTTGAGCTTCCTTTTGGAGGGGTTGCACAATGTTCCCATTGATTATAATTTAAAACATTTCTAGGTTGTGCAGATCTATGTAGAAAATGGTTACCATAGTGGTTATAACAGTACATACTATCATAATTTGTCGAACCCTGCAAATAATCATGTTTGGTAAATTTAGCAGACATCACTAAGTCAGACATCATATTAATTATACTTTCAAAGTCCCAATCATCAGCAAATGAGCTTGGTTTTACAAAGTCACTCAACGAGATCTTAATTTGGTGTGGATATTTCAGGATTTCAACCGGACCATACATTTCGTAGTCAGTGTTGTCCCATGCTACCCCACCCGGTATAGGATTGGCTGTGAAGTTGACTGAAGAAAGTTCTCTTTTCTCGACGTGTGAAGATGTGTGTGGTTTGAGGATCAAGTTGATTTTCTGACTTGCTGTGTCCATTTTAGCATATTTTCCCTCAATGAAGCGTCCCAAAGTTAGTACCATGATGAGCCAAAGTATGAGGATAAATGCACCAAAACCCACCCAAAATTCAATCTATGGAGAAATCAGATATGTTTCTTTCAGTTGTTTCAAAAGTACTTTAACTTTATCTTTAAAGGTTTTTGTTGATGGCTGTGTTTTTGATTCAGTGAAGCCTTCAGAGGAATCATCGAAGTTTATGAAGTAGCCGGATGCAGTTCTGTCAATAGTTCCAATTGCTTCAGGATTACTGTTTCTTGCATAGTCGTTTGTTACTTCATTATAGATTGGTGTGTCTCCGCTAAATGTTTTTATTTGGGTTTTCAGAGGTCTAAGTTCCATTGCATTGTTGCATAGTCCTTGTTGTAGTTCTGTAGGCGTTTCAAATGTGATTAGCCTCTTAGATTGAACCTCTGTGTTTGTAGCAAATCTTGGTGTTCTACTACTTATCGGGAGTCCACTTGGCCTACTATTTGTTATCGGCCACATGATTGTGGTTTTACCAGGTCGATGGATACAACTCGGTTCTCCTTTTTACCAGCAAGCGGCGGTAGTACAACTGATCTTGTCCCGTTGATGGACAAGACAGGAACTGCTTTTCTGTAAGAGGGCCCAAATTCCTTCTTTACCGCAATCTTTTCTCTGACTAGATCCCCGACTTTTGGAATCCAGACAGGTCTTGCTGGGACAGGTGGTGGTTCTTCAGTGGTTGTTGGCTGCTGTTTCAACTTTATGTTGCTCAGGTCTTTTCTTGTTTCGTTTAAGTCCTGCAAAATAGCCAAACGATCTTTGATATCAAAGCCTTTTTCCTTCACCACTGAAGTCTGACTGTCGAGGTCTAAGACTAACATCCTAGTTCCAAACAATAATTCGTACGGACTGAATCCCTTCAGAGAATTTCTTGGCAAGTTATTTAGACTACGTTGGACACTTATTAGATGTTTGACCCACCCAGCTCCCGAACCTAATACCTTTGCCGTTATAGATTGCTTTATGTCACGGTTTTTTCTTTCAACAATTCCGTTCCCCTCAGGGTGAAATGGACAAGAGTACCGCAATGTAACGCCCATGCTGACCATGGCCTCCTTATAAGCTCTAGAGCTAAAAGCAGGACCATGGTCCGAATGCAGCATGCCAATTGCGTATGTGCCGATAAAGACTCGCAAATCTTTTATAAAAGTTCTGGCGTCAGCCGTTCGCTGGGGCCACATCCATATAAATCTCGTGCATGAGTCCACTGCAACCAAGATATATTTATAGTTACCATCCCTTTGTAAGGGACCACAGTGGTCTAGGTAAACACAGGCTAATGGTTTATCCGAGATTAGAAGGGGCGTCTGCGCTGGACGTCTCACCGTTGATACTTTCATTCTTTTACATATTTCACATTCTAAAACATAGTTCCTTGTTTGTCTTCTCATTTGTGGCCACCAGTATCTCTGTTTTAATAATGATACTGTGGCTGAGACGCCAGCATGTATAGAAGCAAGCCCTTCGTGTGCCGCTATTATCAGTCCTAACCTATGTTCCATGTTTGGAATTGCCCTATCCCCCACTCCAGGGATTCGAGCAAAAGGAACATTGTTTGCATCAGTTATGTATGAGTATTTTACTGGAAAGCCTTTCGGGAGTGTTTCTATCGAATCCTTTTCTGTAGCGCTGACAGCCTGTAATATTTCGCTGTCTATTTTTGTTTTTGACCGTGTGATGGCAGCTACGGAAGCCGTTTGCACAGCTGCCTTCGCGGCCTCATCAGCCAATGAATTCCCTGCAACGTGAACGCCATCACGTTGATGACTCAGTGTATGTATCACGTGAGTCTTTGGTAGTTCTTTTTGTAATAGAACTACTTGTTCCCAGAGCATCTTATGCTTGATTGTGCCTCCTTTTGCATCCTTAAAGCCATTCTGAAGCCAGATCTGCAAGTATTCATTGTAAGACTGAACGCAGTAATACGAATCGCACACTATGAGTGTGGGGAATTCTCGATCGGTATTTTCAAGCGCCATCTTAAACGCCAGTAGTTCAGCTCGCTGAGCTGTACAATCTCCTAGAGATTGTGTCTTAGTGATAGCTGGTTTGAATTTTCCTTCGTGCCAGCGACCTTTAACAATCGCGCACGCAGCACTGTAAGCTTGTTTACCCCCTACTGCGGGTTGTGCTGATCCGTCTGTATATATTATACAGCCGTAATGTTCTAAAGGCAGAATTTCGGTCGGCGGAGGACATTCAAATTCATATTGGAGAAATTCTTGTGTTTTTAAGTTAGGATCAAATTCGTATGCCACGTCTGTTGCAGCAAGAGAATTTTTTCCGTTGGGCTAAATTTCATTTCAGCCCTAGTGTACAAACGTGATTTGAATGCAATTGGTACCTTTTCTCCCTCATTAGAGGTCAGGTATGTGAATCCGCATCTTCCTGGGATGACTCGAATCACAAGATTGCGTGTGTTATCACGTGTTTCTAATTTTGTTTTAATTAACATGTCTGTTTGTAAGGATCTCCAAATTTCTGTGTGTATTTGAGTCCAATTGGTTCTTTTAAAATCTGGTTTTATTAGATCATAAAGGGGTTTGACCCTTTCTGCGTAATTTGCAATATATGTTCTTCCGAAATTTAGGAAGCCTAGAATTGACTGTAGGTTTTTTAGTGTTCTAGGTGCTTGGAGTACGGCACATATCTCTAGGAAATTGTCAGCCAGGCTTTTGCCTTCACTTGATAATTCATATCCTAAGAACAGGACTGTTAGATGGGCAATTCTGGATTTTTTAAAGTTGAATTTGTAACCCTCTGCTGCGAACCCAAGTATTATGGTGTTCACTCTCTTCAAGTGAGTACCCAAGTCATCATCTGTTAGGTATATGTCGTCGACATAAGATAATGCTTCGTCATCATATGTTTGTAGTAATTCTGTTACTCTCGCTGAGAATACCCCTGGGCTATTCTTGTACCCCTGGGCTAACCGACAGAATTGTTTTTGAGTGCCATTTATTGAGAACGCAGACAAATATCTGCTCTCTGGTGCTATGTTTTGACAAAAGAATCCATTAGAGATGTCTAATGTTGTTTTGTATTTCTTGCGCATTATGTTATTCATTAGTGCAGCACTATGCGAGTTTTGTACTGCAAAAGTTTTGCAACATGAGTTAAGGTGTCGGTAATCCAAAACTAGACGATATGAATTGTCTGGTTTGGAGACCGGAAACGAAGGGTTGTTCATTTGTGAGGTGCAAGTTTCAATCACCCCCTGGTATTCTAATTGATCTAGGATTTCCTTTACCTGTTTTTTAGCTTCTTGCTTAATTGGGTACTGTCTTTGTGCAGTAGGTTGTGATTTTAACTGGATTTTGTGAGGAGGAGAGTCCTCATCCCATCCTACATGATTTTTATATAAAGCAGGGGCTAGAGCTACTGCCCACTTTCTGGCAAGTGTATATTTTTTATGAATTGGGATATGATTTGAGAAGGCAGGCATAATTATTTCTTCGCCATGAGGGCACTCCCTGACAAACTCTGGTGGCCAGTCTTTTTCAGCTAGAAGGATGTCATAGCCCTTGGAGAGATTATCCCAAAATAGTCCCCTTATTTTTCTAGTCTTATCCCCTTCTATACGTAAAGTTATTTCATATATTTTGTGAGGTTTGCTAACTCTGGTGTCTGCAGTTTCCACTTGAAGATATTCATTCGTGTCCACTGTCTCCAGATGATTCATAAGGACTTTGCGAGCTATGCTCACTTCTGCTGCGCTGTCTAGCATTGTCTGAGCCCATTCTCCGTTTTTCAGTTGTGTCCTCAGTATTCTCGGTATTGTTAACTACCTTGATACTGGCTACCTTCTTTTTTGGAAATTGTAGTTTCTTGTTTAGATGAGCAGGTTCCTTGTCTTTGGACTTGGCGTGCTCTTCTCTTTGTTCTGATCGTCCTCTTCTTTCCGATTTCTGCGAGGAAGTCTGAAAAGATTGAGAGGGACGTGTATCAATGTCTTGATATCTATCAGGCTTCTTTATATTATCCCTATTTCTAAGGTTATATCTTTTCCCAGAGGGGTCACTTTGGGGTGACCTGTGTCTTTGGTTCGGAGATTTTTCTCTTCGCCGAGGAGACCTTCCTCTGGACTGGAATTTCTTTTCTTCAGGATTGGATTGTTTGTTTCCATCCCAGCTCTTTTTTTGTGATGTTGAATTATTATTAAAAAATATTTTTTCAGGACTTTCAATCAGTTGTGGTTTTACTGGTATTCCACCTAAACTATCTCTACCTAGTTCCTCATAGGATTTTTCTATAATTCTGGCAATTTCAGCTGGTTGGTCTGCTATATCTGTCTCCTTTAACCTCTGGCGGATCGCCACGTTTGCTGCTTCTCCCTTTATGTTGGCTAATAATATAGCCGATACCTGCTTGAAGTCTTTTAGTAATTTCATACCAAGAGTTAAAGCGGGTTCTGGACCGTATTCGTCTTGAATTTGTTTTAGCACATCTGGTATTACCGAAATGGATGGAACACCGTGCGTTTTTGTGTAGATGGAAGCAAAGACTGTACCCCAAGTGTCACAGTCCTCCACGTGTGGTGCGATTCCCATTGGAAGACAGATAGTCAGAATCCTGTGTTTTTCTAACGGGGTGGTGTCTGGAAACACCGCCTCGATTTGGGTGATTTTTTGTGCTAACCAGAATGGTATTTGTTCCCGTTTAGCTGGTACTTTACCTAGGCAGGATTGTATGTTCTGTGGTGTAATTTTATTTGTGTTCCCCTGATGAGGGGTCAGCTGTGGAATTTTAATTGCTGGTTGGATTGTTGAAGTCCGCATCACATATTGGACTAATTGTCTATGTATTTTTATTAATTGTTTTAGTTGTATTATAAGGTTTGCTGCAGACATCCCATCGATGTCTGGATGTGGTGTGTATCCGGCTAGAACCGGCCACGTTGCTCCTGGTCTATCTAATGGACCGAGCCTGGTGATGTGATTATTATGTTTTAGGGCGCCATTAAATAAGAGCAGATGCTCTTGAAATTTAAGTGGTACTTCCACCTCCTCGAAAGGAGTGTACTCATTAGGAGGTTCCTCTGTTTTGTAATAGTGGAAGTACTTTGTTACAGCATTTGCTGCTGGAAAATGTATCCATGAATAGTATAGCTCTGTCTTCCGATATTCGTGTGCCTCAATCACGAATATGACTGTGCCACCTCTAGGTGTCAGTCCATTTTCTATAAGTTTTAAGGTTATAGATTTCCTTTTGATGACCGGGATGAGTATTATATCCGGGTCTGTGTCTTGCAGTGCATTATCAGCTGCTGCGAGTTCAGTTGCTATCCTAACTGTCTCTCTTTCTTCATCACTGTCTACCATTTTACCGACAGGAAGGTTATTTCTTTTGTTTGCAGATCAGGTTTCTTATGGAAACAAAGATTAGATGCACAATATTTTGGAACAGTGTATCCTTCAACGTTGACTAAACCAAGAACCATACATAGGAGTTTCCTCCTGCGAGGTCTGGCGGATATTACCTTTTACCCACTCCAGACGTCTTTGGAGTATTATGGGAAAAAAGGGGTCTGAGTGAAAAAGTACGACTGAGTTACTCTAAATGTCTTACGTTAGTTTTATCGCCCTTCCAAACTAGTTGGGCGCCATGTAGTGTAGTTCCTATTATCCCAATAGGCTCTGCGCATTGGAATAATACCTTCCATAGTATAGGCCTAGACCAGACGTTAACTAGGTCTACTACTGTCGATATTAGACTTAAAGTTTTGGGTTTGCCAGCTAGCTCAGAGTTCACTAGAAACTTTCTCGAATAGGCAAGGAGGAGTTGAACCTCCCTGGATAGACAAGAAGGGATTTAGTTTCTGACAACCATAGAACATGACAACTTTGCTCTCCCCTAATCAAGAGTGTATCTCTAGAGTCGTGTGAAAACAAAAGACGACTTATTTTACTCAGTCAGTATGTGCATTCTTAGTCTCACCAGATTGTAGAGAAAAGGAAGAGACGGGCGTGTTCAATAAAAGATGTTATTTATTGATCAGTCTCTTTTCTCGTACAAGAGAAATGGATCGATATTATTGCAATACTTATTGTTAAGTAAAGTGCATACAGTAAAAGCAGAAGTATAAAATAATACTGTAAAAACATTGATATGGTTTCTAAGCCATATGATGGTTTAAAATGGATAAAATAGATACATACACATATACATTTGACTAATCGTACTCAACTGGTGTTTCTAACTACGCCTACCCCGTGTACCTGACCTAAGCCTAATACGTGGGCGGGAATAGAAAGTTACAGTTTAAGTTAAGTTTGTTTTGCCAAGTGACTGACTAAAGAATTCTCTGTGAGGGGTTATTCAGTTCGGTACCTGGAATCTAGGATGAATGAGGGATGGTATCTCTCGTCTCTGGTCTCGATATTCCAGGCTGCCTGCGAGGGCTACCCGGAAGCGCCGGAGCTGGATTTCTCGGCAGGAGAAAGCAGCGTCTCGTTCTCAGCGCGTCAGGAAGGCGGGGCTGCGCCAGCGGGGTCTGCTCTGCTCTGGGCTTCGGCAAGTCTGGCTGCTCCGATCTCGTCACCACCGCGTGTCTTTGCATAGGGCAATATCGGTAATATTTATACCTTTAAGGTGCCGAGATTGACGTAAGGATGGACATAGATACGTCAATAAGGATGTCATACGACCTGGTCGTTAGCACATTCTTTTGCTGAAGTTCTCGGTGAAATCAAAACAATGGCCGCAGGGTTTTTCCCAGGTCTGTCATAGGTTTGATTTGTTTTGAGAACTCCGTATGCCTTATCAGGGGCTGGAGGAATATCGCTTGTCTAATTAGATGGCAAGCGTTATGACCTAATCAGATAACACGTTCCTGTGCCGTAGTGTGGCTTAATCAGATAACGGTTCCTGCATCATGGGGGTTTTCTGCCTCATGGGATGGCTGCTAGTTAACTTGTTAACCAGAATAGGGTCAGGAATAGGGGGATCGATACAGAACCTATAGGAATACATCACACTACGATAGGTCCTGAAAGCGGTTATGAGAGTTCTAATCATCAACATCTTTCGGGCCCGGAGAAAAATAGTGAAAGGCAAAACACTTGGAACAACAAACAGCCCACCTCGAACAGATGTATCTACCTTTTCTGGAGGAGGAAACTGAATGCCAGCTAGACACTGCTAGGGAAGAACTGAAAAAAGGGTACTTGATGCAGAGGAGGAGGACTGGTCTGCCACACAGCACAGACTTGAAGAACATAGAGAGAAGATGGAGAAACTGCTCTATTGGTTTGCCAATAAAGATATGGAGGCTAATTTCATAGCGAGAATTGGCAGCCTTAGGGGGTGAATTGTTATATACCTCACAGGAGACTTCAGACGCATCTGCAGCCTATTATGAAGCATTACACAGACCTAGACCATCAGGGTAGTAGAACCCCAACACCCAACAGTACAAGATTTCAGGTTTCAAACATTTCCCTCTGCTGACCGACCAGAGTTGGATCGTTCATCCTGAGAGGAACAGGTGAGAGAGGCCAAGCAGAGGATGTTCATCCTGAGAGGAACAGGTGAGAGGCCAAGCAGAGGATGTTCATCCTGAGAGGAACAGGTGAGAGGCCAAGCAGAGGATGTTCATCCTGAGAGGAACAGGTGAGAGGCCAAGCAGAGGATGTTCATCCTGAGAGGAACAGGCGAGAGGCCATGCAGAGGATGTTCATCCTGAGAGGAACAGGCGAGAGAGGTCATGCAGGGGATGTTCATCCTGAGAGGGGGGAAGAGAGGCCATGCAGAGGATGCCCACCGGAAAGACTCGGGGACCAAATAGATTCCAATGCTTCTCGCTTAACTCCGCGCCTGCTGTCCATGTTCAATGAAGCACTGCAGGCCAAGGAGTTGAGGAGCTACCATTGCAGTCATCCCCAGGCCAGATAAACCACATACAGTTTGGGCCTCGGGCAGAACGATTTCCTTAATTAATGTAGAGGCCAATATAGTAGCCAAAGCCGAGGCAAATAGATTGGTCAAGGTAGTGCGCTCCCTTAATAACAAGGACCAAAACGGGTTCATGCTCAGTTGGGGAAGCAGACACTGCGTTTGCAGGTGCTGCCCCTCTGGCAGCTCCAGAGTACTCAACAGCTCTAGCACCAATGGACTTTGAGAAGCCTTTGATGTGGTAAAGTTGTCGGTCCTCTACCAAGCATTGGAAATGTACATTTTGGGCATGATTTTTGCATAAAGAGACTATACGGTTGTTCCCCTTGGGCTAGTCTATGAGTAAATGGTACACTGTCAAGGCCATTTCAGATAGCACAAGTGAACCAACAGGGTTCCCCTGTATCATTTGCCCGGACCATGGAGCCACGGGAGGAGTGGATTAGGCGTGATATCCAGGTGTGGGGCATCCATTCTGGCAGAGTCCTTGGGGGCCGTATTTCCGATACATGGACGATGTTGCATTATTTTTGCAGAACATGGACCTGACATTCCTGACACTGAAGCACATTGTGCAGGTCTATAGTGAGGGTTAAGTGGGATACGTCGATTGTGGCCCCATTAGTTAGTTGGTGATGTGGGAAGGGAGCTTCCAAATTTACCAAATATTAATGCCAGGTAGGGAAGTTTCTGCTATCATGGATGACAATTTCGATTTCTAGAGACCAGCAGGAATGTTGGGACCTCAATTTCACCCCCTTTGCCCAGAAAATTAGAGAGGACATGTCTGTATGGCGCTCGCTCATACAAATAAGATATGGAAGGGAAGCTTTGTTTAAAAGGCTAGCTCCCTCTCAAATATTATACACATTGCTAAATTACCCCACACGTTTCCCCCCCATTGTTTTTTTCATGTCCCAACATTATTGAATAACTACATATGGGAAGGAGATCCTCCCAGAGTGGCCCAGAGGGACAGGATACAATCGACGTTTGACAGTGGGCGGGAACAGTAGCGATAAAGTTCTACTGTTGGGCTTTGCAGTTTATTCCCATCAATGACTGGCTCTATGGAGATAGAGACGACCCAGCAATCCGATCAGAAATGGACTCACTTGCCAAAGTGAGTTGTGTGGCTTTTGTGTTTCTTGGGGGAGGTAGGAATGTTGCTGGCATATAGGACTGAGGGCAAGGGGTAATTCTTCAAATAGGGGCTGTGACTTTGGAGTAATGTTTTTCACTTTCCATGAAAATGTGTAAAAGTGCAGGTTGATTATGATGTTATGGCCTCTTGGGTGTTTGAACAGTGTATCATCGATTGGATATGAAGGAACATGTTACACACTTCCTTGCTTATGGTATATTTTTTTCACAGAGGTTTTAAAATCCGTGCCATTATTTTTCACGGTGACCGGGATGACTGCTCTTTGTTATTCGCATTTCCTTTTACAGATTGACACATGTTAGCATTTCACACTAGCACCTTTCACCCACTAACTGGTATTTATCGTGCACTGTGTCTTTGTCAGGCATGATGCCTGTCGGCAGTGGCGGCTCACAGAGGGAGTGCTGCTTGCGGTGGGTGGGGGTCTGGGGAGTGGCAGGGTTGGGAGTAGTGGAGTCAATGTGTCAATGTCAAATAACTTTATTCGGTTATTTAAAAAAACAACCATAAAAGCATTACAAACAAAACATATATTATCACATGATTACATAAATAGGGTTTTTAAAAAGTGAGGGAAAATGACTTGATTGTATTTGGAATTTATGATTATAAGATTAAGATAGCACATTTTTACAGGCAAGGCATACACTTTAGTGGTAATCAGACAAGACATCAGGGAAGTAAAAATAATTAGGCTAAAAACTATATCAGTTGCAAGAGTAGTTAGCCCTCCATACTTTTTCTGAATTTGAGTGCCATTTTCAAGAAACTACACACAAATAGAGCACAATCCCACCCTAACATCTGCAAATAATAGAGTGCTGGTTTATATTGAGAGAAGTGTAGTTTTTTAAGACAAGGTTTTAAAAAGAGCCTACGTGGCGTTTCATAAAATGGGCAAAAAAATAAAAAGTGTTCCAGATCTTGCGGAGACGTTTCATCGCAGCCGCAAGCCGGCAACACTTGTCCACGATAAGCTCCCTTTGGCATAGCCAGCAATAAGTGAAATAAGTCCAGCCTAAATCTTGTCAACAGGAAACGATCATAACCAGTCATTGGCCATGACAGGTACGGTTCCATAACCATTGTTGTTTTTAACACCACGTGTTTACGTACGCTTCCCTTCATTATTTCACCAGCCTCCCTATCTAGATAGCGTAAAGTGATAAAGGCCTTTTTTACAGACAAAACATCCTGTTTCGTGATAGAATTGGGGTTTTGGAAAAGTTCAGGGCGCCCAATTTCCCTAAAACGATTGTTTAAATAACTTAACCAGGGGACCTTAAACCTGTTTTCCCATGTTAATGCTTCCCTCAGTATTAGCTGGGTGAGGGGGACATCACTGTTTGTCCAACATTGTAGCCAGCATACTAAGGGTTTAGCTGCTATTTTGTCGCATAGGAATGGTACTCCTAGCTCCTCATGTACGGAAAAGTTAGCTGTTCCAACGGGGACCCTTAATATCTTTTTGAGAAAGTTATTTTCCACTATCTCAAGTGCCCCTAGTGGGACATGTCCCCATAGCTCACCTCCGTAGGATGCTATGGCGATGCTCTTAGCCTGGTAAAGTTTGAGTAATGCTGCCACTGGGCTGTTGCCCATTTTTCTTGCGAAATTAAGTATGGCAGCATTTGCCCTAATTACCTCTCCCCTTTTTTTTTGGACTACAGGTCCCCAATTCATTTGATGGTCGAATAGGACCCCTAGGTAGGAGAAGGTTTTAGTGGTAGGAATTTTTGACCCGTTCACGTTTAAACAGTCTGGTTTTTTACTGCCTTGGCCAACATTCATTACGAAGGATTTAGAGTTATTTATACTCAAATCACGTGATTTCATAAATGTAAAGAAGGAGTTCAGTAATGTTTGAAGGCCATTAGCAGTTCTAGACAAGAGGACTGCGTCGTCCGCATAAAGCAGGACTGGCAATCCCTTGCGGCCGATATAGGGATAATCTGCTCCTGTGCTTAAAAGGTGCTCTTCCAGGTCGTTTATGTATAAATTAAAAAGGAACGGGGCTAAGATGCATCCTTGGCGGACACCCCGGTGCACACTGAATTCTTCTGTCACTTTTAGATCCTGTGTGAACCGGACATTTGCCCTTGTGTCAGAGTGCATATCTGCCAGAAAATTAATTATATTCTGCTCTACGCCCATTTTTGCCATGGCAGTCCAGAGGCCTCTGCGGCTCACACAGTCAAATGCAGACGAGAGGTCCATGAACGCCATGTGGATTGTACCTGCACGGGCCTTAGTATATTTCCCTATAATTAGATACAGATTCAGACACTGTGTAACGGTGGAGTGGCCAGGTCTGAAACCGTATTGAATGGGGGATATTATTTTATTTTCGTCAGCCCATGTGACCAGTCTATTTAAAATTACGCCCCCCACTACTTTGACAATAGAGTTAATTAAGGATATTGGTCTATAGCAGAGGGGGCTATTGCGGTCTCCTTTCTTGAACACGGGTACGATGGTAGATACCCCCCAAGACTTAGGGCATCCAGAAATCACTGCCGCGTTTATTACTGAGGTGAGGACTGGTGCCCATAATGAGCTGCAGGACTTAAAAAGGTCCGGTGGTAAGTTATCCGGTCCCGGAGCCTTATTGCTGGTTAGCCCTTCAATTCCTTTCTCGACCTCGTTTATTGTGAAGAGCAGTAATTTTTCCTCTGATGCAGTGTAAGTGCGTTCTGCCTGTAATTCGTTGCTTTTAAAAATAGAACTAAAATGATTAACCCACTCTTCTTCTGGGATATTTGTGCCCATTGAGAAATCAATTGGGTTATCGAAAAGGGGTTTATTTATAATGTCCCAGAATTTTGCACTATTTCTTAGAATTTCAGGGTCTAATAAAGACTCCCATGCGTTTTTTTTTACCTCTATTTTACGGGTTGCGAGGGCCTTTTTATGCCTAGCACGCACAACTTTTATTAGTGCCTTATCTCTGGGTTTAGTTTTTAATGCCGCCTTGAGCTCACGGCTAACCTTGGAACAGTCTTTGTCAAACCATTTCGGGTTATTGTTTATGCTCCCTCTGGTTGTCACCGTTAATAATGATCCTACTTTAATTGCAACTCCCTCAAAGGATGCCAAGATTTGTTGTGGTGTTGATGCGGGTGATGTACATGATGAAAATTCAGTGCTACAGGTCTTGTTGATGGATTTATACAAGTTTTCATGATTCACCATTGACCATTTAAAGCGACGCTTCCCATTTATATGTTTTATGAACCCACGATCCATGTGTGGCTTTCGCTGTTCAAAAATTCCCGCATCCATTGTAATACATATAGGATTATGGTCACTATAAATACTCATTTGGATTTGGAAATTCAGGACAGTATTGGCAAGGTCAGCAGATAGTAAAATGTGGTCTATGTATGAACCAGTGGTGTGACCTTTGAACGTAGGAATAGAAAAGAGAGTTTGGTCCGCCACTGTTGACATAGCAGAAATTAAGTTGTTTTCGTTCAATAGTGAGTTCAAGTTTGTTCCACGCCGTGTGTGTTCAAAGTGGAAACCTTCCAGATCGTTACAACCTAGTTGGTTAATGGTATTCTCTCCTGGGTTTCCGCATGGATGAGTGTTGAAGTCACCAACTAGTAGCAACTGGCGGGACAATCTATTCGCATTTTCCCTCAAAAAGTCACAAAGAAATTGGATATTACACTCACCCGAATAGTTAATTGCATTGTAAAAATTAATCAGTGTATAGGTAGTATGTCCCCTCTTCAGCTCTAGAACCTGGATATTTCGATTACCAGTGTGAAACTCAGATTTAGAACATTTAAGAGCTAGATTGACGTAAATTGCCAAACCCCCTTTTGCTCTCCCACTGGTAGAGGGTTCTGCCGGGATAAAGAAACTCTGGTAGCCCTCAATATGTACGTTTTTCCCCACCAACCATGTTTCCTGTAAACAAATTATTGCATATTGTTTAACTAAAGACAACCAGCCGTCATCATTGTACTTGTTACAGAGCCCAGCAATATTCCAAGATAACAGACTTTTGTTACAATGTGGAGATGGGAAAGAAGTTTCAATATTTATTTCTTTGTTAGATTTTTCAGGTTGGATAGCTGGTATTTCCCTTAATTCTCTGACTTCCAGTCCCTCCCCAAAGTTGTGTTTTATGTCATTGAATTACATGTGTCTGGTGGGTTGGTAGAACAATTTCTCTCGGCTGGCGAGGCAAGTAAATCATGAGTATGTTCATTCATCACGATTGGATAATTCTCGTAACTTGATTCAGCGCCCTGATGTCTATAATTACCAGCGCTAGGGGGAAGGGGTGTATCAGATAGTCATTCTACCCCATCCAAACCTCCCTGTCCGTAAAGGGCATTAAACCTGTTTGAGGTAGGGATGTTGTACTGATAGTTAGAATGGGTGGGATGTTGGTGTTCGTATTGATATGTTAATTGGGGCCTAGCCCACCCATCTATACTATGGCCCCACCTATTGTCCAACGCAACCATACCCCAGCCATTTAGTGTGTCATTCCTGGTTGATCTTAAGGGAGCATGATTTATCTTAGGGTAAATCATGCTGCGTTGTTTTTTTCCAAAGAATTCTAAGGTGAGAGGGACAATAGTGCCTTTCCTGCGCTGAGGGGGAAATATATTTTGTAGGATGCTTGGCAATGTATCTGCGACTGTAAAATTTAAAATTACACAGTCACCGGTAAACTTTTTCGGGTTTTGTCCTATCCAGGGTACCCTTCTCGCTGACTTGACTTCCCCTGCTAACTGCTGTTTCCCATGGGGGGCCATCTGCATGTTGCCAGATAGCCAGTGAAGGGCCTTGCTTGACAATGATGTAGGGGTTTCTAACTGACCGGTAGTCAGAACTGGAACATTTGCGAGTACCAGAACTAACGGCGCGGATTCTTCAAGGAAGTGTAGAGGATCATTTTCGTTGTTTCTTAATATTTCAGCTAAAACTGGAGGGGGGTCAACACTTAACAGTGAGGGATTATCATTTGCTTCTGGAATGTCACTGGGTAATTCGGGATGTACTACAGTCACACTTCCCTCTACCCCAATCGTATTAAGTTCTTTAGTGATATTGGTTAAGTTGGTGACCATGGTTGACAGGTTTGTTAACTCATCAGTTAGTATTTTCTGGGTCGTGCCCACTTTCTTCACATCAGTGCAAAGCTTATCAAGTCTGGCCACCACCGGTTTAATGAAAGCCTTGAGTTTGCTATCAATCATGTCCGCTATCCTGCTTAGTAAATCATCATCAGCTATCTGTTTGGTGCTGTCATCCCATTTTCCCATATTCTTGTCCCTGGTTTTTGGAGGTGTTGCAACCCTCTTCCTCCCTCCTCGATTTAAGTGTGTCTTTCTGCATTTCCTAATCGCCCGTGCGTTAGGCGCTATGGCTGGGGGATCTTCAGCTGCACTATCTACCTGTGTATCCAGGTGTATAGAGGAATCGTGTGTGGCGTCATCGTCAAACTGAGACTCGGTGTCGATGACATGGGCTGAGACTTTATCAGGCTCTAGGGAAATGCTATGGTTTTGGGACTCACTGTCATGAATCTCGATATTTTGGGTTTGGTTTCCTATTTCCTGAGATATAATATCTACCCATGGGGAGTTAGGTGAGGGACTTATGGGGTGTAAAATTGGAGATTGGCTTAAGCCCAAAGACTGTCTTCTGTCACTATTTATCTTGCTTACTACATGGACCATATAATTATCCATGGTATTTTCTACAACAGTAATATTCTTTTTCGGCATCCTGTCTGAAAATATTGGGAGCACAAGTTTTAATCCGGACAGTTACCAACAACAAATGTACTAAAAGTAAAAAAAGAGAGAGTCTAGTCAATAGTGCAGTGTACAACAAGGTACAGGTGGACTTACTTTAACAAAAGAACGTTCTACCAGTGCGGACAGTATAACGTGCCCAGTCCAGTCGCTACCTGTCTCGGACTGTCCGCCCTTTGTCCGGGCTTCGTCCGGCGTCCCGCACGCGTCCCGCTTAGCCTGGGGGGTGTGGCTTTATAGGAGGAGTAGGGGCGGGAAGAAACTCCAGGTGCGCTGCGATGATCCTGCGCGGAACCCTGGGTCTCGCAGTCCCGGCCCCTGTTTCAACGGCCTCACGCACTCCTGACAATAGCTTCACCCTTTCCACAGGGCACGGCAGGCAAGGGACTAAAAAGCAAGGACAAGAGGTCTGTGAACAGCTACGAGCGGCACCCGCGGAGCGGGGGCCGCGAGCTGTTATGAAGGCAGAGGAGGGCAAGGAGGAGCTGGCAATCAGGGAGGAGCAGGGGCGGGAAGAGACTCCAGGTGCGCTGCGGTGATCCTGCGCGGAACCCTGGGTCCGTGGAGTCGGACATTTAACGGCCAGGGATAAAGTAAGTCAATGAATAAATAAAACTATTTACCTTGCGCTCGCCGCATCGCCAACTCAATGTTGCAGCGAGCGCAAGGTAAATTGTTTTTTGTTTATTTACTTACTTTACTCCTGGCCGTCGTATGTCCAACTCCACTACCCACCCACCCTGCCGCTCCCCCGCCCCATCGCCCTGCAGCACTCTCACGGCGAGCCGCCACTGCCCGTCGGTACAACAGTACTGTGGTTGATGAAAGACACAAGAGTGCAGTTTTATATAAAAGGAACATTAATCATGTCTTGGCAATACTGTATTCTGTTTTGATATATGGGAGCTGGCAATCCATGTTTAAAAGTACATTTCTTATTAACAGTCAAGTTGTGATGTCTATAATCACCTGTCTTAAAGCAATTACATAACTGCATATCTGTATCTGTAATAAGGTACTACAGTCGAGTTCTGACACCTCAAGGCCAGCTGCCAGAGAAAGCAGCCAAAGTTAAATGCACGTACGGAGTATTGTATCGTCTGCAGTTCTAACAAGGAAAGCCGGAACCCACATTTCCTTGTTCTGATAGGTTTTTCTAAAAAAGCCAGTTATCAGAGTAAAGAAGATATTTATCACATGTTTTTTTAAATTTCATACTTTATGTCGATAATGAAAATAATAAACTGTTTCTATCTGTTTGCAAAAAATCTAAACTGCTTTTTGGTGCATTTATTTTTGCAATACAGCTTCTACTTTTATTCGTAATGTCAGCAATGAATATGAAAGTCCAAGACACCAAAGAGATAAGTGGTTTGTGAGAGGGGTGATGCTGTGACCCTCTTTTATAAGAAATAAAATACTGTTTGCCGTACAATAAAATGATATTGCAAGTCACCTCGGAGTTCCATGGCGCTATAAATGAACTCAGCCTTCGTCCTTATTCCTCTACATGGTCATGAAATTCCTCAGTGACTCACAATATCCTTGCAATGCACGGTAGGAGATACTTTATCCCATATATGTGTACTCCGTGTAGAAGACAACACACCATTATTGCGACTTTTTGCTCTTACACAGTCTCAGTGTGAACTCATAAGATAGCTGCTGACCCAGTTGCATAATCATTTGTTTTACCAGTGAGTATAATAATGAGACATTTCTGTACCCACTGGTCCTTATGCATTCACCTAGCATTCCCACACTCTGGTTGCCTCGTGAGAATCTAGGTATGCACCTTTCATGGTGTGATCTTGCTGTGATGATCATGTGATTCATGCATTAGTAACGTGTTTTTTTTTGTTGAAGATCATTAGAGGTTTATATTCCTGTTCCAGTAGGTTAAATGTGCAAACATGAGTATGTGAATGGAGTATATTCTTAATTGCACTATTGTCCACATTTATTTTTTCCCCATTGAAGATTGTTTTATTATGTGGATATCCCACTGTACTTCGTGATGATAGTTATCATGGTATACATTACCCCGTAAATGCCCGTTTTACAGAATTTTACTCTGAGAATGTCCGAGATTACGTGTGGTAATCAAATATTCCCACTGAGAGTATTTCCATTGCCACTGGACCCTCTTCAGATTCCAACTCGGGCTTAACCCCTTTTGCACTGCGCTAATTCTCCCGCTGTGCCGGCGAATTAGCGAGTGTATTTCTCCCTTTTTAGTTAGTTACACATAGGAGCAAAGCCTTATGCATGACCCACCGGGTACTGTTGAAGCCTGGTGTTCTACAGAATTGGGTGAGTCCATATCAATGTATCTCTGCTGCATCACGGAAGTTCCACAGGGGCAATAATTCACATTAGCTCACTATGGGAACTCACCACTTGTTTCTGTTTTAATCTTTTTAGAGTCCTCAACGAAACTGCGTTTACTGCAGACACACCAGTAATGATAAGAAGTCAGGGTCACCACAAAAACCGTACCTGCTTTTGTTATGTACCATATCAGTCTGAATGATGCCACCATTTTGTCTCCCCATACAGGTAGATCCAGGTCCAAACAGGTACACCAATAAATAGATACATTTACTGTGATGAAAATTCGATGTCACAAATTTGAGGTGTAGATAGTCTAACCGTTCCGGTCCTGAAGAATCGCAAGTAGAATACACTTAGAGAGAGAAACATGTTGACCTGCCCTTTTCAACAGGGACACTCTAACCCGAGACATTAAGCTTGAGTGAGAGCCTTGTTGTCTGTTTCTACTTAGGGCAGGAGACCCCAAAATAAAGTTTGGCTTTCTAGGTACTCTGAACCCTTTTTTAAGCACCTTCCTACATCTACACAGTTCTGGCCCCACACCGCACTTCATCATACTGCTATTTGATAAAAGATCTCCGTTAAAGTGCCTCTACTACAGGGAGCCTGTTGGGTATTTCACCGCCGACCCTACGATGAGCAGCCCAGATGATGAAGCATGACACCTGAAAGGGTGTGTGATGGCATTACAATCCAACATATGGATTCCCAACTCTAAACCCCTGCTGGGGCACAGTTGGTTCCGGTCTCCCTGTTTGAATCTTTACACTGAGGCCTTTTAAGCTGGACCTCCCACTCTCTTGAGAGAGGAAAAAGCCCCTTAGTCCCTTACTTTGTATAAAGACCAAAATAAAAGTACCAGCCCCCCCCCTTTCTATTTAGCAAATCGGATTGCTAAAAATGTAGTCCACATTTGCAAATCGAGCCAGTTTTGAACTTGAGACACGCTGAATAGGTGTTTACAAGGTATGGGATACTATATGCATTTGCGCTTGCTGAAGGTAATGTTTGTGGTACTATCAAGGAAATCAACGGAAAAATCATCCCACCAGACCATAAAACAGGCCCACAAATAGCCAAAAAAACAACAACACACTGACCTGGCAGACAAGATCTTCTGCCACTGCCAGGTATCCTACAGGCCAGACCTACCTTGTCCTCTTACGTTTCTTAAACAGCCTTACCATGCCTTGCAGCCAGGGCCAGACTGGCCATAGCAGGCACCGGGCATTTCCCCGATGGGCCGCCAGGGTGGGAGCCGGCTTTAGGCCCCTGGGGGAGCGATTTTATTTTTGGGGCCGGCAATATCTGCCCCCGGTAACAAAATCAGCCGAAACCGGCCCTAGCAAACAGCTCAACCGCACCCACCTCCTCTCTCCCCAGGGGGGCTGGCCAAGAAGTTTGCCAGGGCCGGTTTCAATTCCCAGTCCGGCCTTGCTTGCTGCGTACAAAAGTCATAGCTTAAGTTTGCTTTAGCTGGATGTGTTTGACACATCTTTATGTGTGCTTTTCTGGAGTTTTTCAATATTAAGCTTTAAGTGAAGATTTTGCATTGTGTTCCCTGCCTTTGTAACTACATTACATTTTTCATGTGCTATGTGGTTCCATTTTGGAGCAACACAGCTTTATCATTGCACATCAGGCATCACATGTTTCAATTTTATTTATTCGCTAAGTAAATATAGTTTTGGTCATTTTCTTGCTGTTACCAATCTAGGCCACCCTTCGTCCCCTTGAGGTTTAAATGAATGATAGGAATTCCTTGGCAGAGTCCTGCCTGAAAGCAAAATAAACAAAATGGATTACGTAATTCTAGGTTAAGACCTAATTTTAGATGGATATATTCATTTTTAACAATAATAAAAGTTATAGGATTTAACACTAGCACCTTCTCATGAATTCAGATGGTTTAGTCAGTTAATCATATGAAAATAATGCGATGAAATGCATTTCTGCGAATCTTAAGGTAAAGATGGATGGCTTGATGTTGTCGCCTCTGGTGCACATAAAATTGCATTTTTTCTTGTCAGCTCATCAAAATATGAGTATGATTGGTGAGCGTTCTACTCTCGTGCATGTCTTGCCATGCTGATAGTGCTAGTTTGTTTGTACCAAGGTTTGTAGTTAAATGTATGTGAAAGCTGGGCACAAATCTGTACGAGGAGTGGAGAATTGTGAGAGACCCAGGCCCCCGAATTAAATTAAAAATGTACAAAAATAATCTAGCGTCTCATTTAAAGAAGATCTATAAAGACTTTTTTCTCATTTGAATATCTTACTAAGGGCATACCAATGATGTATTCTTTACCACTAGCAGATGACCATAACTAGGTTCAAATCCACAGCTTCATTTAAAGTTTGGCAGACAGGGTACAAGAAAAATGGCAGGGTACCTTGTCTGCAATCTGTTGGTCTGTAGTCATCCACAAACACGGCAGTGTACCTTGTCCACCATACTGCTGGTCCCACTGCTCTGTTATGAGTTGGGAAAACCATCATGTTTCAACTAGTGGAGTCTCTGCTGGTGGAAATTATTGACCTATAACCCATTGCATAGTGGCAATGGCCATTCGACGCCAGACTGGCCTCCCTATTTAAGCCAGATACACTCAAATATATTTCTCCCGTTTGGGACCAGTAAGAAAAAAATTACCCTTACATGTTTGGATAAAACTCCCAGGATGTCAGCACCATTCAATTTTTGTTTTTTAAAAACAAACTCTAGTTTGTAAGCTTTTGTTTTTAGAAAAGCAAAGACCTTTGCTGAGTGTCCACATAAAAAATGACAGCTGCTCAGCAAAGCTACAGGGGCGTATTTACAATAAATGTCAAAGCGCTAAGCTTCACCAAATTTGCCAGTTCTCCAACATTTCCAAAACGCATGGAGGCGCCATATTTACTACAATACGACATACCCCTGTGTTTTCCTAGCGCTGGTGCTAAAATTAGCTGCCTAGCGCCAATGCAGGCACCCTTGCATATTAGTGCAAGGGTGCCTGCGTTGGAGTGAAGGGTTGTTTATGTGCTGGAACGTGTCCCTTTATGGTTTGTTAAGTGTTGCTCCTCTGTCATGATCCGACACATGATCCGACACATTTCTTGTCAAATCGAGGCATGTCCATATGGGCTTGGACAATGAATGCCTCTAGATTCCTCTGTGGTACTGGTGAGCTGATCCAAAGCGTTTGCCACAATTTCTCTGCAGATCAGTGCTTCTATTTACTTTAACCTTTAATCACATTTTGGTGCTTGTCTTTTATTATTTCGTTTATCCTTGTACATAGTTTGCTTTGCTTGCTCTGGAAACATTTTTCCTGTGTTTGCTATGTGTCTTACTGCTGGGCTATCTTTTTCCATTCTACTCCTTCTTCCATTACACCTTTTTTCATTTTCCTTTTTTTCCGTGTTTACTTTTTTCTGAGGTTCATGTGTTATGATTCCCCTGGGGTGCTTAATGTCTAGTGGTGATGGTGACATCCCAACAGTTTTTGTCAGTTGTATTATTTCCACTGTATTTACAGTAAGTACCATTGATTACTTTGAAGTTCTGGGCTGGTTTCTTTGCTTCTTAGAGATCACTTGAGCTCCTTCTGCCCTGGCCTAGTTCTGAATCCTTCTGCAACCAAACCTTGCACTCCTCACTGTGTGCCCTGTGCTACGCCTTAAATCTCGGTGGCACAGTTGAAAGAATTAGATTTTGTGATGTGCCACTTTAGTAAGATCATCGCCCTTATATCCCTATCTTGGGTATTCGATCCAAGCTCAAAACAGGGCTCTTAGATAAATAAAATCTTTGTAAGCTCTCTGCAAGCTCATTCCTTTAGTGGTTTAGGAGTCCACAAATCCCATCCTCTCATTTGCATTTAAGATGCTGGAAGGGTACACTCCGATTTCACTCTATCTTCGAGCTGTAGAAAGCTTTGAGACATTTGTTTCAACTATGCAGTAAGAAATACACCCATTCTTAAATTGAGAATTCTGAGATTATATAGTCACCCTGCAGCTTCTCAGGCCCCAAAGGCCAATTCAATTTATTTTGCTGGGTAGAATTACCTACTATATCTCTGACTAATTGTGTTGCAAAAACTTCCTTCTAAGATGCCTAGGTAGTATTTTCAGGTACACACGCGTTTCTGATTTCATCCTTTTCGAGGATACAGTCTTAGATATCTTGTGAGCTATACAGATAATTTTTGTACAACTAAAAGCTGTGTTACCATTTGTTCAGACAAGGTCGGTGTTTGTCAGTGACTGTCCAATAAGAATCTTCTAATGAATTTGCTTAGATGGTTGAAACCCTCAAAATGAGTTGCAACCTGTGTGTTATGCTCAGGGGCTAATCCAGACAAAAAACACACACAAGATCAAATCAATTTTACAGATTTTATTATAAATTTGAACAAAGCCTGTGCAGTGATGGAACTATCTACTGCATGGTATTGACAGTGCTTCTCAAGGGTGAAAACATTGGACAAATCCCTCACTAAGATCTCCAACACCTTTGCCCAAGTGACTGTATGAATATAAGTGACTTAATCAGAGATTTTCCACTGCATGAGGGCAAAAGGCACTGGACCAAATTTTTCTATGGTGGGTTTGTCTTGGTCAATTCTTTGTGCTCTTGCAACAGCGCTACCTCATCACGGGGTCTTTTTAAAAATCGTTTAGAAGAGTTCCCGCATCTGTCCATGATCTTAACCATCCCTTGTAATGCAGGTTGATATCGTTTCCATCCTTTTTTTCATCGCATATATTTTAATTAACACTTTTTTAAATTACATGATTGACTTTTTTGTATTTTTACTCTACTTTCTGAATTGTGCTATTATCAATCACTGGCCATTCTCTGCAGGGTGCTGGAGCCCCCCTCCCCTCCTACCCCACCCTCACCCGCACTGCATAGATTCGTATTAATTACCTGCACCTTACTGACAGTAAACAAAATATTGTTGCCTCTGATTCTGGTTAATCAACACCTGATTTTGTCTCTAGTCTCTGTTCAAAGAAAGGTCTTATCAATGATCACCCAAAGGAGTGCGTGGTCTGAAAAACCGTTACAGTAATGTTTTTCATCTCTTCTTACTCCCACGCTGCAGCCTTTTGAATATTATCAGAGATGCACTTC
Source organism: Lissotriton helveticus (assembly GCF_964261635.1). NCBI lineage: Eukaryota > Metazoa > Chordata > Amphibia > Caudata > Salamandridae > Lissotriton > Lissotriton helveticus. The sequence continues at coordinate 1,307,975,081 of NC_136059.1, read as the reverse complement.
TGAGGCCCAATTGAAGCTACTCTTCCTTTGTTAATGAGTCTTTCGGTGTGCATGCCCATGCATATTGTTGTGTGCTGGCATTACGTGGAAGGGGACGTCTGCTTTCTGTGACACACTCATGATTAATAGGAGGTATGGAACTCAGTCAAATCTAACATCGATCGCTTGTGTGTAAAGAAACCAATCTTCTCACCCAGTCTTTCTTCTGTTTCCCTGTTGAATGCATCGAAAAGCTGTGGAATCACCCTGGTTAGCTTTATCTACAGGATTTTTCTCAACGCTCCAATCCACTCTAGGTGTCAATCTTTGCTTTTACTGCACAATATCCTACTTTCTATTACGATGCAAACTAGCACGTTGGATAATAGGTTTGCAGACTAAGGATGTTAGGGTTTGGCAGACTAAATACTCGGTTAAAACCGTGGTGGATATCCCATCCACAGTATTACATGTGCATTATCGCCTATGGCTGCTTTAATATGGTGGGTGAGATATCTGGCATGTTTTGATGGAGTATCCCGTCCACCAATCTCTAAATCAGGCTCTCAATCTTGCTTTGGCCCTGAGGTTTTGCCTGATTAGCTTCATAGTTTTTCTGAATAAAAAGATTATTGCAGCGCCCATCTGAAGGTGGTTTGTTGAAGCCTGTCAGCAGTAGCGGCCCTGGAGGGAGTTCCGCGGGGCGGTGGGGCGGGGGAGGGTCAGGGGCAGGGTAGGGAGTAGTAAACTCCAGCTCACGTCCGACCGGAGTAATGTAAAGAAATAAATATATAAAACAAATTTCACTGCCTGCACTGAAATGCATTTGGCGTTTCAGTGCACGCAATGAAATTAGTTTTGTTTATTTATTTCTTTACATTACTCCGGTCGGCCGTTAGCCGGAGTTTACTACCCCCCACCATGCCTCTCCCCCGCCCCGCCCCACCGCCCCGTGGATTTCCCTCCAAAGGCAGCTACTGTCTGTCAATGACATAGTTTCGACATATGAATCCTGGTGTGTTCCCATGTAATATATTTTTAGGTACCAGCCAACACCTCTGTAAATTATTTATCTGTTATGTGTTTATTGCTGCCGGTATGATGATTCAACTTGCATGTGGTAATGTTTCACCTAGTGACCTCTACCCTCGCCTCCCATTTCAGGAGTTTTTGGACAAATGCCACTCACTTATATAATTTATGATCTGCACAGGCATGTTATACGGGATGGAAATATAGACAAATCTTAATGGAAGTATTCACCATGTTCTCCACTTGCCTTGAATTGTAACCACCATTAACTGAATTATTCAGCGTAAAGGCACGGCAAGGCTTACCAGAACTGGTGTTATCTACTAACGTAACTGTAGACCGCCACTTAATATTCACAATTTCAAAACAATCACTTGCTGATCTACATTTTTTAGTGGGTTGGTGAGACCAGCCCTCAATATTTAAAGCTAAATCTTTGCCCTAGAATAAGCTGTTTATAACACCTGCCTCTTACTATTGTCGCTGATACTTTTTGCAGTGTGTCACCACCTCAATAGACTTCCATTGAGTCACAGCCATGTGGGTCTACATTGAACGAGCTGATCCATAAGGGGTTCATGTTTTGAATTTGCTTTGAGCACCATGTGCTTGATAAAAAAAATCGCCCAGAGAGAGAGAATGAATAGAAAAGGGAGAAGAAAGCGAAAGATAGAAAAGAGTAGCAAAGGCATCTAAATAATTTACATGAATGAGATAAAGGGAAATGAAGTTTAGGGTGTTAGGAAGAAGACTCCGGCAGTGTAATCAAGGCAGGGGATTTCTAGTTTTCAGACCACCGAATTGGGCAGGGCCTGTGGTGAATCCCTAAGAAGAATTTGCGCACCTGCATTTTTTTTAACCACATTTATCTTCCTCCATGATGCCTTTTATGTCTCTCTCTTTCTTTTGCTCTGGGTCAAAGTCTAAAGCGAAAAATTAAACATGTGTCCCGAAAAATTAACGCCAGTGGCCACAACCATAAACCACTAGTACAAAATAAACACTGGATTAGCTCCATTTAAACATAAACCAGTTCTGGCTGTTAGAGACATTCGGATATGCTCTTTAAATGTTTCTGGTCTAAATGATTTTCATAAAAGGAGGCGGGTAGCCACTGAACTTCGTTATGTTTCACCGGATATCGTTTGTATTCAACAAACCCACCTGCCATGGAACAAGCGTAATTTGCTAGCAGATTTGGGCTTTAGTCTTTTCGTTTCTTCTCAACAAACGGGTATGACACGAGGGGTCGCTATCTTAGCAAAAAGAAACACTTTTAAGGTACGGCGCAAGCTAGCGGATAATGTGGGTCGGTGGGCAATAGCTGAATTAGAAGGTACTGGGCGATGTGGGGTCTTTACTGTATGTAATGTATACGGGTCTAATTTAGATGAGACCGCTGTGTTGGAAGACCTCCATATGGAGCTGGCAACTTGGGTTACCCCATTAATCATTTGTGGGGATATGAATATTAATTTGACTAGCCAGGATTTTGCTAGGGGACTAAAAGGATATAGTGGCCGGAAACCTCAGGTTTGTAAGGCTATTTTGAACATTATAAAAGACTATGGTCTGGCGGACGTTTGGAGCACTTTATTTCCTGCAGATCCAGGATTAACTTTTTATTCCCATCCTCATAAAAAAAAGTGAGACTTGATTATTTCTTTTTGAGTATTCCGTATTTAGCTAAAGCTAATATGCAGATTTACCCTAATATAGCATCAGATCATTCACCGATCGTCTTAATTCTTTCCGGGTGGGGAATGGTCGGTAATATTAGGAAATTCTCCTTTGATCGGAAATTGTGTCTGAATGTGCGGTTCAAAGAGCATGTGACAGGGTGGATAAGGGAATTTTTTGATAATAATCGGGATTCGGCAGATATTAATATAGTGTGGGACACGTTTAAAGCTTGCTTCAGGGGGGAGGTTGTTAGTTTTGGGGTGAATTGTCAAAAGAAATTAAAAATAGAAATGGAGATGTGTTATGTGGAACTACAACGTGCTGAGGAGAACTTGATGAAGGGAATAGCCACCCATGATAATATTGATACTTTAGCAGAGGAAGTGGCTAAAAACGGGGCAAGATTCTGGGAATATGGGACAGTGAAAATGCGAGAAAATGCCTGGCACATAGGAAAATTTGTCATGAGTATGGAGAGGCAGTAGGAAGACCTTTAGCCCTCAAACTGCGAATGAATGAAGCAAGCAGAAACATAAAAGTGTTAAAAGATAAAACTGGGGTGTTAAGGTCGGACCCAAAGGAGATTCTGGCCATTTTTCTAATCTATATAATTCGGAGCAAAGGGCGATGGTGGAATTACATTCAGCTTCATTTGGTGACCTTTGTAAACTAGACCCCGAAGTCGCAGAATCGCTGGAGGATCCGATACCGTTAGAAGAGCTAACTAATGCTGTAAAAACATTGGCAAGTGGGAAAGCAGCAGGGCCAGATCAGCTACCAGGGGAGATTTATAAAGTTTTTTTTGAGGATTTAAAAGATATGATGTTGGCTACTTTCAGGGCGGCTCAAATAGGTACACCACCAAAGACGTGTAATGAAGCTACAATTGTAGTTTTCAGTAAAAAGGATAAAAATGCAGAACTACCTGGCTCATATCGACCCATCTCACTTTTAAATTGTGATGGGAAAATATATTCTAAGATCTTAGCTAATCGTCTCTCTAAAGTAATTACCTCACTAGTCTCCCAAGATCAGCATGGGTTCATACCTGGACGGGGTACTGTGAAACATACTAATAACGTCATTACCTTATTCGACATCGCAGAGGTGGAGAAACGTAGATTAGGATTAATACTATTAGAGGCGGAAAAAGCGTTTGACCGCGTTGAATGGCAATATTTATGGGGATTAATGGAGAGTATGGGATTCCAGCGCCAGTTTTTGATAGCTTTGCAGGATTTATATGAGCCACCAATAGCTAGAATAGCTGCAATGGGCTCAACTTCTGAAATAATCCAGATTACTAGAGGGACAAGACAGGGGTGTCCCTGCTCTCCCCTTCTCTTCGCGTTATATATAAACCCTTTTATTACAATACTTGCTGGAAGCAGGCTTATTAAACCGTTTATTGTACGTAACATCCCCCATACAGTTTTTGCATACGCGGAAGATATCGCGGTTACATCGGAAGACCCGGCTTCAGCATTGATTGAGATTGAACGATTAGCTGAGGAGTTTGGTTGTATATCCGGATATAAGCTAAATGCTATGAAAACTCAGCTTGTATGTACTGAGACTACAACGGTTGATTACCCAAGAGTTGTAGTGGAAGCAACGTATTTGGGTGTTAAGATACCGGCATCAATGTCGGCGGTAGTGGAGACAAATTGGGGATCATTATATAGTAATATAGCAGAGTCCTTGGAGAGATGGGGGAGACTGCATTTCACTTTAATTGGCCGAGTAAACATTTTAAAAATGAATATACTTCCAAGGGTATTATATCTTTTTAGAGCAATGCCATTGTAAATATTGGGACTTCAAATACAAAAACGACAGGCTCTATGTTCTAGGTTTTTATGGGCTCCTGGAAAACCGCGAAGAGCCATGAGATTAATGACACTATCAAGAGAAAAGGGTGGCTTGGGAGTACCGGACTTTACCTTATATTATTTTGTCTGTTTCCTCCAAAAATGGCTGTGTTACTAGGTGAAGGTGGGGAGGCTAATGTAACAACACTAGGACTTAATAGTTCAATATTTCAGTTAACGTGAGGAATAGAAGCTCATCGCAATTTATTTAGGGAAATTGATTGGAGTTATTTTAAAAGAACTAAGTTCAAGACCGTAGCGGCAGCATTTAAAGTATGGAAGAAAATCCGTAAATTGATTAATTTGGGAGCGCTCTCTTTCTATACTCCGATGGGCGCGAAAAATCTACTTCCTTGTGTATTTAATGACAGAATGGCATGGGCCTGGCAAGAAAAAGGGATTGTGCTATTGGGCGACTTGTATGATCAGAGGGGGATTATTAGAACTTTTGAGGATTTAGTAAAGGTTTATAGCTTATCACATTCTCAGTTCTTTAAATTTTTACAAATGCGTGATTTTCTGTTAAAACGGAAATTAAATGTAACTACTAGCCCTTTGATTGAAGCCTTGATGGCTCAGAGCAAGATTGGCGTATTGTATAAGATCTTAAGTTCTGGGCAGAAGGATGATCTGGAAAAGCAACATTTACAATGGGCAGAGATATTAGGAGAGAGTGAATTGGATATACCTATGGATGAGGCATTCTCCAGATCTAAGGAGGTCCTGATGTCAGCAAACTTAAGAGTACAATTCTTCAAAACTTTATTTAGGTTATATTACACGCCAGCACGGATGAAAAAATGGGGTAACCGGTACGATGGAAAGTGTTTCCGCTGTGGGATAGAAGATGCAGATATGGAACATATTTTTTTTAGTTGTGTAAAATTAAGTGCGTTTTTGAGTGACATAGAATGCTTTCTATCTAATATATTAGGGGACCCACTGTGTATCTCTTCTGCGCTGATGATTTTAGGGATGGGGCGGATAGTCTCAAAGGGATCTATTATGTATAAACATGGATTGTTTTTATTTGTGGCAATGACTGTAGCTCGTCTCTGTATTGCGGGAGACTGGCTGCGCCCTGAACCACCAAGGTTTGAGGTTTGGAGGGCTAAAATTTATAGACTTGCCAGTCTGGAATTTAGTTTATATTCTTTAAAGGGGTCAAAAAAACGAAAATTGGGTCTCATGATATGGGATCGCTTTCTAAATTATATGAATAACTGAGGTTGTGATTAAGTTGTACATTTTATATAATAAGAGGAGGAGAGTTGTAGTATGAACTGGCTAGGATGAAGTTATTACATGATTAAATGTGTTTATTTTTATGCTCACTAAAATATGATTCTTAACTCTGATCTCTAGATTTCTTAGCAGCCTATGTATAGTCTATGTACACTGGAGTTAAAATGAGATTAATTCACATGTATAGTATGCCGGGTTAACTCTCTTAGATATGTAACTCTTGTGTTGGACTTATTATTATTATGTATATGCTGAAATGTGGTGTGTCTGGAAAAGTGGAAATAATAAAAAAATATAAAAAAATAAATAAATAAACATAAACCAGTTTTATTATATATTTTAAGGACTAGTGAGCTGATAGGCCTCTCCAATGCACTTTCATTTGTAAATTACTATCATAACAGCACCATGAAGAAAACAGTAAAAACAACTGGTTTTCTCAAATATAATGTCCAAAACTAGCAGACAATTAAAACATGTTCATAAATAATTAATGTAAGTAGCAGGGGAAAAAGCATGTGATGAAATACGCATGAAGGAAAAAGGCGCAAAATCATTTGCTCGCTGGTGAAAATATTGCAGCATCGAAAGACTTTTATGCATAACAAAAGGGAAGTACTTGAAAATGAACACTTATCCAAGTGCTGTGTGTTGGACTCGATCCTAAGAAAACATCTGTCTGACATTATAATAAAAAAGTATTTACTATGGAAATGCAAAATTTCAAGTACTGAGTATTCTATTCAGTGCTATTCTTGCAAGTTGCCTGCACACTTTCTACATAGATTTGAACAGGATTAACATGACAATGATCTGTTAATAGCTTTTCAGAGAAGACTAATTAGAAGGGCGATTTTGCAGATGTACAGAGAATGTCAATGGAATTATTTTCATCACTCAGGGAACTCGCCCTTTATTGCACAACAAGAATCTAACTTGGCTATGTTTAGTCATGTTTTTTGTTTCTACATTTTAAACTCGCTTTGTATTATTATGGTATGATGGCTACAAGTGACACTGACGTTGCAAAACATTTTTGTTTAAAGTGAAATAATAAATACGTCATTTTTGATAGTTACATGCAAAGTTTGTCGAATCCACTAATTCGAGCAAATACCTGATTCTAAGGAAACATCTGTATGGCACTGTTGCAATTTCAGAAACCTACTACCAACATAAAATATACAAAAGAGACCGTCGTTTCACATAATCCATTTGAGCATCAAAAACACCACCACAGAAATTCCTTGCTGTCACTAATAGTTGTCATTACCTCGACTGCTGTTGCCTTAGAAACGGCCCGACCTGTGCTTGTTTATGAGTCTTGTTACTAATGAGAGCATGTGTTTCTATTTAGGTATATCTGGATAACTAGCTTTTCTCTCTGGCTATCACCTTCCTGATAATGAATCATAAATTGAGCTATAAAACTCATGTCTACTCTTTACCTGGGTACATTTGTAGCTTGTTTACAAAGATTGCATGTCTGTTTGTCAGATGTGACCAGCATTGAACAAGCAAAATTGACCGTAAGTGTTGATCACCTGAGTATCTCATTTATTTCTGTGGGGAACCTGCAGATAATGGTTCAGAGACATCACTTCGAGTTGTCTTCTGTTCTTGTGTGTCAACAAAGGCCTCTTCCCTACATGATGAAATCTGCAAGGAAATGGCTCATTCTGCACATGCACACAACGAAACAAAAGAGGAAAGATTACAAAACGTTGAACACAATTTTTCAATGCATCTCCTGTATATTTTTCTCAAACGGCACAGTCTAAGGCCTCAATTGTGTGTTCACGAAAATTGCAACGTTATTCTATCGCATTAAATAAATAACGCTACCCTGAAGTTTGTTATTTAACAGATAACAGTAATTACATGTGTTGGCATCAAAATTGGGGAATAACTAACCCTGGGCTGAGTTCGCAGAGTTGCGCTACAAGAAACTACGCAAAGTGGAAAAAAACCTCCGCCGCGCTACGCGGTGCTCCGCAAACGGCAGAGTATGATACAAATATGCAGTTTGCAGTGCTTTTCAGTGCCAGATGCTTGTCTGCACTGTGCAATCATCGCGAACGGCACCATGCACAGCGCAAGCGGGCGCTGCTTTCCTTTCTGCTGCTCGAGTGGATTTTTACTCAAGTGGCAGCTTTCTCAATACGAACGGGCAGTTTCTCAACGCAAGCACTCGCGAGCATACGCGATCACTCGCAATTAGAAACCTGACTGCTGCGTTGTAACCTGGGCTGGGGAGGCGAAGCCGACCCGATGGGGGCCCGGTGCAAACGCCGTCTGGGGGCAGAAAGCCCTCCCCCACCCTTAATGTAAATTAAGGCTAGAGAGGGGGCAACCAGGATTGGTCCCCCAAGAGCAGGCGCGGCTCCCCTAATCAAGGTTTGCGCAGGTTATGGTGATTGGGGATAAAGAGGGCCAGCAGGCCACAAACAGGCACAATCACCCCCCTCCCATAAGAAATCCAAGCGAGGAAAAAACCTCTGCTCCCCTGTGCCGTGCTGAGTTTTTCGGAACTCCGTGTAACACAGTGTGGAAAATTCACCGCACAGGTTTAGGATTAACACAAGTTTGGTCCTTCTGCACCAAACTCAATAGATCATTGACAGAATGTCTGAAACACAAATATCGTGTGGACAGAATAATCATGTCAAGAATATCGGAGATCAAAATATCGAGACGGTAAGTGCCATTAGGTAAGTAGCAATTTACTCTTCTTAACTCCACATCAGCGTACTTTGAGGATATATATACATATTATCAAGGTACATAGATGTGGAATTATATATAGTAAAACTTTGCTCACCCATAAAAACTTACCTTCACCATATTTTTGGCATTGATATCTTGACACGATTTTTTGTCCCACAATATTTTTGTTTTCAATATTTAGTCTGCACATCAAACTCAACATGTCCTGTTATTTACCAGGCCTTTTCAAACAGGAGCAATTTAGCAGGTTTGATTTTCTGAAATATATTGGGTAGAAAAATCAAACTGGCGGATTTTACAAACATATTCATAATTCTGACATCCATACAAACATGATTGCAAGAGTGCCTGAATTATCCAAGGCAGTCATAGTGGAGGCTCAAATGTTTCAAGCGGTCATTCCTTAACTCAACAATAAAAGTAAATGACCTGTGGCTCGAGCTCAACGGTGTAAATTAAAATAGAGGTAAACCAATAGCATTCTGATGCTAGCTCTTTTTAGCAAACCTTTCTAGTTTGCATTTGATACATTTTTATTTGCACTTTCACACATTTTATATTCCTGTATCATTTGCACGCTGTGTGTCTACAGAGCATTATGCAATAGACTGCACACGTTCTGATTTGCTCATTGAAAGGTTATGCTTAGGCCCTTATTTCAAGCTTGTGTTAAATTCCAATCCCTCTGAAAACAGAAGTTTGCGCAGGGATCAGATTCTCAAGTTATGTGATAATTATCTCACCCCACCTGCTTCACCCTGGCAGATTTCCATAGAACATATCTGTAAAACCGAGTATGGGAAAAGCTCGGGAAAAAAGGCAAAACATGCAAAATCTAGTGGATTAAATACCAATTGAGCATATTCTGCCTCATTTATAAGTTGAAAGCTTGGAATTAGACCTATTTATTACATTTAGTGCCTTAGTACGAGTTTGGGGCTAAATTTTGATGCTTGTGCAAAGATGTGTTTAAACAGGGATTGGAATTATGAGTTGTGTGTTAATTATCACACCATCACAGTTTTTCCTTGATGCATTATTTATCGGGGGGGGGGGGGAGTATGGTGGATAAGCCTGAAAAAAAAGACAAAATTCAGGGGCATATTATCAAGGGGGTTTATCTCCGCTTTTTTGGCTTTAAAAGCCAAGAAAGCGGAGATAAAATTATCTCCCTATTACCTAGCTGTCGCTAACACCAGTTAGCGACAGCTAGTAGGGGATGCGACCATCTTGGGCCCCACTTTGCATGTCAGTGATATTTATCACTAATGATATGCAAAGTGGGCGTGCCAAGATGTTAGCGACTGGAAACAGTCGCTAACATCGCTATCTCCTATTACCAACTTTTGGAGATATTCGCGCTAAGCGCGAATATCTCCAAAAGCTAACACCTGCCCTGAGCAGTTCTAAGCCATGTTATCCAATGGGAGGTGGATAACATGGCTAAGAGCATTAGCTCGGTAATGCATGAATATCGCTGACTTTTCAGCGATATTCATGCATTGCGGCCGTTTTTTATCGCATTTGCGATAAACCTTGGTAATACCAAGGTTTATCTGCGATAAAAATCACCGCAGCTTAGCGGTAAAATTTTATCTCTAACCAAGCAATAGCGATAATTATCGCTATTGCTTGGTAATATGCCCTTCGGTGTCTAAAAAACGATTTCAAATTATAGGCCTCGTTTTCCTGGTGGAAAACGATGAAAATTAGGTAATTACCACATGTGGCAAATAACTCACCCTGGAATTATCGTATTTACCTGGTCGGGTCAATAGCCCACCCTATTCGGTCAAGCGTGTAATGAGAGCCCATAGTAAATAACTCTAGGGGCCTGATTATGAGTTTAGGTGTCTTTAGCACGCCTCATAAATAACAATCAAATGGGAAAAATAATACCTATTAAGAGTTTGCATTGAATAATATGTGGCGTTTGGTGTTCAATGCAGAAAAATCTGCACGATATGGTAAACACCATATGCTTTTCCTTTATTAAAAGTTGGCTGGTTTGACCTATGGAAATTGAATGAAGGATGAGTTATTGAACACATCCGATAATTATGGTATGCGTCAAATATTTTCCAATTTATAATTCCGACCCAAGTAAATTATTTAGGAATTGGCAAAATAGCTTTTTAACCCCTTCGACGCTGATGACGAGCTGGGCTCGTCATGAGGTAGCCTCCTCGCACGCTCATGACGAGCCCAGCTCGTCATGTAAAGTGCGAATCCCTAAAACCCAGCGTACGGGCGGAAATCCTACCGCACGCATGCGGTTAAAGAAATATTTTGATAGAGATGCAATTCTCCAAGAAACAAGAAGTGAAATACGAGGCGGATGCTGTGGTTTTTGGTTTATAGACTTTTATTCATAGCTGAAAAGGCTACTGAACACTCCCATAATGTTCCTGACCTGATATGAATTTTCAGAGGGGAAGCTGGGCCTTTCGGTCAAGTGGTTGTGGGGGTATTTTTTGAAGTCCAGCAAACCAACAGATCTCCCAAATGAAACCTCTTAGAGAAAGAGCAGTGAGAATAGCAACCATAGTAGAACATGTCTTTACAATGAAATAGGTTTTGCTTTGCCCAACCATCTCTCTAAAATCAGGGCATTAGCAAAAACATACCTGTCATTGGATTTTCAGAGAGTGTTGGCCAAGCATATACACTAGCTCGCACTTTTCAGAGGTTCACTTGCATTGGCGCCTCTCTTCCCTCAGACTCGTTGCCCTCCAATGTTTTCAACGTTATTTACATTTGTGGCTTGACACCATCACACTATGGCTGCTCAGGCTATGCGAAAGTTTAGCACTGTTAATTCAGAGCCAATATTGTGGTAAAGGGGGAGCGGTCATGCCATATGTGCCAACAAAATATTACGAATTAATAGCAAGAGGCAGGTATTACAGCAGGCTGGTGACTTGAACGCCCAAATATGTCGCAAACTACTACCACTGTGCAGCGGATGCCTACAATGTGATGTGATACTGCTAGAACCATCACTGTGCCATGGGTTCCCTCAGAATGCCAGGAGCTACCACCATTGTTATTCCATGTTTGGGCACCATTTTGCAATGAATGCCTTAATTATGCCAATAATTATCTCTTAAGTTCTAGGGTCATCATTTTCCATTGTTGAACACTGTTATTCCATGAATGGGCAAATTATGTTAATAATAATGTGTTTGGACCAGCATTGAGCCAAGGATAGTCTCTACCATAACACTTATGCCCACACTATCTCAGGAATTACCACCATTATATTAGGGCAAGCATTTTACTAGGGTGGAATTATGCCACAGGTGCCTGCATTTTTCAGACAATTGCTTCCATTGTGACAAGGCTCCTTCCTCCTTAGTAGCAGCAGAAATTCACAAATATAATATATATCTGCCTCTCCAGTACTTTAAAGCCTTTTGGAGATTCCAAGTAAGTCTTTGCTACCGCAGCTTCTTTTTCATGTTCCACCGGCTTTTCCCTTTCTCCTCTTTTTCTACCTAAATAAAGTTCATGGCGTGGGAGCAGCTCCGTGTGTGAGCTCTCAGCGGGGGCATCAATCCACCATCTTCCTTTCCCCAGTCATTTGTTCTTGCAGCTGGGTGAAATTCAAGGAACTGATTTAGGGTTTGGTGGATGGGTTACTCCGACACAAAGGTGATAGACGTCCTATTTGCCTTATTACAAGGGCATTATATCCTTTGGCTTTTGTAATAAGGCACACAGGATCTCCATTACGTTTGTGATGCAGTTACCTGTTTACCAACCCATAAATCAGAACTTTACTTATTGAAGCTCAACAGTAAAGATTCAGGTTTTGATGTTTGGCTAGTTTCTGTATGCTGTTCTCTCTGGTGGCTCCCTGAGCTACGTGCTCATTCTGTCCTCAACTACAATCACATCTGCACCCAATCTTCAGATCATCTTTGATGACTCCCTTTTGTTTTCTGGTTAAATCTCTGTTGCTGCCTTCTCGCGCTTCTATTATTTGTGGCTGCTCTGCAGGTTCCTACCCCTTTTACCTGTGTATTGGAGCAGGTCTGTTATCCTTGCTCACATACCTGACGTATTGACCACTGTGAATCTTTATCACTTGGCCACCCTCCTTATCCAATTCAATGCCTGCAAATTGTTTAGAACACTGTAGGCCAAGTCATTTCAGGCCTTACTCCTCAATATGACTTCTCACACCACATGATGGAATTGCATTGACTTCCTGTCGTCAAGTGCTCAATCTTCAAGGCTTTGTGGCTATTGTAATCAGCCATTGACAATTGTGACCTTCTAAAATATTTGTTTAAATATTATCTACCTGCCAGGTAGTTATGTTCAGTCTCTTCCGATCTATTTCAGGTCCCCAAAGTGATAAAGGCTAGGCAAAGTCGTCACTTGTTTGCCTTCCTGGGCCCCAAATGGTGAAATTCTCTTCCTCATGACATGCTTGAACAATAAAATCAATCAGGGTTTGTATTGCGTGGCTGCTTCACCCGTTATGGTTTTGAGGCGCTTGTTCTAATCTCCTAGTTCTCCTGCTCTCTTCTTTAGCACCAGAGCAAACTGTTCAGGGTTTCAGTGCGCTTTATAAATGGCATTAATTCATACACACTTTAGCAGCACCACTTCTTGATACTCGTACATGTGTGGATTGGGAGAGCTAGTGTTGAAGTCATCCAAAATAATATGAGATATTTGAGTGTCTGCTAGGGCGATGAAGTGTGATTGAATAAATGAGAGACAGTGCCAACTTGTGCATTATGGCACCCACACCACTCCCTGACTTAAGAAAGAGGAAGTAAATAAAATGCATATCTGTACAGGTTGGGGAGGGGCCTGGCCTCGTGAGAGGTCCAGCCTTTAGTAATCTTTTCAGGTTGTAGTGAAAAGTGGAGACAATAAGAGGTTATGCATTTTTTCCTAATTTCTCCACTTTTACGATGAGTTTTATGTCAGCAGTGAGGGGTGAGTCTGACTGACAATCTTTGTATTGCTCCATATTGGTATCATAGAGAGCAATGGTCTGGATCTATGCCAATCTGTAAATCAATCAATCTATCTATCTATCTATCTATCTATCTATCTATCTATCTATCTATCTATCTATCTATCTATCTATCTATCTATCTATCTATCTATCTGTCTGTCTGTCTGTCTGTCTGTCTGTCTGTCTGTCTGTCTGTCTGTCTGTCTGTCTACCTACCTACCTACCTACCTACCTACCTACCTACCTACCCACCCACCCACCCACCCATCCATCCATCCATCCATCCATCCATCCATCCATCAGCTTTGAGCCCTTATTGTCATTGTTTCTCACAGTGGGTAATTAAGGTACACAAAAATCTAAATTGACAGACACAAATTACCCAGGCTGACAACTCCCAAAGGACGGTTACAAATATAGAGCATGAAAGGACAGCCCAATGAGCAAGGATAGTTATGACTGAACCTTTTCCCTTCACACTCTATTTCATGCAATCTGTACTCCGGCTTTCTGTTTGACAGGCTCTTGTATGAAAGCGACTTAAAAAAGAATCCAATCTTCTTGTTCCACAGTCAGACTATAAATCTATTTTTCACTGGCAGACTTCTGCACTCACTGGCGCTAAGAAATCAAATTATCACAGCCTCATCTTTAGCAATAGCTCAGTCTTCCTGAAACTATGTGTGACTTTCAATTTCAACCTCAGTCATTCTTCTTCATCTCAGCTTCCTCTTCATGACTACATTTGTTTTTCCTGTCATTTCTAATTTTGAAATACTTTTTCTCATACCTATTTTTTTGATTCTCCTGTACGTGGTGGCTGCTGTGCACACCGGGTTAACATTCAAAAGTCCGATTTTCCTAAACATGTCAATATGTTCATCATATTATAGACATGCATGGGTAATTATGTTCCATTATCCAGAGCCCAGATGTGTTGTTTCCTATCATTCAATCTGCACATGTGATATATGGCTCCACGTGACTTGCATTTGGTTGTTTTTATAAAACTGATGGCGGTTGTTGATGATTGTACCAGCATTAAGGTCCTTCTGACCAGGGCACGAGTTGGGGTACCACGCGGGTGGATGGCGTCCCCCCACTTATTTTACTGGATGGACGCCGTCCCCTCTGCCCAAAAGCTGGACTTTCAATGATGGCATTACTTGCCCGCATGGTCGCCCCGTCGATCTCCCAAGTGCAGGGCTGGCTGTCAATCTTGTGTAGCAGGCGAATGCGCTACCTATCAAAATTATGCTTTGCCCTTTAAACCTGCCCCCATTGCCTTGTAACTTTGCCGGGCGCCTACTTGGTTAAGTGGCAGAAACCACCCACTGTACGAGTAAAGGAGCCACAGAGGAGGATCTAGCGCTGCGCCCAGAGTGTGTCGATTCACAGAGCTTTTTACAGAAGTGCCACTGACTGCTGGAAATTCAGGTTTCAGTTACACCCAAGTTGTAATTAACAAACACCTACTCAAAGAGAAAAGCAGGGTGAACTGGACAGAGGCAGGTCCTATTTATCGGCATAGAGCGCAGTCACTTCTTTTCTAAACTGAGTAAACCTTCCCAATACGAAAACCTGCTCCATGTGAAACATGTGAAACATCTTTTTGTTCCACTTATTGACTTGTAAAAATACAGTTTGGGACTGGTGGCTGTTTGCATATTAGCATCACATTCATCAAGGGTGTCCTATATTGTCCTACAAGACACTTTCCATTACCCAGCTCAGTGAGCTGAACGTTCACTGTTGACAAATGCGTAGTTGTGAATATTATGTGCAAACCCTTCAATGCCGGAGGTCGGTTAATGGAGGAACATAAAATAGGTGGCAATGCTTAGAAACGGGGTTTAATGCCCACTATTGCAAGTGGTGTGACAGCTGGTCCTTAACCCCTCCCATGCGCCCCTGATTTTGCGGAAGTGCGGCATTTCCGCAAAACGGGCGGGGCCGCGTCGGCCATTGGCCGACGGCAGCACCAGCGAGGTAGCGTTGCCGTCGGCCAATGGCAGACGGCAGCATGGAAGGGGTTAAGAAGTGCAGCACAGCCCAAACTTCAATGGGGGTGAGACAAACACAGAATCACTCCCAAAAATACACAGAGAATGATGCTACATTCCACAGTGGGTTAACGTGGCCCCCCAAGTGAAGCGGGACTCCCTGTAATAAGAGGGGACTGCCTTTTGTGATGTCACTTCCTGTTGTGATGTCAATACCTGTTGTGACATCACTTCCTGATGTGACCGTCACTTCCTGTGACACCACCTAACTTGGAGTGTCCCCCCACTTCTTTTTTTAGGACTTGTGCCCTGCTTCTGAACTCATGAGACTCATGTTGGTTACCTGTTTAACGTTCTTCGGGGAAACTAGAGCAGACAGGTGGGACTCTGACCGTGTCTGCCCTGTTGAGATATTTGCTGGTGATTTTTGTCTCACGACTGTGTCTGTGGGTTCATATCCAGGCTAATGCAAAGTCAACTAACTGGACCATTTTGTGTCAGGCATAAGGCGTGTTCCATTCTTGATTGAAGTCAAGAAATGCCAGCTGCTCTCTCACCCAAGACACCTTTGGCATTAAGGAATTCCTTCATTGCACCGATCGGCTTAGTTAGGAAGATATTACAATCACATGTCCCCCAATAATTTCATTCTGTACTCTCGTCGTCTTGATTCAAGGATTCACTTTACGGCTCCTTGTCTTCTTTATTTATTGCCAGTTTTATGTAGCAAGGTCAAATGAGTGACACTCTGATGGTGATGTAATATATGATGTAAGTTACGAAGTCATTACACTGAAGTTTACAAGGTAGTTGTTATGTGTATAGATAATAATGGCAAGGTTTGCTCACTGAAAGTAATGCATATTACAATACACCGATATGTGAACTTGTTGTTTGCTCTGATTATGCTAAATGGAAACACAACACCTGCTCTAAGTGGCATAGCTAAGCCTTAGGCCACGGCGTTTGCTGCCCATGGCGCGTGATCGAAGTGCGCAGGTGGGCGGGGGGTTCGTACAGAAAGGATCCTGTAAAAAAAACTATGCCTAGACAAGTTCAAACACTATTCCCACTTTGTATGTGTGCTGCACAGTGCAGCATGCAGGCAAAGTAGGAAAAGAAAGGAGAAACTAAAACGTTCTCCTCTTAACGCCTCTTTTCAGATGGGGTTAACTTTTGGCGCTAAACTCTGTCTAAAATTGTTAGTAGATAGGGTTTTGCACCAAAAGGCATAGGTCATTGCATGGAAATGACCACATACCACCCATGTAACGCCCCATTAGCGGTAAGTAAAGCAAAGCAACGCTTTGCGCTGCTTTCTGTCACTTGTAGGGTACTTTCCAATGCAAAAGTTTTGTTCTGGAAAGTAAAGTGGTAAAAAAAATGTTGTGCTGGTTAGCATCACTTTTGTGAAGCTAACGCACCACAAAATGTTTGAAAATGTACCCCATAATGTTTTGCTCCTAGTCGTGTGGCTCTGCAGTGGTGTTACCCACATCAGAGGCATGCAGGACCACACATGTGTACATGAGAAGATTGTTGCATCCGATAGTATATGCCTGTAAACCCTAGGGAATGGTTTTGTTATTGTAAAGAACAGTACATCATTTCGTGGCTGTTATCCTACCTAGTTTCTGAACAAACAGAGGATTAGTTTCATTTCCAGTTGTCACAGTGGCAGATCTTTCTTATGGGGTTATAAAGGAGTGCAACATTGAGAGAAACTGACTTATTTGCTCTTTTACCCATACTTTTGTTATGCTTTTTTCCTTTACCTATTTTTTAGAAAGGGCTAATGTGCATTCATAAGGACTTTACCTTTTTTACAGATGTTAATGGATCAGTGGAAAGAAGATTGTGGCTACAAAAATAGTGAAGATTCTTAACCATTAAAACGAAATAAACATGTTAGTGTTGCTATCATAAGTAGTAAATAATTAATGTTTGTACTGTAAGAAACAAAGTAGATCTGTGAATTCACTCATATCTAGTTAGATGCATTCTTTGTAACTCTAAATGCAACAATACTTACATCTGTTGAGGTTCTCAAAAGACTAGAGCGTAGGAATTTATCCTTCGAACTGGGAAGTTGAGGAAGGTGTGATCTCTCAAGATTAACCAAGTTCCACTGGCACTGAAAACATAGGCGTCAATTCACAAAAATGCCAGTGGTATAGGAGGGATATCACTCTTCATTCGGCCTTACTCAGGCCCAGGCAAAATTTGGATAACACTGGTGTAATTGTGCGGTTGCTTTGTCCTTCAGTAACAACTCTTTTTGCTGCTGGGCATCTTCAGCAAGTACTAAGAGTGAAAGCTAAATAAATTAGGTACATATACCCTGTTTACATTTTCTATCAGCTGCCATTTTCATTACCCCAGACACTAGGACACTAGGGGCAGCAGAAGTAGTGCTTGATTGTTTAACACTGATGAGAGTTCTTAGTTTGTTGCAGTGTATTGATCCTCCCCTATATCCATACCTGGAAGGTCTCTTCCTGAACCCTACTAATTCACTATTGGTAGGTTCTATGAGTCTCAGCTGGAGAGTGTCAGTCATTGACTGATGTTCAATTACAGCTTCTTCTTACTTCTTGTGTGGCTACCCCTTTGTCACACTTGCCTTGTGGCTTGATTTACAGAGTTGAAAATGTTACATACTACATTCTTCTTCTGATTTTCTCCTCACTGTGATTAATTAATTGCTTTCAGATGGAACATGTAGCAAGTCTCAGACCTCTTGGTGTACTGTGTGACATTATCAGAGAGAACCTGCTTTCCGCTTTTCTCGCAGTCTAGGATTTTTCGTGAGTGTAACACAACAAACTTAAGATGTCATCTTTGAGGAACTAGTGCGACTATAACAAATCTCATAGCTAAGAGAAAGTTAATGTGGCATTTTTTAGAACAGCTCTTGCGTCATACTGATAATCAAAGCAGTCTGTTTGTATTGTGATCAATGGACAGCAGTTAAATACAATAGTTATGTATTTTATTAGGCATTTGCAGAATGCGTTATCCATAAGCATGCTGTACCCTAATAGTGTTTAACGATTAGCATCATCAGTATCATCTTGAGATCTGATCAGTCAATCAGAAGGCTTAGGCCCTCATTACTATTGGACCCAACCCTCCCTGTAGGATCACCCTCAAACCTTTTGCCTTCCTCATCCTACTTTTTGCTGAATTCGTTTTTGTTGGCTTTAGGACTCTGTGCACTTTACGACTACTAATCAGTGCTAAAGTGCTAGTGCTAGTGTTCTCTCCTTAAAACATGTACTTGCAAGACCCTAGTACAGTGGCACTACCTGCGCCCAGGGCCTGTTAGTTAATTTCTAGTAGTGGGTCTGCAGCACTGACTGTGCCACTCAGTTAAGTAGTCCATTAAACATGCCTCAGGTGGCCATTGCAGAGCCTATGTGAGCAGTTTTAACCTGCCATTACCAAACCTTCCTTTTTAATACATATAAGGCACCCCTATGGTAGGCCATGGACACACCAGAGTGCAGGGTGCAATGTATTAAAAAAGAGACATGTGTTGTTACGTTTTGTATGTTCTGGCAGTGAAAAACTCTTACATTATTTTCCCCCTACTACAAGGCCTATCTCTCCCATAGCTTAACATTGGAGTTACATTATTACATTTAATAAGTGTAATTTCTAAATGGGAAGAGATGATTAGCTCATGTTTAGTGTCTTTTGAATTGGGGTGACAAGCCCTGTTTAGTGGTGAATTCGAGCTTTTGATCACAATTTTAAAAATGCCTTTTTTTTAAATGTTGACATTTTCTTGCTTTAGCCTTTTGGTAACTGCCACCTGTCTCTGGTCTAAACACTGGGTGTAGTTTGCAGTCGGGCTTTGTGTTTTCCTCCTCGAGAGGTGTGACTGGAAAGGCCATCACTGGCAGGATGGGGGGAGGAGCTGGCCCCAGCCGCACTTACACCTGAATAGGCAGTGTCCTGCCTTTACACAAAGGACTGCGTACTCCCTGTAGTTACTAAACATGCTTACACGATGTTCTTTCCTCTGAGCTGAAGAAATCAGTACTTTATTGTGAATAATAAATTATTTCCTAGATCAGTGCTACTGTGTCCATTAATCCTTCAGTAGTGTTCCCAAAAATTATTTTGGCCCACCATAAAATAAAAAATCGCAGTTGTTTAGATATAATTAATATTACTAATTAGAGGCATATTTAAAGATTGTATTTACTATATCTAACAAACTTAGTGTATCTAGGTATGGGCTCTGGTACATCATCACATATCCTGCAGTACGTCCAAAATGCTTTTCAAAACTCCAAAAGTGTAAGAACAATTGGGCTCTTCTTGTAGCCTGTCAACTCATTTATCTTCAGGAACTCAGCTATCAAATATTAACAGCATTGCAAAGACTATGCTGGGCCTGCAAGCCAAATTAAGAAGCTAGCATGTCAAGTCCTGTTAGTAAGTCTTAGTCCAGCATGGACTCAACAGACAGAAGGGCCCGCCCTTTAGTGCTCTTCTGTAGAAGAGAGTGACATTTGTTTCTCCATGGGTTATACAAAGGTGAGGCGATCAGTAAGACATTTTAAAGGATCAATATATAGGATTCGATTTGAGAGTCTCCCTAAAACAGTTCCTAATGGGCCCTGAGATGATCTACACACCCTTTCAGTACAGTTTAATATTAGCAGATCCTGTTAGAGTTACCTTCTGGTCATAGGTTTCTCAATATCTTCCTCCTTCCTAATCCAAGGTACAAATGTCTCTTTAAAAGCAATCATTCTCCTGGGATTGCTTTTCAACCTCTGAAACATCAAAGTCCTAATCCAGCACCCAGGAGAACATCTGTCAGGAACTCCCTCATATTTGGGAGTCTAGCATGCCCATAAGGAGGTAATGTAGGGTCCTATAAGTGTACGCAACACCTTCCTGCATGACGTGTAAGCTTCCCAAAGACTGTGCTGCCCTTTGCCCCTAATCATCCTCTGTGGTGGAGAAGGCAGTAAGAGAAGCAATGCAAGTCCATCCCTAGTAAGCGCATCTATGGTATATGTTAAGATTTTCCATGTAGGCGTCACCCTGGCCATTTTGTGTGTCCAATCAATATTAAAAAGAACTGGAAAATATTTAAGGCCTGATTTAGAGTTTGGCAGGTGTGTGACATCTGTCAAAAAGTGATTGATGGATTCCCGCCCTCCATGTTTATAGTGTGTAGATGTGAATGCACCAAGCTCCACGTCACGGCCTAAGCCTCTTTAATTCTATGTTGACATTTGGGAGATTTATTGATACATCCATCCTGTTTCCAAAAACTTTTTCTGTGGGGCCACATAGCAAAAGTGTAAAATTAGAAGGAATAGATTCATCAACAAAGGGGCTGGCAAAAGTCACATGGAAGCAACGGCAACTAGAGGAACAATCCTAACTTGTTTCCCAAGCCATCATGCAATAGGCACACATATGACAACACATGGGTGACCCTATCACAGGGGCAGTCGATTTACAGTACATTGTTTAAAGGGAATTTCAGTCTGATATTCACAAGGGCTGCATTTGAGAGGAAGGGTAAACCCTTCTAAAATGAGCAAATGGGGTCTGATTCCAATAGCAAGCCTAAAACACTAACTGACGCCAAGAACCTTGAGGGTTAAAAAGTAAATAAATCCAGAGGTGCAACACAAGCAAAGGGCTGGCCTTACACTTCATTTTGTATCCCATGATGGCATCACGTGAGATGTTGGTTCAGACTCTTTAGTACTGAAAAGGTAAGCTTACATACTGGCCCCCACTTAGATTCAAATGTGCAAGCCCTAGACTTTATATGTATGATATCCAATGGTGCTACCTCCTAACATTGTCTCATCATATCACAGAACAGTTAGCAGAGAGAAGAGCATGTTTGCTTAATTAAATCTTATTTTAAGCAGGCTGCTGCTGCATTGTCACTCTAGATATCAATGCACAGGCCCTACAAAGAGAATGTTGTGCAATTTAAAAATCTGCCTTTGAAGGTAAATCAGATTATGCTAATTCAAAATCTGCTTCCCGCCTCTTGACACGAATACAGAAATTCATAGCACACTGAGCATCTTGACGTTGGAAAGAAAAAATTCATATTTTATTCATAAATGCTTTCTGTCTGTATATCACTTTCAATTTTCGGCTTATTGTAAAAAGGCCACATGCGATTGGAAAGAGGGTTTTCAGAGGTGATGTTCTGGCTCAGATTTTCTTTCTCTCAGGTGAATCAAGCAAGTTAAAGTGTGTTTTTACATCCTCAAAGTGCATCTTTTGTTTGAAATGTTGGTGATATATTATAGATCATATGACAGGAGTATTAAAAATATATGAAACGGCATCTCCAAAGGAGTAAGGAATTCTGCTCTGGGTAGCTTCCTTTTTATTTGTCTGCATAAAGCCACATCACAGGTAACACAAAAGGTTTTTTTTGTCTGTTCTGGAGACCTTCGAAATATTTTCTCCCACATCTTATCAAAGTTTAACCTGACAGTTGAAACGAGATGATGCTATCAATATTACCTGAGGGCTACCTGTACATTTGAACAATACAAAGTTGTGATCTTGGTAGTAAATCTCACTTAATGCCAGCACATTTTCATAGAATTGGAATGCCTCCAGTCTCCCCTCTGGTTCAGTGCTTAATTTGTGCCGGTGCTTTCCGGTGGTTAGCACCAGCACTTTCTTATCAGGGTCGTGTCTACACTCTGCTGCACTTGGTGGTGACATATTGGATATTGCATTGTTGTATTTATTTCAGTTTACCTCGGCACAGCCGCAGAGTGTTGTTCTCATGACACTGATTCATTGCGCTGGATTTTAGTTCTTCCGGGGCAGGGGCTGTGCGGCAGCAGGCAGTGTGCGCAGATTTTTTTCAAATTGCCACGCCCGAGCATACCCGCATGTGCGCACCCCACCCCACTCTACTGCAAGTCATACTTTCATCAGTTACTAGCAGAAGCACCTGGCCCACCTAACGGAACCACTCATGTATAGTGAAGGGGACCTGCTGAATGCGTCACTCAGCAGAGATAAACTGAGGTACGTGGAACCTATTACCGGGCACAGGAGTACTACAAGCTCCTTGAACTTATCAGTTCTCTTAAACCTTTGGGCGGTGCCATTGCACTATCGAGAATTACACATCATTCCCAGTGGAAAATGTACAGGATATAGTCAGCACTAAACAGAAGGCTATCCGTCAGTCTCATTGGGAATATTCCCAATGAGACTGACGGGTAACAATAGATAACTGGAAAGCGGCAATATTCTGCCATGTACAACATTTACAAGGTAAATTACATTAGTGTTGTTGAGGAATAGTGTTAACCCCTTGGGTGCGGGCGCGATTCTGTGCCTGTGTGGCGCTTTTAATGAGTGGGTGGGTTCATGACGGCCCCCAGCCGTCATCAGCACACGCCACCGTAGTGCATGGAAGGGGTTTAAGGATCTGTGGACCGACAAAATAGACAAACTTACTTGCGCATTCATAATACTCACCCATGCAGTCATGGAGTCTTTGGTTCTACTTCTACAGCTGCGTGGGTGGCAGCTAATGCAGTGTTCACCGTTTTGGCCCAGTGATGCAGCATGGGTTGGGTTGCTTGGGCCCTAATGCCAGCACTTAGAATGGGTCTGCCTTTGAAGTGGTGGTTAAAAAATGTAGAGGTGGACTAGCCTCTCAAAGCTCGAGCCAAGGTTGAGCCTGAAGCCTGGAGCTGTCTCACCTCGAGGTCCTGTTGGAACCTCAAGCGTTCATATGGCTTCTGCTTGCCCCTACCCAGGATGTGCCAACTTTGCAGCTGCCGAACCCCGTTGGAGTCTCGGGGTCCACTCAACATCCTGTGATTCTGGGCAAAGCGTTTAATATCCCTATTGCCTATAAACAATGAATGCGACCTTGTGTAATGTAACTGGTGCTCATGTAAAGCGTGCCAAATTCGCACTATATAAAAGCTGATGAAAGGTGAAAACAATGCCTTAACATACGAAAGTAAAATAGATACCTATTTACTGCCTTATTTGTACAAAGTGAAACCGGAAAACCTTGGTAAATTGCGGCTACCAGCTTAAATTTCGTGACCAAAGGCAAATATGTTATTTTATCAAAACACTTTTTTTCTTCATTACCGTGTATGAAAGCCCTTTCAAAGTGAGTTAAGGATACCCGTTTTACAAAAACCTATGGTGTTTGATTTAATAGAACTGTAATGCTGCTCTAAAACAATCTGGGTTATGTACAGTGTTCACATGTCAGTTGTCTTGTCTCTTAGGCATAGATGCATCGAGCTAAACACCGCTCGCAAAGGGGCAGATTCTCAGAATCCTCCTCTTTGGGACCGGTATTTTTGCATTTGGGATGCATCATCCCAAATGCAAAAATCACAATTTAAGAAATCGCCAAATTGCGATTACTTGAGATTCCTTAAATGCAGTGCATTGAAGTTAAAAAAAATTAAAGATTTCGCTAATAGGGGGTGCAAATTACCATGACGTTAAACTTCATGGTAATTTGCAAAAACTTTGAAAAATGCACTAAAGTGCATTTTTCAAAGTTCCATTTTACACACAAACATGCCCTTATGCGAGTCGCAATTAAGGAATTTTAAGAAATCGCTATTTTTTAAGTGAGTTCTTCATGCATAGCCTTTTGCTATTCCTTATTAGCGAATCCTTATTTTTCGCTAATAAGGAATCGCAAAATGGATGCTTGATGAATCTATTGGTTAGTTCACTAATGGTTTATGTTTACAAACAGTCACTTTTAATAAGTACTTTTCAGTGCAGTTCTATAATCTGACTTTTAATGGCAAAGCTTCCACATGGTAAAGAAGTACACTTTTTTGAATTTTAAAGAGACCTTATAATAGTGTACATAATGTTTGTTTTATGATTTACATAGCAAACGTTTTCAAGGGCTTAGTTCGTGCGGAGGCTTTGAGATCTCAGCCAGACCTGCAGCTCGGCTCAGGCTCGGCTCTGGTCTCCCTGTTAATTTTTAACTTGCCCACCTCTAATAAAATCAGTGGTTAATTAGTAAAAACAAAAATAAGTGCCAGGGCTCTTGTCAGGAGGCAGCTTGCACCAGCCAATTTCTCCTGTTAGCGCCACCTAAATTAGAAGCAACTGCTAACCATGAAAGTGGGCAGAGGATGTTGCTTAATGGCTAGTGCTGCAGACTTCGGAGCTAGGGAACCAGGTTCAAGTCTTCTCAGTCAGCTCAACATCCTGTGATTCTGGGCAAATCACTTAATCTCCCCGTAAATTAATGTGTCCTTAACTGGTGCTCATGAAAAGCTCTGATGTTAATCATTAAGTGCTGTGTTGATGATTAAGTGCTGGTGCTGAGCACTGGAAACCACCAGCTCAAATTAATCACTGAGTAAAACTCAGGCATAAATGGGCACTCTTAAAACTACAACTAAGCCTAGAGAGGGAGCAGAGGTTTAATAGTCAGCTTAACCACTTTTTTGGCAAGTGGAGACGGAAGAGGGATTCACAGATAAGGCAGCTCAGCCCGAGCTAAAGTTAATAGTCATGTTTTTAAGTATTCTCCAAATGTGTGCCTTGCAGGTAGATGACAGCGCATCTGCACCAAACGTTAATAGTTTAAATCTTGATATGTATTGTAAATGTAACACTTTGGGTAGTGCCTTCAGAAGAGGACAGAATAAATTAAAATCAAAGACAACAGTTATACCATACCTCTTCTTGGGTGAGGAGTGGGTGAATGAACGGTAGGTAAATGGCCATAGACCCAGAAAAAGTTGGTGCAGGGCTTTCAATGTCGTTTCTAACAGGCTCCTTTCAAGGGATGTTGTGAACTCAGCTAGCACAGTTAACAGAGTTGTTGTTTTTTTCTCCACAATTCATGTGTTACACTCTAGCTTTCCTAGTTTGATTGTAAAGGCTGTCCTTTGCCCAGGTTCTGTGATGATGGTGTTCTTATGTTTCCTATGGGGACCTACAGTCCAAAATGATTTCATTACATCTGGTTCTTCATTACATTATATTCTAGCTGCAAAATTTCACAAGCATATGTAAACTAAGAAATTCACCAAAACATGAGAAGATCAATACTTCAGTAAAGTTAACTTACGAGGGAGCCGATTCACAAAGGGCCTTCACACTCGTGGCAGAGGCCCCACAGTTGTGTCAAAAGTGCCTGCACTCATGGTGGGGGCCTCTACATTTGCCGTGGGACCTCCACAATGAGTAACTGCAGTGGGAAGGTCCCGCCATGAGTGCACCCCTCTGCCATGACTGCCGGGAGTGCGGAGGCCCTTTGTGAATCGGCCCTTAGGTATTCAAAATCACATATCACAGAGGGTCTATCGCATCACTGTCCTTAGATAAATATCCGTGAATAAGAGAGACAACTTCCTCTTCTTTGCTGCTCTAGCAGAAAATAAATTTCTATTTGTTATTCATCTTTTACTCTTCACCATTTTAATGTGTTCCTTGTAACAAAATTTCATATCTTCAATATGGTTTATGGGGTGGGGTTAGGGATATAAAAAAAAAAGGTGGGGGTGGCACGCCTAGACTCGGTTAAAAATGGCTTACCACTGTATTGTCCTTTCCCCAAATCAGCACATATAGCACTGGAATTGTCCCTTTTCAATGCATTAGTGATTATATCTCATTTATTCCAAAATTGTGCTTTAAATGCACATTTGATTTTATCTTTTTTTTAAATTTCACAGGGCAGGGAAACCTATCAAAACCTTACTATGAGGAAGGCTCCCTTGCTGAAATTCAGATCGGGTATTACTCTGACTTTTTGCAGTGCCAGTTGTGGATATGGGTGGAGCTAATAGAGTGAGTGGGTGGAGCCGAAGAAAAGTAGGTGTGGCCTCAGACAAACATTTAAGCACCTGCACTTCAAATTTTACAAATTAAGCACTGCTCTGGTTTGTGTTCCTATTTCAACTCATACCTTAATATCATACGAAACATTGTAGATTGCTTAGAATCTGCAAATGTCCCCGAAATGCAAGCAAGTGCTATGCAAGATTGAAATTCTGCTGGTTGAAATTGGGTGAGGTTGAAAGCTATGCAACTTTGGGACGCTGTGATCAGATTTGCACAACTTCACCATTCGGCATAATTTCCAATGAAATAATGTGTAGGAGAAATGAGTGATGAATATTTTATTTTATTGTGCTGTGGTTACATTTATTTAGTGAACATTTGCGGATGGATACATCGCCACACCGTGGGAGTGCTGTGGATGGAAGAGTGTGTGCAGGTCATGTGGCCTACTTGGGTTGTATTCCAAAGTCTTGCGTGAGGACCAGAGCTTAGTTCGCACCATTTTTTCTGGCAGAGCCTAGGCAGAAACTGAAGAGAAAAGCAGTGAGGGATAGTAAGGTTAATCAGCAGCTGCCCGTGCAGGTAAGAGCAGATGGGCCCGGGTGGTGAGGGGGTTCGACGACGATGAGGGAAAATTTATTATTTATTTGATTTCCCCTCTTGGTCGCCTTTCGAACCCCCCCAACTCGGACCCACCATTCTTACCTGCACGGTCCGATCCTGGTGTAAATGGGTAGAGAATATGTGAGTGCAGCTTACCCTATACGGGAAGTGCTTTAGTGTCACACCTGAATGATAGGTACTGCATAGACCATGTTGTTGCAAGCATAAGGCTGCTGAAGTTCAATAATATAGGAAATGCAGGAGGCTAACTGCAGTTACACAGCCATGCAGGTAGGCAGCACACCAGAATAATGAGTGCAAAATGTTAAAGGCCAAAATATCTTTATAGCACGTACAGGCAGAATTGAGTTATATACTCCAAGATATAACATTTTTGTTCTTTTAATAGCCTTTAATTGTATTGTATATTGAAATTCAATTATGTTCTTTGATGTAATCCTTTAATTGTTTTTTAATTGATCTGATATTGAAAGAAAATTTGTGCTTGGTCTGTAAACCCTGTAAATGGATTATGCATTTCAGAAAGACCACGGTAACTGGATTACTCGAGTTTTAAGATGCCAGCAGCACCTAAAGTGGCTTAGAATCCCTTGTGGAATTTGCTTGTGAGCCCAGCATATGAGTAGGCTCTAAGGCAAATACATGTTTTGCTAGATCTGTGATGGTCCTTGCAGGTGTGCTGCCTGAAATTCAACACCGCAATATCGGTGGCACACAATAGCGAGGATAAAATATTAAAAATAATATATCGAATGATAAGTAGCCTAGATTTTCTAAACCTAACTCCACATATATGTACCTTGGTGCTGTAAGGTGTTAGGAGTAGTAAATCTGTTCTTCCCTATATGCACTTAGCTTTTGATATTTTGTCCCTCGATATTCTGTCCTCAATATTCTTGGACCATGATATCCTGGGGGTAAATATTCTGTAGTACCACTGTCCTTGCAGCATCTCTCTTGCAGTGTTTCTATAGCTCTATTTTCATAAATATTGCTTGCAGGTTTTCATAGGGCCCAATTTAAAAAATAGTACTTAGTATGTAAATCGATGTTGTCATATGACACCACAGGTTTCCTCCTGTTGGGCAATTCTCCATGACCACTAGGTGCTGTCTTTAGTGTCACATGTTATTGTCCACAATACACTGGAGCTATGCCACCTACAGATAAAGAGGACTGGTAGGCCTACATTCCAGAAGTTGGTTAAAAGGGCATGCTACCTACCAATGAAGTAGTGTCGGCTGGTAATTTTAGAAGGGAAAGGGATGGAGGTGCCACACGCACACATACACACTAACAGTCATGCATTCACAAATGCGCACATGCACATTCACAACACTCACTCACAAATACACATCCATCAGTTTATACATACACACACACACATGCACTACACATCAAAAAACATAAAACTTACCTTCACTGGAGCGCCCTGGGTGGGAAGCCTGGGGGTCCTAGGCGGACTGGGACTTCTATCTTCTTTAGGGAAGGCAGCAGTGAGATTGCTGACCTCACCCCGCTATGTGACAAGGTATCACTGATTGGCACTCGGCCCTGGGCATTTCAGGGCTTAAATCTAAAGCATCCATGTCCAAGATTATCAGTGACGCTCCTCCTCTTCATGAGGGAGAGGGCCTCAAGATACTATTGCCAGGCTGAGTAGGTCACGCCCACAGGGCTATGAAATTCTGGGAAACCCTCCAATCACATCCTAAAGGTGTGCTTATAGAGAATGGTCTGCCAAAACATACCTTTCCAATAGATCTACACTATTCCAAAGGGAAATAAATGCTTTCACCCACGAAGTGTTAACACAGTGCAGCATCTTTCACGGGAAGGTGGTGAATGCTGTGTTCGGAAGGCTGCACCTGCAACAAACTGTACAAACAAAATATACACATTGAACTATTAGAGTCTTGCCATATTCGATTATTATAAAATATTTCATTTTCCCCACATGCGTTTTAATACCACTTCGAAGCCGGAGACTCTAGATTTGCTTATGTGCTGTGGGTAGCACATGACATATAACTTTCAGGAATGCATAATTTGTAAAATAATAGGTGCCAGGGCCCTGACAAGGAGGCCACTGCAGCTTGCACCGCCCATTGCCCCTGACATCGCTGTCAATGGCGGTACCCAAACAACTACTATCTCTCTCACCAGCAAGTGCGATAGTTAAAATTATTCCCGGTCCCCAAAGCAAAAGGAATGTCTGGGGAGGCAGATATTAGTATTTTCTAATGTATATTGTATTCATAAACAACCATTGTTCGGCTCTTCTCTAAATTAGATGAGCAGCTCCACCATGTGGCAGTCATAAGTGTTGTGGTGACAATTAACCCCTCCCCTGCTGGTGACGGAACCACTCCGTCATCAGCTGCGGTCGCGCTGTACTGATGACGGAGCGGTTCTGTCATGGCCCGCTCGGCACGCCTGCGCGGCGCGGATTCCGCGCCTGCGCTGAGCGTTCCATTGAGCGGGCGGGGCCATGACGGAACCGCTCCGTCATGAACACAGTGCAACCGCGGCTGGTGATGGAGCAGTTCCGTCATCAGCATGCGGCCGCCACGCGGCCGCCCCGCCCCCTTAGCACTGCGGCAGAATAGCCGCCGCAGTGAAGGGGTTAAGTGCCGATGCCGAGCATCGTAATCCAATTAAGTGCTAGTGCTGAACACCGGAAACTACCGGCTCAAATTAAGCAGTGACTTTCTGAATGCATAATAATGCTATGACCCAAGAAAAAGCACACCATATTGTAAACCTCGGCACCACTCACAGCACACCATAGTTGCAATAATGCACATTTTCCTTTTAATCACCAATACAAAATTGTCGGCACTCATAATGCATCTGCATTGCCTGAAATAGTATTGTAAACATCCCTGTCAAGATGACATGAAATAAAGAGGAAAGGTTATTCCTAATCTTAACTTGCATGTGAATGATTTATGAGGAATATCCCTTTACAGTTGTTATATTTTAAACACTACCTACATTGTTGTCACACCACGCAAATACACTGCGCTCTATTTCGTTTGCTGAAATCAGGTCAATGCGCACGGATTTCTCGTTTGCTTTGCTGTTTTTCTAGCCGTTTGCTGGAATATTAAATTGCACGTGGACCCTCAGTGCTGCCTGGAACTGTGGTGGAAAGAAAGCCCCCGGTCCCCTTACTTATCACTGAGATAGCCCTTGGTAATACAATGTGTGATGCCTACTGTGATATCCAATGAAATACAGTTAAAACTCTGACGCGTGTTAATAAACCATGGATATCGTTAGTTACGCGCCTGAATGACAGACTTACGTCATCACTTGTGCTTTGTTACCTCCATGGATAAAGTTACAGTCGTAAATCTTTGTTTTACAATGAATCTCTATTTGCCCATTTTTTTTCCACAGAAAGAAAAATGTAAAGAACACGGAGTTTATTTGCGGTTTTGCATTGGTCTGTTATACTGAAGGTTAAAAATATATTTTATCAAATTAACAAGATTATAAATCTCACATCGTGTTGGTATCAGACTGGTTTAAGGTGAACATTTTGGGCGCGATTCACAAAAGTAAAGTTAGACGAAAGTCTAATTTACGACTTTCGGTATTCACAAAGGGCATTTTCTACTCTTAAATGCCCTTTGTGAATATACCGAAAGTCGTAAAGTGAGACTTTCGTCTCACTTTACCTTTGTGAATCGGGCCCATTTTGATTTATTTAGTGAGTACGTGCCAACCTCTGTGATTTAGTTAATGAAGGGGGGAGGAAACCTCCACTGAAATTTTGATTTAAACTGCGGCAATAAGCTTATGATCTCCACACTAGGCCTCACCAGTCAAGTCCATTTTCAAGAGTATTCACAAAGACTCAATGGGGGAGGATCATGGATGGGGTGAATTGCTGTGGGGTGGAGCATAGAGGCCTGTAGCTATCATTGGTGGAGCTCTTGTTGTGGCACCGTGGCTCAAGGGTGCACCCCAGGGAAGGCTGTCTGATGCTATCTAGCCGGGAAGCTAGAGATGGCCATTTCCCTTGCTGGCACTATGGCTTATGGCCAGTGCTTTAAATGGAAAAAAGATAAGTGCAGGTACTCACCAAAAGGAGCAGTGGGCGGAGTTTAGGGCGGGGCTAAGGGGGAACAAGGGGCAGGGTTAGCCTTTTGACCGTGCCAAGGTTGTATGTACAAAATCTGCATGCATTTTATCAACCGCCTAAGGATTACATGCTGGTTCAGCTTGCCTTAAATCGAACCGGTGGCCTACAGCCCACTGAGCCATCTGTCCAGTACTGGTACTCTTTTGTATCATGCACACGTCACTTTTCTCTTGTAACACACTGTTTGCTACCCCTTACATTTTGTTTGCTTTAGATACTTGTGCAAGTGCCACCATTGCCTCATGTAACGTTTGTTCTTGTGCTGGAGTGTCTGCCATTTATTGCAGTACTATACCTCTACTTGCACTTTGTATGCTATTGTAACCTGCACACATATCACTTTTTCCTCCTGTAATGTATCGTTTGCTACCTCTTGTATTCTGTTTGCTCACAATTGTCACTTTTGCCTCATGTAGCTTAACGTTTGCTTTTGTAATTTGTTCACTTGAAATTTTCTCCTCATGTATCATTACTGTTCCTATTGTGAAGCGCTCTGACACCTTCAGGTAAAGTCCACGCTATATAAAAACGCATAAAATAAATAAACAAGTCTCTCCTGGAACATTTGTAAACCGGAGTTAGGGCCAGAGCTGACAACGTCTGTACTGGGGAACCAGGTGCCAATCTCCACATTTTTGATTGGTCTTAAGGTCTGTCCAAGGTCAATGAAATAGGAATCAGCGAGTGTGGAAGTGGAAGTGTGCAAGAAAGCAATTCAGATGCGTGGCGACTGTAAAAGCCTTCCCATACGTTCTTTTGTTATATCCTGAATAGTGCCTCCCACCGCCACCCATTAGATTTTACAGCCCCCTCTTAGCGCCCACTGTGAAAGATCTTTGGATAAGCAAATGACTCCACAGACACACCCCTGCTCTGATTTACAAAGCAGCTCACGCTGGGTTCTGGTGACGAGCTCCATTGATTGATTCCCTGCAGTGCTTGAAAGGTGCTGCCGTAGTATAACTTGAGGGATAAAGGGAGCGTGCTGCCTCGGTTAAAGTCAGATCCCCATGAGTACCGGTACTCTCTTTCTTCTAGAAAAAAGTGCCGGTACTCAAGGGGAGAAAATGAAGCAGTGCCGGTACTCAGTACCGGTGAGTACCGGCCCATTTAAAGCACTGCTTACGGCACAGTCTGCAGCAGCCCTGGGCTTACACACGTAGGAGAGGTACACCATGTGCTGCAACAGGATAACAATATGTACATTGAAAGACAGCAGAGACTGGTGGGATCTGGCAAGACTGTCCTAGGAGCAGGAGTGAGCTCGGAGCAAATGTAGCCCTGCAAAATGTTTTATTATGCCAGGATGGGCGAACTGGCATATTCTGAGCTTTATATCAAAACAAAGAGAGGAGTATCCCCCTTGAAGATAAAGAACAGACGTGTCTGGAGGGCAGGTTTTTTGGCAAGAAGGAGAATATTCATCCTTATGTTTAAAACCCCTCACTCACCAACCTAGTGGTGACATGCTTCATCATCGGGGTCCACCCTGGCGGCCTAGCGCCACCGGGGTGTGCTACGACACCTGTACTACAGTGGAGCGGGTTGTGACTGTGGGTGTGAAAAATTAAATGTTATAAATTGTCCTGGTTGTACTCAAAAAGCAGGTGGACAGGAGGTGTGTGCTCCCTAGAAAGCACACCCTACCCTGATCCCCTGTGTACCTCCTGGCAAAATGGCCAGTGGTATTTACTGCTCAATAAAATAAGTGAGCAAGTGAAGAAGTGAAAAAAGAGACCTGTGGGGAGAAGAAAGGTAAACATAGTCAGGAGCACACACCTCCTGTCCACCTGCTTTTTGGTCCTGAAGAATACCGGGCAAACGCCCTATTGGTAGAAACATGTTGACCATTCAACATAAACACATATAGAGATCCCTTGGTCGTAACTCCCCTACCAGGATCTCGCTCACTTAATTTTAACATTGTTCAGTTGCTCTATAATAAAAATTATATTTTTGAGTACAACCAGGACAATTTTTAACATTTAATTTTTCACACCCACAGTCACAACCCGCTCCACTGTAGTACAGGTGTCGTAGCACACCCCGGTGGCGCTAGGCCGCCAGGGTGGACCCCGATGATGAAGCATGTCACCACTAGGTTGGTGAGTGAGGGGTTTTAAACATAAGGATGAATATTCTCCTTCTTGCCAAAAAACCTGCCCTCAAGACACGTCTGTTCTTTATCTTCAAGGGGGATACTCCTCTCTTTGTTTTGATATAATTCCTCCCAGGGGAATAGGAGTGATCTCAGGTTCACATTTGAGTGAACAAACTCCCTTACTCTCTCTTTTGATTGTAGCATATTCTGAGCTTTGACTGGCCTGAGATGTATGCTCTGAGAATTCAACCTCATGCATAATACCTCAAGTTTAGAGCACTGGTTCTAAAAGGAGGCACTGGAAAGTAGCTGTTTCAAAGTGGCCACCATGTAACTTTTTATTCCTCACAATATGTGGGTTGTACAGTTTAATGTTTCTAGTATAACAACTGGATTGATTTATCTTACCCATAAAAATATGCTGCAAAGCATGGCAATACATGTTAACGGGTGGGGTGCCCATCAGCAGTTGTATTGTTCTGAGGATTTGATCTGTTGAGACAATCTTATCTAAAATATTGTCTGTAGAAAGAAAAACTTCATTGCTTGCTCATTTGTCACAGTGTTTCCACGCGGTATGCTGTCGTAAAGTGCTCATTAGGTTACCCTTCCCTTTTGGAATGAGTTTCTCAGTCTGTACTGTTGCCCCCAAATTCAAATTTTGTGCTCCCAAATGATAAGGTCTTACAATCACAGGTGAAGTTCTCCATTACTATCCTAAAACAGCCTAGTGTCTTTCCAACAATGCCAGACTTGCCATCCCTGATAAGATTACATGTAACATAGGTACCACCAAACCCCATGTTCATGCTTAAGTTGTGTCCTAAAACCTATGGCACACGCAGCCTATCGAGTAGCAGACCACCCTAGGATATTTTTGGGTGCAGTTGTTTATAACATAACCTTTAGGTGCACCATTCTGATGTCATTAACATATTGTCTTAAGCCCTGCCCTTTCACACCTACGCATAATGTGCTGTATTGTCACTGATGGCCAATGTATGCTGATTTAATCAAATCAAGCTCCTACCCAGAAAACACTTTTTGAAAAGGGTGGAGATAAATTCTCTTTGGGCTACCAAATGGCGGCAAGTAAGAATCAGACTGGCATATTTGACAGGCTCCTATTCAACACGGAAGCCTGTGGTAGGCAGACAGGAGTCTGGGAGATGTCCGTATTTATTTTTCCATTCTTGGGATTTCATACCCTACCCTGTAACCAGCCAGTGCACCATTTCTCATGGATATCCCAAATCCAATTTACAATAATTTTCTG
Source organism: Lissotriton helveticus (assembly GCF_964261635.1). Classification (NCBI taxonomy): domain Eukaryota; kingdom Metazoa; phylum Chordata; class Amphibia; order Caudata; family Salamandridae; genus Lissotriton; species Lissotriton helveticus. The sequence continues at coordinate 1,307,940,591 of NC_136059.1, read as the reverse complement.
TGCACCTTTACCGCATCCGGACCAGGACTGTAGCCGCAAATGTATCATGGGTATCTATAATTGAGCCAGCCATCGAAAAATGACTCGCCTTCCACACCTTTTCGCTCAACTTTAAAAAGAGGCACACGTTCCAGTTTACAGGCTGTTTTCCTTTCGTTGTTCATTGTCAACTTATCCTAGCCTAGCGTTTTACTCACTCTTCACAGCTTCAATTCCCCCACCAAAGTTAGGGTACCAGTCTAAGTTGAGACTAAAGCTAGCAGGTACCTCACAATGCTAATTTTTGACTGCAGAAAACACACCTGTCATATTGGGACATCTTTGAAAGATTTCTCTGTTTGATTGAGGAAACAACAATGTTGCCTTTAGATGTAGACATCACACCAAGATTTTACTTGAAATCTGTGAAGTAAAAAAATTGTCTGTCTAAATGATCTACTGCATACCCAACTTGTTTGCCTGTTCTTTGATTCTAGTGTGACATCCTTACAAATATTGATAGAGCGTGGGCATGTGGATTGTTATTGACAATATAATTCTCTCTTTGATGAATAACTACATTATCGAATGATAGAAATTAGGTTATGGGTGAATAACATTTGTGACAATAGGGACTAATGATAGCTAGCTCGATCCAGTTTGTTTTGGATGTATTAAAAAGGAAGAATTTGCATCTTCTCGCTCTCTTTTTCTGATTATTCTTAAATTAGTTTAGGGCATTGAAAATGCAAGTGCATATCAGCTGACTTCCACCCACTGCTTCTCTCTCTGTTGATATTAACATTCTATGTAACACATGCCAAACTGATCAATCTCGTTATCTACCAATCAGATAATAATCTATGATATTATTCCTATTTGGGTACTATTCATTTTTCCAACCTCAGAAATATTAAAGGATAAATAATGTTAGCATTAAAACCTGTCACCTGCATTGTACAAATATTTTCAGCAGCTAGTAAACACACACAGCACTCTGATCTGAGGCAAGTCCCACTGAACTAGTGTTCTTTTCCAGTCACTTTGAAGACCCCCCTCAGGGACGTCTTCAGAAAGTTCAGTCCTTGAAAGGGACTCAGAAGCAATCCTAGGTCATATTTCATCATCTGATATTGTGAAACACTGTCCTTATACATTTTGCAGCCACACTAATAAAGGCTATGGGGAAACATTACATGCTTGGGCATTGCCGAAAAAAGGAAAAGATACACTTTAAAAAAAAAAGAAAATGTGATTCTTACTGGCAGTGGGAAGAATGGTGTGAAATTCATACATATATTTTACCTTGTGTTGTTCGCCACTAGGTAGTTCTAGTTAGATCAGCTGCACCATAGGAAAACTTTGTGTTGCTAATAATTTGTGCAACATTTGACAAATCTCCATGAAACTTTCCAAAAATGGTGCTACTTTTTGACTAGATTGTGCATAGAAGGTTGCAGGGTGATATGTCAAGCGTGGGCCGAGGGGAAAAAATGGGGTTCCCTAAACACAAAATCCCCATGCATTTTCTATAAACTTTTTAAGACGGGCTACCAAATAAAACTGCTCAACGGAATTTCACCAAATTGTGCTGGAAGCTGGATCTTGGGCCACAGATTGTTTTTTTTGTCATTTAATGTTAATCTGTTCAGTAGTTTTTGAGAAATGATGGTGACAAATATTTCTATATCTGGACTGTAGGGTCCGCAAGATGAATGAGAAACTCTTGCCGGAGAGCCAATTTAAAAATATAGTATTCTGATTTGCCCAGGGACCTTTATTTCCCTTCGTCCATCTCGCTTCTGCAGTAGCACTCTCATTGGATGCCAGGAACATGAGAAAAATGTTGCTGGCAGCGATTACAGGACACAGGGACTTAGTCCCCTGCCCTGAAGTGAAAAATGAAACATAATATAAGGGGGTAGGATAGAGATATCCTGACTCCCTAGGCCCCATGCTGGGATCCCCCGGACAGGGCCTAAAACAAAAAAGAATCAGCAAACACTATTTCACTCTTGTGGGATCGAGAAATGGCGTCCAGGTGCATTCATTAAGTTTATGCCCTGGTGAGCCTACCCATATATTCAAAGAGGGGAGAGGAGCTGCATGACCTCCTCACTGAGCCATTAATGGCCCTGGGTAGCCCAACTCTGGGGACGAAATGTTTCAAAATAGGGACGCATTCATTTGAGATGTCTTCAGTGATGTCATAAATAATGTCATAGAACGTGTCTTGAGTGATGTAATATGTGAAGCCAGAAGCAGTGTATGGTAGGGCAGCAAGTTATAGTTAGCTCTGCTTACTATAACTGGTGCTTTCTTTTCTCTTTTTAGTTCACAACGTTCATGTTGTCACTGACATATTCACCTAACTATAACGTTTCTTTAACCTTTAGTTTTTTCAGTAAATTTCTAGTTTTTTTAAAAACAAAAAGCGATCATTTTATCAGACCAAACTACATTGTTACTTTAAACTTTTGGCAAATTGTCATAAGAAGAGATATATATATATATATATATATATATATATATATATATATATATATATATATATATATATATATATATATATATATATATATACACATACATTATAAAGTGATCTGGTTGATAGAAAATCTAGTTATTAATGATAAAATGATTACATGTATTATTTCCAACCGTCTAATGCATGAAGCAATTGTTTTTACTACAGGTATGAACAATGTGTCATGGTTGTTTTGGTTGCAGTTTCAAATTACAACATACTATTTGGTCCAGTAGATAATCCTCTTTGTTTAGCTGCACATTATATGTAACAATAATTTTCAGTGTCCAATCAATAACTTAATTTTCTTATTTTACATGGAAAAGCTGACCCAAATCAATGTGATCCGTATACCACATTCTAGTTATGTTATTTAATCTTGCCTTCAAATAGAAATGTTGGCAGACAATGCCTGGACTCTGTTACTTTGGTGGAAACAGTTGAAATGTATCAGCTATATTTGAACTGCCTTGGCCAAGACTTAGTAAACTGTCTGAGCTTTCCTCTAACTTATGGTATCCCGCTCTGTCTTGTGGTTGGGACATACTGGCACAGGACTTGTTTTGGGAAGAAGCCTGCAGCCATCAGTACTCCCAGGGCTACCATTAAGGTCTCGTGAGTGGTGTAGGTGAGGCAAGTGTATGAGAACTGCATAGTTGTGGGGAACAGGCAGGGGAAGGCTAAGAAGCATTATGCCTTGTGGGGGTAGGTGAGCTGAGCCAGGAATCTTGGGGGCCTTAAGGGAAGAGTCTCAGGGGTCTTAGTGTGCTGAGGTGGGGGCACAAAATAAAGACTGCCATGAGGCACCAACCATGTCCCCCTTTACTTTGAGTGGCAAACGTAAGAAGTGAGAACATTTCCTTCTGCTTTGAAAGGTCACTGAATCTGTACCTGTTTTTGAAAATGTTTTTTTGCTCTACAAGTGTTGCAAGTTTGAAATTTGAAACTTGAAGTAGTGCAAAGCCAGGAACATTTAAAAAATACATTTTCGAAGTGGCAAGTCAGAAGACTTTACAACTTTGAACGCCCCTACTGAAGATTGCAGTTTCAAGGGGAACAGGACTAAGACATGCCACTGGTTTGCTCCAATGATTGGTACACTATGTGTGTGACTGTTTGATAGTGCCAGGTTTTGTGCTCTACAGTGGCCACATAGCAGCTATGATCCTCCTCAACCTCTCTTCTGCTCATAAAACTGTTGACCTATCCTATTAAGTAGGATCAAGGAGTAAACTAATATGTTCTCTTGCCCACTGATTTAAACAGGCTTGAGCATGGACCTCAGTGGTGCAAAAATAAGTACAGCCTTTAAACACAATTTTTAACTTGGCGGGTTCCTGCAGCAAGTCTTGTGAATTGATATCCTGGAATAAACTGGGACAAGTCACCAACTCTTCCTGGTTCATTAGGACGAGCAATCTAATAGAGAAGCTGTCAAAAACACAAAACTGCCATTGTTAATCAAGATAACTCTAGGTTGCAAATCGCCTTCCCCTTTCTTGGACTCAGCAAAGGGGAAGTTACGGGCCCTCTGAAATTGACTGTTGATGTTCAATTCAACGATGCTTGAGAATGCTTTTTGAATCAGATGGACTATAAATACATGACAGTAATCTCCCTCCATGCTTTCAGAATGCCATCTAGGTATTAAGGTGGGACGTTTTAAGTGCAGCAGAGTCATTTTCTATTCTTCCCTGTGCAAACAAAGAAGGTTGTACATTTAACTTGGGTCATAAAACTCTGACAGGTCATGGAATGGTTTTGTAAGTTGAAGAAGAGTTATTTAAGTTGTTAGCAGACATATATCATTAGAGCTGCTGGGCCTGATCTTACTCCTCAAGACGAAATTTCCTCTGTCAGATCAGATATGACCCTGCTGCTCTCATCAACCTATCAATTCTGCCCACTGTGGCCCCACCTCATATCTGAGCACTTAATGTCACCAATATCAGTGTCCACATTGGAATAATCTGACAAGAAAAAAAATATCTGGTGTGTCCGTGTTAACAGCCATCTCCATGCCAGTAGCTGCTGCCCTTGTCTCTGTAGTCCTCCCATTTATAGTTGCAAGTCCATTGACAGGCTTCATTGGGGTGTTTTTGGAGATGGTATGGTTGCCCCTGGAAGTGATGGTCGATAGAATGATAGGGGCACTGGTACTCATTGTGAAAACATGCCCAGCGTTTGCATCCCCTATTAGTTCCTGAGACAGCTAGCCCGAAAGCAATGCAGTATTATTTAGTGGTCCTGCTTTCATTATGGCTACCTCAGATATTGCATCACATTACTCTCCCCAATATCCTTTCCTGGGTGAGTCAAAGATAGTCTTGTAACATTAGCAATGCTTGACAGTGTATTGGCAATTTTATCTCTCACCTCCATACGGGGTGCGTCTCGTGTCTCCATTAAAGTTCAACGTGAGGGGCCATGTTTGGCCACACTGCCAGTAATACCAGCTGCGGTCTGTCAATATCTCAAAGAGTATTTGTCCCTGAATTTCTGATATCCAGCAGAGGGCAGTATGATGAAAGAAGCATCAGGTACCAGTGGTCTGCTTATTTCCTTGGGAATCATAGAGGGTGGATGTCGCACAGAGGGCACTAGCATCGTACCTACCCAAGCTGAGAAGAAAGCACTGTGTACTTCATGCTAATGGGAAGACCTGCGCAAACTCTGTGGAACTTAGAGGCTGTGGCACAGCACACCTCACCCTTTGGATGCAATTAGAGGAGTGTTTGCGATGAGGAGTTTATCTGGAGCAGTGATCCACAGCACCACAGACAGCCAGCAATGTCAGTAAACCATCTGAAAGATAGTGCTTAAAGTCACTCAGAAAAATAAGGCCAGGACCACCAGAGATCTTAGGGTGTTGAGGCTATTAGAGTGTCCATACAGCATACTCCGTTAGCTTCTCAGCGGGGCTCCTCTCCTACTGCATCTGCAACCACTCAACTAGCCGCCATCTTGACCATGCCTTTCAAAAGTTATTGTATTATAGCTTCAATCTATACTTCATATTAAGAATGTGTGCAGAGGGGGAACGGCAAGCAACATGGCTAAATAATACGCACTTGTTGTGAGCTCCATAATCCCATCAAAATCCTGCCCTTCCAAAGGCCATCGGCACACCAACTTTTGCTACAATACTGTTGCCCTGACCCCACTCCCTCATGTGCATCCTCCGAGAGCCGGTGGCCCAACATCTGAACACTGGAGTTAGAGTAAGTGGCTGCTGCACCAAAAAGAAAGTGGTGGCTCTGCTTTAGTGGGGCAGCCGGGTGCCTGATCCAAGTCGGTGAGTAGCTGCCCCTTGCTGCTGTGGCCGGGCTGTGGTCCAGTGCCCGGGCCTTTGGACACTGCTGATTGGGGTGGACTAGCAGTGGCCCGACTGTGAGTCCCTGGGCTGTCGGCCACTGTGATGCAGAGCAGTGGAGACACGTTACACTGCGGGCCCTGTATTTCCTCTGAAGATCTCCCGGAGGCCCTACGAGGAGGGCCAAATTGTGCTGTGCCTCAGAGGAGCAGTGAGGCCGGCAGGAGATGCTCTGAAATCCATCTGTGGGGCTGAGTGTGAGATAGCTCTCCCGTGCCAAATTACTCCGGCCAGAAGACCTCCTGGGCATCTTGCCTCCCTGTAGCAGGCTGGGACTGCAGCCCAGGGTGAGTCGTGACTGTGTCCAGGATAAACTCAGGAGCCCCACAATTGTGAGGTGGGTGAGTGTGATGCGGTGGGCCATCAGGCTTGTGGAATTTGACCTGATGGCCTGCCCGTCCCTCCACTCCATGCACGTGCATCAAAGCCATCTGAGGTGGGCTCTGTTGCCTCCTCTCTCCTGCTGAGGCCCCAAGTCCTGGGGGCATACCCACTCCTGGCTCCTAGTGAGGATAAATCACAGTGCCAGCGATCGCACCCGTGGGGGCGGCTGCCGCTGGCAGAGAGACTGCTGGATGCCCCAAACCCGCCCAGTGAGTGTAGGCCACTGTCCGGTACTACTACTGTACATGGCGTCCTTCCATGGAATGACTGTCAGCTGGGGTTTCATCCCTCTATAACGGTCACAGCTGTGAACGCCGGAGCACCTTGTTCAAAAAAAGCTGTCTACCCAGTGGCTGACATTGCTAAGGCAGTTACGCTAACGATACTGATTGAACAGCGGGCAAGTGGTGGGCGATCGCTGCCGCTCCCTGGGCTTGGCAGCTACACTCGATAAACCGTGGACACCTTTGGCCTGTCTCGCTGCAGTGACTTTGGGCTAGACACCACATAAGACCCCATCCATCCGATATACTGCACTGGGAACAGCACAAATTAGCCAAATAAAAGATCCCTTGCCCCCATGTCTGTTCTGTCCTTACAATTGACAGGGCTTACCTCCACTCAATCAGACGAGAATCTCCATCTTTTTATTTTTTATTTTTTATTTTAAGGGTTTTATATAGCGCTAGACCCGGTGGTATCAGAGCGCTTTACATGAGGATCAGCGAACTACAAGTTACAAAGAATTACATCAGTTACATGAGCGGATTATACCAAAAGAGAAAAAAAACAGTGATTAAACAAAAACATGAGTTAGCGCCTAGCATAGTCAAGACACACATCCAATGGGGCATGGAAGGGAGAGGGGGAATGGCAAAAAGGGGTAAAGAATGCATATCAAGTCACGCGGGCAGATGAGGGGAAGGAGGCAGGGGAGGGAAGAAAACACAGCGAAGAGACGAGGAAAAACTATGTCCAATGTCCGGCTGGGTAGTTGACGGCCGAGTGGGTGAAACCAGAGCCAATCGCCTGTATAGTTGCCTAAACAGCTCCACCGGTCATCGGCCATGGTAGTTCAGGCCATCTACCTACTTGCTTTACAGAACCAGCCGCAATCAGAGTTAAAGATAAAAAACTCAAACAATGCCGACAAGGAAAACTAGACTGTGAGAGTAGTTATACCTCCGGCAGACCAAGTGGAAGGCACTGCCCCAGGCCCGAGTAGCGCTGACTACTGCAAGTCATTCAGTCCTCAAAAATGGGCCTCCGAGGCAAAATTGTAGAAGTACTTTCAGAGTATGCTTCCTAAAACAAGACCTCCATAACGTATGTGACAGACTAACAGCAATGGAAACGAGACACTCCAAAATTGAGGATTTGGTCCAGGGTCTCAAGAAAGGACCTGAAGAGCAACAGAATATCAATACTAATGTCCTATGGTGCATTAAAGACCCGGAAAACCGGGCCCATCACAATAATCACCAATTTGTACGTTTTCCAAAGTGGGTTGAGGGCAACAGACCTGTAAATTCCTTACCTCTTGGCTGAAAACCACCTTTTCTGATGGACACTTTTCCACATATTTTGTAATAGAATGAGCCCATAGAGCCTTAAAAGAAAAGCCCCCTCCAGGGGCTTCCCCATGTCCCATCATTGCGAAGTTCCTTAATTTCCTAGATAGGGACACGATCCTTGGGGAGGCATGTAAAATAGGTGATTTGCGGCTTAGGGCTCAGAGATCATGATATCCCGGACTATAGCCTAGTGGTCCAGTGCCAGCGATACGCATTTGGATTTGTGAAAACAAAACTTTGCGCTTTGCATCTACAATACATGCTACTCTTCCTGGCTAAGTTAAAAATCCTCTACCAGGGAAAGTCCTTCATTTTTCACACCCCAGAGGAAGCATGGGCTTGGCTGAAGGACTGAGTGCAATTTCGGTCCAGCCCTCCATAGGAAGCTGGATGCCAGACACCTCAACCACTAGACACTAGACCAAAGACCAACTCCTGGTCACACAGAGAGCAGACTCACAAAAGCACAGCATCTGGCTGAAAGACTCCATATCTGACTAAAACACAGAGGAGGCACAGACACTGGTCGTTTGAGGCAGAAGATGATGTTAATTTGGGAAGCCATCAACCTCAGAGCCGTATCTCTCGTGAAACCTCACAGCTACACCTTGACAGGCCGGGCTCTTCATCTGAGATGGAGAGCATCCATTATTTGGCGTGAGCCATCGCAGCACTTGAACAAAACTCCATGGTAACTACCCTGCTTAGCCCACCCTCACCTTAGACTCAGAACATCAGAATCAGGAAGTGGCAACCGAATGACCTGTGGAACTCACAGTGAACTTACGGAGACAATCTACTCTGATACCGGATTGAGCACGCTTTCTTTTGGACACCACCATCCACTTGCCAGCATTGGGTGCCTTCTTCTTGTTCCCCTTTTCTCCTTTATCACCTCCATTCTTCTCTGTTCTTCTTCCTCTTCCTTCTCTCCTATCCACCCCTCCCCTTCCCTACTCTACTATATTCAATTCTTATTACTCTTTCTTCCTTTGTTTGATTTGATTATTTTCTGAATAGATACAATGGGGAGGGCAAGAGACCCCCCCCCAAATTGGGCCTTCAGTGTGTCTCCATTGCTCTGCACATCTTTGGAGGTGGCTTCAATAACGTGATAACCCTGGGGCTAGATAGAATGGGTGAAGCATCCCACTTGGGTAGGAGCATCCCCATTGGCCAGTTTATCATTACACCGGATCTTACTCATCATGAATACTCCTACTACTCGTGGTCCCACAAAGTTTACTCTGCACTTGACTCTATTTTCACACCAGCAAGCAAAATGGGGCCGATACATAGGGCTGACTCCCTAGCAAGAAGCCTCTCTGATCACTCCCTGCTGGGGGTGACAATAGGGTGGAAACCCCATTCCACCACTAATGCTTGGAGACGAAATGCTTGAGAACTAAGGGACACAACCACGATGTGTGAAATTCGTATTGAGTCAGAACTATTTTTTTTAGATAACAAAGACTAGGTCGACGTAGCTGTTACAGTGAAGAAAGCATACAAGACAGCTAGACAGGGTAGAATTCAAAATAAAATTCCTTAAAGAAAAAGAAGGTAAACAGGCAGCTAGAACATCTCGAGTCACAGCTGCTGAAGGCAGTGGCAGAAAACATTTTCAAACCCCACTTGTTAATAAAATGTAGGATTGACAGCCTGTGAACGGAATATATCAAACTGGTCACTTACGCAGTACTCCAGCATATCTTTGCCACACAATATCGCCTCTACGATGTTGACCACAAAGCCGGGCTGAGCCCACGGGAAGTTGAAGCCAGGTGGATATCTCAAATGCAGGGTATGGAGGGCACCCTATATTCCACAAACGGGGAAATATTAAGGGAATTCACAAAATATTATACTGCCCTGTAGGACGAATGACCCGTGGCGAACTTTGCCCAAATTGATGACTCCTGGGCGGACATTGAACTCCTGACCCTGCCCAGCGATGACCGTGAATCAGTCCATGCGGACATGAACCTTGAATAGGTCCAAAATGCCATCCTTCGCTTAAACCCCAGAAAGATCCCTGGCCCTGCTGAAATTTTGAAAAAAACAAACTGAGCTACAAGCTCCCCACATACTTCAACTCTATCACAAAGCTCGCAAAGATGGTATCCTCCAGACAGATCTCCATAGGGCCACTATAATAGTCATACGCAAACTGGGGAAACCTTCCACCTCCTGCAGCTCTTAGCACCCAATTTCCTTGATAAATGCATAAACCAATCCTACTCAACCCACAGACTCGATCACAGCAGTCTTGCATCTGTTCAAACGCTACTGTTCCTACTCTAGATATATGATAAATTAGGAAAAATCCATTCTTTTTCCTGTTAGTGGACTCTTTGACTCGGCTGACCTCCTACAACAACTCAAAATATCTAGGGATGGGTTGCAATATTTAGATATCTATGCCACGTCAGACCGGGAGCGATGTATTCAGCGCAATGTTAAAACAAGTGAACTGACTCCTGTTGAATTGCTTTTATCCAAGTATAGCACTCAAATAAATTGCAGCGCAGCCCATATAACAAAGGCATAGGCCTCCATGATCTCTGGACCTACTATTGGCCATCCCATTTGATAGTCACCAATGACTGGAGATACGTGGACAGGGGTCACCTCACCTATGCCCTTGAACAGACTCAATTCCAGACACTCTCACATCATCATTTCTGCTATTGCGGTACAGGGAAATCCGCTCTTCTACCAGCTACCCAAATTACCCTGGAGGCTTGGACAAGGTGAATTCTTATATGGGGTGGAAGCAAAAATCATGCGGGACACACCGCTATGGATTGGTAAAGCCCTGAAGGAAATTACGAAACTCACGCGTTTGCTTCCTGGGACCGCATAGGTATTTCCAAATTGGGAGATCTAACAGACACTGGCTCTCTAATGCCAATTACCTCCCTACAGTATGAATTTCAACTTCACAACCACTAGCAATATAAATACTTACAACTTGCACACTCACGGATAGCCAAAAACATCCTCCCGGATCTCCCAGAATACGCCCCTTTAGAAGGTAGACTCCTAATGTATGAGCTAAATTAAAAGGCATTATCATACACCTATAAAACTATTTAACAACAATACTCTTCAAAAACTGAAACTAGCATTGGAGGTAGACGTAGGTACACTTGAAGATATTGACTGGGAATCAGCACTAATGGTCCCACAGGAAGTGGCTGTCAGATCCCGGTTACATCTCATACAACCTAAAATTCTACACAGGACATACTATGACAGAACCCTCCTCCAGAAGATGGGCAGAACACCCTTGCTGGATTGCCTGCATTGTGGGAGGAACTGGGGAGATTTCATTCGCACTTTATGGTTGTGTCCTCTCATACAGAGATACTGGTTTCGAATACAGTTAGAATTTAATGCGATATTGGAAACCCAAATTCTTAATGATCCCAAATATATCCTCTTAGGCATACCTAATGATGTTGATCTATCACGTATGAAACTATTGTTATGTAACCTGGCATTGGTAGTTGCCAAGTAAAACTTAGCTAAGAGATGGGGAACCTCTGAAACACCCAATCTTATTGAATGGAGGAAGGGCATGGATCTATTTATGGCTGTGGTAAGAGTAATCTACAAGTGCAGAGGCTGCCCACATAAATTCCACAAAATATGGGGAAAATGTATAGACTACTATGGACTTACTTGCATTGGTGATGATGCTGCTATACCTTCTCAATAATTATATAGTGCCAATCATGTTTACATACTGTACTATGTTGAAAATTATTGTACCTTTGTCTCTTGTCCTAACTGGACTGCCTACAATACTCAGTAAGCTGTTGTATGGTTGTCTTAAAGACATGCTTCCTGCCACAGAAAGCACACATTTGCTTAAAAACATTACATTTTAATCTGCCAGTGATAAAGGTTGTTCCTTCACTCCGAAACTATATATCTGCACTTCAGACAGCTGTACAAAACATTGTGCTAATTCAATTGATTTACCAAAGTGACACAAACGGCCATTTAAGATAAAAATGGCAGTCTTTGTTAAATAAGACACATGTTTGTGATCTGATCAGCAGAAAACGGCTTCAAAATTTTTCAAAATAGGCCACTTAAATATGCCACAGTGTAAATGAACGTCCTTTTGTGGCCTTTTGATATGCAGGAGGGAGCGTTGGCAATCTGGATGCAGCATTGAAAGTACACAAGTTATTCCACATATCCCAGTTTAGCTTTTCTAGTCTTAAATGTATGATTCTTGTTAGACTTGGCATCTTTTGGCGTGTTTCCCCTGTCTTTTTCCTTTCTGACCTCCCGGTTTGACTCTGTTTTTGCTTGTTTAGTGTCTCTGCGCACTTGCTCACTGCGGTTCAGTGCTAAAGTGCAAGTGCTCCTGTTGTAAATTATGTTATGGATCAGTGTTTCCATAATTGGCATATTTGATTTACTGGTGAGGCCCTAGTAAAGTTCACTGAGAGTGCCAGGGCTTGTAAATCAAATGGTACTGGTGGGCTTGCAACACTGGTTGTGCCACCCCCAGAAGTAGCCCTTAAAAGGTAACTCAGACCTGCCACTGCAGGGTCTGTGCGCAGTTTGTAACTGCCATGCCGACCTGGCAAGTGCACCCACTTGCCAAGACTCAACCATCCCTTCTTCTACATGTCGGTCACCCCTAAGGCAGACCCATGGTACCCCTGAGGGCAGGGTGCTGTGTATGTTAGAGGTAGGACATGTACTGATGTGTGTGACATGTTCTGGTGGTGAGGTACAGTGTATTTCGTTTTTCACCATTGCAAGGCTGCCTGTTCCCATAGGACAGAATGGGCAGATTGTTTATACCATCTTATAAACATAACTACCCCTGGGAACAAGGTTTTAAAAAAAAGTTTAGTATGTCTGGACTCAGAATGTTAAAATGCATCTTTTAGTGAAGATGATTTTTACATTCTGTGTTTGAAAATGCCACTTTTAGAAAGTAAATATTTTCTTGCTTAGCCAGCCTGTGTGCCTCTGCTGGGGTTGTGGATTGACTGTCTGGCCTTGGGATGACAGGGGCTGGAGAGGGGTAGTGGCTCCAGAGAGCCTGATGGGCCAGGGCTGGTCTGAATACACCTGGGCTGCATTTAAAGTAGTGGGAGAAGATTTCCTTGCACCTGAATGGGCCTGGTCTGCCTTGTACAATGCCATCTCCACCCCCTGCCAGGAAGCTGCCCCAGTGAAGGCAGAACTGGTTTGGTCTGGGTACAGACACTCTCTGCCTGCAGAGAACAAAGGATTTGGTGGTATAAATATTGGGGCCCAGACCCCAGAACTTTAGAACTCTTTTGGAACTAAGAAGGCTGCCAAGAGCAAGAGCTGGAGAAGCTGTGAGGAGGGACTACCACTTTGCTGTGTGCTTTGCTGTATTGGCCCGCAGTGGCTGCTTTTGTCTTGGGCAGTGAAAGGACTGGACCTGAACTTTCTGTAATTTCCTTTTTAAGAATTTCTCCAAGGGCTTGAGGTAGAGCTTGTTCCCTGTTCAAGAAGTCTCAGGAACAGCAAAGACTTCAAGTTCTTCTGCCTTCAGTACTGGGGACTGTGTGTTTTGTGCTGCAACAAAAGAAAAAGCAACCCAACGCCGTCTATGATGCCGCTGTTGACTTTGTGTCCTGAAGGCACCACAGAGGGCTCCGCCGCAACGCCGCACTGCTACCCTGGTCTAACCGACGACGCCACTGGATGCCGCCACCACTGCTTCTGTCATTGCATCCAGATATATACTACAACAAGTAACATTAAACCTACATCAAGCCAGGACTATTGGCTTTGTCAATGGCTGTTGCATAAGATAAAAAAGCAACAGCTATACTTCGTTGTATATAATATTGAAAATGCTTCAGTTCTAAACTGATGACACTGTGAAGGGTGGTACTGCTGCAGAGTTAAGATTTATTTTTTTCACCAAGGGTGAGGGCATAAATAGGGACCAATAGGGACACGTTTCAGCACCTGCTTTTTAGAACTGCCGGTGCAGGATTCGGCCCACACTAAGACCCTGAGGTCATCACATCAGAAGGCATTAGACATTATTTACCTCTAGTGCTACAAATACTGGTATCAGTGCTGAACAGGATAAGGGAATACCTTTTTTGCAAATGGAAACGCAATGGCACTGTACTGTACCAGCAACACAGCAAGTTGAGCTTCTGCCTAAAATATTCATTTTATAGGCCATAGTAAAATGAAGCTAGATTGGTTCCCAGAAGCCTGAAATTTTTTTACAAAGCGCTTTTGTTTTTGGAATCAGTTTTTCTCAAGCAGATACACTCTTCCTGTATTGCCTTGGATAGGTTTCTGCCATACTGATGGCTGCTCATACTGATGAACAAAGGCAGACCGGACTATTTCCTGCCTTGAGCACTACAGAGAGGAAGGAAGAATATGGCTTTTTCGCAGGAGAGTGGCCTGACTGAATATACTTTGAAACGAATCCCCAGGATGTCTTTTAACCCCTTCGGCGCTCATGACGAGCTGAGCTCGTCATGAGTTGTGCCGCTCGCACGCTGATGACGAACTCAGCTCGTCATGTAACGCGGCTTTTTGAAAAAAGCCGCGTAGCGCAAAAATAGCCGCCGCACGCATGCGGTTAAATATTTATTTGAACAGAGGTAAGAACAAACATTGTTTCCTGGGAGTTGGGAATATAATCTCCACATTAAAAGTGTGGTTGCATTGCAGTTACCTGAATTGCCCATGATGCTGGCTCAGTGAATTGAGAAGATATCACTAAAAGAATTGAGAGTCCCCTGTATCCAAGTTTAGATGTGTCATGTGTCATAGTGAGGTGCCACATTTGACCTGCATCCTTTAGGTAGCTATGATTTTAGCACTAAGGGATCCATTTGACCCACATGCTTCAGGTAGCTATGATTTTAGCAGTTAGGCCACTTGTTAGCCAGGAAACTTTCGTATCTATCATTCCATTTGAAGACTGAAAAATCTTTTCCAGACAAAGATTTGTGGGCACCTTTAGGAGCACAAACAAGACATCAATGACACCCCAGAAGCAGCAACGTTTGCCATGGACTTCAGCGCCTAAATGAGAATCACTTGAGCAATTTTAAATTTACAGGTAAGATGTATGAAAACAGCTTTCCTCAGCTGGCCCAGACCTTGTCTTATGATAGCTAGGAGTGCTCTAGACTCAGCTCAGCACACAGTGTTAACCTGCTAATGCCTTCCAGACAGTCCTTGATATTTTCTAGAACACTATTCACTGTGAAAATTAACTTTCATCACAAGACTACAGACCCGGACTTTGGCTGAGATAACACTTGGGGTACAAAGAAATATTTTGTGCCCTCACATCTGGTGAGTAAAATGAGGCAGTAGGGAGCCCTGCTGTCTTCACAAGTCAGTCCCTGGTTGACTATATCAGAGCAGGGACCGGTCTCTGAACACAAACATCTAGGCTCCTCCCTCCTCCAACACACCTGAGTCGCACACTGCGTTGCTCCATTATGCTAGAGCTACTTGGTAGGCCTTTTTTAGAGGTTGATGCATGGTGGCAGGGTGTGGGAGAGTTCTGGGAGAGGAGGAAAATGGGTTGATGGGGATGTTAAAAGCAGCATCTGTGGCACGAAAACAATAATAAAAAGCAATTTAAACGGAATCACTGGAGCCAAGTGAGAGGGACACAGCTGTTTGCACGTACCTAATACAGACAACTCCATGAACACCTCTGAAGTGTTGTATCAAGCCAGGACATACCCAATGACACAAGGGGCTGGGTGAAGAGTCAGTAATACAGCAAAAATTGTCTTTCAGGAAACACAAGCCCAACCAAACTTGGAGTTAACTGGATTAGTGAGATAGCTTTAATGAGATTAAACCCATAAAATGACTGAATCTTACTGATTATGCCTTGTTAACCATACCATAAAACCAAGTAAGGGTCAAGGCAATATTTACCGCTATCTATTTTACTATAGTACATCTATAATCTATAATGTAAAAACCACAAACAGACCCCACCTATGTTCAAATTTAAAAATCTATGATGATCTAAAAAGACTTCAAGAGGCTATAGAACTGCTTCTCAAAGTCCATTACTGCAAGATAAAGAAGCTGTTGTCTCCACAAAATCAGGCACTGCGGAGGTACGGTTAACACTGCAGTCCTGCTTAACCCCTTGCGCGCTGTGCGAATTTTTGCTCTGTGTGGGTGAATTAAAGAGTGGGTGGGGTTCGGACGGCTCCCGGACGTCTTCCGCAGATGCCCACCATGACGTCAGACGGCCGGGGCCCGTCCGCAGCACGCAAGGGGTTAAACAAATCCTCAGGAACCATCATCAGGACACATTGTGGGTCCCACTTTTTCAATAGCTGGTAAATTACTGTGATTTCCCAGATATCTTCAAAAGACAGCAGGAATCTTGCACGAAATACATGCAGACCGTGCACAGGTTACAGCAAGCACCTAAGTGGCAACTGCGACCTCATCATTAGTACGATCACTACACAAACTAGACTGCACCAAACATTTATTGACTATTGACAATACAATATCACCTACAAGATGTTTTGAGCCAAGATGAGAGATAATTTTAATACAAAGTTTTCAAAATTAGATTGATGAATTTAGGACTATTTGTCCATTTCGCCCTTATTGTATCAATGCATGGTTTTCCAGTTCAATCATGATTTTAAAAACCTTGAAATGAGCTCTGTAATATTAACTAAATTACATGATATGCTGCAAATTATTGCTGACACAATTTTTAAGAACATAACCTAAAGCTACGCAAAACTAAAAAAGGTGTGAAGCAGTAGAATCCTTCTGTTAAAAAAAGGCTATGAGAAATCAAGAGATTATCAAAGCTTGTGTAAGGCATGCTTTAAAATTCCATTATAAATATGGTTACTGTTAATACCATAGGGTAGACTGTCATTATTTAGTCTCACAGTTTCTGATTGTTTATGTGTTGTACTTCGACAACAAATTCTTTTTTGAAAATCAAATCAGTGTATTTATTTAAAATTCAAAAATTGTAATTCCAGTAGGGTTGTTGGTAAATGAGCCAGAACATTTACCAGTATAGTGTATATTAAGATCCCAAAGGGAAAACTGTAATTTAGTATGTGCTAAAGGCATGTGGGAAACACATTCTAATGACTGTATTCACTGGTTAATTTTACATGTGTTGCACAAGAACATGCAGGAGGGTTATTAAGCAGATTAAAAGTATTATTGCTTTGTACCGGATGCACATTGCAAGCATTAATACATTCACTACAAATTACTATTAATATATTCCTGCATTGAAAATGTGCAAACCCTGTGATTAAACGCCTTCATCAAACAAACCTGACAGCGGTAATGGAATATCAGTGCTACAGTGTTTCGCCACCCATATCTCTTAGTTGCTTACTTATATTCTTTGGTGTTAACTCTTGAGGAAGGCTGCACAACTTAATTTGTAAAAGGTGTTAGGAAAAATGTGTACATTTCTTTGAACATCTGACTAGCTGGTTCCTACTCACTTTTTTGGTCAAGCCCACTAGACAGGGCATGTACTATGTTTTGTGAGGTATATTGAGGTTTACCAAGAACATAGAGGTGCTGGGAGCCTGCCCAATGCTGCCACTGGCTGGCTTTCCTTGTCACTCTCGTTTGCCTGCTCCTTATTTGTGCTCCAGCTTTTTAGTCTTATGTTTGTCCCTCTCATGGAGCATTGTCTGTACAATTTTTCTCAGTGGCTGGCATTGCTGCTTTCATTGACTGCTTTGCAAGTGCTTCTTTTTTCCTTTGTGTGAAGCACTTCATTAAAATGTGCATGTTTTGAGCCAGCCTCCTTGTGTATGTCTCTCCCTCTGCACTCTATGTTGATTTCTGTTGCCTGACTACATTTTCCTGCCCTCTTCTCCTTTGCTTCCCGCCACCTATGCCCTCTGTGTTGCTTTCCCCTAACCTGCGTTAGTTTATTTCACTCCTGGTCTCCCCCATGTCCCCTTCCATGATTCTTCAGCTTTTCCTCCACGCTCCCCTAAGTTTCTTTGCTATTCTCCCTACCCCTTCCCATATGTAGCTTCGCTGTTGCCCCACCCTCCCACATGTTGCCTCCGCTCCCCCGCCCTTCTGCTTTAAAAAAAAAACCATTTTGCATAATCAATATTCATATTAGTTACAGACCCAACTCGGATTGGTAACTAAACCATAAAAAAAAAAACGGCCACAACATTTTGTAGGTGTACACAATTCTGGCCTAAAGAATTAAGTGGGTAGCTGCCTCAAAGGGCCTTTTTTAGCTTTAACTACAATGCACGGCATCCCAGATGCTGTGCAGCATGGCTAAAAATCATTGAAAAAGGCAATAGACCACAAAGACAAGACCTAGAGGCTTTGCAGCCACAATGTGGTAGCGGCAGTAACAGCACAACGTCAATACATTGCTTCGACCATGTCAGCGATGGCCCACTGTCATTTCTAAGCAGGTTGACAGTAGACTAGTTTGAGGCATCTGTCTTTCTCTTTTCCAAAAGTGAAGCATTGTTTTACAATGCAGTGTGGACTTTTGACACAAACCAGTTAATATCTACAATGTTGTTCTAGTGTCAGGAAAAACTGTCAAAGAGTATTGCAAAACTGAAATGTGAATGATAGTGTAGATGATCTGTTTTTCTGTTTTTTAGAGGGTAAGTGAGTGTTTACCTGTATTTTTGACTTGACAGGATGGGAGGTTGTCTGAAAACATTTTAATTGGGAAAGGAGTGTGCCAGGGGTGTGTTCTGGCCCCAACTATGTTTACCTTATTCATGAATGAGCTAATAAATGAGTTGTACGGCTGTGGAGGTGATCCACCAAAACTGGGAGGCGTGCAAATATCATCACTCTTGTTCACCGATGATACGTTACTAATATCTAAAATGCCTATGGGCATAGAGAATGTCTTAACTAAATATTCTAATGCTTGCAAATCCTGGGGTTTGATAATTTACTGTACGAAAACCAAGTATATGGTTTTCGATCCCTGTAAATCTGCCAAAGGGAAAGTACTGTTGGAAGGCCAACCCTTAGAGCAGGTCAATGCCTTTGATCACCTAGGCGTTAGAATTAGTGACAATCTGGTATGGTCCCCTCAAATTTTGAAAGTACCTTGACGCTTCAACATGTGGATTGTGCACTAGTGAAAAAAGCCAAATGCTCAGCGTTTCACCATATTTCACCTATGTTAGAAATACATAGAGCTAAAGGCCTGGACATAGCACTATATGGGGCAGAACTATGGGGTCTTGAGGATATAAAACAATTTGAGGTTGCTGAAAATATATTTTTAAGAGCTCTTCTAAATATTCCAAATAATACACCCCTATTGCCATTACGCCTCGACCTTGGGTTAAAATCAATCTCCCACTGTGCTGTCGTGAGGGGGCTCTTGTTCTAGGTGAGACTCTGGGTTAGTAATCCCCAAACACCTGTAAAAGATGCTGTAGTAGAATTACTATTTTTTCTAATGAAAAAAGGTATTTTGCCCTGGTTTGGGAAAGTCAAGGGGTGGATTTTTAAATTAGGGTTGGGTATACTGTGGGACAATACATGCTCCATTACAAAAAATATGATCCCCCAGTTGAAATCCACGTACTGGAATCTTATTAATACTGGTTGCACTGAACCCAGGTCATTAGTCACTCTAACTGCACATTTTTTAAATGTTAAAAGTTGTTTTAGATTTGAAATGTATATGGACGATGTAGAACCACCGCAGGCATGTGCACTTTATATACAGTTCAGATTTGGCATTCTTCCATTAAATGCTAATAGAAGAAGATTGTCAAATTCATCTATCACACCTATGTGTCCGTCCTGTAACTCTGCTGTTGAAACCCTTGATCATTATTTGTTTTTCTGCCCTGTATATGCTATTTTGTGGAAAAAATTGATATTTCCTGCATGCCGGGTGTTGTAATTTTCCCGTCCCTCAGAAGCTTTGCGTGTATTTAGCTCCGACACTACCAAATGGCTTGTTTTTTCTTTATCCAGATATCTTTTATATTCTTGGTGGTTGAGGACCAAGGTGGTTACACGATCCCTTTTCACTGAAGTAGGAGGAAACTCTAGTGAAGGCCCTGACTCAAGCTTAGTGTCATAAGCTAAACACTTTTTAGCCTTTATCAATATCGAATTGACACCACATATTTTTAAATGTACTTTTTACTTTATTTCTTAATCTGTGGAAAAGTGACACATCTAGCTGTATTTTAGATACTACGTAACGCTGCAAATTGTTTTATTACTTGTCTTTATTAGTGTTGAATTTACGCACTAGGATGTTTTTTAACATGTGTTGTGTTTTTATGCTATGTGTGTATGATCATGCTATTGGTCGAATAAATAAATAAAATATTTTTGACTTACCACAACTATACGTTCGCAGGATAAGTTGATTATTTACTTGATTTATTCTTGGCTTGCAATTCAAATGTCTGCAGAGGAAATAATTTGTTAATCATTGATGAGTGTAATCTTGCAATATCAATTAGCGATTTTGGTGAAATATCTGTTTAAACCATGTGTGACTCACCTATATATCAAATATTACTATAATGTCAACGTTCTTCTGAAGTTGATGATATATTTTTCTCTAATGACCCCTTTTGAAAGCAGTACATGATTTGAAAAATATTGTGGTTAGCAGACTTTACTATCTGCTTTGTAAATTTTTCCAACCCTTAATTGTTCGCCAGATTATCAAATAGGTTGTTAAAGGACTTGTATTTCCACTTGCTAAGACTAAAAGATGTAGTGCTAAACGTCAACTTTTATCTATTAGCCTTGCGACCCTTAAATAAGCTTTTATGGTGTGCTAGCAAAGGCAATAATTGTTCCTTTCTATAAAAACGAACAATTCTTTATTGCTTGTACAACTGTTCAATTACTTCCGGTATAGATGTACAAAATATAAATAATATAGAGCCCAAACAACCATGCCTTAATAGGGACACTGTCAGACCTGCTGAAAAACTGAGTTGTCACTCTGAAATGTGTTTATTACTGTCTGAATTATGTATAGAATTCTTAATAGAATTAAGAGTAGTTTCTTTCTTCTCAGAATATCAAGAGCTGAGTGAGACATGCATGTTCTATGCTAGTATGGCCTATAGTCCACACTGTTCAACCGAAACCAGAAATAAGGATTCTCAAAAAATCAGCCCTCGCTTGCTGTCACAAGTAATACAAAGTAAAATAAAAGTAAACTGCGCATTCTGGACCAAGATTGCTTAAAAACGATTAGAACTATTAAAGCTATAAAAGCTATTAGTCATCGGTTCGGGCCTTTAACGCTGCAGCGGGCCTTTAATAGCCGGTATAGCCCGCTACGGTGGGCTATAAGGCTATAGTATAGCACACACTGAATACAGTCTCTTTTCAACATGGCTGGCTGCAGATCCACATTAGCAGAAAAGAAGGACCTGGTAAAGGTACTGCCTAAAATGTTCAGTGCTCCAAATATCTGCACGTATATTACATTTAAAATAAACATTCACATGCACAGAAAATGACACTGCCAATGAAATCATCATAACCATATGCTGGGATCAAAACGTGATTCACAAAAGAATATGTCACATCAGGGGTTCTGTTTTACTTACTTTTACATGCCTTTGTGTCCCGGCCCTAAAATGTCCAACTCCCTATTAATAAAAGGACATATATGGCATAACACTTTCCATTTGCGCTCACAATATATTGAGAGCGCCGTATTATTCCTAATCTGTTACCATTTTAGATGTTTTGGACCGGCCACAAAGGCAAACATTGGTACGAGAAAGAGTATTTCAATAGTTCTACTACCCATACCCATAAATGCTGTTGCAAATTTGCCCCATGTGTGGTGTTTACACTGCGAGGAACTCCACATATTTTATAAGGCAGTGTAATGTGCTGTCCTTTGATCTGCTCAGAGCCCCAGACAGACTGCCTGCAATGATGCATCTTAGAGTCACTTACACTATGAATAATAAGTTTAATCAAGCGTGTATTAAAATGCAGCTGCTTTCTTGTGCTTTTGTTTAAATCGTTGCAAGCTCATGCCAGCCCACCCCCATTTCCTGAGGCGCCCCCATCCCACAGTGCCTGCTGCCCTAAACCCAGGGGAGCTGGAGTGAGTGACAGAGGATGTGTGTGGAACTTAAAATCTGTCTACAATACCTCCAGATCACCCTCCCCCACGCACACAACCCCGCCTTGCTGAATAAGTGGCCCGCAGTGATATAAATATACCTATCGGTTCTGGAATATTGATACAATGAATACAGTATTTGCTAAGGGGAATCTATAGGTAAAGGCAAAAAGTTGTGCTGCTTAAATGTATTCGCTGTTTTTCCAGGCCATAGCATATCAAGGCAGACATTACTCTTTAAAAGTGGCAGTGCAATTCTTAACACAATGGGAACTGTGTTAAAGGTCCCTGGGAAGATGGATTATTTCTGTGCGAGGGAAATCGAGACACTGGATCTTGGTAGCCGAATGTGCGTGGTACAAGGATCCGAGAGCAATTCTCTCAAGGAACACGAGGGTGTCGTATGTCGCACGGTCTCTTGGAGGGTAGACAAAGTGCTACTTAGAGGAGAGATTAAGTTCCACGCTTCTCCACTTGTGTCCTACATAAAGGAAGCGCGGCCTCTGGAGGGAAACACATTCTTTCAGTAAAAAAATAAAACAGAATGCATACTGTGTATGTTTGTGGGTGTGGGTGTGCACGTGTGGGTGGGTGCACGTGTGTGTGTGTGTGTTTGTGCGCGTGTGTTTGTGTGTGTGTGTAAATGTACAACAAAATGCAGCTGGCATATGTGGATGCCAAACATTTGTTAGAATTGGTTTGGAAACAAGGGCTTTCAGTAGGTTGTGAATTGTTGTTTTTCTTTTGGTTATTATAAGACATGTATAACTGGCAATCAAAAAATGTGCAACAAATAACCAGAAACAATGTGTCAAAATGTAATGCTTATGACAATGTAATATAAACTTCGCTGAATATACATTTTGGTATATTACTATAATATAATTCTGCAATCCCTGTATAAAAACCTGTCTCTAATTTATTTATAATCTACGACTAGGCATTGATTATAAAGAAAGGACTAGGAAACTCCATTGTTATAAATTATTAGAGTTGAGTTCTGACGTCACAGTGGCGCAACAAAATTTTGCTTTTCTTTCTTCTGCTCTGTTTTTCTAGCTGCACATTGACAAGAGGATAGGAGATATTTATGACAACATGTTTATTTTTTATACTGATAGTTTAATTAAAGACACGTTTCTACTGCACTATTTTAAAACAAACTTACCTTAAACTGCTTCTAATATCTTTTTGCAACAAATATCTAACAGCCTTTTTGGTGTTTTAAATTTTGCTCCAGAGACTTTATTTGTATTCTTCATGTTTAAAAGCAAACTCTCTCTTTCATATGAAAGTGCTACATGCCTGGGGTTTAGGTGGCTTATGGGAAAGGTGATGGTGTGGCTTATAAGGAATAAAGTACCCCCTACTGTACATGATGAGGATAAAGGACCTGGTCTGGCAGTTTGGGCGGGACTGTTCCCATGGATTTACATGGGGAGTAGGGTCAAGACTGATTTGCATATGGCTGGGTCCAAACTGGGGTGGCATTGCAAGCAAAAGAATGATGGACTAAACCCAGAAAATAAAAGTTTAAACACTCCGTCCATCATTTATTTTGTGATGTTACTATGTAAGTCTTAAGTGGCTCAGGATATGCCCCATCGTGGGTCCTTTCTCGCTGCGCCACTGGATTCAAGTTAGCCTGGCTGATGGGGGGTGATACCCTGAAACCTGTCATAGGATGCTTGTTTCCTGACCAGGGAGGACATGGCCTGACAGTTTGGGCCGGACTTTTTCCATGGGCGGCAGGGTCAAGACTAATTGGCATATGGCTGGGTCCAAACTGGGGTGATGTAGGGAGCAAAATAATGATAGATTTAACCAAGATCTGTGACTGGGGGTGAGTGTTTGAAAAGTTTCAACACTGTCCATCATTTTATTTTGTGATATTTCAAGAGGAATGACACGTCTTGATATCAGAGTTACATTACAATAAGTGAGCAAATAAACAATTTCTGTAGAATTGTGCGAACTGTGAACCATATACTGTTTTGTTACAATAAAAAAGAAACATTATTTTACTAAAATAATGTCTAAACACAACTTAAAGCCATTCTACCATACTTACACTCACAAAAATAATTAATTTGCTTCAGAAAAAATCTAGAAATTCACTGAAAAAAAACAAATGTTAAAGTAACATTACAGTTAGATGCAATAGAAAATATATCTTTTTGTTTCAAAAAAATAGAAATTCATTAAAAAAACAAAGGTTAAAGTAATGTTGTAGTTGGGTGAATTTCTCAGTGACAAAGTTAACACTTTTAACTAAAAAAACTGAAATTCTGCAGTTAAAGTTACCAGCACTAAATATAACTTGTGCCCCCATCATGCACCGCTTAGACCTCACATGTGACTTCACTCATGACATGTTCTATGACATAATTTATGACATCACTGATGATATCATTACATTTGTGTTGGAAGTGACCCTTTCTGCAAAGTCACCCCCAAACCTTTTACCTTCCTTCTCCTCTTTTTACTGAATTGGTTTTTGATGGCTTTAGAACTCAGTGCACTTTACCACTGCTAACCAGTGCTAAACTGATTGTGCTCTCTCCCGAAAACGTGCTAACACTGGCTTATCCATAAGTGGCATATTTAATTCACTTATAAGTCCCTAATAAAGGGCACTACACGTGCCCAGGGCCTGTAAATTAAATGCTTCTGGTAGGCCTGCAACACTGATTATGCAATCCACTTAGGTAGCCCTTTAACATGTCTCAGGCCTGCCATTGCAGAGCCTGTGTGTGAAGTTTTAAACTGCAACATCCCTGTATACCTTATACTTCATTTTCTGAACTTCATGTATTGTATTCTGAACAGCTTAATATAAATTGTGTGTAACTGTTAGAATTGGGGGTCTCTAGTTGGCACAGGTAGGTACTTGTGACAAATAGGGAGCCTCTCCTCTAGTCAGAGTAAGGGGGATTAAACTCCCAAAATAACCCCTGCTCACCCTCTAGGTGGCGTGGCGCAAGCAGTCAAGACATATTTCAGAGACTGTGTAAGTTAAGTATTTGTGACCACATACAGTAATCCAGTGACAAGACTACAAATGGACACAACACAAGGTTTTATATAAAAAATAGGTATACTTTATATAGAGTTACCACAAGACCAATAAACGACAAAAAGAATCCACAGTACTATTAGCTTTCAAGAGCTCTTGTTAAAAAGGCTTAAATCAAGGTTCTGTGCGAGTCGGTAGCCCGGATGGGCTACAGCGTTGTTAAAAATAACAGAGTCTAGCAAATCCTGGGGACCGCGTCGGTACGGGTCCACTCAATAGTCGACAGACTCAGTCACAGTACCTATTACTTGGGCGGCCGGCACGGATGTGCGAGCCAGTTCCGGTGATCGTCGCGGTGCAGAAAGGAAGCGTTGCAGGATGCGTTGTCCTTCGATGCGGTGCAGGCAGCGGCCCGTTGACAGAGTCGGTGAATCCAAGGCTTGCGTTGCAGGGCGAGACGGTGCTTCGATGCAGTGCTTGCAGCTCGCGGTGCGGCGAACGAGCTGGAGTTTGGGAGCTGGCGTTGATCAGTCCGGACAGCGGTGCGAGTCGGGCAGTGCGTCGCGAAGCGTGCGAGGCGGTGACCAACTCCGGTGCGGTCACAGGACTCGAAGTCAGCAGCAGTGACTGCGTCGGTCAGAACAGTTCGATTCGGTGTAGCGAGGCGTTGCACGTCGCGGTGTCTACCAGTCGCGGTGCAGGCTACGGCTCAGTGATGGTGTCAGGATGGTGTCAGTGAGCACAAAGCTTGTGTTGTTCGAGGCGGATGTTGCTTGATGCGGTGCCTACAGGACACAGGGTCGGTCGTGAGAGTCGGTCACAGATCCCTGCCTCTGTAGCCACTTGTTTCCAGCAGCAATTTACAAAGGCTGGTGAAGTCCACTGGTCCTGGCACTTCGGTTAGGGGGCAAGCTCTCTTCCAAGCCCTTGGAGATCTTTGCACAAGTTGAAAGAAAAGTCCACAAAGTTCTTTCTCCTCTCTTTGGCATTCAGGCAACCACAGCAGGCCAATTCCCCAAGCAGCACTTCAGCTTGGGAATAGTCTCTCCTCAGTTTCTTCAGGTTCCTTCTCCTCAGCAGAGGTTTCGTCTTGTAAGTCCAGAAGTGATCTAATGTCATGGGATCAGGCTCCCAATACTTATTCCCCAAAATCCTTTGTTCTCTGAGGAGAAAGGGGCCTGTGCCCAGTTCAAGCCAGTTCTGAAGCACTCTGTTTACCAGACGTCTCGAAATACTCAAAGAGCTAGTCTGCTGGCGTTATGATCTGAGCCTCAGGGACATAACAGCTCCTGGACCGACTTCAATGAGCTCCTGACTTACAAGAGGCCCTTAAGAGGTGCCTCTCATGTCCCGAGCCCTTGGAAGTGGTCTTTTTGCTCTTCAAGTGAAGCTTTTGGGCTCTTTGCAAACGTGAACAGGCCTCTTTTCTCCGGAAGCTCATCACTGATCCAGAAATCCAGCACGTGCGGCTGCAAGTTCTTCTCTTCGCCCAGCAAGTATCGCCACTCACTACCACAAGAGTGGAGCACGTCTGTCCGTGCCATCCAGCGGCTCTCCGCACCCTGCGGACCACCACCAGTGACACTCTCCTTGCTCCTGGCATATTTCTTCCCTGCGAATTGGAGTCTTGGCACAATTCTTCAGAATGTAAAACTTAAGCAGGACTAATCTGGGACTGCATCCGGCCCACGCTCCCTTGCAGCCAGCCTGAACTTTTGGTTTTGATCTGGTCTAGCATGAGCAAAATCTCTGGTTGGTGATGTCTGCTTTTAAGCAGTACGTTTCAACTTATTCTTTAAAAACTCAAAACTCCAGTTCTACTAATTGAGTTTTGGTCTTCGTTTGTTCATGAAATTCAGCTATAATTTTTCTAATCTGATGTGGAATCTTCTGTGATGTGTTCACTGTTTTTCTCTTTGAAGTGTTGCACAAATACTTTACACATTGCCTCTTAAGTTAAGCCTGACTGCTCCTTGTCAGGCTACCAGAGGGTGAGCACAGGTTAATTTACTGTGTGTTTGTGACTTACCCTCACTAGGATTGTGGTTCCAGCTTGGGCAGGGTGCATAACTCTGTTAAGCAAAAACCCAATTTCTATCAATAGTTATAATATTTTGTTTATTGTTTTGCCTTTAATTTATCATTTAATGTGTTTATGATAATTTGTAAGTAATAAGTGTAATATATAGTTAATATTTAAACATATTTTCTGTATACTTATTTTTTTATGTTGCGATATGGGTGATCATATTAAATAGAGACCCATAAGCATGTAGTCAAATATGTGTATGTTGTTTATGAAATTACCTGTACACATGTTAAGCATAAATAAAAGGAGTGTATGTATTTTAACTATAAGTAATATATACACATATATTAAGCATAAATATTAGAATGTATATATATATATATATTTTTATTCTTACATAATATATGTGTGTATACAATGAAATGCACATGTCTGAATAAATACATATAATTAAGGGTATACATGATTACAAACAAACATAGATGCATCACTAGTGTCTTGTGCATACTATTCCTGTACTATAGTATTTTGATTAGAGGAGCCCTGTAGAGACAAGCCAGCTGTTCAGTAATCTTTTGAAGATATGATGGTTATTGGTGGTCTTTTGTTTGGGTGTAATGAATTCCATAGCCTGGCTGCCCGAACAGAGAAGGATGTCCCCCCCCCCCCCATGCTTTATTTCTTGTTAGCCAGGAGTTTGAGGCGGGACAGCAGTGTGGAGTGAAGGATTCTTTGTTTTTGCATTTGGTGATTTTCATCCTGATGAAAAGTGGTCCTGGTCCATGTATTGATTTGTGAGTGATACAAAGCAGTTTGAAGGGTGATCTTCTGGCAACCGGTAATCAATGTAGGGCTCTTAATGCAGGGGAGATGCAAACTTATGGCTTTATTTGTAGGAGCAGTCTGGCAGCAGAGTTTTAACATCATTGCGGTCTTTTCATAATTGATATGGTTGATATGTGATAGAAGTCATTGCCGTAATCAAGTTTAGACAGACCCAGAGAGATAGTCGCTTGGACCTTTTGTTGAAATATCAGATGGGGGAAGATGTGTCGTAGAGTTTTCATAGTAATGAAACTGGATCTCGCTAGCTTATCCACTTGGGCATTCATTAATATTTTGACGTGCGTGGTAATTCTAACGTTTCTTACTTACTTGGATACTTTGGTAGGTGATCCCAGATCATCAGGCCAGGCAGAGCGTGGGTCATAATTTTTCCAATTGCCACAGGTGAGTATTTCAGCTTTGTATGCGTTCATTTTGAGATGGCTCCTTGTCATCCACTGATCAACAGCTCGTAAGCAACTGAAGGAGAGAGGAGACTGAATGGAATCACTTAAAGGTGGTTGTGGCATAGCATAACTCCTCCACTCAGGACTTTAAAGTCCCCTAGTTGTGTACAGGTAAACCTCTCTCTTCCAAGTGTCTCACTTGCACCATAAGACGCTAGCATTCAACTCACCCTTAATGATAGACTCTGCTTACCTAGGAGGATGTCCTTTAGTCAGCACAGCTCAGCTCCCTGAAGAATGACAGTGGGCGGGATCATTGAGGTGTATTGCGTTTTACTAGGGTGCAGGCATTTTATTCACCCAGTATGGCTGCTGAGATCTATAGAACCATGCATAACCAAAGGGTATGATGGACGGAGTGTTGAACATTGCAAGCACTCACCCCCAGTCAACTGATCTGGGTTTAATCCATCATCATTCTTTAGCTCACTCTGCCACCCCAGTTCAGACATGGCCATATGCAAATCAGTCTGACCCTGTGCCTCATGGGAACAGTCCAGCCCGAACTGCCAAGCCATGTCTTCCCTGGACTGGAAACAAGCATCCTGGGACCGGTTTCTGGCTAATCAGCTGTCATCAGCCAGGCTAGCTTGAATCCAGTGGCAAAGTGAGCAAGGGACCCATGTCTGGGCATGCCCTGCCAACTTAGGGTGAACAAAGCAAAACCAAAGGGTATGATGGACTAAATGTTGAACATTGCAAGCACTCACCCGCAGTCAACTGATCTGGCTCAGACGTGAGTCTCGTGCTCTCCATGCCACTGGAATCAAGCTATCCTGGCTGATGAGGGCTGAAAGCCCGAAACCAGTCCTAGGATGCTTGTTTCCAGTCCAGGGAGGACCTGGCTTGGCAGTTCAGGCTGGACTGTTCCCATGGTGCACATGGTCAAGACTGATTTGCATATGGCTGGGTTCAAACTGGAATGGCATGGTGAGCAAAAAAACGATGGATTTAGGCCCAGACCTCTGTACTGGGGTGAATGTATGACATTGTTCTGCATTCTGTCCATCAACTTTTAATTTTGCATCCATAAAACCATCCCAACAAGATAAACTGCATGAGGAAACTGGAGAAAAAATGGCCCTTTTTAAAACATACAGGAGATAAGAGTCATGAGACCTGCCAGAGCAATAACTCTGTAAAGTCTGAGACGGCCACAGTTGGACTGCAGGCCAACCTACAAGCATAATAAACTCACACTAAGCATCCACTTCTTCCCAGCTTCCTTCCAACCCCTCCCAAACCCTAACATTATTGTTGTTTCTAAACATAACCTCAGTAAAACCCTAACATTAATCCTCACATTTACTTTAACTCTAATACAAGCCATTCCTCTTCCCACAACCCTAACCCTATAACTAAACCAAACCTAGCTCGATCCCCAACCAAAACCTCAATAATTAACCTAGTCCTTTTGTTTAACATAACCCTGTCCCTCCTAACTCTGTCCCGATTGTTATTCCAAAACTAGCTCTAATCTTAATGCTGCAATATTAAATCTTTAAGGTTGAAGATTCCATTTTACATGGGATTTTCCTAATTATTCAAAATTGAATTTCTTGATTTTCTCTTTTCTTCTCTTTATGCTCTTCTTTATAGGTTTTTCATAATAGGCTCATCACTTTCAACTGATGCTTTAAATTGCTCATCAGTATTTCACTGAGACCCCATGCAAACGTCATTGCCACTGCCCCAAAAAGATTTTAAAAAGAACGTTTACATTTTTTCAGTTCAGAAATTGGCTTGGATAATGTGTTTTTGATGCTGCCAACATTTTACAAGTAATATTTGTATGTTATATTGAACAAACTGTTCTTGTCCTGATTTCTAAATGAGATATACAGGGCCACCATGTGGCAGAATGTCAAAAAGTTCAGGTGCTGACAATTAAATGGCGGTGCCGAGCACCCAAAACCACCGGCTCAAATTAAGCACTGTTCCTCGTTCTCCGTCCAACATGAAGTGTGCTGGAAATTGAAGCCCCCATTGAAGCAGTGCGAAACTGTTTCTTTAAGTGCTACTGGCTGAAAAAACACAGAACTGGAGCCACTTGCAGCTGTGGAAACAATTCAGCAGCTACCATGTCACAATATCCCTAAGTCCTCGTTTCGAAATTGTGGGTTGATTAAACTTTCCTGGCTGTTGCCAAGAAACTGTAAGACTGAAAAAATACAATGTTCATGTTTCTATGAAAACCCGCTACAGAAACTCATTTGGGAAAATACATTCACCTCACAGCTCACCATTCTCCCCAACTTACTCAGCAGACCAAGCACTGAAAACATAAACCCAGTGTTTTGTCCCGTGGTTGTGAAATGCATCTGACCCCTCTGAAAATTAAACATTTAGGAGAAAAGGAGTGGCTCGTGTCCCATGATTCATAAACGTCGGAATTGTGATGGTGCAGGGAGGCCA
The DNA here is from genome assembly GCF_964261635.1 of Lissotriton helveticus. Taxonomy (NCBI): domain Eukaryota; kingdom Metazoa; phylum Chordata; class Amphibia; order Caudata; family Salamandridae; genus Lissotriton; species Lissotriton helveticus. The sequence continues at coordinate 1,307,909,853 of NC_136059.1, read as the reverse complement.
CAGTCACGTGATGTACTCAAGGACACAGAGAATGAAGGTATAAAGTCAGCTAAAGCCGAAAGTCTTCTTTGCTCTGATCACAAAGTGCTCATCCACACCCACACAAAGCACACCCACAGGAAACTGCTGTAAAATCGTAAAGGATCTGTACTGGAAATTAAGTGCATCAACTTCTAGCCAAACCCGTTCTGTTAATTCTTTTCTTTTTTTTATTTTTTTTTATTTTTATATTCCTCATTTGCCACCTCGCCACCCATACTTCTATCTTAATCCACCACTGGGCTTTTTTATCTCATAGGCTGGTTTAGAGCAGTGGGGCATAGACATCACCTATTTTGAATCCGGCCATTCTCCAAAGTGCTCATCTTGGCCACCTGACTCAACAAGTGTGTCCTCCTCCAACTCTATTATTCGTCCTGAGAAACCATATACCAGCGAGATAGGCACGGGCTTAATCATCGGAAATCCAAAACAAAATTATTCAACCACAACATAACAGAAAGGGTATCCAAAATCCACGATTTCTCTTGGAGTGGTCTAGAATATCAAGCTTAGCCATATACCTCATGGCTATAATCCAATCCATTAAATTAGGACTAAGTGGTGAGACCCATAGCTTGCATATCTCCCTGCGCGCTAGCAACATAGCATAAAAAATAAGTCTAACATTGTTATTCATATTTTTGTTTTCTAAATCGTATCTACCTGTAATAATTAATTCTGGGCTTACCTCAATATGTAGATTCAAAGATTTGGAGAGAGAATTACTTACATCTATCCAGAATTGCATTATTTTTGGGCAGGAAACAAACATATGCAAGTCATCCACATTTGGAGCTTTACACTTTGGACACCCAACAACTCCGCCGGCTTTAAATTTGGATAGTCTATAAGGAGACCAATATGCCCTGTGGATAGTAAATAAAAGATTTCGCCTTAAGTTTGCGGGTTTAACAATACTGTATAACATAGACATAGTTACTTGCCATTGATTTTCTGTCGCGATCCTTGGCAAGCTATCCATCCACAGGGACTCTGGCAAAACGAATGGTCCATCTTCCATTTCTAGTATCGCCCAATACCAGAAGGCAACTTCTTTCTTAAAGATCCCTGTCTCCAGCTTCAACTCAAAATCATTTTCAATTCCAATCTCTGCTTCCAAACCATTAGCCCAGCTTTGGATCTGTAAATATTTGTATTTCGAAAAAACCCGTCCCCACCTATGTTGGCAAAGGTCCCATGATATAAGTTTACCATCCTGGAACAGATCTTTCCATCTTTGCAGAGCAGGTTCCTTTTTCAAATAGAGTGCTAGCGCGTCTTTTGTCCAGGATGGAGCCCCAGGAGACTCCCATATTGGCGCCATATAACTACAATAAGGCAATTTTAATAACTTTCTGATTTTGTACCATGTCTCAGCCAAGTCCCGCAAAATCTTAAGTCTCACCTTTTTAAAAAATTTAGGGTCTGCAAACTTATATAAAAAACAAAAATCATGATATCCAGACCTTTTCAACAACATACCAAAAGTTTCTCCAATCGTGGATTTAAGTAGGGGACCCAACAACATCCTACAGTTTTTTAAGCAGAAGGCCCATGCATAGATTTGGATATCTGGGGCCGCCAACCCTCCTTTATTCATTCTCCTCCTTAGTTTCTTCCATGAAATCCGAGAGCCCTTTGACGCCCAGATAAAAGATGTTATCTCACTCTGTAATTTGGCCAGCCATTCCTTTTTTAAGCCAAGTGGAATAGTCTCAAACAAAAATGTGATTTTTGGTACTATCACCATTTTTACAAGATTAGTTCGTCCATATATCGAGAGAGGTAGATTCATCCATCCTTTTAATGTAGCAACGACTTCTTTTTTGATCTTATCAAGATTAGTTTTAGCTAATTCTTCAATCTTTTGTGTAACCCTAACCCCGAGATATCTCATTTCTGATGTAGTTTTTACCCCCCCGTATCAAGATTCCAGGCCATTATTTCGGTCTTATCCTGATTCATCTGGTAGCCAGAAATCTTTCCAAATTCCTTCGTTATTTTAACTAAATTCTCCAAAGAAAGCAACAAATTAGAAGAATAAACGATAATATCGTCTGCATACAATCCAAGTTTCTTTGACCAATCCATAACCACAAAAGGGGGTATCTCTTCTGAGGCTCTAATTCTGCAGGCAAGAGGCTCTATGTACAGATTAAATAACAAGGGCGATAAAGGACACCCTTGTCTAGTACCCCGCATTACTTTAATAGGTTTTGTAAGAGTTCCATTAACCAGAACACGAGATATTGGTGAACAGTACAAGGCAAAAAGAGATTGCGTGAATTTGTCTCCCAAGTTGAGATATTGTAACAATATTTTTAAGTATGTGAAGTTGACTCAGTCAAAAGCCTTGGCAGCGTCTACAGCGATCACTGCCAAGGGATACCCGAAATTAGAGGCTATATCTATCATACCTATCAATGAGTATGTTAATTCTTTTAGATGTCTCCCTCTGATGAAACCCCTTTGGTCTTCGTGAACCAATTTATGAATGATTTTGCTGAGTCTATCTGCTAAAATTTTTTAAAAGAATTTGTAATCACAATTTAAAAGTGAAATAGGTCTATAAGCGTCAAGACTACTAGGAGCTTTCCCTGGTTTAAGTATTAGAGTGATTGTTGCCTCATTCCATGAACTTGGTATTGTTACCTCCCCTTTAAAAAATTTATTTTACAGTTGACATAGCGTGGGAACAAGTGTTTCTCCTAACACTTTATAGACCTCCACTGGGAGGCCATCCGGCCCAGGAGCTTTCCCTCTATTACTCTCCTTAATCACTTTCAACACTTCGTCTTGCGTTATTTCCTTATTTAACTGCCCCATATAATCATCTGAAAGTGGTTTCACCAGGGGTAGCCATCTTTCTACCTCTTCTTTACTTGGGCAGAGCTCCTCTGTATAGACATTTACAAAGTAGTTGTCATGTTTCGAGGCGCCGAAAGATTACGGCCACCTCGAACTACACTTCCCGAGGCGCCGGAAGATTACGGCCGCCTCGAACTACATTTCCCGGCATGCTGTGCGTACGCCACGCACGAACGTGAGTGGCGCGCGCATACCAGGAAATAAAGGGCTGAGTCGGACGGCGGTTAGACGCCGATAATTCCGTTTACGTGTTGGCGTGTTCCTGGATTACAAGGCTGGTAGCGGTAAGGGTGGCGGACGTTCACTGAAGCGCCAGAACTGTGAGTAATCAAGAGCTGTGTGGTGTGGGGCGTTGGTAGTGTCGATCCCAACAACACACCCACAGTTTGCCTGGTTCCTAGGAGCATCACTCGGAGAGTGTTGCTAGGAAGTTCACGAACTTCAAAGAGAGAGTTTGAACTAGGGGGATTTTGGTGTGGTCGATCCGGAAACAAGTCCTGTGACTTGTGTAGCCCCACGGAAACCCCTAGTCACCTCTTATACATATTGTATATAAGCGCCTTCAGGCACAGTAACGATAGGACTCACGTGAACCCTATTGAGCCTCGTTACTGGTATCCCTCACATAAACTGTACTTCCTATATATATGTGGAGAGTGTATACCAAGGAAGAGAGAGTCACAGAGTGAGTTAACACTGTGACCCAGTTGCGAAGATTGTGCTGCCGGTGTGCAGAGTTCATACTTGTTTCTTTATTCCCGAAATAACAGGAGACAGGAGGGGTAGTGGACGCAAATAAAGGGAACTGTGGTATCCTATGTAAAGACTTTCAAGCATTGTTCTGGGTAGGTGTGTAATCTCTATAGCGCACTAATCACGAATCTGTACACTGAACCAGTGAGATTGAATCTTGTGTATGTTTGTTTTCACAGTCAGGCACAGTTCTGCAATCCATACCCTACCCCTGTCTCCATTGGACTAAGGCATTGTGTATTTTCCTTTACAGGTAATGAGTAGGGGCAGTGGAAGGGTTGTGGGTGGAGAAAAGTAGAACACTGGTGTAGGTCAGGGAGGTAGGGTGTTCTAATAGCGTGTTCTTTGTCGTTACAGATCTCCCTCCCTGCTGTTCCCTTCCTTTCCCGCGCCCCGCTGTATCACCTTAGTCGTTCGTGTTTTATCTCGGAGCACTGGGGTTGTTCAGTGGGGCCGGGATTAGGACTCTCATCACAGCCCCGAGGAAGAAGAGAGCCGAGCCTGATAGTAGTCATGAAATGCTTCTACTATTTTTTTACTCTCTGTTATGACTTCTCCTGAATCCGCCTTCTTAATCTCTTTTATTTGATTACGTATAAGGTCTTTCTTGGCTTTCCAGGCTAGTAATTTGCCACATCCTTCCCCATATGAAAAATGTGCCAACTGACTAGCTTCCCATCTTTCTTTAACTCTTCGAGTGAGTACTGCCGTAAGTTCTATTTTTAAATCGAGAAGTTTATCTTTAGCTCCTTCATCCGAGATATTTCCCCCCTGCACCATTTGACCAGTCTCGCATTCTCGAATTTCTTTCTCCAAATTAGTGATTAAACTATGATAGATCCTCCGCTTCTTAGCCCCCTGAGCTCCCAGTCTCCCTTTCAAAAAAGCTTTACCTGTTTCCCAAACTATATCCTCCCTAGCTGATCCAACATTCGCATCCAAGAAGACTCGCAGCTCCTCTTTTAAAGCTTCTAGATATTCTTCATCTGCTAAAATAGTACGATCTAGTCTCCAGACAGAACTCATTTCATCTGTTACTAATCCTAGGTTTAGACTCACAGCTGAATGGTCCGATAGATGTGCCCCTAAATGTTCAACTTTCGTAATCCGGTCTTTCAACCTAACATCTACCAAGAAAAAATCTATACGTGAACTATGCTTGTATTTTTTATTGTGAAAAGTGTATCCTGTCTGCTGTGCTGCTTTCAATCTCCATATATCACACAGACCTTGCTGTGCCATAATCATCCTTATCTTGGCTGTCATTTTACCATTTACTATTGCCCTGTTGTTTCCAGTTCTATCCAACTTACAGTCTAAAACTGTATTAAAGTCTCCGGCCATAATTATTTTACCTGAGAATTCCATTAATTCCACCTCAATTTTTTCCAATACTGTTGGATCGTCCACATTCGGGCCATAATAACCAACTATCACAAAAGGTTCCCCTGCCAATCTTAACTTAACAATCACCCATCTTCCTCTGCTATCTAATAATTTATTTTCAACAACGATATCAACCCCCTTCTTAATCAAAATAGCCACCCCTTTTGTTACTAAATCTTGAGATGTAAAGATGGCATTAGTAATCCACTTTTGAGTATTAAAAATCTCTTTACTTTCATTCAGGGTTAAGTGAGTCTCTTGTAAAATAATCACATGGGCAGGGGAGTCTTCTAAGTATTTCAATATTGATAATCTCCTCATTTTAACCCGAAGACCATTCACATTCCATGTAAGGAACCTCAGCTCCTTGTTATTAACCCCACTCATGATAGTTTGCCCATATTTCCCATTTACTTATTTGACGGCGTGAGAGCTCCTGAGGAATATTTCTCTTGTTTACTCCCTTTACCCTCCCCCTCCCCACCCCCCCTACCCCTGCTCCTGACCCTACCCCTACCCCTACCCTTCCCCCACAACCCTCTTCCCACCCTGGAAAACCCAACCAAAACTCCCAAGGCCTAGGCCAGGCCAGTGGATGTCTCAGTGGCGGTGCCTCTATTTAACTATATATGTATGTATGTATTGTATGTATTGTGCTCTTGTATAGCGCAACAACTGCCACCCCAAGGGTATCCTGGCGCTTTTGACTCTACTGAAAACCTCTACGCAACACGTTTTAGCCAACTCTGGGGAAGAGGTAAGTTTTTAAGCTTGCCTTAAAAGAAGGCAGATCCTCCAGGCTCCTCAAGGATAGTGGAAGGGAGTTCCAGAGCTTGGCTGCTGTAAATCCAAATGAGCGGCCCCCCATTCGGGTTCTGTTAATCCTAGGCACCACAGCCAGGTGTAACGCGGATGAGCGTAACGGCCTTGCTGCGTGATACCAAGAGAAGAGGTTCCGTAACATTACTGGGCCCTGCTCATGTAGAGCCTTAAAGACCAAGCAAGAAGATTTAAAAAGTATTCTTTGATGGACTGGGAGCCAATGTAAATCTCTAAGTGCAAGAGAGGAGGAGGCGACGCGAGGCCTAGCAAGAGCTAGTTTTGCGGCCATATTTTGAACGCGTTGCAGTTTAGAGATCAAGTTACCAGGAGCCCCCAGAAGCAATGCGTTGCAATAGTCAATCCTGCTAAGGATAATGCCACGCACCACCTCTGGTCTGATCTGGAGGGGCAGTAGGGGGAGAATTTTCCATAGCATACGAAGTAGCATCATGCAAACAGAAACAGTTTTGTCTACAAAGCCATTTAGCTGAAGATTAGAATCAAACAGCACTCCAAGGTTACGGGCAGAATCCACCGCCACAACCTCCCCCAATGAGGACGTCGGCCAAAGATCAACTGGCAATGCGCGTGGAACGCGATCCGATGAGCAGTGGAGAACCTCCGTCTTGGAGCTGTTAAATTGGAGCGAGTTGTTCCTCAGCCATTCTGACGTGGCCACCATACAGCGTTGGAAAATATCTGTGGACACCGCATCTTTGCCTTCCAAGGAAAAGATGAGCTGGGTGTCATCAGCGTAATTGATCACTGAGATGCCAAAGGATTTGATCAATTTAACTAAAGGACACAGATATAGATTGAACAGTATGGGGCTGATCGCGGACCCTTGCGGGACGCCTTGTCCCACTCTCCTTATCCCTGATCGAAAGGGAGGCAGAGCCACCACCTGATGCCTGTTCTGAAGATATGAAATCAGCCAATTCCTTGCCAAACCAGCTATCCCGGCCTCCTCCAACCTCTTGACAAGGATGGAGTGGCTGACCGTGTCGAACGAGGCCGATAGGTCTAGCAGCACTAAAAAGGCTGCTCGACTCTCTACGACCCGTGATCGAAGTTTGTCCAGCACGACCACCAGTGCCGACTCCGTGCCATGGACTGGCCGGAAGCCGAACTGGGCCATCTCCAAATAGTTGTTACTTTCCAAAAAGTCGGAGAGGGATCGGGTGACCAGTTTTTCCATGATCTTCACTGGAAACGGGAGCAAGGATATTGGTCGATAATTCGACAGACAGGTGGGGTCTAGCGTAGGCTTTTTTAGGAGAGGGGAGACCACCGCCAACTTCCAGCTGTCGGGGACCGTAGCTGATTTAAAGGACTGAAGACAGATGGAGTATAAAGGGGGAAAGAGTTCATCCTGAAATAATTTCCAGTAACTATGAGGCAACGGGTCCAGCGGGGAGCCAGAGTTCACTCCATTAGCTAGCTTGCAGAACTCATCCAGTGAGGGGAGAGGGAACGACTCCAGCCGTGATCAGGAGAAGTGCTCATCCCCCTCGACCGGGGCGGGGGAGGATGGACGGGCCGTATCAGTGATCAGACTATTCTACTCTTGAACATCCTGAGAATGGTCCAGAAAAGAGTCTACCTCTTCCACTGTACGAAACGTATACATCTTGTTTTGCCACATTACTTTCAGAAAAGCAGGGAATTTCAACTGGGCAGTTGCCCCTAAAGCTCTAAGAGGTGCCAATTCTTTTCTTGCTGTGTTTTCTGCAACCTTGCGCCAGTGGTGTAACTTTAAATGATGGGGCTCCCCAACAGAATGTGGAGGGGCCCTTACACTCCCATACCTCACAGATATTGATTGGGCTTGGTTGGAATGGGGCCCCCTGAAGACGTGGGGGCCCCTGTAGGTTGAGGTGCCCCCCTGCGCCACAGGGACTGCAGGGGCTTGTGTTACACCCCTGCCTCACACGTGCTTCATGTTCAAATACAATGTATTTTCTAGTCTGAAAGCACATGGACCCGTTTTCTGAGCTGTGCCAGCAGAGAAAGGGGTCTGTGCATGTATTTTTCTCATTTTCAGCGCATACATTAACTAGAAAACATCTCAGAGTAAGAAAATGGGCTGCAAACAGCAGTGCGCAGAAACACAGTGCAGTAACGGCCTCTTGGTGTTTCCGAACTCTCAGAGATATTTCGAGTTAATGGATGCGCTGAAAAGACGAAAAACGGATGTATGATGTTACAGCGCATACTTTTACAACGCATACCTTTACAACGCATTTTTTACAACGCAACATCCATTACAACGCATTCCATTACAACGCATGCCATTACAACAAATTTTTAAAAACTACCTTTACAACATATTCCATTACAACGCATACTACCTTTACAACACATACCATTACAACGCATACCATTACATTGCATGTATGGTTAGTATTGGATAGTGTAGGGGTAAAAATTATTATTCTAACTCCAGGGGGGGTGCAACAGTAGGGTAAGTGTTGGATAGTGTAGGGGTAAAAATTACAATTCTAACTCCAGTGGGTGCAACAGTAGGGTAAGGGTTGGATAGTGTAGGGGTAAAATTTACTATTCTAACTCCAGGGGGTGCAACAGTAGGGTAAGTGTTGGATAGTGTAAGGTTACTATGCATTGTAATGGTATGCGTAGTAATGGTATGCATTGTAATGGTATCCGTTGTAATGACATGAGTTGTAATTGTATGCGTTGTAGTGTCATGCGTGGTAATGGTTGCGTTGTAATGGCATGCGTTGTAAGGGATGTTGCGTTGTAATTAATGTGTTGTAATGGTAGTGCGTTGTAAAATTTGCGTTGTAAAAGTTGTTTCCCATGAAAAACACATGTATAGAACCCTTCTTCGCCCAGAGCCCAGAAAACAGGATCACAATATGGCCCCTAGAGTTGCAGGCTTTGGGCCAATTTAATTTACTTGGGTAGGCAGGGTCAGACTTTCCTCAGCCAGCGTTCTGGGCAAAACTAAGGGGCTTATTTACAAGCCCAGTGCACTGCCATAATATCTCTTTTTATGACATTACAGCGGCATACTGGGTTTACCCATATCTATGAGGCCATGTAAAGCCACCCTGTACGGCTTTTCATGGGCTCATAGATATGGTGTGAGGCAATGCAGCGCAAATCATTGCGTTGCCTCACACTTTTGACACATTCCCAGATTTACAACATTCAGTAAACCCGGGAATGCGACAAAAGCCTACGCCTCCCCAGGGAACCTGATTTCAATGCAGGCACCCTTGCACCATAGTGCAAGTGTGCCTGCATTGGTGCATGACAGACATTTGTGCATCAACTATGTGAAAGAGGACATGAATGGGCCATATCTCATAGATACGGCGCATTCCTGCCCCATTAGGCCTCGCTAGAGTAAGCGCGCATGCGCTGCTCTTGCGAGAAATTTTGTAGGGCTTTTTAAAATGCTACTCAGGCCGGCGATCAGCTTGCTAGCATGCGCACAAGCACGCACGACGTGCACAGCTGCCATTTGCCACTCACCAGCCTGCTTTCACTTTCACCGTTGTGTGCTCGCGTGCCGTCACTTTCAGGGCCGCGCCAACCCGCCCCTCCTCTTCCTCACTAACACTTTCAGCTTGCACTTCCCATTATTTTTAAATATTGGGCTGCGCATAAAGCTATTTTCTGGAACTGCGCCATTATGAAGAGGGTGAGAATCGGAAGCTGTGCAGTTTTTAATACACTTGCAACAGTTGTCCGGCTCGTGGTTAAGAACACTGATATTTTACATTTATCCTATTCTATCTGTTGCCTGTTTTCTCCTCTGTATGATCTTATTTCTCTACCCACTGTTTCACACTCTGATTATTCCCTCTGCCTTCCCTTCCTGGCCGTGTCGCTCCTCATTTTTCAGTCAGCTTATCATCTATCTATTCAACGCCTTTGTGTCCCTTTCCAATTGTTTCTTTTCACCTTTCTCTCTTGCTTTGTTGTTTTTTCCTCGCTTTCTTTCTGTAATCTTTATGCTTGATTCTTTTCCTTTAACTTGCTTACCTTTCTTTCTGTTTTGTCTTGTGCCTGCTCCATTTTCTCTTCTTTCCTATATTTTTTCCTAGTATTGCTTCTTCATCTCCCCTCCTGTTAGCTTCTTCTAGCTCTTCTTCCTACAGTTGTAATTTAATGCACAAGATGTTTTCAGCAGTATTAACCATGTTTTACTCGCATTCACAAAGTCTTTGCAGAATTTTTTTTCAAAAACGTGGTAGCATTGCTAAAGATAAGTATCTACTGTGCACCGTTCGGATCCGATTCTTTTCCTAGTTCGCTCTTGCCTCTCCTTTTTTCTGTTCTCCTATTCTCTTACTAATCACTTTACCTTTAACTTGTTTGCTCTTTGTAATCTCCTCTGTCGCTCATCTCTCTTCCTCCTCGTTCTCTCTCTCTTTCGTTCCCTGCCCATTTACTTCTCCCCTCTCTCTGTCTCCTTCCCGCGGCCTCTCTTTTCTTTGTCCATTTGATTCTTTCCCTCTTCTCATTTTCTCTCTAACCCCTCTATTTTCCTTCTATTTCTCATCCCGCCCCCGCCTGCTATTTTCATTGTTTTGAGCTCCGTGAAATCGTTGACATGTGCCACAGGTGCCAGTGCTCATTGGTGGTTCATTGTACAGCCGGCCCAAGTTCTTGGTGCTAGTGCAAGAGCGCAAAGTTAGTGTTGTGTGATACTACCCACAGGACTCGACTCTAGTGCTCATGGCTCTAGGGATCAGTGGTGGTGCTGTGTGTTGTCGACTCCACTGCCTCTTGATGTGACGGTGTCTACACGTACCTTCATGCAGTGAGCATCGCAACGTGCGTGTACGCCTGTGGCGCACTGGACATACTCTTTTGTTAATTCATAAACATTTCTGACCTACCTCTGCATAAATTGCCCATGATGTAGATAAAAGTTCGTGGAACTTCCGGGCATAATCGGCCTGTATTTTTACTCCTGGAAAAACTTTGATGTGAATAACTCATTGCTCCGACAACACCTGCATGTGGTAGAAGGCAGTATGAGGCGGTGCATTATTTATCTCGGCAAAGCTTGCCTATTATTGTTGAAAAGCGAAAATATTCGCTAACAAGATTCCTTCAGTGAGGAAGGAAATCGATGTAAATGCACAAAAGAGAAGTGTCTGCCTCTGTCTTTTTAACACAACAGTTTGAAAAATCAATTTTCATTGCTGAAGTAAGGAACTCCGGGGCAGTGATTCATTGTGGCCTGCATCACTTTGCGGGTGGTGGACGCGCGTGGCCGCGGGACTCCTGACACACAATACACCCAAGCTGTTGCAATATGTTGAGCTGCCTGTCACGTACCCCTCTATCTATCTATCGCCCTCACTCTATCTATCGCCCTCCCTCTAGCTACCTATCACCCTCCCTCCATCTATCTATCACCCTCCCTCTATCTATCGCCCTCACTCTATCTATCGCACTCACTCTATCTATCTATCGCATTGTTGAAAATTAGTACGTTTTGGTGAACATTATCTGCGCCATCTTGCCTCTTCCCCTGATGCCACACTTTTGTCGTGCGCGCCCGCCATTTTTTTAAGATGCCCCGATCAGAACGAACCCTTTTGCATGCCGCTGGCCCCTGGTATAGCCCTTCGCCTTCACTAAGCCTGCACGCTGACCACCCCCTGCTTGCACCTGCCTTGAGTCATAAACCCCTCTTCGGCGCTGCTCTGCCCCAGGCCCTCATCCTGTTCCCAGCGCGACACCTCCCTGCTTCCCTTCCATGATCTCCGGCCCTTAGACGCAAACCCCCTTTTTCCCTGTGTGCCCGTTTTGTCTTCCCCGTTCCCAGGCCGACACCCAGCTCTGCCGATACCATTCCTTGCCCCTCCCCGTACAATAGAAAGTTTCCCCCATCAAAGGATCCCCGGGTTGATCAAAGCCCCCACTCCATGAGATCCGATCAAACCCCCCACATTCCGTGAATCGGCGGAATATCCAGCTGCGTGATACTCATCACCTGTTGTGACTAGGGTGGGGACTTCTACTGTAGATATGTGTGGGAACGGGCCCAAAAGGGGGATTCCGGGAATGTCTTTCCGTATATCAAAGCTTTGTCATATGTATGTAAACTGTAATAAAAACCACAAACACTGTATATAAGGGGCCAGGCCTCAAACGTAAGTTAGAGCACCTCAGAACCATACCTTCTGCCGGTTTTGTTGTGTTCTCCTCCGGAGAGAATAAAAACCTTGTTTCCTGCTTTCCAGTCTCCAGCGCCTGCCTCTTCATTGATTAAATAACTAGAGGGTCACAGAGGCAATACCGCCGGGCAAATATCGATTGTCCCCGACCCGCCTCAGGTTTTAACAATTGGCGTCCCAAGCGTGGGGCCCATCAGCGACTCGTGGATCCAGTGGGAGAGGTCCCGACGACAGAGTGAACGACTGCAACGATCGGGAGAGCTCTTGCCCAATAGACCCTCGTCTGGCAGCCGATCATCCGAACTTCACTAGTTCCGAACAGACCTCTCTCGAGTGATCTACGGTCCTGACTGGGAACCATCAGGAGTGCCGCGAGGATAACGAAGAAGAGAGGACGATCGGGCGCTGGATTCGGAAGACAGGAAACTGTCCATGCGGTCCGGGTAAGGTCGTGTAACCACGACAAGTTGCGAAATGATCGCTTGATTGCTTGTTTGTTTAAAAATACTAGTATTGCTCTTTTTATTTATTTGGAGATTCACTGTCTGCAAACGGAGAAACAACGGGCTCTCTCTTTGCAAGCAGTGGAGGATAGGTAGGGCAGCAGCCGTGCTTATTTTTTCTCCCCCACTCAATAATCACTTGAAACTGAACTGTTGTTCGCAAAACTATTGTTTCCTGGAGATTCCCTGTCTGCAAACAGGGAAGAGACCACCCTTTTTGCAGATAGTGAAAAGGGTAGGTAACGCAGATCTTTGCGGACCTACTCATTCTCCCCATTGTTATTTATTGGTCTTTTGTTATTTTGATCCATGAGGTATTCACTGCCTGCAAACAACGTAGAATAGAAATATTCTGTCCAGTCTTTGCACCTAGTGATAAGATAGGCAGTGCTGACTTTTTAGTCCCTCGTTACGAGCCGTCATGTCTGTCTTCTCCCCACTGATTAATAGCCTGTTTAGCCCGGACCGTGTATTAGAGGTGGACCATATAGCTCCACTAGAAGGCACCCCTAATAAGGACATGTTCATAAACTATGGATTAGTCACCATAGCCTATAATAAATTGTGGCACAGGTATACCGAAGAGAGTCAAGACAAACAGTGGCCACTGGCAGGATCCTTTGACCTTGATAAAATAGAAACGTTAGAAATAGCCCTTCGAAATAATAAGACAACGCCAATTATGCTCGACAGTCTCGGTATGTGGCGCAGAGAGGCTATGCAACGACAGAGAAAAGACGAGGACAAACCAAGTAGAGAAATATACCGACAGGACAACCCCAGGACACCGCTACCCACAACTTATCCCCCGACACTATGCAAAAGACGACCAGACTTAGGGCCAGACCAATGCGCTTTTTGTAGGTATGTCGGACACTGGAAAGCCCAATGCCCGACTCTACTGAGCGTGAGTAAAGGCAAAGGGCCGACAGGAACGACAGACCGGCAGTACGAGAAAAAGCGCGAGACAAAGAAGAACCCGACTTACATAGACAGACCAGACAGAACCACCACGTTTGATTATGCCCGATGGCACAGATTTCGCCAGGACAATTTCAGCGGCATGCTCAAGTTCTCCTAGGTCGGGCAACGTCAAGACGGGAACCCAGCCTCGTTTCAAATTCGCAGACGGAAAGAGATAATTATGACCAATAACTGTTTTATATTCGTCTTGGGTCTTTGTATGTCGTACTTGTACTGTCCCCCGTCTGAGTTTGTGTGTATGTAATGTACAAATCTGCGTCATCCCTCTACACGTGTTTCCGTGTTACTCAACCTCTGTTAGCAGAAACTTAGCATAAAAGCAACCTGGAAAGAAAGAAATGGTAAAACAAAATCCGTAGACCATTAATGAACTTGAACTTTTAATTTAGCACAACAAACAAGGAATAATAACGGTAAACTGTAGAAAATGAAAGTCAAACAGAACATTCGCCCCCCCCCCCATTCTGGAACCTTCCAAAGTAGGGCAGGGTTACGGCTACGCCCAACCAACGGCAACCCATATAAGGCGGGCCCGGCCGCCAACTCTTGGTCAGGAAATCTTAACGTATGGGGGAGCCGGAGGAGAGGCAGGAGCCAGCAGCCCGGGCAGTTGTAGGTAGTCCCGCCACATGTCTCCTCAGCCAGCCGCAACGGGCCTGGATAGACTTAAGTAGTCCCGCCACATGTCCAGAGAAGAACGAGGCACCTCTTCCTTTTCTCTTCCGTAACAGCCGCAGCAGCTCTGGACGGCGGGATGTCCTGCACGTACCTCCACAACAATTTGTCCAAGTTGGGCTGGGAGGGAGAGGCGACGCGGACGAGCCTCTCCCACCTCCACCGATAGGAGGTCTCCCAGCCCCCGGCCCGACGCCGAACACCCCCAGTCAGGCGATGGTGCCAATTCTTCCACAGCACCGAACACACCATGGTGGCACCCCAGTACTTGCGCAGCACCGAACGTGCAATGGTGGCCATATTTTCGGAACACCGAACCTGCAATGACTGCACTGATACTCGTGCCGCGCCGAATGCGCGCCACAGGTGGCCATACTCCCACAGCACTGAGCACAGGACTTGGGGAACACCGGATGTGGAGAGACCTTCATGCGGGGCGATGAAAAAGAACAGCATGGAGTGCACCGGGAGAAGGAGACGGCGCGAACGAGTCTCCCTCGCCCCCCCAGGTGGGGGCGTCACAGCCGCACCCCAGCTGAACGTCCCGCTTTCACACAACAGGGACCTCTTCCGTTCACTCCGAAGGATCTCTCCCACTCTTGCAAACTCGACGAGAGTGGCCCCTGTAGGGCCTCAAAATGGCGTCTGGGTCCGCTGGAAGGCGGGCCCCGGCCACTAGAGTAACTTTGACCAGCAATATAACTCGAACATTTGCCCCCTGGAGCACGAGCCCCCATCTCCGACAGCATCTCCGCAGCCTTGAAGATCCTACAAAGGTCCCCGGCGGAACCTTCGGCCTTTGCAGGCTTCCGGTAAGGGACGGCTGCCTTGATCGCCAACGAAACAAACATGACATTGCCACTCCTTCTGTTAGCATGAATTCTAGAACTGCCGAAAAGGACTCTGGTCCAAACTGCCAGTAATGGGAAACATTTCCCCCTGATGCTGCTTCCGGACTGAGCCGGCCCCGCCCAAAATGGCGCTGGTATCAATCGGAACTTACGAACACCTCGTGGTGTTCCTTCGCACTAATATAAACTTGATGTTCTGAGATTTTATATGATCCTTTGTACACTTGGCTAGAAAAGACAAGGAGAACCCACTCGACGAACAGTATGAAAGGATCCCCGTTACAAATGTTGATTACAAATGTACAATGTATTATATTTTTATAACTGATGTAAACCTCATTTACGACGCACACGTACGGTATGCATATAGGAAATCTGATTACAACTATTATGATTATGCTTCTAAATTATGAAAATAAATGCCCCCGAACCCCCAGCCAATTAATAGACGTTTTAGTTTCTTACAAATGAATGAGTAAAACTTTCCGATGTTTTTATTGCTGCAAACGACACCCCCCACTGTACGCACTTTAGCCATTGCCACGACCGGCCAAATACGACCGCACCCTCATAATCCACATGCTGAAATGATTTTGCAAAATAAAGTTTTTGAAACTATGGACGGGTATTGCATGCTTTATTTTAAAATGTGGGATCGGTGGGAAAGTTCTTTTCTGTGCACCCTACTCTGCTCTCTCTTTAAGGTTAAAAGAAGATGGTTGCCCAGCCCTGGAGGACGGATCGGATCGACAACACGACACTCCGCCTTCAAAGTACGCGACTGACCCATGAACTCTCGCGCAGAGGAAGACCTTGACTTCCAAGGATGGGTAAAACGAACGGTGTAAATGAGGGAATGTAAAAGGAGGGTGAAAGGAAATAATGTAAATGTTATAAAGTACAACGTTCCAAAGTATCAGGGAACGGAGCTGACCCAAGAACCGAAGAACCTTAGAACGCCACAGCGTTGAAAGAGGTTTAAGGATCCCGATAGTGAGATACGTCCTTTGACTAGATACCTCGCACTAAGCACCTCTGGTTTCCTTTTTACGTTTCCCCGCACACGACCTATATGGACACACTACCCCCCTCGACTCCAGAAACCATATCCCCGGGGACCCTGCCCCGAGGAGGAAAGACGAGTAAGAGGTAAGTAAAGGACTTATGAATCCATGTATTTGAATATGCGCGAATGCTGTCTCCCCCACCCCCCTTTTTTTCCTCCCTCTGCAGGTTACATCAGAGATTACAGCCGAGGTGTGGCGAAGATCTGAAGTCTTGCCATGTCTAATACACGAAGCGGACTAGCGCCGCAAGGTGGTGTCTAAGCGCGCCTGCAAACTACTCACGTATCGAACAAACCCGAAAAATTAGCACAACCTGATAAAAAGTGATCACCCTTAAACCAGACCGGACGAATGAACCCATGTCACGTATGATGCGAAACTATGAGGGAATGTGTGTGTGTGACTGAGGCGTCGACCCAACTGGTCGAAGGACCGAGAATGCGAGAAAGTGCGACAAAATGGTACCTCCTTTCTTCTTTCCTTTTTCTCAAGGCACGTCCCCTCTACCCTGTCTAATGCTCAAACTGCATGATTACAAGATTCTAACGCAGACCCGTGAATGCCCTTTACTGTGTAATGCACTAAATAGCCTTTCTTGAATACACTGCCACCCTCTCTGTTGCACGTGTACTATTTAGCCTGCCGTTGCGCTCTCTCTCTCTCTCTCTCTCTCTCTCTCTCTCTCTCTCTCTCTCTCTCTCTCTCTCTCTCTCTCTCTCTCTCTCTCTCTCTCTCTCTCCCTCTATTTTTGCACTCCCACTCTTCCGAGTGATTAGCCCCGAAATTGGCAGACTGCCACCCCTAGCACACCACCTAATTGGCTTCAAATACCGTCAGTATTTGCACAAAAACTTGTCTTTAATACAATCACCCTGAGGCCGCGTCATTACCTCTCCTTTTCCGCTAGAAGTCAATGAACCGAGGTTGGGCCGTAAGGGAAAGGACAGGTAAGACGACAGAGGTTCCCTAATCTGACCCGAAATAAGGGAACTACATGTCAACGGCTCCTATGGTATAAAACAAGAACCTCAGAATACGCGACCCTCCCCGCCCCGAATTGTCACAATACCCAAACCGGAAAAATGATCACCCCTGTTACCTCCCCTGTATCAGCCGCCCAAAAAACTGGAATTATGAAACTACCCCTCATTTCCGGTTGTGAGAGATGGGTCGATTTATGCCCTTACCACAAGTTTCCTATGTCCCTGGTTGTTTCCCATAAAACCCCTGTCCTTCCTAATTAAGTAATCGGGCTGTAAAAGGTTACGTAGGAGCCAGAATGATGTTTTACAAGGTCAACAGACTAGTCCAAGGTAAAGAAATCATCGAAATGAACCCCGTAGTAGTTGAAAAGCAGGATGCATCGATAGAAAGGAAATGTTTAGCCATGTTCGTCTCTCAGCAAAATACCTGTGTAGTACCATGTTGACGACTCACAGTACCCTTTGTAAATGTAAAACTCTAGAGAACGGCATATCTTTGCCAGGTTCGTCTCACGAAGGTGGGTCACCATCAGATGAACTGTCGTGACTGAAATAAATAATTGTAAAGGAAAGTCATAGTAAATCCAACAGGCCCGTCACCGGTCATTCATATGCCAGTTGTGAACACTAATATATCGGGCATTTTCATTCTTTGCCTGGAGCTGGGAGAGAAATAGACTTTTTGATTATCTTCATCTGCAAATTCTCTAAAGACTGTCTTTTCAAACTTGTTTAAGGGTGCTGCTGTTGGAGGAGAGAAGGACCGGATGTGGGAGCACGAGGCCTGACTGCAGACTAAGGAACACCTGCGACATTAGCCAAGGCGAGACCACGACAGAAAAGAGCTGCAGGACGAGGCACTGTTTTCGACAACATGAGAAGAAAGGGTCGACCTGATGCCCCTGCTCGATGTCCAGTGTTGGTCGACAAGTCCCCGCTCTCTGAATTCGGTCACACGCCCGCCTATTTGAAGTCTCTCGTTCCCCTAGTTTGTTCCTAATTTGGCCTTGCTCCATCCCCCTTTTCCTCTGACCTACCCTATGGACTGTTTTGTGCGCTCTTCTTCCATCTGAACTTTCTGACAATCACCTCAAAGGACACAGGGCGAAAAGGACCTTTCCGACCAGAAACGCGAGGAAAGGGTCGTGCCCTGCAACGCAGAACTTAGAACAGAGCTGGACTTGTAGCTCCACCGCCGGTGCTCAACAGCGCCAACGAAAGGCAACAAAGAATGATGAGAACTCGTTAAACTTCGAACATTTGACATCCCCAATCGCCGTTTCTGCTAGACCTCATTTCTCTCCCAGCCGCCATTGTATTGATCATGCTCCAATCCGAACCTGATATATATGTAATAACCTGCCAGTATGAAATATGCTTGCTGCTCTCGCTACAGAATCGTTTTTGTATTGCATTCCTATGACTTTTCCTGCTAAACAAATTGATCAAAGTTTATCAAATAGGCCCACCTCCTAAAAACTAGAAATGTTAAAATGTATTGTTTACAACTCTTTTCCTCTAGGGTTCCTACCGTTTTCTTTCTCATG
Organism: Lissotriton helveticus; assembly: GCF_964261635.1. Taxonomy (NCBI): domain Eukaryota; kingdom Metazoa; phylum Chordata; class Amphibia; order Caudata; family Salamandridae; genus Lissotriton; species Lissotriton helveticus. The sequence continues at coordinate 1,307,891,208 of NC_136059.1, read as the reverse complement.
CCCACCACAATAGAACCGAGTAGAAAATGAACCAGCAAGATGTCTTGAATATGTTAAAGGGAGGACTGTTGAAAATTAGTACGTTTTGGTGAACATTATCTGCGCCATCTTGCCTCTTCCCCTGATGCCACACTTTTGTCGTGCGCGCCCGCCATTTTTTTAAGATGCCCCGATCAGAACGAACCCTTTTGCATGCCGCTGGCCCCTGGTATAGCCCTTCGCCTTCACTAAGCCTGCACGCTGACCACCCCCTGCTTGCACCTGCCTTGAGTCATAAACCCCTCTTCGGCGCTGCTCTGCCCCAGGCCCTCATCCTGTTCCCAGCGCGACACCTCCCTGCTTCCCTTCCATGATCTCCGGCCCTTAGACGCAAACCCCCTTTTTCCCTGTGTGCCCGTTTTGTCTTCCCCGTTCCCAGGCCGACACCCAGCTCTGCCGATACCATTCCTTGCCCCTCCCCGTACAATAGAAAGTTTCCCCCATCAAAGGATCCCCGGGTTGATCAAAGCCCCCACTCCATGAGATCCGATCAAACCCCCCACATTCCGTGAATCGGCGGAATATCCAGCTGCGTGATACTCATCACCTGTTGTGACTAGGGTGGGGACTTCTACTGTAGATATGTGTGGGAACGGGCCCAAAAGGGGGATTCCGGGAATGTCTTTCCGTATATCAAAGCTTTGTCATATGTATGTAAACTGTAATAAAAACCACAAACACTGTATATAAGGGGCCAGGCCTCAAACGTAAGTTAGAGCACCTCAGAACCATACCTTCTGCCGGTTTTGTTGTGTTCTCCTCCGGAGAGAATAAAAACCTTGTTTCCTGCTTTCCAGTCTCCAGCGCCTGCCTCTTCATTGATTAAATAACTAGAGGGTCACAGAGGCAATACCGCCGGGCAAATATCGATTGTCCCCGACCCGCCTCAGGTTTTAACAGCATCACCACAGCATCACTCAGCACCACCACAGCATCACTCAAGGGCACCACAGCATCACTATGCGCTACCACAGCATCACTGAACGCCACAGCATCACTCGTCGCCACCACAACATCACTCAGCGCCACCACATCATCAATCTTTGCAACCATTCAACAACAACTGGTTCAAATATGTTCTCTCAATGTTTCAAGCTTTAATACAAACTAGCAGCCCGTCCCGACGTTGTCTGGGTATGAAATAGAATGTGTGTAATGTGTGTATTTGGCAAGGGCAATTTATTTTAAAATCTTGCGGTAGACAACATTTTTTGTTTCATTAGAATAGGGACGGAGAAGGCCCAGCTGCAGCCCTGGTTGATGTTAGCAGGTGCGTGTAATTGGTGTAGTGATCCGCCGCCTGATCCCGGCTACAGCCCTGGTTGATGTTAGCAGGCGCGTGTAATGTCGTTGAATGAGAGAGTTCTCAGCCGCGGGTAAATCCGTTTAATGAGAGAGTTGAGTGACAGCGAGTAGGAGAGGCTCAAGTAATTGTCCCCGCAGACACGCTCATTTGCGTGTTCCCCCGCTTGAGGCCCAAATGCAGGCCTGTTTGATGTTAGCAGGCGCATGTTCCCCCGCTTGAGGCCCAGCTGCAGCCCTAGTTGATGTTATCAGGCGTGTGTAATTAGTGTACTGATCTGCCGCCTGAGCCCGGCTAGAGCCCTGGTTGATGGTAGCAGGCGCGTGTAATTTCGTTGAATGAGAGAGTTCAGTAACAGCGCACAGGAGAGGCTTCAGTAACGTTACCTACCAGGCCTCCAGGTGAACGCGTTACTCACGCCCCCAGCACACGGCCACAGCAGACGATCTTCTGATTAATGTACGACCCACATGGCATGAAGGGCGGAACGTAGCACACGCCCCCAGCGTTTCTCACGCCCCAGCGTGCCCCTTGATGCGGCGTAATTGCGTTCACTTGGCATAAAGGCCGGACTCACGCCCCCCCAGCGTTTCTCACGCCCCCAGCGTGCCCCTTGATGCTGCGCAGCAACATAATTGGCGCTTGTATGTACGAATCACATGGCATGAAGGGCGGTCACACGCCCCCAGCATTTGTCACGCCCCCAGCATTTGTCACGCCCACAGCCCATGATGTGATGGCCGTACCACACGCCCCCAGCGTTAGTCACGCCCCAGCCCACGCCCACAGCACAACGCAGACACGCCCACAAGGGACTACTTTGCTGGCACAGTTCTTTTACCTTTTAAATGTATAGAGGAGTTGGCCTAACGGCTAAGGCGCTCGACCTCGGACCTGGGGATCTGGGTTCGAGTCTTGGTAACGACGCCAAACATCCTGTGATTCTGGGCAAATCACTTAATCTCCCCCTGCCTAACAAAAATGAATGTGTGTCCTCATGTAGCATAACTGGTGCTATGTAAATCGCTCTGATACCTGATTCAGTTCGGGTCACATTCGCGCTATATAAAACTCTGCAAAAAAAAATATATATATGGTGGCCGTCTGTATAGCCTATGTCCTTCTGCTGCAACTGCCCTTTCCAACGCTATATTGGGTGTTGTGATTGGTTCTGTGGTTACTGATATTACCCGCCTCAAAGAATTGGGCTCTCTCTTTATATTATTAGTATGGATATCACAAAAAGATGTTAATATTTCACTTCTGTTCTTGGATTTTCGTCACAATAAAATACACTGACATAATCTTCACAAAAGTTATTTACAAAAGTTTAAGCTATTGCCATTATAAATTACAATAACTTTTATTTAAGTATTAATTATTTTAAAAAAATTAAAAGCCATTGTTATTTGTAATATCAATACATCTAAGTCACGTAAATACAACACATATTGCATTACAAATGCTATAGGTGTCACATTTGTGAAAGGTATAACTATTGGCATTGTACATGACAAAGCTATTAATTTAGCTATTTTCAAAACCAACACATAAATACAAAATGTGTCATTTACAATACCAATAGCTCCTACTTTCCTTAAGCGAGACCTATTGCATTGCAAATGCTTGTTTCTTTTGCAGCAGGAAAGCTTATGACACTGCCATGTGTCAAAATATTGTAAATGAGAGCCTTAGTTTGGTGCCTATCCTAATCAGCTTGCTCAACTCCTTCCCCATCTGCCCCGTCCCATTGATGATCCTGAGGGGGACGATTTTGTGCTAACAGGTCACGTCCTCTCTAAATACCTCAGAATAGTGACTGGCCCCTTGTCCCCTTACCTCAATCACCTCAATCACCTATTCAGTTGCTGAACTAGAGGTTAGAGATCATGGGAGGGGGCTGAGAGTGAAGAAAAGGGGAGTGGGAGAGGTAATTGAGGGAGCCTTAGAAAATTAAAGAAAACGTGGTTTTACACACAGCTTAAGAACTGGACTGGTGGGAAACAGCCACTACAACATGGGCATCACATTGCGATGCTCTTATAACGCGGCCGTAACAACGACCGTGTTGTTACCACGCACTGCCATTACTATGCAAGTCATTACAACGACTTGCAGTAGATGGCGTGCTAACATTAGAAATAGCATAGTTTACTATTCCAATACCTTCCCTACTGTTACGTAGGCTGGAGTTGGAATAGTAAATTATACATTTCTAATGTCAGCACGCCATCTACTGCAAGTCGAAATAGTGACTTGTGTAGTAATGGCTTTGCGTGGTAACAACGCGGTCTTGTAACGACCGCGTTGTTATGGCACGCGTTGTAATGACTCGCGTTGTAACGAGTCATATTCGGACTAATGTCTGGAATAAAAGATTTATTCAAGCCAGTGATTGTAAACAGGAGCAATAATTTGAATGTGTGCACTAACGTAGTTTAAAGCTATGTCCCCGTTTTAATGCAGTTGTACTGTCCAAAGATTATTCATCTTACTCCAGATTTGTCTGAATTAATGCATGTTTTACAGACAGGAGAGTCCAGAAGAAGAGAGAAGAAATCCTTTCTCAATCTTTCTAAACTGTGATATCTGAAGGCCAGGCATGAAGGCAGAGAAATTCAGAGTTAAATATATGCAGTTCAGTAAGTGCATCTGCATAAAACAGCTGTGCCATGTGTAATCGCGCAGGTTCATGATATGGATGCAAGTGTGCTGACTCAGAGCAGAGCAAGTTGACTATTTTCATTCAAGTATACGGCCTAAAGCCAAAACATTTAACTGCAGTCTGCAGCTCATGGGCTAACTCGGCAGAAATTCTGAGGTAAATGTATGCATTTCAAACAGTGCACTTGTGTAAAAAAAGGCACTTTGCTCTGCTTTAAACCATTGCACATGTTTATGATACAGTTCCAGGAAGACTAATCATGGCTAGTTCTCGGGCCTTGTCCACACCTGTGCATATTGGCACACAGAGCATCCAGAAGCTGTGTACTCATTCAGCAGTGCAGTATTGCAGTCTGAAGTAGCTGCACTAGCTCAACAACATGACAGGGTCCTTCAGACAGTGCAGCATAGAGACAGAGGGGCAGATTTACAAGAAAGTGACGCATCTGCAGAGATGCGTCACTTTCCCTGTGCCACGCTGAGAAACCCTAGCGCCACCATGGATGTGCCATATTTACAATATGGCGCACCATGGTGCAAGGATTGACAGACGTGTCAGAAATTCTGATGCATCTGTTGTGCGCAAAAGTCATGCATTGCTGGAGCCATGTCGCAAGCATGGCGCAACTCCAGCAAATGCGTGGGAAGGCTTATCCTCATTGTGCTGCATCATCCCTTATGCCTGCTCCAAGCAGTGGCGTCCTAGAAGTGGTGCAGTGAAATCTTGTAGGTTTTTAATGCGTCACTTCTGCAACCTGATGCAGGTATAATGTGACGCAGGGCTTTACAACATGACTCACCTCCCTAGATGCGTCACGTTGTAAATAGGCCCTATTTTTACGCAGCCGCTGCGTTACAAAAAGTTACCCAACGGCAGTGCAAAAATGACGCAAGGGGCTTGTAAATCTGCCCCATAGAATGGATCCACCACTCCTTGCCCTCACAGCTTTCCACTAGGCATGGGCAGTGTAGGAGGCTGCCCAGGGGCCCAACACCAGTCCTTTTGTGCCCACTGCTCATCTAATTGGGAGCAAGGTATCTCGTTGGAATTGTGCTCATGCGAGGGGGTCTGCATCCTTTGGGCCTTGCTGCTATTGTTCATTGAGGCGAATACTAGGAGAAGGGGGGGCCCTCCTATGGTTCCAGTTTCAAGCAGACACATTCTTCATTTTTGTCTTTGTTAGAGCTGTCATCCGTAAGGTGGCCTTCCTCCCAACTTTTTGCCTACCTCCACCATTTTTTCTAAACTTGTTTTCGCTGGCCTTAGGTACATTTCACAACTGCCAACTAGTGCTAAAGTGCATGTGCGCACTTCTTAAAACATGGTAATGTTGGCTTATCCCCAATTGGTATATTTAATTTACTTATAAGTTCCTAGTATAGTGGCACTGCCTATATCCAGGGCCTGTAAAATAAATGCTACTAGTGGGCCTGAAGCTCTGATTGTGACACCCACTTAGTGGGATTGTCACCTCCAAAAGATGCTATTGTCCCACAAAAGGGTGGTGGGGGTCCTACGTAAAGAACAGCGTTCTTCTACTCTCAAACCTATCGCCCCGGTGTTAGACATCTATAAGGCGAGAGGTGTTAGTGCGGCGCTCTATGGAGCAGAGCTTTGGGGAGCACAGAATATGGACCTATTAACTCGCTCAGGGAATACGTTTTTGAAGGGCTTAATGGGTCTCCCGTATAATACCCCCACTATACCGCTGCTCCTAGATTTGGGATGTCGCTCTATTAAAGACCAGGCTAGGTTACGACCCCTTCTTTTGTGGGCGCACCTATGGAGAGTCCCCGATCTTGCCAGCTATGCGGAAGGGCTAAGGGAGGTTTTGTCGCTGTCAGGCTGGTGTAAAATAGGATGGCTAAGGGATGTTAAGCATCTCCTTGGAGAACTGGGATTTGGTGAAACTTGGCATTCTATGTCTGCACCCCCGAAGTCTGTCCTAAAAAAAGTTTATTGGCAGTGGGTATCGAACAAAAGAAACACCAATCACAAACTGTGTCGAACTACTAGAAAAAAAATGTATTAGTAAAGAAAGTAACCCTATATGAACCCTATCTCGATGCAATTACTAAATCTAGAGATAGAGATCTATATATTAAATTTAGATTAGGAGTCCTTCCTTTGGGAGAACTGACCGCTCGCTGGAAGATTCCGGCACAGACTAGTAAGTTTTGTCCTTTCTGTGCCTCCAGGATTGAGACGGTCCCCCATCTTTTATTTGAATGCCCTGCCTACAAAGTTCCTCGCCTCAGGTGGCTAAAACCCCTTTGTAAAGAGTTGGGCACCAGACATTATAGTGTAGCTTTGCGAATACTGATATCTGACACACAGCTCCTATTTGTCTTTGGTATGGTGAAGTTTTTAAGCTGGGCATGGTTAATCAGATCAAAAAGGCTTAAATACATTGTTTAATTACTTTTTTATCCTGACTATTTTATGTAATTTATTGATGCCATTCGCATTCTACCCTGTATGATTGTATCCTGTGTGAATTGGCTATTTTATCTTTTTAACATGTTTGTACATTGCTTTTAAAGATATGTTTTATATGAAATAAAGCTAATTTGACTTTGACTTTGGACACCCACTTAGGTAGTCCTTTGAACATGTTTCAGGCCTGTATTTAATAGATATAAGCCACCCTTAGGGTAGGCCCTGGAAAGCCCAGATGGCTGGGTGCCATGTATTTAAAAAAGTAGGAGAGATACCTCTAAGTTTTACATGTCCTGGTAGTGAAACACACTTAAATTCGTTTTTCAGTACTGTAATGCCTATCGCTCCCATTGGATAACATTGGAGTTGCCTATTTACATTTCATAAGTGTCAGTTTCAAATGGGAAGACATACCAGCTCATCTTTGGGGTCTCTAGAATTGGAATTTAAAATCCTAACTTACGGTGAAGTCGGATTTTAAAGTGCAATTCTGGAAATGGCACTTTTAGAAAGTTTTTTTTTTCCTTTAGCCATTTAAAGTCTGTAGCCAGTCTCTGGGCACATGACTGGGTGTAGTTGACAGTTGAGCTTTGTGTATTCCTCTGAGTCAGATACACACAATACGGAGCTTTGGTGTGCCTGGATAGGCCATCACTGGCGAGACTGAAAGGAGGAGCTGGGCAGAACCCCACCTCTAGAAGCTTCTGCTACCACTTCAAAGGCACAACTGGGTATAAACACTGGACCTCAGACACCACCACTTCAGTACACTTTTGGACCTGCAGATACTCTGCCAGGAAGAAGGACTGCTGCTGCTGAGAGGAGTGTCACTCTGCTGTACTGCTGCTCTGAAGAAACAGTTGCCGTGCTGAGCTGATTTGCTGCTTGCTGCTCCAGTCGCCTCAGTGAGAATGACTGGACTTGCTTCTATTCCCCTTAGAACCCAGAGTGACTCCAAGAGCTAGATGGCTGGCCTCCTGATCTGAAGCCTCAGGGACATAAAAGGCTTGCAACATCCTTGCACCTGCTCCCAAAGTCTCCCATCTGTGAGTCTACCCTGCCAAGAGGTGCCACCCCAGTCCTGGACCCTTGGAAGTGGGCCTAAGGTGATTGACATTCCCTGTGCATCCAGAGGAATGGACACATCTCCTCTGCCGCATGGCACAACCACAAGTTGAACCAACATATCTCCTTTGGTGTGTGGATTGGACCCAAGGAACAATTTGCATCACCCCTGCAGCCCGCATCGCCTTCGGAACCGCCACTGTGCAACGAATTCTTAGTGCAGGCCCTCGCATTCCTCGTCGATGGCAGCCTTGATGCGATGGACTCAGCTTTGCAGACTTTCCGCTTTTCAGAACTAACAAATCACCCCGACTGCACGCTGCATCTCTGACGCAGGACTTCACATCCCAAGCCCCATCGATGGTATCCTTGACCAAGATGCTGGCCCTTCCATCACAGCCTCGCCGCACCTCAGAACTGATGCATTGCTTTGGCTGAATCCATGCAATGCTCCGCAAACCAGGATTTACAGTACTTTGTTCAGCAGGTCTAACTTGGTCTCTGAAGCCAGCTGCGCCTCATCGCGGTCAGCCTGAACTTGTGACTTTGTCCCGGTCCAGCACGATCAGATATCCACAATTGGTGCTTTGTGCTTTTTTGCACTATTTTGACAAAATCTTTCAAATTGAATAACTCTAGTTTGACTTATTGGATTTTTGTTGTTTTGGTATTGCTTTATTTGTAAAAAAATATTCTATTTTTTCAATTCTGTTGTGGGCTGCTTTTGTGGAGCGTTCTTGACTGTGTTACTGTTTGAATTGTTGCACGAATACTTTACACATTGCCTCTTAGTTAAGTCTGACTGATCTGTGCCAAGCTACACGAGGGTTGAGCACAATTTAATTTAGGGTTTGCTCGTGACTTCACCCTGAGACGAATTGTGTTTGTTGCTTGAGAAGGGTTTCACCCTGCCCAAGCAGTATCTCAATTTCTCAATTTTGTACAGTACTGCAATCAGGGTTCCTGCCATGCGGCCCATATAGAGGCACAGCGGGATGCCCATTGTCCCGTAGTTTAGTGTCCCAGCAGTTTGAAACCTTTCTGGCGATAAGCAAATGCTACACCTTCAGTCCTTCATAAGCCGTATAAGAGGTGCTTGTAGGTGGCTGAGAGGGAGGAGCTTCACCACAGGAGAGGTCTGGATGAAGCAGCTTCTGGAGCAGAGTCATCTATTGAGATGCAAACAGCCCTGCATGGGTCACATTGTATGCAAATTAGAGGGGCCTCGCACATCCTAGAAGTGGCCCTGCTTGTGCCAGTGCTTGTCTGTCTCCAGTGCATGGGCCACCAAGTGCTGCAGACAGTGTGATTAAATAAACAGGTGTAAAGCCCCAGTTACATCACTGAACACCTGTGCATAGGAATAGGAAAGTAATACACCTCTTCATCATATGAGATGAGAAGACAGAATCGCTTCTATTTCTTCATTGTTTTCCAGTGGATCTTTTGGCTTTGTTCACTAAGAGCCAGAAGAAAATTAAAATGACGATTCGATAAACGGAGTGGGTCATAGATTCATATTGTAGCATTGCAATTTAGAAATAACCTAAAATGCCACTTTTCTTTTGCTTAACTGAACTGAATTCCCTCCTGGAATAGGTGAATACGCATTACAAAAAAGGCACGTTTTAACTGATATATTTATTTCTGCATTTTTTTAGTATTTATTTTTAAAGAGAGTTTTACGAACTGAGTTTTTAGTCAACCAGTTACAAACATCCAAACCATCAAAATATCAGAATACCACAATTATGGTATTTGGAGAAGGCAGCCACATTGGAAAACTGAGACAAGCCTTGTGTTCCTGAGTCGTGGTCATTTTTTAACATTAAAATGTCATACATTTAGTTTATTTTTTGAGAAGTAAACTGGAGCTATTTTTGGGTAGAATTACGCCCACACTCTGAGATTTTATTTATCAGTATTTATCACAAGATGAATTCATAGCTTGCAGGCTGCCTGAAAAAATACCGGCTACGTCTGCTGGCAATATGAAACTGTGTGCATCTGGAAAATGTTTTGATGTTTAATAAGAAGGGTTTAGGGCAGTGTAACATTATTATTTACTCCGCAGGGTTGTGCAAAGAACGCAAACTTCAAACTTTTTGTGCACTTCACCCAACTTTACCTAACAAGGATTCTGCCTACAAAAGGTTTTCGCAGGAAAATTTCCTCAGAAAATTTTTCATGCATAATTATTTTCTCCCACAACCGTTAGCCTTTGCAGATTTTTCTCATGCAAAAACCTACTTTCATTGTTTTTTTTAACATTATTGTTAAAAAAAAATCAAGCACTTTACTATGCACGTGAAATTGCATTGGCTGGCCCGTGCCAGGACACCCAAGAAATTAATCTTCAAGGTATTTTTGTTGTCACAAAACTACCCTTCTATCAAAGTCCTGGTTAACCTCTCCAATAGTGCCTTATCACAATCAGACCTTGCTTTTTATAGAAAACATTGTCAAATATATACACTTACTGCAAACCTCTAAATCTTTTTTTATTTTATTTGTTAGGTACATTATATAACAATTATAGACTATTTGAACAGTGTTTGAAATGGGGTCTCAACTTGGCAGAGGTATGCACCCTGTCCAAGTAGGGACCACCACTTTAGTCAGGGTAAGTCAAATACACTACCTACATTAACCGCTCTGGTAGCTTGGTACAGAGCAGTCAGTCTTAACTTAAGAGGCAAAGTGTAAAATAATTGTGCACACCTTAGTTAAAGTACCTCAATGAAAACACCAAAAATGACCCCACAACAGTTTAGAAAAATAGAGAATATGTATTGACGAAAACAAGAACAAATTAACAAAAATTCAAAAGTAGAAAATGAGATATGAATTTTAAAAGATTATATATGAAAACAGTGCTAAAAAGTCACTAATGTCCAAAAGGCTACTTGAGATTGTAATGGACCGGTGCAAATCCAAAGTTCAGGCCAACCACGATCGACACAGGTCAGCCACAGGACACAGACCTGTCTCACTGAAAGAGTACCTTGGATGGAGCAAGGCGTCAGCATCAAGGACGCAAGGTGAGAAGTCTAGGAGGTGCGTTGTTGATTGGTGGATAGAGAAAAGAGTAGTCGTTGATACGTAGATGGAAGCGAGTATTGGTGTCGAACCATGCCATAGATGGAAGCTTTGTTGATGAACCCCTGTGTAATGGAGGTACTATGTCATCGGGGCTGTCCTTCATCGTTGAACCCCGCCTGCTGTAGTGCCGCTGTCATCAAACAGCCACTGCATTGGCGTCGAAGGGCGAAGCGTCTGTTCAAACCAGCACAAAGTCGCCACTGCGTCAACGTTGATGTAGAAAAAGCTACAGAAACCCACTTCTAAAGTCCAGGACTAGAGGGGGCACCTCAAGCAAGAGTAGAACTCACAGATTGCAGAGACCAGCAGCATGAGGAGAGTTGCAGGAAGTATTTTGTGACCCTGAGACTCCTAAAAACAGGAAGCAAGCCAGCAAGCTCTTGGAGAATCTTGGGTCCAAGAATGTAGAGAGCAGGTCCAGTCCTTTTCACTTCCTGGCAAGAAGCAGCAGGCAACAGGCCAACACAGCAGAGAAAGTAGCAAAGTGGCAGTCACTCCTGCAGCACATAACCTCTTATTTCAGGCACAATGTCCTTGGTTCCATTAGAGTTCTAATTTGGTGGTGTCAGTGCTCCAGTATTTATGCCTAAAGGTGCCTTTGATGTGGAGGAGACTTCAAAGAGCCCTTTGACGATCACGAGGTCCCTGCCTTTCCTGGCCTCACTCAAAAGGCACTACAGGGGTGTATGCGGCTCTTTGTGTGGGGTCAGGCACAGCCCTATTCAGGTGCAAGTGTCAACTCCTCCCTCCTAATCTATCTCAGGAAGGCTCATCTGCCTGGTGATGGGCCATCAGGAGGCGAATGTCAAATCCCCGCTGCCCTTGCATGACTGTCTGGAGGGAATGGACAAAACACAGCTGTTACCCTAGCCCAGAGTGGTTAAAGTAAGAAAAGGCCAACTTTCTAAAAGTGGCATTTTCAGACCTGCAGTTTAAAAACCAGCTTTACTAAAAGATGTGTTTTACAACGCTGAGTCCAGAGACACCAAAGTCCAATTTATTATGTGCTCCCAATTGAAAATTACACTTAAAATATGTTTTAAGGCAATCCTCATATTAACCCATTGGAGAGATAAGCCTTGCAGTTGGGAAAATGAATTTTGCAGTTTTTCACTACCAGGACATGTAAAACTCACAAGTACATGTCCTACCTTTTAAATACACTGCACCCTGCCCATGGGGTTACCTTGGGGTGACTTCCATGCAATAAAAAGGAAGGTTTTGTCCTGGCAAGTAGGTTCACATGCAAGATGTAAATGGCAGTTTAAAACTGCACACCCAGGCTCTGCAATGGCAGGCCTGTGCAATGTTTAAAGGGTTACTGATTTGAGTGGGTGGCACAATCAGTGCTGCAGGTCCACTAGTAGCATTTAATTTACAGGCCCTGGACACATATGGCGCACTTTACTAGGGACCTATAAATAAATTAAATATGCCAATTGCGAATAAGTCAATGTTACATGTTTAAAGTACAGAGCAGATGCACTTTAGAACTGGAGTGCCGAGAGTCCTAAAGCCAACAAAAACGAGGTCAGAAAAAAGGGAGGAGGAAGGCAAAAAGTTTGGGGATAACCCTGCAGGAAGGGCCAGGTCCAACAAACTGTTAAACCCTTTACATACAATATCTGCATGTTAATAGGAACATTTTGATGAGAGATACTGTATACAGGACAATACGTACCCGGATGAGACTGGATTACAGAAAAAATATTTTGATAGATAAGTGAATGTTGAGTTGTACACATACAGTTGAGAAGATATTAAAGTGCACATATCAGTTATTTTTACATAACACGTTTCCAATCTAAGGCCATTAAACCGCATATTTAATAGAGTAATTTAGTACATTTACAGTTTCCACCATCTATAGTTTTGCATTAGCAAAACATTCACTACATTTCAAGATGTGCCTTCAAAGGTTTGTGAGCGTTTTTCTTCCAATCGTTTTTCAGATTTCTGACTTTGGAGGGCTTTTCATGTCATTCAGCATGCTTGAGTTCTTAAATGTAAGGAACCCTGTCAAGGACAAAGCTTTTTATTCTCTGAAATTTTTACAAAATAAACTTACTGTTTCCAAGTTCCAATATAAACAAAGTTATTTCTGGACCACTTATTCGTGAAGTCTGTTTTCTTTCCTATAGGCAGATGATGTAATGTTCTTTTTGTGGTAACCACGTAGCCATCATAACAAACATTTCTCGTGTGCAGAGAGAGAGAAGTGCATGTTCGCCTTTGTGTCCCCCCCAAAAAAGGACATATATGAATAGACCTAACTGAAATGATCCCACTTTTAGACATTGAAAAAAGGTGTTAGAAGAATATAGGTGAAGGTGTAATATATCTTTTTTTAAAGCCCTCTTCATTGTTAGATTATTGATCTAATAAAGTGAGCATTCTAAAATAATCTACAAAATTAACTTTCAAACCGGCCATCTGCCATTTTATGCAGAAATAGAATTTCTTCTAAGACTGTGAATATCAGCAGGTTCTATAGCGCATTAGGCGACATGGAAAAGTTACTCTACTTATAGGATAAAGTACATAAGTGTTATATATAGTGCAGTTAATCATCACTTAGAATGGGCGTCTTCATGATTCAAAATCTGGTTTAGTAGTTAAGCACATACTTCACTCCAAATTTGGAAGTCCTCAGTAAGCTTCTCATCTTTACGCACACTATTAATAAACATTGGACCTGTATTGCACCATATAAGTTCCTTTGTGCCATTTAGCAATTACTCCATCTGTGATGTTGGTTTTAGCAGTTAAGGGTTTGATGCCACAAATTAGTCTGAGCGGTACAAAAGGGGGTGGTGATGGACGGAGCATCTGACCAATCAAACACTCACACCCAGTCAAAAGATCTGGGTTTGATCCATCACCGTTCTTTAGCCCACTCTGCCACCCCAGTTCTGGCCAAGCTGAAGAAGGCTGTAATGCCAGAAACCGGTCCCCGGAAGCTTGTTTCCGGTCCAGGGAAGGCATGGCTTGGCGGTTCGGGCTGGACTGTTCCCATGAGGCACAGGGTCAGACTGATTTGCATATAGCCATGTCTGAACTGGGGTGGCAGAGTGGGCTAAAGAACGGTGATGGATTAAACCCAGATCTTTTGACTGGGTGTGAGTGTTTGATTGGTTCAGATGCTCCGTCCATCACCACCCCCTTTTGTACAAATTAGTCTGAGACGTTGACTTTTTTTCCGCTTCTTGGTACTATGTTTGAGTAGGTAAAATAGTGCATAGAGAATGAAACGGAGAGAATTTGCGCTTGCCAATGTGATACATTTGTGTAACCCCTTCTGATGTAAAAAGATCCCTTGCCACTGTATTTTCACAGGCTGTCCATGCCAGGAGTTGACTGTTGCACAGACTCTCCACTAGCGTAACAATAGCCCCCGCAGCCCCCGCGGTGCAGTGGGCCCCCTTTGGCACTGACTGGCAGGTCACAGGCCTGAGAGCTCTGAACTGGACCGGGAGTGCCGGGGACGCCCTGCATGTACTTTGCATGGGGGCCCTCACAATTTTCGTTATCCCACTGTTCAGCTCAGCCCACTGAGTTTGTTTCAGTAACCCCAAAGTCATATTCTTTACACACATCACACAAACACATCAATATGGGGGACTGGAGAGTCAGAGGGATGGCACATCCCTACAGCAGCTAACTCTCAAAGAAATAGACTGGCAATGATTCCTGTCTCCCACATACCCTCCAAAATAAAGTCAGATCACATTATCAATGTCTGTACAGCAGACATGTGTCTTGAACCGTCGTTGTTCAGATCATCAGACTCAGAGTATTATACACCTTCTACTTATAGCAGCTTTTACTATCGACAGTGGGGCTCTTTTGTCATTTGTGGTCATCGCATCGCTCATCCTGTGGCCTCTGTGCCCATTGGTTTGCCCTGTAAGGTTTATTCAAGTTTAATTCGGACTATGAGTTTCTTTTGGAGGGATTTTGTCTTCTGGGATTACATTATGTTCTAAGTCATCGAATTAGTCTTCCCGTGATGCTTCAAATTTTTACCGTTTTGCAAAGTTTGTTAGACTATATTCAAAAACAAATAGTGTGGCCTCATATCACCTACAAAAATATCAGCCAATTGGAGATAAACACTGAAAATGTGCACCCAATGGGATTATATTTTTTTGTAAACAATATTTAGGGCACTATATTTGTCAGGTAATATTTGTGCACGTCAGTACGTGATAGTCTGACATACAACCTAAAAAATATTATATATATATATATATATATATATATATATATACCATTGTACAAAAAAGATTGTCGAACAACATAAACATTGGCAAATCTAAAAGGTCTGCAGACTATGCAGAGTGCTTTTGTCCAGATGCGTAGCTACCCCTGGTCGGTGCAGCAGGTGCAGCGGCGCTGGAATCCTAAAACTCTAGAGGCACATTGAGCCCTAACAATGCAGTGTTTTGCTACTCCAAAAACAGTCAAAGATGCAATTTTTTTCTTGCTTGCACCAGGATCCAATCCATGGCATCCTTGTTAAATTACTGGTTTTGCCAATGCTTGTTTTGCGATGTCACACCTCTTAAAGTTGTCATTCGTGGCATACCGGTCGATCATTTGTGATCATAAGGTGAGCGGCGCCTCTCTCGTGACTCATAGATGAAGTATGTATGTGCACACACCTGTCATGAAGTTAAGTATCAGCGGCGTGGAATCCCTTTCCGCTGCGAGCTGTAGCCAGTGCTCACAGGATTTCTTTTAGTTTTACCCCTGAAGGATGGTCGAAATGCAGGAATGCTTGAATTTCAAGTTGTGATTCTACTTCCTGAGCGTATAAAAACAGACGACTCTCGCGAACGTGCGAAACAGCTTCTGAGCCCTGTCCTCAGAAGTGTCTGCAGACTGTATTTACAAAAGGAATGCGTTTCAGGCGTGTTGCTAATTGCCATAAATGACGTGGTGCAAAGCCGGTCTCTCGCGCCAAGGAAATGATCTAACGAGCCGCGTTCAATGAGCCCTTTTTTTGTCAAGTGGAAATTATAATGCCTGAGCGCGCAGGTTTAGGTTAGGTTAAGCCCATAGCTAAACGTCACTGCAAATCATTTTCAATTTCTCAATAGTTGCAGTGTTTTTTTCTCGTTTTTTTTAGATGTTGCAGAAACTTTATTTGCACACAGTCTGCGTTTTGAAATTAGTTTTAGATGTGTGTTTACTATGCAAAAAGCGTGAACATGCGTATGTCTGTTACTGCCTGTACCTCCGTGTCTGTCTGAAATCTTAAATAATAAAGTCAAAGAAAAAATTATATAGTATTATTTTACAAATTATCTTCCTTTTTAATGCACCTTGGAAATAAACTACTTATGACTGAAAGGATTTATTAAAAAAATAGCCTGTGTGTATCCAAGGATAAATAGTAATTCTCTTTGTGGCTGCTTTGTGAGACAAGATTAACGATGATTAAAGATGATTGTCACATCGAGAGTTGAACTTTCTTTATATGTGTGTCAAAAGAAATATTTGGTGGTTTTCATTATATAGTATAATCCTGTCTGAATTATTTTTACACTTCTTCATATCATATGTATAGGATTGCCCTGGAATCTCATTGTTTTTTCCCCCTTATGTGGATGCAAATTCTGAAACTCTATTTTTGTTCTTTCTAAAATAAGAATTTACTCTCTGTCAACTGCCCCACGGGTTGAGTTTTGAGTTTCACGATCAACCACCTCAATGTGTCCTCATTGGGGTCCTTCTCTAGGAAATGCGGTGTCACGTTAGAGTTGGCAATTTCTTTTTTATGTTACTTCTGTCCTCTCCTCTCCTCTCTTATCTGTAACTTTTCTTTTCTAGAAATCATCCCACTGTAAAGGAGTCCACACAGACATTTGTTCAAATATATAGGGCCTCATTTATGAAAAGTGTTGCATCGCTACGTGAAAAACTGCGATTCAACACTTTTCAATGTGCCCTTCTTGCGACACTATGGGTGCGCTGTATTTACTGTGTGGTGCTCCATGTCGCAAGGATTTACAGATATGTCAGTATTCCTGACGTATCTGTAGGTGCAAGTGTGACTCTTTGCTGGGGTGTGTCTGAAAACAGACGCAACTCCAGCAATGTGTCCTTTCGTATGGGACA
The DNA here is from genome assembly GCF_964261635.1 of Lissotriton helveticus. NCBI lineage: Eukaryota > Metazoa > Chordata > Amphibia > Caudata > Salamandridae > Lissotriton > Lissotriton helveticus. The sequence continues at coordinate 1,307,874,472 of NC_136059.1, read as the reverse complement.
AGCCCCATGTGAAGGGGCCTGCGTAAGTCCTACGCCTGCTGCGAGACAGGTGTAAAGATTTGACGCAGTGGCGTCCTAGAAGTGTCACATTTAAATCTGATAGATTTCACTGCAACCCTTCTACGAGCCTTTTTTTGTGGGGGAACGCCCACACTGTATACAGTATACCTGATGCAGAAATAGTGTAGCGCATGGGTTTACAAAGTGACTCATCTGCTTAGATGCGTCACTTTGTAAATATGGCACAACATGGCACATTTTTTACACTGCCGCAGCATCACAAAAAGTGATGCATCGGCTGCACTAAGGGCTCATAAATAAGCCCCCTAATGTCTTCACTGCTACAGTTGGCAATTTTTCGAATCTTCTGTTGGGTTCAGACTTTGTTATGTATTGTGAGGTGCTTTATTTTAGATATTTGTCATAAGGATGTCAATGAACCACACAAGGTATCTCAGGACAATGATGTTTATGGTTCAAAATGTGGTTCAGGTTACAGGAACAAACTGGTTTAATAAACTAACCATTAGTGTTTTATTTGCCCCATGGCCTCTCTTCACCTCATTTTCTTCACATTTTGTTTTTGTTTGTGCCTCTAGCCTTGTGCTTCTTATGTGGTCTCTTTGCTTAAGTGGTTACGAGGCTGATCATTGTTTTAGAACAGTTTTTGACCACTATATTTTTTATATTGTTAACTTCTATTATTACATCGGTTTTGTTTTCCATATGTTTCCCTCAAATGACCTATCATGGTTCTCATCTGCAGTGGTAAGTAGTTCTGTTGTCCGGTTGCAAGAACACATCTCTATCCAAATAATAAAAAGATGCCAAGAGTAGTGTTTTGGCTATCTTGATATACACACCAATATTAGAAAATGAGGTAGTTCCCCTTGACTCCTATAAATAATTATTATTCTGAACCAACAGTTCTAACAATGAGAGAGACTGTGTTTTATTAATATCTCTTATTGAGACGGCCTCCACAGAACCAGACAGATTTAACTGTTTTTTCATAGTTTTACATAATGTATCCCCTTCTATGTACCAATTCTATACACCACAACTATGTCAAACATAGTGAGTTGGGGGAAGAATTGTGCCCGTGGTGCTGAAGGAAGCCACAGATGCTGGTGGGTACATGCTGACCATGAAATATTCACCCCTATTGTCCAACTTGGTTTTTAAACTCACCGTAGGGAGACTTCAACAGATAAGTATATGTCTACTACTAGGTAAATCCCACTTGTTTTTATGGGTATTCGTGTAAACAAAAGTATGCTCTTTATTGAAGGGTTAGAACATTGGTGATACTACCTTAATTCACAGGAGATTGAGCCACCAAAAATCTCCCAAAATTCTTCCTATACCTGCATCAAAGAGAGAAGAGCCTTTTAAAAGGTAAATGCAGCATCTCATTAATGTAATTCCACTTTGGCAAATGCGTTTTATACCCAAAACTGCTCCACATGCCACCTGCATGGATCAATGATCTTGTGCATACTCACAGTTCTTGCCGCAAGCTGCAATACGATGGTGGCAATGCGTCGGTTCCAAAGACGATGCTCCGAGAAGCGTTGATTCCATAGACTATGCCCAATGTTCCTCCATGAAGTTGAGGGGATGCGTCGATCTTCTCACACTGGAGAGGCAGTGATGTGTTGGTTCTGATGCATCTGTTCTTTAAGATGATGTGCTTTTTCTGAGTGCAATTCACCGATTATGCTCCAGGGACAGTGAAAATGTGCCAATTCTGCTACCTGCAGACTGGAAATGCGCTGGTTCAAGTTCAGCAATCACCAGTGTTCACTTTCAATTGGCCAGGCAAAGGGGCAGGAGGTGAGCCTTTGATATCCCTGAGTCTCAGAAACAGGAGGCAAGCCAACAAGCCATTGGAGATCCCTCTTGGTTCAAGGTAGAGTCCAGCTCTCCCTCACTAGGGTCAGAGAGAAGCAGGCAGCAGGGCAGCCCAGCAGAAAAGCAACTCTTCCAGAGTAGCAGTCCAGCAGAGTGACAGGCCTTGTAGCAGTACAGCTGTTCTTCTGACAGAGGCTGTGCCTGTGAAGTGGGGGTGACTTCAAAGAAGGGTCTTTGAAGTGTAGAGAGGTCCATTGTTCCTAGCCCTGGCTCCAGACTCACTACAGGGGGTAATCAGCCCTTTGTGTGGGGACAGGACTTATTCATTTGTGAGTGGCAGCTCCTCCTTCCCATCCTGCTCAGGATGAACCATCAGGATGCAGATGAGCACTCACACACACCCAACCTTCCTTTGTGTGTGGCTGCATAGAGGGAATACTCAAAGTCAAGCTGTCACCCACCCCACATGTTTATTGGAGACAGGCTTCAGGCACACAGAGCTTTACGAGCAGAGAAATAACAACTTTCTAAAAGTAGTATTTCTAAAATAGTAATGTTAAATTCAACTTTACCAGTAAGAGGATTTATCATTACCATTCCAATAATATGAAGCATGACAGTGCTAGTCCTTTTCAGTCAGGAATTACAGCTTGTAAGGGTAATCAAGATTTCCCATTGTCAAACGATGAGATGAGTAGGACTCACAGTAGTGAAAAATGAATTTAGGTGGTATTCACTACTAGGGCATGCAACATGTCCTACCTTTTACTCACACAGCACTCTGCTCTGTGGGCTACCTAGGGCCTACCTTAAGGGTGACTTACGTGTAATAAAGGGGGGAGTTGAAGGTTTGGCAAGGGGATTTAAATACCAAGTTGCCATGGCAGTAAAACTGCACACACAGGCTCTGAGACTCTTAAAGGGCTACATGTGTGGGTGGCACAATCAGTGCTTCATGCCCACTAGTATAATTTCATTTACACGTCCTGGGCACAGGTAGTGCACATTACTATGAGCTTACAGGTACATCAAATATGCTAATTGTGGATAAGCCAATGGTATCACAATTTAGGGACAGGGTACATGCACCTTAGCACGGGTTAGAAGTGGTCAAGTGCCCTGAGTCCTAAAGCCAACAAAAACAAGGTCAGAAAAAGAGGAGGAGGAAGGCAAAATGTTTGGGGTAACCCTGCAGAAAGGGATATTTACAACACCAGTCAACGAACAAAATGTTAACTTTTCTGTTTTATTTTTCATTTTCCATGTATTTTTGTTATCCAGCATAGTTTTGCCTTTTTTAGGAACTGTACTACTGATTTATCACCAACGTGTGGAAAATTACGCAAGTGCTTTTACTAATATGTGTGGTCTTGCTTCTGAGTCTAGTATTACTTCTCATGGGCCAGTAATGGGTGTCTTGAGTCCCATAAGTCTGGTCACTTTCAGGTGGCAACTCCAAGCAGTTGACGTCTCTGGTGAAATATCAGGTTCAGCTGAGGAATAGCCCTGAGAACTGGGACCACTAATACTAATTCACCCACATAATTCATCTTTCATATGGTGCTTCTCAAAGTCACACTTGTGATCGCTGGCAACACAACCTCCCGGGTGTTGGTGAAGCCCCTAGTATCAGTAATTCTGAAGCAGAGTTTTGGGTCGGGTTACCACATGGATCACTGATCTTCTGCACATGAATACTTTTTAATGGAAATTCAAACACTAAGAGGCAGCTTCCATCTGTTTGACATTCGATGTTTTTACCTGATCTAATATTCTACATGATTCCATTAAATCATTTTCCATTACTGGGAGAGGAGCTTTGCACTGTTGCCACGCCCCATTACTTCTAAATGAGGGATAAACAGTATTTGTTCTCCTGATTGCGTTCTGCATGAGTGTCTCTCCTTCAACATCATTCTCCAGTTTTATTTGTAATTGTGCATGGTCATTATCAAGTATTTATGCATTGTCAACAAGAAACATTTCTTTTTTCTGATCTATTTCAAATAAGGGAAGCAGCGACAAACACTAGGTCCACAGTGGGTATTGAACCATTCTCTGAGGTAGAACTATGATGCTGTGCTTGAACATATGAGTGCCAGTGACGTGTATGCTGTGTCTGTGCTGTTGAGGCTGTGTGTCTACATGAAGCTGTGTTTGGGCCATTGAGGATGAGCATCTCCATTTGAAACAGACCCTGGTCTTTTGGAGCTGTTTTTCAACTTTCGAGACTGTGCCTGATTAGCCTTTCTCTACTTCTAGCAATTAAGCCGGTCAACATAAATGAGGGCTCATAATGAGGCCTATTTGTTTTTGATACCTACAGCCAATTGAATACATTTTGATACCGTTGAAAACGTTTAGCAGGGGATGTGAGGGAATACTAATACCCCTCTGAATTGTGGAGCAATTACTGTTGCCCCATAAGGCACATAGTGGCGTTGAGCTATCATAAATTAGGTTTTCACTGCTAGTGGATACTGAATCTCCATCAACTCAGTGGAACTAGACAGTCTACTGTAAATATGTATGTGTACCAGTGGCAGTAAATCGGACAGTCACAAATATTCAGAGAAATGGTCAGCAACATTTCCGCCAATGGAAATGTCCTTGATGGAATTTTCTCCAATAGATGCAGCTGCCAATAATGCATGTGTAATCAGGAGGCATTCTGACATTAAGCACATTTTTGGCTTGTGCACTCACTGTGATATTCTCTCCGCACAAGAAGTGTTGTTCTCTTCTGCCTTTTTCACAGCAGAGCTGATTTTTATATGCTAATCTAATAGTAAATCTTCCATATTGCATATAGAAGATTCACCTTTTCTGGTGGATTATCCACTGTTTATCCGTGCTAGTGATGGAGGACTCTACGGAGTTAGCAGTGCAACATTTCTGATGTTGTGACAACTCTTAAGTGAGCTATCTTTCTGCTCTCTACTGAAATGCAGCACCTGTTTGTGTTTTTGGGAGATTTTACACTATCACCCTCCTTAGGCCCTGAGTCAAAAGGAGTAACATGTACAGGTTCTATAAGTGGAACTACTAGCATTATTAAATATGAGGATTTGTTTTTTGGTAAGAACACTCGAATAATTCTAACTGAATAAGAGAAATATATATATAAGGATTTATGCACATGCATTCCAACCTAGCCAAGGAGTAAACAGCATACCTCCCTTTATTCCATATAAATTCTGGAGACTTTCTTACATATTTCAAAATTATACAAGGGGTTCAGATCACAGTGGGGGACACAAAAGTACTTCAAATTCTACAAGTGTTATATAGCTTTAGAGGATAGTGGTTGTCCCAAATCATGCTTATTAACATTTACAAAATGCACAAAAGCATTAAATGTTCAGTGATAAGTGTTCAGTATTACACCTGCGTCATTACCATGAACAATATGAAAATGACAGTAATGGCTTCTCAAGGACTTTTGTGAGGTTTATACATATATAAGGAAATGTGGTGCTTTTTACCAAGACATTTTTTTTTATCTATGTGACTTTTAATTATACCAGTAAAGTTATGAGTAGGGAGCTACCCTTTCTGTCAGGAAAAGGATTGGGTCGACAATTGTACAAAAACAGGGTACCTTTTCCTGATTTTATGCCTTATGTGTGGTGTGCCTATCCCCATTGGGGTGACCACCTATATTTAAAAAGATTGTGCAGTATTATTTAGGTTACCAAATTTACAACGTGAACTAGCAACCCTTCGGTGTCATGGGGGACCATATATGAATCAAAGACTTGTTTAAAAATTGTCATACATTTATTGATAAAATTTTGTAAAAAGGATCATAGTACCACAAGACTGTTACATGAAAAAACAAATGCACGATATATATTCAATTAATACAAATAATATTAATAACACATTCACTAAAACAATTTTAAGTTTAAAAACTGCTTATAAAGCAATGTTTACCACAGACATATTTATACATCATAGTAGAACACAAATTATTAATAGGAACAAACTGTCGACGCGGCGTTTCGGTGCCTCTTTTATTCTTGCACCTTCTTCAGGACTCGTTCCCTGATTGGTCACATCTACAAAAACATATATCATAATGCATCTCATTAGGTCCCATCTTATAACATCGATTACATTTACTTTGTACATCATTAGTTGAACCCTAATATTTGGTAACCTATATATTGACTTGTGCACAACTTCACTCAAGACTTCCTTCAACTTTCTTCACTGTCTGTTATCATTTTCTATAGACAGATTGACTAATGGGCGGGATGATAGCACGGGAGTGTATTTCCTTACATCAACACTAGTGACTGACTCAGTTCTCATTTACTCTACTGGACAGTCCTGTCCCATACCCCTTTCTCAGATCTTTTTGTTGTATCTGCATGGTCATTATTCACGGGTCCCTTTGTTATGACCCTGGGGACTTGGTTAAGATTTCTTTTACTTAACTGTATCTATCCACCCATATCTATTTTTCAACTTACCCAGGTGATATTCCCTGGATCTTTTTTAGTCTTATGAGTCCGTTTAGCATCTGCTCATATTTTTCATCCCCTTTGTTTCTATGAGATTTCTGTTTTTAGGACGAGACAAACAAAAAGGAGTCAAACCGCTTGTTTTTGGTTTTTCCTTACAATTTATGTTATATTAAATATGGGTTGATGATTATGCCCCTGGTTGGTTACCTTCACACTCGATACTCTCGATCTTTCCTCAGAGTCTATGGAATTTAACCACTTCAGTACTACAAGGCAAAGAAAAACATATATATTTTTTCTATTTGTACTCAATCTGTTGTTTAACTCAGCACTCTTTGCTTCAGTAGTTAACTGGTAGGCCTATCCATTCCTTACCGGTCTTATTTCCACTTATCTTTTGGTCATAAGGAGGACGCCTCTGGGAGCTCCCTTTTAATACTTCTTCTCCCTGCTCCGTCTAGGGATGGAATGATCTTGTTAGTGTTACTCTACTTCCACTATGCTTAATCAAGTATGTCCCATTGTTCTTTCAGTTCTTATCTCACTGGATGATAAGAGTTACTTTTAATTTACTTCACTCTTGTGTGTATAGATCCACTCTGGGGTTGGCAATCTTTAAGTTGAAGCCTTTTGACTTGGCTTGCACTTCTAAGAAAAACAAATGTTGGAGCTATATCAGAAAAGTCTGTCCTTAGCATTTTTCTGCTTGCTGCGCAATGTTTACCCTATCTCTACTTACTTGGTGGTGGGAGCTGAACTGCGTGGCGTCCTCCTTGCCTCTTGAGTCTTCTCGATCTAATCAGGCTTGCTCCTCTCTGGTATTTATACCATCAGGGATTGGCTCATTAGTTACACCTGGCCACTGTTAGTTAGTGCAATTGTTTGGTGACCTAACTCCGGCCGCCATCTTGTAATGGGTTCAAGTCCCTAGTCACTTATAGCGCTTTATACTGAATTTATTTATATTGGAGCTCCCTCAAATTGTCTCATCCTTTTAATAAATATCCCCATTGTTTACCGTATTTATGACGCATTTCGGGATTCCACCGAATTTTGTGGCAGTGATCGCTATAGAATGTATATTCTTTTTTATTTATTTTAACGACATAGCTTCACTCTATACTTAGTCAATTGTTGTTATTTTTGTTTCTCATGGTTGCCCCACCTTCTGTCTATACCTTGTTTCATGCGCTATTTGCTATCCTCTCGGAACGACCGATAGTCGTTCCGTGATCATTACGCGGTCGCCATCTTGGATGAGGGGACCGTGTGTTGTTTAAAAACCCGTTTTATACTTGCGTATATCAGTGGATTATTATCAATGCTACTATTTTTACTCTCTGGTCCTAATGTTTGTTAAATCACTTATACGAACCCGTATTTGCCCGTTTTGCGTCTCCTATCCCCTCGTCACTGGTAGTGCGCACCATCTTGGATTGAGGAGGCAAAACCGCTCGAAATTTGTTCCGTTTTGATGTTATTAAGGTTGTCATCTCGGTTGCAACAAGGTTTTTCACATATTGTGTAAATTTCTGTAAAATTATACCTCCTCATTATGTAGTTATAACACTGTAGTATCATCCTACACATTTCTCTGCCGTTATTGGGTACTTATGACCTCACGTAAAAATAATAAAATTCGATATATAAACATTTTTTAATATTAGACATTGTATACTCTTATGGTCCCGACTCCCCGGTTAATCACAAGGGGGAAGGTTGCCTTATTTTGATCGTTAGTGCCCCAACCTTATTACTACTTCCACTAGTGTTTTTACTGCTGCCTGAGATGTATACATGTTCCAGACCCCTATCTCTTTAACGATTCTCATGCGACCTACTCTCATACTCTTATTACTTATGTTTTATCAGGACCTCCTGTCCCTGACTCTGACTCCCGGGTTGCATTACAGTATTTTTTCCCATTCTTCTTTATTATTCAGGCCTGTTTTGTAGGAATTGAATTTGGACATATAGTATTGTTCTCTTTGTCTACGTTTTTTAGTTAAGTCTCCTCCTCTCCTGTTTAGGCTGACTCGTTCCACAACGCACCACCGTACATCCTCTACTGTGTGGCCCATCTCTGTCCAGTGGGCCACCAGAGGTGCTGCCATCTTTTTCGTACGGATGGCTGACTTATGTTCAGTAATTCTTGTCCTGATCTCACGTTGGGTTTCTCCTATATATGCTTTGCCACAGGGGCAATTAATCATATATATGACGTTGTTAGTTCTGCAATTGAATAGTTCTTTGTATATGTGTGTGATTTTGCCATAGGTTATATTAGGACCTGGTATTATGGAAGGGCAATTTTTGCAGTTCCCGCAGGCATAATTGCCTGTCGGTGTTGACCCATCTATTTTTCTGATCGAATTCCTTTTGATTTTATTGGGATATGTTTCAACTAGACAGTTTCTAATTGTGCGGTTTCTTCTGAAGGCAAAGATTGGTTTTGGTATTGGTGTTTCGCCTGGGTCGTTTATCAACTTCCAATTGCTGTTGATACAGTTCTTTAATTTGTTCGATACGCATGAGAAGTTTGTCACAAATACAATAGGTTTTGTTTCATTACTCTGTCTGGTTTTTGGTTCGAATAGACTTTCTCTATTGTAATATTTCGCCCGTTTATAGGCTTGTTTTATCATTTTCTTTGGATAACCTCTTTCGACAAACTTTTTTGTCAGGACATTTGCATGTGTATCGTACTCTCTCATAGTGGTGCAGTTACGCCGAACCCTTAAAAATTGTCCAAAAGGTATATTGTTTTTTTGGGTAGCTGGGTGGTGACTATTAAAGTGGAGCATTGTGTTGCGGTCCGTTGGTTTTGTAAAAAGTTCCACTGCTAGGACCCCCTCCACATTTTTTATTTTAATGTCCAAAAAGTCACACTCCTCGTTACTGTACGTGGAGGTGAAATTTAGGTTTTCATCGCCCAAGTTTAACCAAGTGATGAATTCTGTTAGTTCCTCTCTATCTCCTTGCCAGATAAAAAAAATATCATCAATGAACCTTGACCATTTTTGGATGTTTTCAAAGAAAGGCGCTATGGGATTAAAAATATGTTTTGTCTCAAAGTCCGCTACGTATAAACACGCCAGACTAGGAGCACAGGTGGCTCCCATGCTGGTCCCCTTGGTTTGTTTATACATGTTCTCTTTAAATAGAAAGATGTTGTTTTTAAGGATAAGTTCTAAACATTCTATTATGAATGTCGAGTGCTCTGATAGATCTTCTTCCCCATTTAACAGTAACTTTTTGATTACTTTAATGGTGTCATTTTGGGGGATATTTGTATAGAGCGCTTCTATATCAAGCGTAACCATCCATTGGGTGCAGGGGTTAAATTCAGTTCCTTCCACTTTTTTAATCATTTCTGTCGTATCTTTTATATATGCTGGTTGCATTACAACCAACGGTTGGATAAATTTGTCCACATATTTACTTAGTGGTTCTGTGAGGGAATTTAGACTAGAGACAATTGGTCTCATGGGTGGGTTGTTAATATCCTTATGTACTTTGGGTAACCCGTACATTGCTGGAATTGTCGGGCTTTCATTATTGAGGAAGTTAAATTCCTCCTGATTGATTACGCCATCTTCTAAGGCTAGTAGGAGTAGGCTCTTTATACGTTTCCCTAGATCATGCCATTCTGTCATATTCGATTTTGTATAGTGGTTGGGGTTGTCTAAGAGATAGTTCATCCTCTTATCGTAATCTGTTGTCTCTAGTACCACTATACTACCACCCTTGTCTCCGGGTTTGATGGTAATATTATCATCTTTTTCTAGATTATTTAATGCCTTTTTCTCTTCCAGGCTGAGATTATTTTTTACCCACAGCCTCTGGTCCAGTATCTGCTCAAGTCCTCTTGTTATGACTCTTTCAAAAGTGTCTATGTTTTTGTTTACCATGGAACTCAGTGGGGTCCATAGCGACTTGGGGCGTAAGCCAGATTTGTTGTCTGTAGGCATTCTTTCTTTACCCTCAAAAAATTTTTGTAATCTGATTTTCCTTATTAACTGCTGTAGGTCCCTTTCTAATGTAAATCTGTCTGGTGGTCCTGCTATGGCATAGCCTAGTCCCTTTTCTAGTAGGCTGATTTCTTCCTTAGTCATGTCCCTATTGGCTAAATTTATTATTGGGGCTTTTGTATCATGTTTTAATCCCATGTTTTTTGACTCCTCGTTCTCATGTAGGGACGTTGTTGGCCCTGGTTGGTCTGATAGTTTCCTCTCCCTCTCCCCCGTCCCCTCGGGGTTGGGTTTTGGTTTTGATTTCCCTTGCGCCTGTCTAAAAAAGCGAAACTGTCTTTTGTTTGTTTATCTGGTCGATCCCTTTCTATCTCGGTCTGGTTCCCTGTTGTCGTCTCATTCTCTGAATCACTGCTCGTGTATGATGTGTCGGAGAATGTTACTCCCTTTCTGGGGCCCTGGCGTTTGTTGGCTTGCCAGTTGCTTTTGTTGGACCAATCTTCCCTGGGCCTATCAAAATAATCTTTTTGTATGTAAGGATACACTAACTCCTGCTTGTATTGATTTAGATCTTTCCTAAATTTATTGCTTTTCTTGTTAATTAGGTAATCCTTATACCCGTCAAGATCCCTTTGGATCTCTTCCAGTTTTTGTTTTGCATCCTCTACTGAGGTGTTCTCTTTTAGTTTCCTTTCCATCTCATCTAGTTCTACTTTCTCTATAATCAGGGTGGCTTGTGCAGTTTCAATGATTAGCAAAAGCCAATCTCTGCTGCATCTGTTGGCTATGAAAGTCCAAGTTTCTAATTTTTTTTCATTTTTTACAAAAAGGCTTGGTTCATTCTTAACCTGTAACCCTTTGGGTATCATCCCCTTCTTACAGTACTGTATTAAGAAATCTGAGTGTAATTCAGTTCTAATTATTTTTTTCTTATAGTTCCAGAGTTCTTTCCATTGTTCTAGATCGGTATTCGTTGTTGTTATTGTGTTTACACTTTTGTCTGGACAGTTAACTAATTTGTTAAATTGGTCTTCTGAGAAACTGAAGACTTTAAAGGTGTCCATTTATCCAATTTGGGACCACCGTGTGATGAATCACACCTCACTGCTGTGTGAGGAAAAGAGAGAACAGAACTCCCCAGTTCAAGAACTGTACTATGATATCAGTAAAGTTATGAGTAGGGAGCTACCCTTTCTGTCAGGAAAAGGATTGGGTCGACAATTGTACAAAAACAGGGTACCTTTTCCTGATTTTATGCCTTATGTGTGGTGTGCCTATCCCCATTGGGGTGACCACCTATATTTAAAAAGATTGTGCAGTATTATTTAGGTTACCAAATTTACAACGTGAACTAACAACCCTTCGGTGTCATGGGGGACCATATATGAATCAAAGACTTGTTTAAAAATTGTCATACATTTATTGATAACATTTTGTAAAAAGGATCATAGTACCACAAGACTGTTACATGAAAAAACAAATGCACGATATATATTCAATTAATACAAATAATATTAATAACACATTCACTAAAACAATTTTAAGTTTAAAAACTGCTTATAAAGCAATGTTTACCACAGACATATTTATACATCATAGTAGAACACAAATTATTAATAGGAACAAACTGTCGACGCGGCGTTTCGGTGCCTCTTTTATTCTTGCACCTTCTTCAGGACTCGTTCCCTGATTGGTCACATCTACAAAAACATATATCATAATGCATCTCATTAGGTCCCATCTTATAACATCGATTACATTTACTTTGTACATCATTAGTTGAACCCTAATATTTGGTAACCTATATATTGACTTGTGCACAACTTCACTCAAGACTTCCTTCAACTTTCTTCACTGTCTGTTATCATTTTCTATAGACAGATTGACTAATGGGCGGGATGATAGCACGGGAGTGTATTTCCTTACATCAACACTAGTGACTGACTCAGTTCTCATTTACTCTACTGGACAGTCCTGTCCCATACCCCTTTCTCAGATCTTTTTGACACCGAAGGGTTGCTAGTTCACGTTGTAAATTTGGTAACCTAAATAATACTGCACAATCTTTTTAAATATAGGTGGTCACCCCAATGGGGATAGGCACACCACACATAAGGCATAAAATCAGGAAAAGGTACCCTGTTTTTGTACACTTTTAATTATACTCCATTCCCTCCTCCCCTTCTACTTCCGGCACTTACGTAAAAATAAAATAAGTAAATAAACTATACAATGAAATATGCACATCAGAGTCCAATACAAATATTGATCATCCTCCTTGGGGACCATCAAATTTGGTGTCGCTAAGATGTTTGGTCTACATCTGATACCTTGAATATGCACTGTTTTCACCATACAAATGTGCCCGTGTGAAATTGAAGATTATATTGCAGACAATATTAATACCTTACACGCATGATCTCAACTTAACTGAACTCCTCACCAGAAAAGGATAATTTGGAGTAAACAGGTTTCAAGCTGCAGTGGGTGACAAAAATAATTGAAACATTCGAGAGCCCTGCCTCTATGCACCCCAATTCCTGTCTTTCTGACCCAGAACCTTAACAAGTCAAAATTCACCCTATCGGCCACATGCATCCACGGTTCCGTTTGCGATTCCTAAATTGCGAAAATGAAGGAATCGCAATTTAGAAATCGCAAACGGCAATGCATGAAAAAATCGCAACTTTTTTTGTGATTCTGTATTTTTCCTTAATTGCGATTCACAATTTGCGAATCGCAATTACAATTTGCGATTTTCAATTTGCGAATCGCAAATTGAAAATGCAATTTTAAGGGTGCAGGGGGGGTCCAAAGAACCCCTCCCTGCACCCCTGAAATTAAACTTAAGTGCAATTTACACACACACATTTTTGTGCAGGTTTGAAGGTTTTCGGTAAATTAGCATGAGGTTCAACCTCATGCTAATTTACCGCTTCCAAATGGCTAATTCGCAATTTCAAAATGATCATGCATTGCATTTAAGAAATCTGAAATTGCGATTTCTTAAATGCAATCGCAATTTTAGAAATCGCAACATGATTGCGATTCCTAAAATTGCGAAATACATGATGCATTCCAATTTTGATATTTGCATTCGCAAACAGCTGAAAATTGCGTTTCGCACCGTTTGCGAATGCAATTATCGTTGATGCATGTGCCCGTATGAGCCTAAAGTGGTTTCCAGCATTGGATTGCCCACGTGTCAAGAGTGTATCCCAGCAGGAATTGGTCTAGTAGTACTCTGTAAACTAGCCCTGCTTGTCAGCATCATTTATGGTTCATCTCCTCAGCACTGCATATTCTGTCCAATGCCAGCAACAGGGTGGTTTCAAAGCAGGACTCAGAGTAGTCAGAGAAAATGATCGCACTTGGTTTCTACTAGAAGGCCAGAATATTCAGCCTTCACTGACTTCACATTCACATATTTATATGTAGCCGATGTTTTTCTCCTTTCTAATGTGATGTTTTTTCTTGGAGATTTTTTTTTTGCCTGAAGAGAATCCCTAAATTTCCAGTGGCAGCTGGCATCTATGGGGAAGGGGGTGGGCGCATATGCAAAATTACATTAAAAAATCAAACACTTACCTGAACGCAAAATCCTCTGCTTCGGACCTCTTCTTTCACTCACGGAGGAACTGGATGCTGCAGCTCCCTTGAACAATGCGGGCGCTGCTCTCATGCTGTTAATCAGCATGTGAGTAGCGGGGGAACATCCTTTACAACGCATCTTTTACAATGAGGTGCATTTACGACGCAACCATTACAGCGCAACTTTTACAACGAATTGCGCTGGGGGGCGCTCTAGGATAGGGAATAGTTTTAATTTACTATCCAACACCTTCCCTACTATCCACGGGGACTGGAGTTGGAATAGTAAATTAAACTATTCACTATCCAGCGCCCCCCAACGCAAGTCGTTGTAACGACTTGCGTTGTAAAACTTGCTTCGTAAAGGCATGCGTTGTAATAGCATGCAATGAAACGACATACATCCGAGTAGCGCCCTGATTGGAGAGAGTGGCCTCCCATGACACTCCCCAGTGGACTGGAGCCCTACACTAGCTCTCAACCCAGCTGCCTAAAGTTGGCTGAGTTGAGAGGCTTAAAGTGTGTCCGTCTGGCTGGCCGTTGCAAGACGGCAGGCCAAAGAGACATGCGCACGTTAAACAGTGCAAAGGCAGCCCTCTGTCCACTGCTGTCCTCCCTGCTGTCACTCAGCAGGCCCCGCCCCAGGCTGATGCTCGCTTCAGGATGGGCCGATGAAAAGAAATGGCAATTTACCATGTTATTTTTCATCTCTGGTGCTTTGGGGGGTATTTAAATGAGGCAACGCTCCTCCACTCCTACGGAGGAGCTGGCCTAGTAACTTTCTTTGAATTGTAGCTGAGCTGTACATCATGTGGTTAGAGCAGTGCTTGCACAGGTCACTATTGGCCCTGTAGACTAAGGCTGATCTTTTGATAGTAGGGCTCCCACTTGCTATGGTTGCTGTCATTTTGTGGCATATTTACTGTTTCAGCGTATGTCCAGGATGCCATTGCGTAGTAACTAGTTAATATTTTTCAAGGCAAGATAGTAATTTTCACAGCTCTTCATCTTGCTGCTAATCTGTAATGTCCATTCCATTTTGATACATGTTGCAAAATGACAATATTTTCCAGAAGTGAAGGATATTATAAACACATGTTGATGTAATTATCGAGTTTAAGATATTAGATAAATGCAAACTTTCCTGCAAGTAAAACATATTTTAAAATGGACTCTGACAACCTCAGAGTTTTAATATCCAATATCCATTTATTTAATTTTTTACGCCTATAGAATATTATGTTGTATATGTTCTTGTAGAATATTTAATGAAACATTTTATGGGAATGCACTCTGTCAGGCATGTTTCCCAGCCCATGCAGTCACATGGGCAATGTAGCACTATACAA
This sequence comes from Lissotriton helveticus, assembly GCF_964261635.1. Lineage (NCBI taxonomy): Eukaryota > Metazoa > Chordata > Amphibia > Caudata > Salamandridae > Lissotriton > Lissotriton helveticus. Next base: position 1,307,859,235 of record NC_136059.1, on the reverse strand, counting down.
AGTGAGAGAGCTGGTGATTCCCAATCAACTAGACTGTAGATATTCGGTCTTCAGTGGTCACCTGCTAAATATGCTTGACATTTTGGGTAGACATTGATGAGCAGTCAAGACCTCACTCAAGGGAGTTAATGTTAGCAGTGTCGAGGTACAGAGAAACACAAAGATCATGGCTGCTTACACTTTTGAAATATCTCAAAATAACACCGTAATTGAATATAGTGCAATGATAAAACCTTGACTCCAGGGTGTACTCATTATTTAAGCTTCACGATTTCCAGTAGCGATCACCAGCACAATGTGAAGCTGAAAAAGAGAACACAAAACAATATCGATAAAGGTACCTAAGCATTGGATTGTTCCAAAAATTTTCACAAACATGGGCTAATCATGATCTCTAATTGATCCTGACCAAAACACTGCGAAATGGATGAACAAAGCCCTACTGCCAAGAGATTTTGTAACAAGTTTGCAAAATTCTACTACTCACATTCGTAATGTTTGCGCTCACCAAACACAAGCATCATCAAAGCAAACCCAATGGCAAACAACTATATAATATGCTATACATTGAAAAGCATAGGGATACTGACTTGGTGCTCAGGATAGTGAAAGTGAGTTGCTGTGGACAGAAGAAAATGTCCATCTATGAGCTTAGGCCTAACTAGTGCTGGTCCCTGTCGCCTGACCTGCTGGTATAATGTGTTAGCCATTGTCCCCGCTCATCAAAACCTGCAGGTGCAGTGCAACACGGGTCCTCTAGTCTCTAAAGAAGGATAGAAAGAGGGTTAATGTGGTGTGAGCAGGTTTCTGGAATCCTTGGGTTGGCTGGTCAGGTGGACAGCAGCAGGATAGACAGGGCCGGCTTTTGCGCGTGTGGCGCCCAGTCCAACAATAATTTTTGGCAGCCCACACATCCCATAACCGCCTCCTCGGATACTGTCACTACCACCGGGCAAAAGTGCTTCTTGTCTCTCTAATCGTAAGTTATTTCTAAACACTGTGCCCCCCTGAGGTCAGTGCCCCCTTCACAGGTCAGCGCCCAGTGCGGCCGTACTGGTCGCACTGCCCTAAAGCCGTCCCTGAGGATAGACAAGCAGAACTACTACAGGGCTTTCAGGCTTCTTTCTAGCTTAGAGGCAGTAGGAAGAACTCAGCTTTACTTAACAACAGCAATAGTAGTATGGGCTAAAGGCTCCACTGGTGTGTTTCCAAAAAGTCTACAGTAAATTGGGGAAGTTCAAGATATGTTCTGGCAGTAGAGCAGCATTCAATGGCCAATCAGTTTATGTACCTTACAAAATTTAAAACTGTAGCCATTCAGGTGGGTGCAGAGCGTCCCTCCTTCGACAGGTGCTTATTTTGCAAAGCGTAGCTTTTCCTCTCTTCCCAGAATGCACGGCGGTTAGCATGGGCTTCATAGAGATGTCCACATACACATTCAGAGGAGATTTGCATATGGGAGACCATGTACATTACGTACAGATTGCCCTGGAAACAAAGATCGAGAAAGTAAGAAGCGGAGATTGTAGTAAACCTTCCCGTTCGCTGAAGACTGTAGCCACCGTCCATCTTGCAATCAACATTCTTACAAATAAATATATTTTCTTGATCACCCTACGATAACACTAATGTCAAAGTCACTGCTAATGTTTGCAATGCCTTTAACTTATAATACATAATTGGTGAGATGTGAGAACATTTTCAGTTTGGATAAATCACTACAATATCATAAAATAAGCTGAACAAACCAACTGTGAGTACACCAATTGCATTTAAGGTTTTTATCAATAAACCTTTATAGGTCAATCAGAAAAAGGTTCAGGGATAATTTCATATTGTTCTGTATCTAAGAAAGTGTGGGTAAAGGCTCAATATATATATATATTTTGCTCAAAATCCTTCTTGGGGGTTTAGAAGCTGGGATGCAAGAAACATCTCTTGATAGCTCTATAATATCCTGTCAAAAAAAACATTACCATTTTTCTGTCTCATTAACTAAGCAAAGAGACATAAATGTTCATACTATTACGAACCTGAAGACCACACACTTCTCCTTATTGACGCAAATGCAGATTGACCTTCAAGACAAAACAAACTTTGTGCCCTGAGCTGAGAGATATTTAGACATTTCAAAAGCGAAAATAGATGACAACTCAGGGTCTCTGAAGCTGGCACACTAGATTCTTTTAGGAATTAGGAAATCAAAGACTAAGAAAATACACAAGTGCGGATACTTTCCAGGATACGATACAATCATTCATGAAAATAGTCTATTTGGCAGTGTTTGTCCATGGGCTGGGAACCCCAACCCTAATTGTTGGTTTCTTTTGTGTTCTCTTTTTCAGCGTGATGCCCAGTACCCTGATGTCTGAACATCTTGGATTTATGAGTTGGATGCATTTTCTCACCAGTTTGGGCCCAGTTGATGGTCTGACTTCAGAGCAAGACATGAAGCTCACTGTGGAAGACCCATCATGCTGTCTGGCTATCCATGACTGATGGACTATTCAAGCCCCTCCGTTGATTGTTTATTTTCTTCATGAACTTTTGGGAAATGTAGTACTATTTTTACCATTTTGGCTGAGGAGTTCAGTGAATTGAGATTATGCTTATAATAACCACATCTATGCTTTCAATAAAACTGATGGTTTCTGTCACTTTAGGACATTCTTAAATGTTGACTGCTTCTCAGAAGTCGCAACGTTTTTCATCAAACTAATCTTCCTTGTTTGTCAAACCGACTACCATGATTTTAAATTAAATTTCATGGCCAAATTCCTAGAGACAGATGTTTTTTTGACTTTCTTATAAAAAGTAGTCCCCAGAACAATATTTGTATCCAGTCCATTAAATCAGGGTCACACAGGATCATCTCAGTCCTGGATTATTAATTCAAGATAACATATAGTGGCAGAGATATTGGTACTTTTTTTAATTGGTAGAATGGTACATCCTCAAATTGGTCAGTACTAGTGTTTATTTATACTTTTGATATTATTATATAAAAAGACTTATCTCTGAGAAACAGGGTGGCTGTACAATGGGCAATTGCACATAGCAGAAAGAAGTATATAGCAAATAAACGATCTTCAGTAATGTATTGGGAAGTGGATAGTGGGGACTGCAGTACTTTGCAAAATACAATGCACAGGGGATGACATATTAACATGGCATGGGAAAATCTTCTCAAATAGTGCTGTCATGGACTGAATGTATGGAGACAAGTGTAGTAGAAACAAGTACTAACTATCTGAGATTTCCCACAAAGGATTAACTGGGTGGCACATGGATTGGGTAAATACATTCATTTTGAGCTCCTTTGTGAGCTACAGTGTTCAGTGGATGAGTCTGCTTGGCAGGGTTACCTTGTACTTTGACTGATGACACTCTATAAGAAGACCTATTTTAACTCTTTATGTGCATCACTTTTGGATTTAAGTCTTGCTGGCTTGGCCTATGTGGTTGGAGTGGGGCCCAAGTTTAATAGGTAGTTAAGAAGCTTCATGTCTATGTTGTAGATGGACACTGTGACTTCAATAGTATAAGGACTTGGCGCGATAGCCAGTGTAACTCTCTTGATATGGGAGTTGTGGATGAATTTCTTCTTTCACATGATCAACCAGTTTGAGGTATTCGAGGCTTCCATTAAAGGTTGTATGATACCGTCCAGGAATCCAGTAAGTCCATTAAAGGTTGTATGATATTGTCCAGGAATCCAGTAGGTAGGGTACTCTGTGTGGGATATGATGGCAGCCTTGATGATATTTCTAAGGATAGGAGATGAGTCTTTTGCTTCCACGTAAGTCTGAGGGGTCCTTTATTGTTTGGCCGATCAGAAGCTCTGCCATAAATGGGCAGTGCTCTAGCCTCACCAAATCCACAGTTCTCATGCTTCAATTAGACATAGGGGAAATGTGAGTTTCCAATTCACGAGACTCATCTGGCTTTGAGGTTTTGTTGCTGAAATCAAAAGAGCATGCAGAGTAGGTCAAAATTACATAACAGCTTGCTCAGCAATTAGTCAGTGATGACAGTGTATCTGCAGCACTTGTGGATACACTTCCATGACAGAGATCCCCGCTAGTTAGGTGCGGCTCTCTAAAATTGACTATCGGCCATCCGCTGGGGTTAAAGAATCTGTGGCCTCCGTCAACCCGTTAAGCTGGCAGGCCATACCCCAAACAATAAACGAGGGCCTAAGTTATGTATTAAGTTATTTAGGACACTATAATAATTGTATTGGGGAGAGGGATTATCGTATTTCAACATCTACTTCCGGGTTGCATGATTTAGAGATGACTAGAGATGCAGAGCCTGACACTACCTACTGGCAGACTTACTTCCCCACTGCTACCTCAAAAATACCAGCACTGAAACTTTGTTAGAGCTGACTGGCATTGTTTGCTGCCCAAGTAATGCCATGGTGGAGTTAGGTATGTGTAGAGGGGGACACCACCAGGTTGGTGTCCTCTGAAAGTGCTGTAGTCCCTGGGCCTAAGGTAAACTGCAGTAACTTTTCAGTGTCTGAGGAGAAGCGCACAATGGAGAGTGCCTTCACCCGAATTGCCCACATCCCCTGTACCTGGAGGATTCTAGACTTCCTCCTTGCATGGCCATGAAGTCATAGAAGCACAGGGAAGAATACTAGGGATTTCCTGGTATGTGGCTTTGTGCAGTCCAATAGTGGAGGGACACCACCTCTTTGCACGAGGAGCAGTTTTCAATTATAAACATGATTATAGCTGTAAATCTATGTTGAAATGACACAGGGCCCGCCAAAGGCCTGGTTGTCTCCATAATCGGGTGCATTTGCTGTTAGATGGCTGGTAGTGAAGATAAGGGGGTTGATAGCACCTTTCATCTAACTATAAATCAGGTTCTTTTATCTAAACAAAAAAAGACACACATTGATATTCAATACAAAACATGTCCGATCTAACATACATTTCAATGAAACCATTTTCCATGATTACTCCAGATCAAACTAACCCCTAGCCCACTGCATGCAATTTGATGAAAGTAAATGCGGACATATAAATCCAATAATTGCACCAAAACTATTCTGCCATCTCTTTCAATTTCGCTCTATTTCCAAGAATTTGCAGGGTGTTTCTTACCAGTAACAACGACTTTATGTATCATCCTTCCAACTGCTCAACTCATGCCTGATAACAAGATATCTGAGCGGACACATTCCCGCTTTCAAGCCCAGGGAAATGTTGGCATCAATACTAATAGCATTAGAAACTCACTGTTTATGTTTTTGTAGTACCCCTGCACTTTTCAGTATCCCTTTCAAGTTGGCCAGAAACGTCAATTATCTATTTAGATAGGTTTTCAGACAGGGTCCTACTTTTTCATCCAACTGATAATTATCCAGAGCATGATGCTAAAATGAAATGCATATTTTTTCAGGTGCATTTTCACTTGGAGCAGCATAGAGTTTGAGTGAATCATTCTACCACTGATTTAAGGATTCAAGGATCATTGCATTTGATGTTACGCCTTCAGGCAGGGCATGTGTTTCATTTGAGGTAGTAAGCTATCAGCTTTGTTCTTTAGCAGGTATAGACATCACCAATATTTTACTGGCAAATTATTGATTTTAAATTAAAACTTCTGTCAAAGAGGGGAACATTACCAGCTCAAGCATTAGTGGGTACACTCTGATTCTGCATACTGCATAAGTAAATGAGTGAATCACATTAAGCACTGTCCCAATATTCATGGTTTTTACCTTTGGTGAAATCTCAAAAAGAAGTAAGGATCCATGGCTACAGAGGGCAATGTGTACATACATCCAGTTAAAACATTATTACAGAACATGAGGGTCATAGAAAACTTCTTGCAATACTTTCCTATACTGATTAAGATCGAAGTATCAAGACTAAGGTGAATACATACTGTACATGCACATCTAATCATTCAGGTATAGGGCCTATCCTTGGCTCTACCTGTCAAATTAACTGTTCTTAATCTCCATGCCCGCAGTAGGTACCTGGAGACTACAAACACCATATATTAAATCGTGTCACACCTCAGAATTCTGCTCGCTTCTCAAATTTGCGTCATGCCCAAGATCTTACAAGCTGGAATAATTCACCTTCTTCAAGGTAGAGTGTACATTGGGCAAAAGAAGATAAGATGATCATCCATCTCTGGGGACCTTGGGCAGAACGGGCAGTTTGGGGATACAGGCTCTTTTGTGTCCCTTCTGCTTGTGTATGAGGCCAAGGGCAGAATGCCACGTTTTAACTTTATATAGAGATTTTTGGGATTGTGGTGGGCGATCATGTCCAAATATGACTTGAAGCTCTGATAGCATTTGAAAAATTGAACATTTTCAGGCAGGGTCCTCTCTTTTTGTTTGTTCCAAATTCGCTGAATCACATGGTCCCAAAGAGCATACTTCTGGTTTAAGTTTAGTGAGAGTTCCTTTTTTGAGGGTAGCAGGAGAGTTCCATACTTTCCCCATCATAATGGTTTCACTCAGATGTTTAATTTTGCGCAGCCATGGGATTTGAATTTTTGTATCTATATCAATTCATTCCGCCAGGCCTTATGTGTATAAGGTCAGGTTCGGTTTTGTCCATAGATGCACCCAGCTTGTCAAGGGTTTTAGAAGTATATCAATTTGAGCTAAAGAAAGATCAAGGCGGAGAGGAATAAGAGGGGTACTATGAGGTTCGTTGAACAAAGAGCTCATGAATTTGTTTTCTATCTGTGCCCTTTAATGTGAATAATATTTTGAGATGCCTTTGCAGTGCTTATTTAGGGCCTGATTACGATGCCGGTCAGACTTTCGTCTGACCGGTAGCTTCCCTATAAACTTCTAGGACAGGGGTTACTGCAACAGTAGAAGCTGCCTTGCGTTTACCTGCTTATGTCAGCCGCCCTTTGGTGGAGAATCTCTCTGCTTTCCCTACCTGGAGGGCCCATGCATCGGCCAGTTGGACTCCCAGGTAGTTGAAGCAGAACTTAGAGAAACTGTCCCAAAGGGATTGGAGGCCTGAATGAGTTCTGGATATCAGAAGCGTGTCATCTGCAAACATGAGTAATATTAAACTAATATCTGCGGATTTGGGAGCATCATGTCTGCACTTAGCCAACCAGTCTACGGCCCCATTAATGGCAGGCTAAATAGTGTGGGAGCAAGCACTCATCCCTGCCTGATACCACGGTTAATTGGTGAGCTCCCCAGCAGAGTTCCACCTGACCTGTGCATATCTGTCCTTGTGTAAAGCCTTGATGATTCTTAAAAGATCCATAGGATACAATATGCATCGAGTATCCTCCATAGGTTTTCTCTTGGGACCAGGTCAAATGCTGGCCTTAAATCAATAAAGGTGACATAGAGATGGTCCTGCCTTAAGACTACATACTTCCAACATATCAACTCAAATCGGAAGATTTGTTCGAGGGTACTAATCTTAGACCTAAACCCAGCTTGGCAGTCAGCAAGTATACTGTTGTTTGTGATCCTAATTTTATGGAACGTCCCTCCTACCTTTCTTATAAATAGGTATTTAAGGGCCAGATGTAGGTCGCCAATTACCGGTTGGTAACGGCCGATTTCGGCCGTTACCGACCGGTAATTGGTTTTCGAGATGTAGGGGCAAAAATTTTACAGATTCGGTAAATTTACCGAAACGGTAAATTTACCGAATCTGTAAAATACCGAATCGGTAATTTTACCGATTCGGTAAAACCCAGATGTAGGTAGCACTGTTGACAGTGCTACAGGCCTTCAGAATTCGGTATTTTACCACCCAATCCAATTGGGTGGTAAAATACCGAATACAGGTGTGCATGCACATCTGTGCATACACACCTGTGCCATGTGACACACAGACATGCCCTTAGGGCATGTCAGTGTGCCACATGTCACACATGCCTGTATTTGGGATGCAAGAGGGTGTCAAAGTGACACCCCCTGCACCCTTGCTGTAATCGGTATTTACGGATTCCGTAAATACCGATTCGGTAATGCCCATTGATTCCTATGGGCTTCAAGGCCCATAGGAATTAATGGGCATTACCGATTCGGTATTTGCAGAATCGGTAAATACCGAATCTGAACGATTCGGTATTTACCGATTCAGAAATACCTACATCTCCCCCCCTCTATTTTACCACTTCTTAAATACCGAATCGGTATGATTCGGTATTTAAGAAGTGGTAAAATAAAATTACCTACATCTGGCCCATAGTAGCTGCCTTCCAAGAAGGGGAAATCACCCCTCCCAGCAAAATAGCATTCCCCAGTGTGTTCAGATGAGGCCATATTTCTGGCTATGACAGGAAAAGATCGCTCGGTATACCATAATGGCTGGGAGCGTTTCCCTGTTTTATCAGCTTTAGTACCTACCTAGTTTCCAGTGTCTCAAATCCTGATACCCCACCGGGGCTGTCCCCTGAATAAGGTCTTTAATTGGCTGCTACAAGGGCGTTAGTCTCTTGTGGTGCTTTTTCCAAATCCTATTCATTAGGGCCACCCTCATGTGTTGTGTATTCCACTGCAAAATCTCTTATCCTCCGGGGATTATCGTTGGACCGCTCTATAATGGGCTACCCATGCTTCTGGTTGTACTACTGCTTCTAAATGATTGTCTATGGATCGTGATCCAATGGCTACCACCTTCGAAAAACTCTTGGTATCCCTGTCCCGTAAAGAGTCTGCCATTTCTTCCCATTGGTTTGCTACCCACTGTCTTTTCACATATATCATTGTGTCCCTATAAACCTTTCTGTCTGCACCTATCGCCTTTAAATCACCTTTCTTTATTACTTTAATAAGTTTGTGTTAGTATGTCTGCATTCATACAAGTATCATCTCAAAGTGTTTTCTCTGTGTTGTCCCCTACACCCCTCCTTAATAAAGAACTTTTTTACTAGTCCCATTAGTTCGTAATGGGTGTTGGTAAAACTTGTTGTGGTCTTATCAATGCATTCTAAGGGAGCCATTTTCACCACAAACAGGTTGTATAGCTGGGGGTGTGCTTTGCTATTGACTGATATCACTGCCCATTGTACACTTTTACCATTGTCTCTCATTTCCATTGGGTTTGTGGAAATGCTACAGAGGAGTTCTTCACTCATGAGCGGTCTTGTGTGGAAAAGAGCACTCAATGCATCGTGGTCAATATCAGGTCTGGGCACTGCCTGCATGTCAGCCAAAGAAGGCCAGAGTATTCTATCCAGAAGGATGTCATCAATGTTGCTTGTGTAAAGGGGTCTCTTAAGGCAGGTCGTGGAGTGGAATAAAGGAGAGTAGCTCTATTCACAACCTTCAGGCCATGTGCTTCAAGTAGGTCGACAAATTGTAGAGAGCAGTCAGTGCTTGATTTGTAAAAAAAAGAATTGCCATTGCCGAAAATGTTGCCATAGAGGCCCCAGCCCGCATCTACCTCCAGTGGGCCTTACTTTCAACTCCCACACTGCCTCAGTCTCTATCCGTTAACCATGCTCTGCTGTCTGTTCCCTAAGTCATGCGTTTTACTTTTTTACCTACACCAACAGCTGAGTGCAAAAACAAAATGCAATTGATATGGAGACCACCACCTGCAGGGTCAGAAATCTAACCCCCCCCTCTGTGAAAGAAGTGCTGGTGCTGAGCACTGGAAAGCACCAGCTCAAATTAATCAATCAATCAATCAAAGCATTTATATAGTGCACTACTCACCCAGAGGGTCTCAAGGCGCTAGGGGAGGGGGGTCCGCTACTGCTCGAACAGCCAGGTCTTGAGTTGCTTCCTGAAGGCGAGGTGGTCCTGGGTCAGGTGGAGGTGGGTTGGGAGGGAGTTCCATGTCTTGGCGGCGAGGTAGGAGAAGGACCGTCCCCCTGTGGTGGCTCTTCGGATGCGGGGGACGGCGGCGAGGGCGTGGCCGGTCGATCGGAGCTGGCGTTTGGGAGCGTAGAAGTTGAGGCGACTGTTGAGGTACCCTGGGCCTTGGTTGTGTAGGGCTTTGTGTGCGTGGGTGAGGAGACGGAAGGTGATTCTCTTGTTGACCGGGAGCCAGTGCAGGTCTCTCAGGTGTCCGGAGATGTGGCTGCGACGGGGGATGTCCAGGATGAGTCGTGCTGAGGCGTTCTGGATCCGCTGGAGTCTCTTCTGGAGTTTGGCGGTGGTTCCGGCGTAGAGGGAGTTGCCGTAGTCCAGGCGGCTGGTGACGAGGGCCTGGGTGACCGTCTTCCTGGTCTCGGTGGGGATCCACCGGAAGATCTTCCGTAGCATGCGCAGGATGTTGAAGCACGACGAGGAGACGGCGTTGACTTGTCTGGTCATGGAGAGGGAGGAGTCCAGGATGAATCCCAGGTTGCGTGCGTGGTCTGTTGGTTTGGGTGCGCTGCCTAGGGCGGGGGGCCACCAGGAGTCGTCCCAGGTGGAGGGTGAGGATCCCAGGATGAGGACTTCCGACCTTGTCTGAGTTCAGTTTCAGGCAGCTGTTCTTCATCCATTCGGCTACCTCTTTCATCCCTTCGTGAAGGTTGGCTCTGGCGGTGGCGGGGTCGTTGGTGAGGGAGAGGATCAGCTGGGTGTCATCGGCGTAGGAGATGATGTTGAGGTTGTGCTGGCGTGCGATGGCTGCGAGGGGGCTCATGTAGACGTTGAAGAGGGTTGGGCTGAGCGAGGAGCCTTGGGGAACGCCGCAGATGACTTTGGTGGCTTCAGATCTGAACGGGGGGAGGCGGACTCTCTGTGTCCTTCCGGCGAGGAAGGAGGTGATCCACTTCAGTGCCTTCTCCTGGATTCCGACGTTGCTGAGACGCTGTACTAGTGTACGGTGGCAGACAGTGTCGAAGGCCGCGGAGACGTCCAGGAGGATGAGGGCTGCTGTTTCTCCGTTGTCAAGCAGTGCTCGGATGTCATCGGTGGCTGTGATAAGGGCGGTCTCGGTGCTGTGGTTGGCCCGGAATCCAGACTGTGAGAGGTCGAGGGATCCGTTCGTCTCGAGGAAGGCGGCCAGCTGCATGTTGACGGTCTTCTCGATGACTTATGCAGGGAACGGGAGCAGCGAGATGGGGCGGTAGTTCTTGAGGTCGGTGGGGTTGGCTGATGGCTTCTTGAGAAGAGCGCTGAGTTCGGCGTGCTTCCAGCTCTCCGGGAAGGTAGCGGTGTCGAAGGAGGTGTTGATGATGTCCCGCAGGTGGGGTGCGATGACAGCGTCGGCCTTGTTGAAGACGTGGTGGGGGCAGGGGTCGGTCGGAGATCCGGAGTGGATGGAGTTCATCGTGCGGACGGTGTCTTCGGTGCTGATCGGGGTCCAGGCGCGGAGGGTGGTGGTGGGGGGCGGTGGTTTGGACGTGGCGTGCATCAGTTGAGTGCTGAAGCTGTTGTGTATGTCCGCGATCTTGTTGTGGAAGTAGGAGGCGAGGGAGTTGCAGAGGTCTTGCGAAGGGGTGATGTCGTTGTTTCCGGCGTTGGGGTTGGAGAGCTCTTTAACGATGTTGAAGAGTTCCTTGCTGTTGTGTGCGTTGTAGTCCAGTCGTTCCTTGAAAGCAGTTTTCTTGGTGCACTGAGAGAGCTACTTTAGACTTCCTGCTTTCACAGGTGGATGTGACATAAGATGACACCCTGGAGTCTCCTATTGGTTTCAGCTGAGCGGAGAATTGGGACCAAGGGGGATTTGTTTGTTGCAGTGAACTGTAATGATGTTAAGATAGCTATGGTGTAACTGCTCTATCAGGGCCGCAAGCTGTTCTACAGTTTTTGACTGTCTTAGATGGGGGGACAGAGCGTACGTAAATATTTATGAGGGCAATATGCTTAGCCCCCAGCCTAGAGCTTGTTTTAATAGTTATGCCCAGCAAGTCTCTGCTCATAGAGGGTAGGTTCTTAACCGTGGCAAAAAGATCCATCCTCAGCCAAATCAATACCCACCAGAATCTCTCCCAACTGGTGACAGTACAGCATTACAGAAGAAGACAATAGAATAAGATCTAAAGACGGGTTCTGTAATCCATGTTTCCTGTATTAAAGCTATGTGGTGTAGGTCTATGAATGTGCCCCACTCAGGGTCCCCAAGTTTAGATGTTACCCCAGCAATATTCCAGGTCGGCTTCTTTATACTGGTATTCTCACACAGGCTAATTTCAGTTTCTCGCACGTATAGATTATTCCCTTGTCTTATTTGCAACTTTAGTCTTATGCAGTGATTGGTAAGGTCGCTTGTGAGGTTTCCATAACTATCCCGCTTAGTTGGTAACCCCACTGATGGAATACATGATAGGAGCTCTTGAAGACTAGGGATATTACGTCCCCTCTATGGCTTACAGAGAGTCCGTCAATGTCTGACATGTTGCCGGCATGAGACTGCATTTACGTTTTTTCATGAATGGATTAGTGGGATCGGGGAGCAGTTGGTTTTTGGGGCTGGCGGGCAATCAGAGGTGTTTGTTTTCAGCCTTATGTGGGTTCCTATAGGGGTCCTATATCTATGTTCAAGTGCCAGCAGGGATTCCACAAACTCATACTTCTCTGACTTCAGCCCGATATGGTCAAAAGGTGGGTTTACATTGGTAAATCGCATTACCTAAAGTATGTCCTCTCTAATAACTGACCTACATCCTCTCACCTTCCTGATCCATAGAATGGCTTTGTTAGTTAAATAGACGTCTGATTCTTTGTCCCCTGGCGTCAATTTTTGGACAATTGTCATTTATATATCGTATTTATCCTTTGGCTGCTTCATGGGCTTAGTACGAATATTTGATATATCTGATGTTTCCGTTGGCTTCAGGATACAGGATGTTTGGGCCCCTCAGCGTCTTGTGGTTCTAAGGGCCTATTAACAGCTTTCGGGGTAAGCGCCTGTTTGTGCCCAGGACCTTCGGGGTGTTGAGTTGTTCTCCTACATGTACTTGCAGCAACGGATGGAACTACCTTGTAGGGCTGGGCAACTCGGTGCACTTGAGGGCTATTCTCTCTAATGTTGCTCTTGAGGTTAGAGTGGTTGGAGCATGCAGATTCGGCTCTCTCCCTCTGCTGTTCCGGGTTTCCTTTGAGAAGGTTCAACAGGAAAAAAAAATTGTCCATGTTGTCATTTAGTACCTTTGGCAAACTACCGATATGGGTTCTCAGTTCTGTTATCTCCTGGTTGAACATATTTAGCTGCGTCTGAGTCTTAGCCCCATCGTGCCCTAGTATAACGTACTTCCTTGTCAGTGGTTTGTGATTATGGGCATCGGGGGACGGACCTAAGACTTTAAAATGATCAGAACCTTCAATGTCAACTGGCGGAGTATCGGGAAGAAGTTCCGGAGATTGGGCAGTGGGTAGTGTTTGCTGGCTGGTCGCAGAAGCAGGCTGAGGGTTGATGGATTGGTCCCAACAACCCTTCCAACTCCTTGATTAAAACATCAATTTCAACCACGGTGCAGTTTTCCGCTGAATGCCTTGGGTACTTTTTGGCCTTGCCTAATTCTGTAAATTTGTTGCTAGCCTTGCATCTTACCATTTTGGCAGTAAGCGTTAAACTTCAGCTGGGACGTAGTAGTTGGTGGTTTAGACAAGGCTAAAAGGAATACACGTAGCCCTCAGGTTAGTGATTTGTGCTAACTGTCCGCAAAGTAGAACATGGGGATACGAAAAATATTTTAACACACTAATCACAATTTCAACAAAGCCCCACCCATCACATATTAAATTACCAAGTTCAACGCCAGGGGAATGCACAGTAGTCTCTATACCATAAGCAAAGTGAGTTGGGCTCAGCCCCAGTTGCCTGTTATATTAATGGACTCACATCAATTTGCACTTGATATATATGAACTCAATATTTAACTATAAAAAATGTCCTGAACGCTTTTTTTTTGCTTTTACTCAGCTTTCCAAGTGAAAACTGATTGTGAATGTTAATGCACTACTTTAATGTCGATTTGGTGAAATAGGTAAACTCTAATGCCCTGACAGCTTTTTGTTTATGAAACTTCTCCAGAGATGCTTGACTTTTTGCTGGGTATTGCAATGTGCAGTAAAGTAAGCGATTACAGCTCAAGTTTTATCTGGCTTCCTAGGAAGTAAGTTAACAGAATGCCGCCATGTTGGTTGCGGGTTACCGTCATCATGTAGCATAGGCCATGTTGACAGATTCATTTGGTGTTCAATCACTGTTCAGACATCACGTAAAGTGCTTGCTATGGTGTGCACAGCAATGTACCCTGAATCAAAGCAATAGTTTGAAGACTCCAGACTTCATACATCATTGCGCGTTCCCTTGTTGTGTCATGGCCATCGTGCATTGATGTGGTGCATTTACTAGTGCCTTACGCCTGTAACGTATTAGCTGTCACTTATGGTTGGGTCAATAGAAGAAATAATTAGCTGCCTGCATATCTTTTCTGAAGGAAAGATAACACTACTTACATTTTTGTGTGTGCAATATCCTACTAAACTAGCGCTCTATTAGCTTTAATGCTTGCAAGCTGACATACAAAAGGCCAGAACTATTTTTGAAATCCGACAGCAGGGACTTTGTGCACACCTTTCTTGATAGCATAACCTTCTGATTTGTGGCATAAACTCTAGGTTACTGTGAGTGCTAATGGTATGTAAATATTGGGCCTTACTCAGGAGACATTTGCAGACAAGAACCTAAGTTTACAGTCTTAAGTAACTGCCATTATTGGATTCAAGCTACCCTGGCTGATGAGGAGTGTTTCCCTGAAACTAGTTCCAGGATGCTTGTTTTCGGTCCAGGGAGGACCTGGCCTGGCAGTTTGGGCTGCACTGTTCCCATGCGCAACAGAGCTAAGACTGATTTGCATATGGCTGGGCCTGAACTGGGGTGGCAAAGTGAGCTAAATAAAGATGATGGTTTTAACCAGATCTAATAGTGACTGGGGGTGAGAGTCTGAAACGTTTCAGCGCTCCATCCATCACCTTATTGTGGTTGCACTGTGAATCAGAGTCCAAGATAGAGTCCAGAGACAATGGGGTGATTCTTCTTAGTTAAACGAAAGCTACTAGCAATCACCAATTATGGATCAAGTGTCAATATCATCAGTTCATTACTCTGAAAATGTTCTAGTAATGGCGCCCGTAGCAGTATATGCAAGTCTCCTCAAGACATTGTTAAAGGGATCTCATTCAGTTACCAGGTTTAGAACTACTGAGTGATGCACTGACAAGGAAAACTACCATGGGGCCGGTTACAAGTGGCACAGGGAACAAACAGTAGTAGAGTACACAGAATTAATGCTAAAAGTCAGCATTAGGTTGCCTTTTGCAAACAGTTTCAAATTGTAACATCTGGAATGGGGAATAACTTTGGGAAAGCAGTGTGACTACACCATTTTCAAGATATGTTTCACATCTTATGGCCCGTTTTCTGAGAATATTTTAACTTGTTTTGTACAGGTGGATACTTGTTCAGAAATACCACAGTCCTTGTAATCATGTTTCGACCAGAAACGGGATATTCCAGCTTAAAATAGAGGCCTTTCTAAATCGATCCTTGTTTGTGCTAAAATATTCACTCATTGACAAAATACTTCATGTCTAGAGTTCCCAGTCAATTTCCTTTGTAAGTTCTAGATTCCAAAAAGGTTCCAAATCACAAAATATACCATATTTAACAAAAAAGACATTCTTTGGCATGTTGGAACGATTATTATGTTGTGTAAACATAAAGTGAAAATGCTCACAGGGACTTAATGCATTGCCTTGTTTTACATTATTTTTCAGTTTCTTCACATTGCCACTGAACACATGCTCAATAACAATGGCTTATTTTTTTTCTACTTCTGTTCTTATCTCTAATTGCCATGTCTCCCTTGTACAAGTTCCTTTACAATTCTACATGTTCTGCTGTATTAAATACAGTTGATGTTTGATTTGATTATTCAGTTTCATGAGCATCTTCCCAGCCAAATGAACCTCTTCTAAGTGTGGCTGGGTCTGAAAGGCTTATAAGCTCTCGACAAATAGCCCGCATACTCTTACAAACTCGCAAAAATATAGGGGCATATTTAACAAAAAGTCAAGCAGTGCAGCAAGTCACCTTAATACGCTGCGCTGTATGACAGAGAAAGGGCAGGAATGTGCTGTACTTAACAATATAGAGCGCATTCATGTCCTTTCCCTGTGCTGGCGGGCAATGTGCTGTCTAGTGCCAAAGCAGGCACCCATGCACTGGTGCAAGGGTGCCTGCGTTGTAAGCAGGATTGTATTTGTGCAGGAAGGGGCACCTTCCTGCACAAAAACAATCCTCGGAGGCCTTTTCCTCTTTCTACGTGTGCTGCGTAGATATTTCTCCTCATTTCACTCACCTGGGGAGATGTGGCAGTTTTGGTGCGCTCACAGGTCTACCACTTATGGAAAATCAGGGAATGCATCAAAATCCATGGGTGTTGCTTGGTAACACCCACGCACCATCAATGGAACTCCTCCCCAGGGCAGAGTAACGCAACACAGTGATTTGCACTGCATTGCTTTACTCCAGATTTATCGAGTCACTCAGGCCATGCTGGGTGGCCATGCATGGCTTGATAAATTAAATGTATTAGTTGTGTCGCGCATGCACCCCATTGTGTAGTGCCAGCACGAAGCGACTACTTGACATATAGGGCCTTAGAACCTTTGAATGGAGTCCATTGCGTGTGTCATAATGGTACGTTCTGCTGAATTAGTGTTATTCTGCTGCCTTCTGATGTATG
Source organism: Lissotriton helveticus (assembly GCF_964261635.1). NCBI lineage: Eukaryota > Metazoa > Chordata > Amphibia > Caudata > Salamandridae > Lissotriton > Lissotriton helveticus. The sequence goes on along the minus strand of NC_136059.1, from coordinate 1,307,842,579 downwards.
CATTTTTGTAATTATCTTCCTGCTTTCTACACAGAGAAGTTTCCTATTACGCACATAATGGGAAATGAATGTACAGTTTAAGCGTACAGGTGTTTCCACTCAAAATCCGTGTGCATACAATGTGCCTAAGTGTTCTACGAGTGGAGACTCTTTCATAGTTTTGTGCTTACATGGATTGTCTGGCTAAACACACACAATGATAACTATCAAGGAAGGATTTGTTCCTTCAAGGCATTAAACTATTTTTATACCTGGAAGAGATCCAGACAAATTCTGGCCAGTAGCTTCACAGAAAGGAGCGGCTTTAGTTTACAGGTTCGTGCTGCTTGGGATTTTGAAATACCATATGGTACCCTGGGGCAAGCGACTGAGTTTGTTATAGAAATGATTCTCATTATTCAGTGAGTAATTATGATTTTATTTGGATGAAAAAAGAATGTGTGTCCTACTCCAGTGCTAGGTGTGGATTACCTCTAATTCCTGGCCTGATTATCAAAGCAGCTGAAATAAGTGGCTTGGAGTCTTTTCCATATATGAATAAACACCAGGGGCTAGATGTAGGTAAGTAATATTTACCGACTCTTAAATACCGAATTTTACCGATTCGGTATTTAATAGTCGGTAAATATGAAGGGGGACATGTAGGGAAATCCAGATGCGTTTTTTACCGAATCAAAATCCGTATTTACCGATTCGGTAAATACCGAATTTCACAAGGGTGCAGGGGGTGTCACTTTGACACCCTCTAGCACCCCCAAAACAGGTTCGGTGCCATGTGGCAGGCATACCTGCATGCACACCGGAATCGGTATTTTACCATCAAATAGAATTTGATGGTAAAATACCGATTCGGTAAGGCTTGTGAGACTCAGTAGAGTCCCACCTACATCTCAAAATTACCGAATCGGTAAAAATACCGATTCTGTATTTTACAGAATCGGTAAATTTACCGATCGTTAAATTTACCGATTCTGTAATGTCCCTACATCTCAAATTCCATTTACCGGTCGGTAACGGCCGAATTCGGCCATTACCGACCGGCAAATGCCTACCTACATCTGGCCCCAGGTGCTGTATTATAGAAAGCGCTAGGGGGGGCACAATGGTGGAGTGCGTGCACTTTTTATGCCCCAGGTCCACTTTAGTATTGCAGAAGGGGCAACCAACACTTGTTTGGCCTCTTCTGTAATACAAATGAGCTGGTTACAATCTCAAGTTCCATTTTCTTATTTGCACTGGGACATGATCTCACGAAAATAAAGGAATCTTTTGTCTTGGTGCCTGTGCTGCATTATGTGAAATTATAGAAAACGTGGATGTATAGATTGTTTGAATTAATCTCAGCCACTGGTAATCACTCGGGCTCTCAGCCCACGCCATCATTGTTTTGCACACCTTGCCACCTCAGTTTGGACCCAGCTATATGCAAATCAGTCTTCACCCTGCTGCAATGGGAATAGTCCAGCCTGATCTGCCAAGCCTGGTCCTTCCTAACTCAGCACACAAGCAAACCAAGACCATTTTCATCCTAGTAAGGGCTCATCAGCCAGATATAGCTTGGTTCCAGTGACTTCATGTTAGTAAAGATTGCTAAGAGCTCTATTTAAAGCTTTACATTTCTAACAAACCGTGGGCACCACTCTTTTACTGATTTCCAGTCTTGCTAGACAGAACGAAAAATTATGTGTGTATTAATGTTTCTATTTGATTCGTAGAGTGCGAGATAGGGTGCAATGGAGCAGTGAACAAAAGGGCGACAGCCTGAAGGAATGTATGTAGAACGTTCTCAAGCAGCGCAGGAGGGGCTAGCTAAAGGGAGAGGCATCTCAATAGAGGATACACTCCATGTACATCTTCTCAGGTCCAAAGATTCCATGGCGAGGACAGTTTATCTCAAATGCAGACTGTCTGTAGTATTTAAACTCAAGGTAGCTTTAACAAAGCCTAATTGCAACCTTAGTATCTCATTGAGCTATGGCCCTGTATTAACAAGAAGCGCCTGGTATTGCCTTGGAATCTAACCCCTCATTGTTGTGTGAAGACTGTACAGGCTCATGTAATGGACATCAATTAAGTGCCATGCCTGGAATTTCGAGTCACTAAAGTGTATTGATAGAGCGCGCGAGGCGACCCGACCAATAATTTCGCCGTTTCCGGCTTCAGGGCCCATATACTTTCAAATCACCATATACATTGACCAGGTGACTTCACGAGCTCTACCAATTTGTGTGTGTTCCCTACTATTATTTTCAATGTACCCGACTTACCATCCACTAACACGGGTACCTAATGACCACAATGAATCAGGGAGCTAGCTGTAAAAGGAAAGGCAGCAAAATACAAACCGAACCAATAACATTCAATATACTATTGAAATGACCACGGACAACTGGAAGTTTTAAAATGTTTATCTAAAGTTCGTTTTCTTCATGCATCAAATACACAAGAATGAGACAATCAATGACCAAGATAATGTAAATTATGTAGCTATAGAGAAACAATGATAGGGTAATCATTGAAATACGGATATAAAATGCAAGAGAAAAATACTATGCAATTCAGTAATATTTAAGCATGGGCAGACTATGTATGTGTAACTATAGGAGGGCCTATAACGAGTAACACGCTTCACTTAAGGTAAAGGGGCCTTTAAACAGTCTAGGCAATGAAGTTCTAGACCATATCAGAAAATGACAGACTGCAATGCAAAATATAATTTCTAACAAGTGAGAAGACATAGGAACAAATTTATGAGGAAAATGCAAATAACTTTCAATAGTTGCGGAAAGACATGGAAAAATAACATATGCAATGGGAAACTTTATTGAAGCAAAAGTTAGAAATTCAGAAGGTGCAAGATTTTAAGAGTTTCAGAACAGTATTTACCTAGAATGGTGTGGAAACCAAACCCTGGCCACGGGTCAGTTAAGGACAGGAAACCCTCAAGGAAGATACCCCTCAAAGGACAGCAGGTGCAGAATGGACACCCAAGACAGGACAGGATACCCTCGGAATAGGAATCAGGACAGGACCCTCAGGACAGGACAGCAAACCCTCAGGACAGGACCGCTCAGGACAGGACCGCACCCGCAGTTTGGAAGCAACGCCTGCGCTCCACCCTCTCTGCAGCTATCGATCAAGACCCCGATTGGGTCAGCGAACTCCCAGCAAAGTGCTTCGCCAGCACTTTAAGGTTCAGTAGAACCTTAGTCTATGGTCAAATTCGGACAGAGTGCTCCGCAGCTCTCTGTATCTTCAGTCACCTATTGAGTACGATGGGTCAGTGACAGGTCAGCTAAACCAGACAAGTCGGACAATTTCCCTAGGTGAACCCAGGGTAGATATACTGTTTGGGGCAGTGTACCACCCCCCAATGTTGCAAAGTGTCAGAATCCCTCAATTTGGATTGGTCCTAAGGTAGGATTTGGGTAACACACCAATCACAATACTACATTTCAAGCCTGTATTTGCATGCTAGGGTACCGCCTATTAAGATTGGGGTTCCCATGAGAAGCTGTGCAGAAATACAATGACAATTTTAACAATGTTGCGTTGCGGGCACATGTGACTCTGTTCAGCCGAGTTTTCAGGTCGTTTCTCAGGAGCATCTTGCCCATCACTGCCAACTGGCTGTGTTCCATCAGTCAAGGTCTGCTGTGCCCTGGCAAGTCGCGCAGGCGCAGAAGGGACCTCCAAGATGGTTCTCGGTACGAACAGACCCCCATTCCCCCGCGGTACATGAAAAGTAAGCGAAAACAAATTAATACATAATAATGTCATCATGAAAATACATCACATAGTTGGTACTTTAAACTTATCATCAAGAAATTTACTTATGCATTCTAAATGTTAGCTACACAAAACCAATGACATGAGCGAACTGCACGAGTAGTAGAAGCTATGTATTACACATGCGCAGGAATTACCCTCCAATTCTGCAGACGCGTCAGGACACGTGAGTATGGCTGGCGCATGCGCAGTAACTAAATACAAGCGGCGGCCATGTTTAAGTACACGGATTAGATGCGTTAGAAATACACATAGGCAAGCTTCGTCAACTTCACTCAAACCAAAATAGACGTTAGTAAAACACACATTTGTTACCTTATTACACATAAACGAGGTTCTTGACTTCGGCAAGCCGCAAAATATGCGAAGCTTTGCTTCATCAATCCCCTCTTTGATGATATTTACTATCATCACAAAATATAATGGAACCAGATGCCAACTTTCTTTCACACTTTATATAATTCTATTTCTTCCAGCAAGCGTTCCAGTTTTTCTCTTTCAGTTTTTGTAGGGTGAGAAGTTTTCACCTTTTTGTATATCTGATCATTCACTTCCTCTAATTCGATCTCATCCACACTTCGTTTCACTCCTCTTGCATTTACCTCGTGCTTTCTGGTGTGCTTGCGACATTTGCAACAGACAAATATGATGAATATGATAAGACCTATAATTCCAATTGGCATCAGTATCTTGAACAATAAGCTTTTACCTACGCTAGCAAGCCAATGACCTACATTTGAGAGACCATCTACCAGTCTCTTCCAGGCACTATCAACCTCGAGTGGTTTGAGTTCCTTTGCCAAATTAGTAATATTTTTCACATATCTTTTGATCTGTACACTTTTATCCGGAATATAAGTGCAACAATGTTGCACCCTCAACATCCGGCAGACTCCGCCCTCTTTTGCTAATAAGGTATCAAGAGCAAGCCTGTTCTGCAAAACCATTGATCTAATCGCAACCATTTCGGTATTGATCAGCAGAAATCCATGAGCTGTCTCAGTAGACAATACATCCACTATAGTAGACAATTTGCAAATTCTGTGAGTGTTCAGAACCACTCCCACTCCAGGTATCAGTGCACTGAAAATACTACCCATAATTTCACCTATACTTTCTCTTTTACTACGCACTAAGCCATTAGTATTTTCATTGCTTCCAGCTTTTCCATTCACATGGTATATTTTCGGGAAGACAATGCCAAAATAGCAGCTTCCATACCAGTGATCCGGCAATTTGAAATAAGCCTTGTCCCCACAAATATAATAAATTCCAGGAAACACAGGCTCTGACCCATTTTTGAAACCCCAACCCCCAATTACCTTGTAATTGTGTTCGCATTCACTGGAACCAATGAAAACATTATTATAATAGCTAGTCTTCTCGCGGTGAAGACATAGCTTGCCTTTCTTTTCAAAATCCAGCAACAGAGCAGGACCCGCTCCACCAGATGAGGTGCCTTCCATGTTCTCTGCCCATCTTGGCCTTTTCTGACTTTCGTCATTAGCCTTCTTTTGAATTTTAATTCTCCTTTTCTCTGCCATGTTCAGGAACATCTTTTCCTGCTCACGCAAAGAACAAGTCAAGTTATCCCTGTGTGCGTCTGCTATGTCAATGTTACCTATAGTCAGAAAGTAGTCTCCCATATATCTTATGGTGTCACTTCTAGTATGTACAGGATTCAAGTTCCCACGTATAGGAAGTTCAGAAAAGATCACGTCATTGTTAGAATAATAGTACTGCAACGGTCCTCTTTTGTAAAATAAACTAGCTAAAATGCTACAGGAGATTCCATATGTCAACGGCAAGTGATGGTATGTCACGCCTTCAGCCACAGAAGTAGGTAGCTTCATGCAGACATAGCAATCTTCAATTTCCATAGTCTCTACATAGTGTATTAACAAGTTTGCGAAAACATTTAAGTGTGTTTTGTTCTTAACTCCATGATAATGTAGTCCTCCCTCATCTGATGCTTCTAAGTCTTGTTTGGTCTGTCTCAGTGCTCTCTCATGTCTTGCTACACTCTGTGGTGTTAGTTCTTCACTGTCAGTATTTACAACTTCAGTAGGGACAATATTAGTATCTTTACTTACAGCAAAGGGAATGAAAATTGTTAGTCCTATCCAGATGACTATCAGTACTACTACACTACATATACACACCTTGCAGCACGTCTTGAAACGACTGCAACTAGGTCTACCATTCACTGTTGAATCAGACATTTCGGCTCAGAAGAAGTTTTTCGACCCCTCTTTTTGGCTTTACACAACTAGCTTACTTTGTGCAAATTCACGGTGGTTCGTCTTCTTCTTCAGCAGAGTACTCAGGGACGGGCTCTCCGTCGCTTACGTCAGTTATATCAAGATCTTCAAGTTCTTCCAAAACCAGTGTCCATTCAGGAGACTTGTACTTTTTGTTTTGTCTTTTTATTCGATCACTCCTTCTTTTGGAAGAGTTTTCCTCTTGTTCTGCTATCCTCGCACTTCTCCTTGCTTCTGCACGTTTCTCTTCCACTGTCTTTATCCTTAGCCTCAATTTCTTTATGAACCTAGGCTCAAGGTGCTTTCTTTTCTTAAGTCTTTTAGTTGGCACTTGGACTTCGTTTTCTTCTCTTACCCTCTTATTTTCATTCGTTTGTGGCAATTCTGCTTCACTTCCTTCTTCTTCTTCTATCTGGCTAGTTCCAGGGCTAGCATCTATTTCCTCTGCCTGGTTACTAATCTGGCCTTGTTCAGGAATATTTTGTTTTTGGCTTCCGATTGTCTCTGTTTCTGTTTCTGTTTCTGTTTCTGTTTCCTGAACCCGTTCTTCTAACCCTATCTGATCCTGTTCAAGCACTTCGATCTCTTGATTTTCTTCTGCTCGAACTATCACTCTATGTCTAAGCTGTCCCTTATCCACATCAGGAGTTAGTGGAGGTGTATCGAACACCTGTTCTGTCCCTGTCTGACCTTCTCCTTCCTCAGTTTTGATGTGAATCTCAAGAGGCTGAGGTTCTTCGCCTGTGCCTTGCTTTTCCTGACTAGTCCACTCTCTACCTTCACAAAGTCGCTCTCTTGTTCGGATGGGATCTTCGGTCAGATCAATCATCGGTATCCATTCTTCTGGCCATATGCTTGGCAGCTCGTCATCAGCTACTCCTGGCTCAGCTTCCTGGACCTCTTCAGCAGGCTGGATTCTCGGCAGTTCGTAGTCAACTACTCCTGGGCCAACGTCTGCTGTTCCTGCAGCCTGACTGGTGCTGGGCTGTTCGTTGTCAGCTGCTTCTGGTCTGGCTCCTGCAGAGTCCTCTGCTGGATGCCCTTCTTCTTCAAGTTCTTTGTCTGGTAATACCTTCTGGGTATGGCCAGCGTGGATCCACTGGGGAACACCTGCGACCTTCACTGCAGTGGTTGTTACCAGGATTACTTGGCGTTTCTTTCCCCACCTTGGTGCCAGACAGCTTGACCGAGTGTGCTTCTTTATTTTGACCCAGTCTCCCGGAACCAAGTTGTGGAGAGGAGTCGTTGGATTGAGGATGCCGTCGTCTCCAATCTGGCGAGAGATAGAACGTACTTGGTCACCCAATCTTCGGCAGTATTCAAGCACCAAATCATCAGTAATACTCAACAGTTTGCTTCCTGGCACCCATGCTTGTCTCATCACTCTTCCCATAATGATTTCATGGGGACTTAGGCCTGTCTTGCGGTCAGGAACACTTCTCAGTCCCATCAGGACCAGGGGCAGGGCCTTCACCCAGTTCATGCCAGATGCATCGCACAGCTTTGCTAGTCTGTTTTTGATAGTTCCATTTACTTGCTCTACTACTCCAGAAGCCTCTGGATGGTATGCACAGTGAAGTTTCTGCCTTATTCCAAAGGCCTTACAGAGTTCAGCCATTATTTCATTCTGGAAATGTCCACCCTTATCTGATTCAATAATGAATGGCACCCCGAATCTAGGTATCAGTTCTTTTAGTAAACACTTGGCTACTGTCAGTGCGTCACTTTGGGGAGTAGGGTAAGCTTCTACCCACTTTGAAAATAAGCAAACGATGACAAGGACATATCGCTTCCCTTCACAACGGGGCATGGTGATGAAGTCAATCTGCATCCTTACAAAAGGACCCCCTGATCTCCCAATCTTGCTTAGTTCTACCATTGTCCTCTTGCCTGGGTTCATCTGTTGACATGACAGGCACCTCTGGCAGAGGGACTCTGCTACTTTCCTGAACTTTTTACTGTACCAGGTCTGTTGAAATACCAGAATCATGGCATCCCTACCAATGTGTGACCCTTCATGTATTAATCTTGCCATTGTGCCAAGCAAGTGTCTGGGTAATACAGGCATACCAGTTGGGCCCAAGATGACACCATCCACACGCCTCGGTCTGCACCCATCCTCCTTCCATTTCTCTCTTTCTTGCCATGGGGCCGACTCCTGCCATTCTCTCACTTCATCCCATGTGGGCACTTCTTCAAACACCTGAAGTTGGCAGCTGGCTCCAATTCCCCCTCGTTTAGGATTAACGATATAGTGATCTCTGGCGCACCATTGGGCCACGCGATCAGCAAAATCATTTCCCAGCGATACTTTGTCCATGCTCTTTTTGTGAGCAACGCACTTTACCACTGCCAGTTCTTTTGGTAACTGGATGGCCTCTAAAAGGTCATGAACAATTTTTCCATTTCTAATGGGAGTACCTGAGGAAGTCAGGAATTCCCTCTGTAGCCACAATTGGCCAAAATCATGCACAACACCATAACAGTACTGACTGTCAGTGTACACTGTTATGCGTATGTTTTTCCCAATTTTGCAAGCTTTTATCATAGCAATCAATTCGGCTACTTGTGCAGACTTTATGTTATATAGATAACCTGCTTCTTCAATTTTAGTTAAGGAGACTACAGCATAGGCAGCACTCAGGCCTCCTAGTTCATGTCTTAGACAGGAACCATCCACAAATAATTCCATGTCATGCACAGGCAATGGAGTTTCTTTAATGTCTGGGCGTGGCTTGGTACTGAACTCTGTCAGATCGATGCAGTCATGTTCATCATCATCATCCCCAACTTCCATATCCACAGGGTCTGGGAGTAAAGTGGCAGGGTTCAGAATACCACACCTAACAATGCTTACATTTGCTGCACCCACGAGAATCCTCTCGTATTTAGTCAGCCGACTAGGGGTGAGATACTGAGTTTTTGTTCTCGTCAATAAAATTACCACTCCATGTGAAACATACACAGTCACAGGATGTCCCATGACAATGGACTCACTTTGTTCCAAACTTGCACAGGTAGCTGCTACTGCTTTCAGACAGCCTGGTAACCCAGCAGCTACTGGGTCCAAGGTGGCAGAGAAATAGGCCACAGGCCTTCGGGTTGTGCCATGTTCTTGAGTCAGGACTGACAATGCGCAATTATCGCGAGTGTCACAGAATAGGGCAAACTCTTTGGAATAATCTGGCATTCCCAATGCAGGGGCTGTACATAGACAATTTTTCAGTCTGGTGAAGGCCATTAGGCTTTCATCATCCCATTCTACAATATCTGGCATTCCTCTCTTGGTCATTTTTATCAAGGGCCTGGCTAGGACTGCAAATCCCAGAATCCACTGCCTGCAGTATCCTAGTACACCCAGGAACATTCTGATCTCTTTTTGGGTACGGGGCAACTGCATCTTTTGAATTATTCTCACTCTTTCTGATGTTACTTTTCTGACGCCCTTTTCTATCTGGTGTCCCAGATATTTTACTGATTTTGCACAAAACTGTAGTTTGTCAGGGGCCACTTTATGTCCTTTCTCACACAGGTGATTTAGTAGGGCAATGGTGTCAACTACACAGTCCTTATGACTTTTAGACGCCAGTAGAAGGTCGTCTATGTACTGCACTAGGACAGAGTTCCCAGGTAAGATCAAAGTCTCTAGACATTTTTTCAAGATCTGATTAAAGATAGAGGGGCTCTCTGTATACCCTTGAGGGACCCGGTTCCAGCAATACACGTGACCTTCGAAGGCGAACGAGAAAAGAAATTTGCTGTCGGGGTGCAAGGGTATCGAAAAGAATGCATGGCATAAATCAATCACAGTGAACCACTCAGCATCCCAGGGAATCTGGTACAGAATCACTGCAGGGTTCGGGACAATAGGGCAACAGGGAACTACAATTTCGTTTACCTTTCTCAGGTCCTGCACTACCCGGTACTTGCCACTAGGCTTCTTGATGCCCATAATCGGTGAGTTGCATGGGCTACTCATTACTTCCTGTATGATGTTTCCTTCTAGCAATTTTTGTATCTCCAGTGTCACACCTGCTTTCACCTCAGCATTCATTCGGTAGGGCTTGGTATTAGGGTATACTGCATTATCCTTGATGGCTATCTGTATGGGGTCTACATCCTTCATTAATCCCACGTCTTTTCCAGTGAAGTCCCACACCTCTGGCTTTACTGCTTCTTGGAGTTCTTTGGGCAAGTCCTGCAGGGTCAATCTTTTAATCTCTGTGTCAGGTCTGAGCAACAACAATTTATAAATGCCATCTTCATCCGGGGTCTGAATTTCAACCCCCTTTGGTGTGCAAAAGATAGTACAGTTCATTTTGCACAACAAATCACGACCCAGTAGATTCACCGGGCTGGTGTCACAGACGACAAACCTATGCATTTGTTTAAAATTTCCGATTGAAATCTCCATTGGTTCGGTAACAGGAGTACTAATCAATTGATTAGATACACCCACTACTTGGATGTTTTCTCCCGAGAGGGGTAGGTTTGGAACGTCCACTGTTCTCACAGTAGAACGGGTAGCGCCAGTGTCCAACAGAAAGGTGACATCATTCCCGTCAACCTTTCCTTCAATGTCTGGTCCGGACTGGTCTACCGGCAAGGAAGCGCCAAGTACGCACTCCTCGTCCTCCCCTCTCAGGCCCCGTCAGTACTGGTCATTACACAGGAAGGTATCATTCAACAGATACTGCGAAGTTGCTGCATTTCTGTTCTCGCTGCTCTCCCAAATTTCTATCTCCTCACCCTCGGCCTGTTTTCCCCGGAATACCTGCTTTGGTGCGCGAGGCACCTGAACTGCTTTTACCTGTGGTTGAGTCTTTCTTGGTCTTTCTTTCTGCGTCTGTGGAGTTAAATCAGGTGTTTTTGCGTTATCCTCTAGCAAATAGGAACACTCGTTACGCCAGTGTCCAAATTCGCCGCACTGATGGCAGGGAAATTTCTTCATAGCCTCTTCCCTGCTAAATTTGGGCCGGGGCTTTCCTCCACCCCCTCCCCCAGGACCTTTGTTCTCGGCATTTTTAACCAGGTTACTCAACTGTTTTTCCTGCTGTTCTGCGAGCTTAACTTGAGCCCACATCACTTTCTCCTTAAGGGCCTTTTTCTTTTCTGCCATCTCGTCCTCGCCGTATTTTGCGTACCGCAGGACCTCATCCATTTTTTTTGTATGCCAACAGATTTTATTATCTTTTATCCATTGACAAATTTCAGGTCTTAAACCATTTACAAACCTGTAAATAAAGTGCGTCATGTCTTTCAAATCGATGTTATCAATACCACTGTATGTTTTGAATACCTGCAATAACCTCTCATAGAAGGAGTGCACTGTCTCGTCCCTTTCCTGTGTTGTTCTATCTATTTTTGTCCAATCAGTTTCCTTTGCGGGCACCTTTTCTTTCAAATGCTGAATTACCTGCTCATATTTTCGCATGACATCCTTTGATGGCTCCCCTGTTTCTTTATTTCTTGGGTACTCTTCACTAGGCCAGTCTATGTTTATTTTACACTCGGTCCATAGATCTACCGGAACCACAATGTCGAAGAACCCATCCAGGTCTTTCCACAGACATTTCTGTACCTTCACGAACCTTTCCACCTGCCTGTACCAGTCTACTGGTTTCTCTCGTAATTTTGGAAAATCGTTCGTAAAGGACACAAAATCCTGTCTGGACCAGGGAACATGCACATATTTCCCTCCTGGTACTTCGCGCATGGGGCATAACTGCTCGGGTTTTTCCACCTCCCTCAAAGCAAACTCAGGAGTCACTTGTCGGGAGCGAGCCTCTTCCCTCTTTTTCGCCCACCTGCTTCTCCATCTTTCCACGTCTCCCCATTTTTGCAGTACCCCCAATAATTCTTTAATCTGCAACTTTTTTCCTGCCACATTCAGGTGCTCTATATCTTTGTCTGAGAAGTCTGCTCTGTACGGTTTCTGCAAGGGCTTGGATTTTGAAATATCTACTCCCATGCTGGCTGCTGTGTCTGATAGTTTCTCGTGGAGCACTCTGGTGTTCCTTGTAAAGCTTTTACACATAAACGACAACTCTTCTTCAGAGTAGGTATTCAATCGATCCAACCCCACATTACCTGTCATTAATTCTTCTATTTCTACCCTCAGCTTGTAGAGGTCTAAGGGTTTCGTTTGCGGAGTCTGTTTCTCTAACTCTCGACTCCAACTCTCAATTTCATCCGGAGTTACCAGAGAGACACTCCTAGTACCTGTTGCTGATTCCAATTTTATTTCTTTCGTATTAAAAGGATTATGCCTCGGCTGTATTCCCTTTCCGGTCTGTTTGTTGGGCAAGTCCAAAAACGCTACTTCAGACTCGCACTCACTGGATTGATCATCTATGATTATCGGCTCCTGTCTCGGGGGTGCCATGACTGGGGTCATAACTGGAGTAATTGGATTTCCCTGACCATTGCCGTATAACGGAACCACTGGTCCAATAGTTACTGGAATAGTCAATGCCTCAGGACTGGTGTTCAACTGGGAGATTTTCTGAATTATTTCTGTCCTTTGTCTAGCTAGAGCCTCTTGCTCCTTTTCCACTAGTATTCTTCTTAAAGTTGTGTCATGCAATATCTGTGGGGTCAAGGGAGGAGTAAAACTCGGGGCAGTAGGATGCGTTTCACTTGGTCCCCCACCATAATTTGGTTTCGGAAACAAAGTTCCGGTGTCAAAGGACCTACGCTCTTCCTCATATGGAGGTTGAACGAAAGGCAGTCCCGAACTCAATGGTTTCTCTTTATTTTCATACAGGGGTCTGGGAAAGAAAACTTTCGTACGTGAGTATTTTTCTTCTTCGTTTGTGGGCATTCTGGGATATATATCCCTTGCTTCCGCTGTTTCGGGTTTTTCAAAATAAGGTAATACCCGACCACCCCCTCCCAATCCTAGGGATCTGTCTTCTTCTTTAAGGAAGGGGCGTCGGGGAGCATCTCCTACACTGGAAGGTCGGGTTCCCTCATTATAAGGTGGCGGACTTCTGGTACAGATTTCATCCATCAATTCATCATCTGACTCCCCCGGGGCTCCCCAATGTTTACATTTTTCAGTACCTTTTTCACCCGCTGCAGGGTTATTACATGCTGGCATCATGGGAAACAGACCCTCAACAATCATGCTCTGCCTCCACTGTTTCATCCTTTTATCCCTGGACTCCTGTTTCACCCTGGGGTACCACTTGGTCAGACCTTTGTCCATTCGGGGTCTTTCTCTTTCAAAAGCCTCAATCTCCCATTCCTCTAATGCCTCATACTGCGTTAGTCTTGGTCTGGGATGCAGTTCATTCATCCGAGTTCTTAAATTAAATAAAATCCTACCATTGAAAGTACCATCTAACGGAAAAGCCAATACTCCGTCATCTTTTGTGTACTTCACCCAATTCTCCAACCACACACAGGTATTGTACCCTCGGTCAAACATCATGAATGAGGCGGGAGTATTGGGTGGTGGGACAAGAACACCCTCTCTAGATTTAATCGGTTTGTCCGTTTTGAAATAATTTTTCACCTTACTTACAAGGGACAATTTTCTCTTTGTTCCGTACATAATATCGTATCTATTTGTTTTCCACTGATCTCTTTCAAAACCTAGGTGCCTTGGATCAGGTCTAGTTCCTGTAGTCTGCGAGTGCCACATACGACTTCTACGCTTAACTTTGTTTACAAACTACCTCCAATCAGGACGCGCTTCAGAAATCCGTGCAACCAATAGGTGCACGAGTTCAAATAGCCTCGACCAATGGGTACGCGGCTTCAAATACTTTCGGCCAATGGGTGCGCGACTCTAAATAATCTCCGCCAATGGGTGCGCGGCCCCTTCGTGAGACAGTTCTCACGCTCCGGCGCTCACCCCTCCTTTACAATTCCAGCTCCGCTACCCGCCCGCTGTTTCTACCAATCCCAGCGCGGCACAGAGTGACGTCAGAGACGCTTCGCGGCTGACTCCCTCCCTTCACAAGGTAACGGAAACTTTCTTTCTAAAGTGCTCAGTGCTTGGTTATTTTACAACAAATACACATTCGCCACAGTGCTCAAGTGTCTAGACAGGAAAATTTCTTTTACTGCAAGTAAACTACTTCCATTTACTTTTCACACGCTGCGGGTAGATCCCTTCCGCCTACCCTTCACTCTAGCATCGGTAAACCTGTTATTCCCCTAAACTCATCCACTTCTTTCCGGGATATGTTCCGAGTTTAAGGTTTCTCAGCGGACCCTTTTGCTTACTATCAAGCTCCGATGAACCTGCTACTCTTCCGATGTGACCCTCACTAGGTTACGCCACTATGGGAATTTTGCCAATGAACCTCGTTACTAACATTTATTCACACATGTATTCAGAAAAACCCTAGTTAGTGCTTCCCGGTTATCCTAACCTGCACCTAACTTTCCTCAAGCCTGTGACCTCAGGACAATGGATTCTATTCACCACTTGCCCTTTCAATTCCCCGGGGAGTTCGGACAACACAAAACTAAACGGTTGACAAATGCATGGATTAGTACATACAATAATATAAGAACAAGAATAATAACAATACAAAAATTCATGAATTTCAGCAGCGTATTCACAAGAGAGTGATCAGTTCCCTGGAATGGCCGCTCTTATAGCAGCATCAATGTTTTAGCAGCTTCCGACTTAACTAGCCTAACTAGTCCTACCTAACCTTTAGCTAGTCCCTAACCATCCCTCTGCTACCAGAAAAACTGATAGAGCGCGCGAGGCCACCCGACCAATAATTTCGCCGTTTCCGGCTTCAGGGCCCATATACTTTCAAATCACCATATACATTGACCAGGTGACTTCACGAGCTCTACCAATTTGTGTGTGTTCCCTACTATTATTTTCAATGTACCCGACTTACCATCCACTAACACGGGTACCTAATGACCACAATGAATCAGGGAGCTAGCTGTAAAAGGAAAGGCAGCAAAATACAAACCCAACCAATAACATTCAATATACTATTGAAATGACCACGGACAACTGGAAGTTTTAAAATGTTTATCTAAAGTTCGTTTTCTTCATGCATCAAATACACAAGAATGAGACAATCAATGACCAAGATAATGTAAATTATGTAGCTATAGAGAAACAATGATAGGGTAATCATTGAAATACGGATATAAAATGCAAGAGAAAAATACTATGCAATTCAGTAATATTTAAGCATGGGCAGACTATGTATGTGTAACTATAGGAGGGCCTATAACGAGTAACACGCTTCACTTAAGGTAAAGGGGCCTTTAAACAGTCTAGGCAATGAAGTTCTAGACCATATCAGAAAATGACAGACTGCAATGCAAAATATAATTTCTAACAAGTGAGAAGACATAGGAACAAATTTATGAGGAAAATGCAAATAACTTTCAATAGTTGCGGAAAGACATGGAAAAATAACATATGCAATGGGAAACTTTATTGAAGCAAAAGTTAGAAATTCAGAAGGTGCAAGATTTTAAGAGTTTCAGAACAGTATTTACCTAGAATGGTGTGGAAACCAAACCCTGGCCACGGGTCAGTTAAGGACAGGAAACCCTCAAGGAAGATACCCCTCAAAGGACAGCAGGTGCAGAATGGACACCCAAGACAGGACAGGATACCCTCGGAATAGGAATCAGGACAGGACCCTCAGGACAGGACAGCAAACCCTCAGGACAGGACCGCTCAGGACAGGACCGCACCCGCAGTTTGGAAGCAACGCCTGCGCTCCACCCTCTCTGCAGCTATCGATCAAGACCCCGATTGGGTCAGCGAACTCCCAGCAAAGTGCTTCGCCAGCACTTTAAGGTTCAGTAGAACCTTAGTCTATGGTCAAATTCGGACAGAGTGCTCCGCAGCTCTCTGTATCTTCAGTCACCTATTGAGTACGATGGGTCAGTGACAGGTCAGCTAAACCAGACAAGTCGGACAATTTCCCTAGGTGAACCCAGGGTAGATATACTGTTTGGGGCAGTGTACCACCCCCCAATGTTGCAAAGTGTCAGAATCCCTCAATTTGGATTGGTCCTAAGGTAGGATTTGGGTAACACACCAATCACAATACTACATTTCAAGCCTGTATTTGCATGCTAGGGTACCGCCTATTAAGATTGGGGTTCCCATGAGAAGCTGTGCAGAAATACAATGACAATTTTAACAATGTTGCGTTGCGGGCACATGTGACTCTGTTCAGCCGAGTTTTCAGGTCGTTTCTCAGGAGCATCTTGCCCATCACTGCCAACTGGCTGTGTTCCATCAGTCAAGGTCTGCTGTGCCCTGGCAAGTCGCGCAGGCGCAGAAGGGACCTCCAAGATGGTTCTCGGTACGAACAGACCCCCATTCCCCCGCGGTACATGAAAAGTAAGCGAAAACAAATTAATACATAATAATGTCATCATGAAAATACATCACATAGTTGGTACTTTAAACTTATCATCAAGAAATTTACTTATGCATTCTAAATGTTAGCTACACAAAACCAATGACATGAGCGAACTGCACGAGTAGTAGAAGCTATGTATTACGCATGCGCAGGAATTTCCCTCCAATTCTGCAGACGCGTCAGGACACGTGAGTATGGCTGACGCATGCGCAGTAACTAAATACAAGCGGCGGCCATGTTTAAGTACACGGATTAGATGCGTTAGAAATACACATAGGCAAGCTTCGTCAACTTCACTCAAACCAAAATAGACGTTAGTAAAACACACATTTGTTACCTTATTACACATAAACGAGGTTCTTGACTTCGGCAAGCCGCAAAATATGCGAAGCTTTGCTTCATCAGTATAGCACCAAGCACTGGGCATGAGTCAAAGAGAATTGCCCGCTGATGTCCTTTGTGCCACAGACTGATTTCTCAATGCTAATTCGAGCTCTTGATTGGTCGGTTTGGCAGCAGAGACTGGTGTCGTGCGGGAGCTTGCACACTAATCAGATAAGCCAAACATCAATATCATGAGGCAAGGAAAAACATTGTTTTTTTCCTCTTTTCTTGCAGAAAAAAACCCCAAATAAACTGAGTGAAACTAATAAGTGTGGTTGAATTCATGCAACCGATCCACTGATAGAAAAAAAGAAGTAACATTAAAATAAAATATGAGATCGTATATTAAAATTCCGAGAAACCCTTAGTGCAGAATTGTGATGTAATTTTTTTTTTAAATCCACTTATCAATTATAAGCATCAAGGTACACCCTCTAAACTGACCCTAGAATGTCTCACCTTATCAGAAACTCTAAGTGGTATCTTCCTGTCAGAAAAACTATTATGTTTTCATCTGATTTGACTAGGACTACCCACAACGTTCATCATTACTTTAGCTTCCATGTCCTGCTTCCCAACCTGCTCCGTTTGTTTCCAGCAACATTTTCCTAACAGCCTTGTCTTGCAAAGAACGTTACAAGGATATTAAGGGCATAATTATGAGATTGGTGGAGCGGGACACCTGACAAATTCACGGTTACCCCAACGCACTTAAAGATGCTGTAATTAACAGGTTTCCTAAGATAGAGCCACAGCTGAGAGACAGTACATCAGCTAAAGGGGTGCGGAGATCTATGCATCACATGTCCAACCCTTCTTGGCGTGGCCATTCTGATGCATAGTTGTCTTGCCTGCAACTTTTATATGGGCCCAGGCACCACACATTGTCAATACCTCCCACGTGGAGGGGTACAGCTCCCTGTATATAAGACCCATTTATTTTCTGTTTCTTAGAAACACACCTCTGCTTTCCACTTTTAAGGTTTGCTTCTGAGAAATTAAAACACTACTGAGCTGTATGGAGCACTTTTAGCAGAAAATGCCTTCCAAAGAGCTGGGCTTTTGTAAATATGCTAGGTGGCTTTCTCTGAATGTGGGAGGTAGGGCTTCTGCCCTCCCTTCACAGCAGTATAGTGGATCACCTGCCAGGGTCTGAGGACCAGATTATGTCATTTCTGGTGGCCATTATTTTCTACTTTTCTAAAATTTGCTAACTTTATTTTGTAGATTTGGTATGTTTCCGCATTGCTTGTTTCTTTTTTAATAGAATTCAGTTTCAGTAAGATAGCTTAATTATGTCAAGTGTTGCCAAATAATTGCTATTTTCCTTTGTTAAACCATTCACTGATGTGAAAGATATTGGGGCTTATTACGATGTCAGTTGAAGTTGCCTCCGACCGACACCGTATCAGGACCGACCGACCTCCAGTCGGCAGTTCCAACCACCTGATTACAATGCGACCGAACAATGTTCAAACGCATACTCACTTTTCTCTATGGGAGCTTGTGTTACGGCCATAAACCGGCCATAATACAAGCACCTATATAGAAATGGGGGGGGGCTGTAAAACCCTGCACCCTGTGGCAGGCACCCAATGGTGCCTGCCACACAGTGCAGGCTTTTATAGGGTGGTACCCTAGGTACACCATCGACAACCAACTGTTGGCCATGGAGGCAGGGGGGTCCTGCTAGGGACCCCCAAAGTCACTTTCTGACAGCTTTTCTGTGTCGGATAGGCTGGCATGAAAAGGCTGTTTGAAACCAACATTGCAGTCTGACTGGCAGGAAGGCTCTGAGAGCCAGTCGGAACTGAGTCGAAATGACCGGATGGTTTATGTTCTGACCACTGACATTGTATTCAGGCAGTCCGACCTAAACCAACCTTGTCGGTCGGAAAGCTTCTGATTAGCGGTCTGAGGCTTTCCGACTGACATTGTAATCAGCCACATTTTGTTTTGTGGGCCTCATCATTACTGTAGTTTGTGGGTCCAATCCTGGGACTTAGACATGAGACTGTTGGTTTCAGACAGTAAAAGGGCTCAAACCAGATGCTGTCAGAGTCATGGCATAATATAATGTGCTTTTATCCTCAATACATGCACCAGTCTAATGAGTTCCTTGCACATATTGATTAAGAAGCCAAGAGGTTTAGGACGCACTTGCATCTCAGAATGGTATTTAGTTGGTTGAAGTGCGACCAAAAGACCCTGACATAGCATTAGCTCCAACAGTACATCTATCCCTCCGCATCAAGGTGCACAGAAAATGTCATATTGAAAAGTGTTTCTACAAAGTTCATTATAATTATTTGGAAAAATACATATTTAACACATGCATAGTCATAATGGTGATATTATTGAGGCTAACTGCAAATGCTCCCACTTCAACTAAAGCTGCTATTTCCATTGGTACAACATAAGCCTACTACCACGATTAACAATAGTATTACCGCACTTACTACTGCTTCCAAAACCACAAATCTTGTCACTTCTACTATTACCACTACCACTTCTCATTCGATCTTAATGACACAATTACTACAACAAACACTGCTAGTGCTACCACAACTGCATTCATTTTATACAATCAATGCTCTTCAGTTGTAGAGGCATTAGCAACACCCTTTCTGGAGTATGGACAATTCTAATGAAATTTAATTAAGTACTCTTCAGGACCAGGATCTACATAGTATTGTAAAATAAGTGAGAGGCAAGCCTCCATTCTTGATCATAAGACGAAGAATCACTCTTAGATGGCTTTAGAGTTTATATTTCAATTGCTACCTTGCTTCTAGCAGTCAGAGAGACCCTGGTGGAGTAAGTGGTGGCTGACATGGATTGATAGTTGTGGGGCGGGGAGAGGCAGTTTGAGGGGGTTAAAAATAGAAAAATAAACGTACCTGATCGCAGTGTCTCTCCTCGACTCACCTCCACATCGGGCCGGAACAGGAAGCACACAGGCTCCGATAAGCCAATCACAACTCTGCAATGCAGTGCTATGATTAGTCTGAGCTATGTGGTCCGGCACTCAAATGGCGAATGGGAGCCTGGGCATTTCTCCACCCATGCTGTAATGCAGCCTGGTAGGAATATGCACAGTGTGCATAACTGTTTGACAAAACGGCTGGCCAAACATTCATGCGCACTTTCAGAGTGCCCACCACTCCTCCCCCTGCTCCTCTGTCAGTAGAGCAGCCCCACACACAAAACTGCAGCAGCAGGAAAAAAGAAAATGATAATAACATTGAGTTATGATCATTTTATTTGTTCTTCAAGTTCAAGTTTCAAAGCTTTATTCGACAGCATTGTCATAAAAGCATTTTCACCCTAATCTAAACATGAATAAATACTATACTAAGTTACAATCAGTTTAAAATACACATTAAATACAGAATGCTGGCGAATTCATGCTTTAAAAAGAAGATTTTACAGCTAAAAATACAGAGTCACTATACCTAGTACACATGATAATAAAACCAGCTAAAAACATAATACTGTTCATCAATCACATTTCATTGAAGTTAAAGTGTGGGTGCGAATAATCCATGCCCAGCCCAAGTATTTAGCTAGAGCAATTGCAAGACAAGGGGAGCAATTTGATCTTAAGATTCTTAGTGCTTCTTGGCATCTTCTTATCCCCAGATTCTTGCACACTGGTTTTAACCATCTAATTCTTGGTGCGGCATAAAGGGGGCATACAAACAAAAAATGTGGAATGTCCTCAGAATAGACCTTGCAATGGCAACACGTATTAACATTACTGGGTGACCATTTTAAAGTGAAAACATTTAGAGGTAGGCAACCAACTCTGAACTGAAAATACAGCTTTCTGTCCAGGGGTTTTGTGATCAAATCCCAGTATTGTTCGCAAGTTGGGGCTATTTTGAACTCCAGATACTGAACTGTCAACATAGACGGCTGATTGGAAGTCAAAACAGATTGGTGTATCATGTCCCAGTACATTTTCTTCAACAACACCTTAGATGGAAAGGCTGTAGGGTCAGTGATAGACCATAAGTGGTCTAAATGCAGTTTTTGTAATAAGTTCCTGATTTCATTGAGCCAAGTTATTTTGTGGAATCGGTCTGAACTGATAATGTCCATGAGTGCGGATGCATAGTGGCCCAGTTCAGGTGTTGTCTTTATGTGCCTCCAAAATAACAGTGGGCGCAACCGAGCCAAATCCTCAATCTTTTTCCTCCCTAAGTCATATAAAAGTGGGATCGATGGAGTGCTCTGCGGGACTCCAACCAATCGGCGTAAGAATTTATTCTCTGCAGTTGACAGCACACTCACATTGGCGAAACCCCACAGCTCTGCTCCATAAAGACATGCACCCAGCACTTTCATAATATAAATCTCCAGGACAGGATAAATAGGTTTTGTTAATGAAGATTTATGTTTCAGTGCTATGGCCCCAGAAAGCTGATGGAACTTTAAGATCACCGAATCAATGTGAGATTTCCAATTCATATTGCCCTGTAAGGAAATACCAAGGTACGTAAAGGCATCCACCTCTTCTAACGCTGCCCCATTAAAGTTTATTGTGCCCTTGAATTGTTTTGCAGGATTCATGTTCATAAACTTGGTCTTTGTGGTGTTTAGTTCCAAGCCCCGAATCCGACAGAAATCTCCAAATGCATTAATTGTCTTTTGTAAGCCACTAAGGGTTCGCGAGACCAGAAGTGTGTCATCAGCAAACATTAATACTGGGACCCGCACCCCGTCAAGTATTGGGGCATCAGTTGGTGATTTCTTTAAATAGTCCACTACGCTGTTGATGTAAAGGGAGAATAAGGTAGGAGCCAGGACACATCCCTGTCTCACCCCATGCTCTACGGGGAAAGAGTCAGTGACCTCGCCCTGGGTCCCCCACCTAATCCTGGCGTAGTTGTTTTCTTGCATACGGACTAGTAATGTCAATAATTCGGGGCTAATTCCAAGCTCACTAAGGACAGTCCATAGTTTTTGACAAGGCACTAAGTCAAATGCTGACTTTAGGTCAACAAAAACGGCATACAATGGGCCATTTGCCAGGGTCACATTCTTCCAGTAAAGAGTTAAAAAATGGAATACCTGGTCGATAGAGCTAGTTAGGGGGCGGAAACCAGCTTGGTACGGGGAAAGAACATCCTTATCATCTATCCAGGCTTGTATTTTATTTTGTATCATTCTACCCATCAGTTTTTGTGCACAGTCAATAAGGCTGATGGGTCTATAATTACTTGGTAAACCCTTATCCCCTTTTTTGAAAACCGGAATGATCTCCGCTCCCTTCCACGAGGCAGGTATCAAAGCTCCTTGTGCGATGGAATTCGCAAGCCAAACAAAATATTGGCACCAGTTAGCCCGGTCACATAAAAATACATCGGCCAGTATTCCATCAATTCCTGTGGCCCTCCCTCTTGTCACCCCGTCCAGTGCTACATTTACATCCCCCAGTGTAAACACTTCATCTTTATAAAATACCATAGGGGGGGAAGGGTGAAGCCCAAGGGGCAAACTACAAGCATATTGTGGCTTGAAAAAATCAATCCAGGATTCCTTAGCCACGTGGTTTTTTGGGCATTCCGCTATTCCACCCCTATCCCATTTTATGATTGCCCAAAACTCTTTTTGCTGCTTGGCTGCGCAGGCCTTTTTTAGATCCAGCCATTGATTTTCATCCCACAGCCTTTTTGCCCTAGCTTGTGCTTTTCTATAATCATCCCCGGCCTTCAGCACACCTTCTCTACTTTTGCTCCTCAGCACTAAGCTGAGTTCCTGGCGTGCTCTTCTACAGGATTGATCATACCATCCTTTCTTTGTTGGGGGATGTGCACCCTTTTTTTGATTAACTTGTTTTAAAAAAAAAAAACGTATTTTTGAAAAAAACTTGGGGTGTGACTCTTCAATTAGTTTGTTACAATTGGGCTCATTACAACGATCCTGCAAGCTACTAATCTCACTCGCCACAGCCGCCTTTAAATCTTGCATTTTCTCTGGCTTATCTAACAATATTGCCCATTTAACATGGCATTGATTATTGGTGGAGATAATGTCCAGGGGCGTAGCGCCCATCCCTAAACTTGGCACTATTGCTCCTTGGTTTAATTGGAAGAGCAAACACAATGGGTTGTGGTCACTCTCCAATCTAGATGTAACCCTCATGTCTACTAGCTTGTGCCAGTCTCTGACATCTACAAGGATGTAATCTATCCGACTACTTGCCCTTGTATTGTCAAAGGTATGGGCCCCCCGTTGGTCGGACGGGGTACGTCCATTTGCTGCCCTCAGGCCCAGGGCCAAACACATACTCTTTAACTGTACTGCCACCTCGGTCCATTTCTTTACCGCGGGCAAATATAATTGAGGGACTCCCCATTTAGTATCCTCCTCTTGGGACATTTCACTATCCTCCTGGCCCAATGGTTCGAACGTGGTATTCATGTCTCCCCCCACCAAAATTGTAATATGCGGTGAGAGGTGTTCCAAATCATTGTTTAATGCAGCTACCACCTCTGAAGCTTTACCCCCTGCTACTCCCCTGGCGTATATATTGTAGAGGGCCATCTCGTGGCCATCAGCCCAGGTGATCACAACTGGCAATATATCACAGTTATTAACCGATCTTGCTCTAATAGTGCATTGCAATGATTGGCGTACCCATATAATTAACCCCCCTGACGACCGCCCTTTGGGATTCTTTTTTGCAGGGACAAAGAAATTTAGGAACCCCTGCCGGTAGGCAGGGATAACTGCCCAGGTTTCCTGAAACATGATTACATCATAAAGCTCAATAAATTCGCACCAATCTGGGGACACTAATTTATTCGAAATTCCAGCCAGATTCCATGATAAAGGTTTAAGACCTTCCTTAACTGGACCAACCCTCACTTGAGATGGCAATACATTTTGGATGTAGAGAGGTTGGGCCAGATTAGGTGAGGAGCTGCTTGTCCTGGAATTGTCAGTGTAACAGGGGGTAAGAGTCGAATGCCCTGCAATGCTAGACTGAAACCTATTCCGAGAATATATGCTCCCGTTATGAGGATTGATGACAATAAACAAACTATATTCAGTTACTCTCTTCTCAGCAATGTCAATCTCACCAGTTGGCGTACCGACTATTCTATCTTGGGCAGCACTCTCCTGCCCATTCAGTCAGTCACACTCATTGAGGTCAGATAGGGCGGAGTATCTGTTTTCCAAAGACATACCCCAATTACTTTTTGTACCCAAGGACTTTCCCTTCCTTACCACAGTGTTCCATTTTGTTCTCAATACTGTTGGATTTAGAGTATTACCTTTCCTAGCATAGAAAAAGTCTAATGTTAGAGGAACTATCTCAGTGGATCTGCGCTGGGGAGGATATATGTTTGCCAAAATGTTTGGCAACACTTCTGGGTCTGAGAAGTGTAACACCACACAGTCCCCTGTAAATTTTTTATTACCACCCCCGATCCATTCTACTCTTCTTGCCTTAACTACCTCTTGTGCCAACTGGTCCATGCCCCCCGGAAAGAAGGCCCTATTCTGTGATAGCCAATGCAATGATTTATTAATTAGGGAGGATGGATTCTCTACTTGCCCTGATTCCAAGTGAGGGACATTAGCCAGAATCAATACTAGGGGAGAAGCCTCTACAATTAGTTCTACTGGTCCCTTCTCTGTGTTGCAGTCTATAGGCCTGTCCCTTTGCCCCAGCCCTTCATAGGCCCCATTGTTTGCACCCAGTCCCCCGGAGACCCCCCCTCCCGAATCATTGCTCAACACAGAAATAAGGGGTATATTATCCAAAGGTTCTGGCCTGGGGGCTGTCTGGGTGTTTTTTGTCTCAACTCTGAGCGTCTCTTGTTTGGGGATATTTGCCACTTCCTTCAATGTTTTTTGCAGGAGTCCCCCTAACCTATTCACCTCTTGAGTTAGATGGTCAATTTTAGTTAGAAGAGGTTTAGTTATGATCTTGATTTTAGTGTCTAGGGCGTTTACTAATTTCTTAAATTGATCTTCGTCCAGTAATAACTTCCCCCCAGAAGTACCCCTCTCATCTACTCCTACCCTTTTGGGTGGAGAGGTATCTGGGCGTTTTTTACTTGAACGGAGCCCACCCCGTTTCGGGAGACTCTTCCCCCCCCCCCCCCCCCTTAGCAGCTCTTGGAGCTGGTACCGGTACTGGGGGCTCATCTTCTAGCAATACTATTTCTTCATCGGGTATGCTCTCAGCGTCTGACTCAGCTAAAGCTACTATTAGCTGGGTTAATGAATTACTCTCGTGGTTGGTCTGCTGGAAAACCTCATTGCTAGTATCAAGATCAGGTATGTCAGAAGGCACATTTTCAATTGATGGCAATGGAGGGGAGAGGCTCAAGCCCAAGGAGGATCTCCTATCATTATTTATTTTCGCAACAACCTGGACTAGGTAATTATCAAGAGTATTAACAGCTTGGGGTGTTTTTGATTTCGACATGTTAGGTGATTATAACACTATTTTCCCCCAAATGACACCGTACAATGAAATTATTTTTTCTTTATATACACTATCTTAGCGGAGGAGACGCCATTTTCTGGAGTACTACAATTTGACAGCACCAGTAAAGCTCCACATTTTTTCTTCTTCTTAAATGAGTCAAAGAAAGCACAGCTCAAGGAATTCTTTCTTCAGTGACGAACGTTTGAAAGAGATCTTGAGCGGCCACACACGGAGACACTGAGCCAGGACCCTCCCAAACAGAGTTTTTCAAGTTGTCAATATTTGCATTTGAATCGTTCCTTTTTCAGCTACAGCCATGTCCAGAGATACCCATGATGCATCCTGACAGATGCACTTCAAGTGGGCAAGACTGTGGAATCTGACACTGGCTTCACAAATGCAGTTTTACTGAAACGTGTCGGTGTCAATGTCAGCTGACCCATGGGAAAGAATCAGGGATCAACATAAGCATTTATAACTCCATCCACGTCTCTGGTTCTAGGAAAACACACACCATGTACTATCACAATATGTGCCACCACTGTGCACTTAGCTAGCGCTTTGTGAAGGGGATAAGGAACCCCCTTGTGCTGTGGGCCTTTGAAGGTCATGCATTGATCATGAGGTTTCTATATATACATGAAAGAGTGGAAGGAATAATTAGCAGCATAACTTACAGTGACAGAGAAACCACAAATTGAGAAAACCAGCGATTCATAGAAAAACATTAGCCACAAGTTAGCAACTATCAATACTTTTCAATTATGAGAAAATAGAATCCAGAAGAACTTCACCCCTATAACCTTACTGAGGTGCTGAGGATTTTTCATATATCTTTTTTTGCTGAAATAAAAAAAGCACCTCTGTTATTTTCTCTTGGAGTAATGAAAAGCATTGAATTTCACACTTCCTTTGTACATTTTTGCTCTCACTATTGGTGAAAAGTTCCTTGTGTCTTGTTATTACCCTATATATTGAGTGAAAACGAAATCACTACTGGAATTGAGGTAATGCTGTTCTGCCTTAATGGCTCCACTTACCGTGTTTTTGTGTTGGTGCATAGGTTTTGTAAACGTATTGGAGCTAAACTGATATTGGCACATGTGAAAGAAAAGTGTAACTAACCAGGTTTTTATTTTTTAGACCAGTGCACTTGAAAGTCGGGGTCATTGATATTTTTCTTGAAAATGTTGTAAGCACTACAAATAATAACGAATATTTATGAGTATTGTTTCCCTAAAGGAAGGCAAGTTCTACTCAGTAGCGGCTGCTACGGGGCTGTAGTGGTGAGGCGGGGAGGAGGAGGTTAAAAAAAAGAGAACAATTCCACTTACCTGCCAGCCACCGCCTCCCCTAAGCCAATCACGACACTGCTGTCACCAGCATGACAGCAGCGTCATGATTGGTCTGAGTGCTATGGTTCGGCACTCAGGCAGGGATTCTCCACCCAAGCTGTGTAATACACCCAGGTGGAGAACGTGCTAAGTGCACATGACTGTTTGGCCAGCCCTACATGGCCGGCCAAACCGTCATGCGCACATGGAAATGTCCCTTTACTCACCCCCCCTCTGTGGGCAGCCCAGCCAGCCCCGCCCCACTACGCCCCACATGTACCCAAACAGAGCACAAAATAAAATGATAGTAACATGGTGTTTTCTCATTTTATTTGTCCTGTGGGGCGACGCTCCGCTGCCTTAGCTGGTTCTAATGGCCTCTTTTAGAATTTGGTGTTGGAGGGGCTCAACTGTAACTGGGCACCCACCATGCTAAAGTTGCAGACCGCCTTATTTTGAGGTTGGTGAAGCACATGGTTTCTGAAGGGGGAGCTTCTACTGGCTCTTCTATTTCTTCTATCTGAAATCTTTGACTGGCGGTTTGTGTGCAAGAGAATCTTTAGTGAAAACTTTTGAAAAACCGTCTCTTCCTACATCAGGCCTTACAATATAAAAAAATGTCAATTTGGGATCACAAGGAGACACCTGGAGGTCTCCAACAGTAAACCTCCACGGAGCCAATGGATAAGGGCCAGTTATTGCTTGTTTTGCAGAATCAAAGTTTTGTTTCTAAAAAACAATAGCGTGTGCTGAGTTAGGCAAGAAAAACATTGTGCCCAACTGGCAAACGCATTTGCCTTACGAGCAGGTGCCACACAGAGCGGGTTGGAACCTTACAAAATAACAAATAGTGCTTCTCAAAGAGAGTGACGGTCAATGCCCCCAGAGACCTGGTGGGCTGATGGGCAACCTGCCAAGGTCGAAATAACATCTTTAGTTACTAGGTAATGTAGACAAGAATACGCTGATGGCTGTCATGATTGCACACAGGAACATTGGGAACTGGCCTTAGATTTCAATGAGACAGAAGAAGGACATTGGCATAGGCAAAAATAGTCCTTGAACTGTTCTTGCATACCATGAGTAAGCATGAACTTTGAAGGGGAAGACAAAAGCATCCTTAATGCACATTCTACGAAGTTTTACATGGTTAGTTCATATGTTCTACTCAATAACTGCTGTTTGGATGTAGACTCCAATCTCTAGTTTCGTTTTCAGCCCTTACAAAAGGTACAGCATTTCAATTTTACTATATGCATATTATTGTCAGTGGTATAATGATTGCAAATTTCATACAAACAAAAAAGAAATTCCAAGCACTGTGTAAATTCATGATCATGGGTGCACAATATGTATACACCAGACCGGAAATAATTTGTTTAAATGAGCCAATAACCATTTACTTCTTTCTATAATCGAAAGTATCCCTCCTCAGTTAGGAAGAATTAAACATTTCGTACCTGGGTATGAAATATTTGGAAGTTGTATGATCATTTTCCAGAAAAGTTGTGAAAATATGCTTGCGCATTTATTCAAAAGTATTTCTAGTTGATAAATTGCCTGTCGTCTGCAAGGTGACCACCCAAAATATAAGAGCATTGGCATAGCAAGGGAAGGGGGTCGGGGGGCAGGCCACCCTGAGTGGCACAAGTTTTGGGGGTGGCACATCCACCTCCCAAGCTGTTACCTGTGGCCGTCGTGGGGCGACAGCCGCAGGAATCTCCGGCATCCCCCCAGATTCTCAATGCGCTCTCCGCGGGGCGGCTAACACAGGAACCGCCACAGGTGGCCAAAGTTCCAGCTACGCAACTGTTGAGATCAATTCAAAATTTACAGTAGGAGTATTCTAGTTGTATCAAAACTTGAGAAAAGTAGGAAAAGAAGCTCTGCCATCCTAGGGTTCAGCATTTTTTTTTAGTAGCTGGGAAGAGGAAGTCGTTGCAAGAAAACTGTTGTGTCCTGCCGACTTACACGTAGCGAGCTGTGCCTCAAGGATACATGGGTATTCTTGGTACGTTTCAACACAACTTTGCCTGATGTTTTCCCAACATAGGTCAAAAACTGTTAGGTTTCTGATTAAGGGATTTTTTTTAATGATTGCTAGTAATCGTTTGCGTCACTGAGGTGGGCCTGTACTCTCTTTCAAAGAGGCAGTGATCCCTGAGCTGTCAGTAAATGCAGAGATTAAAGTGACTGACTAAATAATCATCCTTAGGTTTCTCCTTTACAGAATATGGGCAGCTCCTTCTGCAGAAACAGTCTACATTTAAAATGGAGCACAATTGTCCAGTCTCAGATAGTTTCTCGTTAAGGTGAAGAAGATAGGGGGAGGGGACACAGAAGGAAATGACATTTCATACAATAAACGACTTATCAGTCACTGCATTCTTGTTTCTTAAGGTGGA
The DNA here is from genome assembly GCF_964261635.1 of Lissotriton helveticus. Classification (NCBI taxonomy): domain Eukaryota; kingdom Metazoa; phylum Chordata; class Amphibia; order Caudata; family Salamandridae; genus Lissotriton; species Lissotriton helveticus. The sequence goes on along the minus strand of NC_136059.1, from coordinate 1,307,813,584 downwards.
TTCCTTATCAGTAAATAAATGCATGTATAAACTACGAATTGGCAGTATGTGTGCTCCTCACAGTGAAGTGTAACCTTCATCGAGTTGTTCTTTGCATTGTTTGTTCCATTTAAACTAGAAAGTGATTTAAAATCCTAAAATGTTTTTCTGTTAAATGGGCAGTTGTTTTAGGCATTTTTCTTAATGGTTCTATTTTATTCTCTCTCTGGTCTTTATAACTTCTTTCAGTTTGCTCTGAAGTGTTTTGTTTGTGAAGTATAATAAAGTAAGCTATGAACTATGGAATTAGAGCCTAGATTTTGCAAATCCGTTGTGAATGAAAAAGGAAAAATCAGAATTGCTACACTTTGGGATGTAAGGGGAACTACCCTCCTCCAAATCGTTACTTTTGTAAAGCATAGATTTACTATGCAATACACGTTTTTTCAGTCTTGCACAGAGAGTAATAGCACGTCAAGCCATTTTGAAAGGTATGCTAATTGGGCACTGTGCGGCTAGAGGGTGTGAGGGCGTAACAAAAAGGCTCAGGATCCAATCCACAAGTAGGAAAATGTGCACCTCTTCAATTGATTTAAAGGCTTACACAGTTTATTTATTTTTGTAGTTTTAAATAGTGAGCAATTGGCTCAAGGGCATGCACCAGTTTTTTGTTTCTATTCACAGAGGGGCTAGATTAAAATCTCAAGCAGCGCAGCAGGCAAAATATCTGCGCTGCCTTTCTTGAGAAGAGAGGAGGAGAGTGCCATATTTGCAGAAATAAGGAATTTTCCTCCCCTCTCCCTAGCACTGGCTCTAAAATTAGCTGCCGTGCATCATGCACAGACCTATGAACCATATTGCAAGGGTGTCTGAGTGAGTCTAATATAGGTTTTGAACTGGAAGGATAGCCTTCCAGTGCAAAAATACTATGCCCAGACTAACTTTAACTCATTTGCCACTTTGTATATGTGCAGTGCAGCACACATGGAAAGTCAGAAAAGGAAGGAGAAATGAAAGCATTTCTCCTTCATAGCGCCTACTTTAAATGGGGCTATTTTCTGATGCTAAACCATGTCTATTTTTTAAGTTAATAGGGCTTAGCGTCAGCAAGCTTTGGTGGTTGCGTGGAACACCCATTAACCACTCATAGTACACCCCCCTCCCCCCCCACCCCACTTGGCGCTAAGTAAAGCAAAGCCGCACTATGCACTTTGAATTACTTTCAAGTGATTTTCCAGCGCTAAACTAGTTTAGTGCTGGAAAGTACATGGATAAAAAAAGATTTTGAATCGATATGCATCACTTTTGTGACACAAACAAGGTATAAAATCATAGTAACTAGACCTCAGAGAGGTAAAGTGATTTGTCTGGAATTACAGAATGTTGAGCTGAGGCCGGGATTCAGGCTTTGTTCTCAAGTTCCAAAGTCAGCAACTATGGCCACCAGGCCTCATCTCCTGAGGGGGATGCATCATAGAAGATCCCACCTCTTGATGAAAGTGTGTTATTGTGACTGTTGTGTATGTGTTCTCTGACAAAGAACTTGTTGCTAAAGCTGGTCTGCTTCCATGATGGTAAAGTCTTGAAATCTTAAGGACAGTCCTGAAAAAGCCCAACTTAAAGATCTCCCTCCATATGGAGATGTGTAATTTTTCCAACAACTCAAAGGAGCAAAACAAACACAATCGAGGAGCAGCAGCCGATATGAATACAGCTCCTTGGGTGGATCCACAATGCATTGGAAAAACCTGAAATTGGCATAGTGCACTGGAGTTGTCGGGGTGCACTGTGGCAGTGCCCCTCTTCGTAAATTACTGATACACTGACTTTGTCCCTGAACATGCCCACAAGATGCTATTTTTTTAATTCATGCAAAACTGGTAATTGCATCTCATTTTAGTTGTGAATCTCAGTTTTGCATGCATACATTTTAGTGCCTCACCCCCTGTTTATGGAAATGACCAAATCTGTATTTTGCTAATTATAACTCAGCAACGCCTGTGTCCGTCACCCTCAATATATTTCCTGGACCTATTGTTCCTTACAACAATCAGATGCAAACTAAATCACACGGACATGTACACAAAGGAATAAAAAGTACAAATCAGAAAGAAACCAAGTTCCTTGGGATATGTGAAGTAGAAGCACTACTGAGACACCAATGGACAAGTGCAATGAATTAAATAATATATTTAGTATTGTAATACTTTTGGAAAATGCAAAGGAGCTGTTGAGAAAAGAAAGGAAAATATAAAGGGAACTTCGGCATTGATTTATGAATGAATAATTGTCATTTCTGCTAACCTTTGAAATAATTTATGTCGGGGTTGAAGCAGATTTTCACACCAAACTTGAAAGAATCTTTGGGAAATGTAAATACAATGCAAAAGTTTGCATTCAAGAAGATGGTGCTCTCGCCAAGATACACAACAACAAAAGGGTAAGTCCACTTTACAGGGGAGGGTGCAGCAGCCCATCTGCTCATACCTCTAACCAGAGGACAGGTAATATGAGGCTCCCATGCTACAGTTTCTGTACATTTTTGCCCTTCAGATGGGACGGGAAATCCAAAATCCCTAGCACCAGCCACCACTGTGGCTAGTGCCAAGGATTTCGCCACCATAGGCCAAGATACACATTTCTGTCTCCATCACAGGAAGCAATATAAATACAATGAGCACACATCTCTCTTCATGTTTCTTACTGTTGACTGTGTCAGTTTGACTTCCCAGCCCCACATCCTGCAGAGTCTCTCTCTCTCTCTCTCTCTCTCTCTCTCTCTCTCTCTCTCCTCTCTCTCTCCTCTCTCTCTCTCTCTCTCTCTCTCCCCTCTCTCTCTCTCTCTCTCTCTCTCTCTCTCTCCTCTCTCTCTCTCCCCTCTCTCTCCTCTCTCTCTCTCCTCTCTCTCTCTCCTCTCTCTCTCTCTCTCCTCTCTCCCTGGCTCCTTGCTTGCCGTAGTTGTTTGTGCCAAACATTTCAGCGAGCACCACGCCAAATGCCATTGTGTTACATAGCATAAAACCCATGCTGATATATGTAAATTATGCGTTACCGAGTGAAAATGTGCAAACACCCCTAGGGTTTAGCGCAAACCAAACCTAAAGTCATGTAAAGTAGCGTGACATTATGTTGTATGGAATACTAATGCCAAATGAAAACGAGCAGAAACAAAGGGGACATGTTAGGGTGGGGGACATTAAATTTTGTTTCATTATGGAATATGTGAATACCTCTCTAACAGTGCACACATGCGGGATTTACCATTGGGTGGTCAACTGCGTTAGGACAGTTGTGCTTGAGTACAAAAGAGTGAAACCTGTGCACTATCAAAGTGTATTTAGTATCATGCAAGCATGGTGTCGTTTGTATTTGTGTGGCAAATGACATCATCGGCCCACAACGTGTTGTGAATGCGATGCAGTGCAATCTGTGTCCATTCGTGTAGCACTGCAGTGAATAAAACTTAATAAACCTTCCATTCTCTTCTTTCCCATCTCGCACACCCATCCCTTTTTAGCATGCTCACTATAGTGGGGTAGGGCAAGGGCAGTGGTGCAAGCAAGGAAAAGTGACCCTCTGATTGTTTTAGGGTGATAAAGCTATAATGATGGTTCGGTGGGCCCTGGTGCTTCTGCACCCGCTGCACAATTGATAGCTATGCCCATGTCTAGAGGAATGGACGAGGAAGGGTTTCCAGGGAAGAGTTGTTTAATTGCCATTAATAAGCATAGAAGGCTTGATCATGAAATCCACAATTGTGTGAAGTAAAATAGGCTTTTTCCTATCTAGAAAGTCTTCAGTGTCAGAGTTGGAAGCTCCCCTTTGTGAGACTACAATCTAGAGCTCATTGTAATATGCCTACAGACAGGTTTATGCAGCAAGCCTTCTCTTACTGCATCCATATTACACCTTCTGCACACGGTTTTGTAGTTAATGACAAATCAGCAACAATGTCTATAGCCTCAACAAAAAATGTATCTTTAATTGATCCCTGTGTCAACTCCTGTGTTCTGTTGTATAGCCTCACTGAGAAAAGAAATATTGGCAAAGCCATAAGATTTGTCATTTTCTTAGGGACCCTGTTTATTATAGATGGGTGACTTTATGTGTGTTTCCCACAGCTGTCCTACAAAGCAAATCCCATAATGAAGTAACATATTGAACTGCAGCAATATAGAAGCTGGGACTTACATAGGAAGATTTAAGCTGTGCTGTCAAACAAAGAAGTGCCTGAAAAGGCCTCAGAAGATGAGGTTTGCATTGTAAGTGGTCAACTTTGAAGGCATACACAGCACAATATTTCATAGTTGACATTTTTGACAAAGGCCAAGTATTCTAGTTAAATTTTACAAACGCATATGTGTATGTGCATCTTTACTACATGAACAAACCAAGATCTAAATCCAACAACATTTTATCATGACATCAAAGTAAAACAAAGTAAAGCGCAAGGATGATTAGTGAACGGCCTTGTACCTTTATGATAGGCAAAGGTAACCAAACAACATGCACTTAATAGACACAAAAAATGGCAATTGAAGTGTTGTTAAGTCTGAAAAGTAAAAATATCAGACAGCACACATTGGCTCTGCTAACGCGGGATTACTGGTTACTAATTATCTTACCAAATCCCAAACTATGTCGACTGAATCGTTGGTACCTGTCTTGGAGTAAAAGGTAATCTTCACAATAAGTCAATCAATTTAAGAACTTACGCCACTCTAAATGACCACTGACCAAAATTAAGTTTTAAAGATTTAATATAAAGTCAAAGATAACTGAAGATACAAACTTCTCAAAATGAGATTAAGAAGATAAATCGGTATCACTATAAACATGAACTTTTTGAATAGTCTGAGCCTGAAAAACAGAATAATAAGTACAAGCTCGAAAACCATCAGGGTTGCCAAAATGGATACAAGTTGCAACCTCAAAGTCATTACAGAAAAGAAAATTAAGGTTAGTCTGTCCCTACACTACACTAAATGACATCCCTACTTAGCAAGATCTTAACCCTCTAGGTGTCAGCCGTGGTGACTTCCTAAGAAGATCACGCACTTCTCTTTGTCTCTTCTCTGATAATGGGTCTCTCCTGATCAGCCTATCTGCCTACCCATCCGCTTCCTTAGGCTCCCAAAATCATCTGCTCTGCACTCCTCCCGGGTCACTTTCCCTAATACCAAATCACATTTCCAATAGAAACGCCCCTTGGGACGCCCCTCACGTGGTACATCTTTGCGCGGTAAACTCCATGATGGTACTCTTGAAGACCCTCGTTATAGTTGACCTTGGTTCCCAGGCTCCTTCTTCCGTGCGCTGATACCCCCTGAAATTCCTGGAAACTCCTACAGGCCTGCGCAAGGCGCCACTGAACAAAGTCCCTTTCATTCGAGCTGATTAGGACCCTCGCACCTGCATACAGCTCATCCTGCAGTGGGCCTCAAATTCCAGACTCCACCATATCTTTGGTCATAAAACACTCTCAAAGCTCCATGCTGGACACCTCACGACCTCTCCTCTAACGAGCACATGGCAATTTAAACTACATGACATTATCTGCTCTGGCCTACTTGATTTACATGCAGCAGGTTCCTGCACTCTTAAAACGTTAACTTGATTTAAACAGCAAACATTCTTGACTAGCATACGTTTCTAAAATAACACATCTATAAAGCATATACTTTTAACCCTAAGTTCAATAGTACATTTTGAAAGAACCATGTCAACTTTATCTCACATTAGTTTAGCAGCACGTTCAGGTTTGCTGTGAATTGCCCTAAGGCCTACACATAATACTGGATTTTCAAAGTTACATTTAATTCGGACATGACTCTTTTTAACATGAGAACATGAGGTTTTCACATATATTCCAACATTTCTACATTAATCTCACACCGTTATAATTATAGTTACTCTACTTAACATTCTATACGTTTCACTACTGAATATAAACCACTCGTGTGCAAAACATGTTTAAACTAACTACGTGCTTGTAAATATGGCGTACTTATAAATTTTTTTCAAACTCGTGCTCTCTCAGTCCCCCCTTTGATGACCTTCAGGGGTCATCATCACCAAGACACTAAAAATGTAGAACCCTTTAAAGTGAAGACAGGGCAGTACCACTTCTTTTCATACTCTCTAATGCTTTCAGACTTTTATATTGAGTGTCCTGCATCGCTGTCAACTCTTCTTCCTGTTTCTTCATAGCTCTCTGTAACCTATTTGCTCTATAACATTGATACAAACGCACCAATCCCCACAAAGTGATTACACAAATCACAATTATGATGATGGGTTTCAATATGTACCAAACGATACCCTTTCCTAAGTTGGCAAACCAACTTCCAACTTTACCCATTCCATGGCCTACTTTTTCCCACACATTTACCTTTGCCAGGTCCTCAATTTCGTAGTGTATGGCAGTGATGTTTTGTATATACTTCTCTACAGGCTTTGAATTGTCTGGAATGTAAGTACAGCATTCCTGGACCTTCAAGGCCCTACAGACTCCTCCCTCTTTTGCTAACAGAACATCTAAAGCAAGTCGGTTCTGAAGAACCATTGCCCTAATCGATTGCATCTCCCCTTCTATCAGCATCAAGGATCTTGCAGTACTGGCAGATAGCCTATCTACGACTGTAGCTAACCTCCTGATCTTAATGTCATTCATTATCAATCCTAAGAAAGGGAATGCAGCACCTAGTACATCTCCAACTACCTCGGCTGCACCCAGCCCTCGTTTCCATCTAGTTGATATTTCCTTCTTAGGCGTGTCTAAATTCTCAACATGATATATTTTAGGGAAGACAACAGCCAGATAGCATGATCCGTACCAATTATCTGGTAACTTCACATAGGCATATCTTCCACATACAAAATATACATTTGGTATTGCTTGCATCCCTTTCATAAAGTTCTTGGAGTAATACTCCAATTGAAAGGCATGTTCACAATGGACTTGACCTACATAAACGTTTTCATAATAGGAGTAACTCCTGTGTATGCACAGTTTTCCCCGTTTATCCTTATCCAAAGCAATTGGACCAATACTACCTTTTCTTTGATGTGCCCTTTCCTCCTTGGTCCAATCTGTTTCCCATTGTCCTGATGCTTTCAAAATCTTCTGCCTCCTGTATCTAGTATCTACCTGTGCTATAAACTTTTTCTCAACTTCTGATATTTGACAAGTCAGATTGTTCCTTCGAGCATGTGAAGTATCTAACGTTTTCCATGGAATAAACCATTTGTGTAATCTGTCTTCGCTTTTGTAGTAGTCCCATTTGTTCAAATGCTTGAAATTCGGAACCTCTGGCAATGTCGAGTCGAAATTCGAGAAGTAATACTCAAATCCGTCTCGTCCATAAAACATACTTAACAATAAACTGCACGTTATTCCATATGTCAACGGGAGATGATGGTATCTGATACCCTCCTCCACTGAAGCTGGTAACTGCATACAAACATAACAATCCTTTACTTCCATGGCATCAACATATTCATAAAGCAATTTAGCATAAGCATTTGACTTGTAATTTCCCTGTGACTCGTCGGTGTGAAGCCTTTTTATTTCTGCATCTAACAATGCTTTGTCTTTCTCATTGATGTTTCCCTTCTCTTTAATAATGGTAGTTTTCGGTGTTGATACTCCCTTATCCTCCTTAACTGCGGTTTCATCCCCTTCGTGTCCCGCTAGGAATGAAACAGTTACCACTAAAATTATAAGAGAAACCACTACTCCTAAAAGTATAACAGCTATACATTTTGCCCTGCGGTTCGGGTTGCCAGCCTCCATGTTCTCAAACAGTGTAGTTTTTGACTTTCTTCCAGCATTCACTTCCTCTTCTTTTCAAACAAAGTCTTTCTCTCTTGCAATGTCTTTCTTTGAACACTTGGAAGCTTGACAATTTGTTTCCGCAAAACAGTTCAAAGTCCAGTAGAAAATAGACAACCCTAGCCCTTCTCCATCCACTAAAATGAAACCCCTATCACTTTTCTTCTTCCACTCGGCGCTAGGTTATCTTGCAACAAGTTTTTACAATTTCTTTGCAACAGTCTTATTTTCGTCTGAAGTTATGTATGACTCAAGGAGTGACACTACTTCTTCATAAATGTCCACCCGAAGTATCATTCCCTCAGGTTCTGGACAGTTCGTACCACAACATGGAAAGTCAACTTTTTCTAGGATTATTCTCCTTATTTCGCTCAAGACAAGTGGACGGACAAAATTGAGAGTTAGCGTTTTTTCAATTTCCACTCCTGGTACTATCAGTTCTACATCCACAATTACAAAGGGGTCCGTTCTAATCAAGATCACTTTCTTCACCTTCCCAGTTCTGCGCCCCTTTGAAGACATTCACAATATGGTATTAATCCACAACAATAAGCGCTCCTAGCATTTCTACTACTCGCTCAAGCATTTCCAAACGAAGAAGAGTTCCCTCCAATATTGGATATCGTGAACAGCAAACTGGAAACTCAACTGTCTCTAAAATCAATTTTCTTATTCCACTTAGAAGAGCAGGATGAACGATGTTGAGTGTCAGCAACCTTTCGGTCTCCGCTCCTGGTAGTAGAAACCTTATTTGCACTGTGATGATCGGGTCAGTTCTGATCAGTTCCACTTCCCTGATCCTCCCTGTTCTGTGTCTCCCAGACATCTGCAACAAGGTAGGTCCAGTCGGGAGTAGAGTATCTTCTGCTAGGCACTCGCACCCTTCTTGATCTTCTAAGACCCTCCTCGGCTTGATCCTGGATATCTTCTTCTGGATCTGAGTCTTCGGATATAGGAGTAAGCGTTTCTTCCTGGGCCGACCTCAAACTTAGCCTTCTTCTCCTTGTTGGCCAAGTGGCAGCTCCAAGCCTTATTCTCCTATTCCTTGTCCTCCCACTTGGTTCTTGGTCGCTCCGATACGGATCTGAGTCTGAGTCGTATTCACTTCTGCTCTCTCCTTCAGTTGCGTCTTCTGTCTCACTGCCGTCCTGCCTTCGCTCTTCTTCTGAATCCGATGCGTTCCCAACTTCTTCCGACACCCCCTCAGCTGCCTCAATCCCTTCTTGCGACTCCTCTTCCACTTCCGGGCTTTCGTCTGGGATGGGAGCTGTTCCTTCTAGAGGTGCTGGAACTCTTCTAGTATGGGATGCATGGATCCAATTTGGCAGCCCCCCGCACTTCACCGCGGTGTTTGTGATCAGGATTACCTGAAAGGGCCCACGCCAGCGAACATCTAGGCAGTTCTTCCGGACGTGCTTTTTAACTAAGACCCAGTCCCCTGGGTTCAGGTCATGACACAGGTTCCTCGCTGCTGGAACTTCAGCCGCATGCACCTGAAGGGACACAGAATGGATGGCGTCAGACAGTCCTTTACAATAATCCAAGATCAGATCATCTGTAATATTCAATAGAGCAGTAGTTGGAACTGTAGGAAGTCTCATGGCCCTCCCCATCAGGATCTCGTGGGGAGAGAGACCTGTCCTCCTATCAGGTGTGCTGCGCATGCTCATGAGCACTAATGGAAGAGCATCTGGCCAACTCAAGGATGTGGATGCCACTACTTTAGCCAATCTATTCTTCAAAGTGCCATTCACTTGTTCCACAATTCCTGAAGCTTCTGGTCGATAACTACAATGCCGCTTTTGATCGATATTCAGTGTGGAGCACAACATCTTCACTATTTCGCTGTTAAAATGTTTTCCTCTGTCCGATTCCAAAGAGGCAGGCACCCCAAAGCGCGGTATCAACTCCCTGAGCAACAATTTAGCCACTGTGAGTGTATCGCACCTACGTGTAGGGTACGCTTCAACCCATCTGGAAAATACGCATACAATCACCAACACATACCGAAGGCGATTGACTCTTGGCATCTCGATGAAGTCTAGTTGCATTCTATTGAAAGGCCCCCCCGACCTCCCAATATGACTCAGTGTGACTGGGGTTCGTTTGCCTACGTTCAGCTGTTGGCAAGTAACACATCGTTTACAGACTGATTCTGCTGCTATTCTAAATTTAGGGCAATACCAAGTTTGCCCAAACACTCTCATCATAGCATCCCTTCCTAGATGTACTGGACCATGTATTTCTCTCGCCATGGGATTAGCTAATTCTTCAGGTAACACAGCTCTCCCATCTGCTGAAACCCAGAAATCCATTTCACTTCGCACACAACCTGCTATTTCCCATGCCTTTTTCTCTGTTTCAGGTGCGTTCTCCTGCATTATTCTTAAATCCTCCCAAGTGTCTACAGTTTCTAACATCATACTTAATTCAGTCTTTTCTTCTGCACCTTCTATTTCCACCTTTGAGAAAGAATAACTTTGTTCCGCACAATAGCGTGCGACTTCATCAGCATATCTATTACCTTGTGACACAAAATCTGTATTCTTAGTATGAGCTACACACTTCACCACTGCGATGTCAACAGGACCTTGTAATGCTTCTATCAGCAATCGCACAAATTCTCCATTTCGAATGGGCGAACCAGAGGAGGTCATGTAACCCCTCTGAGACCACAACTGCCCGAAATCATGAACCACACCGAAACCATATTGGCTGTCCGTGTAGATGGTGACTCTCTTTCCATTTCCTGCTATGCAGGCACGAGTTAGGGCAATAATCTCTGCTACCTGTGCGGAATGTACTCCTTCCAGGCAAGCGGCTTCCACAACTCCAGTAATAGTACAAACAGCATAAGCTGCTCTCAACCGACCAGTATCGTCTCTTAAACATGAGCCATCAACAAAGTAAATTTCATCGGGGTCTGACAGTGGCTCATCCACAATATCTGGTCTGGGTTTCGTGCATAGTTCAGTCACATCAAGGCAATCGTGGTCTTCACATCCTTCGCCTTCTATTACCGTAGGTAATGGCATCAAAGTAGCAGGATTCAAGACAGAGCATCTCCTGAGAGTCACGTTTTCTGCGGCAAGTATAACTTGCTCATAACGCGTGAGCCTGCTATTGGTCAGATGCTGCGTCTTCGTCCTGGTCATTAACAATTCAACTGAATGTGGTACATACACCACTACTGGATGTCCCATCACAATACTCTCGCTCCTTTCAATGCTGACACCCGTTGCAGCAACGGATTTGAGACATCCGGGCAACGCTGCGGCTACTGGATCTAATGTAGCCGAAAAATATGCAACTGGTCTACGGGCATTACCGTGGGTCTGTGCCAAGACTGACAAAGCACATCCCTCTCTCTCACAGCAATAGAGTGAAAATGACTTTTCGTAATCTGGCATTCCCAGAGCCGGAGCACGACATAAATCGTCTCTCAGCTGTAAAAACGCCACCAGACATTCTTCATCCCATGGTACCGGATCACTCACCTCCTTGTGCGTCAGTTTCTGTAAGGGCTTTGCTTTCAGTGAAAAGTTAACTATCCACTGTCGGCAGTAACCCACCATTCCTAGGAACATTCTAACTTCTCTCTGTGTTGTAGGCGCATTCATTTTCATTATCGCCTCAATCCTCTCTGGGGACACCTTACGTTTCCCTTTTTCTAACCTGTGCCCTAGATACTGTACTTCTGTCAGACAATACTGTAACTTGCTCGGAGATACCTTATGTCCATTTTCAGCTAAATGATTCAGTAAGGCAATTGAATCTACTTTACAAGCTTCCTCTGTTTCTGACGCAACAAGTAGGTCATCTATGTACTGTACCAGAACCGAGTTCTGTGGCAGTACTAGATTCTCAAGATTCTTTTTCAACAACTGATTAAAGATGGATGGGCTGTCTGTGAATCCTTGTGGGATTCGACACCATGTTAAAACGCGATCTTCCATTTTAAAAGCGAAAAGGTACCTGCTCTCTTCATCCAATGGGATTGAAAAGAAAGCCTGACAAAGATCTATCACTGTGAACCATTCTGCTTGACATGGTATTTGAAACAATATTACTGATGGATTCGGTACCACGGGACAACATGAAACGACTATGTTGTTAATTTTTCGTAAATCCTGAACTATCCTAAACTTCCCGCTAGGTTTCTGCAAACCCATAATCGGGGAGTTACAAGGACTACCCACGATTTCTTTCAGTATTCCCTGCTGTATCATTGACTCGATCACAGGCTTTATTCCTGCAATCGTTTCCTGTGACAATTTATATTGAGGCGTTCTTGGAAACTCAACATTTGGTTTTACCAATATTTTTACCGGTTCTACCCCTTTAATCAATCCTATATCTTCTCCTGTGAAATCCCACACCTCTGACGCCACTGCATCTCTTAAATCTTGTGGAAGATCTTCTACAGTCAGAGTAGGATATAGTTCTACACAGAATTTTGAATTGGCCACCTTAAAGGTAGCATCATCGTCGGTAGTCTGTACCTCCACTCCTTGCGGGGTGCAGTATATGGTGCAGTTCAATTTGCACAACAAATCCCTTCCTAACAGACATACCGGACTCGAGTCACAAACCACAAACTGATGTTCGTTCATATGATTGCCTATTTTCACAGATACTGGTTCTGTCAACGGACTAGTCATTCTTTTATTTGCGACTTCTACCACCTGAATTGTTTCCCCTGACATCGGCAAGTCTGGAACCACCGCTGATCTCAGAGTCGAACGAGTAGCCCCAGTATCCACTAAGAACGTAGTGGGACACCCTGCCACTTCTGCCTCAACAAATGGCCCTCTCTGATCCACTTCTAGAACTGCCCCGAGGGTACAGTCCTCTTCACTGCTCACCCGTTGTCCTGTCAATGGATCAATGTAATAACATTTTTCTTCCTCAATAAACAGAGGCATTTGTTTAAAGACCTTTCCTCCAGCTGTTATCTTCGGTGGCTGTGGGAATTGGGCCTGTGGAGCCGAAGTCCCCCCTTTGGCCACCTTATTACTTGGGACTGTCACCTTTTGCACTGGGTCTTCTTGGACCTGCTCTTCTACTTCTAGCTCTCCATTTTCAGGGTTAAAGGGACACTCGCGTCGCCAATGCCCCACCTGGTGACACTGATGACACTTTGTCGTTTTCTTTAAAGTGGCAAAGTCTATCCTAGGTCTCTGCCCTTCTTCATTATCTTTGCTCTGACCATTTGGTTTTCGTCCCATCCCCTGCTTCTGCTGGCCACCCTTCCCAGCGGACTGCATTTGCACCACCATCAATTTCTCCTTTAGATTCTTGGCTTTAGAATCTATCTCGTCACTGCAGTACCTCGCATATCGTAAAATCTCATCTAGTGGTTTGTTCTGCCAACAGATTAAATGTTGCTGTATCATCAAACAAATATCAGGTCTCAACCCCAAGACAAACTTTGACACGAACTGCCCTATGTCTTTGGGATCCAATACATCTAGTCCACTGTATTGCTTGAATGTTTTCAACAATCTTTCATAAAACTCGTGAACTGTCTCCTTGGGTTCCTGCCTTGTTCGGTCTATTTTTACCCAATCTATGTCCTGTGGTGGTACCTTATCTTTCAGCCATGCTATTACCCTTTCATACTTTCGCATGACAATCTCAGATGGTCCATTTGTTCGAGCATCCCTCAATGGTTCAGCATTTGGCCATTCGACACTAGTCTTGCACGGGGTCCACAAATCAGATGGGACCACGATGTCAAACAACGTGTTCAAATCTATCCACAGTACTTTCGAGATTTTAACAAACCTCTCTACCTGCTTATACCATTCGACTGGATTGTCCCGCAACTTCGGAAATGAGTTGGTAAATGCGGCTAAGTCTCCTCTACTCCAGGGCACATGTACATAATTTCCATTTGATATTTCTCGCAAAGGGAATGCCTCCATCTGCATTACCCTTCCCTCAGGGGTCATCACATTTGTACTTCGCCTAACTGTGCCCTTTTTCGACCACCTTTCTTCCCATTTATCCAGTTCTCTCCACACTCTTATCCCTGTTACCAGCTCTCTTATGTGTGTTTTTAATCCAGTAGTTCTCTTCTCATCTAGATCCTGGTCTGCGTACTGTAATCTGTGGTTACTCTGTAATGCCCTTGTCCTAGACAAATCCACGGCATACTTGTCTGCCAAATCAGTCAGTTTTTCATGAAACGCTCTAGCTTTCCTAGTAATATCCTTTGCCATGAACAATAACTCATCCTGTTCGTACAATTCTATCCTTTCCAAAGGCAATGTTCCATCTATTATCTCATCAACATCTGATTTTAAACTGGTAACATCAAGCCTTTTTGCCTTAATTTCAGCTTTCAAGACACTCAATTTAGCTCCTCCATCCGCATCTCTCCCATCCCAGCTCCGAGATCTACGTTTAGGTATTGGTGAATTATAGGGAGTCCTCCCCTGTTCCCATCTCTCTAGATCCCATGCCTTTCCGTCTTCTCGGGGTGGGTGGTGAAACACTCCTTCATGCCTCATAGCCCCTCTCTCCCCCTCCGGGCTAGTTTCACGGGATGCAGGGTAAGATGTTCCATTACTCCCTCTTTCTTCCCTACTTCCCTGTGATTCCTGATTATTCGAGGCGTGGCGGGACCTATCGCTGTTCTCCTTTCTCCAATGTTGAACGTCTTCCCCGAGTGTATGATGAAGGCACCTAAACCTATTCTGAAAAGCCCGTACCGCCTCATCTCCTCCCTTCCCCCAGAGACGGGACATTTCCTCACATTCTACAATCCTAGTATTTTGTTCCGGCTGTTCTCTCTGATTTGTAGGACATGCATCCCCTCTATTCTCTTGACTTTGGCCTTCCCGGCCCTGACTGCTTTCGCTGGCCCCACAATGAGATACAGTCCCGTTACCCCTGCTTTCCCACTCTGGTTCCGTTCTTGTCCTGTTACTCGGAGATACTATGGACCCGTCCCATTCCCTCAAATCAGCTCTTAACTCTGAAAAAGATCTTGGCCGCGGTCCCCTTAGATCCATTGGTCCTCTCGGACCTCCCTGTTCTGAATTGGGACCGACAGTTGTGTCTAATGGGGTATTCCATGTTACCGATCCTGGCAATTGTTTCCATGCATTTGTCACATTATTCCTCCTTTCCATCTCAATCCTCTCCCTATCCAATTGCCTTTGTTGTTCCCCTCTATCTCTCTCAGAATTATAGATCGAAACTATGGGTCCTATGGTAACAGGCACTTGAAGAGCGTCTGGCAATCCCACAGGCTCAACCCTTTCTGTGGTTGGCGTTTTCTGCACCACAAACCTTCCCACTACACTCTGTACAATGTTGTTTGGAGGTGTTTCTCCGCCTTTGCTAGGTGTCCATTCCGATATAGGGAGTGGTGTATATCCCTCTATCTCATTCCCATCCTCCCTTGCGAGCCCTCTATCTTCTATCAACTCCACTCTCGGAGGTGGTCTATCCATTAACAATCTGTTTATCAGATTGTCCTCCGACTCGCTTTCCTCGTCTTCTTCCATGAGGTTTCCTCCTCCTGACACCTCCCTCATCGGATACATTTTCTCCACCTCAATAGTCTGTACCCTCCAACGCTTTTCCTCCTCATCCCATTTGGAATCTCGCACTGCCCTTACCGATCGCGTCAGCCTTTGTTGACGCCTGTTCAAATTTCGGTCGTGTGCAGCCTTAATCCATGCATTAAGAGCCTCAAACTGTGTTGGTCTGGGCGAGGGTTTCAATGAGGACATGGTTGCTTTCAGCCGATGTAACACCTCTAATTTAAACGTCCCGTACTTCGGGAACTGCATTTCCTCATTCCCTTCCGTAAGCTTATTCCAAGCCCCAATCCACAATATCGTATGCAGCCCAACATTCGTTGCCATATAATGAGCTGGCGTACCCTCTGGGGGAGCCTCTTCCCCGTAATAATGTTCACTTCGTTTACGTTTAAAAATCCCTTTCAAACACTTAAAACACTTCATGATTTCTCTTTTCTCCGCGTTTGTTTACTTCCTGATGACACTCCACCAATCTCAGCGCTGTCCTCACTAACTGGCCTATCCGTACGCGACTTTCCTCCGACGTCACGCTAGCCGCCCAACCAGAGCGCGGCTCTAGCTAACGTCACACCAACCGCTCAATCACAGCGCGGCTCTAGCCGACGTCACCCGTCCCCCTTCGCAGCAGTTCCCCTCCTTTCTCAGCTCGTCTCCTCGGTCATGCACGCATCCCATTCATACTCTGAAAAATGATTACTTCCGTCCAAGCGATCACCTTTCTTTGACTGTACGCCCACAGTCTTTCTGTAGTTGTCACCCTAACTTGGCGAAATGTCTTTCCGATTACTTCCAGACAATCGCCTTCTCCGATAGGTTACTCACACACAGTAACTTTCGACCAGCGTCCGTTACTCATACACTCACTCTTACACTCCCCCTATCTTGGATCCACGGCGGTCAATGGTACCTCGTGACCTCCGTACTATGGTCGACAACTACCCTGGATGTTCGATACACCCAAAACCACTTAAGCTCTGGCCTGAACTTAAGATTTCACCAGTTCACCCGTTTACCAGGTTACCAGTTTACCAGGTTGCGCGCGCTCACAACCGTCTTTCATTCACACTACAGGCATTCAACTCCGCAAGACATTACAATACAAATACAACACAAAACACCGCAATCTATTCACGCATTACCCTTTTTATACTCACTCTCCGATACTGCTGCTTTTCTCGCACCGTCTGCACCTTTCGGCACACGATTCTTCCGCTGCTCGTCTCTCGGCGTCTCGGGCCTTGGGGTAAACTAACCTCTCTAGATTACCTTCCTCAAGAAGATAACCATCCTCACTCTGCTACCAACTGCTAACGCGGGATTACTGGTTACTAATTATCTTACCAAATCCCAAACTATGTCGACTGAATCGTTGGTACCTGTCTTGGAGTAAAAGGTAATCTTCACAATAAGTCAATCAATTTAAGAACTTACACCACTCTAAATGACCACTGACCAAAATTAAGTTTTAAAGATTTAATATAAAGTCAAAGATAACTGAAGATACAAACTTCTCAAAATGAGATTAAGAAGATAAATCGGTATCACTATAAACATGAACTTTTTGAATAGTCTGAGCCTGAAAAACAGAATAATAAGTACAAGCTCGAAAACCATCAGGGTTGCCAAAATGGATACAAGTTGCAACCTCAAAGTCATTACAGAAAAGAAAATTAAGGTTAGTCTGTCCCTACACTACACTAAATGACATCCCTACTTAGCAAGATCTTAACCCTCTAGGTGTCAGCCGTGGTGACTTCCTAAGAAGATCACGCACTTCTCTTTGTCTCTTCTCTGATAATGGGTCTCTCCTGATCAGCCTATCTGCCTACCCATCCGCTTCCTTAGGCTCCCAAAATCATCTGCTCTGCACTCCTCCCGGGTCACTTTCCCTAATACCAAATCACATTTCCAATAGAAACGCCCCTTGGGACGCCCCTCACGTGGTACATCTTTGCGCGGTAAACTCCATGATGGTACTCTTGAAGACCCTCGTTATAGTTGACCTTGGTTCCCAGGCTCCTTCTTCCGTGCGCTGATACCCCCTGAAATTCCTGGAAACTCCTACAGGCCTGCGCAAGGCGCCACTGAACAAAGTCCCTTTCATTCGAGCTGATTAGGACCCTCGCACCTGCATACAGCTCATCCTGCAGTGGGCCTCAAATTCCAGACTCCACCATATCTTTGGTCATAAAACACTCTCAAAGCTCCATGCTGGACACCTCACGACCTCTCCTCTAACGAGCACATGGCAATTTAAACTACATGACATTATCTGCTCTGGCCTACTTGATTTACATGCAGCAGGTTCCTGCACTCTTAAAACGTTAACTTGATTTAAACAGCAAACATTCTTGACTAGCATACGTTTCTAAAATAACACATCTATAAAGCATATACTTTTAACCCTAAGTTCAATAGTACATTTTGAAAGAACCATGTCAACTTTATCTCACATTAGTTTAGCAGCACGTTCAGGTTTGCTGTGAATTGCCCTAAGGCCTACACATAATACTGGATTTTCAAAGTTACATTTAATTCGGACATGACTCTTTTTAACATGAGAACATGAGGTTTTCACATATATTCCAACATTTCTACATTAATCTCACACCGTTATAATTATAGTTACTCTACTTAACATTCTATACGTTTCACTACTGAATATAAACCACTCGTGTGCAAAACATGTTTAAACTAACTACGTGCTTGTAAATATGGCGTACTTATACATTTTTTTCAAACTCGTGCTCTCTCAGCTCAATCACATTCACAAGGAACAATCAGTGTAGCAAGAGCAGTGCAATAATTTGGAACTGCAGGGAGTATTGCCACATTTCTAATATCTAGCTCTGTGGCTTTGTATTTTTCTGCTGCCAATAACTATGATGTGTGCCTTTGTGAATACATAAAGTAAAATATAATGCTGTCTGAAGAAACTAGTCTGCGGGAGATATTCTGCCACAAAGAGGATTATGTGGGTCAAGTATCTGAGTGTGTTTCTGTGTATTCATCCATTTGTGTGCTTGCTTATGTCTTTTGCTATTTCCGTGCACGGAATTCCATATGTGAGTCTTTATATATGTTTGTGAGTCTTTATATATGTTTGTGAGTCTTTTTGCATCTGAATGCCAGTGAATGTTAGTTTATTTAATTGCAGGCTTCTGAGTGTCAGTCAGTGCATGTGCAACTGGTCGATCAATTTGCAATAATGGCTTACTTCCTGTGAAATATGGATTTTCGGCAAAGGGGGGCCTTGTCCGAGTCTAATTGCTATGCAACGAGCTATTTAATCTTTAAGATTGGTATAACATTTAAGAACTGCTATTCTTCACCATTATCTTTTGTTGAAATGGAATACCCTTCAAAGGAGGCAATGAAGGCTCAGCATTAGATCTTATTATATGAAGTTGTGGACCTGCCTGTTTATCTGTACCTTATTTATTTATTTGATCCCAGCATTGCTGCATTTGCAGTTGTCTATAAGTATGTGCTAAGGGATCTTCAGTTAGACTATGCCTTAACATAACATACATAAAATAAAAGGTCTTCATAGAGTGAAAGGTAATCAAAGCCAGAGACAGTCTTGCTGTGACCTTGAGAATCCTCTGTAGTCACCAAAGAAGTTGTTCTTACATCAAAAGGAGGACGAGTGACAAGTTTGCAGGTAATAGCCGCACCTAGCTGTTTATTTAATTTGTATTTTCACCAGCAGGGTTCTTAGAAACTAAGGACCTGATTAACAAAGGTAAGCGTTTAACATTGTTTGCTATTCACAGACGTATTTTCCTAGTATCTTTAAGACTGCGGAGTCTCCGCACATAAAAAGATAGGACAGTCACATCTTTTTACGCGTGGAGACTCCACAATCATAAAGATACTACCAGTAAAATCCCTTTGTGAATAGAAAAAATCGTAAACTTGCACAAAAGTGTACGCTTACCAATGGGAATCAGGCCCTGAGTAAATTGTTTTATTTTAAGCCTTAAAAGTGTGCATATTGTGTTGTCATCCTAACAAATGCTACACAGGGGGGGGCTGATCATGCGTAAGTGAGCCAGTGGTTTGGCGCGTAAAATATTGTTTTATATTCTGTACCTTCTTGGGCAATGTTATGTACATTTTTAAACTCTGAAAGTACCTCCTCACTTTCTCCACAAAACGCGGCCCTTTATTACGCTCATCTAGACTCGCTATATGTATATATATATATATATATATATATATATATATATATATATAGATAGATATAGAGGAGCTGCAACCGGACTTACAGCGGCATCTGAGGAAGGCCACAGTGCCGAAATGCATCATGCCCATGCTGTTACTTCATAAAGGCTTTCTTTGTTGTCCCCTGCTGTGGCCTCTCACCTTCTTTATTCGGAGTGGTGTTATTTTGATTTTTCGCGCGCCTGCCAGTGGCGTGACAGAGGCCCCGCTCCTACAAAGTGGCAGGAGATTCTGGCATCAGCTGTTCCAGCTTGTTTGTTTCTCCAAGGAATTGGATTCTCTCCTGCCCACCCAAGTTGCCGACGACGCCAGGGATGCTGCTAGCAGCAGCTCGTGACTTCACGGGGAGCCGTTTGCACTGACAAGTCGACTCACAGCCCGGCGGAATCGTTGACGCAGGTTGGGAGCGTTAAGGGGACTCAGGGAGGCTTTAACTTATCATTTCTGTCCGGCCTGCTCATCTCTACACAACGCGCCTTTCCCCAGTTATTTTGCTCACAGCACCCGCAGCCCGAAGACATTGCATTCTGGGACTTGGAGTTTCACATGGGTCGCTGTGGCAGTGCGACCATGTGACTTGGGGCTGAACTTTGACCCTCCAATGGGGGAGAGCACAGGAGACCAAAAAGGCGGGGGAGGAGCTGCAACCGGACTTACAGCGGCATCTGAGGAAGGCCACAGTGCCGAAATGCATCATGCCCATGCTGTTACTTCATAAAGGCTTTCTTTGTTGTCCCCTGCTGTGGCCTCTCACCTTCTTTATTCGGAGTGGTGTTATTTATATATATATATATATATATATATATATATATATATATATATATATATATATATATATAGAGCATTTTTTGCAAATCCATTGATGTCTCCCTCCCTTTTTTATGCCCTTGTTCTCTTACAACTATTGTGTGCATACTTAAACTTGCCTTAAATTGATAACTGTTGAGACATTGTTATTTGTTGCATACTCAACTCGTTTTGGACATGATTAAAAGTGCTTTGAGTGCCTACCTCTATATTTTGTGAGTTGTGCCTCCTGTGTGTTGTATTGGTGTGATGTCAGGTCGAATCGAAAGGTGACTGTAGCCAGATCCAGTGTTGGATTGGGATTAAAAATCGTCCCGGGCACGCTAAAAAAAGTGGGGCACATTTGCATATTGCCTTTCCGCAAAACACTGCTTTGGCAAACTTTTATAAACAAGCATTTGCAATGCAATAGGTCTCGCATTTACGCAAGTTTCAGCTATTGGCATTGTAAATGATAATGCCTTTTATTTAAGTTTTAAAAACGAAAACAAAAATAAAAGGCATTGTTATTTGTAATGTGAATAGCTCAAACTTGCGAAAATGCGAGACCTATTGCATTACAAATGCTTGTCTTAAATACTGGGAGAATTGGCGAATCTGCACTGATTTCCACATGTTTTCTTTGCAGTTCCACTCAGATATTTTGGCTACTTTCAGCAGCCTAATGTTGTGTCCTATGTAGAAAGACACCAGGAGCCAGGATGTACATTTAAGTCTTCTTTATTAAGTCTTCAGTTCAGGTTTTAAAAGCCCCACCAGGAGCAGCCTGCTTAGCTTCTCAGCCCATCTCTAACTGCCAACATTCATCCCACTCAGACACTCAGGCATTCCACCCATCACAGGCACACCAACATTCTAAGACCAACTCACACTCTGGCTGAGCAGCTAGAGGCAGCAGAGTACATGTTTTAAAAGTAAGTAGGGTATAACATTATCCCTTTTTCCTTAAACAAAAGCAAAAAGGAAATGAGAGAACTAAACACAGGTAAAGTAATGGAACACATCTCAAAGATGCAGCCAAATGGACAAAGCATCAAAAAAGATAGAACCATAAAAACAAGAAAAATCAATAATGATACAAATCTCTAGGATGCAGCAATGAAGACAAAACATCACAGGAGAAATAACCATTAAGTAAAGAAAGGATGGTTAAGATACATACATTTGAATAGCATTATCCCACATCCCCCCTAAAAAGAGAATTTTTTACAACCTATTAAAGCGTAATCAACAACGTAACATTACAAGAAATATAGTTTGTAGCATTTTGTATCATACACTGTAACTTAAAGCACTATAACGCAAAGGGTAAAAGACCCCACAACACAAATGCCCAAGAGCATAACATAGAATAGTGCTAAAGGTAGAATACCCTGTGACTTCGATCCCAAAAGTAATGGAAACAAAAACAAATGGGTCGCCACCCATAGAACCAACCGTAAAGGTATGTACTATTGTAATCCGCGCAACTGTAAAAGGGATTAAAACCCACATCCAACCCAGCGTAGGGGTTTACCTAGGTACATACGTATGGGAACTAGCCCATGTCCCAACCCCCTTGTAGAGATTACATACCCCCATGTAGGAGTAACAAACCATGAAACATAACAGGGCATTTAGCCCACCACCATCCCTCGTGTATGGGAACAATGTGATAACCACTCACAAAGAATAGAGGAAGACCCATCGTCAAAATAAAATGTAAACCTGTGGCATCACAACATCAAAAATGCTGGAAAGGAAACTCCTTATTACTTAAATTCTAAGCAATTAAAATACTGTAGCATTTTAACACAATACAATAGGCAAACTAGAAAGTCCATATGCAACACGCCGGTGAGCGACCTCTCGCCCGAGTTGTGCCTGAAATAAAAACTTCCCTTGTCTAAAAATTTACAAAGTTTACTGCACACTTACTCACAAATTGCGTAAACAATTAGAAAGATAAGCAAAACCAACCCTTTATCATGAGGAATAGACCACACTGTAAGTGAAGTAAATGGAGCATGTTCGTGTGTGCGCAATAACCCACAACTATTATTATTGCAGACGCGATACACAGTCAGTTAGTCACATGTTATCATGGAACAAAGACCGTGCCTGTCAAGAATATGCATCGGGGTGAACACTAACCACCCTGATCTAGGTGCTTACAACTACCTTCCTCTGTCTCTTCACAGGGTTCCACACTGCTTCAGGGAACTCACGTTGTGGTTCCAAACTGCCTCAGGGAACTCACTTGGTGTAGTGTGGTGTTGAAAAGACGGCTGAGTTCCTGTTGCAGTGCCAAAACTTCACTCTGCGAAAAAACGCTTGATCCACAGTCAGAAAGTACCATTATCCTCTTCCCAATATGCCTGAAGTCCTTTCTTTCTCATGTGGCACTTGCAGATCGCCTCCGAGTAAGAAAGGCAACACAGTTGGCAAAAAAAACCACACCGCAAACAAGATTGCCAAGCGAGGAATACTAGCAAATACAAAATGTTGGCAAGTTGCTTGACGGCATGCCAGGTGGCTCGCAGCGCACTGCTGCATGCAAGCGTGACTAGGCAGCAGAGGGTATGATGGGGGATTACGTCATCATGCCTGAAAGAGAGGAAGATGTCACAGAGGCTCCCACATAAGGACTTCAGGGCTGCAACACGAGGTAAGTGTGCATGCGACAAATTTCAAAGTGAAGGACAACTGCCAAATGTCAACCGTTGCAGCGGAGAACAGCATTTCCTTTCTCCTTTACACTGCAACTCAAACAAAACACAGCAAAAAGACTGATAAAATGTATATGTGGTGCCGACCTTCCCACAACACGTCGCTCCCCCTGCAGTAGTCTCTCCCCACAGTGTCAAACAGACTGTATCTTCTTCCAGCAACATCGTAGGTCACACACAATCCGCTTCTATGACCTAAATGCAAAACAAACACAGTCTCAGAGGTCACACTTCGTCGTTAGATGTTAGTCGAGCCCTTACACACCGAACTAACTGCCCTTCAAACACAAAGCAATGCGGAGCTCTTTCACAGTGTCTCCGTCACAGTGGGTACAATTCACAGCCCAACACCCCCTTAAATGCTCCTAACCGACCAGTAGGGGTACACAGTGCTTGAAAACGCGCGCTGCTCCACACCGTCACATGAAAAATCCTCTATGAAGCGCTATTCCTACCACTGTCTTTACTCAAGTGATATGCACCTAACAGCCCACATAATCTGCTTCAGATGACAGCAGATACACAGGCAGATTCCCTGCTTGAGATAAGACTTCTGCCACTGCACCTATTGCCAAAATGAAATAGTGAAAGCCCCATTTGGAGATCTCTGTTCCAATATAGACAGGAACCAACAAGTAGTAGTCAAAGAGTGCCCAAAGACATTGAGCTGACACCTCGCCTCTAGAACGGGCATCCAGAGGTAGATAGACCATGGGCAGGTCCCACGTTTCTTTAAACATTCTTCTGATGCAATGTCCTTCTGTGCAGCAACTGTACGCTGTTAGTTTTTCCATCTTTGAATGATAACTGTCTTTTTCAAATTGTCTTTTTCGTCCTTTTGTGGCTGGAACACCAAATGCAGTTGTAGTAGAACTACTCCTCCAACTCACTGTTGCTGTAGTATTCTCAGGCAGTAGTGTAATTTGGGGTGACACTGTTCACTGGGGCTTTCCGTTGGAAGGACATTGGTGTGGCTGGCGCTGGCTTGCCTGGAAATACATTCTTTGTAGTTCTAGTAGCTTGTAGGATCCCTTGGTTTCTCTTGTAGTTTCTCTTTTCCTTTGTTTCTTTGCTGTACCAAGAGTCTCTAGGGTCCAAGTCTGCTCGTCGCCAAAGTTATGTTGTGTCCTATGTAGAAAGACACCAGGAGCCAGGATGTACATTTAAGTCTTCTTTATTAAGTCTTCAGTTCAGGTTTTAAAAGGCCCATCAGGAGCAGCCTGCCTAGCTGCTCAGCCCATCTCTAACTGCCAACATTCATCCCACTCAGACACCCAGGCATTCCACGCATCACAGGCACACCAACATTCTAAGACCAACTCACACTCTGGCTGAGCAGCTAGAGACAGCAGAGCTAGAGTACATGTACAAGTAAGTAGGGTATAACACCTTTGTTCCTGTGTGAAATCTGGAAAGTTGAAATCCTACATTGGGCTGGTAACTCCTATTACTGGCACATCAAGATCACCAGGGCACTCAGAATGAGAGCCTAGATGGCGACTTGTGTATATTTCACGAACCCTCTTTGTTGCTCGAATTGTGGCCTTGCCCGGTGGCCCTTCCTAGCACTGACCCCCTCCTGTGTTGTTTGTGAGATCTTACATGGACTTTTGCATGTTCAGGGCCATTGTCCTTAATGGGCCTGTTCCTGCCTTGATCCTTCATCTGTTTGTTCCTGATATTTATGTTGCCACCATATTACCTTTGGGACAGATTAAATGCTTCCATAGTGCACCCTCGCTTCCTGTGTCTCTCGCACAGGACTTTGTGCTGTAATTCAAGGTTATGTGTCAGTTTCTATTTTGTCAGGACTGCCTCTCTAAGCTCCCTTCTTGACAGGAAACTGTAATTATTTATAATTTATCACTTGTAATAGATTATATTTATCAACTGGTAGAGAAGTTCTACGTCATCGCAGACTACTGGGGTGGTTCATATTTTGAACATGCAATATAATTTCTCATTATGATTATGTCAGCTTTGTATAACTCCAGTGACCTTGAGTAAGACAGAGAGATGATTCAACAGTTTAGTCTGTGGCTATTATGGGCCGCCTGGGTGTATTTTACCTTATTAAATTGCTCATCTGCCCAGGTATGTTTGAGTTCAACACCCATTTGTTTGTCTCTATTTGTTATAGGCATGCCCTGTTCTTGGTGACAACTTTTTAAATGATGTATGTGTGTATCAGGTTAGTAACTTGCACAGTTTTTTCTGTAAGTTCCTGATGGACCTTTATTCTTGCAGATCCTCAGCTTTTGATTTCGCAGATGTGTGAAGTCAGTCTGGTGGATTTTTAATTTTAAATTGATTACCCCCAGGCCCCTCCAGTCCTCATACTATTCCTTATTAATGAAGATGACCATCTCCACAACAGAAATAAATAGAAAAGGGAAAAACTGGGACCCCTAACCAAACCCCTCCCACTGGGAGTACATAATGAGTACCTACCCAGCATCCCGCCTGTTCTTTTTTCTGTCTCCCGACAGACTGGGACAAGGTTGCTAGAACTGCTTACCTGCGGCAGTGTTCTGCTCTGGTCTTCTGCTGGATCCCATTGGGCTACTGGACTGTCCTCAACATGCTGCGCAATGCATTCTTGCCTTCTGGGCTTGCCCGGAGCTGCAACTTTTGCCAGCCAACCATTTGTGGCTGGTGCGCTGGCCCTCACAGGATATTCCGGGTTACAAGGCAAGTCTTCCTGATGGTTGAGCCGGGCTGGAGGAAGCTCTGCAGCGGCTAGATGGTGACTCAGGCCTGTCTTGTTGGTGTCCCTGGAATGCCTTGAGGGCCGGTATGGCTGTTTCCTGTTGCCTGGCACTGGACTAGTGGAGAGCAGTTGGGCTGACTGGTGGGGTCAGGCGGTGGGTTGTGGTGTCTGCCTTTACCGCATAGCATTTTTTCCCTGTCCTGGTTCTCTGGCATTGGACTTTGGAGACCCCGGCCTCCCTGCTGTTTGGTATATGTTTGATCCCTCTTTTGGGGGTCTTTTCCAGATTGCCTGTTGCCCAGAGCTGAGTAAGAACCGCATGGTGGTTTTCATCTCTATTTTCCTTGTTCTTCTGAGTGTCGGATGAATTTCTTGCAGGCTGCGCCCTCCGTGCTTCGTGTGTTCCATTCTCATCAGTAGGGGCGTGGTGTTGTGCACTCTCTCTGGCCTGCCGTGGACCGTGGCACTATGGCTCCCTGGTGCGCTGTGCTTGTGTTGTTGGAGCTTTGTCTTTTCCTCCGTCTGTCTAGGCCTCACTGTCCCTTTGTTTGGCCCCTTGTTGGCCTGTGTGGGTGGGGTTGGCCGTACCTTCTCTGCCCTTGTCTCCTGGTTGGGGGCTTCCTGGTTGTGCAGGGATCTTCCCTTCGGGTGATGTCCTGCTCGGGCCATTGGAACCTTGGTGCCTTGGGGGTCACCTTTGGGTGTTTGCCCATGGACCTTGTATGGCTTCCCTTTCTCTGGTCAAGTTGCAATTTGCTTGGGTTGGGTCTTTTGGCCCCTTGGTGGTTGGCAGTTCTGTCCCTGGTGTAGCTGGGGGCTGGTTTGCGCCTTCCTTCCCCTGGTGCGGGCTGGGCCATGGCGTTGGTGTGCTGGTGTGGGCTGCATGGCCTCTGCCCTGTCTTCCTGCCGCTTTGTGTTCCCTGTGTGGTCTGGTTGTGTCTGGTTCCTGCGCCTTCCTCTCTGCTCTTGGTGTTTGGGGGTTTCGGGTTTGTGGCTGTTGGCCTTGTGCTGCTCCTTCTGGGCTGGTGGGGGTGCTATGTTAGTGGCTTCTGTCTTGCTGGAGTGTCTGTTGTTCAGTCTGCTGCCTTCTCGGGGCCTGTGAGGATACCTGTGGGGTTGGGCTGTGGGCCACCCTGTTTGTCTCTCCTGTTCTTGTGGTCCTTCTATGGCTGGTCTTGGGACTTGCTTGGGGTGGTTCCTTAGGGTCGTCCTTTATCCTCCTAGTCAGTGGGTTGGCTGGTGGTTAGGTTGGGGGTTTCCTCCCTTCCAGGTTCATGAGTTCCTCTTCGGGGGGCGATGGCTTGGTCATCTCCAGTCCTGTCCTTTTTGCCTGTGGGTTGCCACTGGGTTTGTGGTTGTGTGTGTCACCCTTGGTGTGTGATGTTTGGGGTGGGGTCTTCCCTGTTGGCTCTGATTTGGTCTTTGGGTTCCCCTGGTCACAGTGGCCTTGGGGGCTGTGCCTCTCCCCACTCTTGGTGCTGTGCCCTGGTCTGGTTCAGGGTCTGCTGGAGTCAACCCCTTGATTTTTCTTGCGTGAGTTCCTGTAGTTGGCCTTTTTTTTGGGTGGGGGATTTGTGCTTTTGAGGGTTCTGCCCTGTGGTTCTCCCCCTGCCGTTGTCTTTCTAGGTGGGGTTTGTGTTTCTCTGCCTGGTCCTTCTGGTTGGTCTTCGGTTGGCTGGTGTTTTGGTGCTCATCAGTTCTGCTTTCTTGTGGCAGCAGTCATGCCTTTGTTCGGTGGGGTTCTGGGTTTGTGTCTCCGGCATGTCCCCTGTTCTGGGTGGTTGTCTCGGTCCTGGCCTGTTGGACTGTCCCTGTGCCCTGGTTCTTTTTGCCGGTTTGGGCTGCTGTCCGATGTCTAGGCTTGTGTTTGGTGGGGACATTCCTGTCCTGGGGCCTGGTCCTCCTCTGGGAGCTTTTCAATGGCGGTGTCCTTTGGGCTTTCTGGTGGCCAGGTCTCTCAGGTTGTGGGAGGGCTTCCTCTGGGTCATTGTTCCCTCCCTTCCTGGTTTGGTCTTTGTGGGCCTGCCTTTGGTTGGTCCTCTGGGTTAGTGTCTTGACTCTGTTGGCTAGCCCTGTCCTCTTTTCTCTGGACTGGTCTGCCATGTGCCTCCTCGGGAGTGTTCTGGGTACCGTGTCACCCTTTGGCTCCTGGTTTTGGCTGGACCTATTGGGTCACTACTTCCTTCCCCTTGGCTCTCTGGTGGGGGTCGTTGTGGGTCTTTGCGTTAGTGTGGCGCATTCTTCTGTTGACTGCTGGGGGTCGCTCTCTGTCGGTTCTGCTGCTGGGTCTGTGGAGCTGTGTGGTGTTCCTAGACTTGGTGGCTTTAACGAGGGGTGGGCGCACTTTCAGACTTTTTGTGCCGTGTAAGGTGCTTCCGCTGTTCTGGTCCACCTTGTGCTTGTTGGTTCTGGGGGCCTGGTTGCTTCGGCCTCTCTGGGGTTTCACCTTTAGACTTGGGGTCTCTGTGATTTGTCTCCCTTTTGGCTAGGGCTGATTGTCTTTGCCTTGTAGCCTTCAGGGCTAGCTCCCTTCTGCTTGGTGGTTCTGGGGGATTGGGTCGATGGGGGGTGGGTGACCTACTTTTCCTTTTTTCCTATGGTTGTTTGTCTCCTTGGGGCTGCTGGTGCCTTCTGCTTCTGGGGTGCTGGTTCTTTTTTTTTCCTTGGTTGTGTCCCTGTGGGTGTGGCCCTGGCTTTCTGGTGTGTCTGATCACCTTGGATCTTCTTCTGTGTGTGGCCTCACTGCTGTCCTGGAGTGGGTGGTCTCTGGGTCTTCCGTCTTGGGTGCTCCTCCTCTGTTGTTGGTTCGGGGGTGTTCAGGGTGTGGGTTGGCTGCCCTATGGGTGGCGGCTCCGTGGTTCAGCTACCTTTTTGTTCTTCTTGGTCATCTTCTGTGTGTTTTGGGGTGTTCAGCCCTGTTGTTTCTCTGGGGTAATTCCAGGCTGTGTGCTCCTGCCTGTATTTTTCCTGTGGTTCTCCTGTTTGCTTCGCTTGGGATGCTGCTTTTCGGTGTGGTGTCCTGGGTGTTCTTGGGAGTTCAAAAAGGCAGGTTTCTGGCTTTGGTGTGCTCCATTAGAAAGGAATGAAATGAGGACTGGAGGGACCTGGGGGTAATTCCCTATTACTTATTGGTAATCTTCATTACTCCTGATCCCATTCCTTACGCCCCTACCTGCCGGCCTTCTTGTCGGTGGCTTGGTAGTTCAGGCAGAATGCTGGGTAGATACTTATTCTCTACTCCCAGTGGTAGAGGTCAGGGGTCCCAGCATTACCTTGTTCTTTTTTTTTGTCGTGGAGATGATCATCTCCATTAGTAAGGAATGGGACGAGGACAACGGGACCAAGAGTAAGGAAGATTACCGGTAACATGGGAAGCAGCACTTACAGCGGATATATCGCATCGCGCTGACAGTGCATCGCTGCTGTTACATCGTGCACGACAATACATCGCATGGCATCAGGACGCATGCAAGTGCATCGCATTTCCTCGTAGATCGTTAACCATTACATCGGAACTCGAAAGTACATCGTTAGAGACTTTTGACACAGACACCGAATCGCATTTTCTTTGGACTCGAAACATATGAAAATGTAAGACATTTTGTTTATTTAAGGAGAGACTTTTGTTTGTTTGGGGCATTTCACTCGAAACATATGAAAATGTAAGACATTTTGTTTATTTAAGGAGAGATTTTTGTTTGTTTGGGGCATTTCTTTACCGGGCGTTTGTTTATTTAAGAGACATGTGGTCTGACGGATAGGTTGCCAGACTTTGGTGCTGTCAGACAAGGTTCGAGCCTCCACTCATAGCAAGATGATATAGGAGCAGAATTGTGTTCCTAAAATTATGTACGAGCCGAATTGTGTTCATAAAATGGAAATTAAGTTTTTTTCTGTACATTGAACGGAATTGTGCGTGTTGGGCTGGACATGGTCAAGCACAGTACAAAGTCTCATTATATTATCACAAATAAAAAAACGGATCTAAGCTCATTGGGGTAATCTTAAAAAACTCTCCAGGAAGCCCTGCATAACACCTAGGAAATGAAGATAAAATGGAAATTAAGTTTTTTTCTGTACATTGAACGGAATTGTGCGTGTTGTGCTGGACATGGTCAAGCACAGTACAAAGTCTCATTATATTATCACAAATAAAAAAACTGCAGTACAAAGTCTCATTATATTATCACAAATAAAAAAACTGATCTAAGCTCATTGGGGTAATCTTAAAAAACTCTCCAGGAAGCCCTGCATAACACCTAGGAAATGAAGATGGCTAGTAGTTTTTCCTATTATAAAGAACAAGGGAACCCACTAGGTAACCAAGGACCTTGGGTATCAATTAACATGTGAACAAGAGGTCCTTGACATCAGGGAATAAAAACTGTGTAATAATTATAGGCCACAATGAACTCTATAACAAGAACAAAGTCCAGCCGGACTTAAAATTTAATTCAATGTATAGAAAAATTGTACTTAAATCAGAAAAACAGACAATAAAGCAGTGGGACACAGTCCTGCATCCACGATGCTGCACATACATTCAAACATATAATCACAGTGGTATTTCAGGCAATTAGAAATCGTGAGCAAGGAGTTTGTTTAGCATACACTTGCTTCACATATGCGGGAAACATACAATTTTGGCACATAGTAGTACGCTTAATGTTTAGCCCACATAAATGTCGACGGCGTTTCGATCCAATTGTGTTAATGGATCATCATCAGGACTTTCAATATCAGCCTGAATGTACAGAGCCTGGAATTTGTCCAGACCCAGGAAGGTAGAAGGAATTGAAGGGACGTCTGTGGGATCGGTCTAAAATAAGCCCAAGTACTAAGATATAAACAGATAATGCGCCCGTCAGGGTCGGCGGTATCAGGGAGAGGGGGTCATCTTCCTTAAAGCAGGTCTTAGCCGATCGGCCGCAATGTAACTCCTTAGGTTCACGATGGAACCACAATCATCCGTCCTGGTGCTCGATCGCGCCTAGGAACAGACGCGCCTAAGACCTGCTTTAAGGAAGATGACCCCCTCTCCCTGATACCGCCGACCCTGACGGGCGCATTATCTGTTTATATCTTAGTACTTGGGCTTATTTTAGACCGATCCCACAGACGTCCCTTCAATTCCTTCTACCTTCCTGGGTCTGGACAAATTCCAGGCTCTGTACATTCAGGCTGATATTGAAAGTCCTGATGATGATCCATTAACACAATTGGATCGAAACGCCGTCGACATTTATGTGGGCTAAACATTAAGCGTACTACTATGTGCCAAAATTGTATGTTTCCCGCATATGTGAAGCAAGTGTATGCTAAACAAACTCCTTGCTCACGATTTCTAATTGCCTGAAATACCACTGTGATTATATGTTTGAATGTATGTGCAGCATCGTGGATGCAGGACTGTGTCCCACTGCTTTATTGTCTTTTTTTCTGATTTAAGTACAATTTTTCTATACATTGAATTAAATTTTAAGTCCGGCTGGACTTTGTTCTTGTTATAGAGTTCATTGTGGCCTATAATTATTACACAGTTTTTATTCCCTGATGTCAAGGACCTCTTGTTCACATGTTAGTAGTTTTTCCTAACATACTTTAACTTCTGTGTTACACCCTCATAATAAATGTACTTTCAGGTAAATTGTTGGGTAAAAGGGCTTTCAGGTATGGTGAGGTGTCTTTGGGATTTCACAAGGAATTTTTTACAAAAACGCAGACAAAAAAGCACACACACCCTCTTTGCTTTGAAAGTCTTTAAAAATGGTGGTTATTTTGCTAAATATTGTGATTTTTCTCACTTGCTAACTATCAATATGCATTCGTCTCCCTTTCAACTGCCCCTTTATCCCCTCGCATGTGTCCTGCTTGTCCTATTATGTATTTTGACATTATATGTCGGCGTGATAGCAGGAAAATCTGAAGCTTCCACCCCCTACACCCTTTGAATAAGGGCTGCGACATAAAGCATTGCGTAAGAGAAAAGCATTTGCTGTACTGTAGGGACAAGAGTACAATCAGAATACTGATGAGCAATTGTGCATTCAACACTTTGAGGGAAGGGGCGTATTAAAATATGTATGTACGCCAGTTGTGTGTTCTGACTGTAAGGCGCCGATGTATATTCAGAGCTGCGTGTATGAGTGTGTGGCGCGTACACTAAGAATTGTGTCTAGGGCGTGATGAGTGCATTCATAGATATGAGAGTCACGCAGGCAAAGCTGTGAGGGGCAAGTTAGCATCCAGAGCTCCGTGGGGTTGCATGTACTCAGGGTTGTGTGCAACAAATCTATGAGCGGAAGTATACTGATTTGTGTGTTTGACTGATGCGATTTCAGCAACATATATGTGCGAGGCGTGTGAGAAACACACTTACAAGGTTGTGACAGGCATGTGTTTATTTGGAAGTCTAGAGGGATCACATGTCTACACAGACCTACAAGGGACGGGTCGATGTGTATTTTGATGACACAAAGGGGCACATTCAGAAAAGTGTGCATGTGGTACAGGCGTGCATTCACAGCTTTGAACATTGGCTTCATTACTAGTAGTGGGAAAAACAAGTCATTCATCCTGACTTGTGTGGAGGAAATATGTATTCAGGCTGCTTTAAAAGCAGATGGGAATACCAAAAGCTATGCAAGGTAAGTGTGCATTCGAAAGCTCTGTGAGATATGTATACATAAAAAAAAAATGTGCAGGCTAAGTGTGGCAGTGCATTCAGCGAGGGTCAAGAGGGTCAAGATTACAATCTAAATCCTGAGGAACTGGGTGCACTCAGAGCAGCGCGGGAAATTACCGAGCAGGCGTGCCCCGGATAATGCACTTACAGAAAGGACACTTCTTTGGCAGTCATTTCAAGGGGCCACTTAAGCAGGCGGCAGGGATGACAGGTAAATAAATATTAGCACAGGCAAAAACTCACCTTTTGCTGCGGGCTAAACCATCGCGTTGTCATGTCGCGCGATGTAAAGTCGCGCGATGTGACATGCGATCCTATTGCATGGCCGCATTTGCGTTGCTACATCGTGCGATGCTAAAACGGCCGATGTGACTGCATTTGCGATGTAGTGACGGCGATGTTAATTACCGCGATGTGATTCACTACGATGGATTGTCATACAACCCCGGTAACATACCGGACCCAGTTTGGTTTTGCAGATGTGTGCAGTTAGTGGGGTGGGATTTTCATTTTAAATTGATTGTGAAGTTTTTATTAGGTGAAACTGGAGGTTCAATACAAGTTCTTGGGGTTATATTTGCCTTTCTTGCAGTTGGTCAGGGAGATCTCTTTGCCTTCTGCTTTCACATGATATTACTTACCGTTTTGATGCCATGGTCTAATTAAGTGAGGTCTATGGTTTCTTAGTTATTTTAGGTGAATATGCTGTTGAATTCAGCCACTCCGCGACATGTATTTGTTTGCTCCTGTTACAAGAGAAACTACGAGCCTTGAGTATTCTTTTTCCTGGCACGCGCACAGCCATTCGCTTCAGAGTGAGTAAACAAAAGCGCCTTCCTTTATCTCAAGAGATCGGATGGCACCTTCAGGTCGGAATGTATTCTGCACATGTTGTGCTGTAAATTTGTTTGCTTTTTACAATCGTGCAAAGAAAGCAGTTTTCACAACACACAATTTATAGAAAAAACAGCACATAGTAGACATGCTGGCTCTTTGAGGTTCACTTCGTAAGTGAATAAATCACAACCCACACATGGCACGTTCATTGGTCATAGTATCCCAGAGTGCCTTTACTAAAGGGAGTTATAAGCCAGGAGTTTAGAATCGATAGTACGCAGTAGCTGTAAATTACTTTAGTTCGGCAACAAGTCCCATAAAAGTTTCAGATAAAAGATACAGTATGGAGTTACTTTATGACAATCTGAAAACAGGATTTGTAAAACAATGACTACATCTTCTGGCACGAAACCGTCATAACTTCTCACAAAGAAATGAAATGCAAAATCGTTTTTCTCTTTCGTGACCCTGACGGGAACAGGAATTTAACTCTAAAAGAACCAGACATGAAATAAAGAAATAGGAAAAAGAAAGTTTTGGAGGAAGATGGTTTATAGGAGCTCAGATCTCTGCGTCAGAAAGTTTAGTGGCATTGGGGCGCAGGGGTGTGAGTGGCGTGCTGCACCCCAATTATGGTGGCTTTAACTACCAAACCACGAGGAGGGAGAGTCCATTTTGCTTGGTTGAGTTAGAGCATGTTGCATCCTTGCTATGCCCCTCATGGTGTCTATGGTATACTCGCTGAAAGAAAGACAAAAGATGAGTTGAACAATTTATGCTCCTCTTCCATCTAAAAAAAATAATAATTGTGTATGTTAATGTGAAGTATTACAAGTAAATAGCATGGAAACAAATATGTGTTTGTGTGGAAGCAAAGAACTGTAGGATAATATTGGTGTGCGTTAAGCCGGACCTAAAAATCCATGTAGGTTATATCTAAAAATCCAAGTAGGTTAATGACTGCCCTCCTCCCATATGTGCTGCTGCCAGTGAAAAAAAATAATAATTATGAAGTTAAAATAAGATTATCACAGCTTTTGGAGGGCAGGCACTTTATTTGTTGAAACACACAACTTCTTCCCAATCAAAACATATGCTCCTGGCACCCAAAATGTGGGCTGAGCCAAAGCCCTACTGAGGTGATGCTCACATAATTGTCAGTTGAAAGCTGTACAACATAACTTATTGATTGTGTTCCCACTGAGGTGGGGTTGCCTCATAACCACCCTGTTTAAGAGATCAGGTCCACTCATTATCCCCTTATTACCACTCCTGTTAAGTACTGAAAGCTTTCTTTTTCATACAACCCTCATTGATTTCTTCCCTTTCATAAATGTGTTTCATATGGCCTGATTCAGTTTGGCAAAAGAGATACTCCATCATAAACGTGTCGGATAACCCGTCTGGAGTGTCACAAGTGCAGCATGATTTAAAGCACTTGTATTGCAGTGGACGGGACATCCATCATGTTTATGGTTTATGATGGAGCATCCCATCCACCAAACTCTAAATCATGCCCTTCGTTTTCTGTGAAATGTGTGACTTTAGGGTGAACATACTTAATTGAAATAGCGGCAGGAATCTCTTTTTGCAGTTGACTGCTCTCTGCCAGAAAAGTTGAATGTTTAAGAGCTAGCCAACTCATACGTTGCCATCTACCTAAACTGAAATTGATAAACATCCTTTAGATTGAAAACACATGGATGCTCTTTCTCTCTCATACCTCAATTTGAGGTACTGAAATCCTGAATTGACATTAAGAATACAAGAAATGGTTGTATTTGCTCTCTGTCTAAAGAATGCTTCCTGTCCCAGGAGGATGAATGTGCTGATCATTTTGTGCAAGATGTATTGTATGTGTATGCTGTTTGTGATGCAACTGTAGAGAGGCTCCTAGATCAGGCAGAGTAAGAGATAACGAATAGTCGGAATCCGCCATCCGGCAAGAGTTTCTATTAAGGGAATCTTCTTTGAAACCTCAAACATCCAGTCATTTCACAAGAAGACTAGGCAACACAAAGAGGAGGAGACCTGATGCTTGGAAGGAAAGAACACATGCAGATGCCTCAACATGAAGGACAGAATGCATGCATTTCCAGTCTAAGCAGCACCTTATCCCGCAGAGTCTGAAATCCTCAACTGCTGGCGACCAGACAACCACACTGAAAGTACGGCAGTCGGAATGTCTCTCTCATTTATGTGGTCATCACCCAGTGAATGTAAATGTATTTCTGTGCACAGAAAGTAGGTTTGGTCCCAGGAGGGAGAGAATGTGGCATTACGGCAAGAGCTGCCGACTTTGGAACTGCGAAACTGAGTTTGAGTCTCAGCTTGGGATCAACATCCTGTGATTCTTGGCTGATTACTTAATCTCATTCTGCCTAAAATAATGTGCCTGGCCTTTTGTAATGTAACTGGTGGTCATGTATCCGGTTTGCACTGTGTAAAACTGCAAAAGAAAAGCACATGAAATTCCTAGATAGATGCTGTTGGACACTGGAAAACACAATACCCAAATTGGACATCAATTGTCGCTTCAGATTTTTTTTCCCTATTTGTGAAGACATTAAGAGAGCAGGCAGTGGCCCTCTACGCCAAAGCCTGTTCTCCCCAGGTCCAACCACCATGATTCCCTAAGGAGATGCTGTCCTACGCGGACAGCTCTCTCTTCCGTAATCAGTTAGCACCCAACTCATGGGATGGGAACTTACCAATGGTCTGCGATAGCAATAGCCGTCACAAACCTTTAATTCATAACTTGCAACTCACGAGAAGGAAAGTAACACCCCTTTCGTGGCCACTCCTCTTTGCAATATAAAGATTGTGGCAAAAGCCCTTTCACAAGTCAGAAAGACTCCTCTGAATGGTAAAGGAGTTTGTATACGTTATAAAAAAGTATGTTGCAGATATAAACCTTGTGCTTTTGCAGCTCCCATGCAAAGTACCCTATGTATCAAGTGCATGGCCCAAGCATCCTGAGATTTACTTTGCATCCTACATGAGATTGATCCTACAAAACAATTGTCCCTCCCACAAAACAACAGTCGCTTCCACTCCACCTACCAGAGGTGAACAGAATTTTCAAAACTCCCACAAATAAATCATGTATTTGCTGAAGACAGTAAATATAAGGACATTTATTTCAGCAAGTATGCTTTGGCACAGTTCAGTAAGCAAAACCTGGGAACAAAAACTGTAGTTACGTATTTGGTCAAATTGATAAATCTGGCTAGTAGTTATATTGAGTCATGGGAGTTGGCTTCACAGATAGATTTTGAGACGTGCCAGCATTTCATTAGCCACCCTAAAACAGTTTTACCTTAAATGGATAAACCTATGTCAGTACAAAACTTAGGCCCAGTGGCGGCTGCCACGGAATAGTGTGGGTGAGCCGGGGAATAAAAAAAAATATCACCTACCTGGCTGCTGGCCGCTGCCTCTCCTCCATCCCCTTCTGTTGACGCATGGGCACACACAGGCTCACAGACTCTCCTAAGCCAATCATGACACTGCTGTCACCAGCATGACAGCAGTGTTGTGATTCGTCTGAATGGCCTGGTTTGGTGCTCAGACAGGAAGTGGGAGTCTGTGCATGTTTTCCACCCAGCAGTGCAATACAGCTGGATGGAGAAACACTAAGTGCTCATATCCGTTTCCCCGGCCCAAGACTGCTGGCCAAACAGTCATGCACACTTAAGTGCACCAACCATTTCTCCCCTTGCTGGCTGTGATGACAGTCCAGCCCTGCCTCGCTCCATAAGGTAAACAAAGCTGCATCAGTACGGAAAAATAAAAGGATAATAACTTTGTGTTATTATCATTTTATATTCTTTTTTGCACCGCTCAAAGAGTAGTGTGGCGGCACTCCTCCGCCTTAGAGGAAGTGCCACTGCTGCATTGGTCCCACTGACAGGTGGCAAACTCCAAACATTCTTAAATTTAGTTTTCACCCTACTCCAATAGAAGTACTTCCACACTGCATTGATAATGTAAAACCAATCTATTCACGCTTTGATGGGCATTTTTCAGGGCAGATCAGCTTGTTCCTCATTTCCCCTTTTTTCCCCCACTTGAAATCTCAAATTCAGTCATACCACGTGTTTTGGCTCACAAGTGCAAATAAAAGAATTGCAAAAAGAAAACAGACTTTTTAACCAAAAAATGGCAAAACCAGAAACACCTTGATGGTACGGCATGCATACTGGTTCAAAATATAAAAAATTAATGAGGATACTAAATTAAAGTGTACTGTGAGGAAAACCAGATACATACTTTGCTTAGGGGTTATCCTGTTTTCATGACGTTTCATTACCTCAGTGGAAAAAAAATCTTAATTATGATCCATTTATATTCCTCATATTTCTTAGTTTTTTGTGAGGGAAAGTGGCAAAAACAGGACCGGAAATCCTGTGACTCATAAACAGGAGCCCCTTTCCAAAGAGTGCTTTATTCCTTCCACAGGTAAGAGTCAACTTTAATCAAATGTCAAAGCTCACTTCCCTTCTTTCATTTATCTCCTGAAAGTTTGGAGGACATTTGAAATATGCTATCTGGTTTCATATCAACAAAGCCTTGACAGACCTAGTGCCAGCATGAAAGATGGTGGGAAAATATTTTGGAAAGAACTGCTCTTTTTTCTAAAAATCAGGGAATGATGGCCCTTCTAATGATGAAGACTGACCTTGATCAGTCAAACTGTATGCCCACCACCATTTGCTATTTACTCTTGACATTTTTGTGAAGATTTCTTTCCATCAGTTTCAAGCATTGATTAAGCAATGCCTGGATTTCGTCTTAGTTTTGACTCCAACACTGGATTAAGTGGGTTATATACAGATTGCTGGATACAGAATATTCATCTGAACATTTACAGATGTGCTGCCAAGTGTGTGTCTACACTATAAACAGGGTGAACAAGGCATCCACCTATATTTTGATGGATCTACTGCATCTACCAAGCTTCAAATAATCCCTTAACCCCTTTCGCTGCGGCAGCTATTCTGCCGCAGCGCTAAGGGGGAGGCGGGGCCGCGCGGCGGTCCCGTGCTCGTGACGGAACTGCTCTGTCACGGCCCGCGGGTGAGCTATGCTTATGACGGAACGGTTCCGTCACGGCCCCGTCCGCCTAATAGAACCTTCAGCGCAGGCGCGGAATTCGCGCCGCGCAGGCGCGGCGAGCGGGCCCTGACGGAACGGTTCCGTCACCAGCACAGCCCACCCGAGGCTTGTGACGTTCCGTCACGAGCATGGGAGGGGTTAAATAAGCATCATGTGACTCGAAGGAAGACCCGTTGGGGATTGTGAACGAGAGACATATTGTATTTTGGCTTTATTCCACATTTTGAATACTTTATACACTGGAGAGCATTGGCTAGTTTCTAAACAATTGTTCAGGACTTGAAGGGTGAATTAGAATGCACCTGCCTTGTTCTTCTTTTCCAAAAGGCAAAACCATAACAAGTTAACTGGTTATATCACAAGTTAAAAAACACATTTAATGTTAGTGGGTCACTCTGTAGGTCTGGATTCACGATGGAACTGTCCTTATGTGATCAAATTAAAAAGACCTTTCAGATTGCTACAGAGAGAGAGGTTTAGGCTCCAACCACATGTTGTTTTCCCTAGAGTACAGGATTTGATTGGCCTGAATTTGTATGCATCCACTGAAAAGAGTGTTTGTATTGCACGTTTTGCCTTGTGGCTAAGCTTATACCGAATACAGCAGGACTGTGTTGGTAACAGTAGCAAGGGACTGATCATGACAATAATCTTGATATGTTTATCATGGAATCTTAAAACACAGGCAGTAGACCTGACTTTTTTACTGTGGAAATCATATGTTAACATCAATCCCTTTATGGATGGATTGTTATTAATCATTATGAAAGCCTTCAGAGAAGGATTTTGTTTAATGCTGTAGGCAAGGGTTTGGGGTTCGTCAACCCCTGTGACAAACTGTGGATATATTCTCTGTGAGAATCCTTGTTTTAACCTCTTAGGAGAGATAGTATTTTGTTTCGCCAAATGTAATTATGTATACCTTTGCAATTTTATGATGTGTGCCTCATGGTTGCCTTGTGGGAAAGCTTACTCTCAAGAAAGTAGAGCTAACATGGTTATGCTGACAACCTACAAGCCCGATTGGTGCGCTGTGAAATGAAATGACTTATGCCAAAGGTGTAAACATCTAACAAAATGTTATGACAAAGGCAGTAGGCCTAATTAGGTACTGTGAAAAGTATATTTTAAGGTCAGTAGGTTTCTAACAGTGGGGATGAATGAACATTGTGTTAAAGGCTGTAGACAGTTATGTGTTACTTGTAATTCCGCAGATTATTTTAGTAGGCAAGGGTTTTGCTTTAGGACACCAAGTCTGACAAGCCCTGGGGGTTGTCAATGTGATGATTATTGTTAGGCACTATTGAGAGGAATTGTATTTTGTTTTCCAAACTATATTTGCTACTTATGTGTAATTTTATAACTGTATGCATGATGGGTGAGTTTCTTTGCACTCTTGTGTTGGTTATGGTATGCAATCATTGTTCATACTGAAAAGTTATGCCTGAATCCATAGGTTTGTTCTCTTTTTTAGGAAACATTATTACAAACCAGTAGGTTGACTTAGTTATTGTGAAAAGCATGTGTCAAAGACAGTAGGTTTGTAAGGAGGTATTGTTATTACACTGTGCTAAGGTCTGTGGGAAGATATTCTGTTATTTAGTATTTTACAGATTATTGTAGTAGTCAAGGGTTCTGGAGATGGTGACCCACCTGAACAAAACATTAGGATAGAAGATTCCCACTACAATAATCCTTATTAGACTCTCATATGAAGGGTTTTATATTGTTTTGCCAGTGTCATTTTGTACACATTTGTAGTTTCATTACATAATATCTCATGGGGTAGTATTTTGCTCTGCCAGCTGTAATTTTGTATGCATTTGTATGTTTGTGACCGTGTGTCTGATGGTAGTCTTGTGGGAAAGCCTATGCTCTACCATGATGATAAAAGCACATCTATATGTATTTGAAATAAGATATGCAAATGGATTTTATTGACTTTTACCTTTTGATATTTTATGTTTTATTATGACAAACATGGTTTTAATGTTGTTTGTACATGTGTCTTTTATGATTGTTTATAATTGAATAAACACTAATTGATTGATTGATTGATTGATTGCTTATGCTCAGAATAGTGAGCCTGAGTTGGTTGTGGTTACAAGACAAAAATAAAAGCTATAGGCCAGATTCATGTACCAAGAAAAGCTATGCCAGATGCTGTAGGACTGACCTGTTTATTATGAAATGTTATGACAAAGGCAGTAGTCCTGGCTTATTTATTATGAAAAGCATTTCTGAAAGCTAAAGGCCTCTAAGAGGGGTAGTTATCACATGATAATATTGGTTGTAGACAGGTATTTTGTTAAATGTAATCTCACAGATCACAATATCAGGCAAGTATTTTGGTGCTGATAAACCATTCTGGTTAATCCTGAATGATTTTCCCTGTGATTAGTCCTGTTAGGTCCTATTGAGTGGGGTTGTAAACTATTTTGCCAACTGTTATTTTGTACATGTTTGTTATTTTGTACCTGTATGCATGATGGTTGCAAGCTTGTGTGTACTTCATGAGGCCTGTGTTGGTTATGCTGTCATGCCATTGGAATTGGACGTAGGCCTTATGGGTTAACTGGGAAACGTTTTGTCATATTTCTTAGGTGTGATCTGTTTAGAGTGAAAAGTTATGAATTAGCAAGCAGGCCTGCACTGTTTGTA
The DNA here is from genome assembly GCF_964261635.1 of Lissotriton helveticus. Lineage (NCBI taxonomy): Eukaryota > Metazoa > Chordata > Amphibia > Caudata > Salamandridae > Lissotriton > Lissotriton helveticus. The sequence continues at coordinate 1,307,772,462 of NC_136059.1, read as the reverse complement.
GTGAAAAGTATGTGCTGAACCCAAAAGACTTTCAAGGATGGATTGCTATTATGTTGTGTTAAAGCCTACTAGGAAGAATTTTGTGACACGGAGTCTCACAGGATTACCACAGTTATAGAGCATTTTGTTATTGGTGACCCACAAGAAAAAATATAGGGGTAGAAGATGTGCCATATGATAGTCCTTATTTGGCTCTTTTGAGAGGGATATTAAACTGTTTTGACAACAGTAACTATTAACATATTTATAAATGTACTATGTTACATCTGATGTTTGACTTGTGGGAAAGCTTAAAAACAACACTGAGTTGTTTATGGTGACAAGCTAATGATAAAGCCATGGGTCTGATTGTTAAAAAAATTACGAAAAGGCAGTAGGCGTGATTTATTCATTGTGAAAATATTTGTTAAAGTCGGTAGGCATTTAAGGGTTGATTGTTCTTATTATCTATTGAAACCTACTGATAGGTATTTTGTTACATGGAATCTCATAGATTACCATAGCAGACACGAATTCTGGTGTTGACTGCCCTCTTTAACAAACTGTGTGTTTTGAAGAATTGAACTGTAAGAATCCCCTTTTGACCCTCTTAGGAGTGATAGCATTTTACTTTGCCAAGTTCTATTTTGTATACATTTGTAATTTTATCACTTGGTATTTGATGGTTGCCTTGTGGAAAAGCTTATTCTCAAAACAGTAGGCCGGAGTTATTTATGGTGACAGGCTGTAGGCCTGATTGGTGCTCTGGGAAACGTTATGTTCAATGCCATTTGTCTGATCTGTTCATTAGGAAATGTTATGACATTTCAAATCTTAGCTATGTTATTTTTCAAAGTACCAGTGAACTTTTCCACCCTCCCAGCAGACTCGGGATGATAAGAACCATGAAAGGGGTGTACCAGAATGCTTAAGGCCAAGTCCTCCTTTTCAATGTAATACAATGTGAAAGGTTCGGAGTAATGGGGTATACCTATTGCTGGGACAGAAGACAACACTCTTTTCATGGATACAAATGCTTGATCTTGATCTTTAATCCAACGCAAGGGTTTGTCTGTGCCATTTCATACAAACTCTTGCCGTGGTTTGACAATGTTAGACTAACCCAGGACCCGCTGCCTGCAGTAGCCTTCCATCCCAAAAAGATTGAGTACGTGGGAGATGGTACTGGATCTGGTTAATTTACGGATGGAATCAATGCAGTCTGGAGCAGGTGTCACTTCCCCGCCAAGATTTTGTGACCTAAATATTGAACATGGGGTATACACAATTGTAATATCTTTTACAAGCCTTGCCCCCATCTTGTCTAATTAAGTAACAACTAAAAAAATCAGCATCATATTGAGCAAGCTTAGGACATTCCTGGAGGATGAGGGTGTCCAGGTCTGTCTGAAATGCCTGAAAAAATAAATGGTGATTCTGTATACCCTTGGTTTTATCTAGGGTATGTTGTTTGGCCCCAGGAAACAAAATGTGAAAATCAAAAAGTACTGACTGTCAGGATATATTGTTAGATCACGAGAAATCTATTTGTTCACTTACTGTTGTGAGCCAAATTTTATCAAGGCGAGCTATTTTTAGGGCTACAAGCTCATTCTGGTGATATGACAAAGAACAGGTGTTCAGTTCACTCAGAAAGTGAATGATCAATAAAGATGCCTTTAGATCTTGTTTTTATCTTGTCATATTTGTTCTGTGATCAGAGACAGAACTCAAATGTGTGCTTATATCTCCTTACAAGTTGCTGCTTATTTCATATTGGAGGGTGGTGTTTACTTTTCTTTCTCTGACTGCAAAGATACAGGATTTTGTAAAGTGAACTGCCTGACAATCGTGCTGCAGAAAGATTGAAATGAAAAACAGTGCAAACATTTCATAATATATTTCAGTAGTTATGAAAACACATTTTTTGTAACTGTATGAAGAAAAAAACATTTTAATTAGATGTAAACTAATCAGAACACTTTTCTTTATGTTGTGCAAATTAAGAATATTTTTTGCTGAAACCGAATTACCACAGATTATAGTTATACACTATACCGTTTTATTTGTAAAGTTGCATGTAAGAAGGACACTTTCTGGCCATTTCAGTGGGAAATGTGCAGTTTGTAAATGACAGTGCACATCATACATTAGTAATATATTTATCACAAGAACTGAGAAACATTCTTGCCCCCAACCTGATGACAATGCTATTAGTGACCTAAGAAGGGAGTCAGGTGTCATGTGTACCCTATATGTGGGCAAGCATTTCATTATACATGGAGCAAAGGTTTTGTCTATTACATCAAACAAAAGAGTTTTTGTAAAGCAGAAATGCTGAGCTTGCATATTGGAAAGTGCTCCAAGTGCTCTCATGTGTGACAGTGAATAAAAAGGCGGCAATGTAAAATGAAATATTTGCCTTGGATCACACAATTTGAGACCAGTTTAAGGATCACGTACATTAAAGTTAGGTCAAGTAGATTATTCAAGTCACTAGACCTGCAGGTTTGGTAAAATTTGTATGCTTTTCCGAGTCCTGAATGGGATGGAAATGTAAGTGAAATATTAGTCCACAACATTGAACCATGCAACAGTTGCCATTATACCAGACAGACTAGCAGCAGGATTAGGTACAACAGGAAAACTCAGCCATACAACGGTATTAATAGCATAAAATTCATGAACAAAACATGAAGTTACTTTACCAGTTGCTTTAATCAGCAGAATAGGTGTGCTGGAGCTGCATACAGTGGGTGACAAAATACCTTGTTTCAGAGGCGCATTGATGACAAGGCAGATCCCAGCCTCTGCTTCACGACCTAAAGGGTGGTAGAGAATGTGTGAGAGCTTTAGATTGGCATGTTTCCATATCCAAACTAGCTCAGCAGTGAGAACACAACCCACATCATTAGCATATTCTGGAACATGAGGTGGAATGAACTAGATCAAGCACATCAAACATTGAGTAATATGACGATTAAACATTGATTTTTCTTACATTATTATTTTCACAGAAACTATTTTGTTTTCCATCTATATGTTCAAATTAACGCCATCATTAGTACATTACACAATGCATCTTAATTTGCATAAAAGATCTCTTCCTAAAATGTTTGCTGGTGAGTTAGGGCTAAAAAAAGAGGTTGGTAACACAATTAGGAATATGTGTGTTAAAAGGGCCAGCTGCATCAATGGCTTTACCCGAGGTAGGGCATGCAGTAAATATATACTGCATATATTTTGTAAATTGATGAACCTGAGTCCCATAATCCCACTAAGCTTCTCACTCTGTAGGAAACATGACACAGTGGAGTGTAGCTGAATGTTTTGTTTGTTCCTAAAGGGTTTTGGAGGGACAACTTCTCTCTGGTTGGTGAGAGAGGGCAAAACACGAACTGTTGTTAGAAATGAGGGTCTCTAGATGGGAGTGGCTTGCACCCTGTCAAAGTAGGGACCCTCCTTCTAGTCAGAGTATGGGAGTTATACACCTAGGATATCCTCTGCTCACCCCCTTGGTAGCTTGGCAAGAGCAGTCAGGCTTATTTCAAAGGCAATGTGTAAAGCATTTCTAGATAAATACACAGTAACACAGTGACAACACTACAAATGGGCACAACATCAGTTTAGAAAAATAACCAATCTTTATCTAAACCAAACAAGACCAAAATGAGAAAAATCCAACATAAACAGATCAAGATATCACATTAAAAAGGTTTAAAGCAGTTCAGCCCATATAAAACTATGGATGCATTACTTTTCTGCAAAGTACCTGGGATGCGCCAAAACCACAAGATGAAAACAGGTGCAGGAGAGGCGAGACACCAGAAAGCAAAGCGATGCCTCAGTTCTTTACAGGCAGGGAAGGTGATGCATTGGTTCCTATCTCCAGGAGAGGTGATGCGTCGGTTCCTTACTGAGAGAGGTGATCCATCAGCTTTTTAATGCGAGGGGAAGAGATGCGTTGATTCTCTGGAGACAAGGCCTCGGTTCCTTAATGTAGACCAGCGTCAATGTAGACTTGGTGCACAGGTGTGATGCATGGAAAATCCGATTGTGCTGGAGTCGATGCGGCCGTGGCAAAACAAGTGCTGCGTCGAGTCTTCCTACCGGGAGTAGTTGATGCGTCGATTCCAACAGTCGCACAGCAGGGCCAGCATCGTAGTTGGAGTGGGGCCTCGGTCGTCAGAGACACCGTGCTCTGGACTCAGGCAGCGACGGTTCTTCTGGCCAAAAACAGGTGATGCATCGATCTTTTCTGCTGCACCGCGATGATGTGTTGTTTTTTAACCGCTTTGCAAGCTTGTGGCAGGAAAAATGGTGCTGATGGGTGATGCTCTTCTTGCAGCAGAAACCACCTCCAAGGGCCCAGAACTAGAATTGGCACCACTTGGCAGGTCACAACTCTCAACAGACGACTTCAGCATCTGCAGATTAAGTCTTTGGTGGCCCTAGGACTTGTCAACAGGAGGCATGCACACACAAGCCCTTATAAGAATCTACTCAAGCAGGATACCAAAGAAAAAATCCAGTCCTTAGTCTCTCCAAGCCAGAAGCAGCAACTGCAGGCCAACACTAGCAAAGCAAACACAGCAAAGAAGCAGTACTCCTCCTGACAGCTCTCCAGCTCCTCCTCTTGGCGGAGTTTCCTCTTGATCCAGAAGTGTTTTAAATGTCTGGGCCTACAAGCCCAATACTTATACCCTTTTGGCCTTTGAAGTAAGCATACTTCAAAGAATAGTCATTGTAGTGCACAGATCCTGCCTTGCCCTGCCCTGGCTCCGGACACACGACAGAGGGTTGGAGACAGTATTGTGAGAGGCCAGGCACAGACCTATTCAGGTGTCAGTGTCAACTCCTCCCACTACTTTAGCTCAGGAAGGCCCATCAGCCTGGTGATGGGCAATCAGGATATGCAAGGCACACCTCAGCTCCCTTTGTGTTACTGTCTAGAGTGAATGCACAAACAACCTAGCTGTCAGTCTAAACCAGACCTTGATTCCAAAGAAAGGCATAGGCCCAGGATGGCAAAGCAAGAAAATGCCCACAATCTTAAAGTGGGATTTTCAAACATACAATATAAAAAACAACTTCAGTAAAACATGTATTTTTAAATTCTGAGTTCAGGGAACCCAAAGGCAAATCTCTATCTCTTCCCAATTGAAGGTTACACTAGTAAGGCATTACAAGGTTGCTCCAATGATAACCTATACGAGAGATAGTCCTTGCAATAGTAAAAAACAAAATTGGCAGTATTGCTCTGTCAGGACAGGTAAAACACACCAGTACATGTCCTATCTTTCACATACACTGCACCCCGCCCATAGGCCTACCTTAGGGGTGCCTCACATGTAGTAAAATAGAAGGTTAGGGCCTGGAAAGTGGGTGCACTTGCCAGGTTGAAATGGCAGTTTAAAACTACACTTGGAGACACTGCAGTGGCAGGCCTGAACATTTTTTTGGGTGCTACTCATGTGGGGGGCCCAATCAGTGCTGCAAGCTCACTTTTAGCATTTGATTTACAGGTCCTGGGCATACATCGTGCATTTTAGTATAGTGGGGGGCACAATCAGTGCATTTTAGTATAGACTTAACGGTAAACCAAATATGCCAATCATGGATAACCAATTGTAATCACAATTTGCACAGGGCGCACTTGCACATTAGCACTAATCGGCAGTGGGAATGTGTCCATAGTACACAAACCAGCAAAAACAAAGTCTAGCATACAGTAAAAAAAACAGGAGGTCAGAAGCAAGAACGACAGGTGGAAACCCATGCAAAGGATGGCAGGTCTAACAACTGAGATGCTGGATAAACAAGCAGGTAAACAAATCAATTCCCAAAGTGTAGCTGTCCCATAATGAAACAACATTATACACCTGTCCCTTTCATTTGAAAATTCAGAATATTCCCTTAATTTATTATGACCAATAGGTCTCTGTGTTTCTCAGATCTGCCAACTTGTGAAACAATTCCTGTGTGATGCAATGGGAGAGGAGAGGTGCCGTGCAGAGGGCATTACTAAATAGCCAAACTCACTCTCTACCCAAAGGCCTCTGAGGAATGCCTTACTTTTTCTGGTGAGGAGCAACAACAAAATGCATTCTACCAGTGAAGAGATTCTACAAATGAGTGGGAATTCCTACTCTATCTAGGTGTTTTTTGGCACATCTTCCCCTTCACCGCATACACATGCCTCTTCACTGGGTGGTTGTGTAAAGAGTCTCAAAAACCTTTGACATGAGGCAGCACCATGTCAGATGGTATTTCTTGCAACTGTATTGCACATTCATCTGTATGTGTACGGCTTGGAGGCACATTTCTTGTATATATAAAACTGTGTATGTGAAAATTAATGTTAAATAAAAAGACATGAATGTGTTCTTAATATAATTGGGTTCTAACTAAAACATCGATTATCAAAGCCGATAGGTTTGGCTTTGGCCCCCAGTCTTTTGGCAATACTTGTTTTGTTATTATCATTGTTTTGCAAAACGTTATTGTTCAGGAAGCTGCCAGTTCCTCATTAAATCTTAATTTTAAAATATGGCTAAAGGCAAAAGTGTTTTCTGGTCTCAAATGGCTACACGTGACCATGGTACACACTGCACCTGAAGGGAACTATCTTGTGTGTGGATGGTGCATCTTGTGAAAGGGTGGCATAATAATAGTGAAGTCAGTCAATCGCTGTAGTGGGCTAACATTGCCCTTTTGTGCATTCTGGAGTGGGTGGAAGAAAAATGTGAATGCCACAAAAACAGACTGATGGATGAAGTCTGTCTAAATTCCCATATACATACTTTTAGTAAAATCATTAATCCTTGATCAGCACAGACCTAAAAGAAAAATTGATTTGGCATTGGCTGCTAGCCTCGCCTTTGAAAAAGAAGGCAAGAAAGAAGGGAAAAAGGAAAGGAAGGAAAGCATGAAGGAAGGAATGCAGACTGAAAGGAAGTAAGGAAGAAGGACAAAAAAAGGAAGGAAGGAAAAAAGGAAGGAAGGAAGGGTGGCTAAAATGGGAAGAATGAAGGCAAAAAGGAAAGAAGGGAAGAAGGAAAGAAGGCAAAAACAAGAAAGAAGGAAAGGGAAAAAGGCAAGAAAGAAAGAATGAAGAAAAGAATACAGAAAAAGGGCAAGGAAGAGAGAAAGGAGGAAAGAAGGCAAAAGAAAGAAGGAAAGAAGGGAGTAAAGAAAGGAAAAAGGAGGCAAAAAGAAAGAAATAGGGAAAAAATGAAAGGAACAAAGAAAGACAAGAAAGCAAAGAGAAAAGAGAAAGAAGGAAAGTATTAATGAAAGACAGCAAAAATTAAAGAAGCAAAAAAGAAAGAAGGAAAGTAAAAATAGGCAAAAATGAAAAAAGGAAGGAAGAATAAAAGATAGCAAAGAAGAAGAAAAAATAAATTAATGAGTAAAAATAAGGAAAGGGGGAAAGAAAGAGAATGAAGTTAAGAACAAAAAAAGGAAAGGATCAAAATGGGAAAAAAGAAGAAAAGCAAAAAGGAATGGCAACAAAAGAAAATAAGGAAACACGAATGAAAGAAGGAAAAATGAAAGAAAGAAGGAAAAACAAAGGCAAAAAAAGAAGGAAAGAAAAGGTGTAAATAAGGTAGGAAAGAGGGTTCACAGTATTAAATACTGGATACTAGAACCCAAATTATACCCGACCAATGTTTAAATAAAACTGTTACAAGTGTGCTGCAAACTAAACACCATAAAGTTTGCTTTCCTTCCTGGGCAAAGTTTATCAAAGAATAATTGGTAAAACTAAGTCTAGGAGCACAATATGGTATGTTGTGAAATAGCAGCAGTCCACTTCAAAAGCTTTTTACAACAGCACTGGAAGGATACAGGAACCGATAAAGCTGGATTGTGCCCTGTGTGCAGTTCAAATGTGTCCTACTATCATATCAGGCTACACTGAGACTAAAGGGAACTTCTTTTGTCTGAATGTGCACCTTGTGAAAGATCAAATGTCACTCAGAGGTACATTATCCAGAGGCTTAAGTAGGCTGACCCACAGCATCATGCTGTATGCTGAATTGGGGGGATCAAAATGGAAATGATAATACAACAGCAAATTGGGTGAAGATAGATGTCTGAAAGCTCCGTTAAGTGAGTAAATTATACATATTATATTGATAAAATCAAAGTGTTTTGAGTAACACCAGACCTAAAAAGATTCTTCAAAAAATGATTGTTTAAAATGCAACCTTATAAGAAATTATTAGAAAATAACCATTTTAGAATCTATTTCAGTGCATCTATTACTATTACTGATTATATAAAGATTATTTTTCTGATAACTTTGCTTTGTAATAAAACATTAGCACACACCTGTACTTTATTTACCATATTGAAGGGGGGACTTCACACAGTTTCTCTCTCCTCACTTTAAATGTTTGTTTTGGAACTTGAAAACCTCTAGTTGGACAAGGTACATTATGCAAGGCTCCTCTGAAGCCTTCTCTCAGGCAGCAAAAATTAGTAAGACCAACCTTATTTTCCTGCCCAACTAATTTGCACCTTGGACATATAGCCTTGGTTGGTTAGTTCTGGTCCTCCAGTGATAGATTTATAGGTAACAAAATTTCAAGTTTTTGCAATAGCTCCTCTTGGTCACCTCCGAGGATCCCAGGACCTCAATGACAGGACTCAGAGTTCTGGACTAACTCCTGCAGAGGCCACCAGCACAGTCTAGTCCATGTCCACTTTCCATTATTCAACTGGTCAGTCCAGGAAAATACATCTTGCAGCTTTTTATTGCTCCGTAACCACATTGGAGGGCAGCCAACTGACGCTAGAAGATCACTTTTAGTCCTGGGTACAAGTGGGAGCAGCCTTGCAGGTCATCACAAAGGTCATAGACAGCAGGTCCAGTCCTCTTCTTTTCATACACAGATACTAATGTTATCTGATGCACTGGGGGTAGAATTCCATCTTTTGCAAAACTTTCTATGTAGTGGGTGGGATTAACACTAGAAAACTCTATCTCCAATATGTAAACTGTTTCCAAGAGTAACTCTTGCCCCTTTTGCAGAACATCCTGTTTGATTTAGTGGAAACTATCCCACAGTGCACTATTCTTAGTGAAGTCCAACATGACAGAACCATGATGCCCATGGACTAGGCTGGTAGCCTAGCTAGACATGTGTTTAGAGAAGTGAGCAATCACCTGCTCCTCAACCCCCCCACCAACTTGTAACTGGGGCCAATTCCCCCTCCCACTGGTATAGTGGTAGGTTAAATACACTGGGGCATATGTACAAGCCCCTATCGCCACAGGAACCTACAAACACATTCTGTGTCACAGACAAAACATGCATTACCAGTTTCCTGACACAGAGATGCAATACTCTATATTTACAAGCCCCTATCGCCACAGGAACATCACAATAGGGGCTTTGCCTTATTTAAAAGGCAGTGTTAAGCCACTTAACGTGACTTAACGCTGCCTTGTAAATAAGGCCCCTTTTATGCTATGCTTAGCGTGGAAGGGATTGGGCAGTGGGTTTTGCGGTGGCCTTCCACCACAATACCCATTTATTTTGACGCTGCCCCCTATTTACAAGGGCACCGTAAATAGGAGGAAGCACCAAAATTAAGACCAGGGAAAACCTGGTCTTAACTTGGCATAATGAGGAGAAATGCTATATTTCTCCTCCTTTTTTGCTTTTTCCATGAGTGCTGCCTTGTGCAGCACACATAGAAAAAGCAAAATGCCTTGGATTGTTTATGTTCAGGAAGGTGACCCTTCCTGCACATAAACAATCCTTAAAAAATGACATTTGGTTACTTCCATGTGTGCTGCATTAGGCAGCACACATATAAGTGACAAAATGGCATTTCAAGATTATTTATGTGCAGGAAGGGGTAACTTCCTGTACATAAATAATCTTCCCCTGCATGCAGACACCCTTGCAAGGGTGCCTGCATTTGCGCTACACTGCTTAGTGTAGCGCCAGCGCAGGGGGAAACGCAAGGCTGCACCATATCCTTGTAAATATGGTGCAGCCTTGCGTTTCTGAAGTGGTGGAGTGAGGCGTTAAGCCCTGACGGCTAACGCCTCCCTCCGCCACTTCTTTGTAAATATCCCCCACTGTGTCCTGGGATCAAAAGGCATCTCATCCCCAGGTCTCACATTACACTCAACCTGGTTGCCTTCAAGTTAATCAAGTTCTTGAACCATCCCCAACTGCCTTTTTTTCTGAGAGAGCTAAAGTCACATTCCTCACACCCAGGTCTTCCTTCCAAAAGGCCCAAACAATTGTTTCCTCTGTGGGAGCAATTTTCACATCTCATGAAGGGGAAACTACTGACAGGGACAGCTGTTGGAAGGCTAATACTAATTAGCCTGCGTGTTATTGTTATTGACATTTAAAGATCGCTAACTGCTACCTGAAGGTGTCCTGGCGCTATTTGAAGTCCTGACGGAGACTAAAGTGGAAGGGATATCGGTGAAATTGGTTAATAAAAGCCATGTTTTTATTGCTTTCCTGAAGGCCAAAAGATTGGTCATGCCTCTAAGGTGCGATGGTAGGCAGTTCCATGCTTTGGCAGAGTTGGCCACAAAGCTTCTGGCCCCCCAGTTAGCTTTTTTCACAAAGGGCACAGTTACCAGTTTGGCATCTGATGACCTCAAAGATCTTTTCGGTACATACCAGCATAATCGCTGTTCTAAGTAGTCTGGCCCAACTCCATGGAGGACTTTGAAGACCAAGCATAAGGCCTTGAACACAGTGTGCTTCCTAACCAGCAGTCAGTGACGTTTTATAATCTCAGCCGAGATTGAGGCGTATTTTGGTATGCCAGCCAGGAGTCTGGCTGCAGCATTCTACAGGATCTCTAATTTGTTCATCAGTCCTTCCTGGATATTGAGATATAGACAATTACAGTAATCCAATCTAGACATTGTTAATGCTGTGATGGGCAGCAGTGGTATTATTTTCCTACAAGATCTCAAGATATAGGAAGTCGAAGACACCACTGTATTCACCTGGTCCCTAAAGCTCAGATTGTTATCAATCCACACTCCCAGGTTCTTCACCTTCCTACTGGAAGTGGGAAGGGGGTCGAAGCATCCAGCCAACAGTCAGGGGACCAGAAGTTGGGGTTGTTTCCAAACAGCACAACCTCCATTTTACCGGAGTTGAGCTTTAGGCAATTTTGGGCCATCCAGACCACCACCGCATTCATACAGTTCTGGAGCTGGGCCACAGTTCCCAGAAGCTCTTCAGGCCATATAGACACCACAATTTGGGTGTCGTCTGCATAGGATGTCAGACCTAAGCCAAAGCATTCAATTAGGGACACCAATGAGGACACATAAATATTAAAAAGTGTCGGACTCAATGAAGACCTTTGCGGCACTCCACAGAGCAGTGAGAATGATTCGGTCTCAAATTCGCCCAGGGCAACTGTTTGAGTTCTGTTGGAAAGAAAGGATTGAAGAAGTTTCCAGACAGTGCCCTGGACTTCAATCTCATGCAAACGGTCCATCAGCAAGGCATGATGGACCATATCAAAGGCCGCTGAAAGATCTAACATGATTAGTGCTGCCTTTCCTGCCTGATCCAGTATAGACCTAATCTCTTCTGTGGACTTGAGGAGCGCAGTCTCTGTACTGTGCCCTTCTCAGAAACCATACTGAGTTGGGTTCAGTGCCTGAGATTCTAGCAGAAATGCGTTGAGTTGCATATTCATGTTTCTCTCTATCATTTTTGCCGGGAGTGGTAGTCTGGTTATGGGTGTGTTACATCCTGTCTTTCCTTTTATTATTAATTATTTATTTATGCTTGTATGACATCACTCTGTTCTACTGATGTCTTCCCTGCATGTTATGTTATGATTCCAACCTCACCTGTATTCTAGAAGGTTTAAGTGTAATGAAACAGTTGTACCTTGGATTTTGATCTGTGTACTTGCTAATGCTGTGCTGGACATTAAATCTACTCATTTTCTACAAATGCTTCCTGATTAATTTCAACATATTTTGGCACCAGTGTTTGCAAAGACGTCAAACGGAATACCACATCCTCTAAGGGATCAGTTTCTGTTCTCACTTGTAATGAAACTACTCACAATAGCAATTCACAAGATTCATTACAAGTGACAGACATGATAGACAAGGGTTTTGTTGTCTCAATTATTGATATGGTTCCGGCGCACATTAAAAAGTCACCAAATGCTGATTTCATTATATGTCAGGTTAAGTTATCCTTAATGGTAGACTCAGGTTCACCATGGACTATTATGACAGAACAGTATTTGTTTGAAAAGTTAAGTGACCATCTTAGTATTAGTAAGTTGGAACAACCAGACATTATGGCTGTTAGTTTTGAAGGACACCATATCGAAGTTGAAGGTTATTTTGAAGTGTCCATACATTTTAAGCACAGATCTGCTGACATAAAGCTTTACATTGCAAAAAAAGGTGTTAATGTCCTGGGTTGGCGTGACCAATATAAGCTAGGTATTATACTTAATCCAAGAGCTAAAGAACCAGTTATGTTATGTGATGATGCACTTTATAATGAAGTAGCCGCAGTGGAAGATAATTTTAAGATTGATGGTGAAGAACAAAAACTTGTCAACTCTTTTAAAAATGTTTTTTGTGACAAATTGGGGAGGTTAAAGAGTTTCTCACACAAGATCGTCTTAAAAGACAATGCTATACCGGTGAAACAAAAAATAAGGGGTGTACCTATCAGTGTGAGACAAGAACTAAAAGACATGTTAAAAGAATTGTCAGATGAGGGAATAATTGAAACTATTGATTCAGCGGAGTGGGTTTCCCCCATAGTTTTAGTCCGCAAGCCGGATCAAAAATTAAGAGTGTGTGTAGACCTCAGGGCTCTAAATGCTAATATTGTCATAGACTGTCACCCTTCACCCAATATCAACGAAGTAGTATCAATGTTTGAAGGTGCAAAAATATTTTCAACGTTAGATTTGCGTTCAGCGTACCATCAAATTGAACTTAAAGAGGAATCTAAGAAACTGACAGCATTTATTACACCATTTGGTTTATATCAATACACTAGAATGCCTTTTGGGTTGGCGTCAGCCGCGTCAGTTTTCCAAAGAGTCATGTTTATGATTTTCAGAGATTTAGATGAATACGTTAAGTGCTTTCAGGACGATATTCTGATTTTTTCAAGGAATGAAAATGACCATGTAGGACATCTCTATGAAGTTTGCAAAAGGTTAGAAGATCATGGTCTTACCTTAAAAGCCCACAAATGTAAACTGTTCCAACGTTCAGTTGAATATCTAGGACATACCTTATCTGGAGATGGTATTATTCCCAAGAAAAATAATGTTGATGCCATACTCAAAGCACCATCACCTGTTAATAGAGATCAATTACTGTCATTCACAGGAATGTGTGAATACTATAGTAAATTTGTGCAAGGTTTTGCTACCAAAATGGAACCGCTGCTAAGTTTGTTGAGACAAAATGTGACGTATGTTTGGTCTAAGGAACAACAGGAGGCTTTTGAGTCAATAAAAAGGGATATTGTCAATGCCCCCACATTGAAACCTTTCAGGATGAAGAAAGAATGTGTTATAACTGTAGATGCGAGTCTATATGGTCTAGGGGGTGTTCTGTCACAGAGAGAAGGAAAAGAGGAGTGGAACGTAGCCTTTGCTTCTCGCACACTAAATGACTGTGAAAGGAGGTATGCAGTGATCGAGAGGGAGCTTCTTGCATGTGTGTGGGCTGTTGAACATTTCCGTTTGTATGTCTGGGGCTGTAGATTTATTCTGCGAACGGATCATAAGCCGTTAGTAAATATTCTTTCGACTGGTGGTGGATGGAATTCGACTGCCAGAATTGCAAGATTGTCATCCAAGTTACAGGAGTATAATTTCAGTACAGAATATGTCCCAGGAAAAAAAAATGTCACAGCGGATTTTCTTTCTCGACTTCCATGTAAACAAAATGGTGTTGATGTTATTAGAGAGTTTGATTTTTCTGTATCTATCACTGATGTATTGGGTGATCAGTTTCAAGAGATTACTGAGGAGATGTGGAATAAGTGCATTAGTGAAGACGATAAGTGGAGCACCCTCAAAAAATTTGTGATGGAGGGTTGGCCCAGGAAAAATATGATTATGGAGGAGTTATTGCCTTTTGCTAAGGTTGCAGATGAGTTGGAAATGGAGAATGATTTTTTGTTTAAAGCTGGCAAATGTGTTCCACCGCAGGGTATACATGACATGATTCTCAAATTGGCTCACAAGACACACCCAGGTATATCGTCCATGAAGAGATTGATAAGGACCTTTTTTTGGTGGCCAGGAATGGATGCGTTCATTGACAGAACTGTAAGGGAATGTACTGAGTGTATATCTAGTGAAAAGATGCTTAGAACTAATGTTCCACCTTTAAAGGTGACAAAATGGCCAGAGGTGCCTTGGAAAAAATTAGCTTTCGACATTGCGGGACCTTTCAAGAACTTACCAGAGAATTCACGTTTTGCATTGGTGTTAATTGATTTCCATTCCAAGTGGCCAGAGGTGAAGTTTGTTCCCTCTGCCACCACTAATGCTGTTATTTTGTTTTTCAAGGAGATTTTTGCTCGAGAAGGCTGCCCTTCTGTTCTTGTAACGGACAATGGTGTCCAGTTGAAATCATTAGAGATGGAAACTTTCTGAAGGGACATGGTATTGTGCACAAATGTACATCTTTGTATGAACCACACGAAAATGGTCAAGTAGAAAGGTTCAATAGGGTGTTGAAATCATATGTCGCTGATGTCATTAATACACGTGGAGAATGGTTGAGTGAGTTGAGAGAGAGGTTGTGGGTTTATCGAATAACGCCCCATTCCACGACTGGAATTAGTCCTTTCAAATTATTGAAGGGTAGAGATCCAACTTCCAAAATTTGTCCATGGTGGCTTATGGATAAATGTCAAGACAAATTATCAACTAGGGAATGTGTACATGATACGGCTAAAAGAGTCGAAGAGAAACAGAACAAGACCATGTGTTGGTACAACAAAAAATGGAATGTCAAAATGCATGATTTTGTTGTAGGGGATTGGGTGCGAATTAAGAAACCTGGTTTAATGACTAAAGGTTCCTCTAAGTTTGGTAGACCTATACAAGTAAAAAAAGTGTTCTCTAATTCTGTTATTACTCAGGATGGTAAGTTATGGAACACCAAAAGAATTGCAAAATGTAACCATGCTGCTCATGGTGCCTGTGCTAAGAATTTACCATGTTCTGATATTTCAGGGCAGAGTAATCAAGACACCATCGCCTCAAGGATCAAACGTGATGTACGGGTTACCAATAGGCCTTTGAAATATAGAGACTATGTTTAGTGTATCTTTGTTATGGAAAAGGGGGATGTGTTACATCCTGTCTTTCCTTTTATTATTAATTATTTATTTATGCTTGTATGACATCACTCTGTTCTACTGATGTCTTCCCTGCATGTTATGTTATGATTCCAACCTCACCTGTATTCTAGAAGGTTTAAGTGTAATGAAACAGTTGTACCTTGGATTTTGATCTGTGTACTTGCTAATGCTGTGCTGGACATTAAATCTACTCATTTTCTACAAATGCTTCCTGATTAATTTCAACAGGGTCTGAAGTTGTTTGGGTCATTAATATCCATGCTGGGATTTTTGAGCATTATATATATGCAACAGTGGTCCCATGCATTCCAAAAATACAAGTAAACAATGAATATAGACAGAGTCAATCTATATTGTGAGTGACATGTCCAGCCGGACAGCGGTCTTCCAAGTTTACTCAATAAACACTTAGTTAGAACATGAGAAGTACCTTCCACAGTTCAACCAGTGTGGTACACAAGCCTGTGCCCAGCACTGACAGGTCAGGTACAGAAAGTAGCGAAGAAGGGCTTTTTAAGGCAAAAGACGTTTTCTGTTTTTTAATTCAATTGTACAGAATTTGTAAAGAAGCACCATTACATTACATAGTAATCATGTCTTGTATTAAGTGCTAGTTAGGTCGATGGCGTTTCGGACCCCCTATTAAATCACGGGGACCATCATCAGGACATTTCAATGAAAGCCTTAACAATAATAAGCCTCTAGTTGCCTGAAATCCAACGGAGAATGGCCGATGGAGAATGACCGCTCAGAGTTAAGCAGTTTAGTCCGCGGTACAAGTTAATATCCGTCGGAGCCAGGGGAAACCGGGTGAGTCGGCATGAGGATGTGCTCCCTGGCGTGCGGATTTTTGAGCAGGGGCAGGATGGATGCCTGTTTCCAATCTCTAGGAAAATAACCCTCTGAATACATTGTATTTATGATGGGAGTCAGTATTTGTGAGACTGGAACTTTAACTGTATTGCAGCTTTTTCTTATGGAACAAGTCAAAACAGTGAAAATAGCTTTTGGGAGCTAGTCTCTATAGGAACATGACATCATGTTTTTTTAAATGTAACGCTTTTAAATACTGAACACAGTATGTTCATGTGCTGCAAGTCCTACTCAGGAATGATATGTCTTAATATTGTCAAAAGGTTGCAACAATCAGGACACGCATGTTGGCCTGAATCCATGTTAATCTTGCCAGCTTTATGCTTGTTTTTTTATTTTGTTTTGCCCCAGATTCGGTCTCAGTTGCATTTTTGTTGCAAAAACTAAAAAGAGAAAGTGCTTTTTGCCCTATCAGAGGTCCCTCTGGGATCCCATGATCAAAGCGAATGGATCAAGGTATTCTTATCCTGCTCCATTTTCTTTTTGAAAATATTTTTGTGGGACTTGGCTGAAGTCAAGTCCCAAGATGGCTGCCAACACTTCCTGGTTGAGGTGCTGACAGCCAATTAGATCTCAGCATGAGATTGGGAGAGTTCACAAAGCCTTTGCGCCCCTACATATACAAATTTGGATTTTCATTAATATCTCAAAAATTACTTAATGGGAAAAGAATAGCAAGATGGCGACCGAGATGGCGGCGTAAACGCTCGGCTCCGTGAGCCTTCTCACCCCGCGCATACATCCTTGCACTTATCCTGAGCTGTAACGGCATATTTACATAGGCGAAGGATAACTTTCACTTACCGTTTGCTCCTGAGGCTTCAGCTTGCTGCAGACCGGTTGAAATGTCCCCGAATGTTTTGCGGCCTTCACGGAGCTGGGACCGGGGTCTCGAGTGCGGAGAGTGGCCGGCCGTGACTGCAACAACAGCGGCCTCTGGTGATGGTGAGGAGTCGGCCGGAGGGAACTGAAGTCCTGGTGGCCGATGGTGACAGTGCCGACCCAGCCCAACTAGCGGAGAACCATGTGGGGAGTGCGATACAGCTAGGTCGAGGGGAGTGCATGATACTTGGCCCCCCATTCCGGTGTTGTATCCGGGCACATCACCGACTTTTCCCGGAGTCAGCGTGCGGGCCCCAGGGAGAGGCGGAGTTTTTAGCCTTTTGGTGACTCTCCGCTGAGAAACCTGCCTTGACTTTTGAGATCCCCGTTCGTGAATCCTGTTCCTCCCTGGTGTGAGGCCCGGTCCCGAGGTGAGGTGGAGAAGGATGGGGCCGGATCAGCTAAGATGGCGGATAGCGCCCTCGTACGCACACCTCATCAAGACAGAGAAGCCGTTGTGCGAGAGAGTCCTGGGGTCTGGCGACACGAGAAAGAGCCAACGTCCAGAGATATATTGGCTGCGTTAACAACTCTGCATATGACCCTGATCCGGGACGCCCGGGATCTGGGAAGGAGGATGGCCGCCATTGTTGTCCCGCCGATCCACATGGGCATGGTTGAATCACAAGGAAGCGCCGTTGTGCTCGCCTCTGCATCAGTGATGAATGTTCCAGCTGCGCCTACGTTCGTGGAGACGCCGATAGACCCGGTATGTGATACCGCTTTGGACTGCTCAGTTGTATATGTGAGTGACTCGTCGGGGCCCTTATCTGTACGGCGGCTGAAGAAACAACATCGATTCATGGTTTGGGCTGCCCCGGCGGCGTTTCAACGAGTACTGGATTGTGTGACCTTCTCTTCCTGGCTGGTGAAACTGTGTTCGGACTGGGGGATGTTTCCGGTATCGATACTGACACAGACGGATTTTTGCAATACGTCTTCGGCTGGGTTTTGGGGGCTACAGTCCCATGGAGTATTGGCGCTGCCCGGTCCGCCTGGATCGGTTGGACCCACCACACTGCTTTGTATGCCGACTGATGGGTGGCCGTATGTGGGTACTATTGATAGGGAAGGCCAGGGGTGAAACCGTCTAGGACATAGTGGAACACGTTGTTGGCTGACGGTGATTAGTGGGACGCTCAACGGGGATGTTATTGATTGAATTGATAATTATTGCTTACTGTGGCTATTCTGACCTTGCTTTTCCGATGTTTTATTGTGCGCGATGGGTGAGGGGGGGACCGGGTAGTTTGATCGATGGCCCTTCTCCATATTTTTTCCTTCTTTTTTCTTTTCTATTATTCTATATTTCGGGTCTCTCATTTAGGGCGATAGGCACGCTGCTGGGGGGGGTAGGCCGCAGCCTTCTGCAGGGGTGCAGGGTGGGGGGTGGGGGGAAGGGGGTTGTTTATTTGTTCTTTCTTTGTCCCTATGGCCCTTTGTCTTTTCTTTTTCTCGGTATCGTCGTCTTTCATGTTTCCTACAGTCTGTTTTGTTTTTAAGGGCTGGGGTGCTGTTCGACATGACATGTATGTGTTGTTTACATTTATCCTGACTCGTATGCCTTGCCCCCATGTCTTTAAGTGTATTCGCACTCTTCGCGGATTTCTGTTTCGTGTTGCTATTGTAGGACCATGTATGACCGTATGGCAATTATTCTGATATTTTTTCTGTTTTATTTTTCTTCACTGTAAAATGAACCTTCTTGAATCCTGATTATCATGCTGTACGCTCAAATACGAGTTATATCCTGGATACTTACCTGACCCCGAATTACGGGCTGCTGTATCTTTCTATATTGCTTTGCTGAACTTCCGCATTGACTAGCGGCCGGCCGGGATGGTTGTAGGCCCATGCTTGTATTTATGTGAAGTGATAATAAAGGTTTTAAAAAATAAAATAAAATACTTAACGGATTTGCACCAATTTACAGAAAGGTGCTTTCCGGACCAAAAGCTACCATTCTGCCAAATTTGGTATAATTCTGTCGAGCGGTTTGGGCTGTAGATGTGTCTAAAATCCCAATGGAAAACTGCATTAGAAAAACAAATTTTGGGACCACCCCTTTTTTTCTCACCCCCCACTTGACGAATCATCTCGAAACTATTAAAGCATGAACCAAACCAATTGTCATACTAGTTTTGAACATTTACAGAAAATTCGTCAAATAGCACCAAAGTTATTGGCAAAACAAAAAATGCTTTATATATACAACAATAATATATCTAATAAACTTTAATTTATTGCCTTAAACATTTCTTTAAAATAATTGAACGGTAACAGAATTCTAATTAATGCAACAACTAATATTAATGAATATATTACAATAAATATATTACCCAAAAAACATTGATTTAAATATACAGTATTATAAATTGTATTAAGTAATAAAGCACAATATAAACAAGTGCAACTATTAATGAATTGATAAGATAACAACATTATTAAAATGCATTAAACTTTAATAAATAATTTTACAAATATATAAAAAAGTAATATTTTAAAAATACTTAAACACATAGATAAACAGAAAATAGTAAAAATGCAATGGAAATAAAATAAAAGGCAATAGAAAGACATCATTTTAAAATAAATATTTTCTATATATCTATTCTAGTAAAATGTAGTAACTGTTTTTCAATACAAAATATTAATAAAACTAAACTAATAAAAACAATTCAAACACAATATTGAAACAACAGTGCTAAAAACAATGGGGAAAAGGCATACATTGTGAGGTGAGGGGGTCGTGAGGTTTAATATTTTAACTCCAATCTAACAAATATTGGGGAAAATTCATACATTGGAGGTGCAGATTTATTATTCAAATGCAAGTTTAACAAACTTTGGAGAAAGAGCATACTTAGGGGTAGTTTACTATTGTAGATCATGTCTAACAAACATTGGGGAATGTCCATACATTGGGGACAGACGGCCACACTTACTTTTCAAACGACAGTTGATGAAAGTGCATACATTTGGGGGTGGGGAGGTAAAATGTAATGTTATAACTCCCATCTAATAACAGTTGGGGCAAGTACATATATTAGGATCTCTGCGTCAGATTTACTATTCTAACTCCATCCTAAAAAACACTAGTGAGAGTGCATACAGTCGGGGCATCAAGTTAGCTATTCTAACTTCAGTCCAACAATCGTTGGTGAAAGTGCATAAATTGGAGTTACTATTCTTACTCCAGAACAACTAACATTGAGGAAAGGGAAGATATTGGGTGGGGGAAAGGATTGAGTATTCTAAGAAACAAATGGCAAAAGAGCATACATTAAGGGAGGCAGGGTGTGATTTAGTATTCCCCAACCATGCCAACAGACATCGAGGAAAGCACCTATATTGGAGGGTTTAGATTTAGGATCCCCCAATATATATAAATACACATACAGAACTTCATATTTCATCAATTTAAATAGAAACTTATGAAATCCTAAACATATAAAACTATATTGGAAAATTAACAAATATATCATAATTCAACTCATGTTTCAATATATTAAATAGAAAATATTTAAAATAAACTGTGTCCTTCAACATCCCTTCACACGACGCAAAAACATACATGTTATTTAAATAAATATGTAATGATAATATATATATATATATATATATATATATATATATATATATATATATATATATATATATACTTCCCACCCATTCCACTAATATACTCAGCATCCCCAATAGATAAATAAATCAGTATATAATAATCAAGCATGTAAACCAGCAACATCAAATATTACAAATGTAACATATTAAACAATTAACAAAAATTAGTAGACCCTTTAAAAATCACAGTACCCACCCAAACCCTAATACACTCCACAATTTATTAAAACAATCAATGAAGTCATTGTTGAAAAACATATTAACAAATATTTTAATAAGCTAATATCAGTATATACATATATCTATTATTAAACACCACCCTAATCCCATAATATACTCCACAAAATATTATGAAAATAAATTCAATTTGAAAAAATTATTAAATATGTAACCAAATATTTAAAACATAGACATTAACACAATATTTCACAATAATTATTATATGTTTAAAAAAAACGCCACCTGTCCAATCCCCCGATGAACCCACACCCCAAAATATAAATTAATTATAATAATTGAATAAACAAATACATAACAATTAACCAAAATATTAAGCATGTATTATTAATTAATATCTAATTTACAAAACACTATTCATCCAATCCCACATCACATAATTACATATTTAAAACTTTGACATGTAAAGAAAAAATAACTAAGTACAAAATAATCAGTTAACAGTCAATAATAAATAATTAAAGAAAAAACACATACAAAGTTAGAAAGGTATGGAGAAAAGAAAACGTTCTTCCATTGTTAAGCCTGCCTGAGAAGGCATACATTTTTTGCACAAAGCCCTGTCTACCTTCTTTAGTTGATAGTGTTCCAAGTCAAAAACCAATGGTGGTTGCATAGGAAGGCCTATAGTACGTTTCATGCAAAGTAGTGTCAAGTTGCTCAACTTTGCGTTACTTTAGGACTACTTTCCAGTGCAAAAAATATTTCCTGGTGGAAAGCAAATCCCTGGTTACAATTTTCACCACCTTGGTGATGGTAACCTAATGCAAAAAGAAAGTAAATCCAGGGATATATTTTTAAGGGGACTTTTGTCCATGGCCCGGGCTGAATCTATACTACTATAATAAAGGAAGAACTTTCATCCTTTGTGGCGGGTAAACTCGGGAACCACAGCGCCAATCCACACACCCGATACACCGTTGGAATCGTCAGGGTGTGTAGATGGTTATAGGCTATATATATTTAAAAGAAAAGGTTATTTAAAAAAGTTTAAGTAAAAAAAAGTAGTCCCTCTGAAGTAGCGCCGGCCGCGACGTGCGTGCTCACGTCAGGAGCGCGGGGAGGAGCGGCGGACATGGCGCGGGGGAGGAGCGGTGACGTGAGGAGCAGCGGACAGGCCAGCGGCGGTACGAGCAGCGGACAGGAGGGAGGAGCGGCGGCTCATGTAAGGGGACCCATGTCGGGGCAGGCGGGGATCGGGGCAGGCGGGGGTCAGGCAGGCGGAGCAGCGGACAGGCGTTAGGAACGGCGGCTCAGGTAAGGGGACCCATGTCGAGGTAGGCGGGGGTCGGGGCAGGCGGGGGACTAACCAGGCGGGGGCCCGGGCTGCTGCACAATGTCGGGGCGGGCGGGGGTCGGGGAAGCCTGTTGCGCCCGGACAAGGTCGGGACGGGCTGCTAGTATAGTCATAAAAAGGTAAGAAGGGAAGCTTCAACTCTTCAGAATAAAACAATATGTAGAATAAATTATAAAGACATATATTTGTGCTTGTGCTAGGGCAAATTCAGTTTGTCTCACTGAAAGTGAGGATTTAAAGAAATGTGCGTATTTCGAATCCAGAAACATATCTGCCATTTTAAAAACAAGACATTCCCATCGAGCACAAGCCTCAGTGGGAGACACTTGTGGGCACGCAGTTTCTCCATGAACCACTTAGGGATAGGCTGCCAGTGTGTACATAACACATTCTTCTTCTATGCACGCGCCACGTGAATCCTTTCTGGCCACCATCTGCAGTTCGACTCCTTTGCTCATGCATGCAGCAGTATATTTAGTCTCCTTATTTCAAAAGGGTTCCTGTATGTTGTCTTCTACGGCTCAGTTCTTCATACGGCTTTGATATCCAACTCAAAATCAGCTCTTCATGTGTGTGTGTGGGGGGGGGTAAGGCATGCTGGTACTTGAAGGTGTAATTTGCATAAGGAAGAGACCTGAGCAACAACGAATAAGGTGCAGGGTTTACCTATAGTAGGTGGGAGACTTATTATGATGTTACTCATCTAGGAACCTGGCAACAGAGCTAAATCGGGCGCCGGTGATATTCGTGTCTATTTTAGCACTAGCTGAATGAAAATTCAGCTTACTGCAAATTGTGTATTGCATTCACAACTACTACAAGCATTTAGCTGAAGCTATCTAAGATCAGACATCAGTAACATTTGAAAATAGCGTGAACAAAATTGTGCAAACACGGGTTTGTGTCCCTTTAAAATAGTATATAAACTGGATAATTTAGCACTTGGTAGCTCAGCGACCAGACTTAGAATTGCCTGCCTCTTTATTTGTAACTCAAAACATCTTCTGTGACTATGGATGAAGCCGCTTTGGAGAAAGAAACAGTGATGACATGATGAAACTTATATTTTTCAAAGAAAGCTCCCCAAAGCGGGGGTCTTCCCTTGGAAATAATATAAGTGATGCCGATTCACATGCTTGGAGTTTTCCCACTGAGTATGGAGAACAGTTCTGGGATTTTTGTGGCCAAGACCTCACGGGTGACTTGGCGAAGCCAGACATAACAGAAGGCAGCGGAAATAGCTTTGGATGAGTCAGTCTAACTAGGACCGCCCCTCTGAGGCCATTCCAGCTGGAGATGAGTCAGCTGCAAGAGTTTTCCTAATAGCACAGCAAGCAACCGCTCTCCATTCAGGGAAACCACAATACCCAACTATACTTTAACTTAGGCAGGGCAACTAAATGGAGGGAAGACAACTCAAGCCCCAATTTTGGCAGATGTCCTATTGCTGCATTCCTGTAAATAAAACCCACAGCGTTTAAAGCAACAAATGTCAAGATTTGGGTTCTCACCTTCTTTGACATGTTTTAGAATTCTTTGTTTTTGCCTTATCAAACTTTGTTTTCAGCGATGAACTATATTATGCGGAGTCTGACGAGAGAGTGATGGGCAAAGGAAATACAATGTTATGATGATGACAGCCATGACTAGTCAGCAGTGCTGGAAGTTTGCTGTTGCTAAATATAAGGTCAACTTTATGAAAATATGTAATCCTCTGGAGGTATTACAAGCTAAATACATGTCTATATATATTTAATGTAAATTAGCTAGTGTTGTGGCAAGTGCAATGGTGAGTAACTCATTCTACCATCCTCTGAATCTGCCAAACAAGGGGTCAAAAAGACATTGAGGATATAGACATTGTCATCTTCTCACCTCACAAGTGCAGAAATTATAGAGAAGGCTGTCTTTCGAATGGAATGATATATATGCGCTGCAATGTGTAGTAATGTGTATATCTGGATTAATAAATGTCATCAAACTGAATGTCCTATCTGAGAGAGGAATAACGAATTTGAAACCCAAGCTGTTGTGGTACAACTCAGTAGGATATAATAAACTTGTAATATGGTGGCTTGGACATCTGCCACATTTTGCCAGAGTATCCCATTGCCAAGGTCTAAGGCCCACATGCATCAAGCATTTTTGTAGTCGCAAACGGTGCGATTCCTTAAAATCGGCCGTTTGCGAATGCAAAAGTGCTTTTTGGGATGCATGAAGCAATTTTAGAATTCGTAACATTGTTGCGAGTTCTAAAATTGCGGGTGCTTTTAAGAAGTCGCATATGTGCGATTTCTTAAAAGCAATGCATCATTACTTTTACAAGTGGAAATTCGCAGTTAGGGTGCTAAATTTACCGAGTGGTTGAACCACTCGGTAAATTTGGAAAAAGTGTTTAAAATGGTGAAAATGTTTTTTTTTCAACATTCATGTTTCACACACACATGTCCTTAGGACATGTGTGTGAAACATGATGCGAAAAATACATTTCAGGGGTGCATGGGGGGGTCCTTTGGACCCCCCCCTGCACCCATGAAATTTTCTAAGTGCCACTCGCAATTTGCTGATGCCTTCCCATTGACTCCTATGGGCCTTTTGGCCCATAGGAATCAATGGGAATTGCGAAAATGTACTTAAGAATTCGGTATTCATTTGGGATTCGGTAAAAATTGCGATTTTTACCGAATCCCAAATGAATACCGAAAATAATGATGCATAGCATTTTGCACTTCTTAATTTGCGATTCCTTATTTTTCGCAAATTAGGAAGTGCAAAATGTAACAATGATGCATGTGGGCCTAAATAAGGTCCTAGGTCCTTTGCGTGATGCACATTGCAATAGGGACTGAACTTTTGTTTGGAAATAGAGGCACACCGTCATAAAGGGTCAGATTTGTGATGCTTTTTTCTTCAAGTAGTTTTATTTATGCAGGAAAATGTAAGAGTTTTGTGAGAAAGACATTAGGAGTGAGCCATACTCTAAAGAAAATCTTTTGGAATAGGGCTGAAGTTATTTTCCCAAGGCCAAGTGGAGAACTGGCCTTTCATACCAAGAGTGTGCTTTATTTCCTATACATATTAGCCAATAGACCACGCAGTATCTCCACTCATGGTGAAGAGGTAGGTTGAGTTGGTCAAATAAATAAAAAAATAAAAACATCATTTGGAATAAATACTAAATATTTGTCCATATCTTTCATAAAAAAATGTGCCTTTGTCAACCTACACACACCTTCTGCGTCAAGGACAAAACATGCATTACCAGTTTCCTAAAACAGAGATACATTACTCCAAATATGATAACAGGATGCAGGCCCATCACCCTCTTCCTGTCGATTGAAATACCCTGAATTTCTTGTGGGTGAACACTCCAATGGGGCTTCGACCTTTCTTACGCCAGTTGCGAAATATTTCATAAAAGAATTGGGGTGTCCTCCCTTTCAGAGTATGTCAAGGTGGCATCCTTTCATTGTTTTGCGTTTATTTTTTAGGTAAGTGGTTCCATATTCTGATTGAGGTGAAATATAACACTTGATCTACAAGTAAATATGTACAAATAGCAGACGTGTTTTGCCCCCAGTGGCTAATGAGCCTGGGGCTTTCTCAAGGCTCAAAATATAACAAATCCAATCAAGTCTTTTTAGTATGTGCCTGGTCTAAGTATATCTGGCCCTGGGTCAAATCTCTTTCTAAATTCCGTCCACGAGTGGTGGTGTTCATATCTTTCGTACCAAAATGTGCCTGTGTCAACCTACACAGACCTTCTCCATCAAGGACAAAACAAGCATTACCAGTTGCCCAACACAGAGATGCAATATTCTAAATATGTATTTTATATTAGTTGGTAAAGTGCCACCAAGCTGTCGGCTTCAAGGTCGAGGCACACTCAGCCTAGTGAGGAATATATTCAATAAGAAATTAACTGGAGAGAATGAGGATGACAGATCATGAAGAAAGAATTAAGCATCAGCAAGGGTTTTTAGAAAAGGAAAGAAAACCTTTGTAACTTGAGATTATTTGAATTGAGTGCTGTTTTACAAGAATCTCCATACTATTAGCTTTTTCTGATTCTTAGAGTTTAAAGAGCGCATAATTTGAGGAATATTACAGGTATTTAGTCATGTCACTGGGCCACGAAAATCACATGCTCCGAGGCAAGCAATGAAACTACACCACAAGCCCCATTTACCTTTAGTGGAATTTCTGACCTTCATTTACATCCAGGCTAAGAGGCAAGGAACATGAAGGTCCTTGATCCTTTACTACGCTGAATATTCAGGTACTGAGATGCACAAAGAGAGCAGACAGGCTTATTCACAAAGATCATTTTTAAATTCAAAAATCGGATCATCTTATGTTCTTCCTACTTTTTTTAGAAGAATTCTTATATTTCGGGAATAGACACAGATCAGCATTAGTATTCACAGCATTCTACATAAGTTATATGTTTCTTCGATATTTTTGCTGCATCTTACTTACCGTTGCAGGAATTCATCCACAGGGAGTAAAATCTGCTTGAATTCAACATTTTTGTCCTTGTATATCTCCCCTAGAATAACATAATTTTTTTCCAAGAAATCATTTCACTACATAATCTTCAAATAGGTCGTGGTTGCGTTATTTTTAGTAACCTTTACAAACACTCACTCTTTCCATTCTTAGCTTTAAAGTTAAGTGCCTAAATTAGATATAATAACAATTTGAAGTATTTGTGAAAACTCACAAATGTATGACTTTTTGGGAGGTTTCTACATTCCTGATCTTCTATCCTATTCTTATCCCCTATGAATACCCCTATTCCGACTTCTCTCCCTGAATTTACTGCAACAATATAATCTCTAATAGTTGATTAGGCAGTGCATTCTGGCTAGAGTTGTATGCCGACAAAGCTGAGATATGGATTTGCAACTTGTACATTCTCAGTTTATTGTATGTGCTTATTAAGGAATGACATGGAAAAGGATAGTCTGGCACCTTGATTTATTTTCTTTTGGGAGATCAGTATTTATTTTGGACTTGATATGCTCTACGAGCCTTTTTAATTTAGCGCCTGCTACTTTTCCGTGAGACATGAGCATATTCTAATGTAGGCTGTGAGTCTCATCACATGTTCACAAACTCCGGATTTGATGATTATCACAACTCCAAAGAAGATTTTTGGAAGAAAATCTGAATTAATGTGTGGGTGAGCATATACCTATAAAAGTGTTGAAGTTGGGCTCTGGAACTCAACAGTGAACTATGGGTTCTAGGAACAGTATTACAATTCTTTAGTTCAGTTTTTATTTCAGCCTTTTTACATGTTGCTAAAACTTGATCCTGGTAAAACATAGGAAGGACTCTCTTTATGTGGTGCATAAAAGCTTGACAATGAATACCTAGATAGGGTTCAGTGCGTACGAGGGGAACTAGGAATCCCTTTAAACGTCATAAATTAATTTATTGGTGGTGGCATCTTTGTTCCTCCCAGGAATCCTTTCTATGGGCTAGCATCCTTGGGGTAACTACTTTCACTAGTATGAAGGTTCATCGTTTTACTGAAATACTGGGTAGTCTACTAACAGTGGATTTTCATTTTATATAGCTTTTCAGCTACATTTGGTGTTGAGAAACTATGTTCTGCAAATATGTCTAGTTATTATCTGTAAAGAAAACATGCTGGCAACACCAAAAACACAAATCACTGCCTTGAATGAAGCTAACTTGTATTTCAAATGGGCAGTAACAGTAAAACCGTCTTGCCTGTTTTAAAACTACAAGCTAAGGCACCCTAGTCGCAGTAAAAGCACAATAAAGACCAACCATATAAAGCAGTCTTTACCTTTATGAAACGTAGTCATATATACATTCTGTTTTCACTGAGGGTGGGCTAATTTATGCAATTTTTTTGCAGGAGTGATTGAAAAACATAACTTAGCCTCTAGTCTTCCCTAAGATATCAGTTATATCAAGCATATGTATTGTTAGAGTTTTACGGCAATATTAGGTTGAAAGTCACATATAAGCATTACAATTTTCTTATCTTGGGATTTGTGCCTGTAAATGGTGTTTCATTTAAAATGCAATCTGAAGTCCTCATTTTTGCAGATTTATGGCTGAACAAGGGTAGTAGCTGGCCAAACATCCAGGGGTTAAAGCCTGTATCAGGATCTCAAAGTATCATGTAAAATTAATACAGCACTTTAACTTTTATGTAATCCTTTGACCTCTGTTAGGAATGCCAACAGATGTTTCAGGTCCTTCAAAATATACTTTTATTGAGAACTAGTGCACGTTCACTGACCCACTCCACCGTGTCTGAGAACTTGGCACTCATCCAGTTGTGTGTCAGTCTACTGTTCATCTTTAGCCCTACTCTCAGAACAAGATGACATTTTGACAAAGCATATTCAAAAATCAACAATGCTCAATCAACACCTTATCCATATATTGGATCACAGGTTGTGATCCAGTGAATATTCATAACAAATTAAGAGTATAAAAAACATAATATTGACTTCTTTTTCAATAAGTGCATGGGTCGATATGCATTATTAGCCTTCACCCCTTCCCTCGAATGAACAACACTTCAACCGCTGGACTGTGGAAGGACTAAGTTCAGGAACAAAAAGAAACTTGTATTTCACTTTTGTTTGACGTTTTTCTTGGACCATGCTTATACTAACAACAGTGTTATAGTTATTAAATCATTACCACTTTTAACGAAATAGAAACCCATGAAATATGTGTTTGTTAATATAATTATGTAAGCATTTACTTGTCCTGTCGCTATTGTTTCATAATGCTCTAATTTGGTACTTTCCTACAGTTAAATACATGATCATGCGATATGCTGACACGCTGTCATGACTTTTGATGATATGCTAAACTGCAATGAAGTTAGAGGATGAAACAGGACCCTGAGTTGCTGAAGAAATTGCCCCGTTCACATTTTAAACTTTACAGGTGGTTGTCACATAAATATGTGCATTTTAGGCCACTTCTGTTAATGATGCCATATAATCATTAAATTAGATATTACTTAGCAGGAAAGCTCAGTTGATTAATACATCCCTTAGAGAAGGTAGCTCCAACTTAGGACAAAAAGATCTGAATCCATACCATATCTTCTGGAAAGCCACACAAATTTATTACACATAGATTTAATGTTAAAGAAAATCATTTACAAAATATGGCACTGATTCAGCACTTCAAACCCTGCACTGGGCACTCCTTTATAGAGCTCCATGTTTAACCTGAAGGTCACAGGTTTGAATCCCCAGTAGTCCCCAGGGTTGCTCACAATTCTTTGGTATATGAAATGTGTTCTAATGACTTTAGAATTAATCACTGGTGGCTCCTTTGCCTTAGCTCATGGAGCAGTGTAAACAAAAAATAAAAATATAATAACCAAAGTTATTATAAGTTTATTTTTCGTATGGTCAGGGCATGGCGGGGCTTGTCTCCCCTGACATTGGGGTGTAGGAATGGTTGCACCCTCGTGGGCCGGCCAAACATTCATGCGCACTTCGCATGTTCTCCAATGCGATCTGCATTACACCCTGCATGGACAACATGCCGAGGCCTGAGCACCGAACCACGGCGCTCAGACGAATCACAACACTGCATTACAGCATTGTGATTGGCTCAGAGGGGTCTGGGTACTTCCCTGATTCCTGACGAGACTTACTCGATATGGTAGTGACGAGGCGATGGAGACACTTGGCGAGGTCCGGAAGTGTGATTATTTTTATTCAAACCTGTTGGACCTGGCCTCGTGGCGTGGTTCCCCCCCCCCCCGTTCCTCAGCACCCCGTTAGCCTAGCTCTGCACCCAGAAGCCCCTAGTCGTCCCGTTCCCTGTCCGCCCAAACTCCCTACACGACCCCACCAACCGACAACCAGCCCCGCATTCCCCCATCCTCCTTCCCGGCCCGGGCACCCCGAACCTTCATCACCCCACAGGGCCCTGACCGCCATTTTCCCTTCCCGAGGTCCCTGACTCCCTGGGCCCTGCCTGACCCCGGCCCCAGCGAAACTTTGGCTTCAGACGCGCCATGCCCGGCTCGGGGGTAAAGGGCTCCCTGAGTGAGATAAGACCAAGGAGTTTCGATGGCACCTCCGGCCTCTCTGGGAGACTGGTTTCTCTCACACCTCTGGCCTTCCCCCGTGGGCTGGTTTCGATCACACCTTTGGCCTCCCCGAGAGCTGGCTCCAGACCCTGCCGGGCGTCTGGGACTTCCCGGACGCATCTTCACAAGGATCAAATGGCCAACCGATGGATCTCTCCAACGACCAGCCCCCAAGGCCTAAGACCTCCGCCTGCAAGTGTCCGGACATCAAAGGGCCACTGGACTATATCAATGCCCGCCCAACAACTAGCGGGCAGTTGTATCCTGGACAAGAAAGCCCTGCTGATCTGATTGCGGCTTATCCTTGGGGAAAACTGAACCCTCAAACTCATCGAGCCCTGCTGACGCTGTTGCGGCTCATCCTCGTAACGACGGAACTGGAACATCGA
Organism: Lissotriton helveticus; assembly: GCF_964261635.1. Classification (NCBI taxonomy): domain Eukaryota; kingdom Metazoa; phylum Chordata; class Amphibia; order Caudata; family Salamandridae; genus Lissotriton; species Lissotriton helveticus. The sequence continues at coordinate 1,307,741,697 of NC_136059.1, read as the reverse complement.
AGCCCTGCTGACGCTGTCGCAGCTCATCCTCGTAAAGACGGAACTAGAACATCGGAGCCCTGTTGACCTCGTCGCGGCTCGACCTGGAACCCTAAAGACCTTTGTGGAAACACCCTGAGCCCTGCAGAGGCGGTCACGGCTCTCGAAGAACTGACCCCCAGATTGAGCCCTGCTGACCTCGTCGCGGCTCGATGAGTACTCTGGTCCGGCTGGACCATCAACGCTACCAACACAATCTGGTTCGACCCAAAGTGAGGGCAGCAGCCAGTACGACCACCATCGTCCGTATCCCCCGGCTCGAGGATTGAGAGCTGAGCGCAGGGTACGCTTCGTACTGGCCTACAGACTAAGACTGTCCCGCTTCCCCCTCCCCGAATTCCTGAGACTTTACGATCCCTCGATCGCTTGTAAATAAGAGTGCTGATTCCTTTTACTGTTTGATAAAGACCTTGCTTATTGAAATCTACGGTGTGGTGTCCGTTCGTAAGAGTGGTGTGAGCTCAGTGTGTACGATCCTAGACTCAACGTCCTCCCCGGTGAGGACTCCACGTTAAAACTCGGCATTATTTGTGGGAGAGGTGGGTCACGGAGTGGTCGGGAGAGCATAGCCTAGCCCTCTGGGATCGCCCCTTCTAACAAAACCCCACCCCTCCCCGCCCTGCCATCCCCATACCCTACTGCCTGCCACTGGTAATAAAAATAATTCCCGTCACTACAGTGCTTTGAGAATCAGGTGCTAGAGTGTTAACGTACCATTATATTTTAGATTTCATGCCTATGTGACACCAATAAAGTTTTGATTCCGTCCTACCTTAATATATTGTAGCTTAAAATCCATCTCTGCATGAGTTTACTCTCTACTAGTAAGGGGTAAAGTCCAACATTTCAATACTGTGCTAAACTTGTGTTCTATCTCCGCCCCAGTCTAACAGTGCTCGGCGCTCTCTGTACAGACACCACTCTGAATAATTCACTCACTTTAATACAAAGGTTTCACAAAGGCTTCAGTTTAGAAATGTCTAATCATTTTTCTAATGTTCATGACTCTAGCATTCTGTGGTATTATAAGGGTTATGCTCATTAGCATTCCACAGTCTCCACACACATAAAGCATTTAATTGAACTCCGTTTAATGTATTTTCATTTCAGAAGCCCGATTTATTGTATCATTCAGATCTCCTCAAAGGATTATTGGTCATTAACTGCAGTTGTGGTATTTGCACATACAATCTCTGCACTGTCATGGATGAGCAGTAGTCTACTGAAAAGATATTTGGGAGGCATTTATTCTTTCACATTAACAAATGCATTTTTTCAATTGAAACATTAAATGGAATGCTGGGCTATTGAAAGCGTTAAGAAATGAGTTCTTGAACATTTTAGCAAAATGTGTTTAATTTTATGCTATCTACATTTCCTGCATTTAGATCTGTAACTATTTATAAAAGAAAATTAAACTAATTCAAGGAAAGAGCCCAATGTAATATGCTGCATTAGACAAACAGTTAGCGGCGATATTTTGTCAAATACATATATACGGTGGGCCAACTTTTCTATTAGCCCCTTTGAGAGATGTCTTGTGAAATCTTAGAGGCATATTTACAAAAAAAATGCCAGAGCGCGGTATTACACCAAATTTGACAATGCCATGCACTAACATTTTTAAAATGCAGGGATGAGCCGTATTTATAAAATTACGGCGCTCCCCTGTGTTTCCCCTAGCGCTGGTGCCAAAAAGGCTGCCTAGCGCCAGGGCAGACGCCCTGTCACCATGTTGTAAGGGAACCTGTGCTACAAGGGCGATTGTTTATGTGCAGGAAGGGACAGCTTCCAGCACATAAAAAATTAATAATGGCGATTTGCTCTTTCTATGTGTGCTGCAGAATGCAGCTTCTGCAGCACACATAGAAAGAGCAAAAAACAAGAAGAAATTAATAATTTTGCCTCATATCACCATTCTAAGGCCAGGTATTATTTGTGCTGCCCCAGCATTGTAAATCTGGGGCCATGTCAAAATGCAATGGGTGTGGAATGTCCACTACAACACCCTTTGCACACCTGTTTGCTACAGAGGACTGCAGCGTTAAGTGGCTTAGCGCCACCTTGTAAGTATGGGGACTGCCGCTATGCCACCGGAGCACCATAAAAAGAGATGCTCCGGTGGCTTTAAGCTAAAAAAACAATTAATTTTTAGCCATGTGTAGGAAACTTTATACGGCTGTGGAATGATAAAGCAGTTTGCTAAATAAAACACTCAAATGTTGCCGTTGATCAGACAAAGGTAGTTATAGCTACAAAGTAGCATAAAATTACCTTTTGAAGTCGCCGCCGAACCTTGATGGCACCCTAAAACACCCACCTCTTTTTGCTTTTAAAAAAGAAAAGAGTATTGCCACTGCTTCACACTACAGCCGAGCGCTATCATCATGAATTGAGTCAGGTTACGTCTCAGGTAACGAGTATGAAAGAGGTTGCTTGAATATGTGTATTTAATTATAATTTTTTGTGCACGTCTGTCTTCTTAAGGTTTTTAGGTGTCACACATATTTATAAAAACAGTTTGTATTTTGTGTTCGTTGAAAGTTTTTGAAAATAAAAAATGATGATGGAATAAATCCAACACATGGCTAAAAATGTATTGTTTTTTTAGCTTTTTGCAATAGCTTTTGGGTATAGTATGACTCAGTATTGGCTTTTTGTTTTGGTTATTTAAGTATATAGACTCTGCCTTACTGAGGTGAGTCAAGCCCCTTGTTTGGTTTTTCGACCGGTGGCTTTAAGGGCTTGTTAATATGTCCCTTGGTGTGTTCATAATGGACATGAAAGAACAAACAGTTTGGTGGCTATATTTGCTGTGCACGTTTTTCAGACTTCATCTTTTAGTTCATGAGGAGCTATTTAACACTTATTAGCTATTATAATCTTATGTATAAAAGTGAAACATATTGTAAAGGAAGCCTCACTTGTTGCTATCCTTGTTGGGCATTGTAACCTTGTTGATCTATACATCGGGCTCAATTTGCAAACATTCATTGGCAATGTCAATATGTCTGGCTTATGAAAGAATGTACCTTTTCTGTCATTGATGGATTGAGGTAAACAATAAGACAAAGTCCGTGATACTCAGTGTGAGTATCAGCTCCCCAGGCACAACCTTGAGAAACGAACAAAGCGTTTTTAAACAAAATAATCCAATAGGTTCAGTTCATTTAGTGATGTCTTTCATTATCACAAATATTTATTTCATGTTGTTCATCACATGTTTTATCCATTCATGGCATCAATTGAATTCATTGATCCAAATCATTCCAAATACAAAACTGTTCAATCCATCTTTAGCATAACCCAATGCATTTCGGATAAAATCCTTCATCAGGGGCAATCTGAAAGTAATACAAACATGATTCTAGTCAAAAATACCGAAAAATGTCTACTAAGGAATAACACATTCACTCTATACAGCATATAGTTCAATAACAGATGTGCAAGTAACCGAAACCAGATGGAAAAGAAATGTGGTGAAAAGTTAAACGGTAACAGAAAAAAGTTGTCAAGTGCATATGTGTATGAAAAAGTTGAAAATCAGAACTCAGCGTAGGTATTTCACAAGTGCGTGCGTGAAAGGAAGAGTCGAAAACCAGACCTCAGCATAGGTGACCCAGTGACAAGGGTGAAAACATTCATTAAAAAAACACAAAATTAGACGTGCTTTCAACCGTCCCAGTGCTCAAAATGGCTTATGATGATATCACCGCACTCACTGATTTGAAAGCTGACACTTTTGCATTCAACGCTGAAGACATTGATAAGATTTACGCTCTAATACCTGAAGTGTCTACTCATGCTACTATTTCAAGAAACAAAGAAAGTTGTATGAAACAGCTATTATATCTAAAAAAAAAAAGAAATTAGCCAAAGGCTTCATGCCAGCACTCTTATCCGCTATCACCGCGCTCAACGCATCCCAAGGGGTCTCCGAATCCCACTGAAACCTCTGCTATGCAGGAACAGCTCCAAATTTGTTGAAAGATGGTACGCCATCCTCAATAAATGTTCACTTGACTTAATATTGTTAATAGTCGATGAGCTCTCCAGAACTCTGGAAGATTTAAACAAAGACATTGAACAAACTAAAAAGGAATTATCAGACATGTTATCTATGGATGAATGGTCCAAGATATTGGAGGACATTACTATACAACTCGACAAGCACACACGCGAAATCAACGAACGTAAGATACGCAAGTATCGACGAGATACTATTGATTATAAGTTGGGAGAGGTGTACTCCTGGGCGGAAATCTACGCCAGGAGACGTCAGAACAAACCACAAAAGACCAATACCAACACCGATACATCCTCCTCAGATGGGGATACATGCTAAAGATGGATTGAACAGTTTTGTATTTGGAATGATTTGGATCAATGAATTCAATTGATGCCATGAATGGATAAAACATGTGATGAACAACATGAAATAAATATTTGTGATAATGAAAGACATCACTAAATGAACTGAACCTATTGGATTATTTTGTTTAAAAACGCTTTGTTCGTTTCTCAAGGTTGTGCCTGGGGAGCTGATACTCACACTGAGTATCACGGACTTTGCATTGATTTCAACACTCCTGTCAGGGAGTGATATCTCCAGTGCACACCACAATCTCCCAATTTAATCACTAGTGGAGTGCGCAACCCTAACAACTTTTCGTACTCAATAAGACATCATACATGCACTCTCTCAGTCATCTTTGCACTTAGCTATCCATTTATCCATCCACTGACTCATTCTTGCATTCACACTCTGACACAATCCTAATAAACAAACCCACCCCAAAACATATGCAAGATATTGTAACTTTTCATTATAAACAATTAGGCCTATAACCTTTATCATCAGCTTATCACAATAACCAACTCAAACCAACAGTGTTGGTGACAGGCTTTTCCAGAAGGCATCCGTCAGGCATTCTGTAATAAAATTGCAAATATTTACAAAATTGCAATTACTAACAAAGCCTAATGAAGATTATCATGGAGAAAATCCTGTACCCCAATCGTTTGTTCGGGGATATCCAAAACCATTACTTACTACAGTGTTCTGTGAGATTCTATGTAACAAAATACCAGACCTGGGTGAAATTTAAATTACACCAGCAAAGTTAATGTAATATTGGGAATTTCACGTTAAACCTGTTATGTGATATTCCTGAAATTGTGCCAGTACACCACGTCGCATAATTAAACTACCGTTAATGAAAAAATATACTGCAAGAAACTTGTGAACAACCTCTGTAACAAAATATTATGCCTGGGTGAAATTTAAAATGTACCAGCAAAGTTCATGTATTTTGGGAATTTCACATTAAACCTGTTATGTAAAATTCCTGAAATTGTGCCAGTACACCACACCGAATATTTACACTGACGTTAATGACAAAATTATAGTGCAGGAACCTCGTGAACAACCTGAAAACATGCTATTGTCCACAGCACTTGTGTTTTTCACTCTATTTTTTACCAAGAAAATCGTCTCCCAACAATTGACACAAGTACTTTTTTCACTCTAAAATATAGTCTGCATTTCATTTAGTTTTCGTGAAATTATGCAGAATCGTCACACTCCTCTACTAGATATCTTCCTACAGGTTATAGCACAGTATAATAACAATCCAATCAAAAAGATTGTAGTGTTAAAAAAATTATTTGAATTGATAAGGCAATAACTTTTACCATTGACTTCAGACTATAACAACACAGGCCTACGGTAGACTCTAGAAGCTCATTTCCATGAGCTACCCACTGTCACCCAGGAGATGAATAGCTACCCTGATAAGATATGAACTTGCTTCCAGACCTCAGACAAAGGCCTTGGGTGTTGTAAGGTATTCTGCCAGTCTGACCATCTGGTCTTTGCCCTGGAACATAATTCACTTCAAATAGACCTATCACAGGCAGATATTGCTAACACTTGAGTCTGTCCCCTTCATTTGTTTCCCTATCCAGTCAGGCACCAAACCCAGTGAGCTGGGCTGCCCACAGAACCAGTTTTCAGTACCCGCAGAGGAGGAGTTGCTCATTTCCCTGGTCATCACTTCTAGGTGGGCACAGAAGCTTTGCATAGGAGAGGATAGGTTATGCCATGTTGGTTAGGAGCAGAGGGGCCGATATTTCTGCTGCAAAACACACTAGAAGTGCGGCAAAAATAGGTAGGGTCACCCCTGGGAACATTTACCACATTGGTTAGGGAGAAGTCAGGAGTTACCCCACCCACAACCTGGCGCTGGAAAATGAGGTACCCTCCTTATCACTTCTGGACCTGTAGAAGACCAGAAGAGGACTGGACCTGCTGTCTGTGACCGGAGAAGAGCCTTGACGTTTTGGCCTGCTCTCCTTCTTGTACCGAGAAGAAAGAGGTGGACTCCAAGCATCATAAGGCTGAACTCCTGTTTGGGCTAGAAACAAAAAAGCTTCAAGAGTCCCTTTTCGTAGACTTCCAGCTGCCTTTTCTGACTGAACTGTCCTCGAGCCTGCTGCTGACCTCTGTTGGAGTGAGTCTTGACCCCCAAGTACTGTCCCCAAGATCAACTAACCTTGACTGGTGTCAAAATGTAATCCTTCTAACAAATCCTGAAATCTGGGACTTAGAAATGTTTGCCTTTTTTTTGCTCTGAGAGCCAACTGACGGTGCATGGAAACCAACCTAGCAAGCCCATCTAAGGAAGATGCATCACCACTGGGCCAAAGATTGTGGTTGCCCCTCTGCGTTCTTCTCCACAGAAGCAATTTTGATTCACCGCCACCTCGCGGAGAAGGTATCTGTCCTCTTGGTGTCCTCCTTGGCTGGAGCCTACAGCCTTGCCCTACTGGAAGAATCCAAGTTCCAAAAAAGTGGCTTAGTCTGAAGTTAGAAATCTTCACCAGGCAATCGTGCGAAAATTATTCTGCTTCCGAGGGACCTTCACTAGGTGCGAAATCCAAAATTCCTCATGCTAGGGCTCTCCTGCCAAAAGAGAATGGCTTCACTGAGAACTCATCCAGTATTATTCGATAGTATGGAGCCCTCTTCACCCTCAGCCATTGCCCATTGCGGTTTTTTGATTTCCATTACAGAGACTAAGTCTGAAGTTAAAAATGTTCACAGGGATGCACCTGGTCCTTGTATCTGATCAGTGCTCAATTATGGCCGGTTTTAAATCTTACTCCGGTCCGGGTTAATTGCAATGAGAACACTGTGGGTGGTGCTTGAGGCATTTTGTCATTAATTTTAACCTTACATTAAAAAAGAAATCATAACTCCAGTTCTACTTATTGTATTTTTGTAATTTGATGTTATTTTATTCATTAAAATTTTGTCTTTTTTTCAAATTGGGTTTGAAATGTATTACTGTTGAGTACTGCATAAATACTTTGTACCTCGCCTCTAAGATAAGCCTATCTGCTCTGTGTCATAGCTATGAAGTGGTTGAGCTCTGGTCAACTTGGTGTCTTTAGTGGTTCACCCTGACAGTGATTATTATTTCAGGTGGGTTCTCACCCCAAAAACTAATACCCCAAATTCTTACTCCTACTGTGCTCATCAGCTGGCAACCATCATTCATTTAGTCATAAAATTACAAATATGTTTAGAATTACAGTTAACTAAACAATATATAACCACAGTCTATAGAGCCTAAAAAGAGTAATCATAGTGAAAATCTTCTCCTTCCAGGGTCTGTCAGAGTGGGTAAGCAACACCAAACCACTTGCCAACTATGGTAATCTGTGAGGTTACATTTAACCAAATGCCTGTGTACAGACTGTAGCATAGAGTGATATCAATCCATTGCTAGAAGCCTATTGGCTTGAACAAAATCTTTTCACAATCAGTAAGCCAGGCCTACTGCCTTCCTAATAATGTTTCATAATGAACAAACCGGACATCTGGTATCTGATATAATCTTTACCTGGGTAGCTATCAGAATTATAGGTGTTGTCATTGGCTTATCACCATATGCAACTCAGGCCACCTGTATTGTGATATGCTTTCTTACAAGGTAACCATCAGGCATACAGACATAAAATTACATATGTATACAAAATTATAGTTGACAAAGCAAAATACTCCTAAGAGGGTTTAACAAAGATTTTCGGAGTACAAAAATTCTCTATCCACAGTTTGTCAAAGCAGACAACCAATACAAAAAAAGTGCCTACTATGGTATTCTGTGAGATTCAATGTAACAAAATAGCTCTGTAGACTTTAATACAGAGTAGTAACAATCCCTATTGGCTTTAACGTATGCTTTTCGCAATAAATACAACAGTCCTGCTGCCTTTTTTTGTATTTTCATGATAAGCAGATCAGTTTTATAACTATGATCATTTTATTGGCACCATAGCCAACTCAGTCCTGAAGTATTGAGTGTACGTTTTGCCACAAGTCAAAAAGTGCAATACGAGCACTATTTTAAGTGGAAGAACACAACTTCAGTCAGGCCGAATCCTTTACTCAGGGTGATAAACAAGTAGGCGAAGCCTAGACCTCTCTCTTTTTATTGATCATGTAAGTTCAGGTGAAATCTACGCTGTCAAGTCAGATCAAAAATTGCATTTCAATTACTAGAGCCCTGGGCATCCCATACTGCTCTCAAACACAGACCTACACTCTGAAGTCAAAAGTTAATTATATAAAGGGAAGGGGATCTGTACCGGTGCCATATTAAAATAAGCACCACAAATTATCTACATATCTAAAACTATTTAATATTTCTAACTCCATCGCATTGCAAGCTGGACAATTTATGCATGTTGGTGACCCTTCTCTTTTGGCTCAGGCAGTTGGATAAACAAACCTAATAATTACAGCTCTGTGGATGTAAGCATTTTTTCCTGTGGAAGCCCAATCAAAGCATGTACTCCTGGTCCAACAAGATGTAGGCGGAACCAGAGCCGCTCTCTGCAGTACTTCTAAAACTTTTTTTTAGATTGATCATGTAAGGTCTGGCGATGGTTGTGCTGTCAAGCCAAAGATTTTAAAAGGTGTACACGTTTCGTTGAGTTTGTCTCTAGTTTGCAAGCACTTCTGTTCCTTTCGATTCACAGACATTCCCATCCATATGCCTAGAGAGATGCACAGGTTTGTAAGCCTACTTCCGTGAATGTCCTACACATCTGCCATGGGACCCTGTTTCTTCAAAGCGTGATTAAGGGTGTGTAGAATTACTCACTAGAGAAAGGCAAACAGATACCGAAGGCGTTCCTTACTGGAAATGGATGTCTCAAATGTAACATTTTCTTTTGGGATTAATAAAATACGTAAATGTATGCTAAGTTAAAGGGGCCATCTGATAAATGACCTCAAAATACAAATAATATTCCTTCCAGTTGTCATCAAACAAAGCAACACTCTATAGGGCTTCATGTTGGTGTTTGTTAGTTATGCAGCACTGGGTAAAAGGAGCTGTTTTGTTCACGTATGGATGGCTCCTATGTGATAGATTTAATTTTGTTATTTCTCCAAAGGTTACTTGGGTGTGCTTTGTCTTTCTCATATGGAGGATCCAGTACCCTAAATCACTTCCTATACCCGACCCCATCTTTTTATAGCTTTCATCTGTATTAATGTATGTCCAAGTATCTTCATTTTATGACTTTTGAGGTTTCCACATTTGTAGAGCAGATTTAAACAAACACACCTATAGATCTTGGAAGAAATGTTGATGTGTTTAATTGTTCTCAATGGTTGCAATAAATAAGGGGCAAATAAGTAAAAGAGACCTGTTTGGTAATTTTATTGGCCTCTTATAAATATAACCTTTCGGCTGTTGTTTCGAATTACACAATAATTTGTGGATTATTTTATTTAGATACTGCAACTGCTCTTAAGGTTCTACACCTTTCAATTCCATTCGATACCAATTTACATTTGTCATGATTTAAAGTTGTGTTTTAATCAAAAGTCTCACTATAGCTACTGAGCACGTTTTTGAAGTGTATTTTTTCTGTAAATGTTGTCATTGGTAGAAAAGTACAAACCTAACTGTCCCAAGATTCTGTTCCTTTTTAAACATTTATTGGGGAGAAAACTCAGAGAAGTTATTGATCAAAAGGTTTTTGCTCAATAACCTTGCTGCATGGAAAGTAAGGGTGAAAACCTCTACTGAAATGTCTTTAGATGCCACTTCCATCCTTCAAACATGCATTGCTGGGACTTACTGCAGGTCAGCTTAAGTTCTAATGACTTCAGGTTTGTATGAAGGTGGTTCATACTGATACATTTATATTTTGTTTTTATTTGGTCACATCTTCTGTCCGTTCAGAGTAAAACATCAATTGCAAGACTAGGGGGGAATATGTACAAGCCCGTATTGCCACAGGACGTCACGTTTTGTAACGTTCCTGTGGCGTTAGGGGCCTTGACTTATGTACATGGCTTAAAGCTGCCGTGTACATAGGGCACCCTTTCACTTTTTGTTTAGCGTGAAAAGGGCGTGCAGTGGGTGTTGTGGTGGGCGTTCCACCGCAACACCTATTGTATTTGACGCTGCCCCCTATGTACAAGGGTGGCGTACATAGGAGGCAGTGCAAAATTTAAGACCAGGAAAATCCTGGTCTTAAGTTGGAGAAACGAGGAGAAATGCATTATTTCTCCCCATTTTTTGCTTTTTCCATGTGTGCTGCCTTGTGCAGCACACATGGGAAAGCAAAACGACATGGTTTGTTTATGTACAGGAAGGTGCCCCTTCCTGGACATAAACAAACCTTTAAAAAAAATTAAATTTTGTAACTTTCATGTGTGCTGCATGAAGCAGCACACATGAAAGTTACACAATGGCATTTCAGGATTGGTTATGTGCAGGAAGAGACACCTTCCTACACATAATCAATCCTCCCCTGCATGCATACACCATTGCACTCTGGTGCAAGGACGCCTGCGTTGGCGCTAAGTTGTGAAACTTAGCGTCATCTTAGGGGGAAATGCACGCCTGCACCACATCCTTGTAAATATGGTGCAGCCTTGCGTTTCTGAAATGGCGGAGCGTATCGTTAAGCCCAGGATGCTAACAACACGCTCCACCACTTCGTCATACATAAGGCCCTATGTCTTCTGACAAATTACTCTTTTAACTTGTAGATCGTTGTTTAATTTTGTTTCTCTGCCAGCGAAGTTTGAGGATTTTTCTAAAGTGAACGTACTGGCAATCTTTCTGGGGAACAGAGAGTGTGAAAGAAAAGGCTGTAGGATGTCATTGTTTTTGGAATGGCACAAATATTTTGAAAAGATATCAGCAGTTGGGAAATCAAATGAAGCACATTTTTCTTCTGGAATTCTCAAATGTATGGAAACAAATATTTTAATAGAATGAAAAGAATACTATACACTTTTCTTGGTGATGGGTAAATAATAAATATTTGGGGAAACATGATTTCCATGCATTATTATTTGTATGCTTTAGAGCATTACCGTCAAAACTGCATGACCATGCAAATTGCGTAGTCATTTTATTGGGAAATGTTCTGTCTGTAAATGTCAGTGTTCTACCACACCATGCTTCAGAAATATATTTGTGCTCCATCAGCAACATACAACACCCTTACCACTCTCCTGCTGAATGGACAAAGTTCATTTGCTATACCTGTGCTTTGGGTGATGCTTGGATTTTTCACAATCTGTATGACTTCCGTGATGTAACATCGATGGCAGCGCCCACACTCAAAAATTGTTCCAGCGCTACCACGTGGTTGCCATATTATCAGAAGCAGTGTGTGTGTTTAAAAGTCATCAAACTATGCTGTAAAGTGTACGATACACTAAAGATATTGAGAAAGACTAAAGTTATCGGTCTGCAGTGGATACATGAAAGCTATCAGAATAACATTTGTGGAATGCAACTGAAAGGAAAATTGTCTCATAGTCAAGAACATGTGGATATCTTGTTCAGAAGATACAAATTAATACTTGTCCGCAAAAATGTTTATTTGCAACCAGGAAAATTGAAAAATGAGTAAAAAGTGTAACTGTTGCCTTTGTAGAGGCATGTCTGTCCTGAAATCACAATATGTAGTTTTGCAGAGGGATGAGTTTCAGTGAACCATAAGAACATAACAACCCTGATAAAAAGGCTGACATCATGCATATTCCATGCAGGTTCAAGTGTGTGGGGCAGTAGTAAATGTTCAATCATGCTGTTCTCTGCCCTTTCAGTAGCTGCACAGTATTTATTTGTCTCTTTTATAAATATGTATATATATAGGGGTGTAAATAAGGATTTCTATTTATCTGATTCACAAAGCTTTTTCTATGAGTAGTTCTTCAGACTTAGATGTGACATAATTGAATTTCCAAGAGCAAGGCAGACTAAATTAAAAAAATGTGTTTCGTAACCTCAGTTTCCAATTTTTGTAATATTAATTAACATTAAAGTACTTGCAAGGGCCAGCATGTTAAAAAACACAAAGTGCATCAAGCACTACACATGTTGTGGTCTGTGTTACCCTCTAGTTACACCAAGTTTGATGTACCCCCAGGTATGTTCCTGGTTTCCAGCACACTCTTAGGTCACTTATAAATAAGCAATTGATCGCTCATATTTCTTATTATTAAAAGCATCCTTTATTCAAAATCAAATTGCTTATAACGGATCACATATTTGTTGCTCAAATTTTTTTGTCTGTTTTCCCCTGTACGCCAATGCATTTCAGGCACCTATTGCCTTTCTTTAGTGGGTGAGTTTGGAGCTGTAGGAAAGTAGGATCTGCTTCTTATGGTTACCCCCACTTTTTGTCTAATGTAATACTGTTTTGGACTAGTCTGACTGGGATCCTGCAACCCAGGACCCCAGTCTATCTGCTTTCTCCTTAAACTGTTATGCCATGTGTAGAGAACAGGATCTGCTTCTTATGGTTACCCCCACTTTTTGCTTGATTTTACACTGTTTTTGACTAGTCTGACTGGGATCCTGCTAATCTGGACCCTAGTCTATCTGTTTTCTCCTTACAAATGTTATGCATGTACTTAGGTACACTCCAGATTGGATACTGGGGTACCTTTGTCAGTCCCTAGTATATGGTAGACATGTACCAAGGGCATAGGTACTCCAGAGGCCTCCCATGGGCTGAAGCATGTATCATGCCACCCATGGGAGGCCATGCAAAATGGAACTACAGACCTGCCATTGCAGCCTGTGTAAGATGGTCCATGCATCACTTACTTTAGATATAGGTTTACTATATCTATAGGTCACCACACTTAAAACCTATCAGTCACCCCTCTAGCAGACCTGAAGGTAGTGTAGCATTGTGCTACTAATTATGACAGACACAGAATGTGTTTTATACAGATCCTTTATTCTGCTTCTTGTCTCAACCCTGTCCCTACTCTAACTGCCCACCAGCCGGTCCCGGCTCGTCCTGTTCCTCCTCCTGGCTCCGCCCTCCCAAGCACTAGACTGCACAGAACAATGCTACATCTCCCCCTTTCTTAACAAAATGAAATTAACTTCTACCAAGTTCGCAATTGTCCACTCAGCCCCATGAGTCGGCAGACAGTCTGTTTGGGCCACAGGAAGGTGTCTCCATGCATGAGCTCAGACTCAGTCCTGTCCTCAAGCATCAGCAAGGTCGAATCAGTGATGGGTCTGTCTTTGGTCGATCTTTCGGTTGTCTCACCACAAACATCTTTGACCACGGGAGCATGTTCTTGAAAGCGTGAGACACCGTCCGTGAATGGCTTGTTCTCAGATTCCACAGTTATCACGGTTTCGTTCTGCGGTGTGACTACTGATATCTCGGCGTGGCAGTGGCAGTCCGTTCTCCATTGTGACACATGTTTTCCTGAGCATCCGCTTGTGAGTTCACTTCCTTTACCCATTCGGTCAGGGGCATCGATGCTCTCGTGCTCACAATCCTGCATGTGGGAGGATAGAGCACTGAGTGTCTTGGTTCGGTTTTGGGACTCATATGCAGGTTTTATTGATCCTCTCGGTTCCCACCCGCATTCGTAAATGTTGAACTCATTGAGCACGGGGTTATCAGATTCTATTGATCCTATCTGCTCCCACTCACGTTTGTAAATGTTGAACTCTTCGAGCATGGAGTATGGGCATGTTCCGTTCTCATCCCCTCTTGTCTCCGCGATGCGGACCCATCTTTGCCAACACACCTTGTCTCCTTGACGGAGTGACGAGACAGTCCTTTCCCACGCCAATGTGTAGTGCCCCATATGGCTGCCCCTTTTATGACAACTCTTGGAGTCAGCCTCGCAAACCCCGTCAGGGGTGACGGTACCCTCCTCAAGTCCGGATATGACTGCGACAGACAGGACAAGTTGCTTGACGGGGTAATCAAATGTTCGAGACATCTGCGTGCAATCTGCTGTTTTGGATGAGTGAAGTAGTCTCTGAGTTTAAGGTCCGTTCAGGTGATCGGTGCCAGGGATGTTGTCGTGAACTTGATTCTGTTGACCTCAGCGATTGTACCGACCTGTCCTCTGAATCAGAGAGATCTCTTGCTGCTTTTCTACGAGACCCTTCTTTCAAATGTGTTTGGACTGATGCACTTTTTGAACTGGTAGGCTGTGACAAACGGCTCTCAGGTTTAGAGTTGTCTGTGAGACACTTCTTAGGATATGTGTCTCGCCATGCCTTCCATGCTGTTTCAGTGAAATGATTGTCTGAAAGCCAAGCGTGTATTTCTTTTGTTCGATCCCGAGGCTTTTCGTTGCTACCCTTCTCGTAGGATGTTACTAGTCTCCTCTCAGTTCCCTCACTTTCATGGGTGTCCTGAGTGTACTTGCCTCTCACTTTCTGGTGTCGGAGTGAATCACCCAGTTTTGTGAGGTCTCTTTCGTCTTCTGGCTCGCTGGGAGTCCTGGTGTCTGTGTCCTGGGAGTGGTGTTTTCTACGACTGCATGTTTCTTCGGACTTGTCTGTGAAGGTCGGTGACCCGCAGATTGCTCGGGTGTGCTTGTGTACCGGCTCCCAGAGTTGACATGACTGGTCCGATATTCTATAGCTTGTCTTTTCTTCATACTTGTTGAGTAGGCTGACATCGGTTCCATCCCTGTGAGCTATCTCACTTGAATCTTCTTCAGAATAGTTTGTGTCATTTGCTAAGTGACTCCTTGAAGTTGAATAACTCCCTGAGGTTATGTCTGTGAGGCTGTCATGATTCTGGATCATAACTAAGCATGGGCGGATTTTGCGGATCCACGATTCACGAATTTGCGAATTCACGGATCGGCGGATTTGGGGGCGGGGCTTCCTCGAGTGTGTGGGCGGGGCCAAACGGACGGGGCTTCCATGCGAGCGCACATGCCTCTTGTGTGTATAAAAGGTCAGAGACCGATCAGAGCAGCAGATTAAGAGACAGAAGCTCCTGGTCACAGGAACAGCACGGGGATTGCGCTCGTGAAAGTCAAATATGCAAATGCCTCTGGCCTGCATCACAGCGGATTTTCGATGGTATATTTGGGAAGAAGGCACACCTGGCCAGCCTCCACAACGCTCACGATTGATTTTGGGCTGATGAATGAGTCACTGAATTTAAGCTTCAACTAGGGCACATGCTTTATTGATATCTGCAAGTGTTTCCTGTTGAGGTTTATTTTTTGTGCCAGGACCGTCGTGCCAGAATGAACCCTGCCCTTCATATTTATTCAAGAAGACACCACCGTTTTTCCCCATCGTAAATAATTTACGATGGCGCCGGCAAGCTGCCAGCGCCATCCTGAAAAAGTTACTTAATTAGCTTCAACAGGAAGCTCCAACTGATAAAATAAAGCAGGCGCTCGAGCCCCTGCTGTATCTTATCTATTAGAGCTTCCTGTTGAAGCTAATTAAGTAACTATTTGAGGATGGCGCTGGCAGCTTGCCGGCGCCATCGTAAATTAGGCTTTGAACTTTTGACCGCGGAATCCGCCGATCGCGGATTGCGGATTTTCGGTAAATTCGCGAGAGTTCGCGGACCGCGAATTTACCGAAAATCCGCAAAATCCGCGATCGGAGCGGATTTTGCGCTCATGCTTAATCATAACAGTCTTTTGTCTTCGCGTTGTTGACTCAGAGTGTTTTATGTCACTTTGCCTCTCCCACTGTCTTGTCTCTAGTCTACCTTCGCCCTTCCTTTTTCTGGTTTCAGTTGCCTCTTGACTCTTATGCTCTGACCTGAGGGAGGTCTCCTTTCACTTCTCTTCTCTTCTTGCATTGATGTGCAACTCTCTTGACAATTCTCTTGTTTCGGCTCGCTCTCCAGCTTTGGCCCTCCTGACAATTTCCTTCAACGAGAATTGCCTTTGAAGTATCTTGCGCTGTGTGTCCGGTTCTGAACAGCTCTCAATCACCCGCAGGCGGATAGCTTCCTCATTTGTGAATGTGTTGAATTGACAGTTATTGTTATTGTTATTGTTAATATGTGCTTGTATAGCGCCAACTCACCGACAGGTCTCAAGGCGCTTTGACCATAAAAACATAACAGCCTAATCAGCATCATGGAAGGGAGAGGCTAAACTAAACTAAATTCAGCGCTGCCCTAAACAGAATGGTCTTTAAGGTTTTCCTAAAGTGGAGCCTGTTACCATCCCTACGCAGGGCTTCAGGTAATTTGTTCCAAATCCTCGGCAGCAAAACTGAAAAGGCTCTGCCACCTTTTGTGGCTAATTTGAACCGGGGACACACCAGCAGTTGAGCCTCAGACGACCTTAGTCTTCTTTCAGGTCGATAGATCTCCAACCTTTCCTTAACATATGCAGGGGCTTGACCATAGATAGATTTATGGGCTAGGCAGAGACTTTTAAAAACAGACCTTTGTGTCACTGGCAACCAGTGCAGGTTCTGTAGCAACGGAGAAGCATGAGAATTCCGTGGAAGTTTAAAGATAAGTCGTGCTGCATCATTTTGAACCACCTGCAATCTGTTAGTTAGTGTCTTTGGTAGACCCAGGTAAAGAACGTTCCCGTAGTCCAGTCTCGAGAGTATGGTGGCCGAGACTACGGTACGGAGCATAGATTGGGACAAAAGTGGGACTAATTTACGCAGTTGTCTTATGAGACTATTGCAGACTCCTACAACGGTAGAGACTTGGCTCTTCATTGATAGAGCGCTATCTATCTTGATGCCAAGGCTTTTTACCGAATCGGCTGGTTTGGGGATAGAGCCCAGTTCCTGAGGCCAATACAGGACACTCCAAGGGGAGCAAGTGGATGAGACTATCAGCACCTCAGTGTTCTCAGGGTTAATCTTCAGGAGGTTACCTGACATCCATTTAACTGTATATCTAAGTACCTCCTGTGCTTGTAGCTGGGCCCGTTTAGTGTCTTCCATGCTTAATAGTAGCTGAGTATCATCCGCGTAATTAAATACGCGGCAACCCATCTCGGTCAAAGTTTTTATTAAGGGTTGTAGATACAGGTTAAATAGGAGGGGAGACAATGCAGAGCCCTGAGGGACCCCGCAAGTAAGTTCTCCCACTCCTGAGACCATATCTCCCAGCTGAATTCTCTGGGTTCTCCCCAACAGGAAGGATTCCAGCCAGTCATATGCTGAGTTTCTAAACCCAAAGCCAGCCAGCCTGTCCAAGAGTAAGGAATGGCTGACAGTATCAAACGCTGCTGACAGATCTAAGAGTATCAGCGCGCTTGGTTTTTTACTGTCAGCCATCGTTCTTAAATCATCCAACACCGAGAGCATAACCAACTCGGTGCTGTGATGTGCACGAAACCCTGCCTGCATCTCATGGAGAAGATGGTTAGAATCCAGGAACGATGTCAGGGATATCAGCACATGTTGTTCCAAAACCTTGGACAGGTATGGTAGCTGGGAAATAGGTCTATAATTTTTCAGCACTTTGGGATCAGCCCCTGCTTTCTTTATTAGTGGTTTCACCCTAGCTTCCTTAAAATTGGCTGGTAGTCGGCCTATATCTAGTGATTTGTTCAACATCGCTAAGATGTGATCCTCTAGACTAAGGCGAGCTAGGCGAAATACACTTGGGGGACATGGATCTGCTGGGGAGCCTGACTTTATTTTCCTCATCAGGACTTCTAGGCCTAATGAATCTAGTCGGGGGAAATTGGACATATAGGTTCCCACTAAAGTTTGAGATACCTGCGGATCTATAGAGCCTGTAGCAGTATTTTTTATCTCATTTAAAATTAGGTCGACCTTGTCCAAGAAGTATGTCAAAAAGGCATCACAGCTAATAGTGGTGTCCGTGGCTTGAGCTCTCTTTGTCAATTCAGTAAGTATCCTAAAGATTTCCTTTTGGACATTATCCGCTTCATTAATCCGCTTTTCATAAAAGGTGGCCTTGGCTTCCTGTATGTATTTTTTATAGGCGTGAAACAGTTTTCTGTAGTCCTCATAGGATGTATCATCTTTTTTCTTTCTCCAGACTCTTTCTACATTGCGTAGCGCTTTCCTGTGCTCCCTTAGAGCGGGGGTGAACCAAAGTGCGCCTTTCCCACCACTATTAATCTTCTTAGGTTTCTCAGGGGCGATCTGATTTATTGCTCCAGTTAGGCAATCCATTAAAGCGTTACACTCCTGATCTATATTAGCTTCAGGGTTTAAGGGTTGCATGAGATCCGCGAGTTTAGTGGTCAAAGATTCTAAATCAACATCTTTCCATTTGCGGATCATTTTAACGTTGGATACTGGTTGCAAGGGTTTCTTACCAATAGGGACATCGCAGTAAATCAGATGATGGTCTGACCATATACAGGGGAGTATTTTCGTTACGCTAATCCTGGGATCTAAGGTCCATATCAGGTCAAGAATATGACCCTTTATGTGCGTAGGGGAGTTTACCAATTGTCTAAGACCCAAGGAGGACATAGTAATCTCTACTGATTCGGCTGCAGAGTCTTTTTTTTCCTTATCCCAATGGAGGTTGAAATCTCCTGTGACGATTATATTTTTATACCGGGAGCACAAATCAGACATAATAGACATAAATACGTCATTGAAAGCCGAGGTAGAATTGGGTGGGCGATATACAGTAAAGATGGTTAGGCACAAGTTATCGAACATGAATTTCACGGCAAGCGTATCAGCCAGATCTAGTGTGTCTGCCAAAATTTTGGTTACAGTGAAATGTTTTTTAAATAGAATTGCCACTCCACCCCCACGGACGTTTCCGGCGCGATTGTGCCAGTATATATCATAGCCAGGCGGAACAGCGGCTATTATGTCAGGTAGCGAATTTTCCCCAAGCCACGTCTCAGTCAATGTCAGAATATCAATGTCTTCATCCTGAAGCAGGGTGAAAATCTCAAGGCTATGACATTGCATAGACCTTGTGTTTAAACTGATCAGTTTCAGGGTATGGTCCGCAGTCGATTTACCCGTATGTGGAGTGTAAATACCCAGTTCGTTCAGTCTGGCTACCGTCGCTGGGTCTAGGAAGTGGATCGTTCCATTCAAGCGATACATTTCATCCCGTGTATAGGGGGCCCGATAGACAGAGTTCCCAGCCCCTGCGCCCGTTCGTGCGCAGACGGGCGCAGACGGGCTGGACTCTGGCGTGATTCCGGCGTGCTCACGCTGCGCGTTAGCATGGCCGTCTTAAATAGCGCTGGTCAAACCACTAGTGCGGCAACAAAGATGGCGCCGCCAGGCGTCCCAACCTTGCCTAAGATGGCCGCCGGGGGAGAGAAGGACCCGCAAAATGCGGTGAATTACGATTATTGTGAGGGTGAGTGGGCTAAAAACAGGGTAGAAACAACATAAATCAACTCAGATAATTAAACAGGGTATTTAAAAGCAATAGTAAATTGCGCTGTTGAACGCATTAAAAGCGCTATCTCTATCGCGCTCTATAGCTCCTAGCGCTCAGACTCCCTGGCGATGTAGGTTAGGTAGTCTGTCTTCGTAGTCAAGACAGAGCCACAGGTTTGCCCGCCCTAAATAGCGCTGGTCAAACTACTAGTGCGGCAACAAAGATGGCGCCGCCAGGCGTCCCAACCTTGCCTAAGATGGCCGCCGGGGGAGAGAAGGACCCGCAAAATGCGGTGAATTACGATTATTGTGAGGGTGAGTGGGCTAAAAACAGGGTAGAAACAACACAAATCAACTCAGATAATTAAACAGGGTATTTAAAAGCAATAGTAAATTGCGCTGTTGAACGCATTAAAAGCGCTATCTCAATCGCGCTCTAGAGCTCCTAGCGCTCAGACTCCCTGGCGATGTAGGTTAGGTAGTCTGTCTTCGTAGTCAAGACAGAGCCACAGGTTTGACCGCCCTAAATAGCGCTGGTCAAACCACTAGTGCGGCAACAAAGATGGCGCCGCCAGGCGTCCCAACCTTGCCTAAGATGGCCGCCGGGGGAGAGAAGGACCCGCAAAATGCGGTGAATTACGATTATTGTGAGGGTGAGTGGGCTAAAAACAGGGTAGAAACAACATAAATCAACTCAGATAATTAAACAGGGTATTTAAAAGCAATAGTAAATTGCGCTGTTGAACGCATTAAAAGCGCTATCTCAATCGCGCTCTAGAGCTCCTAGCGCTCAGACTCCCTGGCGATGTAGGTTAGGTAGTCTGTCTTCGTAGTCAAGACAGAGCCACAGGTTTGCCCGCCCTAAATAGCGCTGGTCAAACCACTAGTGCGGCAACAAAGATGGCGCCGCCAGGCGTCCCAACCTTGCCTAAGATGGCCGCCGGGGGAGAGAAGGACCCGCAAAATTCGGTGAATTACGATTATTGTGAGGGTGAGTGGGCTAAAAACAGGGTAGAACCAACATAAATCAACTCAGATAATTAAACAGGGTATTTAAAAGCAATAGTAAATTGCGCTGTTGAACGCATTAAAAGCGCTATCTCAATCGCGCTCTATAGCTCCTAGCTCTCAGACTCCCTGGCGATGTAGGTTAGGTAGTCTGTCTTCGTAGTCAAGACAGAGCCACAGGTTTGCCCGCCCTAAATAGCGCTGGTCAAACCACTAGTGCGGCAACAAAGATGGCGCCGCCAGGCGTCCCAACCTTGCCTAAGATGGCCGCCGGGGGAGAGAAGGACCCGCAAAATGCGGTGAATTACGATTATTGTGAGGGTGAGTGGGCTAAAAACAGGGTAGAAACAACATAAATCAACTCAGATAATTAAACAGGGTATTTAAAAGCAATAGTAAATTGCGCTGTTGAACGCATTAAAAGCGCTATCTCAATCGCGCTCTATAGCTCCTAGCGCTCAGACTCCCTGGCGATGTAGGTTAGGGAGTCTGTCTTCGTAGTCAAGACAGAGCCACAGGTTTGCCCGCCCTAAATAGCGCTGGCCAAACCACTAGTGCGGCAACAAAGATGGCGCCGCCAGGCATCCCAACCTTGCCTAAGATGGCCGCCGGGGGAGAGAAGGACCCGCAAAATGCGGTGAATTACGATTATTGTGAGGGTGAGTGGGCTAAAAACAGGGTAGAAACAACATAAATCAACTCAGATAATTAAACAGGGTATTTAAATGCAATAGTAAATTGCGCTGTTGAACGCATTAAAAGCGCTATCTCAATCGCGCTCTATAGCTCCTAGCGCTCAGACTCCCTGGCGATGTAGGTTAGGTAGTCTGTCTTCGTAGTCAAGACAGAGCCACAGGTTTGCCCGCCCTAAATAGCGCTGGTCAAACCACTAGTGCGGCAACAAAGATGGCGCCGCCAGGCGTCCCAACCTTGCCTAAGATGGCCGCCGGGGGAGAGAAGGACCCGCAAAATGCGGTGAATTACGATTATTGTGAGGGTGAGTTGGCTGAAAACAGGGTAGAAACAACATAAATCAACTCAGATAATTAAACAGGGTATTTAAAAGCAATAGTAAATTGCGCTGTTGAACGCATTAAAAGCGCTATCTCAATCGCGCTCTATAGCTCCTAGCGCTCACACTCCCTGGCGATGTAGGTTAGGTAGTCTGTCTTCGTAGTCAAGACAGAGCCACAGGTTTGCCCGCCCTAAATAGCGCTGGTCAAACCACTAGTGCGGCAACAAAGATGGCGCCGCCAGGCATCCCAACCTTGCCTAAGATGGCCGCCGGGGGAGAGAAGGACCCGCAAAATGCGGTGAATTACGATTATTGTGAGGGTGAGTGTGCTAAAAACAGGGTAGAAACAACATAAATCAACTCAGATGATTAAACAGGGTATTTAAATGCAATAGTAAATTGCGCTGTTGAACGCATTAAAAGCGCTATCTCAATCGCGCTCTATAGCTCCTAGCGCTGAGACTCCCTGGCGATGTAGGTTAGGTAGTCTGTCTTCGTAGTCAAGACAGAGCCACAGGTTTGCCCGCCCTAAATAGCGCTGGTCAAACCACTAGTGCGGCAACAAATATGGCGCCGCCAGGCGTCCCAAACTTGCCTAAGATGGCCGCCGGGGGAGAGAAGGACCCGCAAAATGCGGTGAATTACGATTATTGTGAGGGTGAGTGGGCTAAAAACAGGGTAGAAACAACATAAATCAACTCAGATAATTAAACAGGGTATTTAAAAGCAATAGTAAATTGCGCTGTTGAACGCATTAAAAGCGCTATCTCAATCGCGCTCTAGAGCTCCTAGCGCTCAGACTCCCTGGCGATGTAGGTTAGGTAGTCTGTCTTCGTAGTCAAGTTACACAGTATCGTATCAACTTGTGTAACCGCGTTACAAAGTTTGATAAGGATTCTCCTGGTTCCCGCCGTGCTGCATTGAAAACAATGTGTTCATGATCGACATCTTCCTTTGTGATGAAATGAGCACATAACGCCTTTTTGAGTTTTGTATATGTTCCTGTATCCTTTGCTGAGAAGGTTCTGATCAGGTGTCGGCCTTCGTGACCCACCAATTGGAGTAGTAGTAGTAGACGTTTACTATCTCTTTGCTCTCCTATAACGTCCAGAAATGCATCCAGTGACTCCAGCCACCGGTTCCATTCTGGACCCAGACTCTTGTCGCTGGTCTGTGTCACTGGAGGTGGCACTCCAATGCAGGGGCTCGATGTATGTGTTTCTTCTCTCACCGACATGATGGTGGAATGTGCTGGCATGCCGATGTCACAGGACTGTTTCCTCACTTTCTTCTTGTCTTCTTTTGCTGACCCTTTTCGGCCATTAGTCTTTGCTTGGTCGTTTCCTTTGAATTGTGGTAAGGTTCGCCGCTCCCGGGTGACTACTGTATGTTGTCCGCCCTTGGCGCGACTGTCTCGGTATGCTTCTGTGAGTTGGATATGGATTTCCTGAGGTCAACTGGCCACCATTCAGCTGCACCATACGTGACTCGTGGCTCTGCAAATTCCCGCTTTCCTTGGTGTTGCGTGCTAACTGCAGGTGGTCGTTGGTGCTTCCGCAATGATACGTGATAACGTTGTCAGTGTTCTTGCGTTTCGTTCCAAGCTAATGCAGATTATCCAGTCACTTAGTTGATGAGAGGAGGCTTCTTTTATATTTGTCTTCACGTGGTGCTGAAGTTTACTTTGGTACTTGTCTTTGCTCGTGCTTGCTTGTGTTGTTAGCTCTTGTGTTTGCTCGGGCTTGTTTCACCCTTTCCTTTGCATGTGCTTGTTTCCTTCACGTTTGTCAGTGTTCGCGCATTTGCTTTTGCCAGTGCTTGGTTCCATACCCTTGCCACTGATTGTTCCTTTAGACTTGCCAATGCCTGTCCTTGCAGTTCACTTACATTTGTCACTGCTTGTTTTCTGGTTCACTCTCTGCATTCACTCGTGCTTGTTTGTTTTGCCCTCGTCTTTCCTGGTGCTTGTTTATGTTTCCTTATTATGCCTCTTGCGTTTGCTTGGGTTTGTTTTCTTATTATACTCCTTGCATTTGCTCGTGATTATTTGTGTCCACTTATCGCTTCTATCTAGCTCTTGCATGTGTCCGTGCTTGTTTGCTTATCTTACTTTTGGCTTTGCCCGTGCTTGTCTGCTGTTTCTTCCTTGCACTGACTCGTGCTTGTTTGTTTGTCATCCATTTGCATTGATCAATGTTTGTTAACTTGGCACTGCCTGACTCAAAGATGGCCGCTCTCACACTGCACAGGGTCTGTCCTTGTGGCCGCCTGACTTCAAAATGGCCACCGTCTCTGACATCCCAGTTTACATGAGACTTTCTCTCTGTCCATTCAGACCCTGTCTGATTCAAAACAGGACTCACCGGCCGCCGGTCTTAGGAACACCAGCACCTCTCCAATTCTCCACAACTGTCCACAGCCAGCACGTTCAGGTAAGGTTGGGGTGGGCTCCCATCTTGCTTCTTTTCGCTTCGTGCTCACTCGGCAACAGCGTGCCGAAGCTCACGCATCGGGCGTGAGGTTCCGATGTCGGGGTGCGCTCAAGTTCCGTTTCCCTGCGCTCGACAGCGCTTACCAGCTGGCCTTCTTGGGGGCAGCGCCCTCTGCCACGGCGATCCTCACCACTACGGGGTGCTAGGCAGAGTCGGAGTGGGCTCCCGACTTCTGCTCTTCCATGGCACGCCGATTCCCACGCATCACGCGTGAGTCGCGTTTTGGCGCGAATGAGCGCTTCTCCTTCAGACGCTCTGGCGCTCGTTTTCCCGGTTCCTTCGTGCTCCCTTTGTCGTCTGGCTTGGGGAGAAGGTCACCTGCTGCTGGCCTCTTTCTTCAGGCGGCAGCTCCACACGGCAGCGTTCTCCTTTTCTCGACGCTGCATGGGACAGGGCACTCTCGTGGGATTCTGTGGGCAGTGATCATGCCCATCCCACCCTCGTCGCCAGTTGTAGCATTGTGCTACTAATTATGACAGACGCAGTATGTGTTTTATACAGATCCTTTATTCTGCTTCTTGTCTCAACTCTGTCCCTACTCTAACTGCCCTCCAGCCGGTCCCTGCTCCTCCTGTTCCTCCTCCTGGCTCCGCCCTCCCAAGCACTAGACTGCACAGAACAATGCTACAGGTAGGGTGCTGGTTTTTTCATGAGATGGTGCCCCTGCATGAGCGGAGCCCCTCTGCAGCCTTCAGAGACCATTTTCCCGGGTTGTCGGTGATGCAGCTAGGCATATAGGTAGAGGTGCATTATATGCTTGCGTAAAATGATATCTCGAAAACGGCTGCAACAAAACATGTTATATTTGGATCAAACACCTTAGAATCATACCTCCACGCCGGTAACCGGTGTGGGAGGTATGGTTCCCCCCTTCTGAAGAAAGCTTTGTGGGGTCACTGGTCTTCCCGGTACCAGCCTTCTCAACCTGGACAGCACAAAATGGTTGCTGCTGACCAGAGACATATTCCTGCCCTCCTGCTGAGCCAAGCTTGAGCATGGGAAGGCAGGACAATAGGCATCCTGTCACAGGGAGGTGTGACTACCCCTCAGACAGGAGTTAATGTATTGGGGCTGGGTGGGTGCAATTCCAAAGTGCCTGAAAGTCTGAATCTGGGGCACACTTGTTGTCCCTGTGCATAGTCCAGTTCAAACCAGTCCTGGGAGTCATTGGCTCCTGATCTGGTACAAAACTGGACAAAGGACATGGGAGTATCCTCCCCACTGTCCTGACCCTATCCTGGGAGGGTCACCTGAATCTGTCCAACCCTCTCCTGTGGGTAAAAAAGGGTTACCTGGCTGTAGGTCCCAAGATTCGATGTGGACAAGATTCTGATTAAGAAACCACTGACCTTCGACCTTCTGGATACTCTGGACTTTGGTGGACTTCGACAGGACCCGAATTTGTCTCCCTCTCCGTCCAAAGAATTGTCTGTGCCTGTGCACTATACAGGCTCCGTGCATGACCTGTGGAGCATCAAGGACATCTGAAGTATCTCCCTTAGTGTGCAGAAGTCACTCCCCTGAATTCGCAGGCACCATAATGCAACTGACAGGTCTGCTGATCCTGAGCTCCTGAGGACTCCTAAGGCTCCAGCAACACAGGAGGTGGGTTCCTATGTTCCTTCTGGTTGAGCTGCTCTCTCACTAAGTTTGAGGCCAGTATCCCATGTGGAGACTATATAACTCGAACCCCTGTGCACCACGTACATTTGCTAGTGCATATGCTTGTTGGCGTTCCCCAACTAAGTGCATTGGGCTATCGATAGCCCTAACCTCTGCGCATATTTAGAACAAAAGACTCTTGCCTCCTCACAATCTGTGCCCAGCAAGCAGTTGTTTTGTGAAACTGCTAAAGGTCCCCTTGGGACCCATGTGCCTTCAGCCTGTGGGTCCAATTGAGGGACAACACTGCTTTTCTTGGTCTTCTCTGTTTACTCCAAATGTACCCTGACTCCCCTTGTTGTGGTGAGTCTCGTGGTCCTTGCTGGGCCAGACCGTGACCTTCCTCAACCTCTTTTGTGGGTTGCAGCTGCCAAGACTTGTTGGTGCTACCTTTGGAGACCGACCCCTCAGCACTCTGCATCCTTAGTGGGAAAGCTTGTATCCGGCTCCTGGTCATCCCCGACATCTCCTGGTCTCCATGGCTGCAGATTCAAGGTCTCCATCTTCGCACCTGAAGCCCCCGACATCGGTGGGCATTCGTCTACCGAGCCCCTGGTCACTCCTGAGTGACCCAGACTCTGTCTCTCTGCTTTCAGGTTCCTTCCTTCAAGAATCCACCTGTGTGTTCCACCGGACACTTTTCTTCTTTCCAGCAGTGGCATTTCTTTGAAGACTACCATCGAGATCAATGGGGGTTTCCGACGCCACTTCAGCCCTATGCACCTGGCTTCCCTGGGGTAGTTAACTCTGGTACTTCGGTATCCACGGTGGGGTGGCTTTCCAACCTTCTATGTTCAAAAGGGTTTCTTCGTAATTTACTGGGAAGGGTCCTTAAACACTAAAACTGCAACCGTGACTCTTCGATCGAATTGTAGGTAGCACGCAGTCATGTTCTCACACTGCACCTGTCCTCTGTGGGGTCCCTCCTTCCTCACCTTGGGTGGTTCCTTGGGGTCCCAGCGAATCTACAACCACTAGACATTGTCTTCACTCGAGTCATGGTTCTTATACCACTATTTTAGTATATGGCTTGGTCTCCCCTTGGAACCCACTGTGTATTAGTGCTACTTACGTTTGTTTCTATGCTTTAGTATTTTGTGCTTTGAGTTTATCTGTATGTAGCAGATGCTGTGATGTATTTAAGGTGTGTTATAATAGTAAATACATATTTTTTTACCTACTGTGTGGTTTTCCTTTCATTTAACCACTACAATAAGGTTACATTCTGGTAAACTAAGCGGCTTAACATTCCTAAGCTTGAAGGCTGCTCTCCACAGCTACCACTTGGTTAGCTTTCTAAGGTTATCTTTGATCTCCTAAATCACCATAATGGTTGTTCGGGCTGGTGCAAGGTGCCCACTTTAATTAGTGCAAAAGAAACAATTGATGGAGGGAATGCTGGACAATGCAAACATTCACCCCAGTCACAAGGATCTGGGTTTAATCCATCATTCTTTTGCTCACCACACCACAACAGTTTGGACCCAGCCATATACAAATCAGTCTTGACCCTGTTCCTTATGGGAACAGTCCAGCCCGAACTGCCAAGCCAGGTCCTCCTTGGACCGGAAACAAGCATCCTGGGACCGGTTTCAGGGGATAACCCTTCATCAGCCAGGCTAGTGTGAATCCAGTGCTGTAGTGAGCACGGGACCCATGTCTGGGCATACCCTTCCCACTTAGGGCGATATATGCAAAAGAAATATTTGATGGACGGAAGGCTGGCAAATGCAAACATTCACCCCCAGTCACAAGGATCTGGGTTTAATCCATCATTCTTTTGCTCAGTACACCACCCCAGTTTGGACCCAGCCCCTTTAATTAGTGGACATCATATACCAGGCCAACTTCTCACACCATGTACTTAGGTACATTCCAGATTGGATACTGGGATACCTTTGTCAGTCTCTAGTATATGGTGCACATGTACACAGGGTATAGGTACCCCAGAGGCCTCCCATGGGCTGAAACATGTATTATGCCACGCATGAGAGGCCATGCAAAAAGGAACTACAGGTCTACCATTGCAGCCTGTGTGACTTGGTGGAGGAATCACTTACTTAAGATATAGGACACCCCTGCATCCTACAGAGTCCATTTTCCTGGGTTGTTAGTGAAACAGCCATTTACGACATATAGAGTGGCATTATGTGACCGCATGATGGCCAACTCTAAAACTGCTGAAACAAACCCTATCATGTTTGGTGTCAAACATATTGGAATCATACCTCCACACCGGTAACCGGTGTGATAGGTATGATTCCACCTCCTTAGAAGTGAGCTTTATGTGGTCTCTGGTGTTCCCGGTACCAGCCTTCGAGTCCCGGACAGCACAGAATGGTTGCTGCTGACCAGAGACACATTTCTGCCCTCCTGCTGCTGAGCAATGCTCGAGTAGGGGAAGGCAAAACAATAGACATCATGTTACAAGGAGGTGTGACCACCTCCCAGACAGGATTTAGTGTATTAGGGCTGGGTGGGTGCGCTTGCCAGCGACTGAAAGCTGCATGAGGGGCACATTTGGTGACCAGTTCAAATCGGTCCGGGGAGCCATTGGCTCCCACTCTGGAGAGAAACTGGACAAAGGACGAGGGAGTAACCTTCCCACTATCCAGACCGTCCCCTGGGAGGGTCCCCTGAACGTTACCAACCCTCTTCCTTGGGTACTTAAGGGCTTACCTGGCTGTAGGACCTTAGATTCGATGTGGACAAGATTCTGAACCAGAAACAACTGAACGTCGACCATCTGGACACTCTAGACTTCACTAGACTTTGTTTGGGCCAGACTTTGTCTCCCTCTCAGTCTGCAGCATCGTCTGTGCCTGTACACCATACAGGATCTGTGTAGGACTTGTGGAACATCAAAAACAACTGCAGATATCTCCCTTGGAGTGAAGGAGTCACTCCTCTGCATCCACAGGCACCACAACACTGCTGTCTGATTTGCTGATCCTGAGTTCCTACAGACTCCAAAGGCTTCAGCAACACAGCAGGTGGGTTTCTACATCCCTCAAGATCCGACCTGCCCTCTCAACCAAGTTTGGGGTCAGAGTCCCTTGTGGGGGGCTGCAATACCTGAATCCCTGTGCACTGCGTACATTTGCAAGTTCCTATGCTTGTTGGCGTTTCCTGAACAAGTGCATGGGCTCTGATTAGCCCCAACCTCTGCCACCATTTCCTACAAAGAACTTAAACCTCCTCACACTAAGTGCTCCGTATCCTGTGTTTTGTGAAATCACTCGAGGTCCTCTCTTGACTCCTATGCCTTCGGCCTGTGGGTCCACTTGAGGGTCAATTCTGCTTTTCTTGGGATCCCCTGGTTGCTCAAGGCTAGCCCTGACTCACCTGTGTTTGGTGAGTCTCCTGGGCCTTGCTGGTCCAAACTGTACACAACCTTGAGATTCTGCATGGGTTGCCTTTGCCAAATCTTGTTGGAGCTCCTGCGGGACATCGACCCCTCAGCACTCAACATCCTTCATGGGACTACTCATATCCAGCTCCTGGCCATCCTCGACTCCTCCTGATCTCCCCAGCTGCAGAGTCAAGGACTCCATCAACCAACCCAAAGCACCCGACACAGGTGGGCATTTGTCTACCGAGCTCCTGGTCACTCCCAAAGGACCCAGACTCTGTACCCTCTGCTTTCAAGTACTTCTTGACAAGAATCCACCTTTGGATTCCAATAGATACTTTTCTTCCTTCCAGCAGTGGCTCTTCTTCGAAGTCCTCCATTGGGTTCGACTGTGGTTCCCGACGCCACTTCAGACCTATTCACCCGGCTTCCCTGGGATAGTTCACTTGGGTTTCCCTGGTATCCACGAGTGGGGTGGCTCTCCAACCTCCTATCTTCCACTGGGTTTCTTTGAAGTGCACTGGGAAGGGCCCTTAAACTCTAAAACTTTAACCGCGACTTTCCCATAGAATTGTATGGAGCACCCAGTCGTGTTCCCACACTGCACCCTTCCCTATCTACTCACCTTGGATGGTTCCTTGGGGTTCCAGAGATTCTGCGTTCTCTCGACACTGTCTTGATTTGAGTCGTGGTTCTTTTACCACTTATTCAGAATATGGGTTGGTTCCCCCCTGGGGCCTACTGTGTATTAGTGGCAATTACTTTCATTTCTGTAATGAAGTATTATGTGCTTTGTGATTATCTTCGTGTAGGAGATACTGTGTCGTACTAGATACTGTTATATAAATAAATACATATTTTTATAACTACTGTGTGGTTCTCCTTTCATTTAACGAATACTATAAGGTTTCATTCTGGTAAAACAAGCTGCTGAGCATTCCTTCAAGACTAAGCCTGAAGGCTGCTCTCCACAGCTACTTCTTGGATAGCTTTCTTTGACCTCTTAAATCACCATAAGGGTTGTTTGGACTGGTGCAAGGTGCCCACTTTAATTAGTGGACAGCATATACCAGGCCAACTTCCCACTGGAGCAGTTATTGCATGTTCTTGTGAGTGAAGTGTAAGAATACATTGTCTTCTGGATGTAGGGTACAGGGGAAACTCACTAATAGTGGTTGAGCCACAAACACATGATCACTAAGAAACAATTTTCAAAGTTTGAACAGTTAGAGAAAAAAAGTTTCTCCAAATTTACACATGACTCCACAAGGCATATTGTTTTGGTGCTAAGCCCTGTTACTGATTTTAATGGATAGAGCTTTGCATGAAACTCCATTGGTGGTTGCACGTGAAAGCCCCTGTACCACCCATGGAATGTTCCCCAAATGTAAAGAAGTGCCTTGTGCTACTTTGTATTACTTTAAGGCTAATTTCCAATGTTAAAACAAGTGTGGTGCTGAAATGTAAATCTAAATTCAACACTTTGAGCAGATTTGACACACTTATGATGGCACTGCACCACAATGCAGGTAGGTACAAAGCTTTATAAACATAATATAAAGCTTCAAATGTAATGCATTTTATTATCCAAGTGATGAAGATATTGAGCAACTAAGGCCCAATGAGGAATATGGCAGAGCTGGCATGTCACTGCTTTTTGAACTATTTGCAAAGGCCTTGATATGGCATTCGTAGCTCACAAATAAAGCACATTGCTGTAATCCAGCCTGGAAGTTACCAAAGGCTGTATGATCATTTTTTGAGATTCAGAGGGTAAGAACCATAGTATCTTTCTCATGCATCTTACCAGGTCAAATCAGCAAGTAGCAACCTTAATAATTTGTTGGTCCATAGTTAATGTACCTTCCAGCTAAAAGCCTAGGTATTTAACCACCAGCTTAAGGGAGGGACGGTTACCTAATTCCTCAGGCCAACAGTGATGACGCAATAGCAAGGGTTGATGATCCAGAACTTACAGTTGTGTCTTGCTGCCATTAAGCTTCAAGCTATTAAACCTTATCCAGTCTGACACATTCTTACAACACTATATCAAATTAGAGGTCGTACTGTCATCAGCGTAGGAGTCGATTGACATTCCATGGTTCACCACTATGTCTGCCAAATGACAAACATAAATTAAAATTAAAATGTGTAAGATGGACTCCGTGTGATAGCCTATTCACTGAGGACTTATAGGAATAAGCAATAACCTGGAAGGAATATTCTTTCAGGCAAGATTGAAACCAAGCACAAGCTGTGTCTTAAATCTCAGCATCTGCTTGTTGCCTGAGAGTCACCTGATGGGAGACAGTATCAAAACAGCACTTAAATCAAAGAGAATAAGGACTGTGGCACATCCCCTGTCTAGCTCCTGCCTCAGGTGCTCTATGACTCCTAACAGTGTGTTCAGGTCTATATCCAAATTGGGAGAGGTGCAGAACGTTAATGGCTTCCAAATGAATTGACAGCTCAGTGTTAACATGCTTCTCCACAATCTTCACAAGAAGAGGTACCAAAGAGATGGGGGCAGTAGTTGGCCTAAATAGATGCCTTTAAATTCGTGTTTTTTTAGTAGCCACAAAACGAAAGCATGTTTTCAGGCATTTGGAACTGTGCCTCATGGTAAAGAAGTATTTAAAAGTTCAATTAAAATGGGATCCAGAACATCACTCGCAGAATTAAGCTGGTCTGCTGGCAAAGGATCAGATGAAACACCCACTTTAATAGCTTTTACTGGAGCTAAAAATGAATAGGTTGCCAAAGGTGGAAACTGAGTAAGCATTAATTTGGGAATCAGTGGTTGCCAACGTAGTATCCCAACAGGTCTCTGACTCATGGAAAGAAGAGATATAAAGTGTCAACCTTATTACAGAAGTACTCTGCTAAGCCGTTGCAGTCTTCTTGCAAAAGAGAAGGGTGAGGTGAAACATTGGCTGGATCTAATAGTGATTTCTCAAACCAAAAAACTTCTTTAGTAGCATTGTTGGCAGAAGACATTATAGCTGAGTAAAACATAGTGTGTGTCCACACACACTATGTTTTACTCAGCTCTGCATGTTTATCCTCCTTTAGCCTCTCTTTATCTTTCTCTGTGTAATGTTTATGCCAAATGCGTTCCAATCTTTTAAATTATCTCTTTAAATCTAGTACCTCATTAGTCAACCAAGGAGCAGGAGGCTGTAGACTAATTGTCTTCCAGGGCTGAAACGGAAACACAAAAGTTTTAGCGAGTCCAATAATCCTCAACAGAGTTTCATTAATCTAGAGAAGCCTCCAGCTTAGGTATAGAATTTTGAAGCGGAGAAGGAAATTCAATGGCATTGAGCTTAGCCCGGCATCTGAAGAGGTCGGGAGCAGCTTGATCACCTTTGTTCAGCTCCAGGCTAGTAATTAAGAAGGGGATGACATGGTGGTCAGACCAGATCACAGGAAACAGCATGAGCAGACAGATCAGTAAAGCCGGGAAATAACGAACCTAATAAATGGCCTACTGAACGGGTGGATTCTTTTAAAAAGAAGTTGAAGATCCAAAGCTTTTAAATCTCCAATAATATTGGTTGCAATATTACAGTTTGCATTGTTACAGTGAATGTTAATGTACTCCAAGAAAGTGAAATTGACACATTTAAGAATGTAGGGGGATAATGCCTTGGTCAACCGTGAGCTCCAGCTACCCACTTTGCCGGGAGGTTGATAAATTAAAGATCCCGATGGCGTGAGGTTGTTAGTAATACTGAAAGAGAAAAAAGTGCTTTCACAATCATCTATATATAGACTAACAAGCTGACAAGAGTCCTGTAAATTATACAGTATCCTGGTGAGAGGGCCAAAATAATGTCAGGCGTAGAGAACTCATGGAGCCAGGTTTCTGTAAGGAAAACTGCATTCAGCCTATTATCTTGCATTAGATTGAATATCTCTAATTAGTGGAGAGCTAGACAGCGACAATTGAGGCTTAGAAAGCAATAAATAGATTGCTTTCTCCAAAACAGATGACCCACACAAGATACAGGGGCGTATTATCAAGGACCGGTGTTAAAATTATCGCTGTTTTATCGGCAGGAAACTGCAGATAAAACGGCGATAATGGGCTTGATAATACGCCCTTGTTAATTCCCATAGAAGCCCATGTTCTTGTGTTAACATGGGCTTCTATGGGAATTAACAAGGGCGTATTATCAAGCCCATTATCGCCATTTTATCAGCAGTTTCCTGCCGATAAAACGGCGATGAAATTAACACCGGTCCTTGATAATATGCCCCACAGTGCCTAGCTTCTCCGATACATTAAAACAAAAGTTGCAATGGCTGTATCCCTGAGCTGTCAAATAAGGGTCCAAACTAGACCTGCAGATAGGTGCAGCTTTCTGGTGAAGAGAGCAAAGTTGTTCCCTCGAATAAACAAACCTACCTTAAAGAGGTAGACCAGGATTTCTGGAACCTGGACCCATTCGGTCACAGATGGGTGCAGACCAATTTGCAGTTGGCACACCTTCGATGCACCAGCAACGCGCCCACTGCACACATCCTCTGCTCATCCGCACTAAGCCCTCCTTTAAATAAGGCATGTGCCTCAGATGGAAACGTCTAGTCCACTCAAAATGGATGCCCCGAAACAGACCATCCAAGATGGCCACCAAACTTAACCACTGCCAGCACAGTTGTTAGAAATGGGGTTTCTGGTTGGCTAGTGTGTGCACCTAAACCACACAGAACCCACCACTCTAGTCATGGCAAGTAAGTTACACACCAATGTTAACCTGTGCTCACCTCTGGTAGTTTGGCGCAGAGCAGTCAGGCTTATCATCAGATGCAATTTGTAAAGTGTTTGCGCAACACACTCACACAGAAACACAGCAGAAAAGAGACTCCACAGAAGAGTATATAAAAATATATTATATTGTAAATAACATAGACCTAAACAACATGAATCATAAATACTGTGCATACTACGCAATTACTTTGATAGTACTCATTATTCTGAACAAATACAAGGCAAAAATTACATATATCAGTAAACACTTTGCAAGTGATGCAGATTAGATTAGGGACCAGAGCAAATGAATTACAGTAATACCATCAAACACATAGCAGCCTCAGAAGTACCTGTGCTTCTACAAGGCTCTTTACAGTAAATGCTCAATGTAAATAAGGCAGATTGTTAGGGTAAGTCACAGTAATTACAATGAAGACGTTGGCCACAGCGCACCTGCACTCCTATTCCACTTTATGCTGTAATGTCCTATGATCCCTGGTGATGGGCATGTCCTACCTTATACTTACAATGCAACCTGCCCTTGGGCCTACCATAGGGGTGTCTGATATGAAGAAAAGGGAAGGTTTAGGGACTGGCAAGTGGGTGCACTTACCAAGTCAACTTGGCAGTACCAGACCACACACAGGCTCTGCAATGGCAGGCCTTAGACACATTTTACAAGGCTGATTCTGTGGGTGGCATAACCAGTGCTGCAAGCCCACCAGCAGCATTTGGTTTTACAAACCCAGGGCACACTCAGTGCACTGTACTAGGGTCTGACAAGTAAACCAAACACGCCAATCATGGAATCACTAATCCATACATCAATTTACAATAGGGAGAACATATGCACTTTAGCACTGATCAGCAGTGGTAAAGTGCCCAGAGCTCTATTGCCAACAACCACAGGTCAGGAAAAACAAGGGAGGAAGAGCTAAAAGTGTGGGGATAACCCTGCAAAAAGGGCCATTTCCAGCAATCCTACTCCAGCAGAAATAGTGCAGCCCGAACTGCCAAACCAGGCCTTCTCTGAACCAGAACACAAGCAACCCAAGACCTGTGCATTAGTTCTAAGCAAAGCTATGAAGTCATTTCAAGAACACAAGGGGGTGAATCTGTGCTGTGAGATAGAATCACTGTGACTAGCTCCCATTTATTTCCTGTATAAAATTATTCTAGAATGGTATAGCTGAGGCATTAAGAAGTGTTTTCTAAAATCATTAAAAGTCTACTGTGATAATACCGTGATTTGCCCTTTGGAATATAGGAGTAAAAAGTATGGATGTGATAATTTGTACCCTCATAAGGACGTTTATAATTGGGCCACATTTATTATCAGTGGCATGGAATATATATATAGCATATATGTAGATATAAAGAGTAGAACATTTTGCTTATTACCATTGTTGAACTATGGGGAGGAGCCATGATGTAGCCTCAAATCACAATCAACTAACAATTATTCTGGGGTTCAAGGGGTGTGTTTTAAGACCAGGGCACAGTTATATCCCCCACATAAGCATTCAGAAAAACGACAAATAACTGTGGGTCTGACAGTGAATTCAAAACATGCTAAGTGTAGCTGGCTATGTGTCTGCTACTCCTCTTGAGATGGAAGACAGACTGGACAGTTCACCACTGTGGAAAAATGTCCATCAGTCACGCGATTGTGGGCGCCCAGTACATCATATGGTCTACTCCACAGTAGTATAACCACCACTCTATCACCATAGATAAATATTGGAGAAAAAGAGTGATGGGTGGATGTCTGGTGGATCGAGTTATCGTAACTGTGAGCAGTGCACAAAAATAAGAGTGTGAAAATTGAAAAGTGTAAGATTGGATGGTGCATACAATTGTGTTTTATTCTGGAGTCATGCACCTCCAAGGTTAAAAATGACGTGCAAGTAAGTCAGGTGGTTCAAACAAATACCTTCTGACTGGGCTATCTGGTCGACATGTTTCTGCGGTTACTGGTCAAGTGTTACCATCCGCTTCCTCAGGACCCATTAACTTAGTTGCTACTGCTGAATATGTGATAAGTGAAAAAAGGACATAATACAAACATAAAAAGTGTCACCTGTACACTTCCATTTTTCTCCTGTGAGTGTCCGTTTTTGATATAGCCAGCGAATCCACATGTAATGAAAAACAAACAATAATAGCGCTCACATTAGTTAAGGCTATCCCAAAATAAAATTATTTCAATGATTATGATACTACCTCTAGGTCAGAGTGACCTTAGAGTATCCCACATTGTAAAAATAATCAATGTCTCACCTTAATTTGTAAGGGAAAACGCCTCACCTCACCTGGCAAACAGCTCAGGAAAATGAAGCACCGCTCTGTAGTGCAGAAAAATGTATACAGGGTCAGTGTTAAGAAAACAGTGTCAGGCAATTACAGAAGCACACCCAAGGTGGGTGCCCAAACGGGCAGCCCACGCGTGGGGGGCCCAGTTATCCTATCGTGGTGCCCGCATTTGGGCTGGGTTCGGTATATTCAGCAGAAGTGTAGCGTGCTATCAACAGTACAAGTATTTGCAGAACTGCGGTGTTGTTAATAGGTATCTCTCATTAGTCGATCGCCAAGGATCAATGCCACCGATTGACTAATTGTAATGGTGGTCTCTCAATGTTAGTTCTATCAAAATTAAATCACTAACGGTAAAGCCGCTCGCTAAGGTTTGACAAGAACCGAGTAATAGGAGCGCTCCCACCCATTAAAGCAAGCGGCATCTAGCGCGCGCTGCTGGTCTAACAAGGAGTTAAATGAAGCCCCTCCTGCTGCCTCACCTCTCCGTCGGTACTTCTGACAGCCGGCCGGGCTGTTTGGGGAGGTGCCGTGGGGGGCGACGTGCACTTCCTTATTGATTCTGTGCCTGCGCATCAGGTCATGCGCGCAGAGGCCAGAACTACAAGTGCTCATGGGAAGTATAGTTCAGTTGGATTCCGCCGAGCGTTTCACCCTCACCTCTCTCCACATTGGTAATGCATAACAAATTACTTGCTGCAGAGTTGCCTGTATGGTTTAGTCCATGTTGGTGTTTCATGTGCATTAATGATCAACACAGGTATTTAACCCATTGCGTGCTCATGACGAGCTGAGCTCGTCATGAGGCACTGCTGAGCTGCACTCATGACGAGCTGAGCTCGTCATGACCGTTGGAACGTTCACACGCGGGGATAATCTCCCCGCTGTGCTGAACGTTCCAAAACCGGTGTTGTCGAGACGAGCTCAGCTCGTCATAAGTGCAGCTCCACTGTGCCTCATTACGAGCTGAGTTCGTCACAAGCACGGCGGTGCTGCACGCGGCCCCACTCCCCCCGCACAGCAGGTGAAAATGCCCCGCAGCCAAGGGGTTAAGCAGAGCCTGAGCACAAATAAATTGCATCGCTTGGGCAAAGATGAACCAGAGGATGATTGGCGATCTTCTCAGGATCCGTCTGAACTCCACTCTGGTAATAGCAGCACTTCACAATTGGATTTTAGTAAATCATGTCGGTATCTGCCTTTACTACTGTGCTTACCACTACACTTTCTGCAAGTGACCTGCTTTTTTGGTTCACATTTACATTTACTAGCATGGCATAAATATACAATGTCTATAGGTTGGCTTCAGAATTATCTCTGACTGAAAAGGCACTAAGCAGGTAAATAGAGTCGTTTTCCACTTGACAGTACAGATAAGCAGAAGAGCTATTCTATAGCTACAAGAGACACTGTATGATCACAGGCACAAATATGGTGACAATCACATAGAGATGCTGCAACATGCACCTCCAGACAACAAATGAGACGATGAGATGAGACTGTAAGATGAGACGAAATTCAGATATCTGTGTTTCTTCTCCTGTCTCCACTCCACAGCAAGTTACACTTAGAATGGACATCTTCAGTTGCCAAATTAGTAGACCTTTTTGATGCTCTTCTGCCACCAATGGGTAACAAATTAATGTACATGTCTTAGTGCTAATACGTTGCTCTTGTCACGTGCCACCTCCATATCAATCAATAAGAATAAGAAAAGAAAACATATGTTGCTTCTTAATTTCATACCTTGATTCAGTCTTGGTTGTGTTACATTTATTATACTATTTATGCAAAGTTGATATGCATAATTACAGTGTTATATCCTGGCAAGGTTACATTTTCTTTGAGTTTGGTATGGTTTAAAAGGCAAAATATTTATCTTTAGTTGGTGAATGGGATGAAAATGCTTAAAAATATACCTTTGGCCATACGGTGCGGTAAAATAAGTACTGCTTGTTCTTAAGCACTTACTGCTGATCCTGTTTTCTGCAGTCCTTTTCTCCCCTGGGATCCACCCACACTCCAGAATGACTGTTTTGCTTGGTGCATTGAGACCTGGAGGTTAGTCAGGTTCAACAGGCTGTGCACTGCGGATATGATACTGAGTGCAACTTTTCTATCATCATACAAATATTTTTCAAAATGTTTTTGGCCAGGATCACAAACTGGCTCACAGAGTTGGAGGTGTAATAATAATAAATGAGTAGCACACTGTAAATAAATAATACAACAAATTGCTAATATTTTATTTGTATTATTGTAATTGTTGTTAATGTATTTTTATGATTGCTATTTTACAAAGCACACGTCCATACCCATAGTTCTCTCACCCTTTAAACATAGGTAGGTGTTATCTAATTAAAATCAGAACAAAGTACTGTAACGTGTGGAATGTTTTTCATAAAGCATTTCTTCATATATCTCCGTCTCTCAGCACTAGCATGAATGTTTAACTGAAATTTGCGACCATATTGCAAAATCTTGGTCTCCTGCATAAGCAGCCCTTCTAGCTGTTTGCCCTGCAGGGGCACAGATGGCTCTTAATTCAGAGGCTGCAAGAGCCATTATCTAATGATTTCCAAAAAGGACATTGTTTCATTTGCATATGGGCATAGCCCCATGCAAACAAGATTATTCATTTGCGTGTGCCCACCACTATGTCGCGCTCCTCCCAGAGAACCTTTTGAGGTTGCATGTAGAGCTCCATCAACACTACAGGATCTATCTCTCTCAGTGGAGACACATACATTTTTAGTAGGCATAGGGAGATTAAGTTATTTGCCCAGAATCACAGTATGTAGAGTCGATGCAGAAATTTAAACCTGGTTCCCCAACTATAAAGGCGGCAGCTCTGATTGTTACGCCAGATCAAAACACCCTGTACTTCTATTATAAAATATAATCTCATGTTATGGTGTGGTGTGGTATCCTATTAGGTAGTTATACAGCATAAAGTTATCTAATTACTCAAACATTTGAATTAAAACACTTAACCCCTTGGGTGCTCATGACGAGGTCAGCTCGTCATGAGCCACTGCGCTCCGTGCTCATGACGAGCTCAGCTCGTCATGACCGCGCCCGTTCCGTGGAACGCTCGCATGCTGGGCTGATTCCCCTGCTGTGCTGAGTGTTCCATGGGAACGGGTGTGGCCATGACAAGCACAGCTCGTCATGAATACCGGAGCGCCGTGGCTCATGACGAGCTGACCTCGTCATGAGCAACGGGGCGCTGTACGCGCCCCCCAGCACAGCGGGGGAATATGCCGCGAATGGAAGGGGTTAAAGTGAAATGGTGTTTTGCTATGCTATGCTATGCTGTGGAGTGATGTATTTTAAGGGGAGCCAAAATAACGTGCATATATTGACTGACACAATGATGAAATCTATGGCCATTTGGTATATGTCTTAACTCTCTCCTTAACTGGAAGTAGAATGTTTCGAGCAACTGAGAAACAGTGATTGGTAGAATGCTAGAATTAACATGAGTCAATGGTAATTTGGACTGTATTCCAGACCAACCTAGTGCTGGCCTCACAGGGAACTGTCCAGCTAAGACTGCTCAGGTCCCTTATGATCAGAGAAAAAAGCAAGCCCAGACCGCTCTTGGGTTTATTGGGCCTCATCAGGAAGTTCATTTTGAATCCTATGGCACAGTGAGAATTGGTGTGGGTCCTTTTCCATGTCGACTTTTTTTCGTACTGTTCCACTACAGATAGGGGTCAAACATATGCACCAGTAGGAACAGTCCAGGCCAAACTGTGGTGCTTCAAGGATCCACCACACATCTTTGTAGACTGGCAGGATGGGAGCACTACCAAAAAATGGTAGAATCCATCCCCTCCCTTTCACCATAACGATAGTTTAATTTTTGGATTTAAAGTTGCACACTGTCTTAACTGAACCAACTGCTCAGGTTAGAAGCCTTGTCTTATTTAATTCCACTGTTTAGATATCAACACATCTTGTGTGCAGGCATCACAGTTATGTGTAGCAGTTTCAACCACTCACCGTTTCTTTTTAAGTATGTCATGGGCTCCTGGACATAGAAACTTAAAACTAGGACCAGGGCCAGCTTTAGGGCAGTGCGACTGGTGCAGGGGCACCTGACTCTGACCTCAGGGAGGTGGAGAGCGTTGGGGGGTTAGGAGGCACTCTGTTTAAAAATAAGTTATGGCTTTAAAAGCACGTGCTGCAGAGTTCCTTGTGTGTCCAGCAGTTTTCAGACCAACTATAAAAATGTCAAGATAACTCTGGTGCTTAATGTTCCTGCTGGAAAGAGATGGGGTATTTGTTTAGTGG
Organism: Lissotriton helveticus; assembly: GCF_964261635.1. NCBI lineage: Eukaryota > Metazoa > Chordata > Amphibia > Caudata > Salamandridae > Lissotriton > Lissotriton helveticus. The sequence continues at coordinate 1,307,701,106 of NC_136059.1, read as the reverse complement.
CGGTTTTGACTCATCACAAAGTAGTGCAGTGGGTTAATGTTCTGCTACAAAGAACGTGTTCCATGCAGATCACAGAACTGAGTGTGAGTGAACTATGAGCTGCACTATAAAAAACTGAAATGCAAGCCAGGGAGGGACTTTGGAGAGATGATGGACACTCTTGGAGGGTGGACTGTTCTTAGCGATCAACCACTTAGTAAAATAGAATCAGCGTTTCAGGCTGAGGAAAATCCAGGCCATTAAAATGAATTCTGCACAAATTTGTCGAATTCGATATTGAGGATACGTATTAGATATTGTTTCTTTATGTGCTGACAAGCTCATTCCCACTCAGACCCAAAGCATTTTTTTTTATTTTACATTTAAGGCATTGCTGTCTTGCTTCACTCGCAATAAACACTTTTGGCCTCTGTGCTCCACATGACACCTTTAAAAGTGTTTCTATTTACATTCTGCATCGACCACTCTGCCAATCGCCAGCAGCCTTCAGTAGAGGGTTCTCACTTGTAAGCTGCTGGTGCGGAGCGCTGAACGCTAAGTGCTGAGGTATTCCCCAAGCTCGTTTATTTCACAGGCTCCTAAGAGCCCGGATCAGCCCTGTCACTTCTGCTTGCCAGCAAATGGATGCTAATTTCCTCAGCGCTGCAGAAAGCACGAGCCACTGTTCCTTCCTATCCAACTTCCTGGTTAGAACTACAGCACGTGCAACATTCATGCGCGCGGAAAGGAATGGCAGCAAAGTGGCAGCAAAGAATGAACACAGGCCCCTGCAGCCCCCGTGATGGGGGGGGGGGGCACCCTCCAGGGGGCCCCGTCAGCACCACACCTCTGCTGGGGAGCTCTAGATTGAGTCCGGAGGGGGCCCCTTCACGTACCCTGCAGGGGGGGGGGGGGGCCTCAAGGTTCGTTACACCACTGGGTTAGGTCACGCAGTTTTCAACTCAATATACTAATATCAATTATATATTATCTTATTAACAATTTATAGTACTAACACGGCAGGCATTACATATGAGCATAAGGCTAGAAAGTAATACATAATACAATTTATTTCAAACATTTTGGATTGGGTAACATAGTGATGCAAACAATATCACAATTATTGCTAACATGGTCACCTACAGGCAGAGCCGGCCTTTGCTAAGATAGCGCCCTGGATGTGGACGGAGAGATGTTTGGCGCCTTTGCTGATGGCAGGGAATTGAAGGAGGCAGCAGGGGGGCCCTTTGTGTTCACTGGTCAGGACCTGGATGAGCAGGGACTGGTCCCTGAACAGAAACATCCAGGACCTCCCCCAGCTCACTTAAATCACCAATAGTGAAGCTGCCTCAAGCAGATGATGGTTTTGTTGATGTGTGTCAGCTGGAGTCGGAGGGCAATGAAGGGGGCTGGAGAGGTGTTAAAAAAACATTACCTGCCATGTTGTAATAGAGGACTAAAACCACTTTAAACTGGCAAACCAGACAGATACAAACAGGCAAGGACAAGGCTGGAGCAAGATGAGAACGGAGCTTTTGTTGGCATTACCTTAATGCACACAGCTCAATGAGCCCCTCAGAATATCAGTGGCCTAGGTCCAGCTCTCCCATGTTAAAGGCTGGCACTGCCTGTAGGTGGACACCAAGATAAATTGTAAGAAACTGTACGGTCAAAAGGAGATCAAAATAGTTCATGCATTTTTTTTGTGAAAAGTGGTATAGTTTTAAGGAAATTAAGTCATAATTCTAATACCAAATTTAGGACAAGTTTGTAATATTTGCAATTTATGACAACTTTGCAATATTTGCAATGTTCAAATGCATACAAAAACAGCGGGACAATATTACAAAACTCATATGTTGGGTGCATATATTTGAAGATATTATTTCGGACCATGGGGTATATTTACAATAAAATGGCGAAGCGCGTTGTTAAGCCAAGAAGGCTACTGACACGCTTTGTCACTTTAGAAGCACAGGGCTGCACTATATTTACTAGAATATGGTGCTTGAATATGGTTCAGCCCTACGTTTCCCTCTGCACTGGCGCTAAATTAAGCTGCCTAGCGCCAACTCAAAAAGAACTATTGATGGACAGAATGCAGAACAATGTCATACATTCACCCTAGTACAGAGATCTGGGCCTAATCCATCGTTTTTTTGCTCACCATGCCATTCCAGTTTGAATCCAGCCATATGCAAATCAGTCTTGACCCTGCGCCCCATATTAACAGTCCAGCCCGAACTGCCAGGCGAGGTCCTCCCTGGACTGAAAATAAGCAACCTAGGACAGGTTTCAGGTTGAAACCGTTCCTAGGATGCTTGTTTCCTGTCCAGGGAGGACCTGGCTTGGCAGTTCGGGCTGGAATGTTCCCATGAGGCACAGGGTCAAGACTGATTTGCCTATGGCCTGGTCTAAACTGGGGTGGCATGGTGAGCAAAAGAATGATGGATTTAACCCAGATCTCTTTACTGGGGGTGAATGTTTTGATTTGCTCTGCATTCCGTCCATCAATAGTGTGTCTTTTGCTTTCTAGCCCTATGTGCGCCAGGTATGCCCAGACGTGGGTCCTGGGCTCACTGTGCCACTGGAATCAAGCTATCCTGGTTGAAAAGGGGTGAAACCCTGAAACCGGTCCTAGAATGTTTGTTTCCGGTCCAGGGAGGACTTGGCTTGGCAGTTCGGGCTGGACTGTTCCCATGAGGCACAGGGTCAAGACTGATTTGCATATGGCATGGTCTAAACTGGGGTGGCATGGTGAGCAAAAGAATGATGGATTTCGCTCAGATCTCTTGACTGGGGGTGAATGTTTTGATTTACTTTGCATTCCGTCCATCAATAGTGTGTCTTTTGCTTTAGCGCCAACTCAGACACCCTTGCACCACAGTGCAAGGGTGCCTGTGTTGAGGGGAAGAATGTTTATGTGCAGAAAGGTACCCTTCCTGCACATAAACAATCTTTAAACGCCGTTTTGTAACTTCTATGTGTGCTGCTTAATGCAGCACACATACAAGTTGCACAAAACAGCATTTTTTTAAAATGATTGTTTATGTACGCGAAGGGGGAACTACCTGCACATAAACAATCATAGGCAATTTGCTGTTTCTATGTGTGCAGCACAATGCAGCACACATGGACATAGCAAAATGAGGAGGAATAAAGCATTTCTCCTCATTTCGCCTTGGCGCTGCCTCCTATTTACGCTGCCCTTGTAAATCAGAGGCAGCGTCAAAATCAATGGGTGATGCGGTGGAACACCCACCAAAACATCCACTGCGCTCCCCTTTCACGCCAAGTAGGCATGAAAGGGTGCCTTATTTACAAGGCAGCGTTAAGCCATGTTAAGTGGCTTAACGCTACCCTGTAAATGGCAAGGTCCCTATTGCCATCACATCACTCAAGGTGATGTTGTGGTGGCAATAGGGGCTTGCAATTATACCCCCAAATTTCTTATTCCAACTGTAAACTGTTTTACTCATTTTCTGTTTGTGGCATAAAAAGTCTTTCTTCCTTTTCAGTGTTTGTAGGCAAAAATAGGAGATCATTTATTGCTCACACAGACAGAAGTGACCATCTCAAAAATTGAGCAAAACAGCACACCCAATAAAGTGGCAAATGGCACCAGTTCCCAAACTGGCAGCACCCGTCACACTTATGTAATCTGCCCTAAAAGGTATAGCAGAAACTACTACATCTAAGTTTTATTTTTTCAATGGTATCTACAAGTGGGTTTTGCAATGCTGTAATACTTCTGTTTGTTAAATCACAGCTTTTAAGAGTTATCTTTTGTAATTAGCTGCTAACGTTGTCTGTTTTTGAGGAAAATTGCCGTCTGAAGTCCGAATCTGAAGTAATGAAACAAGTGAGCAGGGTCATTGTAGATACTTGAATTTCGAATTCATGGTTTTTCTCTCTGTGCTATGGCTCCTTTTTAGAGGTCGTCATGCGAGGTGGACTAGGCCTGGGTGGTGAGCTCCGCCCTGTTCGATGACCAAGCATGGCTCGAGCCAAACGTCTGTCTCAGCTCTTTTACAGAGGGTTGGAGGAGCCAAACAGAGCCAGGCCAATCACCTCAGACACTGCCCGCTCCATTCCTAATGCACTTGTATACAAAAACAGTTTTTTCAATAAATTATTTAAATGTCAGTCAATACAGTCATATAATCTAGTATTACATGCAGAAGAAAGACCCTTTTTCATTTTAAAAGAGTGTTTGTCATATTTTTACCCGGCTCACTAAGGGATTACATGCCAATTGTTATGGCTTGTCTCTTGTCTCTGTGGCTGTTAGGGCTAAACCAGTCCCTTACTCGCTTTGGTTCGGTTCTGTCTAGGAATTTCCATCAGTGGCATAACACAGGCCCCCCACAGCCCTTGTGGTGCAGGGGGACCCCCAAGCCCCCCCTCAGCACAGTACTCTGGCCAGAGAGCTCCTGATTGAGTTTGGAGGGGGCCCCTCAAGGTACCTTGCAGGGGAGGGGGCACTCATGTTTTGTTACGCCAGTTGCCCAGCTCTAGTCCATAGCATGATTGGCCCATTTCCCCGTTAGTTCTGCTGTACATGTTGACTCTTGTTTGGTGATGTTTAAAAACAATCATTTTGTAGGCAGGGTATTTTGTTAGGTCTGAGCGGCAGGCCAAATGGAAGTGTGTCATTCCCTCTGTTGAATGCAGTCAAGCACGTGGAGTTCTCCAAGCTTGCTGCAGGGCGCTGTGTGATGTAATGAGGAGTGAAGGCTTCCCTTATCTCGGCCCTTGTTAATACTGCTCCTAATGACTCGGAAATAGAATTGATTCTTTACCCACATCAAGCTAATTGATTCAGCTTAAGCATGCACATCACAGGCCAGCAGTCCTCGGCATATACTGAACTAAAAGGCTGAACTGGAAGTTAAGTACTGCAGGGCAATATGTCTCATGCCCAAAAACTTGAAATTCAAGAGGTTATGCCAGCAGGAGGGTTAGGCCCTCCTTTTAAATTCCCTGGAGCTTTACCCCAGAGGGTAACCACACTGGGTAGCTGCGAGCGGTGTGGTGCTTCCAGACATAAAATCTCAGGTTTGGGAACATCAGACCCAATTTTCTGGGTGAGTATTCACACCCAGAAAAACTGAGGATGGAAGAAAAGAAGGGGATGCAGGCAGGGGCACAGCCTGACCCCCGCCTGCTCTCCCAGCACTGTGGCGGGAGCTGTGCTCCTCCCAGTGATTGCACAGCCTTCCCACCCCAGACCTCCTCTCCCTGGCTCCACCTGCACATTTCTACAGTCTGAGGTACATTTATGGGTTATCTCCCTAGAACTAGGGGACAGCTGTGCTAAAGAGCACAGCAAGTCCATGTCCAACAATATTTCAAGGAATTTAACTCATAATTCCTCTTAACTCACAGTTAGATGCTGGCCCGTATATATCATTCTAAGCCTGGAATCTACCAGCAGATGTAACAGTGATCTTGTATGAAGGCTTAGTGGGGTGCCAGCACACACTACATAGCATGGTGCGGATCCCACTACCTTCCCAGGTGGGTATCTGGCCTCCGGGGGACTCTCAGACCTGGCCACTTCCCTTCCCATTCCTTTCCTCAACACTACAGCAGACGTCAGTAGTTCTGGAAAACGTTTCAGAGTGGGGTGCTGCCATCAGGGTTACGTCACTGAAGTTCCATGGTATGTAAAAAAATAAAGCGCTACATAAAGGAGAAGTGTAGCCAATGAGACATGTCCCTTCATCAGGAGAAGGGTAGGGTTGTATCGTGTACCCAGTGATGCATTTTCAAGCACGTTGTCCATAATATATGAATAAGGCGTGGAACAGTAGGGTCATCTAAAGAGAGCACCTTTCGTTTAAAATGGCCTCTTGAAATGCCCATTAAATTGGCATCAGGCTTGCAGTTTTACTGTTAAACCCATAGGACGTTCAAACAATAATGTGTGGAGATTTGATTATCATTTAGCTGCAAAATATCCTCACTTTACGGCAAGAGAAGGCAAAATAAAAATCAATGATAGTGTTTACAAAAGAATAAGCAGCCATTTGTTTTAAGACAAGGCCTGTTATATGACTCTGTCTTTGAATGCACTGCAAGGGCTACAAGATTAAGATCAAAATTGAAAGGCCTCTTTATTGTTCGTTCCCCTACTGAACTCCTGCAAAGGTATTCTGGGGGTGTTGCAGGTACCCCGCACTCCTGGCAGACGTGGATAATGAGAGGGAGGTCCTGCTGACCGGAAGTGGGAAGGACTATTTACCCACTAACCTCCAAACTAGTAGCTCTCTTTGTCCAACTGAATCTTCTCACGAAGCCATATTACATACCCTTCCTTCTTCTTTTCAACAAGAAAGCCAACAAACTAAAAATTGTGTAAAGGAGCTGAGGTGACTTAAAATAACTTAATTCCTATAAATTTACTAATATGGAATGATGTAAAGGTCAGCAGTTAGGAACATTTGTTTTATATTTTCACAGCCACTTACAAGTCATTGAATCAAATTTTAGATTCAATCTATGTAGTTCTGTTTTGAAATGTTAACATGCGGAATTGAAGTATATTAGGGGAGATGTAAAAAGAAAAACAGAAAAAGCAACCAATTTCATGATATCACTATTTAGCATTGGAATCCCACGCCTCACTTTGTTTGCTCAGCATCAGATATACACCCCGAAAGCATAACTTTAAATTCTTTAAATAAAAATAAAAAATAAAAATTCTATTATCGAAATTTCCAACCTGGATCTTTAACATTAATGACACATTTTCAGAGATAACAAATCAAGGAATTAGTGAAAGATGTGCTACTTACAGTAGTATAACATGGTATGATTCTGTGATTCAGTGCACTTTGCTGTGATTTCAGTAACAAAGAGCTCCATTGGCTAGGACAGGTCTGTCACTGAAAGTAATGTGTCACAGTGCGATCAATATAGGGGCCCCTTCAGCTGGACAAAAATCTAGAGGTTTGGAACAGACACTACTGAAATGTTTCAATAATTTCTTTGTGCACCGGCCAAGCTTTCCTGTCTCTAGGGATGTGGAGTATTCGTACCCCCTCCCAGACAGTTTTCGAAATATTGTGGCAAAACTGCAGTTTCCTCATGATGTGGCTATTTCTTGCCTACAAATTCTCAAGTTCTACAATAGTTCAATCATTTTGGGTACACAATTTCACATCAATCATAGATTTTTTTTAAACGCATATAGTATATTTATTAGCTTCTAATTTCCACTTCCTTTCATTTGTCCAAAATACCACTTCCATATAAAGTGTCAGTCATACGTTTATGACTGAGAGCTTGCCTGGAAGACACAGGGTGGGAAAAGTGCAAGGATCTCACAATTACAGACCATCATTAAAACTTACAGATTCATGGAGCAGCATGAGCACTCAATTTACATGGATGTTGCAGGATGAGAAGCAGACAGGTTTCACCAATCTTAAATGCCTCTGCTTCAGATAGCACTAATCATACAATTATGCAAAACCTTATGAATTAACATGATGAAAAGTTAATGCAGAGTGGGCAAACTAACAGCCATAGTAGTATGTACAATCTGGTATCCAGGAACCAGGAGCTCCAATAAGGTTTGTGAGTGTGGGAACCCCCTAAAATTGTACACCCTTAATATTACCACAGTAGCACAGGTGGACAGTGTTAAACCTCAATTTCATGCAGCAAGGTGTCCCCATGATAAGGCACCATACAACATATCAAAACAGAGTCATCTATTAAGGACAAACACAAAAATTAAGTTCCAAAGCAAGTATAACAATTTAAAAAATATATTGCAAAATCTGAAAGGTGGGCTACAGATATTATGAGGTGTAGAGACATAAAAACTTAATTCCATGAATGCTCTCAGTAAATAGGACAATACAGAATATGTGCAAAATCAGAAAAAGTCTGGACTGGACACGGGACACTCACACACAAACTCTTCTGATTTTGGCAGACTTTATCTGAGCAAACGTCTTGAAGAAGTTCACAGGAGAACTGGACCAGGGTTCTTGGCTGACACAACGCAAATCCTGTACATACAAGGCATTCTATCCCCATCTCATCGTCAGGTGGCAGAGGCAAATAATTTTCATGAGTTCTGGATAATATTCCTTAGTTCAAGCAGAGGTAGTTATTGCTACCTGACTCTGGTATCTGTCTATCCCTTCTAAAGTGTACAGCGCTCATCTGAGTAAAAAACGGTACTCTTTTTCTGCTAAAATGAGAAAAAGAATTCAGAAACAGTGTCTGTAACTAACTGCCCCCCTCAAATTCTAAAGGTATGCCCACCATTTAACCCCATGATGTCTTCATACCAATATGACCCCTGACTCTAATCGTGTAGATTGAAGCCAAACAATCTCTTTCCATTCAGGGGCTACTGCTGGGTACCCGTTTTTTGAAAAATGAGACACAGGATGTGGATTATTAGCAGGCAGTCCATATTATTTGTGTACAGTTTTAGCTTTGGGCTTGCCCTATTCCATAACCTCTTGTGCAAGTATGGTTCTTCTCAGCCCAAACACCAGTTTTTGGAGCTGACTTGATCCTGGGAATATCAACTCAAGAGATTCTTCCTGCTTGGTTGAAGGTTATATGGTTTCTACCCAGACACATGGCATTATGATGATTTCTGAGAGGAGTTGGGAGAAGAAAGGAACAGAGTGGGGTACAGGCAAGAAAAAGAGATACTGCAGCTCTGACTACCACTCAATCATGTAGGTCACCTTCCACCTCATGAGCTAAACCAACTAGAGGATCTGTTACTTCTCATGATCTTATATACACCAGCACTATTCACAATCACTAGTTTGGCTTGCGAAAATCAAAGTGATCACAGAATACTAGAGCCATGATATGTCAGGATCAAAATGAAGATAAACAGGTTAGGAGCAACCCAATATCCCCTTGTAGGCTTAGGTCCTTATCAGCAAAAACAAAAATTGAAAACAAGGAGATCATTCAAAGTAATACATAAACAAAATAATTAGTCATGGATCACTCATTCATTTTAGGTTGAAATTCTGAGTAAACTGAAAAAACAGACAAAATAAATTGAAACAAACAAAAATAAAGCTCTATAAGAGGCGTACATGTGAGATGAATAGGTTTGCTAATTACATTGACTTTAAAAAAAAGAGGGGAAAAGTAGAAATGAACATACACAACTGAGGTCACAAAACCTATTTCCATTTCAATACATGATAAGTGGGTCATGTGTTCTTCCATACATCATTCAGATGACCTTAAGAAAGTTTTTAAGACATTTGTTTCAACAAAAGTCAAGTGTATGCTGATCCACTCCTGCTGACGCACAATCCTGAGCGAGATCATGATCAGGACTAATCTATGGTAATATATAAAGAATCCGTAAAAGTCTGTAGACTAAAGTAGAAAACATGAATAAAATAATTTGATTGTACGCCTCAAATACAAGGTATTTGTGTTTTACGACTCTGCACTCCCTATACTTATATGTGCAGAGTTTTCTGCCTTCTTTGGAGTCTCCGCGTGTGGAGAACTCTGCACACATAACTATAGGGTGTGCAGAGTCGTAAAACTCAGCATGTAGTTTGTGAATACTAAAACGTAGTAAACTTACACAAAAGTGTACGTTTGTCTCTGTGAATCAGGGGTATGATATCAAGTATTGCTCACTATCAAGGGTAATGTTAATTGTGAGCAATGAGTGTTTTGATGATTCCCTCTGGGCTACCCATTGGCATTTTTGCCTGTGGTGCCCTTTCCATTTAAGTTTCTCTTAGCATCACTGCTCAATCTCCTTTTTCCAATCCTCTTCAGTTTGAATGTGGTTTCCAGTTAGGGCCTCATTATAAATGTACTCTTTATTTCAATTGGGTAGAAGGGGGGGCATGAGTTACTGGGCCCATCAGAGTTATACGTCCCAAGGGAACACCATGGTCTGGTGATTTTTCAGCAGGAGACTCCATTCTATGTGAAATGCCAGTGAAATCTGAACTGGAATTACAGATTGCTAAAACAATTCCTTATTTCTAAGAGGCCCTCAGGTCCCACCTGGAAAACCATGTAACTCTAGCCTCAGAGTTACCAGTACACACCCTAGTATTTGGAACTCGGAAAAGGAGGACGCAATGAGGTTGGGGGAAGGTCAAAATTACTGAACATTACTCTGAGGCTGTGGTAATGAGGCCCTTAGTGTTAGTCTGATTGTTCATGTTAGGTTTGGTTCACTCTATCTAGTTTGTGTTCCTCTCTTTCCCTTTGTGTGGTGTCCTATTTTAACGTTATGCTAATATGCAGCGCTCTTAACTGTTATAAATGGCCACACAAAAAACTACTTTGTTCTGTTTCATTTCCACAGCTGTGATTACTGCACTCATAAACCTGCATTTATGTATGAATTTTAGTTGCTTTCTGGATTGCATTTCTTGAATGTTAGATACTGATGTTTGCCTTCTGCAGTCTGTGCTCCAGGGAGTCTCAAAGACATTATTGTAGAAACAATGCATGGTAACAAATAAGCCTACTTTTCACTTTGCAGTGCCTGATGGTTTTCTTGCACAAATACCAGTTTTCCTCTCTTTATTCTGAATGTTTAATGCTAGCTAGACCTGAAATGTGGTCCCTCAACTCCAGTTATTACATTATCAGAATGGGCTTAAACCATTAGTGAGACAGATCATTGAAACTGAGAAACCGAAAGGTGTGTTATGTTATGTTACGTTATGTTATGTTGTTATGTTATGGAGATTTGAGGAGCGCCCTATCAACCGGGAAGATATCCTGGTGCTGAGCAGGTGTGAGTCCAGACACACCTAGGGCCTAGTGGGACCACTCGAAAAGCCAGGTCTTTATCTATTGCAGAATTTAAAAAGTGAGGGGGATGCTCTTATGTGTAGTGGCAGGGGTTTCTGTGCTTCAGGAGCGATGTAGGAGAAGGCTCGACAGACAGATCTGGTTTACATATGCGTGGGATTTGTGCAAGTGATAGTCCAGATGAGCGGAGTTGTCTAACAGGTTTGTGAAAGCAGATGCGATTGTTGAGGCATGCTGGGCCAGTGTTATGTAGAGCCTGGGTGAGGAATTTGAATCATGCTCAATTGTGAATGGAAAGCCATTGGACCTCCTTCAGGTGTGGTTTGAAGTGAGTGCGGCATGGAAGTTTGAAAGTTACTCACTCAAAGCTCATAATGAGAAATGAATTATTGAAGAGAAAGTGTAGTAGCAATGAAAAATAAACAGAAAGTTCACCATGTTGATCAAAGTTGCTCACCAACATATTTCCTCATAGACTAATTAAAATAAAGAAGATCTGGAAATGTAAGCTTACCACCTTCTTTCTTATTAGCCACATTAACTCCTAAGAAAACTGACCTTCTCAAGGACATACAGGATGGTTTCCTTTGGTTATGATTAGAGCGAAGCAACAAAAGCAATGCACCCAGTTTACTTAAGACTACCCACAAGGGAAGCTGATCATAATTGTTCCACATACATCCAGTAGAAGAAAATGGAGAGCTTCAGGATATTGGGACAACGTTCAGGGTAGAAAGGACAAGCAGACACTGCCAATGGTACCACTTGTTCCAGAATTTAAGATGAGGGAGATTCTTACCCTGAACCTTAATGGGACCTTAGTCCAACCCTAAAGACCTGTACTTCCTCTGTTTGACTGAGCTTTCATAGAGTCGACTAAAGAGAGGTGGAGGTGATATCTTGGTGGGACAGACTGAAAAGCACTCATTCCTAACTGCACATCTGGAACCTCACCGCTGCCTGCCTCCTCTAGAACCTTACCCCAGGCCTGTTCCCTGCATCTCCAGGATCTCACTATACAGGTGCTAGACCGCCTGAGTTCCCGTAATGTGCATCTCTTGAAAGGAGTCCTTACACCACCATCCTTTGTGGCATGATCCCACAACACCCACTTGCCTCTCACATCATCCTGAACTGGATAAATATGCACAGCCACGAGGGACCAATAACAGAGACAGGGATATGGGAGCAAAGATCACTGGCGCCCCCCCTTTATGATCAATGATCAATTCAGATCCCCCAGGGGGACCTGCCCCCCGTTTGAATGATAATAGCATATTAGATTCATGCTGTGTTTTTTCAAGGTTCCCACAGATATTTCAGGAAATCCAGACCCCCAGCTCTCTGTTTAGGTCCCTAGTGCGAGCAGTAAAGAATCATTAACATGATGGTAACAAGCTCCAGAAGTTGCTTCTCCACAATGGTAATAAGTTGAGAATTTAATTTTGCACTATAGCAATAAACATCTCAATCTGCCTTTACTTCTATACTTGCATCAAACAACGAGTTGTTAGGCTGAATATTTTTCCCTGGCATGTACTCATCAGAAACGTCGTTTATAATAACAGCCTATACAACAGTATCAGGAAAAGCCTACAAAATAAGCTACAATGTCCGGAAAAGTAAAGTAAAGTAAAGTCCACATTTGTAAAGCGCACAATCACCCGTAAGGGTATCTAGGCGCTGGGGGCCGTCGGGAAGATTAAGCGAGCTATTGCCCAGAGTCACATGGTGCTGGGCTAACCTGCCGCCGGAGCCGGGGATCGAACCGTGGTCCCCAGATTCCAGCGTCAGTCGCCCTGGCCGCGGCGCCACACCTCTCCCAGCATTTATATGCTTCTGAACTTTGGAAAACTGGCAATGTTTCTAAGTCACTATAAAATCTTTGTAAATGGTTTAAAATACGGCAAATTGTCGTATTTTGAGATCCACCCGAATAGTGCTCCGTTAGCTTGTATTTGAGATACGTATTAGGACAAATAATTGGTCTGGTGTTTCTTGCCAGCCTATTTGGTTTGAAAATGCTTATTTTTGTAGATGTTTTTTAAATCTGTATTACAAAACTATTTTTTACAAATTGTCGTCTATGGCTGCACATGGGGACGCACACTCAGATGGCCATCTTTTAGTGGGTTTGTCAAAATGTTTTATATAAAAAAAAATTCAAAGATGGCCGCCCCCGTGAGGGCACGTGCCCAGTTGCTGGTGTACGAGTGACAATATTGGAATGGGCTCAAAGCTGGTCATGTGTGTGCAATTTTGCAGGCATTCACACGCAAAGACTATTTCTTAGTAAGTTTGAACACCGATTTAAAAACATGCGGTGCTATTAGAGGATGCATGAGTTGTGGAGCATTGCTAGTGCTGGTGAGGTCTTAGTCCAGTATCTGGGGTATTGACAGGTCTTCACAGACAAAAAATAGTTAAAAATAAAAAGAATTGTAAAGAAAAGGATTGGTCCTTGAGACCCTGCCAATGAAAGGAAATATATTCGCAGCAGGCCACGAGTCGGGGGCACACGCGGGTGGACGGCGTTCGCCTACTATTTTCACAGGGTGGATGTCGTCTACCCTGCCAAGAAATGGGCCCCACTAAAAAAGATGCTGAATTAGTCCCATTGTAAATTGCAAACACCAGGACATATTCAGCAGGCCTGCACGTTGTTGTCTGCTCCCGATCCACACAACGTGCAGGCGGGCTTTCTTATTTAAGACTCCTCCAGGACCCATAACAAAGGCCGAATCTGGGGGGTCATCATGCCTCCTTTTGTTCGAGTCTCCTGGCTGGGAGCAGTAAGGAGCCTCACACCTAGATACAAATGAAGCAGAGGGGAAACAAAGGCTCACATCTTGTTAGCTCTTCACACATACTGACAGCTTTTTACTTTGGTCAGTCCCTGTTTAGGAGAATGTGAGATGCCTTGGTCTTTCTCTGTATTTACACAAAATAAATGTAATTTCTGTAGTGCTTACTACCCCTCAGGAGGCGTTGAAATAATTTAAGCACCACTATTTTTTTTCTTGTAAAGCACTATGGTTAGAGGAAGTTCACACTGACAAAAGGCAACATTGTTTTATGCGTAGCTTTCAAAAGTGTGAATCTTCTGCCTAAATCAGGAGGGTTTCCCTGTGTACTCGAAATGTGTTCCAATGTACTCATGATAGACATGCTAACATATATGTGAAGGCTTAAGATCTGATGTCACTTCTTGTGGTGCCACTTCCTGTGATGTCATGCGCCGTGATGCCACTTGCATTCTGATTAACTAGGTTAGTCTCCCACTTCTTTTTTTTAGAACTCGTGCCCTGATTCTCAGTGAGTGAGAACATTTTGATAAGGCATAATACAGTCACGCACAGAGAAATGAACCAGGTGCTAAAGAGGACAGACACACTGTCCCATGCTGTACACTGTGGTGTGTGGAAGCTAAATGTGAATGACTGTTCATATTTGCTTGGCAGTGGTCAATTTTATCCGGCTTTCTATGAACTACAGAAGCATTTTCTGAAGTGTTTGTTCATGTTTCTTCGGTATATTCTTTTATTATGTCTGTATGTCGTTTTATTTCATTTTTGATTCCATCATTTTGTTAACAAAGTTTTTGAACTGGCAATTATGATTTAGATTGCCCATAGTGTTGTGTAGTTTAATTCCCTGTATTTATGCATTGTTCTTTGTATTTTAACTCCATATATTTCAATGGTCCTATTTTATTCAAATACAGACAATTGTCTGACTGGCTGACGGACAGACAAAAAGGCACCTCACTGGGTGAAGACCAGCTGAGCTCCACTGTAACTTAGTTTGTTTTATATGTATATTTTTGCTAATATGAAAAGATATTGGCTAATTCCAGCTCTAAAAAGACTAACGTTTAAAGAAATTACTGTTCAACAGGAGGTTGTCTATCTATTTTATATATTTTTTCCTGATTGATTGTCCTTTGTGTAGGTAAAGCCTACGGTAGATAACAGGTGTCATTTGCGAATATTGTCGCTAGGGCTTATGTCAGTGAAGATTTTTCCACTTACAGTGATAGTCCTTTGTTAGGGCTTGTCTACAGACTGTTTTAGCTATTGTCAAAGAACTACTATGTACAAGATACATAGAGAGTGTGCTTGGCCAAACCCTGGCTCGTGATTGGATTTCTTGCTTAACTCTTTCAGTTCTTCTTATTCAAAGGCATCCTTGTCTGTTCTTGCCATTATCCCACTCCTGGAGCATTGCTGTTGTTCATAATTTCTGATTATATGGGTTGTATCTTTGCACTGCAGACTTTACTCTTAATTTAACATAAAAAACGGCCAATGGCCATCTGGGCCCTGTATTTTTTTCATGCGTGACAAAGGCTGAATCTATGTGGGAACAGCACACACATTAGCAATACATGCCAATATGTCAAGGCATCATTGATGAGAAACACCATTGCAAGGCAGATACCATCAGTTTGCAGGGGCGGCCATTCTGAAATCATTTTTCTCAAAGTACAACAAATACCATTCCAAGTTGGCAACCCGTGCGTGCTCATGCATGAGCATTAATGCCAACTCACCGGAGGCCAATTTGGAATTTTTCTGAAGCTTATTATTAATTTACCATTCCAATATGATCCTCGGGCATTCTCAAATGGTAAATTAGTAATAAAGCATGCACACTGCTGAGCAAATAAGCAATGGCAAATCCAATTTAGCTGTTCTCTAAGCAAGGCCAATTTGTTTTTCAGAATTTCCCTTCATTTCAAGCAATTGAGCTAGAAAAGAGCATAGCAGCAAAAAACACATTCTACATATGGAAATATGTATCAGGGTATGGCAGCGGCATCCAACACGGGAGCCGGTAGAAAACTCTAGCTTATAAAATTCTGTGGAAATGTAGAGAATGCAATGCATTTGAAAAACAGAGAACCACTTTACGCTAGTACTGTCTTTGTTTTTTGATTTCAAAGTATTTTATTCATTTTTTATAAACAAGTACATTAGCGTTTCCGTTACGCGGTACCAGCCAAACGTGGTTGGTGTTGCAGTAGTTACAGGTACTTGGTATAAGTGTTTAGCTGCACCCCTTTACATTGACTTGCTGGGAGATTAAGGACAGGATGATAGAAAGAGAGAGAATAGAAAAGAAAGGGTGGAAATAGGTTACAAGAAGTGTTCTATAGCGATGAGCCTAGTCTGGGTTTGTAGCCTTTTGTGAAAAACCGAACCCCCCAAGTGGCCTCACGGGGGTTCATAGGAGTTCAGATATGCGTCAAGCGACTTCCTTTGTTAATGTACTTTTTTCATCAAAGATGTCTTGAAAAAAATGGCTTGGGTTACTATGGTGTGCACTGTTGTCACACAGATGCTGCCTTTTTCACATATATAAATTCCCAATGGAACCTGTCCAGCGTTTAAGAAGACTTAAATTAATTGGTATACTCTGAAGAGTGTTTTAAGATCTGAGAGCTCCAATTGATCGCTCATTTATTTAGAATGACCACCTATAAGCAAAGGGATTCTCAGATTAAATTACACAATCGCAACATTTACCTAGAGGATATTCACACAATTAATTAATAAGCACTCAGCAATCGAAAATTCCTCAAATTCCAGTTTACCCAGTAGACAGTGAGATGTAGTGCATATTTGTGTCCCCCAATGTCTGCCTTATAACTAAGTGCTTGCACGGAAGTTGGTACACTTGGAAGCATGAATAATTAGGTGTATTTATCGATAAGGGAACAGTTTGACTATTAATACCCAATTGAATGGCAATCACTGTATGAACTTTGCAAGGGTAAGCTCCTAGTAATTCATACTATGGGGTTTATTTACAAGCTCCTTGCGTCTTCGGTGCGTCACTTTATATCACATTAAAAATGATGAACCGACGGCGCAAGGGACTTGTAAATAAGCCCCTTAATCTTTTTAAGTAGTTTAAGAAGGGTTATACATCTAATTCTGACGTGATATTTGATTAGTCTGTGACTCTATTAATAAAACTGAGGAGAAAGGGTGAAATTGGTTTGGCACCTGAACACTCACATTGCCTCTCATTTCTGCAGGTTTTGCTTTTCAGCCTTAATTTTAATCGTATATGTACTTTGGTTAATGGACTGTAGCATACGGAAAATAGAGTTGATCTTGTTACCTCTTGCTTCAGAACTCACAGAATTACAGCTACAGATTCCCCTTTTCAGCTTTTAGCTGATTATTGTGTTCTGGCTTTGGATAAATATACAATTAGGGGCTTATTTGTTGGATTTTGGCATAAGGCAGCGCAGCAATGCACCTTGCTGAGCTGTACTATGCCAAAAGGCAGGAATGCACAGTGTTTAAGCAAAACATTGCATTCTTGTCTTTTCTCCCTGCGCTGGCACCATTTCTGCAGCCTAGCGCCAATCAGGGCCGTTTCTAGGTGTTTCGCCGCCCTAGGCGAGAATTGAAAAATGCCGCCCCCTCACTTGCTCTAATTAGTTCCACCTTATTATACCCACTGCCCAAACCTGCCCCCTGTTTATGTACCTTTTTAGACTTCACTTCTTTATCTTCTCTTCTTCCTCCCGCTTTCTGCTAGTTTGGATATTTTCACGCATCTCTTACCGCAGGTAACTGGTTTAATTTAGTTCTTAAGTGCTGGCATTTCAAATTCTGCTGTTGTGTAAGAGCACCAACACCTTAGCTGGGTAGAGTTGTGCTATAAATGTGAAATAAATGCCATTTCAGGCTCAGCTGTCTCCCCCAGTCCTCAGACCAGGTTTTACTCACTTCATGTGCTCCTTGCTGGCACCTTTTATCATTCAAAGGCCCAGTTTTACTATTCATGACAATTTCAATTCTCAGCTGGAAAACTCCCAGGACCCAGAAGCTACTAACCTTCTAGGCTCCAAAAGGCATCCCACAACTTTTTAAAGATGCCACAGATCGGCTGCACACACTCTCAAACCCATCGCTACCAAGCATAATTTGATTAGTGTTGAAAGGCCTTTTCCTCCTTTATGGTCACATCACGCAGCTGTCCCTGTCTTTTAAAACCATTATCACTCAAAATACATTCAAAAATACTATTCCCCTGTCTTTAACCCGCTTATGGGCTAAAATGAACCGAGATAGCTTTACTTGGGCGTCGGACCTAGGTATCTTGTTTTACTCTGTTAATGTTATCGCTAAATGCAAAGGCATTTAATAATTGGATATCGAATACCCATGACATCATAGTGCCCAAAGACGTGGCCCTCTCTGCTCTCTTATTTACTGAAAAACTCAGAACCACCAAAAGAATCTTTTGGTGAATCTGAGTTTTTCAGTAAATAACGTTAATGTATTTTCATTTATTTTTTTTATTTTTTTTATTTAATGCTATTTTCTAAAGCGCGAACTTTACCTGAAGGTGTCAGAGCGCTTTACATAAGAACCAGTTGCAAAACATAAGGACTTAAGATTACATGCGTTACATAAAAGATACAAACAGAAAAAATTGCAAATGTACAAGATGTAAAGTCACACAAGGAAGAGATACAAACAGAAAGAAAAATTGCAAATGTTCAAGTAGTAAAGTCACTCAAGGAAGAGATACAAATGGATATACTCTAAGAGTCACATAGGAAAGGTAGAGAGTACAAAGGTCTACTGCATATACTAGTGATTAGAGTTATCTCTATACACATATATAAACACATAGTAAATTTTCTCAGGTCAAGACCCCAAAAAATAAACCAAGAGAGCAGAGTTCCATTAAGTGTGGTTGGATGGCGCACGCAGTCACAGAACCAAGGGAGATTGGGAGGTATACAAGGGTATGGGGAAAAGGCAAAACAGAAAAGGGAAGAAACATTTGAGGATCGTCAAGGGGAAACGAGGGAAAAGGGTAAAGGACGAGGGAATGACAAGATGGCGGGTCAGGGTCCAGAGAAAAGCGGCCGAGAACAGCAACAAAATGGCGGCCAGGACAAAAGAAAAAGTAAAGAAGTCCATGAGAGTCCGTGGTGGGACATGTGGCTCAGATGAAGAGTGTTCTCTGGGGGCCTGGGGTGGGCATGTTCCGGAAGGGGCTGCGGTGTGCAAAGCAAAATAGGTCGGGACTGGAGGGACTAGTGTGCGTAGCTTAAGACTGCTCTGGTGGTGCCCCCTTCTTCACAGTTACACGCAGCAGGCCCCTCTCTTTGCTGTCACGTTAGAGTGTTACAAGGGTTCTACGCTCTCTCTTCCTTGAGGCTACTTCACGTTGTCTCCCGCTCCGATACATACTGACTTTGCTTTCCTGCCTCAGTGCCGTGACGGTCACTGTCTCAAAACCGTTTAGTTCGGCGGCACGCTCTACTCTGTGTTCTTCAGCACACACAGGCACGCACACTGCTCTCGTCTTGTTGGTGCAGCACTCCTATTCCATTCCATGAGCCTCACTTTCCTGGCCCTTGGCTATCTCTTCAGGTCCCCTCTGTTACTCGGACCCCGCGGGAAGCATCTGCTGATGCGTTAATCGTTTGCCGCAAAGATGCTGCTTGAAATGTTTCAACCATTGAAAAGTAAAGAGTGGTAGAATGAAGAGTCAATAGCGTGGGCCTAATATGTGCAAAATAGAAAGGCGGTCAATATATCAAATTGCAAAATTCAAGGCAAAGTAATGAGGAATAACTGATTAGCTTGAACCTCCATCCTATTTTCTTCTTCCCGCCACCTTTCGTGCCCCTCCCCTTAAACCATGGCCTGCGCACCTGTGCCTGCACTGCGACCTTCTCTTTTGCAAGCTCAGCTTTTTATTTTATAGATCATGACGTGCCACTTTCCCCACAGCTGCCTCACTAGCGATTGCTACTGAAACAACCTAAGTAAACGTCATTTTTCGCGGCCAAAACACTTTTCACATTGTGGGCCGAACCCAGTTCCAGGCAAACAATTTGAGTGCACTTATGAGGCATAATCGCCGAGGACGGATTGGCCATTTATTTCAGCAGGCATTTTCCGGCAGGCAGGGTGGAGTCTGGGTCACGGGAGGCCAGTTTTTGAAGGTCGATGACCAGTGTGTCTGTCCACAGCTCCCCGGGGTATATGGCAGCTGGCAAAAAGAGAAAGCGTGGAAATGACATAGGAAGAGAGAAAAAAAGACAGGAACAGAGCGAAAGACAGGAACAGAGTTAGAAAGACAGGAACAGAGAGAGAGAGAGCGAGAGAGAAAGACTGGAACAGAGAGAGAAAGACTGGGACAGAGAGAGAAAGGAAGAAACAGAGGGAGTAAGACAGGAACAGAGAGAGAAATGCAGGACAGGAACAGAGAGAGCAGGACAGGAACAGAGAGAGGGACAGGAACAGAGAGAGAAGACAGGACAGAAACAGAGACTACCGGTGAATCTGTCCACAGCTCCCCAGGGTATATGGCAGCTGGCAAAAAGAGAAAGCCTGGAAAATACACAGGAAGAGAGAAAAAGAGAGGAACAGAGAGAAAGACAGGACAGGAACAGAGAGAGCAGGACAGGAACAGAGAGAGAAAGACAGGAACACAGAGAGAGAGACAGGAACAGAGAGAGAAAGACAGGAACAGAGAGAGAAAGAAAAATGAAAGTGTGTGCTTGCATTGGGAACATCGCATTCAAAGACATAGGGAATCCAATCCCAGTCTATGCCTGGCGCCCCCAGCTGAGAGCACTTTACCGTCCAGAGTGGAACATTGCACACTAGCCATAATATCTCCCTGGTGGTATATGGAAATATTCATACAGTTAAAGTTAAAACCTTTATTTACTAGAGCCTAGCTACGTAGAAGTGCACTGTGAAATTCTACATAAAAACAAATTATTTCCAATAATACAGAAAAGGCTGTACTGTGACGCTATAATGCTATATTCCATGGAAGAAAGCTTGAGCTTTTATATGCCTGGAACGCTGCACCTGCAGAAGCCTAATGCCACGTCACAGCAAAAACGTAAACACTGTGAAATAGGCAGGTTACAAGCAATGTCTTTATAGACTTTGTCTATACCCTTCCTTCCTAAAGCGCACAAAAGCAGCAATGTGTGATGAGGAACACACCGCCTCGATATTGTTGCGAGTGTGCGGAGAATGTTGATTTGTGCATTTTCTCCCAGCCTCTGTAAATGTTCTGTCAAATGCTTGTTTAAATACTTGGATAGGCAGCACATGCCAAATGTGATAAATAATGTCCATTATATGATCCATAGACGTACCCATGTAAAGGTTCATATTAAAATCACTGAGAAAAAGAATTTGGGTCACTGGTTAAACCAAACCTTTATCGCCCGTACAGTGGCATGTTTTTTGCCGCCCTCCCCCTTTTGCCGCCCTAGGCGGCCGCCTAGTCTGGCCTAATGGTAGAAACGGCCCTGGCGCCAATGTAGGTACTTTGCACCATAGTGCAAGGGTGCCTCCGTATTTCTATGCAGGAAGAAGCACCTTCTTGCACAAAAACAATCTTGAGAGGCGTTTTCCTCTTTCTATGTGTGCTTCACAATGTAGCACACTTGGAAAAAGGAAAATATGAGGGGAAATAAACATATTTCTCCTTGTTACACCTCACCTCAGGAGGCGTACGGATGTGAGACTTCCACAGTTTTATATTACTTTGTAAATCTGGAGCAGCGTCTAATTCCATGGGTGTTCTGTAGGAAAACCCAACGCAATGCCCATGGAACATCTCCCAGGCGCAGAGTAAGGCGACGCAGCGTTTTGCACTGTGTCGCCTTACTTTTGATTAATGAGACCACTCAAAGCCACGCGGGGTAGCTTTGCGTGGCTTCATAAATCAAAATGAAGGCCCTGCATCATGCATCTACTACTTTACATGGTGCAAACATGATATACAAGTGTTTTTTTCTTTTTAGTACGTAACATTGGGTAACAATGAAACTATATTTCTATAGGAGTTAGCAGTACCAACATATAATGTACATAAACACATAAACATATATGTATGATACATTTTGAGGTAAAGGCAGAAATAAAAAAATACAACAATCAACGCGATTTACTTGGACAACAGACAACATATGTAATCAAAAACGAAATAAAACTAGCAAAGCAGCTTTTTTCCTAGATCAAAACCATTAGAATTCTTTTTTTGAAAATGTGCCTAAATATGACTGATATGTTTTCTCATGCTCTCTTTGCACCAGCCAGTGTGGTGTATTAAACCCTCAAATATTTAGTAAAAGGAGAGTTGGGCTTTCTTGTTCTGCTTTAACAGTAGTATTGATTTCGGTTTCAGAATAAAGGGCAGGCTCTGCATTTCAGTGTGACATTTGGAAGAGCCGCCTGGCATAGAAGTTGTTTCCACTATGGACACACATGAGGCGGAATGCAAGAAAAAGCCCTTAGCAAGACTGGGCTTTTACAGAAACAAAATGGCACTTAATGGCCACGATGCTGGGTACAGCCAATACTTACGTTGTATAGAAAAAGAAAATAAGAACAGAGGCCCACAGATGCTCTGATGAACTCGCCACCAGCGCTATTTAATGCTCGTTATGTCACTTATCTAGAATGTCACCTCTTATTTTCATTTCATGCCTCTTGTTCTGCAGGGTTTTTTCCATCTCCCTGCTTTTTTTCTCTTGTCACTGTTGTCTTATCTTACTTCTCCCTTTTTCTATATGTCTGTCCCTGTCCTCAGTCAAAGTCTGATTGTAAGAAAGTGAATTATTCATTGTGGTGGATGGTAGACCACCACAAGTAATAAAGTCACATACCTGTTAGGTCCAGGCTAAGGGTTTAGTAATTTAAAACTGAGCTCAACCCCTGGTAGCTGTGGCACAGAGCAGACAGGGTTAAAAACAGTTAACAAGTCAAAAACAAAACACAATAAAAAACCCACTCCAATTTAGAAAAATAGAGTGAAAATTGATAAAGAAAACGGCACCAAAATAGCAGTTATCAGCAAATAGCCACCATGGCTTAACCCCACACACCACCACTTCCAAAACGCAGGGCTGTACCGTATTTACAAGGATATAGTGCAGCCCTGCGTTTCCCCCTGTGCTGGCACTAATTTTAGCTGCTTAGCACCAATGCAGACACCCTTGCACCATAGTGGTAAATAGTTGTAAATATGGTACCGTGTCAAAATCAATGGGTGTTGCAGTGGAACACCCACTGAAACACCCATTGCCCACGCCTTTCACGCTACGTATAATGTGAAAGGATGCCTTTTCACAAGGCGGCGTTAACCCACCTTAAGTGGCTTAACACTGCCTTCTGAATAAGGCGGAACCCCTATCGCCATCACAATGTCCGTAAATGTGACGGTGTAAAAAGGAGAAATATTGTTATTTCTCATCATTGCTTCCTGGTTCTGCACCACACATAGAAAGAGGAAATTGCCTCCTAGTATTGTTTTTGTGCAGGAAGGTATACCTTCCTGCACAAAAACAATCCTACCTCTGATGCAGGCACACCATGCATGATGGCACATGGAAGTCTGCTTTGGTGCGAGGCAGTGCACAGTGCCCCAGCGCAACAAGAGAGCAGAAGTGCACCAGTAGATAAGGCCCATTTCTGCTCTCGCCCTTACACACAATGAAACAGAAAGTTGCTTTGCAGATTTTGTTAATGAAACATCAGTATTTTAGCCCCTGAGGCTCTGCTTTGGAGCTCAGAATCCAACACCTAGACAAAGTTTCAGGTTGGATCCGACGGTGAGTTACACACGGCTGGATGCCTTCTCACCGTAGGCTCGCTTAAGTGCATTTGCTGCTGTGGAGAAGCTCCAAGAGGGGGAAAGCTGTTTCTTCAGCCAGTGAAGTCTCACCCTGTGTGTATTGATTTGGGTGTTTTAACCTAGTCCTCCGGAGGTGTGGAAGCCCAAAACATTTCAAAGTTCCGACTGTTCAGAGGTGTTAAGAGTAGCCAAGGATTCCTGGACCACTGGAAGAGCACATGAGGGTTAGGACTAACATCACCAGAGGCCACAAGCAGTGTGCAGACCAGGTCCAGTTGCTACTGGACAGCTGGGAACTTCAGACAATTCCCCTTACAGCTTGTTGTGTCTCTGTAGCAGCACAGGAGGTCAGTCAACTGACCCTTTTAGTCCACTTCTTTGTCCTGGGTACAAGTGGTAGCAGGCCCGTCCCTTCAGGTCTCCTCATAGGCTGTAAACAGCAAGTGCAGTCCTTCTTACTTGTGAAAGGGCAGACTCCTATATGAGTTACTTTGCAAGCTAATGACATTAGGGCCCATCACCAGCAACCACAGGTTCAGATTAAGCACTGGGCACACCATACTTGCCAACATTCTGTAGCCAAAAAGAGGTCGAATATTTCAAGTTTGAAAACTACAAGTTACCATAATAATTCCAGCCATGGAAATTATATTACATGACTGATGACCCTGTGATACCACAGGAAATCATAAAACATGAAAATGGACTTAGATCAAGCAAATGTTTTATGCTTTGTGTGATCAAATAATGCCATGCCGCACAATGTTTGACTAATAATTCTCTATTGCTTCTTGATTGACATGGGCATCCAAAAACACACACAAGCCTTGATTTCATAGCATTCCATGGTAAATATGCCATCTGAAAACTGTATGTGATGCTAATAGAGGTAACTGAAAAAAATCGGGGTGCAACTGTGGCGCCTTGAAGTCCCTTGATGACATTCATGTGTATGTCTTACCTTTCGCGGCAGACATTATTCCTGGGTGCTATAATAACTTTCACTAGACAGTCCAGACCTCACCTAAAATAATTATGTGTGGCCACTAGTAGCCACCTTCCTATTAATCTGAATCAATTCAGTATTTTCAGTTCTTGCATTTAAACAACAGGGTCCAAGATTGTAGACATGTCACGAATCTTACATTCCTTCTTCAATTCAGCATTCAAGGCTATTAATCAGATATGGATTGCTTATCATGCAGCTGTTCATGCCCATAATTGGCAAACCTCCTAATTTAGACAATAGGCTATACGATTTTAACCATCCTTACCTCCTACCGATTTGAGATCTGATTGCTGCTGCTTTTTCTGCAAAGGCTAAAGAAAGCACTTTTCTTCCAATCAGGGGCGGCTCCTGCGCTAAGGCAGAGGAGCGTCGCCCCTCTGCTCTGCGAGCAGTAGAAAGGAAAACTAAAACGATAATAACCAGTGTTATTATCATTTTACATTTCCGTTTCCTGGTGTGGCCGTGTGGGGTGGGGCAGGACTGCCAAAGCAGGGGCCAGGAAGTGGAGTGGTTGCTCCTCTCTAAAATGCGCACAACTGTTTGGCCGGCCAGCTCGGGCTGCATGCGAGCGTTCCATGTAACGGGCGCGGTCATGACGAGCTCAGCTCATCATGAGCCCTGGAGCGCCGTGGCTCATGACGAGCTGACCTCGTCATGAGCACAGGAGGGGTTAAAGCAGGGGTGCTGCGGTCACTGTTACATAACTGGTCTTCAGGATTGTGAAAAATCAAAGTGTCACACAAAGAACAAGTATAACAAATTAATCACGTCCATGCAGCCGGAGAGTGGTTAGTCTGTGGTATGTAGCTGGTTGTGCATTTTGGAGCAAACAATTGCAAATACATTACGAAAGCGTGGTGTGATAGCACACCGGCATTTACAGACAGCACATTTTCTATTAAAATGGCCGGAAAATTCACACTAACATACAGTTTACTGATCAAACTATATAGCACACAAATGAAAATGTGTGGAAAACGGTTTGTAGCAAATATTTACAATTCACACATCACTAAGTAAAATGTCTTGATTTATTTTGATCTTATTTAAATGTTTGTTTCCATCACACTTCAGAATTACAAAAAATGTGCTTCCTTTTTACTTTTCTAACTGCTGAAATACTTTGAGATATCTAAATGTGTTTTAGTTAAAAAACTGACTCCTACACCTTACCTTCCACATTCTCTGTACCCCAGCAAGATTGTCAGATAGTTCATGTTACAAACTAAGGGGCTCATTTATGGGAAAGTCAAGCAGTGCAAATCACCTTGCTGCGCTTCACTGCATGACAGAGAAAGGACAAGAATGTACTGTATTAACTGCAATACAATAAATAATGTGAGGCTGGAGCAAGAAGAGAATAATTGCAATTTTTGAAAGGATATTCCTAATTCATTAGCTTGTGAGGAAATTTGATAAAGATCTGAAAAAGCAGCAGTTCTCTTTAAACTGCAAAACACCTGTTGGCTGTACAGCTTCAAATAAACCAATGATTGCACTTGGTATGAATAGAAATTGACTCAATTGACATTTGAAATTGTTTGGCTGTACTACATCAATAATATTTAAACAAGCAACATTGAATTTTGGAAGTAATGCTACCTACGTGAAGATAACGAATACAATTAATATTCTTTTGACATGTTCAAGAAACACATGTAATTGTTCTTTGATGTAAAAAGTGTTACTTTCCACAGGGAAACAGCTTTTCTATTAGTCATACTACCTCATCAGTGTGATTTTACCTTGCTGAACAAATGTATCGCCCGGGATCCTGGTTTTTGGTTTCAAACTTATGTTAAAACAAGTATAAATGAAAAAGCATGGCCTTAACCATGTATGCAGAAGTGTAGGCTAAAATGTAATACTTATTAACATTCTTGATGAAAGGGAAAAGCATCAAAATTAAATGTGCCCCAACGTTATTTATAACATGTATACTGATAAACTCATATTTACAGCGTTATGACTACAGTGCAAATGTCAATTCCCATGCTATTACCACAGTACAGTGTAACTGACGTGATGAAACATTGTCTACTTTCTCACAGAATGATTGTTGGAAAGACTTTGTAGAAGAAAACAAATCTACTGATAGTCACAAGTGCTATTCAGTGTGATTTTATCTTGATGCATGGATGTAACCCTTTGTATCAAAGTTCTGGTCAAAATATGATCGAATTGCTTTTAAAAATATAAAGAGAAATGATCAACACAGCGCTACAATTCACCTAAAAGATATTATTTTGCATCTAGGCAGCAGGCCCAAGTTAATTTAAATGCGATGTTCTCTGTACCATAACACGGCATTTATCTCAGCATCTATGCCCTTGCACATCACCTTAACTGTTATCCACTGAGATCACCCACATGCATGCAGAATTGTGTATTGAACATAAAATGTGAATATATAGTGTAGTCCTCTG
The DNA here is from genome assembly GCF_964261635.1 of Lissotriton helveticus. Classification (NCBI taxonomy): domain Eukaryota; kingdom Metazoa; phylum Chordata; class Amphibia; order Caudata; family Salamandridae; genus Lissotriton; species Lissotriton helveticus. The sequence goes on along the minus strand of NC_136059.1, from coordinate 1,307,674,256 downwards.
GAATCTAAAGTCCATTCACCGCAGCTGCATTCACAATGCACTCCTTTATCTACCCCCCCCCCCCCCCCATGCGATGCAGGTATTTACTTCAAGAAATCCTGCACAATGTAGCTCATGAATTATGTAAAACTCCCCCGGGTACAATGGACTTCACATTATCATAAATTATCTCACCTGAACTGTAGAATATAGAATACATTTTACTGCACCACATTATATCACACACACTGTTCTTTAGATATCGCAGTCTTCCTGCGGAGGGGCAGGCATTTGCACTACAGGAATATGCATCTTTCCCAATCCCTTTAGAGATATGTGAGCACAGAAAACAGCACGAAGAAGACATTCTGCACAACATCTAGAAATAAGAGCCGTTGAAAATAGGATATCAGTAACAGAGGGTATATCGCCGCCTTGTGGGCATTTGGCGCCTTTACAAGATGTGTCTGCTGGATTCAGTCTTAATAAACATGCCGAGGGCGTTCTCCGGTGTCTTGCACTTTAATATAGGGCAATCTCGCCCACCTCTAAGTAAAGGTGAAAGCATCCGTGCTCTTTATGAAGGTTAATAATAGAGATCTTCTTACAGAGACCGATGGAATTATTGTGTTACCATTATTTGTACAATGTTCCCTGCTTGGTCTGTCCAGGTGAATGAGCGGTGGTTATTATGCCTTTGGCATCTGTGGACCCCCACTGATTCACTCCTGGAAGCCGAAGACACCCACTTAAGCAGTTTCTACGTTCTTTATCACAAAACAATACACAAAACTACCGAAATAATTATACATCAAACAAATGCACAAATTATCAAATATTTTATGTAATTCATGAACTTAAAAATATTCAAAAGTCAAAATTATTATTTTAATGAGAAAGGATGGAGCTTTTCAAAACTTGGGGGCATATTACCAAGGGCCATTATTGCCGCATTAGCGGGACTTTTTCCCGCTAATGCGGCGATAATTTTATCGCCCTATTACCAAGCTTTCGCTAACACCAGTTAGCGACAGCTTGTAGGCGATAGCGGGCATTTAGGGTCCCACTTTGCATGTCAGCGATAATTATCGCTAATGACATGCAAAGTGGACGTGCCAAGATGTTAGCGACTGAAAACAGTCGCTAACATCGCTATCTCCTATGATCAACACAGGCGTTGTTTTGGAAATATTCGCGCTAAGCGCGAATATCTCCAAAAGCTAACGCCTGCCCAGACCAGTTCTTAGCCATGTTATCCAATGAGAGGTGGATAACATGGCTAAGAGCATTGTCACGGTAATGCCTGAATATCGCTGTATCGACAGTGATATTCACGCTTTTCGCCTGTTTTTTATCGCTCCTGAGATAAACCTTGCTAATAGCAAGGTATCTCAGCGATAAAAACAGGTGAAGGGTGGCGATAGAAATATTGCCGCTAAGCCAACACAGCGATAATTATCGCTGGTTGTTGGTAATATGCCCCATGGTGTTATTTCCAAAGGGCGAATCGATATGCCTTGTCTTTTTTGCTCCTATTGCGCACTCTTCTTTAGTAGGTGCATGCTAATACATTACTGTTCTTGCACTACTCCCACAAACCACGCTAAAGAAACGAGCTTGACATTTAGCATCCATTATCAAATTATTCCCATTTGCAGAGCGTTTTAAAAAGTTAGGTTTTATATTTTGCTTTTCTATGTCTACATTTTTTTTAGGAGTCTGCTAATGTCATTTGTTTATCTAAATATTGGTCGAACCTCTGAGTAGTTGTTGCAGACTTCCCGGGGTCCATAGACCGCAGTATAAGAACCACTGATCTGGAGTGTACTTTGCATACATCTAACCTCTCTGAATATCCGTTGTAGCTCTGCGCAGGGAGTGTTGGGAACCAGCCCCACTGGTGTGTCTGTTCAGCCACGGCCGGCAGTGGGAGTATCTGCAGGGCGGTGACGTGGGGAGGGGGAGGGGCAGGGTGGGTTTAGTAATTTATGGATTACGGGGTTTTACAGGTAAGTAAACATTTAAATAAATAAAACGAATTTCGTTGCGCGCACTACATCGCATTTGGGGATGCAGTGCACTCAACGAAATTCATTTTATTTATTTAAATGTTTACTTACCTGGGAAGCTCCGTAATCCATACATTACTACCACCCACCCTGCCCCTCCCCACATCACCGCCCTGCAGGTACTCCCACTGGCGGCCGCAGCTGTGTCTGTCATAACTCGGCTAGTGTTTGTGTGAACAGGCAGCGTGCGCATTCAGGCGCACATATGTAGATGGGATTGCAGAACACAATCTCAGTAATTGATTAGCTATGTGGAAGGAAGACAGTCTAAGGAACCCTGAGAGGTTTGCAGGTAATGGTGAAAGAGGGACTGCAATCACTCAATCAATGGTTGCCATTACGCAAAGCTTTGAAAACTTGGTAATTTTACAACTGCTTATAATTGGTCTCTCACATTTGTTTTAGGTGAGCACAAAGACACCTTTCTACGGTTCAGAGTGGTATTTAAACTTTAATTATATTGCATTACATTACAGGGCTGAGGTCTCCGGCAGAGGCTGTGTTTAGTATTGACTGCGAGTGACATTGCCATTTGTATTGCTTTAGGTGGTGTGTTGGTCAGGGCTTTAAGTGGGATGAAAAAACTGGAGGGTCTCTCAAAGGGACGTGGCCAATGTAATTCAGGGTGTGGCTTAAAACACAAGCTAAAAATCTGTGCTTAGCATAGTGTGCCGCTAGACTTGTATTTTGCTGTTTCTGTCCTTGCATCTAGATATATGATGCAACAAGTAACATCATACCTACAAAAAGTCAGGACTATTGGCTTTGTCAGTGGTTGTTAGTTGCATAAGATAAATAAGCAGCAACTATGGCTTGCATATACTATTGAAAAAGCTTCCACTTAAAGTCCTGGTGACGCCACGACAATGTTGCTGTTCATTAAGCATGGGCGTAAAATCCGTTCCGCTCGCGGATTTTGCGGATTTTCGGTAAATTCGCAATCCGCGAACTCTCGCGAACTTACCGAAAATTCGTAAAATCCGTGCGAAGCGGATTTTTTGCTTGGTCGCACTTGCCAACTAGAATACTATACAATTTCGCAGGAGTAAACACTTGCGAACACGTAGATGCGGCGGGCAGCGACAATCTCGCAATTGCGAGATTGCAAAATTTGCAATTTCGCACAAGAAATCCATCAGCAGGCAGCATAAACCTTGAAAATTATGATTTTTATCAGAATTACTCCTCAGGTTGACATTTGCCTGCATTTTTTCTTTGCAAGGAGTCCATTTTGGGGGGGGGGGGGTGGGAGGAAGGAAGTGCCCCACAGTCTCCAACTTCCTGTTCCTGTCCAGCAGGCTCCTCCCAGTGCTTTCTTCATGTGCTGGTCACTTTGATTTGGATCTTGACCTGGAAGGATTACTTTTTGTGGATGCTGCTGGATATTTGGATTTTTCCAAAACTGAAAGCACTCAGCAGGTGCAAAAGTTCAATCTTATCATTAGTAACCATTCCCTGTAGTGCTTCCTGAGGGGCCCCTTCAGAGTTCAGTTGCCTACTTGCAACTATAGGCCACAAAGGTCCTGTGAAAAAAAATTGCACTGCAACAGAAAGCAAATTACAGATAAGGAAGCAGGTGCCAGCCAGACTGGAAGTTTAAATTCAGTGACACATTAATCAACCCCAAATTAATTCATGTCAGTTGAAGCAGGGCAGGTGTGCTTGCTTTTTTTCACACCCATAATCTACAGTGATAAACCAACCAGAGGGTGGCAGTGATGTACCAGAGGGTGGCATGGGTGAAACAGAGGATGGCAGTGTTGAAACAGAGGGTGCTGTGAACCTGTGATGATGACCCAGACGTAGAAACAACATAGTCGCGACCGTTGCGTGCCGACAAGTAAGTTCGCAATTGCGAACTGGTACAAAATCCTCGCGAAATGGCAGAAACCCTTGCGAACACAATAAAAACAAAAAAATCCGCAAATTCGCGAGAATTCGCGGATTTTGCAGATTGGGAGTTCGCAAATACGCAAATTCGCAAACGCCAGATTCGCAAAATTCACCCATGCTTACTGTTCATGAGTTTCAAAAAGAGAAGGGAAATCCAGAGAGAAAATGACTCTCTTTAAAGGATTCCCTTCCGCTACAACGCTCACCTGGCATGACTACATGCGTAACTTCACTAGTGAAAAGTGAGCAGTGTGAGCACGCGCGCATTAGTGAGAAGTGAGCAGTGTGAGCACATGCACACTAGTGAGAAGTGAGCAGCGCACATCGATGTGCCTGCGGTCACTGCAGTCCGGAAAAAAAAGGGCCGCCTGTGCCAGGGCGCAAAACAGAGCCCAAAAGAGACCCGTTTTGAGGCCTCCTTTTAAAAACCGCCGGTGCTCAGCACCGGTGACACCCGGTCCACTTAAAGCACTGGTGTTGGTCGTATGTGAATGGGATATAAATATATTCAGTCTGAAGTGAGGGTCCAGGTTGGGTTTCCACGAAGCATGTCCTTTCTTTGAATCCTGGTGTAGCCTTGGAGATAATATGTACGTGCTTAGTATTGTTGATGAGTTACCTTTTCCCATCTGAAAAACTACTGATCTAGTGTTGCAATTTAGTGTATATTTAATGCATCTATGGGGTTCTGTTGTTCTGGAACTGCTAGCTGATGAGGTGTGGGAAAATCGATTTTGTGTAATATTTCAAGCCATTTGATGCATCAAAACATTATGTTCATTTTACAGTGTAAGAAATGTGGTGTACTGGCTTGCTTAGTGCTGTTACAGTGACTTGGCTTCACTATTGCCTTGTACATTTGGTTGCACGTGAACGCAGTGCTGATTAGCCTAATTTGTTCTGTTGGTGGCCATGTCTTTGTGCTCCATTGTGTAAGCCATGAGCCGTTAATAATGCGTATCGTGCTGTTGCAGAGACATGTTTTCTTCATTATGGAATTTAGCACTTTGTTTTTTTTGGTGTATCCAGCAGGAACTGTACCAGGAGAGATGTCTGGTGAAATAAGGGGTTAGTAAGTTTAATAGTGTGAAAGCAATACCTCTTGCCCGTATAGCCATTTTGTACGCTGCTTTTAATATACTGCTTTTAAGTGAGGGTGTATACACTCTAGCATTCTAGCTTTGTTTCTGATATATATTTTAAAGTCGAACATTTATTTATGTATGAACATTGACACACCGGTGGTTGCATGTGAATGTGATGATGATGTGTTTTGTGTTAGTGGCTTCATCATGGTATTATTTTTGCTTATAGTGATCACATGCATGTCTCTAAATTGCCTTGTAAAGTGTTGAGACACCCTTGATATGTGTAGAGCTTTTCAAATGTTCTTAGGTCCAGGAATGTTCTGAGGATGTGATGGCTGAGGTTCCATTAATTACCTAGGAGCCCAATTTCAATATGGTTGAACCCTTCTGCCACCAGGCAGCCCTGCTTTCGGCTCATATGCCACTCCCCTTTGTAAATGAGCTCTTCTCTGACCAGACAGGTCCAAGCTGGTTCTTTCTCCGCTGTGACTGGAGCCTGGCTGTCTAGGAGAGTCTTGCGATTGAATACGAGAAACTCAGTCTGTCATCTCCAAATCAAGAGCGGTAGTGTTAAGGTTGTTCTTTGCCCCACCAACTGTTCCTGTGGACCCCCACATAGTTATTCCCTGCTAAGTGACCCTCCCCCTCTTCTTCCTGGGATCAGAGGCAGGTTATTGTCTTTTGGCAGAGGGTTGTTAACTCTTTCATGCAATGGTGTGTATTCCAGCTCTGGAGGTGCGATGAGTGGCAAAATGAGTATTAAGCCAGTTCTGACTCTGGTAGCCTAAAGTACATTTTCATAAATGTACTTTTCCACTCTAGGTATTCAACATTTGAGTTCAGCATTAAATCAGATTTTGAAAACTAATTGGGGATTTTCTTTGAATGAATTTTACAACATTTTCCCAGGTAGCTATGAAGAACTAAATATTTTAATCACACCCTGGCCTACCCCATTGCAAATGTAGCTTGACCTCCAAAATAAAATAGCTTTTAGGCATTCAGTCACTGAGGAGCACTGTTTTTAAATATTTCATGTGTCATGTTTTATATATGAGACATCCTGCCTTGTGGACATACGAAGCAAACTTTAGGGGTGACTCAATATATTAAAATGAGGTTTCAAACATGCCAAATATGTTTTTCCTTGGCATGTGTTACAGCAGTACCTTAAAACTGCAGTTAAATTTAGCCAGAGGACAATGGTGCTCTTTGCAGCCATATATTGTTGTCATATATATGGTCCGTGTAAATACATACTGAAAAATGTGTAATACAATTAACACCAATTTCATTGGTGCATTTTCTGTATCATCTATTATGGCCTTACATAAAAATTGAATCGAGCAATTGAGTTAAACCAATTTCAGCAGAACCATTTTAGGGCCAGAGCATAAACACTGTGGACTGAATAGCAGTGCCACATTGAGCAGAGCTCTAATACCACAGAAAATAGGGTAAGGAAAAAGATGAAAAATCCTTGGTGACCATACAGAAAAATTGTATTTGCTACATTATGACATTCTGGTTTTGATAAGTGCTGTTGTAAAGTGGCAGCATTCTATCTGATTGTCATTCTGTTGTGTTTTAAGTTCATTGGAGTATAGAATCTAGTGTGTTATTTGGCAGTAGTGGTTGCTGGGATGTTAGATCTTTGTATTCACAGTTGTCAAACGTAAGACACAGTCATTATATTAACAATCTTATTTGCAGGTTTTCCCCTGGATTTCCTGTGGCGGTGTTGTAAAGGAAGCCTTGTCCTAAAGCCGCTTCCTACACCCACCACTTATCACCACTGGGGAAGTGGGACACCAGAAGGAAGGTAAAGAGGGAATCTAAAAAGGGAATGGGACAAAGAAAGGGAAGATTTGGAGAGAAGAGGCACAGGTCTAGGAAGGTCAGAAGGAAAGTGAAAGGGAGGTGAGGGAGGTAGAGGGCAGGGCCTCTAAAAAACGAAGAAAGTGGAAAAGGACAGGGAAGAGAAGTGGAAGAAAGAGATAAAGATTATGAATATGAGGAAAGACGTACACCAATACATGATTCTAAGAGTTCTTATCTTTAGTCTACTATTACTCTCATGAGCTAAGAATGTTTTATTCCTGTTAACCTTGTTTGTAAGCTCTCCCCTTGTCTTCTTGAGGAAACGGCAAAGACTTGCTCTCGCTCTCTTGGTGTTTCCTGTATCCTTGCATCTTAACTGCAAATTATTAGTTATCTCCATGGATGTCTTGATGTCTTGCTACTTCCAACCAACCTGTTCAAAGATAATGAGTTGTGGTATCGGTGTCCGTGCCAATGGAGTCACATGTGAATTAGGATGTCTGTGTCCATGTTAATGGCACAGTGCAACGAGGTGTCATTGCCTTATCAGTTTCAGTTTACTTCCAGTGAATTGTTGTGGATTGACAGCTGTTGAGATGGAAAAGCCCCCTGCATGGCATTGTATGTGCATCCTGCCTTGAGTGCCCCAGCTATGCAATATCTGGATCCTCTGTATGAATTTTTCTCATGGGCGAAGAAGGATCATGCATGTGCACCATGACGTAATCCTGTCTCCCTGATTGAGGTTTGGTTAGACTGGGAGGGACAAACAAAGTGTTATACTGGTTGTGATAAAGGGCTACTGCCTCTACCCAGAGTTAAGTAGTGTGAGTACGGAGGTGGCAGAATCCCATTTTTTTTAAAGCATTGATCAGTAATTTGAAAGGCCTTTTTACCTTTGTTACTTGAGTGAGGTCTACGAGCCCAATCATGTAAAGTTCGACTGCTGTATACCTAACTTACTCTTGACCTACATAATGTTAGTATGTAGCGTTGTGAAGAGTACATGTGATTGAATTTGTGTGGATACTGTATGTGTCCCTGTGTATGGTACAGCACATGGAGGCCTGTAGGTTCCACAGTGGAACTCCAAGCCCTTGGAAAAAGCAAGTGTAGGTGGAGGAGCCATCCCTGACAAATGTGTGAATGCTTCCATTCCTGAGAGTTGAGTAAAACACACACACTGGAGGAAGGGAGAGCTTGGCTCTCTCTTGCACTTCAAAAGGTTCCTTGATTCTGAAGAGGTCACTGGTCAGTGGGGTCTGATAACATCTCAGGAGGGAGCTGGGTCTAATAAGGGAATCATAAAGATTAGGGCTGGATGCTTTGGTAATCTTTTGATAGGCCTATATCAGGTGTGATCCTCTAGTTATTCCTATGACCCTTGACCCTGTGATCAGGCAGGTCACTCCCTCTGCCACCACGCAGACCCCCTGTGTACCGCTGCTGCCTCGTGGTTGCTGCCTTCGGCAGACTGATCTGTTGCTCATTCTCACTGCTCCCTGTTGCGTGTTTTAGCTCCCCCTCTTTTCTTTCGTGCCCCCTGTGATTGTATTGTGCGTCTTAGCTTCCCCCTCTTTTCTCCTGTGCCCCTTGGGATTGTATTGTGCGTTTTTGCTCCCCCCTCTTTTCTTTTGCGCCCCTTGTGCTTGTATTGTGCGTTTGTTGCCGCTGTGCCCGTCTCTTCCCCGCCCCCTGTCCCCTCTTGCCTTCTGTACCATCCTTTCCCCCGCCACTCGCGTCCCCCGTGGCCCCACCCCCTCGCTCCCCATTGGCCACCCCACTCCCACCTCCCAACTGCTCCTCCCTCCCTCTCCCACTCATATGGAGGCCGTGCGGTGGTGAGAGAAGCGACCCTTGACCCTGTGATCAGGCAGGTCGCTCCCTCTGCCACCGCGCAGACCCCCTGTGTACCGCTGCTGCCTCGTGGTTGTTGCCTTCGGCAGACTGATCTGTTGCTCATTCTCACTGCTCCCTGTTGCGTTTTTTAGCTCCCCCTCTTTTCTTTCGTGCCCCCTGTGATTGTATTGTGCGTCTTAGCTTCCCCCTCTTTTCTCCTGTGCCCCTTGTGCTTGTATTGTGCGTTTGTTGCCACTGTGCCCGTCTCTTCCCCGCCCCCTGCCCCTTGCCCCCTCTTGCCTTCTGTACCATCCTTTCCCAGCCACTCGCGTCCCCCGCGTCCCCGCCCCCTAGCTCCCCATTGGCCACCCCGCTCCCGCCTCCCAGCTACTCCTCCCTCCCTCTCCCACTCATATGGAGGCCGCACAGACCATCTGATCCCGTCTGCGCCTGGACCGCGCCCAGCGCCAGGACCCCTGGCCCTTGACGATGCCAGCCCACCCGTCTGAGTTATGACGCCGCCACCCTCCACGCACTCAACACCGGCCGGACCCCAGCCTGCCACCAAGCCACCCCGAAACGCACCCACAGACCCTTCACCTGCCAAGCCTACAAATTCACCTGCATCCGGACCTGCACTGCACCCGCCAGGCCAGGCACTAGCAACAACCACCTCAAGTGCATCCTGCTCAACACCCGCTCCATCCACAGACACACTGTTGAACTCTGGAACCTCATCGACACAACAGCACCGGACGTCGCCTTCCTCACAGAAACTTGGATGAACGCCTCCTCAGCCCCCGACATCGCCATAGCCATCCCGGAGTGCTACAAGATCACCCGGAGGAACCGTGCCAACCAATCCGGAGGAGGCATCGCCTTCGTCCACAGAAACACCATCCGCATCACAACCAACTTCGACAACACCCTCACTGCCGCCAAGCACCTTCACTTCCAGATACACACCGACCCCAAGACCACCCTCAGAGGTACTCTCATCTACAGACCCCCGGGACCACGCACACAATTCAGTGAAGCCATCGCAGACTTCATCAGCCCGCTTGCCCTCACCTCCTCAGACTACATCCTCCTTGGAGGACCTTAACTTCCACCTGGAAAACAACAATGACAACAACACCACCACCCTGCTGGACAACTTCGCCAACCTCGGACTCAAGCAACTGGTGAACACCCCCACCCACTACGCGGCCACACGCTTGACCCCATCTTCTCCTCCAGCAACCACATCTCCTTCAGCCACTCCACGGGACTTCACTGGACAGATCACAGCTGCGTCCACTTCAACTTCAGGAAAACCACGACCCACCACCACCCGCAACAGGCTCCCCGAAGATGCTGGAGCAAGATCACCACCGACCAGCTCACCACCTCCCTGCACCAGAACCCTCCCACCAACACTACGGACCCCAACAAAGCAGCCCGCAACCTCACGCAGTGGCTCACCAACTGCGCCGATGCCCTTGCACCACTGAAGAATCCTCCCAGCAGACCTGGCAGCAAGAAAGCCTTGTGGTTCACCGACGACCTCAAAATCTCCAAGAAATCCTGCCGTACCCTCGAGAAAGCCTGGTGCCACGAACAGTCAACAGAAAACATGACAGCCGTCAAAAACGCCATCCGCAAACACCACCAGCTGATCCACACCACCAAAAGGACAGCATTAAGAGAACGATTGGACAACAACTCCCACAACAGCAAGGAACTCTTCAGCATCGTTAAAGAGCTCTCCAACCCCAGCACCAGCAACAACGACATCACGCCCTCACAAGATCTCTGCGACTCACTCGCCTCTTTTTTCCACCACAAGATCGCCAACATACACAACAGCTTCGACGCCCAGACCACTCACCCAACCACCGAACCAACGCCCCCCACCACCACCCTCTGCACCTGGACCCCCGTCAGCACTGAAGACAACACCCTTGTGATGAACACCATCCACTCCGGCTCCCCAGCCGACCTCTGTCCACATCACATTTTTAACAAAGCCGACTCCATCATCGCACCCCAAATCCGGAACATCATTAAAACTCCTTCGCATCTGCCACCTTCCCGGAAAGCTGGAAACATGCGGAGATCAGCGCCCTCCTCAAGACCCCACGGACCTAAAGAACTTCCGCCCCATCTCGCTCCTCCCTTTCCTCGCCAAAGTCATCGAGAAGACCGTCAACAAACAGCTAACCGCCTTCCTCGAGACAAGCGGCTCCCTCGACCCATTGCAGTCCGGTTTCCGAGCTAACCACAGCACCGAGACCGCCCTCATCGCAGCTACCGACGACATCAGGTCCCTGCTCGACAATGGGGAAACTGCTTCCCTCATCCTCCTCAACCTATCGGCCACATTCGACACAGTCTGCCACCGCACCCTAACAACCCGCCTCCACAATGCTGGAATCCAAGGAAAAGCGCTGGAATGGATCTCCTCCTTCCTCTCCGACAGAACTCAGAGAGTCCGCCTCACCCCCTTCCGCTCAGCGGCCACCAAGATCATCTGCGGCGTTCCTCAAGGCTTCTCACTCAGCCCCACCCTCTTCAACATCTACATGAGCCCCCTCGCAGCCATAGCACGCCAACACAACCTTAACATCATCTCCTACTCTGACGACACCCAGCTGATCCTCTCCCTCACCAACGACCCCGCCACCACCAGAGCCAACCTCCAGGAAGGAATGAAAGACATCGCGGAATGGATGAAGCTCAGCCGTCTGAAGCTGAACTCAGACAAGACGGAAGTCCTCTTCCTCGGACCATCCCCTTACGCCTGGGACAACTCCTGGTGGCCCCCTGCACTGGGCACCGCCCCCAAGCCCACGGACCACGCACGCAACCTGGGCTTCATCCTGGACTCCTCCCTCACGATGACCAAGCAAGTCAACGCCATCTCGTCATCGTGTTTCAACACCCTGCGCATGCTCCGAAAGATCTTCCGTTGGATCCCCACCGACACCAGAAAGACGGTTACCCAGGCCCTTGTCACCAGCCGACTGGACTATGGGAACGCCCTTTAGGCTGGAACCATAGCCAAACTACAGAAAAGACTCCAGCGCATACAGAACGCCTCTGCACGACTCATCCTGGACATCCCCCGCCAACAACCTCATCTCTGCCCACCTGAGAGACCAGCACTGGCTCCCCGTCAACAAGAGGATCAAGTTCAGGCTCCTCACCCACGCACACAAGGCTCTCCACGACATGGGCCCCAAATACCTCAACAACCGGCTCACATTCTACACACCCACCCGCCAGCTCCGATCCGCCAGCCTCGCCCTCGCCACCGTCCCACGGATTCGCAGAACCACCACCGGAGGAAGATCCTTCTCCTACCTGGCGGCCAAGACATGGAACTCCCTCCCCACCCACCTATGGCTGACCCAGGACCATCTCTCCTTCAGGAAGCAACTCAAGACCTGGCTCTTCGAGCAGTAGCATCACCCCCCCCCCCCCTCAGTAGCATCACCCCCCCCCCTCCTCCCAGCGCCTTGAGACCCTAGCGGGTGAGTAGCGCGCTCTATAAATATGTTGATTGATTGATTGATTATGACCTATGTGTGGGGCTATCAAGTTTGAAGTCAATCTTGCTGTGATAGACTGCTTCCTGGGCAAAGGACAGGAAATAGGAGTTGGCCTTCACAGGGGGAAACCCCCACAACATGAACTTCGAAGATTAAGACACTGACTGAATCACATCTATGTTTGGAAATAGATTATAAAACACGGGAGCTTGAGCCTCCGAAAATTGTCTAACTGGTGCTGTAGTTCAGTGTGAAGAAGCTAAGCCTGTTGTGACCAGGACTGTAGACTCAAGTCTGCTAGTCTCTCTACTAGGTAAAGGGACAACACCCAGGAGAATCAGGACCACTTTCCCCTGAACCTGAAGTGAAACATCTGCATACCTGGTGAAAGCAGAGGACCCTGTGAGGAGTAGGAGAGAGCCTGGAGGGAGCAAGGTGCAGTGGGGATCCTGTTGAGTGAAACCCTGAAGCAGAGAGTGAGATTTTGGTCCACGTTGAGGACCATTTCACCTATCATGCCATCTGCCAGAGTGCTGCTGTTCGAGATTCCTCCATTCCAGGTGGGGACCGCAATGAATATTGAGGGTCCCTGAGCTGATACCGCCATCCTTCTGACTGCTGCTGTTCGTGACACCCATATGTCAGGTAGAGGCCACAATGAAGATTGAGGGTAGTTTCACTGATTGGACCCAGGGCCAGACTGGCCGTAGCGGGCTCCGGGCGTTTTCTCGGTGGGCCGGTATTTGACCAATGAGGGCCATTTTTGTTACTGGGACCCCCTGTAACAAAAGAGGCAGCAGTGATGCTTGACACTAGCACCCCCCAACCCCTGGGCCAGCCCTTCTCAGTAGCATATTCCCCCCTCCCCTCCGGGACAGGTCGAGTGGAAATTCCAGGGCTGGTTTCTGTTTGTAGTCCGGCTGTGATCGGACCGCCCACTCAAGTGCTGCTGTTCATGACCCCCGTATGCTAGGTGGGGGCTGAGGAGGAGATAAGGGCTTTAGTCCTGGTGCATCACTGTGACAAAAAGCGGGCTGTTGCTAGTGCAATTTTGAGTACCAACCTGCCACTTATTTCCCTTTTACTTTTTGTTCAACAATAAGAATGTTTTAATATGTGAAATGTTTTCATTATTATGTCACCTTTCTAATTGTTGATTTTTTTAATATGAATTTTAAAGGTCTTGAAATATGATCTCATGTCTAATCATTAATAAAATACTGTAACTTTATAAATTTGTTGTAGCTTAATTTCCTTGATTCTATTATTACTGAGAGTGGATTTGTTTTTTATGATTGCCTAGATTGTTACATATCAACCAGTGCAATTTTGTGACACGAGGGGGGAGGAGGGATAATCTGAGTGCACTGGTCTCGACCCCTGTACTCAAGCAGGGGCCCATGGTGAAGATAAGAGCCATCACCTTGTGGCAGCGTACCCCAGAGAAGAATAGCAGGTTATAAGCTGCAGGAACAGACTGTCCATTCTATCGCCTGAACCCTGGGGCACCCAAGGCCAGCCGCCGGACTCAGGAAGACTTACCTCATGACTGAAGGAACATAGTGGAGGCTTGCTGCCTTGTTCGCATCATCCAGACTTCTGCTCACATCCTGGCCAACGACACGTGCACATTATCCCAGAGAAAACTGGAGAGTCACAGATTATAAATGCACAATTTCCTTTTAAATGTAAACCTTCTCTCAAAACTGATCTACGGTTTTGGCAGAGGTCTGTTTTTTTTTTTGCAGGGTAGTATTATATTGGTCCTATACCAGACTGGCAATTGTGCACTGGCTTTCTATGAATAAATACATCATCCCTGGCGTAATTTGGGAAAACGTAGGTTTATGACGTAGCGTAGCAGACTGTATGAATTGAAATCACATAGTGATATTATCAGAAACACACAGCAAACATCTTTTTAACAGTTAGCGAACCAATATTAATTTAACCATGTCAAAAATTAAAGGCTGCACCTAGCTTACAGGATTAACATACATGGGTAGCAAATGAAATTCAGATCTCAAGATCCATCTCATTAGCTGACCACAACATTCAGATTTCAAATGTACATATATTTGGCTGTGAACAGGATATGTTTGAAACTGAAATCCGGGACTGAGCATAGGCACATCGAGGGACTCGAGTCCAGTATGGAAATACAAAGTTATACTGGAGTGCCAAGGGTCTGAGGCATAATTTAGGAGGTTTTGGAATCTAGCCACACTGCCCTGCGTCAAAAGAAACAGGCAGGAATGCACCGTATCTATAAGATATGGCGTATTTCTGTCCTTGTTCCTGCGTGGTGCACAATGGGCTACCATGCTCCAAAACAAGCTCCCTTGCACCATGGTGCCTGAGTTGCACAAAATATGCACAAAATCAATCAACTGATTAAGATGTCCTCGTGCTAAGTGTGCTTCACAATGCAGTACACATAGAAAGATGAAAAAACGAGGAGAAAGGAAAACATTTCTCCTTGTTGCACCTCCCTAACGCCACCCCTGGGGTGGCATTACAATCTGGCGCATTCCCAGGCTTACGATTCCTCATAAAACTGAAAATGCCTCAGATTCCATGGGTATTGCGTGGGAACACTCACAGCAACACCCATGGAAGGCCCTTTCATGCAGTGTTCTGCATGATAGGGTACCATATTACAAGGCCATGAAAAGCCATGTAAATCGGCTTTGCGTAGCCTTGTAAATATGCTGTGGCATATTGCGCCACCTATGCATCAAAAAAGTGACGGCCCGGCTTGAAAAAGTGCTGCTAGGGGCCACGTAAATGAGGCCCTGCATGTGTTTTGAGGAGAGTTACTACCTCTCTCAGAGGAAAATACCAGCCGCTGGTTCACATTTTAAGATTCTACAAAGGCGTAGGTATTGTACTTACATATAACAGCATATAATATTACATGTAATCATTTTTATCATAGCCTTTCTGTCTTCGGCCATTTAAAAATGCTTACTTCTTATGTTCACTGTTTAAAGTGTGTACCGATAAGTGGGAAAATACCAGCTTTAGGTTAATTTCCTCAAGTTTTTACCGGCCAGGATATTAAATATTAAAATACTTTTCATACTGTTAAAAAAATGGAAAGGTAGCAACCCTAGTTTTGATATATCATTACACAGGTTTTTATGTAGCACATGTCTACCAGTTACATGCCGCTAAGCTTTTTTCCTTGCCGATTTTTAGGTCAAGCCTGGGCAGTGCATCCACTGCTCTGCGATGTATTCTGTATTCGAGTAAGGACTTGAAGCGCCGCCCACTCTCGTCCCATATTTTTCATTGGCATGTGTCATTGTCCTTTGTAAATGCTGGCTTCTTATTCGTCAATAGGCTTGTTAGTCCCTCCTTAGTACTGCTTGGTCTTCATTTGTAACCTTCCATGAATACTGGCCCTTTTATTTCAGTTGTTACACAGTATGTCTTATTTAGTCTGTAAGCACTATTTTCTTTAATGCGTTCTCCTTCTGCAGGCATGACATACTTTTCTGCAACTTTCAATGCGCCATATATGCTTTCATTTTCCAAGCAGCCCAGGACAATGGCCCCCGAGGTCTCGCATTTACAAGAGTATGAGCTATTGGCTTTGTAAATGACAATGCTTGTATTTATGTGTTAATTATCAAAACAGATAAATAAAAGGCATTATCATTTACAATGCCAATAGTTTAAACTCTCGCAAATATGAGACCTATTGCATAGCAAATGCTTGATGGGTCTGTAGTTGTGAGTTTGTCCCAGTAGGCTTTTCCATGGGGCTGTCTGTGGGTAGACCATTACCTACATAGTGAGTGAGAGTGGTGGTATGTTGGAGGTTGGGTTTACCCTGCTGGTCATTCTGACAAGAGGTGGGTTACTGTAAGCTGCTACTGTAAGCTGCTGGCCAAACCTTGTAACTTAGAGATGCTTTTTTTGCAGGAAATATCGCAATGGGGGTACGGATTATTAGACTCACTTCCTAACACATGCCAATTGTGTCTGTCAGTCTGTCTGGTGCAGGGCACGAGTCAGGGGTACACGCGGGTGGATGGCGTCCACCCACTATTTTCGCTGGGTGAACGCCATCCACCCTGCCAAGAAGTTGGGCCCCAGAAAAAAAAATATGCTGAATTCGTCCCGGTGTAATATTCAAACACCTAGACACTTTCAGCAGCGCCTGCAGGCGGGGAGGGGGCTTTCTTAGTTCAGACTCCTCCTGGGCCCATAACAAAGGGCCAGTTTGAGTGGTCATCAGGCCTCCTTTTTGTTCGAGTCTTCTCGCTGGGAGCAGTCAGGAGCCTCACACCTGATGCAAATGAAGCTGAGGGGAAACAAAGGCTCACACCTTGTTAGCACTTCACACATACTTAAGAGAGGCAGCTTTTCACTTTGCTCAGGTTCTGCTCAGGAGATATGCATGCACTGTAAGAATGTCAGATGTGTTGGTCTTTCCCAGTATTTACACACATTAAATAGCATTTATATAGTGCTTACTACCCTTGGGGAGGCGTTGTAATAATTTAAATATCACTATTTTTCCATTGCAAAGCATTATGGGTGGAGGAAGTTCACGCTGACAAAAGTCAACTTTGTTTTATGTGTAGCTTGCAAAAGTGTGAATCTTCTGCCTGAATCAGAAGGGTTTTTTCCTGTATACTCGAAATGTGCTCCATTGTACTCATGATAGACATGTTAAACATATATGTGAAGGCTGAAGACCTGATGTCACGTCTTATGATGCCACTTCCTGTATTGTCACGCGCTGTGATGTCACTTGCTTACTAATGAACTAGGTTAGTCCCCTCACTCTTTTTGTAGGACTTGTGCCCTGGTCTTGTGTCTTGGTACTTATACCTCACGATATACGAAGGATAACTGTCCTCTCCTAGGGATTGTTGGTTTGTGTGAGTGGGTGTGTGCGATTCACGGGCTTGTTTGCATTGCAGAATTTGTATATTGATTCTAAGGCCAGGTTCTATGGGTCTGATCTGTGAAATGCTGCTTTGGGCGGTTCGGATAAACCGCACCAAGAGATGCCGTGAGCGCGCATACCCTGTGTACACAGGAGACTGCAAGAACGTACGGAAAGTGTGTCTTGACAACCAGCATTAATTCTACAGGCGAAATGTTAAAACTGGCTTACAAATTCTGATGGAAAATATATTTTTCATCTAAAATTCAATTCTGGCTAAATAAATGTGGAACTTGCCCCATCTGCTGGTTATTTTCTGAAGCTGCAGTCACCTAGATGTAATTGCAAAAATCAGAGCTATATATAGCGAGTATACACATTTAGTCTAATAATGCGAATATTATGTATCATTTTACTTTTATCTCTTACTTCAAATTCGAATTTGCCTCAATGTATGCCCATATACAGTGGGGTGACGCAAAACGATGGATTCTCCCCTGCGGAATGTGATTTAGGGACCCTCGTGTCTCTCATCATATCACACTGATATTATTCGACTGGGCTTGGCTTAAAGGGCCCCTGAAGGGTTGGGGGGAGGGGGAGAAGGGGGGGGGGGCTGAATGGCTGGGCCCCTTCTGCACGGTAGGGGCCAATGTCACGGTCCTTGCCATGTGCACAACACAATTAAATGTATTATTAACCAACCAATACTACTGTTTCACGAAACGTATCCGAAAAGGTTGAATCGCACTGCCTTCAACAGGCATAAATTAAAATGAGGCATAAAGACATATCGCAAATTATGCATATGCAAATTACGCCAAATTCACAAAATCAGGAAGGTCTAAATAATACGTCCATTGTGCAGAAAGTCATTGGAGGATTGCATCGGTTGAATAAAATGAATAATCTATTAAAACTCTCATTCCATCATCGCAATTTTAGGTCATTTAAATATATTTGGGGGATTTTAGACGACTAGAAATTTAAGCTACAATTACAGTTAGACGAGGCCAAGAGCAATGCGGAACATATTTCTTCTCTAAAACCACACAACACTGCCTACAGGTGACTGGACACTGCTGACGCAGCACTAATGCAAACAACTTTGATGTAATGGGTATTAATGTATATCGGCTCCAGATGTCAGGTTGTTGACCTCTCCACAGAAACGGAAACTAAAATACAATCCCCATCAGCCTTTCCATAGGTGAGAGACCGCCGCGGAAAAGCTGGCTTACGCACGCATCCTAATCCGGACGGCGGGAAAAGCTAGGCACCGGGAACATTTTCGCGCTCCAGCTTCGCCTGCCAGGCCAGCGGGTGGATTGCTACAGGTGGAAAAGAGGCGGATAGATTTTCACACCGCCGCAGCCACCACCGCCATCATAATCTGACCGGCGGTGGCGATCCGCCCGCCATCATAATAGGCCCCTTAGACTGGTGAACATGGTACTCAGACATATTTGTGGCACAGTTCTCTACCTGCCAAATTCTAAATGAAGCTCAAGGGGGCAGATGTACGACCATTTTTTGAGGTCGCAAATGGGAATTCAGCCCATTGGCAACCGCAAAATAGGTCAGCTCCCTTTACAAACCCTATTTTGCGAATTGGTAACAAATACCGACTAGCAAAATATGGTTTGCAACTCGCTATTAGGAAGGGGCGTGCCAAGGGTGTCCCTTCCTAATAGCAAGTCTTAATGCAATGTACTATTGTTTTGTGACCGCATTTGCAGCCGCAAAAGACTTGCAGTTTACCACCTACTTCAAGTAGGTGGTAAACTCCATGCAAACTGGAAGGGGTCCCCAGGGGACCCCTTCCCCTTTGTGAGTGTTTGCTAAAATATTTTTTAAGAGCAGCAAGTGGTCCCTGGGACCACTGCATGCCATTAAAAAATTAAACTGATAAGTTTCATTTTTCTTTTTTAAATGCATCCCATTTTCCTTTAAGGAAAACGGACTGCTTTAAAAAAAAATGCTTTAATTAAAATGCAGTCACAGACATGGTGGTCTGCTGACCCCAGTGGGCCACCATCCCAGGGAGGGCTAGCAATTACCAATGGGGTCGCAAATAGTGATTGCCTCATGAATATTAATGAGGCATGCAATTTGCGACCCCATTGGGAATCGCAAACAGTGTCTGAGACACTGTTGTACATTCACTTTTGCCAGTCGCAAACTGCGAGTCGCAATTCTATGTAATTTGCTAATCGCAAAAGTGAATGGTCATACATCTGGCTCTATATCTTCTATTATATAATAAACATCTGAAAGATGACTGCAGTAGGAGGAGACCTGAGTGACAATGCTAAATATGCAAAACCTACCAATAAATAAACAAAAAGAAATATTCATAAATGTTATGGACATTGCCCTCTGTGCAATTTTGTTATTCTCCAAGATATTAATGGGCCCTTATGTGTTGGTAATGGCTCAGCTGATAAAACAATTGCTACTGCTTTTCACTGACGATAATATGATAACAATTTCATATAAACAAACATGTAATAGTAGATTCAAGGATTGTGAAATATTATGCAAAGTACCCAAGATCTCATCATTTTGGATCCATTGTAGCCAAAACTAAGCTTGATTGTGGGATACCCTCCTTTAATTATAAGTATTTAAAAAACTATATATTTCTATATTTTAATCCAACAATAATAAATGCAGTATAATATAATCTCCATCTGTTTTGTTTTCCTTTTCATATATTCAGATAGTGAAACTTATTACAAGTGCAAGGCTACATTTTTATCCCTTTGAAAGCACTTGTTTGCACAGGTTTCAAAATTACGCGTTGTGTGATAATTGTCATCCCCTCACAGTTTAACCCTGATAGATTCTGGTAGGTCGTTCTGCTGAAACTGATCAGCAGACATTGTCAAAAAAACAACCAAAGAACTAATTTGCTGTGTTAAATACCGATTCTGCATGTTATGCTTCATTGCAAGTTAAAAACCCTGAATAGGAGGTGTTTACCATGTGGAAAATTCCTCATCATTTGTAATTCTGTTTCCCACGTGTGGCAAACAGCTCATCCTGTTCTGCTTAACTTATGCTAAGGTTCTTGGCAGTGGCGCCTTGCACAGGTAACACTGTGGGGTGGTGAGGCAGGGAGGGGTGGGGTGGTGGGGTAGTCGGGTTCCACATACGACAGGAAACATTAAAGTAAATAAATAAATAAATAAAACCACTTACCTTTCACTCGCCGCATTGCCAACTCGGCTATACGGCGAGCGCAAGGTAAATGGTTTTATTTATTTACTTTAATCTTTCCCTACGTATGTTGAACTCCACTGCCACCCCACCCCCCACGCCCCAGCCCCGCCTCACCGCCCCCTGAGCGAGCCGCCACTGGTCCTTGGTGTCTTATCCACACCCCATCATTTTGTACAGTGGATTTCCTAATTTATATTCAAACGTGAACTCATTGATAAAATGGTGTCAGCTTTGTGAAACATTTTTAGGTGCATCATTATATCTAGCACAGATCCCATTATCCAAATTTATAACACCTTTCTCCTTTCGTTGCAGACAGTCGGCTTGGGATTCCGAAAGACTCCTACCTCCAGTCCTGATGGGGGACACAGGATCGAGACGCTCGACTCTTGTGTCACGGCTGCCAATATTCCGAAGAAGTATTAGTCGAAAGCAGGATCAACTCCCAACTTCTCCATTGACTGGTAGTGCTGGTGGGATCCACAGTTCATCTCCTTCTAGCACCAACTCCAGTTCAGACAGTGCTGGGAAGCGGAGGAGCATTTTCCGCACCCCATCCATTGGTTTCCATCATAGAAAGGAAAGTGAGCGAAAAGAAGATACTCCTGCACTGAACAGTATTTCCAATGGGGTCCATTCTACTGATATCCTTAGGCAAAGCCAGAATTCCAATCAGAATGTTAAAACCAAAAGCAAGCATTCCATTGGCTTCTCTAGCTCATGCAGCAGGAAGATCACCAGGTCTGCGACAGAGGACTTTGAAAAACGGAAAGAGCACTCTTCCAATAGGAACGTATTTACCAATTGCATAAGCTCTGGAAATGATGGCGATGACTCTGGTTATGTTGAAGAGCAGAGTGAGCGCTCCACAAAGCGTTCCTCTAAGAAGCTGCTGCTCAGGTCATTCTCTTCCCACCATAAGTTTTCCAAGAGCATGACACAAAGCCAGTCAGTTCCATCAGCACAGCCATCCAAATGTTCTTCGGACATCCCAGAACAGGCGGAAAGCGAGCCAGCTGGAGGAAAATGTTTGTTGCCATGTTCTGCCGAGACAACAGAGTGTGCCACAGGTTCACTGCCATCCCCTCTCCCATCCACTGACCACACTACTGCCCCAGAGACCCCATCTGAAGGTTTGCTCTTCATTGATGATTCCATTTCAGAAACTGACGTCCTGCCAAACAGTGGCAACAACACTATGCACACTCAAGACTTTGGACACAATGTGTCTACTTCTCAAGTCTTTCTCAACCCTGCTGCTGCTCACTTTAGGAAAACAACAGAACAATCAAAGAGCCCATCCCCACGCCATTGTTCACCTGAGAACCAGAGCTGCGAAGACCAGTCACCACGAAGAGATTACACCAAAGCCCTCGCTTCCTTCCAAGGAAAAGTGTTACTACCCATCTCCGAGCTTCCCGCGGCAGATGGCAGCAGTTTAAGCGACATCACCCTGTCCGAGACACCGACAGAGGACAATGTCAGCAATTTGGGTGACGGTCTCTTGGGCTATGATTCTGGAGAATCATTTGGGTTAGAAAATAGTGAGTGCTTTGAGACACCAGAAAACTCACCAAAGAAACAGGCGTTCTTGAAAGAGCATCCATTGTCAACAGTAGCAGAACAGGCGATGAATTGCGATGGCTTTATAGAATCTCGAATTAACTCGCTATCTGAAGCTCAGCAACCCATTGCAAATACTGCCCATCATTGTAGAGGTATGTTTTTCTTTTTCCTTGCATACAACAGTAGTCAATGTACCATGTTGGTTTCCTTCGGTCATAAATATTGCTGAAAGAGCTGTTGATACTATTGGCTGAAAGAGCACAAGCTAGATTGCCCTGCTAGAGATTCCTGACACAACATTGTATATTGCAGCTCCTATTATAATTGCCTCTGTAGTTCTGGTGGCCCAGTAACAGGAGGTGTCAACACCATCTGGATTATGAGTCATGCAGGAACTCTTGCTCTTCACGTGAATTCTTTGACTTATGAAAGCCAATAAAATGTCATAAGTAGACAGAATGCCTGGTTGAAGCTCCAGGGAAAAATAAGAAATTACTGGGTGAATCAGATGAAGGATTCCCGATGCCTCATTTCTGAGGGCACCCTTAATGAAGGGTGCATAGCTATTAGGCCTGGGTGGTAAATTCCGTTCTGCTTGCGGAATTTGGGTAATTTTGCGTTCCACGGAGTACGCAGAATTGCCCAAAATTCAGCGGTTTCGCAGAATT
Organism: Lissotriton helveticus; assembly: GCF_964261635.1. NCBI lineage: Eukaryota > Metazoa > Chordata > Amphibia > Caudata > Salamandridae > Lissotriton > Lissotriton helveticus. The sequence continues at coordinate 1,307,651,672 of NC_136059.1, read as the reverse complement.
TTTTGCTTGTTTACGCTTTCAAAATACATGTTCCCCCGGAGCACGCAAACAGCGTTCGCGAGCAGGAAAAAAGCATCGCGAACGGGTAGAACAAGCAATTCCGCATGTTCACAGAACTCTGCATGCTTGCGGAGATGCTTTACAGTTTTGTGGATCTTTGCATAGCGCGACTATGCAAATTCCGCCCACCCTTAATAACTATCAATAGTGCAGCAGGTGTAGTGGCACCTGGCCCAGAGTCATGTCTGAGGGGGGTCTACTGAACTCTAAATATAGCAGATTTTTCCTACTAAGCCAGGGTATGGGGGGCATTTTTCTTGCTTCCATTACAGTCAATTGCTGATTTGCTGCACCGCTGCCTCGTTTTACACATCATAATACCTGGTAATCAACCCACCACCCAAGGGTTGCTTATGCTCCTTGTATAAGAAACGCATGGAGGGATTTAGGGCAGGACACAGGGCCACACGCAATGAGACTCAAAATGCTGAGGAAGTCATAGAAGAATGATAATCTGACGGAAGTGCATGTGCTGGTGGAAGATACAGAATAGAGATAAAAGATGCAGGGTGATGTTGATGACTTCACTGAAGAATACGTTTTGTGGTTAAAATTGGCTACCATTTTTGCTGGGTTGCTAATGTTCTGCAAGGGTATGAGCCTGAAATAGAGAGCAGCAATAGGAGAACGTGATAATAATTAAGAAAAAAATTGGGTAAACATGTACAAGAACAAGGAGAGGGTGTGATTGCAAGCTACATGAAAGTCTTATAAAGACTAAATTATTGAAACTGCAGGTAAAGGGCAACTACAGAAGTGTCATGCGTGTGGTCCTGATGTGAATCAGAGTGTAAGGTTTATGCAGTTTTTGATTGGAACAGTTAAGGACATTGGCCCAGATGTACTAACACTTTTAACCAGGTTTGCGTTACTTTCATAACACAAGCCAGGCACAAAGCATTATAATGATATTAACTTTCCCATGCAAATCAGAATTTACGTTCCACTGTTGGCCAAAGTAACTCAAAGTAGCACTATGTGCTACTTTGCATTGCTTTCTGTCACAAGGCTTCCAATGGAGGTACGTGGGTGGTTTCATGCAACCACCCATGGGTTCGGATGTAAAGCCCTATCTACTAACAAATGTAGACATAGATGTGCACCAAACCTTTCAGGAATGCATAACAGAGGAGAAATGTTTTAGTTTCTCCATGCTTTTCTCAATCAATCAAAAATGTTTATTTCCGATACACAGATCCATAAAACACAACAATAAAAAGATAAAACAGTGAGCTAAAACAATAAATACCAGCAGCACCAAAGTAAAACAATATCTCAGTCATTTAAATCTACAATAAAATAGGAAGAGGGAAACCCTGACAAAAATATAACAACAAGTAGGCAGAAAGAAAGAGAAAAAAATCTAAACAAATACAAATTTGCACGTACATGTTTGTACTCGGATAAACCAAGTGGCATGGTGATATTTCATCATAGCAACAACAATTAATTAAATCATATTGGAGGGTAAGGTGTGTAGTGCATACTCATAATGACGAAAACCAAAAAGTTTACACACTGGCCTAATCCATGAAATATGTGATCTTTTATAAGCAGGACAAGAAAGACAAAATGATGAGGGGATTCCACTGCTTGATTACAGGAGGGACATATGGCAAAACCCAGTACCTCCATTAAAAAAAGTTGCAGGGGATAGGAGCTGGAAGAATATTAAAAAAACACTTTGTAAGCAGGAGCAACCTTAATATTTAAAAAATGTTCAGTTAGACTGCCTGCTTTAACAGATTTCAAGTTCCTCAACCATGCTTTTCGAACTGTGCATGTGTACTGCACTGTGAAACACACATACAAAGTGGGAAAAGTATTAAAGTATAGTTTTTGTACTGGAATGGGAGTTATGACCCTTCCTGTCATTGGGTAACCTCCTCCACTCCTGAGCCCAAAACAATATCCCTGCCCCCTGGGGGAAGATTGGGTAGGTATACCACATTCTGACCACTGGGGGGCAAAAATCCCTGAGACATCAGAAAAAGGCTTTTAGAAAAAAGGATTTATTGAGAGCTGGTCTGCCCTGGCATTAGAACACCACCACTACTCCTGAGCCCAAGGCTGTCTTTCTGCACCCTGAACGGCAGATGGGGAGCTTTACCACCAATTGCCCATCAGGAGATCAGAAAGCCTATTAGACATCAGGTATGGAATACATTTTTAAAAGGTTGGGGAGGATTCCACTCTAGTCATGGTGATGCTCCTGCCAAACAGCCCCTGGCAGTGTTCCTGCACCTCTGGAAAGTGCAGGGAAATTGGATTTTTTTCAGGCATAGCTGTAAAAATTGCAGAACATTCTTTCACTGAAAAACTTACTTGAATAGCAGCAAGCCACACCATCCTGGATTACCTTGGTTCTCTTCAGGAAAACCCCAGAGTTGCTAGGGTTCCATTGGTGATGGCCTGACAGGACCCAAATCCTATGGACAGTCCTAATTTAAAGTGAGAGAAATCAATCTGGATAATTCTAAGCATAGGTATGCCTTTTGCAAGGTAATCTGATCACTCCAACTTGGACTGCCCCAGATTTCTACTTTTCCAATACGTTTAGGGTTGCTAAGTTTCTATGGGAGCCAGCCGACCTGGGGCTCAAACACCACCGTTACTCTGCTCCCCAAAATGATTAAAATATATAATACAAATGTTGAAGTTTCTGCATTGCATTTTGGAGCCATTCCTTTCGGGGATTATAGGCTTAACTACACAAGTGGGTTGCCGTTTTTATGAGAAGTGTGGAAACTCTGGGGGGTACAACTTTTGTCATTCCCCGCATATTCTGAAACGCAGGCTCCTCCATTGGTGTCAACATTTTGCATTGGCAGGTGCTTTGAAACCCAACTGCAAATAGCAGCCAACATTTCTCTAGTACTTCAGATGCTTCTCGGCTACATCTGATGCAGTGGAACACACTTCCCATCAAATTCTATGACACACACCTTCAGGCTCAGGTGTTGGTGCATTGCCTCTGTTGTGGGGGCATTCCAGCCTCACCCATAACACCGCTGTGTACGTCTTGCTCCCTGTAGCAGCATTGGCATTGATTCTACTTGCCTACGCTTAGTCACAGCCGTCTCCTCCAGAGCTGTGTGTTCTTTGTACACAGGCACATCCAATGAACATCCTAAGCAGTCAGTCAGCTCTCTATCTTGATGTAGGGTCCAGTCAGTTCTTTCTGGCAGACTAGGCTCGTTGTCCTCATGTTGCGGATCCCAAGCCTTTCAAGCGGAGTGCTGGGAAGTTACTTCTTCAATGGAGCTCCAAGGAATGTCCTGGTGGCTGCTGGTTGTGGGACACGAGGTCTCTGGCACCTACATTTTCACCCACTAATTGAAAGTTCCTGTCCTACTCTTATATCAAGGTTGAGCACAGTCCTTGTGTACTCCAGCAGTTAAGCTCTGTGACTGGTTATGGACCGTTCTGCTCTTTTACTATTTCTCAGATTGATCCTACCGTGGTCTTTGTCACACGTATGAGCAGGCAAGGTTGGAGGAGCTCGGAGTCTCTAGTCAGGAGTTACACACAACAAGAACAAGGGAGGCTAAATCAATGAACTACCTATTAACGTGGTGGGGGGTAGTCCTTCCAGAGATCAATGGGCCAGGAAAGGAGATGGGGAAAATCCCTTGCTCCAAAGGGTTCCTCTGCTATCTTTGCATATGATTCCTTTAACAACTCATCTACAACTAAGGATCCCTGGCAGGGTCCTTCAATTTACATCTCCTGTCTGGACTAACCCTCTGGACTAACCCTCCATCTTAAATATCAACACCATAGCAGATCAAAATGAAATCCAGCGTGGCTACAGCCACATCTGTCATGCATGCTCTACATGCATCTTCAACACAAGAAAGTGATGCACGCACACATGCAGCATCTTTGTCCCACAGGGATCCACAGCTACAGGGATCTGGCTAAACAATGAAAAAAATAAATATGAGCTCAGTAGACCATCCTTCATAAGAATACCTGTCTTGCTACTAGAAATGGTATCAGCGCCACCAATGTCAGTCTTCTATAGTCTTCGGAGCTAATAATATTCATGCTTCTCCAAAGGAGGGTGCATCTGAAGTGAGCCACCGGTCACAGAGCCTGGCTACTGTCCTCAGTCTGTGCCACAGAATTACCTCAGGTACACACGCACTATCATTGTGTGTACTGAGGCAGGGGTCAAAAGATTAACACTTGCTATGGAGAATCCAAAACAGGAGAGCATGCTCTTCAGAGCAATGTAGGAACATGTATGAGGCACAGTGACTTAGTCTAATCTCTGCTGGGGCCAAGTGACTGACTATGATACTTCTTAATCTGAGATAAAAATGTAGGCCCTGATTTGGATGTCGGCGAATGGGTTACTACGTCACAACGGTGATGGATATCCATCCACCGATATATAAATCACATAGGATATAATAGAATTTATATTTCAGCGGACGGGATATCCGCCACAGTTGTGACGGAGTAACCCGTCTGTCAAGATCTAAATCAGGCCCATTGTTTCTTTCCTCTTCTTCCCCTTTTTATCTCTTTTCTTGCTTTTTTATCTTCATTGTGTTATTTTAATATTCTTGGGATTATAACAATCCTTACGATTTAATGCTCTGTTTTGTGAATGTACTATTCAATAAAGCTTGATGACGCATTTGCACGTTTCATTGATTACCTTTTCTATCAAGAATGCAAGAGTTTAACCAAGAGTAGAGCACATAGAAGAAGTGTGGTGTACCTATGTCAGTCTCAGATTTGATCTCCTGTTTAAAAAAACATATAACCAGCTTACACATCCTTCTATAACCTGTTGATGAAATGTGCCACCTGTATAGTAGCCTCCCGTATATTCCTAACATTATACTGCTTATCAAAGAAATTCTGTATCTGGCAATACACATTCATTTACTCAGAAAGAGATATTTCATTGAGCACAACAATAAATTTTGGCTGATTATACATTCTTTTCATGCACCCTAGCGAATATTGAATCCATTACAAAATGTTAAATCATGTTACTGGAAACCATTGTAGTTAGTTCCTTGAATGGGTGCACAATGCCATCCTACTCTCTTCTAATTTTCTGTGTGTTGCCATTGGGTACAGTAGGCAGCCAACTGATTCCACATAAACAAAATTGCACATTGCGGTTTGACACACGAGCATTAATTCATTATTTATGTTTGATACATATCAATAAAGTGTGCATACAATTTTGCAATTGAACCCGGTGGCAGCTGGTTCGCGGCTGCTGCGGTGCTCGTGGGCTCGCCACATCTTTTATTGCTGAATTTTTTTAAAAAACTGTTATTTGGTGCCATTTCCTTTACCTGGCTGTCGCTCCTCACATACCATCGCCGCTCCCCTAGCCCCGGTCCGACACGGCTGAGTGCCGCTTGATCCGGAGGGCTGACGGGGTTGCGGCCGCCATATTGAGGGGGAAGACCAGTTCCTAGGGCAGCGCTCTAGCTTCCGCGCTCCTAGGCTTCGTAAGCGAAGCTCCATGCGCATGCGCAGTGGACGCGCGCAGCGGGCGCGCCGGCGGCGCGCCAAAGGCTAGCCCGTCTGCGCCCGTCCGCGGCCGGCTGGGGCTAGGGGCACCTCGCTATGCCCAATTTTTAACCTACTCTTCAGACGAGCTCCTTGCCCATCAAAACTACGGTGTCCTTAGTGCTACCTCAGTGTCCACCATTTTTAACCTTGGTCTTGCCCGACCCCAGTCGTTCCCTCCCATGGCCCTCACCTGTCTCCCTACTTCCTCCCTGCCTCATCGCTCCTTGGAACCTGCCCAGACTTATAGTTTAGGAGCCACCATCTCAGCTGGTCTGTTAAACACCAGATCAGCGGTGAAGCACCAACTAGAACTCTTTGACTTTTTAGACAGCCACAAACCTGATCTGTTATTTCTGACAGAAACTTGGTTCTGCCCCGACTCCCTCCCTAATATTCTTGCACTACTTCCCTCCACTTACTAGGTACTACGGGCGGATCGACCACCGGGCAGGGCAGGCGGAGGGGTTGCTTTGATCGTCCGGTCGGACTTTCATTTTCAAACCCTTTCCTGTCCGGCCATCAAGGGAACCGAGTGTTTGGTGTTACGCTCAGCGTCATTTTTTAGCTGAATTTGAGGAGCTGTTGGCCACATTAATAGTCAAGAATTCTTCAGTTTTAGTCCTTGGTGACTTCAACTTTTGGCCCTCTGATCCGGCAGAAGACACAGCATCCAGGAATTTCACAGATTCCCTTCTTAGTCTTAATTTTACTCCTCACGTATCCGCTCCTACTCATTGTAAGGGCCACATTTTAGACCAAATTTGGTCTTTGAATATTCCAGTCTCCCCCCTCACCATCACTCCCTGTCTGTGGTCAGATCACTTCTTAATTTTGTTCACTTTAAACCTGCACAGACCTAAACGCCCAGCCCTTCCCAGGAACATCTGGGCCCGTAACTGGAACAAGGCAGACATTCCTGCCTTTTGTTCCACTCTTCAAAATTCCTACCCTTCCCTGGAGGAACTCTCTCCACCATCGCAGGTTGCCACGATCAATGCTTGGCTATCCAGGTCTTGTAATCAGGTTGCCCCCCTGAAACGCGTTGCAGTGAAACGCGCCCACAATGTAAACAATTGGTTTTCTGATGAACTTAAGGGTAAGAAGCTTGCTGCTCGCCAGGCCGAACGTGCATGGAGGCGCTCTTATTGCCCTATTTTAAAAACCCAGTATTCACTTTTGCTCAATGCATATAAAAAGGCAATCCTCTCAGCTAAGACTGACTATTTCTCTGGAAAAATACTTTCAGCAGGAAATCAGTCCAGAGAAATCTTTTCTACTGTACATGAGCTGGCCCTGTCAGACAGAACTACCTTAAAACCTCTGCCTTCCCAAGCCCTCTGCGATTCTTTGAACAATTTTTTTGTGGAGAAAATTTAAGCCATCAAAGCCAACATACCCCCTCCTCCCCCACTCCCCCCGGCCCCGGATCCCCCCTAATAGGCTTTATCTTGACCACATTCCTCTGCTGACTGTAGAGACGCTGTCTTCCCTGGCGGCGAAAGGTAAATCTGGCTCCCCTTTAGATGTCTGTCCAGCGCCCATCCTGAGAGAAATTTTTCGGGCCTGCCCTGCTCCTCCTTTGACATTCTTAAATGACTCTTTAGAGATTGGCGTAGTCCCAAAACTTCACAAATCAGCCATAATCGTCCCCCTCCTAAACAAAACGGGTGCTGATCCCACTTCCCTAACGAACTACCGTCCCTTCTCCCTTCTCCCTTACCTGGGAAAAATCCTGGAGTGCCACGTCGCCGCTGTCCTCAGTTCTTTTATGGAGGATAGCGGTTACCTGGCCTCCCGCCAGGCCGGATTCCGCCCCCGCCACTCTACCGAGAAGGTTGTGGTTTCGGTCCTGGACAGTTTGAGGGAGGGAATGGACAGAGGCCAACCTCAGGCCCTGGTCCTCCTTGATTTGTCCGCTGCTTTTGACACGGTTGACCACTCCATCCTCCTCACCCGTGTCAGGGCAGCGGTCATCAGGGGGTCCCCCTGACTTGGCTAACCTCCTTCCTGAGGGATCGTACCCAGGCCGTCCACCTTGATGGGTTTTCTTCTCCTCCACTTAAGGTGCACTGTGGTGTTCCCCAGGGTTCTTCTCTCTCCCCTCTTCTATTCAATCTCTACATTTTCCCTCTCATCTCTGCTCTTCAACAGCTGGAGGTCACCGTCTTTAATTATGCGGATGACCTTCAGTTGATCTTTAACCTCTCCCACTCTTCTAAATCTACTTCTAACTTCCAATCAATTATGATTTTCATCAGGGACTGGATGAACTTTAACCACCTTAAACTCAACCCAGACAAAACTGAGCTGGTTTTGACTGGTGGAGCATCCAGTCCCTGGTCCCCCACGTTTTGGCCCCCTGCACTCGGGCCCCCTCCCTTACCTTCATATTCTGTTAAGACACTTGGGATCACGTTAAATCGAAATTTAACTTTGCACTCCCAGATCAGTACGGTGGTGTCTTCTTGTTTCTTTACTCTCCACACTATTAGGAACATCTCGAGATTCTTTTCAGTTCCTGCTCTTAAACTCATCATGATGGCTATGGTTCTGTCCCGGCTGGACTACGGCAACATCCTGTATAATGGTGTCCCAGCTTATGCTCTCCGACGCCTACATCTGGTACAGAACCAAGCGGCACGCCTTATTTTTGGCCTCCCTAAGTCCCATCATGCCACCGCTGTACTTAAGAACTTGCACTGGTTGCCTATTAGGGAGAGGGCTCTTTTCAAACTGGGCTGTACTGTGTTTCAGGCCCGAGCTGGAACCGCCCCAGCCTTTATAAACTCGGCAATTTCCAGTTACATACCCGCCAGAGAGCTTCGCTCCTCTTTTCAATCCCTCCTCTCTGTCCCACGCTTCAGGAAGACGAGGATGGGGGGGTGAAGTTTGCGGTTCTTGGCCCTACTCTTTGGAACTCTCTCCCCCCCCCAATGTTTGCTCCATCTCACTTTATCAAGATTTCCGTAAGACCTTAAAAACGTATCTTTACCTGCAAGCCTTCCCCGCCTAGTCTCTTCCTAGCTGCTATCCGATGTTCAAAATTCCTAGCGCCAAGAAACCGCCAGGTAAAAGTGCGCTTTATAAGTGTTTTTAAATTCAAAATTCAAATGCAATTATAATTATCTTAGGTACTCTACAGATCTAAACTGAAATCCTTTAAAAAAGTTTTAGACTGAGCTTAAAAATATTTCTATGCATCTTATGATCAATAAAAGTATTTGATCAATTACGAACACAATTTTAAAAAATCTACCTAATTTCCCACATAAAATATAGTCATCTCATTTTATTATTTAAACCATCATTTCTTTAACCTTGCGTAGCTGAGGATTCCTAAAAATGGGTAGTAGTAAACATGGACATTCTCTGGCACGAGATGTACAGAAGAACAAAATATGGGCCATATTTATCAAGGGGTTGCATCGCTTTTTCTCCACATAATGTGGTGCAAAAGCGACGCAATCGCTAAGGTGCTATTTATCAAGCCTCAAAAGGCACCATTGCATGGCCCTGAGTAGCTTGATAAATCCAGAGTAACGCAAAGCAAAATGCTGTTTTGTGTTACACTGCCCCAGGGATGACTTCCATGGGTGGTGTGTGGGTGTTCCAAAGCAAAATTCATGGAATTTGACACAGTCTCAGATTTACCAAATTCTATGCCTTCTGGGGAGAGGCATAACAAGTAGTAATATCGTTATTTCTGCTTGTTACTTTCTCTTTCTCTGTGTGCTAGAGTGCACACATAGAAAGAGGAAAACCTGCAGGGGATTGTTGTGCACAAAGGTGTCCCTTCCTGCACAAAACTAATCTTGCTTGCAATGCAGGCACCTTTGCACCATGGTGCAAGAGCACCTACGTTGGCGATAGACAGCAGATTGTGCACTAGCACTGGAAAAAGGCAGGAACGTGCCGCATTGTGATAAATACAGCACATTCCTGTCCTTTCACTGTCATGCAGCGCACTTCAGCACGTTGTGTTGCTGCACTGAGCCACAATTTTTATAAAATATGGCACGAAATATATATGAAAGGGTTTGTATCTTAACATATACATTGGGCATAAACTTGCCTAATAGAGGGTATTTCACCAAACACCACTAAATTCTAGCCTGCGTAGTTGCCCCATCCTGAGCATCAGTAGCCAGCGACTAATATGTTGTGAGTTCATATTAAGTTGATGCTTCTGGGTCATCCCTGCTGTCGGTATAAGATGGCTATAACTTTCCAGTCATTTCAATAGATGAGATCCACCTACCTGCTTGAATTCTTTATCAATAGTTTTGCCTTTGCTTGCCAACTTTGTTTACCCTCCAGGAGGTAGACACTATTTAAAATTGGCTTAGTATTTGTGCCCTTGATGTAAACAAAACAGGTGTTTCGTTGTCAAACACTTCTTTACAGTGTGCCTTACTTTAAATTACCCTTCCACGTCAAATATGTGTAGATAAGATAATAAATGTATGTGGGTAACACAGTTTAGAAACTGCATACCCCACACTGGTGTAACCAAACGATGGGTCCTCCCTACAAAGCTCGCGAAGGGGCCCCCTCCGGGCTCAATCATGGACTCTGCGTCCAGAGTGCTGTGTGAGGGGGCCCCCTGGAGCTTGGCGGCCGTCCCCCACAGCGGGGTCCTCAGGGGCCTGTGTTAAGCCCCTGATACCCCATATACACTTATTAGATAATTTGGAACACATATGCTGAACCTTGAAGCACTGTAAGTTCCTCCGTGACTAGATAAGATTATAACCTAGCTTAGTGAAACTGGGGTCGTCAGAATCGGGCCACGGATTGTATTTTTAAAAAAATCTCCATCAGAGAGTTTTTTATGGCTCCAGATTCGGCTTGATAAGTAGGAAAATATTTAAGAAAATATACCTTGCATTCGAGGTCTGCGCTGTTTAACCAAACTCAAGTTGTAGGAGGGTTCGTCGAGTGTAACAAGGAATATTACAAATGCTTCTATATGCCTTACACTGGAGAATGTCCAAAGGTGGCGAATGTTTCCAGGGGTAGGCTAGGTGCACGTATGAAATTGTCTGCAATAGTTTTGCTTTGATAGTACTTATTGTGGCTTAGACTATGTAGACTATGTAGACTATGCCGATAGACTATGTAGAAGATTGTGTAGCTTGCTTAATGTGAATGTTAATTCCGAGGCTTTCCCTATGAGATGCTGCAAATGTAGACTTGGTTTGCTAATATCCGAAAATGAGACACTGACGTTATCATAAATTGAGTTTGATGCAATTTGCAGGTTGCCGAGCCTCCAGCTGTGTGTTGATTTCTGCTTGTATTTCCCGAAGACCATCACCTTCATCTTTGCAGCAGTATCAATCAGCCTATTATCTGAGTTATAGTTGTTTAATTCATTCAGTGCGTGGAGCATGCTATTTTGGGTGTGGTCCAGGATGACAAGATCCTCCATGTACTGGATAATAGGAAGTCTGTAGGATCCTATCTTTGGGGGAGTTGTATATGCCTTTATAGGTGTGCTGCCCAAATCAGCAGAATCCAGAATAAATAACATTGAGGCCAAGATAATGCCTTGTTTGAGGCCTCTGAGTCTTGATATTTGGCATGTGGCTATATTATCAGCTCCTAACTTAATGCAAACCCAAGTGTTTCAGTAAAGAGAAATAATGGCTTTAAGTAAAGGGGTTCAAAAGCCCCAGTTTGCAAGCTTGGCCCAGAGCCTGTTCCTATCTACCCTGTTGAAAGCAGCAGAATAGTCAATGAAGCATGCAAACTGTGGAGATCTGGAGCATTGGAAAGAGCAGTGTGTGAGGTAGGCCAATGCAACAATGTGACCAGCGGTTGATGAATTTTGCAGAAAGCCTGTTTGGTAGAATGGAATCCAATTCTCTATGAGTGCCCTCTCCTCCTCTTAGTGCAGTACAATTGTGCATATTCTTTTGCCTCAATGCCTAATAGAGCAATTAGGCGATAGTTCTCAGGATCACCTCTAGTGCCATTTTTGTAAATGGGGTGTATAATGATTCCTCTCGAGGACTGAGGGACCTGCACGTTGGCAATGCTTTCCTTATGAAGGGGTGTAAGAAGATCTGGCTAAAATTCTGGATCAGCTGTGAACAGAGCACTTGGAAGGCCGTTGGGCCCCGGCGTCCTGTTTTCTCTGAATGCCTTGATGACTCTTCGGACGTCCTCTTTGGTGATCTATCTGGTTCCGTCCTTGGGCTCATCATGTTGGGCCCTGTATGCAGTGTTCGATGTGACTGCATCTAAATAGAGCCAGCATATGTAGCTGATCTACTTGTCCTTTGGGATACAGTTCCCTCTATTGCTGGGTGGATTGTTTAAGGTGTTAATATAGTGCCAGAAATTGGCCTGGCTGTTACAACCTAGTAATGAGTGGACATGTATTAATTCGGATGCCATATGTCCTTGCTTAGTGGGCCACAATAATGATTGGTAGGCCTTTTTTGCATTGCTCTAAAAGTTTGCCATAACTGTATTAGATTTTTACCGCTCCTCACCACAGAGCACTGGAAGTCTTTGGGGGAGCCCCTAACTGGACATGAGCTACGGCAATCGTTAAAGTAGTTGAAGACAGCTAAAGCACCATGGGGAGATGGGCTGCCGGCAGAATATTACAAGGTCTACTAAAGGCGCATAGTAGAAAGACTTCTTCTGGTGTAGGTAGAGGCCTGGGAAAAAGGTATCCAGCCTGCTCCCATTAGAGAAGTCCTAATTGTACTGATCCTGAAGCCGGAGAAAGATCCCATGGAAGGAGGCTCACATCGCCCACTCTCCATGCTGAATGTGAATCAAAAAATACTCAGCCAAGGGCTGGTGACGAGATCACTGCCATTTTTACCACAATTAATCCATATAGATCAGTCAGGATTTAACCCCCGCCGTAATACGCTGTGCAATCTTTAGTGCCTGGATGATATACTGCACGCCCCTCAGTTGGAAGAGGACCTATACACCCTCGCTTTTTTGGATATAGAGGAGGCATTTGATTCTATTAGTTGAAACTATGTATGGCAGATCCTGGCCACAATGGAACTGGGTAATAACTTCATTAAATTGGTACGGGTATTGTATACATCCCTAGTTGCGAGAGTATGTACTGGTCAATACGTTTCAGTGGAGATAAAACTGTGGCGGGACACATGGCAGGGGTGCTCATTGTCAACCCTGCTCTTTCTCATTGTAATGGAGCCTTCGGCATGCCTTCTCAGAACCATGCTCTACAATTAGGTATCCGGATAGGCAATACTATTCACATGGTCTTGCTTTATGCTGACAAAACAGTGCTTTACTTACGTCAGCCTGATATATCTGTTCCAATTCCAATCTATTGAAAATTATATGTGAATTTGGTGACCATTTGGTGACATTAATGAAACCAAATCTGCCTTATTCTTGATTGACTGTAGCGCAGTTGCCAAAAACCAACATACCGTGTAGATTTTACACTGTCAACTACCTGGGTATTTATATCACACACAGGGAAAAACTGACCTGCAACTTAAAACTGGGAAGGCTTATAAGGAATCCTCGACCCTACTAAAGACCCATAGTAGAAAGACTTCTGCAGGTGTAGGTAGAGGCCTGGGAAAAAGGTATCCGCCCACTCTCCATGCTGAATGTGGATCAAAAAATACGCAGCCATGGGCTGGTGACGAGATCACTGCTATTTATACCATAATGAATCCATATAGACCAGTCAGGAATTAACCCCCGCCGTAATACGCTGTGCAATCTTTAGTGCCTGGCTGATATACTACATGCCCCTCAGTTGGAAGAGGACCTTCTCAGAACCATGCTCTACAATTAGGTATCCGGATAGGCAATACTACTCACATGGTCTCGCTTTATGCTGACAACACCGTGCTTTACTTATGTCAGCCTGATATATCAGTTCCAATTCCAATCTATTGAAAATTATATGTGAATTTGGTGACTATTCGGGTGACATTAATAAAACTAAATCTGCCTTATTCTTAATTGACTGAGGCGCAGTTGCCAAAAAACAACATACCATGTAGATTTTACGCTGTCATCTGCCTGGGTATTTATATCACACACAGGGAAAAACTGACCTGCAACTTAAAACTGGGAAGGCTTATAAGGAATCTTCGACCCTCGATAGACTTTTGGATTTCGCTGAAATTATCTCTCATGGGAAAGATTTCCCTTATTAAAATGATAATACTACCCGGGTGTTTATATGTGCTACAAGGTGCAATGGACGAGGTCTCACACTGGATTGTCGTAAACTGGACAGTCTTTTGATTCAGTTACTATGAGTGGGGGAACGCTGCAGAGGCGGCTTGGCAACTCTGAAGCAGTAATGTGGGCATGGACGTATGGAGGTCCTGGACCTGGAGTTATAACTCCAACTTTTGCTTGATGTTGATGATAATTGGGAGTGATCACTTTCGGTGAGCACCCACGAAGGGCACCGAGTGAGCTGTTAATGAGGCGCAAAAATGTTCCAAGTCACTACCCCATGTAGTTTGGTTGCTGAGCAGACTCTGGCAGCCGACTGTATAGTGGGTGCTGAAGAGGGCGCCTTATGCCCTAGATTTAGATTGTGGATAGTACCTCCCTTTGCCCAAATTGTCCAGACTATATTGACTTACAAATGGAAAGAGGGCAGCTGTCCTATGCTTTCTTCCCTCTATCCGGGGGACTGTTTCATTACTATGCAAGCTGCCTTCGAGGCGTTTAGACTCAGTCATGTGCAATTTTTACAGTACGCTAGACTAGCGGCCACGGACTGATAATTGTGGCCGAGGTTCGCTGAGGCGCCTACACCCATGCCAACCATAGTCACTACGCTTTGCCAAGCAGGAGGCCGTAGACACATAGGTTTAAGTTTAAAGTATTTCTAAAGCGCAACATACACCGAGCGGTTTCTTGGCGCTGAGATAGCAAACTACCAGGGGGGCTAGAATCAACCACTAGGACGTAGACTGAAACAGGGGGGGAAATTTAAGACAGAAAGGCCTGGGTAAACAAGAAGGTTTTCAGGGATTTGCGGAAAAGGGAGTACTGGGTAAGGGATCTGAGGTGAAGGGGAAGGGAATTCCAAAACACAGGGGCAAGAGTAGCAAATTTAGAACCGCCCTGTTTCTTTTTCCTGAAACGTGGGGCTACTAGTAGATGTTGTGCCGAGGAACGGAGGTCTCTGCTGGGAACATAAGTTTTGATGGCTGAGGATATAAAGATGGGGGCCAGACCAGACCTGGCCTGAAAGGCCATGCAGCCTAATCTGAACAAAGCGCGTTCCCGAACTGGAAGCCAGTGGAGGGTCTTCAACAGAGGAGAGGTGTGGTGGAATCTAGGGAGACTGAATGCAAGGCGGGCCGCCTGGTTCTGAACCAGTTGGAGCTTGCGCAGGCTGTACTGTGGGATGCCGTTGAACAGGGCATTCCCGTAGTCCAGGCGGGATAGGACCAGTGCGGACATGATCAGTTTGAGTGCAGGGAAAGAGAAGAAACGAGAAATAGAGCGAATAGTACGGAGAGTAAGAAAGCAAGAAGATACCACAGAGCCTGTCTGGGAGTGTATGGTGAGTTTATCGTTGAGCTGGATACCTAAAGTCTTAACTGAGGAAGCAGGAGTGGGGGGAGAGCCGAAAGAGGGGGGCCAAAATAGAGAATTCCAGGGACTGGAGCAACCACCCGTAAGCACAAGTTCCGTCTTATCGGGGTTGAGCTTCAGGTGGTTGAAGTTCATCCAGTCCCTGATAAAAGACAGGATAGATTGGAAGTTAGATATAGAGTCAGGGGAAGAGGAAAGGTTAAAGATGAGCTGGAGGTCATCGGCATAGTTATATACCGTGACCTCCAGCTGCTGAAGAGCAAAGATAAGAGGAGAGATGTACAGATTGAATAATAAAGGAGACAGAGAAGAACCCTGAGGCACCCCGCACTGGACCTTACAGGGGGTAGCTGAAAACTCCCCAATACGAACCGCCTGGGTCCGGTCCCTCAGGAAGGATGAAAGCCACATGGGGGCCGAGCCTCCGATACCCGCCGCCCCGACACGGGAAAGTAAGATGGAATGATCCACCGTGTCAAAAGCGGCGGACAAATCAAGGAGGACTAGCGCCTGAGGTTGACCAATATCCATGCCCTCCCTGAGGGTATCCAGCACAGACACCACCACTGACTCTGTCGAGTGCCTTGGCCGAAACCCCGCCTGGCAGGGGGCCAGCACCCCATTCTCCTCGACAAAGGAGCTGAGCACAGAGGTGACGTGTCGCTCCAGCACCTTACCCAAAAAGGGTAGCAAGGAGATGGGGCGGTAGTTAGCCAAGGCAGAGGGATCGGCTCCTGGTTTTTTCAAAATGGGAACAATGGTGGCGGATTTCAGTGACGGGGTCACAACGCCCTGGGCCAAGGAGTTATTAAGAAACATAAGAGGGGGCAGGGTGCACGCTGAATAAATCTGCCGTAGGATGTGTGCAGGGCAGATATCAGCTGGGGAGCCAGATTTGATTTTAGGGAGAAGAGAAAGGAAAATGTCCTCAGTAAGAGAGGGAGAGAGATGAGAGAAGCTTGGGCGGGGGGTAACTGGGGGTCGACAAAGAGGGGGGACGGGGAGGGGATATTGGCTTTGATGGTCGCAATTTTATCCGCAAAGAAGGAGTTCAGAGAATCACAGAGATTTTGAGAGGGGAGAGGCTTCAATGAGGTCCTGTCGGAGAAGGCCAGGTCGTGAGTGATGGAAAAGATCTCCTTAGGTTGATTCTCTGCTGCTAAAATTTTGGCTGAGAAATAAGCTTTCTTGGTCTCTAGAATGCTTTTTTTATAAGTCCCTAGAAGGAGGGCGTAACGGGACTTAGAGATGGGACAGAAGTCCTGTCTCCATCTGCGTTCTGCCTGTCGGACCGTTAGTTTCTGCTCTTTTAATTCTTTACTGAACCACCGGTTAGCGTCTTTAAGGCGCCTGATCGAGGTACGCCGAAGGGGAGCCATACTGTCGCTTCCATCCGTAAGCCAAAAATCAATGGCCTTAGCTTGAGCAGCAGACGCCAAGCCCGACAGGGAAGGAGAAGAGGCCAGAAGTGAGGAGGTTAGGTCCGAAAGGTTAACTTTGCCCCAGTTACGAGCCCACGAGTTTTTGGCGTGGACGGGCATCTTGGTCAGACAAAGGCGAAGAGAGAAGGAGATTAGAAAATGATCTGACCAAGTGCAAGGGGAAACGGTGAGTGAGGAGAGGGGACAGTTGAGAGACCAAACTTGGTCTAAGATGTGACCGTGAATATGAGTGGGAATGTGAACTAGGGAGGAGAAATTGAGCGACAATAGAGTTTCAGAAAATTCCTTGGAAGAAGAGCATTCCTTGGGGTTGGAGGACCAATAGTTAAAGTCCTCAAGGACCAGCACCGAGGCATAATTAACAGCCAGTGTGCCAAGTAGATCTTGAAAGGCGGGGAGAAAGCACGGGGTAGGTTGAGGTGGACGATATACCAGCACACAGGCTAGGTGAGGGGAGAAAGAGGTAGAGCGGACCACTAAGTGGTCAATTCGTCCCATAGGGGGTGAGGGGAGAATCTGGAACTGAAAATCCGTACGGGCGATAAGGGCAACGCCTCCACCCATTTTCCCTGCTGGGCGGTCGGCGCGGATAGAATAATATGTCGAAGGGAGGGCAGCCAGTAGAGACGGGAGAGAAGACTCACAAAACCACGTCTCGGTTAGGAATAAAAGATCGGGGTTATCAGTATCTAAGAGTATGAATAGTTCCTGATGGTGTCTAATGGCTGACCTAGTGTTTAATAAAATAATAGACAATGGGGGAGAGAGAATGTCAGGAGCGGGCGTTGAATGAAGTGCTAACGGAGAAACAGAAGGAAGGGGGCAGCCCTGTGGGCAGGCTTGGCAGGGAGAGAAACAGCCTATGTTGGTAATCCGGTGAGTAGTGCGGGGTCGAGGGGCCAGTGACCTTGTAAGTGAATGAGATCAGCTGAGGAGTAGCGGATGAAATGGCCAGGGGAAGTAGCTCCTAGCCCCTGCCGGCCGCGGACGGGCGCAGACGGGCTTAACTTAGGCGCAACTCCGGCGCGCCTTTGGCGCGCCCGCTGCGCTCGTCCGCTGCGCTGCCGCATCTGGCCTATTTAAATAGGGAGTAGCGTGGGGGGAGTGGCTAAGATGTAGATTCGGCTGGGCAGCCCAAGCCAAGATGGCGCCCGCGTCCGCGGGAGCCAGCCACACAACGCTCGGCCCACGGCGATCCTCTGGGCCCCTAGAAGCAATCAAGTTAAGCAACCTGTTAACTTTGAATCACAGGTAGGTTAGAGAAAACAAAATAAATTGTAAGATAAAAATTGCGGCTGCTCGCAATCAGCAGCACAATAAAGTTAAAATGGGGAAACTGTGTCAGCAGCTCATCGGCAACCACGGGTGAGACCCTCTGCCACCGGGTCGTTCGCTATCACCCGCCGAGAGCCGGAATTGCTCCTAAATAGGGAGTAGCGTGGGGGGAGTGGCTAAGATGTAGATTCGGCTGGGCAGCCCAAGCCAAGATGCCACATAACATATATATATCGACTGGAAGAAACATGGCAGCAGGAGTTTGATGACGATCCTCTGACATCTGAGGATTGGGCCAAAATACACAAGGCAGTGCTGAAAGTCTCAGTAAATCCTCGGTTTAAACTTATAAAATATAACTATGCACACATAGCATAGTTATCTCCAAGGCGACTTCACACAATCTACGGTAGTAGATCCTCAGCGTGAACGAGGTGTGGTCATGAGAAGCATTCATATGTGGCGCTGCTCCATCATTGCAATGTACTGGACAGAGGTGTCATCCCACATTAAGTCTGACATGGGATAGGTGGTCTCCAATACAATTAAACAATATCTGCTGGGCCTGATCCCAGTTAACGCCAACAGGAAGCTAAGCAGGCAGTATGTGATGTTGGCCTAGTGGTGAAACGCAATATGATGGCTTAGTCTGCGCCCCCCAGAATACAGAACTGTAGGAAGGACATGATTGAGTGGCAGGCACAGAGGCGGTGCACATGCAACGGATGACGAGAGATGGCAAATTGTCAGATGTCTTACTCTCTTGCTTGGGGATGATGACACAGACACTGTCCACTAAGCGTGGGTGCAAAATCCGTTCCGCTCATGGATTTTCGGCAATTTCGTGATCCGTGAATCTTGCGAAATTGCCGAAAACATTCACGAATCCGCGAGCGGGCGGATTTTGGGCAATTGAGCACAAACAGGTGGCGACTTCTTGGATAAATATGAAGGGCAGGGTTCATTCTGGCATGATGCGCCGGTCACAAAAATTAAACCTCAACAGGAAGCACTTACAGATATAAATAAAGCAAGTGCCCGAGTTGAAGCTCAAATTCAGTAACGCATTCATCAGTCCAAAAAACAAACAATTGTCATCTTTGTCGAGGCAGGGCAGGTGTGCTTTCTCCCCATATCTACAGTCGAAAATTAGCTGTGATGCTGGATAGAGGCCTTTGCATCCTTCACTTTCACGAGCGCAATCCCCTTGCAGTTCCTGTGACCAGGAGCTTCTTTCTCCTCATCTGCTGCTCTGATCGGTCTCTGACCATTTATACACACAAGAGGCATGTGAACTCGCATAGAAAGCCTGCCCGTTTGGCCCCGCCCACACACTCGTGGTGTGCACCGTCTTCCCGCCATTTACCCACTATGATTGACAGCTCACTCAAGGTACCCCTGCGCCCTTCGGCGCGATGGCATAGTAACACACACATGGTCACTGGAGACAACTCTTCTGGCAGGAAAAGCACTATACATTTACCCAACGAGGTAGCACTTACTGATTAGCCAGTAGAAAGTACTCCAGTTAAGTAGATGTATCGCACAAAACGATGGCGTATTCTTGGATAAAGGGCAGGGTTCATTCTGGCACGATGCTCCTGTCACAAAAATTAAACCTCAACAGGAAGCACTTACAGATATGTGCCTGAGTTGAAGCTCAAATTCAGTAACGCATTCATCAGCCCAAAAACAATCATTATCTTTATCTTTTATTTCCAAAAGATTTTTTATTTAGAAAAGTAACACAAATTTACAGTTTAGTACAGTAGTAATGCTGACAGGAATAGGGGGGGGGGGGTACAGTAGGAGTTTCTCATTACAAGGTCTTTTTGATCATCTGGCATATACATTGTGCGTGCTGGTCAAATTGTTGGCCTGTAGGCCCCCCGGTGGGAGGACAGAAAAGAGAAGGAAAAGAGAATGGGGGGGGGTGTTGTTCGTGGTCGTTTGTTTCCCCTGATAGTGGTGCAGTTCACGGCGGCTTGTCTGACCCTAGGTGTGCGTCTAGGGCAGCCCACATCTCAGTTTTTGCGTTGTGGTTTGGCGAGAACTTCCCCGTGATGTTGTCTGCGCCCCTGAGGAAGGTCACCCGGTTTAGCCAGCTCTTGAATGTTACCCTAGCCGTGTCCTTCCAATTCCCCAGTATGGTTTTTACTGCTGCGGTAAGTAGGATGTCTACTAGGTCTCTCTCCTCTTTGCTTCCTAGGTCTGGGGCCATGAAGGCAGTGGTTAGCCCTATGAAACCTGGTTGTATGGTTCTCCCTATGACAGTGTTGATGAAATTGTTTACCTTTGTCCAAAATGATCTGACCTTGCAGCAGTCGAATAGCATGTGTTCCAGGGTTCCCGTTTCTTTGTGGCAGTTCCAACACTTGTCACTGCCTCTTATACCTGCCTTCCCTAGTTTTTCCGGTGTCCAATAAGCTCTGTGTAGGAGCCAGTACTTTGTTTGTGCAAGTTGTGGAGTGACTTTATTTGTTGTGGCTGACCTCCATAGTTTGCCCCTTTCTTCCTCACTGAGGTGCCTGGTGTATCGCGTTTCCCAGTAGTTTGTTGTTTTTGCGTTCAGTGTGGACTTTTGGGGGCGCAGGAGTTTGTAAATCTGCGCAGTGTGGTGGCCTGTCTTGTTGAGGTTGCACATGTACTGTATGAGGGTGGGCTTCTCTGTGTTAAGATTGGCTTTGTTTATGGCTGTTCTGAGTTTGAGGAAGGTGTATAGTTCTATGTCTGGTAGATTGTGTAGTTGTTTGAGGTTTTGGAACGTGAGTGGAGTATGGTTCTTTTCCAGCTGTGCTGGTGTGGTGATGCCCAGACTTATCCAGGTTTCGTCGTGCATCGTCCTCCCTTTATACTGTACTTTTGTGTTCGACCATATTTATTCCCATTTGGTGCCTCTAATTCGTTGTCCCATTTGCTTGTCTACTCTTATCAGGGCTTCTCTGGTGTATTTGATGATGGGGTCCTGCCTCGTGGGGTGTTTGTTTGCTGTGAGCATTGCTATTGGGTTTAGCCCTCCCAGAATATTCCTTTCCAGTGTCAGCCATTCTGGTTCATAGTCCTGCGTGTTCGTGATCCAGAAGATTCCCTGTTTGGCTAGACAAGCCGTTTGAAAATCTTTGAAGTTCATAACGTTCAGACCACCCAGATCCTTGCTGAGCCTCAGTTTTTGTAGGCTGATTCTTGGCTTTTTGTCTTCCATATGAACTTATTTAGCAGTTTGTCAAGTCTTTTGTGTAAGTCGTCGGTCATTGTTAGGGGCAGCATGCTGAGCGTGTAGTTGACCACTGGTGTTACCATCATCTTTATTATCTCCACTCTACCCCACCATCTGATGTACTTGGGGACCACAGGTCTAGTCTCTCCTTTATCTTCCTCAGGATGGCTTCTTCGTTGTGCTCCAGCGTTGCTTTGAGGTCCTTACCGAAGAGGAGGCCCAGGTATTTGAGAGGTTTTGTATGCCAGGCTAGACCTGATTTGCCCAATACCGCTCTTGTTGTTTGCGTGTTCATGGGTTTACACTCCGACTTGTCCTTGTTTAATTTGTATCCTCAGGCTTTGGCGTACTCGTCTATGGAGGTCATCAGTGCAGCGATGGATGTGGATGGTTTTTTCGTCGTTATTAGCACATCGTCTGCATACGCTGCCAATTTCACTGTTTTGTTCTTGACTTGGACTCCCACTATGTCTGGGTTTTCCCTTATCATTGTTAGCAGTGGCTCTAGCGCTAGTAGGAAGAGGCCCGGGGATAGAGGGCATCCTTGCCTTGTTCCTCTCTCTAGATTCAGTGGTTCTGATGTTCCGCCGTTGACTACAACCCTTGCTCGCGGCTTGTTGTATAGTGCCATGACCATGCCTCTGTATTTGGTGCCAAGGCCGAATTTACCCATGCATAGGTCCAGGAAGGGCCAGGAGACTCTGTCGAAGGCCTTCTCCGCGTCCAGCGCTATCATCACTGCCTGGTCAGCGCTGTGTGTTGTCTGGTTGATGAGGTGGCAGAGTAATCTTGTGTTGTCTTGAGATAGTCTGTTTTTAATATATCCCACTTGTGAGTTGTGGATGAGGTGGGGAAGGACGCTGTTTAGTCTATTCGCCAGAATCTTCGCGTAAATCTTGCAGTCTACATTGATGAGTGAGATCGGGCGGTAGCTCTGCGGGTATTGCGGGTCTTTCCCATCTTTGGGGATCACGATGATATTGGCCTCCGCCATGGTGTCAGTCATGCGCCCTTCGCGGGTGCAGTGGGTGAAGACCTCTGATAAGGTGGGTTTTAGTTCCACTAGGAATGCTTTGTAGAACGCCGCTGTGCACCCGTCTGGTCCCGGCGCTTTGTTTGGTTTAAGTGTTGTAACTGCTTTGTCTATCTCTGCGTCTGTGATGTCTCCCTCTAATGTTTCCTTCTGGGTCGTTGTTAGTGTTGGTAAGGTAATTTTGCTGAGTAGTTCTGCCCCTCCGTCTGCCGCTAGACCTTTGTCCGCACTGTACAGCTCCTGATAGAATTGTTTGAAGACTTCGAGAATTCCCTTGTTTGTTGTCTGTGACTTGTTCGTTCTGTCCGTAATCTCCGCGATCGAGTGTTGTCTCTGTTTGGCCTTCAAGTATGAAGCTAGTTGTTTCCCAGCTTTGTTGGCGGAGCAGAGGTTTATTGATTTGAATTTGTTGATCCACATGCCCGCCCGTTCGCTCAGGATCTTGTTGAGTTCGTACTTCCTCTTTGTTAGTGTGGTCAGTGTGTTTTTGTCTGTGAGGTTTGCGCAGTGCCCTTTTTCTAGGTTACCTATTTGTTCCTCTAGTTCTGCTATCTTCTTGTTTCTGCCTTTGTTAATTCCTGCCTTGATGTTGATGAGTCTGCCTCGAAGTGTGGCTTTTAGGGCGTCCCAGATGTAAGCTACCAGCTAACAATCATGATCTTTGTCGAGGCTGGGCAGGTGTGCTTTCTCCCCATATCTACCGTCGAAAATTCGCTGTGATGCTGGATAGAGGCCTTTGCATCCTTCACTGTCACGAGCGCAATCCCTGTGCAGTTCCTGTGACCAGGAGCTTCTTTCTCCTGGTCTGCTGCTCTAATCGTTCTCTGACCTTTTATACACACAAAAGGCATGTGAACTCGCATAGAAGCCCGCGTGTTTGGCCCCGCCCACACACTAGCTTTGTGCACCGTCTTCCCACCATTTACCCACTATGATGGACAGCTCACTCCAGGGACCCCTGCGCCCTTCGGCATGATGGCATAGTAACACACACATGGTCACTGGAGACAACTCTTCTGGCACTTTCAACATCTGTAGTGTAGGAAAGGCACTATACATTTACCCAACAAGGTAGCACTTACTGATTAGCCAGTAGAAGTACAGAAAGTACTTCTACTGGCTAACCAGTAAGTGCTATTTGTGCAAAACTGCAAATCCGCGAGTTCGAAAAAATTTTGTGCAATTTTGTGCGAATTCGCAAATTTCGCCCATACTTACTGTCCACCTTATCAGAGGAGGAGGTAGTGGCATGAGAGTCTCCCCCTCATGCAGGTTGGGAGGGCTGCTGTACTAAAGTGGCATAGGTGTGGCACCGCAGCCCTGATGGCATAGGTTTTGCATCATATGGGATAATCTGGGCTGTATCCCCTAACTTATGAGACATAGCTGATGCGCCATCCCGCTTACAGTTCTGCATAGGCCTATGGTCTATGAGGGAAGAGTGAGTAGAAGGGGGAGATCCTTTGAAAGTTTTAGTTGTCATTGTAAGGAGTATATTATGCCTGTGCAGGTGAAATGGCAGCATAATGGAAAATTGAATTGTTAAAATGTGAGTAGACCTAAACCGTGCACTAGAACAGTAACCAATGCTATGTCACACGCATAGATATGTAACTACTAAAAATGTTTGCTGTTTCCTTCTCTGCCACAAAGATTTGTGTACAGCCATAGCTGTAATTTCTTTTCAAATGCAAATAAATAAATGAATTAAAAACAAACAGTAATAGATTGTTTCACGACTGCCCTTAGAACCAAATTTATTTTCCTTACCACATGGTTTTCAAGGTAGTCCCTTTCCCACTTATGTCGTTGTAAAGAATCTCATTTTAGATGTCCCAATTTAAGCATGGCCGGATGCCTATTGCAGGGTCTGAGTGAAAATGTTGAAAATCATACACTTGCCGAAACAGGCCAAGGAAACTTTGTCCAATTGGATTCTCCTTACTAATGTATTGGTTTCTACCCCTGTTGGAAGCCCCAGAATCTTGAACCAGGCGGCTCTAAAATTATCACATTTTAGTAGTGTTCCCAGTGGAAGATGGTTGCTTTCTGCGTGAGCTATTATTGAGTAGGCTTTCAGGGACTCGAGTAGGGGTTGCTCCCAAGTGTGTAATCTATGGTTGAGGTATCCTTAAGCGTGTAAAACGGGTTAGGAGGAGGCCCCTCAGGTGGTAAGGCGGTCAAATGATATGCTTTTAGAGTGTCTATCAGTTTAGTGTTATAGGTGATCTTAGGTGTGAATTCATTGTCTGTTAATTGTCAATCCAAGTTGAGTATGTTGAAGTCCCCTGTTAGTATTACTACATATGTTAGAAATTTACATAAGAGGTCCTCAATAGCCTTGGTGAAGTCTAGCACTATAAATGTCTTATCAGACCTATGCAAATTTAGAATAATTAACAGATGTGGACTCTAGCAACCATATGAACGGCATCCACCAATTGTGAATGCTTGAAGCATGGGGCACCCTTGACTGAGTACTGTTGTTGCAACCTTTAGCTCTGTCGAGATATAAATAGACAGGCCTCTTGAGGGTCTACCAAAGTGTTTCTCTTTGGAGGATGGTTGTTGAATCTCATAGTACCATTCTAACTGAAATGGTGCAAAAGCACAAGTTTCCTGTAAACATAAAACGTCTGCAGATTTTAGAAATGTGGGTGGTTCTTTATGTTTGAGGATGTGCTTTAAACCTGCAACATTCCAGGATATTATAGTAAGCTCGCTCTAATATTGCCATGCTCCACTCGTGGCATTGCGATGCGAGATAGGAATAGTCTGCCATCAGTGTAGAAGCAATCCAGCTACAATCATCATGATTTGAGGACTGTTGTAATTAAGTTATGCACTTGCTTTTTTGGGTCCTGTCAAGCTTAATGGAAATCTGAGAGGCCTTTTGAGGTGTCAGATAACCACTCCTTTCAGGATGCTAGAAGCTGAGGATTTTCTAACTGGAGGGGCTCTTCTGGAGAGCAGTATTTACGGGTATTTCTCAGGTGCTGTTGTTCTTAGTTCAATGCCCCACTGCACAAATACTGACGTTTTGCTTAGGGCACTTGATTTGAACCCCTCTGAGCCCCAGGTTACTATGTGTGACTTTAGGTTGGAAAGGTGGGGCAGTATTTCAAATTGTATCCTGGCGATTTCCTCAGATTTTATGTGCGTTAGGGAAGGAATGTTTTGCAGTAGGAAAGGATGTTGGCCCTGTTCAGTATGTCATTGTTGCCCCTCGATTTATACTGCCTCTGTCACTCCCGACACCACTCTCCAGCATGACATTTGAGCCTCATTGAAGCCTCACGTAGGACAGGAGACTCCACCTGATTGGTGCCCCTGATTCCCTCGCTGCCCCAGCATCCTGCCCAGTGCAACCGGTTGCTAGGCAACTAACAGTCGCCATTCCTCTCGGCCCATGGCTCTAGTGCGGTACAGGCCTTGCCCCGAGATGCGCCCACCCCTACAGGCTGCTTAATGCCACCTGCTTTGCCTGTGTCGCCCTGACCCCTCTCTCCTGCATGACATTTGAGCCTCATTGTAGCATAATCTGGGACAAGAAACTCCATTTGCCCGATTCATTTGCTGCATCGGCTACCTGCCCAACGCAACCTGTAGCTAGGCAACCGGAGGGCCGCCATTCCTCTCAGCCTATGATGCTATTGTGGCACAGACTTCTCCCTCCAAAACCCGCCCATCCCACCAGGCTACTTAATACCAACTGCTGCGTGGCATTATTGAGCTTGTGTTGCCCCCAACCTTCTTTCCTGAGTGATATTTGAGCCTCATTGAACCTCATCTGGGACAAGAGACTCCACCTGATCGGCCCGGCTCCACTGATTCCCTCGCTGCCCCAGCTACGTGCCCAGTGGGTACGGTTGCGAGGCCACCGGCCAGCCACCATTCCTCTTAGCCTATGACATTAGCGTGTTCCAGGCCTTGCCCCGCAGAACCGCCACAGCCACAAACCCACCCAGCCCCCAGGGTACTTAATGCCAGCCGCTGTCCAGCATTAGTGAGCCTGTGTCACCCGAACCCTGCCCTCCTGCCTGACATTTTAGCCTCATTAAAGCCTCATCTTGGACAACAGATTCCACCTGATCGGATCTCCTGATTCCCTCACCACCCCAGTGAGCTGTCCAGTATGACCAGTTGCTAGGCAACTGGCCATCCACCATTCCTCTAGGCCTATTGACACTAGCATATCACAGTGTTCCCCCCCCCAGACCCGCCCATCGCCTCGCACGCCCCCCTCCAGCTTCACATCCAACCAACCCATCTTCACGTCCAGTGACAAGATCTGGTTCAGACACACAACCATGTTCACCTCGACGAACCGCAGCATCATCCATTTCACCACGCCCCTCACCGCCAGCCAAAGCTGGAACACCATTATCGAATCCCAATGGATAACCACCCTCAACACCCCAACCCTCCCCACAACTGATGATGTAAATCGCCCTCCTATCTGAATGGATCACCACTAGCGCAGACTCCATCGCACCCATCCAAACCCTCTGCAACAGAAGAACAAACAAGTACGCCAACTGGATCACCCCTGAACTCAAAGCACAAAAACGCAAATACAAACCTCTGGAGTGACGCTGATACACCAGCAGAGATCCAGACACCACATAGCTTTGAAGACAGCTCTCAAATACTACCACCAAGCCACCAGAGAAGCAAAGAAAGCCACACTCACCATCTGCCTCCAGTCCACCAACCACACCAAAGAACTATTCCACATGGTAAGAGAATTCTACTCCCTAGACGATATCAGAAACACCATCCAGCCCTCTCAGTCACTCTGCAACTCACTTGCCAACTTCTTCCACACCAAGATCGCCAACATCTACAAGAACTTCGAACTCCACCTGCCATAACCGGACCTCCCTGCTCCTTCCACCAACTTCCCTCCCAACTACTAGACCGACTGGACACCTCTCAGCACCAAAACCACAGCATCCATCATGACATCCATCCATTCCAGGGCTCCAACCGACCCCTACCTCCACCATGCCTGTACCACGGACACAAAGAAATGAGACCCCCACTCACCAGCATCATCAAGCATTCAGACACCTCCCCAGCAACCTGAAAGCACACCAAAGTCAAACCCCCTTCTGAAGTAAACAAACAGCAAATCCATCCGACTACAAAAACTACTGCCCAATATCCCTCATCCCCTTCCCAACCAAGGTACTAGAGAAAGCCGTCAACCACAACTCACAGACTACCTGTAATCCATCCACCTACTCGACCCCTCCCAATTCGGCTTCTGCTTAAACCACAGCATAGAAACCACCCTTACAGCCAGCATGGACAACGTCAGAACTATCCTTGATATCGGTGAGTCAGCAGCCTTGATACTTATTGACCTGTCAGCGGCCTTGGACACCGACTCCCACCACTTCCTCATCCAAAGACTTCACCGCATCAGCATCTACAATAGCGCCCTCAAGCTGCGATCCTCCTTTCTCACCAGACGCACTCAGAGAATCTGTCTCCCATCATACACCTCCGACCCCAAGAGCATAATCTGCAAAGTACCCCAGGGCTACTCACTCAGCCCCACACTGTTCAACGTCTACATGACTCCACTGGCACCCATCGCTCTCAGCCACAGTTTCAATGTCATCTCCTACGCCAATGACACCCAGCTCATTGTCTCCCTCACCGAAGACACCGACACCACCAAAGCGAACTTCTGGAACGCTATAACCAACTTTGCTGACTGGGTGACAGCCAATTGCCTCTAACTCAACACCAACAAAACTAAAGTTCTCCTCTTTAGAATACCTCCCTCACTGTGGGATTATTCCTGGTGGCCGTCCATACTCTGACCAGCACCCAGCTCCACCACCCACACCCCTAACCTCTGAATCATGGCCGACAGCGAGCTCGCCATGAGACAACAGGTCAACTCGGTGGCCTCCATCTGGTTCAACACCCTCAGAAAGCTACATAAAGTCTTCCGATGGATCCCAATCGACAACAGATGAACTGTCACTCAAGCCCTTATCATTACCAGTTGAATTGACTACAGAAATTGACTCTACGCTGGAACCACCACCCTCCTCCTGCAGAAATGGACTCTACGCCGGAACTACCACCCTCCTCCTCAGGATCCTTCACACAATCCAGAACGTAGTAGCAAGAATGTTCCTGGACCTGCCCAGATAATCTCACATCACTGCCCACCTCTCAAGCCTGCACTGGCTCCACATCAAGAAGAGTTGCCACTTCAAGCTGCTCACACACGCATACAAAGCCCTTCAAAACACGGGGTCAGAATACCTCAACAACCGCCTAACCTTTCACCTGCCCACCAGACACCTGCGGTCTGCCTCCCTGGCCCTCGCCACCATTCCTCACTTTCATCGTACCCAAGCGGGAGGATGCTCTTTCTCCGACCATGCAGCCAAAGTCTGAAATGACCTCTCTGTCCACCTCCGTAACCCCTACCTTCAAGTAGCTCCACCTCAAGCAGTACCTGAATACCCCTTGGGGTGATTATCACCCTTAACAAGTACTGCTTGATTGATTGATTGATGATACTGCGTTGAAAATCTAACTTTAAGTGAGGAATTTTCAGCATCCCTGCTCGCGCTATCTACTCCTGTCTGAGGTTCCACCCTCAGATTTGGTTAGGGAAATTGGGGTGACTGTGTATATGTTTTCTGGTGTGACAATTGCATAATTACTGAGTGTGGGTCCAGTCCCAGTAGGGGTGGATGTTTGCTTTGGGATAGGGCATTGCGTTGGAGAAGACCTGCGGATCAATCATGCTCTGAACATCACAAGAGTTATGCTCAGGTGCGGATAAGTGAAGAGGGGTGAATTGTCTGTACTGGGTTCCTCCTTGTATAATTTTGTTCTTACGGGGCGGCAGGTGTTTTTTACTGATTTTTTCATCCCTCAAAGGCCTTCAACAAGTAGATCTCGTTGGGGTAACAGGATTCTCACTCGAAAAGGACTGCTGAAAATGAGGATATGTTACTCCCAGCCCGGCCTTCTGTGTCATTGATGGCATTGTTCTGTGTTGTAGTGGTGTTATGACATAGCATGTACTTGGAATAATGCAATCGATAATAGACAGAAATTATTAAGTAAGGCATGTTGGGCTCTCAGTAGCTTTGCAATGCGATTGGTCTCAAACCCCCCTGAGATGATGTTGAAGATATACAAAGCAAAGTGCCTTAGTATAGTTTTATATGAGGCAGGCATATGGGGATGAAAGAAGTGTGAAGGCGTGCAGGTAATAGAAAATTACTTTTTTTAGACATCTTTTGGTAGTCCCTAAAAGTACCTCAGTAGACATATCCCATGCTGAACTTGGTGCCCCCTCTGTTGCAGACATGATTAAGCTAGAACCAATTCTGTTGTGGCATAAAATCTGGACTTCAGGCCATACAGACCTCAATTGTGCACTAATTGGTGATTGTTTAAAATCAGCCTCTTACCCACGTATTGCATGGTTGGCATACGTTCAGAGGTTCTTTTGTGATATGGCTCACCCAGAGTATTTCGAGAAACCAGAATCACTATGAACGATTAGTATAAAAACAATAAAAAGGAAGCAATGGCGCATCTGGAAATACTAAAATTGACCAATTGATTTTAACTACTTTCAACATACAGCCATATCTTAAATGTGTTTTAAATGCCTGCCATAGGTTTATTCTCACACGTTTAAGATTAGACATATTTAATAGATTAATTGCCTACCCCATTATGAATGACTGATCTTCAAATCTCCAAAATTGCCCTTGTGATGATGGGATGCCTCAGAATACTGTGCACGTGGTACTCTTCTATAAATTGTATAATGTATATAGAAAATGGTATGTTCTCCCGCTTATTAGACATATGTCCTTTGTACAATGTCGCCCTGCATACCTGTTTTTACAATCGTTGCCAACATTAGAGAATTGCTGCAGAATGTCATCATTGTTATGGGCTGTTTTTTACGCTCGAAAAAAACATACTAGTTCCCTCCACTCAGATTATAATAAATAGTACATGCACAATGGAGTAAGGAAATGCAGAGTGAGGAAGAGTAATCCGGAAGCGAGCTTGAAAACAGTGTATAATTGGTCTGACAAAGAAAAATAAGGAAAACCGG
This sequence comes from Lissotriton helveticus, assembly GCF_964261635.1. NCBI lineage: Eukaryota > Metazoa > Chordata > Amphibia > Caudata > Salamandridae > Lissotriton > Lissotriton helveticus. Next base: position 1,307,621,400 of record NC_136059.1, on the reverse strand, counting down.
AGGGGCTGTTTTTAAAGCAACCTGTAATGATAGACTGGTAATTATACATTTTTAACAAGACGTGCCTATGTTTACACTAAATATAATTGTAATGTATTAATGTAAAGTGAAAGGAACTGAAAGCAAGTTTTTATATGAGGAGTTCATGTTTTATACTGCATATAATTGTAACCTACTAGTGGAAAGTGAAACGAAATGTATGTATTTCTGTTTTTTTCATTGTTCTCGTCTTTTATGTACAATTGCTTTTATGGATGTTCTTTTTTATGACTCCGAATAAAGTTATATTGATTGATTGATTGACATAGCATGTTTGTTTGCTCCTTCAATCCTGAAAAGAAAGTTGGTTTCATGGCATCCTTGAATTCAGGCTGACTTACATTATCGGTCACTGCATTGTTCCTTGTCGTTGTATCACTCCATGTTTGAGCCAGCTGCTTCTAATGGAATATTGGGAAGTTTGTGTATTCAATTTTGATAGTAGTGCCCCCTTATGTTGACCTTTTCGGCAGCCCATCATTCTAGTTGATTTCTCTTGTTATTCTTTAAACTTTTGTTTCTCTTTTTGTGAATACTTTCCTGGATGTGGCCAGTACATTCTGCTAGTCTTCTAAGCACCCTGACTTATCAGGTGGTATTTCTGTGTGTCAGTTGTTTTGAACTTGGGGTGGTAGCCTTATGCCTACACGGTTTCTCTCTCTCTGAATGGACAATGTGTTGCAAGGTTTTGTAAGGCGGGAAAACACCTTGCCAATTTGTGTGTCCTGCTCTTTGAGTCGGTCCTGCTATGTTGGCTAGTTAGTTTACCAGTGATTGCATGTGGTCAATCTGAAGTTCCAGTTTGTTAGACTACCATGTTAGCGAGTTGGTGGCTGCAAACAAAGTTGGGTTAATAGATATAAATACTGTTCCTGTTGTTGTGTTCCAGACAGGAGTATAATTGGTTGCTAAATTTGCTCCATGTTCTCTAGTAATTTTGCACCTGGATCATTTAGTAAAAACCTTTCTGAGTTTGTCTCCTGGTTTGGTTTGTCAATCCTTGGGGAGGAGCTCAGCATTACAGGTAGAGACTTACAGATGGTCATGGATGTGTCAGCTAGGTCATTTATCGCATCCCCCTTGTTGGTGTAGTGAATCTGCACCACTGTCTCAATAGCTCAAGGGAAAAAAGGTGCTGACATTGTGTTGTTAGCTATGGAATTTTCAAGGCCGGATGTCGACACATGGTCTGCCACAATGTCAACTGGCTACAAGGTTGAAGAAAGCACAATAATTACATTGTTATTTCTCTCTTGATGATGCATCAGGGGAGCGATTGAAAGACCCTCCATATTAGAAAGGTTGCCTGCTTCATTTACGCTAAGTATCACTTGAGGTTTGTCACCTTGTGCTTTAAGAGGAGGGTTACCTGGGTTCAGTTTAAAGAGTTTATTGGGTTTTAAGAAATCGTGGGGCATATTATCAAGGGGGTTTATCTCTGCTTTTTTGGCTTTAAAAGCCAAGAAAGCGTAGATAAAATTATCTCCCTATTACCTAGCTGTCGCTAACACCAGTTAGCGACAGCTAGTAGGAGATAGTGACCATCTTGTTCCCCGCTTTGCATGTCAGTGACATTTATCACTAATGACATGCAAAGTGGGCGTGCCAAGATGTTCGCGACTGGAAACAGTCGCTAACATCGCTATCTCCTATTACCAACTTTTGGAGATATTCGCGCTAAGCGCGAATATCTCCAAAAGCTAACACCTGCCCCTGAGCAGTTCTTAGCCATGTTATCCAATGGTAGGTGGATAACATGGCTAAGAGCATTAGCTCGGTAATGCATGAATATCGCTGACATTTCAGCGATATTCATGCATTTCGGCCGATTTTTATCGCTTAGGAGATAAACCTTGATAATAGCAAGGCTCCTATGCGATAAAAATCGCCGCAGCTCGGCGATAAAAATATTGCCGCTAAGCCAACATAGCGGTAATTATTGCTAGTTGTTGGTAATATGCCCCCGTGTTTGATAGACAGAGTGGACATCTGTGATTTCTCATGCCCATGTATGATATTCTCCACGGACCACACAGGCTGAGAATACGATCTGGGGACAGTTGCACTTGAGCTGGACAGTGATATATTTGGCTTCATCCGTTGAAGAATGATCGGATCCAGTCTAGGGCTGTTCCTTGTATGCCGGCGGCGTGTAGTCTGGCGATGAGTGTGCGGTGGGAGACGGTGTCGAAGGCTGCTGATAGGTCGAGTATGAAGAGGGCTACGGAGGGTCCTTGGTCCAGGAGGGTGCGGAAGTCATCAGTGGCGGGGAGTAAGGCGTTCTCGGTGCTGTGGTTGCTCCAGAATCCGGATTGAGAAGGGTCGAGGACGGCGTTGTCTTCGATGAATCGTGTCAGTTCCCTGTTGACTGTTTCCTCTGCCACTTTGGCAGTGAAGGGGAGGAGAGGGGCCAGTAGTTTTTGAGGTCAGTGGGATGAGCTGTGGGTTTCTTAATCAGGGGCCTGACTTCTGTGCATGTCCAATCATCTGGGAAGGTGCCTGTTTCGAAGGTGGTGTTGATGACATGTTGTAGTTTGGGTGCGATGGTGGTTGTGGCTCTGTGGTAGATATGAGGGGGGCATGGGTCCATGTGGCCCTCTGAGTGGATGCCTTTCATTGTCGAGGTGGGGGCCGGGGGATCTGTAGATGAGGGTTCCACGGAGCGTGAAGTTGGGGCTGGTCTGGATCTGGAAGTGCAGGTGTTGGGCGGAGGGGAAAGTTTCGCTGAAGGTGGTGCGGCAAAGGGTGTTCTTGTGGGCGATAGCGAGACCCCCTCCTGGGTGGTCGGGCGGTCCTTCCTCTGGATCTTGTATCTTTCCGGGATGGCAATGTTGATGTCTTGGCTGGAGGAGGAACTGGTCCAGATCTCCGTGAAGAAGGCGATGTCTGGCGAGAGAGAGTCGAGTAGGTTCCAAATCTCCAAGGGGTGTTTGTGCATGGAGCGCACATTGAGGAGGATGCGTCTGCGGGCGCCGCTGGTGTTGGTTTTGGTGGTACTGGAGGCAGTTTTGGTGGCGAAGGTGAAGGTCTGGCAGCAGTGGAGGCAGGAGAACTGGCTGTGAGTCATGTTCGGCGTGGTCTGTTGGCAGACTGGCTTGCCTTTGGCGTGCCTTCGGTGCACCCGCTGCAGCCGCTGCGGGGTGGTAGAGCGCGCAGGGACCTCCTAGCTCAATTTTACCACACTCACCTGGCCCATATTACATTCACACTTTGAATTAGCAGTCCTGCCGAACTAATTATTAATTAATCACCCTATCAGTGCCTTGAGTCCTTTTAGGACTTATAACTGAAAACCATAACTTACCAATCCTTGTCACCTTTGCTATAAGTCCTAGGGATCGAAGAGGGAGTTAGCATAAACAGGCAATACTTTAACACATTTACTTTTCCTGTAATAACCACAGACTCGGGGAAAGTTAAAAAAACCTTTATCTATGAAATATTTTCTGAGTCAAAATGAAAGAGGCCACAATTTCGTGACCGTAAATTTTACAAGCAAGACTATAACCAGTAGGACATAAAGTTTGTAAGAAATCACAGTAACACCTTTAAACATCGGTACCTGGGAAGGGTGAGAAAGGGAAATAGCACAAGGACATACAACATGGATTATATTTACCTAGAATGGTGCAATGACCAATCCTGGCCATGAGCTGGGGCAAAATATGGAACAGGCTCCTGACTAATCAGGTGCCCACCGGACAAGACAGGTGCAGATCAGGACAGGTGACCTCAGCTAAGTGAACGCCAGCGACACACCCCTCTCTCTCGGGAAAGCCAATTAGTACCCCGACCGGGTAATCGATAATTTCCCCAACACCTCGATTCTTCTGACAGAGTGCTCTGCTAGCACCTCTGCTCTCGATCTCCTATAGCAGTCGTTGGGTCAGTGACAGGTCAGCTACTCGGACAAGTCAGACAATTTCTCTATCTAAACATACCTTGGTTATACCATTTTGAATGCAATGTACCACCCCTAAATGTTGCAAATCTATGTGTTCCCCTTCAGTGATTGGTTGGAAAGATGAGGAGAGGGCATCACACCATACTAAGATGAGATAATATCAATATTGGTTTAAATTGATTCCAGTTACCGCCCCTAATTTATTTTCCCATGCACTTTTATTCCACCCAGCAATATTGGTACACATTTTGAATACATTGTGTTTTGAAGCTTCCTCTCTAGAGGTCAGATGAGCAGGTTCCCATGACCATCGTGGGTAAGAAGAGTGCTGGCTGAGGTTCAATGCCAATGCTTCAGCAATTTCGGAGTTAGAGTGTGCATGTGCAGCTTTGTCCAAGATGGAGTTTTATCAGTATTGCGGCCCAAGTGCGAGCTATCAGCAAAGTCAAAGAAAAACATGTTAGAATACAAAAATAAATGAATGCACTGTATACCACTTATCTATACTCTAACCCCATTACTTTATTTTAACTTTCGCATTAATAGTTAAGCAGAACAGGAGGAAGAAGTTTTTCCACCTAGGGGCAAGATGGCCGTCGAGAGGCTGTAGGGGTCAGTCGCACCAGACCTTCCTCCCGATGCTATGATGCTATGATGAATTCTTGTTACGACGAGGACGGATACTCTCTATGGAATACCCTCTATGGAATTGAAATTTAACGGATTAACAGACTGGATTAACGGACTGTTTTTGGAAGAATATTATTTTACACGGATTGCCTCTCACTTTTACTACTGCTCTATTGTTCTATATGGTAGTGAATACAACTAACATTGGATAGAACGCAAGGTGTAGCTGACGGAGGCAATGCTCGGAGCATCTTTCTTATGGCCTTTACGACTTGATGTTATTTTACAGGCTAAATCAAAAATCTCTTCTACAGCCGGTTTTTCCTTTTTGGCACGCCTGACGCACTCTGGGCGGATTGACTGGAGGAGTCTGCTAAGTAAGATGGCACCCAAGATAGTGCGATCACCTAAAAAGCACAGGGAGCCACAAGGCAAATGGGGTGACGAAGGCGACAACGATGATGTGCACTCGGATAGTCCCGGGGTCCCTGCCTCCAATTTGAGAGGGAAAGCACGAGTGAAAGCACAACAGAGACGAGAGGCAGCCAAGGAAAGCAAGCTGCACAAGGTCCGTGAGAAGGAGACTGAGGCAAAGAAAAAGATGCTGGCAGTAAAACGTAACGATGTCCAGATTGCTGATGGTGAGACAACGGTAAGAGAGACCCCATTGCGGCAAACTACCATTGTGGAGACGTTTTCCCCCATACCATGCCCCCAACAAGTTCAGCAGCCTGTTCGAGGTTTCACCATTCCGCCGCTCAGAGCTCTGTGCAGCGCGGTAGAGAAGCGGGAGAGATGCCTGGCGGAGCAGCAGGAGAGGAGCGCAATGAAGAGCGTCACTTACCGAGCAGACTTGGTGAATGACTGTGCGGAAGTTACAGAGCCCGTACAACAGCTGGGGTTATCAGTGGATTCAGCAGGAGGCGGAGTAGGGGGCGGAGCTAACACAGAGGCGGATCCTATGTCTGAAAGCAACGAGAGCAGTCGGAGTAAGTCTGCAGTTAAAGGTGCAGAGGCAGCGCTGATAACAGATATTGCAGATAATGCAGTTGGCACCTCACAACCCCAGGATGGAGCTCATAAGGAGGTGTATATATCAGACGGTGCAGACACAACGCTTCTGGACTTACCCCAAGGGAGTGAGGGTAAGATTGTGGTTTTGGGGGCAGTGAACACGGTGGCAAGCAATATAGTCTCTGAGAATATGGCTGATAGAGATGTTCTGGGTATGCTCGTATCAGTCCCAGCCTCACCCACTGAGGATGTCTTTTTTACCGGAAACGATGAGGCAGATGACGAGGACGAGAGTGAGGACAGTGACCCGGACCCAGACCCACTGTCGGAATCAGAGCTGGAAACCTCTGTTGGGTCGGTATCTGATACTGGATCAGATAGTGATAGAGAGTTGGAATATGACAGCACCTCAACCTCTATTGATAGCGAGGCAGAACTTATTGTCATACAGCATGATACAGTACAGAAAGGCCCCAAGAGAGTGTTTAACTCCGTCCCCACTGAAAAGAGCAAATCTGCACTAGAAAACAAAGCCAAGTGTAAAAATAAGAGTAAGAGTAAGAGTAAGAGTAAGAGTAAGACTAGAAGTAAGAGCAAAAGGCATAGCTCTAGACATAAGATCCCGGTTAGGGAACATCACGAGACTCCAGTGAAATCAGTTGCCAAAAGACTTGAGTGGGAGAACACTTTGGAAAGTCGAGTGATGTCCACAGGAGATCCTGATAATATAAATGCTGATATCTCGCAAGCTAACACACAGGAAGTAGACGTGGATGTGAATCCTTCTAACTTTGAAGTCTTACTATCCCCTCTAAAGCAAATGCAGGATGAGGCTCGCATTGAGAGTCAAAATGCTAAGAGAAGAGCTAGACACGCCAACAAAAAAATTCAATCCTCACTTCATAAAATTAGTAAAATGTATGAAGAGGTGGTTGGGAGAGTTACTGAGGTGGAGGAAAGAACAGGCAAGTTGGAGGAGGACGTGGTTAAATTGCAGGACACTAAGAGGGATCAGGAGAAGACCGCAAATGATATGCTTTGGAAGCTGGAAGAGACAGAAAATAGGCAAAGACGCAATAACGTTAGACTACTTGGAGTACAGACAGGAAAGGAGGGGGGAGATGTACGAGGATTTGTGATCGAACTTTTAAAGGGTGCCTTTCCCGAAATGACATCATGGGTTTGGGAACATGAGATCCAACGGGCACACCGATTCCCGATGATGAGGAAAGAGACTCAGGGCAAACCCCGCGCAATTTTGATCTATGTAGGCAACTATCTATTGCGCGAAGAAATAATTAGCAAGGCAAAGCCACATGCGAAGTGTACTTATAAGGACGTAGTATTTTTCGCTCGCCCTGATTTTTGCCATGTCACCGTGGAGAGCCGTTGGCGGATGCGGCAGATGATCACCCCTTTTCAGAACATTGGTTGCAAAGTTTATCTTCTTTTTCCAGCAAGACTGAAAGTTGGGTTGAATGGAAACTTTAAGATCTTCCACTCTGAAATTAAGGCACAAGAGTACCTACGTTTTTTACGTGAATCTAGAGGCAAGCAGAAGGTTCAACAAAGGGAACTTGAAGAGCGTGGATCGCAGCTGGTAGCTGTTAGAGATCTTTCTCGGAAGAAGTAGAAATAAAAAGACAATAAAAGTAAAAATGTTCAGAGCAAAGAGGTAGAAATGTAATGCTAGATGCAATGTTTATCCTATCATACTCCACTTTAATATTTCACTATAAGTTCAGGATTATGAATAGGATTTGCTGTATAACTGCAGATTAGGGAATAGGGGTGGATATACACTGGTTCAGGGGGTTGTCGTATTTCTCTTTTTCTGGGTTGGGGAAGCATTGAGGGGTAGTTGAGGTGAGAGTGAGTGGTAATATCAGAGGGGGTAACACTTGTTGAGTTTAATATGAGCATCGGGGGGGTGAGGGGGCGACATCCCGTCGGCACCGTAGGTCAGATATAGGTCAGGTTGACCTATTTGCCTGTAGGGGGGGTGGGAACCAGTGGGAGGGTGGTCAGGGGAGGGGGAGGGATGGGGAAGGGGCAGGGCACAAGAGCATTGAAGAGGAAGAAGATGATTCAGACAGGAACTGTCATTATAGACTATGTAATGAAAGGTATATACGTGTTAAGTTAGACCTGGAGATAAAAGTTGGAAAGAATGGACCACCTAACTTGAGTGTTAGCAGTGTGCAGTCAGCAGGCTGTTCCTTCAACATTCAGATATGGCAGTTAGATTTGTAACTTGGAACGTTTGTGGTTTGAATGACTCAAAAAAGAGACAAAAGATAGCAGTCCGTCTCCGGCAGATGAATGTAGACTATGTATTTTTACAGGAGACACATGTAATGAATACTCAGGAGTTCTGTCTTAACCAATTAGGATTTCACCTGATAGCAAGATCTAAACTAGGGGCTAAAAATAGAGGGATAGCCATCCTCTCACGGAGCAGAAATGTGGTGATCGGTAGAAAATTAGAGGATCCATGGGGTAGATGGGCCATGGCTGAGACATTAATAGACGGTGTATGGACAACCTTAGTAGCAGTATATGGCTCAACTCAGGACGATCCAGAAATCCTGCAATTTCTGGATACAGAATTAGTGGGCTGGCCACCTCAAATAATTATAGGAGACTTAAATATTAATGGGGCAGATGGGTTGGGGGTAGGGTCATCAGGGCCCTATAAAGGGAGGAAGAAAAGAGTATACAAAGCCCTTATCAATCTTCTAGAGAATAACCATCTGCAAGATGTTTGGGGTAGTATTAAATCAGGTCAAACAGGATTTACATATTATTCAGCACCTCATCATCTTTGTGTTCGATTAGATTATTTTTTGGTCTCAACAGACCTATTGAATAGATTGGAAATTGATAGGCTTCCTCGTATTTTAAGTGACCATAACCCTTTAATATTAACAATGAAGTTGGGAGGGAGAAGTAAAGTAAGTAGGATTTGGACCTTTGAAAGAGGACTTCTCCTGGATAAAAAGTATATAAAGCATATGTCCAAATGGATCTGCGAGTTTTTTGAGAACAACAGAGGTAGTGCCCCAGTAGGAGTAGTTTGGGATGCCTTTAAGGCTGGAGCGTGGGGTGAGACATGCAGCTTTAGCGCTCATAAAAGGAAAGTAGCACGAATTAGGGACAGTGATATAGAGAGGGCTGTTTTAGAGACGGAGGAACACCTCTATGAATCTTTAATAAGGGGTGAATTGATTGAAGAGGCTAGTATAGAATTAATGAAAGTAAAAAGTGAAGCGGAAGAAGATATGGCGAATAAGGCAGCTCAGAACTTCACTATCAAAAGGGAGAGATGCTACGAGTTTAGCGAAAAGGTTGGACATGTACTTGCCATGCGCACCAGACAGATAGCAGCAACGGGGATAGTTAGGGAGATTAGGGATGAGCTTGGGAAAATACACTCAGACTCACAGGAAATCAGGCAGGTATTCAGGAAATATTATCAGATATTGTACGATGAGCAATATCCTAGTAATATGGTAGAGATAAGGGAATATCTTCAGGGCGTTCCGGTGGTCAGGGTATCTACCGAGGATGCAGAAGATCTAGAGAAAGTGTTGGAGCCTAATGAAGTTAAAGAAGCCATGGTTAACTTGCCCTCTGGTAAGGCTGCTGGCCCGGACCAATTGCCTTTAGAGTTCTATAAGATCTTTTGGGAGAGTCTAGGGCAAGACTTAGTTAAGACTATACAAACTGCACAATCTGGGGAATCTATCCCTAAATCCTGGAGTGGCGCAGACATTGTTCTAATATTAAAAAAAGGGAAGATAGAAACTGAGCCAGGGTCTTACAGACCAATCACGCTGATGAATAGCGATACTAAAATATACTCAAAAGCATTGGCAACAAGATTTGCAGCCATTATATCTCCTTTGGTTAGTAGTAACCAGCATGGTTTTATTCCTGGTAGAGGGACGACACATCACACCCGGAAAGTCATAACCATGTTTGACACCGCAGAAGTTACAGGGGACCCGATGGCTGTAATGTTGCTCGATGCTGAAAAGGCATTTGATCGGGTCTCCTGGGACTTCTTGTGGCATATCCTAATAAGAGCTGGGATGAAGGAGGGATTTGTTAAAGCCCTAAAAACTCTGTATAGGGATCCGGTCGCAGCTTTAAGAGTTAACGGAGGCACTACGGATCAATTTTCAATTAAGAGAGGTACAAGGCAGGGGTGCCCTTGCTCGCCCCTTTTGTTTGCCATGTATATGGATCCCCTAATTCGCAGGATAGAGCTGTGTCCAGACATTACTCCATTGAATACAATGTTGGGATCCTGTAAGATACTTGCGTATGCCGATGATGTGGCGGTGATAACACCAAACCCCACAGAGGCAATTGTTACGATAGAGGGGGAGGCCCGAAAGTTTGGACAGGTATCTGGTTATGCGTTGAATACCTTAAAGACCCAGATTATCAAGAATTCTATGACTATCTGTAATGATAATCGTGTTGTACATGAAGGGCTCTATTTAGGAATTAACATCTCAGCAAACCTAGATAACTTAGTGGAAAAAAACATAGCTCCAATCATAGGCAAAGTTAAGAAAGATCTAGATCGTTACGAAAATCTGCACTTATCATTAGTAGGACGTGTGAATATCATTAAAATGTTGGTTTTGCCTAAATTTTTATATGTCTTTAGAGCAATTCCACTATTTTTCGATAACAAGTGGTTCAAAATCTGTGAACAAATGATTAACCGATTTGTCTGGGCAAGAGGCAAGACGCGGAAGGCCATGAGGTTTATGTCGCTCCCGCGGGAAAGAGGGGGCTGGTCTCTGCCTGATTTAAAACTCTATTATTGGGCAGCGGCATTACAATGTATGGTGGGTTTGATTGGAGGAGCAGAAAAGGAGGGCTGGCATGATTTTGGATCGCTCGTTATTTATGGTTTGGCTCTTGGTATGAATGCTGAAAATGTTTTTGTGAGATTCTCTGAGGGTAGTTATTTTAAAAGAACACGTTTCAAGACTGTAATTGCTGCACATAATATTTGGAAAGGAATATCTAAAAAGGTGGGAATTGGGAAGTATAGTTTCTATACCAGATTAAAAAATAACCCCTCGCTCTCTAGTGAGGTCTTCTCGGATAATGTATTCCAAGAATGGGACAGGCGGGGGATAAGAAAAGTCGGAGATATGATTGGTCCCTATGGCATATTACAATTCGCCGAATTGCAAAAGAGGTTTAATTTGGATACTAAACATTTTTTTAAATATCTTCAAATAAGAAGCTGTCTCATAAATAAGCAAGGGGGCGCATCGGGCTTCGAAAGAAATGCAATAATGGATCTTATGGAAAAAGGTATTGATTGCACGATTAAAAGATTTTATTTAGAGATGATGAAAATAAAGAAGGACGATTTAGAGAAATGGGGAGATAAATGGTCCATGGATTTAAATTTGGATACAGATGTGGGCAGGGACATTTTCACTGAATCAATGGAAATGGGCAGGACAGCGTTGTGTTCATCGTCTCTTCAAGCTCAGCATTATAAGATATTATATCATTTGTATTACACGCCCGCTAAGATTGCTCAGTGGGGTGGTATGACTGGAAATACCTGTTTTAGATGTGGAAATGTAGATGCAGATCTTTCACATATTTTTGTAAGTTGCCCCCAATTGGATAAACTGAAACAAGACATTACGAATTTCTTTCAGATTGCTATGACCTCGAATATAGAATTAACACCAGCTGTTATGTTATTGGGGATAAGTATTGGTGAGCAACCGACCTGTAAATATTTTCTGTTTGTTGCAATGGCGATTTTGAGGTTGATTGTGGCATCGGCTTGGCTAGATCCTAACCCTCCAACATATCATCAATGGTTAGGCAAAGAAATGTCAATACAAAAGTTAGAAACAGCTATATATGCCAGAAGGGGGAAAAATGGTAAGAAAATGGGAATACAAATTTGGGAACCCTTCATTCGATGGAAGGTAGGCCTAGGCCCTCAGGGGGGGAGGGAATAGTTTGTTTATTATTTGATTTTGTTCACTGTCTGTAATATTATGTTTAATTCTTTGCTGTAAATAGATCGTAACTAATGTGCCCTGTAAATGTTATAAAGAAAATGGGGGGGGGGGGGGGGGGGGGGAAGAAAAACCAATAAAATATGTTTAAAAAAAAAAATAGTTAAGCAGAACAAACAAAGTTAGTACAAGCTGTAGCATATGCGTTAGCATGTGAGATTTAAAGCAGCCATTTTTGCCACTAGGGCACAGAAGCGAGATATTCCCTCCAAAGCAGAAATATGTCACACCACTTAGATGTGGCGGACACATGCGCAGTAAAGTTCCCGCGTTTTTGGCGGCCATATTAAGACACTCGGGTTAATGTTAGTAAAATCACATTGTCAAGCTTCCCCTAGTTACTAGAAATGTCATGAAAATGCAAATTTTATTAAACAATACATGTTGATTAATTAGTTAGAGGTTATTTTCGAGAGGACAGAGTGCAAGCAAGTTTCTATACGTATGAAACCTTGCTCCATCAGTGGCAATGCACCCACTGCGTGCGGCCCCGTAGTGGCCTCCATTAAGTAGGGGAGGGGGAAGCGGAAAGGTGGGAAACGGCGATCGGGAAGGTGGGCGGGGTCTAACGGGTGCTGGAACAGAGAGGGACAACAATAGCAATAAGCACTGGGCTGAAATTAAAATACAGGCAGAGAGGGAAGAAAACAATTACAGTACTGCAGGCACTAGGACTGAAATAGTCCTGAAATGGCAAGAGAAACTGCCAAGGCAATCTGGCATGGAGAGCAGGTCAAGAGCGATGTCGAACCTTGTCCTCCTAGGTCAGCGGCAGAGGCGGCCAGGCAGAGCTGCATGGAGGGAGAGCGGTTCCCAGGCCGGAGGTCAGGGCACTCACTCGCTCTACTGCGCAGTGGCTTCCATTAAGTAGGGAAGAGGGGAGGCGGGAAGGTGGGAATGGTGATCGGGGAGGTGGGTGGGTCTAAAGAGTGCAGCAAAAGAGTGGGAAAACAATAGCAAAAAGCACTGGGCTGAAATAAAAATACAGGGCAGAGAGGGAAGAAAACAATTACAACACTGCAGGCACTAGGACTGAAATAGTCCTGAAATGGCAAGAGTAACTGCCAAGGCAATCTGGCACGGAGAGCAGGTCGAGAGCGGTCTCGAACCCCGTGCTCCATAGGTCATCGACGGTGGCGGTCAGGCAGAGCTGCGTGGAGGGAGAGCGGTTCCCAGACCGGAGGTCAGCAGCACCCCCCTTGACGGCTTTTGCTCCTTCAGCCCACCCACTTTCCTGCGAGTGTACCAAGGAAGATTGCGGGTGTTGGAAGGTGCGTGAAGTTGCAGCCAAGATGGCAGGTTAAAAACAGGTAGGCACCACTTGGGAGCAAGCCACACTGACCTAACACTGGCCAGTTCTGCTCAAACATGAGTAGCCGTCTATTGCCTATGCCTTAGCCCACTGTTGTCTGTTTAGTTCTCCCCAGAGGCTTATGGCCTGTGGACCACACAGCTTGCACCTGGAAGCTCCATGCGACTCCACTCGCTCGTGATTACTCCACCCCTCACGCACTCCGCATCTCGCATCTCACATCCCCACATACTTCTAGGGCAGTCCGAGTGAGTTCCTTATCTGTTTGTCGAGTTTTCACATATTCCCTCCCAATATGAAATTTCTCCTGTGACCACAATTCTACTTCTACTTTGACCACAATTCTGGTCATGCCTCAAACACATTTTTTCAAGGATTTCTCTTTAAATATTGCAATGAAGTTGTTATATACACAAAGAACCTCATCTGTGCAACATGATTCAGTGGGAAACAGCCTTTACAACGTGGTTTTTACCATGTTGTACCTTCACCACACATTTCTTACCATGTATGTTTTTAGAACGCATATGCTTTTATAACGAATGCGTTTACCAAGCATTTACGGTTAAGATTAGGGGTGTGGGGGGTCTCCCCACACAAATACATTGTTTATATATAAAAATATATGTATATATAAACAATGCATGGTAAAGGCATATGTTGTAAGAGCATATGCGATCTAAAAAAATGCGGGGTAAAAAATGCGTGGTAAAGGCGCGCAGACTGTTTCACTGGGTTATTCCGTCATATAACCTATTCAGTTCAAAGATTGTGTACTTTAGGACATCTGTAATCTTTTTCATCCACCTTAGCCATTTTCCGTTTATTATCACCAGGTGGTCATCCTACCACTGTTGATCGCAGATTTGTGTATCAGCATATATCACCAATTTTATTGTGCGAAGATCACTGCCACAAAGTTCACCCAGGTGTAGGCATTTTCGACGAGAAAAATAGTGGGATGTTATAATTACATATTCAAATAAGGAACTTGTTCTCACATTTTCAAATGTGGACCTTGCAGGTTAATCTCACAATAGACTTTTATTGGTTACAACTAGGTCGATTGCTTTTACAGTTTCAGTCACCTTTTTCCACCTTTATCTATCTGGTGGAGTGTAAACATATGATCTAGCTCTCCAGACCTTTAGAGGCTTCCTCAGAAAAATTCCCCACTGAGACCCGTAGACTTTTCCCATTGAGGTCTTGCATCAGAAGGACTGGAAATTCACCAAAGTCCTTTTCCATTTCATCTATTGCCTTTGCGAGGGAGATTAGCTATCTTTTGTGTTCTAAAAAATGCAACATTTCTTGAAGTGCTGTGATTGCTATTTCCTGTGTACCTAGTTCACTTTCAAACCACTGCTTAATAACCTGCGCCATGTTCCAGGTAACTATATTCAGATATCTACCAATACCAATGCTGAACCGTTACTAGATTTTTCATGTGTTCTAGAGTGCTTGCTAACCATGAATAATCACTACTATACCATTATTGCTTCCTACTTCTGGTTTCTCAAGTAGTTTCATAATGCTCTACCCACTTAAGTTGTTTTTTTACTACTGTCTTATCTTGTACTTCTTTTTAGGCCTGTTTAAGTACATAATCAGGCAGCAGACTCGCTCTTATTTTCGCCATTTCATAATCAACATAATCTCTTTGTTTTTTTATTCACATAGGGCCTGATTTTGAGATCGGTGGGTGGCCTGCCATCCGTCAGGGTGGAGGGTTCATTACCTCTAGCATCCTGGCTGGACTACCGCCCACCATATTTAAAGATGTACGTGGCCCTAAAGAGATGTCTGACTTTGCCAACATGGTAACTCCTTGGAAGGCCTTGAAAGTTTGCGGCCAACCACTACATCCGACTGATCAACAAGTTTTTGTTCTTCAAAAACAAACTCCCATAGTGTGGGGAGTGAGGTATTTGTTATTTTTTTCTGTTCAGAACACCAGACTTTCCCTGGCGGTCTTGAACAGATTAAAACATACATTTGTCTTTCTGCTCAAAACAGGACACACAGTCTGATGTACTTAAAGGGATACAATCTGACCACAAACATCGTAATCGGTCGAACTAATTGTAAACCGACCTAATCGGTCTGAAGGGTTCTGACACGGTCAAGGGGAATCCGACTGTCGAGAGGAGGCTTTCCGCCTGACATCGTAATCGCCCTTCAGCCTCCCAAGTCATAGGGGGTCTTCAACCAGTCCTTCCAGTTGTGATTAATATATCTGTCTCCTCATACTGGCATATTACCACAAGTACTTTATAAACTCTTTGTCAACTCTTTATAGCGCATAAAGTCTTTGAAAGTTATAATAAGATGGTGAACAGGGTGATTGCGCCAAACAGGTGTGTTGGTACATATAGATAGTTATTCAAACTGACATTTGACTTATCTGTAGAACTTATGTGTTTCTCAGAATCCCTAAATATGCTGTATCTGCAAGTAGGGCTCCTTAATTGAGTTTATGAGTAAAGTTCTCATAATTCCTGGTATCTTTCAAATCCTTTAGAGGTATCGCTGTGGGCCCCGCTTGACTCACCTCGCACTCCTCATTGGTGCAATCTGTCCTCAATCTCTTACACTGCAGACAGCAAGGTAACCACCTTCTTGTCAGGGCTACTGGAAGATGCAGGAGTTGAATCTGTGGCTGACTGCAGCCATCTGTGGAACTTGCTCGCTATAGCACATACTTCTCTTCCCCCTCAACTCCGAGGCAGGTGGGTGAGCACAGCCGAGCAGTAGCTGAACAACTCCTAGCCTTCCTCAAGCTGCTACAACCCATCAGCAAATCGAGTCCAAGAGCATCCAGGCAGCACCCAGCTAGTGTACAAATGGGGCAGCTATCTCCTTGGATGAGGAGGAGAGTGGAACATGTCAATTGACACACCTGGGCATGAGCATCTGTGGGTGGGCATGCGCTAATGATATTCATAAACCCCACATCCTGAAATATTTCTCCATTTTTTAAAAATCTGACTGACAGCATCAGCATAACTTTGAATGTTGACAAACTAAGGGTGAAATTGAATTTTCTTCAATCTGACATGTCTGTGTATCTATTGTAAAGTAACTATCTGCCCTGCTATGTATAGAAAAGAGGCATCTATATATGTTAGCTAAGTCTTGTGAACAATACGTTGTGGTTCCTAATAGCGGACCATTCACTGCATAGTAGCATCATTGTAAAATTTGGATCACTCCTTACTGATACAATAAACAAAGAGTTTGTGCTATGCCAGTTTGGGTATTCAGAGAACAATACTATTTATGGGCCTGATGTAAAGTATGCTGGACGGCCTGCTGTCCATCATGATGGCAGAAGGATTTCTTCCGCCATTCTGGATGGACTACCACCTGCCATATTTCGAGATATTCACTGTCCCTGATGAGTTCTCTGTGCCTTTAGAGGATCCTTCATCGTGGATGCACCAAAAATTTGGTGAATGCTAGCCATTGTTCAGGCAGCTGCTCAACCAACTTTTTTGTATTCCAAAAACAACCTCCCAAACTGGAAGTTTGCTTTTGGAATAACACCAGGGGTTTCCTGGAGGTTCAAACTGAAAATATATATTTGACCACCTACTTTTAATAGTGCGTACAGTCTGATGGACCCACACTGACGGCCAGAACTTGTCAGGTCATCAGTGGATGGTTTCTGGCTGTGGACCAGACAGGTGGAGCTCTGCTGTCGGAAACATGATGATTCTACTGACTCACAAATTAGAGTGCAGTACATCTGTTCGGCAGACCCGTTTTTCGGCCACATTTGTGGAACAGTATCCTGTCCGCCATACTCTAAATCAGACCCTATATGCATTGTTACCAATCCAATGTATAAACCACTACTAAATAGAAAGAGTTGATTTGAATATTAACATTGTTTTCTACTTTTCAAGTAGCTTTGCTTTACTTAAAGAAAAATAGACCTCAAGGCTCTTAACAACATTTATATGAGAATTTACTTTTTTTTAATTTAGTAAACTATGCCAGCAGTCTGAGTCCATTCCGAGAAGGGCGGTTTGTTGAAAGACGATTGAGGTCTTCTTCGGAAGGCACTTCCGGAAGTAGCAGAATGGCGTTAAAATCCAGAGAAGGGCATTCAGATGAAAGCACCAGCCTACGGAAGCAAAGGACAATTTCGACGTCTTCCAAAATGAACAGCATGGTATGTACTCTTAGCATCAATACTGTGTCATTGGTAGTGTGGCGCAGCTGCTTTTCTGTGTCTTCTATCAAGTAATCATACCCTCAGGAATTGTTTTTTTGATACAACCATAAAATACCAAACATTTAATAACTGTTTTAGGCTGGGCACGGGCTTAATCAGCAGTGTACAAGGTCTGTGCTCATGTTGAACAGACACAGCGCATTGGACACCGTCAACAATTTGGGCATGCCCCCACAGGGACTCCGCTTGTTGGGAATACTCACTTCCGGTTCCGGGTAGGTGCATATTAAAGAGGGGAATGGCCCACGATCAGAGACATTTTAAGGCATGGGCAACGTAGGCTCTTGGCTCCAGGCTTTTCTGGGGGCCCCTGACAGAGCCAGCTCTGTTCTGCAGAGTCTTGCCCTGATGACCTTGAATAATTCTTAAACAGATTGTTTTAAATACCATTTTCCTTTAATTTATTTTTAATGTGGGTGATGTGTGAGATCCGTTTGCAGACATTTTGCTGAGAAATGTTGTGTTTATGTTGTATTCAGCATCCATAAAAAAAGTTTCTTTTAGATCAAAACAGGATTGGTAATGGGAGGGTGTAACAGAGGTTATTTGCAGTAATATTCGTGAGCTGCTGCTGTGTTACAATATTGAAAATACATCACTATCCCCGAATATTAGACGTAAACACATTTAGAATTTATACAAGTGCGCCTGTGCACTGGCAGTGATATGAGTGTGGCCAAAGAAGGCATGAAAGAGCTGAATTTAGATCATAAATTCAAAGCTGTCCTGAACAGGGGGGCCTGAAATACATTTGGCCCAGGGCCCCCAAAATCCTTAAGATGTCCCGGTCCACTGTGGCATTTTCCCCTTTGACTATAGTAGCAGGCAGCAATGAGGGAGCAGGCAGGGTTCTCTCAAGGTGTTACCTGTTTCTGTAATGTATACTTTAAAATGTGTATTTCATGTTGGCTTGGTAATACCTGTCACTTCTACAAGCGAAAAATACCACAACTGTGGTCACTATCTAGCAGAAAAGGAAGTAGGGATCCGCTGTTCCTGTGACTCATCCATTCATATTGACGCATATGTGGCACTGACAGTGGCAGCTCGCAGAGTTGGCTATGCAGCGAGCACAAGGTAAATAGTTACATTTTTTTATTTACTTACTTTACTCCTTGCCGTCATATGCCCGTCTCCACTATGTATATATATATATATGTATATACTTGCAGCCCGTCCCGACGTTGTCCGGGTATGAAATAGAATGTGTGTAATGTGTGTATTTGGCAAGGGCAATTTATTTTAAAATCTCGCGGTAGATAAAAAAAATTGTTTCATTAGAATAGGGACGGAGAAGGCCCAGCTGCAGCCCTGGTTGATGTTAGCAGGCGCGTGTAATTGGTGTAGTGATCCGCAGCCTGAGCCCGGATACAGCCCTGGTTGATGTTAGCAGGCGCGTGTAATGTCGTTGAATGAGAG
This sequence comes from Lissotriton helveticus, assembly GCF_964261635.1. Classification (NCBI taxonomy): domain Eukaryota; kingdom Metazoa; phylum Chordata; class Amphibia; order Caudata; family Salamandridae; genus Lissotriton; species Lissotriton helveticus. The sequence goes on along the minus strand of NC_136059.1, from coordinate 1,307,602,768 downwards.
AGTTATCAGCCGCGGGGTAAATCCGTTTAATGAGAGAGTTGAGTGACAGCGAGTAGGAGAGGGTGCAGTAATTGTCCCCGCAGACACGCTCATTTGCGTGTTGCCCCGCTTGAGGCCCAGGTGCAGGCCTGTTTTATGTTAGCAGGCGCGTGTTCCCCCGCTTGAGGCTCAGCTGCCACCCTGGTTGATGTTATCAGGCATGTGTAATTAGTGTACTGATCCACCGCCTGAGCCTGGCTAGAGCCCTGGTTGATGGGAACAGGCGCGTGTAATTTCGTTGAATGAGAGAGTTCAGTGACAGCGCGCAGGAGAGGCTGCAGTAACGTTACTTACCAGGCATCCAGGTGAACGCGTTTGACACGCCCCCAGAACACGGCCACAGCAGACGATCTTCTGATTAATGTACGACCCACATGGCATGAAGGGCGGAACGTAGCACACGCTTCCTGTGTTTCTCATGCCCCCAGCGTGCCCCTTGATGCGGCGCAATTGCGTTCACATGGCATGAAGGCCGGACACATGCCCCCAGCGTTTCTCACGCCCCCAGCGTTTCTCACGCCCCCAGCGTGTCACGCCCCCAGCGTGTCACGCCCCCAGCGTGCCCCTTGATGCTGCGCAGCAACGTAATTGGCACTTGTATGTACGACTCACATGGCATGAAGGGCGGACACACGCCCCCAACGTTTGTCACGCCCCCAGCACACGCCCACAGCCCACGATGTGATGGCCGTACCACACGCCCCCAGTGTTAGTCACGCCCCCAGCCCACGCCCACAGCACAACGCAGACTCGCCCACAAGGGACTACTTTGCTGGCACGGTTCTTTTACCTTTTAAATGTATAGAGGAGTTGGCCTAATGGCTAAGGCGCTCGACCTCGGACCTGAGGATCTGGGTTCGAGTCTTGGTAACGACGCCAAGCATCCTGCGATTCTGGGCGAATCACTTAATCTCCCCGTGCCTAACAAAAATGAATGTGTCCTCATGTAACGTAACTGGTGCTATGTAAAGCGCTCTGATACCTGATTCAGTTCGGGTCAAGTTCACGCTATACAAAACTCTGCAAAAAAAAAAAAATATATATATGGTGGCCGTCTGCATAGCCTATGTCCTTCTGCTGCAACTGCCCTTTCCAACGCTGTATTGGGTGTTGTGATTGGTGCTGTGGTTACTGAGATTACCGGCGTGAAAGGTTTGGACTCTCTCTTTATAATATTAGTATGGATAGATATTCATGTGGAGAAACCACTTTGCACATACCACTAATAAATACAGGAGCATTCCTTCCTCATTTCCACATTGGAACTCCACTCAATCCTATGCTTACAATTAGTACTTTTGCAATTTTTTCAAGGCTGAGAAATTACCTTTGAGAGTAAATAGATTTTTAGTTGAAGTGGTTGGTATACCTCTTTGTAGGAAATTGGTACAGGTTGAAGGGGGGTGAAACCCTATTCAAGCACCAAACGAAATTCCTGTCAGTGTGAAACACAAGCAAACCCAGAGTAACCTGCGCTTAACCCTCTAGTAGCTTGGCACAAATGCAGTCAGGCTTAAGTTAGGGAAGCACTTCAAAGTGTAATAAAGTGAAATCACAACACAAGCAAAAGGAGTTTCTCACCTCTGCAGTCCTCAGTGTAGTGACAAAGCAGACCCAAAATATATATATATATATATAGATATATATATATATATTTTTTTCCACCAATAAAATTAAGCTCGCACTAATCCAGGGTCGAGTTTTAGCAGGTTTTATTTGCCATTACAGCACACAGCACTCTGCTCCACCAGAGCAGATGTGGAGCAGAGTGCTGTGTGCTGTAATGGCAAATAAAACCTGCTAAAACTCGACCCTGGATGAGTGCGAGCCTAATTTTATTGGTGGAAAATTAATTCTCAGGGAAAGCGCGTCCCTGCACTCGCACCGGCTGTGCGAAGTGCGCCCTCTATATCGGGATAACCTTGGTGTAAAAAAAAATAAATATATATATATATATATATATATATATATAAAAATATATTTCCAAAAATCCCTTGCAGGCAATGAACACGCACTCGAAAGGATCTTTGCTTTCCAATTCTTTATTGCACCATAGTTCTTGCAGTAAGTTACCAACGCGTTTCACCGCCTACAGACGGCTTGGTCACGGTCAATAATCACTCACTCCCAACTACCTATAAGGCGTGGTTATGCAAAGTCACATGGTTTTCACAAGACTTCCTGTCAACACTAAAAGGTTTATGAGTGATGTAGTTTCATAGATTACACACACCGCCGGGGTAGCTGAAATCGTTATTAATTACCTACACCTTGGTGCTTTATACATTATCTTGTACGTATCAGTGTAACAGACCTAGATTAATCAATCTCGCCCTCTAGTGGGCGTTTACTTGACATTTCCGATGCATTCACGCCCTCCAGTGGGCCCGAGGTGTCCCTATTCAATATACACCATCAATTTGTATTAAATAACAGTGTGGAGTTAATAACCACCTCTTCCAGCGTATTCCTCTATTACCCATATGCTCTTGATTTATCCAGTTGACATTTACGGAAGAAAAAAATATTTTACATATATATAGTGTCATAGTCCCAATTTGATACTTCTGCAGTTCAGTTTCTTACTTATTTACAAAGACAATTATATTCACAGATGGACATAAAGTTCTTCACTCTGGTTCAGACCATCCGGATGTAAAGTTCTGAAATTCAATATTTGCCGCGATTCCCTGCATCTTAATTTTCGCTCTCTGTCCCCCCCTCTTTCATGTGGAACAATGGTTTCCAATGCATAAAGTTTTAGAAGTTTCCAGTCCCCATTGTGTGATATCTCCATGTGCTTAGCTACGGCGTTGCCCCTGTCTCTATTCGCCGTTGCTCTTATGTGCTCCAGAATTCTTAACTTCAATTCCTTCTTTGTGCTGCCAATATATTTCAATGCGCATGGGCACTCAATCACATAAACAACGTATTCAGTTTTACAGTTCATCAGTTGTTTGATGATCCAAGTTTTTTTATTGGGCAATGTCACCGCAATCTGACATGCTTTGCACTGTTGACATTTTTTAAAGCCTTTCGTTTTCAGCCATTGGATGCCTTTTTTCTTTATCTCTGGGTTTTGATGGTGACTGTGCACCAGTTTGTCCCTCAGACTCGTAGCTCTTCTGAATGTCACCTCCGGATGTTTCCCCATGATTTTCCCAACAGTTTCATCCAGGTGTAGGATTTTCCAGTTTTTCCTTATGATGTTGACAATTTGTTTCGATTCTCTTGAATGGTCCATGATTAGTCTTACTTTCTGATTTTCTGAAGACGATATATCCTTTTTTTTGGGTTTCATTTGTAAGATGTCCTCTCTTTTTGTCTCATTCGCTCTTGTCCAGCCTTTGATGATGGTTCGTTTTTTATACCCTCGTCGAGCGAATCTTTTGGCCATATCGCAACTACTCGTTGTCCAATCCTTTTCTTGTGAACATATGCGACGTAGCCTCAAGAATTCTCCGTATGGTATGTTATTTTTTACCGATGGCTGATGGAAGCTTTCCGCATGAAGAGTGGCATTGTGTAAGACACAATTCAATCATGTCCAGAAGCATCTGGTTGTGTCTGTTAAATTGTATGTTCCTTTCCTTTAGAAAAAATGCACATGCTTTCATGCCAATGCTGTGGTCTATGTTTGAATACAAAGCAATTACATCCATCGTAATTAACATGTAAGTGGGTTTCCGTGATAGATCTTGCAGGTTTTTCAATAGATCACTTGTATCTCGCAAATATGAGCTCATCTTTCTTTTTGGGGAAGAAATTTATCAGCAAGTCAAGGGTTGTGCGATGGGCTTCTCCTTTAGCCCAGCATTCGCATGTCTCACGATGGGATGGTGGGAGCAACAGATGGCTTGGCATCCGGATAATGATCATCATGAGAACAAAATAGCAAAATGGCTGAGATACATAGATGATCTTTTGATAGTGTGGGATGGATCAGCAGAGGAATTTGAAGCTTATTTCAAAATATTGAACTCCACCGATACAAACTTGAGGTTTACATACACCATCAGTCGGGATCAAGTAACCTTCCTAGATACTAAAATATATATTCACAACAACAAAGTGGAGACCACACTATATAGAAAAGAAACTTCAACCAATGCCACTCTTCATGCGGAAAGCTTCCATCAGCCATCGGTAAAAAATAACATACCATACGGAGAATTCTTGAGGCTACGTCGCATATGTTCACAAGAAAAGGATTGGACAACGAGTAGTTGCGATATGGCCAAAAGATTCGCTCGACGAGGGTATAAAAAACGAACCATCATCAAAGGCTGGACAAGAGCGAATGAGACAAAAAGAGAGGACATCTTACAAACGAAACCCAAAAAAAAGGATATATCGTCTTCAGAAAATCAGAAAGTAAGACTAATCATGGACCATTCAAGAGAATCGAAACAAATTGTCAACATCATAAGGAAAAACTGGAAAATCCTACACCTGGATGACACTGTTGGGAAAATCATGGGGAAACATCCGGAGGTGACATTCAGAAGAGCTACGAGTCTGAGGGACAAACTGGTGCACAGTCACCATCAAAACCCAGAGATAAAGAAAAAAGGCATCCAATGGCTGAAAACTAAAGGCTTTAAAAAATGTCAACAGTGCAAAGCATGTCAGATTGCGGTGAACAAAAAAGAAGTGACATTGCCCAATAAAAAAACTTGGATCATCAAACAACTGATAAACTGTAAAACTGAATACGTTGTTTATGTGATTGAGTGCCCATGCGCATTGAAATATATTGGCAGCACAAAGAAGGAATTGAAGTTAAGAATTCTGCAGCACATAAGAGCAACGGCGAATAGAGACAGGGGCAACGCCGTAGCTAAGCACATGGAGATATCACACAATGGGGACTGGAAACTTCTAAAATTTTATGCATTGGAAACCATTGTTCCACATGAAAGAGGGGGGGACAGAGAGCGAAAATTAAGATGCAGGGAATCGCGGCAAATATTGAATTTCAGAACTTTACATCCGGATAGTCTGAACCAGAGTGAAGAACTTTATGTCCATCTGTGAATATAATTGTCTTTGTAAATAAGTAAGAAACTGAACTGCAGAAGTATCAAATTGGGACTATGACACTATATATATGTAAAATATTTTTTTCTTCCGTAAATGTCAACTGGATAAATCAAGAGCATATGGGTAATAGAGGAATACGCTGGAAGAGGTGGTTATTAACTCCACACTGTTATTTAATACAAATTGATGGGTGTATATTGAATAGGGACACCTCGGGCCCACTGGAGGGCGTGAATGCATCGGAAATGTCAAGTAAACGCCCACTAGAGGGCGAGATTGATTAATCTAGGTCTGTTACACTGATACGTACAAGATAATGTATAAAGCACCAAGGTGTAGGTAATTAATAACGATTTCAGCTACCCCGGCGGTGTGTGTAATCTATGAAACTACATCACCCATAAACCTTTTAGTGTTGACAGGAAGTCTTGTGAAAACCATGTGACTTTGCATAACCACGCCTTATAGGTAGTTGGGAGCGAGTGATTATTGACCGTGACCAAGCCGTCTGTAGGCGGTGAAACGCGTTGGTAACTTACTGCAAGAACTATGGTGCAATAAAGAATTGGAAAGCAAAGATCCTTTCGAGTGCGTGTTCATTGCCTGCAAGGGATTTTTGGAAATTGAAATCGGCGGGGCTCTGCCGAGGAACACGCACCGGTAATAGAGCGCCAGGGGTCAACCAAACTGAGCCAAGTTGTGGAATATATATATATATATATATAATCCACGAGGTTGCTCCTACCAGCAGTCCAAACGCATTAAAGAGGTGGCTCGTGTCCGGCGGAGCAGCCGGAATATATATCACGAAACACACAGCGTCCCAAAGAGCACTCAGAAATACATCACAGGAGTCGTAGGTCGTATGCCAAAGCAAAAGGGTTTATTGATTCATAAACCTTGCGGCGCGTTTCGCGCTTACAAAGCGCTTGTTCACACAAAGTTTATAACTTTCAATCATGCTTTATGGACACAAACACTTCCGTGTAAATGGACATGAAAAGAGGACTGAAAACATCCGCCATATTGTAGTGGTCTTGGTGAGTCACAATCATGGATAACAAATACAATGCAAGTATTCTTGTTGCAGTATAGTGATGTAATACGTAGTTAAAACATATAGTTTATGGCTGAGCAACAATAATAATAACTGCCCTATATAAGGTATCTTATGGTAAAATCGCCTTAGCTGATACGCGGGAACAATCTTAGCACATGCGCATAAGTCTAACATTGTGCAATCTAGTGGCAGTGTATGCTGGTAATGGTAGTTCATGGTTGTGCCCACAGGGAACAGACGTGTCGTCTAAGCGTACATGGGAGATTAGAGGGCAGACTGGAGCGTTATGAAACTCATGCCAATGATAATAGTGCATTAACTCAAGGTAAAATTTAATTCAATATTGTGCTGGTTAGTGCGCCCTTGCTCATAAAGTAGAGGGATTACATGATTATCATGGGTAATAGATACTAGAGTAGTGCTGATTAGTGCGCCTATCCTCAGCAGTGTATGTAAAGCTAGTAAATCTACGCTACATGGACGTTTAAAACTGCAAACAACATGTAAAGAAAGCGGGTTAACAGATCAAAACAGATCCAGGGGTCCATAACAGGAAAGCTTGTTACAAAAAAACCCTTAGTGATTCGAATGAACTGATCAAAAATAAATAAAATATGTGTAGTGTTACATTCTAACCTCAACCTTCATGTTGAGCAAAAATACAGAGAAGTATAAAATTGTATTATTTACATACATGGATGATCAGGAAGATGATTCTCGGAGAAAGGTTTAGGGCACATCTTGTCACAAGCCTGCGGCAAAGGCCCTCCCTTTCATCCTGTGAGAACAAGAGAGAGGAGAAAAATGTAAGATGTATTATACAATCATGCGATGTAAAACTCATCCACAAGAGACAACAGCAATACTTATTCATGCAAGTGTCTAACCATCTCCTCATCCATATTGTGGCCCTTAGGGAATCTGGTACATAAATTGATAATGTGTTTGGACTCACATTGCCTCAACTTAAGTATCCTGTTTCCACCTCTCGGACCTAAAGTCACCTGTTCTACAATAAAATAGGATAATTTGGAAGCATCAGAAAAATGGTTGATTTCGAAGTGGCGAGCCACAGGGTATTGTTTATCATTTTTGCTAATGGCTCGAAGATGCTCCCATATTCTTTTTTTGGCCATATGTTTCGTACTGCCCACGTACCAAAGGTTACACGGGCAGACGAGAACATAGACGACAAAGGTCGTTGTGCATGTGAGGAATTGGTGATCTTTACCATTTTAGAAGAAAGCAATGTATGAGGGAGCGAGAGAGAGAGAAAGGGCAGCTAGAGAGAGGACCAAAAAGAGAGACTTGTTATGCATTTCAATATATATCGAGCTAGTCTATCATAAATAAACATTTTACGGAAATGTGGCAATAAAATAGGATAATTTGGAAGCATCAGAAAAATGGTTGATTTCGAAGTGGCGAGCCACAGGGTATTGTTTATCATTTTTGCTAATGGCTCGAAGATGCTCCCATATTCTTTTTTTGGCCATATGTTTCGTACTGCCCACGTACCAAAGGTTACACGGGCAGACGAGAACATAGACGACAAAGGTCGTTGTGCATGTGAGGAATTGGTTGATCTTTACCATTTTAGAAGAAAGCAATGTATGAGGGAGCGAGAGAGAGAGAAAGGGCAGCTAGAGAGAGGACCAAAAAGAGAGACTTGTTATGCATTTCAATATATATCGAGCTAGTCTATCATAAATAAACATTTTACGGAAATGTGGCAATAAAATAGGATAATTTGGAAGCATCAGAAAAATGGTTGATTTCGAAGTGGCGAGCCACAGGGTATTGTTTATCATTTTTGCTAATGGCTCGAAGATGCTCCCATATTCTTTTTTTGGCCATATGTTTCGTACTGCCCACGTACCAAAGGTTACACGGGCAGACGAGAACATAGACGACAAAGGTCGTTGTGCATGTGAGGAATTGGTTGATCTTTACCATTTTAGAAGAAAGCAATGTATGAGGGAGCGAGAGAGAGAGAAAGGGCAGCTAGAGAGAGGACCAAAAAGAGAGACTTGTTATGCATTTCAATATATATCGAGCTAGTCTATCATAAATGAACATTTTATGGAAATGTGGCAAAATAGGAAAGAGATGAAAATGAGAGTGTAGTGTTGCTAGTTATTTCACAATGCATGCACCACCTTGCTATCTATTAGTCATGCAGTGCCTGTACAAAGGAAGCGCATGTGGAAGAAGGTGCTTTCGATTAATATACTTGAACATCACTAGGGAGACTGATAATTGGAATTAATGAGCTTTAATATAGAGATAGTTATGGGAGTACAAAACATGATTAAAATCCGTTTTTATGGCTGTCTGGAGATTATTGAGATGGTTCAGGAATAATAGGGGAACATTTAAAAGTGTAGCCACTCATTAACATTAATTGAGTTTTGATTTATACATTGCATTTTCTCACTTCATTGTGTAGCTTGAATGGATGCAACACCAGAAGTGCTTGATGTGGGCCTGTCCTCATCCTTATATTTAGGAAGCAGTATTACGTGAGGTCATAAAGAAGTACCCCAGGTAGTGATTAGGTGTATTAAGAGCAAAAGGCACTCAGGGGGAAAGAAACAATCCCAAAGGCAAACTCAGTTTGGAGTGGCTACACCAGGCTTCTCCAACAAGTACTCATGACCTACTGATAGTTCTCCAGCTACCTCTGTGGATCTCTGTTGTGTTCCATCAACTCTAATATAATGGAAGCTTTTTCCTATTGGAATTGTTATGAGTATATCAATATTGAAAAGTGTGTATTCAAGACAGAAATGTGCATATTGTATTTCCAGAACCCATAAGCTGATGTTTGGCAAAACATGATAGAATTTCCAAAATAGTTTTAAAGTTGATATTTGAGTGATAAATCCTGTGGCGTTGGTGAGACTTACTACTAATATTATTCCCTTGGTGCCAAGGGCACTGCAGATATGGATGTTATGTAGTACCCAAGTCTTTTTTTAATTACTTCTAACATTCCTTCCTTATGCACTGATGTGATTGCTGCTGTTAAAGTTTTTGGTGACCACTAATTTAATCTTATCTGATGTGGTCACTATCACAGCCCTAATCAAATCAAATCAAATATACTTTATTCGATCATAAAAGCTCTGTACAGTTATAACTTCTAATGATACAATAAAAGTATAAAATGTAGTTAAAACACATCAATCAGATATTCGTCACGTCAAAGTGCTAAATCAAAATCGATGTGAGCATAAGACAATACATTTAACTCACTAGGGATTAGTCTTGCTAAATCAATTTAAATGCAAAGAGGATGGGTGTCTGGGTGATGCAAAAAGCTAACAGAGTGGTCTGCCAACATTAATCATATTAGTTGCTTGGGATGATTTTCATTGAACTTCAGTAGCTATTATTACAAAAAAAGGTTCTCATCAGAAAGGTGCACTGTTGTTTTATGGATTGCAGATGGAATGCATCAACCTAAATGGGAGTGGTTACTCAGGACTGTATAAAAAGTAACTGTTAGGGTCCTTCCCCACATGCATTCCCTATAAGGATCCTCTATGGCTAAGTCAATATCAGTCCCAATCGCAAATGAAGCGGGCCCCTTTACCACCCTACAAAACTACAGAACCAGAACTGGTATCTTGTAATATCCATACTTATCCAATTGGATCATATCCACTACTCTGTGTCTACCAGACACACCAAGAGAGGGTAAGTGTCAGAGAGCAAGGGCAGCACATATATCCGTTCCATGAAGCCTCTATAGAGGGTGGCCCATGTTGTAAGAATGAAATACCCAGCTGTAATGAAATTGTTAGGGGGAACTACCCCAGGGAATGTATCTTAGTGTGTGAATATGCTTATGGATTGTTTTTAATCTATTTTGTTATTACGATGTATTACTGTATACTTTTATTATTTATTGTCTATAAACCAAACAAAGATTTTTGAATTGACTTATAGGTATTAAAAAAGGAAGATTAGGCTTGGCAAATGTTTATTTTGCCATGTAGACATTGTAGTATTAAAACTTCACATTCAGGCTGCAGGGGCAGGACTGAAGACATGCTTTGTCTTGTCACTTTAGTGGTGGCATAATAGGTGCTGCTATCCATTAGGGACATTTAACTGTCAGGCCCTGGGTTCCACTGGGTACCGTACACTAGGGACTTATAGGTAAATTAAATGTGCTAATTTATATTTTAACCAACTTATTACATTTTTAGGAGTCAGAGCACGCGCAGTGGGGCTTGGTTAGCAGGGTTCCATTGTATAGACTCCAAACACCAACAGCATTAATTCGAAACAATTGGGGTGATAATGCAAAAGGAGGCCTTTTCTTCCAATCTTCAATGGACATATGATTATTTATTAACTGTATTTATGTGCTAATTGTAATTTAGCGGCATAGATTTGACTGTTATTGACCGGCATAAGGCTTCACTATGGCTCTAAAGAACAACACTAATCGCGTGGCTTCAGACCCTTCCCGGTTTCCGGTCAGTAAGATATTGAAGTTATATAATTAAGTAAAAAATTATGAAGTAGCAAGTTGCTCTAGTTACTAGTATGTTAGGGCCTCGTGGTATGCTAATTATTTCCTTCTTCCTATGGCCATTGTAATAAAAGTTATAACAGACAAGCATATATCACTTTTTTCCAGGGCACATAAATAATTAAAAGCGTCCTGATAAAATACATAATTTCCACTTTTAAAAAGGGGGGCTAAAAAGAGTTTCCTGAGGTCTTTATAAAAGCTGCAAAATAAAATAAAGTGTGTTGTTCTTTGTCGTGAATTGCCATCGCATGGGCTATTTGGGAGGTTTTTAGTCCATGCCCCCTTTTTGGGAAAGCAAACTGTACATGAAGTATGTCTAAGCGCAATCTTGTGGAATAAAATCTTTGTTGGCTGTTTTTGACGATTGTCAGGTAGTTTGGCTGGCACTACTGCACATAAAGTTGCAGGTAACTAGCTACCGTCGATTTTTACTCTCATTTAATTCTCTCTCCTTTTCTCTTTGTCCCATAAGTATAGCCCTGATCTCTTTTTTGGAGTAGATAAGAATTTCGGCTGTATCGATTACGCCTATGTCAGGATCCAATTTTCTTAGACAAACATCCAGGTAGGACAGCCATTTTCCTCCAGGCATCTAGCTTGAGACAGTCTAGAATTATCTCCTTCGTAAATGGTGTGCCTTTTTTTTACTCCATATATTGTGCAACAGGATGGTAGGCTTGCTATGTAGGTCATCTTCTAAAAAGGGGATAGCCAGTCCTTATGTGATATGTATGATAAGCTAGATTTTGGTATTGCCAGTAAATGTGCCAGGAACAGATTTTCTAGTGCAGTTTTTACACAATTTTTATAACCCCATATGGGAGCACCAGAACCAGCGCTTGGTAAACATTTCTTTTTGTACAGCAGCAACATTTCTCTAATCGGTTTTTGGCCTATTTGACTAGAGAACCTACAAATCGATTCTACCACCCTTAAAAGTTTCATTTTTCATATGTCTAATTGACTATTCCAAGATTCTGATGCAGTGAACTGAATACTCAAGTATGTAACGGTTTTTGTCTCCCCTAGCCTCTCTCCCTTCTTTTAGCTACAATGGTGACAGTTTTCTTTAAATTAACTTTTATATCTTTATCGTCCATTAATTTTACAAATTTAACTATCAGCAGCTGCAGCCCATTAGCTGTTCTTGAAAGAAGGACTGCAGATGCATATAGTAAAATGGGGACAGGGCGTGTTCCAACCATGGGGACGTCAGCTTTAGTTTCTTGTAGGCATGCATCCACCCCGTTTATATAAAGTGAGAAGAGCAAAGGGGCGAGGACAAAACCCTGTCTAATACCACAGGGGGACCTTAAAGCTGTCTGTTCACTCCCCGTTTGGGCCGTATCGTACCTGTGCTGTAAGGTGGGAATACAATTGTGATAGGCAAATAATGATGCCCAGTGGAGCTTCTAGGTCCACAAGTATTTCCCAGAGTCTGTTATGGTTTACTAGATCGAGTGCACTGCTCAGATGCACTTGTCCTTTCCTGGCTACCGTATATTTATTATTTAACAAGTGTAAATTATCACCTTGTTCTATTGTTCCAATATCGGGTCTGAATCCATATTGCGTATCAGAAAGTATATGTTTTTCCTTCGCCTATAGTTCTAATCTGCTCAGAAGGATTCTGCCTATTACTTTGGCGCTGGAGTCCGGGAGAGATATTGGGCGTTAACATTTCAGGTTGCCTTGATTTCCTTTTTAAAAATAGGGACTATTGTGCTTTCTGTTCACGAGGTTGGGAGGAAACCCTTTACTGTAGAATTACATACTTGGGTTTGCATCCGTGCCCATAAAGTGACATGTGCTTTAAAAATATCTGTTGGTACCCCGTTGGGACAGAGGCCTTTCCACTAACTGCTTTGTTTAGTGTGTTAATTACCTCTTCTAAGGATATATTGGGAATGTTCGCTGGTTCAATTTGATAAAAATGTGTAAAAGACAAATTAGAAATGCTACCCTCTGGGTTAAAAATTGTGTTAAAAATGTTCTCTCCAGTCCCCCTGTTGTACAAATGTCTCGATCTGTGGGTCTTCTTTCTCTTTTGGGAATGGCTGATTTATTATTTTCCAAAAAAGGATGTTATCATTTAAATCAGCCGCCTGGAGCAGATCTTCCCATACTTTTTCTTTCAACTTGCCTTTCCTTTTGTGGATGACATTATTGTACATAGTTCTCAATCTGCTATTTTTTTCTCTATCTTTTGACAAATTCCGTAAGGCTTTCCTTAATTTTCTGTTTATTACTGAGCATTCTGTGTCAAACCAACGCTGTTTCTATAATTTTTCCCTCTGGGTGGGCACTTAAGCTCCTCTGCAATTCCAACCATCGTTTTACAGAAAGCTTCCATAATAAGCATCGGGGTAGACATAAAATCTGTGCTGGTATAAAAATCATTAAGAGACTCTGCCATAATTTCCTGGGTTTTTGCTATGTCATCTATTTTTGCCCATCTTAGGGTAAGGCCCTTCTTACCCTGTATTCCAATTTGCTTCAGCCATTGTAAACTATTTGGCCTTGTAATGTTTATATTAAGAGCTAATGTCAGGGCAGTGTGGTCGCTAGAGGCATTCAGGTTGGCAATAAGGGAATCTATTAGGCATTCACCATTTTCTGTTACCAGTACATGACCAATAACAGAGCTTCTACCATTCCATAATAGGTAGGTACTTCCATTTCACCTTCACCAATGCATTGTGCCATAAAAACAAAACTATACTTATAAATCCTTTCATTTAAAACTTCTAAATAGGGGTTATGCAGAAAGTGTGACTTACTGTCACTATTAGTTTTAATGTATCCACAACTTTTAGGTCCTTGTCCATAGCATTTACTGATATTAAAATCTCCTACCCATAATAGAACATATTCATCCTTAATTTTGTCTAAAACTAAATCAACTTCTTTGCCTCAAATCCATTATAATTGTCACTTAAGTTGTATCAAAAACATTATTATAGAAGTTAATTATAACCAAATTAACCCTTTCTTCAGTGATTAAATGGATAAACTGGAAATCGGGGGAGGACAAATAGGTCCTTAAAACTTTAATTGAGGAGCTTATGAAATTAAAACAGCCAGGCCTTCCTTAGCCCATCCCCTCTCGAAAGGAATTGCTGGGGTTAAAAATGACATGAATCCCTCCACAAATAATTCATCTAGTGACCATGTCTCTTGGAGACAAGCAGGTTGAGCTTGGTTGATAATCTCTAGTCACTCTGGATTCTGTAATGTATTACTTATTCTGGCAACATTCCAGTTCTTCAGTATGGTTTTAATGGTTTTCGTGTCTTGGCAATTTGAAGAACTCGAGTCCTTACTCTGTAGGTTTCTTACTTTATCCTGTACAACAACAGGTAAGTCATTTCTAAGGTAGGCCCATATGGCAGTGTGCATGCTATTTAAAAAGTTGGACATGTGTGATGTCCTGGCTTTGAAACATCTCCAAAGTAGGTTTCACTGTGGTATGGCTGGCGTTCCCATACAAAAGCATTTGGCTACATTATAACACTTAATAATACATCCAGTTTGGAATGGGCTAGAACCATGTTTCAAGGACTCAAATATATTGTCATTTAAAATCCAAAATAATGGTCAAGTTGAAGGTTAAATTACTATTTTGAAAATGTCTCATTTAGAGTTTCCTGCCTAAAACCTCTAATAGTCTTTTCAGAGACAACCTCCAAGTATCAATTAGACGTCAACTGGCCCTTGCAAGGAGGTGTGAAGGCCTATAGGAAAGAGAACAAATGGGACTTGGGTGGGAGGTGTAATCTCCAGCTGACAGGATGGTTTGGGGGGGTGTAGCCACCAACGGCACAAGCTTCAAATGGGCATCCATTTTCACAGGCAGCTGTAACTCACTCGTAATCCTACTTCTCTCATTGCCCAAGTGCTGGAGTAGCACCAATCACAGTGGGGAGGATACCTGTATCAGAACTGGTTTCCAGGGGGAGTTGTCTCATTTTCCGAAACACGCCTCGAGGGAATGCATAGCGCTATGCACAAGGGAAGAAAGGTTTTAGGTAGAGAGGGGCATTATGTGATAGTTGACAGTAAAATTCAAAGGAAGTTCTGCAAATGTGGGTAGGGGCACCCATTGGAACTTTAAGCCATTCGTTAGGCAGTAGCTAAGAGTCTCCCCACTCACAGGCTGGAACAGCGCCTAAAGGTGACCCTCTCAGTAACCTCTTCAGAATACCATTAGACGTGGGGAAGACAGAAGAAGAACTGAATCTTTGGAGAGAAATCTCAAGGGCAGGATCTTCTACACACTTGTACCCAAAACAAAGAATGAACTTCAGGTGCTGGTTGGCTATCCTCCTGTTATGCTCCAGGAACACATGAGATGCTAGAAACCCAACTCTCCGCTGAGCCCTGTTGGATTTGCCCTGGATCATGCTGGTGGCTTTTAATAGATTATGTCCTAACCCCCAAATGGTGGCTAAAACGTCCTGGACCCTTAAGCCATGTTAGAGTTTACTCTTTCCCCTTCAAAATTGCAAGACTATAGACTTAGAAACTCTTTCTGATTTTTTCTGCAAAATAAAATAGAGGCTACCATCAGGCTTTCACCAAGCCCCTGTCCCGACATTGAACTGGTCACCAGTTTCAACTTGCTGGTTTGACCCACTGAAAGGATCCTGAAAAGTTTCTAAGTCTTAATGTAGAGAATTTCACTGTCGAGCAGCACACCATCAACGACTATACCTTCCTAGGCCCAGACTTTGGTTCTTGTCAATTTGGTGTTAAATTGCTCAATAAAAGGTCTCCATTTTATAAATTGAAGTGAGATTTTTGTTGTATTGTGTTTTCTACTTTATAATTGTTTTGGTACTGATAAATGTTTTACACATTTCTCAGACATTAAGCCTGTCTTCCATGTGCTACAGCTGCCAAGCATTGTGCTAAGGTTTAAAGTGTTGAGATCTAATTGGTCCTAATAGGGAATAGTAGCACCATTACTTGAAAAGTGTTGGACCTGGCACTCTGAAATGTCACCCCCAAACGTTATGCCTTCACCCTACTGTTTTATGAACCCTTTGTTTTTGGCTTTTATTACTGTGCACTTTACCTCTGCCAACCAGTGTTAGAGTGGTTTGTCCGCTCCTTTAAACATGGTAAAATGGACTTGTACCCTAGTGGCACATATAATTTACTTGTAAGTCGTTACTGAAGCAATACTCTATGTAACAAAGACCTGTAAATTAAATGCTATTAGTGCGCCTGCAGCACTAATTGTGCCACCCACTTAAGTACCCTTGTAAACATGTCTTAAACCTGCCATTGCAGCCTGGTTGTGCAGGTTAAAACTGTCCTTACGACCTAGCAAAATAAACCTTTTGCCAAGCATATACATTTTCTTTTTAATACATATGTCACCCCTTGGGTAGGCCCTAAACAGCCCCTAGGACAGGGTTTGTTGTATTTAAAAAGTTAGACATCTACTTTCAAGTTATACATGTGCTGGTATTCAAAAACTCTTCAATTCAATTTTCACTATTGCAAGGCCTACCTCTCCAATAGGATAACATTATGTTAAATTATTACATTTAATAAGTGATTGGGAGTAAATAAAAATATTGGGTTTACTATTGTAAATTGTAATTTTAAATTGTCTTTAATGGTAAAGTCAGGTTTTAAGTCACAATTTTGAAAATGCCAACTTGTAGAAAATTAGCATTTTCTTGTCCTGTCCATTTGGTGCCTGCAGCTTGTTTCTGGGTCACACAACTAGGTTTAGTTGGCAGTTGGCCTTTATGTATTCCTACTAGACAGTATCACAATAGAGGGTCAAAGTGTTCGCAGGATGGGCCATCCTGGATTAATGAGGGGGGCTGAGCTGTCACCTGCTGTGCTTGTACTTCAAAGGCACTGATCCAGTACACTTACAAAGAAACTCACATTAGTCTATTGTGCTCCCAGGCAGAATGGAAACAGGGCAGGGAGGCAGGAAATCCCAGACACCTCTGTAGTGATAAAACTCCAGAAGCTTCTTCCCTTTCAAAGTTGGCTTCCGATTACTGCTGGTTATGTGGAGGACTCAGAAGGACGACCCAGTTGCTGTGCTGTCCTGTTGTTCCGCTGCAAGATGTACTACTGCTCTCAAACAAATAAGGACTGGACCTCCACCTTGAACCCAGGACCACCAGAGCGACTCCAAGGGCAAGTTGGTTGGTCTCCTTTTTTGAAGCTATAGGGACACAGCAAGTTTCAACACCCTTGAACCCTGCACCTGGACTGTGCCTGCTGTGTATCTTGACCTCCCAATTGGTTTCTCCCCACTCCTAGACCCTTGGAGGTGGGATTAAAGGTGCTCTACGAGTCCAGTGCTGCTCATCAGAAATGACGAAGTGGGATGCAACCTGACTCAGCCCTCGCAGCTCCTCAACCAACAGCGCAACCCAACTCAACGCAGGATCTCGCACTCAAGCCCTCGCTGCTTCCCCATTGGAATCTAGGCAGCAATCTGCAAATTGACATGTACCTCACTTCACAGCACTCACAGATCCTCATAGGAACCAATGAAGCACAATGCAACTCGAAGTTGGCCCACGTATTGCTCCTCTGAAATGCCACTTTGCAGCGCAACGTCCTACATTTAGGACATACGGTACAATTCTCAGCAGGGCTAACCTGGCCCCTATATCCAGCACGCATGCCATTGGTGTCAGCCTGGACTTGCAACTTTGTCCCAGTCTGGCGCAGCTAAAAAATGACTGTTGGCGCTTTGTGCCTTTCGCCGCTATACTTACATTAAATCTTTGAAATTGATAATCTCCGTTTAACTAATTGTTTTTTCTCGCTTTGGTGTCGAATCATTTCTTAAGTTTTACTCTACTTTTCTAAATGGATGTGTGATTTTGCTTGTGTTATGATTTCACTTTATTACTCTTTGAAGTGCTTCCCTAAGTTAAGCCTGACTGCATTTGTGCCAAGCTACTAGAGGGTTAAGCACAGGTTACTCTGGGGTTTGCTTGTGTTTCACACTAACAGGAATTTCTGTTGGTGCTTGAGTAGGGTTTCTGCAAACGGTGCCATTTTAAACTTTGCACGCAGGCTGGGCCGCTGGTGTCCCGAACAAGTGATGTGTTTATATGGCTCGATAAGCACTGCAAAGGCTATATATGGTGCCGAGGTTTGGGGTTTCAGGGATTCTAAAAAATTACAGCTGGAGGAAGATAAATTTCTCCGGAGAATCCTAAAGATCTCTCAGGCCATTCCAGCTGAAATTGCTCATAGGGAACTTGGTACTCCATATATTACAGATTTGATAAAGATGAGGCCAGTTATGGCATGGCTCAGAATCTGGATTAACCCAGAGGCGGGATTGAGCAGGGAAATTGTTGCAGATTGTCTGCAAAGGGAGAAGGGCCTGCATATCCCATGGCTAAATTTTGTCAAAAACACACTAGAGTTCATTGGCCAACACACTCTTTTCAGTAATCCCTCCACGATTGCTACCAATTGTAAACCACTAGTTAGGAAACACGCTGGAAAAATACAACATGATTAGAGTTTGCACTGAGTCATCAAAGAGTTCAGTAGAGGCCCACTCTATAATTAAGAATGGGGAGGGTATGGAACCCTACTTATGACTGATTTACAATCAGCAGGATAGGTTTTTAATGTGCCGTTTTAGGCTCAATTTGTTACATAACATACTAGCTCACCCCTCTGGTTTTACTGTAACGATTGAGCAGAAGGGTGACTGCGGCTGCGACAATGGGTCTCCGCAGGACACCCTTCATTTTGTACTTCTTTGTTCATTTTATCAGACTCCAAGGCGTAGTTTCCTAGTTGACATTTTAAAAGAGAATAAATTGCGTCATGCTAAAGCTGCATTACTCTTTTTACAAAGAGCAAACGATACTCGCACTTTATGTTCTGTGATAAGCTTCTTAAAAATTGCTGTCAGGCTACGGAACACACGGGATTAAGTCATGATGTATACAAAATTTGTATTCTCTTTACATTAATTTTATTAGTTATGTATCTGTTTTTAAATTTATATATAGTTCAGTATTGTAATGTATATTCATTTTTATAACTTGTGTTTTTATGATGGTTGTTATCATCGAAATAAAGATTTACTGAACTGAGTAGGGTTTCTCCCCCCTTCAACATGTACCAATTTCCTACAAAGAGGTATAACAACCACTTCAACTACAAATCTATTGTTTCTGAAAGGTAATTTCTCAGCCTTGAAAAAATTGCCAAAGTACTAATTGTATATATATACACACTTCATATTTTGAGTTATTCACATGCTGGAACTTCTACTTGTGTATTTGTTTTCATATCGGAGCTTCTAGTTTTGAAATCTTATGTAGTCAAAACTGACCAATTCCCAATTCTCACAATCTATATATCTTTGGATATTTTTGGATATATGTATTTATTTCTAAATATTTAGATGATCTCCAAAATATGTTGCTTTTTCTGAAAGATGTCCTTTTCATAATTTCGTCTTTTCCAAATCATGGATTTTAACATTAAAGAAATGCAAATGTTTTAACTGGTTTACCCCAGTATTTTCACCATGTTTATGAATTGTAACAAACTTACCTTGTTTTTTAAGTAGGTAGGTACATTTCACTGTTTGAGGCTTTTACAAAGACCATAAGGTCGAAATGTTTAAGCAGTCAATAAACTATTAGTGTTTGAATCCTTGGAGTGTTGGCTTGTTTCTTTAAAGTTGACTAAGGACGAGTATTATTTTTGACATATGGAAAGCGTTTTTTCTTTTGCCAATAACTTTGGTGCCATTTGACAAATCTTCAGGAAAGTTTCAGAACTAATGTCCAACTCAGGTCAGCTCCTATCTTGAAAGGTTCGGGGTGATTCATCAAGCGGGGGCCGAGAAAAAAGGGGGGCCTCAAAACTTGCTTTCTCCAAGTTAATTTCAATAGAAAACTTTAGACAACGCTGCAGCCCCAACTGCTGGATGGAATTACACAAAATTTAGCAAAATGGTAGGTCTTGGTTCCGTGAGCGATCTTTTTTCTAAATTGTGTAAATCTGTTCAGTAGTTTGTGAGAAAATCCTACATAAAAAATATCAATATCTGGTGACCGCGGTGGATCCGCGAACCCCCCAGAGCACGAGCAGACTTGTGATTGGCTGTCAAAACTTCCAACTAGGAAATGTTGGCAGCAAGAAAAAAGGTGAAAAAACAAGAAAAAGGACAGGGTAGAAACACCTTGACCCCCTAGGGCTGTTCAGGAGGAAACAACCTTTACGACTCAACTTTTACAACGCACTACAATTACAATGAAACTTTTACAACGCAACATCCATTACATCGCATGCCATTACAATGCAACCATTACAACGCATGTCATTACAACGCATACCATTACAACACATAACATTACAATGCATAGTACCCTTACACTATCCAACACTTACCCTACTGTTGCACCCCCTGGAGTTAGAATAGTAATTTTTACCCCTACACTATCCAACACTTACCCTACTGTTGCACCCCCCTGGAGTTAGAATAGTAATTTTTACCCCTACTCTATCCAATACTTACCATACATGCAATGTAATGTTATGCGTTGTAATGGTATGCGTTGTAAAGGTAGTATGCGTTGTAATGAAATGCGTTGTAAAGGTAGTTTTTAAAAATTCGTTGTAATGGCATGCGTTGTAATGGAATGCGTTGTGATGGATGTTGCGTTGTAAAAATTGCTTTGTAAAGGTATGCATTGTAACGTCATACATCCCTGTTCAGGGGGTCCCACAGGGACTATAAGGGTCCCAAAAGCATTTGTTTTAAACAAATTCGTCTTTAAACAAATTTGTCAGGATTCCGATTGTGCTGCGAATCCGGCCGAAATGTAAAAAAAAGTGCGGTCTCCCGCACTTCGTTTTCTTGAAGCCCCCGGGTGAGCCAGGTCCCCAAGACTTTATTAATAATGAGAAGGGGGCCAGTGGACTTGCTTTAATTTGTGTGGGGTGGACCTTGTGGGCCCTCACAAGCCTGGGGGACCGCGACCGCCTCAGGACTATTTTCAAAGTTAAAAGTGAGAGGGTCCTGGGTGGTCCCCCCACACCGCCCCAGGGACTGCCATCTCCCCGGGGCACTGAGTATGCAAATGCGGGGGTCCGTTGCAGACCCCTAGTCCAGGGGACCACCACCTTTCCCGGGGCTTTAAACAAATGTTGGAGGGGGGCCATGCGGCCCCCTCCTGGAGCCCTCCTTGGCCCTTGGGACCACCACCCCTCATGGCCAGCTCCAGCAATGTCCCGGGGTGCTTACTCCCAGGATATTGCAGTTTGCTCTCAAAGGAATACCATAGCAAACACTGCTTTACTTTATGGAAGTGAGAGCAGGAAACCTGCTCCTGCTCCATGAAGCAAAGCAGAATTGCTTTTGAGCCAAGGGAGCTGCATGTTAGCAGCTCCCTCTGCCCAAAAGCAATGCCGGCTTCTGCAGGAGGCGGGTAGCTGGTTGGGACTGAGGGGGCATTGGGACTACCCCCGTGGTCCCCAACAGTGAGGCCATGCCCTCGGGATGGGGTCCCCAGGGCCCTAAATGGCCCAAAAGGGGGGACACGCGGCCCCCTCCCTTTTTTAACGGAAAAAAGGCTGGGCCCGAGGGATTGGGTCCTCAAGCCGAAATTGGCCTCAGGAGGGGATCTGCGTGGCCCCCCTCTTTTAAATAATATTCTAAATAAAAAATGGCTATGCCCCGGGGATGGGGACCCCGGAACGAAATTGGCTTGGGGAGGGGGGCCACATGGCCCCCCTCCCTTTAAAAAACTAAAGGCCTAGCCCCGGAGGATGGGGTCCCCAGGCCGTAATTGGCCTCAGGAGGGGGACCTTGCGCCCCCCTCCCTTTTCATTTCAAGGGCTCAGACACTGGGGATGGGGTCCCTGGGTCCAGAAAGGCTCAAGGGAAGGGGGGCCAATAAAAAAATTAAAAGAAACTGGCAACTCGCCAGAGGCCCGGCCCCCTCCCTGCACCATTCTGCAAATGCACCTCCTGATGCGTTCTGGGTTGAATCCTAAGGGTTATTATGGGCCAGCTAGCCCAACAGGAACTCCAGTAAGTTCCACACAGTGGGATTGCTGTGAGGTGGTCCGAGGCCATGCTCCTTTTTACACCACTCTGCAAACGTGCCTCTTGGCACACTGCTGGTGCGGCAATGAGGTCCCCTTGTGTCCTGAGGACTTCAGACCTAAAGTGGACTTCATCACCCAAACATCAGCGCACCATTAGTCGAGTTTCCAGAGTGTTGTAAAAAGGGGTCAAGCTAGCCGGGCTGAAGAGAGGTGTTACCTCGAAACCGGTCCGGTCCTCGGATGCTTGATTCCGGTCTGGGAAAGATATGGCTGTTGTAGTTCGGACTGGACTGTTCCCATGGGGCAACAGGGTCAGAGCTGATTTGCATAAAGCCATTATCTGACCCAGGGTGGTGTGGAGTGCAAAAAAACGATGGATTTGGGCCCAGATCTTTTGACTGGGGGAGTGTGTGACATTGATCCACATTCAGTCCATCACTTGTTGTTTTTTGCAATTGCCGCCCTAAGTGCGCTGGGGATGCCCAGACGTGGGTCCCAGGCACTCCACACCACTTGGAGTCAAGCTAGCCGGGCTGAAGAGAGGTGTTACCTCGAAACCGGTCCGGTCCTCGGATGCTTGATTCCGGTCTGGGAAAGATATGGCTGTTGTAGTTCGGACTGGACTGTTCCCATGGGGCAACAGGGTCAGAGCTGATTTGCATAAAGCCATTATCTGACCCAGGGTCGTGTGGAGTGCAAAAAAACGATGGATTTGGGCCCAGATCTTTTGACTGGGGGAGTGTGTGACATTGATCCACATTCAGTCCATCACTTGTTGTTTTTTGCAATTGCCGCCCTAAGTGCGCTGGGGATGCCCAGACGTGGGTCCCAGGCACTCCACACCACTTGGAGTCAAGCTAGCCGGGCTGAAGAGAGGTGTTACCTCGAAACCGGTCCGGTCCTCGGATGCTTGATTCCGGTCTGGGAAAGATATGGCTGTTGTAGTTCGGACTGGACTGTTCCCATGGGGCAACAGGGTCAGAGCTGATTTGCATAAAGCCATTATCTGACCCAGGGTGGTGTGGAGTGCAAAAAAACGATGGATTTGGGCCCAGATCTTTTGACTGGGGGAGTGTGTGACATTGATCCACATTCAGTCCATCACTTGTTGTTTTTTGCAATTGCCGCCCTAAGTGCGCTGGGGATGCCCAGACGTGGGTCCCAGGCACTCCACACCACTTGGAGTCAAGCTAGCCGGGCTGAAGAGAGGTGTTACCTCGAAACCGGTCCGGTCCTCGGATGCTTGATTCCGGTCTGGGAAAGATATGGCTGTTGTAGTTCGGACTGGACTGTTCCCATGGGGCAACAGGGTCAGAGCTGATTTGCATAAAGCCATTATCTGACCCAGGGTGGTGTGGAGTGCAAAAAAACGATGGATTTGGGCCCAGATCTTTTGACTGGGGGAGTGTGTGACATTGATCCACATTTAGTCCATCACTTGTTGTTTTTTGCAATTGCCGCCCTAAGTGCGCTGGGGATGCCCAGACGTGGGTCCCAGGCACTCCACACCACTTGGAGTCAAGCTAGCCGGGCTGAAGAGAGGTGTTACCTCGAAACCGGTCCGGTCCTCGGATGCTTGATTCCGGTCTGGGAAAGATATGGCTGTTGTAGTTCGGACTGGACTGTTCCCATGGGGCAACAGGGTCAGAGCTGATTTGCATAAAGCCATTATCTGACCCAGGGTGGTGTGGAGTGCAAAAAAACGATGGATTTGGGCCCAGATCTTTTGACTGGGGGAGTGTGTGACATTGATCCACATTCAGTCCATCACTTGTTGTTTTTTGCAATTGCCGCCCTAAGTGCGCTGGGGATGCCCAGACGTGGGTCCCAGGCACTCCACACCACTTGGAGTCAAGCTAGCCGGGCTGAAGAGAGGTGTTACCTCGAAACCGGTCCGGTCCTCGGATGCTTGATTCCGGTCTGGGAAAGATATGGCTGTTGTAGTTCGGACTGGACTGTTCCCATGGGGCAACAGGGTCAGAGCTGATTTGCATAAAGCCATTATCTGACCCAGGGTGGTGTGGAGTGCAAAAAAACGATGGATTTGGGCCCAGATCTTTTGACTGGGGGAGTGTGTGACATTGATCCACATTCAGTCCATCACTTGTTGTTTTTTGCAATTGCCGCCCTAAGTGCGCTGGGGATGCCCAGACGTGGGTCCCAGGCACTCCACACCACTTGGAGTCAAGCTAGCTGGGCTGAAGAGAGGTGTTACCTCGAAACCGGTCCGGTCCTCGGATGCTTGATTCCGGTCTGGGAAAGATATGGCTGTTGTAGTTCGGACTGGACTGTTCCCATGGGGCAACAGGGTCAGAGCTGATTTGCATAAAGCCATTATCTGACCCAGGGTGGTGTGGAGTGCAAAAAAACGATGGATTTGGGCCCAGATCTTTTGACTGGGGGAGTGTGTGACATTGATCCACATTCAGTCCATCACTTGTTGTTTTTTGCAATTGCCGCCCTAAGTGCGCTGGGGATGCCCAGACGTGGGTCCCAGGCACTCCACACCACTTGGAGTCAAGCTAGCCGGGCTGAAGAGAGGTGTTACCTCGAAACCGGTCCGGTCCTCGGATGCTTGATTCCGGTCTGGGAAAGATATGGCTGTTGTAGTTCGGACTGGACTGTTCCCATGGGGCAACAGGGTCAGAGCTGATTTGCATAAAGCCATTATCTGACCCAGGGTGGTGTGGAGTGCAAAAAAACGATGGATTTGGGCCCAGATCTTTTGACTGGGGGAGTGTGTGACATTGATCCACATTCAGTCCATCACTTGTTGTTTTTTGCAATTGCCGCCCTAAGTGCGCTGGGGATGCCCAGACGTGGGTCCCAGGCACTCCACACCACTTGGAGTCAAGCTAGCCGGGCTGAAGAGAGGTGTTACCTCGAAACCGGTCCGGTCCTCGGATGCTTGATTCCGGTCTGGGAAAGATATGGCTGTTGTAGTTCGGACTGGACTGTTCCCATGGGGCAACAGGGTCAGAGCTGATTTGCATAAAGCCATTATCTGACCCAGGGTGGTGTGGAGTGCAAAAAAACGATGGATTTGGGCCCAGATCTTTTGACTGGGGGAGTGTGTGACATTGATCCACATTCAGTCCATCACTTGTTGTTTTTTGCAATTGCCGCCCTAAGTGCGCTGGGGATGCCCAGACGTGGGTCCCAGGCACTCCACACCACTTGGAGTCAAGCTAGCCGGGCTGAAGAGAGGTGTTACCTCGAAACCGGTCCGGTCCTCGGATGCTTGATTCCGGTCTGGGAAAGATATGGCTGTTGTAGTTCGGACTGGACTGTTCCCATGGGGCAACAGGGTCAGAGCTGATTTGCATAAAGCCATTATCTGACCCAGGGTGGTGTGGAGTGCAAAAAAACGATGGATTTGGGCCCAGATCTTTTGACTGGGGGAGTGTGTGACATTGATCCACATTCAGTCCATCACTTGTTGTTTTTTGCAATTGCCGCCCTAAGTGCGCTGGGGATGCCCAGACGTAGGTCCCAGGCACTCCACACCACTTGGAGTCAAGCTAGCCGGGCTGAAGAGAGGTGTTACCTCGAAACCGGTCCGGTCCTCGGATGCTTGATTCCGGTCTGGGAAAGATATGGCTGTTGTAGTTCGGACTGGACTGTTCCCATGGGGCAACAGGGTCAGAGCTGATTTGCATAAAGCCATTATCTGACCCAGGGTGGTGTGGAGTGCAAAAAAACGATGGATTTGGGCCCAGATCTTTTGACTGGGGGAGTGTGTGACATTGATCCACATTCAGTCCATCACTTGTTGTTTTTTGCAATTGCCGCCCTAAGTGCGCTGGGGATGCCCAGACGTGGGTCCCAGGCACTCCACACCACTTGGAGTCAAGCTAGCCGGGCTGAAGAGAGGTGTTACCTCGAAACCGGTCCGGTCCTCGGATGCTTGATTCCGGTCTGGGAAAGATATGGCTGTTGTAGTTCGGACTGGACTGTTCCCATGGGGCAACAGGGTCAGAGCTGATTTGCATATCGCCATTGTCTAACCCAGGGTGGTGTGGAGTGGAAAAACGATGGATTTGGGCCCAGATCTTTGGACTGGGGTGAATGTGTGACATTGATCCACATTCTGTCCATCATTGTTGTGTTTGCAGTTACCGCTCCAAGTGTACTGGGGATGCTCAGACGTGAGTCCCAGGCACTCCACACCACTGGAATCAAGCTAGCCGGGCTGATGAGAGGTGTTACCTCGAAACCGGGCCGGTCCTCGGATGCTTGTTTCCGTTCTGGGAAGGACATGGCTTTTGTAGTTCGGACTGGACTGTTCCCATGGGGCACAGGGTCAGCGCTGATTTGCATATCGCCATTGTCTAACCCAGGGTGGTGTGGAGTGGAAAAACGATGGATTTGGGCCCAGATCTTTGGACTGGGGTGAATGTGTGACATTGATCCACATTCTGTCCATCATTGTTGTGTTTGCAGTTACCGCTCCAAGTGTACTGGGGATGCTCAGACGTGAGTCCCAGGCACTCCACACCACTGGAATCAAGCTAGCCGGGCTGATGAGAGGTGTTACCTCGAAACCGGGCCGGTCCTCGGATGCTTGTTTCCGTTCTGGGAAGGACATGGCTTTTGTAGTTCGGACTGGACTGTTCCCATGGGGCACAGGGTCAGCGCTGATTTGCATATCGCCATTGTCTAACCCAGGGTGGTGTGGAGTGGAAAAACGATGGATTTGGGCCCAGATCTTTGGACTGGGGTGAATGTGTGACATTGATCCACATTCTGTCCATCATTGTTGTGTTTGCAGTTACCGCTCCAAGTGTACTGGGGATGCTCAGACGTGAGTCCCAGGCACTCCACACCACTGGAATCAAGCTAGCCGGGCTGATGAGAGGTGTTACCTCGAAACCGGGCCGGTCCTCGGATGCTTGTTTCCGTTCTGGGAAGGACATGGCTTTTGTAGTTCGGACTGGACTGTTCCCATGGGGCACAGGGTCAGCGCTGATTTGCATATCGCCATTGTCTAACCCAGGGTGGTGTGGAGTGGAAAAACGATGGATTTGGGCCCAGATCTTTGGACTGGGGTGAATGTGTGACATTGATCCACATTCTGTCCATCATTGTTGTGTTTGCAGTTACCGCTCCAAGTGTACTGGGGATGCTCAGACGTGAGTCCCAGGCACTCCACACCACTGGAATCAAGCTAGCCGGGCTGATGAGAGGTGTTACCTCGAAACCGGGCCGGTCCTCGGATGCTTGTTTCCGTTCTGGGAAGGACATGGCTTTTGTAGTTCGGACTGGACTGTTCCCATGGGGCACAGGGTCAGCGCTGATTTGCATATCGCCATTGTCTAACCCAGGGTGGTGTGGAGTGGAAAAACGATGGATTTGGGCCCAGATCTTTGGACTGGGGTGAATGTGTGACATTGATCCACATTCTGTCCATCATTGTTGTGTTTGCAGTTACCGCTCCAAGTGTACTGGGGATGCTCAGACGTGAGTCCCAGGCACTCCACACCACTGGAATCAAGCTAGCCGGGCTGATGAGAGGTGTTACCTCGAAACCGGGCCGGTCCTCGGATGCTTGTTTCCGTTCTGGGAAGGACATGGCTTTTGTAGTTCGGACTGGACTGTTCCCATGGGGCACAGGGTCAGCGCTGATTTGCATATCGCCATTGTCTAACCCAGGGTGGTGTGGAGTGGAAAAACGATGGATTTGGGCCCAGATCTTTGGACTGGGGTGAATGTGTGACATTGATCCACATTCTGTCCATCATTGTTGTGTTTGCAGTTACCGCTCCAAGTGTACTGGGGATGCTCAGACGTGAGTCCCAGGCACTCCACACCACTGGAATCAAGCTAGCCGGGCTGATGAGAGGTGTTACCTCGAAACCGGGCCGGTCCTCGGATGCTTGTTTCCGTTCTGGGAAGGACATGGCTTTTGTAGTTCGGACTGGACTGTTCCCATGGGGCACAGGGTCAGCGCTGATTTGCATATCGCCATTGTCTAACCCAGGGTGGTGTGGAGTGGAAAAACGATGGATTTGGGCCCAGATCTTTGGACTGGGGTGAATGTGTGACATTGATCCACATTCTGTCCATCATTGTTGTGTTTGCAGTTACCGCTCCAAGTGTACTGGGGATGCTCAGACGTGAGTCCCAGGCACTCCACACCACTGGAATCAAGCTAGCCGGGCTGATGAGAGGTGTTACCTCGAAACCGGGCCGGTCCTCGGATGCTTGTTTCCGTTCTGGGAAGGACATGGCTTTTGTAGTTCGGACTGGACTGTTCCCATGGGGCACAGGGTCAGCGCTGATTTGCATATCGCCATTGTCTAACCCAGGGTGGTGTGGAGTGGAAAAACGATGGATTTGGGCCCAGATCTTTGGACTGGGGTGAATGTGTGACATTGATCCACATTCTGTCCATCATTGTTCTGATTTGCATAAAGCCATTATCTGACCCAGGGTGGTGTGGAGTGCAAAAAAACGATGGATTTGGGCCCAGATCTTTTGACTGGGGGAGTGTGTGACATTGATCCACATTCAGTCCATCACTTGTTGTTTTTTGCAATTGCCGCCCTAAGTGCGCTGGGGATGCCCAGACGTGGGTCCCAGGCACTCCACACCACTTGGAGTCAAGCTAGCCGGGCTGAAGAGAGGT
The DNA here is from genome assembly GCF_964261635.1 of Lissotriton helveticus. Taxonomy (NCBI): domain Eukaryota; kingdom Metazoa; phylum Chordata; class Amphibia; order Caudata; family Salamandridae; genus Lissotriton; species Lissotriton helveticus. Next base: position 1,307,574,373 of record NC_136059.1, on the reverse strand, counting down.
GTTACCTCGAAACCGGTCCGGTCCTCGGATGCTTGATTCCGGTCTGGGAAAGATATGGCTGTTGTATTTCGGACTGGACTGTTCCCATGGGGCAACAGGGTCAGAGCTGATTTGCATAAAGCCATTATCTGACCCAGGGTGGTGTGGAGTGCAAAAAAACGATGGATTTGGGCCCAGATCTTTTGACTGGGGGAGTGTGTGACATTGATCCACATTCAGTCCATCACTTGTTGTTTTTTGCAATTGCCGCCCTAAGTGCGCTGGGGATGCCCAGACGTGGGTCCCAGGCACTCCACACCACTTGGAGTCAAGCTAGCCGGGCTGAAGAGAGGTGTTACCTCGAAACCGGTCCGGTCCTCGGATGCTTGATTCCGGTCTGGGAAAGATATGGCTGTTGTAGTTCGGACTGGACTGTTCCCATGGGGCAACAGGGTCAGAGCTGATTTGCATAAAGCCATTATCTGACCCAGGGTGGTGTGGAGTGCAAAAAAACGATGGATTTGGGCCCAGATCTTTTGACTGGGGGAGTGTGTGACATTGATCCACATTCAGTCCATCACTTGTTGTTTTTTGCAATTGCCGCCCTAAGTGCGCTGGGGATGCCCAGACGTAGGTCCCAGGCACTCCACACCACTTGGAGTCAAGCTAGCCGGGCTGAAGAGAGGTGTTACCTCGAAACCGGTCCGGTCCTCGGATGCTTGATTCCGGTCTGGGAAAGATATGGCTGTTGTAGTTCGGACTGGACTGTTCCCATGGGGCAACAGGGTCAGAGCTGATTTGCATAAAGCCATTATCTGACCCAGGGTGGTGTGGAGTGCAAAAAAACGATGGATTTGGGCCCAGATCTTTTGACTGGGGGAGTGTGTGACATTGATCCACATTCAGTCCATCACTTGTTGTTTTTTGCAATTGCCGCCCTAAGTGCGCTGGGGATGCCCAGACGTGGGTCCCAGGCACTCCACACCACTTGGAGTCAAGCTAGCCGGGCTGAAGAGAGGTGTTACCTCGAAACCGGTCCGGTCCTCGGATGCTTGATTCCGGTCTGGGAAAGATATGGCTGTTGTAGTTCGGACTGGACTGTTCCCATGGGGCAACAGGGTCAGAGCTGATTTGCATAAAGCCATTATCTGACCCAGGGTGGTGTGGAGTGCAAAAAAACGATGGATTTGGGCCCAGATCTTTTGACTGGGGGAGTGTGTGACATTGATCCACATTCAGTCCATCACTTGTTGTTTTTTGCAATTGCCGCCCTAAGTGCGCTGGGGATGCCCAGACGTGGGTCCCAGGCACTCCACACCACTTGGAGTCAAGCTAGCCGGGCTGAAGAGAGGTGTTACCTCGAAACCGGTCCGGTCCTCGGATGCTTGATTCCGGTCTGGGAAAGATATGGCTGTTGTAGTTCGGACTGGACTGTTCCCATGGGGCAACAGGGTCAGAGCTGATTTGCATAAAGCCATTATCTGACCCAGGGTGGTGTGGAGTGCAAAAAAACGATGGATTTGGGCCCAGATCTTTTGACTGGGGGAGTGTGTGACATTGATCCACATTCAGTCCATCACTTGTTGTTGTTTTTTGTAAAAAGGGGCCAAGGCCTCTGACCACTCTCAGCAATCCAGCTGTGTGGGGTTACTGGAGGTAACAAGAGGGCTAGGTGGCCCCCAGGGACCCTCAGGAGACAAGGGGACATCATCCTCTAACCAAGAGTGCACCAGGAGGCATGTTTGCAGAGTGGTAGAGAAAGGGGGCATAGTCTGTGTCCACCTCTCAGCAATCCCACTTTGTGGGGCTTACTGGAGGTAACAGGTAGGCTTGTTGGCCCCTAAAGACCCCCAGCTGTGAAGGGACCTTTAATCCACTGCTAAGAGCGCGACAGGGAGCATTTTTGTAGAGTGGTGGGCAAAGGGGGCATGACCTGCTATGAGGACATATCAATCCTGTTGTGTGGGACTTACTGGAGGTAACAGGAGGGGTAGTTGGCCCCCAAGGATGTCCTTGGGGGAATCTACTCCTCCTCTTACCTACAGTAAGTCCCACACAGTGGGATTGCTAAGATTTCTTTGGAGGACATTCCCCCTTTCTCCACTACTCTGCAAATGGGCCTCCTGGCACACTACTGGTTGGGGGATAAAGTCCACTTTACGCCTGCGGGACTTTGGGGGCCGGGAAGCCCTTCTGGTACCTCCTGTAAGTCCTACGCTGTGGAATTCCTGAGAACTGGAAGGAGGCCCACCCCAATTTCTCCAACTCTCTGCAAAAGTGACTACTAGTTAAAGAAGTATTTGCAATGTATTAGGTCTCACATTTCCAAAGGTTATGTCTATTGGCATTGTAAATGTAAACGTTTTTTAGTAATGTTTTTGGAGTGGAGTGAATGTACGTTGTGTGTAGTGTAATTATGTGGTATGTTGTGCAGTGAAATTATGTGGATAGAAAGTCTGTGGTATTTAGTGTGTATAAAATATGTAGAGTGGGATTATGTGTTATGGAAAGTAAATATGTGGTATTGTAGTCTGTGCTGTGAAGTGGTAACCTCAGGTTTAGTCTTCCTTGTTTCCATAGAAGCTAAACTATAAACTCAATGAGACACAAAATAGATGGAACCACTGATGAGCACTGTTCGGTTGCAGCGATTTTTTGCATAATTATACATTTTCTGCATTTTCCAGATAATCCATCATCTGCTGCATATTCTGCTGATTCAAACTAAAAAACCTTGTTTCGACCTCAAACTGCTCAAATGTTACCAAAAATACAGCAACAAGTGTTAAAGCACGGTCAAAGGCCCTTTGCAAAGCTGGAATGGCCACTTTTAGTTATTGCTAAATGTGGGTGTTAAATTGGTACTAATGACGCGCAAACCATTCGAGCTTCTTTCTGCACTTCTCTTGCCTCTTTCTGCATTTCTCTTGCTTCTTTCTGCATATTTCTTCCTCTTTCTGCACTCCTCTTGCCTCTTTCTGCACATCTCTTCTGTTTTCTGCACCTCCTTTCTTTGTGCACCTCTCTTGCTTCTTTCTGCACCTCTCTTGCATCTATCTTCTGCACCTCTCTTGCATCTTTCTGCACCACTGTTGCTTCTTTCTGCACCCCTCTTGGCTCTTTCTGCATCCCTCTTCTCTCTTTCTGCACCTCTCTTGCCTCTTTCTGCACCCCTCTTGGCTCTTTCTGCTCTTCTCTTACCTGTTTCGGCACCTTGCTTGCTTCTATCTGCACTTCCCTTGCTTCTTTCTGCACCTCTCTTATTTTGTTCTATACCCTATTGCCTCTTTCTGCACCTCCGTTGCTTCTTTCTGTACTTCTCTTGCTTCTTTCTGCACCTCTCTTGCTTAGTTCTGCACCCCACTTCTCTCTTTCTGCACTCCTCTTTCTGTACCTCTTTCTCCTGCCTTCTCTGCATCCCTCATGCCTCTTTCTTCATCTCTGATACCTCTTTCTGCATCTCTGTTGCTTCTTTCTACACTGCTCTTGCTTCTTTCTGCACCTCTATTGCTTCATTCTGCACCCCTCTTGCCTCTTTCTACACCCCTCTTCCCTCTATTCTGTACCCCTCTTGCCTCTTTCTGTACCTCTCTTATCTCTTTCTGTAGTTCTCTCGCATCCCGCTGTACCTCTGTTGCTTCCTTCTGCACTTTCCCTACCTATTTATTGCCTCTTTCTGCACCCCTCTTGCCTCTTTCTGCACCCTTCTTCCCTCTTTGTGTACCTCTCCTACTCTTTCTGTAGTTCTCTTGCTTCGTTCTGCACCTCTTTTGCTTCTTTTGCAAATTCTGTTGCCTCTATCTGCCCTTTCTTTCTGCACTGCTGTGGCTTCTTTCTGCATCTCTTTTGTACTTTTCTGTACCCCTTTTGCCTCTTTCTGCTCCCCTCCTCCCTCTTTCAGCACCTCTTTTGCCTCTGTCTGCACCCCTGTTCCGTCTTCCTGTACCTCTTTTACCTGTTTCTACAACAATCTTGCCTCTTTCTGCAGTTCTCTTGCCTCTTTGTGCACCTCTGTTGCTTCTTTCTGCACTTCTCTTCCTTCTTTCTCCACCTCTCTTGCCTCTTTCTGTACCTCTGTTGGTTCTTGCTGCACTGCTCTTGTTTCTTTCTGAACCTCTTTTGCCTGTTTCTGCCACTCTTCAGCCTCCTTCTTCACCTCTATTGCTTCTTTCTTCACTTCTCCTGCCTCTTTATGCACCCAACTTGCCTCTTTATGCACCTCAGTTGCTTCTTTCTGCACCCTTCTTGCCTCTTTCTGTACCCCTCTTCCCTCTTTCTGTACCTCTCTTGCCCCTTTCTGTACCCCGTTCCCTCTTTCTGCATCTCTCCTGCCTCTTTCCGCACATCTGTTACCTCTTTCTGCACTTCTCTTGCCTGTTTCTGCACCTCTCTTATTTGTTTCTGTACTTCTCCTGCCTCTTTCTGTACCCCTCATGTAACATTCTGCACCTCTGTTGCTTCTTTCTGCACTTCTCTTCCCTCTTTCTGCAAGTCTGTTGATTCTTTCTGCACTGCTCTTGCTTCTTTCTGCCCCTCTCTTGCAAATTTCTGAACCCCTCTTGCTTCTTTCTGTACCCTTCTCCCTCTTACTGCAACCCTCTTCCTGTATCTCTTTTGCCTTTTTCTGCAACATTCTTGCCTCTTTCTGCAGTTCTCTTGCCTCTTTCTGCACCCTCCTTGCCTCTTTCCGCACCTCTGTTGGTTCTTTCTGCCCTCCTCTTGCTTTTTTCTGCACCTCACGTGCTTCTTTCTGCACCCCTCTTGCTACTTTATGTTATGCACCCCTCCTTCCTCTTTCTGCACCTCTCTTGCCTCTGTGGCTGGTTTCTGCACTTTTCTTGCCTCTTTTTGCACCTCACTTGCCTCTTTCTGTACCTCAGTTGCTTCTTTCTGCATCCCCCTTGCTTCTTTCTGCACTCCTCTTCTCTCTTTATGTACCCCTCTTGCCCCTTTCTGTACCCCGTTCCCTCTTTCTGCATCTCTCCTGCCTCTTTCTGCAAATCTGTTGCCTCTTTCTGCACTTCTCTTGCCTGTTTCTGCACCTCGTTTATTTGTTTCTGTACTTCTCCTGCCTCTTTCTGCACCCCTCTTGCAACGTTCTGCACCTCTGTTGCTTCTTTCTGCACGTCTTTCGCCTCTTTCTGCAAGTTTGTCGATTCTTTCTGCACTGCTCTTGCTTCTTTCTGCCCCTCTCTTGTGAATTTCTGTACCCATCTTGGTTCTTTCTGCACCCTCCTCCCTCTTTCTGCACCTCTCTTGCTTCTGTCTGCACCTCTGTTCCCTCTTCCTCTACCTCTTTTGCCTGTTTCTGCAAAATGATTGCCTCTTTCTGCAGTTCTCTTGCCTTTTTCTGCATCTCTGTTGCTTCTTTCTGCACTTTTCTTTCCTCTTTCTGTACCCCTCTTGCCACTTTCTGCACCCTCTTTCCTCTTTCTGCCCCTCTTGCCTCTTTCTGTAGTTCTCTTGCCTTCTTTTGCACCACTGTGGCTTCTTTCTGTACTTCTCTTGTATATTTCTGTACCCGTCTTGCCTGTATCTGCACCTCACTTGCCTCTTTATGCACCTCTTTTGCCTTTTTCTGCAGTTATCTTGCCTCTTTCTGCACCTCACCTGCATCTTCCTGCACTTCTCTTGCTTCTTTTGACACCTCTGTTGCTTCTTTCAGCAATTCTTGTGCCTCTTTCTGCACCCCTTCTGCCTCTTTCTGCACCTCACTTGCCTCTTTCTGTACCTCTTTTGCCTCTTTCTGCAGTTCTCTTGCCCCTTTCTGTTCCTCTCTTGCCTCTGTCTGCACCTCACTTGCCTCTTTCTGCACTTCCCATGCTTCTTTATACACCTCTGTTACTTCTTTCAACAATTCTCATGCCTCTTTCTGCACTTCTCTTGCCTGCTTCTACACCCTCTTCCCTTTTTCTGTACCTCACTTGCCTCTGTCTGCACCCCTGTTCTCTCTTTCTGCTCCTCCCCTACCTGTTTCTGCACCTTTCTTGCATCCTTCTGCATTTCTCTTGCCTCTTTCTGCACCTTTGTTGCTTCTTTCTGTACCTCTCTTACTTCTTTCTGCATCACTCTTGCCTCTTTCTGCGCCCTTCTTCCCTCTTTCTGCCTCTTTTGCCTCGTTCTGCACCCCTCTTGGCTCTTTCTTTACCCCTATTGCCTCTTTCTGTACCTCTCTTACTTCTTTCTGCATCACTCTTGCCTCTTTCTGCACCCCTTTTCCCTCTTTCTGCACCTCTTTTGCCTCTTTCTGCATCCCTCTTGCCTCTTTCTGCACCCCTATTGTTTCCTTCTGTACATCTGTTTGTTCTTTCTGCACTGCTCTTGCTTCTTTCTGCACCCCTCTTGCCTCTTTCTGTACCTGTCTTGCCTAAATCTGCACCCCTGTTCCATGTTTCTGCAACTCTCATGCTTCTTTCTGTAGTTCTCTTGCCCCCTTCTGGACCACTGTGGCTTCTTTCAGCAATTCTCATTCCTCTTTCTGCACTTCTCTTGCCTCTTTCTGCACCCCTCTACCCTCTTTCTGAACCTCTCTTGCCTCTTTTTGTACCCCTTTTCCCTCTTTCTGCACATCTACTGCCTGTTTCTCTACCTCTCTTGCCTATTTCTTCTCTTCTCTTGCCTCTTTCTGCACTTTTGTTGCTTCTTTCTGCAATTCGTTTGCTTCTTTAAGTACTTCTCTTACTTCTTTCTGCATCCCTCTTGCCTCTTTCTGCACCCATCTCCCCTCTTTCTGTACCTCTCTTGTCTCTTTTTGCACCCCTCTTGCCTCTTTATAAACCTGTTGGTTCTTTCTGCATCCCTCTTGCTTCTTTCTGCACCTTACTTGAAAATATTTGAACCCCTCTTGCCTCTTTCTGTACCTGTCTTGCCTCTGTTTGCACCCCTGTTCCCTCTTTCTGCAGCTTTTTGCCTGTTGCTGCAACTCTCTTGCCTCTTTTGGCAGTTCTCTTGCCTCCTTCTTCATAACTGTTGCTTCTATCTGTACTTCTCTTGCCTCTTTCTGCGCCTCACTTACCTCTTTCTGCACCTCACTTGCTTCTTTCTACACCCCTCTTGCTTCTTTCTGCACCCATCTTTCTGTACCTCTCCAGGTAGCTGTTCCTCACTGTTTTTAAGTCAAGAGTTTAACAGTATATTCCTGAAGTGGTACATACAAATACAGGTACACATTGAATTCACTGTATGTCCACTCTGAGTGGACATACAGTGAATTCAATGTGTACCTGTATTTGTATGTACCAATTCAATGTGTACCTGTATTTGTATGTACCACTTCAGGAATATACTGTTAAACTCTTGACTTAAAAACAGTACCCTGTTTGCTCTTTCCTTTGCCTGAAACACCCTTTCCTATCACCTTATCCTTCTTTCTTGTTTCCCACGGTACAGCACAGGAGTGTGCTTTACTGCAACAAATTATTGTTGTATATTTGTATTTAAAAATAAGATTCTGATTTACCTAAACTAATAAAATTCCCTGTCCGGCTGGACAAGGAAAAGAAATATATAGAGCATATTGTGGTCTATAATACATTGGTTTATTATCTTACATATGCTTAGGACCTTTGTCTCTTGAAACTTAACTGATACCCATGGTCCATAGCTACCCACTGGGTCCCCTTGTTTTTCTAAATTAATTCTCCATTTTGGACCAGCAGTGCCTCGGGTGGTGCGGCGCTCATCTTCCAGCACAATTTGGTTAAGGCAGCCATCCTTACCCGGAGCTGATGTAAAAGCCTGAATTCCAGGCACACTTGTGCTTGAGGAATGTGTCCTGGAATGGGAAAGATGCACTTGAACAGAACGGATGGCAATTGGTTTCGTGTGGTTGCGTCATAATCCTTTAGTAGTTCTGAACCATAGGTCAGCGAGGGTAGAAACTTTGCTCCGATGATTTGTAACAAGTATGAGTGAGACAAACTCCTTATCTTTTTTTGGATTAGATTGAAAGCTAAATATACCTTGTTGGCTAAAGCCCTTCTTTGTACTTCTTAAAGCTTAGTCTTGAATCCATTTCCACCCCTAAGTATTTGTAGGCGGTGACTTCCATGGTGCTTCTCATGTGAACTTTATGTTCTGCTGGCTGATTTGTGACGAGAAATAGATGACTTTTGTTTTGCTGTAATTTAGCCTAGAGTCTGGTGGTTCAGTGGATTTGAGAAGAGTAGGTATATGGCACTGGAGGCCGATTGGAGACTGGCGGCATTAGACAATGTTGTCTGCGTATTATAGGCTTTGTACAGGTCTCTGTGCAAGTTTTGGTGAGTCGCTTGGTGCTTCTGATAGTCAAGCTTACATGTCTGCTGTAAATATGTTGAGGAGAAAAGTGGCGACCACACATCCTTGTTTTAGGCTGATGTGGAGATCTTTCTAGTTGTTCTATCGCCCCTGCCTATTTTGAATTGTAACCAGGTTTCTGTGTGTACATTAATTAAGGCCTCTATTAGTTTCGGAGTGCCCCCATTTAGCCATCTTTGCCCAGAAGGTCCCTTGGGACTTTTTTAATGCTGCTTTTAAATCGACCAAGCAGGTGTATAAGTTAGAGGCTTTGTGATTTTTCGATGAGAAGACAGGGCAAAATGATTGGTGGTTGTGCTCGTGCAGGCCTAAATCCCGTTTGTGTGGTGGGTATAATATTTTGGCTGATACCAATGGCTCCAGATCTATTAATAGGTTGGCGGCATAGAGTTTGGCTTTGACATCAATCAGGGCAATCTGTCTGTGGTTCGGTGGGTTAATACGTGAACCAGATTTGAAGATGGGATGGAGGACACTTCTTCTCCATGATGCGGGAATTGGATCACTGACATAATATCGATGACACAAATATAGAACTACCTAAATATTGAGTAAAAAATATAGAATACAAAAAGATCTACTTCCTATCTCCAAACAGGTAAGTACAAAAATATTGAATCAAAATATTGTTGTAAAAAATATAGATAGTCAAAATATCGATTTTTTTAAAATGCTTTAAAGTAATTAAAAATGAATGACATAATAAATATAATTAACTTAAACATACTTAAAATACTCAAATACCATTAAAATTAATAAAAACATTAATGTAAGTTAAAAAAAACCATAGAAATTGATTTACTAATACATATATATATATATATATATATATATATGAACATAATATTAATAAAAAATATAAAATATTTTTAACGTAGGATAGCGGAAAGAGTGAAATTTACTATTACCACTCCAGTGAGTGCAACAGTAGAGAAAGCGTTGGATAGCGTAGGGGTAAAAATTACTATTCCCACTCCAGAAAGGGCAACAGTAGGGAAAGCGTTGGATAGCGTAGGAGTACAAATTACTGTTCCAACTCCAGAGAGGGCAACAGTAGGGAAAGCGTTGGATAGCGTAGGGGTCAAAATTACTATTCCCACTCCAGAGAGTGCAACAGTAAGGAAGGCGTTGGATAGTGGAAGGGTCAAAATTACTATTCCCACTCCAGAAAGTTCAACAGTAGGGAAGGCGTTGGATAGTGGGAGGGTAAAAATTACTATTCCCACTCCAGTGAGTGCAACAGTAGGGAAGGCGTTGGATAGTGGGAGGGTGAAAATTACTATTCCCACTCCAGTGAGTGCAACAGTAGGGAAAGCGTTGGATAGCGTAGGAATAAAATGTACTATTCCAACTCCAGAGAGTGCAACAGTAGGGAAAGCGTTGGATAACGTAGTGGTAACAAATACTATTCCCACTCCTGAGAGTGCAACAGTAGAGAAAGTGTAGGATAGCGTAGGGGTAAAAATTACTATTCCCACTCCAGTGAGTGCAACAGTAGGGAAAGTAAATACTTCATATATTAATAAAAAAAAGTTAAATATTAATACCAATTAAAAATTAATTAAAAATAAGTACAAATTAGAATACAAATAAAAATTATTTATTAATACGCATTACCTATTAATACAAATTAATTACCAATTTACAATTAATTAATTAGCAAATGAAAAAAAATTAACAATTAATTAACACTAAATACCAATAAATACATTTATACATTTAATTAATAACAATTAAATTACTTCCCACCCTATTCCCCTATAAAACTACAACCCGCTACAGTAAATAAATTAATAAAATGAACATAATTATCAATTAATAAAAAATAATTACCAAGTATAATTTAATTAATTACCAATTAAAAATTAATTAACAATTAATTCAAGATAAATACCAATAAATAAATTAAAACATTAAATCAATTATAATTAAATTACTTCTCACCCTATTCCCCTATAAACCCACAACCCGCTACAGAAAATAAAAAAATAACATCATTATCAATTAATCAATTAATAAAAATTAATTACCAATTATAATTTAATTAATTACCAATTAAAAAATATTTAACAATCTATTCAAGATAAATACCAATAAATTAAAACATTTAATCAACTATAATTAAATTACTTCCCACCCTATTCCCCTATAAACCCACAACCCGCTACAGAAAATAAATAATAAAATTAACATAATTATCAATTAATCAATTAATAAAAATTAATTACCAATTATAATTTAATTAATTACCAAATAAAAATTAACAAATAATTCAAAATGAATACCAATAAATAAATTAAAACATGTATTCAATTATAATTAAATTACTTCCCACCCTATTCCCCTATAAACCCACAACCCGCTACAGAATTAAATTACGCAAAAATTAAATACCATAAAATTCATTACTTAAAATAAATTATAAAATAAATATACACTTTTCACACCTATACTAACATAATAAACACTTTAAAAAATTCGATATTATTAAAAAATTTATGTATTTTACATCTATATTAAATACTTCGATATTTTGACTTTCTATTTTTATGTAAATCGATATTAACTTACTTACCTCAAATTCAATATTTTTGTTGTCAATATTCTGTCCATTCGATATTTTGTCCATTTCATTCGATATTTTTGTAGTCTATATTCTGTCCATTCGATATTCTGTGCATTCTATATTTTTAACTCGATATTAAGGTAATTCTATATTTTTTACTCGATATTATTGACTGTACACAGCGGGAATTGTATTGGTGGTGAATGCCCGATTAAATAAAGGGGTAAGGTACGAAGTCCAGAAGGCTTGGTCATTCTTAAATATAGTGGGAGAACATGTGGTCCCGGTGCCCCATCTGGTATCAGTTTAATTTTAAATCTGTACTTACCTAAATGCACTTAACTTCTCTTTATGTTGGTCCTCAATATTTTGGTGATGAAGGTGTTGTGACTCAATATTCCAGATCATAACTGCTTTGACCTATTTCACTTAATCCATAAAAATGGTTGACACCAAAGCTCCCTGTTATGTTATCATTAGGGACACACAACAATCACTCATTAAACTAGATAAGTAGTTGAAAGTTAAAATACACATATTCTCTCTAATGACCTTGTATCACAATGATAAACTGCAAATAGATGAAAAGATTGGGACAGATCCCGGGCAACAACAGTAGATGATGTATATCATATGGGTAGGCGTATATATCTTTGCAGACCTACAACATACATTTAAGTTACAAAATGAAGGGCCTGAATTAGAGTTAGAAGGACAGAGTACTCTGTCACAAATATGGTGGAATACCCTATTCACCAAACAAATGGTCTGCCAAATGGACAGCCCGCATGCACAATTTAAAATCAGATGGGCCATCATATTTGTGATCCCACTGTCTCTGCCGGTGGAAACCCTACATCGATGGCTTGACAGGGGTGCGGTCATTGGTCTAGGTACATCAGACTGTCCACCCTATTCAGAGCAGTCCAGTACTAACACACATAACATTTTCCCCGACCTCCTGGTAGACAATTCCCAGAATGTTGGGCTCATTTATTTTGCAAACACAAACTCCTGCTTTGGGAGTTTGTTTTTGAAAAACAAAAATGTTCTGTGAGCCTTGTCCAGGATGGAATAAGAAAACATATGGAGAAAGTCTTTCAAATAAGGACGGATTTAAACCTTGTTTTCATACGCCATGGTATGCAATTTGCCACGACCATGGGACACCTCAACCAGGAAAACGTATTGCCCATAGATAGCAATTAAGACCATCTTTAACAGCTGAAAGTACCAAAAATATATCCATACATACTAGGTGGTCATGGACGTTCTATCTCTGGGGAGCTGGCCATACCATATTGAAATACTCAGACATGGTTAATACTATGAGATCGCTCTGGGAGACTGTAGTCTTACACCAACAGAAGTCTAAACCTCCCTGAATTCTGTCAGCCAATGGTAATAAGTGTTTTTACAAGAACACTTTACGTGTGGTCTACAGAATCGAACTAGTCCTTATTATGTCGTTTTTACATATGAAATGTGAATTAGTAAATATAAAACATGATCTTGCTATTTTTTTAAGGCTATTTATCTGCAACAGTAATGGACGCAATTTGACCTGTACAAGATAAGCGCTAGACATGCATATTTTGAACATTTGCAATCTATTTAGTTATAATAAAGAGAAATCAAAATAAAAAAAGGACCTCACATCCTCTGTCAGGCACCTTTCGAGGCAGGAGCACATAGTAGATAGGGGGTTTTAGGCACAAACCATGGGAGGCAAGGTTTTGTGCTGCTGGTGTCCTGGGGCCAGCCTGCTGTAGTTCTGCAACTGGGACAAGTACAGCCCTTTCTGCTCTTGACTCTGGAGGTAGAGTGGCGGGCATGATCTCAGAGCTCAAAAATCAACCAGTAAATACAATAAATAAATGTCCAGCCCCGTGCTTGTCTTTTGGAACTCAAGAAAGTACTTTTAATGTCACAGTAATACTAAATACTGCATACTGCACAATTGATTGGAGTACACAGGGTAATGCCCAGGGTGTCAATTCACATGTGGGCTCTACTCCCTCCCCTTCCGCTATGTGCTCTATCCCACCGGGTGTCACTATATGGATGGATCCTAAATGAATAGTAGCAGCAGCATAAAAGAAGCACTTTTGAAGACTGTATTTCCCACTGCTCAGATATGCAACCAGTTCAGTACTTCCTGAAGTTGTAGCAAATATGGGCACCGTCTCAAGTCCTGTTGCAGCTGGGTTGAGAGGTTTAAAGTGCACATGTCTGGTTGGCCATCGCAACATGGCCGTCCAAAGAAACATGCGTACTCAAAACAGTGCAAATGCAGCCCTCTGTCCACCACTCTTCCCCGGTGTCACTCAGCATGCCCCACCACGTCTTGACTCTCAGTTCAGGACATGCTGATGAAAAACAAAATGGTAATAAATTACTATTTTATTTTTCATCTCCAGGGCTTTGGGGGACACTTAAGTGGTGAGGCGACACTCCTCCAAAGGAGGAGCCGCCACAGATGTATTTGACATACACTCAAGGTGTCAGTGCAAGGATTTGTGCTTCATATAACAACAGAATTTAATAGGACTCACTCGCACTGATATAGATAAAAAGGTGTGATCTCTCTAAGCGATTCATAAAACACAGTACGCTGCCATCCCACTTTTTGTGATACACCCACGCATGGGCAGTAGTCCAGTACCAACAAAAAGGGTGCACTGTGGGGTCCTTTTTACGTGACAGTGCAGGTACTGCACCTCACATTTGTCCGGATCAGGTCCAGACCTCTCTGCACATGCAAAGTTAAAGTGACGCCATGGCGAAAATAAAAGTCAAGATGCCTGCTATATGGGAAGTCATGGTTGGGGGACACAGGAGGTTGCAATGCAAGGGACAATTCCATCCAAACCTCCTCCCTGAAGATGGGTCTGGGTGATCACTTGAGGTCAATAAAAGGCAATACTCTGACCATTTTCAGGACTCACATCTCTTTGGTGCCGCCAACTTACTCTTTTCTCTGGGTCCCGAAAGTCATAGAGGGAGATTCCTCACAGCTCACCCCCTTATGAGGCAGCAATGCCTTGCGTGACAGGGAGGGAGCAGGAGAGCGCCATATCTTCAGAGATATGTTATGTTAAAACTATTTTTAGAGCGCAGGTACACCGGGTGGTTTCTTGGTGCTATATATAGGAGTGGCCTGAGACCTGGTGAATTATTCATATGCCTGAATAAACAGCCATGTGTTAAGGAGTCTCCTGAATCTCAGGAGGTCTGTGCAGGATGTGATATCAAGTGGTAATGCGTTCCAGAAGCAGGAGGCCAGGATGGCAATTCTGCTGCCGACTTTATCGCTTTGATTTGTAGGACGGTGTGACCAGAAGCTTCATATGGGCTGAGTGCAAATTGCAGGTGGGTATGTGTCTCTGAATAAGATTGGAGACAAATTTAGAGCAGGTGCCATAAAAGGATTTGAAAATGAGGCCCTCGATTTTGAAGGCACAGCGTTGTGCTATGGGGAACCAATGTTGCTGGGTTGCCATCTGTGTTGATGAAAAATCAGTCTTGCAGCCTGGTTCTGCACAAGTTGTAGTCTTTTGACTAAATATAGCAGCAGGCCAAAATACATTGAGTTGGTGTAGTCTATGTGAGAGATGACCAGGGCTAGGACTGCCTGCACCAATGCTTCGCTAGTAAGAAGTCTGCTAATTTTTCTTATCTCCCGCAACAGAAATAAACACATAGAGACTACCGTTCTGATCTTGGTGTTCATGGATAGTTCACAATTGATTGTGACCCCGAGGTTCTTAGCTGAGGAAGATGGGGTTAGGGAAGAGCCCAGCTCAGCTGGCCAGAAATGTGAACTCCAAGGATTTCTAGCACCTCCTATCAGGACCAGCTTGGCTTTGTCTGCGTTTAACTGTAAGTGGTTGCCGTTCATCCAGTTGCGAATGTGCAGCATGGTGGCTTGGAATTCAGACCTAGAGTCAGTTGTGTTGTCGATGGTGAATATTAGTTGCAGATCATCTGCATAATTGAATGTGCTCACATTTCTTTATCTTAAGGACAGGATCAGAGTGAGTAAATACAGATTGAATAGGTGCAGAGGCAATGAAGATCCCTGTGGAACTCCGCATATTGACTTCATATTAGGCGCAGTTAAGTGGGAGAGGCTATGGCTCTCACCTTCTCTTTCCCTTGCACCCAGTGCTGATTTCAGCAGCCACACGCCAGGCGCACACCTTAGCGCCATAGCGCCAGGGTGTGTGGCTGAGTCTAGAATAGGTTATGTAGAGGAAGGCTACCCTTCCTGTACAAACCACTATATCTAGACATGATGCACAGTTTTTCCAAATTTGCATGGGTGCTGCACAGTGCAGCATGCGTGCAAAGTCGGAAAAGCATGGAAAAAATAAAGCATTTTATCTGTTAGCACATTCTTTGAAGGTGTGTTAACTTTTGGCGCAAAACCATGTCTATAAATCTGTGTAAATATGGTTTTGCGTCAAAAGGCATGGGTGGTTGCCTCGGAACATCCATGTCACACCAATGCAACACTACCTTAGCACTACGTAACGCAAAGCAGTGCTTTGTGCTGCTTTTCGCTACTTTGAGGGTGCTCTCCAGCGCAAAATAAGTTTTGTGCTGGAAAGTATATAGCAAAAAAAACATTTTGCACTGGTTAGCATCACTTTTGAGGTGCTAACCCAGTGCAACATGTTTGTAAATCTCTCCCATAGTCCAGTAAGCTGCTATGCTCCTCATCTCAAGGAAGAGGATCATAGTCATGCTACACTCTCAGACTCACAGGCATGTTTACAAGCCCCTATTACCACCACAGCGTCACTTTCAGTGATGTTGTGATGGCGATAGTGGCCTCGCCTTATTTACAAGGCAGTGTTAAGCCACTTAACATGGCTTACTTCTGCCTTTAAATAATAAACCCTTCCATGCTGTATTTAGCATGAAAGGGGAGGGCAATGGGTGTTGATGTGGGCGTTCCACTGCAACACCCATTGATTTTGATGCTGCCTCCTATTTACAAGGGTAGTGTAAATAGGAGGCATTGCCAAAATTAAGACCAGGAAAAACCTGGTCTTAGACAGGCGAAACTAGGAGAAATGCTTTATTTCTCCTTGTTTTTGCTGTTTACATGTGTGCTACCTTGTGCAACACACATAGAAACAGCAAAATGCCTATGATTGTTTGTGTGCCAATAAACAATTGTTTAAAAAAATGCAGTTTTGCAACTTCTTTGTGTGCTGCATTAAGCAACACACATGCAAGTTACAAAACTGAATTTAAAGATTGTTTATCTTCCTGCACATAAGCAATATTCCCCTCAAAGCATGCACCCTTGCACTATGGTGCAAGGGTGCCTGCATTGGCACTAGGCAGCTAATGTTAGCGCCAGTGCAGGGGGAAACGCAGGGCTGCACCATATTCTAGTAAATATGATGCCTACCTGCGTTTCTAAAGTGACAAAGCATGTTGTTAGCCTTCTTGCCTTAACGACACGCTTCACCATTTTATTGTAAATATGCCCCTCAATGTGATGCCCACTACATAATTGAAAGACTTTACATAAAATCGAAAGTGTTCATTTAGTGTTCAGCTTTGAGAATTTACATAAAGGCTGATTTATCTAGGGGCACTTCTTTCCTCTAATGTGGGGCGCAGGCGGCATAGCCCACGTTGATTTCCCGCCATTAAATAAAGTCTGCAGTGGTTGACTCGTTGAGCCTGAGGGAACACAGAATGAGATCCAATGAAAGTCGTTGGAGCGCATGCACAGACAGGTTATATTAACCAAAGATAAATCGTTGATACCACGGTGCGTATTCACGCCATTGACAATTGTTACTGTTAGTCGATGAGAAAAAAATACATTTTCCATTGTAGTAGAAATTCCTATTTTCGTACCCTTTGTTTTACCTTTAGCTGAGCTGCACACGTTTGAATCCTTCTGGTTAAGAGTCTAGCAAGGTGCGGGGCTAGTACTCGAGCAAGGCCACTAGATGTCAGTGTAACACCATAGCTGCCTCCTTGCTGCTACAGTTTGTGATATTTGTTACTTTTTTGTGACTTACAGAAAAATAGTGTATTTAGTCCTTTGCAAACCGTTATTAAACTTCTAACTCCAATGGGAAAATGTGTTTTGGGTCTCTTTTATACTTCGGGTCAGTATTACTGAATTCTAAGAGGCTTAAGAGCTTTCCCTGCAGCTGGCTTAGCCTTTACATATCAAGTATATCATGCACAGACAGGACTTCTATGAATAAAATACATTACATTTCCACAACATGGTCATATCTAAAAAAGATTTCAGTCGAGAGCCAGCTGTGGAGTGCTGTTTTCGCACTGCGAACCTTGCTCCCAGGGTCACGTTCTCCGGTTTTCATTTCATGTGTCCATAATATGGTCTTCGCTCTCAGGGTAGTTTCCATTTAAAGATCTGATGATTGCTCCGTTATCTGACCGGATGCGGAATCAATATTCTGTGAACGGATGAAACTGTTTATCGAGTGCATAATGTGGTACAAATAGCTCGGCCTGCCGATCCTAAATCATTGTTTGCAGTGAATTGTTGTCGATTTTTTCGAGGACTGCAGCACGGATTTCAATGCAGCATTTGATGTCTCCCGGGTACTGAGGTTCTGCGTTTGCACCGAGGGTACCCCTGTAGCCAGGGGCAGATTCACAGATCTCTTTAGGACACCGTGTGTTTATCTTTGTTTCAATGGCTTAACACAAAATGATGGCTCCGCTGCAGAATGTGATGAGGGGCCGCTGAGATAGGTTGACCAGATCTTGAGAACCAAAAACCAGGACATTTTGGAAAAATAGAAGAAGTACTAGCAGGCCACAAGTCCTAAAAAAAGAAGTGGGGGGACGCTGTCACCGGAAGTGACGTCACGACAGGAAGTGATGTCACGAAAGGTGGCTTGCACCATCGGGCTCATTGCCTGCCCTCGCTCACCCCTTAGATGCGATTGCATCTGAGAAGCCCGCGCGTGTGCAGCATGCTGTGAGCTCCGATCTCGTCCCAGATAGGCCAAAGAGTGAAGTCCAGCTGTTTGGCAGGGGGGATGGCGTCCACCCGGTAAAATAAGTGGAGGGACGCCGTCCACCCGCGTGGTACCCCGACTCGAGCCCTGAGTACTAGTGACCCTAGCACCGCGAGAGCAGAGGCTAGGGAGTGAACCTGAAGGGCATTACACCCTGTAGGGGTGGCCAGAGGGCATAAATAATGGGGGACGAAGATCGCTCTGGGTCTTCCGCCCAGAGTTCCAAAGTGGAGTGTGTCCTATTGTTTCCACACAGGCTGCGCTACTATTATTGCCCACGCGCACAGCGCCACAGCCTACAATTTTTCATCCACGGAATGGCGCAGAATGACAGCTCTCATCAACATAGGATCACAGAAGATGCTTTAAGAAAATAAATATGTAATTTTTACAATCAACATCATACCTATTAAATAAACTGCTTACTTAGGATGTATGACGTTACAACGCATACTTTTACATCGCATGCCTTTACAACGCGATTTTTAAATCGCATACCTTTACAACGCATAGCGCTTTGGGGTGCTGGATAGTGAATAGTTTAATTTACTATTCCAACTCCAGTCCCCGTGGACACTAGGGAAGGTGTTGGACAGTAAATTAAACTTATTCCCTATCCTAGAGCGCCCCGCAGTGCAATGCGTTGTAATGGTTTGCGTTGTAAATGTTGCGTCGTAAAGGCACTGCGTGGTAAAAGTTGCGTTGTAAAGGATGTTTCCCGCTTACTTATAATAGCTGTTAACTAGCACAGCTTTAGAACACCCAAAAAATTGCCCCTCATTGTTTTCTGTTGAACCCCTCTAAAAACCGGGACATGAGCCAAAATTGTCTAAATCTGCAGGGACAGCTAGGGAAAAACCGGGACTGCTTGGGCAAAACCGGGACATCTGTCACCCTACACTGAGACTCCCTTATTTCTCAGACATCAATTATTAGGTTTTAAGATTAAGAGGGCCCCTGGAAGGCTGGCCCCTGTAGTATCCTGCTCGACACGTTCTAGTGTCTAAGCATGCACTATTTTCACCAGCCACTCCCTCGAGGGCTGGCCACACTCACACCCTACACCCATCCAATGGAGGCTTCACGGGTGACGTGGGCCTGCAAATAAAAGGAGCTGAGTGTACGTGTTCGTGACCAGTTTAGTGACCATATACTCTGTGTCAGTGTCCTCGTTTACTAAGTATGGTGGCCTTGTCGCAAAACTTTACAATTGCGACAAGAGGTCTGACCCCACATACTGTGCCGCCTTTGCGCTTCACCGCAGAGAAGGAGGAGGGGCTATACCTCAACAAGCACCGCTGCTCATCTGTGGAACTGGGCACGTTATCCTGAGAAGAGGGTAAATCATGACTTTGCCCAGAAGGAAGAGATCACAGAGACTGTCTCCAACATCTTGCTGTCAGCCTGCAGAGTGACGGTGTGAGGCAGGCAGCAGGACGCCGATTGACAATGCACTATGACCCCTCCAGGTCTGACGGCCCATGGCATACAATGCCCCAAGCAGGAGAGGCACCCATAACCTGCTCAAAACCACCTCCTTCTATCGCAAAAGATGAGAGGAGCAGCATACCCCAACCAAGGCAGTTGTTTCAAGACAGCAATTTAATTAACAGTCAAGATACTGGGTTTAAAAATTGCATTTTATGTATGTTCTTACTGCCTGTTCTGTAATTCTCTGCTGAGGAGCGCTGTCATTCTGTGCGCTACCTTGAAGTAAAATTGTAGTCCTTCTTCTATTTTTGTGAAATGTCCCAGTTTTTGTCTATAAAATTCTGGTCACCCTACTCCAGCGAGACATGTACCTCAGCCTCGGTGACGCATCAGCACATGGATACCCAGAGCAGCTCTTTGTAAACAACCAGCAGCTGCACTAGTGCTGTAGGTGACAAGGCTGTCACGTGCAAAAACCTCGCTGCTGCGCGAGGCCTGAGGCAATCCCTGCCAGGCCAAAGGAGTGCCCGTCACAGTAGGGGGTGTAAAGGTCAGTGGCTGATTGGCACAGATGGAAAGTGGCAAGTGATCCCCGTGCCTCCTCCACACACAATTCTCAAAATTATAAAGATTACCAACTTCACACTTACTTCTTGACTCTAAATTGTGAGTAACAAACAAAAATGAATCATAAATGTGTTGGGTATCCTTTATTCTTACCCTTTAATATTTTTTTATTATTTCATCTTTTTTTGTTTCATGTATGAAAAAAACACTATACATTCTACACAATTTTACACATATATATACAAAACAATTCTACACCACATACATACATATTACGTATACATTTCATATCTGTTTTTTGACCAACAAACAATTATATGGCATATAGAAGGGGAGAATAAAACTGACATTCACTGTCAATCAGACCAAAGCATGGACTTGATTTTCATTTAAACCTTCCGTTAAGCGTGACTTTGTCCTTCATTGGTGTTTCTAGTCATTACTATTCTTAGGACACCGTGCAAAGATTAATTGTTTGTTGGTCAAAAACAGATGTGAAATGTATACGTAATATGTATATATGTGGTGTAGAATTGTTTTGTATATATGTGTAAAATTGGGTAGAATGTATAGTGTTTTTTTCATACATGAAACAAAAAAAGATGAAATAATAAAAAATATTAAAGGGTAAGAATAAAGGATACCCAACAAACTTATGATTAATTTTTGTTTGTTGCTCACAATTTAGAGTCAAGAAGTAAGTGTGAAGTTGGTAATCTTTATATTTTTGAGAATTCTGACGGTCCAACCAGCTCCACGTCCCAGGACCTAACTCCTTATTCCTCCACACACAAGGCATCAGCAACTGCCTCCAACAGTCCTGGTGAGAAAAGAAAGGGGGGGAAGCATTCCCAGCAAGCAGGTCCTGATTAGATGATGATATAGCAGCACTTTTTAAAGATATGATTGCAAAGATTTGCATCTGAATTACTCAAGAAGATTTACTTGTCCCCACCAAGATATTTAATATAATATTGAATGAAAGTCCTGGAGCACAGATTGAACGCTTAGCTACTTTTACAGAACCTGAATACATGCCCATGAGTACAAAAAAAACGTTTTATCTCCCTCATTGCTCTCTGTTCAGCTAGACTGATGAGGTTTTTATGTGGTCATCTTGTTGGTTAGTTCTTCAGTTTGCTTGAAACCTTTATGGGCAGGGGTAACGTCACTGACACCAGAAAATCCGTTATTTTGAAGCTATTATTTAAAAAATCCGTAAAAGCAGATGGTCGTAATAGCTTTGGACGCATCTCACTACAACCTTTACCTAGGTGAATTGAAAGACTTGTTTGTTTTTTAGATTCAGACTTTTGCTGCCGAAATCAGGCTTTTTAATCGATTTCATGTCAGGTTTGTCCTAACTGCAGTTCAAAATTGATAACGTTATCAGTCTCGACCTCAGAAGATTAGCGGATGGCAGTGGTGACAGTGCACTGATTTTGACAGACTTGTCGCTCCTTTCATACTCATCGACCCTAACTGAAACTGATTTTAGAAGTGTGGCCTAAATCATTTCTAGAGGAGAAAAGCCAGTCAGTTGCATCACCTCTGTTCTGCTCTGAGTAAAAAAAACTTTTTTGTCAGTTGCAGTGCTCATTATGCTCCATTCCGTCAGCATTTCTGTTACAAATATGCTACGTCCCCATTGAAAAAAATCTGTATTCTAGCCGTGCTCCTCTGTTGCATGTACCGCTATGATATGACCTCATTATGATGAAGAATATTATTGCACATTGTAATCCATCAGATTGGCCTTGGTTCTCCACCGACTCTGTCAGCAAAGTATGAAAATCTTAGCATCATTATGGATTATGATCTTTCAGTGGGTGGCCAGGTTACAAGGCCTCTGACACCGTCTTCTTGAAAATAAACCTTTAAAGATTGTTACTTTTATGCTGGCTCAACATCCCTTTCGGGCAGTCAGGGCCAGGTGTCTGAAGCTTTTTTCAGCTCGCAAACGGCCCATTGCGACCTGAAAAAAGCATTTTTAAATGTACAACGACCTATTTGTGATTCGGTAAGCTACAATCCAATCGCAAATTGGGAGTGCTGGTCACTATTAGGAAGGGGTTTGCCAAGGACGTCCCTTCCTAACAGCTAGTCGCACTGGTATGAAGGAATGTTTTGCGACCGGGAATTCGGTTGCCAAACATTCACAGTTACCACCAACTTCAAGTTGGTGGTGATCCATTCGCAAATGCAAAGGGGTCCCCAAAGGAACCTCTTCCCCCTTGTGAATGTGGGAGCCAACATTTTTTAAGAGCAGGCAGTGGTACCACGGACCACTACCAATTCTTAACCGTATGCGTGCGGGCGGAATTCCGCCCGTACGCTGAGATTTTCAAAACCGCATGTTACGTGACGAGCTGGGCTCGTCATGAGCGTGCGAGGAGGCTACCTCATGACGAGCCCAGCTCGTCATCAGCGTCGAAGGGGTTAAAAAGAAAAAGGTAAAATTGTATTTTTCTTTTTTAAATGCATCCCTTTTTCTTTTAATGAAAACGGTATGCATTTTTAAAAAAATGCTTTATTTAAAAGCAACCACAGACATGGTGGGCTGCTGTCCCCAGCTGGCCCCCATCCCTGTGAGTGCAGGCATTGCAAATGGGTAGCGTATCATAAAATAACATAAATCATAATTCAGATCTGCTGAGTGCAATATGCTGGAGAGTATATGTATCTGCAAAATCTTTGAGAAATTGTTGAATGGGCATTATAGTTCTTTACGCCAAAGAGAAATTACCACTTATTGAAAAAACACTGACATTCTCTTGCAACATTTATTCCAAGGGATATTATAATTACAATGCAAAATCTAAAACGAACACTTATGGCAACCTTTGACTACATGACTGGTTACTTTAATGCCACATCCCATAAACCATGTGCCCCCCCGAAGCTGCTGCACACAGACTGCAGCTGTGCACATCAAGCTTCAGTCACCGGGCGGTGCCCATAGTCACACTGTGAGCTCCGCCCCTGTGCCCATATAGCCTGCTGTGCAAATTTTTCAGATGATTGCATCAGGATCTGGGCTTGACCTCTGGCTACATACTGCATAGACCCTCATTTTCTTACAGTCCAAAGTGCACTGCCTTTGACTGGTCTCAAGTAGCTTTGGGCATAGGGAAGGCTCCACCCTATCTTTATGACTACCCCACAGACCCACAGAACCTAGGGGCATATTATCAAGGGGCTTTATCTCCGCTTTTTTATCTTTAAAAGCCAAGAAAGCGGAGATAAAATTATCTCCCTATTACCAAGCTGTCGCTAACACCAGTTAGCGACAGCTAATAGGAGATAGTGACCATCTTGGGCCCCGCTTTGCATGTCAGTGATATTTATCACTAATGACATGCAAAGTGGGCGTGCCAAGATGTTAGCGACTGAAAACAGTCGCTAACATCGCTATCTCCTATTACCAACTTTTGGAGATATTCGCGCTAAGTGCGAATATCTCCAAAAGCTAACACTTGCCCAGGAGCAGTTCTTAGCCATGTTATCCAATGGGAGGTGGATAACATGGCTAAGAGCATTTGCTCGATAATGCATGAATATCGCTGACTTTTCAGCGATATTCATGCATTGCGGCCGTTTTTTATCGCATTTGCGATAAACCTTGCTAATAGCAAGGTTTATCTGCGATAAAAATCGCCGATTTGCGGCGATAATTTTTGTCTCTAAATAAGTTAGAGACAAAAATTATCTCTATTGGTTGGTAATATGCCCCCTAGTGTCCACAGCTTTCAGCTAGGTGCAAGAGCCTTAGGGTTCATCAAGAGTAAAACACCAGCGCACATTACATTAAGTCACTTTTATCCTTGTGCAGTCAGCACCTTTCTCCAATTCGTATACTCGGAGGAACATTGCATTGAAGCTGGACACGGAGATGTGAGGAAACTTTGGGTGTTTATGATGGAACTTATCATGTCTCCACGATTATAAAAAACGAGGATTACTACTTACAATTCACGTGCTCAGATAAACTTGATTATACTCTTGGTGAATCTTATACCAAGAATCACGTACAGTGGCAAGACTGTGCTTTATTTACTAAAGTGCTTTATACATTGTGAATTAGCCTTGAGGAAGCCCGCAAAGGGCGAAACGCGCGTCGGCTGTGGAGCACTATGTTTTAAAAAGAAATAAAAACTGCAATTTCTACACAGCGTGACTCTCTTGGATTGGAAAGAAGTGTTTCTGCGAGTATACGAATTGGAGAAAAGTGCTGACTGCACAAGGATAAAAGTGAATTTATGTGATGTGCGCTGGTGTTTTGCTTTTGTTGATGTGACATTCTGCAACACTGTTGGTGGGCAGATAGTCCTTTTCTGATGCTTGAGGTGGATAAGTATCTAACACCAAGGTTGCACTCAATATTCAACATTTTTTTCACACTTGGATTAATTCTTTCTATGTTAAGGGGACATGATTTGATGTGCAGATCTGGAATAGCAAATCCACCTTCTTGTGATTTTTGTAAGCCTTAGGGTTCAGGGTATGACCTCTGGGTGTGACCTGCAACCAAACCCCACGCCCCAGATCCTACTATATATAGCATCATACATAGGGTCACATCCATGCCATGCCCACATAACTGTGTATGCAATTTTGGTATTTGTTGAGAAGAGCATTTTCTGTAGTAAATATCGAGGGCACAGCATGAGTGAGCAAACACCGCCCCAAACTTTTAAGGAGAACTTAAAGAAATCCATACCGTGTAATATTGGTTAACAACATTGCAATAACCATTGCAAATACGATTTGAGTACTGTTGTCAAAATTAGCCTCTCCAGTTGCACTGGTGTCTTTGCATCTTTCTTTTAGACGAAAATGGATTCAATTATTTGCCAACATATTTCGGTGGTAGCATGTTTAAATGTCACCTAATTGTCGATAGCTGAAAGTATTCTTTATCTGACATCTAAACCATGACTCGCGTTGGAGAATTGGAGGCAGAATTTCCTTTAATGTTTTGACCACGTGCTGTTTATCACATAGGCATTTAAAACAGTAATTAACCCCTTCCAAGCTTCTGTCAGCCAACGGCCGTCGCGAGCACTACCTTCGTAGTGCTGCGCACGTCCATTGGCTGACGCGGCCCTGCCCACTCCGCTGAACTGCTGCACCGCGGTGGAATTGCCACTGCGGTTAAGCGGTTAAGGTTTTTTTCCCATTGCTAGTATGGGCATTCGGTTTCCGACCCCATTCCAATTTTTGTACGTTTTTCAGGTCTTGCTGGTAGGGCAGGTGGCAAGTTACTGGCTTTTGTCTGGGTGGCCAATCAGTTTGTGATTGACTGCTTCACATTCAGTTTTTTATACACTTGTTATAAGTGGCCTTATAGGTTTCTAGCTCTTACATTGTGAACAAAGGCTTTGTGATGAGTTATCATCATTTCACCATTTAAGAAATTCCAGTAGAATTTTCTGAGGTGGCCAGCTATTCTGAATGTCAGTGGAGTAACGAAACTTGAGGAGGCCCCCTTGCAAAGTACATAGACGCCCCCCCCCCAGATCCAGTCAGGAGCTCCTAGCCGCTGCTCGTACACACAGCGAGGGTAGGGGGGACCTGGAGCTCTGAGCCCGCCGCGCTGCAGGGGCTATTGTTACGCCACTGGTGAATGCCTCCCTTATGGGCAATAGCTACAGTTGCGAGCCCGTAGAGGGAGTATTCTGCAGCTATCCGCTCCCTTCTCCTCCTGTGTGCTTTGCCCTGGTGGGCCTACGCTTCACCCATAGTCCAAGGTGCAGACGCTGGGCCGTAGCAGCCGCTTTCATCTGCTTTCACGTTCTTTCTGCTCTGACTCCTTCCCTTCCTTGTCAAAGTGCAAAATGTAAGCCTTAACAACATCAGAATAGTAGATAAAATAATAACACAAATGTTGCGCCTTTTGGGCTTACATTTCCACTTTGAGAAATGGAAAGGGCAGCCATTAAGTGAAAGCAAGAGCAGCATCTGATGAAAGAAGTGCTCCTGCAGCCTTCTGTGAAGCATCAGCTCCTTCGACTACAAAAGATATCACTTGAAGGTGAGAGGGGGCTGCTGATAGCTTTATTGTCCAATCTCATTATGAGCCCTGACTTGTGACTGGGGCCCATAATTGCAGGCAGGGTAATTAAGCGTTGGTATTACCTGCTGGTTCGGGCAATAATGTTTAATTAGAATCATTAAAAGCTTTGAGTCAAGTGGAGCAACTATTCATGGTGTATGCTGTGCATTTAAAATGAAATATAAATATAAAATAGGTTTACTTATCTAATTAGAATGAGGGAACTGCCCTGCCATGAACTGTTTCAATTATGATTCTCATTTATAAAAACAGGCATAAAATTGACATATTGTAATAATGACGAATCTCATTGTTGGATAGTGCCTTAAAAGTATTTGACCATGTTCTATTTTTATGTCAACAGAATTGGTTAGAAAATGACAAATTAATTCTCAGGTGCCAGCAGATTTCCAACCTGAGCTAAGTGCACTGCTACACATTTTATCTATAAAATGGCTCATGTATAAGTCCATTGTTCGGTATGGCCAGCATAGGATAGGTAAGAGTGGCAGGGCGGGGTGGGGGGAAAGTTGCCAGCTGATGGGTTAGTTAAAATAAAAAATAAAAACTACTTACGTTGCACTCGCAGGATTGCCAGCAATGCAGCGAGTGCAAAGTAAGTGGCTTTATAATTTTTTTAAATGTTTTAATTAACCTGTTGTCTGTCAACATTAGCCCCACCCAGCCCCGTCTCCGCCTCACCGCGTACCACTCTTACCTGTGCCAGCCACCATTGCCATCGTTATTGTCCAGTTAAACACATGGTTTGCCAACCTCCATGCAACAGTGAAAACCATAGACTGTAAAAATCTGTGGTGTACATTGGCAGTTTTGGAAATTTCCCTGAGTCTTTTGAGATCTAGCCTACCATACAGCACACCTGTCTGATTGCAAAAGGCATATTATGAGCTTGCCAAGAACTTACATTGGATTGGAGAATGCGCATTGTTTACCATTTGTTGGATTTCCAATCACTCTTATTGAACTGCTTCTTATTCATGTCCCAGCCTCTTTACCATCTCTTTTGACTGTCTAGCTTCTATGCTTCCACTGCTTGCTTTTCAAACACTGCAGGCTTATTTACAAGCCCCTTGAGCCATCGGTTTGCACCAGTGGTGCAGTGTGCTGCCCCATATTTATAAGGCCACGTAAAGTCACCTTATCTGGCTTTTAGTGGCCTTGTAAATATGGCCCCTTATCGCTCGTCAATTTGCATTAAAGGGGCGTGCCATGGGTGTTGCTGTGGGTGTTTCCATGCAGCACCCATGTTTTCTGCCCCATTTCCAAATTTACGAGCAATCGTAAACCTGGGAATGCTTCAGAATGCTATGCCTCCCCACGACAGGCGTAGGGAGGCGCAACGAGGAGACATGTTTTTATTTCTCTTTGTTTTTTCCTCTTTCTATGCATGCTGCTCTATGCAGCACACATAGCAAGAGGAAAACACCTCTTGTGAGTGTTTTTGTGCAGGAAGGTGTCCCTTCCTGCACAAAAACAATCATCCCCGCAATGGCAGGCACCATTGGACCATGATGCAAGGGTACCTGCATAGGCGCATGGCAGCCGCTTGTGTGCCAGTGCAGGGGAGAGCACAGGGATCCAGCATATTGTTGTAGGTATGACACATCCCTGTGCTTTGAAAGTGACTCAGTGCAGGGCAGCAAAATTGCTCGCAGCACCAAACTGAGTCACTAACTCGCAAATAAGGCACTACGGTTTTCTTTAGACTTAGCACCCTATGAGAGTGCAAGCATTTTTCAGTTGTGTCCCTTGTGTACTTCTCTCTCCCTGCACTTTGCATGCTCTCTGTCAGCCCTGTGCTTCTTCCCTCCATTTACCCCTCTCCCTTGTATACAGACATGCCCAAATCTAACACAGATGCTCCTTGGTCCCCCCAAAGGTGAACACATGTCATGTTAATGTCCTTCTTAATGGTGATGATCTTGTTTTCATGAATGGAATACTATTTTGTGTCTAGTGCCAAATGAACTTTTGTTGGCTATTTATTAAGGATTGTGCAGGTACTTGTATGGTGATATACAGTTTTATGCTGTGCCTGTAGGCTTTTATAATGGTAAATAATTTGAAGCAATGCTTTTTGTTGTGTTTCTTCGCTTTGCGCCACACAGCCACCCATGCAAACCCCTAGTAAATAACCCCTTGTGATTCCCGTTTTTAAAGAGGACAAATTGATCGTCAATACATCCAAGACCCAGATCATAGTACCTGCGAGAAGACAAGGTTATCACTCAAACATAATTGTGATGGAACTCTTGGCCTGGGTCCGAAGGTATAAATATCTAGGTATACCTTTTTCTAACAGCCCCTCTCAGCCCAATATTGTGTCCATGGCAGCAGTTCTCGAGTTTACATGGAGAACGACCTTCACAACGCGATCGTTACACCACAGTATGTTTACATCACAGGCAATACAACGCAAGTCATTACAACGACTTGCACTGGAAGGCGCTCTAAGCTAAGGAATAGTGTGATTTACTATTCCAACATCTTCCCTACTGTAACGTAGGCTGGAGTTGGATTAGTAAATCATACTATTCCTAATTCCAGCACCCTCCAGCACAAGTCGTTGTAACGAACGCTATGTAAAATACCGCGTTGTCAATATATGCTTTGTAACATCGTACATTTGTTTACATAGGTCTGTTAATCGAAACATCAATCACTTCATGCAAATAGAAAGTGACACACATTGTTCTTCACTGGTGATCAATTATGCTTGACTTTAAAATCAACTTTCCAAAGTGAGGGCTGAAATGTGCTAGAAAAGCAGTATTGTTTTCATGTGTTATGGAAACATTATGCCGCCTGTTGAGAATTAAGTCCCTGAATGGTGAGTCAGAAACTCTGGGGATTAACATTTTGGAACTTTTGAGAAGAAGCAAGCAAAACACAGTTGCAGGGGGTATGTGTCATGGATTTGCTAAATAATTAATTGCATTGTGCCTGCGTGATTATAATATGGTTAATCTCCCTTTTGAAAAAAATGTGAGATCGAAGGGTTCCATGCAGATATTGTACTATTAGCAAGTCTAGACCAAAAAGGTTGTATTTACTTGTTTTAAATATTAATCTCTTTACTTATAACGATGTCCCTTGTATTGAGGAAAGAAATAGCAATAGTCTTGCACCTTATGTGAAGGATCCACCACTTTGTGTGTTGATCTCAGTTTTACTGTGCCTCCTTTTAAAAATGAATTTGGGTCCTACACTAAGGGGGCTATTAGAATGGCGGGCAGATCGCCACCGCCCAAACGGCATGCAATTAACCCCCCACCATATTATGACTGTGGGGGATACCACGGCGGACGGGAATATCGTCTGCCACTTTTCCGCTGAGTCGCCCGGGCGGAAAAGAGTTGAATATGGTGGCGGTGTCTGGAAGACACTGCCATCCATATTACAATGCATGCAGTAAGCAGCCTTCTGCCACGGAAAGGCATGCAGATTTGCAGTTAGGGGCCCGTAGCGGGCCCCCAGGATGTTGGGGGCATGGGGGGCACATGGGGGGGTACCTATGGTACCCCCCTGCATTTGCATGCACAAGGCTGCAGGCACTGCGCGGTGCCTGCCACCTTGTGCTTGCAAATGCACAATATGCATTTTTCACATTGTGGCGGGTGCTACATACAGCACCTCCAGTCGCAATGTGAAAAATGCAAATTTTTTACAGTTTCATTTGAGATCTATGTGATTGTGAAACAATTTGACCATTCTTAGGCCGGACCGTGAGGAGGGTGGACAAGGAAGAGAGGTGTGCCATATATCCACCACATTCTCATGAAGATACTGTTCCGGCCTAACAATGGTCAAATTGTTCCACAATCATATATATCTCAAATGACACTGTTAAAAATTCACAGGTATCAGGACTTGTGAGTAAAATATAGTCTATATTACGTATTGTGAAGGCAGCTTCATTTTAGTTTGTATCTCATTATTTAGAGTTGTTTGTCGTTACTATGACCATTTCTTTATTGTATCGCAATACTAACCCGGGTCTGGTAGCATTATGGCTATCCCCATTGACATATAATAATTGTACATAATAGGGCAGGGGGATTGAAACTACCTATCTGTCCCTAGTATATAATAGGGCATGGTAGTGTAGAGGACTGCAGCCATTTCAGCACTTGCATGGGTGCACTGCTGAAGCCTGAGGTCAGTTAAAAAAAAAAAAAAAAAATCTGTGAAGAGGGTTTGGTGTGATATATATATATATATATATATATATATATATATTCACTGAAAAAACCATAGGTTAGAGACCATATATAGTTAGCTGGACATTTTATTGACATAAAACCAATTAAATTTCATATATAGTTAGTTGCACTAACTATATATCGCGCACCCGCAATCCACTGCTGATGATGTCACATATTACATCATTTATGACATGGTCAGTGACATCACTGATGACATCACTGATGACATCTCAAATGACATCACTGATGACATCACTGATGACATCTCAAATGACATCACTGATGACATCATGACACACCAATACCAGTTACTACATACGCACTCACTGATTCCTACGTCTACACACACATTCACTCATTCACCCATACAATCACTCATACATACAGTCACTCATTATTACAACACTATCATATGCACTCATATACCTATGTAGACACTCACACACTGCCACTCATCCATTGAGTCACTCACACACCTAGTCAGTCCTGTAAAGAATCAATCACACTTCGATTTCCTCATCTATACAGTTAAACACAGAACACCATACTTTTTCACACATATACTAACACACACTTACTCTCTTATACAATCACTGATACAAGTACACATTGATATGAACAGAGTCACACACCTCCCAGCCAGCCACACACACACTCAGTCTTCTATACATCCACTCATTCTTCAATATGTAAAACATATTTAAACTTTACAAAAACACACAGACACTAGATGATGTCATCAGTGATGTCATCAGTGATGTCATTTGAGATGTCATCAGTGATGTCATCAGTGATGTCACTGACCATGTCATGAATGATGTAATATGTGACATCATCAGCAGTGGATTGCGGGTGCGCGATATATAGTTAGTGCAACTAACTATATATGGAATTTCATTGGTTTTATGTCAATAAAATGTCCAGCTAACTATATATGGTCTCTAACCTATGGTTTTTTCAGTGAATTTTCAAGGTTTTGTAAATGCAAATTCCTAACTATATATGGTCTATAACCTATGGTTTTTTCAGTGAATTTCATTGGTTTTTTAAAAGCTAATATCTATAGCTGTAAAATATATTCTTTATTACGTGACGTATCACGTAGCCACGTGAGACGCCTCATGACCCGTCGCATAACCGTGACGTATCGGCTCTGCAGCGCAAACAAAACCCGTAACGTAAGCGCGCCGGAGCACGTTTACAGATATATATATTTTTTTTAACCTTAATTAGACAAAATCCACATGTGCACATATCTTGAGGCCTTGCAAAGGCACATCAAACAAACAGTCCCTACAATTTTGCCAAGTTTGCTGGAAATCTATTCCCTTAATTTTTTTTTACTGTTTCTCTTGCTTTTCCCCTTGTTACGCTTACCGGGACGCTACCCGGTACGCGAACCGGACGCTCCAAAAACACAAGATGGCGGACTCCCGTTACGCTGCCGGTTAGCTGCCCGGTTCGCGTACCGGGAAGCGCCTCTACTGCGAAAAATGGCAAAAAAAATGTTTCTTTTTTTTTTTGCCCCGCGGGGGACTTTATTATCCCCCTCATCAATCCTAGGGGGTCAGGAGGGGTTTACCTTGCCCCCTTTCCTTCATTTCCCCCTTCGTTTTTCACCACATCTTGTCTCTCTAACCTACCGATAGACAAGATGGCGGCCGCTCTGGACTGTTTACAATGTTGACAGCCAATCAGCTTCTCCTCAGACTCCCGTTACGCTGCCGGTTAGCTGTCCGGTTAGCTGCCCGGTGAGCTGCCCGGTTCGCGTACCGGGACGCGCCTCTACGGCGAAAAATCGCAAAAATTTGTTTATTTTTTTTATTTTTTGCCCCGCGGGGCACTTTAATATCCCCCTCATCAATCCTAGGGGGTCAGGAGGGGTCTACCTTGCCCCCTTTCCTTCATTTCCCCCTTCGTTTTTCCCCACATCTTGTCTCTCGATCCTACCGAGAGACAAGATGGCGGCCGCTCCGGACTGTTTAGAATGTTGACAGACACCGGAGAGCCAATCAGCTTCGCTTCGCGAAGTTCCGTGACGCGTCAGGTACGTGAACCGGGGCGCTAACCGAAGCGCTGTCACAGATATATATATTTTTTTAAACGTTAATTTCTCAAAATCCACTGGAGCACATATATTGAGACATAGCAAAGGCACGTCGGGCAAACCATATCTACAATTTTGCCAAGTTTCATGTAAATCCATTCAGCCGTTCGAGCTAAAAGTGAGTCCAACCGCCCTATGGAAAAATGAATGGGAAAAACGCGTTTTGGGACCCCCCTTTATTCTCAGCCCCCCCTTGACGAAACCCCTCCAAATTTTCAGGGGCTGCACAGAAACAAGATGTGCCATTTTCCTGAAAATTTCAGCCAATTCCGTCCACAAACGCCAAAGTTATTAGACATAGAATTTTCAGAAATCCCATAGAGAAAAAATCCTAACTATATATACCTACTGGCTATCGCCAGTAGGTAATATATATATATATATTTCCACACAATCCACTCCAATCAAAAAAAAAAAAAATAAATAAAAAAAAAAAATATATATATATATATATATATATATATATATATATATGCATGCACAAATGCTATTCGCATGCTTTAGAACATTTAAACCAAACAGAATGCCTTTGATAATGATATGTTTTTAAAGAGAGAAACAGGATGTTCTGTATTTCAAGCTAAAATATGTTTCCATCTGTTTACCATCATTGTTCCTAGCCAAAAGAACTTTATTAGATCCTCCCACAAAAAAGTTCAACCTGCATTAATATTGGTAGGAATATGTGGCCACATTAACCTCCTGCAGGGTCTACACTCATTCTTGGGTTCTTTGCACCCTCCCACGGTCCACTGTTAAAAGATATATAGCTGGCTGCATGCACAGTTACATACTTGACATGTTTTTGGCTATTTCGTTTTCCTTCTCCTTAACAAGATTGTACTAGCATGCCAGCTGTTTATGTGTGTGTGTGTGTGTGTGTGTGTGTGAACTTTAACTGCAATTAATTAAATGAGACATGATTCAGTGTACTTTTGAGATGGGAACTGGACCCTTAGGCATTGTTGTCCAGGCTCTCTGTATGAGGTGAGATGATACACCCAAAACCAATGCCATGAGGTTAGAGACTATATACTCCCCTGAGCAAAGCCAAAGACCACTCTTTGTATATTTGAAAGCTTTGCTTACAATAGGTACTGCAGGAAGCTAGACTGTTAAACCAGAACTTAAAATGGCCAGGTTGTTAAGATTTATCTGACGGCCAGGATATGAATTTGTTAGTATCTGCCAAGCAACTGTTTTTGTTAAGATGAAAATAGCAGTGACACTTTATGAGTAGCATAGAAAGCCCTTTCGCAAGGTATAATGTTGCTATTTACAGCACTACAGACCAACAAGTACATATTGCATGACATTGTATTGAATATGTAGCACTCTGCCTAGGTGACAAGTTGCCCAGCTGAAATAATGAGCCTGGAAAAAATTTGGCTTTTACAATCTCTGTTTTATATGAGGATGAGGGAAATTGTGACTGACTGCCTTCTCCTTTCCATCAGCTACCCATTTGCATTCCGTTTACTTTGACCCCTCTGGCCTTTTCACCACAATGCTATGCCTACTGCTTAATTTATGCAGGTATTTTCAGTTGGTGAGCACTACTACTCATTTTTGTGGACCAGGGGCCATATTATGTATTAGGGTGCTCTTTTCCTGTTTGCGCCTGGCAGACCTTAAAACAGGTGCACCAGGTGCAAACAGCGAAAGTGCGCCCTATTACATAGTATGTGATGACCCCAGGGCAGCGGCGAAACCTTGCTGCCCTGGGGGCAGCGCATGCAAGTGAAATATGAAGTGGCTTTGAAGTAGGCGATCCGTGTTTCACTGTGCAGGTGACATTCTGCCTGCACTTTGAAGGGGGATTAGAGATCCCCTTGAAGGCGGGTGCAGTCAGTGACTGATCCCCAGCCGCGGCCCGTGGAGGGAGTTACGGTGGGGCAGGGAGGCGAGGAGGGGGAGGGGTGGGGTGGAGGGTGGTAAAAACCGGCATATGGATAATTGCAGGTAAGTAAACAATTTAATTAAGAAAACGAATTTCGTAGCGTGCACTGCATCGCATTTTGCGATGCAAGGCGCACTACCAAGGAAGCTTTTGTATTTACTAACCCCACCATTTGTCCCTAGAAAAGTGTTCGGCCATTATTTATTTATTTATTTTACAAATTAGGCATTGGTTGGTATACACCCGTTACGACGCAACTTTTACTCCGCACTACCATTACAACGCGGGCATTACAACGCATGGCATTACAACGCATTGCGCTGGGGGGCGCTCTAGGATAAGAGGTAAGTTTAATTTACTATCCAACACCTTCCCTAGGGTCCACGGGGACTGGAGTTAGAATAGTAAATTATACTTACCACTATCCAGCACCCCAAAGCGCTATGCGTTGTAACGGTATTCGTTGTAAATACCGCGTTGTAATGGTACGCGGAGTAAAAGTATGCGTTGTAACGTCATACATCCCATTGGTTACACCAGCTCCAATATTTAAATCGTCTCCCAAAAGTCCTTTGTTTAACAAGCATGACTTAACCTAAGTCACCACCACTTCCTATTGACAAGGCACACATCTGCATAGACCTGTACAGTGCTTCATTTGTAAACAAATAAGTGCCATGGCCCTTACCGGAAGGCCCTCAGCCTGCACCATGCATTGCCCCTGCCAGCGCTGCGAATTACAGTACAAACATAACACCTAATCATTGCACTCCTGCAAGGGTGACAATTGAGACCAGTGGCGGACGGCATGGCTAGTGGGTGGCGGGCGGGTGCCGGAGTTACAGTGGAAGGGTTGCCGGGCTGGGGGGACGTGCAAGGATGTGTAAAACAATAAAAAAAAAATTAACTTACTTTCCCGCCGGGTCCCCCGTCTCTGCCCCATGCTCTCCTCAAGAATCAGGAAGCACAGCCAGGCCCCACTGACCAATCACAATGCTGCAATGCAGTATTGTGATTGGTTTTGAGCATCCGGGTTTAACGCTCAACCAGGGAATGGGGGCCTGGGCATGTTCTCCATACAGGCTGTAATGCAGCCTGCATGGAGAATGGGGAAAGTGCACATGACTGGTTTGGGCGGCCCCAGAGGACCAACCAAACTGTCCCTGCGCAATTAGGAGTGGGCAAACCACTCCTCCCCTGCCCTGCTCCGAGAGCAGAGCAGACCCGACCACAAAGCAGCACAAACATAAAATGATGATAATTGAAAGCTATTATCATTTCCTCTGCTCGCACTCATTGAAAGCATTGGGGCAACGCTCCTCCGCCATAGTGGAGGAGGCACCACTGAATCAGACCATTTCAGGCCACACAATGCTGTAATAACGGCACGAGAGGCTAGTATTATTAATTTTCAATGCCATTTGAATGAATAAACATGGTTGTTGTGCAAATCTCATACAGCATCACCATGTGGTTGACTGTCACTAGAGCCGGTGCTGACAATTAAGTGCTAGTGCCGAGCATCGGAAACCATCGGTTCAAAGTAAGCACTGCACTGTACTCCCTGCTGTAAATCCATGGAAAGACATAGGAGCCTATCTATGGCAATGCTCTTCTGAAGATTCCTCTAACATCCATCGTGCAAGAATGTGAATATTGATTGGCCACAAATCCTTAGAACACAGCAGAGTTTGGATATTTACATAAGCACAAAAACTTTCGACAGAGAAGGCAAGCTGCCTGGACGTTTGTGAGGCCTCACATCACAGCTCACTGTGTTATATTGATGCCAATGGAGTGTATTCAGTTTCTACCAACGCAATGGTATTTTGTGTTTCCTGAATAACATTCAATGTATCTCTTGCAACACATATTTGTTTTATGCATTTCAATGACAGTGTGCCTCTATGAAGAGTTCACAGCTGTAGATTGCCAGCGGCATGTTACTTCTATGTGTATTTTGTGTAAACAGTTGCTTGCTATTAGTTGTCAACCATAAGGACCTCTATCTTTTTTTATAAGCAAAGTGCATGTCTTATAATGAGGTCAGCATTTCCCACCATATGTTGAACTTCATTGCTTCTGTTTAGCTCCTCTGCATCTGAGACATTCACGCTAAAAAACTAACAGTTTAAGCCAGAGATGCCTGCAGTTCAGAAAACTTGGCCCCATCATGGTGCCCGAAACACAAGTAGCTGATTTGTGAGAAGCTTTTGAGGAGAAACATAGACCCTGAATTCACGGTCAGTCAGTGGCAGGCAAGGATTAGGTGGTCATATTGAGTGCCAGGAGCCAGGAGTTGAAGACCAGCTCTACAAGCATCAACATGTGCCCCCATACTTTTTGAAAAA
Organism: Lissotriton helveticus; assembly: GCF_964261635.1. Lineage (NCBI taxonomy): Eukaryota > Metazoa > Chordata > Amphibia > Caudata > Salamandridae > Lissotriton > Lissotriton helveticus. The sequence goes on along the minus strand of NC_136059.1, from coordinate 1,307,537,865 downwards.
AAGCTCTCCCTGTACCTAAGTCAATGGACAACTTCATACTTCCTGTCCTATTTTCAGTTCATGTAGCATTCCCTAGATGTAGCATTCCCTAGATGTTCAACTTCAATCTCTGAAGTATGGCAAAAACAAGAGAGAACCTTAGCTGCATTGGCGACCTATCTAAGCATTTTTTTCTTCTTTGGATACATGCAAATAAGAGTATAAGTTTTAGAGCTGATTGGCTTGTGACATCTTTCATCACGTTCTATTCCTCTCTAGTGGAGATATATGTATTTGATCCTAGCACTGAGATAAGTTGCATTATACATGATAAATGAACGCACATGTTATATTGTAAAGTGCCCCACTTACCACAATAGCATTAAGACATTGCAAAACAAATGAGTCTTTTTACGGCTTCTACTGTGGGGAGTGAGTTGCTTAATGCCATGATGAATGGCTCCCACACAGGGCTGGTGCTAGATTAAGATAATTGGTGGCGAGTGTTTTATAGAACAGCCATAAGGAGGTGCCAGGTCATCTCAAACGTGCTTTTGGTGCCCATGAAGGGCCTTAAAGATACATTTTCATTTTGCCAGGGGCTACAAAAATCCTTGCACTGCATCTGCCTTTCAACACTGCAAAACAACCTGAAAAGCACTGAATCAAAGCAGCGTCACAACAGTTGTTATCCTGTGAGTAGTTAGTTCAATTAAATCCCATTTGCAAACTGATGTAAATGGCTGCACAGGTGATTAGTGCTTGTCCAGTCTCTCAGAGTCTCGTCTGTTGCTAGTTGTTACATTTACTTTCTCGCTGTTGGTGCATGTCAGTTCCCCGCTGTGAACTTGCTTCCGCTGGCAGGATTTCGGCGCGCCATTGCCAGAGGATACAGCTGCTGCGCAGCAGACGCAGCGCATCTTCAGTTCTGCTCCAGCTGCACGAAAAGCCCTCCACGGTCGGCTGTGTGTACGCAGATGGACTAAACGGCGCATTTAATTCAGAAAACGTCCTGTATTTTACAGCCTGAAAATTCATTTTATTTTGAATAGAATTTCGGGTGCTTTCTATTGCAGCTGCAGTTTCTGTGTTACACTGTTGTCATGGTTGAAAATTATTCAAAGTACATACCTGAAATAAATACCCTTTGCAGAATTTTATATAGCGCGAACTAGACCCGAAGCGAATCAGGTATGAGGTATCAGAGCGCTTTACATATTTTCCAGTTACGTTACATGAGGACACACTTTCATTTTTAGGCACGGGGAGATTAAGTGATTTGCCCAGAATCAGAGGAGCTTTTTGGCGTCGTTACCGAGACTCGAACCCAGATCCCCAGGTCCGAGGTCGAGCGCCCTAGCCGTTAGGCCAACGCCTCTCCCCTTGATAGACATTCATAGGCACCTTTTTGCACACCTTTTAAGTACAAGGTAGGAAATCATTTTGTGCACCTAATTTTAAAATCAATAGTTCTCTGGAGAATTTAGCACAATACCGTTATGAATGTTAGTTGCAATACAGCATACATCCTTCCCAACCTGTGCTGTGGCAGTACTGGTTGATGTGGTGTGTCTGGGGTTTGTGAAAAGCTGGTGGTAAAAGAGGTATGGCGTATGGACCCTTTGTCCAACTGGCACAAGGAATCCCAGGCACATGAAGTGATGACATCATCATCACTCCATGGCCATGTGTTGATGATGGGCGCACCGCAATAGTTTAGACCACGGTTACTTATAGTACGGCTCGCGGGCCGCCAGCGGCCCGGCAAGCCTTCCTTGGCGGCCCGCGGACCTTGCAGACATCGTACCCGTGTTTACAAAAAAAAATTATTTAAAGAGTGTCTACAATCAGCAGCGCGACTCAGACTCTGCTGCTCTGTGGGGGCTGGGCGATTTCAGGGATAGCCAGAGTGGAGCTGCAGGGGCCTAAGAAGAGGTGAAATACATCTAAACGTCATTAACATGCGAATTCTCTTTTAACCGCATGCGCGCTAGCGGTTTTCCCGCTGTGCGCTGCGTTTTTCGAAAAGCCGCATTACATGACGAGCTCAGCTTGTCATGAGCGTGCGAGCGGCGTAATTCATGAGCGCGGAAGGGGTTAAAGACCTGTGAGGTGCTCGGGTGGGGCTGTGTGTGTGCCCCGGAGCTGTCTCATCCCGGGCACACACAGGCAGGGGGAGATGACAGAGGGAGGTAGAGGGAGGGAGACAGAGGGAGGGAGGAAAAGGGAAGGAGACAGAGGCAGACAGAGGGAGCGCGAGGGAGGGAGGGAAAAGGAGGGAGAGCGAGGGAGGGAGGGAAAGGGAGGCAGACAGAGGGAGAGCGAGTGAGGGAGGTAGAGGGAGGGAGATAGGCAGGGAGGGGGAGGAAGACCTAGGGAGAGAAAGGGAGGGAGCGCGACGGAGAGAATGGGAGGGAGAGTGAGGGAGGGAGGGAAAGGGAGTCATAAAGAGACAGAGCGAGGGAGGGAGGGAGGTACAGGAGGGAGGAAAAGGGAGGGAAACAGAGGGAGGGAGGGAAAGGGAGGGAGACAGGCTGACAGAGAGAGAGCGAGGGAGGGAGAGAAAGGGAGGGAGAGCGAGGGAGGGAGGGAAAGGGAGACAGACAGAGGGCAAGTGAGGGAGGGAGGGAAAGGAGGGAGGGAAAGGGAGGCAGACAGAGGGAGACAGAGGCAGACAGAGGGAGAGCGAGGGAGGGAGGGAAAGAGAGGGAGGGGGAGGGAGGGAGAGCGAGGGAGAGAAAGGAAGGGACAGCGAGGAAGGGAAGGAAAGGGAGGGAGAGGGAGGGAGAGCTAGGGAAGGAGGTAGAGGGAGGGAGAGAAAGGGAGGGAGAGTGAGGGAGGAAGGGAAAGGAGGGAGGGAAAGCGAGGCAGATAGAGGGAGAGCCAAGGAGGGAGGGAAAGGGTGGGCGAGCAAGAGAGGGAGAGAGCGAGGGAGGGAGAACGAGGGAGGGAGAGAAAGGAAGGCAGTCAGAGGGAGAGAGAGGGAGGGAGGTAGAGGGAGGGAGACAGGGAGGGAGGAAAAGGGAGGGGAAGGGTGAGCGAGAGAGGGAAAGGGAGGCAGACAGAGGGAGACCGAGGGAGGAAGGGAAAGAGAGGAAGAGCAAGGGAGGGAGGGAAAGGGAGGCAGAGGGAGAGCGAGGGAGGGAGGAAAAAGAAGACAGAGAGGGAGGGAGACAGAGGGAGGGCGACGGAGGGAGGGAGGAGGGTGACAGACAGAGGGAGGAGGGAGGGAGGGGCTGACAGACTGAGGGAGGGGGAGGCAGGGGGAGGGCAACAGAGGGAGGAGGGCGACAGAGGGAGGAGGGTGACAGAGAGAGAGAGACAGAGAGAGAGTGAGACAGAGAGAGAGGGAGACAGAGAGAGAGAGAGAGAGAGAGAGGGAGTGAGACAGTCATAGTGAGTGAGACAGAGGGAGTCAGGGAGAGAGAGAGAGGGAGAGCGAGGGAGAGAGAAGGAGTGAGACAGAGGGAGAGAGGGAGGGAGAGAGGGAGGGAGATAGAGAGAGAGAGATGTGTGTATGCCAGGTCTGGTGGCTCAGTGGATGAAGGTGTCCGCTGCAGGTACCTGTGTTCAACCTCATGGTCACAGTTTTTTTCGTTGCTCTAGCCCCACCCCCTCCCCCACTGACCCCGCCCCCACCAGTGCGGCCCTCGGACACAAACCACACTGTAAATGTGGCCCCCGAGAGAAAGTTTGTGAGTACCCATGGTTTAGACTATGCACATACACACACATACATACACACACACACATACAAACACAAACACATACAGCAGCTCATGGCCTCATATGTATAGTATTTTACAATGTGTGGCCTCTGAATACTGCAATCCCCAGATGCTCTTCTGTGAGTCGACCAAAGCCATCTCTGAATGATGAAACACATAAATGTCACTGTCTCTCTTGCCCCACTGTAGTCCCAGCTGTAGCGCCCGGATCTCAAGACAAGAGCACTGTTAAAATGTTTGGAGTGGTTAGATTGTGAACAGAATAGGCCTGGACACCCCTAACAGAAGTGGCTCAAATTCACAGGTTGGAGGAAAGTGTGGTATATTAAGCATTTTAAAGCTTGTAAGGTCAGTAACACTAGTAAGGACTGGAAATACACAATCCTCCTAATGATACAATCTCAAAGGACAGAATAGCTAAAGTCATATCATAAGTTATTTTATCATAATTGATATAAAATGAAATAATTTTAAACTGTCAAAAAATTAATTAGGCACAACATCATCAATCCATTTACAATTCATTAGATACATCCACAACCATTAAAAATGCAAAACTAGCCAAGCATCAACACATTCACATTCTAATATCAATAAAAATGTGATTGGGAGAGCTCCAACCGGGTGGTGTATTTTCTTCAAATGTCCTTTCCACAATTACAATAGATAATTTTATCAAGCTCTTATCCTCCACTATTTCTTCCCAGATTTATCGACTAGGGATCCATAGTTTCGTCCAACTCATTTTAAGCCTTCATCAGGATCATCAAAAATTATTTTCTCTCTGTTCACTTGATATTTCCTTAGTAAGTGTATCAACAATATATAAAAGTTTTCATTATTCCCTTTCCACTATTTATATTTATCACATAACATCACATTATCAATCACATTTAAGACTTTTCTTCTTTTGAGTATTCTGTACATATCAAGCCATGAAATCATTCTCAACAATGCATCTCCAATTGTATGATATTTTATGGATTCAATCCCGAATAATCCCACATTCACTTGATTATTACCATTTATTTTCTCTTTTATAACTGCATCCATTTCTTTTTAGACCCACCATCCTGGTTTTCTATAAACTTACTTATAGTCCAAACCTAATCATAGGGCCCAAACACAACCACATAAGTGCTCAATTACTTTGCAAATGCACCCTCTTGTGTTGCAACATTTCTATTGCTTTTTAAATTTTCATCTGATCATTCTCATCCGGAGACAGCATTTCTCATTCCTGAAGTAAGCAGAGTGCCTCAGACTGGAAACTCTGCATCGCTTAAAACGGAGAGGCATATTTACAAATTTTTCACGCAATGCACGGCAGCAAGCAAAGTTGCTGTGCTATGTTACATGAAAGGGGGAGAGCAGAAATATTCCATATTTATAAAGATATAGGGCATTTCTGCTCTCTCCTTGCACTGGCACACTGTGTGCAGCATAGCGCGAATGCAGGCACTGCTGCTCCATAATGCAAGGGTGTCAGCCTTAGGGGTAGGCTTGTTTTTGCACACAAAAAGACACCTTGTGGCACTAAAACAGTCCTTAGAGTAATTTTTCTCTTTCTATGTTGATGCAAGAGGAAGTAACATGGAGAAATAAAGATATCTGACTTCTTTATGCTTTGCTGAGGCGGGCATAGCATTTTGACGCATTCCCAGCTTTATTCGCTCTAGTAAATTTGGAAATGTGCCAAAATCCATGTGCGATTGCATGGAAACGCCCTTGCTTCATCCATAGAATTCCTACTAGGTGAAGTGTAACTCAACACAGAGTAAGGGGCTGCATTACATTTCTTTTTCTTTAAAAAGCCACGCAAGACAGCACAAATTTCCCTTTGTGTGGCTTAGAAAATGCCAGTTAAGGACTTGCTTTGCTTTGAGACAACTTGCACCATACAAGGACAACACAGGTCCTTTGTAAATATGGTCCTGAGTACTTACCTGAAGTCTCAATGTTATGTTATGTTAATTAATTCTTGTATAGCGCAGGTTCACCATCAGGTCTCTTCGCGCTTCTAGAGGAGAAAATTACAACAGACAGTGCATTAGAGCCAGAAAGGCCAGACTTCAATTGTGGTCAGTGCCTCCAAAAACAAGATAGTTTTAAGTTTTTTCCTAAAAAGAAGGAGACTCGGTTCTTTACGCAAATTTCCGGGAAGATTGTTCCAGAACTGTGGAATGTGCAATGCCTTAAACAAGGTAGTGAGATACTGTTAGAAATGGGATTTCTAGTTGGCAAGGGTATACAACTAAGACAGGCAGAACCCACCACTTTAGTCAGGGTAAGGCACCCGAGATAACCCCTGCCCACCCCCTTGGTAGCTTGGCAGAACAGTCAGGCTGATCCCAGAGGCATTGTGTAAAGTGTTTGCATAACAAACAATCACACCAGTGACACACTAGACACACCAAAAAAGAGACTCCACTCAAGGTTATATAAAAATATCTTTGTATTCATACATAAAACACATTAGACCACAAATCACATTGTAGCATGTAAAGCACATTAGACCACATAACATAAATCGCTGTGCCACTAGGTACTTGACATAAAGATGCACATACGCCACATAAGACCACAATTACTTAAATTACTGTGCCACAAGGCACTGGTCATAGGAATGTATCAATCGTAAACCATCCTCACTTTGTCATAAGTCAATTGTCATCATACATTTGGTGCAATAGCAAATACTTCTCAGTTGCATGTCATGAAGGCATTAGTCATAGCATCTTAAACACATATAACAGTCTTAGGCAGAGCATCATAAACACCCCCTATGACATTGGTTCCCTGGTCCCCCACAAGGATTAGAATGATAGTGACCCCATGATCCGAAATGAGGTTTAGTGGGAGGGAGACACAAGAACTACCATCATCTGGTGACAGGGCCTCTGTCAAGGTTCCACCCGTCGCTACACTTACATAGCTGTGCCCTCAGGTATGGGCAAGAATGGGGGGAGCACCTTCGGTAGCATTCTGTGGGAAGACCTTGCTTGGTCCCCCGCATGCAGAGAAACGGGCAGTTGCCCACCAACATGCTGTGCAGATTCCAAAGTCGTGTAGCAGTTTTTTTCTGACTGAACGTCAAGTGGAGGATTCGGGCCACCACCCATTTCTCTCTGAATCAGGAAATGCGACTGAAAGTGGCTGGGAAGCTCAATGCTCCCAGGCGGTCTACACTCGCCCTGCTCGGCACCCTCCTTATTGTCTCTGAGAAGGGAGACGCGAGGCACCGGCTCCTCTCAGCGGAGCGCATCCTGGTGGTCCTGTGTGGCCAGGGCGAGTCGAGGCAGAGCTCTTGTGTACGGGGAGCGTTCTTGCTTTACTCACACCGGGGCCTCTTCTCCTCAATGCTGGGTCCCATTGCTGCAGTGGCGGAGAGGCTTTTCCTTCTTGGTGCTGTGGGAACTCCGTGGGTGTTGCCAGGCACCATAGGAGGCCTTACACAAGCTCAGGTTGCAGGGCAACACTGGAGGCAACGAAGGATCTCCCACCGTGCAGAATCCTGCTGAGTGGTTTGCACCTTGTTGTTCTTCCATACGCCCCAAGCCCAAGCAGGCGAATGAAAAGAAAAATGCAGCCCAGTTGATGTGGAGGCGTGCGCAAACTTCTCGATACACATGAGGCAGGTTGCATAAGCACAAAGTATTTCTAGGTGCCAAGTGCAGCGCTCCACACGTCCTTCCTTGTAAAAAGAAGCCCCAGATGCCGATTCACCTGGACAAGACCCTCTGGCTGCACTTGGCAACTCCTGGCTCCTCAGCCAGTTCCTCACAGCAGGTGCCAGTCTGCAGAGACACTCTAGGTACGTTTACTGGGTAGCTCAGCAGAAGCAGCACTGCCAATTTAAGGTAAAAAAACTAGAACATGAAACAATCTAAGTGAAAGCACCAGAAATTCCAAAATAAAGTGAAAGCACAAGCGACTCCCACTAACACAAGGGATTTCCAATAGCACAAGGAAGACTTTGATGTCCCTGAGTCTTCCAGAAGAGGAGGCCAGCACACACAAGCCCTTGGAGATTCTTCACAAGCAGGATACCACAGCAGGGCAAAAAAGAGTCAGTCCTTTTACTCCACCATAAACAGAAGCAGCAACTGCAGGCCAACCCCACACATCACACAGTAAAGGGGCAATACTCATCCTTACAGCTCTCCAGCTCTTCTTCTTGGTAGGGTCCTCTTGTTCCTTGAAGTAATCTAAAGTCCTGGGGTTTTAGGTGTAATACTGATACCCCAAAATGTCTTTGTTCTCTTTGTGGCAAGGGTCTCTGAACCCAGTCCAAACCAGTTCTGCCCTCACTGGTGCAGCATGACCATAGTGGGCGGAGACAGCATTGCGCAAAAGGAGACACAGCCTATTCATGTGTAATCACAACTTCTCCCACCACTGTAAATGCAGACCAGGTCTATCCAGAACTGTGATAAATCACTCAGTCAAGGCAGGGCACACCTCAACACCACCCCCCAGTGACTGGCTAGAGGAAATGCACATCTCAGCTCCTGTCACTCACACACCAGGCGCTGAATGCACATACAGCCAGAGGCACACAGATTGGTAAAATAGGAAAATACCCACTTTTTAATAGTGGCATTTTTAAACACAGGATTTTAAAAACACCTTCACCAAAAGGTGCGCTAATACATTCTGAGTTCAGAGAGTCTAAACTTAATTTTCCTATCTCGTCCCTATTGCAAGTTATACATTCAAAAATGTTACAGTGCAACCCCAGTGATAAGCCTACGGTACAGATAGCCTTTTAATAGTGAAAAGCAAATCATACAGTATTTCATTATCAGGACATGTCACACACACTAGTACATTTCATACCCTTCACATACACTGCACCCTGCCCATGGGGGTACCTTGGGTGACCATAGAAATACCTTACATGTAAGGAAAGGGAAGGTCTGGGCCTGGCATGTGGGTGCTGTTGTCAGGACAACATGGCAGTTTACAACTGCGTGTGCAGACACTACAGTGGTAAGTCTGAGAAACATTTTCAGGGCTACTCATGTGGGTGGTACTGTGGGAGTGAACCTTTTCAGGGCCCCACTGGTGCAGGGGTTTGCCATTCTTTGTCCTTAAGTCCTTAGACTAACAAAATAGAGATTGGCACGGAAGCTGTAATAACAAAGAAATAGTTTATTATCACTCATGAGTGGGACAACATCGACACAGAGCCCTTAGGCAATGTATGAGGTAGTACATCGAGTACAGAAACCATGGGCCTTTTATGGCCAGTTTGTAGCTAAGTAAACATGAAGACTTAAAAAGAGGCGGTACAAGTATACACAAGAATAGCTATTCACATATATGGACAACTGGAAACTACTTTGTCAACAGAGTGGGAGGAGTACCAAAAACCCTTACATCAGTTGGAATAGCCTGACAGGTATTTTCTAAAACAGGTGTATTCTAACAGCTACAGGCCTTTCTGATCATACATTGCTCTGGCTCAGTGCTGAAGTAGTTAACTGTAACTGATGACTCAAGCAGAATAGAAAAGCAGGCAACAATAAAGAGACAAGAAGCACAAGGCTAGCACATGGCTAACTAAAATGGCTGCCACAAACAAAATGGCTTCAGCTCATGCTAACAGCGATTTCTGCTAGTTTCCACAATACAACCAGTACTACAAGCCCACGAGTAGCATTTGATTTACAGGCCCTGGCACACACCATGCACTTTACTAGGGACTCACTAGAAAAGAAAATATGTCAAACATGGATAACTAATCATTGTCGCAATTTATACAGAGAGCATATGCGCTTTAGCACTGATCAGCAGTGGTAAAGTTCCCAGAATCCTATTGCCATCAAAAACAGGGTCATAAAAATAGGAGGCAAAAGGCAAAACGTTTGGGGATAAACCTGTTGAAAGGGCCAGGTCTAACAGATACCCTCTTCCAATCAAGTATATATATCCTTGATCCCTGTTATCACATCATTTAGAAATCTAGTACAAAGCCAAGGGTGAAAGAAGTTAGGTTTGAACTCATATGAGTAGATCTTATAATGACAAAACGTTTATAAAAAGAGCTCTGAGATCTTCATATTGACATTTCCCTTAAAAGGGCTTTTGGAGAATAAATCAGTTATTTTCATTTGCTGATCACCCTTGTGTCTATCCCGTTAATAACCTAATATTCACTAGTGGTGTAATAAAGCACGCATTGACAAAGCCAATAACTCTTGTCTTTGGGAACTATTGGCTTTGCCAATGGTTTTTAGCGATATTATACAGCATCCTGATGCTGTACAGCATGGCTAAAGAGAAAATAAACAAGAGCTAGGACACACCTGTGCTTCATTTTTTAAGCACGTGCAAGCATCTCCACACATGATAACACCTACAAAATGAAACAAGTTCCTTTTTTTCTATTTATTTACCAATCTGAGATGGATCAGTAAATTCAAATGTAGCACTGCTAAATACCTTTTTTTCCAAATGTGGGTGGGAGAAGTAACACCTAGGCCACATGTGGGGGAAACAACACAAAGGGCACAGGTGGGAGAAGCAAGCAACACGCAGGGTGCAGTTGGAGTAGTAAGCAGCACTAAAGGCGTGGGTGGGGAAAGCAAGATGATGGGTGCAGCAGCAACACCGAGGGCCGGGGAGAAGAATACAGATGATAGCGAGCAATGTGGAGCACGGGAGGGAGAGAAGCACATGGGTGAGAGCAACATGGCGCTGGGGGAAGAAGCACACAGGTGAGTGAAAGCAACACGAACAAGAGTCGGGAGAGAAGCACATGAGGGACATCTGGAAAACAGATGCACTCTTGTTGAGTGCTAAAGCAAAAAGAATAAAGTAGTTTCATAAAAGTGAGCAGTACACATGTAAAGAGGCTATGCACCAGGGGAGGGACAGCCACAAAATTGACAAGGCAAGCTATCTAGTAAGATGCAACCAAATGAAAGTAACAATAATGTCATCCAATGATAAGCAGTGGTTGGGCGTTAAGCCCACTGTAAGATGACAATTGGACTTTCATAAACAGACACTTTGCAGTGCTTAGCGGGTGAGACATAAATACGTCCCCCTTCACTGAAGCCTGAGACAGTAAATCTGTCTGATGATGGCTTTTGCAGGTGCACAGGGGCACCTATATCAAGCATCGGATATATGCCCTGGCCTCCAGGCCACCCCATTAGTGAGGTGCAGTGTCACTGGTAAACGTAGCCCTTGATCCTTTCACTTTAATCCTCCAGGTGCCCAGGGCTAGCCATCAATCAAGCTGTCAGATCACCCTCCTCCATCTTATCACTTGGGGGATATTGGGAGAGTGAGGAGTTTCCTTTACACTACCCTGCCTTGTGACACTATGACAGTGATAGATTAAATGTCTCATAGCGGCCATGGGGGCACAAAGGCCTGTGTATGAAAGTATGTCATCTTTCCTTGAGCTGAATTCAGATTTTTTTAAAAGATTCTATGTAAAAGATTTAGCTAAGGCATAATAGTTCCCTCCAATTTAAATGCTTTCTGCGAAAGCTGGCTTCTACAAAAGGTGGTTAACATTAACAACCTTAATCTAATGTTTTTGTTTGAAGTAGATTACACATTTAGGGAGTAAAACGTATTGAGAGTGTATTATATAAATTACATTAAATTGTTTTGACACGTAAAATAGTTGAAAAGAAGCAGTTGCCTTGCTGTTTACCATTATTCCTGAGATATTTTTCAGGGGTTTTCACTCCACCCAAAAATGACAATTGCTAGGTGTTATTTTGCTGAACAGGGCGTGTGGTGCTCAAGTGATGATGGGTGATATACTAATGTTACTGCACTCTTTTCATACAACGAAACACTACGTTTGCTTGTCTCTGATGCCCGTGCAGGGCTAAAAAGAAAACTTTACCCTTTTTACGTCCAATTTGATCTCTCACAGTCCTCTGCAGCAAGAATGACACATTTGTCCCTGCTAAGGATGTTGGAAATAGCTGAGCAATACAAAAATGACACTGACAAGCCAAAGCACAACTTACTGCCAAGTAGGAATTTAAGTTTAAAAACTGACAAAAAGGGTAGGGCATATTTTTGTGGCCCAAAACAGTCTATGATGGGGTGGGGGGGGGCAGAGAATGTTCTAAAATGCAGTTTGGTATTAATATGAGCAGGAAAGTGTCCTAGCAGGCAAACAGTAGCAGCTGGGTCAGTCGGAAATCTGCATTCTGTCTATGCATATAGTTTGGGGATCATGTTTCGTGCAGGTGTTGTCCCCAACATTTTGACACCGTTAGCTTGACAGTGCTGGAATTTCTGATTCTGCAGTTTGAGTACTTCATAAATTATTTCAGCTTGGTGCCCAAACTGCGAGTCCATAAGAGTCCAAAGAAGATGCAACGTTGTTGGATCAACATTGACCTTTATCCTAGTTATTTTTACAGCAATGAAGGCCTTGGAAGTCTTGACCTCCTTCCTTGTGGAGACAGAGAGACCTTCTCCTTTACCTTCTGTCATTTAACAGCCAATTCATTTAGTTAGATAAATATTTCCCTTACTAAATTGGTAGCTCAATCTCAAGAGAGAAAATTATGGAATGTGGTTATGGCACCTTGGCAAGAGGGACATCTACCAGCCAGTGACTGATAGATGCCCCATGCTTTTGTTTTCAAGTGTGGTCTTCCATAATTCCCCCTCGGAAATATCTCAGACAATGGATAATCAAGGTTAACCAAGCAGCCATGTTGCAGTTTTGGGATAATGTGTATTCTGATTAAAGTCAAACTTTAAACGTGTATTCTAAACTTTATTCAAAACAATATTTCTGCCATCATAGCTCCTGTGCTTTCAGTGTTCTGTACTCCATGAATGCAAGATGGAAAGATAAGGTAGACCTCAAAACGCATTTTCTATTCTCTTGCTTACGGAATAAACATAATTCTATAGAATGAAAACAAAGTTGCAGAAACGCAGAGCACTTGCATTGAAATTTCGAGACTAGGGCCCTCCTTTACGGTGAATTGGCATAGGGCAGCACCACAAGAGTTCTTGCTGTGTTGCCATATGCCAATGTGAAAGGGCAGGAATGTACCTTATCTAAGGAATATGGTGCATTCCAGTCCTTTCCCTCTGTGCTGGCACACAAATTGCTACCTAGTCCCAATGCATGTACCCTTGCACCATGGTGCAAGGGTGTCAGCGTTGCATGCAGGATTATGTCTGTGCAAGAAGGCACACCTTCATGCACAAACACAATCCAGAGAGGCATATTCCTCCTTCAATGTATGCTACGGAATGCCACAGGAGTGTAAAAAAAAGTGATGATTCGGCGGCGCAAGCCTCTCATAAATAAGCCCCTAAACATCTTAATTAGGGCCAGGTTCAACTTTCCAGAAAGACAGTAAATTATTTTAGAATTCATCAAAAATTGATTTTTCCAAAACCAATTAATGGTAATATGTGTATGCTATAATTAAAACACGCGACACCCTGTTAGAAATGGGATCCCTGGCTGGCCAGGGCTTTCGCCAAAGTCAGTCAGAGACCACCACTCCTAAGTCAGGGCAAGGGAGTTACACGCCAAGATAACCCCTGCTCACCCTCTAGGTAACGTGGCGCGAGCAGCAAGGCTAAACATGGAGGCGATGTGAGTTCAGTATTTGCGCACGCACCCCAGCAACAACACCCAAGACCCACCACAAAGGAAACTCCACACAAGGTTATATAAAAATAGCCTTTGTATTACACCAAAACACATTAGATAAAAACACACACTTTACAATGTGCCAACAAGTACGGGTAGAATTTACAGGAGATATGTACAAGACAGGGCCACCTGGACCACTGTCAGGAATCAGCACTTTTAGAAGTAACACTTTTAGAACATAGCACATAGAATGTAAAATCACTGTAGCACACAACCAGTAACTACTGGTAACCAGGGCCTCACTAGCACCACCTGCACTAGGAGAAAAACCACCTAAGTATCACAATACCTGTAGGGGTGTAAGCACATAACACATGATGCATCACATACATTCAGAGGTGTAGGGAAGGAAAACACATGATGTCTAAAAACATTCAGAGGTGTAAGAACATGGCACATGATGCATTGAAACACATTCAGAAGGGCCAAGTCCAACACAACCCCCTTCCAGCCAAAACGCAGGGTAGACCAATCACCACCGTGATGGACTTCCCTGCTTGAAGCGATAGAACATGGACGCGGGCCCGCAACTGCAGGGACACCCTCCTGTTCTACGCCACGGTGAACCCATGGGATTCCTTCCAAAACCACTGTCTGGACCAACTGGGCTACCCCACTGGTACTCCCGAGCTGTCCGCGGCCAGGACAAGGCCCTAGGCCACCCAGGTGCCACTGGTCCTTGCCTATTCGCAGAGTGGGGGGTAGTAACCCCTGGCACATAGTAGCCATTTTCCACTCTTCCTGTCTGCAAGACAGGACTAGACTGCCACTGGTTCTCCAGCCTAGGGTCTACACCCTCAGGTGGACCAGGAGTCTCAGGGAAGGCTCTCCTCCCCCTACCTCTTCTTCTAGGGTTCCTCCTCCTGCGAGGGGTACCCTTACAACGCCACTCCAACCCAGGGTTTAACCCCTCAGGTTGCACTGGGGTCAGAGGTGGGCTCTCCCACCCTCTGCACCCCCTTCCAGAGGTCTGCCCTCTCCCAACTGGAGAGGTTCCTCTGGAAGAAGAACCGGCCAGGACACTGGTTACAGTCGTCCTACCCTTCAGGTCAGGCTGATCCTGAACCTGGCCTCCCAACCTCTGGTCTAAAACCTTTGGTGGAACAATTGCCTGGCACTCCAGGACTTCTGGGGATTCACACACCATCCCCTTGAGGCTAACAAATGACACATATGTTGTGTGACTGTCTGTCTAGCGCAGATCTCCCATCCCCTGTCCACCTGACAGTGCGCAAAGATCCCCCAGACCAGAAGTGGCGCCACCCGGGTCCCCACAAGAAGATCTAGCCCCCCTGGCTAGTCCCTGGTCCACTGGTGCATCCACTGGGAAACTCATTCCCCAATCACTCCTCACGCTGGACTCCTGTACCCTCCCTACCGGAGCGGTACTGCCAGACTCTAGAACCACAGGAGCTCTGGTTACAGATGCTCCAGGTCCTCTACTCACTAGGAGATCCTCCTCAAATGGACTAACAGGACAGCCTAGTTCCCCAACCTGGCGATCCCTACAGAAACCATCCAATTCCTGAGGCAGGGCTTCGTGCGTCTGGGGACCCTCGGTCTCCCTCTCACTCCTGCTCCACTGAGCCAGGCAGTGAGCCCCTACACCCTCCTCGCTATCCTGGGACCTAGCTGGGCTACACTGAGCCTCCTCCACCATGCTGGGCTGGAGGATACCTGAACTACTACTTTTGGAGTCACTCTCCAATGACTCTAGAGGACCTCTAGCACCTTCCCAGCGCTCTGCTTCCTCAGCAAGCTTCCAAGGGCAAAAGTATCCAAACTTCGACAGGTGCTGGCGCAACTCTGGACAGCAAATACTGAGCAACTGCTCTTTGAGAAACATATTCACTACTCCGTCCCTCTCATCGTCCGGGTTAGCCGCCAGCCAAACCTCCATTGCATCAGAACAGTCATCTTTAAGGTTGGCTGTCTTATCTTTAAGTCTCTCTCTGGTTCTTGCCCCGCTTTTCTGAAATCCCTTATCCGACCCTACTGTCCTTCACGTAACCTTAGATCACTTCACTTACATCTTTTGGTGGTCCCCTCCTTTAAACTCTGTAGATCTGGGGGTCAAAGATGCACCTTCCTCGGCCCCAAACTCTGGAACTCTCTCCCTCTCCCAGTTAGGACCTCCGGCACTCTCTTCCAATTTCGTAAATCACTAAAAACTTGGCTCTTCCCACAATCCTGCTAAATCCCCTCTTTTTCCTCAGCACCCTTTCAGCGCCATGATACCTCCGGTGACAGTGCGCTATACAAAATTCCCTTAACATAACATAACATAACATAACATAACATAACATAACATAACATCCACAAAATACCCCCACTTCTGGTGAGGTGGTTTCCTATGGTTCCTGAACTTCAACCTGTTCTCCTCCTCTTGGGAAACAGGTTCCATACTCGGGGAACTAGGAATGGGACTGCTCGCACTGGGCTCTATATAGCTGCCACCACTGGACTCAACCCGCCCTGGGGAGTCCAGAAAATTAAAACTGCGCGCAGAGGAAAGTCTACCCTCCAGAGGTAATTTCTCTCTGGTGAAGGCCCTCTCAGCCTCCTCTATCCTTTCTTGCGCTAAGACCCTCTCGGTCTCTAGCTGTTGCTTTCTAACGCCCAGCTGTGCCATAGCCTGAGCATGCTCTAACCTGAGCTTCTCTAAAGCCAGCTGGTGCTCCCTTTCTCTCCTCCTATCTTCCAACTCCTCTGGGGACAGAGAAAGGGATGAGGCGCTGCCTCCTACGCTGGACCCAGCAAGGGACTCCCTATCTATGGGGTCTTCACTCTCTACTAGCATCCAGGTACTGACATCTTCTCCCTCCTCTTCTGAATCTTCAGGGCTCCCCACAGACCCACCACCCTCCTCATGTGAGGCCCGGGCCCTTTCCTCACTGCGCTCAAGATCCCTTTGTTCCTTACACCATTGGGCCAGGTAGTTCCTAAGTTCGTACTTAGTATCTGACCCATCCACCCCTATGTCTCTCTCTCTACAGAACCTTTCCAACTCCTGCATATTGTACCAAACTTGATCACTGAGATCAAAAACAGGCTCCATCTTGGCAGGACATTCTAGAGACAAGATTACACAGGGAACCTAGGGGTCTGAGCTTAACACAGGAGTACACAATTCACAAGGTATTCAGCAAGCTCTCTATCCCAGAGAACTCTCACTCACTTGTCTAGTGCCACACACCATTCATCCACACACAACCCTCCCCTCGGACTGGTAAGGCAGTTTCTACCACCCCTGATTCCTCAACCTGACCACACGTGACACAGGTACCGACTCTGGGCGCAGGATGGGGGAACAAATGCACTGGACACAATTACACAAGGATACCTTTAGGAGAAGAAAATATGGAACTTCCAAAACAATAATCCCCAAAATGTGGTCATCTAAAATGCAGAGTTTTGTAGTGCGGCCATTTGTCACTGTGGTACAACGCAAACACAAATCCTTATCCCACCGCTGCCACCAATGTTAGATATGGGATCCCTGGCTGGCCAGGGCTTTTGCCAAAGTCAGTCAGGGACCACCACTCCTAAGTCAGGGCAAGGGAGATACACGCCAAGATAACCCCTGCTCACCCTCTAGGTAACGTGGCGCGAGCAGCAAGGCTAAACTTGGAGGCGATGTGAGTTAAGAATTTGCGCACGCACCCCAGCAACAACACCCAAGACCCACCACAAAGGAAACTCCACACAAGGTTATATAAAAATAGCCTTTGTATTACACCAAAACACATTAGATAAAAACACTCACTTTACAATGTGCCAACAGGCACGGGCAGAATTTACAGGGGATATGTACAAGACAGGGCCACCTGGACCACTGTCAGGAATCAGCACTTTTAGAAGTAACACTTTTAGAACATAGCACATAGAATGTAAAATCACTGTAGCACACAACCAGTAACTACTGGTAACCAGGACCTCACTAGCACCACCTGCACTAGGAGAAAAACCACCTAAGTATCACAATACCTGTAGGCGTGTAAGCACATAACACATGATGCATCACATACATTCAGAGGTGTAGGGAAGGAAAACACATGATGCCTAAAAACATTCAGAGGTGTAAGAACATGGCACATGACGCATTAAAACACATTCAGAAGGGCCAAGTCCAACACAACCCCCTTCCAGCCAAAACGCAGGGTAGACCAATCACCACCGTGATGGACATCCCTGCTTGGGGCGATAGAAAACGGACGCGGGCCCGCAACTGCAGGGACACCCTCCTGTTCTACGCCATGGTGAACCCATGGGATTCCTTCCAAAACCACTGTCTGGACCAACTGGGCTACCCCACTGGTACTCCCGAGCTGTCCGCGGCCAGGACCATGCCCTAGGCCACCCAGGTGCCACTGGTCCTTGCCTATTCGCAGAGCGGGGGTTTAGTAACCCCTGGCACATAGTAGCCATTTTCCACTCTTCCTGTCTGCAAGACAGGACTAGACTGCCACTGGTTCTCCAGCTAGGGTCTACACCCTCAGGCGGACCAGGAGTTTCAGGGAAGGCTCTCCTCCCCCTACCTCTTCTTCTAGGGTTCCTCCTCCTGCGAGGGGTACCCTCACAACGCCACTCCAACCCAGGGTTTAACCCCTCAGGTTGCACCGGGGTCAGAGGTGGGCTCTCCCACCCTCTGCACCCCCTTCCAGAGGTCTGCCCTCTCCCAACTGGAGAGGTTCCTCTGGAAGAATAACCGGCCAGGACACTGGTTACAGTCGTCCTACCCTTCAGGTCAGGCTGATCCTGAACCCGGCCTCCTAACCTCTGGTCTAAAACCTTTGGTGGAACAATTGCCTGGCACTCCAGGACTTCTGGGGATTCACACACCATCCCCCTGAGGCTAACAAAGGACACATATGTTGTGTGACTGTCTGTCTGGTGCAGATCTCCCGTCCCCTGTCCACCTGACAGTGCGCGAAGATCCCCCAGACCAGAAGTGGCGCCACCCGGGTCCCCTCAGGAAGATCTAGCCCCACTGGCTAGTCCCTGGTCCACTGGTGCATCCACTGGGAAACTCATCCCCCAATCACTCCCCACGCTGGACTCCTGTACCCTCCCTACCGGAGCGGTACTGCCAGACTCTAGAACCACAGGAGCTCTGGTTACAGATGCTCCAGGTCCTCTACTCACTAGGAGATCCTCCTCAAATGGAATAACAGGACAGCCTAGGTCCCCAACCTGGCGTTCCCTACAGAAACCATCCAGGTCCTGAGGCAGGGCTTCGTGCGTCTAGGGACCCTCGGTCTCCCTCTCACTCCTGCTACACTGAGCCAGGCAGTGAGACCCTACACCCTCCTCGCTATCCTGGGACCTAGCTGGGCTACACTGAGCCTCCTCCACCATGCTGGGCTGGAGGATACCTGAACTACTACTTTTGGAGTCACTCTCCAATGACTCTAGAGAACCTCTAGCACCTTCCCAGCGCTCTGCTTCCTCAGCAAGCTTCCAAGGGCAAAAGTATCCAAACTTCGACAGGTGCTGGCGCAACTCTGGACAGCAAATACTGAGCAGCTGCTCTTTGAGAAACATATTCACTACTCCGTCCCTCTCATCATCCGGGTTAGCCGCCAGCCAATCCTCCATTGCATCAGAACAGTCATGTAAATGTAAATGTAAATGTGGGATACTTGTAAAGCGCACTGTTACTCTACCCGAGTGTCCTGGCGCTGTAGACCGCTGGGGAACCCGTCCTGGTTTTCACTGTGAGATGGTCCCTTTCTGGGTATCTCCAGGGTTAAACCAGGCATCCCCGGCGTCTGTGGGGGGCTTTGTAGAGATGAGGCAAGCTTAATGCCCAGAGTTACCGAGTGTGTTCCCTGGTTAGAGTAGGCACTGAGGCGAGAATTATCGAGTCCGTTGACCCTGGTCCAAGACCCTGCCGCATCGGGAATTGAACCCTGGTCCCGGGTCGTTCCCTGCTCACAGGTCTGCCGCCTCTAACCAGTGAGCCACACCTCTCCTCATCCACAAAATACCCCCACTTCTGGTGAGGTGGTTTCCTATGGTTCCTGAACTTCAACCTGTTCTCCTCCTCTTGGGAAACAGGTTCCATACTCGGGGAACTAGGAATGGGACTGCTTGCACTGGGCTCTATATAGCTGCCACCACTGTACTCAACCCGCCCTGGGGAGTCCAGAAAATTAAAACTGCACGCAGGGGATAGTCTACCCTCCAGAGGTAATTTCTCTCTGGTGAAGGCCCTCTCAGCCTCCTCTATCCTTTCTTGCGCTAAGACCCTCTCGGTCTCTAGCTGTTGCTTTATAACGCCCAGCTGTGCCATAGCCTGAGCATGCTCTAACCTGAGCTTCTCTAAAGCCAGCTGGTGCTCCCTTTCTCTCCTCCTATCTTCCCACTCCTCTGGGGACAGAGAAAGGGATGAAGCGCTGGCTCCTACGCTGGACCCAGCAAGGGACTCCCTATCTATGGGGTCTTCACTCTCTACTGGCATCCAGGTACTGACATCTTCTTCCTCCTCTTCGGAATCTTCAGGGCTCCCCACAGACCCACCACCCTCCTGGTGTGAGGCCCGGGACCTTTCCTCACTGCGCTCAAGATCCCTTTGTTCCTTACACCATTGGACCAGGTAGTTCCTAAGTTCGTACTTAGTATCTGACCCATCCACCCCTATGTCTCTCTCTCTACAGAACCTTTCCAACTCCTGCGTATTGTACCAAACTAGATCACTGAGATCAAAAACAGGCTCCATCTTGGCAGGACGTTCTAGAGACAAGATTACACAGGGAACCTAGGGGTCTGAGCTTAACACAGGAGTACACAATTCACAAGGTATTCAGCAAGCTCTCTATCCCAGAGAACTCTCACTCACTTGTCTAGTGCCACACACCATTCATCCACACACAACCCTCCCCTCGGACTGGTAAGGCAGTTTCTATCACCCCTGATTCCTCAACCTGACCACACGTGACACAGGTACCGACTCTGGGCGCAGGGTGGGGGAACAAATGTACTGGACGCAATTACACAATGATATCTTTAGAAGAAGACAATATGGAACTTCAAAAACAATAATCCCCAAAATGTGGTCATCTAAACTGCAGAGTTTTGTAGTGCGGCCAGTTGCCACTGTGGTACAACGCAAACACAAATCCTTATCCCACCGCTGCCACCAATGTTAGATATGGGATCCCTGACTGGCCAGGGCTTTTGCCAAAGTCAGTCAGGGACCACCACTCCTAAGTCAGGGCAAGGGAGTTACACGCCAAGATAACCCCTGCTCACCCTCTAGGTAACGTGGCGCGAGCAGCAAGGCTAAACTTGGAGGCGATGTGAGTTAAGAATTTGCGCACGCACCCCAGCAACAACACCCAAGACCCACCACAAAGGAAACTCCACACAAGGTTACATAAAAATAGCCTTTTTATTACACCAAAACACATTAGATAAAAACACACACTTTACAATGTGCCAACAGGCACGGGCAGAATTTACAGGGAATATGTACAAGACAGGGCCACCTGGACCACTGTCAGGAATCAGCACTTTTAGAAGTAACACTTTTACAACATAGCACATAGAATGTAAAATCACTGTAGCACACAACCAGTAACTACTGGTAACCAGGACCTCACTAGCACCACCTGCACTAGGAAAAAACCCACCTAAGTATCACAATACCTGTAGGGGTGTAAGCACATAACACATGATGCATCACATACATTCAGAGGTGTAGGGAAGGAAAACACATGATGCATAAAAACATTCAGAGGTGTAAGAACATGGCACATGACGCATTAAAACACATTCAGAGGTGCAGGACAACACAATTGCTCCAACATCCCATAAGCCACCACCTTTGTCAGTCCCTAGGCCAACTGGCCTCTCTAGGGCTAGGACGCCCTGTGTCCCAGTGTCAGGGGCCTAAATGTGGCAGCTGCCCACGAAGTGCTGGGCAGCTGTGAAGACAATGGTGGGGACAACGTTGGAGCCTCCCAGGCTCTAGAACAAATACAATGTCACCCAAGAGCCTCTCAGGGCTCGTAACCAAAGTGGGCTGTGAGCCTTTCTCAGGGCTCTAAACAAATGAATGGCCTCGCTGGGCTCTTAACCAACAATGGGGGCACTCAAGAGCCTCTCTGAGCTCGTAGCAATAAATAGCGCCTTGAGCCTCTCTCGTGGCTCATAAATCAAAGAAATGCCCCGAGCCTCCGTGGCTCTGAACATACAAAATGATGCCCCCTGAGCCCTCGTGGGCTTAATATGGCCAATATGCTCCTTGGAGTCTCTCCGGGCTCTCTAGAACAAGGAACTGTCCCCTCGAGCCTCTCGGGACTCGTAATACACAAGATGCGGACGGGGAGCCTCGTGGCTCTAACAAAGAAATGCCCTCGAGCCTCTCGGGCTCCGTAACAACTGGGGTGTCGTGAGCCCCTCTGGGCTCTTAAACACAGAATTGCCCTTCTCGTGGGAGTCCCTCGTGGACTCGGAAACAGATGAAGCCCATGGAACCTCAACAGGCTCTGCACAACGGAGGGCAATGTGCCCCGACGCCCCCTCTCCTCTCTGTCACTCACCGGCTTTCTTGCTGGGGGCTCCGCTTCGGTCTCCCGGCTCCTCCGCTGTGCTCCGGGGCTCTACCTCGCTCTTGAGAGCCCTGGGGGAGGGACGCCGGCCGCTGGACTTTCTTCTGGGCAGCGCGGGGCTCTCCACGATACTGGAGTCCCGCCTGCGCCTGTAGCCGCTCTGCTTCCTGCTTCCGGGTGTCCCCAGGTCCCACCCTCGGCCTGCCTGACTTCCGGTATGGCCGGGCGGTGACGGGGACAACTTCACAGGGCAATGCCGGGTGGGCACCGGCCTTAAGCTCAATAAAGCGCTCCCAAAGCGCTCGTGACAGGGTAAGGCACAAGGTCCTTGGCAGGGTGGGCACCTGCCAGGGGACTGTCAAATTGGCAAAAAGCGGCGTGGGCAGCTGCGAAAAGGGAAAGTAAAGCGCTCCCAGCGCTCAAAGACGATTCGCAGCGCTCTCAGCGCTAGGGGTGCAGGCACAGCGCTCCCAAGCGCTAGGGGCACAGCAAAGTTCCTAAAAGCAGGCAGGGGGCAAGGCTGGGCCCAGAGCCAGCTCACTGGGTCTCCAGGCAGGGAGACAATCCAAGTGGTGGTCCTCCTGGCCCCAGCAACAGTAGCAGCCCCCTCTGGCAGGATCAGAACAGAACAAATTGTAAGGGGACACAGCCCCTTTTTATACTGTAAATTCCTTTGTCTGTAGGTGCAGGGCGGGGGAGAAACCAGTCGCAGCTGGTTTTGGAGCACCCTTGATGGCTCAACCACCCCTTTCATTCACTAGGGAGGCTAGGGTCGCTAGACGCACCACAGGGGGCGGAGCCAGCATTGTGTGGGGGAAAGCCCAGCCCCATTCAAGACACAGGGGCACTCCTCCCCAGCCATCAGCATGCTAATCTCCACACTCACCACTGGGCAGACCCATCATGACTCATGGAGCCTGGCATCCCAGCCAGCTCCAGCCAATCACACGCCAGCACCCTCACAGCACACGTACAGCCATGTCTAGAAGTGGTACTTCCACACTAGACACATTCATGCCGCATACATCATTTCGCAGCATTCAATCACACGAGTCCGTACATACCAGACTTGAGTCTGTACACCCCACGCATCAGGAACTACCAGGGACACATACATTCCCCATGCATTACTATGGGAGGGAAGGCCTATCTCACCACATGCACTCAAAGTGCGCACGCACTTTCCACTGGGACACAGTGAAAGTGTGCAGAACCCAAAAATCACCATCACCAGGTCACCATTAAAAGCAAAAAGTTTAGGGGTGAACCTGCCAGAAGGGCCAAGTCCAACACACCCTCAACATCTACAGTTTATATAGCACAGTTCTGCTCTCCCATAGTGCTGGCACACTTGCAGCTGCCTAGCACCAATGCAGGCACCCTTGCGCCATGGTGCAGAGATGCCTCCATTGTGGCCAGAATCGTTTTTGTGCAGAAAGGGCACCTTCCTGTACAAAAACTACTCTTATATGTGTATTCCTCTTTGTATGTGTTGTGCAGAATGCAAGGCAAAGCTATACACTGCGTTGAGTTCCTTTTTATTTTTGTTTTTTACAAAGCCGTTAATTCAAGCTTTGATTGGATTAGTAAATCCCAAAATATATTTTGCAGTGACGAAACACCAATGCAAAATCATAGTAAATCTGGGCCAATGTACACGCAGACTGACAAAAAACTAGTGCATGTAAAGTTACAGATTGTAAGTCAGACAGGCACATAGACAGACCGACAGGGTAAACTTAATGAGGTCTGGGAATACAATCAATCAGTCTGAAAGTCAAACACATAAAAGCAGTTTGTCAGAGAGGCGAAACTTTGTGTGGCATGCTCTACTTGCCTAATCAAATTAACATTTATAGTCACATTGGCACAGCCAGAAATACATGCACACTAACGTTTGCAAACTCACACCCATAGCATGCAAATATGTCCACACTGCCCCTGTCCTGGCTATTCAGCTCTGCCCTGCAGACCCGATTTAACAGATTTTTTTTCACATGTATCTATAATGGTGCATAAGCAAACTAAATTGGTCTACTGCAGGTTTGGAATATTCATTACATTATTTACATGCTAACATGATGCTCTAACTTAATTATTTGAAAACGGTTCTGAGATTCAAAGTACTCTATGTTTCCAAAGAAATATAAAACATGTAAGAGATAGCTCCTATATATATATTATTTTTCTTTGGATTCTTATGTATCCCGAACTCGACCCAAAAGTATCAGAGTGCTTTGCATAAACATCAGTTGCATTACAGAGGGACACATTCATATTGTTAGGCATGGTGAGGTTCCGTGACAATTTTAAGTGATGTTTTTGATTCGCACGAATATGGTCGAGTCTGGTATCTAAGAACCGTAAATGACGAGTTTAGTAAGTGTACGCAGTTTCGCTGTGCTAACTTAAACCGTTCATTTGATATGTGAGTTTTTCATCTGTACCCACGGGTTCCATCTTAGATACGGCATCCATTTTGTCTCTTGCCCTCAAGTAGCCAGCGAACGGACACTGTCCGCTTCGCGACCCTGGGACTCTCAGGATATTTGTGGAAGACACATGTACTTTGTAAATATCTTTTACGATGAGGGGGATGAAACTGTAAGGCAGATGGCCCCGCTCGAGGCTCATCTTGCCGTCCGGTTTATTGTCTCAGCCGTGCATCTCATTAGGCACGTCCCTTTGATGCCTGTATCTCGTGTTTCCCGATACCTCCCCTTTTACACTCTTTTCAATCCCCCACTGTTTCCATCTTCCTCTGCACCTGTCTTTGTCCCTATTTCGATCTGTTTTTACTGCCGATTGGAATTCAC
This sequence comes from Lissotriton helveticus, assembly GCF_964261635.1. Classification (NCBI taxonomy): domain Eukaryota; kingdom Metazoa; phylum Chordata; class Amphibia; order Caudata; family Salamandridae; genus Lissotriton; species Lissotriton helveticus. The sequence continues at coordinate 1,307,513,123 of NC_136059.1, read as the reverse complement.
TAATGTTGGGAAGATAGGTTTTTACAGTTGGGAACCGCCAAATGTTTCCGCACTTTTGTTCCGGACCTTATGTGTACCAAAGTGACCAAAGCGACCCCTCTGAGAGATAATTATGGGAACCGGGTTGTAAACTTTTGTGTACCATGTTGTCCTATGGGTAAATTTTGTATAAAAGGAGCGATCCACAGAACCAATTTGAAGCAGTCTCCCCAAGTTGCACGTGTTGTACTTGTCGTGACTTCTGTGTTCCCTGCAGTAATAAACCTTGAATCTTTGACGCCGAAGGAAGTGTCCCGTGTCTCTGTAGTTTGTGCGCCGAAACAGGTATCCCATGAAGGTTATAGGTGTTGTTCCCTGGCACCGCTGGTACTGTTAAAAGTCCAGTCCTTCAATGGGGAGAATAATTGATTTGCCCAGAATCACAGGATGTTGAGCATCCCTGCAGAAACTGGAACCCACTTCCCCCACTTTGAGATCTACCGCTATCCTCTCCCCGGTGGACCTCTATCATGTGCAGCGCTTACAATATGCTATATTCTGGGACATGTAGTTCCCAGCATGCAAAGTGCTGATGGTTAAAAAGTCAGGACTTACTGAAGTTGACTCCAATTACAGAGAGCTTCTTCACCGCTAATGGATTTTCTTATTAGATTTAGCTGACCCACATGATGCAATCAATACTTAAACATGTAGGGCCTCATTTATGAAAAGTGTTGCATCGCTACATGAAAGCAGTGAAGCAACACTTTTCAGTGTGCCCTCCTTGCGACATGATGGATGCACCATATTTATTATACGGTGCACCATGCTGCTAGGAATGAAGGATACATCGGGAGGCTTTTTCACGTGGGAATGCCCCCCCTGCACACATTATACCTGACACAAGTACAATGAAGCACAGACATTTATAAAGTAACACATCCACTGGCGTAACAAAACTTGAGGGGGCCTCCCTGCAAGGCACCTTGGGGGCCCCCTCCGGACTCAATAAGGAGCAATGCAGCCAGAGTGCTGTGCTGAGGAGGCCCCCTGGAGCTTGGAGGCCCCCCTGCACCGCGGGGGCTGTGGGGGCCTGTGTTACCCCCTGGACACTTCTGCTTAGATGCGTCACTTTGTAAATATGGCCCAACTTGGAGCATTATTTACGCTGCTGCTGTGTCACAAAAAGTGACACAACAGCAGCATAAAAGTGTTGCAAGCCTTCATAAATAAGGACTGTAATCCTTTTAGCAGGGATGCGTACAGTTTGACTCATATCTTAGTCAGTTTTAGAAGTTTCGATTTAAAAAAGTATTCATCCTGAATAGAAATCACAATTTGCATCTTTGTGGCTGGTATACATTTTTAAATGGTAGAAGAGTATACATTTTTAAATGGTAGAATAGTAAATGTTTAATTAAAATACGTGTTTCCTTCATACTGTTTTTGTGTGATACAAATTCAATCTCATTTACATTGTGTGATACTTTCCTCACTTCTGTGATTCCATGTGGTTGCTCAGTAGGATTAGTGCTTTCAAATAAACTTTAGAAAAACGCTGCATGAGGGGCGTGGCTTGCGCGCCGCTTCTACATGGCGGGTTGCGCTTGAGCTCCGTAGCGAGTTCGGCCCGTGGAGCGACTTTCTCCGCTTCTGGCTGCCCTTCTTAGCGGAAAAGGCACACCTCATCAGCGGAACATGGGGAGAGTTGATTGAAACCCTTTTCCTGTCATTTGGCTCACCGGTTCCATGGATTCCGCCGCTCTCTTCACCAGCGCTCGCATTCCTGAGGAGCGGCCGCCATCTTCCCGCTTTTGACGTTCCTGTCATTTTACCTCAGAGGCGCCGCCATGGATACAATTTTGCAGTTTTTCAGTGCCGCCTGGCTTCCTAATGCGTTCCTTTCATGAGGCTTATTACTGGTAACATTTATATCGTTTTTTCAGTATTTCATTGCTGCTTGGCTGGTTTTTGAAGCTGCTGACGTGCTGCTTATTTCTCAGCGCACTTCTGTCATACAAAGTGCTGATATTTTTTCCTGCTATTTTATTATTGTGTTTTCCTGCTCTGTGCATTCCCTCGCTGCTAACTTATCCTGGCACACGTTGGTGTGGGCGCCTATTTCGTATTCTCTGTGACATTCTGCGCAATTCCTGTGTACCGTTTTTTTTTCTTCTCAAGTGGTATTCTTGCAGTATTTCACCTCACAATTGCAAATATGAATCGGTCTACGACCGCCAAAGACTCAAAAGATGTGGGCTCGTCGTTGAAAAGACTCAAGTCACTCTCTCCGTCGCCCGAGTCTCCTCAGGCAGACACTGCTTCCACGTTGGATACCATTTTGGCGCGCCTTAATGAGGTACATGATATTGCGCAGTCAACTAAAACTAACACAGACTTGCTACAAGTGGAGGTCTCTGCTATTAGGAATGACTTTAAAGCCCTTTCTCTTCGTGTGTCAGACACAGAATCACGAATTAGTTCAGCTGAGGATGGTATGCACAAGCAGTCCAGATCTCTCACCCACTTGGAGCGCTCAATGGCGGCATTGCGCAGAGATCTCACTGAGCAGGAGGACCGTAATCGTAGATCTAATCTGCGTATTTTTGGTGTTCCGGAGGATTCGGAGAAGGCTGCTTCTTCTATGATAGAGTTTTTATCTCAGTGGATCCCGGACACCTTACAAATCTCCTTCCACAGAGAGTTTGAGATTGAAAGAGCACACCGTGTTCCAACGTTTCGACCTAAGGCAGCGACCCAGCCAAGAGCGATTATTTTTAAGCCTCTACGCCATCAGCACACTGAGTTGATTCTCTCTCATATGCGGAAAGTTAAACAAGTCAGCTGGGAAGGCCATCGCATCTCCATATCACAAGACTTTGCCAGAGACACAGTTATAAGGAGGAAAGGCTTCCTAAATCTGCGGAAACGTCTGTCTGAACTGGGAATTCCTTTTTCTTTTGCTGGTCCTTCAAAATTTCGTATCATTCATAAAGGTCGCACTAGAATCTTCGATGAACCGGCGGACTTGGCTACGTTCCTGGACAACCAGTTGGAGATCGAGATGGAAATCCAAAGAGCAACTTCGCAGTCTCCTGGGTCTTCGGGAACTTGAACTGTTTTTTTATGTGTTTCTGATTGTTTCTCTCTGCTAGCCTGCTTCTGATCTTTCTCCAGTTGATTTCTTAGCCGGTCTTTCCTTCTTGTTTTGTTTGTGCTCAATCTGCTCTTCTTTTTCTTCATGATGTTCTCGATTCTCTCTCTTCTTGATATGTCTCTTTTTCTATGTGACCACTTTTTGGCTCTCTAATGTTTTCTTATCTTGTATTGTATTCCTATCCACATTCTAGTTTTGTTGGTTCTTGCTTTCGTCCTTCTCGGTCCCTCCTTTTCACTTCTCTAACATGTCTTTCCTTCTTCTAGTACGTGTTTTATTTTTTCTCTCTTTCTTTTTATCTCTCCTTTTTCCTCTTTTCTTTCTTCTTATGCTACATTAAAGTCCTACTTTTTTCCTTTATGTATCTGACGTTTTTACTCTTATCCTATACAGTTATGCCTCTTTCTCATTTATTCTGTGCTTTGTGTTCACATGAGTGTATTTTATGCCCTGTATTTATCTAATTGCTCGGATGTATCTTCTATATTTACAGTGATCTTCCTTCTCCTACTACTCTTATTCTTTACACATATTTATTATGCTAAGATATTAGTATATTGTATATTGTATTTGATATAGTTCTCTTCAGTATTAAGATTGAATTTATCTCTCTGGTTCCTCTCCTTCTATTCTTTCTCTCTCTACTCGTTTCCGATACTGTCTTTTGCTAGTCTCTTTTACATACATCTCTTTTTTCTTTCCTCATTCAACTCCATAGTATTCTAATATGTTGTTAGATTTTGCGCTTTTATTAGGTAGTTAGCTTTTATGATTAGTATTTTATTCACGTCAAGGTTTATACTATTCTGGTTTTTTCTCCTATGAGTTTTTGGTTGATATTCATTATATTGCTGTGACATACCTTAGCTAGCTTTTTTGCTTGCTGGTTCTTTTACCTACTATTGCACTGTGGAACTTTTTCATTCTCAATTTTATTCGTTACATTGTGGCGCTGTATTTCCAATAGTATTTGTTCCTTATTAACTGCTATGTTTTTTGTTGCTATCAGCTGCTCTATTTTAGTACTGGGATACTGTTTTTACCCAATATTGCTCCTGGTTCGGGTCCTTTGCTCGCTTTTTCCACGTTCTCCCTGGCATGATGTGGGTCTTTTTTAGACCTTCCCCTCTCCATCTTTTCTCTCTTCTTTCTATTCTCTTCTCATCTTTTCTTCCTCTTTGTTTCTCCTGGTCCTCCCACAGGCCCACTCCCACTGTCTATTGTTTGATTCATGGTTGGTCCCTTGTCTTTATGTCGTATTTTCTCTTCCTGTTCTCGGTGTCGTCCTCTGTTTACCCTTCTTTTGTTTCATGCCTGGCTTAAATGTGTTATCCCTTAATGTTAAGGGGTTGAACCATCCGGTGAAGAGGTCGAAAATTTTGGAATATTGTAAGTCTCTCTCTGCAGATTTGGTTCTTTTTCAGGAGTCCAAGATTACTATTAGGGAGGCCTTGTTTCTAAAGAAGGATTGGGTTTCAGATGTTTCTTGTTCTGATGCCTCCGGCAAACGGAATGGGGTTGTTACTTTGATCTCGAAGACCTCTGGTTTATCCATAATTTCTTCTAATCATGATTCTGAGGGTCGGTGGTTGTTGTCTAAATTGTCGGATGGTCAACATGATTTATATGTTATGAATATCTATGCTCCGAATGTGGATGATCCCGCTTTTTGGAAAGCCATTACCAACACCTTGAACAATACCCCTCATGCTGGTAACCTCATTGTTGGTGGCGATTTTAATTTACCAATGGATCCTCTCTTAGATAGGAACTCTTCATTTCAGTTTCGGCCTCCAAAATCCCATAAACAAATGCTTAACATGTGTTCCATCTCTCATCTTCAGGATATCTGGCGCCTTCATAATCCCACTGGCAGTGATTTTTCTTTCTTCTCTTCGCCACACTCTTCCTTCTCTCGTATTGATTATCTCCTAGTTCATTCTTCTCTCCTCTCATCTTCTTCCGCTCCGCTCATACACCCTATTGTGGTCTCTGATCATGCCGCGGTAAGTTTTACGCTTTCATCTTTCGCCCCTAAGCCACGTTCTCGTTCCTGGAGATTAAATACTGAAGTCCTATATGATTCTTCCCAGGTTACTGAATTTTCTACAGCAATAGACACTTTTTTCCGTGAAAATGAAGGTTCTGTCTCTTCTCCGATCGTTTTATGGGACGCTTTTAAATGTACGTTCAGGGGACAGGTTATTAAATGTATGTCCATGCGTAACTCATCGATTAAAAATGAACTTACAGATTTATCCTCTCAAATCAAAACTCTTGAGGCCTCCTTCCGACATACTAAGAATCCGTCTTACTTACAACAATTAAAATTCTTGAAGTACAAATATAATACAATTGTTACTAAAAGGGCTCATATTGGTGTCCAAGCCCAAAAGTCTAAAAAACTGCTATTAAAGAATAGGGCTGGGAAACTTCTAGCTGCCACGTTAAAATTTCAAGATAATTCCTTTAAGTCCTCACAAATCTCATCTATTACGGACCACACCGGATCTAAAAAATTCCGAACTGAAGAAATCCTTGAAGTCTTTCGTGACTTCTATAATAAGTTGTATACTCCTTCCAATCAATCCTCTTTTGCCCAATGTCAAGATTTTCTAAAATCAATTCCGATTCAGTCAGTCTCTGAGGAAGATCGCTCTATTCTCAATGACCCTATCTCGTCTGAGGAAATAGTGAATGCTATTAAGGCCACACGGTCTGGTAAAGCCCCTGGCCCTGATGGTTATCCCATATTATTTTATAAAACATTTCTTCCCTCGCTTGTCCCTAAGTTACAAGCGGTCTTTAATTCTTTTGTTCAGAATGGTTCGGTTTCTGGTTCGGCTGCTGAAGCCACCATTGTGGTGATCCCAAAAGAGGGGAAAGATCATTCGGATCCTAAAAACTTTCGTCCTATTTCCCTCCTAAACATGGAAGCAAAGATTTTTGCTAAAATCCTAGCTAAACGATTAGAATCCTTTATTCCCCAGCTGGTACATCCTTCCCAAACGGGATTTGTGAAAGGCCGTCTGGCAAGGGATAATATACGCACTTTCTGTCACATTATCGGTGCTGCCAAGCGATCACATCTCCCTGCTGCGGCCTTGGCCCTTGATGCGGAAAAGGCCTTCGACAAGGTGTCTTGGCCATTCCTTCGAGCTGTTTTATGCGCTCATAACCTCGGAGATTCTTTCATTAATATGGTAATGTCCCTATATGCCCAACCTAAAGCTAATATTAGAGTTAATGGTGCTACATCTTCGTTTTTTAATCTTCGTCAAGGCACGAGACAGGGGTGTCCCTTGTCCCCTCTCTTATTTTTATTATCTATTGATCCCCTTCTTCGGATGATTGACTTACACCCTGATGTAAAAGGTTTTTCTTTTGGCCCTCATTGTCTTAAAACTGCCGCTTACGCGGACAATGTTCTAATTTTCTCGGATGATATCGCCTTGGCCATCCCTGCTATATCTGACACCATCTCCTTATTTTCAAAGGTCTCGGGGTACACCCTCAACAAAGATAAGACGGAGATGTTCCCTTTAAATGCCTATTGTTTTCCTGCCCATATGGGTTTGGCTGGTTTTAAATGGCAATCTAAACATCTCAAATATCTGGGAATTTATTTTTGCTCCACTCTTCAGGCCACTGTGGCTTATAATGAGTCCCAGACTCTCCTCAAGGTCCGTAGTCTGTTAGATACATGGTCTCCAAAACACATCTCATGGTGGGGTCGCCTACAAACTTTGAAAATGATGATCACGCCGATCATTAATTTTGTTTCCTCCATGCTCCCGCTTAAATTGTCTGTTTCCTTCTTTCGGGAAATTGATGCTATAACATCTAAATTCCTATGGAATGGTAAACGAGCTCGTTTAGCATATAAGTATTTGCGTCGACCCTGTGATATGGGAGGTTGTAATTTTCCTGATTGGGAGAAGTACCAAACAGCTTTCTTGGCCTCTCAAGGAGCGTTGTGGTTTGCTCTTCCATCTCGGCATGTTCCCTCGTGGTTGCTCGTGGAACAAGATTTGGCGGCACCGTTACCTCTTGCTTCTTTGTGTACTACGTCGTCTTTGCATATTCTATTTTCAAGGTCTATTATTCTTGATACAATTGCTGCGGTCAAGAAATTAGATAGAAAGATGGCCATTCCTCTACATAAAACTAGATGGTCTTCTATTTGGAGGAACTCCAAAATTAAACTAAATATTTCTCCCACCCTCATGACATATTGGGCAGCAAAAGGTATCTCGCTTGTTCAGCATCTGTATAGTGCCTCCGGGGACCCCTTACCGTTCTCTTCCTTGGCGCATACACACTCTTTGACAAATCTTGATTTTTATACCTTTCTTAAAATTAAGGTTGCCGTTTCTAAAGTTCGTCTGCACCCCTCTTCCTCCACCATCTCGATGTTCCACATCTGGATCAAATCTGGGCATGTTGCCTCTAAAATTTATAAATTTTTGTCTGTTACCTCGCTTCCTGATCAGACGACTGTCCAACAAAAATGGTTACGGCATTTTGACCATAATATCACGGACCATATCTCTTCCGAAGCTTGGCAATCCATTGGTAAATTGTCTCTTCGTAATAAAATAGCTCCCTCCCTTATGCAATCCAAGTTTTTCTCGATCAATCTCCTCCATTGGACGCCTGTACGTCTTCACTCGCTCAATCTTAAAGAGGATGATCTATGCTGGAGCTGCGGTTTGGAGGCTGGGGATTTCCCCCATATGTTTTATCATTGCTCCTTACTTAAACCTTTTTGGGATCTCATCCAAGAACACTTATCTCTTATTTTTAACATTGAGCTTCATCTCTCCTTCCCCTTAGTTTTATTAGGTCCCTTGGCTGCTCCTACCCCTCTTCCTTTGGACCCTTTGGAAGTGCAGCTACTAGATCTTCTTTTGACTGTTGCGGTTAAAATCGTTCTCATGGAATGGAAATCCTTTTCGTCTGTATCTTACCATACGTGGTGGGCATGGGTATCCTTTTTACGTAGTGCCCACACCTCGGTCGATTTAGCACACCTTACACCTTCCATTTCTAAGGGGGTATGGGCTGCTTTGGATGAATATATGGAACTTTCCTCGAAAGGGTTAATCCCCCAATTCCCTGTTGCTCTGTCAGCCTAATTATTCTCTGTCCTTGGCTCTAGATTGGGTTAGTCCTGTGGGAATCCTTCTTTTTCTTTTTTTCTGCTTTACTGTCTTCTCTTCCCTTTCATCTCTTTGCTACTATTTTTCTTTGCCTTTCTATTTCTCTTTCTTTTCTTCTGTTCCCTCCCTTGTTCCCATTCCTCAATCAGAGGGTGATACGGTCTGTGTTTTTTTGTCCACGGACACCCTTTATTGGATCAGACCCTTTATTTTTCATCAATTTCATTTGTATCTTATTCGTACATATTGTTCTCATTTATCAAGTTGGGCTCCGATAGACATTTTTTCAGCTTGTGACTGATTGTATCACTCATATTGTATCTGGTTTTTACTATTTGTATAATTTTCTTTCTCAATAAAACATTCTTGAAATCAAAAAAAAAGAAAAACGCTGCATGAAAAATTAAGTACCTCGCCCAGAACAAAGTTGCAAAGTGTTGTCATTTCATTTGTGGCATCCTTCCATAGAGGTGGAAAAGTGATAGAGCCGGTGGTTGTTTTTGGCTCTTAGAGATAAAGCAATAGCCGAACTATCAAAAATATGCAAAATATAAAAAGTGCCTGTTTTAACTAAATCTGGTGACACTCTCACGAACGGTAACAAAGTTCAGCATCATAGTTTCTTGTTTTCCTATTAAGGGCCAGATGTAGGAGCCCTAATACCGGTCGGAAACAGCCGATTTCGGCCGTTTCCGACCGGTATTAGGGTTTTCTAATGTAGGAGCATGCTTTACAGAATCGGTATTTTACCAAATCTGTATTTACAGATTCGGTAAAATTACCGAATCAGTAAATACAGACTCGGTAAAAATACCGATTCTGTAAAAGCACATGTAGATAGCACATCTTTGAGTGCCGCAGGCCTTTCAGATTCGGTATTTTACCACCCAATCCAATTGGGTGGTAAAATACCGAATCCAGGTGTGCATGCCATGTGTGCATGCACACCTAGCCATGTGACAGACAGACATGCCCTTAGGGCATGTCTGTGTGCCACATGGCTCAAATGCCCGTCTTTGGGGTGTTAGAGGGTGTCAAAGTGACACCCCCTGCACCATTGCTAAAATCGGAATTTACCGATTCTGTAATTACAGAATCGGTATTTCCCATTGATTCCTATGGGCTTCAAAGCCCATAGGAATCAATGGGCAATACCGATTCGGTATTTACAGAATCGGTAAATACCGAATCTTAACGATTCGGTATTTACAGATTCTGAAATACCTACATCTCCCCCCTTCATATTTACCACTTCTTAAATACCGAATCGGTAAAATTCGGTATTTAAGAAGTGGTAAATAAGAATTACCTACATCGGGCCCTAAGTTCCTAAAATATGTTGTCAACACTATACCCAACAAAATGGCTTCTTAAATGTTATACTAAAAAGAACTGCGAAGTAGTTCACTTCATATTAATGCTTGCTTTCTAACTGTGCCTCTTTCAGGAATGTTCTTCTTCTTTCAGGATATATACATTGCTATGTAAATAAATTAGTGGCGGCTGCCTCGGTACGGAGACGGTGGAGTGAGGAGGGGATGGATTAGAAAAAAATAATAATAATAAACTTACCTTCTCCGCTGCTTGCCTCTCCCACTGCCGCACGTCTCTCCTCCGTCCTCTTCATCAGGATCTGCTGCTAGCACATAGCACCGGAGGCACCAAGGCTTCTGGGGGCAGATTTATGAAGGCCTTGCGCCGCCGGTGCGTCATTTTTAACATGGGAAAAAGTGACGCACCGGTGGCGCAAGGCCTTCATAAATCTGCCCCCTGGACTCTCCCTGCCTATCACGATACTGCAGGAGAAGTATCGTGATTGGTTTGAGCATCCTGTTTGGACGCTCAGGCAGTGCCTGGAGAGGCTGGGTATGTCCTCTACAGGGCTTTAAAACACAGCCCAATGGAGAACATGCCAACTGGGCATGATTGTTTGGTCGGCCCTCTGACATGTGCACTTAGAGGAGTGCAAACCACTCCTACCCTGCTCTGGAGTCACAGAGCAAGCCCTGACCTGACACCTGGATAGAAAAAGAAAAGGATAATGACATCATGTTATTATCATTTTCTTTTTCTTTTTTGCACTGTTGAAATAGCAGTGGGTCAATGCTCCTCTGCCTTAGCGGAGGAGCCACCACTGAAATAAATACATATTTGTAAGCAAAGTTTAAAATCGGGTCTGTTTGTTCCTTATTGTTATAAGCTTTGGTACCCAAGAGAATGTGGTCAAATGTATAAATGCAGAATTTTCTCGAGAATAATCTAACTCAGTCAAGGTAAAGAAAGACCTGAGAGAGTGAGTTGTGAGTCCTCAAATGTCAAAGTCAGCGTTTTAGTTCTCAGTTCTCAGAGCCACCTCCTCTCTTGCAAGTAATGCATTACGGTTACATTGTTTTTATCTGTCTGTTGTCGGAAGACCACTTGTGGACCAGACCAAAAATGTACAGTGGGCTTCCCGCTAGTACATTGCTTAGCTTTGGTTGGCTTTTCATTGGTTCTGTGAATCAATTGATTTTCTTCCTCTTCTTGTGTTCATCCTGCCACTGGAACATTTTCTTTGACAACCTTTTGATTGGATGGAAAGGTATTTCATGAAAGCACAGCCCTTGGCACACAAAGTCTTTTATGGCTGAAGGAGGGAGGGTTTGTCTGCTGCATTCACTCAACTTCGCTTTGAGGCAGAAGGTGTCCTTAGCATGATCTAAAATGCGAATTCTCTTCTCCTGGCAGCCCATAAATCGTGTGCTTGGTCTACTGCGAGGAGGACCAAATGGCTTTGTAATTGTTTCAGTACTGATTCTGGTTCACAGTAAATGAGGCCTTGGAGAGCATTTCCCTTTAACTGTAGACACTTCTTTTTTCCTTTAAAATTCTGTTCACAGTTTCCCGAATGCACAGTATTTGAAAAATAAACTATGACATTGATAAAGATTGAATCTATTGAATTCAATGCACTGGTTTGAGATACTTTAAGAAATGGGCTTAACTTTTTATTCTTTTAGAATTTTGAAACACTGCTTTGCAAATAATCATGGACGAAGCCAATAGCTTGCCACATGCATTATAAAGGAAAGACATATTTGCTTTGTCAATGCTTGATTTTTTAAGTTATCCTGCTTTACTGGTAGGTATTCACTAGGACAAATTAAATTATTCAACGCCTTATTGAGATGGATCTAAACACCGCAGCCTTTTCTTCCCATTACCTCTTCCCCCGCAGTAGATGGGCAGAGAACTGTGCTTAGTTTCAATCTTTAAGTCTGAACATACACTGCGAGAAATATGCCATAGAGAAAGGGCCTGCACTACCCACACAGCAAATAGTTTGCCCGGTGTGTGTCTACAGTGATGTCTAGGTGAGAGAATGAATGGGCTAAGGTGATGAATTCCTAGCACCTTCAAACCAGCCCTTGCCTACTCTTACACTGCCATTTCCATCCCCTGCACCTGGGGGCAGATTTACAAGCCCCTTGAATTATTTATGCGCTGCTATTGAGTCACTTTTTGTGACGCAGCAGCAGCGTAAAAATGCGGCCCATTTACAACGTGACGCATCTAGGGAGATGCGTCACGTTGTTAAGCCCTGGGGGTTTGTCTGACCTGGGGTGGTGTGGAGTGCAAAAAAACGATGGATTTAGGCCCAGATCTCTGTACTGGGGTGAATGTATGACAATGTTCTGCATTCTGTAAATCACTTGTTGTTTTTGACTTTGTAAAGCCCAGCGCCACATTATACCTGCGTCAGGTATAATGTATGCAGGGTGGGCGTTCCAATGCATAAAAGCCTCGTAGAAGTGACGCAGTGAAATCTACAAGATTTCACTGCGCCACTTCTAGGAAGCCACTGTGTCAAATTCTTACGCCTGCTTGAAGCAGGCGTAAGGAGTGACGCAGCACAATGAGGATAGGCCTCCCCCTGTATTGCTGGAGTTGCGTTGTGCTTGCGACACAACTCCAGCAATGCAGGATTTTTGCGTCTACAGAATTTCTGACGCATCTGGCATTCCTTGCACCATGGTGCACCGTATTGTAAATTCGGCGCATCCATAGTGGCACAAGGGTTTCTAATGGTGGCGCAGGGAAAGTGAAGCATCTATACAGATGTGTCACTTTCTTGTAAATCTTCCCCCTGATGTTTTGATGGTGGATTTAAAAATAAGCTTGCCACCTTGGCCAACACTTCTTCTGCTGAACCCAGGGGACTGGGATATGAAAGGCAAGAGAGTGCAAGAGGGAGGCGAAAATTGGCAAGAAGAAAGCTCGTCTCATTTTCACCTCAACCATTTTAATGGACCTTGGGCGAAGCAAGAGACAGTAATCTAGTTCAAGCGATGCCTGAGACTTTATCTACTTGCCCAACTGTACCCTCAGCCAGCCCTATTTTGTTTGGTGCCAGTATATTAAATTCTTGGATTTCATTAGGGAATGTTAAAAAACAAAATAATATATCACAGAAAGAGATGCATTATCATACAGTACTGAACTGATTTTAAGACGGGTGTGGAAAGACTTGTGTCATATATTAGTCAAGTCAAAAACCACTTTATTCGATTTAGTTAAAAATCATAAAAGCATTCTACATTCACAGAGAAGGGGCAATACAAATTCATGAGAAGTTACAAAGTCAGTATGACAATAATATTCACATATTCACAATATTAAAAATGATGCGGAGCATCAATATAATTTAATATATTCACAATTTAAAAATACAGCTAAAAAGGAGTAACTATTTCGCTAAAAATTTACAAATACACAAAACATTATCCATTTTCACCTTCCATACAAAAGACCAATATATTACATTTTAAGTCTTCTTCTCCAGATCCTAACTGCAGCAACAAGATAATTGGCCACGCTAAACATAGCCAAAGCAGAATCCAATAATTGGAGATACAGGAGGGCAGGTTTTGACTGAGTGAAGGCTTTATCCTTCAGTAATGGAACCAGGTATTTCTGTCTGGGCACAGTAAAAAAATTACAGAACAACATAAGGTGCATATTATCTTGTATTGAAAAGTTGTCGCAATTGCAAACAGGGGCGTCCTCCTCCTTATACCAGCCTTGACTATCACAGAGAACCGTATAAATCTGATTAAACCGAAGTTTAACCAGAAGCCACCTATGAAAGGGAATGTTAACAATAGTAAGGTATGGTTGTATAGTGAGGCAGGTAATGGTCAAGTAATGAGCTCTGACCGTGGTTTTAGTCAGTTGTCATTCCTCTCTCTCCACATTTTTAATTTTAATAAAGTTTAGCTTAACCCAATCTAAATCAGATTTCTTTAGATTTTGAGGGACCGCAAAAATATCGGGACGTCCCAGCTCCAAAGAGCACTTTTGAATGTATGATAGCCAAGCTATTTTTTTGAAATTTTCCAATTTTAGGCAGTCAACCAGTATTTTATGGTTAAGGCCTAGATTGTTATTAGTCCAGGTCCTTATCCATAGCAAAATGGGGGCCATTAAAAGAGTGTCTGAAATGTACCCTAAACCAAGTTCCTGGTGGACTGAAAACGTGGCTGTGGATTGGGGAAGTCCTAATATAGATCGAAGGAACTTATTTTCTTCCCTTTGGACCATATCGCCATTCACATAACCCCACAAACCTGAGCCATACCTGGCTATTGCCACAGATTTCGCCCTATACAAGTTTAGTAAAGCACCAGTTGGCTTCCCTCCCAGTCTCCTGGAGAAACTTAAAATAGCATTAGCCGAACTCCTAACTGCTTTAGTTTTAGCTGTAATTTGGGGAGCCCAGCTCCCCTTGGTGTCAAAGATCACACCCAAATAAGTAAAAATATTGACATTAGTGATCACATCGCCATTGCAGTAGAACTGTTTGGAATTATTTTTAACAGCCCCAAAAGCCATGACGTGAGATTTAGAGTTATTTATCACTAAGTCCAATGAAGACATAAAATCATTAAAACCATTTAAAAGTCTTTGCAAACCTATGGGGGTACGAGCTATCAAAGCAGCGTCGTCCGCGTACAGGAGAACAGGAATACGGGTATCCCCTGCACGCGGAATGTCCAAGGTAGCAGTTAAAAGGGTCTTCTCAAGTGAATTTATATAAAGAGTGAACAGCATGGGAGCAAGAATGCAGCCCTGCCGCACGCCCCTACTCGATTTGAACCAAGCTGTACGATTACCTTCTTGGTCCATCCTAATGGAAGCTTTTAAATCCTTGTGTAGTTCTGCCAGGAAATATACAAGTGGTGGATCAAGTCCCAATTTTAACAACATGGTCCACAGCCAGGCTCTATTAACTAAATCAAAGGCCGTGGACAGGTCCATAAAAGCAACAAAAATTGACCCCTTTTTAGCAGTAGTGTATTTTGAAATTAACAAATGAAGATTTAAGCATTGGTCCTCTGTCCCTCTGCCTGCGCGAAACCCGTACTGGGCGTCTGCTAGAATGTCATTTTCTAGGGACCAAGTGTTAATTCTAGCTAACAGAACCGTGCCCAAAATCTTCATAGAAGAGTCCAATAAAGAAATAGGACGAAAACACTTGGGGTCACTTCTTTGGCCCTTTTTAAAAATTGGTACTATAATTGAGCATGCCCAAGTTTTTGGCAAACCCCCCTCATGTACACAATTGAAGACGTTAGCTAAGATCTCAGCCCACAACCCAGGGTTAAGTTTGTAGAGGTCCAGAGGAACCCCATCTGGGCCCGGGGCTTTATTGGCAGCAGAGCCTAAAATTGCCAGCTCTACTTCTGATTTACTAAAAATTAACTTGGTTGGGTAGGATAGGGAGTAGGGTATTGCGAAAGCCTCAACTGTTTCATTTGAGCCATATATATTGGAAAAATGATTAATCCAGTCTGTTTCAGGGATATTAATATCAAGATCCATGTTATTAGTATTAGCAAACAAAGGATTATTAATTATGGCCCAGAATTTGGAGCTTTGTTTGAGAGTTGTGGAATCCATTAAAGAGACCCATGCTTCATCCTTAATGTCCTTTTTCCGTAATTTAACCGCCATTGCATAATCTCTTCTCAACTGTGCCACCAGACACCTATCTCTGGGCGATTGTTTAAGGGCTTTCAACAAAGCCGAGTGTGCCTTCGAACAAGTGCGATCAAACCACCTGAACACTGGGGCAGAACCCCTCCTCGGCTTTGCTGTAAGCTCCTTTTCTATTCTTGCACAAATAGCTTCAAAGGCACTAACAACCTCCCCCCCCCTCCTCTCTCCATCCCTACATTTCTCAAATTCAACTGCCATATGTTGCTCAATTAGACCATGAAAGTCCTCTGGACAAACTTTACACCATTTAAGGCGTCTTCCCTGGTCTCTGCTCCTTACATCCCTAGTGGCAGTAGCCCTTTGTTCCCCTTTACACAAACCAGAAAGAGAGTCCAGAACCAACAACACCGGATTGTGGTCACTGAACCCACTTACAAAGGCATTATAAAACAATACATAACGTAAGAGCCCCGGGGACATAAAGAAATAATCAATAATCGATTCGCTACCTCTTGCATTGTACGTGACCACACGACTTGTTGGGTCTGCGAACCCTGGCTCATATAAATCATTAGATGATAACAGGTTTTCCATTGCCACACCCTTAGGGCTATGTTCAAAATGAGGCAACGATGTGTGGTCTGGACCGGTATCATCTATAATCTGGCAGTGAGACTCACACAAATGAACATTAAAATCACCCATCATTATGAGCTGAACAAAAGTGGTTTGATTTGACATATAATTGATTAAAAAGGCCGATAAGCCTTCTAAAACAAAATTAGGGGGCCCCCCTTGCATGGAATTATAGCAATTTATAAACACAAACTTGTTCTTATCTGCCAAACAAATTTCCACCAGCTGGAAAAATTGAGAAGAACTAGGTATTTCTCTAACATTCCCAGCTAATTTGACTGAAACAAGAAATAACAAGCCCCCTCTATCCCTTCCCGCCGTGGAACTCTGGGCATCAACAAAAAACGAAATGTAACCATCTACCCAGAAGCCCTTATCTTTTGTCCAAGTTTCTTGCAGGGCAACTATATCGTGTTCCTTCAGTTGTTGTAACCAAATCGGGTCATCCTGTTTTGCCCGTAGGCCCGCAATATTCCATGATAATAACCTGATATGCCCTTTGCCCAATTGTAATCGGTCATCTATAACAGTTTTGACTGTGGCCTCAGGTGTGGTAGCCTCTACAATATCTAAACATGGGACAATCGGATTTACATGATCGGGCTCTAGTCATTCAACGTCTATTCCATCGGCTAGGGCCACAAATCTATTTGACAAAACTAAATCATTTGGAGGAATATACCTTGCAGCATTAATTGAACCATTCCCCTTGGTTGGCTTAGTAACCCAATCATTAGTAACCACAGATGAAATAAGATTATCCTCCGCCCAAGCATTTTCAGTAGGTTGTGGCATATTATTCTCAACGCCACCCAGTCCATATACTCGGGGATAAAAAAAGCCAAGAGGCATCGCCCGAACACCTTTACTTACAGTGTCCAAAGGGGAGTTGTCCCAAAAGAGTCGACTAGCGACATATCTAGATTTAAAGTTTACAATGACACAATCTCCAGCTACCTCTTTCTTGCTTGTGCCCACCCAACTGACCCTTCTGCTTGTTACAATGTTATCCGCAATATTGCTTTCTCCCGTGCAGTTAGCATTACACCATTTTTTAACTTGCCTGAGAAGAGTATCATGATGTTCCGCCTCCCCATCTTCAAGTTTAGGCACGTTAACTAAGATAGCAACAAAGGGTGTTGCATCCGGTGGTAAATTAATTGGGGGTACCCTTCTTACCACAGCCCCCTGCTGACCTCTAGGTTTTACCGAGGTGATTTCCCTGGGAGCAGCCTCCGTTGTGGGGATATATATCCCATTATCCACTTTCCCTTTTTTTGGAGCAGGGTTATCAACGGTCACTATAGGGGAACCAGCCAACCTAATTGTGGGTGGACCCCCACCCTTGGGAGCAGACATATGTGCAACTGTAGGGCATGGCGCTATAGGCATAGAGGGGGGGGGCCCGAGTAATGAGGGCATCATTAATGCGGTCACATTTAGCCATAAGGGTCTTAACACAATCCTTCAAAGTCTCAGTAATGTCAGAGGCAATCTGGATCAATGCAGTTTCAAGTCTTTCAGTGAACAGTTTTTCCAGTAGGGCTGAAATACCTTCCTCTGTTACATAAATGGACTGCAGAGGACCAGGCTGGCTTAATACAGTCCTTTCTGCAACCCCCGGGGTCATAGGGAGTGATGGTATCACAGTTTCGGACAAAGCCGGGAAAGGAAGAACTGTGGCGGGTTGTGGTAGAATGGGTCTACATGATTCAATAATGACCCGTGGCTCCAATGGGATACAGTTTATAGCAGAGGCAACAGATGTATTAACAGCCCCAGGGCTAGAGGCAAGACCCAGCTCACGCTCGGACTCAGCGATCTGCGTTGATAGTTCACCCACCTTAGTTGTTAAAAAAGTAATAATACTGGTTGTGTACTTGGGCACCTTCGCTTTAGCCTCGCCTGCCGCCGATGTAGCCAGTTTGCGCTTACCCATGCTGAAAGGGACGTGGCCCGTCCCGTCCCTGGTCGTCCTTGGATGGCCTTAGACGGCCCGCCCTCTGCCCGGACTCCGCCCGGTACCGCCCGCGGGCGGGAGGTGCTCTTCGGGCTTTGTAGCGCCTCCGGGCGCTGTTATGGCGTCACTGGTCCTGTGCCGGCCGGGGCAGCTGGGGGATGTGGTTCCCGCTGCTCCCGTGCCGACCGAAATGCCCCCTGGCTACTGGTGAGTCTGTGAGGGCTCCAAGCCATTCCCTTCACGGCACGCTGTGTTACAAAATGCTTTCAGGCGTCCCGCTGGCCGCTCGGCGCCCCTCAGTCTTTGTAGCGCCTCCGGGCGCTGTTATGGCGTCACTGGTCCTGTGCCGGCCGGGGCAGCTGGGGGATGTGGTTCCCGCTGCTCCCGTGCCCACCGAAATGCCCCCTGGCTACTGGTGAGTCTGTGAGGGCTCCAAGCCGTTCCCCTCAGGGCGCGCTGTGTTACAAAATGCTTTCAGGCATCCCGCTGGCCGCTCGGCGCCCCTCAGTCTTTGTAGCGCCTCCGGGCGCTGTTATGGCGTCACTGGTCCTGTGCCGGCTGGGGCAGCTGGGGGATGTGGTTCCCGCTGCTCCCGTGCCGACCGAAATGCCCTCTGGCTACTGGTGAGTCTGTGAGGGCTCCAAGCCGTTCCCCTCACGCCGCGCTGTGTTACAAAATGCTTTCAGGCGTCCCGCTGGCCGCTCGGCGCCCCTCAGTCTTTGTAGCGCCTCCGGGCGCTGTTATGGCGTCACTGGTCCTGTGCCGGCCGGGGCAGCTGGGGGATGTGGTTCCCGCTGCTCCCGTGCCGACCGAAATGCCCCCTGGCTACTGGTGAGTCTGTGAGGGCTCCAAGCCGTTCCCCTCACGGCGCGCTGTGTTACAAAATGCTTTCAGGCGTCCCGCTGGCCGCTCGGCGCCCCTCAGTCTTTGTAGCACCTCCGGGCGCTGTTATGGCGTCACTGGTCCTGTGCCGGCCGGGGCAGCTGGGGGATGTGGTTCCCGCTGCTCCCGTGCCGACCGAAATGCCCCCTGGCTACTGGTGAGTCTGTGAGGGCTCCAAGCCGTTCCCCTCACGGCGCGCTGTGTTACAAAATGCTTTCAGGCGTCCCGCTGGCCGCTCGGCGCCCCTCAGTCTTTGTAGCGCCTCCGGGCGCTGTTATGGCGTCACTGGTCCTGTGCCGGCCGGGGCAGCTGGGGGATGTGGTTCCCGCTGCTCCCGTGCCGACCGAAATGCCCCCTGGCTACTGGTGAGTCTGTGAGGGCTCCAAGCCGTTCCCCTCACGGCGCGCTGTGTTACAAAATGCTTTCAGGCGTCCCGCTGGCCGCTCGGCGCCCCTCAGTCTTTGTAGCACCTCCGGGCGCTGTTATGGCGTCACTGGTCCTGTGCCGGCCGGGGCAGCTGGGGGATGTGGTTCCCGCTGCTCCCGTGCCGACCGAAATGCCCCCTGGCTACTGGTGAGTCTGTGAGGGCTCCAAGCCGTTCCCCTCACGGCGCGCTGTGTTACAAAATGCTTTCAGGCGTCCCGCTGGCCGCTCGGCGCCCCTCAGTCTTTGTAGCGCCTCCGGGCGCTGTTATGGCGTCACTGGTCCTGTGCCGGCCGGGGCAGCTGGGGGATGTGGTTCCCGCTGCTCCCGTGCCGACCGAAATGCCCCCTGGCTACTGGTGAGTCTGTGAGGGCTCCAAGCCGTTCCCCTCACGGCGCGCTGTGTTACAAAATGCTTTCAGGCGTCGTGTCATATATTAACTTTGCAAAAAATGACAACTTTAATGGCTTTTCAAGGCTTCAGCCCCCCATTAGATGAGAAACACCCTGGCACATCTCCTGCTCCACCCCAACTCTCTAGAATTTAGACAAGGCAATTACCAATGCAAATCTCAGCTTACACCGAATCGTGCAGGTCACCCACTTTTCAGGCTCCAACTTTCAAACTAGGAAAGGTCTTCAAAATGCTAAAAAGCAAAGCCACCGGGGGAAATGCAATACACCAATACCAAATATTTCTATGCGTGCGAACGTTGCAGTAGGAAGTACTGGTGTCACCGGAATATTCAGGGTACTGCAAAGAGAAAAATGTTAAACAATATTAAACATTTACAATCCTAATAACTTGTTTTTATGTAGTACTTTGTGATGCAATTCTGTTTTTTATGAACGCTGTAATAAAAGATAGTATTATTGCCCAATTTAATGATACTTTATTTATTAACCTTGCAAAGAGGGAAGGTTGAGTATGTTTTGCAGAGATTCAAATGCCAACCTTAATATCACTTAAGATGTCAGTGGGAAGTGCTAACTCACCGATACGTCCTGAAGAATCATGTAAATATGAAGGGCCATATTATCAAGAACGGCGATAACATTATCGCCGATTTAGCGGCAGGAAACTGCCACTAAAGAGGTGATAAGGGACTTGATAATATGCCCTTGTGAGTTCCCATAGAAGTCCAGGTTCTGGTGTTAACCTGGGCCTCTATGGGAATTCACAAGGGCATATTATCGAGCCCCTTGTCGCAGCTTTAGCGTCAGTTTCCTGCTGCTAAAGCGGTGATAATGTTATCGTCGTTCTTGATAATATGGCCCATGTTGTTTATTTAATAGACCTACTTTTGTCTCCAACAGCAGTGATATTCAGTTGTGCCATTTCACCAAAGACATAGGGGCTGGGCAAATAACTTCACACAAACCTTGACCCCCTACCTACAGGAAATGACATCACAAGATCTTCAACTTCATTGGGTGAACACTTTATTTAAACAATCATATTTAATGGTTGCCTCGTCAGGGCACTAATTAATAGTGATTGTTTTCAGGCGTTAACATCAAGCTACTGATTACAGCAATATC
This sequence comes from Lissotriton helveticus, assembly GCF_964261635.1. Taxonomy (NCBI): domain Eukaryota; kingdom Metazoa; phylum Chordata; class Amphibia; order Caudata; family Salamandridae; genus Lissotriton; species Lissotriton helveticus. The sequence goes on along the minus strand of NC_136059.1, from coordinate 1,307,492,405 downwards.
TGAGTCTACAATTCTACACAACAGATAATGTTGCAGGTAGAATAACAAGATAGAATGAAAATGAGTGTCATAACAAAAGCCCTCACATCCCCTGCGGTGCCGGGGGACCCCGAGCTCCGGGGGCCTCCTCCGGCACTGGCAGGTCCCTGGCCTGAGAGCTCCAAACTTGGTCCGGAGCGTAGGGGGCCCCGTTCATGTACTTTGCAGGAGGACCACCTCTAGTTTCCCTACGTCACTGATGGAAATGAGTCCACTTCGATGACAGGAAAAAAAACATGAGTGCTGATTGTTACTGCTATGGATCCCCAAATGAACTTAATGAAATCCTAGGAAAAGATAATGTACTAATTACCTTTTCGTGTACTGTTGCAAAATAACAAGCATGGTTCCTAAGACCAAATCAGGGTGCACTAATATCTTCATGGTCAAGTATCCAGTGTATGTATTTTCAGCCCTGCCTGTTTCAAAATGCGTCGTGTACACTAACAGAACAATACATACAAACTTAACCCTAGTTAGAGCAAAGAGGGAATTCTTACAATTTTGCCTTATCTGCCTAGTTTTCAAAGTTTGTCCATTCCATTTCCATAACGTTATTCGATCTGATTTGAAACATAGATCATCAAAGTATAAATTTTAAAAAGATAAAACAATGTCATTCTTCTAGGTGCAATACAATTCAATACATATGAGTTTTTTTTTTAAACTGACAATTTAAAATAGTAAGAAAAGGAGCAATGTACATGTTCAAACTCCAAAACAATGAGGGTATAGGATTGAGCTGTGCAAATTACACGAATCAATGGCTATTATTTATACAGGGAACATAATAAAAGAATAGATTCTGAACTGCAGGTTCCCGGTTACCCCATAGATACATAGTTTTAAAAACAGATGAAAATAGAAAGGAGACCATCATCCTAAGTTATAAAAAAAAACTTTGAAAATATTACATGTGTGATGGAGATCCTTTGTCTCCTCTAGGCTATTGCGAGGAGTTTACATAGCATGTTCAAGGAAATAAATAAGTTTAGCTCTCCAATTCTAAGAAATGTGTCCTATGCTTACAAGCCCAAAGGAATGAGGCTTCACAGAAACATACAAAAGGATCATGAAGCTTCTTCAGAAAGAACAGGGCGACGCGGCACTGCTTAAAATCGTGCCGGATTAAAAGAGGTTTAATATATCTGGCTTTCTTCTCCTTGTAAAAATGACAAAAGAAGGAAAGGTGGAGATCCGACTGAGCTGATAGATTGTTGCATTCGCAAATTGTCAAATCACTATGAGCATACTGTTTTGAAGGAAAACCCAGCATTAGGGAAATTAAGTTTAAACAGAGCCTTAAAAGAATAAACCTATGCTACAGGTTCTTTACCGAATCCAGATAAAAGTATTCGCCAACTGTCACTGGTGGAATCAAGTGATACGTCATTACAGTTATTTTTAACTTCTGGGACTCCTTTCTTTCATATGCTAGCTTTGCCAAAATGAGTGCCTTTAACCTCTTCCTAGGGAACCTGGATTACAAGGTGGGATTTACATACAGCCCAGGGACTCCTAGTGAGTGTAAATTCATTTGAACATAATTCAACCAGGGGATCTTGTAAACGTTATCAAATGAGAGGCAATTTAGTATAATAGACTGGTTAAGATCCTCTGTGTCCCTATTTCATATTGAGTGCCAGAGCATAATCGGGGCTACTCTCACCATGTCAGACACAAGGGCATATCCAGCTCTAAGTGAGTGACATAGTTTGAAAATGAAAGAGGTAGCGAAGCGATCGTCTTGAAACACCCATTCTCCAGCTTCTGTAAGGAGTCAGTCGGTGCTGTTACCCAGACCCCTGCCCCATAGATTGCTGCCAAGATTGTTTTGGCATTGTATATCTTTTTTTATTGTTGTTAGGGCTTTTGAGCCTAGTTTTTCAATAAAACCAACAACTACCGCCACGGTGCGCTCCATTGTTTGAGCCGCACTACCCACCATGTGTGACCAGGTTTGTCTGGTGTCAAAAACAACCCCTAGGTATAAGAAGATCTCTACAACAGCTAATTTACGGGTTCCAATATATAACAACATAATGTTTTTGGAGGGGGTAGTCCTGACACTAAAATGAAGGTTTTGGACTCATGGGCCTTAAGATCCATAGATGACATGAAGGCCACATAGGTGTCAATTAGGCGTTGCAGTGCTACACCTGTCCTGGCTATCAGGGTGGCGTCATCGCGTAGACCAGGATTGGTAATGGCTCGTGGGAAACTTTGGAACATCAGGCGTGCACGTTTTCAAAGCTCCTTCCACTCCATTTATATAAAGTGAGAATAAAAAAGGGGTGAGGCAGCAACCTTGCCTGACTCCCCTTATGATCCTAAATGATCTGGAGCATTCCTCGTCCCTTCCATAGCGGACTGAGACTGTCGCCTGTGAATACATTTGCCGTATAAGAAAAATAAACCTGGAGTCTATGGCCAACGCAGCCATGATTGTCCAGAGTTTAGAATGGACTACGCACTCAAAAGCCGCCAAATGTTCCATGAAGGCCATGTATATATTCCATTTCTTTGCTCTAGTATATTTGGAGATGATTCAAAGTTTGTCAAGATCACCTACCTAGACCAACTCACCTTGCTGGAGAAGTTTATTGCACTAAATTGGTTTTGCAATAGAACATTAGGCCTTCTGTACTTAGGTGTTTTGCAGCTGCAAAGTTTGCAGCTGCAAAGCCTCTGATTTGCAAAAACACAGGGTGACCACACAACATATTTTTACAATGTATCAAAGCCCTTTTATGAGTCAAACAAGTAGTTCTCCCTGATAAAAGGGCTTGTTATAGACATTATGAATCATAAATCTGGGTGGAATGTAAGGGGGTTTGCATTCTATTTAGGAATTGCAGTGGAATGTATCAATGCTTTGCACTTGAGTGCCAAACCTCTGATGAGATATGGACCATATAGAGGAAGTACAGTACGATTTGTAAAGAAGAACCTGTGGGACAGGTTCCCTATTGGAAGTTATTGTTGCACATCCTTGCCAAGAGAAGATAATGGCCAGGGAACCACTGATTGCTCTCCTTGATTTGTTTTTTTAGGTCTGGCCTAAAGACAGCTATCGCTGAGTTGACGGCCTCATGTTTTTTCTACAAAAAAATACATCCAATACAGAGGCTCCTAATCAAGATTCTTTTGTCTTTGACCAGTTCAAATGTCACTCAAATAATGCTTCCTCCTCTCACAGCACAAAGTACAGATCACTGAACCAGCCCACATGAACCATTGGATGCATTCACTTTGAGGGACTACATTTTACCCTTGTACATGTTTAAATGCACCCAAGAAAATAGTTCTCCAAACACAATTCTGGGCAAATCACTTAATCTCCCCTTCCCTTACAAAAATGAATGTATCTGTCCGAAACACAAGTGATGCTCATGTAAAGCATTCTGATACCTGTGGGTCGAGTTCACGCTGTATAAAACTCCCAAAATAAAATGTATAGTAGGGTGTCATCATCTATTTCCATAACACTCAAGACATTTATTCAAAGTTGCAATGTTGACTCATCACTATCAACCAGCTTTGGTTTATGTATGTGTCCTTTAGAAAAACAAGCACATGGCATTTGAGTAGCAAGCGCGTCTTTGAAAATTTCTAGTTTGAAGCCACACCCTCTCAGATTTCTGATTGACATATCAAGCAATTGTATCTGACTTGAGACAGATATCTAGTAACAATTTGAAAAACTGCATCTCCTTTGCAGTCCTTTCCGATACACTAGTGTTGCAGTTACATGTATTTATTGTCTGAAAAAAATCCAGGATGCTAGAGTCATCCTGGAATAGTTAAGCAGGTGCCATTCTACATTGGGGTACACATCCTAATTTCTAAAATAAATGAAAAAGTTTAGTGATGAAAGTCAGTACATTTCAAATGAGATCTTGTAGAAGTCAATATGTTTGTTTATTGCACTTGTTTGAGAAAAATATTGATCTAGGTGCATAGCAGTGCTTTGTGTATATATTCAAGATGTCAATGCTGTGCGCCTTTTGCATAACTCGCTCATTCAAAAGTGTAAGCATACACTCAGAAAGGGTTCTGACACCATTGTATTCATCTGTGAGGACCTCCGTTGGTGGTATAGTGCAATTGCAGCTTTCTATTTGTAACATAGGGCAACTGAAGATTTCCATCAACATCTCCATCTCTGTTGTACTCTTCTGTGAGGACCTCTGTTGGTAGTAGAGTTAAAAAAAAATCATCTACATTGCACTCTTCTATGAGGACCTCTGTTGGTAGAAATGTGCAACTGCAGCTTTTTGTCTCCAAGATAGTGTATTAGAACTTCAGGTTTCAAGTGCCCTCGTAATCTCCTCTGGGGACAACTCTTTTCTGTATAAGGTAACAAGTTTTCCAACTCCATTGTACTGCCCTGTGCTCTGTAGACTGCACAGTGACACTACAGCTTTCAAACATATGTCTGAGGTTGTTGAAAATCTGGACTTAGATGTAGGGCAGTGCTATATGTATTTTCTAAAGATGTCAATTTTGTCAGTCTGTTCTCAGGTGTTTATTTTTTATGGTGCAAGTATGGTTTCCCGTTTACACATAAAAAATATGGTGGTTGCAAAACTCACCCTTCCAAAGCCTATATATGAATACTGCAAGAAGGCTAGATTTATATTCTTGTTGAGCTGGTACTGCCGTTCCTCTATATATATATATTAAAAGACTGAAAAAACAGAATGAAAGGAAAAAGGTGAATCATTTGTTGTTCATCCAGGAAGAACTATGACGCTCAGAAAGTACTGTCATCCTCTAAATTTTATGCCCTTTCCGGCGCTCCTTTAGCATGAATCTTTTATGAGAGATTATTTAGGGCAGCTCCAGTTCTCTTTCCCCCTAAATTATAATTTGATGTAAGCATTACTGCTGTCTTCCCTTTAGTACAACTCCAGTCCTCCTTATTCTGTAGTATAGTACAATTGTGTCCTCATGTAACGCAACTGGTGCTATGTAAAGCGTTCTGATACCCGATAGCGGGTCAAGTTCGCGCTATATAAAACTCCGTTAAAAAAAAGAAACTAAAAAAAAAAAAACAGCAGCTTTCTATCTCCATTGACTGCTTCTGTTAAGACAGTTTTTGTCTAAATGGTGCAACATCAGCTTTCAAGCAGTTGTATGCCCCTTTGAAGACATTTGTCGGCTGTACAGTAAAACTGCTATTTTCTTGGTCCTACCTTGGTGGCCATTAGCAACCTCATATTGCTCTGGGTAAAAGGAGGACCAATCTGTTAAATCTTTGAGTTGTGCGGAGATTCATATCTCCTAGTCGGCAGATGACAAAAGCAAATTAAATATTCCTGCTACAGTGCAAAACAAAAATATTTATTTTTATGAACAATCTTTGAATGAGATAACGTGTTTCTGATTTTCAGGTATAAAATAGTTTATTATGCATCCCACAAAAAGCCAAAGGGAACATCTACACTGTTAGAAAAACATGAGAATACAATTCTACTGTGGGATGATCCAAGATGTGTTTAACAATGTCTTAGGCCAATAGTGAAGGAAGGCTTACCTGAAGCCCCTTTCTATATGTATTGAATACAATATGTGTACTACAATGGTGCGAACCCCTTTACACGCCAAACTCAATACTGGTACAAGCACCATTACAAGTGAATTAAAACACATACTTCTATCTCATTCTTTGATTAAATCTATAATGCATTCAATATTGCCATACAAAATACACAGTCAAGGACAGAACTTCCCTTTAATGACCAAAGGCTGTTTTTATGAGGAGAAAAAAAGGTTTCCTGTTTTGCAAAGCAGACTAAAGGATGGTGGTCTGCTGTTTCTTGCAGCCTTCAATCACTGCATGTATAACCATTCACATGGTGCAGCAATCTGAAACCTGTATCATTAATATTTATTCAGAAGGTTCTCTTGTGGCCTTCTCGACATGGGTATTTTATGACTCCACAAATTGATAGCAGTATTACACACAGGCAATGCATAATTTGCTCTCATTTATTTGCGACCTGCCTGGGCCTACATCTCTCCTTTTCCTCCAAAAACCTTTTTGGGGATACAATTTAGCTACTGGTGGGTGTTGTGTAGATTTTATTCCACACAAAAAAAATCGGAAGAGAAAATACTATATCCGTGCAAAAAATATTGAGAGGAAATTCTTCAAACTGTTATTACTGGACAATTTTGCTTAATTTTTTGTTTACTTTTAGGCTTCACAAACTTTAAGATGATAATGAAGACTGCTGAGATGTTAATATAATTGTTACATCGTTTTGGATAAGAAATGTTTTTCCTGCTTCCCATACCCCTACTGAAACCCTGTTATCTCCAAAACCGATATTTAATTAGGTCGAAATCTAATACCATGATTTTAGTCTTTTGATTGTTTGCTGGTATTTTCTTTCCAAAGTGGCATTTATTGGTCGTATTAAGTTTCGCGCTGAGCGCTAGAAATCGACTTCTATTGATTTTTTAACTTGCCTAACCTGCTCTGCTCTGCTGATTGCTAGCAGCCTCACAGTTCATGCTTTCACCGTCCCGCTGAGTACGAGCGGCGAACGGCTATCTTCTTTTAATTTTCCACCCCCTATCCCGCCCTCCTGACTCCTCCCACCACCGCGTCAGAGCCTACATAGACGTCCCTCATGCGTCAGCGCAGCGGGCGCGACGTAGGCACGCCGGAGTTGCGCCAGAGTTAAGCCCGTCTGCGCCCGTCCGCGGCCGGACGGGGCCTGGGCCCGGTTGTTATGCCCCCTCTCTTACTACATACCCTTCGGCGCTTATTCATTCTCTTTGGCATCCCCGCCCCCCCTCAACCTTAGTTCTGGCCCGCATTGCCTCTTTAGGTCTTAGCTGCTCCTGCCCTGCACCCCCGCGCCCTAGCGCTTCGCTTCTATTGCCGCTCCATCACTCCCCTTCTTCCACCAGTCCGTCTTCTAGGCCCGACGACACATCCTCTTGCGCCCCTGACAGCTCTAAGCTTCGCACCTCGGCGATCCTCCTTAACACCAGGTCCGCGGTTGGGCACCAACTCGAGCTATTCCACCTGCTCGATTCCCGCCAACCTGACCTGTTATTCCTTACGGAAACATGGTTCAGGGACGACTCGCTTCCCAGCCTGCTGGCCATTTTGCCCCCCACCTACGCGGCCATCAGGAAGGACCGTCCCGGAGGGAAGACTTGGGGGGGTGTGGCCGTGATCACCCGCACGGACTTCCTTTTTCAAACCTTACCGTCCCCCGAGATCCCTGCGGTGGACTGCTTAGTAGTCCGCTCTACTTCCTTTGGGATCCCTTTGACCTGCGTTCTCATATATCGCCCACCCCAGTCTACCCCTGGTTTTCTATCAGCCTTAGAGGACCTTCTGGCCACTCTTGCAATAAACAACTCCGCCATTCTTCTATTGGGAGACTTAAACTATTGGCCGAATGACCCAGCTGAAGATATGAGATCTAAGGGGTTTACGGCTTTGCTCACCAGCCTAAACTTCCTTCCTCAGCTGAGTACGGCCACTCACATCAAAGGCCATCAACTCGACCAAATTTGGTCCCTTAACATCCCTATGGACCCTCCACTTATCTCCCCTTGTTCCTGGTCAGACCACTCCTTCATTTCTTTTACAGCCAACCTCGGACGACCACCTAAACCCCCTCTGCCCAAAAACATCTGGGCCAGAAAGTGGGATAAGGCGGTCCTCCCTGTGGTCTGCTCCTCCCTTGAGGCCACCAGCCCGGAGCTTAATGATCTACCCCCCGCCACCCAGCTCTCAGCCATTAACAGCTGGCTGCTAAAAGCTTGCAATTCCATCGTTCCCCTTAAGAGAGTGACTATTAAACGGGCCCACGCGGCCAACCGGTGGTTTACACCCGCCCTCAGGGAAAAAAAACTTGCAACCCGTAGAGCCGAACGTGCCTGGCGCCGTTCTTATTGCCCTCTTCTTAAGGCTGGTTACTGCTTGTCGTTGAAAGACTACAAACGCGACATACTAAAAGCCAAAACGGAGTTTTTCTCCGGTAAAATCTTGGCAGCAGAAAACCAGCCTAAGGAGATATTTGCCACTCTTCATGAGCTGGCCACCTCCGACAGGGCGGCTTCTAAAATTCCCCCGTCTCAAACACTCTGCAACTCCCTCAACTCCTTCTTCTTTGAAAAGATTGCCCTCATTAGGGCCAATATTCCTCCCCGTTCCACGCTATCCTCTGCTGTTTCCCCACCCCCCCATACCCTCCTTCACTCAGTTTCCTTCCCTTACCCGAGACTCCTTGCTTCCTCTTCTGGCCCGGATCAAATCAGGCTCCCCTCGGGACATTGGTCCTGCTTTCATTCTAAAAGAGCTCTTTTCCAACTGTTATTCTCCTCCACTTACCTTTATTAACCACTCCCTTAACTCTGGCATCGTCCCCCTCGCTCATAAGTCGGCAGCCATCATCCCTATCCTGAAAAAGCCTGGCCTCGATCCTTCTGTGCCCGCCAACTATCGCCCGATCTCCCTCCTTCCATATCTCGCAAAGGTCTCAGAGGCTCATATCACCAGGTCCCTGAGTTCCTTTGTGGAATCCACGGGCTGCCTTGCCGCCCGCCAGGCGGGCTTCCGCCCGCTGCACTCTACCGAGAAGGTAGTTGTGTCGGTAATGGACCAACTAAGGGAGGGTATTGATATTGGCCGGCCACAGGCTTTGGTCCTGTTAGATCTGTCCGCCGCATTCGACACGGTGGATCATGACATCTTGCTGACCCGTGTCGAAGCGGCGGGCATTGGGGGCACGGCCTATGCCTGGCTCCGTTCGTTCTTGACGGACAGGGAACAGGCTGTCCATCTTGCCAACTTCACCGCTCCTTTTAAGAGGGTGACATGTGGAGTCCCCCAAGGCTCTTCCCTGTCTCCCTTGCTTTTTAATTTATACATTTCACCCCTCATTTTTTCTTTGCAGCAGATGGAGGTCTCGGTGTTTAATTACGCCGATGACCTCCAACTTGTTTTCAACCTCTCCTCTTCCCCATCCTCGGCTTCTAACTTTCAGAAGGTTATGCTCTTTATCCAAGGGTGGATGAACTGCAACCTCCTCAAGTTAAACCCGGACAAGACCGAATTGGTCCTGACGGGGGGTGGTTGCAGTCCTTGGTCTCCTTCCTTCTGGCCCTCTGCCCTTGGCCCCCCCCCCTCTTCCTGTTTCTAAGGTCAAAACCCTGGGCATTTTCATCAATCCCATGCTCACCCTTCACACACAGACCAATGCAGTTGTGTCTGCATGTTTTTTTCCCCTTCGGATCATCCGGAGGGTCTCTCGTTTTTTTTCAGCCGCTGCACTTAAACTCATCCTCATGGCCATGGTGCTCTCGCGCCTCGACTACGGGAATGTTATTTATAACGGTGCCCCGGCTTACCTGTTTCGTCGGCTCCAATTGATTCAAAATCAGGCGGCTCGCCTGATTTATGGACTCCCCAGGTTCAACCACACGACCCCCTTGCTGCAGTCCCTCCATTGGCTCCCAGTGAGGGAGAGGGCCCTTTTCAAGCTTGGATGTATTACCTACCAGGCTAAATCAGGAACCGCCCCCGCTTTTCTATGCAAAGCCATTTCCCCCTATCTTCCTTCACGAGAACTTCGTTCCACTCATTTGGCTCTTCTGTCCGTCCCTCGCTTCAGAAAACAGAAGTCCGGTGGGGCCAGATTTGCAATACTGGCTCCGTCCTTTTGGAATTCACTCCCGCTTACTCTTAGGACGTCTCCTTCCTACCTGGAATTCCGCAAGCATCTTAAGACCTTTTTTTTTCCAGATCTGCAGCTGCTTAGCCTTCTTCCCTGTTTCCCCTGGCCTTCTGCTGCTTAGCGCCATGAAACCGATTCTGGTAAAAGAGCGCTCTATAAATATTTTAAAATTCAAATTCAAATTTAAGTTCTTTTCGTCTATGTTTCCTATGCAATTTTACCACAGCTTAGAAAACAAACCATATGCTGCTGAGAAATGAGTCTGAATATGAGTTACGCTCTTAAGGCATCAAAGGAGAAAATAGAATTCTGTGTTTTTTCAGCAGGCATCCTTTGGGTGACTCTGCTTATCAATCTATTTGAAATGCGATGAAACATTTAAAGCATGATTTTTGTGAACACCTCAGACTCCGATGGGCCATTTATGGGAATAAAAACTTATATTTAGGGGTAGAGACTTTGACTGGATACGTTTTATAGACATTTCGTAAGGAAATACTATACTGAAAGTTCCCTTTAAGGCAAATAGAAATATGTTTACTTTCTTTAAGTCAAGTAGAAATGAGTTTACTTTGATATGATTCTCATCCGCCTGGGAAAAGGATCCTAACACCCTTGAAGTTTCCTCCAGACGAGGCAGAAAAGAGCCAACAAGACAATTGGAGGACATACCCTTCCTAGCGAGTATGATCCTTAGGGTACCCTTGTTGAGAGGAGCAATCTCTGTAGTGTTAAAGAAATGCAGAAACCTTTGCGTAAATTCTACAGTTTCATTAAGTAAATATTGGTGCTAATGGTTGTACAATAATTACACTATTCCACACAAATGGGTTTAAAAAGATATTCAAAATCAAAACTGTAGTGCATTCTTTCCCGTGCATGCACAAGATGGAATAGAGTACTTGATTGCATTAAGGCCCATGTAAGCAAAAATAAAACGCACTGACTCAATATCACACACCCACACACACGCAGCAGGTGTATTACCCAACATATGACCTTCAGACTATACAGAGATTTCAGCAGGAGACAGTCAGCTTTCTGTGCTATCTCATTGAGATAGAAGATTTGATACAAGTCTGGAGCACGAGACAATTTAATTTAACAAGTCATGACTTGTAGTCAGAAATTACTTTGAAAACATTTGTTTTATTTGACATAGAAATGTGTAGTTTTGGCAGTACAAAATGCAGTTTCAGCAGTATCCAATGCATTTCACATGTAGAGAACCGATATGTTGGTAGTAGGTCGTACAATCCAAGCACAGCTTTAACATCGTATGGTCAAAACCGAACACAGCCGACACGTGTATCGAAGACTTCCTCAGGGCTGTAGAAGCAGAAAAATGCATGCGTAATAACCCATGTATCAATTTGTATATTAACAACTACCTAAAAGAAAATAATTTGCACCAAAAATGATCACCTAGGCCGACTCTAAGATACATGTAAGGAACACTACCAGCTATGTGTCTGTGTTCCCTGGGAAATCTCATACTTACACCCCTTGAATCTCACTGATGAAGCTGGGCCCCTGATTTTCTGGGGAATTTTAATGGTATGTGCTTCATTTGCTTACAAATGTAGCAGCTTTTATTGGCAATAGAAAACCAGAAAATTGTTTTGGTTTATTATTTGGCGGGGAACACCCCGCTTGGGCATAGGCCTTTGCTCCCTCCACACCATGGTACACGTCATTCTGCCCCCCAGGGGTTGGATAGGTGGTCTTTACCCCAATCTAGCCCCCAAGTTGGGAAGGAAGCCTAGTAAACTATTAAGGAATGTTTTTGATTTGCTGTTTGAGGAGGAGCAGCCCCCCGCATTTGGGCCTGTGCTACCCGCCTCCCATTAGCACAAGAGTTTCTCAACTCCCCTGGTGAGCAGATAATGAATGTTTACCTAACTTCTGACACCCATGGGTGTGGGTTGGAGAGGGGGAGGGCAGTATTCCCACTAAACTACCAGGGAAAAAAGACAAAGAAAATTAGAGGTGGCGATTGCCTGCAAAGTCATCAGGCTGTGTCCTCACCCTAGAACAGGCCCAACAGTCTTTCTAACCACCCCCATCCACGGGAATGATTGGGAAGTGTACTACAATTCTGCCCTCTGTGGGGCAAAAAGCCCACTAGGCACAAGGGATATATCTTTAGTTTTAGCGTCAAGTATGGGATGTGGCTGATGGCACTCGCATTGTGCCTTTCGTCCACCCCTAAAGTCCCAACAGTCTATCTGCCCACCTATGGTGGACAACATCCGCATCCCCACAGCACATGAAAGGAAATTTGTATTCTTTGGTAAGTCATTTTGACATACGCACTCGCAGAGTTGGAGAAAATCCAAATGTTCTCTTATTTCCAATACTGATTCGCTGTGCTACTCACCCAGCCTATGCCACAATCCAGGGAAACCTACCAAATCCATACATTTCTGAAAACTAAATACCCAGTGACATCTGGGGTGGTGTGCCTTGTGTGGATACTGCTATGTTTTCTTATCCAGCTTCCCCTGCTGACCTCAAACTTTGGCAAAAGTAACATATTTCCCTTACATTTCTGTGAAACTTCTAGACTGCACGGATCTACATGTTTTCTATCACCCAGAGCTTCCACACTTCTCCCGATAAAAATGGTATCAACTTTTGTGGTTGGGCCTAGAGCATGCAATAGGAACAGATGCAACCAGGGACCATTCAGGTCCCTAATTAGATCCGGTCCTGTCTAGGATGCTAGGCTCACCCACATATTTGACCTCAACACCTGGATAACTTATAGTATTCTGTATGGGAAATGCTTTGATGACACAGTAGCCACAAAAACCTGACTTTGGTGCATCCACTCAATGGGGGCTCTGACGGTTCAATGTAGGCATACAAATGGCAAGCCCATCTGTGCCCATGCATGATGGAAATACAGCCATGGCAGGAATGTTGCCCCTCTGTAACATACCTTGAAGGTAAGTTCACTTTGAGAGATATCCTTGAACAGCTTTGCCAGTTATCCTCTTCCCAACCTGTATTTGGAATGACGTATCTAAACAATTGTTTCTAGCTCTTGACATGTACACTCTTTATCATAATTAGGTGCTTTGCAGGTTTTTGTACTGATGTGAAAATGCATTGAAACGGCTTTTGTTTAAAGAACAAATTCTGTTTAAATGTATTTGATTTTAGTTCAGACTCTTCTCCTATTTTTCAATGATTTGGTTTCGCCAGACCCAAGCACTGTCTTCACTCCACCCATGCCTTTCAAGTGGTTGTCTCAAAAGTCCAACATGCATCCCTCTGAGTAGAGCTTTTTCTGTAATAGCTGTGAAACACTGGAGCGCCTTGTGAGTCTTAACTAAGGGCCCGATTCACAGAATGAACTTAAGACTAAATCCTAAACTTACTAATATTTGGTATTCACAGAATGCACTTACTACTTTCGGGATTTACAGAGTGAACTTACTACTTTCGGGATTCACAGAATAAACTTACTACTTTCGGTATTCACAGAATAGATTTAAGACTACTAACTCTAAGTCCGAACTCGGGCCGTAAATTCCGGCCCGGAGGCGGAGCTTCCGGCTTGGAGGCGGAGCTTCCGGCCCGGAGTCGGAGCTTGCGGCCCAGAGTTGGAGATTTCAGCATGGCAAAAATCCCCACCTCCGAGCCGGAAGCTCTGCCTCCGGGCCGGAATTTACAGCCCGAGTTCGGACTTAGAGTTAGTAGTCTTAAATCTATTCTGTGAATACCGAAAGTAGTACGTTTATTCTGTGAATCCCGAAAGTAGTAAGTTCACTCTGTGAATCTCGAAAGTAGTAAGTGCATTCTGTGAATACCAAATAGTAGTAAGTTTAGGATTTAGTCTTAAGTTCATTCTGTGAATCGGGCCCTAAGTTCTCAAAGCTCCTTCACGAAATTCAGTAAGACTCTAAAACCTGACTTTTCCCATACTCATTAAGTACTGCTCTCGTTCAGCCTTGTGTGGCAACCAATTACCACTGGGATACCTGATGGTGAATGTTTGTGCTTTACAAGTACACTAAATAATAAATAACGTAACTAACAACACAACAAAAGATTAAAAACGTGAATGTAACACAACAACCACAATAGCATCATATTGTCAAGGATGCAACGCAAATGTAAGGCAGCACAAAAAAGCACAACTGGTCATCACCAAAACAAACTGAAACTTAACAAATCTCCACACACATTGTAGTGATACATTACCACCTCCAGAAATCATCTTTCATAACATGGTGGTAAAAGGTGTTTGCACAAAGCACTACCTTACTTATCATCAAGGTCATAAAATAGAGCGGTCAATATGCTTTATGATCTGGGCCTAATGCCTTAAACCGTTGCAGAGCTAACATTAGACCATGATAAACATTTGTTTGTCTCTCAAGCTTTCACTCAATGCCCGACATTTGACTAGAGATGTAGCAGAATTGTTGATGTCTATAAAGTAAACAACAGAACACAGCACGATGACATAATACAAAGTACAATGACAACACAAGAGAAAACGTAACAGGACACAACAAACCAGTAAAAACAGAATGCAGCTCACCAAGCATTGCATTGCACCACAACACAATACATGCAACACAAAATCCAAACAGTTCGAAAACAGCACACCACCACCCTTTTACAGTACAATTATTCAAAATATGCCCTAATTTTCTGGTCACATGTTACCACCCCCACAAACCCGCTTTCATAAAATGATGCAAAATGTGGTCAGACCAAGTAGAGCTTTACTTACTAGGAATTTCCAAATTCATTTTTTTTTATTGTTTTAGTTAATTAGGCAATATTTTTTTATTACAAATGCAATCTAAAATAAGATAAAAGTCAAAGTGCAAATGTGCATAATAACGTGCAAACTCTCACTTCTATTATAGGTGAGTATTGCAAGAGAAAAAGCTAAAACCCGAGTACACATTGAATTAAAACAAGCTATTCCCCTTCTAAACCACATGCAATTTTGCTGCTTTCTTTGGTATTCTTATTTAGTGGCCTTATTGCTACTTGACAGAAATCTTGAAGAACAAAAGACATTGACACTGTTGCTACCTTTATGCAGTGAGGCACCGATTTCTTCAAGCACGTTCATTTCTACCCAGCATGGGGCTGCAAGGCACTTCGCATAGCCCAGTTCAAAGACACTTATTGCTGTCTGATATTTATTTTATAAATCCCCTTCAGCAGGGTGTTAGATAAAAGGCTTTGAGATTCTCTGTCTTCTTTCTAATGTATTCTCTGTTTCTGTGTTGCCCTTAACAGCAACGAATTGAGTGGACGGATCAAACTAACAAGCATTAATTGCAAATCAATCTTTTGTGTAAAAACATTTAAAATAATAGTTGAATGGTTGCTTGCCTTGGGCAAAATATTTGACGATGCCCTTCTACTTGCTGTAAGTGTTTAAACTCACAAATAAATCTTTCCGCTCTTAATGGGAGCACAAGTTTATTTTTCCATACAGCAAAATATTTAACGCTGAAATGTTTTTTGCAGGGTCTAATATTTACTCTTTCACAAACCATGTGCTGATTCACAGAGGGGTCCATGTAAACTTGGGTGACTTACCCCCATTGGCCTTTCTTCGACAGACTGAAATACTGCCTCCCTTCTGTCCTGGATCTATCAGTGGCATTTCACAGTCCATCATGACATGTTCTTAAAGACTCCTGATCAGAGAATTGGAATCAAAGAGGTAATCCTCAGATGGGTCACCTCATATCTTTATATTTGATTCCAGCCTATAAAAATCACCCCAACGCACTTTCCCCCGAATTAAGATATTCCACAGTGCTCAATTTTCTCTCACACCTTCTCAGGCATAGAATTGGAGCTCCTTAGCCCTCACCTAAATCTGTTCTATTTCTCATACTGCCTTTGCACTAATGACACTCAGTTGAATCTAAAAATACCATCACCTGAGGATATTTCCCTCCAATCATTGATCATAAAAAAAATCTCATCCTGGATGAGCCATCACCACCTAAAATGGATTTCATGCTAATCCCTGCTCTATAGCAGTACAAATATGGATGGGTGTGTTTTAATGAACTTAGAATGTTGCGATTCCTATCATGCAGGCATACATCAGGCTGGTTGTGATACAACTGTGGGACAACCCTGAATGCAATAGGCTCGAATTCCGCTTGAAATATCAGCGGAACAACATATTTTGGCAGCCTTTTTAAAGCTTTGCGCAGGACGCAGTGCATTTCTATGGAAAGTATGCCAAACTAATAAGACCATCTCCCTGCAACTACGTGATGAAAGTTTTCCTGTTAGCCTGGCATTTCGTCACAATTTCTACTTACAAGTAACTGCACTGATTGGCGCACTTGGTTTTGCGACTCGTTTCTGAGAGAGAGAGAGGTTTCTTTTTTCTTTAGGAAGTATTCTGTAGTGATTGGTACACTTTAATGGCTAATTATTATTTGGGACATTTATATCCCAGGAAGGAAGAAAGTGAAGAAGGATGCATGCAGTAATTTGCACACATTTAGCTGCTCTTCATTATTAAAGAGAGACATTTTAGAGTGCATTGCCTGTTTGTTAGTGCTGACTTCTTCTTACTACACAGTCATAGGCACACCTGTGTGACTCACATGTGACAGCAACCTAAGTGTGAGCTTGTGTATTACCTTTGAACCGTTATTTATGCATCATTTACATTACTACGTGCATGAAACTGTTTTGGGTTGATCCCTGAGGTGAAACTGTTTTTTGTTTCATCATGGCTTCGATGAACATGCCTTCTTTTTGATTCCTATTTGGTTGCCTTTGGAAGGGAGAAGTTCCCAGTAGCAAGAAAACAAGCGGTGTTGCTCCACAATTTAGGGGTGGAGGAACGTAATATTTATGGTAGCCTTGAGACTATCACAATAGGCAATGCAGAGGTGGATTCTGATGATGTTTATGTCATGCCTGTCTTGATGTTGGGCACATATTTTGAGGCTGGAATTAATGTAGTGTTGGATCATCATATCTTTCTCTAGAGCACAAGAGAAGGACAAGAGTGTTGGGAATTACTTAGCCTGTTTAAGAACCTTTGGCAAATTTGATCCTTTGACAGATTCTTTGGTCAGTGATCAAATAGTGAGATGCACAAACAATGTAAGCGTTCAAGAAAAGTTGTTGTTGAGAAATCCAAATCTGAGGGCAGCAATTGCGATTGTGGAAGGTGTGGAAAGTACCAACACGTGGTTCAGAGAAATGCGTGCTGTGCCTACAAAATCACGGAGTGATGTGAAAGATTCTACTGCATGTGGGTTGGTAGGTGAAGTTGCGCAAAAGCCAGATTGGAAGAAGAGAAATCCAAGAGTGGGGTAAAGCAAAGTAGTAACAGTAAGGATGGCAAGTGTTTTAGGATGAAGTGTTATTGTTGTGGGAATCCTGGCCATTCAGCAAAGAGTACACAATGTTATGCAAGGAATTCCTTGTGCCAGAGTTGTGGCAGGCAGGGCCATCATGCATGTGTATGCAAAGGGGAAATGATTCAATCCTACAGTGTGGATTCTGTTATGGAAGATGTAAGTTAGATGGTGTTGGCAAACAAAACAGATCCCAAATGAAGTGGATGTGGGTCCTTTATAGATGCCTAAATGTCACAAAAGGTTGGATGATAAGGAGGTGGTAGTGTTGGAAGATTCGGGTCCCCATACACAATGGTGGGTGATAGAATTTGGAAAAAAGAGTTTGGAGGAGAGGTAGCCCTGCTCCCCCTACATAAATCCAGTGAGTTATGGAGGGTCCAAGATTGATGTTTTGGGTTATGCGGTGATGAGGAGCAAATTGGAGCACAAGAAAATGGTGGGAATGGTGTACATTGCAAAATGAAGGGGTGGTGACAACAACACAAAATGGAAATATGGCTCAATCCTAATGCTGTTCACCCAGTCATGTAATTGTCAGCTGAGCAGTTTAATGAGGACATCGTTGAGAGGTTTCCGGGTGTGTTTAAAGAGAAGTTGGATCTTCGTAAGAACTTTGAACCTAAGGTCATTCTCAGAAAGAGGGCTGTTCTGAGTGAGTAAGGTTCCAAATCTCATGCTTGAACCATTGAAGGTGGAGATTGACAGGTTGATTAGAGAGGGGATAATTGAGGAAATTGAGTCTTCTGAATGGCTTGCTCTGATTGTGATTACACCGAAAGATGGGGGAAATCAGATCTGGATGTGTGTTGATCTTAGGGATCTCAATAAATACATATGGGTGGATCGTCAACTGCTTCCAAATATTTTAGAGGCTTTGGCCATGCTGGGAGATTCTAAAGTCTTCAGTTTAGTTGATCTTTCTTCAGCTTATCACCAGTTGAAGTTACACCAGACATTTAAATTCTTTTGAGACAGCTTTAGGTGCTTACCGTTTTGACAGGATACCTTTTGGGTTGGCATCTGCAGCAGCATCCTTTCAGAGCATTTGGAAAAGGGCACTTAGTGGTGTTGACAATACCCTTTTCTTTCAAGATGACATCCTGATTTGATGGAAGGATCGTGATGGGCATATGGAATTCTAATGGAAGTGTTGGGAAGATTGGTAGAAGGAGGTTTGATACTAAAAAGAGACACGTGCAGGTTCATGGTTGCCTCTGTTTCTTATTTGGGACACACTATTTCAGCAGAGACTATTAAGCTTAAAGCGGAATTGGTCAATTCTATTGTAAAGGCACCAGCACCCATTGACAATGATTAAGTGAGGTCTTTCCATGGCCTGGCTGAGTTTTATTCAAAGTTCATGTCCAAGTTTTCCATTTTGACCCAGTCTATCAGGATGTTGTTGAGGAAGAATGTGAGGTTTGATTGGACAGGTGACTGTGAGAGGGTGTTTGAATCTGTGAAGGATCATGTTAGTGCTTTGCTCACGTTGGGCCATTTTGACGCCATGAAGAGAACTTTTTTGACCACTGGTGCGAGCCTCAAACTTTTGGGTGTGGTACTCTCTCAGAGAGATGAAGGGGGGAGAGATTTATGGCGTTTGGGTCATGTGCACTTAGGGATGCAGAGAATAGGTACTTGGTGACAGAGAGGGAACTATGGAGTGTTCATGGGCCATCAAACTTTTCAGGTTTTATTTGTGGGGGATGCCATTTTGTTCGGTCTGACCACAGACTACTGGTTCATATGTTCTCTACGTGGAAAGATGATTAGTTACATTTCAGCATTAAAAGGTGGGTTGAGGGTGTGAGCGAGTTTAATTTTCAAGTAGAATATACTTTGGTATTACAAAACGTGGTTGCAGGCTGCTTGTCTCATCTTCCTGTGAAGGAGGATGCAGGAAGTGATCTACCTGATGTGGGGGTTGAGCAAACCCCTCTGATCAGTTAGGTCTGTGAGAGTGCCCTGCAAGAGAGTGAATGGGAGTTGGCGAGAGAGATTGATTGTGTTGCGGGAGAATTTAAGGAGGCGGTTGTCACAGGGTGGCCAGATTATGAAGTTCTTCCTGAGGGTGTGAGAGGTTATTTGAATGTGAAACATGAACTCAATTGGACAGGGAATGAGTGTACAGGTGAAACAGGTTAATTATGCCTGATGGTGTTAGAGGAACAATAGTTAATCTGGCGCACGAAGGTAATTTGGGAAGAAATCTCACCAAATCCAGGGTGAGGGAGTGGTATTGGTGACCTGGTTTGTATAGCCTGGTAGAAGATGTAATGAAGGATTGTGATCACTGTGCAAGAAGTGATAAAAGCAAAGCAGTTTCTAAAGCTCCACTGTCTCCATTGTAGGGGCCCATGGGGCCCTGGAGGAAACTTGGTTTGGATTTTGCTGGTACATTCAATCTTTTAAACAAAGTAAGGGTTATGTGATTCTCATGGTTGGCTACCTTGCTTAGGGGGTTGTGACGAAGTGTGTGACTTCTATTGACACAAAAGTGCTAATTAACTTCTTGAAAGAAGAATTTCTTTAGGAAGTGTTCCCAAAATAGATTATCACTGACAATGGCGTTCAGTTGACTTCCCTTGAAATGCATGAGTTTTAGGACACTTTATCCACCAAGCATCTTAAGATGGCTTCGTATTACCATCAAGCCAATAGCCTAGCAGAATGCGTGAATGGCGGGGTCAAGTCTTGTGTACAAAGAGCTGTTGACTCTAGGAAACCATTGTCTGTGGTGTTGAATAAGGTGTGGTGGGCACACAGGAACTCACCTTGTTCTGTTACCTTCAAATCACAGTTTTTCTGGATGAGGGGCAGCTTGAGCAATGGCAAATTATATCTGGGATGGTTGTATGGAAAGGAGTGAAAGATGGAGTTGGTCCAAGGTGATGAGATGAAAAGACTAAAAGATAATGGTTGGTGGCTTAGAAGGAAGTACAAAGGAAAGTACAAGTGATCGTATGATGTAAGGAATTGTAAAAAAGACACACATTGGGAGTTGGGAGTTGGGAGTTAAGATCTTGGTCAAGAGGCCAGGTTTTGTGAGAAAACGGGGATTCGAACTACATGGCTCCTTTTGAAATTGTGAAGGTTATGAGAAATGTGATCAAGCTGAACAATGGGGATGTTTGGAGTATGTTCTGTCTGGTGAGATCCATGGTTGTTAGCCCAGGGAGAAGTCGAGAGTTGTCCAGGACAATTTTGGCCAAGCTGATCAAGATGGATATGCAATGGTTGGCTTTACACCACGTTACTCTGTAAGCTGTTGTAACAAAACCTTAGTGGTGGGATAAGTATGTAGTATCTACAACAAGCGCATATTAATTTGCATACCAAATTCCAACAATGGTTCAAAGCTGAGCTTTTTTAGTTCCTTGTCAAACTTTATATAATCTACATGTTGTTTTGTTTTCAGTAAATTTCTGTAAGATTTGTTTTTACCTTTATTGCTGGTTTTATTTCCATTTTTAATCCTGCAGTTGGGATTACCATTAAGATGACTAGTGTACATAATGTTGTCCTTACGTTATTTCTGCAGTGATTATGTTCTGGGGAGAGATATGTGTTGTAGTGGACGGAGAATGTTGGGGGGATGTCCAGGAATCTTAGGTCATCCTGGAATGACCAGTTATGAGCGTTCTGTGGGAGGTAGTTGATTAGGGAGAGCTGAAGGGGAAGCTGCTCCAGTTGCTGGTGCCATTGAAATCCTCTTGACCCATACTGAAGATCCTTTGGACCCTAGATTGTCCCGGGGGGTGATTCTTGAATTTTGAAAGGGTCCTTAGTCATTGTCCATCCAAGTTAAGAGCGCAAAATCTTTAGGCTTAATTCGCAGCAAGAATCTTAATCTCCAATCCTACATGTACGCTTTAGCCGAAGCAGGGCCGAACTGGCTACCATTTTTTTTTTTTACCAGAGTTGCTGAGTGGGGTCCAAGTTCACTTCTGGGGGGTGGCTTTGGTTGCTGGGGAGCTGATGGTACTTCTAAATGAACAATACAAAACAAATAGCTTTAAAACATACTTTTTTAAACATTCGTTTTGCATTGTTTATTAAGAAAAGCCTGGTAGGCAGTCTGGCCCGTGCCAAAAGAGCCCAATTCCAAACTAGACTTCTACACAATATCAAACCCATTTTTCCTACTGAAGATGTTTAACAAGTTGTCCAATCCCTATTCCTCTCTGGACTAGACAGTCCTAGAGCTACATCTTGCTCCTGTGAAAGCAGCACTGCATGTGGCGCCCAGACTGATCTTTGGAACAAGGAAATTGGACCACATCACACTAATCTTGAATTTCTTGAAATTAAGTCAGATAAAAGAAAAGAGGTACTCTTAAATTTCCCCTTGTCTTTCACATACCTATACACATTGCTACTGCTAAATATTTTGCCCATAAACTGGTCAGTTTTGGTGGTTAACAGAATTTACAATTTACAGTGTACAGACAACCTTCTACAAAAATGCCCCATCTTTAAAAAAAAATTTTTTTTAATCAAACAATCCTTCTCTAGAAATCCATCCAAAACTGTCACATTGTATCCCACCTGTCATCAGAACATTTCCGTTCTATGAGGTATTTGAAAACCCAGTGAAACACTATTGTTTGTACAATACTTGTCAATCCAATTTATATGTCATATGCAGCAAGACTGGCGCAGGCACATTCCTCTTCAAATGTCTACGTTTTTATGTCCACTTCGGAATATGGTTACCCCATCTATGTCCAGGAATTGTAAACATAGTAACAGTACCCACATAACAGGGCTGATTCACAGAACTAATCTGAGACAAAATCCTAAACTTACTACTTTTGGTATTCACAGAAGGCATTTAGTAGTAGTAAAGTTAGGATTGTGTCTTAAGTTTGACTTAAGACAGACTTAAGACAGACTTAGGACAAACTTAGGACAGACTCAAGACAGATTTAAGACAGACTTAAGACAAAATCCTAACTTAACTACTACTAAATGCCTTCTTTGAATACCAAACGTAGTAAGTTTAGGATTTTGTCTCAGATTACTTCTGTGAATCAGGCCCAACTATTTTTGTACATTGTTATCCTATCTCTCCTAGGATCAATTGTTCTCTGTTGTATTCATATTTTCATGTAATTTATGCAAAGCACTCTAACTTCTAGGAATTGTCCATTTTAAACAACCACATACACAAATAATTACATAAATGTATGTGTGTGTGTGTGTGTGTGTGTGGATGGGTGGTTTCTGAATGTAAAAATGAGTCAATGACTGGAAAAATGATAGGACAAATGGGAGACTGAGTGCATGGGCAAATTGTCTGTGAATGAATGAATAGATTGATAGATGATCCACCATTCGAATATTTTTACAAACCACCATCCTCAGCTTTATTTGCATGCAACTGGTAGTCCATGCTAATGGTTGGACACAGTGTGCCAGCAATGGCCACCATGTTCCTTTGCCAACATTATTGCAAAATACAGTAGCATAATTTTATGAATGTCAGTGCAAAGACAATGATCGCTAGAAACTGACATGCACAGAAGGGCAACGGTATAAAAATAATTAATACATTAAGTCGGTGTCAGTGGTTATCATCATGAAATGAATGTTCACCTCATTCAAAAACTATGTTGCACCAATGCCAATAAAATGCCAGAAGTGGGAAAAATCATGCAACTGATGTCCTTGCTATGATAAAATAACCAATAGGTTGCCTATCCCAGCATTATTTCAGAAGTGACTTACATCATTCAATGTGTGTTAACACATTATCAGGAATTGCCAATAATTGCAGCATTGTGGTAAGGCTGGAAACATTATGTAATAGTGCGCACACAGTGCACAAAATATTGCCTTTACATCAAAGGCTGGTACTGTCATGTCAAGGTTGCTCAAAGTACACCAAGAACTACCACTATTATGAGGGCCAGTATCATTTTTGGAAATAACTAAACATGGGATGGCTATATGTAGATGGCCTCAAAATAGTAACAGGGCAGTTCTGTGCAAAAGGCCTAACCTTGACTGCAGTGAGGTACTTGTTTGTTACATTATAGATGCAGTGCAACTTTTGATTCTATAATGAGTTATCCATGCCACCACTGCAACCCCGGTTGGAGGTTGCCCTGTCCAAATTGAATATAACCACTCAAAAAGGAAAACGTACGTGAGACAGTCTAAAGTAAAATGGTCTCTGTAGGAAACAGGGGTTTTGAGGGGGGAGAGTACCCACCTCAACTAATGGTCTTGTGAGGTTAAATCTTAAAAGTCACTAAATCATCCTGAACTCAAAACTTTGTAGCTATGGCAAGGAGCAGACTGGTTTAATTAAAGGCAATGTGGAAAAGATCTATACATTACAAAAATTACAATAAAGTCAAACCACAACACAGGAAAAATCCCAAACCGATCTAAATTGAAATAACTACAATGACACCAAAATGACAAGCATCCAGTAAGGGAAACCAGAGTTATACATTTTTTCTAAGTTTAAATGTGAAAATAACCACAAAAGCGTTAAGTGCCAACTGCGTACATCTGGTTGTGTTTGACCGGTGCCTAAGTACAAGTCAACTGCGATGGAGTGGATACAATACAGAAACAAGATTCTACCTCGTTGTAAAATTTATTTTCGTTTTTAGTCTCTGAAATAGAAGTCAAAATTCTTTAGCAGGGCAAAGCAGCAGGCTCTGGCCAAAGAGTGCTCCACGTTGTTAGATAGCTGCTGGATGAGGTCTGCTGAAGCTGCTGACTTATGGCAGGAGAGCTTGCAGTGGGAGTAAGTCCATTTTTAGCCCAGCAAGGTTCTGCACTGCGCAGATACTTTTCGTACCTTAGCCTGATGAAAACGTCTACCTGCTGACTTAGTCACTTTTTTGGAGCTCTAATTCTTTTAGCAGGGCAAGGCTACAGGTTGTAGCTGAAGAGGGCTCATGAGCCCCAGATACCTTCTGCACGAGGTCCCAATAAATTGTATTTGCTGCTGTGAAAAAACTCCAAGCCCAGCCCAGAGTTGGTGGTCCCAGATCTCTGGAGTTCTTGGAAGACAAAACGTTTTTAAGTTCCAGGTTTCAAGAAAAGTTAAGAGGAGTACACTTTGAAACTAGGCAATTGCCCAGGAGCTTAAAGGCCACACTTGGGCCTATGCCTCACTCGAGCAGAGGCCAGCAGCAGGTCCACAGCAGGTTTTTGGGGGACTGGTCAGTTGCATAAATGTCCTCTTGTAGCTTGTGTCCATGTAGCTTGAACGGAAGGTCAGCTTTATGACACTCGGAGCACATTTACTTGTCCTAGGCACAAGAATGAAAGCAGATCTAGTCTTCAGGCTCTTCTTGAGTTACAAACAGTAGGTCCAGTCCTCCTCTCTTCTTCCACAGGTCCAGAAAGTGTTCTGAGGAGGAAACTATGTGGGGCACATTCATGTCTGGCACCAGGATGCGGGTGGGGGAAACGTTTGACAAATCTCTATCCTATGAGATATAGGTTCCCAAGGGTGATCCTTGCCCACTTTTTAAGCATTTCATGTGTGTCCTACTGCAAAGAATCCCAAAATGCCCCTATCTACATAAAGCCAAATTGGCAGAACCTTTCCTCCTCTGTGCAAGGCACATGTGCCCACCCTAGAGGTGTGGCCAAGAAAGCCAACCTTAACTTAGAGGCAATGTGGAATGTATTTATACCTTACACAAACAACAATAAAGTGAAAACACAGAGCAAGAAAAATTCCAAAGTAGTTTAGAAAAATACAATAAACTTTAATAAATAAATTGATACCAAAACAACAAAACTCAATCAGTAGAACCGGAGATATACAATGTAAAGGTTTTAGCGAAGCTTGTGCCTAAAAGCAGAAAGCACCATTCACAGTATAGTGAAACTAGTGCCTAAAAGCACAAAGCACCATTTGCAGTTATCTGGATGCTATAGTCTGGGGAAAAGTCACAAGTTCAGGCCAACTCCAATGGAGAGGGGTAAAATACAGGGACCAGCTTAGTCCCACTGAAACGTTACCTTCAAAGTCCTGTGCAAAGAGCTCAGTTCACATTGGAGACGGCTGCAAGGATCAGATAGAGTGTCACAGATGGTCGTCACTGTAAGGCACAGAGACAGTCGAGTGCTGTTGCTGTACTTTCACATTATTGGTAACCGTGGGCTGCCATTCAGGGTTGAGAGGAGGTTAAACTTAAGGATTTTCAGCTCATCTTGCTGTGGCGTACACTCAGATGTGAGACAAGAGTCGAGGACTTGGGTAGGCATCACTTGGGGATCAGGGGCTCACTCCAGCAGAGGCCAGCAATTATCAGGCAGGTCCAGTTGCAAATCCAAGTGCAGCAGGTCAGCTGAGTAGTTTCAGGGAGGCCCTGAAGCTTGTTGTGTCCCTGTAGCTCACATAGGAGGTCAGTCAACTGATCATTGGAGTCACTTTGGTTAGTCTGGGAAGAAGGCAATCATTCTTCCCAGACAGTGTCAAGACTGATTTTCATATGTCTGTGTCCAAACTGAGGTGGCATGGTATGCAAAATAACAATGGATTGGGATTCGGCCCAAGTAATTACCAGTGGCTGAAATTAATTCAAGTATTCTAACCGTCAATTTTTTGTATGCTTTAAGTTTCTAAAAGTGTCATTTTCAGAATTCTAACTTAACATTCAACTTTAAAATTAAAGGTGATTTTAAATTACTACTCATTTGTGTTCTTAACATCATATTTTGATCTGCTCCCAATCCAAAGTTAGCACATATTAAATGTAATAATATAACCCAGTGGGATGAGATAACTTTTATCTTAGTGAAAAACCTACTTTAGGAGTTTTTCACTGCCAGTACATGTAAAACCCAGTACACATGCTCTACTTTTTAAATACCATGCACCTGTTAAGGTCTACCTTAGGTGCGACTTATAAGTATTAAAAAGGAAGGTTTAGGCCTGGCAAAAGGTTCATTTTACCAGGTCAAAATGGCAGTCTAAAACTGCACGAGAGGATGCAGTAGCAGGCCTGAGATGTGTTAAAATGCTACTTTAGTGGGTGCCTTACCGCTTACGACTTACTAGGGGCTTACAATTAAATGTGCCAATTTAGTAGATGTCAATTGTACCATATTTTAGGGAGAGAGAACACGCACTTTACCACTGTTTAGCAGGGAAAGTGCATAGAGTTCTGATGCCAACTAAAACAGGTTCAGCAACAAAATTAAAATGCTAGGGTTGACCCTACAAAAATGGATAGGTCCGACAGTGTCTTAGTAATGATACATGATGAAATCCATTTTGTCTTCCCTGTGCATGTGCATCAACCTAGAATGGTGTACAACTGTGTGCAATGCTGCCATTTTATCCAGTCCCATTGTGGTATGCAACTGAACAGGAATTTAATGGAAAATGTGTTGCAGTGCCTCTGCCCGAATACATACAGCTTTGCCCAATCTTCAAGTCTGATTTTTTTCTACAAAGCACATGATCTGATTATGCAGAGGTAAGCAATATTTTATTAGTGCATCTACTTCAGAATTTGAAATGTGCTAAAGAGCTAATTACTCTGCTCTGAAGATAAATACTGGCCAGCTTCAACTGTGCAGTGTTCTAGAATCGCTTGTGATGAAGGATCGAGTAGTGCATCAGTGCAGTAGAGGAAGTCTCGGTTCCTGTGACATATTTGCCCAGATTGCTCCCCTGTTCCAGACTCTCGGCCAAGAATCCTGATGGAAGTAAAGCTGGATTCCTATGCAAGGAAAATAACCTGATCTGTTGTGAGACATGACCTTGGCTTGGGCTCTACAGATGAGTGTCTTTCTGAAGAAGGGAACCAATTGTTCAGATGCCGGTGAGGACATTTGGGAGTCTTTGTGAGGTCTGCACTGGTCAGGGAAGCAATGTCTATCAAATGCTTTTCAGGAGGAGAAGCTTACAACATCTGTCTGCATTAACCATGCTCAGGGATCAAATTGTCACCTACATCATAAGTTAAAGAGCCTACTTTTTCCCTAGTCCTCGTAGCATCATTTCCATAATTTGGCATGATGACCATAGAGAGGTGGCAAGGCGAGGCTGCACTGCTTCAGGAAATGTTTGAAAATCTGTCAAGCTTTTCCCAAAATATCAGTCTTTGAATTCCTGGTCTCTTGTTTCCAGCTTGTCTTGTTTGCCAAGGTCCATGGCCTCAAAAGTGACCCTGGAACCAACCTTCAGTCCCTGAAAAGTAACCCTTTGGTATTAATGCATTGATATGATCGTCCTCGTACATTGTGTATATTGGTGGATGTGCCACCCTTTTATGATTTAAACTAAATCAAATAAAAGTAATTTCAGCATCATCACCTTTGGGATGGTGGAGTCCTATGTTCGTACCTCAATCATGAGGCACTGGATGTTGCCCCCCTCATTGCTTGACCGTTTGCTTGCCTACCTTATATTTGGACACGCCATAGCATGTTCAGTATGTGCATCCGATGATGGGTCCAGAGATCTTCTGTGGCAAAAGCCCCATAACTTCTCTTTGTATAGCACTGTTCATTGGTGTCAAATAGTGAACCAGTGGTAAACAACTTAAATTGTCACTGTTAGAGCACAGTATTCCCTGATTGCCCTGGGACTACCCGAACAATGGGGCAGATTTACTAAGAATTTACGCAGCGCAGAGCAACAAGTGAAGTTGCAGCAATGCATGAATGGGGAAGAGCTGACGAGTGCCATATTTAGAAAGATATGGCACTCTTCAGCTCGGTACCAGCACCAGTGCACCTGCAGCTGCTCAGCACCCTTACACAGGGCCGGACTGGCTACCGGGGGTTTTGTCATGCTGCCGAGCTGGGGGCTGATTTAGCTGATGGGGACCTGCGTGTGCTGAACGAAATTCATTTTGCTTTGGTAATTTCAAAGCACACGCAGGTCACCATCAACAAAATTAACCCCCACCGCAGTGACATCAGCCCCCAGCTCGGCAGCATGCCAAAATGCCCGGTAGCCAGTCCGGCCCTGCCCTTACAAATATCCTTGCGCCATGCTGCAAAGGTGCCTGCAGTATGATCAGGATTGTTTTAGAAAGAGGTATTTTCCTCTTTCTATGCGTGAACCAGAATGCATCACAAATAGGAAGAGGAAGTAACGAGGAAAAGTGAACATAGTTCTCCTCATTATGCCTCTCTGTGGTAAGCATACCAATTTCACGCAATTTCAGTTTTACAAACCTTAGTTAATCTAGAATAACATAAAATCCATGCTACACCCATGGATGTCTTCCGCTAAAACTTGTATCACAATGCAGTGGAATCTGCTGCTTTGTGTTGCATTGCTTTACAAAGCCACACAAATTAATCCTTGCATGGCTATGTAAATCCCAAACAAGCCTTTGCATTGCACTGAATCGCCTTGCACAATGGAAGAGCAATGCAATGACTTAGTAAATATGGGCCAAGGTGTCTCTTCGTCACATAAATACCAGCACCTTCCATCAATCAATGTAACTGATATAAGCATCTTTTGGTTCAAAGATCGGAATGGAGCTGGACTCAGCAGTTTTTGTTAAATAGTGTTCACTGTTTCCCTTAACAGTTTATTGTAGCTTGTAAATACAATGCTTCAATTACCTTGCTGGCAAAACTTTGACCACACACTATTTTGTAAAAGCAGTGTTTCGTTACTAGCGTAATGCAAGCAAGGGTACATTTTTAAAAAGAATTGTAGGTTAATTTGCCACTTTGTAGATACAATTTGCTGTTATTACAGATGGAAACTGTAGAAAATGTCTTGGGAAATCAGGTACACCTAGGCCCAGTAAATGCCTGTTCTAACTGTGCCTTACATGCAACTACCATCACAGATCTCCTGCCTCCATTTTAGAATTGGACAGTTCTCCTTCTTAATTTACCAATTTCACAGTTCTGCATCATTTACATTTTCAGGTAAAAGCTGTCAGGCTCCATTAAGAAGCGGTCTCACACAGCACACCCGCAAGGCCTTCAGCGCGCATGCAGAGCCCGCCTTTTCGACTACGCTAACGGAACCTGTCACCCCGCAACGTGCTCACGTAACATTTGCACATGAAGCACTATGAGAGGTGACATGGCCTAATGGCCGGAGTTCATAGGGAAAGCGGATCTCATTTGTGCGTTGCGCGGGCTGGGAGCCCGGGGACAGGCGCTGTGATTGCATTGTGATTAGCAGTATTTTGTATTTCTCTCTGTGATCACTGCAGAGCAGAGCCATCAAAGCCTTCCGCAAAGCAGGTCTTCCTGCCTCTTTCCACTAAAAAGGAAGGACAGCAAAAAGCCAAAGAAGTGGCATCGATGCAATCTATCGGGTTGATTGCAGGCATCGCTGCTAATCAGGGTGATATCAGTCTTCATTAAGGAGAGCTCACCCTTCATCAGAGCCCCGTGATTGCTTGCGTGCCGGTGCACACGGCAGCTCGTTCTAGAGGAGCATTTACCATTCTGAAATTACCAAAAACTGAATAATTAGCTCTTAGGTGTAGACTTGTACTAGGAATAGATCTCTGCAACCTCTAAGCAAAATACTGTAATATACAGGATGAAGATTTTTTATTTATGTGCATATCTATTATAATCTTATATACTTATAGTACACGGGATTCTGCAATCCTTGTAAAAATTCCTATCTCTAATTTCTTTGTAATCCAGGATTTACGACACGCTCAGTCATCAATTATAAAGAAATAATGTCGGAACTCAATAGTTATTACAGCATACATGCCAACCCTACCGATTCAAGAGGGAGACTACTGATTTCAAGGCTAGTCTCCCGCCTCCCGACTCCTGCATGCAAAAACCTGATTCCCCTTTGGGCTTCAGATGACTGGGACTGCTATTGTTGTGTAACTCGTAGTATGCACTGCCAGTAACCTGCTCCTGCATGCCAGTGCACAATACTTGCATCATGCACTCTCTCTGTCTGCCATAGTGCTTTCGCTGTGCTTCTGACAGGTAAGAAAGAAAAACATATATTTGTGTTTCTAATATCCGATCCAGCAGTAGCAAACTTGCGAAGCCCATACATGGCAGCAACCCGATTTAGGCCCCAGTAGATGTCAATGGTGGAAATACATTCTCCAGATTTATTTTTTAGAAACCTCCCACTTTTTTCTTCTAAAATGTTATTATGTATGTTACAGTTGAGTTCTGACATCACAGTACCTGCTGCCAGCAGCCAGGGGAAAGGCCGGCCAGGTCATGGAGCATAATTAAAAGAGCAGTTCATAGAAGGAAAATAAGGCTAAACATACATTGTACATTGACAAGAAGCAATATGTTTTTTTTTTGCTCTCTTGGGTAATTATAGAAAAGTTATATTCTTTCCTCATGTTTCTACTGTGCCTTTAAAAAAAATAAAAAAACTTGTATTAAACTGCTCCTAATATCTTTTTGCAAAAAATATCTAACAGCCCTTTTGATGCATTTAATTTTGCACTAGAGATTCTGTTTAAATGCTTCATGTTTGCAAATGGGCTCTCTTTCATGTGAAAGAGCTACATTTCAAGGGCCTGATCTATTACAGTTTTACCTCACCCATGGGCCACTCAAGGTGAAACAGTGTGACGCAAAACCTAGATTCAGATTTACCAAGTCACGCAAGGCCACCATGAGCAAGCTGCTGACTTATGTTACACTGCGTGGGGGTGGGTGCATTACATGGGTGGAGCGTGGGTGCTCCCACACACCCACCCATGCATTCTGGCGCATTCATAGATTTAGCAACACTGCTAGACCTGGGAATGTGTCAGAATTGTATGCCTTCCCACTAGAGGGGCAGCAAGGAAAAATATCTTTATTTCTCCTCATTGTGTTATCTATGTGTGCTGCATTCTGCAGCATGCTTAGAAAGAGGAAAAGGCCTCTGGAGGATTTTTTGCAAGAAGGCACCCCTTCCTGCACAAAACCAATCCTGCCTACAATGCAGGCACCCTTGCACCACTACGCAAGGTGCCGCACTGGCACAAGACAGCACATTTTGAGCTAGGGCAGCCAGAGCGCAATAATGCGCCGTATATTGTTAAAGATGGCACAATTCTGCCATCTCTTTTTCATGCAGTGTAGCAAGTTGTCTTGTTGCATTGTGTGATAGTATGATAAATCTGCCCCCAAGGATTCAGGAGGCATATTTACAAGCCCTATGTGCCACTAGAACGTCACTTTTCGTGACGTTCCGGTGGCACACAGCGCTGACTTCAATGTCTGTGACACACAGGGCCTGGCACAGCCTTCAGGGTCTGCTTTTACATGGCTAGGATATTCATTGTTGTGAAAAGTGACAATGTGCTGACTTTGGTGAAGCAGGGCCCACTGTGGCCTAGAGGTAATGTGCATATATTTTATTACTTTGACCATCCTTGACTGCAAGCCTTCCTTTCATTCACTCCATTCTAGAGATTTAATTGGTCTGTCCCCGTCTCCCTTTCAGTACAAAATGTCATCTTGAGGCAAGGGCATATTTTCCTTTCCTTTCCTTTCCTTTCCTTTCCTTTCCTTTCCTTTCCTTTCCTTTCCTTTCCTTTCCTTTCCTTTCCCTTTCCCTTTTCCTTTTCCTTTTCCTTTCCCTTTTCCCTTTCCTTTTCCTTTTCCTTTTCCTTTTCCTTTCCTTCATAGGACTACTGTAAGTTTTTGTGGAGTAAGCATTAGAGAAAATGAGGCATAGCCCCAGCCCTATATTTAATGGCTGACCTGATGACAATCAATTAACAATATTTGACACGTTGGTTTAAATTAATGGCCTAGTTAGGAACGGGTGTGAGGAGTCACAGAGAGTAGAAATACATTTACACACTGCATTAATTGCCCATGAGCTGAGCAAACAGCCCTAAAAGCAGTATACCTTTTCAAGCTGTCTGAACAGATAAACTCCTTGCCTTATACAATTTAACAATTTATTGAAAGATCCTATAGAGAGAAGAGAAATTACAGAAGATGTTCTGCATCTTGTCTTCAGAGTGGTCATGAAAATGAAGTATTAAGTGCTGCCTAAGACAGTAATTCTCAGTTTATCGGGAAATCAAAAGTATTCACTGCACATTTGAAGTAAGCTATTACAACAGGTTGATTGCAGGTTACAGCTGCATGCAAGAACCAGTTATGTCCTCTTTTTAGGATTGAATCCTGTAACCTACCGATGACCTGTGGTGAACAGAATAACAGCATGGACTATTTTACCAGTTTAGGACCTGAGATTTGCTGAATTCACGCAGAGCTGTGCAGACTATATTTAACCAATTGAGCTGTCTTACAAGCTAATACACCTCACTAGTAGATTCTGAAGGTCAATG
Source organism: Lissotriton helveticus (assembly GCF_964261635.1). Lineage (NCBI taxonomy): Eukaryota > Metazoa > Chordata > Amphibia > Caudata > Salamandridae > Lissotriton > Lissotriton helveticus. The sequence continues at coordinate 1,307,460,023 of NC_136059.1, read as the reverse complement.
CTTTCCTTGCAGTTCTCGACTCCGATATGCCTAAGTTGCTTATCCTCAAGTATTATGCTCACCTTTCAAAATCGTTATACATGTTAGAAATGCAGACTCGTATCTTGAGCATCACTTAAGTTGTCGTTATAGCGGCATCTGGCCAAACATTTGAAACATTCACAACTTCCAGAAGAATGTAAGCGTTTAAACAATAGCCCTATCCCAAATTGCAAATGTTAATGCAAAATTAGCTATCTTACCTAGAACATCTTTTGCCCAATTGAAGGAAGGATTTTATTCAGTTGCCAAGTGAGCTAATGGAGCCAATAAATCACACAAACTACCCATGTTCTTGAGTCATCCTCTAGCTACACCCCTCGAGTGGCATTACTTTCAGAATGTGCTACTTAAATAACAAAGCTATCCCTCTAGGACTATCCAAATGCCGAAGACAAATATTGCAGAAGACACCAGAAGCAAACCATAACTTTTACTCAAAAGTTCAAAACAAAAAAAACTCTCTGAATAAGCCTTCTTTTCATGTATCACACTGAGAACCTTGCATTACTTACACGAAGACCAATGCAGACCATGTAAAAAAATCACTTGAAATTCATCTTTGAAACACTTATTTTAGCTAGTTCAGACGTATTCTCTATATACACTCTCCCACTTCATCTTATTTAAAACATTACCACATCTCTTGTACACTTCTTCTGTGTGTCTGGACTGCTCTGTGTGCATTGTGGCTAAGCAGGCACTACAATTGACTGTATTCTCAAACATATAGATGTACTCTTCTTTGCTGTTTTTTTCCTTGTTTGAGAGCTGAATTGCTTGATATTGGTTTTATGCCATTAGCACCCTATAATAATGTGTTAATCAAAGGCTTCCTGTAAATAATAGATCATGGTGGTGGTGGACATCCTATCAGTGCTGAGTAATGCAGGAACTGTTGATAGGTTAGATAAGCAGCTTTAAGATGAAGCCAGATAGTGTATATCTTCTGATTAAGAGCATATGTAAAGCTGTTCATGTGTTACATCCTGAGTAGATTTCACAGACCAGTCTCATAGTAATCATTCACATAGCTACTTTGATAGGACATGGCAGGTGTATTTTGGATTCATGAATCTGTGTTTAAGTTCTATTAAACAGCATGGCATGGCTATCAAACTAAAAGCAGTGTGCACGGTAGTTTTTTAATCAACCCACAGTTATACAATATCAGTTGGGAAAAACCTCATATGCTATGTGTGTGAAAGAGACTTAAAACTCTTTAAACCAACCAAGTTAAAAAAAAATGGCTGGTGATGACCTTGGCACCACCATTGATGAAGGAATGCCCTCTGCATAACCCTGAGCCAAATCAAACAGTAGGTGCTTCATCTGATTCTGAAACACTGAACTGTTCAGTAAGCCTGAACTAATTAATAGTCAGCATTAGGAAGGCTAGGTCTTGGCAACACCAGATTGAATCCTTTTAGCTGCCCATATGTGTTAACTGGACAACAGAACATGGCATATCGTTCCCCCTATAACGATGTGCCAAGCAAGCTCACCACATAAAACAGACCACCACTTCAACTTACCTGTGATACACAACCTAGATTCAGGGAATACATCACTCAAAGAAAGCTGAGCAGAGGACCAACCCCTCACCATGACGGTGATCTAACTGCCTCGATTTTACAGAAAATAAGTGACTTCCGTACCTGTAGTGATAATCGTACCATCATCAATTACCCACCAATCATCCCTGCCATCCATTCATCAGCACGGTATCATATCTGAATGAATTTCAGCCTCAATCACATTGTACCAACGCAACCATACAGAGTTTATAAGCATATCTGTAACAAAAAAGTTCTGGAAGTGCTTTCCAAGTGGCATGTTGACACCAAATAACCATCAACAATTTAATCATCAACATATATTACTCTTCAGAACATATCCATTGCATCTTCTGTTATGTCCTATAGTGGACACTGGCTTCAGGTGCTTCATGAGAAATGCCCAGATTGCCAGTGCATGTGATCCTGTACCCAAGTGGGTGGTCTCCTCTTGCCACGTTCTATATCTTCCATAATGAAACCACCCACCTTACTCAGGCAACTTTGGGAGAGGATGTGTCATCTTTCAATTTCTCTTATCTCCTACTTTCACTTTGGGTCCACACCAATCATAAAACTGAATATTAAATTGAAGACAACAAGTATTAGTTGAAGTTCTTATAAAGCTTTTCTCTCTTTGTCAGAAGTATTTGAAGCAGGCAGATAAAGTGTAGTCCATAAATTACTACATCAACGTTCTTGCAAAATGTGAGATTGTTTGCAAGTTGTGATCTTTGCAGTGGTGTTCCTGTTTCCAGGGTAAATGTGGTATTGTAGAGGTCACTGGATGTTTTTTTCCCCCTTGCTCCTTATTTACAGGGCATATGCTGGAAAAAATGTTGATTCCATAAGAGAATCACTGAGAAGGCATAACACATAAGCAGTCAGGAAAGACCTCTTTTACACTGAAATTGATGACATTTCTGAGAATTGTATGATTATTATTATGCACCATTAAATTGCTGTTTTTTTCCTCACTACAGTGTTGGAAAGAAACACTGAGGTCTATAAAAACACAAAAGCTTTCTGGCCTCAGACCATCCAGGTGGGAATCCTGATAGCTAATTGAAATTTTTTATCACTTATTTATAGCCATTCTAGCTTCATCATAATTGAATTTGCAAAACGTAATTTTAGCGGTTAACCTGAGGGACTGCTACCAATTATGGTACTATAGATTGCCTGCAGATGGATCATTTTGTTTTCACAGAAGTAGTTATTGAGTTTGTTACCACAATTCTGACTAGAGTGTTAGGAGCACAGTACTTATACCATGGGTACATGTTGCAGAAAGTGAGGGAAAAAAAGAAATGTTTTGTACCACCAGCTACCTGCCTGTGGAAATTAAAGTCCACTCTACAATAGTTGAAGAAGGTTTAAATCAACAAAAATACATTGCATTGTATATTCTATTTTATTCACCAGGCATATAAGTTGCAGGCAGAAGGGGAGACATTGGAAACATATACTTTACAAAATACTAGCATGAAAGATACATCAAATAGTAGCTGTGGGCCTCTCACCATGCACATTTTCCTTTTTGGTTTATTTTAAAAGGAAGTGGCCTTCTGCAGAGTTTGTACGTTTTTGAGGGCCGGGTGCCCCTTCCCCATTGATACCCTATATGTACACAATGCTGGGGCTGAACGAGAAGCCCACTGCCTCGCGGATCTGCAGGGCTCACACAGCCAGCACAGCAGTTGAGTGTTGGTGAGGAGCTGTCATCCAGTTACCCCCTCCATTCCTGAGCGCAGCTGAGGACAGTGGTGTTGAGTACCTCCTGCTCCCCCTAAAAACAGCCACAGGGACCAGGGGCCGGCACACAGTGATGATCAGTGTTTGGCTACCCATTCTCAAAAAGAATAACATTAAAATAAAGGAAGGCAGTGCCAGTAGCAGTTGTGTTCAAGGAGTGTTTTGTCGTACCACGTCTAGCAGAAAAAATAACATGTGACACATAAATTATCAGGATGTATGACGTTACAACGCATGCTTTTACCACGCATGCTATTACAACGCGGTTTTTACAACGCAAACCTTTACAACGCATATCGCTTTGGGGTGCGGGATAGTGAATAGTTTAATTTACTATTCCAACTCCAGTACCCGTGGACACTAGGGAAGGTGTTGGATAGTAAATTAAATCTATTCCCTATCCTAGAGCGCCCCCCAGCGCAATGCTTGTAATGGTTTTCGTTGTAAAACCTGCGTTGTAAAAGCACTGCGTTGTAAAAGTTTCGTTGTAAAGGATGTTTCCCAAATTATCACAATGCTATCAATTGGCTGCCAACATTGTCTTTCTAAGAATGTAGAAAGTATCTTTAGTGCCCTAATAACTAAGGGCCTGGAGCGGAGTTTAGTGATAGCTACCTCGTCCTCCTTATTACAAATGCATTATATGCTATGGCACTTGTAATAAGATAGATGGGATATCCATCACACTTGTGATGGAGTAAGCCATCTAAAAACTCTAAATCACACTCTAAAGGGCAGATTTATAATTATTTCATGCAGCGCAGCAAGCCACTTCCTGCGCTGTTCTGTGTGAAAGGGCAGCAATATGCCTTTTTTAACATTATACAGAGCACCCCTTTCCTTTCCTTGTGCTGGTGCACAATGTGCTGCCTAGCGTCAACACAGGTCCCTTGTGCCATGGTGCAAGCGTGCCTGCATTGCAGACAGGATAGTTTTTGTGCAGTAAGGAACACCTTCCTGCACAAAAACAATCCTGTGACACATTTTCCTCTTTCTATGTGTGATGCAGAACACATAGAAAAAGGTAAAAACATGGAGAAATTAAGATATTTTCCTAGTTACACCTTAACCTTGGAGGCATAGCATTTTCTCCGCAATCCCAGATCTACCAGTGTTAGTAAATCTGACAATGCACCAAAATCTATGGGTCAATACGTGGGATCACCCAAGCTTCACCCCTGGAACGCCTTCTTAGGGCAGAGTATAATCATACAGATGCAATTGATTACTTTTACTTGCTTTTGCTTCTTGTCTCAGGTACAGGGAGGAAGTCTCATTTCGGTAGATACAGGACAATCATACTCTAAGGGTCCGATTATTATGGCGGGCAGTCGGCCCGCGCCTGCTATCACGACGGTCAGGAGTCCACGCGACAAGCAGCTGGTGGTCTGACCGCTGAATTAAGATGCAATCGCCATGCTGGCAGTCGGAAAAGTGCTCTTTAACACAGCGCCTTGTGCTGAGGCCCCAGGAAAAGGACTGCTACACAAGGTGCAGTGAAAAAGAGCACTTTCTACACATCCATGACTATGTGTATTCATCGTGTGGTGCACTTCATACAGTGCAAGGATCTGTGTGTGTTTTTTGTGAACAAGGAAACCCAAAAGGGCCTTTGGACCATGGGTCATATGTTTATTAAACAGAACAAGGGTCCTAAGGAATTGCAATGGAGAAATAAATAAAAATATAGACCACAATAAGTACTATATTTTAGCTTCCAAGCCCAGCCGGGCGAGGAATATTTTATTTTAGAGATAACAAGGGATTAGTTGACCTGAAGGGGGTCAAAATAGGAACATTTGGATGGGGCACAATCCTGTACCTATCCCAAGAAGATACAAAACCATAGAGTAAGAAAAAGGTAAGTAAAGAAGGAGGTTTAACAGGCAAGTAAAAATTGTTTTGGAGCAAACAGTGGCTTGCGAATTAATGATCAATTCCGTAAGTCTCAACATACAGTGTATACAGATAAATATGTACAATAAGTTGCATGTAACACTGTTTTAAAGCGTCAACGTTTCGATCCCTAATGCTCCTAATTAACCGGGATCATCATCAGGACTGTTTTAAATCACTGCCTGTTTACAATGCGAACGCCTGTAAATGTGGAAAAGGGGAAAAATGGAGAGACAACATAAGGCATCCGCCTGAAATCATAGATTTAAAAAACATTCAGCAAGGACTATGTATAACTAAAGGCCACTCTTAATTACGTCTAATAGTGAGCTATTGATCTAAAGTAACAGTGAGTGGTGATATCATATGTGACAAGTTGCCTCGTCGTGGTTCCTTATGCATGCGTGCATTTTCCATTTGGCACAGTAAAAAACGGCGCGGTGACTTAGTGATTATATGGTGAATCTTTAGCAGTCTGTACGCTAGTGTGTATACAGCTGAGCAGCGAATTGTCTATGAATTAGGTTGGGCGGAGGCCGAGCTAGTTTAACATGGGGTGCTTGTGACGGTGATGAAATGGTGAGATTCAGAGTGAAGCAGTGTGTGCATAATTCTGCATGCCGAATTTGGGCGGATTGTGCTCGACGAGGGTGGGGTGGTTGTGAGCGTGGTGAGATGGGCACTGACCTGCCAAGTCCGTGAGAGCTTGGTTGGACATTGGACTGTATTCGGACAGTTGCCGGTTCATCTGGAAACTGAGGGAAAATTAGTGCTCGTTAGACTGGGGCTGGTTCCGATCAGATATTTAATGTGATTGCCGGAACAAGTGGTGGTTACCTGTACGGATCCACGGTAAGGGTCGTGAGGTCACGATTCTTCCTTCGTGGTGGGTAATGGAGCGGAGAGTTTAGTCTACTCCTTGGGTTGTCAGGTCCGGGAGCCTGGTGCTATATGGTAAAAATTATTACCATTAAGGACGGCTACTTCATGGACTCAGCTAGCGTATATGGCGGGTTAGGATGGGCGCTTACCTTGCTTCAAACTGGAAGCGGCGGTGGGTGGGAGACTGGGACACGAGGGTCTTCTCCCTTTTTAATTTAATGGACGGAGTGAAATGACTCCTTGGATTTTGAGGTCCGGAAGCTCGAGGCTGTTTAGTAAAAATTAATAATGGTAATAGGGGCAGCCCTTCCCAAGCGGGGCTTGTGTGTTGGGGCGGGCTGGGAAAGCGCTTACCTTTCCTTCACAATGGAAGTGGCGGTGGGTTGGGGGAAGAAACACGATGGTCTTCTCCCTCTGCTGTAGCAGCGCGAATCCGCTGTACTGTGTGCAGGCACTACAATAGGATGCAACTGTCGTGCTGGCAGTCAGAAAAGTTCTCTTTAGCATGGCGACTTGTGCTGCGGGCCAGGAAAAGGGCCACAGCACAAGCCACAGTGTAAATGAGCACTTTATGCACATCCATGCACTGTGTGGTATGCACCATGTGGTGCATGGCACACAGTGCATGGATATGCATGGGAGCACTACTGTGCCCCCAGGGCCACTCTGCAGTGGCCCAAGAGTGATGGGAGCCCTGATTGGGGCCCCCAAAGCCCCTTTTCAACAGCCTTTTTTTCTTTATCTCAGATAGACTGCTAACAAAATGCTCTTGGAAAGGGACTTAATAATCCTGACTACGGTGCCTGCCTCGGCACTGCTGCCATTCAAGGGATATGATTCCGATCGTTGGCCCGACAGGATCATAGATCCTGTCTGAGGCAATGGTCTTCCCCTGATGGTTTAAGTCTGACCGCCTGCATCATAATGCGCTGCCAGGAACAAAGGGCTGTGTGTCAGTGTGACAGCCACAACAGCCTATCGGTGGTGGTCACACCGACATCAAAATCAGCCCTTAAGGATAAATAATAATGAAAAAGAGAAGAAAAGCCATGGTGCCTACGTTTGTGGAGTACAATGCATGCCACCTAGTATGACAGCAGGAAAACATATACAGCAAAAAGTATTAAGATAAAATGTAAAAGCTGCCACATGTTAACAAATCTATACAAAAAAGACCAGAAAAAAATTATTTAAAAGGGCAATCAGCTAAGAAATGCAACTGGTGCTGTGCTTTGTGTTTATAGCATTGGGACTGCTGTTTGGTAAATGGTTAATTCTGTATTTTGAATGTTCTGCATTGCTTCCTGCAGCTAAATAGTTTTAAATAATGATACACAACACATAAAAGACTAATCTTACAGATTGTATGGCAAATAGATTTCAAGGCCTTTGAAAATATGGTTTTGGAGAGTGATCAACCCTCCATATTTTAAAGCTGCCCCATACCTCTACTTTAGCACTTGAACTACTTGTGCTCAAATGGAAAGAGCACTATAGAAAAGTCTATTCATTGATTGGGACTGATCAAGTTTGCAATAACTTACTTTTGGAGTCCAACACTGCTACCTTAAAAGGTGAAGGCAGTTAAACTTGCTAATAATAACTGTGCTAGAGGGAAGGCCATGCTGCTTTGATAGGGTACTCATGAACGTATATAAAGACAACATTGATCCATGTGATCCTATATTTAAGAAAGGGGACAAAGCAGACCCTATTTGTTACAGTCCCATATCTTGGATTCAACAGTCAAAATTGTGGGTAACATACTTTTGTCTAAATTGACTAAATTGGAAAGCTGAGTGGGGGAGAATTCATTCTTTCTGATGTCCGGTACAGTTTTTAACTGGGCCTAGGTACTATTGACCAATGCCTCAAGTTGTCTCTGATAACATCTAAGTATATGCTCATAAAATGTGGTATTATACATTTGCCATTTATGGATTTAGGGAGCATTTTTAGTTACCTGATTGAAGATCTGGTCAAAGATTAAAGAAAAAGGTGTAGGTCTTTCTATTGTTCATTTTGTGAGCCAACTTCAAATGGACACCACTGTTTGTGCTCGCTTAAGCGCATGTGGAGAATGCACCAACTCTTTTAAGATTGATAGGGGAATTAAAAACAGATGTGTCTGGGCATAATTCTTTTGAATTGTATATTAGCAATTTTAATGTGTTACTAAGGTGAAAGGGCTGGGACTTACCCGACTCCTGTGCTGCACTATGTAACTCTGGTACATGGACACCAGATCTCATAGGGAGTGGTGGATGTCCATCAGCATAGGGACTGCCTATCCTAACCCCATGCTGTTTTGGAGCAGGGAAGCAATTTCTGGCTCTAAAGCTGACATCGGCTGTTGATGGTGCTGCAGCTCTGTTGCCCAGTAACCAGAGGCTAACCAGGTGCAGGATCTCATGCGTAGGAAGATTGTAGCTGCAGCCGAAGCTGATGGTGGACACAATCAGCTTCTCCCGATGCACTCCTGAGAATATAAAATGGCTGCCTCCTCATTGCTTGTGTTTATTTTGGTCTGGAGCATGCTTCATGGATTTATCTGGGTTTCTCAAGTGTGTCCTGTGGGGCCTCCTAGCTCAGGAGCTAGTACCATACAGGTGGACAAAATGCTAGCCCCAAAATGTTCTTTCATGTGTGGTATTACCACATGCAGAGTTATCACATGCATTCATTTTGCCTGCATTAGTGATTCCTATGCATGTGAAATTAGTAAATGCAATAATTTTCTATGCAGCAATACTGACACAAAGGGGTGCAAATGCTACTCTTAGTTGTGCGTTGTGTATGCAAAGATTCTCCACAATGTGTCGGTATTTCTGCATGAAGTTTTGATACAGAAATTCCATGTGGTTCATAATGATGACCCTAGGCAGACCAGAAGAGATAGGGTTCATTGGCAACCTTCGAGAATATGTTTTGTTTTTTGGCTTGGTTGGTGCATGAAAGCTTCAAAGCTTGGGTTTTATTTGGCTAAGATCATCAGGGTCCAAAATAATGTGACATCACTTCCGGTAATGCCACCACAGTCAAGGTTCTGTAATGTGACTTTCTATGATTTCAAGGAGGGTCAAAGGGCATGCGATGTAACTTCCACCACCCCAGAGACTTTGGTGAATTGACATGTAAATCTGCCAGCAAAAAAAAAATATATTTTGGCAGAAATTATGCCTATGAACGCTCAATAAAACGAAGTGTTTCCATTTCCAGAGATGTTTAAAGTTGGTCGATGTTCCTTCAAGTGAATAACAGAAGTGTAAATGATAAAAAAACAAAGTAATCTATTCACAATGAAAGTCAGTTGGGGCACCTATCCGAACTGATGACTCCAAATATGGCAAACGGAAAAGAAATAGTCTTATTTACTGCTTTTGCTCTATTGGAATAATATAATTAATATGCTTGTTCTTGTTTTAATATATTATTATTATTTTTTTTAAATAATTTTATAGGGACATTTTATCTGTTTTATGATATTGTTATGGTTTTAAATAACTTAAACAATAAAGATTAACAAACTCAAACAAACTAGTCTCATTTAAAGATAGTTGGGGTGGAATCACAAAACATTTTTAACTCGAGCTACTACATGTCCTTGATAATAAGTAAGGCAGTGCTTGGTTCAAACACCTTTTGCCGTTGCATTATTATTAAAGTAGATGTGTGGAGTTGGTATTCTGTGAAGAGATTGCTTGCACATATTTGATATCTTGCATTTGAATGTGATGATGATGAGCTGTTATTACTTATGCAGTTTTGTCTTTCCGCTGCATTATTGCAGACTTGCTGTTGTATTTTACTTACTGTGGTTGCTACATTAGATTTTAGTTGACTCTTTGTTGTACTGTGTCATGTTATTTGTTACTTGTGCTCTTACTCTGCTTTGTGTTTAACCTTTGTGTTATGTTCTGTTGTTTACCTTAAATACTTTGGTCAATGAATTGCATTTCTATTCAAAAACAGCTCATACATTTAAAGGCCCAGTGACAAACAACCATTTACCACTACATAAGGTGATAAAATACTACTGCTTCATCAGCTGTTCAGCCATTTAGAGCACGTCAACCCAAAACTGTAGCAGAGCACTAAATTAACCCCTTCCCTGCTCTCCTCGGCCAACCGCCTCGCTGGTGCTGCTGACGGAGCCCGCCCACCCTTTAGAACGCCTTTCTGCCGCGGTTAAGGCGTTAAAGTAGCGCTTCTATTGCTTACTTTTTGTGATCCAGGCCCCTGGTTCTTTGCTTCTATTTTTAACAAGCTGCGTGTTCTCTCCTCCTGCACTACAGACCTATTGAGTAGAGAATCTGGGCTCATTGCACTTGAGATCCAAGCAGCAAGAAGGGTTGTCAGGGCCAACGGGCAACCTCATAAATGATTAAATCAGTATCGAGCCATACTTTGCATGGGGTAGTTAAAGGCCTTGCCAATTATTAGACACAACTGGGCACAGAGGCAGAACTACAGGCCTGAGTCTCGAGGGGGCGTCTAGAACGTTCAACAAAAGCAAAATTATCAGGTTGTTACCCAAGGGTAGAATCTGAGGATGAATGAGTGAGTTGTTTCAGTTCACACTGATGATGTATCAGAAAGCCGGATATCAGGAATTGAAAATAAGTGTTACCCTAAAGCGCTGACTTGATGGGTGTCCTTACGTTCGTATATGTGTTTTTTTTATTTTGAGAGGAAAGAGTAGTGGAGGGATTTGTTGTGATGTATAGCATCCTTTAAGGCATCCCCTATTCCTAATCAATGCTAGTCAAGGCTAGGCAGAAATAGTTTAACTCAGGTTAGCAGCAGGGAGCCTTTGTAATATCACACGTTTGCAGCCCATACCCATTACTGGAGAGTCTAGCAAAAGGTGGGTGAGACCTTCTGGCCTGATCATGAGTGAACGTCAGTCCTCTCTCTGGCTATAATCCCCTTTCGAAACAAAAACACGTTTCTCGGGTTTATCACGCCCGTGATTACTAGGCATGTTAAAGCCTGTGCTTAGTGCCACCTGCCAAACTTAGGTGGAATTGATGCCCGTCAAGTGACCCAGCAATGGAGAAAACACTACAAAATGAAACGCTGCAAAAATACATATTTGTACAATTATGGTGGTGTGACACCAAACACAAACTGTAATTTAAAGGGTAAAGTTACCACCCTACAATTACTGTGTAACGCGTGGTTGGTCCTATACTCAGTCAGTGACAGTTGCTGGCGACCAAAAGTGGTGGGGCAGCAGGGTGTGGGTTGCTTTTGAAAAGTAAAAAAAAAGGATCACTTTCCAGTGTACGCCCACTGCCCCTCCTACGTCCGCTTCTGTTCCTGACTCCAGGCACAGTCTGCCAGACTCCCCTAAGCCAATCACAACACTGCTGTTCAGTAATAGTTGTACCAGCATGACAGCATCGTTGTGATTGGACTGAGCTGCCTGGTTTGCCACTAAGACAGTGCCTGTGAGCCCAGGACTGTTCTCTACCCGGCTGTACAACACAGCTCGGTGGAAAAATACCAAGTGTGCGTAACGGTTTGGCCATCCTAAGAACCAAACCACCATGGGCATTTATGGTGCCCACTACCCCTCCTTCCTGCTGGCTGCTGCTGTCAGGTTAGCACAGCCCCACCCTCCCAGGCTCAGCAGTGAAAAATAAACTGATAACATTGTGTTGTTATCATTTAATTTTCTATTTTTGCATCGCTCAGAGTGCAGTGGGACGATGCTCCTCCACCTTAACGTGTATAAACCGATTCATACCCCATGCATGTAACATTAACAGTGCAATCGTAGTAACAGTGCAACCTCAAGGTGAATTTCAGAGGCTGCTGTCCATTTTCAGTGTACAATTTTTCACAATATAATATAGAAAGATGAAATTTAGGCAGAGATATTTTGGCCCCGGTCCTCTCACTAATACACTCCTCAGTTCACTGTACACTTGTCAACTTACATCACCTATGCACAAGTCACTGGTGGCCTAACTCTGCATCACAAAATGATCAGAGGCTGGCAACATGGTGCACTAAAGCTTCTGCGACTCTCCAGTACAGAGTAGGCAAGATTCTACATTAAATCCAAACAGCCATTTGCAGGGGCGTAACACAGACCCCTGTGGTGCAGGGCATCCCCCAACCCTTCCCAGTCCCTCAAATCCTTCCGATGGGCCCTATTTCTCCCAGACCCATAAATATCTGTGTAATGGAATATCAGGGGGCCTTCACGTTCTGTGGGGTGTCCCATCGTTTCTATTATGCCACTGGACATTGGCTTCTATCTATCAAGCCGCTAAATAAATGTTTCTTAACAGAGTCCCACCTTAAAAGTCTAAATTGGCCTTCACTGGTTTCAGTGTACTCTGTATTATTCCCTGGATGCTGACCAGCCCAAGAAACAGATAAAGTATTGTTGAAAAAACAAACAAGAGAAATAGCACTGGTTGAAGGTTGGCATGCAGGATCCATTACTATGCAGGGAATCAGATTCTGCCATTCATTATATACTGTGTTGTATCAAATGAGTAAAGGCGGTGGAGATTGCTTCAGGTTAGACATGACTTGAGTCTTATTGTTACTGACATACTTTAAAATAAAAAGCAGATGCTCAGTAGCAGAGGACAAGTCATTCATGTGATCTAAATTGCTTTTATTGCAGTCTATTTAAGGTGCCTTCACACCATGTTTCATTTACTCCAACCATGACAGGCAATGTCTTCACTTCAATGAAATTCGGATAGCTCGAAAATGTTAGCAATTTTAGGGAATTGTGTTTTCTGAGCAGTAAAATGTGATCCTCGGCTTCAGTCCTGTCCAACCTATAGAATCCTGTTGCATAATCATCTTTAAAAAAACACTTTCTTTTCGATCACAAAGATCTTATGAAGTGCAAAGTACAGCTTAGTCTAAAAACATTATAAAAATAAAAAATCCATTTACAGATAGATTGCATATCACTAGATAAAACAATTTGGAAAAAAGGCTCATCACTCAAAAGTAGAAAAGAGATTTTCATAAATATAGTTTTAAAAAAGGGGTACAAAAAGACAATTCATATAATACATTTAAACACGTTTGTTCCATAATGCATGCCAAAATATGGCCAGGCCAAAGACTACCACCCTACCTGTATCAGTGGCTAACATTCTCAAAACCTCAAGATAATGGCCAGGTCAAATTAATTTGCAGAGTGGAACAATCCACTTGCCCCCCAGGCTTCTGTAATGGGGGCAAAAGCAAGTGGACTGTGGATTCGGGGCTAGCCTTACATGCTGGATACTGATTATCTGAGGTGGGCCTCACAACACCACATTTTACAAAACAGTTTAGTGGGGAGAATCTTGTATAGGAATTGTAAGAATAATTTACGTGTCACAGTGGAGAAGTGTGGCTCACTGGTTAGAGGAGGCAGACCTGGAAGCAGAGGTCAGCCCGGGACCAGGGTTCAATTCCCGGCTCGGCGGGGTCTTGAGTCCTAAAATGTCCATGGACTCGACAATTCTCGCTCCGGTCCCTACTCGATTCACGGGTTCACACTCTGCGACTCTGGGCAATAGCTTGCTTAATCTCCACAACGGCCCCTCGCGGCGGGATGCCTGGCTTTCACCTTGCGGATACCCTGCCGGGGTTATCTCACAGGGGAATACCAGGACGGGTTCCCTAAGCAAGCGCTTAGAAACCGCTCGGTGATTTGCGCTATATAAATTCCTGTACATGGGTGGAACAATTTCATCGGTAGTTTCCTCCTAAAACGGAACCATTTTAAAACTCATAAAATACTGGGTAAATGGGCCTAAAGGTTTAACTGTCTCCTTCTCTAATATGGTTTACCAATATAGGGCCAGATGTAGGTGGCTAAATACCGGTCGGTAACGCCGAAATTCTGAGAATTTCAGCGTTACTGACTGGTATTTGTCCGAGTGCAATGTAGGTGAGTTCATACCTACATGCAAAATAAGGAATCGCAAAATAGTGATTCCTTATTTTGCTCTTGCATTTAAGGAATCAGAAATACCGATTCCTTAAATGCAATGTACGTAGCACTAAAAATAGTGCACTTGAGCCTTAAGGAATCGCTAATTACCACCAACTTCAAGTTGGTGGTAAGTAGCGATTTCCTTTAAAAAAGCACTTTTTTTGCTGTTTTAAATTGGCCATGTGGCACACATCCATGCCCTTAGGGCATGTATGTGCGCCACATGTGCACACATGCACATTTAAGGGGTGCAACAGGGTGTCCTTTAGACACCCTGGCATCCATGAAATAGCTCCCGCTATTAGCGATTCGGTAATACCGAATTGCTAATAGTGAATATCTTCCCATTCATTCCTATGGGCCTCCTAGCCCATAGGAATGAATGGCTAGGTATTCCTTTATAAAGAATCTCAATTACCGACTCGTTATTAAGGAATGTTAAGGGATCGCTAATATTTTAGCGATTCCTACCTACATTCTATTTAGCGAGTCCTTAATAGCGATTCGGTAAAAATCGCTATTAAGGACGCTAAATTGAAGTTACCTACATCTGGCCCATAATCTTTTAACCCTGCACTTTGGTATAAGGAATAGTCCTTCAGGAGTGAACCAGTACTCCTCCATCCAAAGTCTCTTGAGTAGTTTTTCCAGGGAGCTAAACCATGGAATAAAATTTACCTTTGGTCACTTCAGCAGATCAATCGTCGCTGCTCGGTAGTGAGCAAGCTCTGTAACAGACCACAGGCGATGCTAAAACATTAGCATCTTGTAGTCCAAATTAAGCACTAGCTGTTTGTGGCCTAAATCCAAAACCAAAGGAGCCACGGGAGTACTGATGGGAAGGTTTAAAAGCGATCTTAGGAAACGATTTTCTATCGGTGTAAGGGAGTTTGTATTTCCAGTACCCCACAGTTCTGCCCCATAGATAGGCCACCCCCACCCTCCCCCAGTGCTTTGATATTATAAATTTCCATTGCTGGGGCCATTTTGTTTTTATGGATTTTCCTTATATGAGCGGTCTGCTGGATTAACGACAATTGAACTTTTTCAATACGGGGGGCCCAATTTAATTTAGATGTTAAGCGGATACCCAAATAGTCAAAGGAAGATACTTGCTGTAGGGGACTACCTTCCTGCATACATGGTTCTATTAGATGATTTAGTGTTACCTTTGAAAAAGATCATATATTTCGGTTTTGACTCGTTCAACACGAGGCCCCACATCTTACAGAACCCTGTAAAATCATTCAACAGTTACATAATCACATTTTTGCCCAGGTGCTTAAATCAACTGTTTACAGGGTCAAGGCAGATAGAGAGACCGACAGAATGCATAGATAATGTGACTTTTCATGTACAAAGCCACAGGCATAAGTGATAGAGGACTCTGGTTGATATCATGGACATTTTATCATTGGGTCGATTAGGGAAGGGCGGTTTTGATGCCCCCTTGTCATTCATCTCTATCCCCACTCCAAGAGAGAGGGTGGAATATGCTGATATCTTGGATATGGGGAGTCAGGTGCACTGTGAATTGTTTTAGTAGGGCAAACAGGAACTGCTGCAAAGGTTGGTAAGATTGCCCATGGGCACGTTTCTGTCATTGGTAGGGAGGAGCCAGGAGTCACTCCCCGTCAACTAGCGGCAGTCAACCATAAATGTGACACCCCAAGCCACCACTCTCAGAACACTTTCCGGACCTGTTGAAGACCAGAAGGAACACCTACTTTTTTGAGACCTGTGAGTATATATGAGGGGCTGGACTGCTCCCACTTGTACGAAGGGTAAGAGAATGGACTCCAGTGGTCAGTTGACTGACCTCCTGTGTGGCCATTGGGATGCAGCAAGTTGCCAGAGGCCTTTTCTTGAAGCTTCCACCTTGCTAGTTGCAACTAGAGCCTGCTGATGGTCTCTCCTGGAGTGAGACAGGACTCCCAGGTGCTAACCCTGAGCTCCTGGTACCCCTGGCTGTGTCTAACTGGAATTCTAGCCTCTGTGAATGTTGAGACTTAAAAAATGGTTTGGACTTCAAAACTCCAGATAATCTGGGACCAACCCACATAGCCAAGGTGCATATTTACTGGGCTGAAGAATCCGTTTTTTCTCACTTTGAGCTTCTCTGCAGCCACAAATCCGTTTAGGTAGGCCCTCAGCGAGAAGGTATTATTCCTTATGAAACTATTCTTTGGATACACCCGGCAACCTTGTCAAACTGAATGAGTCTGACCTCTGAAAAGATGTTAAGTCCAAACTTTAAAATCTTTACAAGGCAAATACACAAAATTTGTGCTCCATTCTGGTCGGACCCAAAATTACGCCTAGGCCCATTCAACCGTGACCATACTCTAAGGATGCTTTACTTTTTATTGGCACTTTTTTCAAACAAATCGCTCAAAAGTTCATATCTCTAGTTCCCTTTATTGACATTTGTTTTTAATTTTGGTGCTGTTTTGCTTATTAAAGTTTCCTCTATTTTTATCAATTGGACGGGTAATTTTCAGTGTATTGTAAATTTGCCTTTTTAACTGTTTGGTTCTTCTAATTACTTTTTAGATATTGGTTAGGATGAGCCTGTCTGCTCTATGTCATAACTACCTGGGATTGAGCTCAGGTTTAAAATATTGAAAATGTGTGGCTTTATTATTTGTGATGGACTTCGATCCACTTCAAATAAGAATTCACTTTATTACATGGTCTCAATGCAAAGACTATGGTTCCTGGTGCTTTCAGTCTTGCACATCCATTTATGAACTATCCAGAAACTCCTGAAATATAATTACATAAATCAATAGACATTACATATTTGATTTACGAATGTCTCAACATTCCAAGAAAGATTTCAAGGAGCCAAACAAACTCATACAAAAAAGATTAAGCATTAAGTAGCCTATACTGTAGCCTAGCCTCTCAGTGCTGGCTCCCACGCTTAGGCTTTGGAGCATTGCCCCACTGCCTTTAGTAGTGAAGAAAAAGGGAAAAATGAAATTATAATAACTCACGTTATTATCATTTTATTTGTTCCGGCTACGGCGTCTCAGCGGGACGGATCTGCTCTGCCTCAGAGCAGGAGGTGGAGTTGTGGGAACTATGTAAGTGTGTATAAATGTTTGACCAGCCCTCTCGGGCTGGCCAAACATTCTTGCGCACTTTGTATTTTCTCCATGCAGACTGTATTACAGCTTGTGTGGAGAACATGCCCAGGCCCCATTCACTGGCTGAGTGCCGGACCACGGCACCTAGAACGGGTGCTTCCTGCTTCCTGTTTCCACAGAAGCCAGGAAGAGGACAGATGAGAAATGGTGGTGGCAGGACAGCCAGCCGTACGGCAGGTAAGTGATTTTTTTTAACCCTCTTTCCCCCTCCATGCCCCACTGCTGCTTCCCGGGAGCAGACACCACTGCTGCCTCTACTAACTTCTAAGAGCGTCTCTTCAATATTTAAATGGTGTCAAACTCTAACTTCAGATTTGTGTCATTTGCATGTTCCATAGTTACATTACACAAATCTACTTAATTAGCACCCCCTGCATGGTGCATACAGTATTATACGGCACCCCTGAACCAATAGGCATTGTTCATACAAGAAAGTACCTTAGGAACAGTTAAAAGAGTGACTGTTCTACATGTGTGTACAAAGTGGGGAGGGTTAGAGGCCACAACAGTTGTTTCCATCATCAACACGACTCATTTTTCTTTCTTAACAAAATCACAAGAGGGTGTGTTAGAAATTGGGTTATTAATTGAGGGAGGTGAAACCCTACTCAAGCAGTAACCACACATTCTTTTAGAGTGAGGTCACAGCAAACCCCAAATTAACTTGTGCTTAAGGTTCTGGTAGCTGGCACATATTTGTCAGGCTTATCTTGGAGGCAATGTGTAAAGTGTTTATGCATAAGTAATAATGTAAAAACACAACACAAGACAAATTCCACAATCCCCATTTAGAAAAGCAGAGTCAAAATAAATACATTATTGGAGACCAAAACAACAAACGTCCTATCAGAAGAACCGGAGATATGCATTTTAAAATATTAATGTGAAAATAGTGCCTAGAAGCACAAAGCACCAGCCATGGTTATCTGAACGTGCCTGACTGGGACAAAAGTCACAAGTTCAGGCCGACCATGATGGAGCATGGGCTGCAAACAGGAACCGGTGTTAGACCGGCTGAATAAAGTATCAGGTTGCTGAGCGTTGCGAGATCCCGTGACGAGGATGTGTCCCACAGCAGTGGATGCGAGGTCCTGCATTGAGGATGCCTCATACAGTGGCAGTTCTGAGGAGCTATGGGGCAGCAATGTGAGGTCCTGAGTTGAGGATGCGCTGTGCAGTGGCAGTTCCGAGGCTCTTTGATGTTGTGATGCATTGTCGTGCATCGAGAAAGCATTGTGCTGTGGTGGTTCTGAGGAGTTGCGGGGTCCTGCATAATGGATGCATAGTGCTGCAGGGGTTTTGATGTGAGATTGTGAGGCGAAACTTCATGCTGTGTTGGTTCTGCTTGGACCATAGGTTCGGCTGGCAGAGCACCTTCAGATCAGTTTCCAAGGCTCTAAGACTGGGGTGGCACTCCTTGTGGGCAACAATCACAGAAGACAGATTCCAGGTGCAGGGTACAAGGTGGATGGAGCCTTTGCTTTACTCAGGCCATGATCAAGAGGCCAGGCAATTAGTTGTTAGAGTTACTCTTGTGGTCCTGAGTTCAATATGCAGGTCCAATTCTTCTCATGCAGGCAACGGTACCAATGCAGCAAAGTAGCAGCTTTTCTTGCAGATCAGCACAGCAGCCCTTCTGAGTCTTCTACAGTTCAGGTGTACTTAATAGTTGGTTCTGATGGTCAAATATTTAAATCTTGTGCCCACCTTAAAGTAGGAGAAGGTGCAGGATCTTTCCACACCCAGAGGTGAATGGAATTTCCTGCCTCCCTGCCCTGGCCCTAGCTTGTCTGGGGCCACATAAGACTAGTGTCAAACACTTTGTGAGGATGGTCAGGCAGAGGATTTGTGATGTGCAAGTATGGCAGGTGACAGCTTCTCCCCCTCATCAAGTCAGAGAAGACACACCCTGCCAACACCTATTTTCCTTTTTGCTCACTGTCAGCGAGCAGCGAGCAATACACAAAGACCAACTACCAGCCACATTTAGTCATGTGGCCCAGTATACAGGCCCCAAATGGTTTGGACTAGAAAATACCACCTTTCTAAAAGTGGCATTTTTAGGATTGTGACTTAAGTCTGGCTTTGAATGTATCCATTATCAAATGTAATAAGGTACCTTAATGTTATCCAATGGGAAAGGTAGGCACTGTAGTAGTGAAACAGGAATTAAAGCGGTTTTCACTACCAGGATATGTAAAAGTTAAAAGTACATATCAAACTTTTTAAATGCACAGCACCCTGCCCTGTGAGATATTTAGGGCCTACCCTAGTGGTAACTCATGTGTATAAAAAAGGAAGGTTTAAGTCTAAAAAAAGGATTATTTTGCCAGGTCAAAATGGCAGCTTAAAACTGCACACACAGGCTGCAGTGGTGGGCCTGAGACATGTTTAAAGTGCTACTTAAGGGGTTTGCACCAGAGTGCTGCAGGCCCACGAGTAGCCTGTAATTTACAGGCTCTGGGTACGTGCAGTGCCACTTTACTAGTGATTTGCAAGTAAATTAAATGTACCAATTGGGTGTAAGCCAATTTTACCATGCATTAGTGCTGAGGTCTTCAAACTTTTGTAGGTTGAGCCCCCCCAGCTGAATTTTTTTAGATGTTGGGCCCCCCCACCACCTGACAGAAATTTCTGGACTCGACCGCCACGCGCACATTCCGGGCATATTCAGCGAATAACATTCAATACAATAAGTTTTTTATGGTTGTTGCATGAAGCAAACATTTCTCTACAAATAGTAATAGACTCCCTCACATCAATTACATTAAAAAGAAATTAAACAAAACGGTATTTACAAGAATTTGTTTAGGAATTATTCCAGTCCATCAGGGAAAAAACAGAACTGTCTCTATCAAGGGGCCCCTGGAAGGCTGAATTGTAGTGCATTTAGATGTCTCCTTTTGTAATTTAGGACGAAAACCTTAATGGGGCACGACATGCCCATACTTGTGTACAGGGGTGAGTGAGGCGACCTTATGAATTTGGGTGCGCATGTTAGTGCAGAGTGGGACAAATGAATGTATGGTTAGTGGTGGGCTTATTCGAGTGAGATTGCAGATTGAACAGATGAGTGAAGTGTCACGAGTGCAGGTTGAGTAGTGTGCTCGTGTGACTGCAGGGTGAGGTACAGGGTGAACAGCGCAGATTCATTGTGAGTGCAGAGTGATCACTGTGAGTGGAGGGTAAGGGGGTGAACGGTGTGAAAACATGGTGATCAGTGTGAGTGCAAGGTGAGAAGGTGAGTGGGTGAATAGTGTGAGTGCATGGTGATCAGTGTGAGCGCATTGTGATCACTGTGAGTGCAGAGTGATCACTGTGAGTGGAGGGTAAGTGGGTGAATGGTGTGAGTGCATTGGGGTCAGTGTGAGTGCTGGGTGAGAGTGAAAGTGAAGGGCGAGAAGGAGGAGTGAGTGGTCTGAATGCAGGGTGCATTCCTAGACACTTAAAGTAACTCAGCATGTTATTGACGGCAGTGTAGGGTTTCAAATGTGTTAAACTATTGCTATTATGGCAGTAACCAGGGATCAGGGTGGAGCAAATAAATAATGTGCTGATCCCTCAACAAACTTCCCGTCTTATGATTAGGGTTGCCAGCTCATTATTTTGATGTCACAGATGGTATAAAAATAATCAGTCACCTAAAGATGTATTTTCAGCACTTGTCTGTGCATACTTTGAACAGCAAACATAAATAGAAAGAACTTTTGTTTTCTAGAGCTGCATGACTGATAATAAAAGGGAACAAATATAGAAAAGTCACATTACAAATGAATCAACAAAAAGAAGGGGGGACCGGGAGCTCCTTAACATTACAAGTGAATACATACTTCTTATTTATAACCATATTTAGCAACTTGCAAGCTGTTTAAACAACACATGACTGACTGGTATTTTGTTTGCCTGTCTGTGTAATTTAAAAAAAAACTTTCAGGGATGTTTTAAGGATTTTTGGGCCTGTGGGCCAAATGTATTTTTGGGGCACCTGTTCGGACCAGCTTTGATTTTATGATCCAGTCTCAGCTCTTTCATGCCTTCTTTGGTCAAATACTAAATGTGTGTACATTGGATATTCAGGGATAGTGATGTGTGTTTTCACTATGTAACACAACAGCAGTTCACTAATATTACTGCAAATAATCTGTCACACCCTTCTATTTCTCCAATGAGAGGTAATGTATTGATCAAAAATAAACTTTTTATATGGATGTCGCATGACACATAAACACATTTTGTCTGCTAAATGTCTGTAATAGACTTTTACACATAAAAAATGAATGACTGAAACACACTATTTACAACATTGTGTTTAAAAAGGATTCAAGGTCATGAGGGCAAGACTGTAGAACCCCATTTGAAAGGCTGGAGCCCATGCCGTAAACGTCTCTGGAAACTTTGTCTCCATTCTGTGAAGAGCTAACTCTCCCAGGAGGGGGTTAATTCATAAGAGCTGAAATGCTTCAGCTGCAGTGGGAGGCAAGGGGTCTCCTCTGCTAAAACTAAAAGCGTGTCTGTTTGTTTTCTTTAGGTTTTCGTAGCTAGAGCTTGTGGCGCCCGGGGCTATCCCTCAGATTGCCGCCCCTTGGGGGGGGGGGAAGGACGGCAAGCACTGGAAAGATGTCCGAGAGACACGTAGTATTGCCGCTAATAGTTACCTCGATCATGCAAGTTACATGCACATACATGACACGGTCAAAGGCTACACACACCCATTCTACTGTTCACCCACTCACACTTGTTCACTCACTCAATCATACATTCTCATCTAACTACCCTTCCACTCATTCACCTAATTCACACTCACTGTTATATTTTCAGTCATTAAAATAGGTTATTGAAGACAGCAGGTTGAATTTCAGGCAACTCATGGTGTTTTAACAAGCTTTTGTCTATCCACCTTATCATTCTCACAGTCATCCACCCGGTTACTCACTCAACTACTCACTTAAGATCATTCCCCTACCTACCTACCCACATCCAACAATTATTTCACTTTCTCCCACCTTACATCATTCACTTACTCACTCATATTCACCCATCCGTATCAAGCTTCCTATGGTTATCCAACCAATTCATACAACCAGTCGTCAAATTTACCTACCCACACAGTCAACCCCCACATTCAGTTACTCACCCATTCACACTCTCATACACCAAACATCACCCATTGAGTAACCAACAATTTCATTAATAAAAAGCTACACTAAGTGGCGTTGTTAGTGCCTGTTTTATTCTCCCTGCAGATTACATCTAGCAATGTCTACTGCCACAACATTAAGCACATTTGATCTGCAAATGAGATAAAAGAACCATCTGTAGTTGTAACAGTAGGTTGCTTTGTACTGACCCCATTTGTGCTGCAGAGAAGACTAGAATAGATTTTGACTTTTTTCTCCAGTTTATTTGTGGAGTTTTTTTGAAGGAGCTGCGTATCCGGTCATTTTACCTGAAAACTTAACGTTACCTCACACTCATCAGGATTTCTTTTTTACAGTTTTTAACTTTTATTTAGTAGGAGCTTGACCCAAAGGGGTCTTATGGCTTTTTACATGAGCGCCAGTTATGTTACACAAGCACATTTGTGTTGGTTTTTTTAGGCAGGGTTGACTAAGTGATTATCCCAGAATCACAGAATGTTAATTAAGCTGACCCCATGACCCTAACTAGGCTCTCCAGTTCCACAGTCTTTTCATCACACCTTTATTAATATTTCCAAAATTTGCAGCTTTTTGTGTGGCGCGATATAAAGATGAAAAACGGTTTCAAGCCTGATAAACTTCACTAAACCAAGACGTCCAGAATGCAGGTTTGGACATTTCTCACCT
The DNA here is from genome assembly GCF_964261635.1 of Lissotriton helveticus. Lineage (NCBI taxonomy): Eukaryota > Metazoa > Chordata > Amphibia > Caudata > Salamandridae > Lissotriton > Lissotriton helveticus. The sequence goes on along the minus strand of NC_136059.1, from coordinate 1,307,436,955 downwards.
CAGATAAACCTGTTCTACTTAGTGAGGCGCATTCTTACCTGTATGATAATGTTTCCAGTGCCTTTCCTGCTTCATAAGTGAAACTGAACTCCCCTCAATGTGCTGTGATTCTTGCACTGTCTGTCCCGCTGTATGTTCCGTTTCTTTATGTGACGCAGCTCCCACATTTATTTGCCTCCGTTATTTATGGTGTTCAGGCAGCTCGCAGTGCAGTATCGGATGAATTCTTAAATATGCAAGCTGCCACTAAGTATGAAAGAGCCCCTCCTGGGATGGCCGTAAACACAATAACTCAAGCCTAAATTGACGCCACAGACTGACGTAATAGCTTGGTCTGTGGCGCCTTTCGCATGCTTCCTAGACCTACCCTTTCACAGATCGTCACAGGGTGAGGTGTGGTCTGTGAGAAAGTGTCACTCGTATTTATTGATATGTCACTCGAAATAACACTGAAATTATGGAAATGACACACATAGCATTCTGACGCATTGGCAGCTATGGATAGATAAGAAGCTACAGTATAACAATTACTTACCCAGAATTATCTCGCACATTCCCTGTACCCCAGGTTGTAATTATTCCCAGTAAAAGAACTGTGTTCCCAGAAGCACCTCACACGTACCTTGTTCTCCTGGGCACAGTCAGTCAAGCAGTACAGTTTGTAGTGAAGCTGCGATCCCAGCAGTGCCTCACACATACCTTGTACTCTTGGGCAGCCTCCTCTACAGGAACGATGGTGTGGGCCCGGTGGTCCCTGGACCGGTCACACACCACACAGCGCCATGATGCAGGAAACAGACTAGTTTCGTTTCTGCTGCTTATAAAGTGAAAGTCTTCTGCATCTGGCGCAGCCGCCTCTAAAATTGTGCCGCCCGGGGCAGACCGCCCCCCCCCCCGCACCCCACCTAGCTACGCTTGCCTCCCACTGCAGCTCGAGCATGTCACCTACAAATTAACCCCCTCCTGGGAGACTTAGCAACACAAAAGATGCCATCGAACTCCCCTCCCTCCCCCTTTCAAATACCGGAGTCCTCCAAGAAGACAGGGAACAAAGGTCAGCGTGGAGGGGGCACCCCCCCGGGAAGGTGTAGCGCCCCCCCAGTGGGGCGTGCCCCACAGATTGAAGAACACTGCATTAGTGAGTGAGCTTGTGCACTTTAGCACTGCTCAGTAGTGGAAAGTGCAAAGAGTCCTAAGGCCAACAAAAACTAGATCGGCAAAAATGGAGGAGTAAGACAAAAAGCCTGGGGAAAGACCACCCTAAAACTGACGGGTCTAACAGTGCATTTAAGTAGCCAACCTCCAAATTTAGATCTGGCTTTCACAGCATTTTAATGTCTTGCTGTTTTTATCAGATACTCCTTTTCAGCTGGTCTTATTGGGTCAAATTTAACATAACAGTCTATTGGAGAACGAATTTCTCCATTGCATGTGTTACACACTTTCCAAATGTTTGACTCTAAACATAGAGATATCAATTATGTCCATATAATGCTAACTTTATATCTTGACTAGTCCCCTACAGACTACATGAGGTCAGAAAAATATTACATTTCACATAAATCTTGTACTACTCCATATATAGTTGATGTTTTATGTGACCAATATGACTTTACCGCTGAATTTCTCCTGGTTACAAATGAAAATGTGGTTGTTATTGGGCAGACCTCTGTCTCCTTTAAAAATGTATAACTGAATTATCTGACAATGAATATACCCCTTTATTTTGACCTGGGCATAGAATGCTGGCACATACATTGTCATCTTCATATTTCCAACCAGACACCCAGAAACACATACACACATCATCTATATATAAGAACACACACACATATTATTGCTGTAAGTTTGATATCATAGTCATGGGGATGTATGACATTACAACGCATGCTTTTACCACGCATGCCTTTACATCACAGTTTTTACAATGCATGCTGTTACAACACATAGCGCTAAGGGGTGCTGGATAGTGAATAGTTTAATTTACTATTCCAACTCCAGTCCCCGTGGATAGTAGGGAAGGTGTTGGATAGTAAATTAAATCTATTCCCTATCCTAGAGCGCCCCCCAGCGCAATGTGTTGTAATGACATGCGTTGTAATAGTTGCATCGTAAAGGCACTGCGTGGTAAAAGTTGGGTTGTAAAGGATGTTCCCCTAGTCATGGAAATATGGCACACTGTGGCTGCAATTCTAGAAGATATTTTTAGTCATGAAACGGCTATTTAGGTTTGTCAGGAATTCACAAAATGGTCCCCGGCAGATGGAAATGATTTTAGTTTTGTCTGTTTTTCCACCATGAGTGAGAATGGAAATCTACAGTGCTAAATCTCACTCAGGTGGCAGGAAGTGTGGAGGACAAGGCATGGTTGGCCTTGTAAATTTGGAACTCACACTACTTGTGTGTCATACTTAAGTTTATTTCTGCCACTCCCTCATCACATCCCTCAGAAATCACCGGAGATTTATTCCAGGTAAGGGCCGGAGTAACTTCCCTTTCAGGATGTGAAGGGAAAAAGACCACACCCAAATTTGTTTGGGCAAAAAAGAGAGTTTCATCTATAGACAAGAATGATTTTCCTGCAGCGAAAATAGGAAAAAAACATGCATTTGCACTGCAGTCTCAATTCCCCTTATCTAATCTTATGCTACATAGACTTATGCATAAAAGGGCTATGAACCCGCCAGTGGCGGCTCCTACGCTAAAGCGGAGAACCGTCGCCTCACTGCGTTTAAGAAGTGCCATTTAAGGAAAAATAAAATGAGAATAACTCTAAGTTGTTATAATTTTATTTTTTCCTTGGTGCAGCAGATTTGCGGGAGGGACGGGTGGGGCTGCTCTGTTGACAGAACAGGGGAGGGGAGGAGTGGTTTTCACTCCCAAAAGTGTGCATGAATGTTTGGTCGGCCCTCTGGGACGAACATTCATGTGCACTTTGCATGTTCTCCATGCAGGCTGCATTACAGCCTGCATGGAGAACATGCCCTGCTTCCCATTCTCGGCATCGTACTCGACTCATCACTCACCATGAACCGACAGGTCAATTCCATCACCTCCAGCTGCTTCAACACCCTCCACATCCTCTGCAAGACCTTCAAGTGGTTCCCCCTGAGTGAAGGAAGACAGTCACCCACACACTCATCACCAGACTGGACTATGGAAAGGCACTCTACGCCGGCATCAACAAGTCCCTACTCTTCAAACTCTAGACAATACAGAACACCACCGCCAGACTTGTCCTCTGCATACCCCGAAACAAACACATCAGCCAACACCTACGAAATCTCCACTGGCTCCCTGTGGAGAAAAGAGTCACTTTTAAAATCCTCACTCACGCCTGCAATTGCCTACACAATATTGGACCCAAATATTTCAATGCCAGAATCAACTTCCACGTACCCAAAAGAAACCTCCGATCTTCCAACCTCGCACTGGCCGAAACCCTGCGCATCCACAGAGCCAGAGAAGGCGGAAGATCCTTCTCTCATATTGCAGCCAAGACCTGGAACGAGCTACCGACAGACATCAGACGTGCCCCCTCCCTGAGCACCTTCAGGAAGACCCTCAAGACTTGGCTCTTCAGCTAAACAGATCTGCGTACCCTCCCCCGCCACTCAGCGCCTTGAGACCCTCACGGGTGAATAGCGTGCATACATTTCCCTGATTGATTGATTCTCTGGCTGAGCACCGATCCTCTGCGCTCAGACCAATCACAATGCTGCATTGCAGCGGAGTGATTAACTGGAACCCACTGTGAATGTCACACAGGGGCGTAGCTTCAGGGGGATGTTTGGAGTGTTTCACGCCTCAATAAACATATTTTCTGGTAAATAGTTGGGTACATCTGCTTTCATTTGGGTATGGTGATGTGTCTGTCGGATTTCACTAGGAATGTTGACATGCACACAGACAAAAACAAACACACACTCTCTCCCTATTTTGAAAGTCTTAAAAAATGTTGGTTAGTTTACAAAATACGTTTTTTTCCCTCACTTAGCCCCCTCCCTATCTGCATTCCTCTCCCTTTCCACTGCCCCATAAACCCTTCTCCTGTGCCATTCTTATTGTATACTGTATTTTACCATTATATGCCTGTGTGATTGTTGGATAATCTGAAGCTCTCCTCCCCAACCCAGTTTTACTGTCCAAGCTACGCCCCTGATATCACACGCTGGCTCTCCCAGTAGAATGCATAGAAACCTCTGATTGGGGCATCCTTCCAATCGTACTACTGGGAATGGATGTGAAACAGTTGTGAAAATGCATCTATTTACCTATGGAGGCATTTTCACAACTATTTAGGTTCATTTAGGTATGCAGCTTTAATGTACTTACTTTGTGAGTTGTCCACTGTGTGTTTTCTTTTCTTCCTGCTGTTGAAGGAATAATGGTCTCTGCCTGGGCCATGCCATAACTGTTCAACAGTATTTTGTTCTCAGATACAGGGGCAGTTCCTCCACAATGGCGGAGGAGCATCGCCCTCACTGGCTCAGACCCAGCAGGTGAAAAATAAACCAATGTCCTATCATCGGTTTTTTCCATTTGCCGGCTCTGAGCCAGCGTGTGTAGGGAGGAGATGGCCTGGTCGTGGGAGGGGGAGGAGGAGTGCCATGTGTACTTCTAAGGACGGCCTGCACACATGCACATTTAGTTTTCTCCAGCCCGGCTGTATTGAACAGCTGGGCTGGAGAGAAAAGAGCACAAACTCCCTGTCCTGAGCAGAGCGTCTTTTCAGCCCACTTAGGCCAATACCCCCTCTGCTCTCATAGCATGAAAGAAGCGTGGGGATTGCACAGGGAGTCTGTCTTAGTGTCTGCTGGGACCTGGAAGAACACGGAAGCGCAACACAAGAGTCGACCGGAAGCTTGCGGTAAGTTCCTTTTTTTACAAATTATTATTACCCCGCGCTTCACCCACACTATCCCTCCTGGCAAATAAGTAACCACAAATCTACTAAATATAGAAAAAAACGTATTTTATTCTAATATGTTTTCCATTATTTTTATTAAGTGCAAAGTGCATAAAGTGGTAGAGAAACCATGTATCCCCAACATCTCACCCTCGTTAGTGGCCTTTAACAGATGACTTCATTAAATTGTCACATGCGAAGTGTAAACAGGTGCCCTTCATTAGATCTAGTGCAAAAGAAAGCAGCATCCAATCAATACACAATTATAAATTATATTAGCTTCAAATGCCATCCTTCTCACACATGCTGTGGTCTAGCATGAAATATTGTATCTTCTCCAAAATTGATAAACAATTACAATCTGATGCCATTAATTTCAAGTACTGTGTGAAATTGAATCACGAACAGACTATACTTAATTACAGAGCCACAATGTTGGACACAGCTAAAGTATCCATATACATACAGGTATGTCTGGTCATCCTGGCGTTAGTACTAGAGTCATGGGTAGCTGCTCAATTTCAAGAGCTTATGGGGGGCCTCTCATAACATTGTTTCATGTAGCTTTAGAAAAGCATCGGTTTTGCATGAGAACATTTTAAAGTGGACCTACACATTCAAACATGTCCCTTCCTCATCAGCCATCTGGACTGTTCAGAAGACAAAGGGCACAGTAGTAGCTGCATGTCCTCAGGTTTACATGTATAAATTGGGCAGTGCCATTCTCTTTCGTTTCAAATGTCCTAACAACCAAATCATAACTGCTTAATTTGTTCACAAAAAGTGCAGCTGTTCTTAGGAGCCTACTACCAATATGGCTGAATGTGTGATTGCCAATTAACAAGGGTGCTTAGCTTTGGTTTGATCACATGCGCTTTTTTCTATCAGACTACAATTTCATTTCTTCATCTCTTGCAGATTCTTTTTCATCCCTGCTTTCTCCCCTGTCCGCCATTCCTCTGTCTTTATCTCCCCCTTCAGTCTCTTTTTCTGTTTTACTCTCTCTCTTATGCTGCCTCAAAATCTGATGATCAATCAATCAACATATTTGTAAAGTGCACTACTCACCTGTGAGGGTATCAAGGTGCTGGGGGGTGAGGGGTGGGGTGAGGTTCAGCTACTGCTCGAACAGCCAGGTCTTGAGTAGCCTCCTGAAGGTCAGTAGGTCATGGGTCTGCCGTAGGGGGATGGGGAGGATGTTCCAGGTCTTGGCGGCAAGGTAGGAGAACGATCTTCCACCGGTGGTCGCTCTTCAGATGTGGGGGATGAGGTGGAGGGCGAAGATGGCAGAGCGGAGCTGGTGGCTCGGGGTGTAGAAGGAAAGTCGTCTGTTGAGGTATGCTGGTCCGGTGTTGTGGAGTGCTTTGTGTGCGTGGGTGAGGAGCTTGAAGGTGATCCTCTTGTTGACAGGGAGCCAGTGCAGGTCTCTCAGGTGGGGTGAGATGTGACTGTGGCGAGGGATGTCGAGGATGAGGCCTGCAGATGCGTCCTGTATGCGTTGCATTCGTTTCAGGAGTTTGGCCGAGGCTCCCGCAAAGAGGGCTTTTCCGTAGTCCAGCCTGCTGCTGACCAGGGCCTGGGTGACCGTTCTTCTTGTTTCGGTGGGGATCCACCTGTAGATCTTGCAGGGCATGCGTAGGGTGTTGAAGCAGGAAGACGAGACAGCATTGACCTGATTGTCATGGAGAGTTTTGAGTCGAAGATGACCCCCAGGTTGCGTGCGTGGTCGGTCGGTGTCAGTGCTGCTCCCAGTGTACTTTGCCACCAGGAGTCTTCCCAGGCTGACAGGGTGGAGCCGAGGATGAGGACCTGCATCTTGTTCGAGTTCAGCTTCAGTCGACTCTTCTTCATCCACTCGGCGACAGCCTTCATTTCTTCATGGAGGTTGGCTTTGACGGTGAGGGGGTCGTTGGTGAGAGAGAGAATCAGCTGGGTGTCATCGGCGTAAGAGATGATGTTGAGGTCGTGCAGTCGGATGACGTGGACGAGCGGTGCCATGTAGATGTTGAACAATGTCGGGCTGAGGGATGATCCTTGGGGTACACCACAGATGATCTTGGAGGCTTCGGAACGGAATGGAGGGAGGCGGACGCTCTGGGTTCTGCCGTAGAGGAAGGAGGTGGTCCATTCCAGAGCCTTGTCTCGGATCCCTGCGTTGTGGAGGCGTGTGCGCAGGGTGCGGTTGCAGACCAAGTTGAAGGCGGCTGAGAGGTCCAGGGGGATGAGGGTCGCGGATTCACAGTTGTCCAGCAGGGTCCTGATGTCATCGATGGCAGCGATGAGGGCAGTTTCGGTACTGTGGTTGCTGCGGAACCCGGACTAGGATGGGTCCAGGATGTTGTTCTCCTCGAGGTAGCGGGTCAGTTGTCTGTTGACCATCTTCTCGATGACCTTCGCTGGGAACGGTAGCAGGGAGATGGGCTGGAAGTTCTTGAGGTCTCTTGGATCCGCCTTGGGTTTCTTGATTAAGGCGTTGATCTCTGCGTGCTTCCAGCTCTCCGGGAAGGTCGCGGTCTCAAAGGAGATGTTGATGACTTTTCGGAGATGAGGTGCGATGGTGGCACTAGCTTTGTTGAAGATGTGGTGGGGGCACGGGTCTGACGGAGAGCCGGAGTGGATGGTGTTCATGATTTTGATGGTGTCGTCGTCGTTCACTTTGGTCCAGGTGAGCATGGGGTCGATGCGAATGGTGGCCGGGGGGTCCGAGGTGTCGTTGGCTGCCAAGGTGGTCAGATTGTTGAAGCTATCATGGATGTCTGCGATCTTGCGGAGGAAGAAGGTGGCAAGGGAGTCGCATAGGTCTTGCGATAGTGGGATGTCGTTGTCGTTAGAGCTGGGGTTGGAGAGTTCCTTCACAATGTTGAAGAGCTCTTTGCTTTTGTGTGCATTGTTGTCGAGGCGTTCCTTGAAGGAGGCCCCTTTGGCGGTTCTGATGAGGTGATGGTGTCTGCGGATGTCGTTCTTGTGGGCCTCATGGCTGTCCAGTGTCTGTTCGCTGTGCCATTTCCTCTCTAGTTCCCGGCAGGTTTGCTTGGAGGTCTGGAGGTCCGCGGTGAACCAGCTAGCTTTCTTGTTGGTGTCTGTTGGCGGGGTTCTTGATCGGGGCGAGAGTGTTGGTGCAATTGTCAATCCATGATGAAACCTAATAAGCCTTGGTACTCAAAATGTCTGCCTGAGTCACAATCTGCAACCACAAACCAACAGCACAAATTAAGCGATGCATACCCGAGGCCCATCAAGCAGTATCCGAGGACAATATACATTATATTGTGGTGTTTGCACTGTCTGCGCATAAGTCTTAAAGACAACCAGTCATCCACAATCCACTTTACACACGTTACCACCCGTAGCGAAAATGTTCATATGGGCCATTATATCATATTTGCTATGTACAGTATTCTGTTTGAGGAGCTTTTTATGTCCAATGAAATGCGAAAATAAGTCAAAATACGTTTTGCCTCATGACAGTTATTTCAATACACTTTTTTCCTCACACATGTCAGATCTCTCATTGTTCAGTACAAGCAACATGATCGGACCAACCTACTTTAACCATCGCACCCTTAGGCGTGAGCGCCATATTGTTTTTTAATTCGTTATGGTAGGAAGCTAATCCATTTACCCTACTAATTTATTTTCCCGTTTGTACTCTTATTTTTAACGATGTTTACGTCGAGAGGCGATTCCAGAGGTAATTGTGATTTAGATATAGAGAAGACTGGATCGGTGTGTCGGTCTGACCTTTAAATAGCATAACACAAACACGTCAGGGCTTATCTTTGTATAACATGAGCAGCGTTAGGATTTCTGCGGACGTTCAAATCACATTAGATTGACTTATAGGCAGCTCGTGGCCTTTACATCTCAAGCTCCCTGTAGTTTATAGCTCAGCAGGGGGCTTTTTCTGCAGGCCCAAATTCCCTTTATAATAAAGATGAAGAGAATATAAAAATGCAAAGGTCTTGGCTTTGTCCTGCAGGAATAGCGAATTATCTATTTTATGTCATTTGTCGTGTTTATTCAACCATAACTGCACTGCACTCTCCGCTGCACACATATTTGTTATTCACCCGCTGCTATTGTTTCTTGTTTTGGCTACCAGTGTGTGAACGTGTGTGCGTGCGCGCGCGCTCTGCTATCCATGGTGGGCCTAGGACGTGTGTTTTTACGCACATGTATTCTTCTTTAGATGTACGTGAGGACTGTGCCTTTATTTGTGTGTGCGAAAGTGGCGGCGTGAAGGAGTATGTTTGCACTATTACCAAACACACCCGGCCTGATTGACGTTTCAGCTGTGGAGTGCTGGCCTCCCCCTAATGCAACCCTCGATCAGGTTAACCAAACTCACTTTCGCTGGGGAGCAACCTGCAGTGACCTGTCTCGGCTCTAATCTTCCAGATCGGCACAGATTGAAAAGCAGCAGATGAGAAAGTGCCCGAGAGTGGAAATGCAGTCCTGGAAATACATTAGCCTGCACGGCACGTGCTTACCACTCACACGTGAAGTAATAAAATGCCCCCATCAAATAAGAGCCACCATTTCCGGAACTGCTTGTAGTCTGTCAGGAGCAAATATGGCTAGGTGCTGCTAGCTTGCATGAAAAAACAAGTGATGCGCATCACATTCCCTTTATTTTTGCAATTCCAAACAGCCGCATTTTATTGAAGAAAACACATTTTAGTGCGTCACGGTTATTGTAAGAGCCAGGTGCCTCTTTTCCGAGCATCTAAACATATGGCCTTGAGAGTGTTTTTTTTTGGTAATTGGTTTTTGTTTATCACTTCCACACTGAATTTTCTAAAATGACATGAACAGACAAGTGCATTTGACATGCCTCTAAGTTCTTTACCGTTGTTTTCCCTGCAGAGATAACACATGACTTCGCATATCCTCTAGGAAAGGTCAGCTTTCCGCCAACACCATTTAAGTTTCTGTTTTTCTAGCAATGAAAAGCACGGTACATCTCTCCTACAAAACCTTATTATCACGCGTTATCAGACATTTCTTTGTAGCCATAATTGGAGCTTTCATGTTTTTCGTGGAACTTCTACTTTGAGAGTCAGGAGAGATAGGTAGGGGATTATTCACAAATTCACAGGCGCTGAAAGCACAAAAATGCAGATTGCAATGCGCAATTGTTTTCTGACGCACCAAAAATACACTGTTCAACCCATAACAACGCACCAGGAAAAGGGCCTTGTAAGAGGTGCCCATCTCTCCTTTGCAAGTAGGTATAAAATGATGGTGGAAAGTTATTGATCAGTTGCAAAGACAAGAAAGAGCGTAGTAATAGCAGTGCAGGGAATGCAGGGTATCCCGCCAGATCCCTGTTCCAGCAGTTGTGTCTAAGATCTGACTGACCTAGTGAAATATGCAGAATTTGTCTGGGTGTAACTTTCCTACTCCAGGACACAATTCAGTAGCGTCAGTGCATCTGCTTTCTATCCTCAGCAGCAACGTATAAAAAGATGAGGGGGTTTTCTTATTTTACTCACAGTTAGGTCTAAAACAAAGGCCTGATTTCAGCCGCGGTCCGTGCTGGTAAGAGGAGTGGGGCCGGGCAGTCCTGACAAGCATCACGTAACAGGTGTGACGCTCACGCATTTCAGTGCGGTGATCCGCATCACCGCACTGAAAAGCATTGTCACGCATTTTTGGCAAGTGCCAGGCACGCCACCCGCGGCGTCTGTGCCAGCCTCTCTGCTGCTCCGAGAGAGGTGCTGGTTGCTCAGCCGAGTTCGCAAATAGTTAACCAGAGCGCTCTCAGATCTGTGGAGTGGCTGAGAGCGCTACTATGTATCTCTACACTCTGCCCAGGCAGCTGCCTGCTGTGGCCCTGGAAACAATGAATGCGGCAAATGGTGTGGCGCCAGCTAGGCGGCGCGCGGCTTCAGAGACACTCATCACACACAGGGGGGGGGGGGGGGGGCAGGCTGCCCTCTCAGCAGTCAGTCACCTCATGGGGGCGGGGATAATCCGGATGTGCCGGCGGATGTGTGGAGGAACTAGGAAGTAGGCAGCGGCCGGGGAATCTGAGAGAGTGCAGGCGAGACTCGAGTTTCTCTCGTGCCATGGCCGCCCGCCGCTGCGGGGCCGCAAGAGCGAGCTGGGGTCATGAAAGATTGATTGCGCCCCCCCCCGCTAATGCGCCCCCCCTCCCCCGCTAAACCTTGTTGACCTGGCCGCATCGTCATTAACTGATGAGTTAATGCCAAGTACCACGCATTGTCATTAACTGAGGAGTTAATGACGACGCGTGGTACTTGGCAGGTCTGCCAATTACAACAGCCAACAGAATGACACAAATGGGTGCAGTACATTTAAGTGTGGAATGAGCTGACCTTGAGGTAGCGCAGGCGGGAACACTGCTGCAGTTTGCACCGCATTCTGCCTGGTGACTAGGCCAGGGCCCGTGGCGTAAGGATTTGGAGATGCTGCAGACCGTCGTTTACCTGCTACTGATAGCTACAAAGTGGGGTCACTTCACTGAACAGATAGCCCTCTCTCTGTGACACAACCAGCTGCCACCCGTCGGAAGGTCGTCATATTTGCCATTCTGAGGGAGGCGGAAGAACATGGCTTCTGTACGCGCCAGGTCTTTACTCTTCTGCCACAGAGGGCTGTTGTGATGATATGCATTGCAGCATGGCCCAGTCGGGTCAGCTGAAATCTTTTGACAGCCTGTATGTATTTCCAGACACTCGGGAGGAAGCTTTCATTGAGGTCGTGACTCAAAGTCATTAAACTGTGCTGCTGCGCACTATTTGAAGTCAATGGGGCCCGCGGCCGCTGCAGATTGGTGCCAGCTACCAGCAGCCTGGCTGCCCTGCCACTGCAGTCCAGCACAGCAGCTAAGTGAGAATGCTGCTGTGAAAGTTCATCGAGTCCTCTCCTCTTGAACCGTCCTAGCCATTGCTATTCGCAGATGTGCCCGTCCTCCATGCTCCTTCACCATCTATTGGTGTTCACTAACAATCAGCAAGCAGTGTCACAACACAGCCCTGGCAAGTACCAGCGTCGTTGGCGTTTGCAGAGGAGAGCTGGGGGGGATCACACCCACGAGAAGGTGACCACTGAGCGGGCAATGTGCTGTCTGTTACCAGTCATGAGTGAAACTCTGTAACGTGGAACGAGGGGGGCAGTAACATTGACTATGCATTGTTGGGGTAAGTGTCACTAAGCACAAGTTACATTACACAAGGTTACTCATTTTTTCAGTTTCTGTCTTTCTGCCCGTGTTTGTAATGGTCAGTGGCAATTCACCCATACCTTTATGCCCCATTCATGTGTCCCTACGTTTTGTTGTGAGTTCCCTGTGCCTTTCTACCCCGTATATGTCTTAAGTTGTAGGGTTTCTCATTCGGGAATGGATGTAGTTTGTGATATTTATGAGTTTCCCTTGTCTTCATTACTTCATTTTGCTCGTGAGAAAGTGTCACTCATGTTGGTTGAAATGTCACTCATAATAACACTGAAATTATGAAAATGTCACACATGGCAATGTGAAACCTTGGTAGCTATGGCCGGGTTGGCGGGCAGGGGGAATTACACAGACAACCACGAGTGAAAATTAAAGAAATAATTAATTTCACTCACTGTCGACCGTCTAAAGTCATCAGCAGTGCATTAAGGGGGCACAAGTATAGTTAGCTGAACTAACTATAACAGCCACATTTTTCTGGTTTGCACAAGTGAAATGTCTAACTAACTATAACTGCCTTGAAATTTGTGGTTTTTTCAGTGAATTTCTAAGGTTTAATTAATGCTAATTTCTAACTATAACGTCCCTGAAACTCTTGGTTGTTTCATTGAATTTCAAAGGTTTTTTTAAATGATAATTTCTAACTATACTGTAATATTCCTACAGAGGTAGGACATGTGCAGAAAGAGGAAGAAAAGCGCAGAAAGAAGCAAGAGAAATGCAGAAAGAACCAACAGAGGTGCAGAAAGAGGCCCTATTGCAAAGTCTTCCAACTTTTTGCTGACTGATACTTGTGATAACTGACTCTGACTAACCAGGCCCAGTGCCAGTGCTATGCTGAAAGACACTTAGAATACAGTGAAAACACCTACATACACTAGAATACACTATCGGTTGGGGTACTCCTGTGATTGGCACGAACTTCCCTTAAGGCCCTAGTACATAATAGGGCCTGGGGATTAAAACTACCTCTAAGTCAGAGGTGCAGAAAGAGGCAAGAGAAGTGCAGAACAAAGCAACAGAGGTGGGGAAAGAGGCAAGAAAGGTACAGAAAGAAGCAAGAGCAGTGCAGAACGAACCAACAGAGGTGCAAAAAGAGGCAAGAGGGGTGCATAAAAAGGTAGGAGCGGTGCACATAGAGATAAGAGAGGTGCAGAAAGAGGTAGGTGGAGTGCAGAAAGAAGGTAGAGAAGCGCAGAAAGAAGTAACAGAGGTGCTGAAATTGGCGCGGAGGGTGCAGAAAGAGTCAAGAAAAGTACAGAAAAAAGCAACAGAGGTGCCGAAATAGGCAAGAGAGGTGCAGAAAGAAACAAGTGAAGGGCAGAAAGAGGCAACACAGGTGCAGAAAGATGCAAGAGAGGTGCAGAAACAAGCAAGAGAAGTGGAGAAAGAGAATTGCTGACAAGGGTAGTGCAGAAAGAACCAACAGAGGTGCCAAAAGAGGCACAAGGGATACAGAGAGAGGCAAGAGCAGTGCAGAAAGAAGCAAGAGATGTGCAGAATGAGGCAAGAGACATGCAGAAAGAGCCAAGAGATGTGAGAAAAAGGAATAAGGGTACTGAAAGAAGCAAGAGAGGTACAGGAAAAGGCACGAAAAGTGCAGAAAAAAGCAAGAGAGGTGCAGAAAGAGGGAAGACGAATGCAGGAAGAGGCAACAGGGGTGCAGAAAGAAGCAAGAGAGGTGTAGAAAGGTTCAAGAGTGGTGCGGAAAGAAGAGAGAGACGTGCAGAAAGAAGGAAAATAGGTGCATAAAGAGGCAAGAGGGGTGCAGAAAGAGGCAAGAGCAGTGCAGAAAGAACCAAGAGATGCGCAGAATGAGGCAAGAGATGTGCAGAAAGAGGCAAAAGATGTACAGAAGAAGAAAGAAGAGTGCTGAAAGAAACAAGAGAGGTGCAGAAAGAGGCACAAGAAGTGCAGAAAGAAGCAAGAGATGTGCAGAAACAGGTAAAAGGGGTGCAGAAAGAGGGAACAGGTGTGCAGACAGAGGCAAGAGAGGTACAGAAAGAGGGAAGAGGGGTACAGAAAGAGGCAAGAGAGATGCAGAAATTTGCAACAGAGGTGCAAAAAGAAGCAAGAGCAGTGCAGAAAGAACCAAAAGAGGTGCATATATAGGCAACACAACTGCAGAAAAGGGCAAGAAAGGTGCAGAAAGAGTCAAGAGAGGTACACAAAGAGGTAAAAGGGGTACAGAAAGAGGCAAGGGGTATAGAAAAAATCAAGAGAAGTGCAGAAAGAAGTAGCAGAGGTACTTAAATAGGCAAGATGGGTACAGAAAGAGTCAAGAGAAGTCATAAAGAAGCAACAGAGGTGTACAGAAAGAGGGAACTGGGGTGCAGAAAGAGGTAAGAAGGATATAGAAATTTGCACAAGAGGTGCAGAAAGAAGCAAGAGCAGTGCAGAAAAAAGCAGGAAAATGCAGAAAGAACCAACAGAGGTGCAAGGAGAAGCAATAGGAGTGCAGAAATAGGTAGGAGATGTACAGAAAGAGGCAAGATGGATGCAGTAAGAGGCAGGAGGGGTGCATAAAGAAAGAAGAGAAGTGCAGAAAGAAGCGACAGAGGTGCTGAAAGAGGGCAAAGGGTACAGAAATAGTCAAGAGAAGTGCAGAAAGAAGCAACAGAGGTACAGACAGAGGCAAGACAGGTGCAGAAAGAGTGAAGAGAGGTGTAGAAAGAGGCTAGAGAGTTGCAACAAAGAGGGAAGACGGGTGCAGAAAGAGGCAAGAGGGGTGCAGAAACAGGCAAGAGAACTGCAGAAAGAGGCAGGAGAATTGCTGAAAGAAGCAACAGAGGTGTAGAAAGAGGCAAGACAAGTGCATAAAGAGGCAAGTGAGATGCAGAAACAGGCTAGAAAGGTAGAGAAAGAGGGAAGACACGTGCAGAAAGAGGCAACAGGGGTGCAGAAAGAAGCAAGACATATGCAGATAGAAGCATGGAAAGTGCAGAATGAAGCAATGGGTGCAGAAAGAGGCAACAGAGGTGTAGAAAGAGTAAGGAATGTGCAGAAAGAAGCAAGAGGAGTGCAGAAACATGCAAGAGAAGTGGATAATGAGGCAAATGAGATGTGGAAACAGGCGAGAGATACGCACAAAAAGGCAAGAGATGTGCAGAAAAAAGCAAGACCTGTGCAGAAATAGGCAAAAGAAGTGCAGAAAGAGGTAAGGGAAGTGCAGAGAGAGACAAGAGAAGCACGAAAAATGTGTAAAGGGGCAAGAGAAGTGCAGAAATAGGGAAGTAAGGATCAGAAAGAGGCATGAGTGATACAGAAAGAGACCAGTAAGGTACAGAAATAGACAAGAGAGGGGCAGAAAGAAACAAGAGAAGTGCAAAAAGAGGCAACTGAGGTACAGAAAGAAGCAGGAGAGGTACAGAAAGAGACAAGAAAACTGCAGAAAGAGGCAAGAGAATTGCAGAAAGAGGCAAGAGAAGTGCAGAAAGAGGCAATATGAGTGCAGGAAGAGGCAAGTGAGGTGCAGAAAGAGGCAAGAGAGGTACAGCTAGAGGCAAGTGAGGTACTAAAAGAGGCAAGAGAGGTGCAGAAAGAAGCAAGAAAAGTGCAGAAAGAGCCAAGAGAAGTACAGAAAGAGGCAAAAGAAGTGCAGAAAGAGGCAAGTGAGGTGCAGAAAGAAGCAAGAGAGGTACAGAAAGAGTCAAGTTAGGTGCACAAATAGGCAAGTGAAGTGCAAGTGAGGTGCCGAAAGTGGCAACAGTAATACAGAAAGAGGCAAGAGAAGTGCAGAAAGAAGGAAGAGAAGTGCAGAAAGAGGCAATAGAAGTGCAGAAAGAGGAAAGAGTAGTGCAGAAAGAGAGAAGAAAAGCACACAAAGAGTGAAGAGAAGTGCAAAAAGACTCAAGGATGTGCAATAAGAGGCAAGAGAAGTGCAGGAAGAGAAAATGGAAGTACAGAAAGAGCCAAGAGAAGTGCAGAAAGAAGCAAAGGAAGTGCAAAAAGAGGTAAGAGAAGTGTAGAAAGAGGCAAATGAAGTGCAGGAAGAGGCAAGTGGTATGCAGAAAGAGGCAAGAGAGGTACAGAAAGAATAGAGTGAGGTGCAGAAAAGAGAAAGAGAAGTGCAGGAAGAGTCAAGAGAGGTGCAGAAAGAAGAGAGTAAGGTGCAGATAGCAGCAAGAGAACTGCAGAAAGAGGTAAGTGAGGAACAGAAAGAGGCAACAGAGTTACAGGAGAGGCAAGTGAGATAGAGAAAGAGGCGAGAGGTAGAGAAAGAGGCAAGTAAGGTACAGAAAGAGGCATGAGAGGTGCGGACAGAAGAAAGAGATGTGCAAACAGAGGCAAAATAAGCACTGAAAGAAGGAAGAGAAGTGCAGAAAGAGGCAAGAGAAGTGCAGAAAGAGGGAAGAGAGGTGCAGAAAGAAGCATGAAAAGTACAGAAAAGAGAAGGAGAAATGCAGAAAGAGGCAAGAGAGGAGCAAAAAGAAGAGAGTGAGGTGCAGATAGAAGCAAGGGAACTGCAGAAAGAGGCAAATGAGGTGCAGAAAGAGGCAAGAAAAGTTCAGAAAGAGGCAAGAGAAGTGCAGAAAACAACAATAGATGCACAGAAAGAGTAAGAAATGTGAAGAAAGAGGCAAAAGAAGTACAGAAACAGGCAAGGGATGCAGACAAAAAGGCAAGAGAAGCGCCGAAAGAAGGAACAGAAGTGCAGAAAGAGGAAATAGAAGTGCAGAAAGAGCCAAGGGAACTGCAGAAAGAAGGAAGAGAAGTGCAGAAAAAAGCTAGAAAAGTGCAGAAAGAGGCAAGAGAAGCACAGAAAGAAGCAAGTGAAGTACAGAAAGAGGGAAGAGATGTGCAGAAAGAGGCAATAGAAGTGCAGAAAGAGGCAAGAGAAGTGCAGAAAGAGGCAACTAAGGTGCAGAAAGAGGTAAGAGAGGTAAAGAAAGAGTCAAGCAATGTGCAGAAAGAGGTAATAGAGGTACAAAAGAGGCAAGTGAGACGCAGAAAGAGGCAAGAGAGGTGCAGAAAGAGGCAAAAGACGTGCGGAAAGAGGCATGTGAGGTGCAGAAAGAGGCATGAGAGGTACAGACAGAGGCAAGGGAAGTGCAGAAAGAAGCAATAGTGATTTGCACACCAATAGTACCAATTTAACACTCACATTTAATAAGTAACAGTTGACCATTCCAGCTTTGCAAAGGACCTTGCATCTTGCTGTAACACTTGTCGCTGCATTTTTGGTGACGTTTTAGCTCTTTGAGCTAGAAACAAGATTTTTTTTGTTCAAGACTGCAGATTATACAGCAGATGATGGATTATGCGGCAAATGCGGAAAATTGATAATTATGCGAAAAGCAGTGCAGCCACACAGTCGCATAATTACAGTGGCCTTTCTCATACCTCTGACTAGGTCTGGAAGTGATCCACAGTCGTTCCTTCTTTTTTTTGTCTCATTGAGTTTATAGTTTAACTTCTATAGAGAAGAGGAAGACTAAACTTGAGGTTAACACATAATCCCACTCTACATAATTCCTATTCACTAAATACCACACACTTTCTATCCACATAATTTCACTGCAGAACATACCACATAATTCCACTGCAAACAACATGCATTCACTCCACTCCAAAAAAACATTAGTAAAAATCTTTTACATTTACAATGCCATTAGCTCTATCTCTCACAAATGCAAAACCTAGTCCATTGCAAATGCTTCTTTAACTACTAGTCGCGTTTGTAGAGTGGTGGAGAAAGGGGGCTGGGACTCCGACCGGCACTCAGGAATTTCACTGTGCAGGACTTACAGGAGGCCCTAGGAGGGCTTCTTGGCCCCTAAAGTCCCTCAGGAGTAAAGTGGACTTCATACCCCAACCCATAGTGTGCCAGGAGGCGTATTTTCAGAGTGCTGGGGAAAGGGGGTTTGACCTCCAAAGACCACTTACCAATACCACTGTGTGGGATTTACTGGCAGTAATAGGAGGGGTAGTTGGCCCCTAAGGACAACCTTAGCGGCCAACTACCCCTCCTATTACCTCCAGTAAGTCCCATACAGCAGCAATGGTAAGTTCTCAAAGCATGTCGCGTCCCCTTTGCCCACAAGTCTGCAAACACACTTCCTGGCGCACTCTTAGATGGGGCTTGAAGTCGTCTTTGCTGCTTTGGGTCATTAGGGGTTGACTGACCTACCTGGCACCTCCACTAAGCCCCAGATAGTGGGGTTGCTGAGAGTGGACACAAGTTACGCCCCCTTTCTCCACCACTCAGCAAACGCGTCTCCTGGCACACTCTTGGTTGGGGGATGAAGTCTCCTTGCCTCCTGAGGGTCCCTGGGGGCCAACTAGCCCACCAGGTACCTCCAATAAGCACAACACAGCTGGATTGCAGACAAGTGGTCTGAGGCCACCACCCCTTTTCACACCACTCTGCAAACATGCCTCCTGGGGCACTGCTGCTTGGGGGATGAAGTCCACTTGTGTCCTGAGGTCCTCAGGACACAAGAGGACCCCATCAGCCCACCAACAGTGCACCAAGAGGCAAGTTAGCAGAGCGGTGTAAAAAGGGGCATGGCCTCGGACCACCTCTCTGCAATCCTGCTGTGTGGTGCTTATTGGAGGTACCTGGTGGGCTAGTTGGCCCCCAAGGACCCTCACTATTCAAGGGGACTTAATCCCCCAACTCAGGACGCGCCAAGAGGCGCATTTGCAGAATGGTACAGGGTGGGGCATGGCCTCCAGCAAGATGCTGGTTTTTTTTTATTTTATTTTTTATAGAAGGGGGCCTATGTGGCCCCCTTCTCTTTTAATATTTTTGGGTCCCTGGGGACCCCATCCCCAGGGCTTGGTCCCCTTAAAAAAAAAAGAAAATGAAAAAAAAACGGGAAGGGGGCCTCACGGCCCTCCTCCCGAGGTTGATTTTGGCCCCGGGGACCACATCTCACGGGGCATGGTCTCCTTTTTTTATACATATTTAAAAGGAAGGGGGGCCTCGTGGCCTGGCCCCCCTTTCCTCGGCCACTATTGGCCCCGTGGACCCCATCCCCCAGGGCTTGGCCATCATTAAAATTATAGCTTTTTGAGGAGGGGGTATTGGAAATTGTTCTTTGTCTGAAAAGTAATTTTCCTATGAAACAGCATGAACTTCCCAACCAAAACCTTCCATACGAGTTGTAGCATCCTCTGTAGCTTGGGCACCCGCCAATGACTATGCCACACATGGAACTTGTATTACACATCTTTATTAATCTGTGTGTAACTGTGAACTCAACATTCTAAACCAGCCTTCATTGCATTCCACTCTAACACTTACGTCACAGTTCTACGAAGTCCATCAGGAGCCAAAAGGGTTCCATTATTTCTAACTCGCAAGACACTAGATCCCCCCTCTGTTAAGTAACAAATTACAATCTTTACAAAATATATATATAGATAGACATATGCAGTTACATCTCTACAAACAATCTTCTTGGGGATTTAATTGTTCAACTTGATCTTGTTCTTGGAAATTGTCATCACCAACAAACAGAATCTCTGTCAGCGGTGTTGAGACAACAGTAGTCACTTATCTTTCAGACCCAATCTCTCCTTCAACAGATAGATCTGATTATTGATTAGTTAAGTAGGTAAAATAAGAAGAGTCTCTAGAAATAGCCTTCACAGGGCACTGGGCAGTCACCATGTGTCCCTTGGTAGACACCTCTTGAAAAGGTTCTTCACCAAATGGAGCATTTATTTTCTTCCTCGTATCTGTTGTGCGAGCTCTCAATCTCCTTTCTTAAAGACAATGTTCTTCGTGTGTTGTCTTTGGTCAGCATAGGTTTTCATCTTTGTTTGTTCACCAAACCCTCCTTCTCATGAGTTGCATTCTCTTCTTGCTTTATCTGATAGTTGCATTGAGGTAACTTGTTGCTCACTGTTCTCATGAACATCAATGTCGCAGGACTTTCACCTGTGGTTCTGTGGGGTTATTGAATGTTAAGCTGCCAAGTTAGAATTCAGTACAGTTTTCAAATTGAGATTCTCAAAAGTAGCACACTGCACTGCTTTCTTTAGGGTACTCATAACATGCTCAACAAGTTCTTTGGCTTGTGGCAACAAATGTGTGTTCTTCTGATGCTTTATATTCAAATGCTTTAAGAAATCTTTAAATTGCGGGCCTTTGTCAGACTTCACTACGGCTAGCACACCACATGTCACAAAGATAGTATCTAGTGTTTCAATTACTCGTTCTTGTGTGGTAGGTGAAATATCTTTAATAAGTGGAAATCATGAGTATGTGTCCATAATCACTAGCAGTTGATGCCCATTGTTGAGTGGACCAAAAAAGTCAATCTCTATTCTCTCTCATGCATGCCTTTGGAGTTCTGACATGTTCAAGGTGTGGTGAGTAGTTTTGTAGAAAGGCAGTTGCATAGATGATAGGCCTTTAATTCCTTTTTAACCCTGTCATCAAGATAAGGAATCCAGACTCTGTCTTGGAGACCTTGTTTTGTGGCAACGGTTCTACGATGCCCTTCATGGGCCACTTTAGATATTTTCTGTCATAGACTCTCAGCAATCAGAATTCCTGACCATAGTATTATAACTCCTTCCTGGGTTATGGACAGTTCATCACTGGCATTTTTGTGTTTATGATATTCATCACTGGTGAGCGGTCGGGTGTGTTGGTTCCATGAATGATGTGTAATTATATCCTTCAACTTTAACATGTCACTATCATGCTCGTAGCAGTGATAATCTGGGTTAACAATATGGCAGCTGGTGTGTTTGGTTTTACAATGAAATTGATATTGGCCTCAGCCGTCTTAGGAGGAGTACTATGACCTTGTATAGGCACTCTGGAAAAGTAGTCAGCAAGGTTCTGATCCTCCCAGGATGATGCACAATTGTGTAATTATACTGTTGTAACCATAGTTCCCATTGTTGAATGTAAGGAGGCAGTTTGGCCTTTGGATTGGCAAATATAGTGAGTAAAGCTTGATGATCAGTTAACAGCATAAGAGGTTTTCCACACAGGAATGCATGGAAATGTTCACCAGCCCATACCACGGCTAAGTTTTCTTTCTCAGGTCGTGAATAAGCACCATCTGTTTGTGAGAAACTTCTACTTGCATATGCCACAAAATGCCTTTGAGCATTCGGGTGTCCGATGTGCTCTGCAAGTTTAGCGCTTAACCTGACTGGGCTAGCATCAACAACAACCTCTGTATGAAGCTTTGGATTGAAGAATGCCATTTCAGTAGCATTTTTAATGGCTTGCTTGATTTTCCTAAATCTTTTCTCACATTCATGGGACCAATGAATTGAAACATTCTCTTTCATCAAGTCCCTTAACGAAGCACTCACAGTGGCAAAGTCTTGTATGTATCTGGAACAGTAACTGGACATGGCAAGCAATGAACGCACCATAGAAACATCTTGTGGGGGATCAGCATTTGACAGCACTTATACTTTAGCAGGATCTGGTGTCATACTCCCATCCGAAAAGATATGCTCTAAGAGTTTTAGCTTTGTCTTATGGAACTCACATTTGTCTGCTTTCAAAGTCAAACCTGCTTCAGCAAGTAAACGGCAAACTGTGTAAGAGCTTTATCGTGTTCATTTTTTGTATAGCTCCGAAAACCTACATTTCATTGCTGTAATTGAACGCATTCATGACAGACTGTATGATGCATCAAATGACATCTTGAAACAGTTGTGCAGCGGATTACACACCAAAATGTGGGGCCCCAATCACAAATGTAAAGTTAGACAAAATATCTAAGTTTATGACTTTCTGTATTCACAAAGCTAAACGTAGGCCAAAAGTCTACATTTACGGCTTTCGGTATTCACAAAGGTAAGCTATAAGTAGTATCTTTAGATCAGCAGTCGGGCCAGAATCTCCACTCCGAGTGCAGAGAGTACACTCCGGGTGCGGAGTGGAATCTCCACAATCGGGGCGGAGATTCCGGCCTGACTGCGGATATAAAGATACTATTCATAACTTAATATTGTGAATCCAGCAAGTCATAAATGTAGACTTTATGTCTAAGTTTACCTTTGTAAATACCAAAAGTCATAAACGGATACTTTGGTCTAAGTTTACCTTTGTGAATTGAGCCCTTGGTATTTTGTATCAGAACATACCAATATGTGTAGAAAAGGTAGTAATGTACTTGCAATCTTGTTTAAGTTCTAACTGATGTAACCTTTATTTAATTAATTAAGTTTTTTTTTTTAAATTTTGTAAAGCGTGACAAATGCCCAAAGGCATCTTGACTCTACTGTGAGGACAATACTGCTGGACCAAACTATGAACATTACAAAGATAAAGAAAAAGGCCATGTTTTTAAATGCTTTCTGAAAAAACAGATTAGGTTGACATATCAGAAACAGAGACATTTGGTTCCAAATCAGAGAGGAGACATGAACAAAACTTCTGCCTCCCCAAGTGTTTTGAATGATCTTGGGGACTTACATCGTTTTAGCTGTAGCTGATCGAAGGCATCTTCTGGTAGAATATCATAGAAGTGTTTTCTTCAGATATTATGTGCCCATCTCATGAAGGTCCTTGTGTGCAATACAGAGTGCTTTAAACACCACTCTGTTTTTAATAAGAAGCCAATATAGCTCCTCCAGCCCCTTGGAGGCTGATTCGTATATTCTGATGTTTTTTCAGAAGATGAACTGTTGAAAACTGCAGCCTCTAGAGTTTCTTTAGTAAGCCTTGCCACATGTCCAAGTATAAGGCAATGCAGTAGTCAAGTTTTAATAATAACAAAGAGACAACAACTGTTGTCTGAGGATAAGATGAGATGTAGGGTAGAATTATTTTCAGTATCTTCAACAAAAAATAACAGGAGAAAACAAGCTGATTCGTGTGGTCAGCAAACATAAGTTTAGAATCAAAAACTACTCCCACATTTTTCAATTTGGTGACTGAGCCAAGAGTAGATGGCTACCAAGAGACATTCCAGAATGATACATCAGGCCCCAAGAAAACGACCTCCTCTATGTTGCTGGTAATAGACACAACTATTTGTGTGCCTTCAATGTAGGAGATTGTATTACAGCCAAATGATCTAATGAATCTAGCAAGTGGGGCCATGTTAGTAATGGGATTTCTGGTTGGCTCAGGCTTGCTCCACAGCAAGGCAGAAACCACCACTCTAGTCAGGGCAAGGGAGTTACACGCTGAAGATTACCCCTGCTCACCCCCTTGGAAGCTTGGCACGAGCAGTCAGGCTTATCCCAGATGCAATGTGTAAAGCGTTTGTGCAACACACTCACAGCAGCAACACACTAGGCACACCACAAAAGAAACTCCCCACAAGGTTATATATAAAAAACAGCCTTTGTATTATCCAAAACACATTAGATTAGTAATCACACAATATACACTCTGCCAACTGGCACTAGACAATATTTACAGGGGATTATTTACACATGACAGGGCCAATTGGGTCACTGTCAGAACCATCACAAAACACAAATAGCAAATTTAGAACACAACCAGTAATTACTGGCAAAATACTGTACTCAGCATTATATCCTGCAACATAATCATATTATGCAGTCAGCATCACCTTAGGTGTAAAACACATTATGCAATAATCCTCACAAGCACGAATCAAATTAGAGGCATAAATCATGGTGCATAAATCACATTTATCATAGGCACCACATAAATCACATTAGGGCCTGGCGCCCTACCAACATAACACTGACCCCATGGCCAATTGGCCTTCTCTTTTGGGCTCAAATTCCCTATTTCCAAAATTTCAGGGGGGGCTGCCAATGCAGCAACATCAAAGTGCGCGATTGCGCTGGGGCACGGCAGGAGTGTATCTCACTCCTTTCGTATCACAGGAAACTATAAATGCCCCCAAAGAAATGATAGCCCCCAAAGAAATGATAGCGCTGGCACCACTGACCTAAACATTGCAGCTGTCGCTAACTGCGGCGCGGCTGTGAAACAAAAGAGGCACTGACACTTCTGTGCCCTATGGACCCCCACTGGGGCCCATAAAAACAAATGTGGCCAAACGTTGCAGCTGCCCGCTACGGCGGCGCAGCTGTGAGCACTAATAGAGGAACTGGCACTTTGGTGCCCTTTGGACCCCTACTGGGGCCCTACAAACAATGTGCCCCCAAACGTTGCTGCCCGAACTGCCAAGCCATGCCTTCCCTGGACCAGAAACAAGCTTCCTAGGACCGGTTTCTGGCATTTCAGCCGTCTTCAGCCAGGCTTGCTTGAATCCAGTGGCGAAGTGAGCAAGGGACTCACGTCTGAGCATACCCTGCCAACTTATGGCGAACAAAGCAGTACAAAAGGAGGTGGGATGGACGGAGCATCTGAACCAATTAAACACTCACACCCAGTCAACAGATCTGGGTTTATTCCATCACCGTTCTTCAGCCCACTCTGCCACCCCAGCTCAGACATGGCCATGTGCAAATCAGTCGGACCCTGTGCCTCAAGGGAACAGTCCAGCCCGAACTGCCAAGCCATGCCATCCCTGGACTGGAAACACGCTTCCTAGGACCGGTTTCTGACATTTCAGCCGTCTTCAGCCAGGCTTGGTTGAATCCAGTGGCACAGTGAGCAAGGGACTCACGTCTGAGCATACCCTTTCAACTTATGGCGAACAAAGCAGTACAAAAGGAGGTGGTGATGGACGGAGCATCTGAACCAATCTAACACTCACACCCAGTCAACAGATCTGGGTTTAATCCATCACCGTTCTTTAGCCCACTCTGCCACCCCAGTTCAGACATGGCCATGTGCAAATCAGTCTGACCCTGTGCCTCATGGGAACAGTCCAGCCTGAACTGCCAAGCCATGACTTCCCTGGACCGGAAACAAGCTTCCTAGGACCGGTTTCTGGCATGTCAGCCGTCTTCAGCCAGGCTTGCTTGAATCCAGTGGCAAAGTGAGCAAGGGACTCGCGTCTGAGCATACCCTGCCAACTTATGGCGAACAAAGCAGTACAAAAGGGGGTGGTGATGGACGGAGCATCTGAACCAATCAAACACTCAATTCCAGTCAACAGATCTGGGTTTAATACATCACCGTTCTTTAGTACACCCTTTTGTACCGTTTTGTTCGGGCTGGACTGTTCCCATGAGGCACAGGGTCAGACTGATTTGCATATGGCCATGTCTGAACTGGGTTGGCAGAGTGTGCTAAAGAACGGTGATGGATTAAACCCAGATCTGTTGACTGGGTGTGAGTGTTTGATTGGTTCAGATGCTCGGTCCATCACCACCCCCTTTTGTACTGCTTTGTTCGCCATAAGTTGGCAGGGTATACTCAGACGTGAGTACCTTGCTCACTTTGCCACTGGATTCAACAAGCCTGGCTGAAGACGGTTAAAAAGCCAGAAACCAGTCCTAGGAAGCTTGTTTCCGGTCCAGGGAAGGCATGGCTTGGCAGTTCGGACTGGACTGTTCCCATGAGGCACAGGGTCAGACAGATTTGCATATGGCCGTGTCTGAACTGGGGTGGCAGAGTGGGCTAAAGAACGGTGATGGGTTAAACCCAGATCTGTTGACTGGGTGTGAGTGTTTGATTGGTTCAGATGCTCGGTCCATCACCACCCCCCTTTTGTACCGCATATAAAATAGAAGCACTCCACAAGGCGCTAGGTCCTTGGAAGTCCATAGAGGTTAAGGGGGCAAAGCTGGGCCCAGGCAGGCCAGCACACAGGGCCCTCCAGCAGGGAGGCAGTCCCCTTGACCTTTCCTCCTGAGGCCCAGCAGCAGCAAGCCCCCCAAGCACAAAAACAACACAACACATGGGGTCACAGCCCATATATTTATATCACATCTGGTCTTTGTCTGCCCTGGCCCAGGGCTTGGGGGAACCCGCCAAAACGGGTTCAGAGGGAATTGGGGCACTTTGTTTACCAGGCTCCTCTTCCACTTTGTCAGGTGGGGGCTCATCATCAGGCACACCACAGGGGTCAGAGCCAGCATTGTATTGGCTAGGCACAGACCTATTTAGGGACCAGGGACTTCTCCTCCCACTACTCCAAATGCAAATGTCCCATTCAGCCTGGTGCTGACTCACCCTGTCCCTCCTGGAGCCACACACACCTCACCAGCCCCTGTCACTCAAAATCCAGACATGCAATTCACATCAGGCATGCAGACATATAGCACACAGAAATGCTAACTTCTAAAAGTGGCATTTCTCAAATAGTTATAACAAATATGTGCACACCATTGCGCAGCATTTATTATTACCAATCCAAATATACTAAACCTGACAACACTGCTCCTCTCATATCAGGAATACCCACTGAAACACTTTTTGGGAAATCCCCAGTGCATTCCTATGGGAGGGCAGCCCCCAGTGGTGAGAACCCAAAATGGCTGTTTATCACTATCAGGACATGTCACACACTTAAGGTGCATGTCCTACCTTTAGCTTACAATGCACCCTCCTCATATGGCTAGCTAGGGCCTACATTAGGGGTGACTGACATGTAGTCAAAGGGGGGTCACAGACATGGCACACATTTTAGGTGCCATGTCACAGCAGCAGTAACACAGCGCACATAGGGCCTGCAGTGGCAGAGGCCTGAGATAGGTTTTCAAGGCTACTTTGGTGGATAGCGTAATCAGCGATGCAAGCCCACCAGTAGCATTTAATTTACCATCCCTGGGTATCTGAGATGCCACTTTACAAGGGACTGACAGGTAAATGAAATAGGCCAAACAGGTGTAGACAGATCTTGCCATATTTACCACAGAGAGCACACGCACTTTACACTGGACAGCAGTGCTAAAGTGCCCAGAGTCCTAGAGACACCAACACCATGTCAGAAAAAAAGGCGCGGAGGAAGCCATACAGTTTAGGGATGAGCCTGCAAAAAGGACCAAGTCTAACAGGCCACATAAATGTTGAACATAGTGGGGCTCAACGAAGATCCCTGTGGGACCCCACAAGGCAAGGAGAAGGAACTGGAGGCAAAGTCTGCAAAGGATACTAACTGCACTCTATCACTTAGAAAGGACACTAGGAGATTAAGGGCTGTACCTCCAATACCAGTCTCCACTATGCGCGGTTTTAGGACAGTATGGCTCACAGTGCCAAATGCTGCTGATACGTCCAAAAGGACCACCACAGCCTTTCCACCAATGTTCATAGTAACACAAATCTCCTCGGTAACTACCACCAGTGCGGATTTTGTGCTGTGTGATTTCCTAAATCCAAATCGTGCTCCATCCAGAATGTCATTCTGCTCAAGAAATATCAAAGGAGCTACGTTCAGGTATATCTTAAGAACTTTGGCTGGCACTGGTATCCTAGAGATGGGGTGGTAGTTCTGTTATTCACTTGGATTTAGGGGTGGCTTTTTAAGCAAAGGAAGGATTGATGCTTTTTTCCCCTCTAAGGGAAAACTCCCAGCATTTATGACCTTATTCAGTAATGCTGTAAGGGTATATGCTAAAATACCCCCTAATTCCTGAACGATTTTCATGGGGTAGGGTTCTGTTGGAGCCCCTGACTTGGGGCCTCATTTATGAGACTCCTTGCGCCTCTGGAACGTCACTTTTTGTTACGTTACGTGGGGCAGACCCCTGTGTGATATTTATCAGGCAGCACTTAGCCACTTCTTTTGGCTTAATGCTGCCTGATAAATAGAAGTCCATTTAATGCAGTGTTCTGCGTTAAAGGGGTGTGCAATGGGTGTTGCTGGGGGTGTTCCCAGCAACATCCATGGCCTTTTGACACTGCCCCAGATTTACGAGAAATCGTAACTCTGAGGCAGTGCCAGTGCAGCATACATAAAAAGAAGAAAAAGCCTCTTGGGATTATTTGTTTAATGAAAGGTTTTCCTTCCGGTACAAAAATAATCATCCCTGCAACGCAGGTTCCCTTGCATCATGGTGGCAAAGTGCCTGCGCTGGCGCACGGCAGCCCCTTTTGCGCCGGCACTGGGGAAAAGGACAGGAATGCGTCGTATCCTTTAGATACAGCTAATTCCTGCCTTTTTCTTATGCCGTAGGAAAGCGCAGCAGGAAAGCCTGCTGCGCTTCCCCGCCGCAAAACCTCATAAATGAGGCCCTTGGTCTTCATCAACTCCACTACCTTTTCTGTTGTAAGCAGAGGGAAGTGACAGAATAATGGATGGCTATTATCCATGGAGGTAATTTTGGGCAAAAAGGAATTATCGCTTTGGCCTACCTTAAAGTCTGTGTAGACCGCCTCAACTTTGTTTCTGAAAAATTCAGTTAGGTTGTTGCATAGATTTTGCTTTAGAACTAAGGTGTTAGCATTAGGAGGCATGAAAGCAGCTGGACTGTTCTAAACAACTCCCTAGAAGAGTTACTAGCCAATTTGACTTTTTCAGTAAAAAATTGAGCTTTTTCAGATTTAATCTCTAATTTGTAGTCTAGGAAGAGCCGGTATAATTTATCTTCTCTCCTGGAGAGAAACTACTCCTCCAGAATGTTTCTGTCTTTGACAGCTTCTTTTAAGTTTCCCAAGCATTTGTCAGGACCAGCACCCTATAGGGCATGTTCTGTGTCTTTTGATTCCTTTGAGGGGAGTCAATTTATATGATACTTCCATAATCCAATTGGAGAAATTGGCCACAGTGTCATTAGAATCACCCAGTACTAACAAAAGGGAAGATTCTAAAATCTCAGCAAATTCCTTTATATTCAATTTATTCCAGGCCCAAAAAGACTTGACACTATTTGGGCCTATCAGCTTAACAGTGGGAACAAGGATACTAAACTTTACAATCATATGATCCAACAAAGTGACCAAGAGAATATCCTCAATCTGATTTAGGTGACGATCGACTTCGTTCAGTGTCGATGTCGCCGCTTGGCCTGGTAGGTGTGCATCGAACATTGCTTCTGGAATGGTCTTGTGGTGATTTTGTCTTAGAGCTGTGATGCACTTACTTTTTTCTTTGCTTTGCAAACTGTCACCTACTGGTTCTCCTTCCCACAGACTTTACATATCTGTCCAAGAGCCAAACATTTACCTTTGTGCGGAAACAAAAATCTACTTCTAAAACGCACCTCTTTTTATGGGTTGACATCACTTTCTGTCCTTCAGTCTTTTGTTTTGGCTTATTTTTCACACTCATGACAGAAGAATCATTCTGAGGCCCTCCAGCCTTCATGTTAGTATCTTTTCTATCAGGTTGCACTTCAGCCCTGGCAGCCACTGACACTCCCTCCAGGCCCATTATGATAATGGGCTGATCGCCACCGCCTGTATGGCGGTGGCGATCCACCCATCAAAAACCTCAGCCCCCTTCTAATTTCCCCCTCGCCACATTACCATGGCGGATGGGGACCCCGGCGGGCGGGAAGACCGTCCGGCAGTTTTCCACCGGTAGGCAATCCGCCCGATTGCCTACCCGGCGGGAAAGCGGTTTATATGGTGGCGGTGTCTGGTCGACACCGCCATCCATATTTGTTTACAGGCGGGAACATGCCTTTTCATGGTGGCAACGCCGCCGCGTAAAGGCACGCGGTGTTTGATATTGGGGGCCCGTAGCGGGCCCCCAGGGATTCTGGGGGGTTGGGGGGTCCACATAGGGGATACCTATGGTACCCCCCTGCAGTTCCATACACAACATGGCAGGCACAGCGCGGTGCCTGCCATGTTGTGCATGGAAGTGCACTACATGCCTTCCTGTCAGGAATACAGGATGCACCTGCCACTGTGGCGGGTGCATCCTAATCGCCCCCACGGGACCCCCGCCAGGCCTATTATGATAATGGGCTGATCGCCACCGCCCGTATGGCGGTGGCGATCCACTCATCAAAAACCTCAGCCCACTTCTAATTTCCCCCTCGCCACATTACCATGGCGGGTGGGGACCCCGGCGGGCGGGAAGACCGTCCGCCAGTTTTCCACTGGTAGGCAATCCGCCCGATTGCCTACCGGGCGGAAAAGCGGTTTATATGGTGGCAGTGTCTGGTCGACACTGCCATCCATATTTGTTTACAGGCGGGGACATGCCTTTCCATGGTGGGAACGCCGCCGCGTAAAGGCATGCTGTGTTTGATATTGGGGGCCCGTAGCGGGCCCCCAGGGATTCTGGGGGGTTGGGGGGTTCACATAGGGGATACCTATGGTACCCCCCTGCAGTTCCATATACAACATGGCAGGCACCGCGCGGTGCCTGCCTTGTTGTGCATGGAAGTGCACTACATGCCTTCCTGTCAGGAATACAGGATGCACCTGCCACTGTGGCGGGTGCATCCTAATCGCCCCCACGGGACCCCCGCCTTTATGGCGGGCGGTCCCATTTCACGATAGGATGGCGGGCGGACTTTGTCCGCCCGCCATCCTAATGTGCCCCTAAGAGTTTCTCTCAGCTTTTGTCTTCTGAATGGATCTGACATGCATTCATCAATAACACTCAGACACATAGTTTCTTCATCTTTAAATTCATTGAAATTACAATGTCTGATAAGTGTGTCTCTCCACAAATTCACCAATGCTCTCACCAACTTTCTGGCGTTCTTGGTTGAAGATGTATCATTTGTAATCAAAGTTTGGCATTGAATTAAACTTGAGATTCAACACTTCTCTAATGTGATGAAATGTGAATTCTTCATCAGTTTGTGATATTTTCTTTATAACTTCTTTCACACCATCACCAGCAAGATTTTTGAGATACTTGATAATATTTTTGTTTTAAGTCTCTTCAATTGCATCAATGAAATCTTAAAATATCTTTATCCAAACAGTCCATCTATCTCCAATATTTTGCTTTTTGGTGGTGTTGAACTGTAGTTTTCAGGAAAGCAGCAGTGTTGTAGCAAGTTGCTGATGTAGGTGGAACCTTTTCCATGTTAGCCTCTGGATCATCCTTGATGACTTTTCGAAAGACAGCTTCAGTCATTGCCTCCATTGGAGAAGCAACGGTTCACTATTCCAAAGATATCTGTGACTAATCTAACTGTTGCCCATTGCTATATGCCTGTTCTGACCGCCTTCAATCGGCTTGACTAGACTCACCAGCTTCGTAAGCACAACCCCAGTGCTGTGCCTGGATTATGGCACCTGGAGCTGAGGTCATACCATCTCACTTTACTCATGTTCTGGTGATTAAATAACTGTTTTATTCTTTGGCATCTCTTTGCGCTCTCTTTGTCTTCACCACTTTCTAATTGTAATGTTATCTTGCAATTTGTGATTGTCAATAGCTGGCCTTTGAAAACCTGGTTGTATCTGCCTTCAGCAATAATGCTCCAGATTTCGTATGCCTGTATTCTGCGCAGCAAACACAAGTAGATGATGGACGGAGCACTGAAACTTTTCAGACACTCACCTCCAGTCATAGATTTGGGTTGAATCCATCATCGTTCTTCAGCTCACTTTGCCACCCCAATTCAGACACAGCTATATGCAAATCAGTCCGCCTGGGACGACTCCTGGTGGCCTCCCGCCCTGGGCACTGCTCCCAAGCCAACGGACCACGCACGCAACCTGGGCTTCATCCTGGACTCTTCCCTCTCGATGACCAGACAAGTCAACGCCGTCTCCTCGTCGTGCTTCAACACCCTGCGTATGCTCCGAAAGATCTTCCGATGGATCCCGACCGAAACCATGAAGACGGTCACCCAGGCACTCGTCACCAGCCGATTGGACTACGGGAACACCCTCTACGCGGGAACCACAGCCAAACTACAGAAAAGACTCCAGCGCATACAGAACGCCTCCACCCGACTCATCTTGGACATCCCCCGACGCAGCCACATCTCCGGCCACCTGAGGGACCTGTTCTGGCTCCCCGTCAGCAAAAGGATCATGTTCAGGCTCCTTACCCACGCACACAAGTCTCTCCACAACCTGGGCCTCAAGTACCTCAATGACCGCCTGACCTTCTACACGCCCACCCGCCAGCTACATTCTACAAGCCTCGCCCTCGCCGCCGTACCACGCATCCGAAGAGCCACCGCCGGAGGAAGATCCTTCTCCTACCTGGCAGCCAAGACATGAAACTCCCTCCCCATCCACCTCCGGCTGAAACAGGACCATCTCGCCTTCAGGAAACAACTCAAGACCTGGCTGTTCGAGCAGTAGCGGACCCCTCCCCTAAGCGCCTTGAGACCCTTCCGGGTGAGTAGCGTGCTATACAAATGTTATGATTGATTGATTGATTGAGTCTTGACCCTGTGCCTCATGGGAACAGTACAGCCCAAACTGCCAAGCCACGTCTTCCCTGGGCCGGAAACGAGCATCCAGGGACTGGTTTTCGGGCTAACAGCCCTCATCAGCCAGGCTAGCTTGAATCCAGTGGTAAAATGAGCAAAGGACCCACGTCTGGGAATACCCTGTTGCCTGCTCCTGATAGTGAGGAAATCTTGATGCACACTGCCGGGCTGACCTAGCTGCACCGCACCTGACTGGGCCTAGTCGGGATGATCCAGCTGTGCTCCTAAGGTCCTAAGGTCCTGGCGACTCACTGCCTTGAGTGTGCCTACTCAGACTTCCCTGTAAGGAGAGGTGATTTAGGAACTGCTGGGCTACTCATGACATGGGTCTCAGGGGCCTCGACGTCCCTCAACAGTTGCTTTCTTCCTTGGAAGTTAGAGTCTGGTGAGGACTCTTCGTTTTGGTGCAAGTTCCAGAAGATCTGGTACCCCAGGGACTGGTAGGGCAGGGGTGCCCCTAAACCTGGTGGAGGGACAGATCTGAACCTTCAGAACTGATGTACCAGTTTTGGTCTAGGTGCTGCGTTGGAGTCCCTGGTGAGCAGGAAGTCAGTAAATCTGAAGTCTGCGGTCTGGTGCCTGCTGTCACAAGGTAACAGATACTCTGCCCCAAGGGAGGTTCTTTAGCAATTTGTAGAAGACTGGAGTTCATCCAAGGTTCTTAGTGTCCCACAGTAGCAAGGCACCATGATTGTGAAATCCTTGAGGCAGAAGGCAGGGTTTGGCGCCAATTTCTCTCTCTGCATCAATGCTTCAGTGCTCGGGCAGCAGCTCTTCATGGTCTGTTTCTTCTTACTGTCTATTGAATTTAAGGTTCAAGGTCCAGAGATGCCACCTAAATTCTAAATGGGCTACCTACCTTTAGGGTGGCTACATCCTCCAACTGAGCACTTCTGGTGGGAAGGGGCTCTACCTTAGCCTTGGTACATTGCTTTCCCACCATCTCATGATGGTGATTTTTTTAAAAGTAGTGTCTTCATCACCAGCCACACCTTAGGGTGGTGCTGGTTGAATGTAGACACCCCTAATCATCTAACTAATGTCCCTGCCTGTCCTCCCGTCAAATGTGGAGCATGACAGGGGAGTTAGTTTTCCCACTATCTGGGAAAGCCTGGGTTGCACTTAAAAGGTGACACCTCCTTTGACGCTTCCCACTCTGGAAGACTATTCTGGACTGGAGGAGGTGTGAAACACTTCTGCCCAGAGCAGACTTTGTTTCAGAGCTCTGAGAGTGCAGGCTTTCACCCTATGATTTCAGAAACATGGTGGTGTCTGGCTGGCTATAACTAGTCAGAGACCACACCAAGGCTTGGGAGGTTTTCAAGGGACCCTCACAAGGGCCTCCTGTGTGCATTTATTAATACATCCAACCATGTCATCAGAGAGGATTTAATTGGAGAAGATGTTTGGAAACAAATATCTTAGGGTACAGTGAAACCATCATGAAGCTAGGAAACTCATAATGACAAGTATCCGGCCCATGTACTCTTTATGGCTTCCGTGTGCACTTACCAATTTTAACAATGGCTCACATATTGTAGGGTCTTATCTGTTCATGCAGATATGTCCACACTTGGGAAATAGTGCACCCTGCTTTAAGGCTATAAGGCCTGCAGTAGGTGTGCCTTATCTATATCTCATGCAGTGTTTGGTACATGGCACACAGGGTTGTGTGCCATGTCGACATTTTGCAATGGTAATTAGCATCGTTTTTGGTGAGGGGTCTCTGGGTTGCACAATTGGTGCTGCAGCACCAGAGGACCACCTTCAGTTCCAATGCCCTAGGTACCAGGGCTGACATTTACAAGGAACTTACAGGGGTGGCTGAAGTTTTTCCAATCATGGTACAGTTTTGGGAAAGAGATCTGACTCTGGGAACCTAGTTGGCAGGGACCCAGTGCACTTACAGTTCAAAATCACATCAGGTATCAAGCAAAAAGTGAGGGCTAATCATTTCAAAAGAGGCACTTTCCTAAGTTGAGCATCTTATAGAGTGCTACATTCGGGCCTTTAGCATCATCCTCAAATTAATCTTCATCAACATGATCACTTCCTCTGTTTGCTTTTGGTGTTCTGTTATTTACCCTATTGAACAGACAGCACTGGTGTGTTTGACCATAAGTACATTTTGCAATAACCAATTATTAACAAATAAAAGGCCTATCTTTGAGACATAACAATTACTGTAATTCTGCCTGATAACTAAACATATAGAGATTTCATAATGGTAATTTTAAGGAAACCTAGAATGAGACAAAAAACATGTTTTGATGACCGTGAATAGATAGTTCTGCAGTAAAGCTAATGGTATATAGCTGGAATATCTATTATTAAATAGCGACCTGTAACAATAGTGACAGCAAGATAACATGCTCAATGTCGACAAGGTAAGTTAATATGGGGGAAGATTTGTACAGATGAATTCTACACTGTCCTATGTTTTCGTAACTTAACAATATTGTGCAAGATGATAACTTGCCGCCTATATTGTTGCATGTTGGTGTTTTTGTAGTTGATATTTTGACATACAACAAAGCCAAATTGTACCTGGAGCACAACATGTCATTTAAAATTAGATCTGACCGAAGACACTGTAAATCTCAGCTTCGAGCACCGTGTGCATAGCGGCTTCCCTTTGGAATTTGTTGCTATTCTCATCCTAGAGCATTTCTCTTTCTGTGTATCCGCAGAAGGCCACAGGCACATGGATTTTACACAGAACTCTCCCAGGCCATAATTATCAAGAAGCTTGCCTTATTACTTGTGTATGGAACTTGCTGCCTGTCGTGCACGCCAGATAAGGCAAAGCACACATGGTATATATTATTGACATATGTCTCGTGCATAGTAAAGCAAATGTGATAAACATTTCTTTTAATAATGCCCTTGTACATTTAGCATTGTATAACCGGGTGCACTTATTCACTTGTCCAATAGCCATACTAAAGATGGAAAGTTGGAAATTACACTATGATCCAACACACAGGATATACTAAATTAATCAAATTAGCAATTATTTTGGGGTATATTTAAATATTTCGGAATTGAAAGATCGAGAAAGAAAACACATTTTTTATTAACCAATAAATTATTCTATAATGAATCCTTGTAAAATCGACTACTTATAACACTTGTTTCAATTAGTATGGATTGTTTGGAAAATACTGTTCATTATTGTGATGTAATTTATTAAGCAATAAGGATTTTATATGTTTAGTTTAAGTAACATTAACACAGTTAAAGAGATTGTGTGTCAGTGAAGCTTCAACCTATCACCGAACATCATGAAATGGAACAGAAAGCAAACATGTCAAAAACGTTACAATTTTTTTGTTGTTAAACCAGCTAGACACAGGTCTTTAGCCCAGTATATCCTAATATTTGTATTTTCTTTCTACATCTACTCATACATGTGTTTGACGTCGTCAGTCCAAATCTGTCAGATTTCGCTGTCTTGTGAGTTAGTCAGCAACGTTAAATCAGAAAGATTTTATGGTTTATGACTATGGGTTTTAAAATTACAAGCATATAAACATGGTTAAATAAGGTCTCAGAGGCTCATAACTAAACACAACCCCTAGAGCATGCTAAACATTTCACAAACAATCTTTGGGGATTGATATACGAGGTATCCTATTGTCAATTATTGATGCACATGATATAAATGATATAAAATCATTTGTGGGAATATTTTCTCCTCATGATCCCTCGGATTTATTTTATTGAATGAACCCAGACGGTTGGCATTTTGAACATCCTAGCAGTGAGAGTGTTTAAGGGGTATACATCTTCATGTGCTATACCCCTTAAACATGAGACAGAGCTTGGGCATGCACGAGACAGATGCCAGATGGGGAGCTCCTGTGGGCCCAACTCACAAAATAGTTTTAACACAACTGCATGAGTAATTTGGATATAGGGAACAAGTTATCGGAGCCCCCCTAAGAGGATATTGGTGGTCAACTTCGTCCGTGCTTCTCCAACACTAAGGAGCTTGATTGCATGAGCTGCAGGTGCCCAGAGCCTGTGACGTAGCATACATCGAACCACAGAAGTACTGCACCAGAGCAGTCTAACGGCACCCCAAGCTGATGTTAGTATGGTACCTGCTTGAACAGGCAGAAAGATGTTGAGGCATGGTAAAATCCAATCCCCTTGTGGTGAATGAATAGAAAGCAACACCAGCCCACCTAATAAGCCAAAAATAGTGGAAAAGCAGAAAATGGCACTTTCGAAGAAAAACATACCACGCCCATGGAGAACGAGCAATGGGGAGCGACATTCTAAGGATCTCATTTATGAAACTGTTGCATCGCTGTGACAAAACAGCAATGCAACAGTTTGCACTGCGCCCTCCTTGTGACCTGATGGATGCACCGTATTTAATGTATGGTGCTCGGCGCAAAAGTCACGCATTGCTGGAGTTGTATTACAAGCATGATGCAACTCCAGCAATGCATGGTGTAGGTCTGTGCCTAGGGTACTGTGTCACTCATGCCTGCCATTAGGCAGGCTTAAGGTTTTGTCGCATTGGCTTCGTAGAAGTGTTGCAGTGAAATTTAATAGATTCCACTGCAACACTTCTACGAGAATTTCTTGTTGGGGAATGCCCACCCTGCATACATTATACCTGATGCAGGTATAATGTGGCGCTGGGTTTTACAAGGTGACGCATCTGCCTAGATGCGTCTCTTTGTGAATTTGGTGCAACATGGCGCATTGTTAGCGCCACCGCTGCATCACGAAAAGTGGCACAACATCGGCCCAAAAGTCTTGCAAGGGTTTCATAAATAAGGCCCAGAGTATACTATGACAATAAGGACAAGGCTGTTGAAAGCAATGGTCGAAAATATGGGAGTTCTATTCAGTAGTCTGGAGACACAATGTGCAAGTAACAATGCGTCTAACCTGTGTGTAAATGAACTTCAAAGAAACACCACATAATGAAATACTGTCTAAAACATGAGCTCCCCCCTATAATATGGAATCAGATTAAGGCAACTAAAAAAAGACTTTGAAGTCTAGTGAGATAAAACAGACACATTTGTACTGAACTCTGCTTGCACCTTTGACACGCCAAGAATGAACGCCAGATAAATGCACTCCAAAAATTAAATATGGCACTAATAAAGGAAGTACGGTCAATTGCCTTTATACGTCCTGGAGAACAAATGTCCCACAATAAATCTTCAAGATAATTGCTTTTCAAGAAGGTCTTTACAGGAAAGCTACAAAAATACCATCAGCCACTGGAACAAGTACTTCAAAGCCCACCTTCTCCCACGTCCACTCAGCAGTGCATGTTTCCATGCACCGTAGATGAATGACTGAGTTGGCAAGCTGGAGGAGCGGCGGCAGTTCAGCCGCGTGCATTTGATGTGCTTCTGTCATACCAGAGAGTGCTCGTAGTCTAAACAGGCCGGAGCAGGACTTCCTGGAGTCAAAGACCTTTGAATTGGGGCTCACCCTGATTATTGCTAACGATGCTGGGCTCTGCCTCTGCCCCTCGGTCAGACAGGCTGTCCCTGACCACTGTGGATGTGCCCCTCTCGGCTTTTCACAAAAGTGAAAGCAACCGCGAGCAGGCAAACTGCAAGCACGCAGAGAGGGAGCGAGCGGCCGAGCCCTAATAAATCAAGGGCGTGGTGGGAGACAAACCATGCGCTTGCCCATCGCCTGTCCAGGCGCGCCCATGGCTTGTCTCCCTTCGGGAAGGAAAGGGACGACAATAGAGTCTCATTAGCAAAGCAGCTGCGCTGCATTCGCTAGCGAGACCTAAAAGGAGCAAAGACAGGCATAACACTAATGGGGGAGCTGACAATCTTTGAATCCTCGATAGTAGCAGCACAGAAGTCACTAATGTTGACATCAGATCAAGATGCATGGACACTACCTCCTTCCGGGCTTGTGTGGGAGGTGTAGAGATATCATGGAAGAGATGATAGATTGACTGACACAAGCACTGGACCTGGGGTGTGAAGTGTGGAGACAGCATTGGAAAATGGGGGAGATGGAGGACAGAACTACCTCAGAATCGTGGGAATGCCAGAGAAGGAAGAGAAGTAAGACATGGAATTATTGCTATGCTTTCCACCTCGAAAATGGTGTGTTTGAACTTCTCGGCATTACTAGAAATACAAAGGACACACAGAATTAAATTCAGGCAGACTATGATAAGAGACTTCCTGAGGCCTACAATATGAAGTCTCCTGAGAAATTATCACTTCCATCAGGTTCTGTAAGCAGCAAAGGAACACAGTGGCCTTTCCTTTACATAGATCGCAAAGTATTTTTCTCATTGAGTGCAAGACCAAAAGAATACAGAAAAAAATCTTACCACTGTGCCCTTTCCTTCGGAAAAGAGAATTATGATAGAGATACTAGATACTGCCACAATGCTGATTACAATAGATGGTCAAACTGGTAAACATAATTTACAACGATGTTTACACATCGCATGCCATTACAACGCAGTAATTACAATGACCGCGTTGTTACATCGCATGCCATTATGACTTGCTGTGGGGCAGAAGGTGTTGGATTTTAAATCCAACACCTTTCCTACTGTTGCACAGACTGGAGTTGGAATAGTAAATGATACTATTCCAACATCCACCACCCCCCTACAGCAAGTCGTTGTAATGACTTGCATTGTTGTCATACCAGGAATAACCGAAGTTGATTTGATGCTCAAACCTGGATCCACCTCTTGATCGCCTCGGTTCTGATAATATGATAACACAGAATGTTGATCTGATCAAGCAAGGGAAGGAAGGGCAGGGAACAGCTGGGAAGGAGACATAAAAAAAAAAGGACAACAATTAGTTGTCAAGTTAATATCTGAAAACATATGCTAACAATACTATTTGTTCCCCTAATTACCTGTAAAGAAAAATAAGAATGACTATATTCATAAACATCTTCGGTTGATTCAGGATAGGAGGAACCAGATTAAAACTGTGTTTCCTACAAAAAATCTAATGCAAAAGGAACATCACAGCATAATTTAAAGGAATTACAGGATCACCGCACCCGCCCTGGATTTCATTAAGACCTCACAGTACCTACCAATGAGATCTCTACTGCCCATCATCACAGGGGAAGAGAAGGATTCCTCTTGTAACAGACTCCCCCCCTGTTAAGGGCACAATGAAATAACAAAAGGTTAATCGCTGCCAGAGCCTTGCATTCTCTTTAGGCACAGAGAATATTCCAGATTCCACATGAGAGGATTCTTTACTCAGAACTTTTGGGATATTCAACAAAGTCAAAGAGAGTTACTTGTTCTTATTGTCCCAAAGTCATGTATCAAACAAAAAAAACTGAGGGGTTGCTCCCACCCGTAATGTATACTTCTTCTCTCAATAATGTTAGTCACTGAAAAGTAAATCAATATGTCTTCTGGATGCCAAGACGAACAATCAGACTCAGCCGAGACTCTGTGGTACTGCAAACTATTAACATTGCCTCGGGGCATATTATCACAAACATCCAACAACGAGATTCCTTTTTCAACGCACTTACGTTACTATAACAAAAATGCAAAGAAGTAACTTTTTGTGGCTCATGCTCCGAGAACCGACTCAGATTGAAATCCTTACTGTTCACGCACTCGCTCGCTGCAAGAACAAGGAGCTACTACCAGATCGTGTCACATATCGCGCAAGAACCACACTCCACGCTGTTACTTCAAGTGTAAAAGGCCATTTTATTAGGACAAGGTTGCAATCCTTTCAACTTTATTACATAGTACATAAATGCAATAAATACACTCTCCCCATCTTCTTCCGACTCATTCTCCATTCCTCTTTCTCAAACCATCTCACCTGTTTGACTCTTCCCCATTCACTCGGTGACCTCCTTCCTCTACCCATTCTCACCTTCACTTGCCCTCCGCGCATCCTCTGTTGAATTTCCTTCATCGCCTCCCGCGCCCCGCTATCAGTCACCCGTGTACCGTTCTCCCTCCCCGAGGGGTGGATCCGCCCGTATGTGACTCACCACCCCTCCAAAGAACTGTCACACCACTGCAACCTGCCCTAAACTGGCACGTTCATGACCCAAAATCACCCCAGGCCATCGCTTACGACCTGTAGGGTGGGTGGGCAGACAAAGTTTGCCATGACCCTCCCGGTGGTGCTCAGGAGTTATGAAGAGGCTGTTTCCTCCTCTTCCGACTCCTTATGGCCTCCTAATCCCACCCCTTCCCCTTGACCCTTCTAATCCCACCCTCCACCTTGTCCTTCCGGTCCCGCGCGAAATCCCCAGGGGAAGACTGGTCTGTGACCTTTACTTCCCCTGGGGGCCGCATCGCGCAAGAACCACACTCCACGCTGTTACTTCAAGTGTAAAAGGCCATTTTATTAGGACAAGGTTGCAATCCTTTCAACTTTATTACATAGTACATAAATGCAATAAATATACTCTCCCCATCTTCTTCCGACTCACTCTCCATTCCTCTTTCTCAAACCATCTCACCTGTTTGACTCTTCCCCATTCACTCGGTGACCTCCTTCCTCTACCCATTCTCACCTTCACTTGCCCTCCGCGCATCCTCTGTTGAATTTCCTTCATTGCCTCCCGCGCCCCGCTATCAGTCACCCGTGTACCGTTCTCCCCCCCGAGGGGTGGATCTGCCCGTATGTGACTCACCACCCCTCCAAAGAACCGCCAACGAGGGAACCCCCGGAGGTCGGTTCCCTGCCCCACCCCCCGTGTGCATCGAATGCATCCGCCACCCTGTGGCGTCCGGTGGCTGACCAGCCACCACCTTACCGCGCATCTCGGGCACACAAATAACCTATGCAAGGCAATCCCCGACCAGGCAAGATGCCCCCCTTTCGCGGTAAAGGACCAAGCCCACCTTTGTTTGCAATCCGTGTAATCCGACCTTCGTCGGGCCAAACCATGTCAGTGACATGAGTCCCTCTTCGCCGGTGAACGACCATCCACCACATGTATCCGTGCCCCAGATTCACCAATCACATTCCCAATCAGTTGTCGGGAAGCTGCCTGCCTTTTTTAAGGTGAACGACCATCCACCAACCATTACTGCGTCCCGCAACAAAGCACATTTTCCGGGCAATTCGTTGCTAAAGGTGCCCCCCCCCCCATGGTGACTGACCATCCACCACCATTCCTGCACCTTAAGTAAGTAAATAGGAATTCTGTCCAACATTGAGCGTGACGAAAGTACCCCTCCAGGTGAAAACGGCCATCCACCCTCTGCTCGCCGCCAGTGCAACAGAGAAAAAATTCACAGGCCAAACATCCACCCCTTGCTTGCCGCCAGTGCAACAGAGAAAAATTCACAGGCCAAACATCCACCCCCTGCTTGCCGCCAGTGCAACAGAGAAAAATTCACAGGCCAAACATCCACCCCCTGCTTGCCGCCAGTGCAACAGAGAAAAAATTCACAGGCCCAACACAGTCTCCAAAAAGGCGCCCTCGCCTCAGTGAACGACCATTCACCTTTTTGCTTGCCCCCCATTCGAACCGCCAGGATTCTCGGGCCAGAAACCTTGCTCATGTCAAGCTCCCCCTTCTCAGTGAACAACCATCTCCATATTGCGTGCCTTCATTGGAAAACAAATTTGAATGAACCGAAACTGTGTGCGTCACAAGTGCACCCCCCGGCGGTGAGTGACCACCCACCCATTTGCTCATTCAAATTAAACAGATAGGATCCTTGGACCAAAACCCCGCTCATAGAAAAAAGAGCCCCGTTTGCGGTGAACGACCAGTCACCCTTTGCTTGCCTCCAATCGAAACCGCCAGGACTCTCGCGGCCGAAACTTGCTCCTGTCAAGCGCCCCATGAACGGTGAACGACCATCCACCCAAACGCTTGTCTACCACTAAAACTAAATACGACTGGGACCGAAACTTTATGCGTTATCAGTGCACCCCCCGCGGCGAATGACCATCCCCCATGTACTCATCCCAATTTAAACAGATAGGATTCTCAGGCCAAACCTAGTTAGTGCCAAGTCCCCCCTTTTTTGGTGAACGGCCATCCACCTTCTCGTCCACCTCCACTGTAAACCTATATGATTCAATGTGACCGACACTTTACTTGTGAAGTGCGCCCCCTCCGTGGTGGACGACCATCCACCCTATGCCTGTATTCAGCGTATCAAAAGATTCATGCGGGACCAAATCCGCATGCGACAAGCACCCCCTCCAAGTTGATCAACCATCCACCTCACAAGGCCGCCTCCCGTGTACACAGACAGCATTCTTGTTCTCCATTTCAACCTGTGCCAAGCTCCCCCTTTGCGGTGAACGACCATCCACCTTCTTGCCCGCAACCAGTATAACGGAAAAAATCCGTGCCCAACAGTGCTGTTGACGAGATCCCCCTCATCGGTGAGTCCAATTCCAATTCCAAAAATTCTTTATTTCGGCCACATGGGCCATAAAAGAAGCAGTAAAATACAATACATATATTTAAAACACAGTATTTACATATAAAAGATTCTCCTGGACCTGCATGGGGTAAGGAATACAAGATAGTACAGGATCAAGAGGACATTTTCTTCCTTATTATCCAAGCTGCCATTAGAAATTTTGAAACAGCAAAGACAATGTGGCCCAGAGTGTTGGTTTTCATGACCCTGTAGGCCTGTGGGTACTTCCTGAAGCCCAGGTTCCGACACAAAGGTGCTATCCAACGCCTCCTCGGGCTCTGGTAAGCGTAGCAACCAAACATTATGTGCAAATCATCTTCATCATGGGCTTTACAGCATGGACAGAGTTTGTCACCCCCTGTGGACCATTTGTGAGTGAATACTTTGGTGGGGAGTGTACCAAACCTCCATTGCAGGAACAGTTTCCTCGCCAAGAGAGGAAAAATAAAATCCATAAAAGGTTCAAACACATAAGAATTTTTGGATTCCATAAAACGCCCCGTCAAGGTGCCACTATTATGAGCATTATCCATGTCAACGAGGTTTTTGTTCTTGTACAGCTGGGCAAGAGTTTTACGCGAAATCCTTTGGCAGCCCTGAGCTGGGTCATCCCATAAGTCTGGCAAATTCAGGCTAAACAGTTCCGACTTGATAAAGGCCAGCCAGGGAATTTTGCAGTTGGCATTCAACCTCATAACATGAATAAGGTCCTGTCTATAATGATACAGTTCCTCGGTGGTCCATATCCGATGCCAAAACTTCACGGGTTTCGACAGAAGGTCCTCAGCAATAGAGGGAAGGCCCAAGTCTAGTCTTAAGGGGAGGAGTGGCGTACCTTGCGGGAGAGCAAGTAGGCGTCTCAGAAAACTATTTTCCACACCTGCCATAGCCTTCCCTGCTTTATGTCCCCACAACTCACTGCCATACATGGCTGCTGCCTTCGCTTGGGACCTGTATGTTTCCAGGGCCGGGCTTACAGGCTTAAAGGTGGATTTGTTAGCCACCTTCAAGAGTGCGCCCGATAGCTGGGAAAGTTTCAGCCTAGATCTCGCTACCTGGCAGTCCCATGATAAATTTTCTTGGAGTGTTACCCCCAAATATATAAAGGTCGAGACCCTCTCAAGACTAGTCTCCCCCAGTTTAGGATTGGGTCTAGTTTTGGTAGGGGGGTTGAAGATCATAAACTTAGTTTTTTCCGTGTTCACCTCCAACCCATGTTGGCGACAGAAAAGGCCAAAACCATTCACAATCCTCTGAATCCCCATGGGGGATTTGGAAAGCAGGAGGGTATCGTCAGCAAACATTATTGCCGGTACCCTCCTGCCTGCCAAAAGCGGGGCATCATTGTCCTTAACAGCGTCAAGATGTTGAATGACGCTGTTGATATAAAGACAGAACAGGGTCGGGGCCAGGACACAGCCCTGTCTGACGCCTCGACGGACCGGGAATTTGCCCGAGAGCTTACCATCCCTCCCACACCTTACTTGTGCATAGTTGTTCTCATGCAACCTGATGATGATACTAAGAAGGTGGGGGGGTACTCCTAGCTTTTGCAGAACCTCCCATAGTTTCCCTCTGGGGACTAGGTCAAAGGCT
This sequence comes from Lissotriton helveticus, assembly GCF_964261635.1. Lineage (NCBI taxonomy): Eukaryota > Metazoa > Chordata > Amphibia > Caudata > Salamandridae > Lissotriton > Lissotriton helveticus. Next base: position 1,307,392,720 of record NC_136059.1, on the reverse strand, counting down.
GACCTCAGGTCCACGAAGACCATGTACAGTCGTCCTCCCTCTAACGTTACCGTCTTCCAATATAGGAGAAGGAGGCGGAAGATTTGGTCCATGGTCGACGTGTTCTTCCAGAAGCCAGCCTGGAGGGGGCTCATGATGTCATTGTCCTCCACCCAGTCTAGGAGATGGTTAAGGATAAGGCGCGCAAAGAGCTTTTGGGGTACATCTATTAGGCTAATAGGCCTGTAGTTGGCGGGGAGCAGAGTAGATCCCTTCTTGTGGATTGGAACAATCTCTGCCCCCAGCCAGGACCCGGGGATCGCCATACCTCCTAGAATGGCATTGAAAAGGATGAGAAGGTATGGACCCCAGATGTCCGGGTGATGCCTGAAAAGATCCCCGGGTAACCTATCCAGACCTGGCGCCTTCCCCAACGATAAATGCTCCAGGGCCGCCTCCACTTCCCCCAGGGATAGTTCCATGCCAAAGACCTGGGAGCCCAGGGGCGCTAACAGGGCTGTATCAGGGCAGGAATTACTGTCTTGGTAAAGTACCCCAAAGTGGGCCTCCCAAACCATCGGGGCAATGTTGGGTTCAATTGCTTTTTTGAGTTCCCCTATCCCATTATTTACAAGGGCCCAAAATTTCCGGGAGTCCCTAACTTTTAGGGCATCATGAAGGTCCTGCCAGTGGTTCCGGTCCCACTCGGACCTGGCGATCGCCATCACTGATTTGTAATGCTTCCTAAGGTCACGTACCTTGGCCTTATTTGACCCCTCTTTTATTGCAGCAATGAGCTCAGATTTTGCTGCCCTACAAGAGGAGGTAAACCAGGTGGGAACATGGGTCTTTTTCTTTCGGATTGGCACCACCGGGTGAAATACCTCAGCCAAATCCCTCACTAAGTCCTGATGTATATTACCCAGTTTCTCATTATATTCTGGGGTTCTTGGTTCATTCAGAAGTACGTCCACCTCCATAAACCTTGGGAGTGCCAACTCATATAGCTTATTGATGGCCTCTTCTGAACTCACTAGCTTTCCCCACTTAACCCGGCGCCTATTTGTTGTAAGGAGCAATTCCCCCGTGTCTTCCCCTCGACTTGCTGAGGATGTGCCCGGTGAAGGCAGAGGGCACTGGATGTTTAAACAAAGGGCATTGTGGTCACTATCTGACCTATTTATTACCCTAAAGTCGAGGACTTTTGGCCAGAGTGTAATGTCCAGCATGATATAGTCTAGCCTCGACTCATGGCCCCTTCTATTGAAAGTACACACTGAGGGGGTATCGGAGGGAGTACGACCGTTACAGGCCCTCAGTGCGTAGTTCAGGGTAAGGGACATGAGTTGTATTGCTAGGGGGGACCAGGCTTTGGGGTGAGGGGAAAACGAGGGTGGGACCCCCCAGTAGTCATCCTCGGCCGTAAGGGCACCATCCAGTAGGCCTTCCAGGGGTTCAAAGTGACAATTGAAGTCTCCTCCAAGCACCACCTTGAAATCTCCCGGAAGTTGACCCAAAAAGGAGGACAGATCGTTTAGGGTCGGTGATTCATTTGGCGTGGCAACTGGTCGCGAGTAGACATTAACAATAGCCCACGGTGGTTTGCCAGGCCATGTGAGCCGAACACACTGAATGTCCTGCGAGAACGTATGTACCTGTTCCGCCTGGCACCCAGTGTGACTCACAATCCAGATTGCCAAGCCACCTGACGGCCTCCCCCTCCCACTCCATTTGGCAGGAATTTCAAATATTTCAAACCCTCTCCTAGTTTGGGTGTCCCTCGCCCATGTTTCCTGAAAAAGGAGGATGTCACTGCCACCTACTAGGTGATCCCACTCCGGTGAGCCTTCCTTATTTGCAATTCCTGCCACATTCCAGGAGAGAATTCTCAACCCCGGCTCTAGTGGTAGAATACCTTGACCACCAGTAGGAGGTTGCGCAATGACTATGGATGGGTAAGTGTCTGGCGAAACAATATTGCAAACCGCGATGGCGGATGGCCCAACCATCTCCGCCACCCCAGGTTGCAAGATATGGTCAGACCCGGTGTTAGGTGGAGGTCCCTGTTGACCCAGACTATCGTCCGTGATATCCGTTCGATCTTTAGCGGTCTCCTGCGGACCGTGTTCAGTTACAGGGGCTGCACTCAATCCCACCTGACTTTGCACCTCATCCACCATCTTCCCAGGACCAAGAGAAGTCTCCCCGGTTTGTGGTCAGTCGACCTGATCCAAACAGGAAAATCTATTATGATGTATAAAATTGGCCTGGGCAGGTGGTGTGTAATGCCTTGATCTATAACGTGAGCCATCTACAGCAAAGCCTACTCTGGTCCACCCCTTCTCCCTCCCTACCACCGTGTTGCTAACAATTGGATAGAAGTGTGAAAGGGGTACTAGTTCAATGTTGGACTTGTCAGGCCTTACAAGCCAATTGCAGATGTAGTTGGCGACGTGTGGGCTTTTGAAACTTACAATGATACAATCCCCTACCCTATTCTTTGGAGTAGGGCCAATCCATGGGATCCTCCTAACCATCAAAACCTCGCCTTTCAGGTTTGGGGGCAACGGCCTATAATACTAAGCCAGCTTATAACCTTGTTGCGTAGAGAGTCTTGGGGCTCCCTTATATCACCAGTTAACTCAGGTACTCCCACCATAATTGCCGTGTATGGAACTGCTTCTGGGGGCAGATTAACCACCCTGCGTCTATCAGGGGGGGGGGGGAGTGATACCACCAGTGGGGCCATTGGTGGAACTCACTACCCCCCCCAATTGTGGCGCAGGAGGTGGCTTAGATCTCCTGGGGGCCGGGACAGGGGGCCTAGACGCTAAAGGTAGCAAAGGGCGCGTCTGAGAAGCAGACGCACCATTTGTGCTCAGCGGTACCCTATTAGAGACCTGGGACGATGCAGAAGTCAATGGTCTATTCCCAGATGGATCCCGGGGAGCTACAGGAACATTTGTAGCTGACCCAGGGCTTTCCCTTATGTGGCTGATTTCCAAGGCCTGGAGTCTACTCTCTATGGCGTCCAATTTAGCTGAGATGGGGATTAACAGATTCTTAATAATGGCTGTGAGTGAATTGATTATTGTGTCAGTACTATTAGAAGTTGCCCCACCAAAGATAAATGGGCCCGAGGGCAACGGTAGGGACGCAGGAGCTGGAGAGCCCATGTAATCCGACCTAGACCCTGATAAGATGAGCTCAGGGGAGACCGAAATGTCTGTACTATCATCGTGGGTTGATTCAACTATATCAACTTTGGCCCTTTTTGCCTTCTTAGTTTCCCTGGACCTTTTCCTTTTTGGAGGTTGTTCTACTCCGCTGCCTGCAGGCTCTGTAAGCAGGGCAGCCTGTCCCGCTTCATGCGAGTCTAATCCCATATTATCCGGAATGGCAGAATGGTCAGAGATCCCAGATGGCCGGGAAGAGTTCCTATCCCTCTGCGTTAGAGGAGTTCTTCACTGCTGAAGGACCGACTCGATAGTCTGATCGATACTGTCCAATAGTGACATATGGGAGGCGTCCAAAGGAATGGGTGTACTAGCATCTGTTGAAAAAGTATCCCCATGGTCCAGAAACACACTTTCGGGACCCATCTCGAGGTGGGTTTCAGTGACTGAGTGGCATTTGCTAGTTTGAGTACTCGCCTTTGGGAAGAATTTTTCGAGAGTACTTAAACCTTGTTGGGCAGACTTACTCCGTGAAGATCTAGTCGCCATTTTGGAGTAAGTGGAAAGGGGCTGAAGAGCGGGAAGCGTCAGAGGGGTGGCCCGGTCCGGTCTCTGCCGGCCTCTAACGGCCTAGAACGGCCCGCTCTTTGCCCGGTCTTCGCCCCGGGGATCATCGGTGAGTACCCCATCCTCCCTCTAGCTTGTTTTCAATGTAGATAGATAGGATGCTGGGACCCCAAAACCTTACTAATGCCAAGTGTCCCCCTTCAGGATGGACGACCATCCACCCTCCTGCTCACCACCATTGTAGACAGATAAAGTTAGATCAGGCTGAAACTCGGTTCGTGTCACTTGCCCCCCCTGCTTTGAACGACCAGTCCACCTTCTGCCCCCCCATCCCGTGTAGACCATTCAGAACTCTGTAGGCCAAACTTCGATTATGACCAGAGCCCCCTTTCGGTGAATGACCATCCACCACCATGGCCCGCTCCCAATCGCTCCAGTAACACGTATGGACGGCCGCCCTGCCCCTGCAGGTGACCCCCCCGACGCAATGCACTACCCCAACCTGTACCTTCGTCATGCAATAGCTCCCCTTGACGACTTATTCCGCTGCGAGGCCCAACGTCTGCACAGCGATCTGATTGTCACCATCATCTGCTTCCTCGCACCATGTCCCACTCTTTGCATCATCTCGTCAAGCCATAACAAAACTCTCCCAGCAAACATCCGCCTCCCATTCGAAACGTTGGAATGGGCGACTCCTCATTTCACATACACACTGTCAGCATCCAAACCCAAACCCTCAAATACGTCCCCCACATTCCTACATCATCGTACAGCCCTTGGGCAGCTGGCTAAATCGTCCCTTCTGACGGTCCATGCCCAGGAGAAAAAGGGGGACCACTCCCGCCAGGCGACCGCCTGGGGTCCTGCTCCACTCCCAACTCCTGTAGTAGAAAAGAACAATTAGTCCTGCATGAAGTGCGGCCTCCGTCCCTTAGTCCCCCGTCCGACAAATGTCCAGTCGCCACGTCAACACAGAAACACCGTGACGAACACCGGCAACCCTGAATCATGCAGCCGCTCCCCCCCCACTCCGCCTGTCAACTCTGAAGCAACCCCCCCAGAAACACCCATAAAACGTGGTCCACCGTAAGCAGCCCCCCTGCGTATGAAGCCTAAAAACGATCCACAGCAACAACACTCCCACCACCTTCCTTCGAAAACTAACACTCCCAGTCCTATGCCGTCGATCACAAGAAAACAATCTCAGTGCCCGCGGAGATCGCCCCCCCCCCAACCGTAACCCCTAAAAACCACCCAGATGCCAGGCACCCAGACAAACCATCCTCACAAAGCGCCTAAAGCACCAAAATCGCCCTGCTTGAGAATCAGGTGCCCCCAGCATGCACCTCAAAGCATACCAGCCACAACGCCGGTCACCCATCCATCCGCTGCCCAACGCTGACCACTGCAAATAACCACCTCCAGGGTGAAACTAATGCACTTCCAAGTCTCCAGTAACTCACGAGAAGAGCACAGTGCCAGAGTCTTCCCTCCACTGCCCTGCGCGCAGGTTCCATATAAAACTATACTTCAACAAACAGGGGAAGCATATCAGGCAAAAACCCATCTCCGTATAGCGCAAACCTCACGCCCTACCACTCCTACGTCAGACTGCAGTATCTGCAGCATCTGTGTCAGTCATCCAGGTCCACGCAGCCATCTACTCCCGCCCCCAGCGTCCCCGGATCCAATCCTGCCTCTGCGCCGGTCTCCCGGCCTCCTCCCTATGACAGTGAAACGCCATGGACCCCCATGGCCTCGACCCAACCGTCGGACTTCCTAGCCCCTTCAATCCCCCACCTGTCAGGCCGCGTATTCCACCTATGACTGTGTTGCAGCAGTCGGCCCCTCCGGCCCCCAAGCGCTTCCCCCACTCCGAGACAAGCACCGGGACCCTTGGCAATGAATTTCAACCACGCCGAACCAACAAAAAAAACCTTTTCTCAACAATCCAACTAGCACCCGGCGTGCCCTGTCAGTCCCCAGTCCAGACCTATGCCTACCTGCCACCCAACCGTGGACCGTACACCAGCCTCCCTCGTCCCCCCCACTACCCCCTCAATGCACCCCAGCCAACCAGCTGTAGAACCTTGTCCGTGCAGCTCCCCCTTTCGCCCCCATCCATAGATCCGTACCTGAGAGTTCATCCAGGACCTCCTTCTCCTGTCCAGTCGCTGGTGTTCCCGCATTTGTCGTCCCCGCTTGTAACCGTACTTGCCTCCTGTAGCAACACAAAATAAACAAATCACCTGGAACCCCCCCCCCACCCCTTGGGTAACCCTTCAGTACTGCATTCTGCACTCCACTAACCCACTCCCAATTCACACAGCATATCCCCCCACAGTCACGTCCGCACCCTTCACTCCTCAGCAGACTGCCATGCCGCACGTCAACTGTCACACTGGTCATTGTCTCAATAAATTCTGAATGCTGCAATGCTTGAGCTGCGCGATCCCACGATGGAGGGCAGGCCGCTGCGGACCCCCCTACTGCTTCAGGCCAGCGTTTGGAGGCCGTAGTGCGCCCCCTGGCATCCCCTTCTGCCGGAACAATACCGGTCTTGGTCCCCCCCCCCACCAGGCCTTTCCAACCAGGTGGGGCCGAGCACCACCGGGCCTCACGCCGTGCTGGTGGTCCCTCAACACTATGCCCAGTGCCCCAAACCTTACCTGCGTACCCCGACCGCCCCCCTTAGGCCCTCCCACGCAGCACCCCAACAAAGCCCCTGCAACAACCGACATCGCCACACTCCAAAGGCGTCACACGCCATAACTGGCCTAAATCAACCACTCTGGCTATGTATCCAATGCATGCAGAAGGGGCTTCATTAACAAACCAGGGCCCCCCCCGACGCGTGCTCCTCCGCCCCTCCCCCCCCCCAAGGGTTCAGGTCCATGATAGGGGGCCCAAGCCATGCAAAGCGAGCCGCAGGAGCGACCTGCCTCCCCCCCGCCCACGTGTGTTCTAGCCGGGCCTCGCGAATTTGTGGAAAATATGCACGGGCAGATCCCACACCCAAGGGCAGCCAATTAGCATCAATACTGGGCAGGGGAGCCAGAGCCCACATGCTGCGACGCCACCCCCCTCCCTGCGGCCATCCTACTCGAAACGCGGCACATCAAGGGCTCCCACCGGGCCACCTCCCACCCAGCGCCGGCCCACACGCGCCTCAACGTCGCCCTCCCCCCCCCCCCGGGCAAAGGAATCGCACAACGCGCAAGCAGCAAAAGATGAAAACCGGGCCTGCCGCCCACCGCCCAAACTCCCGCCGGACGCCAGAACAGGGTGCCCATCCAGCTTGACACAGCCGTATCGCAGCGTGCGCCCATCCCCAGCAAGACCTACTCAGACCCCCGCCGATGCCCCCGGCCGGCCCTTCACCCGCCCGATCAACGTGCTGGCAACAGCCTCTTCACCCTACAAACCGCAGCCATAAAACGATCGCCTCTCCCCGCCGATCGACCAGTCGGCCCTGCCCTAAACCCCCGCCTACTGACCACAAAGTTTGCCATGACCCTCCCGGTGGTGCTCAGGAGTTATGAAGAGGCTGTTTCCTCCTCGTCCGACTCCTTATGGCCTCCTAATCCCACCCCTTCCCCTTGACCCTTCTAATCCCACACTCCACCTTGTCCTTCCGGTCCCGCGCGAATTCCCCAGGGGAAGACTGGTCTGCGACCTTTACTTCCCCTGGGGGCCGCAATATGCACCGTGTCCCAAAACCTTCCCACACCGTCGAACACAGGTACGACTCCGATAAACCAGTGAGATCAGACCACAGCAGCTGCAACTCTGCTTCCTTCCAGACCGACAATAATCTGCCTCAAGCGCTGCGTGTGGAATCCTTTTCAAGATCCCTGCTGGTCCCCTTTCTCTAGATTCCTTGCGGTTGCGAAACCGGAATTAAACCATAGGAACCATGGGAAATGTTTGCATAATAACAAACAGAACAAAGACATCGTTTTCAAGAACAATCCACCTTAGGACAGCGTTCGACACAGGGGACAAAATGTGGCAGTTGTAATGGTATGCAATGTAACAACGCGGTCGTTGTAACGATCACGTTGTAATGGCATGCATTTAAATGCATGGGGTGTAATGTGGCTTATTTGTTAAAACTAGGCAGTTCCTAAATCCAGAAGGACTAGAGGTATTTCTGTAGGACCACAACAATGCTTTGTACATGTGGCCCATAGTCCACTGAGGAGAAGTAATAGCTTGTTAATCAAAACCTTATCATGCAGAATATATGATGGCAGTTCCCCTCAACTTTCCGGATATTGTCTAGACATGGAATCAGTATAGTAGTGGAACATAGGATCACCAGATAGCTTAGAGCACAATGCTGAGCATCCGAGTTAAAAAAGTTCCCTAAAACCCTTCTTTACAGATGTACTGAATGAGGAAGGAAGGCTCGGAAGTCTTGAGATGTACTGGTGAAAGACCCTGAAACATGTTTTTATTATTTGTGTAGTTTCCCCCACTGTGTACCTGAATAAAGTGTATCGAAGTACGACTATGGTAAAATGTACATCGTTTCTTCTCTCATTAAGAAATTGAAAATAATAATAGAAAATTGTTTAGAAAAACCTGATAACTGATTGACAAACAGCAATGACAGATTTGAATTATAGGTAAGTCCACAATAAAACTACAAAACCACTGTGCAAATGGCTTAAAAGACACATTTTCAGTGTGAGATGCTGATTCAAAAGAGCTAAAGGGCTGAAAGACTGCCTTGGGAGGCTGCAGACACATTTCAGCGATGACGCATCAAAGCACCACTTTTGACGTGTATGGCCTGGCCTGCATCTGATATCAAATAGTGCGCCATGAGGCCTGCAAAATGCCCAGCTGCAGAACTGTCAGAGTAAAACATGGACTTTACGTTCTTCTTCAATCCAAAAGTTGTATCGTGGCCTTGACAGAGGCCTGTGACGTTCTACGTAGAAACACAAATCTATTCCCACTGTAAACTGTTCGCACATCTCACAAAAATGAGTTTCAGAAGTGCTGTTAAAGTACTGCCTTTCCTCACCGGACTAAAACCAGTTTTGCCTGGCAGGAGCCTCCTGTAGTGACCATGATGTTATTTCTAATCAGCTCAGTGCACTGCCTGAGAGGTATGAAGTGTTGCATTATTATCCCATTACCCGGAGACAACAGAGCTTTTGACTCTGTGCCATCTGCAGTGAGGCCACTCTCAGCAAGACGATGAAATACAATTACAGGAGCTGATAATGCCAGCGAGCACTCAGCAGTGCGGCGAATTATGTGTATTGTTCCATTCATTAAAATCAAAAACAAGATACAGGTACGATTAATACATTTCATAGGATACATTAAATCAACAAACCTGTCAATTAAAATATGTCAAGGTGCTCAATCTAGCTATTTAAAAATAATGGAAAAGAACTTTGCAGTCTGAGACAGTTCTGTAGTATGGTTGGTGGTCACCAAGGGGCAGATTTACAAGCCCCTTGCGCCACTTTTGCGTCATTTTTAACATGGGAAAAGTGGCGCAAAAGTGGCGCAAGGGGCTTGTAAATCTGCCCCAAGTACTTAAGGGCACCCATACAGATGAAAATCGATACTGGAAATTTGCGTCTCTCTTGCTCAGCGGGGTACTTAGCCAGTGCATGTGAAAGGAAGGGAAGAGTTTACAGTTGAACCCGAGAAATGAAGATTTACTCTTATGTTATCTCTAGGGAAGGCATAGTAAGCAAGGGATTTTGAAGGGAGGACAATGTCGCAGTTCTTTAGCGATAGCTGCAGGTTACCCCCCATCAAGGCTGAAGATACTACTATAAATCAGGACAGTCACTATCTCGAAATTAAAATGCTGCGGGGAGGAGGGGAGGCGAGAAGAGTCTGTGGGCCCCGTTTGCTATATTCTGCTGTGTGTCAAAATAAAAGGGCAGAAATGTGCCGTATCTACATGATATGGAGCATTCCTTTCCTTCTCCCCTGCGCCAGTGCACAAACAGCAGTTGTGCGCCAACACAGCCACCCTTGTGCCATGGTGCAAGGTTGCAGGTGTTGCGGGGAAGATTGTTGTTGTGGAGGAAGGGACAGCTTCCTGCACAAAAACAATCATTAGTGGTGTTTTGCTTCTTCTACGCATGCTGAATAATGGAGAACACACAGAAAGAGCAAAAAACAGAGAGAAATGAAAGTATTTCTCCTCATTGCACCACTCCTACGCCTCGGTGTAGTATTCCAACGGATTCCCAGGTTTACGACACTTTGAAAAGCTGTGAATGTGTCAGATTCCCTGGATGTTGCGTGGGAACACCCATGGAACGCTCTTTTCAGGCAGATAAATGCAATAAAGCTGCCCCTATTTACAAGGCCATGAAAAGTCATGCAGGGTGACTTCATGTGTCTCTGTAAAATGGGCAGGCACACTGCGCCACTGGTGAGTCCATAATTTGATGCATCGGTGGCACAATGGGCTTGTAAAAAAGCCCCTGTGGATTGTTTACGAATGCCATCTATGGAAGAAGTGAGGGAAACCTTCTGTGATACTCTAGGACCATGGGTTGTTTTATGTATGTAATTACAGATTAGGGGAGCAATTTTAATAACACCTGCAAGTAAGAGACCAAGGAAGATGATTATGCATATTTCTGCTGTGTATTTGACTGTCTGTATTGTTTTTAACATTTGTGAACTCCATGAACTGGAACTTTCTCTTTTAAAGATATTTGTTTTATATCTCTCTCCCCATTTCATTCATTCATTCATTCATTCATATCTAAATAAAGATTATTAATATTATTATTATTACTGTGATACTCTTCATCGCTGTAGGCCATCGTAGGTGTGGGGGAAGATGAGGTCCTGCTGATGCACAGGAAGAAAGCGGTTTAAGGACAGATACTGTTAGTCAGTCTTTGTCACTGGGATTTGGCATGTGAGTTTCAACTATTTCCAAACTCAGAACTCATGGGCACCTCCTGAGGTTGATGAATATGAGCTGATTGCTCCGAGGCATGCAGACACTCCTGCTGATTATTGTGAAAATATGTTTTCCAGCAGAGCCATGATAAGTAATATTTAGTTCTGTGACTCAGATGTTTTTTAAAACATTAAAACTACAATTTTCTAATCCTTTTACAAGTGCCTGCCTATTTTTCTTATAAACTGTAAACAAAGATTTATATTACAATTGCTAATAGAACCAGCTGGCCAGTGCCGTGCCCTAACTTTTCCAATGGCTTGGAAGAAGGATGAGGTACCCAGGAACAGAGAGAAGCCTCATTGATTAACAGGCTGGCTTGACCTCAATCTACATATTAATTCATGAGCACTAGCTTGCAACAGTAGAAGATTTGTCATTCATGGGCAAAGGGCCTGTCTCTCTCAAAGCATTCTGTTGTGACTGAGTGGAATTAAAGCTCCTTACTGCTTTGTGCTGCAGCTCGTAAGATACAGAGAATTTCCTTCCTGCTGTGTGTTTTTGGCACATGGGTTGCTTTAAAAATGGAAGATATGGGAATACGATTTCATGCTTTGTTGTTTACTGGGTTTTCATAAGCAGAGCAAAATGTTAAGGTTAGTTCAGAGCTTCTCTGATCTATTTTCACATAATTCTCTCCCCAGAAGTAGCCGGAAATAATCAGGAAATCTATTTTCACATAATTCTCTCCCCATAAAATGTTAGCTGGAAATAATCTGGAAACAGAGGGCCATATGTACAAGAAAGTGGTGGAATGAGGCATTAGCCGTCATGACTTAACGCCTCACTCCAGCACTTCTGAAATGCAAGGCTGCATCATATTTACAAGAATGTGGTGCAGCCTTGCGTTTCCCCGTGCGTTGGTGCTAAATTGATCAGATTCTCGTCAACACAGGCACCCTTGCACCATAGTGCACATAAACAATCCTGAAATGCAATTTTGTCACTTTTATGTGTTCTGCCGCACAATGCAACACACATGGAAGTTACAAAATGGCATTATTTTTTTTAGATTGTTTATGTACAGGAAGGGAGACCTTTCTGTACATAAAGAATGCAAGGCATGTTGCTCGAAAAAGCAAAAACAAGGCAAAATAACATATTTCTTCTCGAATCACCAACTTAAGACCAGGTTTCACCTGGTCTTAATGTTGGCGCTGCTTCCTATGTAAGTAAACATAGGGATTCTATCAATATGTGGAGGTGTCAAATATTTTATGGTTTTTTGTTTTTATTGTGAAATGATAGGCTCTCTCTTAACGGTGGAAAGATGAGAGCACGTGTGCTTTGTTAAAATACCCCTCACACACTAAAAAAATCCGTTAGTGTCATGCTTCATCATAGGGGTCTTCCCGTCCCTATAACGGGGCGGGGCGTGCTACGACCAGACGGATTACGCGGGAGCACTGTAAATGTGACAGATCTATGTGTAGGTGTAGTGGTGTCAGTGAAGTGTAGGGATCTTACTAGTGAATGCACCAAAAAATAGAAAAAATGAAAAAATTGAAAAAATTAAAAATTCCCTGGCTAGTAGAACAAATACATTTTATTGGTATCTCTAGCTGGAAAAGTTAAAAAGGGGAATAAAAGGTAGAGTAATTACTAACTACCAAGTCGACATGTTTCATAGGCAGTCCCCAGCTGCCTACTCATCAGGACCTTTCGGTGATCCCTACTAGGAAAAAGCTCAGTTCTACAGTAATATGCCTACTGTCCTATAAATATATCAGCAAAAATAAGCTGAATATTTATGCTTCGGGGCATGAGCTGGCCCTAGTGAAGCAAAGCACCAAGGATTAGTGCCAAAAGAAAGTGACCAGTGGTCTCTGTAAATGAAAAGGAAAAAAGGAAAGAAAGCACAAGCATATTTGTATATTCACTTCTGTTCATTCCATGTACATCAATGAGGTCACATTCGTTACTGATTTAGCAGGATCTTGCTTAATTTGTGCCAATTCTTTTGTCACGTTTGTTGTGCATTGGTCAATGTGCACCTCCTATTTAGGGCGCTATGCCCGACGTATTTGTCCAAAACACCGTCCAAATGAAAACGGTTATTGATTCATTCATCATCCATACAGTCGTGGCTCAACGCATTCATACACCCAATCACACTGGTAGGAAACAAGACCCATAGGTTATGTGTTTTTTTAGAAAAGCCAATAATCTAAATAGCGGTATGATAGAAGAAAGTAATCAATACATTCATTGTATACATACTTTATCGTTCGTTTGACAGTGCCCCATGAGCTTGCAGGCGGGGGAAGTTTTTGCTCGGTCTACTGGAGAAATAAATAAATATTGCCGCCCTCAATAATGGATGCGGTACACTCGAGTTCTGGCATATACAATAGTGATCCTGTGACCCGTTTTTTAGAGACTCGGGGTCCGAGTCTGTTACTTACGTTACCGGCCTGGCAAATCGCCTCTCACCCCTACCGTGCTGCTCCGAGGACGCGTGGTCTCTCGTCTGCATTGTAGATATACTGTCGGCAATTACCGTCCGTGTGGCTGGTTTCTTCCGGGAGACGCCCATCGCGGAAAAACTAGACTGCTTGGTTCAAAGATGGCCGTCGATCTTTGGCACTAGGTGGGGAAAATACACGGAAGTCTTTCTTCACTAACTCTAGCTCATATGAGTGAAAAAAAGAGGGGGAAATCTGTATATATCGAGTGGATTGTAAATAGATCTTATATCATAAAAATGTCTATAAAATCAAACTGGTAGATTCCCCATTGTTCTCAGATCACAAAAATTCAATGTCAAAAAATGAATCAAAATTTCGATTTTTTAAATTGGAGTCTGATTTGGTGTTATTCCTGGATCGATGTTAGAGATCTGCTCATAAGTTGATCCCAGCAACCAAGGAATCTCCTCACCTCATGGGGTCGATTAAGACAGGATACGGTAGTCTTGCCAGGAATATATTGGAAGAGTGCGCATGGGTCAGTCGGGTGATGGCCAGGGATTTCATCAGTGCAGTATCATAACCAGAATGTTGAATTACAGCACAGTGTCAAGGTGTAGCTATAAATGGGAAGATTCATGCTTGGACAGGTGACATAACACCGGGGGTTCCCTGTGCCAGGTATACATCACGTCATCCTTGTTGGTACTAGGCAGTTATCAGGAAATACTCCCAGGAAAGAGGCAGAGCGGTTTGTGTCATTGTATGTGGCTTGCACACATGTCCAATGGTAACAATCAAAGAGCAGGGGGTCATAGCTGTCCCCACGGTATGTCATCATTCAGTCCCCTTTTATGAGATTGCATGCGAAACACCCATCTTTGTTCTTTCTCCAGAAGGAATCGCTCACTGTTTACTTGCTCTATCACAGTCCATGTTATTTCTTCTGGTCTATGGTTCATCTCTAGGAAATGATTGGTGAGTTTCGTGCTGTTTTTTTTACATTTGATGGTGCTTTTATGTTCTCCTATCCGGAGTTTCACTGCCCTACTCGTCATTCCTACATACTCCAACTTGCAGGGGCATGTGACCAGGTAGACAACATTAGTGCTGTTGCAATTGCTGAAGCTTCTTTGCTCCCAGCTGGTCCCATCGCTGAAGGTTAGGTTGTTACTTTTCCTTGTGAGACAACAGACTTTGCAATTTCCACACGGATGGTGGCCACGTACAAAGTTGGGATTATGTTGCACAGTGCCACTGACTGATTTCGGTCTTGTGTGGACTAGGACATCCCTTATGCTCCTTGCTCTTTTGTGAGAGAACATCGGTTTAGGTATTTGTAACCCACCACTATTTAGAATCCTCCAATTCCTGTTAATGATCTTGGTCACTTGGTTGGAACAGGTATTGTAAGTGGTGATGCAGATTGGTCTTTTATCCTCGTCTTTAGGCACTTTTTCTTCCAGGAGTCTCTCTCGGCAGTTGTTTTTGGCCCGTTTGTATGCCTGATTCATGATCTTGTTTGGGTACTTCCTAGCTACCAGCTTCTTCTCTAGGTCTTTGGATTGTAGTTTGAAGTCCTTAATCTCCGTACAATTCCTGCGTAGGCGCAGGAATTGCCCGTACGGTAGATTATCCCGCAGATGTCTCGGGTGGAAGCTATTGTACAGCAATAAACAATTCTTTGAAGTGTTTTTAAAATGGGTTGTGGTCATCAGTCTGCCATCTTTGGGGAAAATATTCAAATCCAAAAACACCAAATTGCAGTTGGAGGTGGTGCTAGTGAATTTCAAATAATCGTCTTGTAAGTTCAACCAGCTCAGAAAATGTTTAGCTGTCCCCTCATCTCCATCCCAGATGATCAGGATATCATCGATGTATCGCTTCCATATCTTGATGTTATCTCTGTAGGGGTTTGTTGGATGCAATATTTTGTTCACTTCCAAGTGGTGCACGTACAGACCATCTATGCTGGGAGCGAATGTGCTTCCCATGCTACAGCCATGTTTTTGTAGATATAGGGTACCTTTATACTCAAAGAAGTTCTCCTTAAGGGCTAGGGAACAGCATTCCATCACCACATTACGTGGTGTCTGGTATTCCCAGAAGTCTTCAAACAGGACATCCTCTACAATTTCTAGTGTGGCATGATGAGGTAAGCTGGTGTAGAGGCTCTCCACGTCACAGCTGATTAATAGCTGGTTGTTAGGATCAAAGGTGATGTCTTCTAATAGGATCAATACATCCTTTGTATCCCTCAGGTATGTAGATGTTTTTTGAACAATTGGCCTGAGGAAAGCGTCTGCAAATCTTGACAGGGGTTCCAATATTGATCCGATGCCAGACACGATTGGTCTTCCCGGAGGGTTTTGTAGATTCTTATGGATTTTGGGCAGTGTATACAGGTAGGGGGTCCTGGGATTTTTTTGGCATAAGAAATCTCCTTCTTTTTTAGTGACCCAACCGTGTGTAACTGCTTCCTCTACCATAGTACTGATTTTCGTTGCTATCCTATTTGTTGGATCATTATGGAGAATTTCATAGTTCCTTTCATCTTGGAGCAGTCTCATGCATTCAATGTCATACTGGCTTGCATTTTGTATAACAGTTGCGCCGCCCTTATCTGCTGGTTTTATCACTATGTGGTTGTTGTTGCTCAACTCCCGTAGTGCTTGTCTTTCCTCCTTGTTAATGTTCTGAAAGGTGCTTCTCTCCTGTGGATCTATGTCCTCAAGTTCCCTCATCACCGCCTTTTCGAAGGTGAGTAGTTCGATTGGTAGGGTGTTGTTCATTGGTGTAAACGTAGATTTTGGTCTGAGTTTAGTATCACCACGTACACTCTCGTCATTTTTATCTTTGAAGAAGACTTGCAACTTCAGATGTCGCATGAATTCCTGGACTTCCTTGCATAAATAAAATTTGTCCATATTGGCCGTAGGTACGTAACCCAGGCCTTTTTCCAGTACCGCAATTTGTGGTTCTGTAAGTTCACAGTCTGCGAGGTTTACCACCAGGCTTACTTCTGGTTTTTCTTGGCGCCTGTCATACTTCTCGTGGATACCCGTGGGGTTTCTTCCTCTCCTGCATTCCAGTGTACCGAGGTGCCCCTCCGGTTCCTTCCTCTGGTCTGTCCTTGGCGCGCTCCTAAAAAAGGTGCCGATTGGTCGAAATAGCCATAGTCTTGTTGTTGATAGCCCCACACGGGGAATGGACCCTGTGGATGTTGAAATGGGGGTTGTGGACCATAATGTTGTTGTTGGGGATATATCATGTGGGGTTGGAAGGTGTTCCATCCTCTTGGACCCCGGTAGTTTGATCTACGGAAATTCCTCCTTCCACCTTGAGACCTTGGGCTCTTATTGCGACTGGAGTTGGACCCATTTGACCCAGTGTCCGATGATTCATCATCTGTGTTGTCATTCACTGGTTTGTAATCATCTTTTATGTAAGGGTAAACTCTCTCTTTTGACCAACGACTGTTATCTTTTTTTAATTTTTCATATTTATTGTTCTTCAGAGTAGTTTCGAAGTCATTGAGGGACTGATTCATTTCATCAAGGAATTTCTTCAGATCAGCTGGGGATTCATGACTTTTCAGACGAACTTCAATGGTTTGTATCTCAATTTTGAGTTCGCTTGCCAGTCTGCTTGCAGTCTTTATAATTAACACGATCCAATCTCGGGTACATCTCCAAGAAATCTTGGACCAATCAATCTTGAATGTTTTGTCGTGTAAGAAAATGAAAGGTTCGTTTCGAACTACCAGGCCTGCTGGGGCTGTGTTGGCCTGGAGATATTCAGTCATCAGTAGGCCATGGATAGCGGTCTTTATTTGAGTTCTTCACAGTTCCTCCAGTTCATCCCAGTCGTTATTCCTTGTAGAGGGACCTGCGGTGTTTAGACCTTCGAAAGTTCCCAGGGTGGCTATGAGGTTGGAGATTTCATCCTCAGTGAAAGCCAGGCCTAGGTCCGCCATGGTTGTTTGCGGTTCTCAAGGTGAAGGAGTGGTAAATAAAGTCTTGAAAATCCTACCAGGGATCAAGTGACGGGTGCGGAATCACTGTTGTAAGGTGATGTGAGCGACACTGTCAAGTGTCGTAATGTAGAGCTTCCGCAGCTGTGCGCTGCCGATAGACACAAAAAAATCAGAAGGAGGAAGCGTAGAGGTTGAGACAGAATCACCCTCCTAAACGATTCAAGTAAACATAGGGATTCTATCAATATGTGGAGGTGTCAAATATTTTATGGTTTTTTGTTTTTATTGTGAAATGATAGGCTCTCTCTTAACGGTGGAAAGATGAGAGCACGTGTGCTTTGTTAAAATACCCCTCACACACTAAAAAAATCCGTTAGTGTCATGCTTCATCATAGGGGTCTTCCCGTCCCTATAACGGGGCGGGGCGTGCTACGACCAGACGGATTACGCGGGAGCACTGTAAATGTGACAGATCTATGTGTAGGTGTAGTGGTGTCAGTGAAGTGTAGGGATCTTACTAGTGAATGCACCAAAAAATAGAAAAAATGAAAAAATTGAAAAAATTAAAATGGAATGAACAGAAGTGAATATACAAATATGCTTGTGCTTTCTTTCCTTTTTTCCTTTTCATTTACAGAGACCACTGGTCACTTTCTTTTGGCACTAATCCTTGGTGCTTTGCTTCACTAGGGCCAGCTCATGCCCCGAAGCATAAATATTCAGCTTATTTTTGCTGATATATTTATAGGACAGTAGGCATATTACTGTAGAACTGAGCTTTTTCCTAGTAGGGATCACCGAAAGGTCCTGATGAGTAGGCAGCTGGGGACTGCCTATGAAACATGTCGACTTGGTAGTTAGTAATTACTCTACCTTTTATTCCCCTTTTTAACTTTTCCAGCTAGAGATACCAATAAAATGTATTTGTTCTACTAGCCAGGGAATTTTTAATTTTTTCAATTTTTTCATTTTTTCTATTTTTTGGTGCATTCACTAGTAAGATCCCTACACTTCACTGACACCACTACACCTACACATAGATCTGTCACATTTACAGTGCTCCCGCGTAATCCGTCTGGTCGTAGCACGCCCCGCCCCGTTATAGGGACGGGAAGACCCCTATGATGAAGCATGACACTAACGGATTTTTTTAGTGTGTGAGGGGTATTTTAACAAAGCACACGTGCTCTCATCTTTCCACCGTTAAGAGAGAGCCTATCATTTCACAATAAAAACAAAAAACCATAAAATATTTGACACCTCCACATATTGATAGAATCCCTATGTTTACTTGAATCGTTTAGGAGGGTGATTCTGTCTCAACCTCTACGCTTCCTCCTTCTGATTTTTTTGTGTCTATCGGCAGCGCACAGCTGCGGAAGCTCTACATTACGACACTTGACAGTGTCGCTCACATCACCTTACAACAGTGATTCCGCACCCGTCACTTGATCCCTGGTAGGATTTTCAAGACTTTATTTACCACTCCTTCACCTTGAGAACCGCAAACAACCATGGCGGACCTAGGCCTGGCTTTCACTGAGGATGAAATCTCCAACCTCATAGCCACCCTGGGAACTTTCGAAGGTCTAAACACCGCAGGTCCCTCTACAAGGAATAACGACTGGGATGAACTGGAGGAACTGAGAAGAACTCAAATAAAGACCGCTATCCATGGCCTACTGATGACTGAATATCTCCAGGCCAACACAGCCCCAGCAGGCCTGGTAGTTCGAAACGAACCCTTCATTTTCTTACACGACAAAACATTCAAGATTGATTGGTCCAAGATTTCTTGGAGATGTACCCGAGATTGGATCGTGTTAATTATAAAGACTGCAAGCAGACTGGCAAGCGAACTCAAAATTGAGATACAAACCATTGAAGTTCGTCTGAAAAGTCATGAATCCCCAGCTGATCTGAAGAAATTCCTTGATGAAATGAATCAGTCCCTCAATGACTTCGAAACTACTCTGAAGAACAATAAATATGAAAAACTAAAAAAAGATAACAGTCGTTGGTCAAAAGAGAGAGTTTACCCTTACATAAAAGATGATTACAAACCAGTGAATGACAACACAGATGATGAATCATCGGACAATGGGTCAAATGGGTCCAACTCCAGTCGCAATAAGAGCCCAAGGTCTCAAGGTGGAAGGAGGAATTTCCGTAGATCAAACTACCGGGGTCCAAGAGGATGGAACACCTTCCAACCCCACATGATATATCCCCAACAACAACATTATGGTCCACAACCCCCATTTCAACATCCACAGGGTCCATTCCCCGTGTGGGGCTATCAACAACAAGACTATGGCTATTTCGACCAATCGGCACCTTTTTTAGGGGCGCGCCAAGGACAGACCAGAGGAAGGAACCGGAGGGGCACCTCGGTACACTGGAATGCAGGAGAGGAAGAAACCCCACGGGTATCCACGAGAAGTATGACAGGCGCCAAGAAAAACCAGAAGTAAGCCTGGTGGTAAACCTCTCAGACTGTGAACTTACAGAACCACAAATTGCGGTACTGGAAAAAGGCACTGGGTTACGTACCTATGGCCAATATGGACAAATTTCATTTATGCAAGGAAGTCCAGGAATTCATGCGACGTCTGAAGTTGCTAGTCTTCTTCAAAGATAAAAATGACGAGAGTGTACGTGGTGATACTAAACTCAGACCAAAATCTACGTTTACACCAATGAACAACACCCTACCAATCGAACTACTCACCTTCGAAAAGGCGGTGATGAGGGAACTTGAGGACATAGATCCACAGGAGAGAAGCACCTTTCAGAACATTAACAAGGAGGAAAGACAAGCACTACGGGAGTTGAGCAACAACAACCACATAGTGATAAAACCAGCAGATAAGGGCGGCGCAACTGTTATACAAAATGCAAGCCAGTATGACATTGAATGCATGAGACTGCTCCAAGATGAAAGGAACTATGAAATTCTCCATAATGATCCAACAAATAGGATAGCAACGAAAATCAGTACTATGGTAGAGGAAGCAGTTACACACGGTTGGGTCACTAAAAAAGAAGGAGATTTCTTATGCCAAAAAAATCCCAGGACCCCCTACCTGTATACACTGCCCAAAATCCATAAGAATCTACAAAACCCTCCGGGAAGACCAATCGTGTCCTGCATCGGATCAATATTGGAACCCCTGTCAAGATTTGCAGACGCTTTCCTCAGGCCAATTGTTCAAAAAACATCTACATACCTGAGGGATACAAAGGATGTATTGATCCTATTAGAAGACATCACCTTTGATCCTAACAACCAGCTATTAATCAGCTGTGACGTGGAGAGCCTCTACACCAGCTTACCTCATCATGCCACACTAGAAATTGTAGAGGATGTCCTGTTTGAAGACTTCTGGGAATACCAGACACCACGTAATGTGGTGATGGAATGCTGTTCCCTAGCCCTTAAGGAGAACTTCTTTGAGTATAAAGGTACCCTATATCTACAAAAACATGGCTGTAGCATGGGAAGCACATTCGCTCCCAGCATAGCTGGTCTGTACGTGCACCACTTGGAAGTGAACAAAATATTGCATCCAACCAACCCCTACAGAGATAACATCAAGATATGGAAGCGATACATCGATGATATCCTGATCATCTGGGATGGAGATGAGGGGACAGCTAAACATTTTCTGAGCTGGTTGAACTTACAAGACGATTATTTGAAATTCACTAGCACCACCTCCAACTGCAATTTGGTGTTTTTGGATTTGAATATTTTCCCCAAAGATGGCAGACTGATGACCACAACCCATTTTAAAAACACTTCAAAGAATTGTTTATTGCTGTACAATAGCTTCCACCCGAGACATCTGCGGGATAATCTACCGTACGGGCAATTCCTGCGCCTACGCAGGAATTGTACGGAGATTAAGGACTTCAAACTACAATCCAAAGACCTAGAGAAGAAGCTGGTAGCTAGGAAGTACCCAAACAAGATCATCAATCAGGCATACAAACGGGCCAAAAACAACTGCCGAGAGAGCCTCCTGGAAGAAAAAGTGCCTAAAGACGAGGATAAAAGACCAATCTGCATCACCACTTACAATACCTGTTCCAACCAAGTGACCAAGATCATTAACAGGAATTGGAGGATTCTAAATAGTGGTGGGTTACAAATACCTAAACCGATGTTCTCTCACAAAAGAGCAAGGAGCATAAGGGATGTCCTAGTCCACACAAGACCGAAATCAGTCGGTGGCACTGTGCAACATAATCCCAACTTTGTACGTGGCCACCATCCGTGTGGAAATTGCAAAGTCTGTTGTCTCACAAGGAAAAGTAACAACCTAACCTTCAGCGATGGGACCAGCTGGGAGCAAAGAAGCTTCAGCAATTGCAACAGCACTAATGTTGTCTACCTGGTCACACGCCCCTGCAAGTTGGAGTATGTAGGAATGACGAGTAGGGCAGTGAAACTCCGGATAGGAGAACATAAAAGCACCATCAAATGTAAAAAAAACAGCACGAAACTCACCAATCATTTCCTAGAGATGAACCATAGACCAGAAGAAATAACATGGACTGTGATAGAGCAAGTAAACAGTGAGCGATTCCTTCTGGAGAAAGATCAAAGATGGGTGTTTCGCATCCAATCTCATAAAAGGGGACTGAATGATGACATACCGTGGGGACAGCTATGACCCCCTGCTCTTTGATTGTTACCATTGGACATGTGTGCAAGCCACATACAATGACACAAACCGCTCTGCCTCTTTCCTGGGAGTATTTCCTGATAACTGCCTAGTACCAACAAGGATGACGTGATGTATACCTGGCACAGGGAACCCCCGGTGTTATGTCACCTGTCCAAGCATGAATCTTCCCATTTATAGCTACACCTTGACACTGTGCTGTAATTCAACATTCTGGTTATGATACTGCACTGATGAAATCCCTGGCCATCACCCGACTGACCCATGCGCACTCTTCCAATATATTCCTGGCAAGACTACCGTATCCTGTCTTAATCGACCCCATGAGGTGAGGAGATTCCTTGGTTGCTGGGATCAACTTATGAGCAGATCTCTAACATCGATCCAGGAATAACACCAAATCAGACTCCAATTTAAAAAATCGAAATTTTGATTCATTTTTTGACATTGAATTTTTGTGATCTGAGAACAATGGGGAATCTACCAGTTTGATTTTATAGACATTTTTATGATATAAGATCTATTTACAATCCACTCGATATATACAGATTTCCCCCTCTTTTTTTCACTCATATGAGCTAGAGTTAGTGAAGAAAGACTTCCGTGTATTTTCCCCACCTAGTGGCAAAGATCGACGGCCATCTTTGAACCAAGCAGTCTAGTTTTTCCGCGATGGGCGTCTCCCGGAAGAAACCAGCCACACGGACGGTAATTGCCGACAGTATATCTACAATGCAGACGAGAGACCACGCGTCCTCGGAGCTGCACGGTAGGGGTGAGAGGCGATTTGCCAGGCCGGTAACGTAAGTAACAGACTCGGACCCCGAGTCTCTAAAAAACGGGTCACAGGATCACTATTGTATATGCCAGAACTCGAGTGTACCGCATCCATTATTGAGGGCGGCAATATTTATTTATTTCTCCAGTAGACCGAGCAAAAACTTCCCCCACCTGCAAGCTCATGGGGCACTGTCAAACGAACGATAAAGTATGTATACAATGAATGTATTGATTACTTTCTTCTATCATACCGCTATTTAGATTATTGACTTTTTTTAAAAAACACATGACCTATGGGTCTTGTTTCCTACCAGTGTGATTGGGTGTATGAATGCGTTGAGCCACGACTGTATGGATGATGAATGAATCAATAACCGTTTTCATTTGGACGGTGTTTTGGACAAATACGTCGGGCATAGCGCCCTAAATAGGAGGTGCACATTGACCAATGCACAACAAACGTGACAAAAGAATTGGCACAAATTAAGCAAGATCCTGCTAAATCAGTAACGAATGTGACCTCATTGATGTACATGGAATGAACAGAAGTGAATATGCAAATATGCTTGTGCTTTCTTTCCTTTTTTCCTTTTCATTTACAGAGACCACTGGTCACTTTCTTTTGGCACTAATCCTTGGTGCTTTGCTTCCCTAGGGCCAGCTCATGCCCCGAAGCATAAATATTCAGCTTATTTTTGCTGATATATTTATAGGACAGTAGGCATATTACTGTAGAACTGAGCTTTTTCCTAGTAGGGATCACCGAAAGGTCCTGATGAGTAGGCAGCTGGGGACTGCCTATAAAACATGTCGACTTGGTAGTTAGTAATTACTCTACCTTTTATTCCCCTTTTTAACTTTTCCAGCTAGAGATACCAATAAAATGTATTTGTTCTACTAGCCAGGGAATTTTTAATTTTTTCAATTTTTTCATTTTTTCTATTTTTTGGTGCATTCACTAGTAAGATCCCTACACTTCACTGACACCACTACACATACACATAGATCTGTCACATTTACAGTGCTCCCGCGTAATCCGTCTGGTCGTAGCACGCCCCGCCCCGTTATAGGGACGGGAAGACCCCTATGATGAAGCATGACACTAACGGATGTTTTTAGTGTGTGAGGGGTATTTTAACAAAGCACACGTGCTCTCATCTTTCCACCGTTAAGAGAGAGCCTATCATTTCACAATAAAAACAAAAAACCATAAAATATTTGACACCTCCACATATTGATAGAATCCCTATGTTTACTTGAATCGTTTAGGAGGGTGATTCTGTCTCAACCTCTACGCTTCCTCCTTCTGATTTTTTTGCTGCTTCCTATGTATACTGCCGTTAAACATAGGGGGCATCGTAAAAAACAATGACTATTGCGGCGGAACGCTCACCGCAATACCCACTGCCCACCCCTTTCACGCTAACCTTAGCATGAAAGGGGCCTTATATACAAGGCAGCGTTAAGCCACGTTAAGTGGCTTAACGTTTACTTGTAAATAAGGCAAAGCCCCTTTCGCCCCCACAAAGTTGTTAAAAGTTACATTGTGGTGGCGACAGGGGCTTGTACATATGTCCCAGACTGTTTTAATGTGAGTCGTTCATAACAGGTCTGCAGTGTAAGGGCTGCTACATCAAATTACACTTTTAAGTCCCTACAGCAGTGAATTTGTCAAAATGATATTCTATGGATAGAATGCAGGGCTGGCTTTTTTCACGTGAATACCTTATAATTTTGCAGAAGTGTATTCTCTGACCTTACAAGTAGAGATCTTATTGTGAGGAAAAAACACTTAATTGTAGGCACATGGGTGTGGCACATAAGCATAATTGGACACAGTGGCATACTTAGACTAGTTGCAGGCCGCGTCCACATGGAAGAGTTGGGGTTGTGCTTTTAATACCTGCGGCGGCCGCCTTGCGGCTGTGTGTAAGAGCGGGGGGGAGGCCACCGCCCCACCTGGCTACGCCACTGATTGAATTAAGTCAACACTTTACGAGGAAAGAGACACCTGATTCCTGCCGCTCATGTCTTCGTCTGGTTAGACAAGGTATCACCCCATGAAGATGTGATGTCATTCTTCATGGCACTCCCCTTCATGGTTGGTGAGAGGGCATAAGATCAGCTGTGGGTGCCACCCAACATTCGCAGTAGTATTTATTGATGACCGTGGCTTCCTCTCGGCTACATAATCCAGAGGATAGGCCGGACCGTAGGTAAAGGTGGCGGCATCACCATCATTTATAAAAGTCACCTCAGCTGCTGCATTTCTGGCGGTCCACTGCCAGATTGTGAGAACCTCCTATTTACAATAGGATTCCCCTCTACACTCTCCCTGTCAGGCATTTTAATTTACTGGCCCCCTGGGTCAACGGGATAATTCTGTAAACTACTACCTGAGATTGTCGCGAACGTCCCCAATGCCCCTGCTAATTTCACATTACTGGGTGTTTTTAACCTGCATTTTGATGATTCTTCACATATGGCCGCAGCAGAAATCACTAAGGACCTTGCTGCTTACCATTTCAAACAGAAGGTCACCAATACGACCCATTAGAAGGGACACCTTCTAGATCCTATATTCTCTAACTTGGAGGATTTAACTGGAAAGGAACACATCCCAATACCCTGGTCCGACCATTTCTTGACACCTTCATTTTGGATCCCCCACCTGTGGTACCCGTCACCCAGGCCAATAAGTACTTTGGCACACTCCTGGCCCAAACTTCGGTTAGAAAAAGTGGGTATTGGAGCTGGAAGGCACCAAGCCTACCCCTGACACAGATCCAACCGTGGCCAATGATAGATTCAACAATTGAATTGAGAGCTCCTCAGATCAGGTCCTCCCGAAAAAATGACCTAGATGAAAGCAGGGTCCAAAACAAGCATTGGAAATGCAATAGGTCTCGGATTTATTTGAGTTAGAGCTAATTGCATTGTAAATGGCAATGTCTTTTAGCCATGTGTTATGGAGTGTATGCATGTGGTGTGTAATGGAATTATGTGGTTTGGATTGGAATTGTTCACCCTGCACGCTCACACACTGTTCACCCTGCACGCTCACACACTCGCCACTCTGCACTCACCACTCTGCACTCACCACTCTGCACTCACCACTCTGCACTCACCACTCTGCACTCACTACTCTGCACTCACTACTCACTACTCTGCACTCACTACTCACTACTCTGCACTCACTACTCTGCACTCACTACTCACTACTCTGCACTCACTACTCACTACTCTGCACTCACTACTCTGCACTCACTACTCACTACTCTGCACTCACTACTCTGCACTCACTACTCACTACTCTGCACTCACTACTCTGCACTCACTACTCACTACTCTGCACTCACTACTCTGCACTCACTACTCTGCACTCACTACTCACTACTCTGCACTCACTACTCACTACTCTGCACTCACTACTCTGCACTCACTACTCTGCACTCACTACTCACTACTCTGCACTCACTACTCTGCACTCACTACTCTGCACTCACTACTCTGCACTCACTACTCACTACTCTGCACTCACTACTCTGCACTCACTACTCTGCACTCACTACTCTGCACTCACAACTCTGCACTCACTACTCACTACTCTGCACTCACTACTCTGCACTCACTACTCACTACTCTGCACTCACTACTCACTACTCTGCACTCACTACTCACTACTCTGCACTCACTACTCTGCACTCACTACTCACTACTCTGCACTCACTACTCACTACTCTGCACTCACTACTCACTACTCTGCACTCACTACTCTGCACTCACTACTCACTACTCTGCACTCACTACTCTGCACTCACTACTCACTACTCTGCACTCACTACTCTGCACTCACTACTCACTACTCTGCACTCACTACTCACTACTCTGCACTCACTACTCTGCACTCACTACTCACTACTCTGCACTCACTACTCACTACTCTGCACTCACTACTCTGCACTCACTACTCTGCACTCACTACTCTGCACTCACTACTCACTACTCTGCACTCACTACTCACTACTCTGCACTCACTACTCACTACTCTGCACTCACTACTCTGCACTCACTACTCTGCACTCACTACTCACTACTCTGCACTCACTACTCACTACTCTGCACTCACTACTCACTACTCTGCACTCACTACTCTGCACTCACTACTCACTACTCTGCACTCACTACTCACTACTCTGCACTCACTACTCACTACTCTGCACTCACTACTCTGCACTCACTACTCACTACTCTGCACTCACTACTCACTACTCTGCACTCACTACTCTGCACTCACTACTCTGCACTCACTACTCTGCACTCACTACTCACTACTCTGCACTCACCACTCACTACTCTGCACTCACTACTCTGCACTCACTACTCACTA
This sequence comes from Lissotriton helveticus, assembly GCF_964261635.1. Taxonomy (NCBI): domain Eukaryota; kingdom Metazoa; phylum Chordata; class Amphibia; order Caudata; family Salamandridae; genus Lissotriton; species Lissotriton helveticus. The sequence continues at coordinate 1,307,365,792 of NC_136059.1, read as the reverse complement.
CTCTGCACTCACTACTCACTACTCTGCACTCACTACTCTGCACTCACTACTCACTACTCTGCACCCTCTACTCACTACTCTGCACTCACTACTCACTACTCTGCACTCATTACTCTGCGCTCACTACTCTGCACTCACTACTCACTACTCTGCACTCACTACTCACTACTCTGCACTCTCTACTCACTACTCTGCACTCTCTACTCACTACTCTGCACTCACTACTCACTACTCTGCACTCACTACTCTGCACTCACTACTCACTACTCTGCACTCACTACTCTGCACTCACTACTCTGCACTCACTACTCTGCACTCACTACTCACTACTCTGCACTCACTACTCTGCACTCACTACTCACTACTCTGCACTCACTACTCTGCACTCACTACTCTGCACTCACTACTCACTACTCTGCACTCACTACTCTGCACACACTACTCTGCACTCACTACTCACTACTCTGCACTCACTACTCTGCACTCACTACTCTGTACTCACTACTCACTACTCTGCACTCACTACTCTGCACTCATTACTCACTACTCTGCACTCACTACTCACTACTCTGCACTCACTACTCTGCACTCACTACTCTGCACTCACTACTCTGCACTCACTACTCTGCACTCACTACTCTGCACTCACTACTCACTACTCTGCACTCACTACTCTGCACTCACTACTCTGCACTCACAACTCTGCACTCACTACTCACTACTCTGCACTCACTACTCTGCACTCACTACTCACTACTCTGCACTCACTACTCACTACTCTGCACTCACTACTCTGCACTCACTACTCACTACTCTGCACTCACTACTCACTACTCTGCACTCACTACTCTGCACTCACTACTCACTACTCTGCACTCACTACTCTGCACTCACTACTCTGCACTCACTACTCACTACTCTGCACTCACTACTCTGCACTCACTACTCTGCACTCACTACTCTGCACTCACAACTCTGCACTCACTACTCACTACTCTGCACTCACTACTCTGCACTCACTACTCACTACTCTGCACTCACTACTCACTACTCTGCACTCACTACTCACTACTCTGCACTCACTACTCTGCACTCACTACTCACTACTCTGCACTCACTACTCACTACTCTGCACTCACTACTCACTACTCTGCACTCACTACTCTGCACTCACTACTCACTACTCTGCACTCACTACTCTGCACTCACTACTCTGCACTCACTACTCTGCACTCACTACTCACTACTCTGCACTCACTACTCACTACTCTGCACTCACTACTCTGCACTCACTACTCACTACTCTGCACTCACTACTCACTACTCTGCACTCACTACTCTGCACTCACTACTCTGCACTCACTACTCCGCACTCACAACTCACTACTCTGCACTCACTACTCACTACTCTGCACTCACGACTCTGCACTCACTACTCACTACTCTGCACTCACTACTCACTACTCTGCACTCACTACTCACTACTCTGCACTCACTACTCTGCACTCACTACTCTGCACTCACTACTCACTACTCTGCACTCACTACTCACTACTCTGCACTCACTACTCACTACTCTGCACTCACTACTCTGCACTCACTACTCACTACTCTGCACTCACTACTCACTACTCTGCACTCACTACTCACTACTCTGCACTCACTACTCTGCACTCACTACTCACTACTCTGCACTCACTACTCACTACTCTGCACTCACTACTCTGCACTCACTACTCTGCACTCACTGCTCTGCACTCACTACTCACTACTCTGCACTCACCACTCACTACTCTGCACTCACTACTCTGCACTCACTACTCACTACTCTGCACTCACTACTCACTACTCTGCACTCACTACTCTGCACTCACTACTCACTACTCTGCACCCTCTACTCACTACTCTGCACTCACTACTCACTACTCTGCACTCATTACTCTGCGCTCACTACTCTGCACTCACTACTCACTACTCTGCACTCACTACTCACTACTCTGCACTCTCTACTCACTACTATGCACTCTCTACTCACTACTCTGCACTCACTACTCACTACTCTGCACTCACTACTCTGCACTCACTACTCACTACTCTGCACTCACTACTCTGCACTCACTACTCTGCACTCACTACTCTGCACTCACTACTCTGCACTCACTACTCACTACTCTGCACTCACTACTCTGCACTCACTACTCACTACTCTGCACTCACTACTCTGCACTCACTACTCTGCACTCACTACTCACTACTCTGCACTCACTACTCTGCACACACTACTCTGCACTCACTACTCACTACTCTGCACTCACTACTCTGCACTCACTACTCTGTACTCACTACTCACTACTCTGCACTCACTACTCTGCACTCATTACTCACTACTCTGCACTCACTACTCACTACTCTGCACTCACTACTCTGCACTCACTACTCTGCACTCACTACTCTGCACTCACTACTCTGCACTCACTACTCACTACTCTGCACTCACTACTCTGCACTCACTACTCTGCACTCACAACTCTGCACTCACTACTCACTACTCTGCACTCACTACTCTGCACTCACTACTCACTACTCTGCACTCACTACTCACTACTCTGCACTCCCTACTCTGCACTCACTACTCACTACTCTGCACTCACTACTCACTACTCTGCACTCACTACTCTGCACTCACTACTCACTACTCTGCACTCACTACTCCGCACTCACTACTCTGCACTCACTACTCACTACTCTGCACTCACTACTCTGCACTCACTACTCTGCACTCACTACTCACTACTCTGCACTCACTACTCACTACTCTGCACTCACTACTCTGCACTCACTACTCACTACTCTGCACTCACTACTCTGCACTCACTACTCTGCACTCACTACTCACTACTCTGCACTCACTACTCACTACTCTGTACTCACTACTCTGCAATCACTACTCACTACTCCGCACTCACTACTCTGCACTCACTGCTCACTACTCTGCACTCACTATTCTGCACTCACTACTCTGCACTCACTACTCTGCACTCACTACTCACTACTCTGCACTCACTACTCACTACTCTGCACTCACTACTCTGCACTCACTACTCACTACTCTGCACTCACTACTCTGCACTCACTACTCTGCACTCACTACTCACTACTCTGCACTCACTACTCACTACTCTGTACTCACTACTCACTACTCTGCACTCACTACTCACTACTCTGCACTCACTACTCTGCACTCACTGCTCACTACTCTGCACTCACTACTCACTACTCTGCACTCACTACTCACTACTCACTGCACTCACTACTCACTACTCTGCACTCACTACTCACTACTCTGCACTCACTACTCACTACTCTGCACTCACTACTCTGCACTCACTACTCTGCACTAACTACTCACTACTCTGCACTCACTACTCTGCACTCACTACTCACTACTTTGCACTCACTACTCACTACTCTGCACTCACTACTCACTACTCTGCACTCACTACTCTGCACTCACTACTCTGCACTCTCTACTCACTACTCTGCACTCACTACTCACTACTCTGCACTCACTACTCTGCACTCACTACTCTGCACTCACTACTCTGCACTCACTACTTTGCACTCACTACTCTGCACTCACTACGCTGCACTCACTACGCTGCACTCACTACTCACTACTCTGCACTCACTACTCTGCACTCACTACTCTGCACTCACTACTCTGCACTCACTACTCACTACTCTGCACTCACTACTCTGCACTCACTACTCACTACTCTGCACTCACTACTCTGCACTCACTACTCACTACTCTGCACTCACTACTCTGCACTCACTACTCTGCACTCACTACTCACTACTCTGCACTCACTACTCTGCACTCACTACTCACTACTCTGCACTCACTACTCACTACTCTGCACTCACTACTCACTACTCTGCACTCACTACTCTGCAATCACTACTCACTACTCTGCACTCACTACTCTGCACTCACTACTCTGCACTCACTTCTCACTACTCTGCACTCACTACTCTGCACTCACTACTCACTACTCTCTACTCACTACTCTGCACTCTCTACTCACTACTCTGCACTCCCTACGCTGCACTCACTACGCTGCACTCACTACGCTGCACTCACTACTCACTACTCTGCACTCACTACTCACTACTCTGCACTCACTACTCTGCACTCACTACTCTGCACTCACTACTCTGCACTCACTACTCACTACTCTGCACTCACTACTCACTACTCTGCACTCACTACTCACTACTTTGCACTCACTACTCACTACTCTGCACTCACTACTCTGCACTCACTACTCTGCACTCACTACTCACTACTCTGCACTCACTACTCACTACTCTGCACTCACTACTCTGCACTCACTACTCACTACTCTGCACTCACTACTCTGCACTCACTACTCTGCACTCACTACTCACTACTCTGCACTCACTACTCACTACTCTGTACTCACTACTCACTACTCTGCACTCACTACTCACTACTCTGCACTCACTACTCTGCACTCACTGCTCACTACTCTGCACTCACTACTCACTACTCTGCACTCACTACTCACTACTCACTGCACTCACTACTCACTACTCTGCACTCACTACTCACTACTCTGCACTCACTACTCACTACTCTGCACTCACTACTCTGCACTCACTACTCTGCACTAACTACTCACTACTCTGCACTCACTACTCTGCACTCACTACTCACTACTTTGCACTCACTACTCACTACTCTGCACTCACTACTCACTACTCTGCACTCATTACTCTGCGCTCACTACTCTGCACTCACTACTCACTACTCTGAACTCACTACTCACTACTCTGCACTCTCTACTCACTACTCTGCACTCTCTACTCACTACTCTGCACTCACTACTCACTACTCTGCACTCACTACTCTGCACTCACTACTCACTACTCTGCACTCACTACTCTGCACTCACTACTCTGCACTCACTACTCTGCACTCACTACTCTGCACTCACTACTCACTACTCTGCACTCACTACTCTGCACTCACTACTCACTACTCTGCACTCACTACTCTGCACTCACTACTCTGCACTCACTACTCACTACTCTGCACTCACTACTCTGCACACACTACTCTGCACTCACTACTCACTACTCTGCACTCACTACTCTGCACTCACTACTCTGTACTCACTACTCACTACTCTGCACTCACTACTCTGCACTCATTACTCACTACTCTGCACTCACTACTCACTACTCTGCACTCACTACTCTGCACTCACTACTCTGCACTCACTACTCTGCACTCACTACTCTGCACTCACTACTCACTACTCTGCACTCACTACTCTGCACTCACTACTCTGCACTCACAACTCTGCACTCACTACTCACTACTCTGCACTCACTACTCTGCACTCACTACTCACTACTCTGCACTCACTACTCACTACTCTGTACTCACTACTCTGCACTCACTACTCACTACTCTGCACTCACTACTCACTACTCTGCACTCACTACTCTGCACTCACTACTCACTACTCTGCACTCACTACTCCGCACTCACTACTCTGCACTCACTACTCACTACTCTGCACTCACTACTCTGCACTCACTACTCTGCACTCACTACTCTGCACTCACTACTCACTACTCTGCACTCACTACTCACTACTCTGCACTCACTACTCTGCACTCACTACTCACTACTCTGCACTCACTACTCTGCACTCACTACTCTGCACTCACTACTCACTACTCTGCACTCACTACTCACTACTCTGTACTCACTACTCACTACTCTGCAATCACTACTCACTACTCCGCACTCACTACTCTGCACTCACTGCTCACTACTCTGCACTCACTACTCTGCACTCACTACTCTGCACTTACTACTCTGCACTCACTACTCACTACTCTGCACTCACTACTCACTACTCTGCACTCACTACTCTGCACTCACTACTCACTACTCTGCACTCACTACTCTGCACTCACTACTCTGCACTCACTACTCACTACTCTGCACTCACTACTCACTACTCTGTACTCACTACTCACTACTCTGCACTCACTACTCACTACTCTGCACTCACTACTCTGCACTCACTGCTCACTACTCTGCACTCACTACTCACTACTCTGCACTCACTACTCACTACTCACTGCACTCACTACTCACTACTCTGCACTCACTACTCACTACTCTGCACTCACTACTCACTACTCTGCACTCACTACTCTGCACTCACTACTCTGCACTAACTACTCACTACTCTGCACTCACTACTCTGCACTCACTACTCACTACTTTGCACTCACTACTCACTACTCTGCACTCACTACTCACTACTCTGCACTCACTACTCTGCACTCACTACTCTGCACTCTCTACTCACTACTCTGCACTCTCTACTCACTACTCTGCACTCTCTACTCACTACTCTGCACTCACTACTCACTACTCTGCACTCACTACTCTGCACTCACTACTCTGCACTCACTACTCTGCACTCACTACTCTGCACTCACTACTTTGCACTCACTACTCTGCACTCACTACGCTGCACTCACTACGCTGCACTCACTACTCACTACTCTGCACTCACTACTCTGCACTCACTACTCTGCACTCACTACTCTGCACTCACTACTCACTACTCTGCACTCACTACTCTGCACTCACTACTCACTACTCTGCACTCACTACTCTGCACTCACTACTCACTACTCTGCACTCACTACTCTGCACTCACTACTCTGCACTCACTACTCACTACTCTGCACTCACTACTCTGCACTCACTACTCACTACTCTGCACTCACTACTCACTACTCTGCACTCACTACTCACTACTCTGCACTCACTACTCTGCAATCACTACTCACTACTCTGCACTCACTACTCTGCACTCACTACTCTGCACTCACTACTCTGCACTCACTTCTCACTACTCTGCACTCACTACTCTGCACTCACTACTCACTACTCTCTACTCACTACTCTGCACTCTCTACTCACTACTCTGCACTCCCTACGCTGCACTCACTACGCTGCACTCACTACGCTGCACTCACTACTCACTACTCTGCACTCACTACTCACTACTCTGCACTCACTACTCTGCACTCACTACTCTGCACTCACTACTCTGCACTCACTACTCACTACTCTGCACTCACTACTCACTACTCTGCACTCACTACTCACTACTTTGCACTCACTACTCACTACTCTGCACTCACTACTCTGCACTCACTACTCTGCACTCACTACTCACTACTCTGCACTCACTACTCACTACTCTGCACTCACTACTCTGCACTCACTACTCACTACTCTGCACTCACTACTCTGCACTCACTACTCTGCACTCACTACTCACTACTCTGCACTCACTACTCACTACTCTGTACTCACTACTCACTACTCTGCACTCACTACTCACTACTCTGCACTCACTACTCTGCACTCACTGCTCACTACTCTGCACTCACTACTCACTACTCTGCACTCACTACTCACTACTCACTGCACTCACTACTCACTACTCTGCACTCACTACTCACTACTCTGCACTCACTACTCACTACTCTGCACTCACTACTCTGCACTCACTACTCTGCACTAACTACTCACTACTCTGCACTCACTACTCTGCACTCACTACTCACTACTTTGCACTCACTACTCACTACTCTGCACTCACTACTCACTACTCTGCACTCACTACTCTGCACTCACTACTCTGCACTCTCTACTCACTACTCTGCACTCACTACTCACTACTCTGCACTCACTACTCTGCACTCACTACTCTGCACTCACTACTCTGCACTCACTACTCTGCACTCACTACTTTGCACTCACTACTCTGCACTCACTACGCTGCACTCACTACGCTGCACTCACTACTCACTACTCTGCACTCACTACTCTGCACTCACTACTCTGCACTCACTACTCTGCACTCACTACTCACTACTCTGCACTCACTACTCTGCACTCACTACTCACTACTCTGCACTCACTACTCTGCACTCACTACTCTGCACTCACTACTCACTACTCTGCACTCACTACTCTGCACTCACTAATCACTACTCTGCACTCACTACTCACTACTCTGCACTCACTACTCACTACTCTGCACTCACTACTCTGCAATCACTACTCACTACTCTGCACTCACTACTCTGCACTCACTACTCTGCACTCACTACTCTGCACTCACTTCTCACTACTCTGCACTCACTACTCAGCACTCACTACTCACTACTCTCTACTCACTACTCTGCACTCTCTACTCACTACTCTGCACTCCCTACGCTGCACTCACTACGCTGCACTCACTACGCTGCACTCACTACTCACTACTCTGCACTCACTACTCACTACTCTGCACTCACTACTCTGCACTCACTACTCTGCACTCACTACTCTGCACTCACTACTCACTACTCTGCACTCACTACTCACTACTCTGCACTCACTACTCACTACTTTGCACTCACTACTCACTACTCTGCACTCACTACTCTGCACTCACTACTCACTACTCTGCACTCACTACTCACTACTCTGCACTCACTACTCTGCACTCACTACTCTGCACTCACTACACTGCACTCACTACGCTGCACTCACTACTCACTACTCTGCACTCACTACGCTGCACTCACTACTCACTACTCTGCACTCACTACGCTGCACTCACTACTCTGCACTCACTACGCTGCACTCACTACTCACTACTCTGCACTCACTACTATGCACTCACTACTCACTACTCTGCACTCACCACTCTGCACTCACCACTTTGCACTCACCACTCTTTACTCACCACTCACTACTTACTACTCACCACTCTGCACTCACTACTCACTACTCTGAAAGCAGGCAAGGCTACCGACTAATTTTACACTGGTCATGGTTAACACTCTTCTAGAAGAGAATAGACACGTTTATCTTGGTGGGTTGAATGTAAAAAAAAAACACATGGCGCACCCTGGTGTCCAATAAAGAATAGGCAATCAGTAACGTGCACGCTCAGAGAGCAGACTGTACTGAATGTTCTGTGTACATTCGCAGAATCCTTCAAAGCACATCTGACATCATTCTTTGCTCCCGCCATTCTGGTACTTTACACTGCAAACACTCCCGCAAGTCCATGCAATTAGAGGACATAACATTCTGAACAAGCACCTACCTATCAGTGCCCTCACTGCGTGAAACTTCTCGATGCCGGCCAGGAAGAGAGCAGTGATCGGCGCGCGGCGGGGACGCTGGCGCCGTGAGCGTGCGCGCGACTGAATCCGCGTGTGGCCAGCACTTGTCGCACCTCTCCCATTGAGAATGCTGGGCGCGTGCCCAGCTCTTGTCTCCTTTTGTCGGCTTTGGAGACTGAAACGATTACAATATTTCTCTGCCGAGAACGCGCTTCGCGCGTCTCTAGGCCGAGACCTAAAAATGGCTTGGACCTCCTCCACGCTCTGGTAGCTAAAACAGACCTGTAAGAAACTTGAAAGAGCTTGGAGAAAGGATTTCTCCTCAAACAAGAAATCTGAATACAGGGAGGCCATAAGAACGTACAAGGCTGAAATTAAACTAGCTCAGTCCACATATTATGAGGACAGAATCCCTACGGCTGCCGACTCCCCCCGTGAAATTTTCCGCATAGCGGAAAAATTACTCAAAGCCCCCTTACCCCCACATATACCTGATACCAACGGAAGTCGCTGCAATGAACTTGCAGATCACTTTCATAATAAAATTCAAACAATCTACTCATCATTTGCCCCGGTAGATAGACACAACAATTCCCATGTAGAGGATACCGATCTGCATAGTAGGGAACACTCCTTGGAGGCATTTTTTCTGTTGGATTGCGAGTCATTTCATACCAACTCAGCACTCGTGAAAAGTGGATCACCTAGAGATCCAGCTTCACTCAATATATTCTGAAGCAAGTGTCTGAAACAGTCTCCCCCACCATTTTGGATCAGATCAATGCCTCTATTTCTACCTGAGTGGTTCCATCTCTGTGGAAAAGAGCGATGGTGAAGCTTCTTTTGAAAAAATCGAGTCTGGACCCGGATCTCATGGGTAATTATCGCCCCCATCTCGCTCATCCCAAGGATCATTAAAATTTCGGAGAAACATGTTAACTCAGCGCTCTCGGTATTTTTGGGATCTCACAACCTCCTTCACCCCTTTTTGTCCAAGTCAGGGAATGGAAACTGCTCTGTTAACAGTAGTTGAGGAGCCCAAAACGACTCTTGATGCTGGTGGTTCCACAACTGTTATCCTTTTGGACCTCAGCGCAGAATTTGATACAGTCAACCACCAAATCCTGGTTCCATCGACTAAGAAGCTTGGGGGTGACCGGAGTAGCTTTAATCTCTGGCTGCAATCATTCCTAGAAGGAAGATCCTTCCAGGTTTTCGAGGGTGAGATCATTTCAAAATACATGCCTCTCCACTGTTGCTTACCCCAGGGATCGTCCTTGAGTCCTTCTCTTTATAATGTCTATATGAATCCGCTTGTGGAGATTGTGGCCCTTTTTGGGGTTCACATAGTGACCTATGCTGATGATACCCAGCTGGTCGTGGCACTGAACCACTCTGATAATGCCACCCCAACCTTTGTTCTTGTTTAGAAGATGTAGTCAAGTGGATGAATCACTCCTATTTAAAACTCAACAATGATATCGAGTTGATGCTCCTTGGTAACCCTTCTCTCTTTATAGTGGACGTTATGTGGCCAGCCTGTTTAGGACCTGCCCCTGTCCCTAAGACCCAGATAAAGAGCCTGGGTATTTGGCTCAATCAAGATCTTAGCTTCACGGTCCAGGCCCGGAAGGTTGCGACTTCCTGCTATGGCATCCTAAGGATGCTTCGCAAAGTCTTTCCACTTCTCCACTGCTAGGCAAGAAAGCTCATGGTACAGGCCCTCATCCTTTCCCGCCTGGACTACGGGAATTCCCTTTACCTTGGTGCTCCTGGATCTACCTTCGCAAAACTCCAAACGGTAAAAAATTGTGCAGCAAGGATTCTCGTGGGGACTTTGAACTGACTATCCGCTAAACTCACCTTGAAGTCCGTCCACTGGCTCGCTGTCTGTGAGAGAGTTAACTTTAAGGCCATGTGCATCGCCCACAAGATGTTAGCAGGGAACGGACCAGCGATTAACCATTCCATGATTCAGCCCTACCTGGCAAACAGACGGCTGTGCTCTGACAATCTGCACCTGGCCGTCGTTCTCAGGATTAAGAAAGCCAGAAGTGTCGGTCGTTTATCTTCTTATAACGCTGCAAGGTTGTGGAACTCCCTCCCTCTCCGCTTACGGAGGGAACCCAACCACCTGGTCTTTCGAAAACTGCTAAAAACTTGCCTCTTTCACTAAGTGTTGCTAGGATGCCCTCTTGGTTGACTACCACAGCGCTGGGATGTAGCTACGCGCTTAACAAATGCTGTTTTAATTTCATTTAATTTACATCTCCAGCTTGTACATAGTATTTGAACCACTGAAAGGTAAACTTAAAGGTTTGTGTAAGTTTACACTTTTTCAGTATTCACAAAGCTGCATTTTAATGGTAAGTTTATGAGTGCGGTGACACCACAGTTGAGGGGGGGACTCTGCTCATAAAAAGATAAGACAGGCCAATCATTTGTTATGTGCAGTTACCACAGCGGAGGGCTGGTTGGAAAGTTCAGTGTGTGAGACATTTATGTTTAGCTCCATCATGGGCCACAGACCCAAAAAACCTGACTGCACAATAATAACCACTAAAATCATCAAGCTGAGCATAGATTCACTCTTATTAACTCCGCATCTACTTACCTTGATGATATAATGTTTGACTTTATTGTGGAATCAATGTAAGAGAAGGTCAAAATTAAGATTTTGATATTGTGGTAGTACGCTTCGGTGTGGTACTATCACTCAGGTTTACTGGCCAACTCATAGTGAGGTGCTCAGTAGCATAAAATTGCTTACTCCAGTCCTGCAAAGCGTTGAGGAGCTATGTTTACACAACATTCTACTAGAGGGATGCTGCAGGCACTCTGGAAATGTAATGATTTCACAGAGCATTATAGTTCTGAAAAATGGAATGGGAACCTCCAAATGCCTTATTTCCCACAAATGTGGTAATCTACATATTTAGACTGACAAGAACTATTTGCATACAGATTTTGTGTACTCTCTGTAGCATGATGGAAAACCTAAACAACCTGTAGACTTTCATACATAAATCAACTACCCTACATTTACTCTGGTAGATTGTTAGCACAATCCAAATATGTTTTTTTTTCTAACTTAAGGAAAATATTGTCAGTGTGGAGAAATCCCTTCCCATAGTCCTTGAGAATGATGAGGTAAAACAGAAGTTTACCCATTAACAATGTCCACCCATCCCACTCCTGTGGGATCACCCATGTTTCCATCCTAAATTTACAACTGCAGAATACCCACTCAGAGAATTTCCTATGGGTATATGATCTGTCTGAAAGTTTGAATATTGGCAAATCTTGAATCCTTCTTTCAGGTTCTGCAATGTGACTAACACATAACACTTCTGCATCTAGATGTGAAAATGATTTCTGAAAGCATTTCTTCTCTCCAACAAAATGACATATTGTTAACATTTGATGGTGTATTGGCAGTGAACTATGCTTAGTTACGCTTTGCTTACCTGCTCTTCCTTTTGCTAGTCAGAATGATATGTCTGTTACATTTCACTGGACAAAGGACTGAAAATCCCAAAGTACAAATCAATGTTGAATTTGGTACATTCTAATAATCAACACAGTGGGTCACATTCACAAAAGCATTTGCAGGAATACTCTTTTACTTAATCTTACATCCCTTTGTGAATCAGCCAGAAGAATCTAAATCCCTATTATTATAGACCTTTGTACTAATTCTATATGAATATTCCCTAAATATTAAAACGTAGTTCCAATTTTAGATGTTTTGGGGCCAATATACAAAGGCATGTAAAAGTACACAAATGAGTAGTATCTGAGTTCTACTCTAAGTACTCAATAATGCCTTTATGAATATGCTTCCTTATTTTGCCAGGAAATGTTTGTCTTCTTTTTTTATTTTGTCCTACGCCATGATTGCTGTTACCCCTTATAAAAAGTTAAAAAGGATAATGTATGCCTGTTATTTTTTTAATGGCACTGATCTTGCCTTTATACAAAGAAGTCTATCTTAAAGAAAATATCACTTTGGTAGGTGTTACAAATGGGGGTCTCTAGTTGGCAGAGTTAGGTACCTTTGTCCAAAAAGGGATCCTTACTTCTAGGCAAGGAAAGGGGGATACATACTCTAGACAACCCCTGATCACCCCCTTGTAAGCTTGGCATGAGCAGGCAGGCTTAACCCAAATGCAATGTGTAAAGTATTTGTACTCAAAACACACAGTAATACAGTGATAACACCACAGATGAACACCACACCAGTTTAGAAAAATAAAGTAATTTTTATCTAAACTTAACAAGACCAAAACAACCAAAATCAAACATACCAGTATTAAGAAAAATGGCTTTCAAAAGGTTTTAGCTACTGAGTCCATAGAAAATGATGGATGTGTGATTTCTTGCAAAGTATCTGTCGTTGCGACAGAATTCACCAAGCCAAACAGCCGCAGCAATGGGAAGTTTTGAAAAACAAAGAGATGCAACAGTTTAGCTGGGCACAGGGGAGCGGTGTGTTGGGTCCGGTCTGTAGGGCGAAGCAATGCGTCTATTCTGAGATGACTCCGATCCGCAGGTGATGCGTCTGGGAAAACTTGCCGCAGAGGGATGATGCGTGGAAATCCAGGATGCTTTAGCGAATCGTGCGGTGGCATCCAGCGGCACTGCGTCAATTTCTGCAGCCACGATCCCTCAATGCATCGATTCTTGAAGAAGCGACAGCCGCTGCATCAGTTTCAACAGCAGCGCAGTGATGCGTGGAGATTCTTCTCGCACTTCAGCGTTGCGTCGGAAAACTATTGCAAGACGAGCGATGCATCGATTTTCTCGTTGTTGTATTGCTTTTCCAGCTCCAAGCTGCAGAAACAACCTCCAGAGGCCCCACACAGGCACATCTTTGCAGGTCAGAACGCCCAGCAAAGACGTTCAGGGGAGCTGGCGGTGAAGTCTTTGTGTTCCTGAGACTTCAAAACAGGAGGCAAGCTCTACTCAAGCCTTGGAGACTTTCCTCAAGCAGGAGACACAGTACACAGCAAAGTCCTTCTCCTTTTCTTGGCAGAAACAGTAACTGCAGGCCAACCTCAGAAACACAGCAAAGGCAGTACTTCTCAGTTTTACCAGCTCTGCTCCGTAGCAAACGTTCCTCTTGTTTCCAGAAGTAGTCTAAAGTTATGAGGTCTGAGCCCCTCTTTTTAACCAGTAAATATATTTGTTCTCTGAAGGCAGAGAGTGTCTATGGCCAGTCAAAACCAGTCCTCTCCTCTCCTCTCTGGTGCGGCTGCCCAGCAGGAGGTGGAGACATGCATTGTGGAAGGCAGAGCAGACCCATTCAGGTGAAAGGAAATCTCCTCCCCGTACTCTAAGTGCAGCTCAGGTCTATTCAGCCCAGCCCTAACTCATCCAGACTCTCTGGAGCCACTGCACCTCTCCAGCCCGTGTCACTCCACAGCTAGACAGTCAATACACATCCTAGCAGAGGCACATTGGATGGCCAAGCAAGAAAATAACTCCTTTCTAAAAGTTGTATTTTCAAACACAGAATGTAAAAATCACCCTCACTAAAAGATGCATTTTACCATTCTGAGTTCAGTCATACTAAACTTTATTTAAACAGCCTGCAAATTGCTTGTCTTGACACCAAATATGCTTATAAATAAATATAAATACATTTGTAATGTGACTTTTCTGTCTTTGTTCCATTTTATATTTTATTATCAGTCATGGACTATTCAGGCAGTCCTAGAACACAATTAAAAGTGCTACTATTTATATTTGCTGTTCAAAGTATGTGCAGACAAGTGCTGACAATACTGCTTTAGGTGACTGTTTATGTTTGTACCAACTGGGCCATCAAAATAATGAGCTGGCAACCCTAACCATAAAACTGGTAGTTTGTTGCAAGATCAGCACATTTATTTCCTCCACCTTGATCTCTCGTTAATGCCATAACAGCAATAGTTTAACATATCTGAAACCCTACGCTGCCGTCAATGACTTGCTGAGTTAGTTCAAGTGTCTGGTAATGCACCATGCATTCAGACAACTCACTCCTCATTCTCGCCCTTCACTTTCACGCTCACCCTGCACTCACACTGATCACCATGCACTCACACTGATCACCATGCACTCACACTGATCACCTTGCATTCACACTGATCACCATGCACTCACACTGATCACCATGCACTCACACCGATCACCCTCTCACCCTGCACTCAAAGCGATCACAATACACTCACACTGATCACCATGCACTCTCACCATTCACCCGCTCACCCTGCACTCACAGTGATCACCATGCGCTGACTCTGATCACCATGTGCTGACTCTGATCACCATGCGCTGACTCTGATCACCATGCACTGACTCTGATCACCATGCGCTGACTCTGATCACCATGCACTGACTCTGATCACCATGCGCTGGCTCTGATCACCATGCACTCATTCCGATCAACCGCTCACCCTGCACTCACAGTAATCACTCTGCACTCACAATGCACTTGTGCTGTTCACCCTGTACCTCACCCTGCAGTCGCGCAAGCTCAGTACTCACCCTGCACTCATGAAACACGTCACTCACATGTCCCTCTTACTGCTCAATGTGCATACTCACTCAAATAAGACCATCACTAACCATACATTCATTTGTCCCACTCTGCACTTACATCCGCACACAAATTCATATGGTCACCTCACTCACCCTGCAGTCACTTCTCTTACCCTACTCCCACACTCTCGCATCGCTCAACGTGCACTCACATGGGTACTCCTGACACCCACACAGCGCAGAGGTTTAACGTGCCTTCTACAAAGAACGTGTAGCATGCAGATCAGAGTGTGGGTAAACTATGAGTAGCGCAATAAAAAAATGGGCATTGTTGATGAGTGGTAGTGAGGAAATTCATGGAGAAGGAGGAAATGGGGGGGGGGCAAAAAACAGACTGTTGCACTATGTGCAACCAGTGCTAGGGCCAGCCCTGGATGGGAGTGTTAGCCCCCCCTCGAAGTTCGGGTCTAGTTGCGCCCCTGTACACAAGTATGGACATGTTGTGCTCCATCAAGATTTTCGTCCTAAATTACAAAAAGACATATTTACATGCAGTGCAATCCAGCCTTTCAGGGGTTCCCTTGATAGAGGCAGCTCTGTTTTTGCCCTGATGGCTGGGAGTAAATCCTAAACAGATTCTTGTAAATACTGTTTTGTTTCATTTCTTTTTAATGTGATTGATATGAGAGAGTCTATTACTATTTGCAGAGAAATGTTTTTGTTTCATGCAATTTTAGATCAAAACAGGTCCACACATTTATGTTGGTGATGTTGTTATTTATATAGGTCGTGTGTTAAACAAAGCATTCTAGTAAAAAGAATTTGCGCACATTTTATCTTGGAAAATTGGGGTTTGAGCTGTGTAATAAGCCTCTGTCATTTCACCACACCCATTCACAAACCTGCAGTTTGCTAAACACTCTAATTATGTAAAACATTATTTACCGAATATGGCCCGTGATATGCATGTGGCAGTCGATTATGTAGTGTACCAGATTCCAGTAATTTCTGTCAGGTGGTGGGGGGGGCCAACATCTAAACAAATTCAGCTGGGGGGGCTCAACCTACAAAAGTTTGAAGACCTCTGGTCTAGAACATAGTGTTGCCTCGCTTCTTCTCCAACACCCCACATACATAAACTGTCTGCTGTTGATTTAGTAGTGAGGTTAATATTAATGCAACTGCAGGAACAGGTAATGTGCATAGAGTGCATAGAGTGCATACAGATTTCTGCTAGTTATCCATAAAAAAAAATTAACAAAATAATAAATGCAGCGCGTGAAAAGCCATACGTCACTGAGACTTCGCTCCGTAAATGGTGAACGGGAGCGGCTGCGCTGGGATCCTGTGAATCAGGCTAGGAGTGCCTGACTTGGGGCGTGGCCGGGCGAGGTAGCCAGGTGGAGGGGCATCCTGATTGTGGGCAGGGCTCCCGTGTTTGCGAGGAGAGACCTGTGTGCTGCCTGAACCGGCAAGAGAACAAGACCAGCAGTCAGAGAAAGGACCAGATCCTCAGGGGCTTCCTTTGGCAGACTTTGCGCCATTTTCAGCCGTAGCAGGCCGTCTTCCGCTGAGGAGACCAGAAAGAAGCCACGGTGAGTGGGGCTTGGGAGGCATTCTGTTTGTTCCTATGATGTTACACAGCTGCACCGCCAGATCGCGGGTAGCTGTAACAGGAGGCACATGATTAGGATGGACAAGGGTGGGTTGCACCCCCCTCCCCACCTGTGAGGATTTTGCCCAGAAGTAAGAGCTGCATCGGCAGCCAGAAAAGCCCTGAATTTTGGGACAAAGGGGCATCTGGGACAGCTCCGGACGGGCCCCGAGGATGGCAGTCAGCCTGGGATTCATCCAGTGTTTTGGTGGGGCATAAGGCCCTAACGTGAGATGTGCTAATAATTTGGTGCACCGTTGCGAATTAGGAGGAATGCATAATACCTAATACCTTTTATACCTAAAAACCCCAGTACTTTAGATCACTTTCAGGAACAAGAGGAAGAGCTGGAGAGCTGTACAGAGGAGTACTGCCCCTTTGCTGTGTGCTGTGTGAGTTTGGCCTGCAGTTGCTGCCGCTGTCTGTGGTGGAGGAAAACAACTGTCTCTTTTTGCCCTGCTGTGGTATCCACCTTGTGAAGAATCTCCAAGGTCTTGTGTGTGCTGGCCTCCTATTGGAATTCTCAAGGATACAAACGACTTCAAGATAGGATTGGACTGTTCTTCCCCCCTTTATTTGAGGTAAATCATGAAAGAAGCGCTGTACTCTCTGGCAGATCAGTGCAGAGCGAGTGCTTGTCTTTACCCATAACGTCTGGATACAATACGCATGGTGCTTCCCAGTCTAGAGCATGTGGAGAGGTATTTGCTGGTGGAAAGCGCATGGTAAATGCTACATTGGGGCAAATCCAGGGTGCTTGGAGGCTGGCATGGTGAGCGTCTCTACTGCCTGGTATCAGCGGTAAGATCACTGCTCATGTGAAATTTACCAGAGCCCAAGAGGCGGGCTTGTTCTGCAGTGCCTACCACTCTCCCTGCCCTCTCAAGTGTGGGAGAGGGGACGCTGTAGCCAAGCAATGTCCTGAGGTGGAGGAGGAAGGCCGCAGCTCATGGCAGGCCTGCCCTTCAGGATGCTAACCAGGAAGACCTGCGCTTCACCTAGCAACGTCCTGAGGCAAAGCAGGAAGGCTGCAGCCGGTGGCCGACCCGCCAAGTAGGACACCGACAAGGAGGAGCTCCGGCATGTTTCCATCCTCGCAGCCCCAGCGGCAACCTGATCAGCTCAGTCCCCAGTGACTGGAGAGTGGGGGCTGAGGTTCAGTTTGCGGCAGCGGCACCGTGAGTTCGCAGGCTGCAGCCCTACTAGTCTGCGTGAAGTAAAGAAGGATTGAGGTCCCTGCCCAAATCAGCCGGACAAGACTGGGCGAGATCTCCTCACTGGCCGAGGCTGTTTTTATGGCAGCAGCTGGCCCTCATTGAAATTGTGGGCAGCTGCCCTACTCCTTGACTCCACAAACCTTTTGGGGGCCCTGCTTTTTCCCTATGGTCATTGCGGGGCTAGCCCAGGACGGGCCCTGTGGCAATAAATAGCAGGACGGGTTCTAATCCTCAACGGAGGACCTGATCCTGCTCCGGTGACTTCACCTACATAATTACCAGAGTGCCCATGATAGGGGCTCAGATGCTTCTGGGCCCACACTAGGGTGTTTATCACCATATTTCTGGTAATTGGAGCGCAGAGGCTGCTCCTGGGGGTCGTTGTGACATGACTTGCATAATATGTTCTACCTGGGGACCAGAGTGTTCTTGGGCCTCATGTTCAGCAAAGTGACCTTATGTATTGCAACTTCAGTGCACTACCTATGATATGATGATTATTGTCTAATTGTGGCAAGGTGATTATGATCCGTATGATATTATGACACGTGCGTAGTGGCACAGTGACTTATGTTATGTGGTATAAAGTGTTATATGCCTTCTTTATAACAAGCTCCTAGTGGCGCAGTAATTCATGTTATGTGGTCTAATGTGCTTTTCATGCTACGCAATGATTTATGGTCTAATGTGTGTCATGTGTTTTAAGTATGAATACAAAGGATTTTTGTTATATAACACTGTGTGGAGTCTCTTTTGTGGTGTGCCTAGTGTGTCACTGGTGTGAGAGTGTGTTTCACAAACGCTTTACACATTGCCCCTGGGATTAGCCTGACTGCTCTGCCCAGCTACCAAGGGGGTGAGCAGGAGTTATCTTGGGTGTGTGACTCCCTTACCCTGACTATAGTGGTGGGTTCGGTTCTGCCTGGCTTAGGAGTATACCCTAGCCAACCGGAAACCCCATTTCAAACACCAGCAAAGACCTGAACAATGTGTTCGGAACATGGACACATCCCATTACCAGGTAAAGTAATGGAAGTCAGTTCCATTCTGATTTTTAACAAGAACTACATGGGTCAAAATGAAAGCATTTAATACATGTAAGGGTGTTCATACAATTTGGCAAGATTTCATAGTTGTTACAAAAACTTCATGCCAGTAAGAAAGGATGGCTGGCCTCCACCTTAGGGGTGCCCAGGAGTGGACACCTCACAGGGAAAGCCAGGATGGGTTCCACAGCGGTATTCGTACAAGCGCCTTGAGACCCTTGCGGGTGAGTAGTGCGCTATACAAGTATCAATTTACAAGTATTTACAAAGTGACTAACATGTTCGCGGCCTACAATACCTCTAAAATAGAAACGATTTACGCTTCACATTAAAATATTATTTTCCTTTCGCGCCTTAAAATTACAGTTCATTATATTTCAATAATTTTGCACACGTTTTCTAGAGTATATATCCTCGCATTTATTTTAATGAACGATTATAAACAGGAATATTCATCTCCAGCTCATTCTTAAGCACATTGTATACAACCAACCAATTAAAATGCTAAGTAATATGTAAAGGTGAACTGTGACACTGGCAGTTATAAGTGTAATATAGCCAACGATACATAATCAGGCTCTAACAGTCTTGAAAACTCTGGAGACATCATTAACCATGAGACCGAAGGTTGAGAGGTTTGCAATGTCACCAGATTCCCGAGATGCCAATTACAGCCTCAATTACTGCCCTGGCTTGTCGCAGTTAAGGTTGAATAATCTACTGTCATTAATGCGGATGTACAAACAAAACAAATCTGCATATCATTAGACTAGTGAATAATTCCTGCCTATCCTGATAAGACATTAAAAGCTGATGCCATAAAAATCTGTAATTGCAATATAAGCAGGAAGTACAACATTCTTAAGTTGAATCATGCCATCCATTTTCACCTCAGTTCACCTCAAAAGGATTGTACAAAATATATATCCAATGCCCCTCATAGATGCTTATTATGCCAAGTGTTTTCCCTACCTCCTCTCACCTTATTTTCTAGACAAATCTGCTATTTTCTTTTCAAATCAGAGTATCAGAGTATCCACATGACCTTTGATCTACCCCTATTAGTCCTAACGTTCTTTACATTTATCATTATCAGAACAATCTGGCCTCAAACTTTAAGCATTTCTTATGTCCCTTTGTATCCAATGCCCCTCATAGTTGTCTTCTTATGGGACGTTTTTTTCCTACCTCCTGTCACCTGATTTATAGACAAATCTGCTATTTTCTTTAAAAAACAGGGTATCCTCGGTAGCTTGGCACAGAACAGTCAGGCTTAACTTAGAGGCAATGTGTAAAGTATTTGAGCAACACTTCAAACAGTGAAAATACTCCACAAAATGGGCCCACAACAAGGTTAGAATAATAATGTAGGTTTGAATAAGTAAAACAAGATGAAAACAACAAAAAATCCAATTAGTAGAACCAAAGAATTTGATATTTAAAGTTTGTAGGAAAAATAGTGGCAAGAAGCATAAAGCACAAACTGTGTATATCACGGCGAGCCGGATTGGAACAGAATCGCAAGCTCAAGCCAACTTTGATGGAGCACGGGCCGGCTACAGGCTGTCAGTTAAGCCCACGGAACAAAATGACCTTGTCAATCAGTCAATCAATCATTTGTAAAGTGCACTACATACCCGCGAGGGTCTCAAGGCACTGGGGGGGGGGGCCGCGACTGATCGAACAGCCTTGTCTTGAGTATCTTCCTGAAGGTCAGCAGGTCTTGGGTCTGTCGTAGGCTCAGTGGGAGGGTGTTCCATGTCTTGGCGGCGAGGTGGGAGAAGGATCTCCCACCAGTGGTTGTTCTTAGGATGCGCGGGATGGTGGTGAGTGAGAGGTCGGTGGAGCATAGCTGGTGGTTGGGGCTGTAGAAGGAGAGCCGTCTGTTGAGGTAGGCTGGGCCGGTCTTGTAGAGTGCCTTGTGTGCGTGGGTGAGGAGCTTGAAGGATAGCCTCTTGTTGACGGGGAGCCAGTGTAGTTTTCTCAGGTGGGGGGTCATGTGGCCGTGGCATGGTACGTCGAGGATCAGTCGTGCCGAGGCCTTTTGGATGCGTTGTAGTCATTTGATGAGCTTGGTCGGGATTCCCGCATAGAGGGCGTTTCCGTAGCCGAGTCTGCTGCTGATGAGGGCCTGGGTGACTGTCTTTCTTGTATCTGTCTGGATCCATCTGTAGATCTTGCAGAGCATGCGGAGAGTGTTGAAGAGGAGGAGGCGGCGTTAACTTGCTTGGTCATTGATAGCGTTGAGTCGAGGATGTTTCCCAGGTTGCGTGCGTGGTCAGTGGGTGTCGGGGCTGCCCCCAGTGCCGCAGGCCACAAGGAGTCGCCCCAGGCTGAAGGGTTGGAGCCGAGGATGAAGACCTCCGTCTTGTCCGAGTTCAGCTTCAGACGGCTGGTCTTCATCCAGTCAACGACGGCCTTCATTCCTTCGTAGAGGTTGGATTTGGCGTTGATGGGGTCCTTGGTGAGGGAGAGGATCAGCTGAGTGTCGTCGGCGTAGGAGATTATGTTGAGGTCATGCTGTCGGGCTACGTGTGCGAGCGGGGCCATGTTAATGTTGAACAGCTAAATGTTGAACAGCTGAGGGATGATCCCTGGCGTACGCCACAGATGATCTCGGAGGCTTTGGAACGGAATGGGGGAGGCGGACGCTCTGGGTTCTGCCGGAGAGGAAGGAGGTGGTCCAATCCAGAGCCTTGTCTCTGATCCCTGCGGCGTGGAGGCGTGTGAGTAGTGTGTGGTGGCATATGGTGTCAAAGGCGGCAGAGAGGTCTAGGAGGATGAGTGCTGTGATCTCGCCGTTGTCCAGCAGGGTCCTGATGTTTTTGACGGCGACGATTAGGGCAGTCTCGGTGCTGTGGTTGCTGTGGAAGCCTGACTGGGAAGGGTCCAGGATTCTGTTTTCTTCGAGGTATCGGGTTAGCTGTCTGTTGACTGTTTTCTCGATGACCTTGGCTGGGAAGGGGAGCAGAGAGATGGGCCGGAAGTTCTTGAGGTCTCTTGGGTCTGCCTTAGGCTTTTGAGTAGGGCGTTGATCTCGGCTTGTTTCCAGATCTCTAGGAAGGTTGCGGTCTCGAGGGAGAGATTGATGACATTGCGCAGGTGTGGTGTGATGGAGCTGCTTGCTCTGTTGAAGACATGGTGCGGGAATGGGTCTGACAGAGAGCCGGAGTGGTTTGTGCGCATGGTCTGGATGGTGTTACCGGTGCTCACGCTGGACCAGGCTAGCAGGGGGTCGTGGTCGATGGTGTGCAGAGGGCCTGTTGTGTTGCTGTCTGTTGGGGCTGTCTGGGTGTTGAAGCTGTCGTGGATGTCTGCTATCTTGCGGTGGAAAAAGGTGGCGAGGGAGTCGCACAGGGCTTCTGTCGGCGGGATGTCGTTGTTGTTGGAACTGGGGTTGGAGAGTTCCTTCACGATGTTGAAGAGCTCCTTGCTATTGTGTGCATTGTTGTCGAGGCGGTCTTTGAAGGAAGTCCTCTTGGCCGCCCTGATGAGGTGGTGGTGGTTGCGGATGGCGTCCTTGTGTGCTGCGTGGCTGTTCGGAGTTTGGTCACTGTGCCATTTCTTCTCCAGTTTCCCGCAGGCTTGCTTGTAGGCTAGGAGTTCCGAGGTGAACCAGCTGGCCTCTTGCTGGTGTCTCTGTGGGGCGGTTTCTTCAGCAGAGCGAGGGTGTTGGTGCAGTCCTTGATCCAGGGTCTGAGGCTGTGGGCAGCGTCGTCAGTGTTGGAGGGTTCGGTGGGTGGGCTGAGAGCGAGGTTTGCCTGTAGTTGGTCTTTGCTGATTTTGCTCCAGCAGCGGCGGGGATCTGTTGGGTGCGGTGGTGTGTGGTGGGCTTCTGGAAGGCGAAGTGGATGCAGCGGTGGTCGGTCCAGAGGAGTTCGGTGCTGTGGCTGATGGAGACGTGCGGGCTTGAGGAGAAGACGGGGTCGAACGTGTGGCCGGCGGAGTGGGTGGGCGTTGTGACGAGTTGCTTCCGTCCGAGGTTGGTGAGGTTATCGATCAGGGTTGTGGAGTTGTTGTCGTTGTTGTTCTCAAAGTGAAAGTTCAGGTCTCTAAGGAGGATGTAGTCAGTGGAGGTCAGGGCGTGCGTGCTGATCAAGTCGACGATGGAGTAGCTGAACTGGGGGCGGGGTCCAGGGGATCAGTAGCGAGGGTGCCTCTGAGGGTGGAGTTAGGGTCTGTGTGGATCTGGAAATGCATGTGTTCGGCGTTGCTGAACGTGTCGTCGGTGCTAGTCGAGACCCTGATGTTGTTCTTGTAGACTATAGCGATTCCTCCTCTGACTCCGTTGGTGCGGTCTCTGCGGGTGATCTTGTAGCCGTCTGGGATGGCTATGGTGATGTCGGGTGCAGAGGAGTCGTTAAACCAGGTCTCTGTCAGGAAGGCGCCTTCCTGAGATGTTGTGTCGAGCAGGTCCCAGAGCTAGACGGCATGCTTGCGTGTGGAGCGGCTGTCTATTAGTATGCATCGGAGGTGGTTGGGGCCTTTCTTGGCGGGTGGTTCGTCGGCTCTGAGGCTGGTGTAGCTGTAGCTCGGGCAGGTGAAGGAGCCGTGTGTGCGTTTCAGGGCGGCCTTGAAGCAGGTGTGGCTCTGTCCGAGTTGAGAGCATGCAGAGTGCTGGCATCGTAGTGGCCGCTGTCGTTGTGGCGGGTGCGGGGGCCAGGGGTTCTGGCGAAGGGCGCGGTCCAGTCATGGATGGGCTTGCGGTGCGGCGGCCGGCATATATGGGGAGGTGGGAGGGAAGAGCAGCTGGGAAGCGGGGGCAGCGAATTGGCAGTGGGCCGTCAAGGGGGCGGGGCTGCAGGGGACGCAGCGGCGAGGGCGGTGAGGGACAGCGAAGGTAACAGAAGGATAAAGGGGCACAAAATCGAGGGAAAAACTAGTGGCACAGAACACAAAAGGGCACAACAAACGAGTGGAACAGAAGGCAGAAGGGCACAAAAAACGAGTGGAAAAGGAGGCAAAAGGGGCACAAAAACAAGGGAGAAAAGTTGTGGCCCAGAGGGCAGAAGGGCACAAAAAAACGAGTGGAACAGAGGGCAGAAGGGCACAAATGACAAGTGGAACAGAAGGCAAAAGGGGCACAAAAACAAGGAAAAACGAGTGGCACAGAAGGGCACAAAAAACGATTGGAACAGAAGGCAAAAGGGGCACAAAAACGAGGGAAAAACGAGTGGCACAGAGGGCAAAAAGGCACAAAAAAAGAGGTGGCACAGAGGGCAGAAGGGCACAAAAAAACGAGTGGAACAGAGGGCAGAAGGGCACAAAAGACAAGTGGAACAGAAGGCAAAAGGGGCACAAAAACAAGGGAAAAATGAATGGCACAGAAGACAGAAGGGCACAAAAAACAAGTGGAACAGGAGGAAAAAGGGGCACAGAAACGAGGGGAAAACGAGTGGCACAGAGGACAGAAGGGCACAAAAAACGAATGGAACAGAGTGCAGAAGGGCACAAAAGACAAGTGGAACAGAAGGCAAAAGGGGCACAAAACCAAGGGAAAAATGAGTGGCACAGAAGACAGAAGGGCACATAAAACGAGTGGAACAGGAGGCAAACGGGGCACAAAAATTAGGGGAAAACGAGTGGTACAGAGGGCAGAAGGGCACAAAAACCAAGTGGAACAGAGTGCAGAAGGGCACAAAAACGAGTGGAACAGAAGGCAAAAGGGGGACAAAAACGAGGGAAAAAAGGAGTGGCACAGAAGGCAAACGAGCACAAAAAACAAGTGGAACAGAAGGAAAAATGGGGCACACAAACGAAGGAAAAACGAGTGGCCCAGAAGGCAAAAGGGCACAGAAATACCAGAAAAATGAGTGGCACAGAGGCAAAATACAGAACGCAGAAATACAGGGGCAGCTAAGAACAGAAGGCAGAAGGGGCAGAGAGGCACGGGGCCAGCGAGGGGAATAGAAGGGAAAACCGGACAGAGACACGGGGGCAGCAAGGGGAACAGAAGGGAAAATGGGTAGAGACACGGGGGCAGCGAGGGGTCCAGAAGGAAAGACCGGGCAGAGATAGCATGGGGATAGCGAGGGGAACAGAGGGAAGAAAAAGGGGCACAGACCACATACAGGCAGCGTTGCGTGGCACCACGTCAAAGATGAATTGCGCAGCCAAAGCAATACGCCGAGATCTGGTGAGGCTGTGGTGCAAAGGCCTGTTGTGTCGGCGTCGAAGATCCTGCCAGCAGTGTTTGCGATGTGAAGTCCAGTGTTAAGGATGCAGTGTGCAGTCAGGGAGATTCATCTGTTCTGAAGGCTGCCGTCAAAGAAGGATTCTAGAGCCTGTGCCTAGGGATGCGTTGTGCAGCTGCTGTTAGAAGGAGGTGCGGGCCGCAGCAGTGATGCAGGTCTTTGCGTCAGATTCAATCAATGCAGTAGCGGACATGCGTCGGCTCTGCTCTGGGTTTCTCTAGGCAGCAGAGGAGATGTGTCAGTTCTGTTGGAGCCACAGAGGCTGGAAAAGCACCTTATGCCTACTTCCAAGGGACCAGGTCTGTGGTCGCAACACATGGCAGAGTAGACTCACAGATTAACAGAGTACAGGTGCAGACGCAAGGTTGTTGGAAACCTATTCAATATCTAAGGCTTCAGATCAGGAGGCCTAGCAAGTAGCCATTGGAGTCACTCTGGGTTCTGGGTACAAGAGATGCAGGTCCAGTCCTTCTCATCAGACAAGAGGGCAGCAGGCAGGAGGTCAGCACAGCAAAGCAGGGGTTCAACAGAGTGGCAGTTCTTCCACAGCACAGCAATCTTTCTTTCTGGCAGAGTTTCTACAGGTTCAGAAGTGTACTGAAGTGGTGGTGTCTGAGTCTCTCTTTTAGACACAGTTGTGCCATTGAAGTGGGGAGAAATTCCTGAAGAGATGCCTTTGCAGTGCTCAGATTTCCTGCTTTCCCTTTCCTGGATACATGGTTATTACAGCGGGTATGCAGCCTTTTGTGTGGAGACAGGGAACAGCCTATTCATGTGTAAGTGAGGCTGGACCCAGGTCCTCTCTCCCATCCTGCCAGTGATTGTTCATCAAGTCACACCTAAGCTCTCATTGTGTGTTACTGACTAGGAGGAATACACAAAGCCCAACTGCCAACTATACCCAGTAACACAGAATAATATCTCCCATTGTGATTGCTATAATTGTCATTCTATGTTGCAGGATAGACTTAACAATCCAGTCCAATAAGGCAGGCTCAAAAAGATAAAGCATATCATACTCTATTACAGCATGAATTAATAGAGCAATACGTTAACACATACATTAACACATAGAAGCAGAGCCATGTATGTTCACTCCAACATATATCACTCTTTCTAGCCTGCCACCTATCTATATCTCCTATATCCCAAGAAACTTCTCCTCCCCTCAATATTTATCCACTAGTAGTTCATACCCTCAATGCCATAACACACTGCCACTTAGCAGTATCAATAATGAGGCTGTTCGGAATCAACCAATTGCAGGAATGTGACCTACATATCATCAAATTGGGAGATATTATTCAGGATCATATAGATTCTCCTTTCATATGTCGCCAGTCAAAAAAGTTCAATCTACCACTCTTGGTGTGTAGGTACAGCTGGTGATTGTAAATGTTTTAATATACAGATTTAGACAACCATCAAGGCCATTGACATCCATCTTCTCTTGCGAAGGACCACAGAATTTGAAGCAATTCACATTCCCGTTGCACACATTTCCAAGAGATGTCATGTAATGGGAGTCTGACTTTTCTTAGTTTGTATGGGGTCCCATACCAATTATGCAGCTTGTTAAAAACTCGGTTTGATAGAAGGCGGGCATGCACCTGAAGTCAGGAATGCACTTCTGAAGCTAAGTGGAGGCCCTTACAAAAAAGAGTGAGGTTAAAAGGCCATTACAGATGTCATACTTATTTTAATGTAACTGGCATCTGTATGGTGTTTGAATGGTTGGTGTGTTGGGGATTCTATTGTCCCCTCACTGTACTATAACTGGTCAACATGTTTCTGCCTGCTGGCCCCAAGAGGTCTGTGGCATTCATCAGGACCTATACTGCATAAACGAGCTCCACCCTTACAGTGCTATGCTGGTGAGGGTTTCACTTGGTGTGGTGAACACTTTCACATGCCACCGTGTGTGCGGCTAAAGTAAACGTTGGAAAAGAAAACAAAAGTGAAGTCCAGACACAAGTGATACAGTAACACGTCTGGTAAAGGTCATCTGGTATGCCACATACTCAGGCAAATTATAAGTGCATGGCTATAAGTGCATCAAGTTGTGACATTCATCTGTGTACTTAAAAGAAAAATGGGGAACACGGTCCCCAATGCTTACCCTTACTTATGGGACCTACTAGCCCCATAGGAGAGTGAGGATGGGAGACCCCTTTGTTCAAGCGATAAATAAAGAGGAGTGAAAAAAGGAGAACTCCAGGGAGAGTCAGAAACATGTCCCAGGAGTGATCTGGGTACTGTTATGCTCAAAATTGATGCCAACAGTAAGACGTACGCCTGGAGTATGTTGCCAAAAATTACCATCACTTTCATCCATCTCATACATGCTCTTACTGTGAATGAGGAGAACTCCTGCCTCTACACTTACATCCGATCTCCTCGCTTCCTCACTGGTGAATGAGGGACATAACTGCGTGCTATTTATACCCTGTTTCGTCCGTAAGCAATCGCTAATTGGGGCTAATTGGTGAGGATCCGGTGTCGGAAAACCGTGCAAGGAGAATGGTGCCTGACCTGCCTGTTGCTTGTTAAAGACTGATACGGCCCTTAGAAGGACATCCGCTGTCCCCGTAGTGGCTTGCCTGAGTGATGGGCTGTTGCAGTTGCTAGCGCCTGTCTATATCTGATACAGGCGCACCAACTCACAGGGGAGGGGGCGCAGGCTTGTGACTGTGACATTGCGGGCTGGTGCTGTGTAATCCATTACGTGGTAGCATTGTCTCAGAGCCGCGCATGCGCACCACCGTTCACTAGTGAAGGTGTGGTTCTGAGTTGACACCCTTGATGCAGCGCGTTTTTCAAGGATTGGTTATCGTCAACAGAGCTGTTAACGCAATAAAAACAGCAGTGCCTGCTAAGAATTAAGTGTCATGTTATAAGACCTCCAGGTGAAGGTGGTCATTTCATTTACCAAAAGCAGCAATGTATCAATACAATGCTAGCTGCTATGCCTAATGCAGTGCATTTTTCAAGGATTAGTTATCATCAAGAGAGCTGTTAAAGCAAAAAGCTGTTAAACCAACAGCGCCTGCTGTGAGTTAAGTGTCACATTATAAGGCCTCCAGGTAAAGGTGGCCACTGCACTCACCCACAAGCAGCAACTTATCCATACACACTATGTTTAGGGGGGACTTCTAAGATGACATTGCTTCCAGAAAGCACAGATGAGCCCATAGCATTGCTCCTGAGTAACAGAGATGTGGATGACACATGTGATCAGTGCGATTTCTTGATGGACTCTGGTAGAAGGTTTTGTGTTTATGTTTCTCTGGTGAATGTGAGTTAAAAATAGAGTGGGCCACAGCGTGGTCACGTAGATTACTGTGCCAATTGGAGCCAAGGGATCCCATGTGGGTAGCCTGTAAACCCACCTCTGTTCTTGGATGTGTAGTGGTTTGGTGAGTTCAGTTTTGTGTTTTTTCATGACTTCTAGGATTACCCATCTCAGGTCTCCATCCTTGTGATTGGATTCCAAAAAATGCCTGTGGGTTTGGTGTTTGTTTTTTTTGCATTGTATCGTATTACGATGTTCGTTAATGCGAACCTTAATCTTCTTGGTGGTCATGCCCACATACATGAGACCGCAGGGACATGTCAGGAGATAGACCACATTTTCGGTATTACAGTTGGTAAAGCTGTTGAGTTTCCATGGGTTCCCCGTGCCTATGTCCACTTCTTTTGTGGTTATGGTGAGTGGCCATGCCACTCAGCTTCCACAGGTGAAATGGCCAGTGGGCCTCTGTGTGTTCCATAGGGTGACCTGGTTGTTCACAGGTGTTGGAGGGTCTTTAGCATGTACTCCTTTTGAAAGCGAAGAGCGGGGGTGCCCATTGCTTGTTGGCTCCATCCAGAATGTGCCAGTTATTTTTGATAATCCTTTGTACAGTGTTCGAGATTGGGGTGTATGTTGTTATACACACAATGCAGTCTGGTTTCTCCTTGTTACTGTCCTCTAACAATTCCTCGTGATTATTATTCCTGGCTCTCTTTTTGGCTTTCTTTATCATCTTCCTGGGGTAATGTCGGTCCAGTAGCTTATTTTCAAGTTCCTCCGCTTGCATAGTGAAGTTCTCTGTCTCTGAGCAGTACCTGCGTTTCCGTAAGAACTGACCTACTGGCAGGTTATCACGCAGCGCTTTGGGGTGGTAGCTCTCGTATAATAGGAGGCTGTTCTTGTTATTTGGTCTATTATGTACTTTTGTACTGATGCCCCCTTCTGTCATGCTAATGTCCAGATCGAGAAAGATTGCATAGTGTTTTCTGATGGAATGGGTGAATCTCAGGTGACTGTCTTTTGTGTTCACCAGGTCTACAAAACTTTTTGCTGTTTCCTCATCTCCTCTCCATACGATGAACACATCATCGATATAACACTTCCATGTTTTCATTTGTTCAGTGAAGGTGTTGTTGGTGTTGAAAATATAGTCCTCCTCGAATTGGTGCACGTGCAGACACATATCCATATGTATGGAAGGGGGGCAACACTAGTTGTTTTTAGTTACCCTCACACACCCTAGTGGTGTCATGCTTCATCATTGGGTCACCCTGACTCCTACAGGTCGGGGTGGGCTCAACCACAGTGTTGGGAAGCTCTTATAATAATGAAGGCAAAAGGGGTATAAATAAAATACCTCAATCAGACCCCTGGTATCCCTTTATTCATGGGTCTGGTTGGGTTGTTAAAATTAGAATAAAAAAGGGGTTATTTGGGATTTTTATGGTCCTATGACCCTAGTGAAGTACTTTAGTAGGGGGCTTTTGGAGTATTTTTTGTTGTACAGTATTCGCTGGGAGGACGTACTCCATATACCCTCTCAAATCCCCCGGGACCACTGGATTAAACTACAGAGGTCCTTTGTTTTTGCAGGCACGTGCAGACACGCCAGGCTCGGCCCGAATGTGCTGCCCATCTATGTACCTGTGATTTGATGGTAAATCACTCCTTCGAATTCTAAAAAATTCTCTGTGAGGGTAATCGCTGCACACTCCAGGATGAAATGTCGGGGAGTGAGTAAATCCCATTCCAAATTCAGCAAGATTTTCTCAACTACTGCCAAGGTCCGTCTTTGTGGGATGCTTGTGTACAGGGCCTTCATGTTCATTGTAATAAAGATATCTTCTGTGCTGTTAATTTGCAGGTCTCGAAGTAGACACATTACATCTTTGGTATCTTTAAGATAGGATGGAGATTTCTGGACTATCGGTTTTAAAAACCAATCGCAAAATTGCGAAAGTGGCTCCAAAATTGATCCGATGTCTGAGACTATCGGTCTGCCTGGGGGTAGCATCCTCCCTTTGTGAATTTTAGGGAGTGTATAGAATCTTGCTGTTCTTGGTGTCTCATTGATGAGGAAATCAGCTTCCTGTTTTGTCATCCAATCATGGCAGAGTGCTTCATCCACCATGTTTTTGATTTTGTTGATCAGACGCGGTGTTTGGTCTTCTGTGTGAATTTCATACCTGGTGCTATCTGAGAGTAGCCGGATACACTCATCCCTGTACATGGTTTTGCATCAGCACAATCGCTCCCCCTTTGTCAGCTGGTTTGATCGTGAGGTCTGAGTTATTCTTCAGGTCTTCTAGTACTTTTTGTTCTGCTCGGTCAGGTTTTGGAAACCTTTTTCGTGTCCAAAATTGATCTGTTCCACTTCCTTCAGAACTCGTTGTTCAAAGGCCAGTATGTGGCATGGGATAGTCTGAGTGGAGGGTACAAATGTGGATTTCTTCCTAAGGCCTGTATTTCTCGCCTCTGGCTGCTCTCCTCCTTTGTCCCCAAAGTGGTTACGAAGTTTGATCTTCCTGAAAAACTGTGCTAGTTCAGTATTGAGTGTGAAGGGGTCGTTTGGAGAGAACTGTTTCCTCGTATTTGGACAGGTTGTAGTCACTCAGGTTAACAATATTCGTTACTCTAGGCTCGTCGATGGGTCGTTCCCTCTCCCTCTGCTCCTTGTTCCCATGGCGACTGGTGGTTGGTCTTCCTATTGTACTCTTGTGTTCTGTTTTTTCTTTCCTCTTCCCCTTCCACTGCCTCTTTATAAAAAAGGCTGTGGGCCCTGTGGGAATCCAAAACCTGTAGGAAAATATGGTTGTTGCCAGAACCCGAATGGTGGCATGGGTGGCTGCATCATTGGATTATGATAGTTCTGCTGGCGTCTTACTTGATGGCCATCGGTGCTCTCATCACTGCTGCTACCGCTCATGCTCCTCTCATCTCCTGAACTGAAAGTCCAGTTCTGTGGAGCGGGTCTAAACCGTTGTGGCTTCCTGTTTTAATGTTGTTGGGGAGCTCTTTTATAGTATTCATCCGTGGTGCAGGGATATACGGTCTCCCGTATGAATTCCTGGACATCTTTCTTGAGCTTTGTCAATTTTGACTGGGTGAGGTACTCCTTATAATCAGTGTGGTCTTTATTTATCTCATCCAGCTTTTTCTTAAATACTGTTGTATGGATGTATGTTGTTACAACGCATGCTTTCACAACGCATGCCTTTACCACGCAGGTTTTACAACGCAAGTCGTTACAACAACTTGTGCTGGGGGGCGCTGGATAGTGGAATAGTTTAATTTACTATTCCAACTCCAGTCCCCGTGGATAGTAGGTAAGGTTTTGCATAGTAAATTAAACTATTCCCTATCCTACAGTGCCCCCCACCGCAAGTCGTTGTAACGACTTGCGTTGTAATACCTGCGTGGTAAAGGTACAGCGTTGAAATGTTGCGTTGTAAAGGATGTTCCCCCTGTTATATGAACCATGGTTTTTAATCTGCTCTCCCTTTGCTGAATTTCTACCAGGAGAGCGTCCGCCAATTCCCTGGCGGTATTGATGATAAGGACTAGCCAATCCTTAGTGCATTTCCACGCAATTCTAGAGCAATTGGTCTGGAATTCCTTATTGTTAAGAAAAAGTCTTGGCTCGTTAGTAACCGCTAGACCTCCAGGGGCACTGTTCTTTCCCAGGTACTCTGTTATGAATGCTCGATGCAGGGCCGTTCTAATCTGCTCTTTCTACTTTGCGGTGAGTGCTTCCCACTCAACTGAATTCTGGAATACTTGTGACACCACCATTTCCTCTGGTCTTGTGCCATGGACTGTGTCGCTATTTGGTCCAATGGTGAATATCAAGCCACTGTTATGGACTTCACATGGTTGTTGGGCTTTCAGTCCTTTCGGGGGTTCTTTTTCTAGAGCATGGTTGCCTTTGCCTGTGATCCCTTATCTCTGCATACTCTGCTAGGCACCAAATGTGATGCACTGTGCGCAACGAAATTCGTTTTATTTATTTAAATGTTTACTTACCTGTAAAACTCCGTAATTCATACATTATTTCCCCCCACCCTGCCCCTCCTCCTGCCCACGTCACCGCCCTACAGAAACACCTACTGCCGACCGCTACTGTAGTGCCGGAGGTGTTGGGGCTGGTTTTGTGGCCCTGGGGGCCGGTTTTGTCACAGGGGGCTGGTTTATCAGCAGAGCTGGAATATCTGCCCCCTGTAACAAAAGCGGGAGCAGTGCTTTTACTAGCACCCATAACCTCCTGCTCCCTGGGCCGGTCGAGCAGCAATCTGCCAGGGCTGGTTGATGTTCTCAGCCTGAAAGTACCACAATGATAGTTGTAGGGCCTATTGGCTTTATCAAAGGGTCAGCACATCAAAACATACATTTATCAAAAAGTCACAAATAACAATAATTAAATGTATGGTTCATAAATTCACAAAGCCGGCCACTTGCATTATTGGTGGGTGGCCTGGTGCCCACCAAGGGCACCCACAATATGTCCCATGTTAAGGGCTGCAGGGGGAGCGCCGTGACCCCAACCAGCTCCCAGGCCAGTCTAACACTAGTTGCTGGCAAGACCCATCCCTATTGCTATCGTCCCGCTTGTGCAGGAGTAGCAGTTTGCTCTGCTTCCATCCGGGTGGGGACAAAGTTGTGTTCTTGTTTTTCAACCACTCCACAAGCTCCTCTCACAGGTATTACACATTAATAAACTTGCATGTGTGAGGATCTACTCACAGAAAAGATAGGAGATTGTAGCTTTGTGAAAAGCATTTTGTAGTACTTTTTTACTACTACACTTGTACCACTAAACATACTACAAAATACAATTAGTGAATAGGGCCATATATGTCTAACATCCTGGGCTTAAGAGATGTGACAAGGGCCTGAATGGCATATATTGCACCAATGATGAAGTCATCTTGCTTTGAAACTTCCATCACTTGTCAAGGGCGGATATAACATTTTCACTGGCTAACAGCACAAAAATGTATTTCTGCTTTAATCTGCAGAAACGTGATGTCTGGCAGACAGGATATTTAAGAGTGCCCTTGCCATGCTCATTCATTGAGCAAACTTCCAATCAGGAGTCTAAATATGCAGCATGCAGAAGCATAATGTAAAATGATGTCCCCCGACCCCTGCAAAATTGGAAGATGGCCTGCTAAGTCTCCCATTTCTCACAGATATTTCTTGGGCTAAATTAGGGTCTTCTGAAGGGTTAGTGGGCCCCTAAAGGTCAAGGCCTCCTATGTGCCATAGTGGCTGCAGGGGCCTGAGTTACCCTGGCAGCATGAGTGTTTGTTCCTGTTCTACCACTTTTATAATGGCGTAAATCAGAACATTTCTCTCCATTCTTGTTCATGCCGCTAGAATGTTTGCATAAGAGTGATCATCCTTCTGCTCTCCTCTTTTCACCCAGTGTCCACCAATGCAAGCCACTGTCACCACCACCCATGATCTGCCGTTTGGCAGATTGTTTTGCAGCAGAAGCAGTTAGAGGCCATCAATCTCTAGGGCATCCCATCTGTTTTAGGCCTTTCGATGAAGTCCAACTTCCTAAAATTTAACAGAAGAAATATTGATCTCTTTAAAGGCAAAACAAACATCCCTGTTCTTCCCTGTCTTTAGAACTCTGGGGCATATTATCAAGGGGGTTTATCTCCGCTTTTTTGGCTTTAAAAGCCAAGAAAGCGGAGATAAAATTATCTCCCTATTACCAAGCTGTCGCTAACACCAGTTTGCGACAGCTAATAGGAGATAGCGACCATCTTGGGCCCCGCTTTGCATGTCAGTGATATTTATCACTAATGACATGCAAAGTGGGCGTGCCAAGATGTTAGCGACTGGAAACAGTCGCTAACATCGCTATCTCCTATTACCAACTTTTGGAGATATTCGCGCTAAGCGCGAATATCTCCAAAAGCTAACACCTGCCCTGAGCAGTTCTTAGCCATGTTAACCAATGGGAGGTGGATAACATGGCTAAGAGCATTTGCTCGATAATGCATGAATATCGCTGACTTTTCAGCAATATTCATGCATTGCGGCCGTTTTTTATCGCATTTGCGATAAACCTTGCTAATAGCAAGGTTTATCTGCGATAAAAATCGCCGATGTGCAGCGATAATTTTTGTCTCTAAACAAGTTAGAGACAAAAATTATCTCTATTGGTTGGTAATATACCCCTCTGACCTTACATGCTAGACTCCTGCCCTGCAGTAACATCTGTGGTGAGAGGTTTGGAATTTTGGGGAGAGACCAATTGGCACTTGACCCCATATCAGATATTATTATGAAAGCTTTTTCCATCTCAGAGGGGACATGCTCTGGCAGATTGTGTTGAGTGCGCCAGATAGGTCATGACCATGGCTGATGTGAATGAAGTGGATTCCATTCGGAAATGGCAAATAAGAGCTAAAAATAATGGAATAGAATGCGGCCAAACTAATTACCAGTGCTTTAAATTAAGTTAGACATTCCGAACCATCATATATATGTTGCCTTACCTGTACCAATGTAGTATGTACCGGTATTTACCACACAGACTTTGAAGTGAGGCCTTGTGCAGAAACCTATTGTCTTAAAGGCACAATGAGAAATAGAGAGGCACTCGCCACGCTAGCTGAATCTGTGTGCCACACAGTGGCGCTGAAGCAATTTTTAGAGTGAGAGTGCTATTCAATATTGTCGCCCCACTAAAGACATAGGATATATTCGACAGAGTTTAAAAAAAAATGCTGAAAGAAAAAAAGTTTTTGAAGGGCTCTTTATTTTTCATTCTCCATTTACGCTCTTTCAATATTTAAGGTGTGCTGCAGCACCTCCTGCACCCCTAGTTCCAGCCCCACTGTTGCAAATAACATGGGTCTTTACTGTGTAGCACCCACATTCTGTACATTCTATGACTGTGCTTCAATCTCTAGAGAGACTTATTTGACCCTTTTAGTGCCATATTAAATGCTCCTCTCAGGCTCTAAATTCCAAAGCACGGCCAGTCTGGTCTACCACCTGCTCTCCAAAGCAGGGCCGAACTGGGGGCCTTATTTATGAGGCCTTGCGTCAGTTTTGCGCTTCGGATGCGTCACTTTTTGTGACGCATCGGCGGCGTAAAACATGCCTCCTGTTGGGCACTATTTACAAAGTGACACATCTAAGCAGATGCGTCACTTTGTAAACCCCTGCACTACATTATACCTGCTTTAGGTATAATGTATGCAGAGGGGGCGTTCCCCCGCAAAAAGCCTCGTAATAGTGACGCATTTCACTGCTTCACTTTTAGGACGCTGTTGCGTCAAAATCTTACGCCTGCCTCACAGCAGGCGTAAGACTGACGCAAGCCCTTTCACATGGGGCTTTCCCCATGTGAAAGGACGCATTGCTGGAGTTGCGTCACTTTTGTGACACACCCAAGCAATGCGTGACATTTGCGCTTACAGATACGTCAGAAATACTGACGTATCTGTAACTCCTTGCGACATGATGCGTCATACTGTAAATATGACGCATCTATCATGTCGCAAGGAGTGCGCACTGAGAAGTGACGCATCGCTGCTTTCACGCAGCGATGCGTCATTTCTCATAAATGAGGCCCTGGGAACCGAAACCGGCCCAGGCAAACTGCTCTGCTGGCCCCTGTGGGGAGGGCGGGAGTGTGGCTGTGCTTTTTGCCAGGGCCGGTATTGCCCTATTTTGTTACAGGGGGGCAATATTGGTGGCCGCCGGTAATACAAATGGCCCCCCAATGGCCAAAAACCGGCCCCCCACCCTGGTGGCCCACTAGGGAAATGCCTGGTGCCCGCCACGACTAGTCCGGCCCGGCCCCAAATGGAATAACACCTGCGCAGGCGCATATTCCCTAATACAATATGCGCACCTGCAACCAAGGATTCCCTTGGAAAACACCTGCATGTAAATTAGGGAATTCCCTTCCCGGCATGCCTCTGTGGTGCACCATCTCTATTCACTTCATATTACAGAAGGACCTGTCAGCTCTTTTTATAATATCAGCGTATGCTTGGCACAAACAATCCAGTTATGATCATGAACAGTGACCTTGCAAGGATGCCATGGGCAAGCAATTAAAATGGCATCCTTCATTGTAGTTGGGTAGTAAATACAGAAGTTATTATGGTTCAATGGGTCCCTCAGACCTCTGTGCCCCAGGGCCACTGCACTTGCTGAATAAACGGAAGTGTAGCTTTGTATACCAAATGCAGTACACGCAATACGCACCCTGCTGCCTTTCATATGCAAGAAGGCATTTGCCACCATCTCCAATGCTGACTTAATGGCTTTTTCTGAGGCTCATATGTTAGATTTGAAAGCTAATTCTCATGTAGTTCTCATAAAGTGACTTTTTACATCGAAAGCTACCAACATACTTTTCAGTTGGTAAATGCAAGAGCACAAAAAACAGTGACAAGTATATGCACGAAGATTTTGCATGTTTGCATCACAAATGTGACCCCAAACCCTTACCTTTACCAATTTAATTTTCAGTGCTAAATGTTTTTTGCACTGGAAATTCACTTGAAACTTGCGCTGGTGGACTGTGTGCGTTACAGACAGGATTGTTTTTTGCAGGAAGGGACACCTTCCTGCAGAAAACATATCCTTGGAGGCCTTTACCTCTTTCTACAGCACACATGGAAAGAGGAAATAAAGAGGAGAAATAAAGATATTTCTCCTCACGCTTTGTAAATAGTAGTGAAGCCTTTATTGTTGCCTATGCGCAATGTAAGGACAGCACAAAGTCTTGTTAAATCTAGGCCTTTGTGTTTAAAAATGCCCCCTAGTCTACTCCCCCTTGTCTCTGTATCAGCTTCCTAAGAGAATCCTGAGACAAGGAGCAAACTCCAGCAGCACATACAATAGGTGCAATATCCCACACCTTCAATGACACTATCACGCCTTAATCTATGTATTCCCAAGCCTCTCTATGCTAAAAGGTGGCTTTCATTGTGATGCATTGCATCCGGAAGGGATACATATCAATGTGTTTTATGGCCTAGCCTTGTCAGACACTGTAAATTTAGAAGAAATAACCCTTCTTCAGTAATCAAAGGACATTAACTATCAGGACTCATTGTTTATTTACACCGCGGCTAGGATCTTTGTCTCTTGCTTAGTGGACATTTACATGAAATATTGCATTTATCTCACAAAACAAATAGACCACTGTCTGCAGTCCAAGGGACTCCAGCTTGCAATTCATAATGACAGGGACGTGGAACAGCCTGCCAATGCGTCCGGAAAGACCTTTCTGTTTCTTCAATAAAGTGTTTCCTTCTTCTTCCCACTAGGTGGCAGTGTTAGCACGTTTTAAAGCAACATGTAATCCAAGTCTTTGCCTTATTTTGGCAGACTATAGTTAAATTCCATGTATATTTGATGCAAAACGTTAACATTTCACGTAAAGTTTGAGTTATGATTATCTTCCTTTCTGTAGAGGTGTCTAGGAGGTTAGAAATGAGCACATGGGTGAGATCCGGTAAACGACTCACCGATATGGACCACTCATGGATTGAGGCCCGAATTTACAAACTTTTTTGTTACTTTTGTGTTGCAAACCCACGCTAAATATGATGGTGGGATTCGCAAAATGTCATGGTGGGATTTACTATCCAACGCACATCAGGATATGTGATGAATAGTTCCCCAAAGTAGAGCAACGTTGCTCTTTGTGCTGTTTTGCGTTACTTAGGGGTAATGGGGTTTCCCATGGGTGGTACATGAGCGTTCTCATTCAACGACCCATGAGTTTTGACACAAATACCTATCTAAAAACATTTTTGGACAAAGGTTTGTGCAGGGCCGGACTGGGAACCATAACCGGCCCCGGCAAAGTGCTCGTCCGGCCCCCCCCTCCCCACTCGCAGGGGTTGGAGGTGCCGCCGAGCTCTTTGCCGGGGCCGGTTTTCGGCCGATTTTGGTACAGGGCCGATTTTGAAGCTATGCTGCAAAAACGGCCCTGTATCAAAAACGGCCCCCAGGGGCCCAAAACCGGCCCCCACATGTGCGGCGCACCGGGGGATTGCCCGGTGCCTGCTATGGCCAGTCCGGGCCTGGGTTTGTGCCAAAATCATATGCCTCCTCAAGGCATGTGTAACAAGGAGACATTATTTTTCTTTCTCCTTGTTTTTTCTACATTGCATGCATGCTGCATTGTACAGGGCACACATACAAAGCAGGCAAAGGAATAAAGGATATTTTCTGCCCTGAAAAGGTCTCCTTTCAGTCCAAAAACGATACCTTGCAGAACGCACACAGGCTTGCACTATGGCGCAAGGGTGTGGCCATTGATGCTTGGCAGCCCAAAGTGCGGGAGTGCAGGGGGCGAGGAAAACAGAGTCATATCTTAGATAAGGTGCAATTCTGCTCTCTTTAGGGCAATGCTGTGCAGCAACTGTAGTTGCTGCGCTGTTGCTGCACTGAGTTTCATGGATACTTTTGAGACTTTTTTGAACTTACATTCTACAGTGTTCAGTCTATCATTTTTTAAGACATGGGAGGAAATGCTGCAGCACAAAATCTCAGGAATGGCCCATCATATTCCGCCCTCTTACTGTATAGTACATTCTTTACCAATAGCGCATTTACAAAAGCCTCTCTTAAAAAGACATAAACATGGCAAAGTTGGATAAGAATATTATAGATTAAGGCAGATATATCATTTGAAAATCTCACATCACATTCTTTGATCAGGTAACTTTTTTTAACAGGGGATTCTTTACAGAGGCCCAAGTGTGGCATACACACAAGGCCAACCAGATAGCTAGGTGGCTCCACCTGAAGTTACATTTAGTGGACCTCAGAAAAGATATATTCCCACAGTTCTATATGGCACCTCAGTTTTTAATCTTTGGTTCATCATGAGACCATGGTGCTATTCAATTCAGGTTGCTAATACCTTGATTGGGGTAACAATTTGCATTGAGGTATAAAGTGCAAACAAGTTCTAAGATCAGCAAGGCACACATTGGAGTGTGAGTGAAGCAACACATTTTAAATCAAATATTTTTTGTAAAAGTGTGACATACGTTATGTTATGTTATGTTATTTATTATTTGTTAAGCGCACATACGCCCAAGGGCTTCTTGGCGCTGGTGAGAGAATCA
Organism: Lissotriton helveticus; assembly: GCF_964261635.1. Lineage (NCBI taxonomy): Eukaryota > Metazoa > Chordata > Amphibia > Caudata > Salamandridae > Lissotriton > Lissotriton helveticus. Next base: position 1,307,325,495 of record NC_136059.1, on the reverse strand, counting down.
AACATAACAGTACATAAAAGACATATAATCACTATTTACAATAAGCCTGAGAAAAAAGAAAAGTTTTAAATGCCTTCCTAAAGGCAAGGAGGTCCTTGCTGTGTCGCAGAGACAAAGGGAGGGAGTTCCACAATGAAGCAGCTAAAAATTGAAAACTGCTACCTCCCTGTCGTTTCTTTTTGAAACGAGGGACCTCAAGTAGGTCTTTGTGGGTTGATTTCAAGCTGCGTAAGGGTTTATATTTGCGCAGCAATTGTCTAAGAAACATGGGACCCTTACCCTCCAAAGCCTTGAACACAATACAGCCCACCTTGAATATCGCTCTCTGTTCCACAGGCAGCCAGTGCAAAGTCTCTAGTCCATGTCTAATCGATTCCCACTTCGGGACTTTGCAAATAAGTCTCGCTGCTTGATTTTGCAAGTATTGCAATCTTTTAAGTTGACCAATAGGCGCCCCCAGATAGAGGCCATTAGAGAAATCGATATGAGACAGGACTAGAGCACTAACTGTCTGAATTAAGGCCAAACCTGTAAGGAGATGTGCTATTTTCTTAATCTTCCTCAGTTGAAAAAACCCCGAGGAGACCACTGTTCCGACTTGACTTTCCAAGGTAAGATCCTCACTAAGAGTCACTCCCAAGCTTTTTACTGTACGGGATTTTTTTGGGGGCGAGCCCATGTCTGACGGCCAAAAACAAGGACTCCAACTGATCTCACTCTTCCCAGGTAGAATGAGCTCCGTTTTTCCCGGATTTAACTTAAGGTGGTTTAGAGACATCCACCTCTGAATAAAAGACATAGTTGCTCGAAAGTCCTCGGCCGCATTGTGTGAATTTAGCACAAAAACCAACTGCAGGTCGTCTGCATAATTATATACATCAACCTTAAACTCTCGTAGGGAGAACAAAAGAGGACGCATATACAAATTAAATAATAAAGGGGACAAGGAAGATCCTTGAGGAACCCCACAAAAGGAAATGTTTTTAGGGGCTGTGAAAGAACCCAGTCGAACCGACTGGGTACGTTCTGAAATAAAGGACTTGAGCCAGGCCAAGGCCGAATCTCGAAGACCGGCCTGCTCGACACGGTTGACCAAGATGGTATAGTCAACCGTGTCGAACGCGGCAGACAGGTCCAATAACACCAAGGCCTGGTGCAAGTCCCTGTCAGCGTTAGACCTCAAAGTATTCTGAACGGCCAATATCACTGCCTCAGTAGAATGACCAGGCCGGAAACCTGCCTGGTTAGGTTGTAAATAGCCAGAGGCTTCCACAAAACTTGATAGGCAATTGGTTACATGAGCCTCCAATATTTTGGATAAGTAAGGCAGTAGCGATATTGGTCTGTAATTTGAAAGGTCTGAGGAATCGATGCCCGGTTTCTTTTTTAAAGGGATCAATAAGGCCTGTTTAAAACTTTTAGGAACATTCCCTGACATGAGGGAATTATTAAGCAGAGGGATCAGGCTGTTTGGGAATGCCCGACCAATTTCTCTCATTACTTGGGGAGGGCAGACATCCTGAGGAGATCCTGATTTAACTCTAGTGAGCAAATCTTGAAGGATTTGGTCAGTGATTAAGGGGAAGGAGTGCAAAGTGAGAGGGTTTAAAAAGGTATCATCTATCGGGACACAAACTGGAAGCTTGGATAGAGTATCCTTAATCAACACTATTTTATCATAAAAATAGTCATTCAGCGAGTTGCAGAGCAATTGTGAGGGGACAACCGGGGGAGAAGTTCTCTCATCATTGCACAACTCAGTCACAATCCTGAAAATTTCTTTCGACTTATTAGTCGCGTTAAGTATTTTAGAAGAGAAATAAGCAGTTTTGTGAGTGTGCAACGTCTTTTGGTAGGCTTTACGAATTAAACAGTATGCGATCCTTGCTTGGGGACAGTAATTAATACGCCATGTTCTCTCTTGCTGCCTCACTTCAAGTTTTAGTTTCCTCAACTCCGGCGAGAACCACTTGTGTGCGTCCGCGCCGCGTGAGTTATCAAAGCGAGTGAGGGGGACACAGACGTTAATGGCCGAGTTTAGCCATTCTTGAAGCCTACAATCGGCTATCTCTACATCTGAGCTCTGCTCTGGCAGAGTAGACTTTAACAAATTTAAAAAAGCTGACATGTCCAACGAGGACCATTTCCGAATCAAACTGGTAGCCTTCAGCTTAAATTGAGAAGCTTTCACAACACAAAATGAGAAACTAATGGTAAAATGATCAGACCAGCTACAAGGTTTAATATCAATAAAATCAATAGGTAAATTCAGTGACCAAAGTTGATCGAGACTGTGGCCCTTTTGATGGGTTTGAGTATCTATATATTGTATTAGATTCAGATCACTCAAAAGGTCCCTCGTCTCGGCTGCTTGGGGATCTAATAGTATGTTATCAAACCAGAGATTTAAATCCCCGATCAGGAGTAATTTAGAATTATTGGTGGCTAGCATGGCCAATTGCTCCGCAAAAATGGCCGGAAACATAGCCATAGTTTGAGGCGGGCGGTATAATAAAACCACCACAAGTGTCCCGTTAACAGTATCCAATTTGGCAACAATATTCTCTACATTAGGTATATCTAGGGAGGGGAGTTGTCTAAGTTGATGTTTCTTGTTGGAAATAATGGCCACACCGCCCCCAATTTTACCTGCCGGTCGTAACACAGAAATGATGTAATAATCAGCAGGCAAGGCAGCTAAGATATCCGGTAATGAATCCGGTGTAAGCCATGTCTCGGTCAGCAGGAGTAAATCCGGTTTAGTATCAGATAGTAACAAAAAAATGTCTGTCTGATGTTTGGTCATAGAACGGGTGTTTAAATAGACACATTTAAAATTACAGGTGGTACCTGGCGTACTTTCCAAAACCGCATAATTAGAGGCAGGGTCCGTAGCTAGATTGATAGGATTAGTGATGCCTAGGCGGAATGTCCGTTTCACCGTGTTGAGGGGTACGGGGGGGCACATCATGATGGTAGGTCGCAACGAGAGTAAGTCAGCGGAAGTGTACACTAAAGGACAAACAAAGTCCTTTGCCCCTAGCCCCAGACGCTCGCGGACGAGCGCAGACGAGCTTGACTCTAGCGCGACTCCGGCGCGCCTCCGTCGCGCCCGCTGCGCTCGTCCGCTGCGCTCCCTCCAGCACATCACGTTTTATGTGAGGGAGCCTCGAGCGACTGGACCGCTGCCACAGGTCCCTGCGCTCTCTGACTCCTCCCAATATGGCGCCCGTTCCCACCACCAGACCGGCACTGGAGCCGCGGTAGGTGAGCCGCCCTCCACACAATCGGCAGAAGCCGCGATGGAACAAGGCAGAGGGGCCGCTGTTAAGGTGAGAATACGAGTGGCCCTATTAATCAGCCGCCCTGCACGCATACAAATACAAAAGCACTCGCCAGCTATTCCGCATGCAAGTAGCAGTTGCAATCACCGCTTTGCCCACAGTAACTGTTTAAAACACAATATGGCAAAATAATAATACAAGTTAAAATTAGTAAGAGCAATTGTAGTCAGGTCTGCCGTAATGCAGAGTCTCTCAATAAATGGCGCCGGGCTGCTACCACCAACCCGGAATCCACCATACGGGTAAGAAAATTGTAATCCAGCCTTGAGAAACTGGGTTTCAACTAAACCAGTGTTGGCTGTCAGAATATAAATAAGGCATTGAAAAATGAAGGTATTAATACAGAGGTAACTGTTATGGAAGAAATAAAATGTGAAAATATGGTGCAACATCAGACAATAGCAGAAAGTGTCACACAGCTATATGTAGTGAAAGAGCATTGCAGGCCAAACACTTGTGCTGATGAAAAAGAGATGGAGAGTTTACTTGAGAGCAGAGTGCATGGCCTGTAAGGTCATAGTTAAAGGAAACCCTGTGTTTGACAAAGTTGAAGGAATTTATGGCCTAAGTACACAAGCATACAGGCATGCATTCTGTATTTTCAAAAGACTGAAACATGATTAGACAATGGGAGCAGGAAATTGAATTACCCAAGAATACACAGAATCTGATAAGAGTTGCCCTTAGGAGCACAATGATAGAGCAAACACACAAATAAATATGCATTCAACCTAAATACGCATGCATTCCGAACTAGATCAATACTTGTTAACCATTGCTAGAACTGCAATAAAGGATGTGTAAAGAATTAGGTTAAAGTCTACAGTCACAACTGACCATCTTTTTTTTCCATAACTTATGTGTACCAATCTGCAATTGCCTAGTAACTTATTATTTGCATCTTTGAAACTAGCATTGTTTAACTGTTTATAAAAATAGCTGCCTGTGAAGCAGCAAATTGAGACTGGCTGTTCACTTGTGAGAAAATGATTGCTCTCACAGCCGTGACAGTAAAGAGCTATTTTTATATTGCCAAGAGGAGTCTGTCTTTTCTTCATTTTTAAGTTACCTTGCAACAGTTGGCGAGCCAGCCAAGGGGTCCCTCTTGCCCTCAACCAACTGCTACCTAAATTTTACCTTAGGGCACCATCTGAACACTCAGATTTCCACCTGGACCTAAAGTGCAGAAGTCATTCCATGGCCTATGAGATGCACAGATTGACAGTTATCCTCTCTAAGCGCAGAGAAAATTGACCAATGGATGCTGACTGCATTTACCTTGTACAGTAGAACAATGGTGATTCACATTTATACGTTTTTAAAATGTTGATGGTAAATGCATGCACGTGTGTGAATGGAAATGTGGCCACACAGTGATGTTGAGGTAGCATGATGTTATTGTAAGGTATAATGTTTAAAATATGTATTTTCTTGTTTATAAGGACTAGTGTAAAGTATTTAAAAAGAAAAAGTAATATTGGTCAGACAGATAAAAAGTTACATTGTAAGAAGTGTTAGAAATATAAGAAATTATAGAGACTCCCTTAGCACATATGCAAAAGACCTTTCCAAGTAATCAGAGACAATTGCAAAAATATTGTTTAGAATGGTTTAAAGCCACACAGAAATAAACATATTCCTGGCCAAACGAAGAGACATTTTATGATAAAATTGCAGGAGCCAAGTTGCAGAAGCGAGAAGCCACCTTAGCTGCATGGCGAGTCTTTTGTGAGTAATCCAAGTGAAATACAGTGACGTTCCGGAGGCGCAAGGAGTCTCATAAATGAGGCCCCTGAAATCTATCAACTGATGCCGCTACAAGAACTGACAGTGGGATATGAGAATCCTGAAGTTGAGACCCCTTCACAATCCCCAAAAGAACTCCCTAATATACCCCCCACAAATGTCAAAGCCAAGACATGCAACTAGTCCCAGACAGCAAGTAAGTTTCCTGGTCAACTAGAATCACAGTTACCACTGCATTACGATTAAACCTCTCCTTAGGAGGATAGATGTTAAGAGCAGAGTCCAGGAGACAGTGATGACCTGTCACATGTTTCATCAGCCTCATCACACTTATTACAGAAAAGAGACACAACAGGAAGGGTTTTTAGGGAACAAATGTCTACCCTACAGCGAAGAAATGCAGATGATGCTGGATGGAGTGACTGTGTGGGCAGGGTTGCTAGTTCGGGCCAGTATTCAAGAAAGAGATAGGACCGAACATAATCTACCACCTTGGCAGAAGAAGAAAGAGAATGTAATAGTTTCACCAGAGAGTGTCCATGAATGGTTGTCACAAAGTGAGGGTAGGAAAAATGTAAAAGAAGTGAGGAGAGGATATTGTGATAACCTTTCAGGGCAAATACAGGGATGTTATGGGAGGATGTCATATAGAATACAGTCTGTACATAGACATGTAGACAATATGGGAAAATACTTAGATCCCTAAGAGTTAGGCACTCCACTTATGATATTAGCACCCAAGACAGACCCCTTAATGATTTAGATCACACAAAGGGTTCAAGGGGATTGCCTAAATAAATTGACACCAGAAAAGGAGAACAGCATATGGTCTCAAGCTAAGAAACCCTGAGCAACAGAACTTGAGTAGTTGCAGTTTCAGGGATCACATTTCCAGCCATACCGAGGATGGGAGCTTGTGAGGCTATGGGAGGATTGACACTACATGATAGACGAATGCAGCAGATGAGTGTTCAATCAGTTTTGTGCAGTGTGGATCTCACCTCTAGTGAGATAGTTGCTGACGGAGAGAATCGTTGGTACAGTGTTGTGTCATATGTGGATAATTTGGCTGAATGGACTGAAGGATTAGCTCTGCAGAGTCCATGACCACAAGAAGGGTCCTTTGATCCGTGCGACATGGACAATTCTGAGAATGGCATTCTTTATGGTGAGAGCAATCCAAACTGGCATGTGCCCAGCGTGTGGCAACAATATGCCATGCAGCACAATCCCCAATATTCTGGCAGTCCTGTGTATCAGATGCCCCTGATACGCAAGGGGCCTGGGGCAGCCCATTATGTTCCTTGACCACAGGTGGACAAGCAGAACCTTAAGAAATTGTTATCGCCGCTTACAGAGAGAGCAAGGAAATACATTAGAGCTTTTGAAAAGCAAACTGCAGGCATCACCTTGGCAGTAGGAGAAAGTTTGCGTAGCTCTCTTATAGAAGATTAAATGGACACTGTTTTTCAGAAAGCTGAAGTGAGAAATGTTACCCTCACTGAAACTAGATATGATGGATCTCTATTAAATGTAGTTAGGACAGTAGTTTGGAATCAGCTGAGGAAAATGTATACTGACAGGCCAGACATTGGCTCCCTCATGATTCAATCAATGCAGCCAAATGAGGACCCAGCTCAGTATCTCAGCAAGATGAAAGAAAAGTGGACCCAAGAAGTAGGCCAGGGTTTGGAAGTAACCAGAGGAAATGTTGTGTTATTTTATAACGTTCTAAAGACAGTGTTACCCACTGATGTACAGGATAATCTTGATAACATAAAGGCATTGGAAGCCAAGGCATGGACAGAGATACAAACACACATAATTCATTTTTGTAAGAAAAGCAGGAGAAAGAGAGAAAGAAGCAGGTAGTGACAGAGAAAGCAGCAGCACAGTTAGTGCATCAAAAGTTGCCAAAGAAAAAAGCTCTGGAAGGAGCTTTCGTAGCAGCCACCACTCAGATGATTGCCAATGTCAGTGGAATCTGTCCCAGGGACCAAATAACAACAGCATCCACATTAACAAGATGTAAGGACACAAGGTATTAGTAGAGGAGTACGAGGAGAATTAGGAAGAGGCAAGATGGACCAAGTATGTCATTACTGTCACAGATATGGACATTTTATCAGAGATTGCAGAAAGAAGAGATGGGATGAACAAGATAAAAAGACAGAAGTTTACAATCAGCCAGGAAATACAGCAACAGTCAAACCCACAAATAGAATATGTGCTTCAAAAATCAGCACAAAATGGGCAGCAATCAGTAATCCCTCACGAACAGCAAGTGCTACCATAGCAATGTTTTCAAGCACCCCCAATGGCAACTTCACCTTAAAGTGGACAGCATGGTGCAATTGTGAGAGGGAAAAATCCTTTCTATCCAAATTTTGTGGGAGAATATACACAATGAGGGTGCCCACAGAGTATTTCTATGTGTCCAGTATTGTCAGTGATGCACAGGCCACATGAGGAACCCATTGTGATGGTAGCCACCAATAACAAAAGATATGCATTCCTCAAAGATACAGTAGCAACTTAATCTTGTATTAGAGAGGAAGACCTTCCATTTTCTAATAAGTCAATGTACACACAAGGATTCTCTTTGGAAGTATTGAGAGTATTATTTACTAAATGAGTAGAGATGGAAGTAGGAGGAAGATACATTTCTAGCTGTTTTTTTGTTTTCTCCAGCTGCCCCAGTCAATTTGTTAGGGCGAGCTCTTATGGGCAAGTTAAATATGACCATTCATTTTGAGTCTGATGGTACCATCATTTGATCTACCCCTGGAATTTCACCTTTGAAGATTATGGCAGTAACAGTAGACTCCTCTACTAAAGAGCAAATCAGATCATGTCCTGCTGATGTGGAGGCATTTACCATAGCAGTGTATACAATTATTGCAGGGACACCAGAGTTACTGGGAAAGGAGGTCCAGTTACCTTAAAGAATTCCTTTTCGGGCAACAAGGACAAGATTCTTGGATGCCTGACACTGAGTCAATATTGAAAATAGAGGCCTTAGAGGTAACACCCACCTACGGCGCTCTGATAGCCAGTGACCATATCCATGTTTTAATGGCATATATTATATTCATTGTTATTGTATGTTTTGTATAGCGCTCAGCTACTCCGAGGAGTGTCCCGGCGCTTCAAACCCGATGAGGAGCAGGGCAGGCAGAGGATGGCCGGTTCTACTGAACGAAAAGCCAGGACTTCAGGTCTTTCCTAAAAGCTAGCAGGGTGACAGTCTTTCTCAGAGTGACCAGCAAGGAATTCCACAATTGAGGCACTAGGCGTCTAAAAGAACGGCCACCGATACGGACTCGCCGAATACCAGAACGGCTGCCAAGGCCAGCGAAGCTGACCTAAGTGATCTAGATGGCTGGTAGATGACCAGCCGCTTACTGATATACTTCGCGGCAGTTCCGTGGAGAGCTTTAAAGGCCAGCGTGAGCGTCTTAAAAACAATACGTTTCCAAATAGGAAGCCAGTGGAGAGTTTTCAGAAGATCTTTAGCACTGGCTCTCCGGTGAAGGCCAAAAATGGCGCGCGCAGCCGAATTTTGGACTATTTGAAGACGTGATAGGAGATACTCCGGAAGTCCGAGATATAACGCGTTAGCATAGTCCAGGCGAGAGCCTATAAGTGCCTGCACGGTGATTTTTCTATGGCCAAGGGAGAGCAACGGAAGAAATTTCCTGAGCATCTTAAGAATGCCAAAACATTTACCAACTAGGCCAAGAATCAGGGGCTTCAAAGTGAGGCAGTTGTCAATCATTACTCCTAGATTCTTGGCTGTGGCGGAAGCGGCGGAGGGAGGAGGCATAGCGGCAGGCCACCAAGCCTTCCACCTAGGGTCCGAAAGGCAGACAAAAAAGAGCACCTCTGATTTATCCGAGTTGCACTTGAGGCTGTTTAGCTGGAACCATTTGAACACAGCCTCAAGGCAACCTTTAATACTCTCTCCATCAAAATCATCACCCTTAATGCAAGAGAAGAGGAGCTGGGTGCCATCCGCATATGAAACGATCTGGGCACCGTATGACTCCGCCAGTGTCGCCAAGGTGGCCATAAAGATGTTAAAGAGAGTAGGGCTCAAAATTGAGCCCTGAGGAACTCCTACCTCCAATGGCGGCACTACGGCAGAGTACGGAGGGGCCCAGACCGTTTGACGGCGGTCCGCTAGAAAGGACTCGAACCAGCTGAACACCGTCCCCCGCAGACCAATCTCACTGAGTCTTGAAAGGAGACCGCAGTGGGGGACGGTGTCGAAGGCCGCCGAGAGATCCAGCATTACCAGCATCGCCTTTCCCCCGAATCCAGAACCTCCTTGATTGCCTCCGTAACTTCTAATAGAGCAGTCTCCGTGCTCATGTTAGTGCGGAAGCCGGACTGGGTGTTATGCAGGATGTTGTTGGTCTCAAGGAAGTTGGAAAGGGAGCAGTGGACATGCTTCTCCACGACCTTGGCAAATGCTGGAAGGAGCGAGATGGGCCTATAATTGGCATGTATCAACGGATCCAGTTTAGGCTTTTTGAGGAGCGGCAAAATAAGAGCCTGCTTCCAAGCCAAAGGGACCACTTCCGTGCTGAGTGAAAGGTTAAGCACAGGATTAATTAGAGCGTTAATAGCTTGTGCTGATTTTGCGAGAAATTTGGCTGGACAAGGGTCCAAAGGGGAACCTGATTTTAATTTAGTCAGAAGATCCAATGATGCTGACAGAGAGAGAGAGGGGAAGTTAAAGAGGGTAGGGCCATCAGTAGCTAGGGCGAAGAGGGGAGAACCATAGTACCGGGAGGTACCGCTGCATCAGAAAGTAAAAAAGAGTCCTGAATGGACTGGATTTTATTTGCAAAGAAATCAGTTAGTTGGGTGACCCAGACTTCAGAAAAAGAGTAAGCAGGCGTGCTCGTAGTGGGGGACGTGAATTCCTTAACAATTAAAAATATTTCTTTGCTGGTATTTGTAGCTGCTTCAATTCTTCTAGCTAGGTAGGCTTTCTTTTCCAAGATAATGTCACAGTGGTATAGTTTGATAGATTCTTTATAAGCCATCTTGGCTCTGGGATCATAGTGGTGGCGCCAGACCCTTTCGGTTTTCTTACACTGCCGCCGCTTCTCAGCCAGCGCAGTCGTGAACCACTGGGCAGACGCGCGACAGGTGGGCTTACGGGAGGTCACCGCCGGAGCTAATTCGTCCAGTCTCTCCACAAACCAAGGCTGCAGGAGGTCGAGATCGGCCTCAAGATTGCCTGACAGCTTGCAGGGATGAGATAATAGTGCTTGTGCATGCATGTCAGGGGATACGCGATGATAAGCTCGCGAGGATTGGGGGAGGCGGTTGTGCATACTGAAAGGTAGCTTATCAGAGTGAAAGACCTGAAAATTCACTAGGTAATGGTCTGACCACAGAACAGGGGCTGGGGAGGAGATACCAATTGGAATGGTAGAAAAGATTTGGTGGAGCGTATGACCTTTGTTGTGTGTGGGAACAGAGCGATAAGGAATGAGACCCAGTGCAGATGCGGTGTCAAAGAGCTTAACAGTGTCAGCATCATCTCTAGTGTCCATGTGAATGTTGAAGTCCCCCAAGAGAAGGCAGTGATCAGCTTTTAAGCAAAGCGCTGAGACCACTGCGTGGAGCTCTTCATGAAAGGAGCCAATGGGGCCAGGCGGTCTGTAAATCAGTAACCCTGAGCAGGATTGATGAGGTGATAAGGAAAGGGAAAACCCCAAGGCCTCACACCCATGAATATCATCGGTTTGAATGATTGAACAGGTGAGACGTTTGTCCACTAACATCGTGACGCCACCACCCCTTCCGTTGACCCTGTCTTTCCGGAGAATAGCGTAATTCGGTGGGAGTGCGGAGGCTATGTCCGGGCCCGAGCAGTCTTTCAGCCACGTCTCCGTTAAAAAAAGGCGGACAGGCTTAGTCTCGGAAAGTAGACAGTAAAGATCTTAGGCATGTTTACTCAACGACCTGGTGTTCAGGAGTAAACAGGTGCTCATTTTGGGCAGGTTAATGGGGGTGGTAACAGGGGCATTTCTCGGTAACCAGTCGCAGCCAGGGCACCGCCTCTTGCCTCTGGGTCGACTGGGGAAAACCGTACAACAATTCCCAGCCTTACCCCTAAGAGTGATGAGCTCATTCGCAGTATATTTCAGCATGACGACGTTAGAAAGGAGCAGATCTCCAGCCCAGCCCGCACCCGTCCACCTCCGGGATGCTGACGGGCGCAGACGGGCTTTCCTTAGGCGCTCCTTTGGCGCGAATGAGGTGCGACCTGTGAACGCATTCACTGCGCGCAGTCGAGGGTCTATAAATTTATGGAGTTGCAGGCGAGAGAGATCGCACCACTAGTCAGCCGACCAGCCGGGCGTGCCTCCGCCCAATCTGGCCGTTAGCAAGGTGATAAACCTACAGGTCCCAGAATCCCCTTCGGCTCCAAATCAGCCGTGAGGGTAGGGGACAATGAGAGAAAGTGTTGCACGGCGCGATTTCCAAAGGCAGAGGGTACAGGTGAAGATCGTACCAGAGACAGTAGAAGAGCAAGATGTTACCTGGCTTTCCGCCTCAGGTAACGAAAAATAAAGTCAAAGGTGCACAGCTACACAATGAATGCAGGATAAAAGTTGAAGCGCTAGTAATCAGCGACAAACACACAAAATGTTAAAAAAGGAACTAGTCATTGAACCAGGTAAAATGGTTAGGGAAATACTGCATTAAATGAATGAAATGAAATACAATATTTAATAAAGTGCACAGCTACTCAAACTAAGTGTCCTGGCGCATCGACAGCAGAGGAAAACGGAGTGGAAAGAAACACAATTATTGGTAAAAGAAAGCCATGTTTTTAAATGTTTTCTAAAAGAGAGCAGATTTGTGTCAAGTCTCAGGAATTCTGGCATGCTGGTCCAAAGTTTGTCTCCCAGAAAGCCGAAGGATCTATCACCAGTGCGAACAAGGCACGTTTTGGGCACAATCGCCAAATTAGAGTTTGTAGAACGCAGAGGTCTAGATGTAAGGTAGTGGTTTACTCGTTTGTTTAGGTACCCAGCTCCTACCCTGTGTAAGGCTTTAAAGAAGATGGTCATGGCTTTGAAGTCAATTTGTTCTTTAATACGAAGCCAGTGAAGGGATTTCAGAATCTGGGTCATCCTTGCTCTAGGTCTTGATCTCACAATAGCTCTGGCTGCTGCATTTTGAACCACTTGCAGGCGCTGGGTCAAGGATTTAGGAAGACCAAGGTACAGGCAATTGGCAAAGTCAAGTTTTGATGTCACAAGAGCTTGCACCACAGTCCTTCTACTCTCCAATGGCAGGAGCGGTAAAACATTTTTTAGCATACACACTATGCCAAAGCATGCACCGGAAAGATGTTGGATCTGAGAGCTTATCGACAATGTTTTGTCAATAATTATCCCCAGATTTTTTACTTTCTCTTTATCTGCGGGCGGAGGTGGCAGATCCTTTGGCCACCAGGCCTTCCAATAAGGTGTTTCTAGTTTCCTGAAGAAGACTACTTCAGTCTTATCCGGATTACACTTGAGTTGATTGACCCTCAGCCAATTAAAAATCTTCGCGAGCCAGGAGTTGATCATTACCCAGTCAAAGTCGGAGCCTCTGTCACACCAAAAAATAAGCTGAGTCTTGTCAGCGTAAGATACAATTTTAGGGCCCGCTTCCTCAACCAGAAAGGCCAAGGGAGAAAGATAAATATTAAAGAGAGTAGGTCTGAGAATGGAGCCCTGGGGGACTCTGACATTAGATGCAGGGACTAGGAGGGAAAAAGGTGGAAGCCCAATGTCCTGGGATCTGTTTTCCAGGTAGGAGGACATCTAAGAGAGGGCAGTCCCACCCAGGCCAATATTTTTAAGTTTATTTAAGATCTTCTCGCGTGAGACCGTAAAAAAGGCCGCAGATAAATCTAGTAATATCAGAACGGCCTTACCGCCCGCGTCTAATTTGCCTTTGATGAATTCTGTCACTTCTAACAGCGGAGACTCAGTACTAAAATTAGTCCTAAAGCCAGACTGGGAATCATGAAGGAGCTTCCTATCTTCAATATGAAGTTGAATAGCTTTGTTGACATGCTCCTCTAAGGCTTTTGAAAGAGCCAGAAGCAAGAGATCGGTCTATAGTTAGCTGGGTCCATGGGATCAGCATTCGTTTTTTTGATCAAACTGAGAATCTTAGCATGCTTCCACAACTTGGGCATGATGCCCTTGGAAAGGGAAGTGTTAAAAAGCTGGTGTACAGTCGGGTTTATTGTGGGGGCAACCAGAGACAGGATATTTGCTGGACAGGGGTCAGTAGGGGAACCCGATTTAGGGGCCTATTAGCATGGCGGGCGGATCACCACCGCCCGACTGGCGGTGGCGATCCGTCCGCCAAATTGCTCCGCCGGACAGCCATTTACCCCGCCACATTAGCATGGCGGGGGGTACCGTGGCGGACAGAAAGTCCGTCCGCCACTTTTCCACCCGCAGGCAATTGTCATGATTGCCTGCCGGGCGGAAAAGGCCCATCATATGGTGGTGGTGCCTGCATATTATGATGTGTGCGGTAGTATGCCTTTCCAATGAGGAGACTCCTCCATGGTAAGGCATGTGGAGTTCACTTTGGGGGCCACTTGCGGGGCCCCCAGGGGGTTGGGGGGTGGATGGCCCCACCTTGCCCTACATTGACATGCACAAGGTGGCAGGCACCGCGCGATGCCTATCACGTTGTGCATGCCAATGCACGACATGCATATTCATCATTGTCGCGGGTGCTGCTTACAGCACCGCCCGCCACAATGTTGAATAGGTGGGATGCGACTGCCAGGGTGGCAGTCGCAAACTAATTGCCATAGCGGGACCGCCGTACCTCTGGCGGTCGGTCCCGTTTACCAGTACAGTGGCGGGCAGACAAAGTCCGCCCGCCATCATAATATGTTTTGAAGGAGGGACAATGATTCCTCCAGCTGAAGCTCAGGGAAAACAAGAAGAGGTGGAGGATCCAGAATATTAAATTTATTATTGACTCTATTAAAAAAAAGTCAGCTCATATTCAGTTATATTAGAAAAAGCTTGTTAGATCTGAGAGATTTTCCCATGGAAGAATTGAGCAATCTGCTTTGTCCATTTCTCTGAGCAAGGCCCTATTTTGGAACAGGCTGTTGGTGAAATAAAAGTTTTGGCTATCTTAAAAATGTCTTTACTCTTATTTTGGGAAGATGATCAACTGTTTGATGACAATTCTAATAAGATAGTTGTAGTCTTTTAGGATGATGTACCGCTGAGGACAGTTATAGAAGTAAGGATGCCAACGCCAGGTAGAGCTTTTGATTTTGTTTAATCCATCACCGTTCTTTAGTACCCCCTTTTGTACCGCTTTGTTCAGGCTGGACTGTTCCCATGAGGGACAGGGTCAGACTGATTTGCATATGGCCAGGGGTGGCAGAGTGGGCTAAGGAACGGTGATGGATTAAACCCAGATCTGTTCACTGGGTGTGAGTGTTTGATTGGTTCAGATGCTCCGTCCATCACCACCCCCTTTTGTACTGCAATAACGTTAAGCAGCACATTGTGCACATGTATCGGACACAGATTGGAATGCTCTGCATAGTATTAAATACAGCACATTCCTGCCCTTTCCCTATCGCACAATGCAGTGCAGAAAGGTGGCTTGCTGAGATGCGTGATTTTTTCTGATGAATGTGTCGCGCTAAATCTGCCTTCCAAGTTTCCCAAGGGTGGATGTGCGCTTTACAAATCTCTGTGCTATGTTTATGTTATATATAAATCCTTCAGTTAAACCATCAGTGCCAATCCATTCAGTCATTGTTGGTACATTGCTTTTTCCACCTCCTACTAAACCTGTGTCTGCACAATTTGAAGCAGGGAATCAAGAAAGTTTTAGAAATGCTTCAGATACTAAAACAGTACCCACCAGATTGGTTCTACTATGCTGAATAACAACAAAAGTACAAAATGTTCTTATCAATCATGAGCAGACATTTTGATTTTGTTTTATGTGCTTGACGAGTTCATGGTATTTTCTTCGTCCTTGTGGGTTCCGGCAGACCTCAATAATATGAAAGGCTTTGACTTGCAGCCTGAAATGCCTTGTAAAGGACCTTTTGCAAAGGAATATATTTTGTGATTTCAAGAGTGCTTATGTTGCCTTTTTCACATGAGTTAAGGAGGTCCAATACCCGAAATATTGAGCGCAGAAAGGCAACATTTTAATTTCATAGGTTTTTCCACTTTTTTTTTACATTTTTTTATCATCAGTAAGCATATTTCCTGAAAGATTAACTGTAAATTTACGACAGAATAAATTAAATAATAATAGATAAACACTCATGTCCCACAGTGTAGGCCATTAAAGACATCATGTTACAGCCAGATTACCAAAAAAAGCCCTTTTCATATGTAAATATAGTTATACCAAATATGTGTATTGTATTGGAGCTGAAAAGCAAGGCTAAAGATGCAAAGATGCATCTTCCCAAGGCAACAATCTGAGGGCAGCAATCAAGGGAAATATGAAGCAACATTTCTTGCGTGTGCATTTCTTGGCACATAATATGACGCAGGGCCTGCTCTTCCAATTCATTCTGCAGTTGATCAGGAGTGTGCATGGAGATGAGATGCCCAGGATGCCTGGAAGCTGATTTGAATCCTCTGGATTTCTTTCAATGCCAGCTCAAAAAGTAACTCTGTCAGTAGCAATTCCTATCATCAATCAAAAAGAGGGGGAGTACAAAACACAAAGGTCTCAATACCAGAGTCTCAGTCATATTGTCTAGAGACCCTCAACCATAAGTTCACAGTCTGCAGTGTATATAATCTCAGTTTAGTGTGGTTTGGAGATTATATACACCACAGACTGTGAATATGTGGCTGAGGGTCTCCAAGACAATATCTGAGACACTGGTGTTAAAACATTTGTGGTTCATTTTGTCCTTCTTTTCAATCGATGATAAGTATAGCTCGGACGCTGAATGAACCTCTGCTTCTGCTCAATTTGTTTGATTTGAATTGTGGCATTTTCTAGTCCGCTCTGTAACATATGGTGGTGGTCATCCAGTCAGGTGAGCCAGGTGTGTCCTCACACATTTTCTAGGCCCTCTCTTTCCTTACCATATATCTTCCTCCAAAAGACCTTGCTTATATGCACTGAAGGGTGAGAGAGTTTGTATGTCATCAGTCGATACAAATTAAAAGTGTAACCCATTTAGCTGCTTAGTAAGGACTAGGAATTGGTAGCAAGAGTTCAGAAGGTTTATTACAGATTAATAATCAAGTACGGGTATATGACCGTTAACACCATGATATAAAGGTACAGAATAATAACAGGTAAGCCCAACCTCCGAAAGAAATTGAGATGGACCAGTATTACGCAGACAAGCAGTCACAGCAATACAATAGAGCAACACAAGGATTTGATGCTCACAGTAAATTCTAAAGATTTCTCGTCCATACATTGAGTAAGCTGTTTCCCCTAAATCAGATTCCAAGCTAACAGTATGGTTTTCTACCCTAATGAATCTCTAAAATCGGGGAATTTCTATAAAGTAAATTAGAACAAGGCAAGGAAAAATCAACTAGGAAGGTGTCAGCATTTCAGAAGTTCGACCTAGAGTCCTCTATGTGTCAAAGAATAAGCATTAGCCTAAGCCACACTTAGGAAAGGATCAAAGTTAAGCATAGAGGTCTGAACCTCTCAAAGTCCATAGGAAGTGGAAAAACAAGGGAAAGGCCTGTAATCTGCAAGTGGTATCTGGAAGATGTCTGGAAGAGTGATGAATTCAGACGGTGTGAACACTTAGTAATAACGCACAAGAGTCTTTTGGGTAAGCACCCCTTTGTACATATCATCAGGGGTCCATTGTGCTCATCCATTTCTCATGTTACAGACTTCAACATCGAAGAAAAATCTCACACTAGACATCGGAATTACATCTTCTCACGCACAGGTTAGATTGTAACATTGCTGAATAGGCCTTTCGTTAGACACTCTGGCTCCTCATGTTCTTTTCATCAAGGTGTTCTTCTCAGGCTCTCTCCTATATCACTAGTACAGTAATGTATCTAGTCTCAAACTAACAATGCATGTGAGTACCTGCAAGAAATGTCATGCTAGCAGAAAATGGAAAACAGGATGAATGCAACATGGTGAAACACAGCCTAGTCAGGACATGCTAAAGCATTATCTCAATAGCGCACATTTAATACGCGTCTGAACATTTAACCACAAATGAATATAAGTCCCTAGTGCACTAGATTCTCCATACATGTAACATATAGTAAATCTTTAAACGATTCATGTGTAAGTATGGCTAGGAACTACATTTAAATGAAATATATGTGTAACATTAGTGCACACATTACATAACCTTTTATCGTTTCACGTGAAATCACATTCTGGATTTATGAGGATGTTTTTTATTTAGTTTGCTAATAAAAAAGGTTATTCAAGGTATTAAAGGACACATTATGAGAGACAAATGCTATCTATATAGTAAGTACATTCTCTACTAAGAACGGTTTATTTCATCAAGATCACAAATAATATATAAATCTCTTATTGTAAAAACACACTATGTGAGAATCCTCTAATCCTACAGTGAATGCACTCTTTAATAATTATATGAAGGGCAGCACTCACATTAATCGTTATACCACACAAGAAACATGTGCTAACTGCACGTTTATCTCATGTATCTATTAAGTATGTGTGTTGTATTTGAAAACATATAAAGGGTGGGCAATTTTGTGCTGCACCACCACCCCAATGGCGCAGTAAGAAAAGGGCATACAAAAAAGTTCAGAAGATGCCTGTAAGTGCCAATGCTGAATTGAGGCTGGGCACCCAACTGCAACAGGCAGAGAAATGTTAAGGAGGCGAGACAGCATCAGAGAGGTGTGTGCAACCTCTGGTTGCTGGAATTTTTAATTGTAGATCTTATTCAAGGTGGAAAGTGAAATTATGACTTTTAAATCTTTTGTGTGTGTGCTCTTCTACTGCAGCGACAAACCTACATTTCAATAACTGCTTGAGTAAAAGCAAACATTTGACTCATTTCCATTATAATACATAGAATTCTGTAAACCTGAATAAAAATATGTATCTAACTTCTTTATAATAGGCAACTTGTGACGCACTCAGTAGTCTATGATAAAGAAATGGCATAGCCGCCCAAATGTAATAACCTATTACAGTTGAGTTCTGACATTACAATTCCTGCTACGAGAGCCAACAGCGAAGCGGGAGGTCAGGTCAGGTCATGGAGCCCAATTTAAGTAGCTGTTGAAAGAAAGAAAACAACACTGGCTTCACTTTCTTCTCCTCTGTTTTTCTAGCTGTACAGAGACAAGCAGAAAGGGAGTCATTTATGGCACCATGAAGTTAAAATCTCTTTGCATGTTTCTACATATTCCAAGCTCAAAGCACCTTTTTTAATAAAGAAAATACTTGCAATAAACTGATTCTAATATCTTTTTCAACAAATATCCAACAGTTTTTTGGTGTGTTTAATTTTGCATTAGAGGTTCTATTTTTATTCTTCATGTTTGCAAACATGCTCTCTATGTATGAATTGCCTACTCTCCAATGATTTAATTGTATTATGGGAAAGTTGATGGTATGATCATGTATTGTATTGAATAAAGAAACTCCTCAGTAACTTGCAGTATTCTTACAATGTAAAGCAGGTGGTTCATTATCCCATGTTAAATGCTTTTCCTGGATTACACTGCCCGGGAAGGTAATGGGTTAGTTTGTTAGTTTGTGGGGGGTCTTACTCAAAGAGTGACTATTGAGGCAATTTGAATAACTTCAATTCAGCAAAGGATAAATGAAGTGCAGGGGAGGGTATTCAGGGTAAAGTAAACTGCATGTTAGTTGAATTAGAGCTGTTAAACAGTATGCATAGAGTTTTGATTCTGAGGCTTTAGCTTGTTGTAGATTTAGGGTCAATAATTTAGGGAATCAAGTAAAATACACTGTCAAGTATTCCTGATGACATACCATTCAGAAATTAAAAATGCTCAGGCATCATATTAGAAAACTAAAATATATGGTGTATCTAATGCCCCACGAGAAATTTTCTAAATTGAGAAATCACTGTTGGAGCCCGCCCCAGACAGCTCCTATCCGGAACCCACACAAACTCGTTGTAATGGACTAGCTTGATTTTTTTTTTTTAAAGTCAATGACATTTACTCAGCATTTCATGAGTCACATAAAGACTCAGGCCCCAGTTTAGTCATCTGTAAGCAAGGAATGGAGGAATGTAGTCTGGTAGATTTACTCGCCTTGACTCTAGACAGATTTGCTATCCTATTTAGCAAAGTCAAATCAGGAGCCCCACTTGACCCTGCTCTGCCATACATTCTCTCCAAAGCAGTTAAATCTATTTCCTAGAATGGGGTTATTATTATTTCCCTTGCAAAGGGAATCACATCCCCTTCATGGAAACACGCCATGGTAAAAGCCCTTTTGAAGAAATGTGACCTAGATTCCTTTGTCCAGGAAATTATGGACCCATTTTGCTTCTTCCTGGACTGAGTAAAGTAACAGGAAAACACTTAAACCAGTACCTACCATACTTCCCCGAAGCAAACAATGTCCTCCATCTCACCCAGATGGGGTTTTGCCCTAAACACAGCATGAAAACTACCCTTGTGGTGGTAGTGGAAAAATCAGAAATGCTGCTTGATCGAGGAGGTACAGCAGCCATCATACTCCTCGATCTAAGTGCAGCTTTTGACACGGTAAACCATGACATTCTCATCAAAACGGCTAACAGTGCTGGAGTCACAGGACCTGCATTAAATTGGCTCATTTATTTTCTGAAAGACAGAACATTTCAAGTCTTTGATGAATCATATTCAGCAGATATTTTCACCCTAAAGTGTGGAGTACTGCAGAGCTTGTCACTGAGCCCTATGCCTTTCAATCTATACACTGCCAGATATTGAACTGGCCCACGGCATATGCATTGTATCATATACTGACGATACACAATTGGTGTTTTCTCTTACCCCTGGACATGATCCCCAATCCCCTCATTGGGACCTTGTCTGGAGAAAGTAGCAAATTGGAACCTCAAGTCTTACATCAAAGTAAATGGGTACATGATTGAACTCATGATACTAGGCAATAACATCAAACCCTTTTCACGGCTAGTCTGGTCAGACTGCCTAGGCAAGCCTTCAGCATGGGGTATGGTTGGACAAATCTTTGTCAATGGAAGCTCAGGCAACCAAGCGATTGACCAGCTGCTATGGCATTCTCAGAATGCTTCTTAACGTCCTACATCTGCTTCCATTCCTTTCCAGAAGGATTGTGGTCCGGGCACTGATCCTCTCCCACCTGGACTACGGTAACTCACTGTATTTAGCAGTGCCAAAAGACGTACTAAAAAAGCTCCAAGTCGTGCAGAACCTCACAGCCCAAAACTTGCTCAACGTCCCCAGACACAACTACGCCTGGAAAGCTCTTGCCAACCTCTTCTGGCTACCAGTCAAGCAGAGACTCAAATTCAAAGCCCTCTGCATAGTACATAGGGCACTTCTAACCAAAGGCCCCTCCATCGTTCAACCTTTAAACTCACCTTACACCCTGAGCAGAACCCTCAGATACACTAATGCTAGACTGACAGTGGGCCTGACTAAACAAAGAGAAATAAGTGGAGGGCTCTCATTCTGCTACAATATGACCAAGTTGTGGAATTCTCATCCCTACACAATGCGGCTCATGGACAATGAACTGTTGCTTCGGAAATATCTAAACAAATGGTTGTACAACAACTAAAATACCTTGAGCCTAGTGGTGTAGTTTGTGCTGCTTTGTAAGCGATGGGATGCCCAAGGGTAGCCATGAGCTCTATAAATGTGCACAGAATAGAATAGGATGCCTCCTTTATTCTTTTGATGCATATTACCATGTACTTTTGAAAGGAGTTCTTGAGGTGGCAAGATGATCAGTCTCATACATTTTCTTCACTGGCCCTCCTGTAATTGTCCCAGGTTGAGAGGTTGAGCTCCGAGTCCACTTACATTTTCTTTGAGCCACAAGGAATACTTACTTTAGAGTATTGACCAAATCAAAATTCTATATAAAAAAAATATAATCAATGGTAAAAGGTCATGGTTGACACTTTAGAGCTAAACAAACTGCAAGCTAAAGTCTTTGAGCGAAGTTAATCTCTAGTTAACATTGTATAAATTTCCCAACTGTTTATGTGTCAGGGAGTAGCTAGAGATTTGTATGCATGCTTCAGTTGAGCTTTCGTAATACAATTGCCAGAAGACCTCATAAGGCAAGTAAGCTGTCACTTTAAACATCATTGTCTCATGACTGAGTAGATTTGAGCAACATCAGGGCATTCCTTAGGAGAGTTGCTGGGTGGCAAGAGGATCTGAAAAAATGCAGTTACAAATAATGAATGCAAGAACCAAACTTTGACTAAAATATAGTAACATCTTAGCAGTCTATGGCCACTGAAATGCTAAAGAAAATATGCAGCAAACCATCAACAATAAGTATCACCATTGTCAATAAAAGTAATTGGGATACATTTTTTATCATGAAGTGAATTGAAATTATGTATATCTCTAGAAAATTATAGTTAACATAAACTGTTTAGTTGGCTAGGCAAAACAGTTAGGCTAACTCACTGATATATAAAGTCAAAATGGCCTTGAGTATATGGCCCACTAAAGAATGTTACCCTAATGATTAGAAGATTAATTCAAGGTAGCAGCCCATAAAGTCAGCATGAAGCTGGGTAGGCTGAAATGTTGCAACACCAGGCTCCGAACACGCACTTTCTACTACACGCTCAAGTGACTAGGTACATTACGACCACATGGGCACGGGATGGGAAGGAACCCGCCACGAACCCCCTCCTTACCATGCAGTACTTGATGGGTACAGGTAGTCATCTTACACGATGGTTGACGCATGGTATAAGGACAGGTAGGGGTTTTATGCTACAACCCACATGGGAAAGATGGGGGGGCGACCTGGGTGCGGACCTTACCGACAGGGAGTGGAAGAGAGTGTTGGAATTCCCCAAAAAGGTGTCCCGGAACCCAAAATTTAAGTATATACGACTAATGGTGGTCCATAGAGCCTATTTAACTCCGCACAGGCTGCACACAATGTTCCCAGATGCCTCACACGAATGCCCCAGGTGTAAGGGGGAGGAGGCGGACTTACTTCATATGCTGTGGGGCTGCCCTAAATTAGGTGATTTCTGGGCCACATTGGGAGACATCTTGGCTGAGGTAGTGCCGGGCAGGCCATACACATCTCCCCTGTACTGTTTGCTGGGCCTAGGACATAAAGAAGCCAAGAGGAGTGTTGCCTCTCGGTTTGTGGACCTGGCTCTGTTGCTGGGCAAGCGCTTGGTCACGATGAGGTGGAAGTCTACTAGGCCTCCCGATATTGACACTTGGTGTAACGAAGTGATGAGATGGGGCAGAGCAGAGGGATTAGAATTGCGTCGAGAGGAACAGCGTGGATTGAGGAAGAAGGTGATTTCAACGGATTGGGAGGGGCTCCTGGGGGACTTTGAGGCCTGCGGCACTCATGCACCAGATTAGTAGGTTGGGGGCCCGCTCTAATAAAAGTGCCGAATATGTATGGAGGATCTGAGTGTGCTTGTTTGGGCACTCCCCCACTGTGGATGGTTGTAGGACTACGGGCCATTAAGGTTGGAATTGATACCCGAGAACAGAATGAGTACACATGGGTGGAGCAATCAGACTAGCCGATCCTACAGGGTATCCTCATCATGTTTAATGAATTGGCCTGTACTTTATTTTCATTCAATGTCATAACTATTGCACAATGTATGTTGATGAAGGGGGGAGGGGGGTTCGTTCTTACAAGTTGGGGAAATCAGTAATTGGAGGAAAAAAGAAAATGAAGATCATTGCTATTATTGGACTAACCTGGAATGCAATGTACTGTGTATTCATGTGGTTATATAACATGGGTTTACTGTACATACACTGATGATAATAAAGAAATTTTCAAAAAAAAAAGCTGGGTAGGCTGAATTAAAAATATGATGTAGAGGTTTTTAGAAATGGGCAACGTCTCTGACCTTGACTTCCCCAACTTTAGAGGCGATTCTTCGCACAAGGAAGTTGAATGAGTTTGCCATCACTCAGTGTACACATCACAGGCTTAGCAGAAGTCCCTTCAATGAGTGTTGAATCTAAGCTCAAGCTGAACAGAATCCTTGGATTGTGAGAGCCTATTGTGAAAGGGTAACATTGAAATGTAAAAGCCCTAAGGAAGTGAAGTTGCCACACTTCTGGCTTTGTAGACTTGTGGTCCTGCAAACCTGGCTTAACGCTGTATGGAAGATTGCAAACACAGGTTGTCTATAGGCAGGCCAGACTGGCCATAGCGGGCACCAGGCATTTTCCCGGTGGGCCGGAAGGGTGGAGGCTGGTTTAAATTAGCCTATGCCAAATAACCTTTACTTAAGGTGTCTATACCACATTTTTCAGCAGTGTGCCATTCCTAAAACTTCAACGGTGTTTAAAAAGTCACATGCCCTTCTTCAGGGAAATAGAGCACGCATCCAGTCTTAACTGCTTTGCTCGGCCAAATAAAAGACAAGTGCCCTTGGTTACAGGAAGGGAGATGAGAACAGGGAAAAACACAGCATTCAGCACAAAAGCCGGGTTGAGACAAGTGAATGGAAATTTGACAAATTCTCTTCTGGCCTACCTAACAAATTTCCCAATGTTTGGTAGACACTTTGGCACACAGCCATAGGGAAAAATGGCTACTTTACTGTCGCTCTTCAAAGAAAAATCTTATATCCTAAACTTCACTTGACCTCTTCCATGTATGCTGATTTTATTAATGAACCATCGTCTTTCACTTAGAAGGACACAATCATGTAGAGTTAATGCAATCTTCACTCTGTACTGCAGTTCTAAGAACAAGTATAGAGCTGAGCAGAATATCTGGAGGGCTAAACTGGATTTCCCTTATAAGGGAGTAGAGGGCTTTTCTACTTGTACCTTTTTCTCTGTATGGTCCATGTTTATTCTTTGTCTGAGTCATAAGAACCTTGTTCTGGAGAACCTCAATGCTCAGAACCCTAAAGCACAGGAGCAGGGGTTCACAATTTACAGAATTTACTATACTATGCTTCTACTCCCATCTGAAAGAAACATTATTTAATGAAAAGGCAAATTTGTTGGATCAAATAATAGGTATCTGCACATTTTCTCTTGCCAGACATTTTCGATTGCAGTTACCAAAGACTTGCCAGTTGCGAAGAAGGCACTCCTTATGAGAAGTCGCCTAATTCCGATAGGGCTAGTAACAGTATTCGTCAGCCCAACTTTCAAACATAGATTTCAAAGAACCTAAAAGCATCCCAAATCTCTGGGTGAAAGTTGGGGCCAAATTGAGAAATGAATGGGAAAGTCGGACCCGAAATGACCAATTCCCAGGTATGTTCTCACTTATCAGGGTCCAACACAGAAGGAGCAGGATTTTCCCCACTCCCAGAATTGTCGATGCCCTTGGTATCGGTGACTCCTGTGCGTGAGCTCCAGCCCATTTACTGTGCCACTGATAATGAAGGCCTCAGTGTTTTACTTTATTCCTTTACCAAATTAATTCTTCACTGAAAAATACCAATTCCGAGCAGCCCAAAAATAACGCACTTGTTTTCGACAGTAAAATCATTATAGAGATTTTTTTTTTGTTTGCGTAAACACTGATGTGAAGGAAAGCACTACCGGGATTATTTACAAGGCCCTCGCGCCGCCAGTGCGTCACTTTTTCCTGTATTAAAAGTGACGCACCGGCGGCGCTAGGGGCTTGTAAATAAGCCCCTACATTTGTAACTGGTGGCTCTATTGGTATTTTTAACCGAACGGTGTACGTGCTGACCCATTCACCCACGCAAACACTTTCATACACACGCACGGGCTACAGCTTACCTTCTGTTCCTGAACCCATCGAAAAGCTGCTGTTTTGGTTACACCCATTAACACAAAATGATCATTACTTCATAAATCACGCTGCAAAGCACCGGTTGCCATGGAGACCGATCCATTCAAATATTGTATAAGCAGTGACACGTCTATTTAATATGCATCGCTCATTTGTTCTTAACCGGGATTCATTCAAACTCATTAAGGTTCAACGCTTTCCTTGCCTCGGTGCAGTTGCGAGGGCAGCCGCTTTCAGAGAACAACACCGTTTTATATATTTTTTTTAATTGACTTCAGCTTCAGTTGTACAAGAGCTATCGACTTTTCGTGCTGCATTTTCTTCAGTCATAACGCTTGTGTGGTGCGCCAACAAGGATTACTGTCTGACAAGGGTATAATTATGACTAGTGTTGATTAGCAGGTGTGCTATACATTTTTGGAAAGAGGACACTGGCAGAAGTTATAGGCATTGTTAATGGAGAGGGGAGATGTGGAGCGCTCCTGCCCAGGCTCGAACCCGTTTTCCCAGCTCCGAGCTCGATCACTCTAGCCGCTAGGCCACATCTTCTACCCGTCAACAAAATTAGCCTTTCCTTTACACATTACAAGTCATGCTACACACTTTAAGGTACTCATTTTTTTTGGACATCGGAAGGATGAGCTGTGAGTGCTGGAGTTCAAAACGTTGACCAATAACAATGATTTTTGTATTGGTGAGCCTCTCTCCGTGAAGGTGCCTTGCAAATCTCAAGAGGTCATTTAACTTATGGGCAGGGCAAGATAGGCATTTTCCCACTGGGCTGAAGTCCTTGGACTCCAGTTTTGAAATGCCAGGGCCGCTCATGGTGCCCCCATCACTTACAGCAAGTGTGGGAGGCTTCAAGACAGAGAGTTAGAAAGAGAAGGAGGAAGTGAGGGGAAATGTAGAGAAAGAGATCCAAGAGGGAGAAGAGTGAAAAGGTGAGAAAGAATTGATGGATGGGAAGAGAAAAAAAGCATGTGTAGGAAGCGGGCGGGTTTGAACACTTTTGCATTTTTTGATAGGGGACCCTCTAAGAAGGATATGACTTTAGAAAATGAAAAGCAAATGTCCTTGACTTGGTATTTTCTCCTATCGTATGGGGGCGTTCTTAGGGCCTCATTTATGAGGTTTTGCCATAGGGCAGTGCCGGGGGCTTTCCGGCAGCGCTGCCCTATGGCAAACGAAAACAGCAGGAATGTGTTGTATGATCCGGCGCATTCCTGTCCTTTTCCCCTGCGCCGGTGCACAATGGGCTGCTGTGCGCCAACGCAGGCACCTTTGCACCATGGTGCAAAGGTGCCTGCGTTTCGGGGTTGATTGTTTTTGGGAAAACTTCCTACAAAAATAATCACATGAGGCTTTTTCCTCTTTCTATGTATGTGCACACAGCAGCACACATAGAAAAAAGAAAAACAAGGAGAAATAAAGATATTTCTCCTCGAGTTTTTGGCGCTGCCTCAGATTTACGATTTCTCGTAAATCTGTAACAGTGTCAAAAAGCCATGGATGTTGCTGGGAACACCCCCAGCAAACCCCATTTTACGCCCTTTTAATGCAGAAAACTGAGTAAAAGGGACTGATATTTTTCAGGCAGCAATAAGCAAAAATAAGTGGCTTAGTACTGCCTAAAAAATATCACCTGGTTTCTGCAAGCGGGAACGTCACAAAAAGGGACGCTCCGACGGCGCAAGGGCTTACAGCTTTGTCTGTCAGTGATGGCCAGGGTGCGTAAGGCAGGATTGTTCAGTAAACAGAAGTTATTACCCAGAGGTGTCTCTATAAGTGATTTTTAGTAGCGGGACACACACTGGGCTAGAGATCAAACCTGTGGGGGGCCCCTACAAAGGCAACCAAATATATATATGTATATGTTCGCCACTGGTAATTATAGTTAGGGTCGTGATTCCATAGAGAATGCCCGTTTTGTGTTGCAAATAAATTTGGCTCTGTTTATCAAATTTCCACAAATATTTACAAGAAAGTACTACATTTTGACTAATTTATACATGAAAGTTTCAGTGTGATCCATCAAACGGGGAGTAGGAAAAAAGGAGGGGGTGTCCCAAAATGCATTTTTCACATTCATTGTTCCAGACGAAGTTGAGACACAGATATAGCCCAAACCACTGATTGAATACACCAAATCTGTCAGAAGTTAGATCTTGGTCCAGAAAGAGTGCAGTTTGTCATTTGGTGTAAATCTGTTCAGATGTTTTTGAGAAAGTAATGCTCAAAGTCTTTGTGTATTTCATGCAATGGATGATCCGCAGAGCTGACAGATCCACAGTGATTGGATTGGCTGCCACCACATCAACCAGAAACTGGTGGCAGTCATCTTAGGCCTCGGGACTCAGGTCTATTCCTAAAAAAATGCAAAAAATAGACGTAGGGTGCATGGTATGGATACATGTCTTCATAGGTCTGATGTTGCGTTCCCAGAGGGCTCCCGCCCGGGTCCAAAAGCATTTTTTATTTATTTTACCCAACTTCATTGAGGATCAGCGAATCTGCAGCAAATTGTTTTTTTTAAAAAGCACAGCCATCCATGCCTTTCCTAAAAGTACCCCAGGGGTGGGCCAGGGCCTGAGGGGGCAGCACAGATAGTACTTAAGGGGAGGGGGATGTGTGGCCCTCCCTCCCATGGCTCTGAGATGCCCGTGGCCCCCATTCCTCGAGCCGGTATAGTATTATAGGAGTGGGGTTGCATGCAACCCCCCTTCCCAGCCTAAAAAAAGTCCTTGGGATCCAATCCACCATGCGATATAAAACATTAAGGGGAGGGGTGCATGGCCTCCTCACCCCAAGCCTAGTGAAACCCTGGGGACTCCAACCCCTGAGGCTGCTATATTCATAAAGGGATGGGGACTCACAGCCCTCCCTTTCAACCCTAATAAGGACCCAGGGAACCCCTCTCGCAGGGCTGCGTAGTTAATGAAGGAAAGGTGCACGCGGCCCCACTTCTTGATTTTAATAAGGCCTCTTGCACCTTCTCTCCCAGGGTCAAATAATTAATGATGGGAGGGAGGCAATGCAGCCCCCCTCCCTGAGCCTTTATAGCCCCCAGGGACACCATAACCCAGGGCTGGCTCAGTGATTGTGCCCCAGTGAGCCCACCCCTGGGACACAGTAGTTTCCCTGCTCTCTCTAGTATGGACAGGAAAACACACTTTAGCTCCCATTTAGCTTGAGCATTTTTCAATCTCATGCCAAATGGGAGCAAACAGAGAGGTCGTCTCCCACCCAGCGGGAGATTTAAGCACACTCCCGCTGGGTGGGAGCAGACTTCTGTAATATTTCCCTGCCCACACTCCTGGGATCAGGGAAACAGCAGACATATTGTTCCCATCCAGCAGGAGCTGGCAGAAAAGAGCTGCTCCCTCTGGACGGGGATCAATGCTGGCTCCCACACTAAGCAGGGAGTTGACTGGGGCCACAGGAACCCTGAGGCTCTGCACGGAGCCCCCCATGAGTTGTTTGTGGGTGCCTGAAGTGGGCACCAGGGTACCCAACTTTTAAATAAGGCACAGCCCCAGTAGATGGGGTCACTCAGGACTATGAAGGCTCAGGGAGGAGGGCTGTGTGACTCTCCTCTCCTTTTAAATAACCTATACCCTGGGCGATGGGGTCCCTGGGGCCTTTTTAGCTTCAGGGAAGGTGACCATGCAGCCCCTCCCCTTTCAAATAGCATATGGGTCCAGGGGATGCGGTCACCAAGGCCTTTTGAACCAATGGAGAGTGGCTGTGTGGCCCCTTTCTACTTTTTTATTGAATCTGGACACAGGGGATTGGGTCCCTAGGCCTAATGAGGTTCAGTGTCCCTCTACTTTTTAATTGAATTTGTCCGTAGGGGATGGGGTCCCCGGGACCTAAGGTGGCTTGGGAAAGGGGCACAGCCCCCTTTCCTTAATCTAAGGGTTGTTTGGTGGGTGCTCTGGGTGAGCACTGGCAAAAAGAACAAATTGATGGACAGAATGCAGAACAATGTCATACATTCAATCCAGTACAGAGGTCTGGGCCTAAATTAATCTTTTTCTTGCTCACCATGCCATTCCAGTTTGAACTCAGCCATATGCAAATCAGTCTTGACCCTGCGCCCCATGGGAACAGTCCAGCCTGATCTGCCAGGCCAGGTCCTCCTCGGACTGGAAACAAGCAACCCAGGACCAGTTTCGACTGGGACACCCACTTTAATTTAAAGAGATCCTGGTGGATGGGGATCCCAGGACCACAATAATCGGGGAGGGGGATCATATAGCTGCCTCCCATTTTTAATTGAATCTTACTTTGGGGATGGGGTCCCTGGGGTCTTTTAAGGCTGGCGGAGGGGGACTTCATGCCCCCTTTATTTAATATATATCGTTTACCCACTCAGGATGGGATCCCTGGGGCCCAAGTTCAACCCTACAACGTGCACGCCAAAAGTGGGGGCTGCATGGGGTTGGCAACCTGCGATGGGTTGGCTGCCTTTGGGTGGGTTGGCCAGAGGGCCTGGCTGCAGGCCATTCTCTGTGACAAACCCCCTGCTGTGCAAAGTGGGGTTGGCTGTCTGAAACTATTGTTCAGGCCCTGCAGTCGCCATGGTGTAGTTATAGTTAGGACCACGTTTCCATAGAAAAGAGATTTTTTGGTTTGGTAATATCTTTGGCGATGTTTGACAAATATTCATGAAACCTTCCAAAAGAAGTCTCACCCTACTAAGCTTTTTCCTGGAAAGTTTAAGGTTGATCCATCAAGCTGGTTGATCCATCAAAATACATTTTCCCCATGCATTTTTCCATGGGAGCTTTAGAGACAGTTACATCCAAAACAGCTGCACTGAATTACAATACATTTAGCAGAAAGCTAGGGGCACATGCATCAAGGTAAATTGCATTTGCAAACGGTGCAAATCGCAAAATTCGGCCATTTGCGAATGCAATTTCCTGTTTTGGGATGCATCATGTTTTTTTCATTCTTTCGCAATTTAAGGAATCGCAAATATGTTGCGATTTCTTAAATTGCGATTGCATTTAAGAAATCGCAATTTGTGATTTCTTAAATGCAATGCATGAATATTTTTTTTGCGAATTCGCAAATAGGAAGAGGTAAATTACCATGAAGATGAACTTCATGGTAATTTGCGAAAACTTTAAAAAATGCACAAAAGTGCATTTTTGAAAGTTTCATTTTACACACACACATGCCCTTGGGGCATGTGTGTGTGAAAAATGTTCTTAAAGTTACATTTCAGGGGTGCAGGGGGGGTCCTTAGGACCCCCCCTGAACCCTTGAAATAGCATTCTCATTTTGCTATTCCTTAATTGCGAATCGCAAAATGAGAATGGCTTCCCATTCATTCCTATGGGCCTCTAGGCCCAAAGGAATCAATGGGAAGGGATTCCTTAATTGTGAATCGCAATTAAGGAAAATTAAGAAATCGCAAACAAAATTGTGATTTCTTAATGCATAGCATTTTGCGATTTCTTAATTGCGATTCCTTAATTTTCGCAATTAAGAAATCGCAAAATATAACAATGATGCGTTTGGCCGTAAATCTTTATCCAGAAAGCATGTAAGTATGTTCAGTTGTTTCTGAAAAATGAAGGCTCCAAATGTATGTATGTTTCGTGCCGCAAAGGTTCTGCAGTAGATCTATGGATCTGTGAGCTCAACCACGCATTCTGATTGGTTGACTGCAACCTGAATGAAAAGTTCCGATGACCAGCTTAAGACTCTCACCCCTATTCTTACAGAAAGAAACACAATAAGATATAAGAAGGCAGTGTAGGTGCGCTCCTGGGTAAAATGTAATTGTTTTTTTGGGTTGGGTCTCAGCAAAGCCTCAAATCCACTTCAAAGTTCAGCACAACACCCCGGAGAATCACTCCAGATCCGTAGCGCACCAAAAATCAAAGAAGGGGTTGGTCATCAATGGGGGGCTGGGTGCATGGTCATTTTGACCCCCCATTAGGTCAAATAAAAAAAAATTGTTGGGGGTGGAGGTCAATGGATCTGGGCATTCACTACGATGCTCGGTGTGACACTCATGGAGATTCTGAAGATATGCATTGCACTCAAAAGCTAAAAAAAAGAGTCCAGACCCACTTCAATCATGGCAATGGACATCTTAATTTATGTTATATTTATATAAATTCATTGAAAAAAACAAAGGTTAAAGTGTTGTTATTGTTAGGAATTTTATTAATAAATTACTTTACATCAAAAACAACCTTCGAATTTCACTGAAAAAGCTAAAGATCAGAAGGATGTTGTAATTAGGTGAAAAGGTTAGTTAAAACATAGCATTTTTAAATGAATTAAATTGAAATTCACCAGTTATGCTTATCTCAAATAACTATAACTTGTGCCCTTAACTAATTAAAACTTGCACCCTCGCCATGCATTGCTTGTACGCTTGCCTATTATATCACTTGTGACATGTTCATTACCTACATTTGTAACACCCCCAATGACATCTGAAATTACATCATTTATAACACTTTGCATGGTCAGGACGTGAGTTATAGTTACTTTAGGACACAACTTAAAGTTTAATTTTAGAAGAGAATTACATTCCTATATGTATATATTATTTATATATTATTTGTTTGTTTACATTTGTCTGTTCCAAACTTTCGGAAATCACAAAGTAGGACTTTTTGTAGTGGGTTGTACACATCCCCGTGCTGTTAAATTAGGAGGACCTCCCCCACAGAAGCCAATACGCCAAGAGAATTTAGAGTTAGGCTTCAGGAACGAACACCACGCAAGCTTTCGGAATGGTCATGAAAAATGTAACCACCAGATAACACAACTCACACTGACGTAGGGAAAAGCCTGCAGAGTATTTTTTCAGATCTATTGTACTTTTACTTCTCAGGCTCAGGTACAGGCGAGTATCGAATGCAAGTTGTCTGTGGATGTTTTAATTAAAGCACAATAAATAGTCTGAAGATGCAGTGGTCTGACTGGGCAAACAGAAATGGAAAAAAAAAAATCGAAGTACTCTAGCGGCAAATGCTACAGGCATCAAGATGTGCGCTTGAAAATTGATATTTCCAGGGCTTCTGCTGCTGTTTCGCACCTTGTTATTAAAAAGAGGGTCAGCTTGTTAGTCCGCAAAATGCAGTGTACACATCCTACCAACAAATCAAAACGGCGCACAGGAGGGACGTAAGGGCCGTGTCAGACAGGCTTTTCTGGCACAGCGTAGCGACGTGCCCCTGTTTCTATGCGCTTGCAGTGCGTAAAGACAATTCAATTAACCTGATATTTCTCTAAGTTAGTGCTTTATTTTTATAGAGCACAACTCAGAATCTGAAAGAGGCAAACATAAGCCCTGAAGACTGGGGGCAGATTTACAAGCCCTTTGTGCCTCTTTGCGCTGCCATTGTGTCACTTTTTTTGAAGCTAAGGAAATCAAAAAAGGGGAAGGAAGAGGTGGTGCTGTGTGGCACCAAGGTGGGCACGTCCTCCTCTTGCGAAAGTAACAGTAATCAGAAAGGTCCACCTCTAAGAGGATCGGTGTGTATCATGTTGTCTATGGAATACACACAATGTGTTAAAATACCCCTCACACACCAAAAGGGCCCTTGGTGTCATGCTTCATCATCGGGGTCTTCCCGCCCGGCTGCCGGATGGGGCAGTGCTGCGACAAGCGACTACGCTGGAGCACCTTTAAATGTGGGTGCTATGTGAGTGAATTTGAGTGAGTGTCAGTGGGGTCAGGGGTGATGAAAAGGTGATGTTAAAAAATACCTGGCCTGGTGATAGAAAAAGCTATTTAATAAACACTGGCTGGTATTATTAAAAAAAAATGGTGTCGGAAAGGATAAGCGGGTTAATGGGCTTACTTTCCTGTGCGGGTCAACATGTTTCGGGGTGCCATGCCCCTTCGTCAGGACCGGGGACAGATCCCTCTGTCACTCACTAATGTTTCTCCACAATAAAGTGTATGTACAAAGAAGTGTGGTGGTGATCTTATTTATCAATGTGTATAAATATACAGTTTATATTAATACACTTCCCTTGCTAATGCTAAGATACTGATGTAGTATGCCTAAAAGACAAGAGCACAGTATTATTAATGCGCGGATCCCACAGCGCTAATCTCTGTATTGCCTTTAAGGAGAAAAAGGACAAACATACATATAGCAGTAGTCTGGCGCTAGGGAACCCGAGAAGGGAGTCCATAATTTTCATAGTTATTAAGGTGTTAGATACTACACAGTTAAGTACACACATAATTGAGCTCACACATTGTTTACATGTCCAGTACAGTAAATTCAAATGGGGAGATACTGCACTTATTTTAAAAGATACATACTTAGCAAGGTGAGGAACAATGCCCCATGAGCCAACTCTAGAGCGAAGGGTATTTGAGGGTCCAACTGCAGGTGAGACAAAGATGGGAAAAAAGAAGAAAAATGGGGGTTTCTGGTCCCAGTATTCTGATGGTAAGTAACTTAGAAGTGTGGTAGTGAAACCACATAAGCCACTGTCTTTTAGTCTTCCCCATTCGGCTATGCCGTACTTACTCAACCCCCAGCCTCGTTGTGCTTCCTCCTCCGTCCGTGGCTTCCGTGATAGTGAGGATGGAAGTTTGGGCGGGTGTTTTTATAGTGGTGTTAATAGGTAAATCAGGGCTGGTCTAATTAGTTAAGGGCTTCTGACTCCGGACAGCTGTGCCAGAAAGGAAGGGTGCTTAGGTCTGGTTAGTGCGGTGGCCATTGGTAACTAGTCACCGATCTTTTTTATTTTGTTAGCACAGGGAATGGTGGTTAGTTCCGAAGTTCCCCGTGACTAATCGCCATGTAGATATCTCTTTAAGGTTAAGTTAAAGTGGTTAGGAAGGTAAAAATCACCGTCTTGGTCCAACCGCTGTCTGGTGCGTAATGCGCATGGGCGGAAGAGTGTTTCCAGGCTATCCAAAAGCCATTGTCAAAAAAGGCCAAAAAAGAGCCCGCAACAACAACAGAGAGGCCCTACTAGAAGAAACCTCTAACAAGGAGCCCGACTCAAGACCCATCTGTGTTGCGCATTACGCACCAGACAGCGGTTGGACCAAGACGGTGATTTTTACCTTCCTAACCACTTTAACTTAACCTTAAAGAGATATCTACATGGCGATTAGTCACGGGGAACTTCGGAACTAACCACCATTCCCTGTGCTAACAAAATAAAAAAGATCGGTGACTAGTTAACAATGGCCACCGCACTAACCAGACCTAAGCACCCTTCCTTTCTGGCACAGCTGTCCGGAGTCAGAAGCCCTTAACTAATTAGACCAGCCCTGATTTACCTATTAACACCACTATAAAAACACCCGCCCAAACTTCCATCCTCACTATCACGGAAGCCACGGACGGAGGAGGAAGCACAACGAGGCTGGGGGTTGAGTAAGTACGGCATAGCCGAATGGGGAAGACTAAAAGACAGTGGCTTATGTGGTTTCACTACCACACTTCTAAGTTACTTACCATCAGAATACTGGGACCAGAAACCCCCATTTTTCTTCTTTTTTCCCATCTTTGTCTCACCTGCAGTTGGACCCTCAAATACCCTTCGCTCTAGAGTTGGCTCATGGGGCATTGTTCCTCACCTTGCTAAGTATGTATCTTTTAAAATAAGTGCAGTATCTCCCCATTTGAATTTACTGTACTGGACATGTAAACAATGTGTGAGCTCAATTATGTGTGTGCTTAACTGTGTAGTATCTAACACCTTAATAACTATGAAAATTATGGACTCCCTTCTCGGGTTCCCTAGCGGCAGACTACTGCTATATGTATGTTTGTCCTTTTTCTCCTTACAGGCAATACAGAGATTAGCGCTGTGGGATCCGCGCATTAATAATACTGTGCTCTTGTCTTTTAGGCATACTACATCAGTATCTTAGCATTAGCAAGGGAAGTGTATTAATATAAACTGTATATTTATACACATTGATAAATAAGATCACCACCACACTTCTTTGTACATACACTTTATTGTGGAGAAACATTAGTGAGTGACAGGGGGATCTGTCCCCGGTCCTGACGAAGGGGCATGGCGCCCCGAAACATGTTGACCCGCACAGGAAAGTAAGCCCATTAACCCGCTTATCCTTTCCGACACCACTTTTTTTTTAATAATACCAGCCAGTGTTTATTAAATAGTTTTTTCTATCACCAGGCCAGGTATTTTTTAACATCACCTTTTCATCACCCCTGACCCCACTGACACTCACTCAAATTCACTCACATAGCACCCACATTTAAAGGTGCTCCAGCGTAGTCGCTTGTCGCAGCACTGCCCCGTCCGGCAGCCGGGCGGGAAGACCCCGATGATGAAGCATGACACCAAGGGCCCTTTTGGTGTGTGAGGGGTATTTTACCACATTGTGTGTATTCCATAGACAACAGGATACACACCGATCCTCTTAGAGGTGGACCTTTCTGATTACTGTTACTTTTTTTGACGCAACAGCGGCGCAAACAATGCGTTAATTTATATTGTGATGCAGCTAGGGAGATGCGTGATGTTGTAAAGCCCTGAGTCACATTCCACCTGCAGCAGGTATAATGTATGCAGGGTAGACGTTCCCATGCAAAAAGCCATGTAGAACTGACGCATTGAATTTTACTACATTTCACTGCGTCACTCTACGCCTTCACTGCGTCAGAATCCCTACGCCTGCTCAGACCAGGCGTAAACATGACGCAGGTCTTTTTGAATGGGACTCACCTATCTGTTGTGGCGCAGTGCTGGAGTCGCGTCACTTTCATGAGCAACACCAGCACTTCGTCACTTTTGGGCCAACAGATACGTCAGAATTTCAGACCCATCTGTTAATTCTTGCGTCATGGAGCACTGTATTGTAAATAGAGAGCATCCATGGTGGCGCAAGGACACGGTTCCTTGTAAATCTGCCCCTGGGTATGGCAGACCAACGCTGCTCAGACTTCCGTAAAGGAGCCTTCTTGTGGGACATGATGCGCGCATGATTTGGCTCCGGTTTGGTTGTTAAACACAGAAGCACCGTTCCCAGCTGTGATACCTCAATGTGACATAGGAGAGAGGAATTTGGATTTGGAATAAAGTGATGCACACACAGGGGCATTTCCTTCAGCCCCTCGTTCATGTAAACGCGACAGAGCAAAATAAATAATAACTCGACACGTGAAGTTTAAAAGCACAAGTGGGTTCCATTAATTTCTGCATATTTCACAATAAAAAAACAGAACATCTGCCCTGGAACGGCCCGGCAGTCTTCCCTTCTTTATATCCTTTACTGCGCCATCATTATTGAGGAAGGTAGTAAATACAGATGGAATAAAAAGAAAGTACGCCATCAGCAACAGAGGCAAAGGCATGGACGTCGATTGGACAAAAAGCTAGGGGCAGCGGAGGTGATATCTCACATACTTTGACCTTAATGGCTTCGCAGGAAGTTAAATCACATGACCTTTGAATCTGAATGTGCCCTCACATGACCTTAATTCGGAAGACAACACAATAAATGCCATCTCTGAAGTTCCATAATAATCTCGTAACTAATATCACACAACGCAGGCAAATTTCCTTTTTACATACCACATATACTAAGGCATATTAAGGTTCTGACGTGATCTTTGAAAGAGATGACGTGTAATATTTGCCTTCAATTAAGGTGAGCATGTGAAGCTAGCAAACCAGACCCTGGTGCAAGGAGGGGGATCCCCCAAGAACATTTTGAAAGACATGGGGTCAAATAATGCATCTATAATTAAAATGTTCACATAAATGTGTTAAAAATCTCTGATATGCTACTTATAAAATTTTCAAGATCTTTAATTGTGTACCAAGCAGCCCTGCCAACTACCACGCATCAGGGGTTAGACTAAGGTATGCGTATGTTCTGGAGTCCTTATCATCGCACTAAAATACATTAGTCACACATATTATAGCACCTTGGGACCACCTCATGAGGTGCGCTCTACAAGGAAATGCAGCAAGCTGGAAGTGAGTGGGCTGTCCTGCTCAGTGTAGTGCGGTTTCTCTACATTTTGCAGATATCATTTGCACACACAGAGAGCACCAGAAGAACCTGTGTTGATAGTAAGACCCTGTGTTCCTGTGTTCCTAAGGATCCACAGAAATCTTGTGCACTGCACTTTTGCTCATAAGGCTAAATACTGTTTTCTCACTAAACAAAGCCCATGCTGTAAGCCGCTAGCTATATTAGTCTGACCCATTTTCCCTCTTCCTAGTTTATAAATATCGCATCGCTAACAAAACATTTAATTCAGGAAAGGATCGTCGTCATTCTTTTCCCAACATCATTAAAAACATATTGATTTGAGGTTACATGGTAGACCTTTAACCCTAATGTGTTTGTACACCCATGTCAGAAGGTTATTGGTTACCATGCACATTTCCCAACAATACATATGTTATTTCAATAATTGTATATAGCCTTATAGCCCGCCGTAGAGGGCTATACCGGCTATTAAAGTCCCTCTCCAGCGTTAAAGGCCCCGGCCCGAAGGCGAGGGCCTTTAACAAGGGAGAGGGACTTTAATAGCGGTATAGCCCATCTACGAAGGGCTATAAGGCTATTAGAACATTCTGTCACTAGAGGACAGAATGTTCTAACAAAAAAACAAAGCCTTTTGGGAGCGTGAGGGGATTAGAATCCCCTCAGGCTCCCTGAACCCGTTGTTCACAGCCAGAGCTGTGAACAAAGAAACATTGGAATGTTGGAGCTCCGGGCTTATACCAGCCATTATAAGCCCAGAGCACTCCATTGTTTTCAATGGAGCTCCCAACATTCCAATGTTCTAATATATGTTAAGTAACATAACTCAAGAATGGAGAGCCCTGATAATAGAAGGAAGATTATGCTCTGGTCTCTTGAATAAAATACCTGTGGTGTTAACATGCACGCTATTCAGCACCATATATTTTAACAGCCCTGCCAAGTGCCACGCACCATGGGTCAGACTCACGCAAATTGTTAATCCTTTCTGCTTTCCCGTAAAGCAACACTTTATCATGAAATTTTGAGAGCTCCTCTAAGCATACCAGCAGTTGTTCTTTGTATCTTACCATGTGAAAAAGGTTATTTATCAGTAGGATTAGAAAGACACGCAGTCAACCTTTTGCAGCTACCAATGTCTTCACCCCGGCTAGATGAGAAGGGGTCGAGGAAAGGTTGACAGTTGTCATGGTGTGCACCGTTTTACGAGGCTGATGGTGGTCCCTGCTCTCTGCAGAAACAGGTAACTTTGACTTCAATAACCATATGCCACCACTGATCTGCACTACCTCAGTGCAAGTAAATACAAAACAAAGGTGTGATTACTACTTATTTATAGAGCTTTATGTTACACCACAGGGGACACTTTCTGATATTTACCTTAGAACAGACATTGTTATGCTTGGTTTTAACCACAATTCGGTTTCACTCACAGCATCACACATAAGGAGCGGAATGTCACACATATCACACGTAAACTATTGTAATGTTACACATAAGCAATCGGAAAACTAGTAAGCTATGGCACTGCCAATGAAACATGATGCTCCCTGTGAATTGATGCCATTGTTTTCGAAATGTGCTATCGTTCTCCCCACATTTAGAAAATGACCTCTATTGTGTCAGGTGTGCGAAAGTGAGAATCACACTGCTAATGGATTAACATTAACACTCCTTGGGAAAACCAACCAGTATGCTAAAGGAATTAATTAGCAGAGCAACGAGAGAAGCAATAGCTAAACAACATTTAAATTAATCACTGAGCCTATCCTCTGCCTAGAGTTTGGGGTGATTTAATTGGAGCCCCTACTATCTCACTGGGATGTGCCCTTCCTTGATTTGATGCAGCACAGGTGCTGCTCTGCGAGGTCCGCCTGTGACTGTTCCAGAAAGATAATGGAGTAAGGGCCTCATTTAGAGTTTGGTGGGCAGGTTACTCCATCACAAACATGGTGGGTGTAACGTCTGCTTATTACAAGTGCATTATATCCAGTGGCACATATATTATGGTGTACGGAATTCTCATCACATGTGTGAGGAAGTAACCCATCCACCAACCTTTAAATCAGGCCCTGCGTCTGCGGATTCACGGAAGGTGTAATTCATGTGTGTGCCTGGTGTTGGACCCGACATCCTTGGTGTGGTTTTTACCAAAGTTTTGCATTACATCCTCCTGTTTTTGCTGTCTTTGTTTTTGCTGGCCCTAGGACTCTGCACATCCCATCACAGCTAAATAGTGCTAACGTGCTTGTGCTCTCTCTCTGGTAACATTGGCTTGAAACTTAGACCTGAAGTCTAAACTTGTTCTTCTGGTCTAAGCTAGACTTCAAGCCTAAAGTTAGACTTCAGGTCTAAGTTTACCTTTGCGAATCGGGCCCTTCATTTTGTGGTATTTTGTATCAAGGGGGGCTTCCAAGGGAGGTGCTTGGGTGTTGCCAGGCTACCACCCATGATTTTTGACAGGAAGCCAGATCTACAAAAACTGTCATATCTGGGTCTGCATAAAAAATAGCATCTGCTTGAAACAGGCGTTAAGAGAAGTGCTTATGTCAACCATATCAATCATTGCATATGTACCTTACTGTACATTACATACTAAGGCCCAAATTTACAAAGCCCTTGCATTGGCAATGCATCACACAAGGCGGCGAAAGGCAACTTCAGGGCTTCAGTGAGACTTACTATGCCACATAAAACCTCCTTGCGTGGCTCTGTGTGCCTTAGTAAATCTGGAGTAACACAAGGCAGCGCAAGTTACTGCTTTGCATTACTGTGCCCAGGGAAGGCTTTCCATGGTTGGAGCATGGGTGTTCCCATGCAGCCACCCATCATGTTTGGTGCACTCCCAGATTAACCTTCCCAGGTGAGACACATTGATGGGAAATATGTTTATTTCTCCTTGTTGTTTCTTCTTTCTACGTGTGCTGCATTTCCTGGCTGAAGAAGGGTGAAACCCCGAAACCGGTCCCAGGATGCTTGTTTCCAGTCCAGGGAGGACCTGGCTTGGCAGTTCGGGCTGGACTGTTCCCATGAGGCACAGGTTCAAGACTGATTTGCATATGGCGTGGTTCAAACTGGAATGGCATGGTGAGCAAAAATAAATGATGGATTTAGGGCCAGATCTCTGTACTGGGGTGAATGTATGAAATTGTTTCGCATTCTGTCCATCAACACCTTCCCTGCACCAAAAATAATCCGGCCTGTAACACAGGACCCCTTGCACAATGGTTCAAGAATGTCTGCGTTAGTGCTAGGCAGCACTCAGTGCAACAGTGCAGGGAGAGAGCCTGAATGTGTCATATCTTAGTAGTGCAGTGTTGTGCAATTTGTTAGTAAATAAAACCTATTCCAGGCATAACGCACACACCTTTTCACAATGTTGCAAAGGAGTGTGCTCGGTACATGGGAAGAGAGCAGCAACAGTAAATATGGTATGGTGTTGCTGTCTTCCCCTGCTCATACCAGCACAGCAACACCTGTGTCTGTCATGCTGAGGTGCCCTATTTTTTTTAGTAAATCTATCCCAAAATATACTAGTTATAAATACATTTCTGTTAGTGTTCCATAATTATAGTGGGTCACATGCGTTATTAACTTGTTTAAATATTCTCTTCGGTGGTTTGTTTTCCAAGAGATTACCTCCAATTTTGCAAGATTACTTCCAATTTTACAAGATTAGAATCTGTCATATCTCTTTCTGAATCAAAGTAGTTTTTGTACCCAAAGTTAATAGTTCACTTTTCAGGGCCTCACGCATTCCGGCTTCTGATGACAGTGGGCAAATGAAGACTTTGATAATGCAAACAACATCATTAATCAGTGGGCTTAGCTCAGAGCGCCTGTATGAACGACTTAATAAATCCATTTTGTGTTCAATGAAAGCTGTGTTCAGGCAGGCGCAGCGTTTGAAATTCAGATAGCTTAAATTGGATTGCTCATTTCTTTGCATCAGAAAAGAGCAAATGTTCGATTTGAACTGCATTAAAACCAAGAATGTAACGTTTTTAAACTGCATCACAAAAGAGGAGTCGGGTTGCAGAACGGTAGTGGGCTGGAATCCTCCAAAATACACTGCAGTTGAATGTACTGTCCCTGCATGAACTCAGATTTACTGGGACTGCTTATGTAAATCAAAATTCATAGATGCATATACAAAGAAACTTGACTGGAGAGGGCAGTATGTGAAATGATGGCTGTATTGCTATTTAGTATTACAAAAATAAAGCTTGTGCATGTTTTATATTCGGAAACGTGTAGTGATGGGGAGAGATCAAGGGCCAGAGTGTGGAAGCAAAACAGCCCTGGCAAAATTGTTGAAACCAGCCTGCTCACTTCCTTTTTGTATCTTTCTATTTCCACCCATCCATTCTCCCTCTCCTCACTCTCTTTAACAGTGGCGGCTCCTCCGCAATGGTGGAGGAGCGTCGCCCCACTGCCTGGCTCAGAGGTAGCAAATGAAAAATAAAATGATGTTCTAGCATTGTTTTATTTTTTATTTGCCGCTCTGAGCCAGCTTGTGCAATGTGTTGGGCCGGCTGTATCAGGCTGAACAAAACACACATGTGCACTTAGGTTTCTCTAGCCCAGCTGCATTGAACAGGTGGTCTGGAGAAACCCCCACAGACTCCCGGGCCTGAGCTGAGTGTCCTTCCAGTCCTCTCATGCCAATCGCTGCGCTGCTCTGCAGCACTGTGATTGGATTGGAGTCTGTCCCAGGGGCTGCTGGGACCAGAAAGAGTACCAGGGGCGCAACACAGGATGCGGCCGCAGCTGGCAGCTTCAGGTAAGTTCTTTTTATTTTTGATATATTATTCCTAATACACCCCCGTGTGGCCCGCCTCCTGCGTTCCCTCCACCCACTCCACCACTCTTTGTTAGTGGCTACTACCACTGCTCTTCAACCTCTCTGATCCCTTTTATACCTCCCTCCCTCTCTCTCCCCCAGTAATTTGAACCTCCCTCTGTCTTTTGCTGTTAACCACAGGGAGCAGGTGAAACGGACAGATGCACCAGCAATGCTGGAACTGAAAAACATTTACTCCCGGAATCCATGCACTGGCACCTGTATGGTACCCATACTTTAGTTTATCAGCTTATTGTATATATGTGAAGTATGTCATCCTTTTCTTTTAACTATTTCGATTGTGCTATTTATTTAGCTAGATCCAACTCTTCTGAGGCAAAGCCAATCAGTTATAGCATTTCTGAAAATCTTAGAAACTTTATTGCCATTTATATTGGATTACCACTGCGTGTTCATGGAATTTATCTTAAAGTCAACACATGTGCCTACCTGTTTTTAGTCTGACTAGTAATCTGTTAAAACTATATAGAATGTTCTTAACATGCCCATTTATTGATGCATGACCTTTATTTTGACACTTCCAGAAGATTTCTTTCGTATAAAGTATCCTGGGCAACAGTAGGATATGAAAATCTGAAATGCATTATTGTTACCAACCCGCTTTTACTTTGATTAAGTGACATTTATTTCTAATGCTCATCCTCAGACACTGCATGAGCAACTAACCTGAAAAAAATGTGGGTCTGCTCAGAGATGGTCTGAGAAACGATTAAATTTTCTAGAAAAATGAGTCAATTTCTCTATAACAAATGACAAAGTAAATATGTTCATACAGGAAAACCAAAGATTATTACACCTTTACACCACTAACCTCATAATATAAGTCTAGGAGCAGCTACATTTGCATATTGCCTTCTCTCTTCTTCACTCAGGCTTTCATAATTTCAGTTTTTGCTGTATTTCTCTTAGGGACAAGTGCCCACAGTGTACAGACTCAGGGAATGATGTAGAACTTGACAGATGAGAATGAATTTCTCGCTCAGCTAAATATTAGTGACATAGGATATAACGCATGTGTAATTAGGTAGAGGGGGAATCCTCCACCTTTCAATCTGTCAAACTCTAAATCAGGCCCTCAGAGTCTGGAAGGACCTACGCCAGTCTCTGTAAATGTAAATGTACCAGTATTTATAGAGCACACAGCTACTGCCCTGAGGTAGTGTCCCGGCGCTGTCCGAATACTGCTTAGGAACCCTTCCTGGTTTTCCCACTTCTGGGCACCTCCAGGGTGAAACCAGGCATCCCAGCGCTTTTGGGGCCATTGTGGAGATTAAGCAAGCTATTGCCCAGAGTCGCAGAGTGGGACCCATGATTAGAATAGGCACCAAGGCGAGAATTATCAGGTCCAAGGAAATTGAGCCCAAGACCCACCAAGGCGGGTATTGAACCCTGGTCCCGGGCCAGACCTCTGCATCAGGGTCTGCCACTCTAACCATTTGAGCCACACTTCTCCACATTCTCCACAGTCTCTCAGATTGTCCTATTCAGTTCAGAAAGTGGCGGATTTTGGTGGCTAGCCAATGAAGGCATTTAGGCAGGGTCCTTTCTTAAGGTTTACCTGATAGTGGTCTTAACTTGTGCTGGGTTAACTCTGTTGTACAGCTCCAAACCTTTGGAATGACAGTGAAACGTAAATTAGTGCTTCCTGGCAATCCGTGCTACTCTCAATTAAATGAAGTGCAGCACGAATTTGCAGCCCATAGATCTTGGCCAAAATGTTGTATATTTAAATTTTCCAAATATTGACAATTAGTCAATCGCCATTGCAGTGATATTGGCAGTACATTTGTCTTATTGTAAAAAATCCTATGATATTTTTGCCATCCATGGAGTACTGATGCCCACCTTTAGTAAGATGTTTGTTTCAACATTATGATGTTTAGTACAAATGAATACTTGGCAATGATGGCAAACTAGTGTCTAGGAACCAAACCTCTTTTAACTACAGGTGAAGACTATGGGCCAGATGTATGACCCTTTTTAGCAGTCGCAAATCGGAACTCAGCCCATTTGTGGCTGCTAAAAAGGGTTGTGGTATGGGCAAACCCTATTTTGCAAGTCAGTAACCTATTACTGACTCACAAAATAGGGTTTGCAAGTCACTATTAGGAAGGGGAGTGCCAAGGGCATCCCTTCCTAATAGCGAGTCACACTGCTTTGTACTGGTATGTACGATTCTTTAAGAATTGCAGTAAGCCAGTCGCAAATGGACCCCCTTACCCTTTGTGAATGTATGCAAGAATATTTCTTAAGATAAGGCAGTGGTGCCATGGACCAATGCCTGCCCTTACAAAATAAAAAGAAAACTTTTTCTTTTTTTCTTTTTCACGTAAATTAATAAAAAGACATTGCTTTATTTAAAAAACAAACACAGAAATGTGGGATTCCTAAGGGTCATAAATTGCGACGAACCTCATTAATATTATTAAGGTAATTAATTAACTACCCCATTAGGAATCGTAAACAGTGTGTAAGGCATTGCTGTACATTCCGTCTTGCGAGTCGAAAATTGCTATTCGCGAAACGTGCAATTTGCGACTCGCAAAATTGAATGATCGTCCATCTGGTCCTAAGTGTTATTGTTCCAAAATGAAATGTCTGCTTATGAAGCAAACTTTCTCTTTTCCTATAAACTAAAAAACGAACCTTTGGGAACAAAAATGGTAGCATTTTTTTAGACATATATTTAAATTTGATGTGGTCTTATTAAAATATAACTATTTGATGTGCTATCTAGTTCGGTTGGTGTAATTGGTCGGCTGTCTAACCTGTAGGGGCTCTGTAACCACAGTGATGACACTGCAGAATGGGCCCACAA
This sequence comes from Lissotriton helveticus, assembly GCF_964261635.1. Classification (NCBI taxonomy): domain Eukaryota; kingdom Metazoa; phylum Chordata; class Amphibia; order Caudata; family Salamandridae; genus Lissotriton; species Lissotriton helveticus. The sequence continues at coordinate 1,307,280,751 of NC_136059.1, read as the reverse complement.
AATCTGTGTTGCTCTGCAGCATATGGCCTGAGCTTCAGAGACTCTTATGATTTTTATCTAACCTTCGCATTTCATTTAAATTCTGAATCATAGCGGTTGATTTACAATATACTTTAAATGGCCACTGCAGAAAAATGAAGGGAACAGAATGTAGAAAAGGAGAAAGATGTTCGGTAACATGATAGGCAATGCAAAAATACGTTTTCGAGCAACCTGTGTGACTCATATCATTGTATAACCTTTTAGGGAACTTGTGCTGGCAAATGTCTTATTTTCTGACATGCTGTAAACACTTCCTCCTGGTAGAAGAAATCCCAACACCCTTGTTAATGATTAGGCTCTCTTGACAATCCGAAAAAAATGAATGCGCACCCCTTCGGATTATATGTTTTTTTAGCATATTTATGTGAAAATACTTCCATAAAATGCAATAATTTTAAACCTGTATTGAAAAATCCAGGAGGAAGAACCCTTAACCCGTGGCTTCCACCTAAAAAAGAATGTGAACACTAGTTTATCTTTCTACGTCTGTGGCTTTTGGTGATCTACCACCGGAAACGACTACCCTGTCTGCCTTTCTCATTCCCATCAAGTCTAAATGTGGACCATAAACTGCTGATACTGTAGCTCCCATCTCTCCAACAAAATGGCGGTAGTAGTGCTATGTACATGTCATCTGCTGCATTCTTGAATTGTAATTGCATTTATATAGCACTTGCTGCCCCTGACGAGCACGCTACTCCGGAACCCGTAAAGGATTAGTGTTGAATTAGTATAGTGAAATATGAAAGTAATTTGAGTGGTGGATAGGTTAGTCAGTAATTTGAATTCAAAAGGATAGCTTTATGATACCAATACCCTAAATCTTCAAGGGTCTGGTAGTACCTTTTCTGACCCACTTCCTGAATTGAACCCACAAATAAATGACACACTTTTTTAAGGCTTTTCTGCTCGCTTTTGCTCCCAAATAATGGCCGTAACAACAAAGAATGTCTATGGGTCTAGTGGTTCAACTGTACTTCCTGTTAAAGACACAACTATCAGATCAAAACTAATTAGTGATAAGAAAAATATGTGTACTATTTTAAACTACAAGCACAGCATAACATCACTAGGGTATAAAAAGTACCCATCAGTTCCCATTCGATACCGCCCTAGTCATCATATGGGTTCTCCTCATACCTAGGAGAGTATGCTGACCGCCTGAAGGTGATACAGAGGTTGTCGCCAATCCATTGATAGTCGTATGTACTTGTAGGGAGTTCCGAGATATATATGTAAGGGTAACTGTTTTGCAGTGCTTAAGTGAGTGAAAGTGAATAAAGTGAGATGTTTAAAATTGGAGAGAAGAGAGTAGCCATATATCTGCTAATTAAAGGTTAACGGTCCGACCGTACAGTTGAACCACTAGACCCTAGACATTCTTTGTTTTTACAAGTGTTTTTTTGGGGGCTATGTCTATGAGTTGGTCTTTAAAAGTGCCCTTAGACCCTCTTTCAAACGGTTTTCTGTAGCCCAAATAATGGTCCGGCTTCTGGTGGTTCGCAACCAAACCTCGTGTGGGTAGGTGTTCGCGGCTCAGCCCGCTCAGCAGACAGGTACCTACCACTAAGGTGCCAATACACTGAAGAAGACCGTGGAAGCGAGATATTGTCCCCAGTAGGGTCGCATTAGAACAAGCAGGACCCTGTGGCCTGCCTATAAGTTTCCAGTGGAAGGTAGTATTCCCCCCTCCACTCTTTGTGTAGTACAGTTTAATAGGTCCTGACGAATTGCGATTGTAGCATGAAACATGTCGACCATTAGGTAGAGGATTACACCGCTGGATCTTAGCACTAGTATGTAATCTTTACCTTGACTGTTTTTACTGAGGTAGTTAACCACACCATTAAAACGCCTTGTGGAGTACCTAACCTCTTTTAACCTTCACTCACTTTGCACGTTCTACACCTCACTTAGAACCCTCATACCCACATGCAGCAACTGGCAGGAAAAAAAGATCTCCGTTAAAGAGCCCCTTCGCGGGTGCCCGTCAAACATTGCAGCGCCAGTCTGACGAGGAGCAAAACCCATATGATGAAGCATGACTCCTAGCTTGCTGGGTGTGTGAGGGTTTTAGTTCTGAAAGGAGGATTCCCCCCCCTTTTCCTCCTTCGCCTGGTTTACTCAAACCTCCACTCCATTCTTCTTCCCCGGGGAACAGTGTATCTCTTTTGTTAAACATATCTCTTGGGCTTATACACTGGACCCCCTTAAAAATAGCCCTCCTCGGTTCCCCCTTTTGTTGATATATCCAATTGTTCATGTCATTTATTAGAAAGCGTGGGCCCTGATGACGTAGTATAGCACTATTGGCAGCAGGAGTAATTGGTATGTAAACTGGTAGCAATTATTGTGACTTTTATAAAGTGGCCTGCAGCAAAATACGTTTGCAGTAAGTACTGGTAAGTGTGCAGCATTCCCATCACACCTTGCTGTAATTTTAAATGTGTCACACTAATTACCAATGAATAATATTCAGAGTACAAACAGAATAATGGCTGGAGGTGTTGTCATGGTCCAGAAGGGTTTTGTAAATGCTGGACTAAATAAAGATTTTTCTGGATAAAAATAAACTAAAATGGTGGCATTTATCTTGGTCTCATATAATGAAACTTCTGGCTGAGGAAAATACGCCATAAGACAATAAATTGCCCAGTGGGTGCAAGATGAAATGCGTTTGTGTTGGTTTTGTGATAGCTCCGTTTTGCTAATTGTTCTAAATGGATTGCTCTTGTTCACCTCAACAGGACGTTTTGAATAATCTGGGCTCGTGCGAATTGGATGAAGATGACCTCATGCTTGACCTCGAGCTGCTAGAAGACAAGCATCACCATCGATCTGGTAAGACAGAAAACTACGGAAATTAATGACGTCCCCTGGGCGAGGTGTAAACAGGAAGGAGGACTGCACTGATTAAAAGAGATGGTGGCTCAGACGGGGCAAAGCCCAACAAGCGTTGCAGAAAGACTATAAAGCAGTGTTCTGCTAACTCGAAGTGTGTTTTAGCGCTCTGAATAAATCAGGAGGAGACACATGCCCTTCTATAATACTCTAAAGAAATAGATTTTAAAAAAACTCGTAAATCTAGTAAATAAATCAATAATCATCCCAAAACAACACATATTGATCCAGGCAACACATGTTTGCTTCAGTAACTGATTATAAATTTAAATGAAAAAATAAGTGTCTGATTGGGGCTGACAGCAAGAGTCCCATTTTTTTCAATGTGTTCATATTATGACAGCGAAGGGAAATGCAATCGACTTTTAATGAGCTATTTGATTTCCATGCTTTTTAGTGTTCCCCTAACCCACGCTGAATTAAGGCAGGCAGAAACATTATTTACATCTCTGATAACATATAAATCTTGTATCTCCGTTCAAAGAATGATAAATCACAAGTCTCATATTATGTACATGAGTTAGCAAATATTGATTTATCATCGTTTTATAACTTGTTTTATCACTGATGATAAAAAACTCAACATAAAAGACACATTCAGGCCAAAAAATGCAAGAATTAAAGAGAACAACGCTAGTGTAGAAAAAAATAACATTTCATCCTGTGAGTAATCGTCACTCTTGTCCTAGGGGTGAATTACTCCTAAATATTCAGACCTGACTAACAAAGTATTTTCTGTCAGTTGTTGTGTCTTACACCAGACTTACATGTAACTTTCCTAGAGTAAAACAAGCTGATTTACGGAAGAGAATGCTTTGGCAATCAGGTCTATATGTTAGGATGTGTTGCTCCTCCAAATTCATGACTTATTCTCAGTGGCGGCTGGTGACTTTTTAAAGTGGTGAGGGTAAAGGTTTTGTTTGAGTTTGACTTACAAGTGAGCCTGACTGGCATGCATACTGAAGATACAGCCCAAATAATGTGACTCAGGCTTTGTGAAAATACCACACAACTGCAGAAGTATGAAGTGGTAGGAAACATTTGAAATACTCCCATGATTTTTAGCAAGATTTCTCTTGCTTCCTGATGCACAAACACTCAGAGAGCTGTCTACTTGTCTTTTGTTATGTTTTCAAATATTTCTATTGTTTTTGTTACACATTTATGAGTCCATGATATATTATGGAACACAGCATTCCAAGTACCATAATATGGAGCAGCAATACAAGGGGTGTGTTAACACTACCATCCACAGCCTAAAAATAACTACATTTTCTTGTCATTAAGCTCCTCATCCTGGTATGCTCAACCTGCTAGGCGATATAATATCTGAGCTGACAAGTCAAACTATGTAGTGCGCACAGGTTGTCAAAAAATATCTGATAGACCAGTGCTGCTGAAAAGCCTGTGGGATTGGAGAAGAGTTAGCCATGCAGTAGGTGGTTTATTGACATTTGATGGCCTGTGTTCCCCACCCTACGGAACACTTTCCCCACCCTACGGAACATTTAGAGACCCCAGGCTGAACAGATGCCCCAGACAGTTGAGCATCCTGCAGATTCTGTCAAAGTCCAGTGGTTGAATTGCATAAAAAAGTATGGTTTTCCTGACTACAATGTAGGTCTGGTTATAGATGCGGCTAATAGCAAACTATTCTTACACTATTTTCTTGACCTAAATGCTGCACACTTTAAATGAAAACATGCAAATTAAAGTAATCAATTGGAAATGCACTTGTTTACATGCATTTAAGTTAATGTGATCACTGCAGATGCCTGTGTATAACCAAAGAGTTATAGACATGATTGGTGCAATGGGGAATAGTGACATGACCCCTGAAAGCAACTGAAAGTACTGCAAATATGCAAGTCATTATATTAAAACATTTATTACAATGATAGGCTGCTAAAATGTGCAAACATATTTAGCATTTGAGATAAAAGTGCTTTCAAATCATATATTTTAATGATAAAATGTAATCAGATTGCACCTAGAGCAAACCTTTTTTAAATAACTTTTGTAAGAGTGACGCACTCCACAACTCAGACTTAAATGACATAATCAATTCAAGGCATATACTAGCTCCAGACACAAGCAGCTTATAGAATTGGTAACTAACCAATTGCACACATTTACATTTATTTCATGTTGCAGGCAGACTCTCTGCTTGCCTCTACCTTGGTTTAGCAGTAGAGAAGCCCCCACCGCCCTGTCCCTTTCAGCCAAAGACACGCCATGTTCCATACTAACCATTCAAGAACTTTTGTTAATTTACCAAGAATATGGGAAAGACCTGGCAGAAGCTGGCAAGTTACTCTTCCCTGGCCTCAGTATAATTTTCTGGTTGCTATGTGTCTCACCCCCAGGATTCCCTGCTTCCGAGTATAGTACAATAGAATAAATAATATTTTTTTTGTTTTTTAAAACAAAACTGTCTCTTGTTTAGATATTTATTCATAGTCTGCAGAAGGGTCGTCAGGAATTTTGTGTGTGAAACTAAAAGAATGCAGCGTGGAGAGGCATTTCAAGACTTATCCTGAGAGCGACTCATATCATGAATTTATTTCCACTTTATTAAGAATAAATTAGTCGAACAGATTTGCCTCACAATCATCCCACAGTAACTTTTATTGTAATGATGGCTAAAAGAGATAGTGTCGACTGGCTGCATCGCTTACTTTAAAAAAAACTAAAAAAAATTCTCACCTGCTGCTCTGCTTGTTGTGGCTGCAACGGGAGAGGCGCACAGGGAGAGCATTGCATGGGCAAAAAGCTACAACCAGACTGCTTAGTTGAGATGATCACCCTCCCCAGCGCACTAGGACTCTCCAGAAGTCCTCTGCAGCGATGACGCATGTGACGTCTCTTGCTAAAAGCAGTGCAGAAAGCAGATACTTTGGGCCATATGTAGGTGGCCAATTACCGGTCGGTTACGGACGAATTCGGCCGTTACCGACCGGTAATTGGATTTTGAGATGTAGGGCATGCATTTACAGAATCGGTATTTTACCGATTCTGTATTTACCGATTCGGTAAAATTACCGAATCGGTAAATACAGAGTCCGTAAAATACCGAATCTGTAAATGCAGATGTAGCTGGCACATGTCAGAGTGCCACAGGGCTTTAAGAATCGGTATTTTACCACCCAATCCAATTGGGTGGTAAAATACCGAATCCAGGTGTGCATGCACATGTGTGCATGCACACCTGTGCCATGTGACACAAAGACATGCTCTTAGGGCACACATGCCTATTTTTGGGGTGCCAGAGGGTGTCAAAGTGACACCCCCTGCACCTTTGCTAAAATCGGTATTTACCGATTCTGTAATTACAGAATCGGTATTGCCCATTGATTCCTATGGGCTGCAAGGCCCATAGGAATCAATGGGCAATACCGAATCGGTATTTACAGAATCGGTAAATACCGAATCTTAACGATTCGGTATTTACTGAACCTGAAATACCTACATCTCCCCCCTCTATTTTACCACCTCTTAAATACCGATTCGGTATGAATCGGTATTTAAGAGGTGGTAAATTAAAATTACCTACATCTGGCCCTTAGAGTCTGCGCAGTTTATCTATAAAATGCTTAATCTGCTGCGCAGACTCGATTTATCTGCTTTCTGACTATGCCCTCTACTCCACCTTTTCCTAACACGTCAGAGGGTTGAGGTCAGTGACGATTTACTGACTCTAGCCATGAACTAGGAAAAGGTGGGGTCACAGTGCCGTCCACTCCCTGATTGGCCTGAAGCACCTGGGGCTTACTTCACCAGAATGACATCAGGGGGGAGATTGCTTGTCATTTGCTGAGGTGATGCCTCACAGACCTCATAGCTGTGAGTTCGTCAGCCAGGTAAATGCTTTTGCAGGCAGAAGTCAAGTGACAGTCTGCGTATGAGCCGGCTTGCACAAGGGCCATGATTTAAATGCAACCTTATTCAATTTTAAAGAAGTTTCAGCCACAGGAGGCTGGAATTAAAGGGGGCGGAGCCCCAATGTCCATAACGGCGCATCACCCTTGCTTATTCCCAGCTATTTGACACATGATTCTGGAGAGAGTCAAACATACTTACAGAAAAAAAGCCTCTTGGACAAATCAGTTACAGTGGCGTAAAAAGTACCCTTGACAATGAAATTTGTCATTTTTGAAATGTTACAGATAAAATCGTAGGGGCAGATTCACAGAACTAATCTGGGACAAAATACTAAACTTACTACTTTTGGCATTCAAAGAAGGCATTTAGTAGTAGTAAAGTTAGGATCTTGTCTTAAGTTAGGATTTAGTCTTAAGTTAAGATTTTGTTTTAAGACCAAATTTTAGGACAAACTTAAGTTTAACTTAAGAAAAAATATGATCTTATGGTCATTAACAGTCGATGCTTGTGTTGTCCCACTTTACTGGAATACTGGGTATTACCTAGTTTCCTGCTACCTCAGTTCTCGAGCCTTTAGAACGCCCCTCTTTCGCTTTGCCAGTCTTGGAGGTCAGTTAGTAAAAAATGTCCCACACTAGTCTTCTTTTTTAGAGTTTCATCTTCTTGGTGCCCAACTTCAAGAAAGGTCCCGCTCATCTGCATCTGGCTGGCGTAACGTCCTTCTTTTTCTCACTGCTGCTCCCTAATGGAATGGAATGAGACAATACAGTGGCACCCTTAAGGTTTTGTTGCAGTATAAGCAGGAAATAATGAAAGCTGCTTGCAAAAAACACATGGGCCCACATGCATCATTGTTACATTTTGCACTTCCTAATTTGCGAAAAATAAGGAATCGCAAATTAAGAAGTGCAAAATGCTATGCATCATTATTTTCGGTATTCATTTGGGATTCGGTAAAAATCGCAATTTTTACCGAATCCCAAATGAATACCGATTTCTTAAGTAAATTTTCGCAATTCCCATTGATTCCTATGGGCCAAAAGGCCCATAGGAGTCAATGCAAATTGCGAGTGGCACTTAGAAAATTTTATGGGTGCAGGGGGGGGTCCAAAGGACCCCCCCATGCACCCCTGAAATTTATTTTTCGCATCATGTTTCACACACACATGTCCTAAAGACATGTGTGTGTTAAACATGAATGTTGAAAAAAATACTTTTTCACCATTTTAAACACTTTTTCCAAATTTACCGAGTGGTTCAACCACTCGGTAAATTTGGCACCCTAATTGCGAATTTCCACTTGTCAAAGTAATGATGCATTGCTTTTAAGAAGTCGTACATCTGCGACTTCTTAAAAGCACCCGCAATTTTAGAACTCGCAAAAATATTACGAATTCTAAAATTGCTTCATGCATCCCAAAAAGCACTTTTGCATTCGCAAACGGCCGATTTTAAGGAATCGCACCGTTTGCGACTACAAAAATGCTTGATGCATGTGGGCCATGATGTCCAGGAGCATGTGTTCTGCAAAAATGTGGCACGGTAGTGTTTGGGAACTTTAGACAATGGTACAGAAGCTGAATGAAGGCTATTTGCACAGAATGTCATCTGAACGAAAATACGTTGGTGGACAGTAAATATATTACGCTGCAACTAGATTAATCTATTTTCACCTTCCTCTATGTTTAAGACGGTTCAGTGCGTTGGCAGTACAAATTCTATGGCCTTAAGGTGATATTAGGGTGCCTCAAATTATGGTATTCCTTTTCTGCTCCCCCTTTAACTGAGAAGTATTGATTTTCTTGACCTGGGGCATTTGGGCACAGGATTGGCTGCCACCCAGAGTAACTTACCAAACCCAGACATTTCTGAAAGCTAGACTACCGAGAGAGTCCAGGGTAGTCTGTAACAGATGGATTCCACAACTTGTTCTTACCCATATTGCCCCCCAAACATCAAACCTTGTCTACAATACCATATATATTTTTTGATAACTTCTGTTTATTAGAATAAAGTAGTTTATCACATTACACATTACCACATTCTTATACAATTAGCCAGCAGTGCCTGGGAGATCAATAACAAGTGCCACAGTTTTGATCAAAACCCAAGAGGGTGGTACAGTTCTCGCTGTGTCCGGGGCTTGGGTGACAATGTACCCTTGTGCGCTGGGAACATGAACGTCACAGCCGCTGGGATGACACATGGACTTCCCCTGCACACATTCCATTTGCGTTTTTTCAAATTTTTAATGAAAGTCTAATGTCTAAGGGTGGTGAGAAAAGCTCTCTTTGCAAATGGCAAATAGAGAGCACTACCCCTCACACACTAAGAATCCCTTAGTGTCATGCTTCATCATAGGGGTCTTCCCGTCCCTCTGCGGGGCGGGGCGTGCTGTGACCAAACGAACTACGCTGGAGCACTTAGTTTTTGACAGTAGGCTATGTGTAGTGTGAGGACAGTGAATGGTGATAGGGGTGTAGGGACCTATGTGAGTGAAAGTAATTTAGAAATTAAAAATTCCCTGGCTATTACAAAAAATTAATTTAATGACTTTTCTGTCTGGGAACAGTAAAAAGGGGGTTATTTAAGTAGGGCGGAATACGCATCTACTTGGTCATGAGATGCGTATTCCGCCCTACTTAAATAACCCCCTTTTTACTGTTCCCAGCCAGAGAAGTCATTACATTATTTTTTCTACTAGCCAGGGAATTTTTAATTTCTAAATTACTTTCACTCACATAGGTCCCTACACCCCTATCACCATTCACTGTCCTCACACTACACATAGCCTACTATAAAAAACTAAGTGCTCCCGCGTAGTTCGTTTGGTCACAGCACGCCCCGCCCCGCAGAGGGACGGGAAGACCCCTATGATGAAGCATGACACTAAGGGATTCTTAGGGGCCGATTAGGATGGCGGTTTTTCCGCATCCTCCGGGCCGGCGGAAGCGTCCGCCGGCCTGGAGGATGCGGAAAAACCGCGGCGGAGACTCCAAAGACCCACCGCCAAATTAGGATGGCTGGTGGGTCTGGAATTCCGTCCGCCGCTTTTCCGCCGCGGTCGGCTTCCGACCGCGGCGGAAAAGCTATAACATGGCAGGCGGTGTCTATGAGACACCGTCCGCCATATTATGATGTTTGTGTAAATATGCTTTTCCACGGCGGCTTTTCCGCCATGGAAAAGCATACGGACATTCACTTTGGGGGCCCGTTGCGGGGGGTGGGGGCTGCACATGGGGGGTACCTATGGTACCCCCCTGCATTTGCGTACACAAAGCAGCAGGCACCGTGCGGTGCCTGCCGCTTTGTGCATGTAAATGCAACACATGCATTTTTAACATTGCGGCGGGTGCAGCTTGAAGCTGCACCCGCCGCAATGTTAATAATAGAGGATGTGACCGCCACCCTGGCGGTCACATCCTAATTGCCATGGAGGGACCGCCGCTGCCCATGCGGACGGTCCCTCCTACTCAGGGGTGGCGGACGGACGCAAGTCCGTCCGCCATCCTAATCGGCCCCTATGTGTGTGAGGGGTATTTTAAAAGCACATAGTGCTCTCTATTTGCCATTTGCAAAGAAAGCTTTTGTCACCACCCTTAGACATTAGACTTTCATTAAAAATTTGAAAAAAACATTAAAATATTCACTTGTGTCACATTGATAGAATCTCATTGGTTATGTATATCATTTAGGAGGGTGATTCTATCACCACTGCCTCTACACTTCCTCGATTGTTTTCTTGGATCTTCACATTCCATTTGCCCCAGATTCTTCCCCACTTCTGGGGACCGCCTCTACTTTAAAACACTGTCTTCTCTGCCACCATGCACCAGTCCATGTCTCTCTTTCAGTCTCTGAGAGTCGGCGCAGACTCTGCCCACCACAATCAAGCTATATATCGCTTAGCTATCATCATGCCCAGGGTTACCCAGGACTGGTCCGCACACACCAGGTTGGTGGCCTTCCATACATTCAGAAGGCACCACTTAGCCAATAGCGACAGCGTCACACCACAGACCTCACTGATACACGACTCCACAGTGTCCCTTTAGGAATTAATCTTTGGGCATTCCAAATGATATGATATAAAGTACCTTATTGTGCACACTGTCGGCAGCACATCACCTTAGACCTCCGACACATTTTAACCAACGTGTTGCAGGACATGTAAACCCTGTGGAGTACTTTGAGTTGCACCAGTCGGAAACGTGGCCACCTCCCTAGGTGAAGCCAAGGCCAAGGCCTCTGGTCAGTCCTATTCTTGCATATCGATTACGTCTGCTTCCCATCATTCCTGCAATTGTAAAAGTGTATCAGAGGAGTTATTAATATGTTTCTGCTATGTGAGGGAGGTTGATTTAATGGTGAGGTGAGCTTCCAATAACCTTCTAGTCGCCGGTATGTCCTCCCATGTGGTAACACTACCAGCAGAGCATGTGAATTTGTATGTATCAGAAGGTCTTAGCTGCAGCCAAGTTATAAGTCTTCTGCAAATCAGCAAAGGGAGTTACCCTTGAACCGGCATAAACATCCCCCACCATAGAAATTCCAATTAGGTCCCATTTGTCAAATCCCTGTCTCATCACCATTGTCTCCAAAAGTTCAGAGTCCCACAAAGGTGAGACTCACTTGATCCTCTTCCCCATCATAGTTTGTGTAGTGTTGTATCCCTGTGCTGTTGGTCCCACCAGGTGGAGACTGCACAGGGCTGTATAAAGTGCCCGCCAGTAGCCTCCCGGCTGGAGGTACAATACCTTATTTTATCCGGTTTCTGAGGGAACATTTCAGAATGAGTGATAATTGACCAAAACTCTACACCCAGTTTCCGCCCACTTCTCCTGATAGAAACTGTACCCCAATCCAGTGGGTTGCAACAGGAAAGGCCCCATAATGCAATGTGGAGACCTCAAGATTTGTCCTTGGAATTGTATTGTTTATAGGTATGTGGGTAGCTGCATTTTATAAACTACCCAGAGAGGGTTTAGAGTGGTGTCACTTTCTGGTGCACAGAATACTTTCCAGACATCATTTTCCTAGAAAGTAACACCGTCTGTGAGGATAGATGAAGGTGGTACCCATCCAGCATCCCCACATTTCTCTCAGTAAAAAGAGTACCCCAATTGGGATGGTGGGTCACCCTGGATTCCCCAGGGTCTCCAGTTTTCATGACATCCTAAGGATAGTAGGGTTCATTGGGTGCCTGCTGACCAGGAGCCTGAATACTGCAGGCATCCTCCATGGCAAGGGAGAGTAAATGAGGATTTATTTGGGCATAGTTTTGACATATGTTATGGAGGAGCTGAGGTAAATCTGTCATTCTGCCTTCCTCTGAGGCCAGAGAGGGAAGAAATGTTGGCCTTTAAGAGGCAGAGTAGTCCAGTGCCAGGATGTGCCAACTTCTTGCACATTCTTATTTTTAGTAAAAATAAATCTATCCTTCCTCAAGTGTTTATTCTTACCAAAGAGAGCAGATTTAGGAAATATCTGAGAGTAAGTTTAGCAGCTCCAGCCCAGTTCCATGACAGGCTGGCTCCAAACTCATTCTTTTTTCAAATCATCATACTATGGCATCTAGTGGTTTTTCTGCCTTCCTGGGTAGGGCAGATTTGAAGTAATCCCCTAAAATCTGTCCCAGGATTGGAGTTGATTTCACTGGTTTCTGGGAGCAGTGGGCCAAGCCTGGGGGGCTATACCCCCCTCGCTTAGGAATTTCTAGTGGTCTTGTTGGTGGATCCCTGCTCAGAAATTGTCCTCCTGTGGCGAGCTACAACAAGGAATCCATGAGGGAGGGTTCAGTTGGAAAGTGGAGGTTTTCCCTTTCCATTGTTACTTCTACTGTTTTTGTCAGTGGGTGGGATGCTCAACTAGATCTCCAAGCGTGAGCAGAGTGAAAGGAGGAGCAGACTAGCTTATCTTACTTTCACGCCCAGATAACTACAGAACTGGCTTTGATGAAAGCAGAATATGGTAGTTGACAATGTTGAATACCAATGACTAATCTAAAACAGTTGAATCCCATCTACAATCATACACCACTCATCTAGCATACAGAATTCTAGGGACTTTCATCTCTGGCCAGAATTTTTATTATACATTACTCAATGAAAAAAGATATGTGTATTTGTTAAAATCATTCTTTATTAGATTGCTATCTATACAAAAGTTATACTTTCAGTCTTAACCTTTTCATATTAACATGAGATAAAAAAATTCAGAGATGTTCCAAGGTACATTGCAAATGTAAACATCTGAGGACTATTATGCAGCTACTCTTCAATGTTGATAAAAAGAGCAGCATAGTGGCAATAGAACCCCTCTATTTTATTGCTTCCCCCCTCTCCAAAACCTCATAATCTGCCACTTCCTCTCAGACCACCTGTAAACTAACCACTTCCCTTAGTTTTTAGGTTTAGGAATGAAAATTTGAATTAGCATTAAGGAAGGGAACCAGGCCACCTACCGTGATCTAGTGACTGTTAGTAATGGAATTCCTAGTTGTCTGAGGTATTCACCCAGGCAAGGCAGGAACCACCACTCTAATCAGTGTAAGCTGTACACACAATAAGATAACCTGTGCTCACCTTCTGGTAGCTTGGCACAGAGCAGTCAGGCTTATCTACAAAGGCAATGTGTAAAGTATTTTTGCAACACACACACATAGTAACACAATAAATACACCACAAAAAGACTCCACACAGATTTAGAAACATAGATAATATTTATCTGAGTACAATGAGACCATAACTGCAAACATCTAATCAATAGCAGCGGAGATATGAATGTTTAAATATTAAATCAAAAATAGTGCATTGAAGTCACTAGTGGTCAAAAGTTTACTTGAGGTCATAAGGAACCGGTGCAAATCCAAAGTTCAGGCTGACGACGATCAAGGGTAGGCTGGCCACATGACTCAGACAGGTCCAGCTGAAGCTATACCTCTGATGGAGCTTTTGTCTACATGTAAACGTAAATTGATACTTGTACAGCGCACTACTCACCTGCAAGGGTCTCAAGGCTCTTGTACGAATACCGCTGTGGAACCCATCCTGGCTTTCCCTGTGAGGTGTCCACTCCTGGGCACTCCCAAGGTGGAGGCCAGGCATTCTTAGCGTTGTGGGGGCCGTTGTGGAGATTAAGCAAGCTATTGCCCAGAGTTGCAGAGTGGGACTCCATGATTGGAATAGGCACCGAGGCGAGAATTATCAGGTCCGTGGAATTTTGAGCCCAAGACCCGCCGAGGCGGGGAATTGAACCCTGGTCCCGGGCTAGACCTCTGCATCAGGGTCTGCCACTCTAACCATTGAGCCACACTTCTCCACATCAAAAGTTTACTACATCGTTGTCGAGCCAATCAAATTGGGTACTGTGTCGTCGTCAAGCTCCGTGGAAGTGAAAGCAAAGCATTGTCATCAAGCCGTGCAGAGCATTGTTGTTGAGCCATGCAGGCTATGGAACCACTGTCATCGGGTAGCCTCTGTGTCCATGTCGAAGGACAATGTGGCAGAATTTCTCACGCAGTTGATGCAATATGGCAGGTTTTGATGAAAACCACTGCAGAACCCACTTCTGAGAGCCAGAGCTTGAAGGGGGCAACTCAGGCAAGAGTAGGACTCACAGAAGGAAGAGTTCAGCAGCCCCAGCAGAATTGTGGGAAGTATTTTATGTCCCTGAGACTTCAGAAAACAGGGGGCAAGGCAGCAAGCTCTTGGAGATAACTTAGAGGGTAGGCAGAGTCTATACAGAAAATTCAGGAAGGAGCAGGCAGCAGGGCAACAAGCAGAAAAGCAGTCCTTCCAGAAAAGCAGTCCAGTTCAGTCCTTTAAGCATCTCAGCAGTCCTTTCTGGCAGAGGCTCAGTTCAAGATCCGGATGTGTCTTTTTTTAGGGGGTCAGAGACCTAGTACTTATATCAAAAAGTGCCTTTAATGTAAGGGGTGACTTCATAATATCTCTTTGAGGTGCACAAGGAACCCTTTCAGCCCAGTCCTGTCTGCCAGGCTCCCTCTGGGGGGTAAATCCGTGCTTGTTTGTGGACAAGAAACGACCTATTAAAGTGTGTCAGCCCCTCCCATTCCTTTGTGTCCAAGAAGAGCAATCAGAAGGCAGATGAAAGCAGATGAGTGCAAAGAATGCAGATGAGCCTCACCTTCATGTGTTTGTGGCTATTTAGAGGGAATGCACAAAATTTGTCACTATCGCAACATGCAAAACATAAAGGTACATTTCCTACCTTTGACTTACATATAACCCTGCACTTAGGGTTACTTAGGGCCTAGCTTAGGGGTGACATATGTTATTTAAAAAGGGAAGTTTAAGACTTGACAAGTAGTTTTAAATGCCAAGTCAAAGTGGCAGTAAATTGCACACACAGGCACTACAGTGGCAGGCCTGAGACAGGTTTGAAACACTACTTCTGTGGGTTGCACAATCAGTGCCGCAGCCCACTAGTAGCATTTAAAATACATGGTATATCACTTTATCAGGGGCTTACAAGTACAACAAATATGCCTATCTGGTATACACAAAAGTCATCATGTTTATGGGTAAAAGCACATATACTGGTTTACAGTGGTAAAGTGTTCAGAGCCCTAAGACCAACCAAATGAATCAGCAAAACGTGGATGCAAAAGGAAAATGTCCAGGAGAAGACAACCCTAAGAATGACAGGTCTAGCAAGTGTCCCCTCCAGCTGAAAGTGGGGAGATCTACCCAACCTCAATAGAGTTCTCATCACTTAAGAGGAAAAAATCAGCACTGGTATGGTCTACTTCTGATGTGTTCCACCCTGAAGTCCATACCCTGTAGGAAAATGGACCACCTCAAGAGTTTTGTATTCTCACCCCACATTTGCATGAACCTACTGAGGGGCTTGTGGTCTGTCTGAATCAGGAAGTGAGTGTCAAACAGGTATGGCCTCGACTTCTTCAGTGCCCAGACCACAGCAAAAGCTTCAGTCTCAATAGCACACCACCCCTATTCCCTGAGGAGTAACCTTCTGGAGATGAAGGTTACAGGTTGGACTAGGCTCTCCTCATTATGTTGGGATAGTACTGCCCCACTGCCATACTCTGAGGCATCTGTCTGAACGGTAAGCTCCTGGGAGAAATCAGGAGCTGTGCACATGGCTCGTTTCAGGGAGTCAAATGAAGTTTGGCATGCCTCTGTCTAAATCACATTTCTGGACTGCTCCATCAAGAGGTCAACAATGGTTCCAAACCACTTGACAAACCTCCTATAGTACGCAGTGAGGCATGATAATGCTCTGACCTCAGTCTGGGTTTTGAGGGGTGATGGTTTCTATCTTTGCCTGAAGGGTTTGCACCTTCCTCCTTCCTACCAGGTGTCCCAAGTACACCACAGACCCCTGCCCTATCTGTCACTTACTTGCCTTGATAGTCAAGCCTGCCTGATGCAGAGCCTGAAGCCCTACCTGGAGGTAAAAAAAAGTGGTGGTCATTCCAGCTGCTACTGACGGCAGTTATGTCATCCAGATAAGCAGCTGAGAAAGACCCCATACCTGGAAGGAACTGGTCACCAGCCTCTGGAAGGTGGCAGGGGCATTCTTTAATTCATAAGGCATTTCCCTAAACTGGTAGTGGCCCTCTGGAGTAGGAAGGCTGACCTCTCCTTTGTTTCCTCTGTTAGGGCAAACTGATGTAAGATCAAAGGTACCATATACTAGGCAGCCCCTAATCGATTAATAAGCTCATCAGCCAAGGGGATGGGGTGAGCATCAGTCTTGGTTACAGAATTTTGCCCTCTGCAATCCACACAGAACCTCATTTCATGTATGGGGCCCACTGGCGCAGCTTTTGTTACCAGAACAACAGGACTGGACATGGGCTACTAGGAGGTTAGATCATCCCCAACCTCTGCACTTTGGACACTTTAGGCGTAATGCTGGACCTAACCTTATCTGTAAACTGGTAAGATTTATTCTTAACAGGGAGGTTGTTCCCTGTGTCCAAACCATGAGTGCACACGTGGGCCGACCCAGGGATAAGGGAGAACAGAGAAGATTATTGCCCCAACACTTGGTGGCAGTCTCTCTGTTGTTCAAGAGTTAGAGTGGGGGAAAGGATTACTCATTCCACAGATCCATCATTTCCTTGGAGTCAAAGATATCAGAGAAAGGTTCACTCTCCTCTCCCTCTTCTTCATTAGTCACCAAAAGTATGGTGAGCTCAGACCTTTCAAAGTGTGGTTTGAGGCAATTTTCATGCAGCACCCTGTTGGGTTGCCTAGGAGTCTTGAGGTCCACCAGGAATATGGCCTCACCCTTTCTTTCAATCACCTCATACGGCCCATTCCAATAGACCTTGAGGGCCCTGGCCTATACCAGCTCCATCACCACACTTTCTGACCCATTTGAAATTCCACTGTGGTAGAATGTTTGTCATACCACTCCTTCATGACTTCCTTCCTGGCTTCAAGGTTACTGGAAGCTTGCTTTCATAACCTAATCTCTTGGTTTCTGAAGGCCAGCATGTAGCTCACTGCATCCTGGAGTAGCTTCCTGGGAGCTTGCTCCCACCCTCCTTTCCCCAGACTCAGAGGTCTTCTTACTGGATGCCTATACAACAGCGCAAATGAGCTGATACCTATCCTGTCTGTGACACCTCTCTCCAAGCGAACAATAGGCATTGTAAGAGGATATCCCACTTTTTACATAAATCCTCAGGCAGGCCTCTTTATCATGCCTTTTAGGATCTTGTTGAACTTCTCTACAAACCTGAAGTCCTCTATTTTGCAGTAGCTGGACAGCCGATGCTACACCACAGTTGGATGCAAACTCTTTGGTGCAGGCTCGTGTTCACGAGGTCACTATCCAATAGGCTACGGGGTTCCCTCCTCTTTAGTGATTAAGTTCCTGTGATGTGTGGCATCTAGCTATCCCAGAATGCCCCATTCTTGCCCATTCAGGAGGGTACAGCCCTTCTTCAGTCATCGGGAGAGTGTAGCCCACTCTAGAGGTGTGGCTACCAGTGGACAACACTAAATCTGGCTGGGCATCAGATCGGATTTAATGTCCCAATATATTTGACACCTTACTTGACCTTGCTTTGTGGTCCCATTCATGACTTAGACAGCTTGGGGTGCCAACCGTTTAACCTAGGGTTAGCCAATGGGCTTCCTAACCTTTCTACAGCAAAATGACAATTTGGAAAATCATGTCTTACTTAGTAATATATAGCTCCCTGCCATAACTATATAGGCCTTCCTTAAGGGAGAATTGCATATATGACTTAAGGGAAGTTGTGGCTTTGCCATTAAGTGTAATGGCAAAGTTGAACTGGCAATATTTCACACTGTCTTGTCAGTCTGCAGTGGTAGGATAAGGTCCATTTTGTCTCTGTCACTTGCAGGGCGGCACAACCAGTGTGACAGCCTTATTCAAACACTCTGTTTTACATTCTCTGGGTGCTTGGGTAGCATATACTGGAGACTTATAAGTAAGTCAGTACTTGACAATCTGGTGTATTCAATTCAACATAGCTTTGCATAGGGTAGGAATGCTGGGACAGAGGTCTGGTTAGGAGTGCACTCGCAGAGTTGAAAGCCCAGCAACATCAGTCCAAAAATGTGAGGGTGAACATGCAAAAAAGAGACATTTCCTTACACTCTTTGAGTTCCAACTCTGTCACAGGTCATGAGTGACTAGCTTCCTCTTAACACACACACCACCAGGCTGCCGTCCCAACTCTTGCAGTCACATTTAGGAGGTTTTGCAGTGCACTCTGCCCAACCTCACACCCATCTTCGTTGCTGGGACATGCTTCAGCTCATAGACTCTTTCACAGTTTAACTGATGCCATATGCCTACACCCCTCTGGCTTCCTTCCCGGCACCCTCTAACCAAGTGATCTCAAGCTGTAGGCCATTTGTCCTCCCAATCTTCCCTAGCCGTTCCGTGGAGCATACATCTGGCTCTGTAGCTAGTCCCACCTCCCTAAATAATTAATTGCTAGGACATTTTGCAATTGACACTTACCCACTATTTCCAGCAATTTGTCTCTAAATGACAAATGGGATATACAGTGAAAGTTGGCTGGATGAATGGCTCCCAGAAATGTTTTTTAAAGACAGCAACCGATAGTAGTCTTTACCTTTAGAGAAACAGAAATCAGAGATCGGATTACTAGAAACACAGGGGAGGAACTAACATCTACTCTGGGAAATCTATCTTAATTTAAAAAGGGTCACCAGTGGAACCAATTGGTTTACCAGATCATACTGATTGTTTCCTAAATTCAAAGGAGTAATAGGCACTGAAACATTAGGAAATGAGGTAGACACATGAACTGCTTGCATACCCAATGCCCCCTTTCTGGTACCTCTTACCTGACGGACACAGAGAGTGTGGCAGATTCAGTAGCAGGTGCTGGGCCAGTGTGGTGACACTTTCCTTCACGAAAAGTTTGAATACTATGCTATGTCAAGCAGGCCCGGCTTTAGGGCAGTGCAACTGGTGCAGCTTCACTGGGCGCTGACATGTGTAGGGGTGGGGGGGGTCGCTGTGTTTAGCAACAACTTATAATAAAAGAGAAGAGGGGCACTTTTGCCGGGTGGTAGTGAGAGAATTCAAGGTGGTCATAGGGTATGGGGGTGCCAAAAATGATTGTCGCACCAGGTGCCAACAGCGCTGGTCCTGATGTCATGTGAGAAGTTTCCAACTTTGCCTGACTTTCGTAGCAAAGAAAATATTTTGTAAACTCCTAACAGTATATTCCAGTAGTTTAGGACTATGTATTGTGTAATTTCATCAACTATTCGTTGATTAGTACGAGGATCATGAAATATTCCAAAGTGTGCTTATTGTAATGGAAACACTATTGTGTATTAAATATTTTCCAAGGATTGCATAACATTTGTGCCGAAATATATTTCTACTTGTAGTCTGAAAAACCACTTTGCTGGAAAGCTATCATATTCAGATATCCCAAGTGGCAGCAGTTGGTTCTGAAGCCAGAATTGCAGTCTTTTCAGGGTTGAATGTACTTCTGCCATTGGGCATGTGAAATAACCAAGACTATCTAAAAATAGAGGCACTGAAATGAAATCCAATAAAATAGCTTGGAGTGATGTGTTGTGATTAACTGTGCATTTCCTTGCAGAATCGTATACCTATCTTATCTTTTCTTCAAACAGAGAAATATGGGTTCGAGTTTACTAAAGATCCAGCAATTTAAAGAAATCCATATGATGCATAACTTTTTAGGTTCATACATTACATTAATTGTACATACATGTTCTATGAGAAATTTGAATCGAAAAAGGGGTTCTTGATCAATAACTACGTTTTAAATGTTTTGATGGGTTACTTATATCAGGCACTATATTTACAACTCAAATAGATCCAGACACTCAATCCACACCCCTGAACAAAAATAAAAGCTTTCATATTGTAATGCCACATTTGAGAACAACCTTCCGTCTGGCAATTTGCAAATGACAGCCACAGTTTGATTGCTAAGGTTAAATGTTGAACACTCTCCCTTATGTTCAGCATATTTTACGTAATTGTGTCCTTAGTTTCCCATATGTTTCCCCTATCTATCCATCCTATATATCGATTCGGAATACATTAAGGATGAGCACAAAGAGAAAGGCAACATCTTTTCCACAAACTGGACCATCTGTCGTCTTCAATTAGAAAAACACGTACACACAATACTTCAATTACCTGAAATCAACTTTGTTATAAGTCTTTTTGCTGAAGATGTGTATGCAGGTGAGCGTAGGGGCATTTTATCATTATTGCACATCTGACAAAAATAATAACCCAGTGGAATATATGCATTCTCCGATGTAAAGAATTTCCAAGGACCAATGATTTTGTATCAGTCCTGGATACTTAAGAAAGATTTCCCATGAGTCAGGTTGAGGAAGGAGAGAAACCAAGAACATTTTAAGTACAAGTAGTCCTGGCCACTCTGAACCTCGAGAGGCAGAACAACAATATGTCAAAATAATTATTTCCTTACCTTTTCATTTTCTAGGCTAAGTCCTTTGTCCTCTTCAAACTTATCGGTCAAGTATCTGTCTCAGGGTCAACCTCTGCATGTCACATTAAGAGAAAGATTCACTTAAGTATTACATCGGGGGTTTCGTCACTTTTATGGCGCAGCCCCGAAGCAAAATCCTTTTTGGCATCTTCTAAGCCACACGAAGCCCCTTTGCGTGGCTTATCGTTGTTTAGTAAATACAAAGTAATGCAAAGCTGGGCATAGGGCTGGCTTGCGTTACTTTGCTACGGGGAGGTATCTGTGGGTGAAGCATGGGCATTTCATTGCATCCACCCATGGATTTTGAGAATTCCAGATTTGATCAATTCAGTAAAACCGGGATTGCACCAAGATGGCGAGCTTCCCAAACCCAGGCGTAATGAAGTCAAAAGATAATGCCTTTAAATATTCTTTTTTTAGTTTGTTTAAGGACTGTTTTTGTGCAGGAAGATGCTTGTTCCTGCACAAAAACAATCCGGCTTAAAACGCAGGCACCCTGGCTGCATGCAGCAAGGGTGTCTGCTTCGATGCTAGGCAGCACACAGTGCGCCAGCGCTATGAGGTACCATAAGTGTTTCATATCTCAATATACTCAAGGCGCATTTCTGCTTTATCAATTTCACGCAATGCAGTGCAGCAACTTTGCTTTCTGTCCTGCATTCCATGAAACGTGGTAAATCTGTACCTCGGTTCACATAATCAACTACAGTTTGTGGGGCACAGTAGTTATGATTATACTGACATCTGTATGTTTAGACATATAGGTGCCTTTGGTGTATTGACTTTTAAATCTGTCACCAGAACCATCACATATGGGCTGTCACCTTTACTGCCCCTTTTCCTCATTTTGCAACCCTCACGCTAAGTATCAGTGCATTCATTGCAAAGTGTGAAGAAACACCAATCATGAGGATTTACAATGTGTGCTATACAGCAAAGGCAGGTGCCTCTGCTACAATTACAATGACAAATGTTTGTCCACTAATCAACTCTGCAGTGCTATGTTATACTCAGGGCCGGACTGGGACCTGAAACCGGCCCTGGCAAACTGCTCGGCTGGCCCAAATAGGGAGGGAGGAGGGGTGCGGCCGAACTGTTTGCTAGGGCCGGTATTGGCTGAATTTGTTACAGGGGGCTGATATTGCCAGGGCCTGGTAACAAAAACGGTCTCCCAGGGGCCGAAACCAGCCCCCCACCCTGGACGCCCACCAGGGATATGCCCGGTGCCCACTACGGCCAGTCTGGCCCTGGTTGTACTCTTTCAAACACAACTTATTTGATCTCTGTCATTTCCAGTACAAATAGAATATAATCTGATCTTGTTAGGTCTCGCCTGTCGATGCGCATGCGCATCGAGCAAGCGAGACTATAGGGGCTCATCCAGACTTTATCTAACTTGCAAGGAATCGTGGCGATTCCTTGCAGTGCCCGTGACTTTTAAGCTCAATGCGCATGTGCATTGAGCTTAAAAGCGCGTGCACATGCCCCCAGCCGCCTGCCTTGCCTACTCTCTCTCACAGCCTCCCCCAGCTCCGCCCCCTCACTACTTGATTGCACGGCCGCTAGGCCGTGCCTCCCCTACTCTCCTCCCCCCTCCTCCTCTCCTCCCCTGCCTGCCTGCCGCTAGGCCGTGCCTCCCCTACTCTCCTCCCCCCTCCTCCTCCTACTGCCGTGTCGCACCTCTCCCCTCTCCGCCCCCTCCCCTGCCAGCCGTGTTACGGTGAAAGGCTTGTATTCTCTCCCTGCTCGTCATTTCTAGCATGTTTCCGTCCCCACCGCCATATGTTCACCTCCTCTCCCCCCTCTCCATCCGCCCTTCTCATCTCTTTCTGGCCTCACCTCGCACCTTATTTTCTTCAGGACAGTCTGGATGCTTCACAGCTCCTCTGGCCTCCCTGCCCCCTCCCCCCATTTGCTCCCGAGCCGCATTTCTCCGCCCCCCCCTAATCACAGCAATGCCAAGAGCTTGTTGTTTACAGGAATCCTCTCTACAAACCAGCACATTTATTGCAGCCAAAGCAAGTATCTTTACTTTCCAGGAGGTTCGTAATGTTCATGTTTGTAATCGTACTCCTTGCTCTACTGAAAATACTTGACGGCAGAGAGCAAAACAAACTGGACTCCAGGAATTTTACAATTCCTAAAGCGGACTTCATTTACTTATTTATTTAATGCGCTTTTATATAGCGCAAACATTACCCGAAGGTGTCCTTCCCCTCCCTTGTTCCTCCCCTCCTTCCCGCGTGCACCATGCAGTCCTTCCGCGGCTCACTTCTTTCCCCACATTTCTACCTGGGCTGCTTCTAATCCTGTGACCACCCTCTCCACTTTGCTGTCTCTTACTCCACGTGGCCTGTCTCTTTTCACTTGTTCTCTGACTGCCTTTGTCCCAGTGCCTCCTGATGCACACCACCACACACGTCACTCTCTTGACCTCTCTGCGCAGTCTCTCGTGCTCCTTCACTCCTTCCGCTATGCCACTTCCCCTCACCATTCCATTGCACCTACTCCTCCCCCCCTCCTCCTCTCCTCGCCTGCCGCTAGGCCGTGCCTCCCCTACTCTCCTCCCCCCTCCTCCTCCTACTGCCGTGTCGCACCTCTCCCCTCTCCGCCCCCTCCCCTGCCAGCCGTGTTACGGTGAAAGGCTTGTATTCTCTCCCTGCTCGTCATTTCTAGCATGTTTCCGTCCCCACCGCCATATGTTCACCTCCTCTCCCCCCTCTCCATCCGCCCTTCTCATCTCTTTCTGGCCTCACCTCGCACCTTATTTTCTTCAGGACAGTCTGGATGCTTCACAGCTCCTCTGGCCTCCCTGCCCCCTCCCCCCATTTGCTCCCGAGCCGCATTTCTCCGCCCCCCCCTAATCACAGCAATGCCAAGAGCTTGTTGTTTACAGGAATCCTCTCTACAAACCAGCACATTTATTGCAGCCAAAGCAAGTATCTTTACTTTCCAGGAGGTTCGTAATGTTCATGTTTGTAATCGTACTCCTTGCTCTACTGAAAATACTTGACGGCAGAGAGCAAAACAAACTGGACTCCAGGAATTTTACAATTCCTAAAGCGGACTTCATTTACTTATTTATTTAATGCGCTTTTATATAGCGCAAACATTACCCGAAGGTGTCCTTCCCCTCCCTTGTTCCTCCCCTCCTTCCCGCGTGCACCATGCAGTCCTTCCGCGGCTCACTTCTTTCCCCACATTTCTACCTGGGCTGCTTCTAATCCTGTGACCACCCTCTCCACTTTGCTGTCTCTTACTCCACGTGGCCTGTCTCTTTTCACTTGTTCTCTGACTGCCTTTGTCCCAGTGCCTCCTGATGCACACCACCACACACGTCACTCTCTTGACCTCTCTGCGCAGTCTCTCGTGCTCCTTCACTCCTTCCGCTATGCCACTTCCCCTCACCATTCCATTGCACCTACTCCTCTACCCCCCCCCCCGCCCCCAATCTCTGGCTACGCCTCACTTCTTCCACATCATTATTTCCCCAGCCCTCCCTTTGCTCCCTCTCACCATCTGTAAGCATCTTCAGGTGCATTCTTTGCATGCCCTGTCCTCACTCTCCTCGTGTACCCTCTAGAGCAGCACTCTCTTTTATAATGTTCTCTCATCCATTTTCTTCACATCACTTCTCTTTGCCTCCCATTTCTTACAATATTCCACCCTAGAGTCCTCACCCGTCACTCTTTCTTTCCTACCCTTCTTACGCATCCACATTTCATTCTTGTCTCTCTTCCCTCTGCTTCTCCTTTCTCTTCTCCCCTCCACTATTCCCTCAGAATCTTTTTCCCTCCTCCTTCCTATGCTCGCTCCCTCACCCTTCTCCCGCCCTCCATGCCCTTCACTTCTCCAGCCTCCTTCCCATCCTCTCATCCTTATCTCATTGTTTTCGTCCCCTCCGCCATCGTCTCTTCTGTATCTCGTTATCTTCTCCACTCTTGCCTCATTTTCTTTATTTTCTCTCCCTATGCTTATCCGTCCTCATCTCCTTCTGTTCTCCCCACCCCTCTTTCTCATCTTACGATGTTCTTTCCTCGCCTTGCAGCGTCCTACTTCCCCTCTTCCTGCGTAAACCCCTTCTCTTCCCCACATCTGTTTTATTCTCTCCCTGCTCGTCATTTCTAGCATGTTTCCGTTCCCACCGCCATATGTTCACCTCCTCTCTCCCCTCTCCATCCGCCCTTCTCATCTCTTTCTGGCCTCACCTCGACCTCGCACCTTATTTTCTTCAGGACAGTCTGGATGCTTCACAGCTCCTCTGGCCTCCCTGCCCCCTCCCCCCTGATCTCTTTCTTGCTCCTCTCCTCTCCAGCCTCCTTTTCCTCTATAGTCTCTTTCCACTCCCATCTCTTTTGAGTCTGTCTCTTCCACCTACATCCTCGCCCTTATCTCATCCACCCTCCTTTCACCACCTTCCATCCTTTTCTCCTGGTCCTTCTATCCAACTCTTTATCCTCTCACCCCCATCTCTTTCCTGCCCACTCCCCATGCTTCTCCATTTCTTCTATTTTTTGTGCCTTCTTCTCCTCTGATTGTACTCGTTTTTCGTGCCTTCTGCTCCTCTGAAGGCACTCATTTTCTTGCCTTCTGCTCCCCTGATTGCACTCGTTTTTTTCTTGCCTTCGGCTCCCCCACTCCATCCATCCATCCATCCAACCCCCCACTCCATCCATCCATCCCCCCCATTTCATCCACCCCCCCACTCCATCCATCCCACTCCACCCATCCATCCCACTCCATCCATCCACCCCCCACTCCATCCATCATCCATCCATCCCCCCCACTCCATCCATCCATCCCCCCACTCTATCCATCCATCCCCCCACTCTATCCATCCATCCATCCATCCATCCCCCCACTCCATCCATCCATCCCCCCACTCCACTCTATCCATCCATCCCCCCACTCTATCCATCCATCCATCCATCCATCCCCCCACTCCATCCATCCATCCCCCCACTCCATCTATCCATCCCACTCCATCCATCCATCCCCCACTCCATCCATCCATCCACCCCCCCCACTCCATCCATCCATCCACCCCCCCACTCCATCCATCCATCCATCCCCCCACTCCAACCATCCATCATCCATCCCACTCCATCCATCCATCCATCCATCCATCCCACTCCATCCATCCATCCCACTCCACCCATCCATCCATCCCACTCTATCCATCCATCTATCCACCCCACTCCATCCATCCATCCATCCCCCCAATCCATCCATCCATCCATCCCCCCACTCCATCCATCCATCCCCCCACTCCATCCATCCATCTCACTCCATCCATCCATCCCCCCACTCCATCCATCCATCCATCCATCCCACCCCATCCATCCATCCACCCCACTCCATCCATCCATCCATCCCACTCCATCCATCCATCCCCCCCACTCCATCCATCCATCTCACTCCATCCATCCATCCATCCCCCCACTCCATCCATCCATCCATCCATCCCCCCACTCCATCCATCCATACCCCCACTCCATCCATCCATCCCCCCACTCCATCCATCCATCCCCCGACTCCATCCATCCCTCCCCGCCCCACACTCCATCCCTCCCCCGCCCCACACTCCATCCCTCCCCCGCCCCACACCCCATCCCTCCTCCGCCCCACACTCCATCCCTCCCCCGCCCCACACTCCATCCCTCCCCCGCCCCACACTCCATCCCTCCCCTGCCCCACACTCCTTCCCTCCCCCGCCCCACACTGCATCCCTCGCCCACACTCCATCCCTCACCCACTATGCGCTACCACAGCATCACTGAACGCCACAGCATCACTCGTCGCCGCCACAACATCATTCAGAGCCACCACAGCATCAATCTGTGCAACCATTCAACAACAACTGATTCAAATATGTTCTCTCAATGTTTCAAACTTTATTACAAATGTCACAAAAAAATGTTAATATTTCACTTCTGTTCTTGTATTTTCATCACAATAAAATACACTAAACATAATCTTCCAAAAAGTTATTTGCAAAAGTTTAAGCTATTGCAATTAGAAATGACAATAACTTTTATTTAAGTATTAAATATTGGAAAAAATACAACCCATTGTTATTTTTAATATTAATACATCTAAGTCATGTAAATACAACACATATTGCATTACAAATGCTATAGGTGTCACGTTTGCAAAAGTTAACACTATTGGCATTGTAAATGACAAAGTTATTAATTTCGTTATTTTCAAAACAAAAACATAAATAAAAAATTTGTCATTTACAATACTAATACCCCTAACTTTACTAATGCGAGCCCTATTGCATTGCAAACGTATTATTTATAACATTTTTAAAAGATTGTGATTTGTCAGATCAATACATGTAAGACAGGGGAAAACTAAACATGTACCTTTACTAATGCCATAGATGTAACATTTGCTAAATGTATAGCTATTGGCATTTCAAATAACAAAATTAATACTTTTATAATTTGTAAAACATAAACAAAAATTAAAAAATATTTACATTTACCACACCAAAATCTTAAACTTTTCTATTGCGAGACCTATTGCATTTTCAATGCTTGTTTTTGACTAGGGACTCGTGAACAGCATGCATTGCTGACCAATGTCCTACAGCTTCTCAAACTCCTGATTTTGTTCCATTCCTACTCATCTTATGTCGAGATGGTCTTTAAATTACGATGTTATGCATTAATTTTAACAGGCCTGTTTTGGTTAACATTGCTGGATGCTTACCACAAGTTATAAACTTTCAATATCGTCACTGTCTGAAATACTCGCTATCTGTTTCATTGTGCTATTACCATTAATTGTTCTTGTATTCTTGTCACCTCTTTGAGCCTTTCTATATTCTTGCGTATATGTATGTATACCCCTGAATAGTTCCTTTTTCTTTGTATGCATCTTCTCTCCACACATGTATGACCTCACCTCTTTATGAGAGTTAGTTTCCCTGTGTTCACTGCATAATGCTTTTTTGTGCCATCCCTTTGTCAGCATCTTCTGTTTCTTCTGTCTCCTGCCTGTGTGTCTCTGCTCCTCTATTTCCATGTCTATATCACTTCTAATCTTTGTCTCCGAGAGGTGATTCTCAAGTAACAGATGAGGAAGAAATGAGGGGAAGTAAGGTGCATGCATTGGGAACTATACTGTAAGAGTGTTAAGAAGGTGAGCGAAAGTGGCAGTGAGCAATGCTTCTTACACCTTTGGTTTCTGTGAACCCCCACTTAATCACTACTGGAATCCAGGAACATTCATTGAATCATTATTTGAATCTTGGGCCCTCACTGAGTCATTAGTGGAACCCGGTGTAGGGGCATTATCCCTATACTCACGACTGAACCCCAAAAACCGGGGCACAGAACTGCGGCGGCCATCTTGTGTGTGGGTGGGTTTTAGCGCGCTCTAGTTGCGCATATAAGGGGTCCCTATTGGCCAGGCGCTTGATTGTGTGTGTCTGAGTCCCTCCTGAGGCGGAAGCCGGGAGGCTGTGTTTTTTTGTGCTGCATTGATTTTACCTGCTTTTAAAACTCAAAATAACTGCAAAAATCGGCGTTTTTCTCACTCATTCGTAACTTTGTCTAAATAGCTTGATTTTAAGAAGCTTGACTTGCTGACTCCATCCCCCCTCCTTCCCGCTGCCCTGGGCCACTCCCAGCCGAGTATTGAAGCTGTGGACTTGGTCCCGGGCACAGAACTGCGGCGGCCATCTTGTGTGTGGGTGGGTTTTAGCGCGCTCTAGTTGTGCATAAAAGGGGATGTCCACTCCTCCGCGCAGCGGACGCGCTTTGTGTGCGCGCCCGACTCGCGCCAGAGTCGTGCCAGAGTCCTGCCCGTCTGCGCCCGTCCGCGGCCGACCGGGCTCAGGGACCAGGGACTCTGTCTCCTCTATTACATATACTCCCTCTGCCCTGAGAAATCTACAGCCTAAACACTGCTACCTACCCCCTGCCTGTTTGGATCGCATTTCTTTATTGGGCATCGCGCGTACAGCCCCCTCTCCTTACCTTATCGCTCATCCCCCAGTATGCACGGATAATCAAGATTCTCGTATACGTGTCTTACACTTAAACACACGATCTTTCATAAAACATCATGCTGATCTTTTTATCCTACTCACCGATGAGCGCCCTGATATTCTCTTAATCACTGAAATTTGGCTAACTGATGACTCCCTCCCTGATATCCTGGCAGCCCTACCCCCTGGCTACTACATGTTTAACATCAATCGTCCCCCCGGCTGTGCCGATGGCGGGTGGCAGCTGTCATACGGAAGGAGCTTAAACTCATCTCTACATCCTCCTTCACTCTTGTCGATGTAGATAATCTTATCATCAGTCTTGAAACAGGAGACGGAGCCCTTACTCTTATTGTCCTATATCGTCCCCGACCTCCATGCCTCTGTTTCCTGCCACTTTTAGCGAACAACTAGCCAACCTGATCACCTCATCTGCCCGACTCGCTATCTTCGGCGATTTCAACTATTGGTACAACGATAGCGATGCTGGCCCCCATGCTGCAGAGCTGTTCGAAGTCCTTTCTAACTTCAACATGAATCAACTTGTCTCTTCCCCCACTTATGTCAGGGGTCACATATTAGACCACATCTGGGCTATAACCTCACTCTCTCCTGTCCTGTGGTTACCCCCTGCATTTGGTCGGACCATTACTTAATCGACACAGTGATTACAATCAGGGGCCGTGTTAAAGCTCCTGCAGTAGCAGGCGGGGTCGCTCGCAAATGGGACACCCTTGATTCGCAAGGTTTTCTGTCTTCCCTGGCTGACACTCAACCTCCATTGCGCTGCAATGCGACAGTCCAGGCCTTGGAAAACGATCTCTCCAGCTGGATCACCAAAGCGAGTGATCTTTTCGCCCCCCTTTCCAAATTTCCCCGCTCTCGCCACAGCAAGTCACACAGGTGGTTCAATACCTCCCTGAAATCCCAGCAGCTTAAACTGCGTCAGACGGAACGCAGGTGGAGGCGTTTTTACTTACCACTTGACAGAGAGGCTTACGTTGAGGCACGAAAAATATACAAAAGTGCAATTATAGCTGCGAAATTTTCATACTTGTCTGAAAGAATCTCTGTTGCCCCCAACAAGTCCAAGGAAATATTCAGAATTATGGGCGAGTTGACGTCAGATGCCAGAACCCTCCCTTCCCAGGTCCCTACCCAACAATCTTGTGATGCTTTAAATAGCTTTTTTACTGAAAAGATCAATGAGATCAAGAACGCTATCCTCCCTGCCCCTCCTGCTGCTCCTCTTGCCCCTTCCCTTGGTAACCCATGCTCACTATCACACTTCCCCCTCCTTAACTCTCCCTCCCTTGCCAAACTTGCCTCTCGAGTCAAATCTGGCTCCCCCAATGATTGTTGCCCTCCCTCTGTCTTCAGGGACATCTGCTTGGCTCTGCCGAACTGTATTTTGCCTCTACTTAACACCTCCCTTGAGGCCGGCATTGTACCCAACTCCTTTAAGGAGGCTGCCTTGGTACCATTGCTGAAAAAACCCGGAGCCGATCCAGAGGACCTTGCCAACTATCGGCCTATTTCTCTCCTGCCTTATTTATCTAAGATCTTGGAGGCACATGTCACCTGCTGCCTCTCTCAGTTCATCGAGTCCACCGGCTACCTTGAGCCTAACCAAGCCGGCTTCAGACCTGCCCATTCTACTGAGGCTGTGATCTTGGCGGTCATGGACTCCCTCAGGAGCAATGCTGACAAAGGGTCTTCTCAGGCTCTGATCCTTCTGGACCTGTCGGCAGCGTTCGACACGGTGGACCATAACATCCTCCTCCACCGTGTCGAGCAAGCCGGCATCCGGGGCTCGGCCCTGGCTTGGATTAGATCCTTCTTGACAGGCAGAACCCAGGCCGTTCACCTGGGTCCTTTCACAGCTACTAGGGAACCAATTATCTGTGGAGTGCCTCAGGGTTCCTCCC
The DNA here is from genome assembly GCF_964261635.1 of Lissotriton helveticus. Lineage (NCBI taxonomy): Eukaryota > Metazoa > Chordata > Amphibia > Caudata > Salamandridae > Lissotriton > Lissotriton helveticus. The sequence goes on along the minus strand of NC_136059.1, from coordinate 1,307,249,988 downwards.
TGTCTCCCCTGCTTTTTATTCTTTATCTTCGCCCGCTCATCCTCTCCTTGAAGAGCTGGGACATTACCGTCTTCCATTACGCAGACGACCTGCAAATCATCTTTCCTCTTAACACCTCTAACGCAGCTTTCGACTGTCAGGCGGTCATGTTACATATCCAGCAATGGATGAGCCTTAATCAGCTTAAGCTGAACCCAGGGAAGACAGAGCTAATTCTCCCGGGCAGTAGCTCCATCCACTGGGGTTCACAGTTTTGGCCTACAGATTTGGGCCCCCAGCCCATCCCGGCTAAGTCGGCAAAGAGCCTGGGGGTCATCATAGACTCAGAGCTCTCCCTCAAACCTCAGGTTGGTGCAGTCGTATCTTCTTGTATGTTTCAGCTCCGGAGAATTAGGAAAGTTTCCCACCTCCTTTCGCCTGAAGCCCTGATACAAGTCCTGATCGCCCTTGTGCTCTCCCGCCTAGATTTTTCCAACTCCCTGTATCATGGCCTACCGAAATACCTGCTTCATAGGCTGCAAGTGGTGCAGAACCAGGTGGCTCGACTAGCCTATAAGACCCCAAAGTGGCAGTCTGCCAAACCACTGCTCTGCAAACTCCACTGGTTGCCGGTCGAACAGAGAGCCGCATTTAAGATCGGCTGCCTGACTTACAAAGCTGTGACTGGTACGTCTCCCGCCTTTCTAAGATCCCTAGTGACTCCTTACCGTCCGGCACGTAACCTACGGTCCTCCCATCGTCATCTTCTGACTGTAGTCCCAATCAAACTAAAAAAATACGGTGGCTGCAGATTTGCTCATCTGGCTCCCAAACTTTGGAACCAGTTGCTGTTATCGCTTAAATCTTCCATGTCTCTGCTGGAATTTAGAAAACTTCTTAAAACCAATCTCTTTACACAGTCTGGCTAGCTCCCCTTCTCCACATCTCTCAGCACCACTCAGCACCAGGAAACCTATGGTGACAGAGCGCTATACAAGTCTCCCCTAAGATAAGATAAGATAAGACACGTTGAAATCTCACCATTTACTTCAGTAGATTCTGCTTCTGCTTTGATCTAGCGTAAGAGAACACCCCATCACCATCAGTTTAGAAAATAACAGAATATCTCATAATTACCACTCAATAACTGAGTTCCAGATCGAATATAGAATTTTATTGCAGAACTCTCAAAATCAAGCAGTACAGAGTAAGTGCCATAAAAGCTCAGATTGCAGAGTTATGCAGAACAATTAAAAAGTCAATAAATCATGAAAGTTTCAAGTGAGGAGCAACATTGATAGAAGTCAGACAGCATCACCGTTAGCGTGAAAGGTCTGCAAGGAATAATATGGCTCACCCCCCAAAAGCAAGGGGTTCCTATACACAATTGTCACATAAAAAATTAGCTAAAGGAACAGAATCAACAGGGCACGATCAATAATGGGTAAATCAAAATCTGAAATGTCACACAAATATTGCTAACACTAACCCATTTCTAAGTAGTCTTCAAGCAGCCTCAGCAACACATCATCATAGAAAGTTCAGCTAAAATGAAACATTTTGAAAAAATAGTCCATTAACAAGCTTAGTGTACCACTCGCCCATCAGCAGAAAAAACAGCAGAAAAGTTCCTGAACTATAGCAACATCGTATACCAGTATTCGAACACCAGAAAGCTCATTCACATTACATACACATTTTGGAAAAATTGGAGTTTTTCTGTATTCAACTGAGGCCATCCATCGCCCATTTTTTATTCTGTTTGGTGCACCTGCACTACTTCCACAACTGAATTTATTGCTTCCAATTTCAAATCCCTAAACATTTACAGAACATTTTAAAATATTCAGTTTTACATGTTGCTTCTTTACATATATACATTTTATTAATCTGTTAATGTTATTTAATTTTCTAAGCTTTCTATCTCACATAGCAAACTCCTGGCCACACTGGGGAGAAATGGCATTAGTGATGAGGCATTAAAATGGATTGAGTCCTTCCTGACACACAGGACGTTCCAGATTACATCCCCTCTTGCCTGCTCTGACAAGTTCAGTGCTCCACATGGAGTGCCTCAGGGCTCCATTCTAAGCCCTCTGTTTTTTAACCTCTACCTCAGACCCTTAGCAGATCTAGCCGACAACGTGGGACTCACCCTCATGACCTACGCTGACGACTCCCAGATCATTTTTTCCCTGTCAAACTCTAACCCTTTAGTTCCGTCCCTCCTCAAACAGGGGCTCCAAAAAATCTTCAGCTGGATGTCCACCAACCAGCTGAAACTAAACGGCGATAAAACTGAGATCCTTCTCTTGGGAAAAAACAAAGATCTCTGGAACTCTTCCCACTGGCCCTCAGAGTTAGGAAACCTCCCTACTCCTGCAACCCAGGTAAGAAATTTAGGGGTTATCATTGACAATGCCCTGTCCATGAAACAGCAAGCCAACAAAGTGGCAGGCATCTGTTTCACCATTTTGAAGTGGTTAAAAAAAATACTATGGATGCTGCCCCTCGCCACCCAAAAGACCGTAGTCAATGCACTCGTAACATCTCGCCTAGACTACGGCAACATTCTTTACCTGGGCTCAAATCAGGCAGTCATAAAAAGGCTACAACTTGTTCAAAATTCAGCGGCAAGACTCCTGTGCAGAATTCCAAAAATGGCTAGTGTGTCGAATTACCTGAATGACCTGCATTGGCTCAGGGTGGAAAACCGAGTTAAGTTCAAAGCCTTGAGTTATATGTTCAGGATCAAAGCCGGAACGGCACCGAAATACCTGCAATCGCTAGCCACCCCCTACATACCAGGAAGGAGTCTGCGCTCTCTAACCGCATCAAATTTTGTAGTTCCCAGGTTCAGATTGACAAGAATGGGAGGAAGGTCTTTCTCCGTCCTAGGGCCTACTCTCTGGAATACACTCCCCCTTCACATTCGCAAAGAGGAAAATTATGCCAGGTTCAGGAAGAACATTAAGACCTGGCTCTTCCAGAAATAACTCCATAAAGTAAGCACAGCTCATACAAACTGCTCAACCAACCATCGTCGGCGCCGGGAAACCCTTTTTGGGTAGCTGTGCGCCATACTAATGTAAAAAATAAATAAATAAATAAATAAGCAGTTTCGGACCCTTTGAGTTGGCATTGTGGACCCCCAGGGGCCTCAGACCACAGGTTGAGAATCCCTGGCATAGAGAATTGTACTACTGAGTATGATGATTCCCAGAATATTGTGACACAGGAAATAGAAGCACAAAATATCAAACGATTAGTGCGAAACGAGAAGTATAGCTTTACTACTCTTGACATCACATCTACATACCTCTTACATATCTGTACTGCATAGGAACATACATGTGTAGTTAGGTATGGAAAAAATAGATGTACTTATCTGTCAATATAGTTTTCTAAATATTTTGCCCTTAATATTGTGTCCTTTCAATGTTCTGGGTGGGTAATCAGGGAGCACACAGCTTACAGGTTACAGATATGGAAAGATGGCAAGGAATTTGGGAATGGTGAGTTGCAGGGAGTGATCAAGGGAGGCAAAGGAGATATGAGGTAGGGGAGGGTTGAGGGGCAGAGTAAGGTAATAAGGGGTGCCCTGGAGTTAAGAGATGGGTGAGGTAGCTGAAGGGCAGCTAAGAAGAAAGGAGAGTATTGGTTATTGGGCAAGCAAATCAGGGAGGGAGATATTTGGATTAAGGTGGTATGAAAATATGAGGATCTATTAAATAATATTGCCAGACTGCTGACATTTCCTAGAAGTACTGCCAACATTATTACCCACACTGAGGTCGGTCTTCCTTACATTAAGGATGATCAATATGGCACCGCTCTTATTGTGGGCCAAAATCTGGAGTTCCTCAATCACAGTTGTTTGTCCCCAAGTTTTCGCTGACTGCATTAAATTAGATCACAGAGATAAGATTGTCTGGCTAACCTATATTAGAAAATCCTTTGAAGACCTTGGATTTCCACATTTATTCCATTCACCTAGTAAAATTCATGCTAACTGCAGGACCTTAAAACCAATAAGGATTTAAAAAGGGCTATAAAGTCCCAGGTTATGGAGAATGTATGCCACCATGTGGAAATTGTTATAAGAATAAAGGCCAGCAAGGGATTTTGTTCTATTGTTGATTATCAGCGTAATTAGAACCTGTTGTAAAAATCAGGAATTGTAAAACTTTTCTTAGTCAGTGGCTGTGATGAATTGTTCAGACAAATGGTCACATAAGATCAATAACTACAGTGTTACCACACTAACACAGTAAATAAATGCGAAAACCAGGATTTTATATTGTCTGAAGATTATTATTTGTTTTCAAGACAAAGAGTATATATTTTTTTTATAAAAAAGAGAAAAACATTTTTATAAAATAGGGTACATACAGAAATGATACAATAGATATTCAAGGTATAGATTATTTTTTCCTTTGATATATCTAAAGAAAAGTCCAGACTGCTAAACACAAGATAAAAATGTTTTTCTCTTTTTTATAAAAAAATATATACTCTTTGTCTTGAAAACAAATAATAATCTTCAGACAATATAAAATCCTGGTTTTCGCATTTATTTACTGTGTTAGTGTGGTAACACTGTAGTTATTGATCTTATGTGACCATTTGCCTGAACAATTCATCACAGCCACTGACTAAGAACAGTTTTACGATTCCTGATTTTTACATCAGGTTCTAATTACGCTGATAATCAACAATAGAACAAAATCCCTTGCTGGCCTTTATTCTTATAACAAGTACTGCCCGAGCCCGCAAGGGTTTATTGGGTTGCTCACCTCTACACCTTGACCATGTGGAAATGACATCCCCTGAAAGCCCTGAACCATATTTAGCCTAGATCCCCAAACAGGAGCACAGATTTTACTTACCTCGTTTGGTGCAGTTCCCTTTCTGGCTGCTTTTCCATAGCAGGTCACTTGGTTTTCTTCCCTATAGTGTTTGAACACCCAATCTATTTGTTATGCTGAAATTAGTTACTAATCCTACTCCCTTAGGGTTAGGGAAGACTTAAGGGTCTCAGTAAATGGCTAGTGTTGACTTTCTTTAATTGTGTCTTTTTGTACCATTGATGTATTGCTGCCCTGCTCATACTTTAATTTTATATTTCTATTTGTTTTATAGTGCTTTTGTCTTAATTTATTGATGCATTGTTTGCACTGCTCGCGTTTTCACTGCATGTTTTTATTGTATTGTCGTCTTTTATGGCTATGTCAGCAGGATAAATTATACTGACTGATTGAATTAGAAGATATACAAGCGGGGAGGAGCAGAGCAGAGCTTTTGGAAAAGGCATGCCAAAATAGAGTATTAGGTCATTACTGCCTTCTACAGTGATTTATAAATCCATTTCTTTACTGCATAAGCTGAGTTTGCTTAATTAATTAGTCAATAAAATTGCCATGTCAGATGTATGAAGCCAAAAGGACATTTCTGTGCTATAGGAATAATTGAGACTAATTAAGAGTAATTAGGTAGAAAAGATAGGCGATGGGTTAATTAAGGAGGCAGTGAGAGTGAGTGGGTTATTGAAAAGAGAGGAAGTGACCAAGTGAGGGAACATTTGAGTAATGAAAGTGAATGCATGACTGAGAGGGGGTAGGAATGAGTGACTGAAGCATTTCATGAAAGAAAGGGGAGGGATCCTTTGGATAGGATGTGAGTGAATGAGTGGGAGAGTGAGTGAGTGAGTGAGTGAGTGAGTGAGTGAGTGAGCAAGCGAGTAAATGAGTGAGTGGGAAGTTGCATGGTAATATTTAATCGGAAAGCTAAGGTAGTAGAAGTCATTAAAGGAAAAGCATTTGGATGGAGAACCATTGAGGGGCAGAGTGAGAGATGTGTAGTGCGTTATGTGATATGAGCAATAGAGAGAGATGGAAGAATGAGGCACTATATTGTGTTGTATCAATGTTTATGTAGTGCTTCCCAGACCTATTGCTGGGCCAAAAGCACTTCCAATGGAGTGGAGAAGAAAGTTTAGGGACTCAATGGATGAAGGAGGCATCTAATCACCAATGATAGTTGGGAAATGATACGTGGCGGAATGCTGACATGAGAAAAGTGTTAAACAAACTTAGATGTAGCAGAAAGAGTCCATGGATGGTTAAGAGAGAGGGAGAGAGTTGCTAAGTAATTTTAGGGTACATAGGGTAAGAACTCATCTGGTGGATATAGAGATGAGGCTTTGGGAGCGGAGTGGGTAATGGATTAAAGGGGTTAATGTGGTTATTAGTATTGGGGATTGGGGACGGACAACAAAGGGGATTTTGATAGAAAGTGGGGCGAATTTGTAGGGGTGTGTTAGTGGGTTTTTGGAGATTGCTGAGTGAAAAGAGAACATGGGAATATAAGGTGTGAGAGATTGTGGTGAGGCTGGGGAGAGAAGAAGCACAGTGAGTGTATTATGATTAGTTAGGTATAGGAATTGCATTATGAGGTAAGAGTGTTAGGGGAAGAAGTGAGCGTTGAAAGGGATTGTATGGGAAAATATCATAGGGGTTAGTATTTGGAAAAGATAGGGTAGGACTCATATAGTATGGATGGCTGAAAGAGGAATGGGGAAAGTGAATGGTGAAAGTTAAATGTAAACACAAACTTATGGTTAGAAATGTGGAATAGGATAAATTATGAACCATATGTAGAGTAAGGGAATTGTGGAAAGAAAGGAGGGGTGTTAATATAATGATATGAGGTGAAGTAAAACAAAGGGAGATAAGGAGGGTTAGAAATAAATTAGATAATGTGTTAAAGTGAGGAAGATAGAGATACACAAGACCACATATCCTGTGGAAACCTGCTGGATAGGCAGACCAAAATCTATGAACAGAGAAGGTTTTCTGGAAACTCTAATGTCAAATGTCAGCAAATTACCCTTCGCACAAATGTTAATTTACAGTCTCTATTTTTTTAATCATATTAGGTAAACATTGTCTCCTGTACAATATAGCTGTTTCATTTAAATTATCTCCCCAGCCAGTTAATTATATGTTTTATATTTTGATCTTACAGAAGGGTCTAAATGTCCCAATCTGTATATGGAAGCAACCCGCTGAGTCCATTCACACACAGTTATATCTGAAAACATTTCTCTCCAAGAGGATAACATTTTTTCAATGGCATTTCCCTTTCCGTACTCCCTCTCAAAGTTAAAAGGTATTCTGTTCCCCTCCCCACAAGGGGATTTTTTAAGCATTTTCCTGCAATACAACTCTGTCCATTTCCATGGAGGCAGGTGTCAGGCCAGAATTTATGAATGCCAACAAACTCAAGACTTTTTGGACATTCTCACATTCAAGGTATACCACACCTTCACCCAACTCCATACCGATTATGGGGCTTTAGTACTGCATAATTCTTGCCGCTCATGGCAGAGAATTCTGCAGTAGTTATACAGCCAACCCCTGTCAGGAATACTTTACTCATTGCCAGCTGCAAATTAAAAGTTTGTGTTTATAAATGTATAATCATATCCAAAAATGGCTTTGTGATTTGACCAATAACACCAATTCTGGCAAAAAAGAAACTGGTGTGCAAGAGGAACCTATTAGACAGTAAATGGTGTATATTTACTCATTATTAATTTCACTAGCCTATCTATAACAATAATGTATTATTTACTGGTGAGCGAAACTCAAGAGGTTCCCTTAAGAGTGAGACATCTAATCAAAGGATGATCAAAGCGTATTTACAATTTCCACCAAGCGTTAACAGAAGCTAAATCCTGTTAGAGCAATTAAATTGTCTGAGGCCTAAAAAGTACCCCAATAGAAGGTTAGCTGGAATAGTTAGATATGCAAGCAGCTTTTATCTTGTTCAAGGATTCACTCTTTCTGGTGTGTTTGCCACCATTGAGTACACAGTAAAAAGTAGTTAGCATTTCCTTTGGTACCAGGCTTCTCTTGTCATGTAGTTTTGTCATGTAGTTAAAAGGCTGCACAAAATCGATGTCTGACTCAAATTTGTGAAGCTGGACAAAAAAGAAAAAAGAAATTCTGGCATTGTTGCCCATGACATACACCTTTACCTGAATTATTGTTGTTTAAAGATCTGGCAAGTGCTTAGAGTTGTCAATTTTATGTCAAGGTTCTGATTCACAAGGCAAACTTCTATATCTACACATGTTCAGGTGCATTCAGCAGACAGGTGCACATTTATGGGTTTTGCCAATTCATAAACCTTCCTAATGGTACCAGACGAACCTCCGCATAGGGGAAAGAACATGTCACTGAGCAATAGTGAATTTTTCCCCTATTTCTTCCATGCAGTATCTTTTTAACGCATTGAGGAAGCTTTTCTTCTACCACCCCACCAAATCAGGTTTGGTAGAGTTCTCTTCACCTTCTCAATCTGAAAACGAAGCGGATGATCATTTCCAGGGTACTTAAGGGTTCTAGAGGAGTTCATAATTTTCACACACTGATGTTTGTAAACATTTACAAACTTACTGGGACAATCACACATTGAACCCGCCACTTCCTTACAGATTGTATGAGGTGTATTACTGGGTAAAGGTATCCAACTATAGGGGAATACTTTAGATGGTAAATGGTCCTACATTATTACTGTCATATTTTGTGAATACTTTACAGGCATATATGCCACCATTTTCAATCACAAAATTGCTTTAATGTCCAAAAATCTCTTTTTGATCAGGAACACACACACATTTAAAAAATAGTACTAATTGTTGACTTCTTCACATAACTTAACCAAGAAGATGTTTTGACAAAAACATATCTATAGAAGAAATACAGGGTTTGAGCTACGAAATGTTTCCAAGTTTAAGTCTGAAAAGGCTGAAGTGGGCTCTTTAAGGAGACTTTGGTTCATGCATTGAGCCATCCATTGATCCATCTATTGATCCATCCATTAGTCCATCTATTGTTCCGTCCATCAATCCATCCATCCATCTATTTACACATGCAAGACACTTTTCCGTTTCATGGTCTCCTCATCTCAGTCTCTCATTTTCTCTATCTGTGGCTCTCTCATTGTATTTCTTTTGATTTCTTTTATAACTGAAATTACATGGAACAGTTGTATTAAGGTGAGCAACTCATCTTTCTGGTTGTATGACTAAATAGCTCTGAGAAAATATCAACAACAAACATATCTCAAAAGAATATCAAAGACAAAAATGTCTCCATTTTCAAAAAAAAATTGTCAATACTAGGGAAGTGTTTTACTTTGGAGAGGTTCGATTTACTAATTGCACTCCAACATAAGTAACAGTAGAGAAAGTAATATACTGTAGAGGGATTAGATTTACTATTCCCATTCTCATGTAAGTAACAACAGGGAAGGTGTTAGACTTTCAAGGGGTTAGACTTTCTATTTGCACTCCAGCCTTAGTAGTATGAAAAGTGTTTGGACGTTGGTAGGGACAGATTTACTATATCTGCTCCAATCTAAGCTACTGAGAGAAAGTGCTGGAATTTGAATGAGTCAGATTTATAATTCCTACTTCAACCTGAACAACAATAGGAACTTGTTGGACTTTGGAGAAAGAAAATGTACTATTCCTACCCCAACGTCAGCAACAATAGTGAAAGTTTTTGACTTAGGAGTGGTCATATTTCCTATTCCCACTCTGACATCAGCAACAATAGGGAAAGTGTTGGACTTGATTGGGGTCAGAACTAGTATTCTGACTCCAGCATAAGCGAAAGCATGGCAATTGTTGATCTTTGGAAAACACAGATTAACTTTTCTACGTCCTAAAATAATAGTAAATAAAACACATACATGCATACACATCACCTACTGCCCACACACACAAACACATAATAAAGAAACATGAAATATATTTCCATAAACATAAACAACATTTTTCACATTATACAATATTTATAAATAATTAAAAACACTAAATCAATGTGAAATAAACAAATTATATTAATTAAAAAAATTCAAAAATAGATTTAGCACATTTCCCATCCTATTGCCCTAAGATCTCAATAACCAAAAACCAAATGAAAATAGTAATGGAAATAAATAACAATACATGCCATTTGAAAAGATAATACCACTACAAAATGTATATTTCTACAAAGAAATTCATATATAATATATCTAATACCCAAATTGTAAAAAAGAATGAAATAATTCACAAAATCAAGTGTCTACTGAAGCAATCAATTATTACAAAATAAATTGCCATATTTTTTAAACTATCCAATGAATAATTTAAACATGTATTTAGTTAATAATCAACTAACAAATGAAAATATATAAAACGATTTTAGAATTATTTAAAAATTATATTTAAGAACATTTCCACCCTATTCACCTACAAACCTACCATTCGACCAAAAAAGTCATTAAAATAAAAGCGATTGCTACAATTTAAAAATGACACCAAAACTATTTAAGGCTACACAACATTAAAATAATAACTTATAAAACAAAAATTACTGATATGAAACAAAATATTTAATAAAACGATATATTCAAAACCAATGATTTATAAGACAATAAAAATGGAACAAATTTAATATCTTCATTATTCTGTCCACAATATTTTTGACATCACAATATTTTTTTACATGATATTTGTGTCACCTGCCATTTTTGAAACTATATTTTGATGGAACACCACTTTAGTATCAACACTTTTGACTCAAATTACTTAATGTACTTATTTGTTTCATCTGTTTATGGTTGATTCCATCTAGAACAAAATAGCCTTTAAAAACAAAAAGCTTTTCCAACAAACTTTTTTTTTTAAAACACTATTGCCCACTCCTTCAAAATGATCATCCTCAAATTCACGATTCTCGGTGCTGACATTGATGCATCTATTGCTTGTATTATATTGTTGCACCTCTCAAGCAGTAACAATGGTGTTTTGACCAAAGATGTAAATTGCTAACAATTCTATTTTGCAGAAACAGCATTACACTATTAACTACTGCACCTTTGACAACAACTTCAAAATATTTCCATGCATTTGTGAACATGTTTAATATAAACATATTGCTTCCTATTTCCTTCCATGAAACTGCAGTTGTAGCAAGGATTTCCCTTTCAAGCCAAATAGCCTTTAGGCTGTGTCTGCTGGGACACCTCAAATGAAAGTCTTAGTGTAATGGACCAGTGATGTAAAGACGTAATTAATAGGCTTGCTATCACATTATTTTTTTATTTGATGAAGAAGCAGTGTGGAACTTCTGTAGCACGTTTGGAACTCCTCCTGCGCCTATTAATTAAAGGTGGTAATTTGTGTTATTAATTTTTAATGGTAAGTTAGCACAGCTAAGCAGCAATATTACCCCAGCGGTTTTGATAATATTAAATGCAATCCTGAAACGTGGCAACATCCCAGGGTGCGATCAGAGATTTCCTGAAATTGATCTGAAGAATGGGTAAGGGTGACTGGGATTTCAGCAGAATTGTAGATTGCAGGTAGCCTAGCCGAGCACATCAACCCGCTTCAGGGCATTCTTAACTAGGATTGATAAGTGGATAGTATTATCACGCTGTTCATTACAATCTGAACTTGAGAACTGATTTCATTTTTGTCTATGGGTGACCTGTGTTTATATGTAAACATGCTCATTTAAACAGCACAAATATGATTAAACACAATATACATGTCTATCAACATTTATCAGTTGATCACTTTGAACACAGAAACGTGCTTAGGGCTTAACAAACCTTGTTGTTTGTGCCTTAAATATCTACAACAAGCATTAGCAAAGCCAATCGGGTTGGTGTTGGCTGACAGCATTTTGGCATTGTCAATGCTTATTTTGGGATGTCGTTTTTTTTTTAAAGCTGTATTGTTGGGAAAGCTGATGGGCCATCAACAATATAGAAATATTGGCTAACTTACCACTAAAGGGAACTACTTTGTATGTGGATGTGCTCCTTGGTATAGAGCAGAATGACATCACTCACACTGATGTTAGCCAGTGCCTGAAATGGGTGGCCCATTGATGCATACTGTAGTGGGTGGAAGAAATAATTGAATGAAACACCAACAAGTGGAAGAATGAAGCTAGCTGGCTGAAAGGCTCAGTCTAAATATATTATACAGATTCATTCAGTAAAATCAAAAGGCCTTGGCTAACACTATGCCCAAAGATAGACTGAAGCAATAAATGGTGCCCACTCTAATACTCTCACCTGCTCTGCTTATGTTCTGTTAATACATCTCAGCCTTGCTCAGAAGGTTACATATGCTACATTGAGGTGGCTCTTCTGACAAAAAACAAGCAGTGAAAAAATCAGTTGGTCTGTCGTCAGCAAGATGGTGCAATAGCTACATTTGCCGTTATTGTTTATAGGGAATGTACCACAAAAACGAAAACATGCTGCTATCTAAACATGACTACCATAAGCTTTCAAGAAAATAATTACACATGTGGGTGTTTTACCTATGATTGGTTTTAACATTAGAAGCGTTTGCTTTGTGTCATATATTCTATTGTTTGTGAAGTAGGCAACAATAAATCACCACCTAACCAAGCACCCAAATGCAGACAGCTACAATGTGACAATGTAAATTCCTAATAAGCACCCAAATGCAGACAGCCACAATGTGACAATGTCAATTCCTAATAACAGTGTTAAATTAAAAGAAGACAGATAATAAATCATCACTTATCTGGGCACCGAGCAGCAGGAAAAATGTATATAAAAATAAGTACACTCAGAAATCCAAATTGTGATCTACCTTTGTCATTTAAGGGAAACAAGTTATTTTTAAGTGCATGTGACCAATTTGCAGAAGACAGGAATTAAATCATCACTTATCTGGGCACCGAGCAGCAGGAAAAATGTATATAAAAATAAGTACAATCAAAAATCCCTATTGTGAACCACCTCTGTCATTGAAGGGAAACAAGTTATTTTTAAGTGCATGTGAACAATTTGCACAGACTTTGTGCAGTCACTCATAGTAGGAGAAGTGATCAGATGGAGGCTTCTATCTGGGTGACCGAAGGAACAGAGAGACAGGTCATTTCAGCACACGGAACCCTCCACCAGTATAAATTCAACTATACCAGGGCAGACCCCTCTAGAAGATTTTTTCAGTGCAGGCCTGTACTTCCTGCAGCAATATGTCCAACTTGTGGATTTCCTATACACACAGCTATAAGAGCTTATTGAAGGTGATGTTATGGATAGGAATGGTAATTATATCTAACCTTATGTTTAAAAAACCCTTGAAATGAAGTTTAAATGCAAAAAACACCGAAATCCACAAGTTATATCTTGCTAAACTATCTATGACTTACGCCCCCACCATGCCCTGCTTATTACCTCACATATCACATCAAGTGCTTTTCATGAAACTACTGTCAAGACCAATAGTGATAATAAGAACTTAAACAGTTTAGGATATACTGCTGCAATGATCTGGTACTTCACTGAACTTTTTCTGTCATCCTCACACTTTCTGTAAAAATTATAGGGTAGTCAGTATGGCAATTACAATGTCTTTCTGAGATAATCTCTAATCATCTCTTCTTTAAGCATGCGCAGTTGAAATGTACACAAAAAGTTAAGTGTAAAGTTGCCAGTGGGTGCATAGTGAAAAAAGAAAATACATAAGGTATGGACGGAAATGTAAACCTTTTGGTTGTGAAGAAGACTACACACATAGCAATGCCAGCCTACAAAGAAAGGGTTCAAGTCGCGGTCATGTGATTTGGTTGTTTTGTTGTTTTTTCGGGGTTGATGAAGACAAAGGAGATGGGAAGTAGATCAGGTTAAAAAAAACTGTATTCACTTAATAGGGTTAACCAGAAAGTATATATGTATTGTGGATGGAAATGTGTATCTTTCAGTTGAAAAGCAAGCTGAACACGGGTCGGTTCGATTTTCCAGCAGGCAAAGGTTTAAGTGAAGGAGGGGTAACATGGCCATGTTGTTGCAGTGTCAGTGGGGGAGGGAAGGGGAGTGAATTCAAACGTGCTCAAATCAGTAGTCCAAGTTCTTTTAAAAAAAGTATAAAGTCCATTCATACCTAAAAAGGCATCCAGTAAGGTGTTGTAAGAAATTGGATTGTTGGTTGACTGAGATGTGAGCCCTGGTGAATCAGCAACCACAAGGGTAAGGCACAAGTAAACCCCAAATTAACATGTGCTCAACCCCCTGGTAGCATGGCACAGACCAGTCAGACTTACATAGTATGTCAATTATTTGTGCAACACTTTAAACAGTAAAACAGAAAAATCACCAAACAAAAAGAATCCCACACCAGGTCAGAAACCTAGAGCTTAGTTTCATAAATAATACAAGACCGAAATGACAAAAATCCAATTACTAGATCCCGAAATTGAATTTGAAAGTTTTTAGAGAAAATAGCACCAAAAGGTGTAGAGCCCCAACTATGGATATCTGATTGCGCCGGACTGGTACAAAGTCACAAGTTCAAGTTCAAGCTGACTGCAATGGAGCGCGGGCTGGCTACAGGGACCCATTTAGTCCCACTAAATAGAGTACCTTCAATCCAGGCTTGTGGAGCATTGTGTAGATCCACCTAGAAGGTGCGTCATGCAGCCAAAGTGATGCATAGATTACAAGATGCGTTGAGGCTGCGGTGTGAGGGCCTCCATCATCGTCGAGGAGCCCATCGCTGGGGCTTGCAATGCGAAGTCCATCGTTGAGGATACAGCGCTCATTCGCGACGATGCATCGGAGCTGTGATGAGGAGTCCATTGTCGACGCTGCCGGCGTTGAGGGGTGTGAAGGTATGCGATAAGTATGCATTGTGCAGTGGCTTATCTGAAGGTGTTGTGGGTTGTGGTGGCGATGCTGGTCTTTGCGACAGTCCTAACCACACAACAGCGGAGATGCATTGATTTTGCTTGGGGTTGCACCACACAGCAGAGGAGATGTTTATATTCCGCTGGGTTCACAGAGAAAGGTAAAGCACTTAAAACCAACTTCCAAGGGCCCAGTACTGGGGTGGCTCACTTGGCAGAGTAGACTCACGTATGGCAGAGTCCAGGTGCAGATGCAAGGTTGCTGGAAGTCGTTTATGTCCCTAAGGCTTCAGATTAGGAGGCCAGCTAACTAGCCCATTCTGGGTTCTGAGTTCAAACTATGCAGGTCTAGTACTTTTCACCCAGGCAAGAGGGCAGCAGGTCAGCACAGCAATGCAGGGGTCCAACAGAGTACAGTCCAGCAGATTGGCAGTCCTTGTGCAATACTGCAATCCCTCTTCCTGACTGAGTATTCAAAAGCCCAGAGGTGTCCTGAAGTGGTGGTGTGTGAGGTGCAGTATTTATACCTAGTTGCACCTTTGAAGTGGGGGGAAACCTTCCAGAGGTTTCACTTTAAGGTCTACAGGCATCCTGCTTTTGCTGTCTTGGCTTCAGACTAACTACAGGGGTATGCAGCCCTTTGTGTGAAGGCAGGACACAACCTTTTCAGGTATAAGCCTAAACTCCCTATTGTGTGTGGCTGTCCAGGAGGAATACACAAAGCTCAACTGTCAGCTGTGTCCAGTAATGTGACCAGTAATGTGACCAGAGACAGGCTACAGTCACTAAATAGATAAGGCAGAAAAATGCCAACTTTCTAAAAGTTAAAAGAACAATTGACGGACAGAATGCTAAACAATGTCAGACATTTACAGTATGAATTTCTGGAACTAAATCCATCATTTATTTGCTCCCCATGCCATTCCAGTTCAATATCAGCCATATGCAAATCAGTCTTGACCCTGCTTCCCATGGGAACAGTCCAGTGTGAACTGCTAGGTCAGATCCTCCCTGGACAGGAAACAAGCATTCTAGTTTTGAGGTAACACCCCTCATCACCCAGGCAAGCTTGACTCCAGTGGCATGGAGAGCACAGGACCGACGTCTGGCCATAACCGTCCCACTCGGGGTGACAAACGCAAAATAACAATTGATGGATAGAATGCTGAGCAATGTCAGACATTCACCCCAGTACAGAGATCTCGGCCAAAATACATCGTTATTTTCCCCCCCGCCATTCAGTTCAAACCCAGCCATATTCAAATCAGTCTTGATCCTGTTCCCCATGGGAACAGTCCAGCCTGAACTTCCAGGCCAGGTCCTCCCTGGACCAGAAACAACCTTCCTGGGAATGGTTTTGGGGTAACACCCCTCCTCAGCCAGGCTAGCATGACTCCAGTGGCCTGGAGAGCAAGAGACACACATCTGGGCATACCTGTCCCACTTGTGGTGACAAACCTTTTGTGTTGAATGGTCTAAAAGTGGCATTTTCAGGATTGGAATTTAAAATCCGACCTCACCACAAGTTAGAATTTTAAATTGTGATTCAGAGACACCAAACTAGAACTGATTATCTCTGCACATTTAGAAATTACACTTATAAAATATAATACTCAACTCCAATGTTATCCTATGGGAGAAATAGGCCTTGCAGTAGTGAAAAACAAATATAAGAGTTTTTCACTACCAGGACATGTAAAACTTAAATGTACATTTCAGTTTTTTGGTAAATCATTGCAGCATACCATTTGGGCTGCCCAGGGCTAATCCTAGGGGTAACTTATATGTATTAAAAAGGTATGTTTGGGACTGGAAAAAGGTTTGTTTTGCCAGGTTGAACTGCCAGTTTAAAAACTGCACACACAGGCTCTACAGTGGCAGGCCTGGCACATATTTAAAGGGCTACTTGAGTGGGCGACACAATCAGTGTTGTAGGCCTACAAGGAGCATTTAATTTACAGGCCCTGAGTACATGTAGCGCCACTCTAATTGGGGCCTATGAGTACATTAAATATACTAATTGGGCATAAGCCAATATTACCATGTTTCAGAGAGCACTAGCACTTTTGTACTGGTTAGCAGTGGTGAAGTGTGGAGCCCTAAGGCTAGCGAAAATAAGGTCATAACAAATGGAGGACGATGTCTAAACATTTGGGGTAAGACCACCCCAAGGCTGGAAGGTCTAACATTTATCCCCCTCAGCTGAGAGTGGACAGAACTACCCGAACCCTTGGGAGTTCTCATCTCTAAGGCAGAAGTCCCTGGATAAACAATCAGCATCAATGTGGTCTGACCCAACAGTTTGGGATTTAATTCTCTATTTTGTGGGAATCATCTGCAGGCCTGTGGTCTGTCTGAACTCCAAACTGAGTCCCAAAATTAATGTTCCCAGCCTCTTCAGTGCCAAAACCATAGCGGAGACCTCCCTTCCAATCACTCTCAACCTCTGTTCCCATGGAGGTGACCTCCTGCTAATGAAGTCCACTGGTTGGTCTTGGTCCTCCATGTTTAACTGTGCTAAAACATCCCCTATTCCGTGCTCTGAAGAATCAGTCTGCACTATGAACTTCTTGGAGGAGTCTGGGGTCTTGAGTACGGGTGATGTACACATGGGCTCCTTGAGTCAAGTAAAGACTTTCTGGCAGGCCTTTGTCCCGATCACATATCTGGGCTGCTACTTTGAAGTCAGCACAGTTAAGAGGGCAACAATGGTACCATATCACTTAACAAACCTTCTAGAGTATCCTGTAAGGCTAAAGAAGGCCCTCACCTCTAGAGGTGTTGCATGCCAGGATAGTTTCAATCTTGGCCTGGAAGAAATGCACCTTTCCCCACCCACCATGAGGCCCAGATAAACCACAGTACTCTGTCCTATCTGGTACCTACTGGCTTTGATAGTCAGGTCCACTTGCTGAAGGGTATAAAGCAGCTCCTGGAGGTGGTACAGGTGTTCCTCCCAGTTGTAGCTATAGACAGCATGTCACCCAGGTAGGCAGCACAGAATGCCTCCTTCTCAGCCTGGAAGCTGTTGATCAACCTCTAGAAGGTGGCAAGGGCATTTTGCACACCAAAAGGCATCACCCTAAACTGGGCGTGGCCTTCTGAGGTTGAGAATGGAGTCCACTCTTTTGCCCTCTCTGTCAGAGTGATCTGCCAGTACCCTTATGTAAAATCAAAGGCACTAAGAAATTTGGCAGTGCCCAGCCTGTCTATGAGCTCATCAGCTCACGGGATGGGGTGTGCATCAGTCTTCGTGATGGAATTAAAGCTCCTACATTCCACACAGAGCCTAAGTTCTGTAGTGGTGTCTGGCAGGGCAGCCTTGGGTACCAGTATCAAAGGGCTGGACCAGGGACTGTTGGTGGGCTCAATCACCCGTAAAGCCAGCATCTTGGAGACCTCCTATTTGAAACTGGGCCTCACCTTGTCTGACAACATATACATGTTATTTTTAACAGACAGTCCATCCCCAGTGTCAATGTCATGGAAGTACAGGTGTGTGAGACCAGGGGTGAGGGTGTCGGGTCTGACGGCTGAATCCCAGCCTGCACCAAGCGTGATTCCAAGGAAGCGAAGTTACTGTTCCCAAAACTCCCAGAAAAGAGCACCCGGAGGAATATAGGATGACTCACTCATAGGTAACTATTCCCTAAAAGTAGGGGGAATAAATCATAGAGTGACCAACACTCTTCCCCAGATGTAGAAACAGGTAACGCTGGTGTGTGAAAACCGGATACACAGAGGGCTGAAAATACAATACAGGCTGGTTTCACAGATAATAACAAGAAACAAAAAATTCATATGAGAATAATAATGCATGTCAAGTTCAGGTAAACACAGTCAACTTACCCCCTTGAGTATCCCAGACAGCCGTGATAAAGGATAGGCAGAAGTTAATGTAACTTATCTGCCAACTGAATAGTCTGTGATGCCTAAATCTCTTAGAATGGGACAATAATGGGCGAAGGAATGGCACACACATACACACACACGGGGCTAGTCTCCGACTATGGAGATTCAGAGTAGAAGCCAAGGAAGGGCTGAAATGTTGTGAGCAGGTATTTGTTAGCTGCTCTGGATCATAGGGTGGGGGCTGGTAAAGGAAGAGAGTGTAGCGAATAATCTTAGGAAGCGGTCTAAAGGACCACAATCGCAGCGTGCTGGCCGACTCAATGGCAGGGATTGAGCGGAGCAGCAACGCATACGAGTTCAGGCTGGTAAAATCAATCTCAGCAGGAGAGACCCAAATCGTAGCGTGCTGGCCAGCTCGAATGACTGGAAGTGAGCAGAGCAGCAACGCGTACGCGTTTAGGTGGGAAAAATCAATACCAGCAGGAGGACCCCTAAGAGTAGCGTGCTGGCAGGCTCAAATGGTTGGGAGTGAGCGGAGCAGCAACGCGTACAAGTTAGGGTGGAAAAATCAGGGGCCAAAGGAAGGACTGTAAATGTTGCGTGCTGGCCGGCTCAATAACAGGAAGAGCAGAGCAGCAGCACAAACAGGTTCGGGCGGGTAACTCACAAAGAGAGTAGCTGTAGGCATCCGTGGGATCACTCGAACTAGACTGCCGGTAACAAATGAAGTATCCAGGAAACAGGATTTAAACACTTGCCAGATGCAACGTATCTCGAAACAGGAATGAGAACAAAGCAAGTGGGCGTGGTCACGTGAAAGGATCAGTAAGCCAACAACGGCTTACGGAGGTGACAGCCTTTTACATGAGTTAGGGACCTTCTCAAAAGTGATTGAAAACAGTGAACTACCTGAATCCCGAACATGCACTATTACTCTGCCTGTTTTTCGACCCTGAATGTGCTGCATGATGCCTGAGCCCTGATAGAGAGATAACAGATTGTTGAACTTCCCCAGTAACTGGCTATAGTCACTCTGCAGTTTGGGGTCAGAGTAGGGGAGAGGTTGACACCCTCCAACTGGGTGGTCATAGAAAAGTTCAATGGGGCTAAACCCCACCCCTTTCTATGGCACCTCCCTGTAGACAAGGCATGGCAGGAGGATGTCCACTTGTGCACCATGGGCTCAGGTAGGCTCATTATCATGGCCTTCGAAGTCTTATGGAATCTCTCCACAAGACCATTGATTTGGGGGTGATAATGTATGGGGTACATATAAGTTACTCAGCATTCATCCCACATGGACTTCATGTACGCTAACATTAATTTAGTGCCTCTGCAAGACACTAACACTTTGGGGATCCCCAAATGGGTAAAAATACCCATCAATGCTCTGGTCACTGCAGGTGTACTAACTGACCTCAGAGGGATGGCTCTGGGTAGTAGCGCTAGTGGTGTGGTCCACCAAGTATTGAATGAACCTGTTGCTTAAAGCTGACTTGGGGTCCAAGGGTCCAACAATGTCGATGCCTACCCTCTCCAAGGGAGTTTTGACGACACGTAGTGGGGTCAAGGGAGCCTTGATCTTTTTCCTTGAGTTCCCTCTGGCCTGGCAGGTGGGACAGGACCTTCAGACAGAATGTATCTGAGGCTGTTGTGGGGCCAATAGAAGGGGGCAAAAAGCCTGGTGAAGGTCTTGTCTTGTCTCACCCCAGGTTTTCTGTGAAGGGTGTGTTATGAGCCAAACCCAGTAGGAAGGTCCTATAACACTGAGGGACGACCAGCACATGGGTTGCCCCAGACCCATGAACCTTAGGCTCACTATAGAGGAAGTAATTCTCCCCATAGATCAGGTGATCTCCAGAGGTGTCACCTGCTGCCTGGGCCTCAGCTTTCCTCCTCAAACCCTCTTGAGTGGGGCACTCCTTCTGCACTTTTCAGAAATTCTCCCTGGTGAGCCCATCCTCCACTTGCCAGTCAGCAAGCTCAAACAGGTCACCCAGGGTGCAATGTCCTCCACGGTCGGCTCAGAGGCATCCTTCTCAGATGCTCCATCAACCTTGACCACAGAACTTGAGGGGCTAGCTTAGTGCACCCTTTGTGTCTCTCCTTCTTGACAGCTGTCCAGGCCATTATTCCAGACTCCAGATGCCCCTGACTCCCTTCTCGGACATCAATGGGCCTTGTGGTCATACAGAGCCATTTAGGGAATCCCAACATCTCCAAGTGTGACCAGAGCTCTAGCTCCCTCCAGATAGTGTGCTCCAAGTCATTGAATAACAGACAATCAACTGGCATGGCAGGGATCACCGATACTTTGTTAGAACCAGAGACCCCCACCTAATCAGAGCCACCAGTAGATGACTCTCACAATTGTTGGCGACTAAGATTTCCCTGAGCACTACACTTGCCAACCTAGGTCTCTGCCCACCAGTGGTAGGCTGTGCCCTCTTGGGACATTTGGAGTTGCCCTTGGAGTGCCCATACTTATAGCACTTAGTGCATTGGGGTACTAACCTTACTATCTGCTTGTCAAAGAATCCCTTCGTCTGAGGCTCACACTGGCTCACACTGGGCCTGGCTACCCTCTTTCTTCTGGTGGGACCCCTCACCACCCTTTTAGGAGCCTCCCCCAGATCACCTTTTGGACACTCTGGTGCTAGCCTAGAGGACTGTCCCCTCAGCAAGCTTCCTGGGGTCAGCCAGTATGCTGTCACCTGGTGCAGTGCTGGAAAACAAATACTGAGCATTTGCTCTCACTGAATTAGATTGTATAACCCAGTGTAGTCATCAACTTTGCTGCAGCTCACCTAACTATTCCATGCCTTGCAGGAGTAGTCTAAAATTACTCCAAGGACTGGTTGGGAAGCTTCTGTCTGCTCCTGAACCTTTGGCGGTGCTTTTCGAGGGTCATGTCTAAATAAGGTTTTATGTTGGAAATGAGTCAGTGGCGAGCACAGCTTACAATAATCAAGGTGGGAAAAGGCAAAGGAGTTCACTGCAACTCTTGTTGGCTGGCCCTTTCTTTTTTGTTGCATATTGTCTACCTTTCATTTGGGTTACATACTAATTAAATATTGAATTGCAACTTTCAATGCAATAAATTACTATAACGAAAATGTAGCAGTTGTGCATGCTTGAAGAATAGATCATTAGAGATTTAGCTCAGAAAGTAATTCTAATTTCCATACTGACTTCACAATAAATGTTGCTGTAATTGTTTTCTGCAGGATTAGGGGTCTGATCCACACAATGGGGTAGTCTGACACAACCAAACTCACAGCCATTGACAAGAGGCTCAGACTCTAGATTAGTGATCCCTAATTCTGCTTTACCTTGTCATCTAGACATACCTGATAGAAATTGACTCCCAAAGACAATCAACAGAACAGCAATCCAAAGGAGACTGCGGATTCAATCCCAGGATATCCATCTAGCTTCTGCTTCTTGGAATGCTTAATCCTGCATTTGGCCAATTTTAAGTTAAAGGCTTGTTACATGTAAACACCTTTGGGGTGATCTGAGGATGAGAGGACCTCTTTGCCACTGCCTTCCTCCTAATGTTGCTTCAGTAAATTACCATTACAAAAATGTATAACTATGAAGATAACTTTCATGAAAAGAGACATCCATTGATATAATTTTCATTCAAATGTCCCATTACAACAGTTTTTTTCAACTGAATATTTAACCTTAGCCTCGAGCTCGCATATATTAGCTAACCTTTTTTCATAGTGCTTGATTTTTCTTAAACTTTTCATTGCCTCTTACTTGGTTAGGCTTTCAGCCTGTTTAAACTTCAAAAGGAAGAGACAGAACTTCACTGTGGCACATTACTACTTTGAAGTAGTCAGATTGGGTGTGGTGGAATTCGATAATATGCTATAGATTATTTTCCTCAGGCTTCCACTTCTACCTGACCACTGCCTTCCTCAGAAGTGAAGCCATGAAAGTAACAGACAGACCACCTAGACTGTTGCATCGAGCTAATGGACCTCGTATATTATTTACATGGAGGGCTCTCACTCTTCCATTTTTATTTCTTTTGTTTGGTTTTCAGACCTATTCATTGTTTTTATTTGACTATTAATAAAAAGAAATTGAGCGATTGTTTGAGGGTGTGGAATCCCTACTCAGGCAACAATCCCAATCCTTGTCATCATGAACTATAAAAGTCATTAAATTAACCTGTGCTTAACCCTCTGGTAGTCTGGGACAAAGCAGTCACCCCTAACTTAGAGGCAATGTGTAAAGTATTTATGCAACACATGAACAGTAATAAAGTGAACCACAGTACAAGAAAAATCCCAAACCAATTAAAAAAAATAGGATATATTTTACTAAAAATAATAACAACAAAACAAATTAAATCCAAGCAGGAGAAGCAAAGGTATGAATGTTTACATTATTTAGTAGAAAATAGCCCCTAAAAGATCAAAGCGACAACCGCAGGTATCTGATGGCGCGAGACTGCGGCAAACTCAAAAGTTAAGGCTGACTGAGATAGAGCATGGCTCGGATACACGAGGTGGATTAGGCTCCGTTTTGGCTAACCTTGAGACCTATAACACATTTTGAAGAAAAGTTCCTGAGATACTAGAGGTCAGCAGAGCAAGGCAGCAGGCGTTGTCCAAATAGAAGTCATCTTTGGGGAGCCGCTAGAGTTGCAGTGAGGATTTTTATCTTCAGACTCTGTCACTTTTATCGAAGTCACCATTTAATATTTATTTGGCAACTTGCCATAAAAGAACAAAAATAAGTACATTTCATTATTAGGAGCAATTCAATGTATCCCCCTTCAGAGCTTAATATTTTGCAAACAGCTGCATTCAAAAAAGTCCTTAATAACATGATTTAAAAGAAATTAATAAATAATTAGCAAATAAATAATGAATAAATAACACAAAATCTAAACATTTGCATGCCAATACATTCATGAATCACCATAGCGCTTCCTAATCCTAATGGCACCTCTTATAAAATTGATCACACTATAACAAATTTGTGGCATGCTTGAAAGTTACAAATCAATCATTCCCGACTGATATTGCCTAATATTTGTTGTTTGTAGGATGTGGACTAAAGAAGGCTTCTTTAGGGTTGCGTATAGAGCAGGCCTTGGCGTAGTTCTCAGAGTTTTGCTATGCGGAACTCCGGGAAGTTACAAAAAAACTCTGTGGAGTTCCGCAAGTGGCGGAGTGCAGTGCAAACTGCAGTTCGCGCTGGTATTCCTGCCGCTCAGGTAGAAATTCTACCTGAGTGGCAGCTTATGCTCATGAACTTACAGTTTGCACTCGCAAGAGGGGAAAAACTTCCCCTTCACTACGCAAAGCAAAGTTTTCTGCACTTTGTGAGCTCGGCGGAGTGCAGAAAACTCTGCAGCCTCCGTGAACCGAGCGGAGTTCACCGCCCTGGACTAGTATAGAGTGCAAAACAATAGAAAGTGAACGGTGCTTTAATTAGACATCGTATCACATGGGTATTATGGGTGGGCCTTTGACCAAAGTCTCTGTACAGGAAAAGCTACCCCAGAATACAAATTGCCCTAGCATAGACACTTGAAATAAAATCTGTATGTGGAATTTGATGTCAAATCCAAGAAAGGCTCCAAGTCAGAATTGGTGGAAACAATTGAGTAATGTGCCTTCTTATTTGACTTATTTAAACACCAGCAATAATAAAGCGATTTAGCATGTTCTTTAAAATGTGTGTCTATACTAGAAGGGTTCAGAAACATCTCTGACATGCCCAATTTAAATAATGTTTGCCTCACAGAAACTATCCATGGAATATAATTCCTACTGACAAGTCTTAAACAATTAGTCAGGAGCAAACAAACCAAATTACCTTCCAGTTTGGTCCACATGTTGGCCCATAACAGCAAAGCAGCGAGGGATGCAGCATCTTCCAGGAATATTAAGTCCAACTCAGCGTGGCCAATATAGGTAACTGTGCTACACAGGACTGATAAAAAAGCCTTCAAACAGAACTATTCTCAGTCCTCTTCAGAGGCACACTGAGTTACTATAGCCCTAAATACCTGTGCCATAAATTCCTACTGATGAGCATTTGCTCTTTTAAATTTCAATCATTTCTCACACTGGTTTGTTTTCTGGCCTATAGGAGAAGCAAAAAATAGCCTCTGTATTCTTGGAGCTGCTGTACAGCAGAATTTAAAAGAGACTCCCAATTTAATGCTGAGTTAGAAAGAATGCCCAAATAGTTGAACTAAATTACCTTATCCAACATAATGCCCCATACATTATCAGATTCGGACTTTGTATTGTAAGGGCTACAAGTCATGAAAAATTTACTTTTAACTCTAAATCTTCCTTAAATTATAAAAATAAGTTAAGGAGCAATTTAAGACCATTTGCTGTTCGCTCATCAATGACGACATTGTTCTCATATAACAAAATCTGTATGGGGCGATTCCCCATCTTAGGTAAGTACTTTCCACTGAGTGATAAAATGCTCTCCACCTTATTAATATATAATAACGACAAAAAAGGAAGCCAATATACCCCTCTCACTCATGGCTCGGTTAGAATAAATTGGAGGGGGGCATTCCCCCCGAAATAAAGTGCACCCTCACTGAGGTACTGTGGTGTAAACATCTAATCAAGTTTAGAAGTTCCCTTTCAACCCTCATATTCTCTATTATGTGCAATAGGCTTTAACTGTTCACCAAGTCAAATGCAAAGGATAGCTCCATAAAGGCCAGGTTTAAGACTCCTCCCCTAGCCTTGATATATTTGCCAGCTAGCAGGTAAAGGTTAAAACATTGTTCCACAGTGCCTATTCTTCCATGGGAACCAAACTGAACCTCTGATGTAATATTGTGTTCTGCTGCCCACTTTTCCAGATGGGACAATAAAACTTGCCCCAAGATCTAGGTGGTGGAGTCCAAACGAGAAATTGGTAATAGCCACTGCGTTGGTTTATATCATCTTTTTTTAAAAAGGGGACTATAAGGATTTCCTTCCTGGAGGTTGGGATGGGGCAAAACATAACTGCTCTCAATATATTAGTAATAAGTGCTATTCAGAAGGAAACATTTTCTTTCAAAATTACAACAGTCTGGGCCAGGGACCTTGCCTGAAGGTGTATTGCTGTGGTTACCTCAGTGATGGAGATGGAATTATATAGGTCCCAAGTTGCCCCAGTGACCAATTGGAAGTTCACATCTGGGTTCAAAGGCTTCTCCTCACACAAATCATAGGAACGAAAATTGAGAATAGTGCCTTCCCTTTTCTTCCATGGGGATCAAGGCATCAATATTTTAGGTTGAAGAGGCTGGAAAAAAAGGTCAGTTGATTACTTTCCAAAAGTTTGAAGTGCCGTCCAGAGATGGTTCACTGATAGAATATCGACACCCAAAATATCCCCATACACAAATATTGAGTCATAAATATCAATGTAACAAATATCGGCATCCTATATTTATAATGGTAAGTATAAAAATATTGGGGGGGAAATATCAATATAAAAAATATAGACGTACAAAATATTGATTTTTTATATATATGAAAAAGAATGTTAAATATATTAAATAATACACTTTACTTTAACAAATGTATTGGATTTATTGTACATTTTAACAAATATGAGAAATACATTTAAATAAAAAAAATGTAAGTATACATATATAAAATGTAATATATATGTTTACTTTGAAATAATTAGTAACCTATAAAGTTTAATTTATTTTTAAAATGTATGCATATAGAAAAATGTACAAATCAATAAATATATATATATGTGCTAGTAAACCCCCTTGGAGACCAATAATCTCCGCGATCTACAGCATAATGGAAAACACGTCCAAATATGTGAATTTGTTTTTGCAGGATTGGATTAAAGGGTTGGCATCCTATATACAGGACACATCGAAGTTCTTGAGCAAAATTGATCATATTGTATGGAGTTCTGACATGCTTTTAATTACTCTAGATGTAACATCGCTCTATACTTAGATTCAGCACTGTGATGGCCTTAAAGCTGTTGAGTATTACTTGAATCTAAGACCGATTAACCTCTCTACGCATAACAAAATGTTGATCTCTATGATATCGGCATGTTTGGAGCAAAACTTTTTCTCATTTGACAATCAGATCTATCAGCAGATCAGGGGTGTTGCGATGAGGGCCTGCCTCTCCCCCAGCTATGCATGTTTGCATATGGGGCTGTGGGAGGAGCAGGTTCTCATTGGGCAGCAGAAAGAGATAATGGATCAACATGCAGTAATTTGGTTACGATACATCAATGATCAGTCATAATTTGGAGAGGATCAGAAACCAGTGCAAAGGAATTTGTGGGTCTAATCAACAACAATTGTCTTAACCTCCACTTTACATCGACCATAAGTACAACATTGGTCTATTTTTGGATGTGGAGGTTTATGTGGACCATGGTACACTTGCTACTAGATTATTCAGAAAGCCTACCGCAGGCAACTCAGTTCTGCATGCGAGCAGTCATCATCCCCACCACCTGATATGCAGCATCCCCTACGGGGAGATGTGCACATCAGACGTATCTGTAGCACAGATATTGACTGTGAGGCTGCGCAGGAGTTGAGTAGGCTGAGTTTTATAGCAAGAGGATATGCTCCTAGTACCATAGATAGTGCGATTAGAAAGACTAGGAACTTGTCTAGAAGGGAGGCACTGATACCCCAACCTAAGCAGATTTTAGACAGCACATTCACCACAGAACTCCAACCAAGGATTAAACTCACCTATATTAGTAAACACCAGGCACTCAGAAAAATCTTCTATTGTAATTGGAACCTGGTACAAGGTGACCCAGTCCTTGGAAGGCTTGTACCATCTAAGCCAGCCTTGACGTTTAGGAAATCTAGATTAAGGAGTAATGCCCTAATCAGGAACAGTCCGGAAGTGCTATCACCGACAAACTGGAGGGCACTTTGCAAAGGGTTTAGAAAGTGTCCTAGTTGCAAAGCTTGCAAGTTTGGATGTAGTAAGACTCATTACAACAACCCATTTAAATCCAACCCCATACCTATAAAAAAAAACTGATCTGCAGAACTGGATTTGCGGTGTATGTGCTGGAGTGTCTGTGTGGGCTGAGATATATTGGCAGTACTAAGCTGCCAGCCCACACACGGATACTCTAGCACATAATAGCAATCAGTGGTAAAGATCAAGCCTATCCAGTTGCTAGGGATTTTGAGGAAATGCATGAGAGCAACCCTGTGCATCTCCAGTATTTTGTAATAGATACAATCCTACCACTCAAAAGAGGAGGAAACCGGGAGGCGAAATTGCGCCTCCTGGAAACACGTTACATATTGGAGCTGGACACCAAGTTTCCATCAGGGTTGAACGCCAGCGGAGATTTTTATACTTGTCTCTTATGTAATGAGTTTTGGATAATTTGCCAAGAAGTGTCATCTGTAGGAAGATCAGCTGCTATGTATAAAAACATTGTTCTTTATTCATTCCTGTGTTATGTAGGACACATCTCCTCGTGTATATATGAAATTAAGGAAATAACTGTTCTATACAATCTTTTTAAATCTTCACTTTTTTAGTACTATTTTTTGCACTGATTAACGGTCGACTGAGT
The DNA here is from genome assembly GCF_964261635.1 of Lissotriton helveticus. Lineage (NCBI taxonomy): Eukaryota > Metazoa > Chordata > Amphibia > Caudata > Salamandridae > Lissotriton > Lissotriton helveticus. Next base: position 1,307,221,837 of record NC_136059.1, on the reverse strand, counting down.
TGTTTTTTGCAGGCTATTTATTGCGTGAAGTATACTTCACGATTGCCCACTTGGGCTTGATTGCAACCATACTTTGCGGCAAGGGCCGCAAAAGCATGACATTGTGTGCAAAATATGAATTGTCAAAAACAATGGATTATATATCAGGTTGGCAAACTTATTAAATGAAAGTTGGCATGTTTAGCTTTGCACAATTCCATTGGGTATGTTTTAATAGATTTTAAATGCCACTGTCAACCTGAGCTTCAACAACATTGGCTGAGTGGATCCACAAAATTCCACCCAACCCGCATTCCCCAAAGTCTTCTGAGAAAAATGTTACCTCACTTGTGTGGGTAGGCCTAGTGCCAGCGACAGGAAACAGCCCAAGACGCAACGTGGACACGCCACATTTTCACAGTGAAAACAGACCCTTTTTTTGCAAAGTGCCTAGCTGTAGATTTTGAACCCCAACTCTGCCAGCACCTAGGGAAACCTAGCAAACCTATACATTTTTGAAAGCTAGACACCCAGGGTAATCCAGGAGTATGGGGTGCCTTGACTGGCTGTCACCAGGTTCTGTTACCCAGAATCCCTTGCAAATCTAAATATTTGTCCAAAAAATCACATTTCCCTCAACTTTCTGTGGTGGATAGTTCTGGAATCTGCGTGGATCCACAAAATTCCACCCACCCTGCTTTCCCCAAAGTCTTTCGAGAAGAATGGTACCTCACTTGTGTGGGTAGGCCTAGTGCCTGCGACAGGAAATGGTCCAAAACTACACGTGAACACACCACATTTTCACAGTGAAAACTGACCCATTTTTTGCCAAGTGCCTAGCTGTAGATTTTGAACCCTAGCTCTGCCGGCACCTAGGGATACCTAGCAAACCTATACATTTTTGAAAACTAGACACCCAGGGGAATCCAGGATGGGGTGACTTGAAAGGCTCTCACCAGGTTCTATTACGCAGAATCCCTTGCAAACCTAAACATTTGGAGAAAAAAACAAATTTTCCTCACATTTCTGTGGTGGAAAGTTCTGGAATCTACGTGGATCCACAAAATTCCACCTACCCCACACTCCCCAAAGTCTTTCAAGAAAAATGGTACCTTACTTGTGTGGGTAGACCTAGTGCCCGCAACAGGAAATTGCCCAAAACACAACGTGGACACACCACATTTTCACAGCGAAAACTGAACCTTTTTTTGCAAAGTGCCTAGCTGTAGATTTTGAACCCTAACTCTGCCAGCACCTAAGGAAATCTATCAAACCTATATGTTTTTTAAAACGAGATACCCAAGGTAATCAAGGATGGGGTGACTTTACTGGCTTTCGTCAGGTTCTGTTGCCCAGAATCCCTTGCAAACCCAAACATTTGTCCAAAAAAACAAATTTTCCTCAACTTTCTGTGGTGGAAAGTTCTGGAATCTGCTTGCATCTACCAGATTCCACCCACCCCGCGTTCCCCAAAGTCTTCAGAGAAAAATGGTACCTCACTTGTCTGAGTAGGCCTAGTGCCCGCGAAAGGATATGGTCCAAAACTACACGTGAACACACCACATTTTCACAGTGAAAACTGACCCATTTTTTGCCAAGTGCCTAGCTGTAGATTTTGAACCCTAGATCTGCCGGCACCTAGGGATACCTAGCAAACCTATACATTTTTTAAAACTAGACACCCAGGGGAATCCAGGATGGGGTGACTTGAAAGGCTCTCACCAGGTTCTATTACCCAGAATCCCTTGCAAACCTAAACATTTGGAGAAAAAAACAAATTTTCCTCACATTTCTGTGGTGGAAAGTTCTGGAATCTGCGTGGATTCACAAAATTCCACCTACCTCACACTCCCCAACGTCTTCCAAGAAAAATGGTACCTTACTTGTGTGGGTAGGCCTAGTGCCCGCGACAGGAAATGGCCCAAAACACAACGTGGACACACCACATTTTCACAGTGAAAACTGAACCTTTTTTTGCAAAGTGCCTAGCTGTAGATTTTGAACCCTAACTCTGCCAGCACCTAAGGAAATCTATCAAACCTATATATTTTTTAAAACTAGATACCCAAGGTAATCAAGGATGGGGTGACTTTCCTGGCTTTCGCTAGGTTCCGTTACCCAGAATCCCTTGCAAACCCAAACATTTGTCCAAAAAAACACATTTTCCTCAACTTTCTGTGGTGGAAAGTTCTGGAATCTGCTTGCATCCACAAGATTCCACCCACCCCGCGTTCCCCACAGTCTTCAGAGAAAAATGGTACCTCACTTGTGTGAGTAGGCCTAGTGCCCGCAACAGGAAATGGCCAAAAACGCATCGTGGACACACCACATTTTAACAGTGAAAACTGACCCTTTTTTGGTAAGGTGCCTAGCTGTAGATTGTGAGCCCTAGCTCTGCCAGCAGCTAGGGAAACCTAGTAAACCTCTACATTTTTTAAAACTAGACACCCAGAGGAATCCAGGATGGGGTGACTTGACTGGCTCTCACCAGGTTCGGCTACCCAGAATCCCTTGCAAACCCAAACATTTGTCCAAAAAAACACATTTTCCTCAACTTTCTGTGGTGGAAAGTTCTGGAATTTGCTTGCATCTAAAAGGTTCCACCCACCCCGCGTTCCCAAAAGTCTTTCGAGAAGAATGGTACCTCACTTGTGTGAGTAGGCCTAGTGCCCGCGACAGGATATGGTCCAAAACTACATGTGAACACACCACATTATCACAGTGAAAACTGACCCATTTTTTGCCAAGTGCCTAGCTGTAGATTTTGAACCCTAGCTCTGCCGGCACCTAGGGATACCTAGCAAACCTATACATTTTTGAAAACTAGACACCCAGGGGAATCCAGGATGGGGTGACTTGAAAGGCTCTCACCAGGTTCTATTACGCAGAATCCCTTGCAAACCTAAACATTTGGAGAAAAAAACACATTTTCCTCACATTTCTGTGGTGGAAAGTTCTGGAATCTGCGTGGATCCACAAAATTCCACCTACCTCACACTCCCCAAAGTCTTCCAAGAAGAATGGTACCTTACTTGTGTGGGTAGGCCTAGTGCCCGCGACAGGAAATGGCCGAAAACACAACGTGGACACACCACATTTTCACAGCGAAAACTGAACCTTTTTTTGCAAAGTGCCTAGCTGTAGATTTTGAAACCTAACTCTGCCAGCACCTAAGGAAATCTATCAAACCTATATATTTTTTAAAACTAGATACCCAAGGTAATCAAGGATGGGGTGACTTTCCTGGCTTTCGCCAGGTTCTGTTACCCAGAATCCCTTGCAAACCCAAACATTTGTCCAAAAAACACATTTTCCTCAACTTTCTGTGGTGGAAAGTTCTGGAATCTGCTTGCATCCACAAGATTCCACCCACACCGCGTTCCCCAAAGTCTTCCAAGAAAGATGGTACCTCACTTGTGTGAGTAGGCCTAGTGCCCGCAACAAGAAATGGCCGAAAACACAACGTGGACACACCACATTTTCACAGCGAAAACTGAACCTTTTTTTGCAAAGTGCCTAGCTGTAGATTTTGAACCCTAACTCTGCCAGCACCTAAGGAAATCTATCAAACCTATATATTTTTTAAAACTAGATACCCAAGGTAATCAAGGATGGGGTGACTTTCCTGGCTTTCGCCAGGTTCTGTTACCCAGAATCCCTTGCAAACCCAAACATTTGTCCAAAAAACACATTTTCCTCAACTTTCTGTGGTGGAAAGTTCTGGAATCTGCTTGCATCCACAAGATTCCACCCACACCGCGTTCCCCAAAGTCTTCAGAGAAAAATGGTACCTCACTTGTGTGAGTAGGCCTAGTCCCCGCAACAGGAAATGGCCAAAAACGCAACGTGGACACACCACATTTTCACAGTGAAAACTGACCCTTTTTTTGTAAGGTGCCTAGCTGTAGATTCTGAGTCCTAGCTCTGCCAGCAGCTAGGGAAACCTAGTAAACCTCTACATTTTTGAAAACTAGACACCCAGAGGAATCCAGGATGGGGTGACTTGACTGGCTCTCACCAGGTTCGGTTACCCAGAATCCCTTGCAAACCTAAAAATGTGTAAACAAAAATGTATTTCCTCACATTTCTGTGGTAGCAAGTTCTGGAATCTGAGTAAATCCACAAAATTCCACCCAACCCGCGTTCCCCAAAGTTGTCTGAGAAAAATGGTACCTCTCTTGTGTGGGTAGGCCTGGTGCCAGCGACAGGAAACAGGCCAAGACGCAACGTGGACGCACCCCATTTCACAGTGAAAACAGGCTCTTTTTTTGCAAAGTGCCTAGCTGTAGATTTTGAACCCAACCTCTGCCAGCACCTAGGGAAACCTAGCAAACCTATACATTTTTTAAAACTAGACACCAGGGGAATCCAGGAGGATGGGGTGCCTTGACTGGCTCTCACCAGGTTCTGTTATGCAGAATCCCTTGCAAACCTAAATATTTGTCCAACAAATCACACTTTCCTCACCTTTCTGTGGTGGATAATTCTGGAATCTGCGTGGATCCACAAAATTCCTCCCATCCCGCTTTCCCCAAAGTCTTTAGAGAAAAATTGTACCTCACTTGTGTGGGTAGGCCTAGTACCCGCGACAGGAAATGGCCCAAAACGACACGTGGACATACCACATTTGCAGAGTGAAAACTGACCCATTTTTTGCCAAGTGCCTAGCTGTATATTTTGAACCCTAGCGCTGCCAGCACCTAGGGAAACCTACTAAACCCATACATTTCTGAAAACTAGACACCCTGGGCAGTCAAATGATGTATGGCTTACATAGATCCCCCAACGTTTTCCTACCCAGATCCCCTGCAAACCTCAAATTTACCAAAAAAAACACATTTTCCACATATTTTTGGGTGGAATCACAGTGACAGCACAAATGTCCTACCCCACAGTGTTTTCCTTAGGGTCCTGAGTAAAATTATACCTCACTTGTGTGGGTGTCTAATGCACAACTGGCTAAAAACTTCTTTTTAAACAGATGTAGCGCTTAGAGTTCTCGGTGCTATACCCTTATTTCCTATGTTTTGGGCTCTTCCCAATCACAGGCCCTTGCCCCACCCACATAAGTGAGGTATCATTTTACTCAGGAGACTGAGTGGAATGCTGTGGGGTAAAACATTTGTGCCATCACAGTGATTCTACAGCAAAATATGTGGAAAATTTGTTTTTTTCAGCTAAATTTGAGGTTTGTCCATTTTGAGCAGCCCCAACCCTGAACTTTAAAATAAATCCCCAGTGCCTAGTGGGCTTTCTGTCCCCCCAGGGGGGCAGATAAGGGGTAATTGCCCCATCTGCCTTCCAGGGGGGGGGCAGAAAGTCTTGTGCCTTATTTGCGGCTTAGGGTGGGGGCATTGGCATTTAAAAAGAAAATCTCTGGTGCCTAGGTTGCTTTCTGCATATTGGGGGCTACTGCACCCAAGAAAGGCTGTATGGCTAATTGTATAGGGGGAGCAAAGGCCCTTGCCCAAGAGGCCGCTTTCCCCTCCCTGGTGGCTAGTGTGTGGATCCCTGCTAGGGGATCGCCCTCCTGGGGCAATCCTCATGCAGGGATACACTAGGGTAGGGTACCAATGGAATGGAATGAGGAGATTCTCCCCTTTCCAACAATACCCCTCTCGTGTTTTTCGGTGCTCTACAAGCCCACAAGCACCGAAACTGTGAAACTGAAACTAAGTTTCAGTTTTGTTTTCATTGTAATGACGACAGCGCGTCATGCGCACGATCGTCATTACAATGAAAACAGCCAGTATTCCCAAAGCAAAAAAAAATGGGACAGCAGAGGGATTTTTTTAATGTGTGCTCATGACGGAATGGTTCCGTCGTGAGCACACTGGCATTTATGCTCATGACGGAACCATTCTGTCATGAGCAGAGGAGGGGTTAAAATATTTAATCGTCTTTAAACTTAAATTTTGCACTCATTCCATTGAGTGCAACAGTAGGGAAAGTGTCAGATAGCAAAGTAGTAAAAATAACTATTCCCACTCCAGTGAGTGCAACAGTAGGGAAAATGTTGGATAGCGGAGGGGTAAAAATTACTATTCCCACTCCAGTGAGTGCAACAGTAGGGAAAGTGTTGAATAGCGGAGGGGTAAAACTTACTATTCCCACTCCAATGAGTGCAACATTAGGGAAAGTGTTGGATAGCAGAGAGGTAAAACTTGCTATTCCAACTCCATTGAGTGTAACAGTAGAGAAAGTGTTGGATAGCGGAGGGGTGAAAATTACTATTTCCGCTCCAGTGAGTGCAACAGTAGGGAAAGTGTTGGATAGTGGAGGAGTAAAAATTACTATTCCCACACCAGTGAGTGCAACAGTAGGGAAAGTGTTAGATAGCGGGAGGGTAAAAATGACTATTCCCACGCCAGTGAGTGCAACAGTAGAGAAAGTGTTGGATAGCGGAGGAGTAAAAATTACTATTTCCACACCAGTGAGTGCAACAGTAGGGAAAGTGTTGGATAGCGGAAGGGTAAAAATGACTATTCCCATTCCAGTGAGTGCAACGGTAGAGAAAGTGTTGGATAGCAGAGGGGTAAAAATGAATATTCCCTTTGGAGTCAGTTCACAAATGAAAACCAATAAAATATCAACTACAACACCAAAGAGTTTAAAAAACAAAAAAAGAAAACATACAAATATAAAAAAAAATCAAAATATAGAAACATATTATAATGTTAAAAAGATCTAACAAGGAGGAGGAGCCTAGCCCGCAACCATGATGGCCGCCTGATTCCTCGGCTCCGTCGACCCTCTTGCCTTTCTCCCGTATTCCGCCCTATCCTGCTGGTGATCCTGATTTTGAGTGGCTACATCGGAATCGGGAGGCGACCCCGGTTCTACCGGTGTGCTCTTTTGTTCGGTCCCCGCAGTGGAAGTGACGAGACGCCCTCACCTCCTCCTGGTGCTCCACGGCGGTGTCCGGGTCTTTGTTCTCCGAGTGCGGTCAGCCCTGAACTCAACAACAGCTGCCATTGCAGGCGAGACGGAGCCGGTCGGCGAAACGTGGTTGCCGCATTGTGTTTTCCGCATCTTGGTTCGCCGCTTCACAGGCTTTGTGAACTGCCGCAGAGAGGGATACATTGTATCGTCTCCCCAGCCCCTGGACGGCTCTGCTCGCTACTTTGTCTCCCCGAGCGCTGTGGTGGGCGCCATTTTGCTGACTACGTTCAGCACCTGATTGTGAGGATCCTGGGCTGCTACTTACGACACGGACGCCTGTCCACGCCACTTTGACACCGTGTGGGAATGGAGTGTGCTACCCCTGTGCCCCCGGACTGGTTGCGCTACGATGAGTGCTGGCGGGGTGATCAACTACTTGCTGGGGGTGATGGCGGCCAGCTTCCTGGACTACTACGCGTTGGTGCGCCCCATGCTCAGGGGACTGCTGCATCCTCTCTCCCTGAGGCACCAATGTCGATTGGTGACGTTTTGGGCGCTCTAGGCACGCTGAGAATTGCCCTACGTATTGCTGCTCGGGATTTGGGGGACCGGCTGGACGCGGCTCTGTCTGTGGTACCCATGCCTGTCTGTGACTGCCCTCGAGTGCGGGACGCTGCGCCACACCCTGTGTTTGACTACTGTGGTTTTTCTGCCCCGGTCGCCGTGGAAGCGTTGGGGGTGCGAGACCCTGCTCCTGCTGAGGTGCCGGCTGGAATATCCTTGGAGAGGTCTGAAGTTCGTGGAGCTGTGAAATGGCTGGGAAATCGTCACCGGGTGCCATATATAGCGACTCCTTTTGGGACTACTGGCGTGCCTCATTGCCTTACCCTTGAGCGGTTGCTACTGCTTGGGCTGGCCGACCTTGGAGGATCACTACTGTGCGCTTCTTCCTGTACCACTGCTAATCACATGGCTATGTGTCGGATGGACTTTGGTGGGCGGCGTCCTACCTTGCTGTGGTCACCTTGTTCGCTCACTTCATCCAGGATGACTACTCTGAAACTGGACTATGTCGCTACACCGGACCGCGGGGGCAGGGTTGAGGGTGTCTCCTCTCATGTCAGGATTGTTGTTGCTCGCACTGCTGGGATGCTGATGGATAGCCGGGGATATTGAACATTCGTCTTGTATCGGTAACGGGGTCTAGGGACGGGCGACCCGAGTAATACATGCTGGGAGCGGGTCTATTTCTCTCCTCCTCCACTCTTTATATTTTTCCCTACTATGGGGCAGTTCCGGGGCGACAGGCACGCTGTTAGTGGGCTTGGCCGTAGCCATTACAGGGGTGCAGGGTGGTGGGTGTGGGGGGGGGTTTGTTATTTTAGTTTGTTTTGTTCTATGGTCTCTATCGCTCTTTTCCGGCTTTGGGAGGGTTCTTTCCTCTTCGTAGGGTTGGCTGTTTCTGGGTCTTGCACCTTTTCTCTTCCTGTGTCTCAACAAATCTTTGTTTCCTGTTCTTAGGGGTGGGCTCTCTGGGATTACACTTGGAACTGTTGCTTTTTGTAATGTTGCTTATTGTCCACTCTTATTGTTGCAGTTGCTTAGCCTATATAGTTGCTGTATTTATAGCCTAATTTTGATTGTATATGGGGTACGCCCCTCTTGCTGCGTTTCTTTTGTGTCCCTTTATGTAAGGTGTGTAGTCCTTCCTGTTGCAGCCCCCTCGCTTCATCTAATCTTAAAAATGAAAACCTCCTATCCTGTGTTGCGCACCCCGTAGTCACTTCTGGCGTACTTCGTAATATCCTGATTGTATATTGTATATTGGCCTGCTGTTCTCCTGTTTTTTATCACCTATCTTTGCGGCCGGCCGTGATGGTTGTGGGCTTGCGCATGTATCTCCTACTTTTATCTCAATAAAGGTTTAAAAAAAAAAAAAAAAAAAAAGATCTAACAAATAACTAGAAAGATTTTTTAAATAATTATGAATTCAACAATGAATATTAAGGATCAACTAATTATTAATTAATTAAACATACATTACTTTCCACCCTCTACCCTAATAAACACCGCAACCCACATCTAAAAATCATTACACAATTTCCATAACTCATTTTACATTAATAAATTAATATCAATTCAAAAAAGTATTAATTTATTTAAAACAATTTACTTCCCACCCTTTACCACTAAAAGTCCCACAACTCACATCTTAAATTAATTACACAATTGCCATATTTAAATTTGTATTAATTAATTAGCATTAATTAAGAAATAATTATCAATTAATTATAAATACATTACTTCCCACCCTATTCCCCTATAAACACAACCACCCTCTCCTAAACAAGTAACACAATTAACATAATTACTAATCAATTAATTATTAACAAGCAATTAATAAATAAGCAATAATAAATGAACTCCCACAATTAACACTTTGAAATATAAATTATATAAACATTAATAAATAAAACATATGAACACATTTATTATAATTACATTTCTTCCAACCCTATTCCCTATAAACCCACAACCCACTCCTAAATAAATGACACAATTAACATAATTACCATTTATTAATAATTAACAACGAATTAATACATAATTATTAATAAATACATTCCCACAATTAACACTATAAAATGTAACTTAAATCAATATTAATACATAGTGAATATTAATACATTTATTATAATTAAATCACATCACACCATATTACCCTATAAACCCACAAGCTGCTCCTAAAAAAATGACACAATTGAAATAATTACCATTTAATTACTTAATAATGTTTGACAACCAGTTAATAATTAATTAATAATACATTACTTCCCACAATCAACACTATAAAATCTAAATTAAATGAATACCAATAAAAAATAATAATAATTAATTTAATATAATTAAATTACTTCCCACCCTATTCCACTATAAAATTAACAACCCTTTACAGAACTAAAGAAGGCAAAATGTAATTAAAATAACATTAATAACTACTAAAACTTTAACAAGTATATTAAAAAACAAAACCAATACTTATACAAAAAAATAGTTCATATACTTTTAAAATACATACTAAAATACATAACACTAATTAAAACATCAATATTTTAAGCAACTATATTTTTGCAAACGATATTAATGACTTCGATATTTTAAAAAACAATATTTCTGACCTCCAAGTCGATATTCTTGACCACGATATTCTTGCTGTCGATATTTCTGCATCACAATATTTCTAACTCGATATTTGTGTATGTCGACATTTCAAACTCAATATTCTCTCTGTGCACCCAAGAGATCATTCAGTGCCTGCACTCTCATTTCAGCTTTTGTTCTGCTACACTTTTTTTTATACTTCTTTCTCGATGTTTTAACCTCAGGTACAATTCTGGGGCGTGACTGCAAGGCATCCTTTAGAAGTCTATGTGCTGAAGAACAGGCTTAGTTGAACCATCTATGTGGTTGAATTGTAGCTCATGTTAGTTTTGAAGTCAGTTTTGTGCAGATAAAGTGACAAATGGAAGCAAAACTATCAAGACTGGTATACATCTCAGCCCCAGAGTCTAAACAAGGCAAATAAACCGTGAATGTTTTGTAACTAATTCAGTTAAAAAACTCTATGGTTCAACTTTGTCACATTTCATCCTCACTCCCTTATTTCATGTGTACCTACTTGGGCCTTACTTTTTTACTAGATTATGGTTATTCAAATTTAAATGCAGGGTAGTAACGAGGTGATTGTGATTGCTAATGCAATTGCTGATGGCTGAGAAGTTAGAAAGCATTGCAAAGAGTTCAGGGCAAACTAAATGTTGATATTACTTCCCTCCCTATTGCCAACAGAGGTTGGAATAAACAGGCAATCCTAATATCCAGTATCCTTATAGGGTGAGTTTTCAAAATGGAATAGGTCTTCAAAATGTAAATTCATTAAAACAAGTGTGCATATTGAAATTTCCAGGGCACACAAAGTAAACATTGCGTTTGCTGCCCAGACTAAAAGTCTCTAAATAAAAAGCAAATTGTTCAATTGCTTCACACAATTTTTGATAAAAATTTTTACAACAACAGCGTATATGCAAAAATATCGAAAGGACCCTTGAAAGGAAGCAGAACAACTAAAAAATTAGGGAGAGCACCAAATTTTACTAAAACAGACAGGGGGAAGTTTATTAGAAATAGACGTGACCGGGCTACCCTTTGTCCTGCCCGATGAAGACCTATGGCTTGCTGAATAAAAGAGGAATAGCCTTTCAAAAGCAATTGATCAGAAATCCAGATTTCTTGGAGAAAAACATCTTCATAATTAGTAATAAATTACAGCCAATCTGTGTTTGAGTGCTTGGAGCGGACACCTTCTAATTAATTTAAACTTTCTTTTATGTACGGAGGTCCTATCATATGATGCAGTTTCATGGGGGTTAATGGGTATGTGGTAGTAGATCCAACCAGAGCAGGTAGACCAGTGAGTATAGAACCATCAACAGTAGTAACATGATTTGGTAGTAATTCAACCTCACTCTGGGGTTCCAAAAAAATAAGGGATTATATGTTGCCACCTTGTAATTGGGCTTCAGCACCGACCTCTACCCATGATGCAGTTCATGAATTAGAGGTTGATTTGTAGGCTCGATGTAAAGCCTAAAAAAATCCTAAATATTGGGCATAGATGGCATTATTATTGTTTAACAAGTGTCTTGATGAGCATAATAGATTACTAACCAGTGGGGATTCTTCATGATCATAACACCAAAGTCCCCTTCAGACTATTTTGCATGTAGGCCCACTCACTCCACCTGCGTGCAGAAAGAACTTAATTAGGCAGATCTTCCCACAACCTTGAAAGTTTCTTCAACCAAAATGTGACTTTACACTTTAAGGGACAAGCCATCTTCTCTTGGTACCAAATCAATGGTGGAACATTTTCCATACAATGATATAGGGGGTGCATTCTGGTAGTAGGGCAAAGCATCTTCACAAGATCAGGACTTATTATAAGTCTCCTTAGCCAAATAGCAATCTAATTGTACTGCATTTATTGATGCCCTTTTAGGTGACGGAACCGGGATGGCCGTAAGGAGTGCATTGCTTCTTATGGTGTTGATCTGGGAGCGGGTGAGTACAGTGGCAGCAGGGGTCAAGTAACCACCATACTGCACAACTGATGCTTAGCAGTTATCCTATCTGCCATGGGGGGTTTTTTGTTCTCCAAATTTATAAAAATGGTTCTGCAGTGATGTCTCTAGCTTCTAAAACAGATGATTACAATGCTCCATCAGTTTATTGTTTATAAATGTTGTCTCGTCCATCCATTCTTCTGGGTTATTGTCTGGTCTCTGTGTGTCATTGTTATTTCCCCCGCAAGAAAGGGTAGCAGGTTGGGACATGGTCATTTGTTTCTTGCATGCATGCTTTGCTCCAACTCACTTTTTCTTTTTTTTTTTGCTTGAGGTGGGTCCAATTGAGTACATTCTTCTTATGTAGTTCCAAGGATCTCATTCAAAGTAATAGTGCCACCACCCCCATGCCACGGGCTACTGTCAAATGGCCTTTGTGGTTCACTTGTAGTAATATTTTGTTAATTGATAATGGCCTCCCTCTCCCTCCACAGGATGAGGATCGTGATTGACCTCTGTAACTTGAAAGTCTACTGTAATTTGCTGTGACTGTCACTGCACAGCGTCAATTCTTTTTTCAACATTTTGAATCTCAGAGCTAGTTGCCCCTCATTATGGAAGAAAGGTTGTTAGTAAAGGAAGATGTGGCTTTATTCATTCATTCATTCATGAAAACGTTAATTCGACTGTTGCAGCCATAAAAGCACATACAAATTAACAACCTCTTAAAATTCATATAAATAAGTACAGTGTCATAGAGGGCACTATGTAATAAAGTGGTACCAACATACAGAGCAGCAGTATTCACCCATTGGGAAGCAGGCAAATAAAAATTCTATAAGAAAAAAATAGGTATTCATCACTGTGGGAAATATAATCGATTAAAAACAATCATTAAGAATATCATTTAAACTAAAAATGCTAAGTTTTTCGACAAATGCCTACGCTTACAGCCTATGATTTTGCAAAAACCAGGATCGCAATATTAGTCAGATAGGAGTGGGTATTGATAATTCTCACATCAGTTTTTCAACAGATACCTTCGCTTACACCACATAGCAAATAGGAATTTTGAAATTGCAGCAACAAAAACTGGATTGGTATCAGATTTTATGACCCGGTAGAATTCTTTATAGTTTCTGATACCCAGGGTTCTTCAGAGTTGAATAACCCACTTTGACCTGGCCCACTTATGTGCCAGGCAGAAGAACAACACATGAGTTTCAGCTTCTTCCTCTACTCGGCACCCCGGGCAAAGATAAGTGGTAGCGCCCACCCACTTGTTAGTTAACGCCTGATGCAGGAACGTCCCATACTGAATTGCAAGAACAATTTCTTTGCTATTGGTGGTTGTATAGAATCCAACACCAGCTCCATTTTATAGTGGGATTTTATGTCCAGGAGCCTATGAGTTAAACTAGAAGGATTAACTGTCTGTAAAATATATGACAGTTTATAATCCTTCAGTGCGCTTGCCAAGGATTTTTTAGAGATAGCTAAGCATGACTCCTCCGGTGCCGACCATAAGTCCTCCCTCCCTAAGGCACAAAATGAGTCTTTAATAAAAGACAGCCACAGGATATTGCCCGCCCCAGAGTAGACATTACAGCCTTTAATTCCTCCCTATAATGTCCTAACTCTGGTGTACTCCAGAGCCGTCGCCAGTAGAGCAGTGGGTGTGAAGCGATTAGGTCCGCAATGGGAAGAATTCCCAGGGCCATCCTTAATGGTGTTAAGGGGGTACTTTTAGGGAAGCACAAGATTTGTCTTATAAAATAATTTTCTGTTACAGTAAGGACATTGGCTAAGCTATGTCCCCACAGTTCGGCCCCATACATAGTTGCCCCCCTTGCTTGAAACTTATAAATTTCTACAGGCGGGCTTATAACCTTTAGGGCACAGCTCTTATGTACTTTTAAGATCCCCCCAATGGCCTGAGTAAGCTTTAAATTAGCTTTATTGATATGTGGTCCCCACCCCATTTTGTCATATAACGCAAGACCCAAATAATCAAAAGTAGGGACCCTTTCCAGAGGTCTATCATCCATTCTAGGGTGCGGGCAATTTGTGGAATCAGCATGGAAGACCATATATTTTGTTTTCTTAATATTTACTTCCAAATTCCTCTTTTTACAAAACAGGCTAAATTCCTCTAAGACACGCTGCATCCCCATTGGTGATTTTGAGAGGAGCAAGGTGTCATCTGCAAACATTAGAGCAGGAAATTTGCGGTTACCTAGTTTAGAGGAGTCAATATCCTTAATGGCAAGAAGGTCTTCAATTAACCCGTTGAAAAAGAGTGATACAAGGGTCGGCGCGAGCACGAAACCCTGCCTCACCCCCTTTCCAATGGGGAAGGGAGCTGTTAATTTCCCATTCTTGCCGAACCTCACCCTAGCAAAAGTTCCCTCGTGGAGGCGTTTGAGCTGGTGAGAAAAGTATGGTGGTACTCCCATATCCAACAAAATACCTCACAGCTGGTCAAGATCTACCATATCAAATACAGATTTAAGATCCACAAATGTAAGGTACAGACTACCACCCTCCAAAAGTATATGTTTCCAATAGATCAATTGGAGCCTAAACAACTGATCTATGGTGGATGTTTTGTATCTAAAGCCTGCTTGTAGGGGAGTTAAAATATTAAGGTCTTACATCCATTCCTGGAGTCTTCCCAGTAACACCCTAGCAAAAATCTTTTGTGTTAAATCAATAAGGCCAATTGGCCTGTAGTTTGCTGGTTCTATGGGAGACCCTTTTTTATAGATAGGAATAATCCCTGCCCGGCCCACGTAGGGGGGAGGGGTGGCATGCCATAAAGATAGCATTGAATAAATTCTGGAGGTATGGGGCCCAGACTACCTGTTCATTTCTATACAGGTCCCCAGGGATTCTATCCAACCCGGAAGCTTTATTTGGTAGTACTTTGGCTAGGGCTGCTAATACCTCAGCCAAGGTACAGGGAAGTATGTCTCGGGGGGAGTCAAAGGTTTGAGAGCAACCCGGCATCCCTATCTCACTGGATCCATTATGTGGGCTTGAATATAAATCTTTAAAATGGACACGCCAGGCTTCCTCACTAATATTTGGCTCGATGGTAGTCCTACACTCAATTTTTCCAGTTTTAACTAGATTCCAGAAGCCTCTCATGTCTTTATGGTCCAAGGCGTTCTTAATGGCCTGCCATCTTTCCATTTCCCATTCAGATTTCGCTGCTAAAAGGATTTTTTTTTAAAACACCCTTGCCTCCCTTATTCGCTTGCTTTTCCCCCCCTTAAGGCTTAACAACAGGGCAATCTTTGCATCCCTACATGACCATGATGTGGCTTTATGAAAGTCCTCCTTAATTCCCTCTGGAAGAGGTTGCCTTTCTTTTACCCATCATATAGATTGAAAGGGTCTACCGTTTCGTAGGGTGGAATGATATTGGTTGAGTGCAGGGCAAAAGGAGGAGCCCAGCCCAGCAATCTCTGGGCTTGGACAGACACAGACGCTCCTGCTTTTGGCCCAATCTGCACGCATCCAATCCCGTGTTAATAGCCTAATGCAGCATGGTGAACCATGTCCTCCTTGTCCTGGGCTTGCTGCTTGCAGGCAATGAAGTCCAGGAATGCCCTCTTGCAGCATTTTTTGGAAGTAAAAAATCTCCAGGGAGCGAAGCTGCAGGATGTAGCAGACAAGGTCTCCACAGGGTTGAATACCATCACTAAGAAGTTCAGCTGAACAGAATTTGCTGCTGCAAAGAAGCACGTAGCAGAACTACCAAAAAGTATGGCCAAACAGTGTTGCACCTTGAGGAACTGACTAGCAGGTAGGTCCCGGTCTTCTGTCAATTCTCAGGGTACATTTTGTTGAAAAGATTTTGAGGTCCCACCTTTTAGGGTTAGATAAGAGCAGCCCCTCTAACACCACTTCTAAGTGTACAGGACCTGGGGTCCACTTGGGAGGTTAGGTTTCATGCCAGCAGAGGCCAAGTGCAGGGATCGAGGTCTTTAGAGCTTGTTATGTCCCTTGTAGCTCACACACAAAGCAAGCCAACTAGCCCCTGGATACACTTCTGGTGGTATTGAGTTCAAGGAGACGGTCCAGTTCTTTAAGCAGCAAAGGAGACCTTCAAACAACAGGACGGTCTTCTGGTATCAGCAGGGCAGTCGTCTGGGTGTCCAGGCAGTGCTTTGGAAGCCTTTGACAGGCCCAGTAGTTTATTGAAGAGGCATTCTGAGGGTACAATATTTGTACCTGGTGCCAGCCTTTGAATTGGAGGAGGGCATCCTGGGCTATCTCCACATTTGGTTGTGTAAAGTTCTTCCCTTTCCATGCCAGGGCTCCAAGAAGTCTGGTTGGGTGAGAAACGACTGATGTCAGGTTCCTTTGCATGTGCTGGAGGTAAGCCCTTTCTAGTGTAAGTGGGGTAGGGAACATTTGCACCCCCAGCCATCCTTGCAGGAAGACCCATTCTGCCTACACTGAGTGCCATTTGTGTCACTTTCAGGCAGGAATACACAAATACCAGTATCAGGGATATTCACAGTCTTGTAACTCAGGACACTGGCAGGAGGCACCAATTGGTTAGGGCAAGAAAATGGCAACTTTCTAAAAGTCCTTGACATGTGAAGCACCATCGCGCTACTACCACCAGTCGCACTGCAAAGTCAAGAATGATTCAGAAGAATCTGTTTTTTATTTAGTAATCCATTTTAATCCATTTTATTCCGTGTTAAGTTCCATCAGTTTTACACTAATTTCACAATTCACATCAAAGACTTTGTGAGTCCCAATGTTTTCTAATGCTAAAGGAATGACTATACAGGCCTTTTTCAATGGCAGGAAGAAATACACAGTTCATTCTGGGCAGCCTTAGTCTCCTTAACCCAATGCATTTCACAATAAACAGCCCTTCGTCAGGGGGGTTCCAGACTTAAAATGGACATCAGTTCTCTATGTCATTCGACATGAAACAAAAGGCAAAACATTATGAATGTAAACATTCAAATATGAAATGAAACATTGTAAATTAAGTCTTTCCCGTATACATCTAAATGAAACCCACTGTAACAAAGAAAACACCCGCCCTGTTATAACCTCACAATTCTATAAATAATCTATACCTGCAAATTGTTAATGACAGCCAAAACGCTTCATTCACTCCCCATCAAACCATCGCAATAGTAGACAATGCTAGCGAAATAATAATGATCCCAATTAAACTAGCACAAATATAAATAGTCTGTTTAAAATTCCCTCAGAAATTTAAATGAAACACGTGACTCTAAATACCAATTAAAACAACAAACATTGAAAGAATATGTGTCCCACACCTCAACGCAAACATACTCTACATATAACTATGTCAAAACACATCCCCAATACATAAACAATACTTTGCTCAATATTATGAAAACAATATGCGATTATTTAGAAAACATGCATGTAAAAAAATGTCAGTCAAAAATAATAATGAACAATATTTTTTGGTCTTAAGCTCTTAATAAAATCTTCAGTTCTCAAAGGCGAAGTGGGCTCCCTCATGTGAGCTTGATATTTCTAAACTGCCTTCAACATTATAGTATGTCTTTTCTTTATTTAACAACTTTGTCGCCCTGGGTGCAATCGATGGAGGGGTAAGAATTTATTCAATCTCCATGCAAGTAATAGAATGCTTTCCTTTGTACTAAAAAATCCATTCTTTTAAATGATGCTCATGACAACATTTTCATGTGCAGACTTGCCTTGTGTCCTGCCACAACAGCATGCATAAATAATTCCATGACTTGTGGAGCACCGTCGAGCTCCAACTATCAGATGACTGCAAAGTTAAGAAATATTCTGAAGAATCTGTTTTTTGTTTGGTAATCCCTTTTAATCACTTATAAGGGAACTTTCTAAAAGTGTTATATCCAGAATTGTGACTTAAAATCTGTCTTTACCATTAAAAAGGATTTTAAAATACAATTCATTTGAGTCCAAACATGATATTTCTAACAGCTCCCAATCAAAAATTAGCACTCATTAAATGTAATAAGGTAACCCAATGTTAGCCAATGGGAGAGATAGGCCTTACAGTAATTAAAAATTAATTTAGGGGTTTTCCACTATGATGACATGTAAAATGTAAACCCACATGTCCTGCTTTTTCAATACAATACACCCTGCCCTATGAGCCTTTAGGGCCTATCTCGGGGTGACTTACATGTATTAAAAAGGAGTGTTAAGGACAGAAAAAAGGTTTATTTTGCCAGGCTAAATTGGCAGTTTAAAAATGCAGTACAGGGGGCACTGGTAGGCTTGAGACATGTTTTAGAGTTCTATGGGGCTCATTACGATGGTGGAACGATCGGCATCGCCGGGCAGGCAGTGGCGATCATTCTGCCATCGTAATGAGATTTACCCACCGCCATATTAGGATGGCGGTGGAGATCACAGAGGACGTAAGGTCCGTTCGCTGCTTTTCCTCCGATGGCAATCGTTATGATGCCATCAATAACTGGTGGAGGTGCACAGCACTAAAGTGTCAAAATAAAGTTTTATTTTAAACGATATTAAAAAAATTGTAGTCTTTGAAAAAACTTGCATTAAGGTTGGGTGCTCCAACAGGTGACTTAGCCGTCCTGCTATGTCCTTAGTAAACTCAAAGTAGTGCGCGCATGTACTGTGAGCGCATCCCTGTGTGTGGGCACACCATAGGTTCTCAATAACAGACTCCTTTGTTAGTTTGTTATGAAATGTTCATTTATTCATCACAGTAATTTTTCTGAAGTTTAGATATTGTTTCCATATCCACTCTTTTCCTTTTTATAAGTTTTCAGAAGACATTCATATTTCTTCTCATATGATATTTCAATTCAATTAAGCATTCATTTTCAAATTCCCAAATGCTCCAATGCATTTCGGGCTACCAAGCCCTTTTTCCAGGAGCACTATCACCAAAAACAAACAAGATATCCCATATCAATAATTCATTCCTAATGCATAAACAATGTAACATGAGTGTGGCTCGTGGTTGTGTACATGCACAATGTCGTCCGTAAATGATGTGGATAACATGCTGTGAAAAAAAAAAAACTAAACGAAAAACCAAGCGGAAAAAGTGCCGTTGGCGCGGTTCGTGTGAAAGTGGTTCATGCCGTAGGGGGTCATACTTTTAAACATTCGACTGTAGTGAACTCTCGATTGCTGGAGAGTAAGAGAATAGCAAGGTTATTAAACCGCATTTATTAGTTGCTACCGTAGTTAGAAAGCACGAGTAGCAATATATAGGTATCTCTTTACTTACACTTAGGGAACGCGTAGCGTTTCTTGGCGGTTGGCAATAAACTGCTCGGCATCACTCGTAAGTGAAACGGCTGGTGTATTCCGATGTGTGCGGAAGTTTAAAAATACATCATGTGATGGTGGGTCACATGGGTGTCACAACCAGAAAGTAACGAACTAAAAAACGGACTGTCAATGTAGGCTGCCATCTTGTGTGAGGGTGTGATGTGACTAAACCAAAATGTATTCGTAATGTATTAGTAATATACATGGATTGCAATCCATCATTAATAATGATTGTACAAACGGCTAGCAGCAGAAAAATAAATGAACGTGCATTGTAACTAAACCATAGATTATAATGCATCAAGATTAATAATTATATAAACAGCTCGCAGCCCGATACAATGGGTCAGTGTCCCAAATACATGGTTAAATAAAGCTATTAAATGCAGTGCGGTCGTTAAGCCCGTGGGGCTTCATTGCTTGGAGCCGGTATATCCAAGCTATTTCTCGTTGAAGAAGAGTCTTATTATTGTCCTTTCCCTCACATTTCTCAATGATTTCTAACACTAAAAATTTAAGTTGCGCAATGTTGTGTTTCATTTCATGGAAGTGAGCTGCAACGTTTGACTTCATATTTTTAGTGCGTATGTTCAATTTATGCTCATTGAGCCGTGTCTTTATTTTCCTTTCTGTTTTACCAATGTAAATTTTTCCACAGGGACATTTCAGCATGTATATTAGGTTAGACCAGTCACATGTGGCATTAACATGCAGTTTGATTGTTTGTCCTTTCATGGGGTGCGAGATGGAGTTTCCTTTAATTACATTATGACAGTTGCTGCAGTTCAAGCATGGTAAAGTTCCTTTGGAGATTTCATGGGTAGGGGTTTCTTTAGATAGAATTTCCTTAATGTTGTTGCTTCGTGTGTATGCGAAGATTGGAGGTTGCGAAAATATGTTGTTAAACTCACTTTCAGATGAAAGGATTGCCCAATGTCGCATAATTATTTTCCTGTATGTGGAACTCATTGTAGAAAATTTTGAAACAAGGACCATTCTGGTGTCTTTGGATTTCATTGATCTCTTTAATGCTTGTTCTCTGGTAATCATGGATACTCTTTCCTCAGCTTTTTGTATGATTTCATTGGGGTATCCCCTTTCAGCAAATCTATTACCCATTTCTTTGATTCGTTTGTTACTTAGTTCCATGTTCGAGGTGATTCGTTTGGCCCTTAACATTTGGGAGTAAGGGAGATGTTTCTTTAATGAACCCTGATGAAAACTCGTAAAATGCAGTGTGTTGCGATCAGTTTTTTTTTCGAAAAATGTCTGTCTCAAATCCTGTGGGTGTTTTAGAAATGGAAACATCCAAAAATGTGATAGTGTCTTCATTTATAGACCAGGTTAATTCAATCCTGTCACCTTTTGTATTGAGTTCCGTCAGTGCAGTGGTCAAGCTTTCCTTAGTATCCTTCCAAATGAAGAATAGATCATCTATGTATCTTATATGCATCTTAAGGTTGTTAGACCAGGTTGCGTTACTGTAAATGTACTTGTCTTCGAATTCCTTCATGTATAAATTCGCGTAGGTTGGTGCTGCGCAGTTGCCCATAGACATTCCGGATAGTTGTCTGTACCATGCCTTCTCATGTTTGAAATAACTATGATATAACGTGAATATCATTATTTCCATTAGAAATTGTTGCATCTGTGTTTCAATCTCACTATTGACTAATGTTTTTTCAATGGCCTCTATTCCACCTCCATGTGGAATCGATGTATATAGCGCTCTGACGGCTGCTGTACACATGATTAATTTTTCATCCTCTTGTACCGAAATCTCTGACAGTTTCAACAAGAAGTCAGTGGTGTCTCTTACATAAGTTCGCATAAGTTGGACAAACGGTTCGAGATATTTATCAAGGAACTTCCCCACAGGTTCGTGTAGGGAACCCCTTGTAGAGACTATAGGGGCCATTAGGATGGCGGGCGGGCCCTCGAGGCGGACCGTCCCTTTTCCCGATAGGGTGGCGGGCGGGCATTGCCCGCCCGCCACCCTATCGGGAAAAGGGACGGCCCGCCTCGAGGGCGGGGGTCCCGAAATGTGCATTAGGATGCGCCCGCCACAGTGGCCGGCGCAATCCTCATGTCCACATTGTGGCAGGCGGTGCTCACTGCACCGCCCGCCAGAATCTAACAATCAAATGCACGCATTTGCATACACGAAGCGGCAGGCACCCCGCGGTGCCTGCTGCTTGGTGTATGCAAATGCGGGGGGGTACCACAGGTACCCCCCCATTGCACCAATCACCTCGGCCATCACCAGGGGGGCCCGCTGGGGGCCCCCAAACCAAAGACCGCCTGCCTTTCCGTGGCGGCATTGCCGCCACGGAAAGGCCTGACAAAATGCTCATTGTAATATGGTTGGCGGTGTCTAACAGACACCGCCACCATATGTAACACATTCCGCCCCGGCCGCAAGGTGACCGGGGCGGAAAACAGGCGGGCGGTGTTTTGCACCGCAGCGGTCCCCCCGCCATCCTAATGTGGCGGGGGGAATTGGGCAATGGATGTTGGGCGGATTGCCTCCGCCAGGCCGGCGGTGGCTACCGCCAGCCTGGCGGAGGCAATCCGCCCGACATCATAATGGACCCCCATGGGTCTAAACGGAGGATCCTCCAGGCTCTTATGTATTTTTGGAGTCATCTGAATAGAAGGGCTTTTGGGGTGTTCAACCAAAAGGAATTTAAAGGTTCTTTCATTAATGGTGCCTTTGTCCACTGCATTCGTCAGGATTTCTTTCAAGGAGTTTTTTATGGCCATTGTTGGGTTGCTTTCCAACCGCATGTAGGTATCTGAATCCCCTATATGTTCATTGATTTTGGTTATATACATTTGGGTGTTCAGGACGACCAGGGCGCCGCCCTTATCAGCTTTGATGCATTTAATTTCTTTGTTGTTAGCAATCTTTCTCAGTGTGTCCTGATCTTTCTTTGTTAAGTTCGATCTGATCTTTTTGTTGTAATTCAATTTAGCAAGATCCAGTTTTACCAGAGTTTCAAAGGTGTCAATACATTTGTGGCTACATGGAGGTATATATGAACTCGGTGGTCTTAAACCCATTAGTTGGTCTGGTTCACTGTCTGTTTTAGGTGGCAAGATATTATCAAAGAAGTGGCGTAACCGTAATTTGCGTGTAAGTTTGTATGTGCTGATTTCCAATTCTAGTAGATTGGTTTTGGCCGTTGGGATAAAAGAGGTGCCTTTTTGTAATATGGACAATTCGTATTGCGTTAATGATGTGTCTGAAATATTGATGACTAAGTGTTCCGCTTCTTGTTGTCCTTTTTCTGAAGAGTACTCCTGGTGTTGGGAGGGTTTTTCTCTTTTTCTTTTTCTTTGGCCCCTCCTGGGTCTTCTTTTTCGTTCTGGCCTTCCTCTAAAAAAGGCTCCGATGTGGTTGGAGTATTTTCTACAGCTGTTGTGTCTTTTTCTTTGGTTGGTTTTCTCGATATTCCACTAGTTGTCTGTGTTGTACGACATGTTGATGATTCACTTCCTGACGAAGAGGTGTCTGTATGTTGATTATACGGTTTGTTCCTACGTCTTTGTGCATAGACGTCAGCCCAGGTATAGACTTCTCCAAGTTTGTAATCTAGAGTGTCACGTCTAAATTTGCGTATTTTTCTTTCATTAACTTCCCGAGAGTGTTTTTCCAGTTGGGTTTTGGTGTCTTCAAGAATTTTCGACCATTCATCAGTTGATGTTGTGTCTTCTAGTTCTTTCTCGATGTCTTTAATCTCTTTCTCAAGTTCAATTATTATATTTGAGAGTTCTTCCACAATCAGTAAAATAAGATCCAGGCTACATTTATTGAGTATTGCGTTCCATTTTTCAAGGAACGATTTGGAGTTTTTGCATAGGGATGGATTGAGCGCTATCCTTAGTCCACGGGGAATTCTAAGAGCTTTGTGATATTTTATGAGGGTATTGGCATGTAGTTTCTGACCTATTTTTCTTCTTGATAAATAAAGTAGTTGTCTGACGCATTGGTCTTTGTTGCGGCCTGAGTTTACTTGGGATATATACTCATTTATTAGTGCATAAATTCGTTCTGTTTCATCATTCCCAAACGCTAAAGTACTTGCTCTTTCTTCTGTAGTTTTGGATATCTCATCATATTGCATTTTGGTTACTGGCGTGCTACCTACCACGGGGCGGTAAGCGTAAATGAAATCAATAACTGGTGGAGGTGCACAGCACTAAAGTGTCAAAATAAAGTTTTATTTTAAATGATATTCAAAAAATTGTAGTCTTTGAAAAAACTTGCATTACGGTTGGGTGCTCCAACAGGTTACTTAGCCGTCCTGCTATGTCCTTAGTAAACTCAAAGTAGTGCGCGCATGTACTGTGAGCGCATTCCTGTGTGTGGGCACAAAATAGGTTCTCAATAACAGACTCCTTTGTTAGTTTGTTATGAAATGTTCATTTATTCATCACAGTAATTTTTCTGAAGTTTAGATATTGTTTCCATATCCACTCTTTTCCTTTTTATAAGTTTTCAGAAGACATTCATATTTCTTCTCATATGATATTTCAATTCAATTAAGCATTCATTTTCAAATTCCCAAACGCTCCAATGCATTTCGGGCTCCCAAGCCCTTTTTCCAGGAGCACTATCAGCAAAAACAAACAAAATATCCCATATCAATAATTCATTCCTAATGCATAAGCAATGTAACATGAGTGTGGCTCGTGGTTGTGTACATGCACAATGTCGTCCGTAAATGATGTGGATAACATGCTGTGAAAAAAAAAAACTAAACGAAAAACCAAGCGGAAAAAGTGCCGTCGGCACGGTTCGTGTGAAAGTGGTTCATGCCGTAGGGGTCATACTTACAAACATTCGACTCTAGTGAACTCTCGATTGCTGGAGAGTAAGAGAATAGCAAGGTTATTAAACTGCATTTATTAGTTGCTACCATAGTTAGAAAGCACGAGTATCAATATATAGGTATCTCTTTACTTACTTAGGGAACGCGTAGCGTTTCTCGGCGGTTGGTAATAAACTGCTCGGCATCACTCGTAAGTGAAACGGCTGGTGTATTCCGATGTGTGCGGAAGTTTAAAAATACATCATGTGATGGTGGGTCACATGGGTGTCACAACCAGAAAGTAACAAGCTAAAAAACGGACTGTCAATGTAGGCTGCCATCTTGTGTGAGGGTGTGATGTGACTAAACCCTAATGTATTCGTAATGTATTAGTAATATACATGGATTGCAATCCATCATTAATAATGATTGTACAAACGGCTAGCAGCAGAAAAATAAATGAACGTGCGTTGTAACTAAACCATAGATTATAATGCATCAAGATTAATAATTATATAAACAGCTCGCAGCATGATACAATGGGTCAGTGTCCCAAATACATGGTTAAATAAAGCTATTAAATTCAGTGCGGTCATTAAGCCCGTGGGGCTTCATTGCTTGGAGCCGGTATATCCAAGCTATTTCTCGTTGAAGAAGAGTCTTATTATTGTCCTTTCCCTCACATTTCTCAATGATTTCTAACACTAAAATTTTAAGTTGCGCAATGTTGTGTTTCATTCCATGGAAGTGAGCTGCAACGTTTGACTTCATGTTTTTAGTGCGTATGTTCGATTTTTGCTCATTGAGCCGTGTCTTTATTTTCCTTTCTGTTTTACCAATGTAAATTTTTCCACAGGGACATTTCAGCATGTATATTAGGTTAGACGAGTCACATGTGGCATTAACATGCAGTTTGATTGTTTGTCCTTTCATGGGGTGCGAGATGGAGTTTCCTTTAATTACATTATGACAGTTGCTGCAGTTCAAGCATGGTAAAGTTCCTTTGGAGATTTCATGGGTAGGGGTTTCTTTAGATAGAATTTCCTTAATGTTGTTGCTTCGTGTGTAGGCGAAGATTGGAGGTTGCGAAAATATGTTGTTAAACTCACTTTCAGATGAAAGGATTGCCCAATGTCGCATAATTATTTTCCTGTATGTGGAACTCATTGTAGAAAATTTAGAAACAAGGACCATTCTGGTGTCTTTGGATTTCATTGATCTCTTTAATGCTTGTTCTCTGGTAATCATGGATACTCTTTCCTCAGCTTTTTGTATGATTTCATTGGGGTATCCCCTTTCAGCAAATCTATTACCCATTTCTTTGATTCGAAATGAAATCACTTACACACTACAGGCGCATAAATCAGGCACGTGGCTCTGCACAGCATCACCAAAGCCCATCACGATTAGGCCCTTAAAGACTTTCTATTGGCTTTGTTAAAGCCTACAGTTTTCTCATACAGGCAAGGTGGCAGACCAGATGCCCGGCCTAGGGTAAATGATCTGCCAGCAAACTGATGGAATGGACTCTTTGAAGCCCCATAGGGCGGGTTTTCTTTCATTGAAAGGCAAGTATTGTTTCCCTAACATGATGAGAAAATAAAGGGTTTTAGAGACACCAGTTGGTACAGACATGTGTCCCCACTTCACCTTTTCATTAGCAACATTTAATGACAGAATTTCTGTCAACTGTGCAGTCATTGACAGACTTTTTGCAGGTTTTTAGGAAAACTTTCAACACTTGTGAGATGTACCCGTTCATAAAAAAATGCAGTCGTTGTGTGAGCCCAGGGATTGCAACAGATCTGAGATCCATAGTATCTGTAGTAGCCATGGCAGCCAGTTTAAACATTTTTCAATTTGATGAAACTTCCCTTTTACTCAAGAAATTGTGAAGGACCCACTCATTTTTAAAACTTACAAATTTGAATAGTGGCAATTTTAAGAAGATGAAATTAAATTGCAATGCTGTAACTCTAGAAAGAGGTTTTCCTATCAAGGAACTCTTGACCTGATCATGAGTTCAGCAGTCTTGCCACCATTCCGCCACTGCTGTGGTCCCAAGAAGGCCGCAGCTGTCTTCTGCCCACCGTATTACGATGTCACTGATGGTCCAACTGTAGTGTTTCTGATGTTGGGGAATATTATTTCATATGTGTCGATGCAGGTGTGCATGTTTTGATTGCACAAGTGCTAAATGTACACATATGTGGGACACATTTAAAAAAACCTACTACCAGTACTTTCCCATTGCTGGAGTACGAATCCATATTTTTGTTGTGCAGTAATTACCCATTGACTGGGTAAATACTGCACAACAGATTTACCTGGATTTCCACGCCAACAGGGTCATTTTCTTCAGGTTCTAGATGCTGTGGTGAAGGGGGGCCCTGGAAGAAGAGATCCACGTGTGAGACTGAAGGGAAGACAAATAAATGGGTGAGTATGCCCCCTATTCCCTCAATTACGCTGATTTGAAGCAGGCAGTCTTCCCACTAAAGTCAGCTCGATGGAAAGTCAACTCGTAATTCTGATGGCAGTGAACTTGTCGGTGCTGCCCTTTGGTCGCTGCTTTCCCGATGCTGCAGTTGAGGAGGTTGGCGAATGACCACCAGTGTTGGTGGTGCTCTGGCAGTCTTTCATTATGTAAACCACCAACATGGTGATATGGTGGGCAGACCGCCAACTAGGCGCGGGGATTCCAATGCCGTTTCAACAGTGGTTCACTGACTGCCAAACTTTCAATCAGGCCTTCTGTTATAATAATATTTGAGCTTGCATAAGCTCCCTCGCAGCATATTTTTAAGAACCCAGAAGTGTCCCGAGAGCCAGCATGTGAATTGTTCTGTCCTTTTCTGATTTCATCTGGGAAATTTATCAGGGAGACTGTTTTTAAATTTGTATGGTCTTCTAAGTGTTTTTCTTCAAAGTAACCATCTTCAATACGCTCTTTAGGATTGTCAAAGATACATCCTATGAAACCTGCAGTCTCTTCCGCAAACCCCAAAAGCTATACTCTCCATTATTCAACATTTCTAGAGTCCTCTATAAAAAATGTAATGCCTTTGCTTTCAACTTTGTTCCTCATGAAGTATTAAAACACTCAATGGAACCACTCTAAGGAGCATATGTATGAAACGATTTTTTATTCGCAAACGCTGCAATTTGCAAAAAAAACCAGCGTTTGCGAATAAAAAATCCCAAAACGCGAAGTATGAGACATTTTTGCATCGCATAGTAAGGAATCGCTAATTTTGTGATTCTCAATTTTGCGCAAGTATTTAAGGAATTGCAAATTGCGATTCCTTAAATGCTATGTAACAAGCACCCAAGTTGTGCGATTTCTCCTTAAAAAAAACCAAATTACCACCAACTTCAAGTTGGTGGTAATTTGCGATTTCTTTGCAAAATGAACTTTTTGGCATTTTTCAAAGTGCCATGTGGCGCACATACATGCTCTTAGGGCATGTATGTGCGCCATATGCACACACATGCTCATTTCAGGGGTGCATCAGGGTGTCCTTATGACACCCTTGCACCTTTGAAATTATTCTCAGTTTGCGATTCTCAAATTGCGAATCGCAAATTGAGAATTACTTCCCATTCATTCCCATGGGCCTCATGGCCCATTGGAATGAATGTGAAGGTATTCCTTCATTGCGATTTCGCAATTTGCTAATCACAATTAAGGAATACCAAGAAATCGCAAAATATTTGCCAATTTTAAAATACATCCTGTTTTGCGATTCTCAAAAAATCGCTATTTGAGAATCGCAATGACGGATTTTGATACATATGCCCCATAGTCCTATCCAATAATAAAATCTCTAAATTGTAAGTATCATAAAATTTGTAACTGAATTGCTGCCTGTAAACTTTGAGATTTTATAAATATAGCAAACTTAATCAAGCACCCACCTAATATTAGCCAACCACCTAAAACGGGATGGGTTATTAAAATAAAACTATTTAAATATCCTAAACGATAGGTCCAGGTTGTTAACTTGAACTGAGCTTCAGTTAAAAAAAAAAAGACATGCAAACTTTTTTTTAAATAAAGTGAAGGGTAACAATTATAACTAACAGAAACAGTTTTATGTAATGTAAAATGCAAAAAGACTCCGCATATGGGAAAAGGGTGGCTTTGATTTAGTGGTAGTGGTAGCCTGTATGTGTGAACGCAATGCACAACTTACCTTGATTAGATCGTTTTCGACGATGTACTATATAGTTGTAGGTAGACATAGTAGAGAGCGCTACAGTAAATATACAGAAATATTCCCCGTTAATTTAGTGAAACAGTAGCGTTGCTGGAATACCCTTGCTTTCATCACATCGTGCCTGCTCATGTGTGTACATTTCTGTGAATATATTAATTACCATCCAAGTGGTTTTAATAATATAAACTCTGAAAATCACCTTCTGCAGTTTAAGAATACTTGCGATGATTTATACTTGTTAATGTGGCATTCTATGCGGTTTCTTTAATATTTCATTTTAGGAAGATAAGTGATAAAGTGAGAATGCATATTTTTTCTCATGACTAAAAAACTGTTTTGTTAGATCCTAGGGGGCAGATGTACAAGCCCCTTGCGCCACGTTTCCGCCGCCTTGAGTCACGCAACAGCGGCGTAAACGTGGCGCATCCCTGCGAGGCATTTACAACGTGACGCATCTAGGGAGATGCGTCACGTTGTAAAGCCCAGCGCCGCAATGGGGGCGTTCCCATGATGGGTGGGCGTTCCAGCGCATGTGTGCCTCGCAAAAGTGCCTGCGTGAAATCTACAAGATTTCACGCAGGCACTTCTGCGACGCTGCTACGTCAATTCCTTACGCCTGCTTGAAGCAGGCGTAAGAACTGACGCAGCATGTTAAGTATTGGGCGGCCCTGAGCATTGCTGGAGTTGCGTCGTGCTTGCGACGCGACTCCAGCAATGCGCCGCCTGTACACCACATGATGCGTCACGCATCTGCCCTTCCTTGCACCATGGTGCGCCGCATTGTAAATGCGGCGCATCTGTGGTGGCGCACGGAGGGAATTGCATGACGCATCGGTTCTGGCGCATCCCTGCTGATTTGCAGAGATGCGCCAGAAGACGTAAATATGCCCCTAGGTACCTTTAAAGCTGTTTGTCAGATATCATAATAGCAGCAGATGTTTAGAACATTTATGTCAAGCTACATTTTCTTGCATACATTTGCTATTTCAGGAGGGATTTCGATGCGTCAGACCATCGATAGGGGACTGGGCTGGGAACATTTTGTTCTGCTTTACCACTTTCCGTGGTGCTTTCTCTGAGTTTGGGTTCAGGCAATTGCCTTTTGCACTCTAGCCAAGCTTGGATATTTATTGGTTTCCTGGAGATAAATGACAATTTCTGTGAGACTGCCATTTGTTGAGATTAGTTTGGATCACTCTAATCATCAATCAATACAAAAAAAAATGGGAAAAGTGCTGTTGGATTAAGTAGTCGCAGGTGTGTACGGAACAGCGACAGTGAAAGGCAATGAGTTCACGTGACTGGTGACTCACTCGCTGTTCAAGGAACAAATGTTTTATTGTTTGAACAGTTATGAATATAAACCACAAATTAATGCATCGACGAAAGGGATTTTTAGGGGAAGGCTATTAGTTTTACCATGTCAATCTGTAATGAATACTAGTCATGAATCTTAATGCATGTTGTTATCCATCTCTCCCCTTCTTATTGTTTAGTCTCTATTAGCTGTTGGCTGTTGTGATAGATGCAGGTTTCATTGTGATCAGGAGTTTGAAGATTGAACGCCGTTGTTCTCACCCTGAGAGAAATTAATTCGGTTATCGCAATTCAGTTTTTCTCAAACATACTGGCATCAACAACACACACAAGGTTGTTTGCTTGTGTGGCGTTTCATTCAGAAGACAAATGTCTTCATCATATTGTGAGTGGGATATTGACGGGGAGGGCAAATGAAGAAAAGTTCACATCAAACTGCAGGTTTTCCTTTAAAAATCATGCAGGAATCAGTTTAGTTGTGATTGGTCCACTTCTGTGGCAAAATGGCGAGGGTCGTACATTTCCCAAGAGATAACTTTATGGGCTCTCGACCAATCACATCGTTTTCGGTCAGAAGTGTGTTAAAGACTGATGCAGGTTCTAGAAGCTTTCAACCTGAACTTGATAATTTCGTACAGTATTGAAGCCAAAGCCTAGAACCTTTACTCTTCAAACCTTAACTAGTTAGTCAGCACAGCTGGACTGGGAACCAAAACCGGCCCTGGCAAACAGCTTGGCCGGCCCCCGGGAGGAGGGGAGTCCTAATTGCAAGCACCACTCCCATCTCGCGACTGCCGCTTTTGTTACAAGGGGGCCGATTTTGCAAAACCAGCCCCCGGTAACAAAAATGGCCCCCAGGGTCCAAGACTGGCCCCACCCTGGCAGCCCACCAGGGAAATGCCTGGTGCCCTTTACGGCCAATCCGGCCCTGTAAGTCAGTTAGAGAAGCTGCCATTCATGAAGAAAAGACTCACCAGTTAAACCTAGAGATATTATTACCATTCACAATCTGAATCTTTATTGGCTGTACACAATCTAGCAGTTTTGCAGTTCAGCACAAGTGGTCCAGGGAACTGTTTCACAGATTGTGCTCTGTGCCTGAGAAGGTGGAAAAATAAAATGTATACTCAACGTTCGAGGTTAAACTAAAAGATTAATTTATTTCACAAAAAGTTTTATCACAGAAATTAGAAAACCTTATGTGAAATAGGAGACAACTTGTAAGAGGCTTGTAGGATATTAGCCAATGGACTACTGATCCCTGTGGCCACTACGCCCTCTATATGACACCTTTCTGTGGGAAGTGGGCATAACCCGGTCCCAGAATTCCTAAGTGTGTCATCACAAAGATGGCTACTTCTGAAAAGCCATGTCTACCTTGCAGGAGCCCACCTTAGGGGTGGTACTAGCCTGGGGTGGCCCGCCTACCTGACAAGCTAATTTTCCCATTTATCCATATAACAAGGGGGCCCTGGGCGGGGGAGGCAGATTCACATTGCAGAGATGGCAGCTTCTTTGGAGCTTACAAGTCCAAGGAGGCTAATCAGCAGATCATTCTTTGGGAGGAGGTGTTGCACCCTCCTCCCAGACATGTTCTTTTTTTTGAGTCTCCTGTGAGCAAGAGGCTCTCACACGAGAAGGTCTGAACAGTGTCCCATATGCCAGGCTGGCAGAAACCAATCTGCAAGAACAACAGAGGGTGGAAGGTTTTCACGGGGCACCAATAGGCTGCCTTCTGAGTGCATGTGTTGGTAAATCCAGCACTGGCATCACTGTGGGTTTACCAGTATGAGATGTTTGATACCAAAAAATTCCTATTTTCAGTGACGCCATCATGTAACTGGGGAACTCGTTTTCCCCAGTGCTCAGTACATGTTCTAAAAGGGCTTTCCTGATCACTTGTACTGGAAGTAATTGAACTGACCCGCACAGGGGCATATCTACTAATGCAGGTATGCCCTAACATGCAATACTAAGCACTGTGCCTTAGGGCTGAAGGGCCTGCTGTAGGGGTGACCTATAAGCATCACCTGCAGTGGCAGGAGACTTGGCGCACTGGGAAGTGTGACATGTTGTGTTTTCACTTTTGTCTGCTCCAAGAAACACAGCCTGCATTGCAGCCATGCATGTGCTTGGCAAAGGGTCCATTACGCTGGGACTATTATTGCATAAGCCCTTAGGGACCTCCTTTATTACCTCATGCCCTAGGTACCAGGGTACTGTTTCGTAGGGACTTATAGAGGGTGCTAAATGTTTTGCCAATTGGGGGAACAATTGTACAGATTTAGGAAAGACCTCTGACATTGGGGGCCTGGTTAGCAGGAAGCCAGTGCACTTTCAGTCGAAATTACATAATTTACCAGTCAAAACATGGGAAGTGGGGGGGCCTGGCCAAGATGGCGACCATGGCGGACATAGGTGTGTGAGGCTCCCGGCCCGGTCCCCCGCTCTGACCCTTCATTAGCCCTCAGCACCCCACTGCGAGAGCATCTGCGCTCTACATATTGAGGGGCACCCGCTGTCCACGCTTTTGGCCGGCGAGAGTCCGAGGAACGGCTCTGTGTAGCGCCCCTTCCCCCGCAGTGCCAGAGCCCGCCGTCTGACGCAGTGAAATGGCGCCGGGGGCTCTAGCGTGATCTACGTCTTCTGCTTGCTGCGGGAGCCCATTACACAGCAGTGGATCCTCCAGGGGCTGGCGGAAAGCGGAGGTCGAGGACCCGGTCGCCTGAGCGGCCGGCTCAGCGATGAAGGGAGCGACCGTGGGCGATCATCACGCCCCACCGGATGGTGTGAAAATCGAGCCCCCGGCTTTGAGGCCTGACGCCAGGGCTCGGGCGCGAGAGGTGGAGGACGCCCCCCTGCAACACAGCGAGAGCTGGGTGCCAGCGACGACTGAAGCGGCGTCCTACGGTGCAGAGCGGACCAGAGCTGCCAACATTCGCTGCCCCCGGGGGACGTCGTTGAGGCCCTGACAGCCCGGTGAGTGTGCCCAGGGACGAGGCGGGAGGCCATATCCAGCCGCACATACTTGAGCCCCCGGCTTCGCGGCCTGGTCCCTGGCCGGGACACTGCTACTGGAGTCACAGGGGACAGCTCACACCCCTGCCCGCATGACTGCCCGCAGGTACTGAGGCGGGCCCCTACAACACGACTCCACATGCCCACCCTACACATACAGGCCCTCACCTGCGCCGGGCCCTGGGCCCTGAAGCTAGCACCGATCCCCTCATCGGGGGCACTATCATCGGCCTAGGCCCCTCGGGGAGACATCGGGTGCATGAAGAGGGATGGAGGTCGCCCTCCAGGCGCCTGGGGCCTGAGACTGTGGAGCCCTGCTAGAGCTGAAGAGGAGCTGCGTGATCGGACCGGAGTACCAGCTTGTGGAAGCCACCGGTGACATCGGTGAGGGACAATTGGCTGTAGGCCGCATATAGCACACGCCTGCGGAGCTTGCCCTCGGGGGCTCTGCGGCGCAGCGGTGAGCGGTGCGTCCGCCCTGCGTGGCGCTCTGCCGGTACCTGAAGCACATCCCTCCACTGGAATAAGCTCCTATCCATCCTCTCCGGCCCCCCTGGGGACAGAAGCTGAGCACGTTATGGGGTCAGGGGCACGGGGCAACCGACGCACTATCACGGATATGCTGGTGAAGGGTGCTCCTAAGGGTGAGAAGAGTCCACCGCCCCTGACCACAGCAAAGGACAGCCCAAGGCAGGAAGATGGAGGGACCCCCATCACCAAATCGTTTTTGGAGACCCTCTTCAACTCCCTGAGGGAAGATTTCCAAGCACTGAAGCAGGACATGGCTGAGGAATATCGCGAATTGCGTCGAGACGTGGATGGCTTGGGCGAGCGCGTGGCAGCGGTGGAAGAGGCGGATCAGACTCGGAGCGAGGAAGTGGAGTAGCTACAACAGGAGGTCGTCCACCTGCGTGAACAACTAGACCTCCAAGCGCACGCGGAGGACCTCGAGAACCGCTTACGCAGAAACAACATAAGGGTCCGAGGCGTCCCATCCAAAACAGAAGGGGGCAACATGACTCAATTCCTGCAGGGACTGTTCCGGGAGGTCCTGGGAGAATCTGAGGAATTTGACATACGCATTGACAGGGCGCACAGGGTAGGTCTGCCGCGCCGGGCGTCCGCCCCCCCACCAGATATCATGGCTTTTCTGCCAGACTTTCCACTGAAGGAGCAGATCCTACAGGAGGCGCGCCGGAAACAGCCTCTCCACTATCATGGCCACCCGATAGCGCTGTTTCAAGACCTCTCCGCCATCACTCTGCAGAAGAGGAAAGCATTCCAAATAGCCACAACTTTCCTGTGCGACAAAGGGGTTCCATACTCTTGGGGTTACCCCTTCCGGCTCATCTTTAAATGGAACGGTGCCCTACAGCAACTCAGATCCCTGAGAGACACTTGTAAGCTATTAGCTATTGAACTGGACGAAGACTCTGGAAAAGATGATGCCTCCCCACGGCTGAAGAAATCACCGAGATCCTCGCAGGACTGTTGGCACCGAGTGGGTAACAGACGTTCGCCCGTGGCTTCTCTCAAGCCGGACCCACAGTCCATGGCACAGTCGCAAGCGGCAGCCGTCCAGGAAGTGCACAAAGACACAGCAGCACAGGACTAGTGCGGCAACCATGTGGGGACTCCATTGCCACACACTCCTCCACATTACGACACCACGGGCCTGGACTGAGTATTGAGAGGCCTGGGAATATGACACTTTTCTGGGAGTTGCTGGTTGGGGTTAGGGTGGGGGGTCAGTGGGTTGGAAGGGTTGGAGTTCGGGGGGGGTGGGAGGCGGGATTGGAGGGGTTTTTCAGTTGGGGTTTGGTTTGGGGCAGAGGGGGGGGGTCAAGGGTGGGAACCAGTGTGCTGGGGGGGGGGGTTCAATGTGCTGGATCGATCACTATATACATGCATGTCGCACCGCAATGTCATCAACCTCACGTAGCGCCTTTTACCCCTTCACCCTGAGATGGCAGACTCCGTCTTGAAGGTATTGACCCTTAATGTGAAGGGCCTGAATAATCAGGTTAAACAAAGGGCAGTGATCTCCTATCTGGAAAACTCGGGGGCTGAGATTTGTTTACTCCAAGAAACCCATTTACTCGCAAAGGATTGGCACAGGATGCGATCCCGGGCTTTTCCCCCAATAATTCTTCTCTTCTCTACCGAAGAAAAAGGCATGGGTGGCTATTCTGGTGTCTATGCGCTTTCAGGGACGGATTGGGGATAAGGTGGGGGAGATCAAAGGTAGGCTCCTAGCATATAGCTTCCAGATAGGTGGCCAGCAGCTGACAATAGGTTCCCTGTACACACCGAACACGGGACAGGAATCCTTTCTGAAAGGCGCCATCTCGGAGACGCTTCGATACCCTGACCCCCTCTTGCTTCAACCTGGTGATGGACACTAATGCGGATAGATCTGGGCATAGATACAGGGACACAGGCACCCTCTCCACCGCAGGCAAGACTTGGCTACACGGACGGGGGTTGGTGGCTTTATGGAGGGCCAAACACCCTGGGGCGTCACAATACACATTTCACTCACATGTACACCGCACTTATGCCAGACTGGATCACTTTCTCAGATCCTCTGATTTGAACGCCAGACTGGCCGACATTTGCATTGTGCCAGCAGCTCTTTCAGACCACGACGCGATCGAGCTTACACTCACGGTTCCCAAAACTAGGCATGCCCCCGGAAGGTGGAGGTTACGCGAAACTCTCCTGCAGCGCCCAGAGGTCACTAAGCAACTTCGCAAGTGCATTACTGATTATCTGGCCATTAATGACATGCCAGAGACATCAGTTTCAGCCCTGTGGGGAGCCCTGAAGTCGGTGGCTCGCGGTGAGCTCATCGCGATAGCGGCGGCGGAGGCTAAGGAACGTACGGCGAAACGAGAGGACCTGACTGCCCAGGTATCTGAACTCGAAAGGGTTCACAGCGGCACCGGGGCTCCAAGGGTCTGGAAGCAATTAAAAGCTGTCAGGGTGCAGTTGGCCAGCTTGGACACGGATAGGGCTGAGTTTGCCGCCCTGCGCCTCCAACACACTTACTATGTGGGAGGGAACATGACCGGTCGCCTACTCGCTAGCGCGCTGAAAGCAAAAACCCAGCGCACGAAGGTTCAGGGCCTAAAGGACGGGAATGGTGATGAAATCAAGGAGGAGGCACAGATTGCGGAGGCGTTTCGGGACTTCTATGCCTCATTATACCGAGCCGACACTTTCCTGGGTACGCACATCGACACATACCTGGAGAATGTGGCGACCACAGTGCTCTCCCCGGCACTCGCGGACGCCTTGGAGGCCCCCATCCGATTAGATGAGGTGGTGGCAGCTATATTCCGCCTTCGACCCCTCAAGTCTCCGGGTCCGGACGGTTATTCCGCCGGTTTTTATAAAGCCTTCAGCCCGCTATTGGCTCCAGTCCTTACCCGGCTTTTCAACTCCTTCTGTGGCCCGGGCTCTATCCCTCAGGATATGTTGGAAGCCGAGATTGTGGTGCTGCCTAAACCTGGCAAGGAACCCACACACTGCTCAGCGTTTCGCCCTATCTCCCTCCTTAACTTGGAGCTGAAGCCCTTTGCAGGCGTGCTGGCCTTGGGCCGTACCTGCCTGGGATTCTTGAGCCAGATCAGTTGGGCTTTGTCCCAGGGCAACAATGTAGTGATAACACCAAACCGATCCTCCACCTGGTAGACAAGGCCCATTTCCAACAGTCGGACTCGGCCCTGCTGGCCATTGACGCCGAAAAAGCGTTTAACCGGGTCGACTGGACTTTCTTACAATGGGTCTTGTCTCACTTCAAGATAGGTGATCGCTTTCAATCTTGGATCGCGAGCTGCCTTCACCACCCCCAAGCGCGGGTTTGCCTGGGTGGTTTGCGTTCGAGCCCATTCCAACCCATAGTCACTACTATAGTAAACAATTGAAGACTATACGAAGTCACATATAACATGGCATGCTTTGCTCACATTGGGTTGACATCACCAAGTCACTAACTCAATGTGCTATAGAATGAATATGTCCCCAAAAAATGTATCCTTATGTTTTTATCCAGCCCTGAAGATTCGCAGCTTGTTCCCTGCGATGAAACACGTGTTGGCTTACGAATTGGAACAAATAAACTGAAGTATCCACACTATGAACGAACAGTGTTTCTACTGATATTACCCACACTCAAGAATATGAACTCTTTCTCGAAGATGTTTTACATGTTTGGATTTGTATAAAAATATAATAACTGTCAACCGTAAATTCCTCTTGCAATTACCATCTGTCATCCCACAAATGTCTAAGTGCAGGGGCATAGTTGTTATTGTTTCCTTTGGTGAGGTGTCTGGCCTCAGGATGAACAGGGGGAAATCGCTGATACTACCACTGGGCAGAAATACCCGTTCTTCTGCGGGCACGCCAGAGTACAGAGGGGGCCTGCAGATGAGAACGCAGATTCCGTACCTGGGTATCACCCTTACCTCATCCACGGACTCGAGGGTCGCCCTAAACTACGCACACCTTACATCCCACATTCGCGCAGATCTGACACGGTGGTCCAAACAACCACTCTCCCTGTTGGGGCGAATTGCGGCGGTGAAGATGTCGGCCCTGCCCAAGATGCTATATATTTTCCAAACTATCCCAGTGATGCCTCCAGCTGGTGCCATTGCAAACATACAGGCTGCCTTTCAACAATTCATCTGGGGGGGAAACGTCCGCGCTTACACAAACAATTAGCGTATCGGGGCATGGACGAGGGGGGTCTTGGGATCCCTAATCTCCAGCAATGCTTTCAAGCATCACAGCTCCGCTACTTAGTGGAGTGGTATAGACCGGATTCTGAAAAAAGCTGGTTGATCCAAGACAGGGCGATGGCCCAGACGTCCCTTTGGAAGATTCCATTTCTCCACCGACATGACAGGCCGCAATACCTCCGCCCTTATCCTTCTCGATCTAAGTGCGGCGTTCGACACTGTGTCTCATTCCATCCTTCTCGCGACTCTTCGGTCCCTGGGAGTAGAAGGTACGGCTCTTGCCTGGATAGCCTCTTTTCTAAAAGATCGCACTTTTCAGGTGTTTTCCGCCTCTACTTCTTCTACAACTTATCCCTCGGCGTATGGTGTGCCTCAGGGGTCGATACTCAGTCCCGCATTATTTAACATTTATGTAAGACCTTTAGCTACTATTGTGGAGGAGGCGGGTCTTACACTGTACTCCTACGCCGACGACTCACAGATCATTTTTTCTCTCTCTAATAAAGAGTGCAATAACACCTCTGCCCTAAAAGAAGGTTTGATCCGTGTCTCTAAATGGATGAAGAGTAACTTCTTGAAGCTCAACGGTGACAAAACCGAGGTTGTGATACTGGGCAGAAATAAGGATCTCTGGGGCCCCCCACCATTGGCCCTGTGACATGGGACCCACCCCGCAACCGGTAACTGTAGTCCGCACCTCGGGTTTCTCATCGATGAGAAACTCACAATGAGACAGCAGGCTGTAAAGGTGGCCTCCATCTGTTTTGCCACCTTGAGATGGCTACAGAAGATCCTGTGGATGTTGCCCCTCTCCACACGAAGAACAGTAGTCCAGGCGCTGGTGGTTTCCCGCCTGGACTATGGCAACATCCTATATCTTGGATCCGACCAAACAACCATAAAAAAACTCCAGGTTGTGCAGAACGCTGCTGCCCGTCTTCTCTGCAACGTCCCTAGAAGATCTTCTGCTTCTGCAGCACTTCGTGACCTTCATTGGTTAAAAATCCCAAACAGAATTAAATTCAAAGCCCTGTGTCACGTTTTTAAAATCAAATACGGCTCAGCTCCAAAATACCTTCAGGACTTTATCCAGGCTTATAAGCCCAGTCGAACTATAAGATCATCACTTCACGGTGACTTTTCCGTCCCCAGATTTAGATAGGCAAAAATGGGAGGCCGTTCTTTTTCTCATTTAGGTCCAAAATTCTGGAATACTCTTCCTGTGTCCCTAAAGACAGAAACCAATCTTTTTCGTTTCCGTAAGGGACTTAAAACTTGGCTTTTTCAACAGTAATATGTAGCCTTGTAAAAATCAGCTCGCCAGTCTTTCTTCTCTAGTCTGTCCCTGAGCGCCGGGAAACCCACTGCGGGTAGCTGCGCGCTTTAGAAGTTTAAATAAATAAAAATAAATAAATAAAGGCCTCATCACGGACCTCTATAAGTTGCTCACACCCCCACTTGCGATAGGTCGTGCAGCGGGGCAGAAATGCTGGGAGGCGGAGCTAGAGAGAACACTGACAGACACTGACAATGGCGCTACATATACTATAGGGCTTCCCACACGACACGCAACACTACAGGCAGAGAGGCGGCGGTGAAACTGGAGGGACTGTGGGGAGCGAGGTACTATGACTCATCTCCTTTAGGATATCCGAGAAGTTAGGGACTACTGGAAAGCGGTATTAGATGACATAGACAGCACATTCGGCACTGAAATCCCGAGTTTTCCATCCTACACTATCCTAGGCCTTCCCAACGCACTCACCTTCCCCCTGAAATCCATACGAGGGCGTCAAATCGGGATTGCCATGTAAGCTGCATCCCAGCACATCTTGTCACTCTGGGGGACGACCACTAGACCCACTCACATGGGATGGCTGCACAAAATATGGTTTACACTGGGAATGGAACGCATTCAGGCCACACTCACGCAGTCAGCAGACACGTTCCCCAAGATGTGGCTACCATTACTGTCCCTTCTCTCGAATGAATTTAACGAAACTACGTGCCCTAGATACCTCCGCTTATTGCGCCTTACAGAGACCCCAAATGACTCTCACTGACCTAATGGGGGACCAAGCTGAGCGAGTGGTGGATACTTTGACGATTGCTCTACTGATCCGGCACACTGGTTGGGGTGGGGGGGGCTTGGGGTGGGAGGGGATTTTTGTTCTTAAGATTATGTTCTCCTAACAGGCTCAGCATATACGGCTTGTGCCTCACACTTACGGTTTGGCCCATATATCTCGATTGCAGTTTGCTCTGTGGAGAAGACATGCTTGTCTGTCTCATACGCTACTTATATATGGAGCCCTCATTTTGCCATGTATTGCCTGTGCTCTTTTTGGAAACCAATAAAAACAAATTTGAATTTAAAACATGGGAAGTGGAGGTGTCAAAAAGGGGCATTTTCCTAAAGGATTACTAATAGGTTGCACAGGAGGTTTGGACTAGAAACTTTAGTTTTGCTGAGCAAATTTTTCATAGGTTAATTTACTTGACAAGAATTTTGAGTAGCTAGGATACAGACTGTTCATAGAGAAGGACTAGAGGTTTGAAGAGGGCCCTATATTTGGCTGATATTCGTCTGGAGGGAAACAGCCTGTACAATGTGGGTGAACCATGCATGCTGTTGTCCCACAAGCTAAACCATGCTTGCCTTGACCACCAAATGCCTTAACCATGAATATGTGTGGTTAAGGCAGTACACGGTCTAGCTGTTTGGATGTGCAGGGAGACTGAAAGGACACTTCAGGAGAGGAAACATCGGAACAGAAAGCTCTGGTCGTAAACAGGCAATTGGGGCTGGGTACTTTTTAAAAGGTTCAGTGTTGGTTTTAGGTCTCAGGGTGGGGGCGAGGGTCCGGTGTAATTTTTGGAAGGGGCAGGTTTTTGGGCTAGAATTTTTGGGGTTGGTGCAATGGCTCAGTCAGAGGCCTGGGGTGTTTAGGGGAGGTTTAGAGGTGAGGGTAGGTTTTGGGGCTCAGGGTGAGGGGGTCGGGGTAATTTTTTAACGCAGGAAGGGTTTTAGGCATCAGTGTGGGGCTGAGGATGGGTAGTTTTATGGGCAGCGCATAGGTACATTTTAAGCCTTAGGGTAGAGGGAGGTCAGGGTATTTTTTTTTAAAGGGGCAGGGTTTGCATTGCCAACCCGCCCCCGCTCCATTGAATCCTGAGTTTGGCAGCTGTAGCGGTTTTGGGGACCCGAGGAGGCACTTTTCATTACACACTGCAGGATACAGGCAGCACGAACATCCAGCCCTGCATTCCGCAATCCATTGGGACAAGAACATATCAGCGCCCGGCATCACTTACCTGGGAGGGAGATACATCCTGAAAACTGCAGTCCACTACATTCTCGCGGACTGAGTTTGGTGAGCTAATATTTGAGGGGCGAAGCGAACGTTCACTTTTGGTGATCAGCAGTATGCAATTGATGTTGGAGTGAAGCACCCTGAACTTTATTGCGCTTACGAGGACCGGAAAGGCCGAAATGCATTCGCCATTTAACAAATAAAGATGCTTCCAAGTCTCCCCTACGAGGCCTCTGCTCGTTCTGCTGAAGGAGGGTTGTGGTGACATTATGCGTGCAAGCCAGTATCGCGCGACACAGGCCCCCGCTTTGCAAGTTGGCCCGGCCCCTCTCTGGCTGCTGCTCCGGCAGGTTTGTGTGTCTTCCAAGTGATTGGATTGGACTGGGCCCGCCCTCGAGCTTGGGACTACATAAGGCGGTTGTATTGAAGTATTCCACTTCAAGCCAGGCGGTATGCATTGCCATACCTGCCCCCACTCCTTTGAATCCTGAGTTTGGCGGCTGAAGCTGTTTTGGGGACCCAAGGAGGCACTTTTCATTACACTGTGCAGGATACAGACAGCACGAACATCCAGCCCTGCATTCCGCAATCCATTGGGACAAGAACATATCAGCGCCCGGCATCACTTACCTGGGAGGGAGATGCATCCTGGGAACTGCAGTCCACTACATTCTCGCGGACTGAGTTTGGTGAGCTAATATTTGAGGGGCGAAGCGGACGTTGACTTTTGGTGATCAGCAGGATGCAATTGATGTTGGAGTGAAGCACCCTGAACTTTATGGCGCTGACGAGGGCCGGAAAGGCCGAAATGCATTCGCCATTTAACAAATAAAGATGCTTCCAAGTCTCCCCTACGAGGCCTCTGTTCGTTCTTTTGAAGGAGGATTGTGGTGACATTATGCGAGCAAGCCAGTATCGCGCTACACAGGCCCCCGCTTTGCAAGTTGGCCCGGCCCCTCGCTGGCTGCTGCTCCAGCAGGTTTGTGTGTCTTCCAAGTGATTGGATTGGACTGGGCCCGCCCTCAAGCTTGGGACTACATAAGGCGGTTGTATTGAAGTATTCCACTTCAAGCCGGGCGGGATGCATTGCCATACCTGCCCCCGCTCCATTGAATCCTGAGTTTGGCGGCTGAAGCGGTTTTGGGGACCCGAGGAGGCACTTTTCATTACACTCTGCAGGATACAGACATCACGAACATCCAGCCCTGCATTCCGCAATCCATTGGGACAAGAACATATCAGCGCCCGGCATCACTTACCTGGAGGGAGATGCATCCTGGGAACTGCAGTCCACTACATTCTCACGGACTGAGCTTGGTGAGCTAATATTTGAGGGGCGAAGCGGACGTTCACTTTTGGTGATCAGCAGGATGCAATTGATGTTGGAGTGAAGCACCCTGAACTTTATTGCGCTGACGAGGGCTGGAAAGGCCGAATTGCATTCGCCATTTAACAAATAAAGATGCTTCCAAGTCTCCCCTACGAGGCCTCTGCTCGTTCTTTTGAAGGAGGATTGTGGTGACATTATGCGCGCAAGCCAGTATCGCGCCACAGAGGCCCCCGCTTTGCAAGTTGGCCTGGCCCCTCGCTGGCTGCTGCTACTGCAGGTTTGTGTGTCTTCCAAGTGATTGGATTGGACTGGGCCCGCCCTCGAGCTTGGGACTACATAAGGCGGTTGTATTGAAGTATTCCACTTCAAGCCGGGCGGGATGCATTACCATACCTTCCCCCGCTCCATTGAATCCTCAGTTTGGCGGCTGAAGCAGTTTTGGGGACCCGAGGAGTTACTTTTCATTACACTCTGCAGGATACAGGCAGCACGAACATCCAGCCATGCATTCCGAAATCCATTGGGACAAGAACATATCAGCACCCGCCATCAGTTACCTGAGAGGGAGATGCATCCTGGGAACTGCAGTCCA
Organism: Lissotriton helveticus; assembly: GCF_964261635.1. Lineage (NCBI taxonomy): Eukaryota > Metazoa > Chordata > Amphibia > Caudata > Salamandridae > Lissotriton > Lissotriton helveticus. The sequence goes on along the minus strand of NC_136059.1, from coordinate 1,307,179,183 downwards.
CTACATTCTCGCGGACTGAGTTTGCTGAGCTAATATTTGAGGGGCGAAGCAGACGTTGACTTTTGGTAATCAGCAGGATGCAATTGATGTTGGAGTGAAGCACCCTGAACTTTATGGCGCTGACGAGGGCCGGAAAGGCCGAAATGCATTCGCCATTTAACAAATAAAGATGCTTCCAAGTCTCCCCTACGAGGCCTCTGCTCGTTCTTTTGAAAGAGGATTGTGGTGATATATATATATTCCATCCATCACTTTATTGTATACTTTAGTGTGTTGCCCTAGGAGGGACTGATATTGCTAGATATGGGTCCAATACAGACTGTGTCACTGGAACCAAGCTATACCTGGCTGATGATCCCTAACCACGGCAAAACCAGTCCTGGGTAGCTTGTATTCTGGTTCAGGGAGGGCCTGGCAGTTCAGGCTGGAGGTTTCCCTTTATAGCAGGTCACAACTGATTTGCATATAGCTGGCTACAAACTGAGGTGGCATGTGTGCCCATGAACAGGGATGCGTCCTGAGTAATTACCACCATTAATTCAAGCATTCCATCCATATCTTTTTTGTATACATTAGTTTGTTCTCTAAAGCATTGGAAGAGTGAGCTAAAAAAGAGAAACCTTGAATACAGGATTTGATTGCGCTGAAGTTGTGTGCTTCCACAGAAAAGAGTAATTGTATTGCCGTATTTTTGGGCTCATGGCAAAGCTTTTACTTAATGCAGCAGGTCTGAGTTGGTGATAGTGATAAGCCAATGATCATGGCTATCGATCTGGTGTGTTTATTAAGAAATGTTAAAACATATACAATAGGCCTGACACTTTTTGAGAAGGGCGTTTAAGGGTAGATTGTTATTACTCTATATTTTAAGTCTTCAGATATGTGTTTAGTTACACAAAATCTTACTGATTGCCATAGCGTGCAGGGATTTTGGTGTTGATTAGCCCCTGTGACAAACTGTGGATATAGAAGACTGGCTCTGTAAGTATTCTTGTTAGTCCCTCTTAGGAGAGATACTATTTTGTTTTGTGAACTGTAATATTATATACCTTTCTAATTTTATGACTGTTTGCCTGATGGTTTCCTTGTAGAAAATTGTATACTCAAAACAGCAACAGCAGGCCTGAATTAGTTATGCTTACAAGCTATATGCCTCATTGATGCTATGGGAAACATTGCATTCAATTACATACATATGGTCTCCTCATTGTGAAACATTATGACAAAGGCAGTTGATATAACTCATTTATTGTGAAATCATTTGTTAAAGCCAGTAAGCTTTTAACAGTTAGTTGGTATCACATTGTGTTACAGGCTATAGATAGGTATTTTGTTACATGTAATTTCGCAGATGCAGATTACTGTAGTAGACAAAGGTTTTAGTGTTGGCCCCCAACTGTGAAACAACCTGGGCATTTTCTCATTAAAGATTGTTGTTAGGCTCTATTGAGAGAGGTTGTATATGGTTTTTCAAAATGTATTTTGCAACCCATTTTTAATGTTATAACAGTATGCAAGATGGTTGTCAGTTTATGTGCTTTTGTTGGTTAAGGTGTAAACGCCTATGGTGAAGAATGCAGGTCTTTTCAGTTCATTGGTAAAAGTCAAACCAGAATCTCAAGGTTTGTTCTGTTTATTATGATACTCCATGACAAGCCAGTAGGTCTGACTTATTTATTTTGAACATCAAGGGCCTGATTCTGATGTGGGTTGGAAAGCTACCCGACCGAATCGGTTTGGAAATGGTTTCCGACCCACTCGGATCGGGAGAGTCCGACCGACCAAGTGCTGTGCATCCGGATGCTTCCAGATACGATTTGGTTGGACTCCCATTGACTTCAATGGGAGCATATGTTCCTCTCCGCATCATAATTGGGCCCTGGGTCGCTCCCAATCCTATTTGGAAGGAGCAAATGCCATTAGGATGCCTTTCTAACTGCATCAGAATCAGGCCCTGGGTGGGAATGCTTTCCTAACCGCATCAGAATCAGGCCCCAAGTGTTAAAGGCACTGACTTTTAAGGATGAATTGTTGACAGGTATTTTGTCAACAATTCTAAAGCACTACAGTGGCAGACTGTCAAGTGCATGTCCTATTGAGTAAATATTCATAACCACTGGACTACCTTTACCTTTAATATTGTAAAACCTCACTAGTAACTAATTTAACTGCATGTAACTAATATATTAGTGGTCATAAACAGCAGGTTTCAAAATTGTGCAACTTTCCTACAAAGCTGGAGATGCCTGAAAATTGTGATCTGAGTGTTTTGGGTGTGCATGCATGTGTTCTGTGCATATGTATGGGTAGACATTACCAAAAAGGTTGGTGTAGTGGTTACCATTCTTCTGCTACTTTCTTGCCATTAAGCCATGATTTGGATGACTCCATTACCTAAGTATTTTCTGAATATTTTCAACTGTGTTTTTTGAATGACACTCATGAAGCTAATGAAGCTTCATTTTAATGTCATGATAATATGTAACCCTGATGATATCAGAAGGCGTGTGATCTTGTTACAATAGTAAGTCACTGGAGCAACAGACTTGGTATATACAGTTCTTTAACTGTAAATTATGGGACAGAAAAGTATGACTTTGTGACACAGTCCAGCAAGTCACCTTGCTGTGTTTGCGTCAAAGGGGAAAGGATAGGAATGCGCCATATTTATCACAATTCTTGTCCTTTCCCCAGCGCTGGTGCACTATGGGCTGCCTTGTGCCAATACAGGCACTCTTGCTCCATGCTGCAAAGGATCCTCTGTTACATGCAGGCCAGGTCTGATTCTCAGAGAACACTGGAAATGGCACAGGACTGTGCCCAGTGGGTGTCTGGAGAAGGGCTTCACGTGCAGATGTTGAACTCTGAACCCAGTGTCTGCTAAGAAAGAACAAAGCAGACCTCTTCATTCTTTTCTGCAGGACCAGGGTAGAGCACTAAGCACAGAAATATTCGTATTCTGTGTTTGCACTCTCTTATCTTCAGCCTAGGGCCTGGCCAAAGATGCAGGGATGTGGGTTTCTGGCCAAAGGTTTAGTCCAGCGAGATACAATGAAGACAGTTTACATAGGTGGCAGCTGGAAAAATTGAGTTTTTGGTTTGCTGCCTCACTGCCACCAACGTCCCATTAAATCGTTTGCACAATCTATCTACAAATCAGTCCACTTCGGCAATTAACATTGCCAGACAACCAAAATTATAACCAGGGAGCATGCGCAATAGGCAGCAGCATTGGCATACTGATAATTTGTACATGAAGCGAGGAGTTCATACACGAGATATTTTGTGCGGTGCTATTAAAATCTAAAACATCATCCAAGGCCATATATGGTGGTTCCATCCTTTACTACTTCTGCTTTTTCAAAATGTATAACCTGCTTTGCCCTGACTCTGCTGGACTTTGTGGGACAAGCCTTTTAAAATACCACCTGCCCATGCTGATTTTTGTTACATAAACAGGACCAACTAGAACATAAACATTCTTCACAGGGAAAATTAATCAGATGACCTCGCATATTAATATTACATTTACTCACCCCGACCTTAATCTTGGCAAAAAGTAGATTACATTTTTGAGCCAGGAAACATGCATGTGCGATATTTAGGGCACAGGATTTTGTTCAGGTTGCAAAATAAAAGCACAACTGATTACTGACCTGGTGGGGAATGTAATTTAACTCTAACAGGGTCATTGAGAGTTTAGCTGAGCAGTTGTTCCACCATTAACTGGCAGTTAGCCTAGTTTTCAACTTCTATAAACTGTGTCTCACATCCATTTAGTGGAGAAGTGTGGCTCACTGGTTAGAGGAGGCAGACCTGGAAGCAGAGGTCAGCCCAGGACCAGGGTTCAATTCCCGGCTCAGCGGGGTCTTGAGTCCTAAAAAAATGTCCCTGGACTCGACAATGTTCGCTCCGGTGCCTACTCAATTCACAGGTTCACACTCTGGGCAATAGCTTGCTTAATCTCCACAACGGCCCCTCGCGGCGGGATGCCTGGCTTTCACCTTGCGGATACCCTGCCGGGGTTATCTCAGAGGGGAATACCAGGACGGGTTCCCTAAGCAAGCGCTTAGAAACCGCTTGGTGATTTGCGCTATATAAATTCCTGTACATTTACATTTTACATTTACATTTACATTTAGTGGCTAGGGAACTGCTAGTTTTGTGATGACCGACAGTCAGCTATACAGTCCATAAACCCTTTCCACCAGAGGACTGCTGGGTCACAGCAGCAGTCGGGGGACCCTATTTAGGGTAGGATGGCAGTCTCCAATGTTCTCTGGCTGAGTCTGCCACGCAAGTTACGGTGTTTATTGGCAGTGAAATTAAACAATAGTACTAGCATGGATGGGGAAAGCTCCCAGTACATCAGTGCACTGCATTTTTTGTTGCAACAAACAAACTCCTGAGGTGGGAATTTGTAGGTGAAGAATAAACATGCAGATGGGCGCATAACTAAAAAATAAGTGACGGAGCACAGCGTTTGCCTTTTTGACTTAACACCATCTTAGTCACTTCTAAAACGCAGTGTTGCACCATATTTACAATAATACAGTGCAGCCCTGTTTTTCCCACCGCACTGGCGCTAAATTTATCTGCCCAGCACCAATGCATTCACTCTTGCACCATTGTTGTAAATCTGGGAATGTGGCACAAACCATGGATGTTGCGTGGGAACATCCACAGTAACACCCAAGGCACGCCCCTTTCATGCAAAGTGTTGCGTGAAAAAGGGCCGTAATTACAAGGACACAAAAATATTCCAAAGATTGCAAAGTATGGGAAGGAGGCCTGAATGTTCACCCACAGTGTCCTAATGTAATGTTTCTACAGTGTGGGGATCTAACCCAGGAACACTTTATGCAGAAGGGGAGTGGATGCTAAATGCCTGCCTATGGATGTCCCAATGAGGTGTGTGACTAGATGCATGCCTCAGGAAGTGAAATCATCTTCCAGTATGCGTTTGTGTTGTGTCACTTACTTCTAGTCAAAATATTTAGCTTGCACACTCTGTTCTGCTATTACTTTCTGAGTCACTGCACATGATTGTGAACCAGTGTATGCATCCTTCCACTTCAGCAAAGATCAAAACATCAGCTAGTTGGAAAGTAGTGCTGTATAAACTGACCGCCTAAGAGAAACAATATAACTGGTTTGCATATTGAGCCCCAGTGGATAGTAAAGTCTCTGAATAATGCAGCCAGTGTGTGACTGAGTGAAGCTCTTTAGGGTCCTTAGAAAGAAAGGCGTTTTACAGCCCACCTGGCTCATTGTATATCTTAATAGTAACTTGGAGCTCCAGGTGTACCAGAAAAGGTGGGTCAACCCAGGGGGAGAGGAGTGGAGAAATGGTGAGTAGAACTTTAACAAATAGATCATGTGGTGAGTGGAGGCCCGGGGTAACTACAAGGCAACTTAATTTGTGTAAACAGGGAAGTGTATGCCAGTTGCTTTTTACCATACATTTGGTCTACATTCATCCTTAACTTGTCATGTAATTGCAGCCTATTTTAAGTGCAAGTCAGTGTGTAGTCTGTGGCATAGCATAGGTGCCATGGGCCCTAAAGCAAGCAAGAAAAACTAGTGCCCTAACCTACCAGGTTGGTATTAAAAGCCAACACTAGTTTGTGTTCAGAAGGCTGCTGTATTCCCTACTGTACTACTGACTGGTGCATTAGTGCACCTACTGCACTAATGATAGCTACATCACTACTATGGTTCTCTTAGTCACTCATTCCCATGTCTTTCCTCTATACTTTTTGTAAAACGGTGAGTAGGAAGTGTGGAAGACGAACAGGTGGCCCCTTCACCCCCCCACCCCAACTAATAGACCCTCATTAGTTGGGACACTATTTGATGCATTGTTGAATTACCAAGGATACATGTTTTCATCGCACCACTATGCAATATGTACATAACTAAAATAAAAAAGTAACAAAAACAGTTACAATGCCAGCAGCAAATCAACTCTTTTATTTGGAGCTCTAAATCTGTTAGACTGGCTTGGAAAAAAACTAAGAAGGAGGAGAGAGAAGGGAGGGCTCGCATTACCGGATTTGGAATATTATGCTTGGGCATTTCAGTTGTCCTACTCCAAGATGTTGTTGAAGACCCCTGTGGACAACTCAAATGTTAAGATGTTTAGGGCTATGTTAACTGGGTCTAATCTTCCACTTGAGGGCTTTTTGTTTAAGTTTGGTCATCAAAGATTCTTCAAGAAGGTGAGAATAAAGACTCTACAATCACTACTGAGACAATGGGTTCAGATAAAGTCTAGAGTTGGGTTGGCATATTTTTCTAATCCCGCCCCAATTTGGGATTCACCGGGGATCCCCCGATGTCTAAAAGATAGTCTCGCTCTCCCCTGCGAGAAGCTGGGATTCTAACTTGGGGAGAGCCGATGGTGGGAGGATCTTTGGTGGAATGGGAAGTGCTCTTCGAGAAGGTCGGTCCAACTTTATCTAGATTCAAATATTTGCAATTAGCCAGCTGATCTCGAGAGCAGTAAAAAAGAAACGATCAGGTCGGGGATTATAGTTGTTTAGAGAGACACCTGGTAGAAAGACAAACGGGGCGTAAGGAGGTGACCTTTTGGTACTGGTCCATTATGGACGAGGCGGATGGTGAATTTCAGCTCCCGTCAGCATTGTGGGTGGATGAATTGGGGACCCAAGTAGAGGATATATGGTTACATTAGTTCAGTCTCTTATACAAGGCTGTTAAACCTGCTTTGTTAAGACGCAACCATCTCTTTACACTCCACCGGGCTTATCTTTTCCCCCAAAGGCTTTCTAAATTCCAGCTAGGAAAGTGTTGTCAAAAGTGCCTCCTCCCAGCAGCTTCCGACAGTCATATGTTTTGGGACTGTCCTGCTATAAGCGGATACTGGGAAGAGGTAAGGGTCACTATGGAGTCAATTCTCAAAATCCCGATCTCCATTAGTCTGGCACTAATTATATTTGAACTGGAGGAAAGTATTAAGGGGAGAGAAAGGACCTTCCTTTTCTATGCAATTCTCCTTGCAAGAAGGCAAATTTGCAAACATTGGGTCGATGCCACCCCGCCAACCCATGCAGAATGGCTGTCATCCCTTTACGAAACATCAAATGTAGATACAGCTAGGTCTGGTAGTTTTATGAGCCTTGCCTTCTGGAATCTTTTAATCAATTGGAGACGCTGAGTTATTCAGGCCTTCGGGTTTTTTGGGGTTTTTTTTCCCCCCGGGTCCGATGATTATGCCCTTCTACTCCATGGTCCAGAAGGGGCCTGCCGGATTACAACGAAACAAGGGCCAACGGGCTGTGACATGCCTCAATGGAGTACGATCTTCCTGAAAGTACCTTCCGCCAATGTTACATATCTGTCCGAGTACAGGAAGAGGTCATGTTTTTTACTGCTCTCTCCTGGAATGACAATAAGGTGGTTGAATACTTCTTGGAACGAGGATACGGCAAATGAGGACAAAATTTTTTAAAAAACCAGTTACATGTTTAAGAGCATTGCAATAGGCAGATTTAGCATACCAAATGCACGCTAGAGCAAATGATTTTTCCTGCATCATTGTCTCCATTGAAAGTTCATTTTTAGAAAAAGTCAAGTTTTTACTCAACTACACTGTCATTGAATCAAATTAATGGCATCTGTATAGTCCCCAAAGTACAAGAAACGGTTCTAAATTGTTTTGAAATCATAGGATACGAGCATGACTCATGATTGCAGGAAAGCAAAACCAATGTTATCCTCCGGGTTACTATGCGTAGACCAGAAGGCATGACTGATGCAGAAAATAAATCAGAAGTCAAGGTTGCCACGACCACTAAGGTAAAGGTGCAAAAGCAGGCAAAAATCTTTTCATTCTGAGAATGCCGAAGGCTCTCGGCCGTTGTGCTACCCAATGAGAATGCCTGTGTTCTTGCTGATGTGTAGCATTAACCTGCCAATGACACTCTGTGAAATGCTTTTTGTCCACGGTGGAACGTTTTTTTAGTTGTAAGCGCAGCTGTGGTTTACAAATTGGACATTCTGGAAGCAAAACTAATGCATTTTGACAACAATATTCAACTGTTTGGGATGTTTGTCAACGAGGAGATCTGAGTGACATCAAATAGACAATGAGAGCAAAGGTAAAAAACATCCCTGTACCTTACAGTTAGCCACCTATAAATGTATGTTATGCCTGGTCCCCAAAATTATCTGACCAGCTTATAACTGCTAGACGGAGGCTTCCTATGGAAGCTATGCATAAGATATAGAATCATAGATGGGTAACTGCTAATCACGTGGAGGTTTTTTATGAGAGGTTCTAAGTGACATCAAATTGTTAGTGAAAGTGAAGCTTGAGTTGTTTATGATATCACTCAAAACCTGAGGTAAAAAACATGCTCGTAATGAACTTTTTACTAATCTATAATTTTGTTATGAATGGTTCCCAACTCATCTGCCTCTGCTTTCAACTGCTACACAGGGCAGAATAGTAATAGGGGAGGCATACATAACATGGCCTCTCCTCAGGGTCAGATTGGGTTGTAAAATAGGCCCAGGCACCGATATGAAAGTGGACACCAATGGAGCAGATAACTAAAAAAAAGTGGTTATATCGGGCAAATCAACTGTAAAAACCAGCCGACGGCTTTGAAACCATCTCGCAACCACTTAAAACTTGGAACACACACTGACCTGTCAGCCCAGCCCATAGGGCACTGCCTGATTGCCCTATAGGGTCATACTACCCTCACTCTCCTCCCTGACCCAAGTGTAAAACAATTTACTTAGTGACAGGAATGCAAAGGAAGCTTTATTTTACCAGCCACACTGGGCTTTTCTCCACTATTCACAACTCTGCTCTATACCCCCAGAAAGGGAAACAAGGGAACCCTACTCACTTGGAGCCTGGGTGAAAGTTTTTTACAAGAAACAATGGCTCCTGTGGGCAAATGTAAAAATAATTATAGTTAAGAAAACGCACAATGGCAATGAGGGTGATTGAAGTTGGAAGCCAAGAAAGGAAGCTGTATATACACAGTATAAATATATTTGTAATATCAAGCAAAAATGGGTTTCAATGATTTATACACCATTGTTTAGAAGCATTATACACACATATATAATCAAAAAGGTGATGGAGTGTCCCAAGTTATTTTTTTCAAAAAAAGAACCTAAACTACTATATCCCCCAGAGACTTAGGTCTTCTGATGAATCATTTTAGGTCATAATGAGGGGTAAGACTTCAGGAGGTCCATAACAGAGTTAGCCACTCAACGAGGGCCCTTAATTAGTGGCCAATTCACACATATTTAAAATCCAATTAAAGGACAATTCAAAGAAAAAACATCAAGGCTCAATAACAGATTCAGAACATTTTAGAAAATGTTATTGTATTAATGATCCAAAATCAGTGCATATAAGCAACAATTTAAGGAATTCAATTAGACTGGCAATAGCGGGTAGTATAAAACCACAGATTTAATCAAAGAATTAGAAAGAGGACAGTTTAAACATTAACAATTCCCACTACCAATGCAGGCAGGAGGCTGGGTTTCCAAGGAGTTAAGCCTCATTCAGGAAAATTGGAAAGGATCCAGTTAAAGCCCACTAGGGAAATATTAAGTTCAGATTTGGTATTCTCACCAAACAGTCCAAAAAGGTTCAGTAAGGAAGTTCATTGGAAAAAAAAAGTCCCAATCGATCAGCAATTATAGCAGCAGCTGCAAAAGCATCCCATGTCCTTGACAAAACGACTGGAAAAATAGAAGTTCTCTGATCTAGCCCTGATCTCTAAAAATCTCACCAAAAATCTTTTTACTCCTTCTTTGGGGAGTTCACCACCATAGTATAGATGATGCAGTTATGACATCAGCAATCGATCTACAGTAGTCTGTCCATTTTGTGGTCATCTACCATTAGCCACAGAGACGGAGCGATGCAACTGGGGAATCACACACCCACTTTGGGTGGTTAAGAAAGCCCTCACACACTGACCTAGTCAGTGTCATGCTTCATCATCGGGCCCCACCAAAGAGGCCGAGTGCCTCTTCGGTGTGCTACGATGCCAGAAGACTGCGGAGCTGGTTGTGTGAAAAGGGCGTGCAGTGAGGTATAAAATTAAAAGTGCCTAAAGGGTATCTGCAAAAATTATTTTAATGAGTGATCCCTGAGACACGGATAAAAGGAGTTATGTGTCTGAATATGTTGCCAAAGGTAATGGATTGGTTAATTCAGAGTTAGAGTTTTAGTCAGTCAACATGTTTCTGCCTTTACAATGGTTTAAGTTTACCTAGGCATTCGTCAGGACTAGTTTAAACCCCGGCGGTATGGACTCTCTAATTGTCCACCCTAACCTGGGGACGTGAAAGTGAAAAATCAAAAAAGTGATAAAAGTGCATAAAAAGGGGGAAGAGCAATTCGCTCATTCCAAAAAATACTCCAAGTTAGGGAGTGTATCTGCACCTGTAAATACAATAACACAGACAAACACAAAAGAGACAAACATACAATTAATTATTTGTATAGGTCATAGCGTTTGTCCAAGGTGCTCCATAGTTGTGGCATAGGTTGTGTTCCCATATAAACACTAAAGTTAACACCATCCATATAGCCCTACAGGGATGATACCACTAACTCTGGGTTGGTGACGTGGACAAATTGTGCCTATAACACACAGTGTGACTAAAAGGGGTTAAAAACACGATAAAAGCACTCCATAGGAGGGATCAATGGACCAAAGGTCTGTGACCCCACCGCGTAAGTCAAGGATTTCATAAACATCTCACTTTATAGTATGGCGCTAATTGCACCATGGGTCTCGGGAGGGGGGTTGGAGCGTACCTGGCACATCCTGAAAATAGAAAGAGAAGGCTTTCAATACATGAGATCAGGTTTTACTTAGCTCGATCGCGTCGATGTAGACACTGCAAGGAGGTTCAGCACTCACGCCCTCAATGCTCTCAGCCCGCTTCTGCAACCTAGCATACCCTCAGGACCGGACCCCGACGATGGGGAGCGGGCCGGTAACTGAGTTAAAAAGCGTTTGCTCGGTGTGCGCCGCTCATCCGGGTGGGCGTGCCCAACACCGGAGAGAGGCTTGAGACGCGCCGGCCCTGGTGGAATGGGCGTGGCGTACCTCTAAACGAGGCTTGGTTTCGGGAGGTGTATGTTGCCATAGCAGTGTTAGTCCATGAAACTTTATTGGCTACCTCCGCAGAACACCGTGCAATGCAAACGGGGGAGAAGGTATGCGGTATGGAAAGCGACAGAATCAGTATGGAAGTTTCTGTGCCACCACATAAACGTTTATATAGTTATGAATACCTTCATTCAGTGAGAGATAGGCAAAAAATGGCCAGATTACATATATCGCTGCAGCAAGTGGCCAGATTACACAAATGCCTGCAGCAAGTGGCAGATATATAATTTAGGCAGACAATCAGACTGTATGGGCATAGGTGTATAATTAAACGTTATATAATCATGAGTACCTTGACGCAGTGAGCGCTAGGCAAACAGTAGCCAGAATACATAAATGCCTGCAGTAAGTGCAATTCGATCATTTTTCTGCTAGGAGCGATCAGGCAAGCAGTAAGATTATGTGGGCATAGGAATTCAGTCAGAGTTGCAGGGGTCCTTATAACTCATAGACAGGATACACACTAACATAGTGGGAATGAACCTCTTAAAGTGATACTATTCCACTGGGAAACATTGTTTTTACACTAAATGAACAGTTCAGCGAAAGCAAGCCACAGGAGAAAAGGTAACTGGGGGTGACAGTTGGTTTTTACGTGTGTCAGAACCACCATTGTTACCCCAGGACAGTATTCCACGGGATGTCATCGTTTAACCCCGCGGTGTTGGTACCTAGACGGTACACCCAGCGCTGCTCTTTTTCAAAAAGCCTCCTGGAGATGTTAGTGGTACCAGTGACTGATTCTATGATTGTCCATTTCATGTCATTGGTGGTGTGAATGCAGTCCAGAAAGTGACGACTCAGTTTCGTCGTTGCTTTTTTGCACCGGATATTGCTACGGTGCTCACAAATACGCTGTTTCACCTTGCGTGTGGTCATACCAACATATTGTAAGGCGCAAGGGCATGTGATTAGGTACACTACATTCGTCGAGTTACAGTTTGTGTGTGCAACCTGGGTTAAAATGTTACCTTGCTCCAGCGAGAGTGTTTTTGAGGCCTCCGTTAGGCCTGATTATTAATTATTCAAACGTAATAAAGTAAATCAAACATTGAATATTAAGAAATAATAATAGTTTTGTCAGTAATTGTTATTTTAAAAAGGAACACTCCTAAATATGGTTTACACATACGAATTTAAAAAGCAGCAACTTGTAAACCAATGCCAAAAATCAATAAAACAAAATTGTTTTCATTAATATACGTTCTTTAGTGTGATGTACTTATGCTGAAAGTTTCAAGCATGTAACCCTTATCAACATTTATTTGCACCAATGTCGAGTCTGTGGCAAAACTCTCAATTGAAATCAATAGGAATGGTAAACTTCTGGTTAGTCTTCATAACATCTTATTATTATATTATTTGATTAATCCTACAGTTTCTAGCTAATCAAGCACGCTTCAGGGTGCTGATATTTCAACATTTTCTCTATTTTTGTGATGTTTCATCAAAGTGTGTAAGGTGCATGTTATGATTTCAGTGTCAAATCTAGTATGTATGTTGTGTAAAGAATAATTTATTTCTACGCTGTTCCTCACTCTCCTCCCTGACCCAAATGTAAAAAAATAAAAAATAAATGGACAGCCTTAAACAACCCCCACTGTCTTCCTGACTCCAAATCCTACTCCTGCAGCTGGGTTTTCTGCTTTCAGTCAAATCAGACATACAGCACTTCTTGTACCCTGGCCTGGAAGCCTTTTATGAGGCAGCAACAGTGAGTAACAAGTGTTTTTTATCAACTGTTGCATTGTCATAGTAGTGAGCTAGCAGATTTAGAACCTGGAATAAACAATAGAGGCTTCCTATGGAAGCCATGCATAATAATGCACTAATCTCTTTCTCTTCTCTAGCCTGACACCTAGAGTTATTTTTCATTCTTGCTCTCTCTCTCTCTCTCTCTCTTTCACCCCCGTTCTCTATGTTTCCCCTAACCTCTAACCTCTATCCACTTTCTCAATCATCAATTGTTAACTTCTACCTGACTTTCTCTCTCAAACCATCTTTTCATCTTTCATGTTATCTTTTATGCTTTTTCTGGCTGTCTCTTGCTCTTTATCACATGACAACTTACACAGTCTCTCCAGCTTTCTGACTCACTTCCCTACTCTCTCCCTCTTTCACCATCTCTCTTGCAGTCTTTCTCAACGTTGATGTTTATCTCCCTATCTCGCTCTCCTCTCTCTCTCCGTATCTCTAGCATGCACACACATAACTCAAACAAAATATCTATCTATCTATCTATCTATCTATCTATCTATCTATCTATCTATCTATCTATCTATCTATCTATCTATCTATCTATCTATCTATCTATCTATCTATCTATCTATCTATCTATCTATCTATCTATCTATCTATTTATCTATCTATCTATCTATCTATCTATCTATCTATCTATCTATCTATCTATCTTCACCTCCGACCCCCCATTGTGAGTAAATGAATTGTTAAAGTACACCTGAAATATATTACTCATTAATCTGTCATATCTTTGAATCCTACAATGTAAAAGTGTAGCAGGGATAGTTCACTTAATTAATGAGTGGATGCATTCTTGTTTTGCTGCTTCTGTGTATTTTAGGATGTCTGTTTGCTGTGTTCAAGAGTAATGAGCCATTGATTAGTGCTCGTGAATCATGACAAACATAATTTTCTTTCAAGTGCACGCATGAGTGAAGACATTGCTCATTCTAAGTGTCTTTAGTTGTCTAACTGTTCATGCATTATTTACAGAAATATCTATTTTTTCTGTTCCCTGTGAATATGGGCACTGAAAGTGGTGAATCACCATCTGCATGTTGTTTACAGTACCGCATCGGTATAAGGCATGCTGAGGAAATTGGCTTGAAGAAAATTTTAGATAACCACGATGGCCCTTGCCTACAATGACTGTTTAGAAAATGTAATTTAGTTCTGTCAATTGCACACCACGTTATAAAAACATAACGTTCATACCCTATTCACTATTCTGGGGGTTTTAGCTATTTTTATCTGCTGTTAGAGTGACCAAACAGCTGGATGAGCTGCTGGTGGTGTGTAATTGATAAAGAAAACGTAGGTTCTTTATGGAGTTCATTCTGACATAGGAAATACTTCCATTCCATGTTGTAAATGTTTTTCCAATTGTTGCTTTGCTGTTGATTGTCATGTTATTTAACCCCTTCCATGCTGCCGTCGGCCAATGGCCGACGTGGCCCCTCCAGTTTTGTGGAAGTGCCGCACTTCCGCAAAATCGGCGGCGCAGCCAACGGGTTAAATTCCAGTTAAGCTAACAAAATATCAAAATTATACAGAAAAATAAAAACATGGATACACTAAATTGTAAACGGTTTCTAAAACATTCTGTCTTTTTCATAGATTAGTACTGTAAAATGTTTATATCATTAGCATCAATCCTTGAAACGTGCTAACTGATTTTCAGTAATAAATACTCTGTAATATTGGTTTATTACAGAATTTGTAGCCAAAAATCGTATGCAGAATAAATATCATTTTTCATTCATGGACACATTGTTTTGTTATGTATCCAAAAAGCACCCAATTTGTCAAAGGAGCCTCAATTTTTGAGGCTTCAACACTTAGGATCTTATTGCATCTGACGCACTTCCATACCACTCTTTGTCAACCCATACCACTCTTTGTCAACCTTGAAAACCTATGATGTACAAAGTAGAAGTTCTAATCAGCCCTCACAGTCATGCGTTCCTTTGGCAGCATATTCTACACTCAAATAGATGGAATGAACATCAGTACTGATTCATGGGCAATAAAGAGCTCCTTACAATCCTAAGGAGACACATAAACAATCATTAGTGAGATTGGCCACCTACACTAATCAGTTTTGCATAGCTTAAAAATTCTCCTTCGTTCACCCTTGAAGAGCTTTCATTTATCATCCAACTTCATAACTTTGACTAATCAATGGTCAGTGCCATAAACATAGAATATATCAAAAACAGTGAAGCAGAAATTAGCCCTTTAAAGCGCAAGCCCCAGTCTTGCGTCCCCTTAGGAAGACTGAGTATTTGACAAGTTGGTCTCAGTGATTTGGGATCAAGGTTTTCCTTGTGAAGGAGGAGCGCTTCACTGTGTGTGTCTGGAGAAGCCATACAAATGCTTCTTTATTAATATGATATTGTCTCTCCCTTGGAGAAGCACTGTTGGTGAGTTATCTCAACTCATCCAGTCCCCTTGGGACTTGTTATGTCATGGGGCAGTGAAATTGCATGAAGTCTTAATAAGGGGTTAGGTATTTACAAACCCCTTTAGTCTACAGCCATGTCAGGAATATGGTTATTAATTTGGTAGAGGTCACTTAATAAAGCCACTCTGGTAAAGTCAAAACAGGCTTCTGAGATATCATACATGGAACAGGCAATTCCCAAAGAAGAGCGTGTTGAGTTTAACCAGTATTAACCTTTTTAAAGAACAAAGCACAATGAAATTCCAAATAAAGAACTACAGAAAGTGAACATAAGTTTAACCAGACATGCCAATATTTACAGTTTTAATTTATAAAGAAGCAAGAAAAAGTCAAATTTAAACAAAAAAGTCACTGTTTGTGGTTGAGCAGGACCTAGGCACGATATCAGGTTAACCACGTTGGAGCAGAGGCCAGAACCACCAAACAGAGTGTTCCAGTCAAAGTTTTTACCTTGTGACTTAGTCTATGAAATGGAAGTCAATATCTTCAACTGGGGCAAGGACCAAGTCTGTGGCTGGCAAGTGTCATGTGAAATCTGATACATCCTCATCAAACTCCCATTAAAGCTGTTGGTTTTGAGACCAAAAGCTCAGAGCAGGACACACCTAAATTTCGTAGCCATGAGGTCACTTCAGGGGTTTAATTGATTTGTCATGTCATGCAATTACAAGATTTTACATTTGAACTTAGTGACTTTTTTGCCCCTCACAAACCACCAGCAGGGAAGGCTGGAAGCAGTAGCCAGACAGATCTGCAAAAGGCTGGATACATTCTCTGTGAGGTCCCACTAACCAAATGTTCAATGTGGGAAAAAGCTCATAGTGTGACAGACCTGTGTCTTTGCCCACGTAAGGTGCAATGATTTTTGGAAAAGCCTCAGGTCCACACCTTCCCCTGTAGTGTAGTTCCTATTATCCCAATAGGCTCTGCGCATTGGAATAATACCTCCAATAGTATAGACCTAGACCAGACGTTAACTAGGTCTTCTACTGTCGATATTAGACTTAAAGTTTTGGGTTTGCCAGCTAGCTCAGAGTTCACTAGAAACTTTCTTGAATAGACAAGGAGGAGTTGAACCTCCCTGGATAGACAAGAAGGGATTTAGTTTCTGACAACCATAGAACATGACAACTTTGCTCTCCCCTAATCAAGAGTGTATCTCTAGAGTCGTGTGAAAATAAAAGACAACTTATTTTACTCAGTCAGTACGTGCATTCTTAGTTTCACCAGATTGTAGAGAAAAGGAAGAGACGGGCATGTTCAATAAAAGATGTTATTTATTGATCAGTCTCTTTTCTCGTGCAAGAGAAATGGATCGATATTATTGCAATACTTATGGTTAAGTAAAGTGCATACAATAAAAGCAGAATTATAAAATAATACTGTAAAAACATTGATATGGTTTCTAAGCCATACGTTATTTAAAATGGACAGAATAGATACATACATATAAACATTTGACTAATCGTACTCAACTGGTGCTTCTAACTACGCCTACCCCAGTGTACCTGACCTAAGCCTAATACGTGGGCGGGGATAGAAAGTAACAGTTTAAGTTAAGTTTGTTTTGCCAAGTGACTGACTCAAGAATTCTCTGCAAGGGGTTATTCAGCTCCGTACCTGAGGTCTACGATGGTTGAGGGATAGTATCTCTCGTCTGAGGTCTCGATATTCCAAGCTGCCTGCGAGGGCTGCTCGGAAGCGCCGGAGCTGGATTTCTCGGCAGGAGAAAGCAGCGTCTCGTTCTCAGCGCGTCAGGAAGGCGGGGCAGCTAGTGGGCTTCGCTCTCTGCTGGGCTTCGGCAAGTCTCGCTGATCCGATCTCGTCACCACCGCGTGTGTTTGCTTAAGGCAATGTCGGTAATATTTATACCTGTAAGGTGCCGAGATTGACGTAAGGATGGACATAGATACGTCAATAAGGATGTCATACGAGCTGGTCGTTAGCACATTCTTTTACTGAAGTTCTCGGTGAAATCAAAACAATGGCCGCAGGGTTTTTTCCAGGTTGTCATAGGTTTGATTTGTTTTGAGGACTCCGTATGCCTTATCAGGGGCTGGAGGAATATTGCTTTGCCTAATTAGATGGCAAGCGTTATGACCTAATCAGATAACGCGCTCCTGTGCCGTGGTCTGGCGTAATCAGATAACGGTTTCTGCATCATGGGATGGCTGCTAGTTAACTCGTTAACCAGAATAGGGTCAGGAATAGGGGGATCGATACAGAACCTATAGGAATACATCACACCCACTCCACGCTAACTATGACCATATTTACGAATCTAGGCATAGTAAAACATACTGTAGAGTATCGTGTATACCTTACCACCCCAAAATACATATAATGCATTTCGAAATTATGTAATGTACGGGAAAAATAAAATAGCCATATGTACTATATGCACTTAAGCAGTAGACTAATGCTAAATTAATCACGCATGTATACATTATTAGTAATCGAATATGAGAATTACACATGAAATGGCTCTTAATACAGAAGAAAAGTTCGAGACCACTTCATCACAGTTCAAGAGAAAAAAATATTTATGAACATTCCAGCGGGCAGCTAATGTCTATGAAGTTTCTAAAAACAGAAATTAGTTCTCTAAGAATAGTTCTTACTTTAAGCAGAAGAAAAGTGTCCCGTAAAATTTAAAAAATGTTGGGGCTGCTAAAAAAATTGCTGTCCGTGGACTGGAGGAAAAGTTGATCTTGCTACTTTATTATTAAAGTTGAAGGCCAAATTCAAGGTGTCGGGAACGCCGTGTGCTAGCTTGTTCAAGAGTCATTATTTCTGCTCTGGTGAGAACATCATATCATTGAGACTGCTGAAAAAGCTGTCAACAGCTTCCTGTGAGAGTTCCACTAATTCGGAAAAGGATGTAACCATGCATTCATGTGCATGATTGTCTCCATTGACGTTTTGAGTAGTATTGCTGACAGAAGGTTGTACCTGATCGATGCTGCTTTCATCTTGATCTTCACTACCCCTTAATCGTAGTGGTGAAGTTTCCACGAATGCCGTCATCAGGATTGGCAGCCGTTGAGGGCAGCACAATGCATGAGCCTTTACCGGACCCAACAGTGTTTCTGCATCCATTAGCGCATCCGATTGTAGCATCAGACAGGTGTCCAACACGCATTCTTCTCCGCACAGCATGCACCTTAATACAGGTAAAACACATCTTTGGCATATCGGTCGAAATGAAAGAAACCAAGTCATGTTCAGGTCTCTAAGCCGGGTTAGTCCCAGGATTTTTGATATCCGGTCCCGGTATCCAATGGCTCGGATTGTTTCTTCCCTTGTCGCAGGTGTTTTGTCTGTGACATGGTTTGCCATAACGAAATATAAGGACCAAGAATAGGATTCCTGCAATTAGTCCCAAAATGAGGGGAACTCCTCCAAAAATCGAATGGACGAAGTCTGGAAAAATACCCAGTATGGCTTTGAATGGTGTTAATGCCATCGAAAATACTGTCTTAAATACATTTGAGACTCCACTGGTATCAGAAATATTTAAGATTTCATTCAGGATTTCTGCGAAATGTATGGGGGAATTAGTTGATAACAATGAGTGAATCGCTGCAGTCGTCCTTGCGACTAGGAGATCATACTTTTCTTTTGATGACGTGAGCCTGGTCGGCGTCTGAAGAAGCACTGTTTTCATTCTGCTTAAAGTATCAACTCGAATAGAAGTAATTTTCAAGTTAGGCCATGCCCTTGCCTCCCTGTCTGGAAAGGAGCTGGGGAACAATAAGCGTCCACAGCACATGACCTTCGCAGTCGTACTAACGAGATAAGGAACCCCGGGCAGTAGACTACAACATCTGCGATCCACAATTAGAATCTAATCCCCGTTATAGAGTCTTTTAAAGAATGGTTCTATCTCTGTTGCAGGTGCGCCTAGCTGGTGACATGAAAGGTTATTTGAGTTCCCTTCACCGGCTCCATGCAAACTAATTCCATTACACAGAAGTGTACCGCTTAGTGACATTGCACAATTATTGCCACTAAGAAACACTTTCTGTCCTTTATTACTGACACATGCATGTGAATAGGGCAAGTTCCATGTTGTCTTAATGTACCCTTTTCCCAATTTTTCGTACATGCCAGCCTGTATATATTTTTGGCAGTATTGAAACCTGAAAGTAGATATCGGAATATTAATTATCCCATGTATTATCCATTCAATGACAGGTCGTTCTGACATTGTCAATGGTAATCTCTCGAGTTTCTCAATGCTCAGGATTGTATAATCAGCACCCTTCTGTGCCATACTGATCTGTTTATCAGTAAGGTTAAAGATATTGAATAGTGACGTTGTGTTGATTAAACGCCAAGGCACATAGCCTGAACGCAGGTTTTGTAACGTCCAGCCAAGCTGTACAATAGAACGCAATTGAGACTGACCGTGTTGTAACAACAGTAAGTCTTGCGATATTATGTCGATTGCTGATGACACAATGCTGTCCAATGAAAAGATTCTGGAGGACAGAGTCATTAACCCATTGTCCACTACAGAAAGCGATTTTTCCAAATTAATACGGTCAATTTCCCGTATACTTTCTGCTGTCTCAATTTGAGTTATCTTCCAGGCCTCGTTGTAAGCTGCATATATGGAGGCTGCTATGAAGCGTTTTTGACGCTGTTTGCACAGTCCCATAATGAAATCACGCAAGTCAGCACCATCAGTAAGTAAAGTTAGGTGTTGCTTAATTTCTGTCAGTGTGGAAGTTTTTAGCCATTGAAGGCAGAGTTTGCCCACACTGTAGGTGGTGATTATCCCTGGGTGTTGTCTTTGGGAATATCTAGGGTCTGGCCTGGTCAATGTGAACCCCTGTGTTTTGTTCAGGAATCTGTCTTGACAGTTATTAGTATCTGTGGGCCAGATCAACCATTGTTTCCAATCAGGATTTGTTCTGTTTTGGTTTAATACATAGTTTACGTCTATCTCTTCATCTGCAGAGTTATTGCTGTTCATTGTTGGTTTTGGAATAGACGGTTTATTTAAGTCTTTGATTTTGGCTAATCCAAGACAGGTAGTTTGTTGAATACTTTCATTCAAGAATATAATTTGTTCTGGGATCATGCAGGCTCTAAACAATGATTCTATACCTTGTACTTGCCATTCTTTTGTACCCCAAACACTTTTTACTTCAACATTTTTATCCCAATAATCAAAACCAAATGTATTCATTTGTTCAAAAAATGAGTCCGAATATATCAATTTCGTGTTTGTAAGCATGGTTTTTGTTCCTGTCTTATTTGACAATTTGAAATAAAATGTTTCAGCATTACTTGTGTTGAACCCTGAAAAGTATGAATATTTGTCATAAAAGGTTCTTGAGCTTCCTTTTGGAGGGGTTGCACAATGTTCCCATTGATTATAATTTAAAACATTTCTAGGTTGTGCTGATTCATGTAAAAAATGGTTACCATAGTGGTTGTAGCAGTACATACTATCATAATTAGATGAACCCTGCAAATAATCATGTTTGGTAAATTTAGCAGACATCACTAGATCAGACATCATGTTATTAATACTTTCAAAGTCCCAATCATCAGCAAATGAGTTTGGTTTTACAAAGTCACTCAACGAGATCTTGATTTGGTGTGGATATTTGAGGATTTCAACCGGACCATAGATTTCATAGTCAGTATTGTCCCATGTTACCCCACCCGGTATAGGATTGGCTGTGAAATTGACTGAAGAAAGTTCTCTTTTCTTGACGTGTGAAGACGTGTGTGGCTTGAGGATCAAGTTGATTTTCTGGCTTGCTGTGTCCATTTTAGCATATTTTCCCTCAATGAAGCGTCCCAAACATAGTATCATGATGAGCCAAAGTATCAGGATAAATACACCAAAGGACACCCAAAATTCAATCCACGGAGAAATCAGATAGGTTTCTTTCAGCTGTTTCAAAAGTTCCTTAGCTTTATCTTTAAAAGTTTTTGTTGATGGCTGTGTCTTTGATTCACTTAGATCTTCAGAAGAATCATCAAAGTTCATGAAGTAGCCGGATGCCGTTCTGTCTATTGTTCCAATTGCTTCAGGATTACTGTTTCTTGCAGCTTCAGCATATTCATTTGTTACTTCATTGTAGGTTGGTGTGTCTCTACTAAATGTTTTTATTTGGGTTTTCAGAGGTGTGAGGTCCATTGCATTGTTGCATAGTCCTTGTTGTTGTTCTGTAGGTGTTTCGAATGTGATTAGCCTTTTAGTTAGCACCTCTGTACTTGTAGCAAACCTTGGTGTTCTACTACTTATCGGGAGTCCACTTGGTCTACTGTTTGTTATCAGCCACATGATTGTGGTTTTACCAGGTCGATGGATACAACTCGGTTCTCCTTTTTACCAGCAAGTGGCGGTAATACAACTGATCTTGTCCCGTTGATGGACAAGACAGGAACTGCTTTTCTGTAAGAAGGCCCAAATTCCTTCTTTACCGCGATCTTTTCTCTGACTAGATCCCCGATTTTTGGAATCCAGACAGGTCTTGCTGGGACAGGTGGTGGCTCTTCAGTGGTTGTTGGCTGCTGTTTCAACTTTATGTTGCTCAGGTCTTTTCTTGTTTCGTTTAAGTCCTGTAAAATAGCCAAACGATCTTTGATATCAAAGCTTTTTTCTTTCACCACTGAAGTCTGACTGTCAAGATCTAAGACTAGCATCCTAGTCCCAAACAGTAATTCGTACGGACTGAATCCCCTCAGAGAATTTCTTGGCAAGTTGTTTAGACTACGTTGGACACTTATTAGATGTTTGACCCACCCAGCTCCCGAACCTAATACCTTTGCTGTTATAGATTGCTTTATGCCTTGGTTTTTTCTTTACACCATCCCGTATCCCTCAGGAAGGAAGTGAGAAGAATCCCGCTTCGCTATGCTCATTTGGCCGTGCTTTCCCACATGCTTGAGGGCTAAAGTGAAAACATTGGTCAAACGTAGCATGCTCCTAGCGTATATGCCATTTAGACTCGCAAATCTTTGTATAACAGTCCCGACGTCAGCCGAGTGCTGGGGTCTACATTTATAAGTGGAAACTAGTCTTTATTTGTTAATGGGACGCATTATTTACACTTGTTTCACTGATTATTGTTTAACCCTTATTGAGTGAAACGCCATGGTATTACCCCGTTCCTCTCGCCGCTGCGATCTCTGTTGCAGCCCGGGCATTTTTTTACAAAAATGTGATGATGCAGGCTCATGCCTGGCCACCAGTACACTGATTGTAGTTCTTCCAGAGGATCTTTTAGTTTGAGGTGTCTGAGACCCTCGCCCATATGTGCGTCTGCTATTAACAAAGTTCTCCTGTCCTTGTTTGGAATTACTCTATCCCCCACTCCAGGGATTCGAGCAAAAGGAACGGAGTTCGCATCGATTATGTATGTATATTTGAGTGGATAACTGATCGGTAACGCTGAGCAGTCGCCTTTTGATGACGTTTGCACCGCCAGCATTGTTTCACCGTCAATGTATTTTACTGCACGCTTTTTTCTAGCTACGGAAGCCGATTCAGTTGCTACCGCTGTGGCTTTCTCAGCCAATGAATTCCCTGCAACGTGAACGCCATCACGCTGATGACTCAGTGAGTGTATCACGTGAGTCTTTGGTAGTTCTTTTTTTAACAGAACTATTTGTTCCCAAAGCAGTTTTTGCTTTATTGTTGCACCTGTGTCATCTTTGTAACCGTTTTGAATCCATTTCTGTAAATCGCTGTTATATGATTTGACGCAGTAATACGAATCGGACACTATGAGTGTCGGGAATTCGCGATCTGCATTATCTAGCGCCATTTTCAATGCTATTATTTCAGTCTGTTGTTCTGAATTAGTTTCTACTGAGTGTGTTTTTGTTAATAGAGGTCTTAGTATACCTCCGCGCCACACTTCTTTTGTAATCTCACATGTGGGGTTGTATGCTTGTTCTCCCCAAACGGATGGTTGAGCATGTCCATCTGTATAGATTACACAAGCGTACTGTCGCAATGGCAGAATGTCGATTGGCAGAGGGAATATTCTTTCATATTCTAGATATTTTAGTTCCTCTAGTTCTGGATCAAAGTAGTATTTTACTTTGTCCATTGTAATGGAATTCACCCATTGTATCCATTCCGGATTCAATGCTGTTGTTGGTAAATTACACGGGGTTGTTAATGCCTCAAAGGCTGATTCCGCTGTTCTGACTGTGATGTGTCTACCGTCAGCTTTATCTTTTTCTCTAGCTATTGCGGTCTGAACTGCATGAACAATGTTTTCTTTAATGCTGAATTTCTTTTCAGCTTCTGTGTACAAGTGCGATTTGAATGCAATTGGTACCTTTTCTCCCTCATTAGAGGTCAGGTATGTGAATCCGCATCTTCCTGGGATGACTCAAATCACAAGGTTGCGTGTGTTATCACGTGTTTCTAATTTTGTTTTAATTAACATATCTGTTTGTAAGGATCTCAGAATTTCTGTGTGTTTTTGAGTCCAATTGTTTTTTTTAAAATCTGGTTTTATTAGATCATAAAGGGGTTTGACCCTTTCTGCGTAATTTGCAATGTATGTTCTTCCGAAATTTAGGAAGCCTAGAATTGACTGTAGGTTTTTTAGTGTTCTAGGTGCTTGGAGTACGGCACATTTCTCTAGGAAATTGTCAGCCAGGCTTTTGCCTTCACTTGATAATTCATATCCTAAGAACAGGACTGTTAGATGGGCAATTCTAGATTTTTTAAAGTTGAATTTGTAACCCTCTGCCGCGAACCCAAGTATTATGGTGTTCACTCTCTTCAAGTGAGTGTCCAAGTCATCATCTGTTAGGAATATGTCATCGACATAAGATAATGCTTCGTCATCATATGTTTGTAGTAACTCTGTTACCCCCGCTGAGAATACTCCTGGGCTGTTCTTGTACCCCTGGGGTAACCGACAGAATTCTTTTTGAGCGCCATTTATTGAGAACGCTGATAAGTATCTGCTCTCTGGTGCTATATTTTGACAAAAGAATCCATTAGAGATGTCTAAAGTTGTTTTGTATTTTTTGCGCACTATGTTATTCATTAGTGCAGCACTATGCGAGTTTTGTACTGCAAAAGTTTTGCAACATGAGTTAAGGTGTCTGTAATCCAAAACTAGACGATATGAATTGTCTGGTTTGGAGACAGGAAACAAAGGGTTGTTCATTTGTGAGGTGCAAGTTTCAATCACCCCCTGGTATTCTAGTTGATCTAGAATTTCTTTTACCTGTTTTGTAGCTTCTTGCTTGATTGGATACTGCCTTTGTGCAGTAGGTTGTGATTTTAACTGGATTTTGTGAGGAGGAGAGTCCTCATCCCATCCTACATGATTTTTATATAAAGCAGGAGCCTGAGCTACTGCCCACTTTCTTGCAAGTGTATATTTTTTATGAATTGGAATATGATTTGAGAAGGCAGGCATAATTATTTCTTCGCCATGTGGGCACTCCCTGACGAACTCTGGTGGACAATCTTTTTCAGCTAGAAGGATGTCATAGCCCTTGGAGAGATTATCCCAAAAAAGGCCCCTTATTTTCCTAGTCTTATCCCCTTCTATACGTAAAGTTATTTCATATATTTTGTGAGGTTTGCTAACTCTGGTGTCTGCAGTTTCCACCTGAATGTATTCATTTGTGTCCACTGTCTCCAGATGATTCATAAGGACTTTGCGTGCTATGCTCACTTCTGCTGCGCTGTCTAGCATTGTCTGAGCCCACTCTCCGTTTTTCAGCTGTGTCCTCAGTATTCTCGGCATTGTTGAATACTTTAATACTGGCTACCTTCTTTTTTGGAAACTGTAATTTTTTATTTGGATGAGCAGGTTCCTTGTCTTTGGACTTGACGTGCCCTTCCCTGGGTTCCGATCGTCCTCTTCTTTCCGATTTCTGCGAGGAAGTCTGAAAAGATTGAGAGGGACGTGTATCAAAATCTTGATATCTATCCGGTTTCTTTATGTTATCCCTATTTCTAAGGTTGTATTTTTTCACAGAGGGCTCCCTTTGGGGAGACTTGGGTCCTTGGTCCGGAGATCTTTCTCTCCGCCGAGGAGACCTTCCTCTGGACTGGAATCTCTTTTCTTTTGGATTGGATTGTTTGTTTCCATCCCAGTTGTTCTTTTGACTGTTTAGATTATTTTTTATAAATATTTTTTCAGGACTTTCAATTAGTTGGGGCTTTACTGGTATTCCACCCAAACTATCTCTACCTAGTTCTTCATAGGATTTTTCTATAATTCTGGCAATTTCAGCTGGTTGGTCTGCTATATCTGTCTCTTTTAACCTCTGGCGGATCGCCACATTCGCTGCTTCTCCTTTTATGTTGGCTAGTAATATTGCCGAGACCTGCTTGAAGTCTTTTAGTAATTTCATACCAAGAGTTAAAGCGGGTTCTGGACCGTATTCGTCTTGAATTTGTTTTAGCACATCTGGTATTACCGACATGGATGGTAAACCATGTGTTTTTGTGTAAATGGAAGCAAAGACTGTACCCCAAGTGTCACAGTCCTCCACGTGTGGTGTGATTCCCATTGGAAGACAGATAGTCAGAATCCTGTGTTTATCCACAGGGGTGGTGTCTGGAAACACCGCCTCTATTTGGGTGTATTTTTGTGCTAACCAGAATGGTATTTGTTCCCGTTTAGCTGGTACTTTACCTAGGCAGGACTGTATGTTCTGTGGTGTAATTTTATTTGTGTTCCCCTGATGTGGGGTCAGCTGTGGAATTTTAACTACAGGTTGGATGGTTGAAGTCCGCATTACATATTGGACTAGTTGTCTATATATTTTAATTAATTGTTTTAGTTGTACTAAAACATCTGCTGCAGACATCCTTTCGATGTCTGGATGTGGTGTGTATCCGGCTAGGACCGGCCACGTTGCTCCTGGTCTACCTAGTGGACCGAGCCTGGTGATGTGATTATTATGTTTTAGGGCGCCATTAAACAAGAGCAGGTGCTCTTGGAATTTGAGTGGTACTTCCACTTCCTCGAAAGGAGTGTAGGTATCCGGTGGTTCCTCTATTTTATAATAGTGGAACTCCTTTGTTACAGCATTTGCTGCTGGAAAGTGTATCCATGAATAGAATACCTCTGTCTGCCGATATTCGTGTGCCTCAATTACGAATATGACAGTACCACCTCTTGGTGTCAGTCCATTGTCTATACGTTTTAACGTTATAGATCTTCTTATGTTGACCGGGATGAGTTTTATATCCGGGTCTGCTCCTTGCATAGTATTATCAGCTTCTATTATTTCAGCTGCTAATCTAGCTCTCTCTCTTTCATCATCACTTTCTGGCATTTTACTGTCAGGAAGGTTATTCTGTTTGTTTGCAGATCAGGTTTCTTACGGAAACAAAGATTAGATGCACAATATTTTGGAACAGTGTATCCTTCAACGTTGATTGAACCAAGCACCATACATAGGAGTTCCCTCCTGCGAGGTTTGGCGGATTTTACCTCTCACCCACTCCAGACGTCTTTGGAGTATTATGGGAAAAAGGGGTCTGAGTGAAAAAGCACGACTGAGTTACTCTAAAGTCTTGCGTTAGTTTTATCGCCTATCCAAACACGTTGGGCGCCATGTAGTGTAGTTCCTATTATCCCAATAGGCTCTGCGCATTGGAATAATACCTCCAATAGTATAGACCTAGACCAGACGTTAACTAGATCTTCTACTGTCGATATTAGACTTAAAGTTTTGGGTTTGCCAGCTAGCTCAGAGTTCACTAGAAACTTTCTCGAATAGACAAGGAGGAGTTGAACCTCCCTGGATAGACAAGAAGGGATTTAGTTTCTGACAACCATAGAACATGACAACTTTGCTCTCCCCTAATCAAGAGTGTATCTCTAGAGTCGTGTGAAAACAAAAGACAACTTATTTTACTCAGTCAGTACGTGCATTCTTAGTTTCACCAGATTGTAGAGAAAAGGAAGAGACGGGCGTGTTCAATAAAAGATGTTATTTATCGATCAGTCTCTTTTCTCGTACAAGAGAAATGGATCGATATTATTGCAATACTTATGGTTAAGTAAAGTGCATACAATAAAAGCAGAATTATAAAATAATACTGTAAAAACATTGATATGGTTTCTAAGCCATACGTTATTTAAAATGGACAGAATAGATACATACATATAAACATTTGACTAATCGTACTCAACTGGTGCTTCTAACTACGCCTACCCCAGTGTACCTGACCTCAGCGTAATACGTGGGCGGGGATAGAAAGTAACAGTTTAAGTTAAGTTTGTTTTGCCAAGTGACTGACTCAAGAATTCTCTGCAAGGGGTTATTCAGCTCCGTACCTGAGGTCTAAGATGGTTGAGGGATAGTATCTCTCGTCTGAGGTCTCGATATTCCAAGCTGCCTGCGAGGGCTGCTCGGAAGCGCCGGAGCTGGATTTCTCGGCAGGAGAAAGCAGCGTCTCGTTCTCAGCGCGTCAGGAAGGCGGGGCAGCTAGTGGGCTTCGCTCTCTGCTGGGCTTCGGCAAGTCTCGCTGCTCCGATCTCGTCACCACCGCGTGTGTTTGCTTAAGGCAATGTCGGTAATATTTATACCTGTAAGGTGCCGATATTGACGTAAGGATGGAAATAGATACGTCAATAAGGATGTCATACGAGCTGGTCGTTAGCACATTCTTTTACTGAAGTTCTTGGTGAAATCAAAACAATGGCCGCAGGGTTTTTCCCAGGTTGTCATAGGTTTGATTTGTTTTGAGGACTCCGTATGCCTTATCAGGGGCTGGAGGAATATTGCTTTGCCTAATTAGATGGCAAGCGTTATGACCTAATCAGATAACGCGCTCCTGTGCCGTGGTCTGGCGTAATCAGATAACGGTTTCTGCATCATGGGATGGCTGCTAGTTAACTCGTTAACCAGAATAGGGTCAGGAATAGGGGGATCGATACAGAACCTATAGGAATACATCACACCCCCAGAGGTATAAAAATTACTAAGGGGCCCAATTTAGATTTCGGCGGATGGGTTACCCGGTTACAAAGGTGATGAATATCCTATCGGCCGAAATATAAATCCCACAACATCCTATGGTATTTACACTTTGGCGGATGGGATATCCATCACAGTTGAGACAGAATAAATCATCCACCAAAATCTAAATAAGGCCCTAAGCCTCACTTTTCTCAAAATGCTGGGAAAGTTCCTCTGTCTAGTCTTAGAGTTTGTAGCTACTCAGGGCAGACTTCAAGGCACATAGTATCTCTTCAGCCTGGTCTTCTGTCGAGACTAGTTTTTTGTGTCCAGCTGGGACTTCTTTGGAACAGGTGTCCTTCAGCTTTTTATTTTTCTATAACATGCAAACAGGCGGCAAACCAGTTCACATTAGAGGGCAGTTGGAGTGCCTTATCGCCAGCAGAATTCAGGAGTCCTTGAGGGAGTCTTCTTCCAGCAGGACTTTCCTCTTCAGATGAAGTCTTCTGAGGTCCACAAATATTTGGAGGAGGTAGTAGTTGAGTTGCCAGATAGATTTATACTGCACACTAGCCAATAATTACAGAACTTCTGCAACTTAATCCTAACAATTTTTCACTCACTCTACCTTCTTCTTTTTATAGCACTTTCTTTTTTGCTTTATGATATAATTACACAGGAACCCATGTTTCAATATATCTGGAACCTTCTGCTCCTTGGCTACTCCTGTGTTTAGATGAGTTCTCCTTCCACATGGCAGGGTGAAAGTTGGTCCTCTCTTCTACTATGACTGATGCTTGGGGGTTTAACAATGATGAATAGGAGAAGCCCTCCATGGTATCGCCAAATAAAAAGGGTGGTGCTTAAGCTGCCCTTTGTTCTGACAGCTGTGCAATGCCCCCTCAGATCGTGATTCCTCCTACGTGTCAGCAGTAAACATCCATATGCTCTTCTCCGGCTCAGAGGCTGGCTATTGTCCACTGAACCAGAGTGGTAATTCTTCCAGTCAGGAATGTGGACTCCAGCTCTGGAGGGATTGAGTGGCAAAACTGGTTTTAGGTCACTTTTGGCTAATGTGGCCAAACATACATTTTTACGAAGTTACATGTGAACTTAAGTGATCAAAAATCTGTTTTACCAATACATCATAGTTTGAAAATTAAGTAAGAAATGACTTTAAAACATGTCTGTAGCATTTTCCCAGGAGGAGCTCAGAAATAAATATTTAAATCTCACCTATGACTGTTCAGGGAAAAACGTCTATCAAAGTGACCTCGGATTGGGGTTTTATTTCAGTGTGAGAGCAGACTAACCACAATATGTGGAATGCCCAATTTTCATAGATTAGCATGCAGCTCACTGGCTTTTCAAGGCACAATTTAAGGGTGACTTATAAATATATCAAAATATCCTTTTGTTTCCTGATAAAGGCATTTTTCCCTGCTATTTGTCACTGCTGGGCATTTAAACTACAACATATCCAGGGTACAGTGGACACTTTTGGCAGATATACATTTTGTCATATATGTGTGTTGTATAAATACGTACTGCAGCCCACATATGAAATTTCACCTTTATGCCATAGGTGCATTTTAGGCACCATTTATATGGACATATGGGAAGGTAAAATAGACTGAACAGGGAGTTACAACATAGAATTCATGTTTTAAGGAGAAGGCCAATTGATGCCCTATGTAATGCAGTAAATCAAGTCCTAAAGACAGCAAAATTGGTCAGGCAAAAATTGGGGGAGCACAAAAAAATGCGGTAACTTCTCACAAACCACTAGTAACCTTCCTAATCATTCCCAATGAGGGACATTTAATATTTACTATGGCGGGATAATACAGGTACAGGTTAAATGCTGTTTAACCTGCATGTTCAACCTCTTGCAGGGGTGGTGAGCAGAGGCCTGACAATAGTATTGTATGCCGATGATACACAGTTGGTGGTGGCACTCTCGGGTAACTCACCGCAGGATGCCTCCATGTTCCAGAGCGATCTCTCAGCTATTGCAGAATGGATGTCCGCCAACTGTCTGCAGCTTAATGCAAGCAAGCCTGAAGTTCTGTTGGGCTGGCAGGATGAAAAACTATGGAATGAGCACTGGTGGCCCAAAACCATGGGTGTTGCCCCTACCCCCAAGCAGTTGGTAAAGAATCTGGGTGTCTGGGTGGATTCAGCTCTCAGCTTTCAGGCCCAAACCAAGAAAGTGGCAGGGACCTGTATCGGTATTTTGCGGGGGGCTTAAACCATTGTTGGGATACTTTGACCCGTCCACTCAGCAGATTATCATACAGGCCGCTATTTTGTCGAGATTGGATTACGCCAGCTCTCTCTACTTGGGGACCAACAAGTCAGAGATCTGGAGGCTACAGAGGGTCCAGAATGTGGTGGCAAGAACTCTTTTTGGCCTCCCAGGAACCTGCCCCACTTCTGCTGCCATCCACCAATTACATTGGTTGCCAGTGGCCAGACGTGTGGAGTTCAAACCCCTGTGCCTCGCTTTTAAAATCTTGAATTCATCTTCGCCTGGAATTTTAGCTACGTTGCTCTCACCCCACATTCCCTCCAATGAATTTGCTCACATCGCTAACTAGTGTTTTTTATGGGAAAGGGTAGAGCCAAAGCAGTCTTGCTTAGTACCCTAGCCCTCTTCAGAAGTCAGACTTGCTTGGCAACCCAGAAATTTTCTGATATAATGTATGAGTTTTCCTCTATGACTGCCTAGTAGAACTGAATTTTGAGTCCATTTATCACTGAAATAGTGCTAAAAATCGCACCAAAAAGATGGCAATTTAAAAAAAATCTTCACGGGGGGAGAACCCCCCCTATTGCCGTCAGGCTTGCTCGCATACGTTGATTCGTTCTGCTTACGCCACACCAGTTTAAAATTCGACCAGCCGCCCCTGGTCAGTGTACAAAAAGAGCTTAATGTGAGATCAGCTAACGGATCCTGATGCTGAATAAAATTAGGATATGAAGAAGTCTATTTACAGCTACAAACAGTGAGCACCTTTAGTAGCTTTTCTGCAGATGTAATTTAAGAGTTAATTGTGGAAACATATATGTTCTGTTGGAAGTAGTATTGGGGGGGTCATTAGAAATGTGGGTACAATCAAAAAAGCCATAATGTAGTTAAGAGTGTGGAAAGTTGCAATGAGCCTTGTTTCACAAATTTGCCTATTTTTTAACTCTGAAAATATTCAGAAGTGCAAAGCTTGCAAAGTCTAAAAAATAGTGGGCTAAAAAGGGCAGCCTGTAATTCCTGACAACCGGAAGTTGTATTCTCTAAATGTTTTTCCCTGTTCAGGAAATTGCCAGTGCATGGCTTTGAAGCAAGGGTAATTTTTCTGCTGTTCAGTGCTGAGAGCTAGCCTTAGCAGTAGCGAAGAAATGTATCCGCTGTCTCTGCTGTCTTGAGAGCTGTGCTATGCGGCTCTGCTCTCAATTCATAAACTTTATTCGACAATTAAGTCATAAAAGCATTCATAAAAACATACATAAAACCACAGTTTTTCAATATAAAATCCAATAAAATAATTCAATAAATATCTAAGAATAGATTGGATTACGCCAGCTCTCTCTACTTGGGGACCAACAAGTCAGAGATCTGGAGGCTACAGAGGGTCCAGAATGCGGCGGCAAGAACTCTTTTTGGCCTCCCAAGAACCTGCCCCACTTCTGCTGCCATCCACCAATTACATTGGTTACCAGTGGCCAGACGTGTGGAGTTCAAACCCCTGTGCCTCGCTTTTAAAATCTTGAATTCATCTTCGCCTGGAATTTTAGCTACATTGCTCTCACCCCACATTCCCTCCAATGAATTTGTTCACATCGCTAACTAGTGTTTTTATTGGAAAGGGTAGAGCCAAAGCAGTCTTGCTTAGTACCCTAGCCCTCTTCAGAAGTCAGACTTGCTTGGCAACCCAGAAATGTTCTGATATAATGTATGAGTTTTCCTCTATGACTGCCTAGTAGAACTGAATTTTGAGTCCATTTATCACAGAAATAGTGCTAAAAATCGCACCAAAAAGATGGCAATTTAAAAAAAATCTTCACGGGGGGAGAACCCCCCCTATTGCCGTCAGGCTTGCTCGCATACGTTGATTCGTTCTGCTTACGCCACACCAGTTTAAAATTCGACCAGCCGCCCCTGGTCAGTGTACAAAAATAGCTTAATGTGAGATCAGCTAACGGATCCTGATGCTGAATAAAATTAGGATATGAAGAAGTCTATTTACAACTACAAACAGTGAGCACCTTTAGTAGCTTTTCTGCAGATGTAATTTAAGCGTTAATTGTGGAAACATATATGTTCTGTTGGAAGTAGTATTGGGGGGTCATTAGAAATGTGGGTACAATCAAAAAAGCCATAATGTAGTTAAGAGTGTGGAAAGTTGCAATGAGCCTTGTTTCACAAATTTGCCTATTTTCTAACTCTGAAAATATTCAGAAGTGCAGAGCTTGCAAAGTCTAAAAAATAGTGGGCTAAAAAGGGCAGCCTGTAATTCCTGACAACCGGAAGTTGTATTCTCTAAATGTTTTTCCCTGTTCAGGAAATTGCCAGTGCATGGCTTTGAAGCAAGGGTAATTTTTCTGCTGTTCAGTGCTGAGAGCTGTTCAGTGCTGAGAGCTAGCCTTAGCAGTAGCGAAGAAATGTCTCCGCTGTCTCTGCTGTCTTGAGAGCTGTGCTATGCGGCTCTGCTCTCAATTCATAAACTTTATTCGACAATTAAGTCATAAAAGCATTCATAAAAACATACATAAAACCACAGTTTTTCAATATAAAATCCAATAAAATAATTCAATAAATATCTAAGAATAGATTAAACTACTATAGACTATTGCCGAATATCAATTATTTCAATTAATAAAATCTAAAATCATAAAGCAAAATCCATCATTTTTTAACAGAACAGGGGGTATTGCACATAGGTTACATAAAATGAGTAGGCCCACATATTTACCCATAATCAACAGTAGTAATTAATTGATAATCAGAGCCCTGCCGCAACAAGGCGCATACGGATTACCCAAGCCCATTTCAGAAATTTAGCCATAGCAATGGCAATCAAGGAGCTGGGATCAGTACATAAAATTCTTAAGGCCTCTGCATGCCTGTGTGTTCCAATCGCTCTGCAAATAGGCTTAACCCACATGGCTCTGGGTGCAGAGTATAAGGGGCAAAAAAAGAGAAGGTGGCTTATTGTTTCTTGTTCTTCCCCGCACTTAGGGCATTTATCCTTACTGTTTTCCCCTGCCCATTTAGCTGTAAAAGACCTAACTGGAAGGTAGCCTACTCTAAATTGGAAATAGAGTTTACAATCCTGATTTTTCTCTATGGCATCCCAATATATTTCCAGTTTTGGATGGGCCTTAAACTCTAGAAAACGGCCTGTTAGGTGTGAGGAAATACCCCTTATACAAGCTTCTGCATTTACCATCTCCCAATAACTTTCTTTCAGAATTTTCTTGGAAGGGAATACAGCAGTTATCGGGTCGTCCCATAGCTCTTTCAATCCCAACCTAAATAGTAGGGACCGAATGAACTTCAGCCAGTATATTTTTTGGGAGCCATCTTTAGTCATAATCTCCCTTAATCCCTGTGCATAATGCTGGAGTTCCTCTGTGGTCCACAGTCGTCGCCAATACAGCAAAGGCCGTAGGGAGGCAAGGTCCTGGACCGCTTTTTTTCTGAGATCCCACATTAAAGGTATTAGAGGGGTACTTATGGGGACGCTAGTTGCTTTACGCAAAAACTCGTTTTCTGCTAGCGTCAAATTTCTCAAATTCTGAAAACCCCATAGCTCGGCACCATACAATGTCGAGCTTAGCACTTTCATCCCATAGATTTCCAGTAGTGGGCTAATGGGCTTTGTTGTTGATACGCTAAACATTTTCAGAAGGATGCCAGCCTGCTGGCGATGTTTTAATACTGCAATATCTAATTGGCTGGTCCACCCCAAATCTCTCTGAAGTGTGACCCCCTGATAGGTGAAGGCATCAACCGACTCCAATGGGGCGCCATTCATATACATCACTCCTCTGAAAGGTTTAGCAGGCCCAAATGATGTACGGCCGTTAAGGCCCATAAACTTTGTTTTTGCCGTATTGATTTCAAGACCTCTCTTCAGACCAAAAATTTCAAAGCGCTTTAAAGCGCGCTGGAGCCCACTTGGCGTTTTTGACATAATCAGTGTATCGTCGGCGAACATGAGGATCGGGGCCCGCTCACCACACATAGCCGGGGCATCAGTCGGGATCAGGGAGAGGAACTCAGCCACCCCGTTCACGAAGAGCGAGAACAAGGTCGGTGCCATGACGCAACCTTGCCTCACTCCCCGCTCAACTGGGAAGGTTTCCGTTACCTCTCCCTGACGACCCCACCGAACCCGGGCAAACGTATCCTCATGTAGGCGGACGATTAGGCTCAACAGCTCAGGCGCCATTCCCAACCCTGCAAGAACTTGCCACAGAATTTTCCGCGGAACAAGATCAAAAGCCGCCCTTAAGTCGACAAAGACGGCATACAGGGTGCCTTTCTCCAAAATCACCGTACGCCAGTATAACATAATAAACCTGAAGACCTGGTCTATGGTGCTTGTTTTCGGGCGAAAGCCAGCCTGGAGGTGACTCAAGATGTTATCATCATCCACCCAGGACTGGATTTTGCCCAATACAAGCCGGCCCACAATCTTTTGGATCGAGTCGATCAGACTTATCGGTCTATAATTAGCTGCTGACGACTTATCCCCTTTTTTGTACACTGGCACTATCTCTGCACCTTTCCCTGATTGGGGTACCTCCATCCCTTGTGCTATGGCATTTGCCACATACAGGATATATATCCTCCAGCGGACTCTGTTATTCAAGAATACGTCTGCGGGCACACAGTCCATGCCTGTAGCACGACCCTCATTTACTAGGTCTAGTGCCCTATCCACTTCTCCTAAAGTGAAAGTGGCTTCTTTATAGAAGGCATGGACAAACACCCCCTCGCTACTATCAGCTACACTGCTAACATATTGGGGGCTAAAATACTCGACCCATGCATTTTGGTCAACATTATTTTGAGGGCTCTCTCTATGCCCTACCCTGTCCCATTTAAAAATATTCCAAAAGAATTTGGGGTTTTTAGTCTTACATGCCATTTTGAGATCTTGCCACCAGTTACATTCCCATTCCTTTTTTGCTACATATTGCTTTTGTCTATAGTTTGCGTGGGCCACTTTAATTTTCCTTAGGTCTTTGGTCTTTAGAGCATGACCTAATTCTCCCCTAGCTTGGCGGCAGGAGCCATTGTACCAGCTTTCTTCTTTTCTAATCTGGGACCTGCTGCCTAAATTAGGTTTACAAAAATATTTTTTTAGTTTAGCAAACAGTCTATTATGGGAAGGGCTAGATAAAGTGGCCTCCTCCATAGCTGCTAATGCTCCTTCCAAATCCACTCTAATGTCACAAATTATTTCCTGATGCCCCACAACCTGGCACCACTTAAGGTGGCGCTCATCATTTGTCAATACCAAATCAGGCAAAATTAATCCTCCAGTAGCCTCACTCGTTTTATGAAGTCCCAAATTAAACAATGCAGAAAGAGGGTTGTGGTCACTCTCAACACGAGCAACCACCTCCATGTCTAGGAGAGTATTCCACAGCTTAAGCGGGACAAGCAAATAATCGATATTACTTGTCCTTACACCATTGTCAAAAGTTTCCTTTCCCATTTTGTCTGACAATGTGCGCCCGTTAGCAGCCCTTAACTGGTTCCCCATACAGAGACCCTTCATCTGCATCGCGGCCTCTGTCCATTTTTTTATGGGATTAAGGCCCAGTTGTGGAATTCCCCACCTACCGTCCTCCTCCTCTGTTAAATAAGTATCATCCAGGCCGAGGGGCTCAAACCAAACCTAGTATTAAAGTCCCCCGCGATTAATGACATTATATTTGAAGGGAGTAGCCTGCAACATTGTATCTAACTCTGCAACCACATCAGATTTCTTACCGCCTAGGAGCCCCCTTGCATAAACATTATAAATGTCAATTCTTAAGTTATTTGGGAAGCTAAGTCTAAGGGCTAAGATGTCACTACTCATCACAGGAAGCAGCTGAATATGACATTTGAGACTCTGCCTAACCCATATTACCAGACCCCCCATAGGACGACCCTGACGTTTTTTAATAGCTGGGACAAAAAAAATTCAGATATCCCACTTTAAATACAGCATCAACTGCCCATACCTCCTGAAACAGACATATGTCGAAATGATCAATAAATTCATGTCAAACAGGCGAAATGAGTTTTAGTCCCTACTCCTGCCACATTCCATGAAATGAGGGAGGTATGGCATACTGGCCCATTAGAAACTGGAATCAAATCGCCTCCAGTAAAATCATCACTTGACCTATGATATACAATGCTCTGGCATTCCAAGGAACAAGATTCATTGTCTAACACAGTATTAACAACGGGTATAGCATTACAGTCAGCATTGTCCTCCCCCACGGTATTAACAGTGGCTGCAACATTATAACCAGCATTGCCCTCCCACGCAACGCTGTTACCCTGAGTAGGCACTAAGTTTGGGCTCGGGTTCAAATCTCCCACCTCCCTATTCCTCTCTGTACTATATAAGGCGGAACTCAGATATGCATGATGTCAGTCGCAATCCGCCAGCCCAGAGAGAGCCTCAAATCTGTTGAACAGCCTTACATTCCCCAATGGGCAGTAGTTTGGTGTGGTACCCTGTTGGAAGATATCCCTCTCAAAGGGAACTGGAGGGTCATAGAAGTAAGCCAGCGGAAGAGTCTGGATCCCAGGGAAATGGTCATTACAAGGCCAATTACAAATGTGATTAACGCATCTGTGGTCTCTAAAATTAATAATAACACAATCCCCTGCCACAGACTTACATCTTCTTCCTATCCAATTGACTCTTCTAACACCCATGATCTCTGCTCGCATATTATTTGGCAGTGGGCGAAACTTATTAAGCCAAAAAATACACTTATGTTTGAGATCCAGATAAGATTCCTGCTTCCCCTGAGCAACTGGTGGAACCCCAACCAAAACTACTACAAGAGGGGCTGATTGGGGAGGGAGATCAATGTAGGGTAGTGGGGCATCATCATATACCGGAGGTTGGGGGGGCAAATTTTGTTGTCTGACTTCCCTCCTTCTACCATTGCCCTGAGTCGATCCATTAATCTCCAATAATGATGACCCAACTCCTACTTTATTTTGAACGGGGGGTAAGGCCTTGGGAACATTCTTAGCCTGGGGACATCTATTAGCATGTGCTATGCTCCCATCTCCTGCCAACACTGGAGGCAGAGAGGTAGCAGGGGGCACCTCTTTACTAGGCTGATTTACTTTGTCCCCCTCAATCGTACTACCACTAGAGCTAAGATCCGTTATATTATGCACAGGTGGAGTTATCGGGCGTGCAGTAGTAATACTATTCCTCAGTCCTGCCTGCTTTCTTTGTGCTTGTGAGAGTGAAAGTTCGAGACACACCAGTCTATTTTCTATTGAATCCAACCGATCATGGATTGGATGGCATATCTTCTTTATAGTGCCCTCCAGTCTTTTCCAAAACAGAGGACCCAAATCCGGGTGAGCTTCCACCCCCACCAAATCCGGAAGATTATTGAGGCCATCTTTACCATATGGTCCAGGCTGCTTAGGACTAGGTGGTGGAAGTACCACGGAGTCCTCTTTGGTAGCAGAGTTTTTTGCACTTTTTGCTTTCCTTCCCCCTGCATGTGTTTGTGCCTCTGGTCGCTTTCTTTTTGCTGGTACACCCACAGTC
Organism: Lissotriton helveticus; assembly: GCF_964261635.1. NCBI lineage: Eukaryota > Metazoa > Chordata > Amphibia > Caudata > Salamandridae > Lissotriton > Lissotriton helveticus. The sequence continues at coordinate 1,307,141,060 of NC_136059.1, read as the reverse complement.
TGCCGTGTCGTTCGTTGTTTAGCTTGGCATGCTGACCGTGTTCTTATATTAGGTGTTGGGGCTCTATCTACAACCCCCATCGGAACCTTTGGTATTAATCGATGCCTCACATGTGTCCAGAATAATTACTGGCTGGGGCAATAAAGTTCTCGCCTCCACTCCCGATGGAGGAAGCGTCCCCTCAATATCAGCACGATGGCTCTGTGGTGATCTGCTCCTCACCAGGGTGCCCAGAGAAGACCTTTTGTCAAAGGCAATGTCCAGGGAGAGCCTCTTCTCGGTGAGCTCTATGTCCTTAGCCAGGGCTGATGACACTCTAATCAGAAAGTTATCTAAGGTGCCCATTAATTTGCCCCCAGATGATTTCCTTCCGACTATCCCCTCTTCAGTCGTAGCAGCCATGTTTGGTTAAAACAGGTGGAAGTATAGTGTTATTGCACAAAATATATATCTGCCCAATGATGTATAATGGGGCACTAACCTTAATCTAAGGCTCCAGATGTTGGTGGCGTGGCCCGTCCCGTCCTTGTCCGGTCTTGAACGGGCTTAAACGGGCCCGCCCTTGGCCCGGGCTTCACCCGGCACGTCCCGCGTGCGTCCCACGAAGCGGGTCTCTGGAGTGTTTTAAGGCGCCTCCTGGCGCAGTCGCGGCGTCAAACGAGCGCACTGCCGCTGAGGCTGCCGGGAATCGTAGTCCTGGGGCGCGGCGCTGCTTCTACACCCCCGTGACTCCTGGCGGTGGCGGCGTGGACCCAACTGCAGCAAACAAAAGATGCGGCATAAGTAGCACTCTCTCCCCAGCTCCGCCGGTCTCTGGAGTCTTTTAAGGCGCCTCCTGGCGCAGTCGCGGCATCAAACGAGCGCGACGCCGCTGAGGCTGCCGGGAATCGTAGTCCCGGGGCGGCAGCGCTGCTTCTACACCCCCGTGACTCTTGGCGGTGGCGGCGTGGACCCAACTGCAGCAAACAAAAGATGCGGCGTAAGTAGCACTCTCTCCCCCAGCGAAGAAATGACTTTAAACCGAAAGCTGGAATAGCTTGTCAACACGAGTAAAGTCACTGAATGATTTCTTGCTGGAAGTAGCACTCTTTCCAATTACATAAAGTCACCTGGTGCATTACCATAGTGATACCGGAGGTCAAGTCAGTTTAAATACCTGGGAAGATTTCAGGTGCTGTCTGGGATTTTGGCTTACCTTCGGAAAGTATTGACAATGATTTACTAATATCTGTCTGCATGTAAATTGCGAGCGATACACAAAATGTATCACCTAACACATGGATTAGAAAGTGTGCCCGCTTCTGTCGAGATTTGCACCAATCTACCCATAAAGCGAAGTGCCACCCAAGTGGGTCTTAATGTACACACTTGTAGAGTAAAGGGTTGCACAAAATAAAGGAATTTCCATTTAGTCCAACGCTATTGGTTAGTCAGTCCCCTTATAGATAATAATCTCTTATAATGGAAAATTGTGTGGCATCTCGTTCTGGTTTCCTATGTTTAATCTTCTGCAAAAACCTCCAATGGGAAGCTGGAAGGGAATTATGATATATTTCTTGCTGTTGCTCATCACAAAACACACATATTTTCATACATTTGCTGTACGGCTGCCTGAAGGAGACACACACCTGACGCTGCTGTGAATATGAAGTGAATATAAATAGTGCAGTATGACTTCATCCTCTGAAGGGTTTCAGGGACAGTGCTGCCATGGTGATTCCTGCTACAGAGCATTCTTGTCACAGACATTACAAGGCCACAAGACTACTTCTTCCTCTACAGTTGGTGTTAAATTATTTAAATTGTTTCTCGAAACAAACAATTTTTGTTGCATCTGTATTGTAACTTTTGTGTGCAGTTTGTCCATGCTATGCAAGCTTAGTGATTTAATACGTTACCATTAGAGGACATTTTATTCTGTGTGTTATATACATCATATCACGTTTTCTATTTTTGATGGGCTACCGGAAGCTTTTGAGATAGGTTTAATTCATAAGTGCATTTTCTAAAATAAGAGAGCGGTGTGTTTTGTGGTACCGACAAATCTCATGACATTAGTGAAAAGTTAGTAAAGAAAAATGGAGTTTGTTATTATTCTGGTAATCAGTTATTTTTCCGAGGGATATCTACTAAGCTAGAAGCAGAACGTGGAGCTTTTGACCATTTACAGAAAATTCTGGGACACTTAGCAATGTGACTTACAACCTCATAGATTTCTGATATATTTATGCGAGGTATTACACTATTGTACACTGAAAGTCTGACTGTTCATGAGAGATTTTCTACAAATGCTTTAACTCTGGTAATTTGAAATATCAGAACACAGACCCCACCTTGAATCTCTTAGTTGCCAATTACATGGTGGTGAGGCCAATCTGTTGACTTCATCCCTGTGCTTCTTCCATCTACTGGCCCACCAAGCACCATGATAATGCTGAGGAGTTGGGCCCCTTTTCTTCCCTTCCCCCACGACAGACCTTTTTAGGGTGCTTGAGGAATAAAAGAGTTAGATTCAGTTTCAATTCACAGTTCAATCCATTTGGGCACACAGTGATTCTCAGAGTCGGGAAGTAAGGATAAGTATGAATTTATCACAAATTCAAAGCCAGAGTAATATAAATCCATCTCAGAAACATAGTAAAATTGCTACTAGCTCAAACAGGTAAAAAGTTACTAAAGATGCAGTGATACGAGTTGACACGCAGTGGAAGGCCCTATGCAAAGCTGGACTGGTCACATTTCTGTTGCTTATTTCTATATATGTGTGTTAAACTGACACTAATGAGGTGAACCAATGCTCTTACAGTGTTACTGTTGGGACCAGAAGTTTTCTGCATGTCTCTGCATGTCTCTGCAGAGAGTGCTTCCCCTGCCTTATGCTAATCTCCCCTAAAGAAAAACAGTGGTTCTGTCGGGAAGATCAACTTATGTGCACCAGATTTTTATACGCTAAAGGAAAATATGTCTTAGTCATATAACCAAGTAATACGCCAAGAAAGAACAGCATGTTTATGCAAAAACATGAATTTCTTTACTTTTGTATTTGTATATATGCAAATCAATGAAAAGGCTGTCTGTGACATAAAACACATATGGCGAATAAACCAATGGCTATGTGGTACAATTAGTGACTGATAGTGATGTGTGACAAAGTGCTGTACAGAGGTGACATGAATAACATATATATATAACACAAAACTGTATTTAGCTTTCAAGTCCAGAACTCATTGCATAAATCCCAACAGTAGATATGACTTTCTGTTCAAGTCAGGGAATTCCGTGGACTATTTGGGATAACAACGTCGACGTTTCGACCCTTAACAGTTGTACAGATTAATAAGCATCAGAGGCGGGTCTTCTTCATCAGGACAGGTGGGGGGAAATGTGACAGTCAGCAACTTGAAGTCCTAAAATATGCGCATCCAACTTTGTAGCAATATTCAGGTAGGTGTCAGCCGACACATCAGGCTCACATCCATTGATTGTGGTCTGTTTTAAAACATAAAATTCTGTCTTCACCAGCCGGTGGAAACAATAATTGGGGGCCGCCAAGGCGATCAAGTGATTGATATAGATTTGGTAGAGACGTCCTCATTCGTCCGTATCAGCTTAGTTGTGCTAATCTCCAGGCAAGTCACTCAAAAGCTACTGTATGGTTACTAGAGCCATACCTGTGTGAGCTTGACAATCATACATGTCCACTGAGGGTATCCCTGTTTACCTGGATTGAGACCCTAGTGCTTAGCTCTGACGTCGAGGGGGTATGCCTAGTTTACCCCTATTTCTCAGAGAGGGGCTTCTGCCCTCTCTACCCAGTCTGTGGTAGACTGACAGTGGTGGCAGCAATAAATCTCTAGTCACGAGGGGTGAGTTACTAGCCACCCTCCTGATCAATTCTGTGCAATCTATCCCTTGCCTGGGGTCCTGTTGCCTTTGTCTACCTGACCTGTGTTTGAGAGCCAGTGGGTGTACTGGGGAAGAATGGTGAGTTGAGCCATTGTGTGGAATGCGAGATGGACATCCCAGCTCCCCTCGGGCCCCTCCTCATTTCAATGGAGAGACCTGGTGGGCTGTGGTAGGCACTCAGCTCTTATCTGGGTTTAGCTGCACTAACTCTGCTAAGAGGACCCTCCCCCCTGTTCAGTGCCTCCTGGTCTGGAGTTAATTAAAATTCCTCTTTAGGGAATAGCACAGGCTGGTACCACAAACGACAGTTGGTTATCTGTGCATGCTTTGGTCAGGCATTGAACACACCATGAATGGTTTATAAGTGAGGTGTAATCAGAATGCAAAAGTAGCAGACCCGCCAATTGGATTAGCCTATCATTCAGAGGTGATAAAAGTCTGGCCTTAGTGGTCAGCTGTTGTTCTCGACAGGTTTTTGACTGAGGAGGCGTCCACACCAGGTCCGTTCAAATGAAGCCAGCCGGGACCCGGGGTGTGGAGGCAAGTTAAAGACACTTGCTCAATGTGTCCGGAATTTGGGGTGCTGGTGTGGAAAGGAAGCTTACAGCACATCAAAGGAGCTGGTGTGGAAAGAGAGCTTGCAGAACATCAAGGGAGCTGGTGTGGAAAAGAAGCTTACAGCACATCAAGGCAGCTGATGTGGAAAGGGCACTTATAGTATTTCAAGGGAGCTGGTTTGGAAAGGAAGCTTGCAGCACATCAAGGGAGCTGGTGTGGAAAGGAAGCTTACAGCACATCAAGTGAGCTGATGTGGAAAGGAAGCTTGCAATACATCAAGGGAGCTGGTGTGGAAAGGAAGTTTGCAGCACATCAAGGAAGCCAGAGAAGGGGAAGCTTGTGTCTAGTCCTTGGAGGTGAGATCAAAACCCCCTCTAAACTCTGCTAAGAGGACCCTCCCCCCTGTTCAGTGCCTCCTGGTCTGGAGTTAATTAAAATTCCTCTTTAGGGAATAGCACAGGCTGGTACCACAAACGACAGTTGGTTATCTGTGCATGCTTTGGTCAGGCATTGAACACACCATGAATGGTTTATAAGTGAGGTGTAATCAGAATGCAAAAGTAGCAGACCCGCCAATTGGATTAGCCTATCATTCAGAGGTGATAAAAGTCTGGCCTTAGTGGTCAGCTGTTGTTCTCGACAGGTTTTTGACTGAGGAGGCGTCCACACCAGGTCCGTTCAAATGAAGCCAGCCGGGACCCGGGGTGTGGAGGCAAGTTAAAGACACTTGCTCAATGTGTCCGGAATTTGGGGTGCTGGTGTGGAAAGGAAGCTTACAGCACATCAAAGGAGCTGGTGTGGAAAGAGAGCTTGCAGAACATCAAGGGAGCTGGTGTGGAAAAGAAGCTTACAGCACATCAAGGCAGCTGATGTGGAAAGGGCACTTATAGTATTTCAAGGGAGCTGGTTTGGAAAGGAAGCTTGCAGCACATCAAGGGAGCTGGTGTGGAAAGGAAGCTTACAGCACATCAAGTGAGCTGATGTGGAAAGGAAGCTTGCAATACATCAAGGGAGCTGGTGTGGAAAGGAAGTTTGCAGCACATCAAGGAAGCCAGAGAAGGGGAAGCTTGTGTCTAGTCCTTGGAGGTGAGATCAAAACCCCTCTAAACTCCTCCCCTGCATTGAGGGAGCCTATACAAGCAGTAGCTGGGGAATAGTGGCCAGTGAAGCAGGCTCTCACCTTTATTTGTGTGATATCTGCTGGTATCTGGGTGAACTGGCACTCTATCAAGCCCCTACCCTCCTACAGCTAGCCAGTAGGCACTGGACTAGTGGGACTCCAGTAAACTGTGCCAAGACATCAGGCTCCTGTGATCACATCCCTGACACCACTAGAGCTGTGTTCTCACTCAGGACAGAAGGGCACTTCTGTTGTTTGGGTCGGGGTTATGGGGCTGATCAAGAACCTTTGACTTCACATCATATGCTGAAACTATACCGTTTCAATCCAAAGATTGGTATCAAGGCTCTAGCGAATGAGAGCAACCCCGGGCAACATGGTCTGTAATATGCAATGCTAATTGTGTGTTCTCATGTTAAGTGTGTTTTTGTAGTCCTTGGTGTCTAGGTGCTATAATACTATTTGGGGTCAGAACTCTGGTCAAGAGAGTTGTAGAGACATCTGGTTTTCACAGTTTATCCTAGTTTTTTGTGTAGTATAATTATCTTGTGTGTATTAAAGTACTTTTCTTTCATAAAAAGTAAAGCACTGACTGGACATTGATTTTATCAGCTGGTAGTACGGTGTGCACTGTATTCTGAATGTCTAACCCGACCTCACCTCCTTGAGTAAGACTTAGACTGCTCTGTCTCGCTACCCTGAGAGAGTCAAGTGCTGGAGAGGAGTACGAGGTTATCCAATTTTGGGTCCACTAGTACTGAGGCCCTAGGATACCAGTGGGGAACACTCCAGTTAATGCGAAAGGAGCGCAGTAACCCCTGAGTGCCCTGGTGACCAGGAAGCCCGGTCTAACAGTTACCAAGTCTAGAAATGACAAAATAATGAAGTAACACTATTATGAAATGTGCCGCATTTTGCTGCATAATTTGAACTTTCTTGCCCCATATTTTAATCAACCCTAACGCATAATTTGGCCTTGCTGCATAATTCCAGTGGCCCTAGTTTTACCCACAAAAGACCCATCTAGAACAATATCAGTCTATACTTTTTGGCATACACACGCATACTTCCTCTTCTTTGATCCACATATTCGAAACAACCTTGGATTCCATCTCCTCATTCCGCACAGACAGTAGTCCTCCATTTTGCTTGTCAGTCTTTTATCATCCTGGACTCCCCTAATGCATCCTTCTCTTGTTACACAATTTTGCCTTTCTCCATTCTTTAGGTCATAGACCAGGCACCTGTGGAGTAAAGAAAAACACAGTGTCCAAAGAAAATCATTCACGTGGAAAGTTAAACATTGCAAAATTCAAAGGCTTAAGCACTGTGGTCAAGCTATCAAAAGCTAAGATTCCTGTACACATTGTAACTGCATGAATACAGATACATAATTGTCACGTTATGTGTGTAAAATGCAATTACGATAGGTACATTTTCCAGTACACAGTTAATGCAGAATTCCTTTAAGTAAATACACGAATACATGAAGATTATTCAATGTTATTAAAACACACCTGTAAATATGTTTGATAACTGCAATTCGTCGTTGCTGTAAAAGAAGCCTTATTATACACATATATAGATGTTGCAGTTACATGGTAGATTCACTTGCTATATGGCTTTAAGTGCACTTCACTTCACTAGTCATACCATACCACTTGAGTGCCTAATACCTTTAATAAATATATATATATGACCTAATCAATAATAATGAAGGTGGAGCAAAACCCATTGTGTACTTACAGGAATCTGAGCCTATTTTCACCTAGTCTGGCAGTAGAAAGAATGGCTCCAGGATGGCCATGGGGCTTACCAGTTCTGACATAGTGGAAGTCTCCATCATATTCTTAGCACTCAAGGAGTACCTAGGGATTCGACTCAACCTAGTGTACTTTTGCAAAAGACTAAAGTGAAAATACTTTTGATTTTGTATTGTCTAGCAAGTGGAGCCAGCTCCTATAACTCCACACTCTAAGGCACTATTGTAGTCCTAAGATTGTCATCTCTGCAGTGAGTTCATGCCCTGATAAGAAGGCAATCTTAGGCACTGCCCAGCTAGTACTGAACATAAATGTGCTGCTGTTGAATGAATTATTGGCATTCACCTTTTGCTAGGTCCTGAGGACTACCTCCATGCCTTGCAACCTCTGGGCTATAGTGTTTCTATTGAATTTATCCCACGTTGTCCTTCATGCAAACAGTTCGGTGGGAGCAGGTCAGTGGAATTCCTTTGGACTTGGAGTGCTCAAGGGGTATTTAGCCAGAGAAATGTCTGGCAGGCCTATAGGGAATCCATTGTGTTCACCCAAGCTGCAAGGCATACAAGCAGTTTGGGTCGTAAGTAGAAGAAATGTATGAGTTGAGGCCAGAGACTGCAAGCAGAGTTTAAACATCAGCGTGATGTTGAGTTCTGTATAAAGAACAAGATGTAAGGCTTAATTTAGAGTACGTCAGATGAATATACAGTCCTCTGCATTACAAGTGCATTATATCCTATGATACTTGTAAAATGGTGAACAGGATATCTGTGATGTTTGTGACGGAGTCACCCATCTGCTGAACTCTAAATCAGGGCTATAGTTTTGAGAGGAAGACATCAACTCCTTAAAAGAAGTTATCCAATGTGATCAATATTATTTCAGAGAAAAAAGAGGTTTGTTTCAAATAAACCTCTGAAAGTCTTGGAACCCTACAACAAGCATGGATTGAGACATCCTTCAGTATGAAGATCTTTGAAGCTACATGTCTATATGTCATAGTTGAGGTTAGCCACTGCAGATGGTCTAAACTGCCAGTGCTGGACTGTAGAAACCTTCCTTTCAATGGGAATGAGCTTTTTACTATTCTTAACTCCATATTTTTGGTTCCAATATTTCTGATACTTGGTTCAGAGGTCATGTAGCATGGCTCAAAGAACCAGTTGTCTGATTTCAGCATGATTGGATTAACAAACAGGGTGGGACTAGAAATGCATTTTATTCTTCAGCTCTTAATAATACTGAAATGTTACATGTTTGTCATGCCAGGCCACCAAACTTAATCTATGTTGGAAAACAGCTACAATTCACATTTATAAGTCCAATCCTCCAACTTGAATGCTGAGCACCATCAGCAATTGTCTGTGTTTGCAAAGATGATGTTATCACAACTGTGGCCATAAGTGGACCTGGCACACATTTGCCAGCTCTCTCCATCATACATGGGTTACAGTGTCTTCACCCTGCACGCAATGCAGCAATCAACCAAACGTAACTCAGCCCACCTATGTCCTTCCATAGTAACAAGCAGCTGCTAATTATGTTGTGCATACATGATCTATCTCTGTGAATCACATCTGCATGTTATTATGGTTGTAGTGTACAGCACTATTCCATCTTTGTGGATGTTGCCTTTACTTACCAATCAATGTTCCACAGCAGCCTGTGACTGAATGCAAACTTGTTCTGTATTTGTATGATAAATACACCAAACATTGATCTTGACTGCACACACTTGTTCCCCATCTTCCTGACCACACTTGTGGTCAGAATAAATGCACTTTTGATAGACTTCTGAAAAAGAGGTCCATAGTCCATAGGAAAAGAGGTGGTCCATTGCAACAGTTTGTATTTAAGCATGCATCAGCAACACTTAAATAAGCTACAAAACACTGCAAAAGGATGCCTTCAGGAATCCCCAAATTTAAATTGGTCTCTCAAGCAATCCACAAACTACACTGGTTTCCAGTCAGGAACCGCATCAAGTTTAAGGCCCTCTCCATAGCCTACAAGGCAATGCATGACATCAGCCCTAAGTTCTTGAAGAAGTCCTTTAAGTGGTGTGAACCCAGCAGGAAGCTGCGATCTTCCGGGCTAAAAAATGGTAGTCCCCAGGTTCAAGCGAGTGAACTGGGGAGGAAGAAATGTTATATTCAGCATGGGTAAAACATGGAATCTTCTACCTCCTCACATTAGGCCTTGCCCAACTTACAATCATTTAGGAAGGAGCTAAAAATGTGGCTTTTCAGTAACTGGTGCTTTGATCCTTTTTCTCGAGCAAAGCTCATGCCAAGACACTTCTGTGTAATCGTGTGCTCAATAAATCCTTTTAACATAACATAACATAAAATAACATAGCATAACATAACATAGTTGTCTCAACCATGGCGTGTTTGAAGGGCAGGTACAGGCCTGCTGGTCTTACAAGCAGATCATTATTTATCATCTATAGACTAGTTCAGCAAAACATCCAATGGAACCATTGTATGCTAGACAGATCCATGAAACATGCCTACCTGGAAAATGAGAATTACACACATTTATCAACAGTTATATGCAATATGGCTGTGAGAGAGATATCTTTGGAACATATCTTTAAAACGTATTCCTAAGTAATGATGTTATTTTTAACTGTTGGAGCAATTTAATAGATGTTCCACACCAATGGTTAGGTTTTGCCATTTAGTTTATAACCAGATACCGTTGTAAAAGCTACTATTATATCTTTCACCTTAGGCATTCTTGTCTTGTTAAGTGATCAGCATCATTTGCCAGGTTTTTCTCATATCCATTAAGTTTACATAGTTTTATTGCTCCTGACTCTTGACATTTATAAGGAAAAGGTCTAGGGACAGTCCTGCTTTGTGCCTCACTTCAATATGAATTTCCTGGGTTAGCTCTGCAGTAACCAATACATTTTTTGGATGGATTAAAGGCTTGCATTAGAGTTTGGTAGATGGGTACTACATCATAAATGTGATGGGTATGCTGTCTACCTTATTATAAGTGCATTATTACCTAATGCACTTATAATGATGAACTTGTAATGAGGTGGATGAGTTATCTGCCATTATCTCCTACAACACTGGTAATAGGGCAGACAGGATATCTGTCCTTTTTGTGATGGAGTATCTGCCTGCCAAACTCTAAATCAGGCCCTAAGATTAATGCAAACCTACTTTGCACCCTACACAGATATGTCCAGTTTACACCATCAAAGATCTTAGCTTCTTCTATCATGTGGATCGTTAGAAGTAACTCACTGCTTTTAGTTTTATCTGCTGTGGAATTTAAATCTTGATTACGGTCACTAAGGTATTTAGCTTTCATTAAACATTTTTGATCTTCATGATTTAGTGATAGTATTATTTATTGAAACCTTTTAGCCAAAATGCTAACACACATATTCTGATCTACAATTAATAATGATATTGAGTGGTAATTCCTGCAATGCTCAGGAATCTTCCCTGGTTTTATATCAGACACAATATAGCCTTAATCTGAGTATTACATGTTCCTTGATACCTTATTAAACATGTTGTGACTATTGCTATGAGAAGATGCCTTAAGTGTTTATAAATGTCCACTTTAAGTCCATCCAGGCTAACAGCCTCCCAATAATTCTACTCTTGTATTGCATCAATAACTTCCTGAGTTATAACACTATTTTCTAAACTATCTAGCTTCTCCATCTTTAGATTCACCTATGCCAGGCATTTGTCTACAGTGTTTAAATCTGTATGGTTCCTCGCTCTATAAATTGGCAAAGCTGCCTAAAGAGTTCCTCAGAATTGATATCCACCTACCCTTCCTCTATTATAATACTTTAAATAGTGCCACGAGATCTGTCTACTTTCATGTTCATAACTAAGAATGGTCAGCCTTTTCAGCACACTAACGTTTTTTGGTTCCCAGAATTGCTTGGAACTCGATCTTGGCCGTATTAACTTGAGCTATTTGTTCCATCCTGTCTTTGCTATTGCTATGTAACTCTGTTGCTACTGATGTCAACTTCTCTGTGATCACAAATTTAAACTGAAAAAAAACAATCTCTGGTTTCCCAGCTTGGCTGTCACTGTTAGTTCACCTAATAATGATCTGTCTAATGATGAACAATTTCACTCTTTCTTTTTCTGATTCTTGACAGCTTTATGTCAACCAATGAGTGATCAAAAAGCTGAACAGGAATGTGACATGCCTTTTTCACCAAATTTAATGTACAAATTGCTTATAAAAGAGCAAATCAACCTCGGATGTCTGTGTAATAAAACACTCTGCTTGTTCTCTATCACTTCAATATCTCTTTGATTTAAATTGAAGCTTAACTTTGAAAGGCAACACTACCTCTATTAATTCTGTAATGTTATTTTAATGATATTATCTATTACAATGAACTCCTCACCCAACATATAAAGTGGTGTTTACTGCATCATATCTGATTCCCCCAGATCAGCATGCATCTTAAGTACATCAACATCTCTTACATATTAGACTTAAATTGTACAATCCCTTCTCAAAATACTCTGAGCCTTATTTACAAGAAAGTAACGCAGCACAGCAAGCCATTTGCCTGAGCCATACTGCGTCACTTTCAAAGCACAGGGATGTCTCATATTTACAACAATATGTCGCATCCCTGTGTTTTATCCTTCACTGGCGCACAATTGGCTGCCATGCGCCAATGCAGCTACCCTTGCACCATGATTGAAGGGTGTCTGTGTTTTGCGTGAGATTGTTTTTGTGCTGGAAAGGACACCTTCCTGCACAAAAACAATCATGTGAGAGTTTTCCTCTTTCAATGCAGCGTGCATAAATGAGGAAAAAGAAGGAGAAATATAAGTACAAAATGTTGCCAATCTGGGAATATGGCAAAATCCATGGGCGTTGCATTGAAACACCCACAGCAATATCCATGGCACGCCCCTTTCACGCAAAGTGCTAAGTGAACAGGGGCCATATGAACAAGGCAACAGAAAGTCACGCAGGGTGGCTTTATGTGGCATAGTAAATGTGAAGGAGCACACTGCGCTGCTGGTGTGTCAAACAAAGTGATGCACTAGTGGTGCAAGGGGCTTGTAAATATGCCCCTCTTTGAAGAGACCGTCACAAAATCCACCCACCTCTTAACTTAACCACTAAGGAGGGAGCCTCGCTTTCTATCAAGTAGGTATCTTGTAGACATTTCACATCCAGGAGCTTTCGAAACAGATACTCTGATATTCTCTTCATTTCCCATGTATTCATTAATGCATTCACATTCCCAGTCCAAACTTTAAACCTGGTTTACACTTACTGAGCAGTGTAAGGACTTTTTAGTTTTTTATAGCCCTGCTGTGAAGCAACCTACCCTAGCTGTGGATTTTGAGCCCTACCTCAGCCAGTACCTTGGAAAACCTAGCACACCTGTACATTGTTGATAACTAGATACCCATGGGAATCCAGGATGGTGTGAATTGTGTGGCTTTCACAAGGTTCTGTTACTCAGAAACTCTTCAAACTTTGTAAAAAAAAAAACATTGCCCTCACATTTCTGTGATAGAACGTTCTGGAATCTGTGGGGAGCCACCATTTCCACCCACCCAGCCTTCCCCCAAGTCTCCTGCTAAAAATGGTACCTCACTTGTGTGGGCAGGCCTAGTGCCCGCGACAGGAAAAGGTCCAAAACGCAATGTGGACACATCACATTATTCCACAAAAAACGGACCTTTTTTGCATTGTGCCTTGCTGTGGATTTTGGGCCCTAGCTCAGCCCGCACCTAACAAAACCTAGCAAATCTGTAAGTTTGTTAAAACTATATACCCAGGGAAACCCACTATGGGGTGACTTGTGTGGCTCCTTCCACGTTCTGTTACCCAGAATCCCTTGCAAACGTCAAACTTTCTAAAAAAAAACACATTTTCTCTCATTTCTGTGATGGAAAGTTCTAGAATCTGTGGGTAGCTATAAACTTCCACCCACAAAGCATTCCTTCAAGTCTACTGATAAACATGGCACCACACTTGTGTGGGTAGGCCTAGTGCCCGTGACAGAAAATGGCCCAAAACTTACTCTGGAGATTTGCTAATTATTGATCACAAAAATACCTGGTCTTGTGAGGGAGTCACATGTGTTTTGTGTCCTGGGGTTGGCAACCAGGTAGGGCAACTTACCAAAGTCAAACACTTCTGAAAACTAGACTGGACGAATGCAAGGATGTGTGGCTTGCGTGGATCTCCCAACATGTTCCTACCCAGAATCCCCTGGAAACCTCAACTTTAGCTAAACACATAACATTTTCCTTACATTTCTGTCTGGAATCACTTCACCATCTCAAGTTTCCTACCATCCAGCGTTCTCCTTGGTCTCCCGATAAATCGATACCTCACTTGTGTGTGTGTGTCCAGTGCAGAGTCAACCTAAAAAAGTATATAAACAAAAATATAGAGCTTCGAACTTGCTGTGCTATCACCTCAATCTCTAAGCTGTATTACATTTCCCATTCACACCCTTGGCCTACCAACACAAGTGAGGTCTCATTTTACTCTGCAGACCATGGGGAACGCTGGACGGTAGTAAATTCGTTCCAGCATGGAATTTCCCCCACACAAATGTGAGAAAAATGTAATTTTGTAGCAAAATATGAGGTTTACAGGGGATTCTGGGTAAGAACATGTGAGGGGATCCATGCAAGCCATACATGCTTGGACTCCCTTCGGTGTCTAGTTTCCAGAAATGTCTGGGTTTGGTAGGTTTCTCTACATGATCGTCAAGCCTGGAAGTAAAAACGCATGTGAACCCCTTGCAAAGCCAGGTCATTTTGTGATCAATCATTTTTGATGCCACTACAATAAGTTTTGGGCCTTTTCTGTGGGAGGCACTTGGCACACCCACACAAGTGACATACTGTTTTTATCAGGAGATCTGGGGAAATGCTGGGCAGTAGTACACTTCTGTTTGTCCAATAATCCTACAACTTTCAAACACAGGAATGTGCGAAAAATGAGATTTTTTTTAGCAAAATCTAAGGTTTGTAGGGGATTCTCTGTAGGAAAACATTGGGGTATCCACACAGGCACACATTCTTAAAACTCCTTTGGGTGTCTAGTTTTTAGAAATGTCTGGGTCTGGTAGGTTTTCCTACATGACCACCAAGCCAGGGACCAAAAATGCAGGTGACCCCCTTGCAAACCCAGGTTGTTTTGTGATTGATAGATTTTAATGTCTCCACAATACATTCTGGGCCCTTCCCTGTGGTGGGCACTGGGCCCACCCACACAAGTGAGGTACCATTTTTATCAGGAGACTAGGGGGAACGCTGGGCAGAAATTTGTGTCAGTCCGGTGATCTCAATGCTTTCCCACACAGAAATGTAAAGAAAATTTGATTTTGTTTAGCAAAATCTGAGGTTTGCAGGCGATTCTGGATAGGGAAAAGTTGGGCTAACCACACAAGCCATACATCCGTGAACTCACCAGGGTGCCTAGTTTTGAGAATTGTCTGGCATTAGTAGGTTTCCCTATGTGACCGCTGAGCCCGGGACCAAAAACACAGGTCACCCCCTTGCCAAGGCAGATTGTAAAGTGAATGATAATTTTTGATGCCTCTACAATACGTTTTGGGCCCTTGCTTGTGGTAGGTACTTGGCCCATCCACACATGTGAGGTATCATTTTTACCAGGACACCGAGGGGAACCCTAGGCAGTAGGAAATTTGTGTCTGTCCTGTGATCCCACAACTTTCCCTCAAAGAAATGTGTGGAAAATGATGTGTTTTTGTTTGCAAAATCTGAGGTTTGCAGGGGATTCTGGGTAGGAAAATGTTGGGAGATCCATGCAAGCCACACATTCTTAGACTCCCCTGGTAGCTAGCGCACAGAAAAGTGTGGGTTTGGAAGGTTTCCCTACATGGCCGTCGAGCCCGGGGCGAAAACCGCAGGTGACCCCCTTACAAAACCAGGTCGTTTAGTGAATGATAATTTTTGATGCCTCCACAATATATTTTGGGCCCTTTGCTGTGGCGCACAATTGGACCACCCACACAAGTGAGGTAGCATTTTTATCAGGAGCCCTGGGGGACCACTGGGTGGTAGGACATTTGTGGGTTTTTTCTGATTGTGGAACAATATGCACAGTCATGCAAAGAAAATTTGTGATTGTAGTCACACTTTGAGGTTTGCAGAGCATTTGGGGTAAGAAAACCAGTTGTGATCCGCAAAAGGGACACCACCCTGCACTCCCCTGGGTTTTTAGTTTACAAAAATATCTAGAATTGGTAGATTTTCTCTAGAGACATTGTTCACCTTGGCAGAGAAAGACAGAAAGGACAAATATTACCTCACAGTCAGCTATGCCTCAAGTACACACACATACTGGGTAGATTTGGCTCGAGGCTGAGTGAAGGTTCAGAACGTCAATTTGTATTAACAAGAGATGTCACAAAAAGAAAATGCACTGGTAAGAATTAAAAGGTTAAACATCTGAACCAACGACTCACAGCTCGTGAGCTATAGAGCCACGACAATGCACCAACCTCTTTCCAGGTCATTCACACACCTTTCATACGTGACACGTTCAAGACCATTCACTCTGTCAGCCATGGGCCCAGCACATTAAAACACTCGCATCATCAGACAATTTAGAGACAATGTACACCATGGAAGAGAAAGCCAGAAAGTACAGATATTACCTTACAACCAACTATTCCTCAAGTACACACACATACTGGTTGGATTTGTCTCGAGAGTGAGTGAAGGTTTAGAGCATCACATTTTATTAACAAGAGATTTCACAAAAAGGAAATGCACTGTTAATAATTAAAAGGTTAAAAACCTGAAGCAATGACTCACAGTTTGGGAGCTCTAAAGCCACGGCAAGGCACCAACCTTGTTACAGGTCATTCACACAACTTTCAAATATGACACATACAGGACCAGTCACAATGGCAGCCATGGGCCCAGCACATTACAATACTCACATCAACAGGCGTTGCCATTCAAGGACCCATCACTTTCATACACCCACATGTCTGACACAGCAACAACACCAGCTGACGGAGGGTGTGGACTGGCGTTTGGCTAGCAGTGTGTGTAGTGACCAGCAGCAAGTCACTTCTCACACACCGCCAGCCAAGTGTCAGTCCACACACACCATCAGCCCAGCGCCAGTCCACACACACTGCCAGCCAAGGGCCAGTCCAAACAAACATCAGCCTAGAGCCAATTCACACACACTGCCAGCTAAGCCCCAGTCCACACACACCGCCAGCCAAGCACCAGTCCACATACACCACCAGCCATGCACAAGTCCACACACACTGCCATTACATTTTTTATACAAATAAAACACAAACCAATTGGCAATAGATGCAAAACTATAACTAGAAACACAACAGTTCTAACTAAATACATCACGGTAATGTCAATCATGAAATGTGAACAAAAAAATATAAAACCATACAGACCAATCAGTTTACTTTTATGCTCATGGTTGCAACCAAAAACTCCAAATTGTGTGTGGTACAATATAAAACATGTGGGCACACACAGCCCAGGATTAGAAGGACAATAGGAGCAGTATACACGACTCTCCTTCTGCATACCTCTTTGAGCTCAGGCTCTACATTTTATGTGGGGAAGTCTTTTTTGGCTGTGGAAGGAAGGTGATCAGGAAAGTTGCGATCTTTCAATCTAGCCACATCCTCCAACACTGCTTCTCCAGGAACTCTTGCCTGTTCCACTAGAACAAGGCTGCCTATCAGAGACAGTTGAAACTGAACAAATGTAAACTTTGACTCTGTAGAACAATCCTGAAATTCAGTGAACGCATTGTAGCGTGCTAAATAAAATGCCCATGGATAGTACACCTTACAAACAGCAGTGTAAGGTTCCAACCTCTGATCTACTCAATCCACACCACCCATGTGCTTCTTGTAGTCTAAAATGCTCACAGGTTAGCAACCTGACCCCAAACAGTCACAATTGAATTACTTTCATCATGGATGGTAGTAAGCATATAGATGCAGCTCTAGTCTGAACATTTCTGAGCTAGAAGTTCAGCACTAACAAGGCACTGCATTGTACCATCTCAAGTGTTTTTTACAAACCAGCTTTTTTGGGTAACCTTAACAATTAGAGCGGATTGCGCCACAAGCAACAGTGTCCACTTTGAACAATTCCCTGAACAATGGCACACCAGTGTAAAAGCTATCTAGATATAAATGGTGACCTTTGTAAAAAAGTCCTCTACCAAGTTCCCACATAATTTTCTCTGTAATTCCAAAAATGGACGGACAACCAGGGGGGTCAATCCTGGAATCCCTACCAGTGTAGACCCTGAAATTATAGACATATACAGTGCTACTTTCAGATAGCATGTACATCTTAATTCCATAACATGCCCTCTTGCTAGGAATGTACTGCCTAAAAACCAATAAGCACTTAATGACTCATCCACAGATATTTATTTCCCTGGCACATAGATCTCTGCTGATCAATCTGCAAAGTGATGCAAGGACAGGCCAAACCTTACAAAGATGGTCACAATCAGGGTGATCCTATGGCAACGCTAAAGCATTATCAACAAAATGCAATATCTGAAGAAGAAGCAAATACTGGAATCCCTACAAGTGTATACCCTGAAATTATAGACATATCGAGTCCTAATTCAGATAGCATGTACATCTTAATTCCATAACATGCCCTCTTGCTAGGAATGTACTGCCTAAAAACCACTCAGTCCTTGAACAGAACCAAAGACTCATCCACAGATATTTATTTCCCTGGCACATAGATCTCTGCAAATCAATCTGCTAAGTGATACAAGGACACACCAAACCTTAAAAAGACGGTCACAATCAGGGTGCTCCTGTGGCAAAGCTAACACATTATCAACAAAATACAATATCTGAAGAAGAAGTAAATACCAATTATGACTCATGGTTGCAGGAAATATGGCCTTTGCCATCAAGGGATTAGTAGACCAATATGAAGACAGCAACAGCTTTCTTATCAGGTCCTTCAAAAAAGTTAAACCCAAGAACTTCTTCAGCTCCTGCAAATTTGTGGGAGTCCACCAGGTAGCTCTAGCCTGGGGGTTAGGTCTGGAACTGTGGTCCCTCAAATACTGTTCCGCATACAAATTTGCCTCCTCAACAATCTCAGCCAAAAATACATTGTCCATAAACAACTGAAAGAAATTTATAGACAAAAGCATTTCACAACTCACTCTACACTCTGCAACACCACTAAAGGCAGCCAAAACACTGGCTGCACCATGGTTGGGTCAACCAAGAGTCCACCCCTTCCAATGGGAAGCCTTGCAGCCCGGGCTGCAATACAGATGCCTCTTGCGGCACTGTCAGACATCAGTGTCCTCCTCTAAAACAGGCACTTCATCCACACTGCGAGTAGCTTCATCATCAAATGATTCATCTTGGACAGACAATTTACTGCCAGAATCTTGGCCTTCCTCCTCTGCCTCAGATGCAGAGTCCGTCATTGATACTATTTGGAGTAAATAGTATACAAAACGTTTTCTTACCAAATACTTGCAACTACACAAACTGCAGCTCTACCAGATCTACCAATGCCAAAGGCGCAACTATGAGGAAAACAAAAGATTTTCACTATAATAAAAAGGAGAAAAAAACATTGCAATCACCAATGACGACAAAAAATCATAGTTAACATTATCAAACACTATGAAGTCTGCTCATCACCATCCAAATGCCAGCCACACACACCGCCAGCCAAGCACCAGTCCACACACAAACAGTCAAATGCCAAATCCCTCATCAGTGAAACCACATTTCACTCACAAATTTTCCCTGGTGGTCTAGTGGTTTCTGTTCTACTTGGGGACAAACAGGTCTACAAACATGGCTAATTTAGCACAGGGGGGACAGAAAACAGCCGAAACCTACACCCCTAAAAGGAGAGTGGCTGTTGGCCAAGGGGCAGCTCCCTGAAACATTATGTACCAAATATAATAAAATCCCTGGTGGTCTAGTGGCTTAATGGAACTACAAATACATGTCTGATCTGTCCCGAATGGGGCAGAACTGGACAAAATATTCACCCTAAAAGGGGGATTGACCCTTGGCCAATGGGCTGCTACTCAATACATTGCATGTCATATCAAATAAAATTCCTGGTGGTCTAGTGGCTTCTGGCACCCTTGGGGGCAAATGGTCTAAACACATAGGACTAATCTGAACCCAAGGGGGGCAGAAACAGCAAAATTATCATGCCCCAAAAGGGGGGCAACCCTTGCCCAAGGGGTTGCTCCAAAAACATTTTGCATCATATCAAATAATCCCTGGTGGTCTAGGGGCTTCTGACCTCCTTGAGGGCAAATGGACCTAAAAATATAAGGCCGATCTGCCCCTAAGGGGGACAGAAATGGCCAAATTATCAATGTCTCAAAAGGGGAGCCCCACTGCCAAAGCATAATGCACAAAATCCCTGGCTTCTAGAGGGTCTCAACTCCCCGGGGACTAAATCGGCTGAAAAAATAACTGATCTAGCCCAAGGGGGCCGAAGCAGAGGAAATCATGCTGCCCCCAAAGGAGCGACCCTTGTCCAAGGTGTCACTCCCTTATAAATATATTTAAAATGAATCCCTGGGACCTAGTGGGTTTTGACCCCCTGGCCCCTCCCCCCCCCCCCGGGGGAGATCGGTCAAACAAATGGCCGGCGTTTCGGCCCCACCTCGAAGGGGGTGCCGAAAACCAGGTTACATATAAAAAAAATCCCTGGTGTCTAGTCGTGTGGATTCCTGCTCCACTCTCTACAGATGCAGGGGGAAAGTCCTTTCCCCCAGTGTCTGTACTCCTGTAACCCCCCGCCTCCCAGAGGAGGACTCACCAAAACAGGTTCTCTCCCTCAATGCGCTGGAAGGAAATGGCTCCCAGCGTGTCCTCAGCTGCACTTGATGATGTTGGTATGCTGTTAGCATGCTAATGTCATCAGATCACAGAGGGGGGTTTGGGGGTGGCATCGGAAGTGCTTCCGCTGCCATCCTCAGTGGAGTCATGTGGGTGGGTGCCCAATTGCAGGAAGTCCAGCACTTCCCCCGTGGGCCAGAATGTACTGTTTACGTCCTCTGCACAGCAGCACAGTTGCAGAGGACGTAACCATTACATCTTTGGCACTGAAGGGGTTAAGTCTTCTTTTAGGTCTATAGTGCATACCTTTGTATGCCAGTTTCTCCTTTATTTTCAATACGAATAACGTTGTTTACTAAACAGGAAAAGATAACATTTGGGGCATATTTTCTAAGAAGCTAAGTGGATGGTTTGGAAAGGTAATAATTAAAAAAACAACATTAAAGCTGATATTAGACCTATAAATTACATTGATTTTTGTTTCCTATTGCTATAGCATGCTTTATAGTGAAGCTAGATGTATTTTCTTGAGCTACAGAGAATATTTCGAAACCCTTGGCAAAGCAATGTTTCATCAGTGTTTTTTTTAAACTGCCTGTAAAAATCTAAGGATTTTTAACAAATTGCATACAACTACAGTTCCATAAGATGGTTCTATTTTTCAAAATGTCACAAGTACCACTCCTGTGGGTGAAGGATACTGTGTGGTTGTTACGGCGGGATTTCTGATCTATTTCTATAGGTCTAGATCCCAACTCAGGTCGACTGTACCGTTGATACCTGTCATAGAGTAAAAGGCAATCCACTACTAGGTCAATCAGTTAAGGACTTACACCACTCTAAAGAACCACTTACTACGAATACGTTTTAAAAGTTTATTATAAAGCCAAAGTTAACTGGAGATACAAACATCTCAAAATAAGGTTCAAAAGATATACTGGTATCAATACAAACATAAATTTTCTAAATGCTCTTAGTCGGCAGAAGAATATCACCAAAACCAATTCAAAAATCATCAGAGTTGCAAGAATAGACACAAGCTGTAGCTTATGAGTCATTTACAGAAAGGAAGAAAATCCAGATTAGACTGTCCCTACACTAGACTAAGTGACATCCCTACTTAGTAAAATCTTAACCTAAAAAGGTGTCAGCTGTGGTGACTTCCAAAGAAGATCACTCACTTCCCTTAGTCTTCGTTGTAAATCGGTGTCTCGCAGTTATCCTATCTGCCTACCCATCCGCTCTCTTAGGTTCCTCAGACCATCTGCCCTAACTCCACCCAGGGGTGCTGTCCCTAATACAAAAATCACATTTACAATAGAAACGCCCTTTAGAGACGCCCCTCACGTGGTGTCAGTTCTGGCATTTTCCATGCTGATACTCCTCTGGGCCCATCGTTAGCGTTGACCTTGCTTCTCAGGCTCTTCTCCGGCAGGACGGTACCCCCCAGGAAATTCCTGAAGCCTCCTCCAGGCCTGTGCCTGGCTCTCTGAACAAACCCCTATTCATCACTCTCTTGATTGAAACCTCCTCGCACCTGCAAACAGACACTTGTACAGTGGGCCCCAAATTCCGGCCTCCACCATATCTTCTAAGTCGTAAACCATCGAGCAGTCTCTGCAATTTAAGCTTAACATGACATTTCTCTAACTAACACATGCAGATCAAAAGAAATGACCTTATCTATTCAGGCCTATTAGAATTACATGAAACTGACCTGTGCACTCTGTAAACCTTTAATTTCTTAGTCTAAACAGTATTCTAACTCATTACACACAATGGTCATATGAAACACTTCTATAAAACATATATTTCAGTTCTATTATCAATAATGCTTTGAATTACAACAACATTAAAATCCATATCATGTGAAAAGGTAACAACCCCTTTCATTCTCTGTGAACTGCCATGTGGCCTACACATTTCTACGTTTAGCAGTATTACACTCTCCTCTACAACAGCCACATAACATGGGATTTCAACATCATTCTAACATCTCTACACACTTCTATATTAGCTTTTCACACAGATATATGCATTCTATTTTAATTAAACACTCTTATGTATTTTTACTCTATAAATTCGACACTCTTGTGTAATCTTTACTAAACTAATGCAACGTGCTTGTAAATATGGTGCACTTCTAATTTTTTTTCTCGATTTGCGCTTTCTCAGTTCCCCCCTTTGATGACTTTTAGTAGTCATCACCATCACAACACCATCCCTGAGGTATGAACTAAATCAAACTGCACTCGTTGCAGTACTCCCTCGTTTCATCATCTCTAGAGCCCTCAGACTCCTGTACTGATTATCCTGCATCGCAGCTAATCTCCTCCCCTGCTCTCTCATGGATCTCTGCAACCTATTTGATCTATACCATTGGTACAGCCGCACCAATCCCCACAAAGTGATTATACAAACCACTATTATGATGATAGGTTTCAGTATGTACCAAATGAAACCCTTTCCTAGGTTGGCAAACCAACCTCCAACCTTACCCATTCCATGACCTACTTTTTCCCACACATTTACCTGTGTCAAATCCTCAATCTCATGATGAATTTCAGTGATGTTCCGTATATACTTTTCTAGAGGTTTTGAATTGTCTGGAATGTAAGTACAACATTCCTGAACCTTTAAAGCCTTACAGACTCCTCCCTCTTTGGCTAATAGAACGTCTAGAGCAAGTCGGTTCTGAAGAACCATTGCCCTTATCGATTGCATCTCTCCCTCCACCAGCATTAATGATCTAGCAGTACTGGCGGACAACCTATCTACAACTGTTGCCAATCTTCTGATCTTGACATCATTCAGTACTATCCCTAAAAGAGGAAACATAGCACCAAATACGTCTCCAACTACCTCCTCATCGCTTACATCCCTTCTTCCTCTAGCTTGAGTTCCTCCCTCTATAATTTTTAAATCCTTAGCATGGTATATTTTGGGGAAGACAATTGCTAAGTAACATGATCCATACCAATTATCCGGTAGTTTCACGAATGCATTTCTTCCACAAACAAAATATACATTCGGGATCACCTGCATTCCCTTCAAGAAATCCTTGGTATAATATTCTAATTGGAAAGCATGTTCACAGTTTACTTCTCCCACAAACACATTCTCATCATAGGTTTTACCCCTATATATACACAGTTTCCCTTTTTTCTCTCGATCTAAAGCTATTGGACCATTACTACCCTTTCTTTGGTGTGACCTTTCTTCCTCTGTCCAATCTGTTTTCCATTGGCCTGAAGCTTTTAAGATCTTCTGTCTCCTGTACCGATCATCCACCTGCCCTATAAACCTTTTCTCAATTTCTGACACTTTACAATTCAAATTATTTCTTCGGGCATGTGAAGTATCTAACGTTTTCCAAGGAATTAAAAATGTCTTTAGTCTATCTTCACTCTTATAATAATCCCACTTGTTCATGTGCTTGTAATTTGGAACTTCTGGTAAAACAGCATCAAAATTTGAAAAATAATACTCAAAACCATCACGTTCATAGAATATACTGAGCAACAAACTACATGTGATTCCATAAGTCAATGGAAGATGATGATATCTAATACCTTCGTCTACAGAGGCTGGCAATTGCATGCACACGTAGCAATCTTTTGCCTCCATAGCTTCAATATATTCATAAAGCAATTTAGCATATGCATTTGATTTGAAATTTCCCTGTGATTCATCCACATGCAACCTACGAGTCTCTGCTGCTAGTAAAGCTTTATCTTTCTCTGTATTGTACCCCCTTTGACCAGCAGTAGTAGGTTTCTGTATCGATACAATTTTTGATTCCTTTGTAGCCTTTTCTTCATTTTCATGTCCCACTACATATGATATAGTAACTACTAAAACTATAAGAAAAATTACTCCCACTAAAAGTGTGCCTACTATGCATTTTGTCTTGCGGTTTGGGTTGCCGGCCTCCATGACCTCAAGACAGTGTAGTTCTGATTTTCTTTCACAACACAAAGTCTCTTTTCTTTGCTTATTCAGCCTTTCCGAACCACACCTGGAAGCTGATAATCCCCTCCGCAAGATCAGTCTTTGAGTTCTATAGCAACAGACAACCCTAGCCCTTCTGCGTCCACTAAATGGAAGTCCCTAAATTTCTTCTTCTTCCACTTGGCGCTAGGTTACCTTTCAATCTGTTTATTTACAAAGTCTTTAACAATCTGGAATGATACGTGTTCCAGCGGCTCTAATCACGTATTCTAATATTTCCAAACGAATAATGATCTCCTCGGGTGCTGGCCTCATTGAACAAAAAGTCGGAAATTCTATTCTGTTTAAAACCAGTTCTCTTATCCTGCTCAGATAAGGAGGATTAGGAATAGTGAGTGTCAGCAACCCTTCGACCTCCACTCCGGGTATCAACAACACTACTTCCAATGTTATGATTGGGTCAGTACTGATCAATGTCACTTCCCTCACCCTCCCGGATCTCCGTGCACTGGACATCTGCTGCTAGGTAGGTCCACTCAGGAGTAGCGTATCTTCTGCAGGGCACTCGCACTCTCCTCGATCTTCTCGGACCTTCCTGTTCCTGTCTTTGTGCACCTTCGTCCAGATCCGAGTCTTCAGATATAAGAGCAAGAGTTCTCTCTGGAGTTGGCTTCAAGCTCGGCCTCTTCTTTCTTTCAGGCCAACTAGCTTCTCCACGCCTTGTTCTCCTACTTCTTGTCCTCACACTCGGTTCTTGATCACTCTTGTCTTGATCTGTGTCTGAGCCGTATTCACAGCAACTTTCTCCTTCGGTGGCAACTTCCGTTGCACTGTCGTCCTGTCTTTCTTCTTCTGGATCTGTAGCACTCCCAAATTCTTCCGACACCCCCACAGCTTGACTGATCCCCTGATTTTCATCTGTGAGAGGAGCTGTTTCTTCTAAGGGTGCTGGAACTCTTCGAGTATGGGAAGCATGAATCCAGTTCGGCAGCCCTCCACACTTTACAGCAGTATTCGTTGTCAGGATTATTTGGTAGGGCCCCTTCCAACGCACGTCTAGGCAGTTCTTCCGGACGTGTTTTTTCACCAGGACCCAGTCACCAGGGCACAAGTCGTGACATAGGTCTCTTGAAGATGGAACTTCAGCAGCCTGCACCTGAAGAGACACAGAATGAATGACATCAGAAAGTCCCTTGCAATAATCCAGGATCAGGTCATCTGTAATATTCAACAAGGCTGTAGTTGGAACAGACGGAAGTCTCATGGCCCTCCCCATTAAAACCTCATGTGGAGAGAGACCTGTTCTCCTGTCTGGTGTGCTACGCATACTCATGAGTACCAAGGGCAGAGCATCAGGCCAGCTTAAGGACGTCGATGAACATACTTTGGCTATTCGGGACTTTAGAGTTCCGTTTATCTGCTCCACGATACCTGAAGCCTCTGGTCGATAGCTACAGTGCAACTTCTGATCAATGTTTAATGCAGAGCAAAGCATCTTCACAACTTCGCTGTTGAAATGAGTTCCTCTGTCTGATTCCAAGGAGGTCGGCACCCCAAAGCGGGGGATCAACTCTCTAAGCAACAACTTTGCTACTGTGAGTGTGTCGCACCTGCGTGTAGGGTATGCTTCAACCCATCTGGAAAATATGCATACAACCACCAGAACATACCTGAGGCGGTTGATTTTTGGCATCTCAATACAATCTAATTGCATTCTGTTGAAAGGCCCCCCAGACCTCCCAATGTGACTCATTGTAACTGGTGTTCTTTTCCCTACGTTCAATTGCTGGCATGTGACACATCTCCGACACACTGCTTCTGCTGCAATCCTAAACCTAGGATTATACCAACTCTGCCTAAATAACCTCAGCATGGCATCTCTTCCTAAGTGTACTGGACCATGTATCTGTCGTGCCATTGGACTCACTAGTTCATCTGGTAATACTGCCCTTCCATCTGCTGAAACCCACAAATCCATTTCACTTTTCACACAACCTGCTGTTTCCCATGCCTTTTTCTCAGAATCGGGTGCTTTCTCTTGCATGTCTTTTAAATCATCCCAAGTATCAACTGTTTCTAGCATCATGTTTAACTCTGTCTTTTCCTGAGTCCCACCTACTTCCACTTCCGTGAAAGAATATCCTTGCTCCGCGCAGTAGCGAGCAACTTCGTCTGCATATCGATTACCTTGCGACACAAAATCTGTATTTTTGGTGTAGGCTACACATTTAACGATCGCAATTGCTGCTGGACCTTGTAATGCTTCTAACAACAGTCGCACAAATTCCCCATTTCGAATAGGCGAACCAGAGGAGGTCATGTAACCTCTCTGAGACCATAATTGCCCAAAATCATGAACCACACCGAAACCATATTGGCTATCGGTATATATGGTGACTCTAATTTTGCTACCTGCTAAACAGGCACGTGTCAATGCAATGATTTCGGCTACCTGAGCAGAGTGTACTCCTTCCAGGCAAGCGGCTTCCACAACTCCAGTAATGGTGCAAACAGCATAAGCTGCTCTCAACCGACCAGTATCGTCTCTTAAACATGAGCCATCAACAAAGAACATTTCGTCAGGGTCAGTGAACGGCTCATCCACAATATCTGATCTTGGCTTGGTGCATAGTTCAGTCACATCAAGGCAATCGTGATCTTCACATTCTTCGCCTTCTATATCATTAGGAAGTGGCATCAATGTAGCAGGATTCAAAACAGAGCACCTCTTAATGGTCACGTTCTCCGCAGCAAGAATAACTTGCTCGTAGCGCGTGAGCCTATTATTGGTTAAGTGCTGTGTCTTGGTCCTGGTCATTAACAGTTCTACAGAATGAGGTACATACACCACTAATTGGTGTCCCATAACGATATTTTCACACCGTTCAATGCTGACACCTGTTGCAGCAACGGATTTGAGACATCCGGGCAACGCTGCGGCTACCGGATCTAAAGTAGCCGAAAAGCATGCAACTGGTCTACGGGCATTTCCATGAGTTTGTACTAAAACTGACAAAGCACAACCCTCTCTTTTGCAGCAGTAAAGTGAAAATGGTTTTTCGTAATCAGGCATCCCCAAAGCTGGAGCACGGCACAAGTCCTCTCTCAGCTGTAGGAACGACATCAAACAATCCTTGTCCCATGGTACCGGATCACTCACCTCCTTGTGCGTCAGTTTTTGTAAGGGTTTTGCTTTCAGGGAAAAGTTAGCTATCCACTGTCGGCAATAACCAACCATTCCTAGGAACATCCTGACTTCTCTCTGTGTCGTAGGCGCGTTCATCTTCATTATCGCCTCTATCCTATCTGGTGACACCTTGCGCTTTCCTTTTTCTATCCGGTGACCCAAGTACTGTACTTCTGTCAGACAGTACTGCAATTTGCTCGGAGATACCTTATGCCCACTTTCAGCTAAATGGTTCAGCAAGGCAATGGTATCTATCTTACAAGCTTCTTCCGTTCCTGACGCAACAAGTAGGTCGTCTATGTACTGGACCAGAACCGAGTTCTGTGGCAGTGCTAGACTTTCAAGGTTTTTCTTCAATAGCTGGTTGAAAATTGATGGGCTTTCTGTATACCCTTGTGGGATACGACACCATGTTAGGACACGATTTTCCAGCTTAAAAGCAAAAAGATACTGGCTTTCCTCATCTAATGGAATTGATAAGAAAGCCTGACAAAGATCTATCACGGTGAACCACTCAGCTTGGAATGGTATCTGAAACAATATCACTGATGGATTCGGTACCACTGGACAACATGAAACAACTATGTTATTAATCTTTCGAAGATCTTGCACTATTCTAAATTTCCCACTAGGTTTCTGCAAACCCCTAATCGGGGAGTTGCATGGACTACCCACGATTTCCTTCAGTATTCCCTGTTGAATCATAGAGTCGATTACGGGTTTTATTTCTGCAATCGTCTCCGGGGTCAATTTGTATTGAGGCGTTCTTGGATATTCAACATTTGGCTTTACCATGATCTTCACTGGTTCTACTCCTTTGATCAATCCTATCTCTTCTCCAGTATAATCCCATACCTCTGATGACACTGTATCTCGTAAGTCCCGAGGAAGGTCCTCCACAGTCAGGGTAGGATACAGTTCTACGCATACTCTCGAATTTGCAACTTTAAAGGTAGCATCATCGTCTGTAGTCTGTACCTCCACTCCCTGAGGTGTGCAGTATATTGTGCAGTTCAGTTTGCACAATAAGTATCTTCCTAACAGACACACAGGACTAGAATCACATACTACAAACTGATGTTCATAGTTGTGGTTTCCTATTCTCACTAGCACTGGTTCCGTCAAAGGGTTAGTCATTCTCCTATTTGCAACTCCTACCACTTGAATTGTTTCCCCCGACATTGGTAGATCTGGAACCACTGCCGATCTCAAAGTTGATCGAGTAGCTCCGGTATCTAATAAGAATGTTGTAGGACACCCTGCCACTTCAGCCTCAACAAACGGTCCTCTTTGATCCACCTCTAGAACTGCCCCGAGGGTACAGTCCTCCTCTCTACTTACACGTTGTCCCGTCAATGGATCAACGTAGTAACACTCTTCTTCGTCAATAAAAAGAGGCATTTGTCTATAGATCTTTCCCCCTGCCGTAATCTTTGGTGGCTGCGGGAACTGGGCTCGCGGAGCCGAAGTCCCCCCTTTGACCACCTTACTCTTTGGCACTGTCACCCCTTGAACTGGAACTTCTCGAACTTCCTCCTCCTCCACTTCTAGCTCTCCTTTTTCAGGGTTATAGGGACACTCGCGTTTCCAATGTCCCACCTGGTGACACTGGTGACACTTTGTCGTTTTTTTCAATGTAGCAATGTCTATTCTAAGTCTTGAGTTTTCCTCGCTGTCCTTATTCTGACTATTTGGTTTCCGTCCCATTGTCCCTGTTCCCTGTTGCTGCTGTCCACCCCTTCCAGCCGACTGCATCTGCACCATCATCAGTTTCTCCTTTAGTTTCCTTGCTTTGGAATCTATTTCATCACTGCAATACCTTGCGTATCTCAAAATTTCATCCAATTGTTTGTTTTGCCAACAAATTAAATGTTGCTGAATCATCAAACAAATATCAGGTCTCAACCCCAAAACGAACTTCGATACAAACTGTCCTATATCCTTGGGATCCATTACATCTAATCCACTGTATTGTTTGAACGTTTTCAGCAATCGCTCATAAAACTCATGAACTGTCTCCTTGGGCTCCTGTCTTGTTCGGTCTATTTTTACCCAATCTATGTCTTGTGGTGGCACCTTCTCCTTCAGCCATGTCATCACCCTATCATATTTTAACATTCCTGTTTCTGATGGTCCATTAGTACAAGCATCCCTTTCTGGTTCTGCAGTTGGCCATTCGACACTAACCTTGCATGCTATCCACAAGTCTCCTGGGACCACAATGTCAAATAGGGTGTTCAAATCAATCCACAATACTTTTGAAATCTTGACAAACCTCTCTACCTGCTTGTACCACTCTACGGGATTTTCCCTTAACTTCGGAAATGAGTTGGTGAATGCAGCCAAATCTCCCCTACTCCAGGGCACGTGTACATAACTCCCATTCACTATTTCTCGCAAAGGGAATGCCTCCATCTGCAGTAGCCTTCCCTCCGGAGACATCACATTTGCGCTCCGCCTAACAGTTCCCTTTTTGGACCACCTCTCTTCCCATTTGTCCAGATCCCTCCATGCTTTTATTCCTGTGATCAGTTCCCTTATGTGTGTTTTTAATCCAGTTGTCCTCCTCTCATCTAAGTCCTGATCTGAATAATGCAACCTATGGTTACCCTGCAATGCTTTTGTTCTGGACAAATCTACCATATACTTGTCTGCCAGTTCAGACAGTTTCTCATGAGTTGCTCTTGCCTTCCGAGTAACATCCTTTGCTATAAACAGCAGCTCATCTTGTTCGTACATGTCAATCCTTTCTAAAGGCAACACACCATCAATTATCTCATCCAGGTCAGATTTTAAGCTGGTCACATCGAGTCTTTTGGCTTTTATCACAGCTTTCAGTATGCTATCTCTAGAGAGTCCATTTACATCTCTCCCATCACAGCTCTGAGTCCTACGTCTGGGCTCAGGCGTGTTATGGGGAGTCCTCCCATGCTCCCATCGCTCCAGGTCCCATGCAGTTCCATCCTCTCTGGGTGTATAGTGAAACACTTCTCTATTTCCCATAGTCCCACATTTCCCATTCTGCCTGGTTTCTCTCGGTGCATGGTAAGACATTCCATTATTCCCCATGCTTTCGCAATTTGTCTGTGATCTCTGATCACTCGACGCATGGCAAGATCCTTCGCGGTTCCCCATTTTCCCACAATTCCAGTACTGTACGTTATCATCAGGTGCGTGGAGAGTGCACTTAAACCTATCCCTGTACTCTTGTGTCCTTTGGTCTCCCTCACTTTGAATGAGACGAGACGTCTCTCCACACTCCGCACTTCTACCTTTTTGCTCCTGCCCATTTCCACCGTCAATATGACTTGTAACTCCTCTACTCTCCTGACTTTTACCGTCCCATTCTTGACTGCTTTCGCTAGCCCCGCAGTGAGATAATGTCCCGTTGCCTCGACTTCCCCATCCAGCTTCTGCTCTTGACCTGTTGCTCGGTGCTTCTGTGGACCTATCCCATTCCTTCAAGTCAGCCCTCAACTCTTTATAGGATTTCGGCCGTGGTCCCCTCAGGTCCATCGGTCCTCTCTGACCCCCCTGCTCTGCTACGGGATCCACTGCTAAATCCAATGGGGTGCTCCACGTTATCGGTCCTGGCAATTGCCTCCAGGCATTTGTCGTGTTATTCCTTCTTTCCATCTCAACTCTTTCTCTGTCTAGCCGTACCTGTTCTCCCTCTCTCCCTTTCTCTGGGTGATAAACCGACACTATAGGACCTATGGTAAGGGGTACTTGAAGAGCATCTGGCAATCCATAAGACTCAACCTTCTCTGTTGCTGGCATCTTTTGCACCACAACCCTTCCGACTACTCTCTGTACCGGACTATGTTGAGGTGTCTCCTCACCTTTGGTAGGTACCCAATTCGTTATAGGGAGTGGCCTGTTCTCTTCTATGTCAACCCTATCTTTCCTTGGGAGTTCAGTACCTTCTATCTCCCTATTGTCCGGAGGCGGTCTATCTATCAACAACCTATTTATTAGGCCATCCTCCCACTCGCTCTCGTCATCCTCTTCTATGGGTCTTTTTTCTCCTGTAACCTCTCTCACTGGGTACAACTTATCCACTTCAATCATCTGTACCCTCCATTTCTTGGCTTCCGCATCCCATTTGGCATCTTGCACTGCCCTTACTGATCGCCTTACCCTTTCTTGGCGCCTGTTCTGATTCCTGTCGTGCGCCGCCCTAATCCACGCATTAAGGGCCTCAAACTGTGTTGGTCTAGGCAAAGGTCTCAATGAGGACATAACTGCTTTCAGCTAATGCAACACTTCTAGTCTAAACGTTCCGTATTTCGGAAAAGTCAGTTCCTCATTCCCCTCTGTAACCTTACTCCAAGTATCAAGCCACAGTATAGTATGCAACCCAACATTCGTTGCCATATAGTGAGCTGGTGTACCCTCTGGCGGTGCCTCTTCCCCGTAATAAGATTCTCTTCTTTTTCTCTTAAAGATCGCTCTCAAACATTTAAAACACTTCATGTTCAAAATCTAAAAAATTTCTATTTTCTCCGCGTTCGTTTACTTCCTGATGACAATCCACCAATCCCAGCGCGGTTCTCGCTAACTGGCCTATCACAGCGCGGCTTTCGCTGACGTCACACCAACCGGCCTATCTCAGCGCGGCTCTCGCTGACGTCACTCGTCCCCCTTCGCAGCAGTTCCCCTCCTTTCTCCGCTCGTCTCCCGGTCATGCATGCGTCCCATTCATACTCTGAAAAATGATTACTTCCGACCAAGCGATCACTTTCCTTGACTGTACGCCCACAGTCTAACTGTAATTGTCACCTTAACTGACGAAATGTCTTTCCGTGTACGTCCAGACAATCGTCTTAACTGATAGGTTACTTACACACGGTAACTTTCGACCTGCGTCCGTTACCCACACACTCACTCTTGCGTTCCCCCTATCTCGGTCCTGCGGGCGATCAATGGTACCTCATGACCCCCTTTACTCTGGTCGACAACTACTCTGGATGTTCGATACACCCGAACCACTTAAGCTCTTCCCCGAACTTAAGATTTTCCCCCAGCCAGGTTGCGCGCGCTCACAACCCTCTCTCACTCACACTACAGGCATTCAACTCCGCATGACATTACAATACAGATACAACACAAAACACCGCAATCTGTCAACGCATGACCCTTGTTATACTCACTCTCGTCCGACCCTGCTGCTTTTCTCTCGCACCGTCAGCACCTTCTTCGGCAGGCGATTCTTCCGCTGCTCATCTCTCGATCTCTAGGGACCTTGGGGTAATCTTAACCTAGTCTAGATCACCTTCCTCTAGAAGGTAACCATCCTCTCTGCTACCAACTGTTACGGCGGGATTTCTGATCTATTTCTATAGGTCTAGATCCCAACTCAGGTCGACTGTACCGTTGATACCTGTCATAGAGTAAAAGGCAATCCACTACTAGGTCAATCAGTTAAGGACTTACACCACTCTAAAGAACCACTTACTACGAATAAGTTGTAAAAGTTTATTATAAAGCCAAAGTTAACTGGAGATCCAAACATCTCAAAATAAGGTTCAAAATATATACTGGTATCAATACAAACATACATTTTCTAAATGCTCTTAGTCGGCAGAAGAATATCAACAAAACCAATTCAAAAATCATCAGAGTTGCAAGAATAGACACAAGCTGTAGCTTATGAGTCATTTACAGAAAGGAAGAAAATCCAGATTAGACTGTCCCTACACTAGACTAAGTGACATCCCTACTTAGTAAAATCTTAACCTAAAAAGGTGTCAGCTGTGGTGACTTCCAAAGAAGATCACGCACTTCCCTTAGTCTTCGTTGTAAATCGGTGTCTCGCAGTTATCCTATCTGCCTACCCATCCGCTCTCTTAGGTTCCTCAGACCATCTGCCCTAACTCCACCCAGGGGTGCTGTCCCTAATACAAAAATCACATTTACAATAGAAACGCCCTTTAGAGACGCCCCTCACGTGGTGTCAGTTCTGGCATTTTCCATGCTGATACTCCTCTGGGCCCATCGTTAGCGTTGACCTTGCTTCTCAGGCTCTTCTCCGGCAGGACGGTACCCCCAGGAAATTCCTGAAGCCTCTTCCAGGCCTGTGCCTGGCTCTCTGGACAAAACCCTATTCATCACTCTCTTGATTGGAACCTCCTCGCACCTGCAAACAGACACTTGTACAGTGGGCCCCAAATTCCGGCCTCCACCATATCTTCTAAGTCGTAAACCATCGAGCAGTCTCTGCAATTTAAGCTTAACATGACATTTCTCTAACTAACACATGCAGATCAAAAGAAATGACCTTGTCTATTCAGGCCTATTAGAATTACATGAAACGGGTCTGTGCACTCTGTAAACCTTTAATTTCTTAGTCTAAACAGTATTCTAACTCATTACACACAATGGTTATATGAAACACTTCTATAAAACATATATTTCAGTTCTATGATCAATAATGCTTTGAATTACAACAACATTAAAATCCATATCATGTGAAAAGGTAACAACCCCTTTCATTCTCTGTGAACTGCCATGTGGCCTACACATTTCTACGTTTAGCAGTATTACACTCTCCTCTACAACAGCCACATAACATGGGATTTCAACATCATTCTAACATCTCTACACACTTCTATATTAGCTTTTCACACAGATATATGCATTCTATTTTAATTAAACACTCTTATGTATTTTTACTCTATAAATTCGACACTCTTGTGTAATCTTTACTAAACTAATGCAACGTGCTTGTAAATATGGTGCACTTCTAATTTTTTTTCTCGATTTGCGCTCTCTCATGGTTGCACCTTGCAATCACTAAAATTTCAAACTTATGTGCAAGAGGTCTTTTAGGGGTGTGTGTAATTCCCATAATTTGCTTTCGTGTAATTACTTGAAAATTTTGAAAAATGACACATAATTACAAGTAATTGCAAATCCGTCATTAAGCAGCATATTTTAGCACAAAATGCATCCCCACCTGAGTTTTGGCATGCAGATGCATTTGATTTTTAAATATAGCGCAAAAAAACACAATTGCTGTGAACAAGAGCTGCTTGTGTTCTGGTTGTTCGCGTTGTTCCTGTGCTCCTAATATAAGTTTGCTAAGAATGCTGAGCTTAAAATGCAATGTACGGTAACGGTGTAATTTCAGAAATGTCTAGCAATATGCATCACATGAAATTCTCGAAATTACGTGAAATACGTCCGCGAAATTTAAATTGCGGTCAAGGCCACTGTCCAGCCCTTACATAAAGCAACTTGAACTTCTTGCAACTTTTACTTTCATATTAAAGATTGCTTCAAATCAGTATATGAGTTTAATGAACACTTTAAAATAATCTGTGACCCACACATCTGAAATGAAGTATGCACAGATTCAATTATTTTCAGATAGTAGAATTTTAAGAAGCTTACATTTTGCGTACATAAAGTAAATTGCCTTTGTGCATTATTAATTTCAATTGTGTCAGGGTGTTTTTTCATCATTATTTATTCCAATCCTATTTTGGCGAAGGTAAAGATTAACCATCAAAGTGAAGTATTGGTTCCAATATAGGGGTTTTTCACTAGAACTGATTGGTCAGCTGTATTCTATTTCCTGAAAAAGGCTGTGTTTGCAGGTTATTCTAATCAAAACGAAACTGGCTAGGTGTGTTGAAATAATTAATAACAATGTTCGCCTAGGTTACAACCAACTAATTATAACGATAAGTATACATTCATACACATTAGATTTGTTGTGGAACACAACATACTATTTATGCTGTTATGTATTTAGGGGAATAAGAATTATGAAAGTTTAGGGCTATGTTTAACGTGTAAAAGGATTGTGTGCATTTATTGCTTATTTGGTTTAGTGAACAAAGGGCCTGATGATGATTTATTTCCCAAAAAAGTTACAAAATGCTCACTGACTTTTTGCGAATTTAACCAAATTTTGAAATCTGACGCAACTGCAATGTTTCATCAGTGTTCCATATCAATGGTCAGCAAAATCTGAGGAATATTCTCAAAAAAATGAACGGCCTACCTAATTAATATTCATTAAGCCGGTTGCAATTTGTGATCCACTGCATAGCATGCAGTCACAGGGATGGTGGTCTGCAAGGGCCAGGATACCACCATCTCTGGGATTGCATTCCGAAATAGAAAAAAGATTTCAAGCAGCATTAGTTCCTTAATCAACTGGGGCTGCCTGCACCCTATGAAGCTCCTACCCTGAAACCCAAAAGGTCAAAAAGCATTGATGCTTACATTCCTCCTCTCAGTTTGGAAGGAACTCTTCTTGTTTGCCCCTTCCAAATTGCGATTCATTTTGCTATTTGCATTTGCCTGCAGAAAACCTTAGTACATCTGGCTCATAGGAAATTGTTGAATTTCTCCTTCGGTGATGAATTGTGGGCATGCCTCACTTTTTAACATGGTTAAGTGAGCATTGTGACAGATTGGACTGTGGTATAGCAAGAGTGCCACTGTCACTAATGCAAGTGAGTTAAACAATGGGTTTCTCTGCTTCTGTGTGATTAAAAAAAAAAACAGGACAATAATTAGAGTGAATGGCTCCTCGGAGATCTGGGTTCTGGTGCCACTGTGCCTGCTGCAGATCTGATAGCTATATCATTGCTATCAAGGATTCTCAGGACCATGGGCCAGAAAAAGGCTGCAATGGTATTGCCTAGAGTAATCAAAATATTATCATTGAAATTTACATTTTCAACCAGACTCTCAGATCCTGTATGGCTGTAACCCAGCTTTTTTTTAAACTTAATTACATCTTTTGAGGATTCACATTGTTCCAACTTTGCGTAATGTTATCTTCCGACTTCTGGAGGGATTGCATCCTTAAAATATTAATGGGAATAGGAAATAATCTCACCAAGGTAGTATTATTGCAGGTTTAACCTTAAATATTAATTGGCATAGAACATTAAGTGAGCTGTATGTTCTACTAAATGCATGCGGTTAGTGAACTCATTGACTCAGGATTCAGGTATCATTTCTATCAAACTTAGTAACTCATGGGAATCTGGTTTGCCTTCAGAAAGTGTTTTGATGTTCTTCTAAGCTTTTTATTTTTAAATATTTACTAAGAGGTTTCACATATGCTGTGTGTCAACTTTTGTTTGCTTTTGTGAGAAAACGTTTGGCTGTTGTGGTGAACCGTAAGGTAGAGTCAATGAAAGAGGGACCACTGTCTGATATGTTTCAATCTCTATGCCCAATTATATGTAAATCAGTTGTGAACAATTCTGAAGAGTTTGGTTTTCAGACCTTTTCGGAAGAAAATGAAATTTAGCTCTGCCCTCAAGCTTGAGTTCAGAGCGCTCACAAGGCCGGGTATCCTCAGCTTCCAATGTCCATCTTTCATTTTTCAATAATTTGAAGGTTTGTTGGATAATGAGTGGTGTACATGCCTAAGTAGGTATTTTTGTTCGACTAGTGCACAGGTACTCATAGTACGGCCCGCGGGTCGCCAGCGGCCCGGCAATCCTTCCTTGGCGGCCCGCGGACCTTGCAGATATTGTACCTGTGTTTTAAAAACATTTTTTTAAAGAGTGTCAGCAAACACTGCCAGTTACAGCAGCCCAACTTAGAGAGACAGCTCTATAGGGGCCGGAGATTCCAGTGATTGCCAGAGTGGAGATGCAGGGGCGCTAAGAGGTGAAATACAACAAAGCTTTATTAACATGTAAATGGTCTTTTAAAGACCTGTGAACTACTGGGGTGCGGCTGTTTGCATGCGCTGGGGAAGCTGTCTCTGCCTGGGCTGACGCACGCGAGGGGTGAGGTGACAGAGGGTGACAGAGGGAGGGAGAGGGAGGGAGACAGAGGGAGAGGGAGACAGAGAGAGAGGGAGACAGAGAGAGGGAGGGAGACAGAGGGAGGGAGGGAGACAGAGGGAGGGAGACATAGGGAGGGAGACAGGAGGGAGGGGGACAGAGGGAGGAAGACAGAGGGAGGGATACAGGTGGAGGGAGACAGAGGGAGGGAGACAGAGGGAGGCAGAGAGGGAGGGAGGGAGAGGGCGGGAGGGTGAAGGAAGGAGGGAGAGGGAGACAGAGGGAGAGAGACAGAGGGAGGGAGACAGAGTGAGACAGAGAGAGAGGGAGACAGAGAGACAGAGAGAGAGGGAGACAGAGAGAGGAAGACAGAGAGAGGGAGACAGAGGGAGGGAGACAGAGGGCGAGAGGAAGACAGAGGGAGGGAGACAGAGGGAGGGAGACAGAGGGAAAGAGACAGAGAGAGGGAGACAGAGAGGGAGAGAGTGGGAGGCAGAGAGGGAGGATGAAGAAAGGAGAGAGAGGGAGACAGAGGGAGACACGTTGATGACTCAATGTGAGGCTAACATGATCCCTTGGCAAGCATTCTTTCAGTTTTGCCAACTGTTCCCAAAGCCTCTTGTGCTTGATTGTGCAACCCTTGGAATCTCAAAATACATTGTGGCCCCAATATTGAAGGTATTCATTTTAGGACTGGACACAGTAATACGAATCACATACATAGTGAGGGGGAATCCATGATCCATATTTTGTAATGCCAGTATCAGGGCTTTGAGTTTTGCCAGTTGAGCTGTACAGTCCCCTAGAACTTTGTGTGTGTTTTTTCAGGATGGAACTTTCCATCATGCACGGTCCGCAACATATTGGTGTCTTGTCCCTACGTCAGGATGGGCAGACCCATCAGTGTAGATAATATAATCATATTGATTGAGAGGGTATACAATGTTTACAACGCAATTTTTACAACGCACTACCATTACAATGAAACTTTTACAACGCAAAATCCATTACAACGCATGCATTTACAACGCAGTCATTACAACGCATGACACTACAACGCACACCACTACAACGCATACCATTACAACGCAGTCATTACAACGCATACCATTACAACGCATAAATTACCATCCAACACTTACCCTACTGTTGCACCCCCTGGAGTTAGAATAGTAATTTTAACCCCTACACTATCCAACACTT
Organism: Lissotriton helveticus; assembly: GCF_964261635.1. Lineage (NCBI taxonomy): Eukaryota > Metazoa > Chordata > Amphibia > Caudata > Salamandridae > Lissotriton > Lissotriton helveticus. The sequence continues at coordinate 1,307,102,752 of NC_136059.1, read as the reverse complement.
ACCCTACTGTTGCACCCCCTGGAGTTAGAATAGTAATTTTAACCCCTACACTATCCAACACTTACCTTATATGCAATGTAGTGTAATGCGTTGTAATGGTATGCGTTGTAAATGTACTATGCGTTGTGTGGAATGCGTTGTAAAGGTAGTTTTAAAGTATTCGTTGTAATGGTATGCGTTGTAATGGTGTGCGTTGTAATGGATGTTGCGGTGTAAAAATGCGTTGTAAAGGTAGGCGTTGTAAAAGTATGCGTTGTAACGTCATACATCCGATTGAGAGGCATTATTTAATTTGGCAGAGGATATTCTTGTTCATACTGCAAACATGCTTTTGTTTGTAATGTAGAATTAAATCTGAAATAAACATCTGTTGCAGTAAGAGAGTTAGCCTATTGTATCCATTGCGGAAACAAAGCTATAGCATTTAGAATGCTCACTTTCAAAATGGCGTCTAGGGTGCGTTTACCCGGGTCTGGTGGCTCAGTGGACTAATGCATCCACTGCAGGGGCCTGTGTTTGACCTCATGGTCACAGGTTCAAATCCCGGTGGGATCACTCAGCCTTTCATCCATTTGAGGTCAATAAAATGAGTACCATTGAGTTGGGTAACAATATACATCTGTTCTTTCAGCACCAAGATGCCCCGTTGCTGGGGTGAACGTGCACTTTACAAATAGATCTGTTATGTTATGTTACCCAGAGCTAGTTGTTCTAGAATTTCCCTAACTTGTTTTTTAGCTTCATATTTTATTGGGTATTGTCTGTGGGGTTGAGGAATTGATTTTAATGGGCTTTCATGATGAGGTGACTCATCATCCCACCCAGCATGATGTAGATATAGTGCAGGAGCTAGGGCTAATGCCCTCTTCTTGGGGTAAGAATGTTTAACTGATTCAGAAATGAGACCAGAGGTTAAATTACCTTTTCCCTGTTTGGGCATTCCATTACGAACTCAGGTGGACCGTCTTTTTCAGGCAAAAGAATATCATCAGGTTCTCCCAAAAAGAGAGCCTTGATGTTTCTGGGTATGTTCCCCTTAAATAGGAGTGTTATTTTTTATAAACGATAGGGAACACTTTGCCTAATATCAGGTGTTTCCTCCATGATAGGCTCACTCAGCGCTACTGCTGCCAGATATTCCATCAGGTTACGGTGAGCTATAGTGACTTCTGCCATGCTGCTCAACATTGTCACTGCCCTTCCCCATTCACAAGCAGAGACCTCAGCAGCCTGGGGATGCCTTATTATTATCCCAGCTGTCTTCTTTTTGAATTGAGGTTTAGTATTCTTTTGTTTGCTTTCTTTTTTAATGATGTAGTCTGATGAGCGCTGTTATTCCTTCTTTGGTCCTCACTTGCTCTTCCGATCTCCACTCTGCCTGTCCACCTCTCTCCAAACGTGTATCGGATGACTCCTGAAAGGAATGAGAGGAACGTGTATCAGTATCCTGATACCTGTCAGGCTTTCTAATGTTATCACAGTTTTTTGCTTTTCAGTGATCTTCTGCTGAGGAGACCCACCCCTTGATTGTATTTTGTTTTTATTTTTTTGTTTATTGTCTCATTTCTTCTTGTAATATTCGGGTGCTTGCTTTGAATAATCCTTTTCAGAATTACTCTTTACTTGTGGTTTCCCAGGTCTGGCTCCCAAATTATCTCTACCTAGCATAGCATAGGTTTTCTTTGATAATTTTAGGAAATTCCCACTCCTGCTGTGCAGGAGTGAACTCCCTCAGGTGATGGTGTATAGCTAATTCTGCTGCCTCCCCCTTTATGTTACTTAACATAATGGCTGATACGGCTGCAAAATAGCCCATCATTTTCATTCCCATGTCCAGGGCAGGTGCTGGCCCGTACTCATTCAGTACCTATTTCAGTAGCTCAGGCAAGACAGCCAGTGAAGGTTTACCATGTGTCCTGGTGTAAACGGCAGTGAAGACTGTACCCCAAATTGCGCAGTCTTCCGCCAGGGGAGCCATCTTCATTGGAAAGCATATAGTCGGTATCCTGTGTTTTTCCTGCTGGCCATTATGGTGAAATACTGCTTCAAGCAGTCTTGTTTTTTGTGCTAGCCAGAACGGAATTTGTTCTTGACTGGTAGGACTCTTTCCCATAACAACATTAAGGGGGTCATTATGATTGCTGAATTCCCGCATCCTCCGGGCCGGCCGCCGGCCCGGAGGATGCGGGAAAACCGCAGCGGAGCCTCCACAGACCCACCGCCAAATTAGGATGGCTGGTGGGTCTGATAATCTGTCCGCAGCTTTTCCGCCGCGGTCGGAAGGCGACCGCGGCGGAAAAGCACTAACATGTCTGGCGGTGTCTATCAGACACCGCCAGGCATATTAGGATGTCTGCAATTCTATGCTTTTCCACGGCGGCTTTTCCGCCGTGAAAAAGCATACGGACCTTCACTTCGGGGGCCCGTTGCGGGCCCCCTGGGTGAAGGGGTGGTGGGGGGTGCACATGGGGGGTACCTATGGTACCCCCCTGCATTTGCATGCACAATGCAGCAGGCACCGCGCGGTGCCTGCCGCTTTGTGCACGCAAATGCTGTGCATGCATTTTTTACATTGGGGCGGGTGCAGCTTGAAGCTGCACCCGCCGCAATGTTAGAGATAGAGGATGTGACCGCCACCCTGGCGGTCACATCCTAATCAGATCGGAGGGAACGCCGCAGCCCATGCGGACGTTCCCTCCTCCTCAGGGGTCGCTGACGGACCCCTTAGTGTTTGTGTGCTGATACCCATTGTAGCCAATTGTGGTTGTGCGACTTGAGCTGTCCGTGCAGGTTTAACTGTTAATGTCCACATTATGAACCATGTAAGATTTCTATCTATTTTTACTAAATCTCTGTATAGTGTATGCGTTTCTCCTGCAGTTAAATTAGCAGTGTTAGGATATGGTGTGTATTCTGCTAAGACCGGCCGTGTCGCTACTTCTTTACTGAGCGGACTTGGTCTCACGTTTTATCTAGTGTGTGGTAGGGCACCTTTAAACCAATTTATAGGCTCATGGTAAGAGAGAGGAATTTCTGTGTCTAAGTATGTAGTATATTCCTCTGGTATTTCATCTTCAATGTAGGTATGAAACATTTGTGTACTGGCATTTGCAGCTGGGACTTTAACCCAGGAATAGAATACCTCTGTTTTGAATGCTTCATGTGTCTCAGCCACGAAGTTAACATCTTCACTTGTTGTCAGGAGACCATATTGTAGTCATTTGAGAGTAACTGCAAGTCTGCAGTTTTCTGCTATGTTTAATTCCCTTCACCTTCTTCAATGTTTTCTCAGTTTACGGACATTGTTTTGAAGAAAAGGAAAATATGTACATGAATTTATGGAGATAGGTTAAGCACAATGTGGGAATTTTTATCCTACAAGCTTGAATAACCTACAGCCAATACATAGGGTATAACTACTCAGCTGAGGTGGATTTACCTGCTACCACAAATGTCTCTGGTTTGGAGGTCAGTAGGAGTCTCTGAAAAAGCATGACTGAACAACTCAGGTAGACCGTTAAATAAGAACCCAACCAACGTTGGTGGTGTCCTGTTCTGTAGTTCCTACTAATCCGTAGGACCTGTGCGTTTGCTGGACAACATAAACTTTGAGTGACAAGCCTAGGCTGATTCCGAGCAACCCCACAGGATATATTGGCCTAGAGGTCAGCTAGCTCACAGAGCCACCAAAAGCCCTCCTAACTCGAACAGGGAGCGAATGGTTTCTGGCAACCACTGAACATGACAGCCCTGACCCTCAGGGATCGTGGTAACAGATCAGAACCTTTCTGCTTAGTCACTTGTGCTTTTTCATTCTCGGAGAAAAATACAGAGAATTCACAATGGGCCGTTTTCAATATATTTAATAAACCAATGTTATTCTTGTAAAAAATACATGGGCTGCGATAATCGGTAGACAGAAGCATATTACAGTTATTAAAAGCACCAGCAGAGTACATAACAGATATAGCTCCACCACGGTGCTAAGACAAGGTAGTTATCAGGTGTACTCCTAAGATACAACCCCATACGCTGTATATGTCTAGAGTGTATGTAGGTGTAGAGCCAAGAAGTCCCCCACAGGATGATCCAACCCCATCACCTGGCAGGAAAGAATGTAGGACCCCATACTGGTCATGATCGGGACACCCCTAGCAGAAATGTCAGACCGCTGCATGGTAAAGTCTCAGCATATTGGAGTCTTCTGCCTTTGCACCTTTGAAAGTATGCAAACCTAATTTCTTTAGGAAACTTCTCAAAACAGAACTCTTGTGAAACTGATTCTGTGTCCCAGCTCCTAAAGCTCAGAGATACCCCTTGGGGGTGATCCTGGGGCTTTATAAATCCTTCATTCATTTATTCATTCATGCAGGGACCCTTGGTGTCAGCTGAAGTGCCTCCTCTGCTAATCTGAGATGCTTATTATTTACCATAGAAAGCATCCTTTTGATGTATGTCTAGATGAGCAATGTTATAGATATGTAGATACCGCTATCACCCTGTAGATAAAGCTAAAACGACAGTTGTACATTGTGCATAAAGGCCATGTACTTGGTGTATGAGGCATAGTGATAAAGGTATGCAAAAACAAATGTGTAAACAGAAGTAGTTACAGAGAAACTAATCCAACATTATAAAGCAAGCAAATATGTGCAATATGTCACAGCAGCAATGTTAGTGTGCAAAAAGAGGACAATGTTAGAAAATGTGCAGCTATGTTACATGGGCCTAATTCGGGTACACAGCAAGAGGGTGCCAAGATGCACATGAAGGTGCTTCGGGACAACATCCAGGACATTACCAAGGCTGCCATTTGTTGCCTAGCACAGGGTTGAGGAGTCAAGGGCATCTCCAGCCTCATCTATGAGTACACTGGCAGTGTAGTAAAGGCCTTTCTGGAGAATGTGATACGGGACATCATCACCTACATTGAGCACACCTAGAGGGAGACCGTCATCACTGTGTATGATTTGTACAAACTTAAGTGCAAGGGGGGCACTGTCTACAGATTTGGCCGCATAATAATCCACATACCTCCCAAAAAATACACAAGATATATTGCTCTAATCTCGGCGTGCCTTCAGAAACTCTTTTGTTAACCCCTTCCATGCTGATGACGAGCTCAGCTCGTCATCAGCATTACCTACCCTGTGCGGATGACAAGGTGAACTCGTCGCATAACATGTTGATTTTGAAAATCCAGCGCACAGTGGGAAAACCGCTAGCGTGCAAGTGGTTAAATCCCCACATTGAACAGTACCAAGGATTGGTAAAATGTTCTGGTGAATGGTAGCTGCAACATGATGATGTTGGCAATTGTGTTGACTTGCAAAAACAAATTACTTTTGTGAAATAAATATTACATCAAGGCTATGGACAGTGCAATTTCCTATTTTTGCAATGCAATTGTATTTTGGTTTCATAAACATACATTTGAAGGTTTACTTGGTACTGTTCACGGAGGTGTGTGAGAGGGCACCTAAAGCCATTGAAGAACTCCAAGCTTTCAAATATGCCTGTGGTACTCCACATGACACAGCTCATTTTGAGGATCCAGTGTAGATCCAACAAATATTGCCCACTTGTTAGGTCTACCAGAAGTATGTCATGTTCCTATACTTAGAAGTTGTAGAACATGGGAGCTGAGTGAATGTCCATAGAACAGCCAGAGTGTATCTCTTGTGATACCCAGGGTGGCTTGGTGCTATTTTCTAGTCTGAATCTGAACTGGTGGCTGCGAAAGTCTTGTGATGTCCTTTTTCATACTCTTGCTACAATAGTGTAAGTGTGAAATGAGACGAGGACAAGTCAGGATATTTACATCAGCTGAATGTTTCTTCATAATAAATGTTGAGGTGACCTGTGTTAACCCCTTCGACGCTGATGACGAGCTGGGCTCGTCATGAGGTAGCCTCCTGCTACGCTGATGACGAGCCCAGCTCGTCACGTAACATGCAAATGAGTAAATCTCAGCGTACGGGCGGAATTCCGCCCGCACGCATGCGGTTAAAGTACACAGGATGATTTGACAAAGAAGTTAAATGTTTATAATCAAGGTGAGGTCTGTCTCACGCGATTAGCTCAATAGTTTCTGCCATGTGGCTGTACAGGGATCTGCTAACTGTTTATACACTTGTGTTTGTTGTGCCAGACTTGACAATGCCTGTTTTGTTAAAGGATAAAATGAGGTGCAACAATGGGAGAGGAAGGCAATAGTTCTATGTTCCAGGGCACATTGCCTCAACTTCTAGTGACTTTAGATTTTGAAAAAACCCAAAAATGGTGTATTATGGATGTTCAGACTGGTCATTCCCTGATAAAGTTTGAAAAATGTGCTTCTTTGACTTCAGACCTTGCTGATGTGTTTTTTGATATTCAGTACAGATTTAACACAAGCTTGCCAACATTATCCTAAATTAGTAAAGTTTCACATGCATAATTTATGACATTGAGGACCTGATTAATAATGGCCTAGGTTTAGATTCAGAGATACTGTTTCTCATGAAATAACCTTTCCATTTGAACGCATTTTTCCAGTTTAATTTCCTCATGGAATTCTCAATTCCATTTAGATTAATGCCCTCATTTACCACCTGCTCTGGATCTGGGAAATGAATGTAAGGGAGTTGGTGCATAGCAGGTAATAGAATTAGGGTGAGGTGGAGGGTAGCAGGGTAGCAGGGTACAGGGCAAGCTGTAGGCTGTCATTGGGTGCCTTTCATGTTCGTTCTGTGCCAGAGGAGGGTTGTCTGGCAGAGTGCAAGGCCCATGGGCATGTGCCAGGTTGCCCACTACGCAACTGATTTTACCGCACAAATGTTATGTCCAGTAAAATCAGGCCTTGGATGCATTGCTGCACCTGGACAATCCAGGAGAAGCAACACCGGGCAATTTACAATTGGGTGAAGTGATGGCCCACTTATAGGTCCTCCTGACTTGTAATTGACCTCTACATATATTTTAAAAATTATATTTTCACATATGTCTGATCTTCAGAGTACTGGGAGACATGCTTTCCCAAAACACAGACTTTGATGCCTGGCACGCTGTAATGGTCATCACAACAAAAATAATCAGTTGCTGCCAGTCAATCCGAGACTAAAGACCCAAGCTTAGGTCCTCGTATCCCCATTGAACCATGGGAGAAAATGCAGTCTCATCTAGTGGGATTCATTTATTTTTCCATGATACGTGTCTCTTGATAGAAATGGTACCTCACTTGTGAGGTTAGGTCTAGTGGCCGTGACAGGAAACAACCCAAATCAACATTGGTACATCATATCTTGCCACTCAGAAGTAACCTTTTTTTGCAAAGGGTGTAGCTGTGGATTTTGGGCCCTAGTTTAGCTGACCCCTAAGGAACCCTAGCAAACGTGCACATTTAAAAAAAAATAAACACCTGGGGTAATCAAGGGTGGGGTTACTTGCATGGCTCTCACCAGGGTCTTTTACCCATAATCCCTAGCAATCCTTCAATTTGCCTAAAAAACACATTTCACTCACATTTCTGTGATGGAAAGTTCTGGAATCTGTGGGGAGCCACACATTTCCTACAACTCTGTGTTCCAACATGTCCCCCAATAAGAACAGTGCTCCACTTATGTGGGTGGGCCAAGAGAGCATGACTTAAAAGATGTTAGAGCACTACGTTGATAGATAAGCAATAGGTGTAGTTGGGATATTTGGAGATGTGGTGTGGCGCCCTCCCCATGCAAACCTATGAACCACAGACATTGTTGAAAGCTAGACGATCTGGAAATTCTGGGGTGGTGTACCTTGTGCGGCTCCCATGAGGCTTTCATACACACAATGCCCTGCAAACCTTATACTTTGCCTGAAATCATGCTTTTCCCTTGCAATTCTGTAATGGAAACTTCCAGAATCAGGAGGAATCCACAAAATTGTTGGCACCCCGCGTTGCTCTACTTATGTCAGTAAAAAACACTGTGCCATTTCTGTGGTCTGGACCTTGTGCCGGCGACAGGAATGGATCAAACTAAGATCAATGGGAGCCTTTGCGAGGGAAACCCATTGACCTCGATTTGATCAATTCATGTTGCATGCACTGGGTCCGGCCACACAATTGGTGCAGCATTTTCATTGGAACAGGTGCAGTAACGCTAGGTGGTAGGAATTTTGTAGAATCTTTCTGATCTGGAAGTATCCATCACAGAAATGCAATGAAAATTTGTGATTTTAGGAAAAGAGTTGAGGTTTGCAGGGCATTGTGGGTAAGAAAACGTCATGGGACAAATGCGAAGCACACCACCCTAGACTCCCCTTGATGGGTAGTTTTCCAAATTGTCTGATTCTGGTAGTTTTCTCCAGGTGACGACCTACCCAAGTCCAAAAAGTACAGGCATTCACCATGGCAAGTGGAAAGATAATGGGTTTAGCTACACTTTCCTGGTGTATATGTAAAACAACACCCAAAAGAATCAGACGTCCTCTTGACAGTGGGATGGAATGTTATAGTCTTCAAGAGAACACAAAGACAATTGAGGCTTTAGGAGTAAGGATGTGGCCTGATGTCAGGATGGGCCAAACCCACCCCATTTTTTAATAACAAAAGAAATAGTCTGGACAAGGCATTCTGCTCCCAGGGTCAAATTGGGGACAAACCCCCAGTCTACCCCGGGGAAGGGGCAGGAAGATTGGGTTGTCCCATTTGGGGTGGGGCTGTAGTCAATGCCAGAGTGCAACACCCACAACCCTTTCTTTTGCCCCAAATGCAAAAGACATTGGGTCTTATGGGCTTCTTATTCCCCAAGGAGCAGATTTGGGGCAATCTCCCCCACTTGGACATTCTTCCTATCTGCCCCCGGAGAGATGAAAGAAACTATTGCCCCTTTCGATCAGGGGCAGTTCTGGGAACATACTGTGGCTTACCAACACCTAGGCGGGTTGCAATTTGACCACGGACATCAATGGAGTCTACTGGAATTGGATTTACACCAGTTCTATAGCCAACTCCTTTAGCAGAGTTGGCCTGAGGAATCGCTAGTACTTCTGCGTGATGTGGAAGGCTTGTTTACGTTCAGAAAAAGCAGTTTGTGAACCAGGTGGTGCATAGGTTCTATTGTGCACCCCTAACTTATTTGTGGGACCATAATTTGGCTTACTAGCCCCTAAGTGCAAGAGGGCCGTATGTTGGCTCTGTGCAGCACTTAAGTTCACTGGTTTAGTACTAGGCCTTACTTCAGTTTTAAGGTTATCCCCTTTAATCCAGGTCTTCTGAGCAGTGGCAACAGGCTTCTTTGCGACACTGGTACCTTGTTGATATCCAGATTATTGCACTTTTGAGCCAAGACCCTCCTGTGCGGTTTTGTGGTCCCTTGGCACAGTGGAGGGACTCCACTGAGGCTTACGAGTATCCAAGAGGCTCCCATATTTACTTCGGCCAACACTGGAGTCAACTGGAGCAGTACTTGGCCTGACCTGTGGCCTCTGGTCCTCCCCTTTAGTACAAGTCTTCTGAGCTGTCGCCGCACGCTGCAGCATCACCGGGGCAACTTTTTGAGACCCAGGAGTGGGCGCTTTTGGGCCCGGCGCCCCCTGCCCTCCACTTGCAATGAAAGCGCACAGCAAGTGAGGCGGTATTAGTGAAGTGCAGTTACTCCTCTGAGCAGGGGCCCCACGCCTGCTGCTGGAGAGGCTCATGACCTCAGGCAGCTTCCAAGCATTACTTATGGCCCCTGTGCCGGGGGGGTCCCCACTCTGCGCAGGCCTGGGGCTCCCTTGTTCTATGTTGAGCCCCCCGGGGGCCCCTTTGCGGTTCCTCTGATGGAAGTGAGTTGCATCTCCTGTCCAGCCACGGGGTTTCCTGTCTCCTGCACACGGGACCGCCAGTTAGCCCCTGCAGCCCCCCCACGACCAACTGCAGGGCCCAGGGTGGCCGCCAGGCTCCAGGGGGGATTTGTGGGGCGAAGGCACCGGGCCCCAGGTAGGAGCTGGGGAGGGCACCCCGGCTGCCTCTGTCCGTGGACGTGTGCTCCCCCATGTCTCCTCAGAGACGGAGAGTCCAACATCTGCCGCCGCCACCAAGCCTGGATATTGCCCCTTCGGAGGCAGGGGGATGGTTCGATGCCAGAGTAAGTCACCACCTCCTTTTGGTTTTTTTGGTGCCTTTTTGAAATCCCTAGTGTTCAGTGTGCTTTCTGCCCCCTGGGAGGGCAGAGTGTTCAGTGTGCTTTCTGCCCCCTGGGAGGGCAGATTGGGAGTGAATATCCCTCTCCATCCCACCTGGGGGGGGGAGAAACTCTATTGGGCCCTGGGGGTGGGAGCTCACAGGCCCATTACCATTCCCCAGGGGAAACAAATTGGAGATAATTGCCCACATCTACCTCCAAGGTAGGCCCGAAAGTCTGTTGAGCCCTTTTTCGGGGTATGGGGCATGACTATGCTCATGATGAGTAGCCACCACCTGTACGTTTTTTTTCCCTGATGCTTATCTTTATGTTTTTTTTAAGTTTACCCTGGTGTCTAGTAGGATTTCTGCCCCCCAGGGGGCAGATTGTGGCTAATCACCATATTGCCCCCTTGGGGGGTGAGTCCGAAAGACTGTTCCATATATATTGGGGTGGAGACTTGCCATGCCCTGGCACATAATTCATAATTCTCCTGCTGGGAGCCATCCTGCCAAACGTCAAAGGATTCATCAAGACCTAATCCAAGGGCTATACAATGACTTGGAGCCCTCTTCAGCCAAAGCCTTCTGCCTTTCTTCATTTTCCCTTAATGGATCGTGTAACTTTGGTGTCATTTTCTTTATTAAAATTTGCCAAAATTGAACTGGGATTTTTCTTTCGTTATGTTTTGACGTTATTATTGTTTTGGTACTGCATATTACATCATCTATGGCCTTTAAGGTAAGTTTGTCTACTCTGTACCATAGCTACCTAGTTATTGATCCGATGTTAATTTATTGACTTATAGGGTTCATCTTGACAAGAGTTGGCAATATTTCTTGAGGTGGCCACTCCCCCTCAATAATAACCCAATTTCTTACACTAAATAAAATAATTCCTCTGAAGATAATTATATTTAAATGCCTCTGATTAAAAGTCAAGTTCTTGTGAACATTTTCACAAGTATTTCATAATAGTAAAAGAAGCTACATTCAATTTTGAGGCCAAGAAGATCAGAACATAATTGTTGATTATGCTTCGACTATGATTTACTTTAGTAGACCATCCAGTTTGCTTGCATTTGTCTGTGGGAGGTGTATTGCAAAGATAGGTGGGAAGATCATTATTGCCACAGGTGATAGGACATAAATTCCTGTTAATTGCACTTTTTCCTTATAATGCAAGCTCTCCTTTGACTCATGTCCAAATTTATAAACAGGCAATTAAAAGTGGTTAACCTTCTGACTGAACATTTAAATATTCTTGACTATTATTAATGTACACATCTGGTGGCCAAAACAATCCAAGGTTAAGCATATAGGTAATATTATGATCACACCATTTAAAGCTACAGTAAAAGAATTTAATTTTCTATCACTTTCCGTTATCTCCAGAGTTAGTTTCATGGAGCCCTGAAAATGTCTATGAAGTTCCAGTGCATGATGAGAAGTGCTAGTAATATTTTGCTCTCTGGAGAATCATGAATTTGGTTGGATGGATTTTTGTCTCTTTTTTGCTGGTAGAGCATAAAATTGTATTTGTTGAACTTACATTTTTTGGGATTATTTTTGAAAATATAATATACTTTTGTCTGCATCAATTTTTGATTGAAAATGTTGTTTATAACCATGATTTTGTGTGTCCTTGTGTAAATGTGCGTCCTGACCCTCAAGATCTGCTAGATTTGTTTTTACTTAGGATCACCCAGTTTTTGGATCTGTGCTGTGAATGAGTCTCATTACTTCAATCTTACCTACTGTAAGCTTCTGTAAAAAGGCTGTGAGTATTAACCACACATGTCTGCCTTTTTAAATAAGGTCCTCTACTGCACAACTGGGGTGAAAGGTTCTGGGCTGGTTAAACATGAACATGTGCGGGCATGTGTGAAACACATATGCGGTCTGAGCGAGTGGGATTACTTTGTAACCCAGCCTGGTTTCAGGTAGTCTGTGGAAGATGGGAGCTAAAATAAATTGCTTATTGCTTTTTAATGTACTAAGCAATATCTCCATTTCCTTCTGACTACAGTCTTAGTCTATGGCACTTTACTGTGAGTCTTTAATGCTTCATTGTTAGTCTGGAGTGCTTTGCTATATTCACATTGTAGGTGAAAGCTACACCAAAATATTAAGTTTGCATTGCTAAAATTAGAGAAAAGATCAAACTCTCTTTTCATATGTATTTAAAAGGTCCCTGATTGTAAATATATTATTATTTTGGCCATGTTTGCAGTCCTGCAATTACTTTTGGTTTGCTGCTTTAATGAGATTCAGATTTGAACTACCCTGCTGGGCCACGTTACTTACTCTGCTGGTCAACAGGTACATCAAGGATGTCCCCCAACCCTGAACTGCAAGAGGGAGGGGGAGGAAGCAGCATGAGATAATTAACTCACACTTACTGGAAATTCTGGGCATGCCCTTTCTGACAGAAATGGAGGAAGGTAGCCAAACTTCTGGGACCCCTCACAGTAGAGGCTCCATTTTGAAATTTTGTAGGAAAGTAACCACTTTGCTCTGTCACTTACCGCTGTATGTACAGGCTCACAGAGAGCTGTTACTGGCCACACCGTGACTTTTATCATCTTGGAAACCCCACAATGCTATGCATCTGGAAAAAAAGATGTGTCTTTTGATTGGGCAGAGACGTCCACCTTCTAGAAAGCTCCACCTTCATTTTTAAATCCCTGCACAAAGAAGATACTCTGAGATGCATGGGAGGTACAGAGAAAGGAAGGAGGGCCAGGCTGCTACCGGACCCTTGCTTAGAGAACACCAAGCTGGCACTTTCAAGTAATCTGCTGCACTCTTGTCTCAAAACATGACGGGGCTGGTCTCTCCACTAGGGGACACTAGAGGGTGGACCTTCTGGGTACATAGGAGGAGAGGGCCCACCTGGAAATTCTGTGTATCAATTCTGACTGAAGCAGCCCTCATGAGGGGTACTTCATACTGCTGCAAGACACTCAGATGCCCTGCAGATTTTTAGAAGGATGTTGGACCTGGGGAATGTAGGAAGGCTGTATGATCTGCCTTAGGATCCACAGAGTGCTCCTGCTGAGAGGCTCTATGTCAAGACAGCTACTGAAGAGCTGAAAGCGCAGTAGGGCAGGGCCTGACCCCTCCCAGAGGGAGACCTTATGAAAAATAGGGTCTAGAATATTACCTCACTTTAGAGCCCAGAGAGAGATTCCAAAAACCCAAAGGATGGGAGGCCCTAAGATGTCACATCTGGTGGTTAGAGCGAGCATGCCATCAGGGTGCATTTTAGGTTTCAAGGGCAGTACTGGCATGCATCCGGTCCTTAGAGGCTTCTTTAATGACTCCCATGGCTAAAAGGTGACTGATCCATGACTGTAGTCGTGCCTATGACAGGATGCCTGGATATATCTGGCATATACAAACAATGATTCTGTCAGAATTTATGTTTCCGTTTGTATTTACATGAAACCGTGTCACTAAACAGTCACTTTAATCACTGATCAACTTCACTCACCTCAGCACTTTTCACTGCTATTACATTTTCAGTTGTTTGTGGACAACAGATTTTTTATACTTGAAGTAAGACTTGCAAGGTGACGAAATAATAGCAACCTTATCAAAACTATAATTTGTGGTGTGTGTTCTTCATATGAAAATGTTTCCATGATTAACAATGTGAAAAATACAAAGAGTACTAAAGTATAATTTAACTGAACCAAGAAATTGCTTTGAATTCCGACAGAACCATTGTTTGCATATAAGGTATTACCCAGGTTCTGAGGGTCACTGGGTCACCCCATTAAAATTAATGGACATATCTGGCAGCAGTAATGAGTGCTGTCTTAAGTCAGCCAAAGGTGGTAAGTGGTGCCTACCAGCTAAAGTGTGTTTGAGATTTTCAAATGTGCATCAGAAATTAATGCCATTCAATTCACTGTTTGGGTGAGGACTAATACAAAGAAGTCCATCTCGGACACTTGTGGGCCAGGGATAAATACTCCAGGTTTACTTTGTGTTCTCATTCATATTCAGACTGAGAGAATGTTTTTAAAAGTCCTCAAAATCTTTATCAGAAAGCTCTTTACTGTAGCAAAATCATCACAATCAAAGAGACCACTGCTAAAGCAGTAGTTTCACTCCCCTGGATCATAGGATAGACATCTTTTTCAAAGACATTGCATGTACCTAATGCATTAACACACCCTTCTGGTAAGCAAGGTAGCTGGTTTATCGTATGCAGACACTAGCTGTATGATCTTGGCACACTAAGACCCAGATTTAAGAATATTTCTGCTGATGTAATGAGACAGAAGGTATTGCAAAGCAACACTGAGTGCCACATGTTATTTACTATCCATTGCAAAAGGTGTTTTGCGCTGGAAAATGCCCTTTCCTCAGCTCAAATACAGCTTTGCACTGCATTGCAACACTTTGCATAAAAGCAGACCCATAAGGTTGTTATTGAGTGCAAGCACCCCTTGACATTAAGGCAAAACCCAATCTACTAAAATATCCAGATCAGAGTTTACAATCCTAACAGTTGACTACTTGAAGCAGCATGAAGAAGGTGACATGTATTCAGTCCTTCTAAAAAGGTGCACCTCTCACATACAATGCATGAGGAACTTCTGAGTTTGGCTATTCAATGGAATTTGTCAGTGCTTAATTTGAGCCGGTGGTTTCCGATGCTTGGCACTGGAACTTCATTGGTTTCTCTGTGCTTGGCACTGGCACTTAGTTGTCAACACAGCACTTATGACAGTCTGTCACATTGTGGCACTGCTCATCTAATTTAGAGATGAGCAGAACAAAAGTTGGTAATGAATAGAACTTACATAAAAAATTACTACTACCGTGACTTTAGCCATTCCTATATCTTTGGCGACCTTAAATAATCTGAATATTCGCACTTGCAGGCAAGAGAGGTGGTTAGCAGTTGTTTTGGTACCACCATTGGCAGCGATGACAGGGGCAATAGGTGGTGCAGGGTCCAGTGGCCTCCTGGTCAGGGCCCTGGCACTTATTATTTAAAAAGTTTTTCTGCAAGAAAAATTGTATGGGGGCTAATTTCTGTAAAAAACACAAGGACTATAATTTGCATGTGCCTTTCTCATTTAAAAGGCTAGAGAACACCAACATGACTTGGGGAAACGGTGTATGCACAATATTGAAGTGACTTAATTCTATTAATCTTTGCAATGGAATATTGCTGGTAAACTGTGAGAGGACTGATGAAGAGTAAGTTGGCCTGAAGACCCCATACTGCCACAGGTGGCCAACTGGACCACTGCCATGCCGTGCTCATAAACTGCCACATGCAGCCACCCCCCATGTGTGGCCACTGGCCAAGCACATCCGTTGTGCACTAAATGCAGTTTTCTCTTATCATTTCATGTTTCACGAAACTGAGGCCTCATGAGGGTCCGTGGGGCCAAGAGAGAGCCCAGGAATTCATTGGAAACTCTGATCATACCATAACTACTACATATCACACACATTGCCACATATATTTTTCTTAAATTAAGTACTTACTCTGTAAACTTCACTTTAATCCTCCAGTCGTTCAGTGTAATCTGTTTCTATTCCCTACGTGTCTACTGAATGGATGCATTATCTGAGTTTGAGGCTTATGTCCTTCTTGCCAGGATCTCATGATTCCAGGAACAGAACATTATGATCTCTCCTTGTTTCATATGGTTTGGTGGTCTTCATCCCCAGAGTTATGATGCAAAGTATTATCTGCCAGTCTGGAACAGTTATGAATATCAACTTTAACATGCAAATGTGCCATAGACATTCCAAGCTGGCTGGACCAGTTGTATGCCAGGATATCTAACACAAAAATGTTGTGCTACAAAATACTGTTGCCAAAATATTGACTATCAAGAATGTATCATTGGCATGGACTGACATATAACTCTTAGTACTGGCATAGTATTCTTAGTAATCCTCCTCCTTAAGGGCCCTTTTCAAATCTTTTTCAGGACTCGGATACCATATCCCCAAGTCCTGTGATGAGGCCATAACATTTTCTACAAAGTTATGACCAGGCAATAAGATTGTTTCATTCCCGCAAGACCTGTAACTCAGTCTCATAATAAACAACAGGAGAAAAAACTCCCTCAACTAATCAAGTGGGAGTATTTTTTTATTTTGGGCCCAGTGCATTCCCACTGTACCATCCAGCAGGAGTACCACAGTACCAATCGTCCAAATATCTCTAACTTTTTCAGAGGGCTTACTCCTTCATGCCCAACCCCAGACACTCTTTAAATACTGTTTCTCGAAAATGGCTTTACACCAAATCACAAACAGCACGCATTCTGAGTACAGTTGTAACTTTGTGCCAAAGTTGCTTAATCCTGTTCCGTTTTTATTTTTTTGTATCAGACAGCAAAGCAATCTATGGAAAATGACATGGGAAATCACACAGTTCAGAGATACCCTTTTTTTGTTCCCAACTTGATGAATCAAAGTGAAACTTTTAATGAAGGTGCCAAAGTATATAAATGTATTTTGGGGAAACTTTCATGCAAATTTGTCAAACAGCACCCGTGTTATTGAAAAAACAAAAATGCGTTTGATATGTAAACTCTGACATAACTACACAGTTTTGAAAAAAACGGGTTTGGGTGTCTGTAGTACAAATAACAGAAAAATACTTTCAACCTTATCTAGGGATTATTGTAGGGGTTACTCCTTCAAAAATGTTACAGAAATACTGTCCAACTTTTTTTGTGTTTTGGAACTTTTTACAAGGCCATAGGCTATAGTGCACATTTAATAAGGCAGACCGGATACCCGTCACATTTACAACAGAGTAACCAGCAAGCCAAACTCTAAATCAGGTCCTTTATATCTGTAGTTAAAAATGCATCACAAAGAACACTAACCTTGAACCTCAACCTCTCCAGTTCACCAGGTACATGAAGGGGATTTACCCCTTTATCCAAATGTGCTATAGGAGTACGTAACCAGACCTTCCTGTCTTCTACTCTTCTATGCATTACCCTTTTCACTCCTTTTTTTTAATGTTCTTTCTATTAAACAGTTATGATGATACAGTGGAAGGCAGTGAGGTCGCATAACAGATAAATACAGTAGTGACATATCAAATAATCATTGAACACAGATCATATACAAGTCCCATATAGCTTTAAATCGAGTCAAAATCTGTGTCCACCTCAGCCCTACGTAGTTCCTCAGTGGGGGATACACAGAGATAGCCTTGTGACGCATTCCATTTAGCCCATTTGTGGTTCCATTTCTTAGGGCAAACCCTGTGTTTGAAGACGTCTTTCTCTGCGATCATCGCATTGTCCATGTCATTGGATCATTTCTGATAAGTGGGCAAATCCCCAGTCCCCCATACTGGAGCTATATCCGTCTTGGCAAGGACAAATCCCAGTTCGGCCCACATATGCTCGGTTTGGTTCAAATCAGTGGCCTCCCATACATTTAGCAAGGAAAGTCACGGGGAGCTAGCTATGTTTTTCCCACACACCTTTGTAAGTGCAGAGAAGATTCTTCCCGAGTAAGACTGAATGTGTGGGCATTCCCAGAGTGTGTGGAAAAATGTACCATCTGCAGTGCACTGTCTAAGTCACCCCGTATATGGCCGATGCCCCATTTTTACCAATGTCTGTGCAGATAGATAAGTTCTATGTAGGATTTTGACCTGGACTAAGCAGAGCCTCATTGGTATAGTGACCTCTTCGGGGTAGGAAAGTGCTTCCTGCCAGTCGTCATCTTCCAAATATCCTAGGTCTGATTCCCACAGCTGCCGGAGATGTACCAGTTGGTCTGGCCTGTTGTTGATGAACTTACAATACGTAAGTGATATTGCTGTGCGGGACATGGGATCTGCTAAAAGTCTATCCTCCAGTGGGGAGGCTTCAGGTAAAGTCTCACGACAAACCACATTGTTAGTGATTGCATGGCGTATTTGTAAGTATCGGAACGTCTCTGACCCTGCCAGTTTGTATTCCGCTTGCAGGTCACTAAAAGGGACCATCTCATTTTGCTTCCAGAGGTCACATACAGGAGAGATACCAGTTAAGTCCCACTTATCAAAGCCCGGACATTTAGTGTGCCAAGTTGCTCGGATTCCTAGAGGGGAGTGGTCAGTGTGATTTCTTTGTTCAACCCCAGTGTTCTTGTCGCCCAATGCCAGATTGCAACTGTTTGGGCTGTACGACCTGTGAGGCGCTGGGGTTTGGGAATAGACTAGAGTGCACGCTGATACCCCCCTGGGTTCATTGTCCATTTGTATGTGCAGTATTCTAGTTCAGATGGTGAGGCAAAGACCCATTGATTGATCACCGCCAGCTGGGAGGCACAGTAATACCGTTTAAGGTTGGGTAATGCGATCCCTCTGGCGTACCACCCCCTGGTCAATGTATGTGTCGCAATGTGCGGGTTTTTCCCATCCCACAGGAGAGTTCTGACCTCACTTTGTAAACTTGTAAAGTATGCGTCTGGGACTTCATGGGGGGGGTTTGCAACATGTACAGGATCCTAGGCAACGCCAACTTTTTGAACAGCGCTGCTCTGCCCAGAAGAGTTAGGGGCAGAGACCACCAGTGGAACACATCATTATGGAGTCTAGTCAGCGGGGCTTTAAGGTTAATTTCATAGAATTGGGTGGGACATCGGGTGATATATATGCCGAGATAGTGAAACCCCTCAGTGGTGATTGTAACGTTGGTGCCCTTGAGCATCTGAG
Organism: Lissotriton helveticus; assembly: GCF_964261635.1. Classification (NCBI taxonomy): domain Eukaryota; kingdom Metazoa; phylum Chordata; class Amphibia; order Caudata; family Salamandridae; genus Lissotriton; species Lissotriton helveticus. The sequence goes on along the minus strand of NC_136059.1, from coordinate 1,307,083,919 downwards.
GCAGGGGGCCCTAAAGCATGTAGAGTTCCGATTTCATCCAGTAAATAGTATATCCCGAGTGGATGTTGAAGATTGCAAAGACAAGTGAAATTCTGTGGATCAAGGCCTTCATTCCTTCTTTTGACTCCACAGAGGACTCACTCAACGGGTGATTGTATTCAGACATGATGGTATGTAATGCTTATGTATATACCTAATGCTCCAATGCAATGCCCATGTAGCAACATTACTGAAACCAGACACTCTGGAGCATATTTACAAGCCCCTATCACCACCACAATATCACTTTTCTCAACTTTGTGCTGGCAATATGGGCTTTGCCTTATTCGCAGGGCGGCGTTAAGCCACTTAACGTGGCTTAACGCCGAATATGAATAAGTCACCCTTACATGCTATACTTAGCAGGCAATGTGTGTTGTGGTGGGCGTTCCACCGCAACACCCATTCATTTTGACAAAGCACCAAAATTAAGACCAGGGAAATTCTGATCTTACCTTGGTGCAACAAAGTGAAATGTTTAATTTTTCCGCCTTTTTTTTTGTTTTTATATGTGCTGCGGTGCGCAGCACACATAGAAACAGCAAAACGCCATTGATTGTTTATGTGCAGGAAGATATCCCTTCTTGCTCATAAACAATCATTGAAAAAAATTATGTTTTGCAACTTCTTTGTGTGCTGCATTAACAGGACACATAGAAGTTTCAAAATGCCATTTCAGATTGTTTATGTGCAGGAAGGGACACTTCTGCAGATAACAACAATCATTCCCCTGAACACATGCACCCTTGCACTATGGTGCAAAGGTGTCTGCTTTGGTGCTAGGCAGCTAAATTAGCTCCAGAGCAGGGGGAAATACGGTGCAGCCCTGCATTTTAGAAGTGGCAGAGGGCTTCGTTAAGCCACGGAGGCTAACATCACTCTCCGCCACTTCCTTGTAAATATGCCCCTTTATTTATTGTCTTATTTGCAACTGTCTTAGCTTGCCTTTATTCTTGTATATCATTACTTTTGTGTTTTGTTGCATTCCTGAACATTAATAAAGATTATTTGACATTAAAAAAACTAATCAGTAAAGAAAAAACATCCTTTGCTTTATTAAGAAACACATTCTGCCCTAGATGATAGATTTCATTACAAGGCCAAAGCTCGTCAGAGTAGTTGAGGGTGGGATGAAAACTGTATTTGACATCAGTGTTTGAAATATTTTCCATAGTTTACAAGGACTCATGAAATAGTTTCCAAAGTTCACTGATCTCAGTGAAGTATTGAATATTATATCACTGCACTGTGTGCAATATTCTAAAGGTGTGGGGTGTTGCTTCCATTTGTATAACAAACATTCAGAAAATTCCATAAACATGTCACAAAATTACATGGTTGTACTCAAATGTGGATTGTTGTTGTCTTACACTTTTTTTTCCTGGATATACACCTCATGAAAATAAGTCTCTTGCTGCAATCTCGTGAGAATACAAGGTGCTCTGTTGGTTAAAAAAAAAATTCATAATCATGTAGTGTGAAATTTTGAGAACTTTTGTAAATTTTGCATCACATCAACATTCAGGAAATTTTCAAATTTCCCCTGTGTGATTACAATTTTGCAAGGGTTCTAATGTATAATAATCACCTTGCAGTGGAAAAACCCCTTTGCCATTAAAGTTTTTAACATTCCTCAAAATATGTAATAGGGACATGAAGTTTGTGCTACCATAGAAAATGGATTCAAGCCACCATGTAAAAGGCAGATGGTGTATTTTGCAGCTTCCTAATTTCATTTTTAGGTATTTCCATTTTTGCACATTCAAGACAACTGGAGCTTATAGGAGCAAGCAAGTGCCATACAATTTGTTTTCAAATCAAACCTCCACTCATGTACTGCATTTTAGAACCGATACTTTTCCAAAATGTACTGCTGAGTTGGAAGCAGCTCATAAGTTCACCATTATTGATTTGCAGTTCATATTATGTTAACCTGTAACCCACATAATCATAGCTTAGATTATTTACACAGGGTTTAGTTTGCAAAATGAATTATATATTTTGATTACGTTTAGTTTATCAAATGTGCAGTTTAATAATGTCATGATTAGGCCTAGGTAATTTACGTTAAGATAAAATAAACATTGCCTTTTTGCTTGTTGTACATATTATATTTTCTGTTTTAGGCACCAGAGTCACATGTGCATATGTCCAACAGAATGATGGAGAGCGGTGTTACGCCACAATTGCTAGCGTGCAGCGGCATTCTGGAAATGCAGGGATGCGCCGTATGTACAATAATACAGCCCACCCCTGTGTTTGTCCGAGCAATGACGCTAAATTTAGCTGCTTAATGCCAATGCAGGCACCCTTGCACCATAGTACAAGGGTACCTGCTTTGCAGGGAATGATTGTTCATGAGCAGGAAAATGTTCCTTCGTGCACATAAACAATCAATAAGGGTGATTTGTAAATTCTATGTGTGCTTCAGAATGCAGCACATGGCAGTTACAAGTCGTCATTTTCCAATGATTGTTTATGTGCAGGAAGCGACATCTTCCTGCACATGAAAAATCACTAATGGTGATTTGCTCTTTCAACGTGTGCTGAAACAGCAAAAACGAGGAGTTATTTATAATTTATCCATGTTTCCCTGACCTTATTTTTGGCAGTGCCCCATATTAACGTCAGCCATGTAAATAGGGGGCAGCGTCAAAAAGCATTGGGTAATGCAGTAGAATGCCCACTGCAACATCCATTGCCCGCCCCTTTCGAGCTATATGCTGCATGAAAGTGGACTTTTTTACAAGGCGGCAATAAGCCACGTTATGTGGCTTAACGTCGCCTGGTAAATAAGGCGAAGGAGTTATCGGAACCAGAACGTCACAAAAAGTGATGTTCTGGTGGCGAGAAGCCCTTGTAAATATGCCCCACTGTGTGTTCATTTAGAAAGGTTACTGTTTGTTAGCTTACACTTTGAAGGTCATAGAATATCAATAAGTTGGTTTAGATCGAGACTTAGGCACCTGCACGGTATTGGACGCTGAGGAGGTGAATACTCCTTTGCGAGATATCACTAAGGTCGCGATGAGAGCTCAAGTTGGCATTGTATTATCCATGAGAACGAGGCCAACACCAAATATTGAGAGAACACTGATTTCTAAATGGTTCTTTCTTGCCCCTTGGCAACTTAACACCATGCATGCGGTGCAGATTTCCGCGCTGCGCTGAAGTTTGCAAAAACCCGCGGTTCATGAGGAGCTCAGCTCGTCATGAGCGTACGAGAGGTGTACCTCATGATGAGCTGAGCTCGTCATGAGCATCGAAGGGGTTAAAGAATGTATCTCTTTGATGGAACTTGTGTTTTAACTGCATGAAGCATGTTGGTTGTTTAGATCACCTGCCCTTCTCCACGTTTAGGGTGGATATCTTTTTCCTTCTCTTGAGCCTAAAGCTCCTCATTTTTCTGCTCATCAAGATACTCTCGAGAGAAAGCACAGTCCTTCTCACTGTAACAGTTCGAGATAAAGGGCTATCCTTGTTGACGTCCCAACTTTCCCCTGAGTTAGGGTGGTACCGAAACCATCCTTATCTAATCCGCTATCACTTGAACTCTGCTTTTCAACTTCTGTATTAAACTATTAGAAAAAGTCAGGTACCAAATATGTTGTTTTCTGTTGCCTTTGAAGGAGCTTTTCTCGAAATCATGTTCTGCTGCAATTCCCGTCACCCTTTACTACTTGAAATGTGTACTCATCACAAAAAAGCACACTGTGAAAATGTCTCCTGAGTATGTGACAGCGCAATAAAATATATGAAAATCTATCTTTAATTAAATGAATGTGCTACCAGAGACAGCTCTAGATTTTCTGAACAGGAAATTATGAAAGAGTTTGAATTGCAAAAATCTCAAACTCTAACCTTTCTATTAGGTGAGTGAATAAGCGGTAGATATACAATTCAAAGGGATCTATACATTACCTTTAAGTATCATATGGATATGGACACCGAAGGCTGTGAAGAAATGTACTGTTTCATAGCTACTGTACACGCTACTCACATTCCCCTATCGGTACTTCCATTATATGGTTAACATTTCAAGCAGAACTCCACAATGCATCTTCTCATTATTGGCTGGTTATGACAGATTAATATATAGCGAGCTACAATGACACGGAATTTGCATTTACTATTAAGCGATAAAATCCAATTTTTTGAAGTCACTGTAAATTCGCCAAAATTCCAGAAGTAGCAAACGCATATCACATACCCTTTGACCCCGACTGTATCGCAGTAAGTGTTCTCACATGACCGTTGACACTGAACAAATCACAGGAAGTTATTAAGAGAATCATTAATATAACATAAAGATTAATACAATAACCAGGTTGGATGATGTAGACTAGCAGGGTGTGACCTGGTTCTAACGGCCCATTACAAGGTGAAGTATGGCATACTATTTTGAAAAATGAAATATCAGAAGTATACGACGCATTGGGAATAAAGATTTATACTTTCTGCAAATGCTTATGTGAAACATTGTGTCTGGCCATCAGACGTGACAGGCATTCCAAGCAGGTTGCACTGAGGCATAGTGGGAAATCACTAAATACACATTCGCAGCATTTTCTTTAGTTTATTGTTCATTTGACACAGCCAGAGTTCTTTTCCACCCTGGGTATCCTGTTGGCTGAAATTTGAGTAATAAACATATCCAGCTATTTAGTGGATATTGTAATTACTTTCCATTTTCATTGAAATGAACCATTTGAAGTTCACTCTTGCATGAACAGGGAAAAGTCTAACAGGCACATGCATCAAAGGAAATTGCATTCGCAAATGGTGCGAATCGCAAAATTCGGCCGTTTGCGAATGCAATTCCCATATTTGGGATGCATTAACATTTTTATAATTTCGCAATTTAAGAAATCGCAAAATTGCGATTTCTTAAATTGCGATTGCATTTAAGGAATCTCAAATTGAGATTCCTTAAATGCAATGCATCAAACATTAAAAATTGGCCAATTCGCAAATAAGGGGAGCAAATTACCATGAGGTTGGACCTCATGGTAATTTGCGAAAACTTTGAAAAATGCACTTTTGTGCATTTTTCAAAGTTTCATGTTGCGCACACACATGCCCTTAGGGCATGTGTGTGCACAACATATGTGCACAGATTGATTTCAGGGGTGCAACAGGGTGTCCTTTGGACACCCCTGCACCCTTGAAATCGCATTCTCAATTTGCGATTCGCAAATTGCGAATCGCAAATTGAGAATGTCTTCCCATTCATTCCTATGGGCCTTCAGGCCCATAGGAATGAATGGGGAGGTATTCCTTAATTGCGACTCACAATTTGCGAGTCGCAATTAAGGAATATTAAGAAATCGCAATTTATTTAGCGATTTCTTGATGCATTGCATTTTGCAATTCCTTAATTGCGATTCCTTATTTTTCGCAATTAAGGAATCGCAAAATGCAATATTGATGCATGTGCCTGTTAGGGTTTAGTTTGATTGGGACACTGTGTTTGCCATACCAGCAATCGTAGCAGATGGTTTCTGTACTTTTTGTAGCCTTGACAGTGTGATCCTTGGGACTTTCAGTTTGAAGTCAGAAGCCCTCATTGACTTTGGCACTCGCTAAGGCTTGTGTAATTGTGGACAGAGAGCTTTCAAATTGGAAGGGCTGGACTTTTCAGAACAGCTGTCAGTAATAGTGGCTGCTGAAGAGTCAATAAATTGTTGACTCTCGTTGTAAATAAATACTTAAACAGGCAGTTTTTGCTTTTATATTTACAACGTGCGAGAGGGATGCTATGCATTCAGAGAAATGAATGTTTTAATAATCATCCAAGAGTTTGCAATTTTGTTTGTAGATTTCCAATCTTTTGAGAATTTCCATGGTGTTGCAACAGTTGCAGCTCTCGAGGAGTACTCACATGCATGTTGTTCAAACACATGTATGTCCCTCCGTTCACCCATAAAACTATAAGCTTTTTCCGGCACATACACAGCTATGTATTAGTACCAACCCTACATCAATATCAGTGTGGCCTTAAGATATAATGGCAAATGTGACTCTATATTCATTTGTTACCAACTTCGCTCAATATGTTGTTACATTTCTCAAATGGACATGCATAAATCCCAGAATGCTAACAAAGGTAGTGTTGGCCTGAATGGCTGAGTCCCGAAATTTCCCATATGTGTGGTTTTCTTAGATCTTATTGAATATGTAATATTACAGCAGGTCACTCAATAATATCTGAATCGCTAATTATGGTTCACTGTTCTTTGGATGACCGATCTCAAACTCGATACTACATCGTAGGAATAAAAACGATATATTTCCTAATTTTGTATTAGTTAAGAAATGTATGAGTGCAAACCAGATCTCCCTTCGCTCAACTAGCTGGCTAGAAGAATGTGTGGGAATCTATATATTTTTAATTTTCAGCAATTATTTTCCAAAACAAAGTAATTTCTTCCCGTCTCCCTTGCACACAAACATATTATTGCCAAGGGTTGACTCAAATATGTGTTTAATAGGTCTGAGATTGGGTTATTAGACATGTTTTGATTTTCCATGGGTTTGAAGTACCCACAGACAATAAAGTTGGTTTAGTGTATTGGGGACATTTGCAAAGCAACTGAAAATGGAATGCAGTGTTACAGCAAGGATCACCCTTGAATTGTGTAGAAAACTATCATGACCATATAGTTTCAAAATGTGCACATATGATTGTTTCTACGGATCTTCTTCTGATGGTCCAAGCAGTGTTCTGAGGAGCTCCTTCAGCTCTCTCATATTGTTCCTCAAGTCTGGGCTGAAAGGGGAGGGGACACCCCTACCAGTAGGGGTAACGTTACCTCCTTCTACTTTGACCATTTCATGTGAAGTATGGCATATTTTTGACCCAGAATGCACTGTTTTGCCAAAAGTCAAAATGGAGAATATCTCTCCTTGGTGTGTGTATCTGTGTAATCCAGCTCAAAGGTGTGGCTATCATCTGACTGCACTCCTCTTCCAGACCCTCTCTTAATCTAATTAGAGGTGCTCCCATCTGGCTGGGGATCAAGGAAGTGCGGCCTGGCCTGGGTTCAGTGACATCTTTTCTCCTGCTCTTGAAATCCAGCTTATCTCCCCAGTCCCCTTCCACTCCATTGCTACTCCAGGAAGCAAGTCTCCACCCACCAAATGGCTGTATTGAGTCAACCCCTGGCTTCTTCACACCTACTCAGTGAGCAGCATGGCTCAAGCTGACCAAACACAAGAGACAGCTACAGGGCTGGTTTAGGTAGCTCCAGGATAGTAAGATCTAAAACTACTTTCCTGTAATAGTTACATGAAATCCAACGTTGACATGTCCTGGGTTTTAATGTGCCCATTATTTGATACTTTGAATAATATTGCTAGCTAGCTCCAATCAAAAGTTAGACTTTATTAAGTTTAATAATGCCTTTGCATGTTAGCCTATGGGGCTAGCAGCATTACATTAGGGAAAAACGACTTTGGCTGTTTTTACCACACCATTTCTCCTTACCATTAACATATTTTAAATTGTCCCTACTTTTTATGACCATGCACCCTACCTTTGGGGCACATATGGCAGATCTTAGGGGTGACTTTCAAGTTATAAAAAAGGTATGTTGGGATTTGGAAGTATGTTTATTTCAAAAAACTTATTTGGACAGTTTTATTTTACAACCAGCCTGCAGGGCAGGCCTGGCTGTAAAAAGACACCAGACGCCATAGCAGTGCACACTTACGTCCATTAAGTTAAGTTCACAAGGTCTCTAAACCTACATGCCCTACCATATACTAGGGACTTACAGGTAGGTTGTCTTTGCCAATTAGAATTATACCAATTACCATATACATTTAGAGGATATACCATTGGCCCTGGGCTGGCTTAACAAAGCCCAAGGTACTTTCAGAGTCAGTATCCACCAGTATCACACAAAAAAAATAGGGGCGATCAGGGCAAAAAGGATGACTTTCCTGCCTGCCTCCCCTCCAGATGAAAGGAGATTGGCAACTAACCTATACCCTGGCATTCCTCATTACGTAAGTGGAAAAACCTGGAAAGTCCATCTGCATTGGCATGGGCCGTCTCAGGTCTGGGTTCCACTGTGAAGTCTATCCCCTGTAGTGAAATGGACCACCTCAAAAATTTTGGGTTCTCCCCCTCATCTGAATGTCTGTGGTCAGTTTGAACACGGAAGTGAGTACCACACTGGTATGGTCTCAGCTTCTTCAGGGACCAGACCACACCAAAGGTTTCCCTCTCAATGGCACTCTATTGTTGCTCTCTGCAGAGTAATCACCTGCTAATGAAGACAACGGCTGATCTTGGCCGTCTTTGTTTACTTGTGCCAGTACTTCTCAATCCATTGCTCGGAAGCATCCCCTTAGCAAACCCTTTAGCCAGTAGGACTGGGGCTGAACACATAGCTTTCTTTAGAGTGTCAAAGACCTGTAGACACTCTGAGGTCCAAAATATCTTTTTGGGCGGTTTCCTTGAGGTGATGCAGTGGTCCCTTAGTTCCTCATAAACCTCCTGCAGTAGTGTCCGGTTTTTAGGAGTTGCCCAATCCTTTATGGTCTGGACCATGGGCCGGAGACGTTGTACACATCCTCCACCTACAAAGTGGCCCAGGTACACCACTGAACTTTGCCGCCCTATCTGACATTTGCCTGTCTCGATAGTCAGGCCTGCCTGCTGCAGGGCCTGAAGCTGTTCCCTTAGGTGGAACAGGTGATACTCATAGGTGAAACCAAATACAGTATTGCCATCCAGATAAGCTGCACTGATAGTTTCCAACCCAGACAGGACTCTATTCACCAACCTTTGGAAGGTGGAAGGGGCATTCTGGCCTCACTCTTGTGGCCGACTGGATGCAGAGGAATTGTCTCAAACTGAATGGGGAGAAGACAGGTGGTCATTCTGGGCAGAAATAAGAACTTATGGGGCCCTCAGCACTGGCCAAATGAGATGGGTTCACTTCCTGTGCCCACACATGCTGTACGCAATTTGGGCATCCTAATTGACGACAAGTTAACAATGAAGCAGCAGGCCACTAAGGTCGCAGCAACCTGTTTTTCCATTCTTAGGTGGCTACAAAAGATCCTATGGATGCTTCCTACTCCCTCCCGTAGAACGGTTGTCCAGGCATTGATAACATCTCGCTTGGACTATGTTAATATACTTTATTTGGGTGCGGACGCAGCCACTATTAAAGTACTGCAGGTTGTACAAAACGCAGCCGCGAGACTTTTGAAGAATGTTCCTAGAAGAACTTCGGCATCATTTGCCGTGCAGGATCTTCACTGGCTTAAGGTCTCTAGTCGCATAAAGTTTAAGACATTGTGCTACATGTTTAGAATCAAGCAAGGCACTGCACCTACATACTTACAAAAGCTGGTGCAACCTTACAGGCCCAAGCGCACTTTACGATCTTCGGAAATTGGGAATTTCATTGTACCAAGATTTAAGCTGGTAAGGACGGGGGGACGATCCTTTTCCTATCTTGGTCCCAAATATTGGAATGCCCTGCCCACAGCTCTCAAACTAGAGACTAGTCTTCATCGCTTTCGCAGAGCACTGAAAACGCTGTTGTTCACATAAGTAGTTGGTACCTATATGCTGGCTTTGTTTGACATCTTCTTCTCTAGTCTATCCCTAGCGCCGGGAAACCCACTGCGGGTAGCTGTGCGCGGTAAAAGTTTAAATAAATAAAAAAAATTAAAAAAAAAATTTCTTCAAGCCAAAGGGCATCAATTTAAACTGAAAATGACCCTCTGGAGAGAAAAATGCTGACCTCTCCTGTACTTAGGGCAATCTACCAGTAGCCTCATGTCAAATGAAATGTACTCAGGTACTTTGCAGCCCCCAACCTATCAATGAGCCCATCAGCTGTAGGTAGGGGGTAAGGGTCAGTCTTGGTGACTTCATTCAAACCTCTGTAGCCCACAGAAAACCCAAATTCCTTCTTTCCCTTTGGGTATTAAGCTTGAGCACCAGTCAGAGGGTTGAATTACCCCTAGCTGCAACATCCTGCCTACTTCAGCCTTAATGCTGGCTTTGACCTGGTCAAGCAACCTGTGCAAGTTGTTTTTGATAGGTAGGCTATCACCAATGTCACAATCTTAGACACACCAAGTGGTGGGTTCAGGGGTCAGGGAGAGAACAGGCATGGAAACTGCTCCAATGCTTGTCTGTGGTCTTTTTGCTGGTGCTTTGTCAACTTGGGAGAGGGCACTACTCACTCCACTGAGCCATCTTGTAAATCAGTGTAGAGGAGATCTGTCAGAGGCTCACTCACCTCCTCCCTTCCTTTATTTGTGACCCTCAGCATGCTAATGTCTGCCTTTTCATGGTGGGGTTTTAATACGGTAATATAGAGTACCCTGTGGTGACTCCTAGGGTTGCTATAGTCCACCAAGTAGGTCTCCATCCCCACACTAGACTCTGTGGAAACCACTGACATCACCCTTATTTTGCCTGGAGGCAGTCTGTCTCAGGCCCTCAAGAGTCGGGCAATCCCTTTGTCTCTGGTGCAGTTCCTCTCATGGGGTCCACCAGCTCCAAGCCACTCTGCCAGATTGGACGGATGTTGCAGGGGTGGAATTAATCCCTACTGCAAATACCAGATCCTCCCCTCAGGGTTGGGTTCCATCTGTACCTCTTGAGCTACATGAGCTCACTCACCAGGACCTTGTTCCCTTTTTCTTGTTCTTGGAGGCTTGGCAGATCGTTCCAGGGCCCAAGTATCCTCTACTCCCCTGATATGCAGCCTGTACCCTCATCACAGAAAACACCCACTCAGCCAGGTCCAGCATCTGAGCATAGACCTTCCTTTTCACCCCTGACCACTCAGAAGCATCAAGGTCCTTTCCCAGTAGAGACTTTATTGGGAGGGAAGGAGACACAATAACCTTCTTATGGTCAGTCACGGCTCCCATTTCCAATCTTACCATTACCATGGGATGGAGCTTGGCTCTGTTGTCAGCATAGGTGACCTGATAAAATATACCAGTAACTATCTGCTCTGGGGAAAACAGCTTGCCAACACCATGGTCACGCTGCCTCCTGTATCCCTCAGAGCCTCAAACTCAGCCTTATTGGTCTTAGGCCTTTGCCTGTACTTCTCCATGCTTGGAGGTAAGGCTGCAGGTGTTGCAACTTCCATCCCACCCAGGGAAACAAAGGTCTCTTCTACATACCTTTTCCCCCTCTCTGGGCAAACATCTACCCCCAACTATACTAGCAATTCCCTGGGACTGCGCACCAGCGGGGGGCTTCTTTGTGCAGACTGCACCTCCCCTTTTGTTCCTGACTGAAAGCAATAAAAACACTGCCCACCTTTGTAGAGTTAAAATGTCTTTCCTAATATCCTTCCCCCTTGTAAGTGGATTGGTGTTAGGAACTGTCTCGTGTGGCTGATATTTGGGGACCTTTTTAGAACTCTTTCTGTTTTTTATCTTGGTTACACAGGGCTTTTCCCTGGGAAGGGACTAGTCCTCCTTTTTTCTGACACCTCCCTGGTTCTTCTTGGTCACCCTGGTGCAAACCCACTCATCTACTGTTTTATCCAGTTCCCTGTGACCAGGCAGCTTAAAATGAACTAGATAATCGTGTAACCTATCTGAGGTGCAGTTGGTCATTAATTGCTCCTTCATGAACACATTGTATAGCCCCTCATAGGTACTTACCTTGTTACCCTGTATCCAGCCCTCTAATGCCTTAACAGCTAGGTCTACAAAGTCAACCCAGGATTGGGTACTGACTTTCTGGGTGACACTAAACTACATTCCGTACTGCTCAGGGGTGAGACCAAACCTTCTGATTAAGCTCTTCTTTATGTGGGGATATGATTCAGCCTCCTCTCTTTCTAAAGCCAATAGCCTATCTCTCCCTGCTACTAGAATCAATCCCCACAGGAGTGAACCCAAATAATGGGAGCTCACCCTCATCAACATGAGGGCCCTCTCAAAAGCTGTCGACCATCTGTCAATGTCATCACCCTCCCAGTACTTAGGGACAATTCCCTTGGGTAGTCTTGGGTCAAACCACCACCGCTTGATACTTGTGTCTCCTCTTCCCTGTCACCATCTTCCTCTCTACCACTCTTTGTCATTCTCTTCTCCTCATATGCTCATTTCTTCTTGGCCAGAGCCAACTTGTCTGCTTCTAGGGCTATATAAGTCAGCTGTGCCTGAAGGTCTCTTTCCCTAAGGGACAGATCTGGCTCACCTCTGGTGGGTCCTCTTTACCCACTAGCTCTAGTCAAGGCACTGGTTATTGTGTGTGTGAGAGTTGCACAATTTACTCTTCACTGGGGTATAGGGGGTCTTCCTCTCCCTGTCCTTCTACCTCTAGAGCCTTGTCTGTGTTCGAGTATTTATCCTCTAGATGGACTTCTGTGCTGTCTTCTTGGAATTGCATGGAGCTGGTAATACTCTAGCCCTACACAGGTCCATAAACTCTGCTACTTGGAGAGTGGGTAGGTTAGCTAGATCTAGCTTCATGGTATCCATTTGATTGAAAAACAAAAGCTTTGCAAAAATTGAGGTTTGAGTAATTTAGAAAAAAAATAAAAATGAACCAATTAATATTAGTCCAAATTAAAAACTTTTATTTGCACTAGGTCAATTTAGAGCATTATTAATTGTCCAGCTTAAATACTGGATGGTGTTACTAAACACAAGTTTTGGATCCCACCATTGTGCATCAAATGTTGGAACGTGGGGTAATAGTAGGTGAGGTGATCACCCTCAGCTACTAATAATACCACAATCACTGATAGGTCCAGTCAGATCGCAGTAATTTAGTCCTTGCTCTATCCTTGGTAACTTAGCAAATGAGCAGTCAAATTAACTAAGGAGAGAAGTATGTGTGAAGCATGTATTAACACCAAAGTCGTACATAAGTAAAAGATACAACACAATAAAAATCCAACACCAATTTATAGAAGAAGATAATATGTGTATCTTTAAAACCACAGCAACATGACAGAAATACAATGTGGGGAACCAGATATATGATTTTTTAAATATTAAAAAAAAATATGCATTCTACCTTCTAAAAGCTTGGAGCGCCACTCATGGCTATCGGTTTGCCCTGTACTGGGACCGAGTCAACGTTTTAGGCTTACCGCAATGAAGCGTATGTCAAATTTGTCAAGGGCTTATCCGAATCAAAAGTTTTCCTTCGGACCTCGGGCCTGATTACGAGCTTAGCAGTCCAACTGCCTGACCACTGCAGTCTTTAGAAGCCTGCAGAGTCAGTGGACTATCGACCGCTATATTACAAGTTGACTGCAGTATTCATGATGTGGTTGCAGAGGTCTTGCTGTGGTGGTGAATGGCTTTCCATATTTATTGATGCCTGTGTGAGCATTTCAAATGCATATTTGTCAAATGCACACATATGCATTATACATGTGGAAAAATATCACCTACCCATTGCCGGAGTCTGGCCCATATGGGGGCAGTCCAGGCAATGTGTGTATATGGTACAAAAAGGTCTTACCTGTACATCGCCTCAAACAGGGTTGTATTCCTCAGAGTAAAGATGCTGCTGTGAAGTAGCAACCTGGAGAAAGGGATCCACGTTGAACTCTGATGGGAAGAACAGGAAAGGGGTGAAAATACACCCCTAATCCTACTTGTCTGCCAACCTGAAGACGCTGGTCCCACCGCTGTGCTCGCCCCAGGGGAAAGCCAGCTGGTAATATGAAAAGTGGTGAAACTCCTCAGTACCACCCTATGGCATCTGCTTTTCCCCGACCGCAGCAGCAGCAGTCTACGGATGGCTATTCGAACCTGGGAGCACACTGCTATCCTCTCTGCCGTATCGCCCCACTGCATCATGGTCTGTGCAGTTCGAGTATTTTCAAGAACAGTTCAAAGTTTTCAAAGTATTTCGCCTCAATCGGTGCAAGTAAATACTTGTATTGCGATCATCTCTAGACACGAGCCTAGCTCGTGTTTCGGGATTGATTCCCTCATCAGTAGAGATCATTCAGGGGTTGCAGAGCAGGCCGCCAAACACCCGTCACGGGCCTCGTTGCCCCTCCGGCACGCAGGTGCGTCTCCAGGAAGCTTGTCAGCTTAAATGGCTACCGGGAGCCATCAAAAGGGAATTCGAATCTGGGAGCACACTGCTATCCTCTCCGCCGTATCGCCCCACTGCATCCTGGTCTGTGCAGTTCGAGTATTTTCAAGAACAGTTCAGAGTTCAAAGCTTTCAAAGTATTTCACCTCAATCGGTGCAAGTAAATACTTGTATTGCGATCATCTCTAGACACGAGCCTAGCTCGTGTTTCGGGATTGATTCCCTCATCAGTAGAGATCATTCAGGGGTTGCAGAGCAGGCCGCCAAACACCCGTCACGGGCCTTGTTGCCCTTCCGGCACGCAGGTGCGTCTCCAGGAAGCTCGTCAGCTTAAATGGCTTCCGGGAGCCATCAACGGATGGCTGGCTGTGTCTGCGGTCTTTGCAATGGCAATCTGTCAATTTAGTAATACGGTGGCCGAACAGGCAATCCACGAGACTCGTAATCAGGCCATTTGTCTTTTTCTTGAAGCTTTTCTGTCGTCGACGGGCTCATCAGTGGGTCCTTGTGCTTCCTGGATCTGAAGCTGAATCTGATGACAGTGACCTACTGCAGCACAATTCCTCAATGAGCTTCTGGTAGTCTTTTTCCTTGACATCAATAGCGAGGGGCTCCAGAGCTTTCAGCACAGTCCAGCCAATTCGAGAGTCATGGTTGGCAGCTTTTGGCACCTTCCTGGGGCAGAGGCACACAGCTCATTTCACAATGTTTCTATTAGACAGAGAAGGATTGTGTAATGAAGGAGCTATGTGAAGTTGATCCAGGAAATTGGAATGGAAGGAACAAGGAGGATCCTAGTGCATCCCTTACAATCGCCTCCTCTGTGCCCATTTGTTTCGTTAGTACAATGATAGAGATAGTGGGATGAATGGTTGAAGGAGTTGACCTACCCTTTCTAACCTCTCGCTCATCTACCACTAAGAGAAAAAAAATTGGAAGCGCTGATAAGCGTGACTAAGTATAAAGGTGGGGATAGGAATAGCTTCCCTTAGCCCCTTCCATAACCCTGTCCTGTAAATTGACACTTGGGTGGACAGGAGAAGTCTAGGAACTCCTTGCGAATCCTTGCCATGTGTGGGTGTGTGGGGTCACCAGTGACATAACACATCTATTAATGATGTGGCTTGCAAAATGAGCACTGAACTACCTCATTCAGGAGGTTGCTGTAACCCAGAAGGGATCAGGCACGAGCAAATTCCCTCAGACCACCCCCACAATGAAAAAAATTTAAAAACAATTGGTACAAGACTCTAAATCCAAAATACAGTATGTAAATACAACATAAGGGCATCCCAGCGACGCCTTTTCATGCATCATAAATGCAGCAAAAGGGTTCAATCAAACATAGGGAAGCAGATAGGTTTGAGACTCATGTCATGAGTGTCCTATAGCAAAGCAGAAGCCTTCCAAGTGTTATGCGCCAAGTAGTAGCTACAGGTTCATGACAGAGGTTACCACAACTCAGTCCTGAAATCATTCGAATACACCCACCGCCTTGCTGCTGAAGAATGGGTTGATCAGCAGCTCAGCCTGTTAAGACAGCCTCATTACTGCTGCTGCTTCACTTCATAGCTCCATCCCAAAGAGAGTTACCCTCATAAAACGAAAAATTTGACTAATGAGACATGTAATTTAGTTCATGAAAATGTGTTTTTAAGGTTTCACGGTGCAAGCTTTGAATGATAATTTGTCTCGATTTCTTGCCTGGGAGGTAATTGCTGTAAAAATTGTGAACTAAATGACATGGAATGATTCAAATTGTATTTTCTGTCATAAAGGGAATGCAGGTCTGGTCAATGTCACATGTTAGATTACCACTCAATTGCAATCCATGATTTAAGCAAGGGGAGCCACAAGGAAATAACCATTCTCCTCACAAATCGTTAGTTAGCCGGATGTGAAAGCAGCCTGCTTTCACCACTGGCGGTTGGGAGAATAATGTACTTGTCATCTGATCTATGTGTGTCCAGTTTTACACCTACATTGCCAATTTCAGTTGTATCTCTGATGATAGTTTGGCAGTTTTTCATTTGATTCAGCACCTCTTTCAGAAAGCACTGCTATGTTTGCATGATAATAACGCACTTGGAATGAACCATTCGGGTTTTGTTCTCCTCTGGTATTACTCCCACCATCCGGGTTCTGCAGATTGGAATGGGAGGAAAAGATTGTAAAATCACCTGTTCGTCCCAATTCCTTTTTACAAAACCTGCAACATTGTGTGTTTTCCCTCGTCAAATTTCCCAAGGTTATACCTGCATTTGTCTGAGAGGGAAAGTTGTCGGGTTGTGCGGACTTTTACACAAATTGTGATACTAATTTGATCGCACACTGCCATTTCCATCCTAATCAGGAATGCCAGCTAAATTTGAATTGGCAGTTTTTGTCTTTACCTTTTAATGGTCTGTGGAATCAAATCTGAGATTAGGATGTGGGCATACCACCTGACTGCAATCTGACGCTATAACAGAGTAGTATAAAAGAAGAAGCTCAAAAAGCCATACTCCTGACCAGACTATTATCTTTTTCTCATGTTGTCAGGTGTGTATGTTGGGCTCTGCTTATCCTCCAAATGAGTCCTACAATGTGCCCAAGTGCGCCCACCGAATAGGCACTGCGACATGTACCAAAGATCATTTCTTTCATGACATTTACATCATGTTATGCTGGGATTTCCTACCCAACACAAAATGTGTGCTGCTTGTGTTACTTTGTGTTAAGGAAGAATTCCATTGTTGGTACATGGTCGTTCCTATGCAACCAGTCGGGGTTTAATGCGAATTCCTATCTACAAACAAACAGACAGGACTTATGCTAAAATCTTCAGCCTCCTCAAGGGGTAACGAGGAGAAAGGTTTTGATGTATCCTTGTTTTTCCTATTTTGAATGCATGTTCGATTCTGCAGCACACACAGGGCAGGAAAAGTGTTAAAATATAGTTTTTGTCCCTTCCTGTACAAAAACTATTCTTACTGAAAGCACACACTCTTGCACTATGGCACTAGGGTGTATGAGTTGGCGCATGGCAGCCTAAAGCACGCCAGCACAGACAGAAAGGAAAACAGCACCATATATTAGCAGAGATGGCACTGTCTTGCTCTCTCCCTTTCATGCAACACATACATTTTTTGTAAATGTGGGCCATATGTCTGGGATTTATGTCAAGGCCTTTAGTCTGTGTCTAACTAAAACTGATTAAATAGTCTATAATGCAGCATTGTTTAATTTAATGCAGTTTTTTTGTGGTTTTATCTTTAGCCTCTGAGCCATTTTGTTCTTGCCTTTTTTTTCTTTCAGTATGCCGCGAAGACTCTTTCCAGTCGATTGTATCATGCTCTTCCATAGTATTTTCGGCTGTGGAAACCTCTGCCGAATCAAAGAAGAACGAGGAGGAGTCAAAACTGCCTGGGGTCTCAAAAAAGTAAGTTATTGTTTTAAATACAAAACTGATTTTCAGGAGTAACCACCAGTTCATTGGACAGCAAAGCAGTCCCCCAGTTTGGAATGTGTGTATTTTTCAGTCCTTGCTCCAAAACAACTACATTTATATGAAAACAAAATTGTTATACTGTGTTTGAAGTCTCAAAAGGACAAGTGTCGCGCTGGATTTATTAATTTTTTTTTCAGGTGAATTTTAAGTTTTGCACAGGAAGGTTTATGGGATCGTTTGATAACCCAGCATGTTGTCTGACAGATATTTTCACAAGCATTTAATTCGCATGCCTGTTGCGTTTAGTTGTCAATGGCTCCTGCCATTAACAGTTGCCTGCAGGTGACTTTTTTCAGCTTTCCAATTAGCTGGATGTAATGTGGGACCTTGAATGCTGGGATTGAAGCAGGCATTGATTGACCATGTAATTGTGGGCTTCCGCGTCCAGTATCACATTAAAGAGTGCAAGGTTCAATTTCTTTCACCACCGGTTGCTCGAAAGGTAATACCGGTAAACAATTATTTTCAAATTCGAGATCAGGCCATTACCTCAACGAAATGAGGTGTTTTCTGTTATATTAATTAAAAATGTGTCTGCAGTCTACCACACCAGAGTACATAGACATAGAGTGTGAAGGATGATGCCAATTCACAAAGGACTCTGGGCCATATTTATCCTTCTTTCATGCAGTGGAAATCACAGCAAGACAACTTGTTGGCTGCATTGTGTGAAAGGGCGCTGGCGCACAATTAGCAACCTGTGCCAGATCAAGCGCCCCTCTGCCATGGAGCAAGGGTGGGAAACATCCTTTACAAAGCAACTTTTACAACGCAGTGCCTTTACGACGCAACTATTACAACGAAAACCATTACAACGCATTGCGCTGGGGGTCGCTCTAGGATAGGGAATAGATTTAATTTACTATCCAACACCTTCCCTAGTGTCCATGGGGACTGGAGTTGGAATAGTAAATTAAACTATTCAGTATCCAGCACCCCTAAGCACTATGCGTTGTAATGGTTTGCGTTGTAAAAGTTGCGTCGTAAAGGCATGCATGGTAAAAGCATGCGTTGTAACGACGTACATCCAGCAAGGGTTCCTACATTACAAGAAGGGTTGTTTTTGTGCAGGAAGGGTCACCTGTTAGCACAAAAACAATCGTTAGAGACATATTCCTCTTTAGACAGCAGGGGCCTGTGCAGGTAAGCACAGTGGGGTGGGGCGAGGGGGATGTCTACAGATGATGGAATAGGGAAAATTAAATAAATAAATCCTATTCTGTTGGCTGTCGACATCCCCCGATACCCCCAACCCCGCCCCAGCATGCTTACCTGCACCGGCCGCTGCTGTCTTTAGATAGAGGAAACAATAAGGAGAAATACAGATATTTCTCCTCCTTGCAATTCTAACACATTCCCCAGTCTATCAAACAAAGAAACACATGGGTCTTAAAAGAGTTAGAAAAAGAAACCTTTTCAATTACTAACATTTGTTGATATGCCTTCAGTGTCTTAACAACTTACCATCGTTGAAAAGAGTACAACAATATTTGAAGAGGATCTTTTGCCTTTATTTTCTAAGCTGGGAACACGTGAAGAATCTGCAAGGAAAACATTAAAAACATTGTGGAAAACTATTTTTATGCATTCATCTTCAAACTTTAACACACAGATAGCCATGTTGACATTTAGTTTATATGTTTAAAGCTTGAGGAAGAGTTGCCATAGTTACATGACAAAGACAACCCCAGTGTTAAAGGGGGCAAAAGTATACTAAACTTACAATAACAATTCTATTTACTGCGAATACGAAAAAAGCACTTCACTCAAAAATTGATATTTCTTTCTATGAAATGTCAAGAAAATGTACAGATGCGATGACTAAGTGAAGAAGCCTTGGCGAGCACAGGAAATGCCTGGTCGGGCTCGTGGGTGGATGTTTAGAAAATGTAATAAAAGACCACAAAATAGAAGATTTCTGTAATTCAGCTCAGCTCTGATCATTCAGAACGCTCAATTGCACCTCCACAGTATCAGTTTAGGGTGAATAAGGCAGAGTAAAGTAAGTAATGCCCTAATGTACAACACTGAATGAAGAAGAGGTGAATCTAATTAGATCTGTGCAGTCAGCAGGATGTCGGATTCAGTGTTAGAGATCATGCCTTTGAGAGAACTCTATAGGACTTCGAAAGCGCCTTTAATGAATCTTGAAACATGATTGAGTACATGTGTTTTTTAGGCTGATTAGAAAATAAAGTGTATCATCTTGTTTGCACCTTGACACTTTATCCCTAGAATATGGTTCGACTAATGCTTGCTTAAACGGTATATATAATTGAAGCTCTTCACCATATCTCTCTCATCAAATGAAAATTTGTGTTCAGAGAAATAGTAAAGCAAACAAATGCAAAAATGGTTCAAAAATGTTTAAGGATCTATCACAGGTCACATCTTTTTGCATTGAATGCTGGGAAGGTTAGCTGGGTTCTTTCGTGTATCAAATGCCTCCCCCATGTCTCCCCTGGCCGCCCAAGACCAAGTGGAGCTGCGTGAAGAACTTCATAAACAGCTGTAGAGAGGTTTTCTTTGTATATAATAATGGCATTTTTTTATTTTCACCCCCCACCAAGAACAGGATAGTTGTGGTGACAGCACAGGAGATGTAACTGACTACAGCTAGTGCTTAATTTGTGCCAGTGGTTGCACTTGGTGGGCACTGCCACTTATTTTTGGGGAATGCCAAAATGTTTCGTCTTCAGACTTAGATTCAGAGCAAAAACAAAAAGGTAGAAAATGAAGCAGGAAAAAAGATGGGAAAATAGTGCCAAATTGAGAAAGAAGAGATGAAAAAGAACCTGTAAGAAGATTGAACTATGGAGACAGGAAGCGTAGGGTGGTGAAAGATATACTCTGCAGCCTTTGTATTCGACAATCTCAGCATTTAGCAGCACCCGCATGGGGGACACAAAAAGCTTTGAACCTATTTTTGTAACCATTTTTGTTGGCATTTAATCTTTAAGTTCACCTACAACACATTCTGACGAAAACTCTTCAAGCATGTATGAGAGTTAGGTCTATGCCCATTCCCAGGATCTTACAAGCCAACACCTTCAGAACAGCTAATAGAACATAGAAACAACACCCCCCTCCTCCCCCCTGGGTTGCAATTGAACAAGTATTGTAGAGGGGCTGCAGAATGACAGCCGCTCGTACAAGTGTGGATTCGCAGTCATGTTCAGTGGTGGCCAGGGTGTCATGGGTTAAATTTGAAGTCCCCTGGACCTTTGTCCAGAGCCGCGTCGGCCGCCCCAGGGGAGCCCACCTCCTCAACGTCTTCTTGGCCAGAGGCTATTAGTTAAAAAAACATTGAAACTATGCGCTTATTATTATTATTATTATTTTTACAAATGAACACTTGAAACAGCACACGCCCCATACATCCAGGTGCTCCCTTATTACAATATTTTGACAGTAACTTCATCAATCTCAGTTTTAAAGTTTTTGATACAGCACACTCTTCATCCAAGAGTTGCTAAACATTTAACAGAAAACATTTTAATGTAGTAGGAAAATCATGTACATAGAACATTAGGATAAGAAGGGTCCTAGTTGAGATATTAGACTATTGATAGGGAGGATTACAAACATCACTGGGACCATGTCCAGCCCATTTGTTATTTTCATGTTTACAATTTCAATGTACAAGCTCCAATGTATCTCAATTCAAACAAATGCTCAAGACCTGGTTAATTCTAAAGATCTCACTCTATATAAGGTTTCTCTTCTCAGGCGCCGAGAGGTCCCCGTGGGGATGATTCGCTGCGCTATACAAATGAGTCTAAAGTAAAAACTTAGGGCTGTTGAAATGATGTGATTTGTACTCAAATTGAAGTTGGTGCGAACTAGGGAAGGCAGCTAGTGAAGGTGTCTCAGAGTCGAGGTGAAGTTGTCTTATTCCTTCAGGCCCTTTACGAGAGGTGTCACCATATCTAGGATGCCCATTACGGGACGGTCTTGATTGAAGCCTGAGAGTCCTTGGAGAAAAGCATTGAAACCATTGAGAGGGGGAAATGGCTTGGATTGTGATTCATAAGTGTTGTTCTGGGATGAATAGTTTCTCTTTCACCGCTAGAGAGAGCTGATCTGGTACCAGGCTGTCTTGATTTTCTTAGTGATGTTATTAGATGATATTGGAAAATCACAGACCAATGCAGAGAGGTGCATATCAGAGTTAGCCATACAGATGTATGTAGCTATTTGTGTGGCTTTGAGGTGCAGATGAAGAAAATGTGGTAAAGGCTCCTAATGAGGCGTGCTACAACACATAGGACGTCCTTTAGTGGGGTTCCAGTGTGGAGAATGAGAGGCCCTGGTGCAGTGTGTTGCCATCATCCAGCTACAAGAGGACATTGCCTTGGATGATTATTCAGAAGTGGCTTTCATGGATACATTGTTTCACTTATACCACTAGAGAAATTTGGTACAAGGCTATCTTTTCTTGGCGATGTGTTCTTTAAGGGTTAGGTCTCTGTTCATGGAGAATCCAAGTGACTTGACACTGGGTGAAAGGTGGGGCTTGAATCTAGCCACGGTCATGTCATTGGGCCAGAGGTGGACTAGTAGTTCGTCACTGCTCTTGGTAAATTGAAGTCTGCCTTGCTGGGTGTTGATCTTCAGGTAGGTACTTTACATCCAGGTCTGGATGAGGTGAATAAAGTGTATGTCAGGAAGACGGATCTTGCAGAAGCAGGTGTCCAGTCACACAAGAAAGGCTGACTTACTCCTACACAACATCTGCTCTGCCACAACCCATTGGAATTATTTTCAGAGGTGATGCATTGAATTGGTTGCCCCTTACATAGGTTTATTATGTTTATTATGTACTTTCACAACAATTCAGGATTGCATTTTTCCTTGATAGCCTTTTTCACCTTTATAACAGTTATTGCATGATATGGGAAATCACAGACCAATGTAGAAGTTTGCATGTCAAAGGTAGATGGACAAATATGTGTTCCTATTCATATGGTGTAACTGTAAAGCCTATTGAGGGTTTTGGGTGAAGATGAGGGAACAGTTGGGAAGAGTACATTTCATTTTAGGGCATCAGAGAAGTCCATTAGAGCAATGTTGTAAATGGAGATATCAAAGCCAAAGCCTCCCTTTTCTACAAAGAGAGTGCTGATTGAAATCAGTAGGAAACATCCGAAAACACACCACAAGAAAAGATGGCCTGAAATCACTGTCACGTGGGACAGTGCATAGCCTTAGGCAGCCTTTTAGGCAATGATCTTTGTGATGCCTGTTTACTCTTAGGGAAATTGGAGGTAGAAGTGATGCAGTGATTTGTGCATCTTTGAAGCATTTTTATTTCACTTGAGAGAGATCATTTCTGATAGGTTGCAAACAGTGTTACTATTGGCCAGCAATTCCAAGATACTATGATCTTGCCCAAAAAATGCAGATGTGTGCACAGTCAGGCCCAGTGGCCAATTAAGGTTAGTTGGATCCGTGGATTGTTTTTTGGGAGAGAATCCTGTCAAGGAATCAGATTTTTTTTTACTATAGTAGAACGTCAAATCCCTGACAAAGAAGCAACACATAGATATGATAATTCAGAACACAGTAGTACAACTGCATTCATACAATGGGTGTAGTTAAAAGGGACTGCTTTAACTAATTTAAATTCATGGGAGAACATATTTGTAATGCCTGCACAAACCTACTACCTTTACTGAAATGTTGTGCTAACTAGTTCAGAATAATACATATGCTGGGTTTTCCCTTCCTGGTTATGGTTGGATGGTTTCTAGCATATGTCAGAGTTACAGTTAGATGGCTAAATAATGGGTACAGTATTATCAGTGAAGATAAAGACCCTGCTAGATAATCTACCTGTTATCCCTGTTTAAGTGGTTAAAATAGTATATAATTCAATACTATGACCTGTTAGAATATAATACAACAACCATTACTGTTTGAATTTGTTCTTCAGTTTTTAATGATATTCAACCTTTGCTGAAATGTGCCTCTTCTGCGGCCCCAACGGCAAACTAGGATGTCTCAGGATCTGGTTACTGGTTGATCATGGCACATCAGGATTACGTAATGTTAAATCAAAAAAGAGTTATGCATGTGTGAGGATCTATTTATTTTGGGAATTCACATACATTGGCAATGGTATATCTCGAAAGCTGTGCAGGACAAAGGTTTTCAGACATACTGCAGTCAGATTACATTTTTAAAAGCTTCTATTATTACAATGCAAAATTGTACACAGTGAATAATGACACATTAGTAAAGGTTAACCTCATTGAGCAATTGCTATTTTTTTTTTTTTTTTACTCTACTGATTATTTTTCCCATTCTGGAAAAGCATTGACTACCTATTTTTGCTAAAGCAAATCTCCAACCATCTCCATAGTAGGAAATGGTTGGGAGGAGTTTGTAAAAGCTCATAAACTCACAGGCTTGTGCCTGTGTTTAGACTTTCAACACAAACCAAGTGTTGTTATGACCCCCATGGAGATACTTGGAGAACATAGTATAGGCCATTACCAGTAATTGGACAAAACAGTGAGAGAATATGTATTGCCTACAGAAAACTTTGCAAAAAGACACAGATAAATAATTCATATTCTAGACTTCTGTGTCACCTTTGGATCCTGGCAAGACCTTTCACTTCTCAGATGACATCTGAGAGATTTGGGCCCTGATTGAAGGAATTGTTGTCTCCCTTAGGCAAAAAGCACCCTCATTAACAGGAGAAAAAATGTTGTGCAACCGGTAAATAAGATAATCTGAGGTCCTTGACAGCATCTTGAAATAATTTGGCATCTTTTTGGATAATCCTATACTGTCAGGAGATATCATTGAGAACTTGAAGAGTGGGCTGGAGGGAGCATGTCTTATGGATCACAGACCAAAAGTGGGAAGAGGAATAGTGATAGGAAGAGTGGTGTTTTAGGGGCCGATTACGATGGCGGGCGGACAAAGTCTGCCCGCCATTGCAGCTGCAAAAGGGACCGCCTGCCATAGGTGCTGCGGCCCCGCTATATGGATTAGGATGTGCCCGCCACACTGGTAGGCGCATCCTGTATTTTTACATCAATGTAAAAATACATGTTTTGCATTTGTATGTACAACGTGACAGGCACCGTGCGGTGTCTGCCACCTTGTACATGCAAATGCAGGGGGGTACAATAGGTACCCCCCACATGCAGCACCATACCCCCCAGCCCCCCGGGGCCTGCAACGGCCCCTTAGTCCTCAAAGTAGTTGAGCCCATCAGAAGATCAGGGGTGCTAGATCCATATCACATATTCATGGTTACCAGTACCTAATAAGTTCCATTGAGATTCATTGTGTGTAAACTTATTAAATGTAGATATCCTGAAAATCTGGCATTAAAATGGACCTCCTCTACCTATGGTGGACACCCCTGCCATAAACAAACAGCTAACATTGGCATTGACAAATTGGTGTACCTGTTACTTCAAGGATGCTCTATCCTTTTTTCCTAGTAAGCACACTCAGTTATGTATGTGATGAAATAGCGAGGGCCACCACTTTGTGACTAGCACATCTAGAATCCTAACATTGGCATATGGGCCAGGCTGTCTTGCCTGCTGCAATATGCGAGCATCATAGTTCCTGATCTACAATAAGCAAATTTCCTCAGATATCTGACTATTGTATTTGAATTTATCATATTGTATTAGTTCTTGTAAAGTGCAAACATAGATCAGCCAGACATGATTTCGATAGCAATGTTCAATTTGGACTTTGGTGTTGATTTAATAAAGATAGGTATACATATATATTGACAGTTTACTTAGCAGTATCAGTTAAACAAGATAATAGAACCTGAACCCAGTTAATATAGTATCATATTTGAGATACAGAATTATTAAATTTATTGCGCTTACATTTGATTGGCTGCATATTGGTCATCAAGAATACCACCTATATTGACGAGAAAGGCAGTAGAATAGTCGGTTGATATTAGGTCTAAAAAAAGATAAAAGGTCTTTTTGAGTGAAGGGTTAAGGAACTATAGAGACTACCGGTTGCTACAGCCTTGTAATTTATAAGAGAATGCAACAGGAATCTACACAAGATGTTTTTTGGTAGAACTTTAAAAGAAAAGGCAGGAAAGGGCCATTCCCATGTGCTGAAAGTTTTAGAAGGGATGACTCTCCCAGTGCCTTTATGGTAGTGGATGTAAACTTTTTTTTCTTTTGATAGTAAACATTCAATGTTGTGAAACCCCTTTCTTTTAAGCGTTGTCTAGAGTTGCAGGTAGAAAACTCCTGTAAATATTCCCAATAACTCCATTTTAAGTGTTGTTTCTTGTTTCAAGTAATTACAGATCTATCTATCTATCTATCTATCTATCTATCTATCTATCTATCTATCTGTCTGTCTGTCTGTCTGTCTGTCTGTACGTCCGTCCGTCCGTTTGTCCGTCCGTCCGTTTGTCCGTTCGTCCGTTTGTCTGTTCGTCTAACCAGTCAGCTATAGATATGTTTATATATGTGTGTGCATACGTATAATAAATACCCTCTGCCATACATTATAAGATATTGCTAATCCCTTATTAGTCCTGTGGCAATACAGAGGAACGGGACAGAATGGTGATCCCCTTTGTAAGGCCATGGAACAACAAGATGGCTTGCGATTGCCTTCTCGCGTGCTGCTGAGGGTACTTTATTCATTATATTAAAGGTGTAGGCCATCACCCTTGCCTCAAAAAAGTAAATCCTGGATCTCTGGCTGTTTCCTTTGAAATGATAGTAGGACGTTAGGAATGTAAAAGTAATTTAGAAATGTGTAATGCAAAAATAAATACAACAATTTGCAGCTAGCAGTATGTTGGGGGAGCATACTATAAACAATTATAAAGCAAGTCACTTAAAAAAAACTGCTGTACTTCTTTATGCTGTTCGTGCAATAAACTATCACCTGCTAAGGAAAAATCTATTGGCTTACATGTTTTCTGCTGAAGAATATTCTTTTCAGGGAAATGTAGTTCAGAATGTCTGAGTTCTCCCTTTCTTAGTTTAAACAGCAGTTGTAATTCTGCTTTGTGACCTGCCTTTCGCAGTGTCTGCAGTGTTGGCAACAGGCATAGTGGCGTCACAATTCAATGTAATAAGTTACTACACAATAGTAACTACATTATTTGCTTATTACATGTGACTAGTAATGTCACAAGTAGAGCGTAACAAAACAATTAGAATCTCGTTCTACTTCTGTAACATGTATTGTTGGATGGCGTGTAGAACAGGCAGGACCATTGAAAAAGCGTAATTGTGCGGCTGCAGAATTTTCCATAAAACTATGGATTTGCGACATTTGTCGTATAATCAATAATCTGCATAGTTTGCAGATTTGAACAAAAACATTTCTAGCTTGAACAGATGAAAACAAGTTAAAATTCCAACACAGAGGAGATAGTTTACAAAAAGTAACTGGTTATCCTCATCTATACTCTGCCAATTAATGGGGTAACGCCGTATCTCAGGTAGTGTAAACATCCACTTTTTGATGGAGTGGGGGAGAAATTGTGCTTCAACGAAAATGTAATCCTTATAGTGTGGATAAAATGGTGCCCTCATGATTTTTTTGTTGGCATCGTTAGCTCGCTATAATGAGCACATCAAAGACACAAAACAACACTTATTTCTACAGGGCACTCAAACTTTCAGCCTATGGCACATATATGGCAAACTTTGTAAGGTCGAATGTCTTGAACACTAAAGTACCACCTAGGAAGACACATGCAGAATAAATGTTAAATCTACTGTTCTAGAGAGTTATTTTAAAGGATACAGTCTCTGCAAGCTTGCAGCTTAATTTGCATTTCATTGCACATAATGTAGCCAATTTTGTCTTCCACGACTACATTATTTGAATGGCCCTAAAAAAGTAAAACAGGAAGAAAGAGGAAACCATCAACCACATCATAAAAAGTAACTCAGACACATTGTCAATCAGTGACTAAAGAACGTAAAAACATCTATCTTATAAAGTTTGAAAAAGATCCTTACACAGTGTAAATATCCAGCACGGAAATCTTGAGTCAAGGACCCCAAGGGAGCCAAGGTCATAAAATGACTTATCAAGACTGGGTCTCTGAATATCTCTGTTGGAAAAGCACAGAGGAGCAGGCTTTCTTTGCTGTTCTCTGCTGATTGCGACTACCTTGCTGGGGTCTTTCAGTGTGGCCGGCACAATGAATAATACATACATCGGACAAAGACGGGTTCCAATATCTTTAGAAGGAATATCCGAATCTCATAGGACCAAGATGCTTTTTTTTACATGGTGTAAAAGATAAACCAGGGTTATGCTGCACATTCCCTCTTGTGGCGTATGTATTCATCCGATGAAGGGAAATTGTCCTTCTGGCATTGATTTCCAACTTGTAAGGAGATGGAGGGACTTTGATGTATTTCAGTGAAAGGCCATCCTCCCACAGGATACCAAGATAAAAATGTTCACATTCTAAAGCAAAAGGCCTGCTGTGGGTTCTATCTTCTTAACATATATGCTTTAAAATCATGATAAAAAAATGCCAATGACCAATTGAGCTGCTGTCTTCTGGTGCATTGATGTCGATCATCCCAAGTTCGACCACAGAGCATAAAGGGTTGACCATTGACAAAGGGGCTCCTTTGAGCCGTTTACATGGGGCACCCTGCCAGTCTTTCTCATTTTGCTACATTTGTAAGTGTACAATGAAGGCACGCAAAGGATCTCTATAATTTACATTAGAGTACCTGAAAAATAGCCAATTGAGCGCATCTGGTTGCCAGTCATTGGTGAATATTTGAAATAAGCATAGAAACAAAGGTGTTTGGATAATTATCATCTCTTTGATCTCTAAAAGGAGTCTGAAACACCCGACCATGCATTAGTCAGTATAATAGTATAAGGTTGTGCAAAACCTTCTGTCATATTTCCGCCACAACAATTTGTGGAAATTATCTGTAGTTATGTGAATGGTGTGAGATGGGTTTTAGTATAAACCTCTTTTTTTTGTCCTCATACCACCAAAGCTACTGCCATCTCAGGTGAACATTTAAGGGGCGAAGACCATTCTTACACATGATACACTTGCCGTGGTCCCACCCGACCAAACTGGGTTAAAACACCCATACTGTTTTGGTGTTAGATGAAATCATAGGACAGATCGAATTTCCAGGACCAAGACGCCACCACTCCATCTCAGGAAATCAGCCCAAATAGTCTCTGTCCCTCCCGAGGATGCCTGCAAATCCATCCCACGGATTGATGAGCCACTTAGAGCCAATCTTCCAGGAAGGTATCGGATCTAACCAATGGTTACATATCTTCCTTCCGGCCAACAGCAAAAGAAAAAAAATTACACATCACTGAGTTATCCCCAGATGTCAGAAAAAAACAGTTTCTACTCCCGACAACACCAGCACCGAGATCAACTAATTTTAACTCCCAAAAAGTCAGAGGTAAGATTGCACAAAATGTCCCAGTATGCGTAGTTCAAGGGGCAGTTGGCAAACATCTGCTCGTTGTCTGATTTGGGGTGGCCTCATAGTCTACATCTAGTGATTGGGTTCTGAACAAATCTAGACAGCCTTTTTGGGAGTCCAATAAATTCTATTGAGAGTAAAGAAATTATTCCTTTTTAAATTTGCAGGCTTAACCACAGAATGCAATTTTTTTTAAAGATTCTGACCACAGATGTGGAATATCACCTCTGAAATTCACCCCTCCAAAACCACACACGAAGCCTCCAGAGCTTTATCGGCGGCGTCCAAAAACTTCCAATACCATATGAATACTTCTTTATTAATAGGACGAATTTCTTGCATGAGTGACTATGTTTCCCATTCTCCACCAATCTCCTGCTCAGCACTTACATATCACGAGGAGAGTTGCAGGTATTTAAATCTAGAGCAGGAACTGTCAGTCCTTGCCTTGAGTACTAGGGCCATCCATCATGCACACAGGGGTACCCAAAGAGTCCTGAACTGGTGAAAAATCTGAGTAGTAACTGATACCCAGGATCTTCTTAACTCTGCACCACAAGCTGAGTGCAGCCTTTAACCCCTTCGACGCTCATGACGAGTTCAGCTCGTCATGAGGTACACCTCTCGAACACTCATGACGAACTGAGCTTGTCATGAACCGCGGGGTTTTGAGAACTGCAGCGCAGCACGGAAATCTGCACCGCACACATGCGGTTAAAGGTTTTAGCATCACCACATTTGAAATTGTAATGCCAGCGTCTAGCTCGAATAAAAAAAGGAATGTAAAATACTGGCAAGAGCCTGGTGTGAGTAAAAGATTCCTCTCTGCAAGACATTTTCATGCTCAAACCAGTCTTCAGCAACCAAAA
Source organism: Lissotriton helveticus (assembly GCF_964261635.1). Lineage (NCBI taxonomy): Eukaryota > Metazoa > Chordata > Amphibia > Caudata > Salamandridae > Lissotriton > Lissotriton helveticus. Next base: position 1,307,054,003 of record NC_136059.1, on the reverse strand, counting down.
TTTGATGAAAAATTTAATTGCAGAATGCAAAGGTTTCGTGAATTTCACAGATTTTATGTAAAGAAAATGTTTAAAGCGTTATTAGAACATTGGAATGTTTGGAGCCCCATTGAAGACAATGGAGTTCTCGCAGCTTCTACAAGCAACATTCCAATGTTTTACCAAGGCCTCTTGGAGCTCGAGGGGATTTAAAACCCCTCAAGCTTCGAGAAGCCTTTGTTTTATTTGTTAGAACATTCTGCCCTCTAGTAGCAGATTGTTCTAATAGCCTTACAGCACTTCGTAGCCGGGCTATACTGACTATTAGAACATTGCAATGTTGATAGCTCCATTGAAAACAATGGAGTGCTCCAGGCTTATAATGGCTGGTATAAGCCCAGAGCTCCAACATTCCAATGTTTCTTTGTTCACAGCTCTGGCTGTGAAGAAAGGCTTCAGGGAGCCTGAGGGGATTTTAATCCCCTGGAGCTCCCTGAAGGCTCTGTTTTTTTGTTAGAGCATTCTGCCCTCTAGTGGCAGAATGTTCTAATAACCTTTATAGCCCTTTGTAGCAGGGCAATACCGGCTTTTACAGTCCTGCTGACTTGTTGAAGTTCCTCGCCTTCGGCTCAGGACTTTATTGCTGCAGAGGGCCTTTAATAGCAAGTATAGCCTGCTACGGCGGGCTATAAGGCTATATTAAAGTCCCTCACCCTTGTTAAAGTTCTTCGGCTTTGGCCTTTAAAGTGGAAGCGGGCCTTTAATAGCCAGTATAGCCCGCTATGGCGGGCTATAAGGCTGTAATAAATGTTGCACTGGCCTAATTTTAGTCTGATTCTTGGTCGGAATATATGTGTCTTGCCCTTCCAAAGATGTCGCCTTTAGTCCTCTCTTCCCAGTTTACACCATACCCCCCTTCATTAATCCCATTTCACAACAAGTTTTCTATTGAACCCAATGATATTCGTTGTTATCGTTATTTCTTTATGACACCTGTGAGCCCATTCTTAATTGTTATAGAACATTCTCCTTGTTCTCCACTATACATATATCATTTACTCCCATTTTTCTTCCCCTAAATGATCAATTGGTTTGCTCTCACTTTCCATCTCACCAGTTTGTGCATAGAAGAGAAGGCCAGTGGTAATCTATGCATGCCCTTGGCACAAGAGTTGAGACTAGAACAAATGATGTCAAAGGAATTCTGTAGTCTTTATTTTTTTGTTAACATTCCTCTTATATTCTGCATTTGACCAAGGATCGGCCTGTGAAAATACGGCACCCTGATAGGAACAAGCCTGTAGTTGTTCTACTGTGTACTCCTCTAGTTAAAGTCGTTCCTACCTTCTCTGCGGGTGAATTAAAGCATAATTCTCCTTCGTTTATAATGGAATTGTTTGCCACTGGGTATGGCTTGTCAACATCCAATGTCCTATGATTCATGCTTGTCTAATCTCAAATATCTCAAATAGTAATTCACTTTTCAGGACACTTCATTTTTTAAATTTCTTTATTATTTCAAATCGAAATGTTCAATACATAATACTCAATAAACAAATATGCGTACCATAAACAGCCAATATCGACAGATATAAAACAAAACCTACAGCAATAGGAGCAAGAGCTAGGATATCCCCAATACACCCAAACGGTCTTGGGCCCCACTCTGAAAACCGACTTAAATGAACATAATCAATCAGTATTATAATTTAAAAAATCCCAGCTAAGTCCCGCCCAAATTTGATCAAACTTCATCTAAGAGAAGGGGCCCCTAGCTTTGGCCAGGGCGAGCTCTGGTTAAAAAATTTGTCTCAAAAGGGTCCACTATTCCGTTGTCTAGGGGAAAATGTCAAAAATCTATACCTGAGCAACACATAACTATAATCCTTGTCATTAGGCGCTGAATACCCCCATCATACTGAAACTTAAGCAACGACAGTAGCACACAGTGGTATCACTGGGTGGCGGAAGGTGGAGGGTAACTATATATATGGGTTAGTTACTATAACTGAGACATCCAGGATGGAGATCTTGCTCATCTCATTGTATGTATTTTACTATGAACCTATTGCAGAATACATGTATACAGGTCTGTAAACTTCAATGAAATTCTGTTAAAAAAAATCATACTGAAACCTAACTCCCACCAAGATCTCTTTAGGAGATATTGAAACATAGAAACCTAGGCAGAAATACATTAATTTAGTTACACCAGTCCAAAAATTCTGTAAGGCTGGGCAAACAGTGAAACTAACTACATTTAGGGCACCTAGTTTTATCTCTAGATACAATGACACCCCATTTGGAAATTCTTTCTGAGGTGTAATATAAAAGACAGATAGTCTTAAATTGTTGTAGTTTCGGATTCATAGAGAGTACCGATTTTTCCACAATCTCCAATGCCCACACTGTATCGCAGAGACAAAAATGGCAGACGTAAGTAGCCAACTTCATTTTGATGCAAGTAGCATATTGTCACTGACAGGCGGCCTGATATACCAGGCTTATCGATGATTTCTTGCCTACTTAATAAAAATGTAACATTAACTCTGTACCTTCCAGATCCCTCGAATATTTACATCCTGCCAGGAAGTAGTCCCTCACCTGTAGCTATCTTTTTTTAAAGTAATTAGGGAGCCCATAGTTAGCCTGTAATCTGGCAAATGAGCAGAAGCCATTCAAGTCGTCCAACTGACCTATATTCTGCACCCCATATAACACCCAGGCCCTTCCAATTGGATCTTGAAAAACTAGTAGAAAAAAACAATTGAATATTTAATACGCATTTCCTGACAAATACGAGTAGCATCCTTCACAACCTTAAAAATGACACTCTTGTTATAATTTGGCAGTGGCATCTCTGCCTCCCCATGCCTTCATGTGCATTATTATCTAATTTTTTCTAAAAATAATTTCTCAGTTTTGCTTGTTGCTTCACGTACAGCAGACTACAAGACAGCTGCGGATTGCAGCGGTATATATGAAGCCCACAAAATATGCATTATTACCTATTGATTGGCTTAACGCAACAACTTAAAATAATTCTGAAATGCATGTTTGTTGTTTGGTCTCTAATACAAAATACCAATAATAATACCAGTGGCAGTTGGCATGGCTTGCGGGAGATGGGGCGGGCGGGGTGGTGTAGGGGGGCGCGCGGGTCACAACAATTTAAAAAAAATACTTACCTTCCCACTGGGTCCCGCATGTCTCTGCTCCTTCTCTCGTCTTCCAGGAACAGGAAGCACCCAGCACACAGTCTCCCCTGACAAATCACAATGCTGCAATGTAGAGTTGTGATTGGTGTGAGTGCCATGCTATGGCGCTCCACCAGGGGCAGTAGGTGTTGACATGTTCTCCATGCAGGTTGTAATGAAGCCTGCATGGAGAACAGGGAAAGTGTGCATGACTGTTTTTGGGTGGCCCAAGATGGTCGACCAAACAGTTATGGCGCACTTAGGAGGTTTGTACCCTCTTCCCCTGCTCTTCAGCCCCGCCTCACCCCCTCACACAAGCTGTTGCAGCAGGAGGAAAAATGAAATGATAAGATTACATTATTATGATTTTATTTTTTCATTTCTATTGCTGCTTGAAGTCAGTGGGGTGATGCACCTCCGCCTTAGTGGAGGAGCCTTCGCTGAAATTTGGATCCCCCACCCAATAAAAAAGGCCTACATTCTACCCCCAACGCTACCAGGTAACAAAAGACTGCTGGATCTGAATCTGCTGGGATTAATAACCCACGCAAAGCACCACATAGGCAGTCAAAAATATAACTTAAAATCAGGAAGGTGAAACCCCCCCCTTGCTTATATGGAAGCTTCATGAATTGGATTATTCATCTCAACCGCTTATAACCCCAGATATAACTTCCAATGGCCCCTTCCAGGCGTCTAAATAAAGAATCTGAAACCCATAAAGGAATTGCCCTGCACAGATAAAGACATTTGGGAGAATATTTATCTTAATGTTGCCTCTTCCAACAATACTAAGTGGGAGTTTGTTCCTTGATTTTATTTTGGCAGTAACAGATAATAAGAAGGGCTTATAATTCAGTTTGATTATATCCCCAACCACAGGGCATAATTTGACACTGAGCTAAACAGCAGTTGAGATCCCCCTAACATTGGGGCGTCTGGTTCAAAATTTAATGGAACCTATGTTATAGAAATGTTAAGCTTATACCCTGAAATCCTGCCAAAATCTATAGCCTCCTTGATGACAACAGCTACATCATCTGCGTATGCTGTAAGTTTGAGTTCATGACCACCGAGCATCAAAGACCAGATACCTGTATTCATATATATGGATCGTAAGTATGGCTCAATATGCAAAGCAAATTTTAAAGGAGACAGCGGACATCCCTATCGGGTTCCGCAGTATATCTGAAATATAGTTGAATACCTCCCAGATTATGCCACCCGGGCACTTGGGGTCTTATATAGTGCCTAGGACAGTTAAATACATTTGTCCTCGACACTGAAAGCACCTAACATAGCCCACATACACTCCCAGGCAGCGCGATCAAAGGCCTTCTCGGCATCTAATAATAACATCATACCTAATCTAGTGTTAGATTTCAGTGTTTCATCGAATGCTGCAATTGCAGTGTTGGTATGGTTAGTAGTGTCCCTTCCCTATGCTGTTGTTGGGAGACTAGTATCAGGAGAAGAGGGGCGAGTCTCATAGCTAAGATCTTAGCGAACCATTTTGGGTCCAAGTGGATCAGGGCGATAGGTGGAAAAGACCCCATGTCCTCCGGAAGCTTGCTTTTTTTCAGAGCAGCCATAATGTTGGTTACATTCCAAGAGTTCAGAATTCTCCCCACCATCATGGATATGCAGAGTCACCTTTAAGAAGTCACTAGCTATTATAAACTCTTAGGATAGAGCATTCTTCCCCACTGCCTTGCCTGATGGGAGAGATGCAAGGGCAGCCTCCACCTCGCCCATAGAGAACCCCGCCTGTAACATACGAGCCTGATCTTCCCGTAAGTGGGGCAGCCTACACTTCTCTATAAATAGTGTAATCTCAGGTTGACTAACTACGTGAGGCTGATAGTATAACTCCTGGTTAAACAGAGACAACTGCTCCATAATAGAGTCAGGATTTGTATGGAATATACCATCCATACCTTTAATGGATTGGAACGTACATTTAGACTGCCTATCAAACATTTGATGGGTAAACACTTGACTGACCCTGTCCCTGTATTTGTATTCTTGGCAAACCTAGCTGCTATCTGTTTTTTTAAATCACACTCAGACAAAGATGTTTTTCAATTAGTTGGAGAAAAATAACCTGCTCATCAGTGCCACCTAGAAAAACCTTTAGGATGTGCAATTTTTCAAGCTGAAGAATTTCTTGATGCAATGAATGCACATTGTCAATAGCCGCTGTGTTTTGTTTGATAATATACAGTTGTGTAATAGCACAAATAAATGCCTTCATTGTATCCCAGACAACTGAAGGTGCCACTGTTCCTGTATTAGTAATGAGAAAGTCCTTTAATAAGACTTTGATAAGCCAGAGATGTGGCTCACATAGTCAGGGTTAGACAAAAGATGACGGGGAAATGAAAATTTAGATCGCCTAACTCTAGCATTAATAAGACAAAATGTAAATAAAAGTGGCTTGTGATCCGACATAATCTTGGGACATACATCTATCTCTGCACTTGCTAGTAAAGGCCTCCCAACAAAAAAACATGTCAATCCTGGAGTAGTGTTTATGTGAACATGAATAAAAGCTTTGCCTAGTATACAGTTCTCCATGTATCACACAGCCCGTGTAGCTGGATCAAGTTGTGAATTGATGCCCTAGTCCTAGACATACGATGGGTAGTTTTACGATTAGTGGAGTCATTGCCATATTCCATTACGCAATTAAAATCAACCATTAGAATCAGTTCTCCCACCCAGTCCAAAAGCACTAAGAAAAGCATTTCCAGTAGATCCAGGTCATCAATATTTGGCCCATAAACTACATATATAACAAACCTCTGGGTATAAAATATTAGTTGTGCCAGTGCCCATCTTCCTCTTGGGTCTGCAACAGTTTTCAAAACCTTACAATGGAAATTCTTTTCAGGTAATATAGCAAACCCAGGCATAGAAACAGTTTGTAAAGTACAACTAATTATATTATAACCCAGCTGTTTAATTAGTCTATGATCCTTATACGCCAAATGAGTCTCTGTTAGAGCTAGCAGATGGGGTCAATTAGTCCCAATTTCCTCCCTAACCAACTGCCGCTTACTTCGAGAATTTAAACCAGAAACATTCCAGTTCATACATGTAATCCTAGCCATAGGTCTGAGAGATTATGCTGGGCTAGCCTGAACCCTCAGAACCACATTGAAATACAAATATAGACAGTATGTATACTTTAGAAAATGTAGAACTTTCTGACTCCCACCCACCTTAAACAAGGAACACACTATTCTCATCATCACACAACTATCTAATGTGACCACCCCTCCCAAACCCTTCCACCTCCCCACAAACCCCCCCCCCATTTTCTTGGGAAGGAAACATCCCAACCTCCTGAGCTATCAATGGATTGACAGCACTTGTGAGAGCGTGCCCCAAACACCCATCGTCCATCATCACTGTTGACCAATAAGCAAACCTATTGTTCATAACTCTCTAAAGTACTATTGAAAAAATATGGGACAAATGCAAACAAAGCAAAAAAGCTCATAAGAAGAGAAGGAGCAATGACAGAAGAGAAATCCTCTTCTTTTTTGTTGTTAGGAAGCTAGAGAAGTTCTAAATAGTAGAGCCCTTCAAACGAGTCATAGCCTGCATGGGGTCCATCTTAGAGTAGCACATCATGACACGCTTTGGGCTGGTCCTTCCAATAGAATTCTGGTCAATAGACCTTTTTAGTACCCTGAGAGGAAAAGAGGCTAACAACAATTTTGATCCTAATGTACAGTGTGATCATGAGGACCTCACAATAAAAGTCTGAGTTGATAGGTTGAAATTAAAAGGTGTATTACAAACTCAAATCCAGACTGATATATAGCAATCTGAATAGCATAGTATAAAAATATAAGATAACCAAAGAGAGACCAAAGTACCCTACAATAGAGTTTATAAGAATTTCAGTGGCAGCAATACAAGATATATGAACAAGCATTTGCAAAGCCAATAGGTCTCACCTATACAAGAGCTATTGTTTTTGCTAATGTCTTTTATCCATGTTGTTCAGCAGTTGGCTGTGTCGAAGAACAGGGGATGGCTATGTGTGCTAAAGTTTGAATAGTTCACATATCTACTGGGCTATGCTCAATACCCAGCCGACATTTTGACCTAGCTGTGACCAATGCACTCGAAAGGCCTCAAATAAATAGAAAAAGGGCCAGAAATTGACTTTTCAGGGTACGGGAAGCGTTCTAGCTGGCAAAATTAAGTTTTGCTTTGGTGATATTAGTGGAGGTTTCGGGGAACGTTGTTAGTCTGCAGGCTAGATCAATTTGCAGACATAAGCAATGTGGTGACCCTCCCCCACCACTTAACACATCTGGTAGTCTGGGGATGACGGGTTGAAATCATATGATTAGCTGAACAGTTCTGTTTCTTGTATCTTCCAAAAGAGTAGGTAATTAATTTGTGATTAAAGGTCGTTGCCAAAAGGCAAGTATCCATACCATGAAAAGGCATCATCCGAAAGTGACTAATTTAAAAGTTCGATTGACATTCTCATCAAGAAAAACAGACAAATATGAAAATCTTACAGTTTCAGCTTATTCTTTGATTAAATGTTGGAAGCACTTTTTTCTGAAAGTTTGTGCTCCTGATGTTTTTGCTGTGCTCTGTTATTGCTGAGTAAAATTACATTTGTGTTCATGTTTGACCTTTTACAGAACAAAACTAAGTAATGAAGTAATGAAAAAGAACATTGTCTTTTTTATATCAAATTACAGACATCTACATTACACAAGTATATGGATTTGTATAGTGTGCACATAAGTAGACCCAAAATCAATAATTTTCTGTGAGAAGTTGAGTCTTATTCCGAACTAAGCAGGGCTGAGCTTTTAATACTATGTAATCCTGCGTAATTCTCATAGTTTAGGTTACACGCCTTTGCCTAATTGTGCTCCTCAAGCATGTGCACTCTTTCATATAGTTTTTGCCTGCAGGAATCCGTAAAAGTCGCAACAAAAAAAAGCGATTCATCCCACCTCTACCAAACAACTTAAGTGTTTGTTTTCAGTTTCCAGAAGCAAGACCCACTTACAAAAACCCTTGCAAAATGGGTAATTGGAATCTAATTTATCCTGGGTATACATGTTTGACATTATTTTCTTTTCTTTTTTTATTGTATTTCTTCATTTCCTGCGAAAACAAAAATTATGCAATCAGAGTATTCTAAAAAGGCATTTGACCGAGAAACTTACATTGAAATATTCATTTTATTCGATACGTAAAGTGATGCTTCAACAATTACAAAAAAAATGGTCACTTGGCTAAACCAGGGTGGGCGAGAAATGTTATCAATTGACTTTCTCTTACGACGGCATAAAACAGGCAACAAAAATTCCTGCCATCACATCCAAACAGTGTAAAAATATTATCATTCAGCCTGAAGTCTCCACGAACCACATCCACAAGAGCATTGCAACTAAATTATATTGGGATGGAAGTTCATCAGTAGTTCTGCAGTGAACGCCAGCTGTTTTCAAAAGGATTTTCAAATATATTGGAGGGATGTGTTTGTTTGTTTACTGGGGTTTGCATCATTATGAGGAAACGGAGACAGCTTAGTGGTGTGCAACTATTTCTTTTGAAGTAATGTGCTGCCCCATGAAGTGGTGGGTTCCACGTAGGCTTGGAGTTCACACCAACTAAAGCTGCACAATATCCGCGTGAGGTGGCGCAATATGAAACCATTTGGATGGTGTCAGTAATCTCGTGCCGCATTAAAGGTGAGGGCGTCACTCAGTCAACCCTGTTGTGCAAATTTACATTTTTGAAGGAGAAGCTGCAGGGTCTGGACAGGATGTGTGCAGAAAGTGTGCCTGGAGACGTGCGCAGTGGGGAAATTAAACCATGATCATAACAAGTAGATAGTAACCTGACCCCCAAGGAATGCAGCTGTCACCCTACGCGCCGCTGCTCGCTCCCGCAGGCAAAACGCTGTGGGAGTGACAAAACAAAAGAGGTGGGACATGCACCGCCTTCAGCCATTTGCATGCTTTCTTTATTAAAAGACACACGCAAAAGCCAACCCAATGCGTGGGGGGAGTGAGACCTTCACAGAGCAGTTACAAGAAGCCTTGCAGAGCAGCAAATGCGCACTGCACTAGGCTCGACCTAAAAAAGATTTGATGCCAAGACAAATCGATTCAACCTTCTCCCCAAAAATACTTGCAACATCTACTAAACCCTACACTAAAGTAAGGATAAGGAAAACTCTAATGAATCAAGGAAGCAAGAAAGGTGTCAGAATCAAAACCTCTGTAGACTTTCTATAAGTATAGAGCTATGCATAGCATAAAGTCACAAAATCTGAGATTTCAAAAGAGGTCTGTACATCTCAAAGTCTAAAAAGGAATCTGACTAACCCAAAGCGTGTTCACTAATTAAAATGCACAAAGAATATTTGAACAATATGACCACATACACATCACAGTATTTTTCCAGTTCCCAAGAAATAATTTTGCGCCTTGAACACTACTCCCATATTCCAGTCTCCACTTCAAAAGCATCTTTGGATTCCTCCCTTTGTCTGATAGTACCAATTGGTAAGACTCCAATTCGTTCTCCATTAAAATTATTCAACCTTGCCAATTCTTCCTCACCTTACTTTCTATGAAATACAATGTGCTTTCCATTACCTAATGAATGACTTTAGTCTGCACCTGCAGATGAGAAAAACATGCAGAAAAACAACTTTCATGTTAGTATTAAAGGTTTCGACTTTAAGCTTAAAGCCCTCAATCAGGCTATTTTAACAATTTTCTTGAAATGCATTTTAATTCTTCAACCTACATCTAACTAACCTAACAACAACTGGTCACAATTCATAAAGAAAGCATTAAACAGTCATAAAATTCAATATCACTAATCGCTGGCGAATGCCCTACATTAAATGCATTTCAGCGCACCACATTGCAATCTAAGCCTATGGAAGATTAATATCAGCAGTCCAGATGTCTCAGAAAAGGAAAAACATTAACATGCACACATATGTTTATATGTCAAAAACACACAATAAATACACCTCCTATACCTTTATTGCACCATATCTCTTTAGTATTATTGTGTCACATGAGTACATATGGCCAAATGCAAATATATATATGGCTTAACCAATGAAAAGAACAGAGCCAAAATTATGCAACTCCATCCTCTTTATTCTCCTGTATTCATTCATTTGTGGTCTAGTTATCTCTTTTTTCTAATGCTTGATTGGTGTTGGGCAACAAATATCTAAGTTGTGCTCCTGGCTGCAGTTTTTCCAGAAATTGTTTGCAACCTATATTCTCCCTGTCCCACTTATTTCAACTTTGTATGTACACAGCAGGTGCGTGTGTGGTTATATTTTGTTTCTTTTTTATGTGTGAGTGTGTGCACCATTTTAAATAGCAATTTTTTTCCTAATTTATGTTTTGAAAGTGTGCATGAATTATTTTACTGAAAGCACCATTGCACTTCTTCAGTTTATCATAATTTGCACATTGCAATGGCACATATGCAATGTGGGAGTAGGTAGAAGTTGAAACAGTTTTGAAAAAAAGCTTCCTCTATTAAGTTGCATTCACATGTTGCAGCACAACCATGTATATACTCACTAAAATAACAGATGGAGGTTTGGTAAAGCACACAGGTTGACTGGCGTATAACAGGCAACCCTTCACTTTATTTGCTTGCTTACTTTCTTAAACGCCCTACCATTCACTTCAAACACACATCCAATGCATGGCTTTTATTTTCTTTCATCTTAGTAACAGATTCATGAAGCTCCAAAAAGGCTAGGGAAAAAAAATATATATAATCAGAAAAATATTTAAACAGTTATGAGACACTATCCTCTTGGTAATCGTTAACAACTGCAGTTTAAAATTTACTGAATATCTGAACAAACCACAATTAAAGTACTAACTCAAATGTGAAAGGTGAACCTTTACAATAAAAGATGACCAAGAATGGTTCTGAATTCTGAAGGAAGTGGACTTCAAAAGCAAGTGGTGTCTTTGACTGGGCAGTGTCAGCCAAATAACAAAGGATTCCAAGAAGTACAACTGGAACTGCAGTAGGTTTCCAGGCGTACATCTTCAAATCTTTGATAATTCCATAAATAATTTTATTTTGTAAATGAAGCCTTCTATTTACAAACCCAACTTACAAGCAAAAAGGGTAGAGAAGCCATAGCAGTCATGGCCTTTATCTATAAAACTTTATCTGTGAGTAGTTGTGTTGTATACATGCAGCGGTGTGACTTACTCCTGGATTTCTATGAGCAAGTAACAACTACTCATGTAAAAAAGCTCTGTGAATCAAATAGCTCAGCGAGTTAAAATCAGTTCTGATAGCTGCAGTGCTTTGAAGGTCATGAGTTTGAATCTTGGCAATATAAACTATGCTTTCTATTATTCCAAAGCTGAATAGTAGTAACATTTTGTTTTGTTATTTGTAGGGCTTAGAAATGGCTTAAGTGTAGCACAAAGAAGTATTGAAAAAAGTTCCTTATGGCAAGAATAACAATTTAACAGCTGGGTAGGAGGAACCCTGTAGATGCAAAGTAAAACGTTCTTAAAGGTATTCCTATCTCACTCTTAAGGAACATTACCTGATTTGAGAGCATATTTTCTGGATGTATTTGTGTTGCAAGGATGCCACAGTATTAGCATCAATATAGTTAAGGGCTATTTAAGTGAGTTGCACAATCAGTTATATTTCATTTGCAGGCCCCGGACACAGATAGTGCCTCTTTAACAGGGACATTGGAAAGCTGTGAACTCCATTTCATACTGCAGTGGCCAATGTTACTCTCAGTTCTACACATCCACTGCCATCTAAATCTGTTATCTTTGTGAGTTTATAATTAATGTGGAATCCAACTTGAAGGGAATTAGGTTACTGATTGAGGTAGGGTGAAACCCTACTCAAGCAGCAACCAATTCTTGTAAGGGTGAAACACAAGAAAACCCCAAATTAGACCGAGCTTAACCATCTAATAGCTTGGCACAAAAGCAGTCAGTCTTACCTTAGAGGCAATGGGTAATGCATTTATGCAGCACACAAACAGCAATATTGTGAAAACACAATACAAAAAAAACCCACTCTAATTTAGAAAACTAAAGTAACAATTAATAAATTATTTTACACCAAAAGGACAAAAATCCAATTTGTATACCCTAAGATATGCAATTTTAAACATTTTGTAAAAATCAAGTGCTAAGAAGCAAAAAGCACTAACTGTGGTTATCTGGTCACAGTACACAATTTAAGGCCAACCACAATAAAGCTCGAAATGGATACAGGACTGAGTTCAGTCTGCTGAGATAACTCTCCCATTAAAAAGGATTTTAAATTACAATTCTTTAGAGAAAGAACTCAACATTCCTACCTGCTGCTTATTGAAAGTTATCACTTAATAAATGTAATAAGATAACTCAATGCTGTCCTATAGGAGAGGCAGGCCTCGCAGTTGTGAAAAATGAATTTAAGAGTGTTTTCACTACCAGGACATATAAAACGTAAAAGTACATGTCTAACTTTTTTAATACACTGCACCCTTCTTATGGGTTGTGAGGCCATACCCTAGGGGTGACTTATATGTATTAAAAAGGAAGGTTTAGGTTTGACAAAAGGTTTATTTTGCCAGGTTGAGATGGTAGTTTGACACTGCACACACAGGCTGCTATGGCAAGTCTGAGACATGTTTAAAGGGCTACTTAAGTGGGCGGCACAATCAGTGTTTGCAGGCCCACTAGTAGCATTTAGAGGCTTATTTACAAGCACCTTACGCCGACAGTATGCCACTTGTTTCCATGTTAAAAGTGACAAACAGTCGGAAAAGGGGTTTGTAAATAAGCTCCTTAGTTTACAAGCCTTGGGTACACATAGTACCAATTTGCTAGGAGCTTTCAAATAATTTAAATCTGACTATCAGGTATAAATAACTGTTGCCATGATTTGAGCAGAGAGCACAAGCCCATTAGCACTAATTAGCAATGGTAAACTGTGCAGAGTCCTAATGCCAACAAAATTGAAGTCAGCAATACCAGGAAGAGGGAGGGTAAACGTTTAGGGGAAGACCACCCTAAGACTGACAGGTCTAACACAAACAATTGATTAATTCTCACCAACCATGCCAAGACATACAAAGGGGTTTAAAAGCTTGCATATGTTTGATCATGCTCCCTTTTTTGATGAACTAACGCAACATTTAAAAAGAAAATAAAAAAAATTAAAAACACACATTCCCAATAATAAACAGATCGGCCTACCTGAGGCGGCGCTGCAAATGTATTCTTCTAATTTGAAGTGCTGTTCATGTAACCAGCACTGTTGCTGGCCTTTTGTTCAGCAGCAAACACAATGGATCCAAAGGTTTTCTATTAAAAATGTTTAGTCCATGTGTTTTCCCTGCAGCTGGCCACCTGAAAGAACTAAGCGTGAAATGAGAAAGAATCCATCCACCATCTTGTTCTTGTACCATAATGTAAATGTAAATGTAGTATACTTGTAAAGCGCACAGCTGCCCCAGCAACGGGGCGTCCCGGCGCTGTATAACTCTGGGGAACCCGTCCTGGCTTTCCCTGTGGGATGGTCCCTTGCTGGGAGTCCCCAAGGTGGAGCCAGGCATCCCCGGAATTGGTGGGGCCGTTGACACATTTGCTTATCATTGCGCACCACAGGTTTAACTTGTCCAATATCCTAAATAGTTGTAAGCATTTAGTAAACTACTTGTCCACTGCATGCACGACTGTTTGATTGAACTACTGTCCATGTGCTAGCAGACAGGCTTGAAACTCAGCGGCTCACTGCAGGGATTCTGGCATACATATCCAAGAGCACTGTTAACCCAGCCTTGCTGCCACCAACCTGTGCTACAGTGAAGTCTGACGAAGACAAAAAAGCAAGACATCCAGCTGGGTTTACATTACAGCCCTTCTCTCCCTCCGTTTCTCTGTCCTTTCCTCTCTCCTTTCCTTTTTTCCTTCCTTCCTTCCTCTTTCCTGACTCTCTCTCAATAACTCTGTCTTTTTGGTTTCTCTTAAACTCCTAACTCTCTGTTTCCCTTTTTTGCTTTCAATCTGACTTGCCTGTTGACTCCTTTTCACTCAATCTCTGTTTCTCTCTCCTGATGGACCTATCTGGTGCTCTCCCTGTTCTCTGCCACTCTCTCACACACTGCACTGCTATCTGTTTTAAATCTAATGCTCTCTTTTATGTCTCGTTTTCTATTTCCCGCCTTATCCCATTTCCTCTCTGTTTCTCTCACTCTCTTTCTACCTCTCCTTCTATTTCTCTTTCTCTCTAATATTCTTTGCTCTTTCCATTGTCCTCTCTCCCTCCTTGTTTTCTCTCTTACTCGCACAGTCTTTCTCCCAAGCCGGCTGCCTTTCTCTCTCTCTTTGTCTATACCTAGAGGTAGTAATTAAAAAAATTAACAGGGTGAGCCAGAGCCAAGTCAAGGGTCTGGCTTGGTTCTTAAACTGGTGCATGAGCCAAGAATCAAAACATTATGTAAAATATGATTAAGTCCATTCAAAGTTTAAAAAAAGGGAATTTCTTTAACATGTGGAAACATTGACAATAATGTGTCACATTATAGAACTGCAGCCCTTAATAAAAGTTTTGAAACTAGAACTTGGAACCATTTCTGCCCTCTCCCCACCCTGGCGAGAGTGCCATTAGTGAACGAAGAGGCAAGACAGTTGTCATGTGAACCCTGTTTGTGCCCTGATAGAGCAACCTTGTAGTCTATTAAATCAAACACAAAAGGTTTTTTATACAGAAGGTATTCTAAACCCATGTATTTGAAGGTGCTTATATATACAGAAGTGAAGAAAAAAGAGGATGGGTAAACAGAACTATTTGCTTAAGATCACACCTTTTGGTTAAGAGGGGAAGGCACAATTAATCTGAGTTTTCTCGTTTCACTTTGTACAAATCAGTCACTAAATGAGCATCTATTAATTTCTCCTTTTTGAATAAAGTGTTATGCTTTGCTTTTACCACTTTGTTCTTGAGGGGGAACATCCTTTACAACGCAACTTTTACAACGCACTACCATTACGACGCAACTTTTACAACGCAAGTTATTACAACGCATTGCGCTGGGGGGCGCTCTAGGATAGGGAATAGTTTAATTACTATCCAACACCTTCCCTACTATCCACGGGGACTGGAGTTGGAATAGTAAATTAAACTATTCACTATCCAGCGCCCCCAACGCAAGTCGTTGGAACGACTTGCGTTGTAAAACCTGCATCGTAATGGCATGCGTTGTAAAAGCATGCGTTGAAACGTCATACATCCGTTCATGAGGGGAGTGCGAGGGTGGCAGGCAGAAACCACATGAAAACTCTGCTTGTTATAGGGCTGAAGGTTCCAACTGAACTTCAAGCTGAACCAGAGGTGGGCTTAAGGCAAGAGCCTGGCTTGAGCTTTCAGCGGCTCTCCCAATTTTATCTCTTCTTATTGCTTATGTCTAAGTATATTTATTTCTTCTTATATTACTTTTTTATTGATTTTAAAGGAATGGAACAATGTTTACAGTAACGCTGGATAAAGATTTGTGTTCATACATTAGAGACTCCAACCCCCACCCAGTGTGGAGCCATTTACCCAGTATCTGCCCTGCTCGGTTGTGACCCATGACAATGGCATCCCCCCGTATTGTCCCTTGGAGGGTGGTGGCTTCAGTGAGGAGCTTCGATGTTCTCTGGACCATCCTATAGTACATCAAGACTATATTAGGTTCTTCATTGTCCACAAACTCCGTGAAGCTCCTTGGGGCACCCTCTACCTTCATACACCACTCTTTGCACTTCCATGCATATATTCATGCCCTCTTTCCACAATGTTGTCGTAACTTGTGCCTGACCACACAACTTAGCCACATCTCTCTAGGTAACCATGAATCCCAGCATGCAAACTCCCAGGGGTCTACACAGACTGTTCACATCACTTGGGATTCAAAGGATTACCATGTGGGACATTCCTGGGATCTTGTGGTCCAGGATAGCCAGGATAGCATCCGACTCCTGTATCACTTTCCGCAGTAAAAGCTGACATTGGGGCATCCCCAAACAGTATGCAGGAACGTACCCTCTTCTGTGGTGCATCGTAGGCAGTTGGGATGCAGCGTCCTCCCAATTTTTAATAATTTGCCACAATTTCAATAAATGTGATGTCATATTTTAACTGTATCATTCACAGACCAGCTTTAGTTGCTACTTACCTCTGGTGCATAAGGGCCACCTCTCAAACTACCAGCTATCCAGTCTCCTTCTCCCACCTTCCTCACAAGAAGCAGAGGCAATCTGGGTCATGATTTATCATAGTGCGATAAAGTTGTGACACTGGTCTCTGATACATTCCTACCTGCAAAACCTAGTTTTCCAGGTGCGTATATTTGGATGTGTCCATCCAGGTGTCGGCTCCCTCTGGAGTGCGTGTCAGTTATAGATATTTATATCTTTTGGTGGCCGCTAACTGGCATTCCTATTCTAGGGCTTCACCCCCATCCCTCCTGCTCCATCCCCACAGCATCCCCCATGCAGGATGACTCCACGGTTCTCTCTACTTACGAGGTCCCACTTTTTTAAACCTGAGAATTTACTATGGTTTTTTTAGGGCTTTCCACAGTGGAGTGGGTAATGTAAATTTCCCCTCCCAGTCATTTGCTCTTGAGTCTATTTATTTATTGGTCTACCAAAAATAAACCACCATTTTTCCAATGCCATCACTAGAATGGCCAGGCAGTGTTAAAAAACTGTCCTACCCGGATTTTCAGTTGCTGTCATGATTACAACCACAAAATGGCCAAAAATTAGTTGGTTTCAAATATTGTATCTTTCAACTTTATGTGACTTTTGTATATGAATCTAAACTTTTGCAGGGAAGTTCAGCGTATTTAGAGTAATTTTCATGTTCAAAATAGGCCAAAGCACAAGATATTTTGAGAAAATGGCCTATTTGGTCAATTTGAGGCATTACATTCGCTACCATACCAGTGATATAAACAACATTTGGAGTCATTTTCTGTTCTTGCAAAAAAAGTCCAACAGCTATTGTAAACTATTTTTGAGCTAGGAAGGAGCAATATGGCTCAGACATGAATAGGAATGAAATCAAAAATTGTCTTTGGAATGAAAAGAAAGGTGATCATAAAAGTGCAATAAATTGTAAAAGAATTAGCAGAAGTGTATTCTATTCATCTACTTCTGAAACTTTTAACAAGGACCCAGAAGAAATAGGAAAGCTTAACAGCTGTAATTTTGACAGTGGGGTTGTAGACTTCATATGGTTTATTTTACCCTGGTGAGGTTATGGATTTCACAGTCAAATTGGAAACAGAAGTAAGTGGCGGATAAGCCTGACCACGAGAAACAAATAAAACATTATTATAGAAGCTTAAAAAATAGGAAACGCCGAAAAATCGCTTGAAGCCACACTTTCTAAACAAGCAATTCGTCTCTTTCTAAAACAATGATGCACTTCAGATTTACCTGCATGGAATTTAAATGATCCAGCTTCTTTTACATTATATTTTTTTATAAATAAAATAGTATGTCATCCTAAAAATGAAACGCTGTTTTTTTTTTCCCTGGCAGTTTCCCAGCTGACTTCTCTCCTGCCCTACCAGGATATTATATTATGTGTCTCCTTCATAAAAGGGTTCTCTGAGGCCCATGGTTGCAGACAGTTTATTTTGTAAGTTCTCAACTGTGCCTTCCGGGGAATTTGCAGCCAAATAAAAATCTTTTATATGCATGATTTCAGGGAGCAAACTCTGCGTGCTCTGCCTTAAAATGCAGGAGGAACCTCTGAAGCATTTCTGTATCCCCGTGAGACTCGGTTGCCCCAAGGGTTGAGCTTAGCTGTTGTTCTCTCGCACTGCAGAGAAATATCTGTTTTTCTTCAGCTGAACATCAAAAATGTTCTTGCCACCCTCTCACTTGCACTCAGCACTGACAGTTTCATTTTGCCTTAGTCTGTGGAGGGAAGCTTGTTCCCGGAGCACATCAGTGATTTTCAGAAGTGCTCGCTGTTTGTTGTTGTTTTGCTTGGTGTAAAAGGCTGGTCGCTGTGGCTGTCAGCTTGTCAGGGCAGGTGGGCCCTTCCGAAGATTTGCATCTAGTTTAACAGTCAATTGCTGAAGGTACTTCCAGGCTGCTAAGCGTGTGAGTGATTTTTTTGAAGAACTTGGTGCAAGTTGATTGAACTGTTTGAATTGGCTGAATGCGCTTCATATTGTGACACGACGATAGACTGTGGCATACAATCAGTTCCTTGTTGTCAAGAGAGGCAGAAGGGTTTTCAGTCTTTTGAAATATGGCACCAACGCTTTCCTTATAAAGGGGATGTCAATTCCAATTGTTTTCTGCTGCCCGAGTCTATTATACATTAAAAATGTGAAAGGGAAGCTAGACTTGCTAAAATTTTACGTGGAATCTAAAAATGTATACTCTGTATTCCCACATTAAACAAACGATCTTCTTGAGGAGATATTATTGATCAGTCACAAATGCATTTGGATTCATTCAAAACGCGTCCACATCTGACTCACATTCTAGAAATGACAGGGAAACTTGTTTCACTTAACCCCTTGCCTGCTCATCACGAGCTCAGCTCGTCATGAGTAAGGGTGGGCGCCCGATTCGGCTACGCCCACGGAGTAGGCGTAGTTTTGCCTTCTACGCATTTTGCGTAGACAGCGTAGCCGGCAACACTACGCCCACTCCGTGGGCGTAGCCGAGTCGGCCGCCACCCGCCTCCCTCCCGCCCTCCCCTAGATACATTATTTAAGCTATTACAGTGATTAAAACAATATTAAAGCACTTACCTTGTCCGGGGCTCGTCCGGGGCTCCCTCTTTGAATAGCGTCCTTTTCCTGGAAACAAATGCGCATGCGCGGCAGCCCGCGCATGCGCATTTCTCGGGAGAAATGCGCATGCGCGGCCGCCCGCGCATGCGCATTGGTATCCAGGAAAGGACGCTATTCAAAGAGGGAGCCCCGGACGAGCCCCGGACAAGGTAAGTGCTTTAATATTGTTTTAATCACTGTAATTCCTTAAATAATGTATGTAGGGGAGAGCGGGAGGGAGGTGCGTAGTGGGGCTACGCGGAGTGCGGGAGTGGGCGTAGCTTCTCGCCCTCTCCGCGTAGCTCCGCGGAGCCCCACTACGCCCCACTACGCCCAGGGTTAGTCATGAGTTGAGCCGCTCGCATGCTCATGACGAGCTGAGCTCGTCATGTAACGCGGCTTTTAGAAAAAAGCCGCACAGCACAAAAATAGTCGCCGCACGCATGCGGTTAAAGGCTTAAGAGCCATGGGGGCATATTAGCAAGGGCCTTATCGCCGCTTTAGCGGCCCTTTTTGCCGCTAAAGCGTCAATATTTTTATTGCCCTATTAGCAAGCCAGCTAACATGCAATAGTGCCAGCTTTCCGGTGTTATCTGCCGGTTTTCCTATCGCCTTGCATGTCAGCGATAATTATCGCTAATGACATGCAAGGTAGGCGTTCCTTACAAAAAGCACACGGAAAAGGTCGCTAAAACATTTTCGATCTATTAGCAAAGCTGTCCCGCAATGGCAAAAGTCACGCTAAGCCCCCATCATCGCAATATTCTATTGCCTGATTGAAACCGGACTTACCATTAATGCCTATGGGATGTGGATTATAAGGTTAAGTCCACACTCCCCTAATAACAAGCCTGACATTAGCACTGTGAAATCATCGCAGGTTTTCACGCAATAATGTTCATTATCGCAATCTATTGCAGGATTTCACATCGCATGTTAGCTAAGCGTTGCTAATACGCCGCTAACACGGTGATGTAATCAAGCAGTAGCCGGCGATAATTAAAATCGCGCTAACTGCGTATTGCGATATTTATCGCATACTGTAAAGAATACGCCCTGTTGAACGTTACCAACAGTTTGGGAGATGCAGGGCATCTACCAAGAATTGATGGATATCCTGCCCACCCTGTTCTGAGTGAATATTAATGTATACACTATAAGGGCCAGTTTTACTAACATTTTGCACTGAGTTTGCATCACAAAAGTGACGCACACCAGCACAAAATGTTTTTTAGTAATTTACTTTTCAGTGCAAAACTTGTTTTGTGCTGGAAAGTAGTCTGAAAGTTACCCACGCTTGCGAGAAACACTGCTTTGCATTACTTAGCATGAAGGGGGCGTTCCATGAGTGGTGCATGGGCGCTCCCATGCAACCACCCATGGTGTTTGACGTAAAGCCCTATCTACTAACAAAAGTAGACAGGGTTTGCATAGAAAATTAAGGCCACTTGAAAGTAGCCATTAAAAGGAGAAATGTTTTAATTTCACCTATCTTTTCAGACTTTGCCTGCATGCTGCATCTTACAGCACACATTCAAAGTAGGAAAAGTTTTAAAAGATGTCTAGGCATAGTATTTTGTACTAGAAGGGAACCCTTCCAGTACAAAACCTTTGATAGAATCAAGCACACGCCCTTGCACTATGGCACAACGTGTGTGTGGTGCTCGGTAGAAATATCTGCGCAGGCACTAGCGACAGTGGAGGAGAGTGAGCTATCTTTGTAGATATGGTGCTCTCCTGCTCTCTCAACGTCACGCAATGCCGCGCAGTAGCTTTGGTTGTTGCGCTGCATTGGTAACACTTTGGTCAATCTGGCCCTTAATTCAGCAGACTGTACATCCTTCAATTTCTTAGCAGATGTCCTATATCCACAAACCTCTAAATAAATCCTAAATCCTTTGACGTGTTCATGCGAGTGTAGATGATGACCTCAGCATACAATTTACAAGACCCTTGGGTATGGCGTGCATGAAAAAGCCTTGGCTGTGACAACATTCTTTACACAGCACTGCCAAAGTAACAATTCCAGGTCCTCGAGGTTGCAAAATCCGGAGGCTAGACAGTGCCAGAACCTCCTCCAAGGTGTTCACATTACTGGCTACTGGTGAACACAAGAATAAAGTTTGAGGTTCACTGACAAAGCGTAATTAGGAACATCTCCCCACTATTTGTGTTCACTGGGCCCACTGTTCTCCAATGCAGGAACCGCGCTCAGCACTCAAGTCACTTAATCAAACAATGCACTTTCAAACAGCCAAAACATTCAAGTAGATTCTTAGGAGTTCCAATGCCCAAAAACTGAATGCTGAACCAACCTTCCTCATCCTCAGGAAACATCTGAAACCCAAGCTCTTCTAACTTGCTTTTGCATGAAGTTATCTCAGAAAACTGGCCACAACAGAAGAACATCTGGAGGACAAGACTTCCATCTCTCCAATCAGACTCCAAAATCGTATCCACTTACTCTGGGCTGATTCTTTTAGCACTGAGAAGTAACCAAGAGGAGAAGACAGTGTTCTCTGAAACCTCCATAGCAATACTTGTAATCTCATTTTAATCATATCCATAGTTATTTAAAATAGATATTTGTTCAGTGTTATCACTAGGGGTGAGGACTGTCTTAGAACACGCAAGGCTGCATGACTTCCACTGGGGCATAGTGTGAGTCCCTGGAGTTACGTTGTTGGAGCTGCTTCACCACTCGAAAGGCATAGACGTGCTGGGTACAGCCACTGGCGTAACGAAAAATGAGGGGGTCTCCCTGCACGGTACTTAGGGGGGCCCCCTCCGGGCTCAATCAGGAGCTCTGCCGGCCAGAGTTCAGTGCAGAGGGGGCCCCTTGGAGCTGGGTCCCCCCACACCGCGTGGGCTGCGGGGGCCTGTGTTACGCCCCTGGGTACAGCGTCAGCTGAGTGTTTCACAGATATTGGAGGATAGAACAGTAGTAAAATGAAGCAACAGAAATGGGTGACAGTCAGATAACTATTGACAGCAATAAGGCAGGAGGTCTGAGGATTTGAACGCGGACTGTGGAGGGGCATGGAGTAGAAAGGCAAGCACTGTGGTGTGGCAGCATACAGAATGCGGAAATGCAGGTCTGCTAAATGATCATAAGCTGAAATGTTTATGCACATGAGTACTCCTGGGAATCTGTGACAGTCATTCGTTCTCAGGCGGCTGCTGGTAATATTTGCATGGGCACCTGTGCCATGTAGTCTAGTGGGAAACCCTTGTGCTGCATCTGGAACCAGAAGACAGGAGAGGGACAGGTGTTAGTGGACTGTTATTCCCACGGCTGCCACCAGGCAGAACGGTTTTTAATGTTCCGCTGGTTAAATTCAGCAGAAACGTCCCCACGGCCTTCTATGGAGTGTCAGTCAGTCACATTCAGTTACTTTCAGATTCAAGATAAAACCATAAAATGGAGCAAAGGGTAAACACACAAACCACAATGATTCGTTAAAAAAAGAAGAAATGAAAACCATCTTATGAACTGCTCAGTTCATAAACATCTCTGTGAAATTACAGGTACATTAAATCTGGTTTCACACATCCTACCTTAAAGCTCTGGAAGCGTAATATCAGCCACACTCAGCTATTCGTTTTGGGCCTAACATTTACCTACATTTGCGTGTTTGATAATATAAGTATTACGTTGCTTAAACGCTACAATAAATATAAAATCAGACATGTATACACTCCACAGTAATCTCTTCACATTCCTTGTGTGCTTAATTTGTAAAAAGAATTAGTACCAGGGTCCGCGTCAGGAGAACACTACAGCTTGCACCATCAGTTGCCCTTGCCTGCCCTGCCAATGACAGTGCTGACACAACAACTAACCATCACGCTCTTACAAGTGTGGCTATTCATACTATTCCAGTCACCTAAAGCTACAATAATGTCTTGGGAGGCAGGTATTAGTCATTGTAAATGTAAATTGAATTAATAAACAGCAGTTGGTGTGCTCATTCCTAAATAAGAAGACAGCACCATCATGTGGCAGGCTGTCTTAAGCCCCAGTGCTGGCAATTTACTGCCAGTGCCAAGCACCAGGACCCACCTGCTCAAATTAAGCACTGCTGTATGGGGTCTCTGTCTCATACTCCCCTATCTTTCAGTCTATCTCATTCCCAGTTCTTACAGCTGCAGCCAGGAAATTACCCGAATGCCTTCATGAATGTAGTGAGCGTGCAGTATAGGGACATAGGGTCACATCATCCACAGGTGCACAGTCATTTTGATCCTCAGCATTCTCAGCCTCAGAGACGGCCTTTATTGTGACAGCAGGTTTCTCTGGTGCATGCTTTTACCAACATAAAATATTTTCCAGAAGTAGGGAAGCATTTGACTTCTATATAGACTGTCATCGTGGTTTTCCTCTCCCGGTTTTTCTTATAAACCCACTCCCGGTGTCGAATGAATGATTTCGAAACCTTGGTTTTGTTTCTAATTAATACATCTTGAGATGTATATTTCCATGAAGATCAATTTTCTTAAGATACCCCAGATGTAAATAAACACTGTATTTTCCTAACATGGTCTAACTCCAGCACATCCTTTAGGATGTCTCTGTTCTGGTCATAGTGTTATGCTGATACCAAGAGAAACAAAGGTACCAGTTTCACTCTACACATAAAACGCGAAATAAAGTGCCCAGGTGAGTGGAATGGGCAGGAACAGACTACGCAAGACTTTGTGGCTTTCTCATAAATCTACTTTCCGCATTTCTGTGTAAGCCGTATTGGCTATCCCAAATGCTGGCGACTTAGGTAGCAATAGATATGCTTAGGCATTTCTATGCCATCAGCGTAGCATATTTTTGTGTTCCCTCACATTGTTGCGCTAAAGTGCACCATTATCCTTGCCCAATAATCACTCCTTGTTTCCAATATTGGGGTACTAGTTGCAATTTAGAGTCAAATTTCAGACCATAATCTGAAAAGGAGTTAGCACTTGCTGATTTGTGACCTTTCCATTGAACAATGGGACTACTTCTTTTACCTCTTTGGCCGATTAGCAAGGACTGTGTTTTTTTTTTATTTCCAAAAGCTTCATGAAATTCACAAAGTGTGCTACCAGATGTGGAAGGCCATTGACCAACTCTAAAATCAGAACAGTATTGTTAGCTTGTAAAGAAAAAGGTAGGATGTTGGGTCCTACTCTGAAGTTATCAGTAGACCCCCTCTAATTTCTGCTGCCAGGTTGTTAATATATAGTGGTAGTAAGAAAATGTCACTGTCTCTCACATTTCAGAGACTTAAATTGGTCTGTGTACTCACCTTTGAAACCACACCTGACATTGACCTTCAGTTGACCCTGCATGCCACATGAGGGTCCATCCAGGTCCTCTTCTATACCTATTTTCCTCATGTTAGTCAAAAGATGAGTACATATTCTTAAAACCTAGCAGGATTGTACCGATATTGGCAGTTGCATGTTTAAAAATATTCATGTGCGCATTTAAAGGTTTATCGTTCACAAAACTTCACTTCAGCCATATTAAAAGTCAGATAGGATACGCCAGCCCCTTACCTAAGAATGTAGGTGAGTCAATTAAAAGCTCCCTCACCGCTTAATTTAGGAGTTGCATGACAGAATATCATGCAAAAAATTAGTGCTGTATTAAATAATCTGGACCAAAAAAAATCGAGTACCAAATTATTGTGAAGCTTTATTACTAACTCCAAATCCATTTACCTTGAAGAAATATATGTTGTATAATTACATATACATGGAGTTAACTTACCTATATATAATTACCATCGCAATATTTTTGTAGTTGATGTTTAGGCATCATATTTGTATGTACATTTTGCGCATGATATTATGGTACATTATCCCAGAGAACGAAAAAGGTAAAAGGAAGTGTTTTCTCAATGCCCCATATAGAGTATACATACTCCCTCAGATTTAATCTAGTCCAGTTTATCTTCCGCATCAAAAGGCCTCAACACTACAGAAAGTATGCTACCACCTGACATCCAGTCTTTCTACATAGAAACATGGACCATGTTAAGAATTGTCACCTATGTATTACCAGTAATGATAATTTCAGCATGCAAAATGCCTTCGCTGCATGCACTACGTTGGTATGAAAGTCAGAGCACCTGGGGCAACAGTCCCAATTTTGCCCTTGTGGGGCAACAGGCATTTGCTTATGTTTTTTGTTTCCCTGGGGCACTTTAGTATTAGCGAAGGCTCCTCAGATACTTGTGTGGCCGCTTCTGTAATAGAATTGTGCTGTCGCTACATGTGCTCTGGCACAATTTCTAGGGAGCATTCCATCATGACCCCATGCAAATGAGGGAATCCTTTGCATCTGTGATGTATTACAGAAGCAAGTGCAGAGGCAAAGAGGCTATCAGGACTGACAGGTGAGGATCACTGACTAAATATCAACAACAAAAATATAGAATGGACAGAATATCGACACCAAAATATCGAAGATCAGAATATCGACTCCCTATCTACAAACAGGTAAGTACAAAAATATCGAAGACAAAATATTGTTGTTTAACATATAGTTTGTTAAAAATATCGAATTTTTTAAATATATTAAAAGTAATATTATCTTAACTAAATAATCAATATAATTAAATAAAACATGAATAAAATTAATTTAAAAATATTAAAATTAAGAAATAATATATGTAATGTCTCAAAATACATTTACATCAGCATTGGTCAGCGGGAGGGTAACATTTACTATTCCCACTCCAGTTAGTGCAACATTAGGGAAAGCGTTGGATAGCGGGAGGGTAAAAATTACTATTCCCACTCCAGTGAGTGCAACAGTAGGTAAAACGTTGGATAGCGGGAGGGTAAAAATTACTATTCCCACTCCAGTGAGTGCAACAGTAGGGAAAACATTGGATAGCGGAAGGTTAAAAATTACTATTCTCACTCCAGTGAGTGCAACAGTAGGGAAAGCGTTGGATAGCAGGAGGGTAAAAATTACCATTTCCACTCCAGTGAGTGCAACAGTAGGGAAAGAGTTGGATAGTGTAGGAGTAAACATTACTATGCCCACTCCAGTGAGTGCAACAGTAGGGGAAGTAATGATTTAAGTTTTAAATAAAAATACATTAATTATCAATACCATTAAAAAATTGAATTAAAATTAATTACCAATTACAAAATATCTAATAATTAATTAATTATAAACAATATTAAATATTATTTATTAAAAACGACTCACCTAATAATAATTAATTAACAACCAATTAATTTTCAAACCAAAACATGTAATAGGTAATGCACAAATTACAAATAATTAATTGATTAATAATACAATAATTATCAATACACAAAAATAATTTCAATAATTACTTAATTGCAATTAAATTACTTCCCACCCTATTCCCCTATAAACCCACAACCCAATCCAAATAATAAATTAACACAATTAGCATGAGTATCAATTAATCAATTAATAAAAATTAATTACACATTAATACAACTGTATTACCAATTAATAATCAACAATAAATTATTTATCACTACCAACAAATAAAAATATTCCATATTAAAAAAATTGTACTTTAAATTAAAAATAATGAATAATTCCTAAAAATTCATATTTAATTTACTATAATTAAATTATTTCCCACCCTATTCCCCTCTAAACCCACAACCCGCTACGGAATTAAATTCCGCAAAAATTAAAAAACATAACATTAATTACTTTAAAAAAAAGAAACATACAATGCAAAAATAATATACACTTTTAGCACATATACTAACATATAAAACACTAAAAAAATCGATATTATTAAAAATTCGACACATTTTAATGCCTGTATTATGTACTTCGATATTTTGACAGTCAATATTACTTACCTGCATTTCGATATTATTAACCACTATATTATGTCCATTCGATATTATGTCCATTCTATATTTTAATTTCGATATTCTGTCCATTCTATATTTTTGATTCGATATTCTGTCTAGTTACCGACTGGTTCCCCTCCCAGGGGTTCTAATTGAAAGAGCAGAAAAGGGGTTTACAGTGACCCTCCAGACATTCCCTTGAAGGTGAGTACAGCCACTCACCTCACCCACCAGCAGAAAGAGCGCTACCTCCCTTTGCAATGCAGACCTGCAATGTGCTAGGCAGACTGCTGCTTGAAAATCCCAATCTTTCTTGCTCTAATGCACTATTCTCTGTACAGAGTAGGGTCCACGTTGGCACTGGGAGCATAATGCACTCTCCCAGTCTGTGTCTGGGATGTGTTTAATGCCTTTCTGTAAGTTATGAGGGGACTTTGACTGCAGGACCAGACTTCTTCAACACAAACTAGAGATGCACTTCTGAGTAGGGCAGGCTACGTAGCAGAGTAATTATAATTCAGGTCTCAGATGAACTCTGTGACTAACCCTCAACTAGCAAATGATGTTGAAAATGCAGCCCTGTAATTCAAAGGATCTGTTAATCTAGAGTCCCATGGGGTTTATTTACACGTTTTTGCGCCACCGGTGCGTCACTTTTAATGTGGGAAAATGTGATGTCCCCATTTGACTCTTAACTCCTTGCAAGCTGATGACGGCCCCCATCCGTCATGCACTACGGTGCTCGTGTGCTGATGACGGCTGCTCATGAACCCGCCCACTCGCGATTCTGCCGCACAGGCGCAGAATCGCGGCAGCATGCAAGGGGTTAAATCAGTAGGTGACACTTAAAATTAAAAGCAGTCGTTTTGCTAAGAAACCTAGCTAATATAAAGTTAAAATCTAGAGAGCTCAAAGAAAAAATCAGTGAACTAGTCTCCAGAAAGGAGGAAACTGTAGAGTGGATATTCTTAATACCAATATTACAGTGTCAGAAAATAGGTTTAGAATAAATGACGTTTTCATCTTTACTACTGCTGTACTGCTATAACAGCCGTCGTAAACAGCACACTATATCACGCGAGATTAAACATATGGGTCCTCCAGTGGCCATTTATATCTTTCTCTTTAAGAAAGGGCATGTGTATATGAGACATATGCTCTGTGGTGATAAAATGTAATTACCAGCCACAGAATTAGACAGGGTAGCGCCCCAGGATTGAGCACTGTGTTGGGCAACATTTCCTTGGAAAATGCAATTTCGCTGTAGCATTGCTTTGTCATTTTAAAGGCTCTGCTGGATTTGGCATTCTTTCGGAAGCAGTAAAATTGTTTAATGTCCAATGATTTACAAAATTGTTCGGGTAATATTTGTAAAATCGAAAAAATAAAATCCCTTGGCTCGACTTAATAATAACACAGATAGCACAGAGTAAAAGGTTGAATTTAGATTCCCACTCCATCACTGCTCCTTCGGATATTTTTGCTTCTTGTTCTTTTTCAGGGTAAAAATGTTTCTGGGTAAGTTTAGTAGGCTGTTCTCCGTAAGTTCTTTTTTTAAACAGACATTTTTATGAAAGTATAGAATAATGTAATAACAGATTGTCATTGGGTCTGTAGCCCTCTAAGGGGCATATTACCAAGGGCAATATCGCCGCTTTAGCGGTAAAAATTCCCGCTAAAGCGGCGATAATTTTATCGCCCTATTCCCTAGCTGTTAGCGACAGCTAATAGGTGATAGCGGGCATTTAGGGGCCCACTCTGCATGTCAGCGATGATTATCGCTAATGACATGCAGAGTGGGCGTGCCAAGATGTTAGCAACTGGAAACAGTCACTAACATCGCTATCCCCTATTACCAACTTTTGGAAATAATCGCGCTAAGCGCGATTATCTCCAAAAGCTAACGCCTGCCCAGAGCAGTTCTTTGCCATGTTATCCAATGGGAGGTGGATAACATGGCTAAGAGCATTTGCTCGCTAATGCATGAATATCGCTGACTTTTCAGCGATATTCAAGCATTTCAGCCGATTTTGATCGCTTAGGAGATAAACCTTGATAATATCAAGGCTCTTAAGCGATAAAAATCATCGGAGCGCGGTGATATTTAAATGCCCGCTAACCAAGCTTAGCGATAATTATCGCTATAGCTTGGTAATATGCCCCTAAATGCCTTTAAAGTAATGTGAATATTTTTGTTATGCTCCCTCTCCTCTTTATAGATAAATAGGCTACCCGTGATTTAACTTATCATATTCATGAAGAAAGGCCGACTATCGTAAACACCTGTAGGAGGTGTGCAAAATATGCTTAATTTGCTTTTGCCTGGTAAAGCGAAATTTGGGGAAATTATGCGAAATGCAAATCTGGCGTTTAACACTATATTTTATCAGAAAATGAATCACATTTCATGCAGAAAATAAGGAGTTGCTCGTCTTCTGTTTGTTCTATTTGCTCCAGTGCTACCGCAATCGGCCGGTTACCAAAATGGCATGAAATTGTGCGACATGGCATAATGGCATCATTTCTGAAATTTTGTATAGTACGAAATTCAGGATATTACGCAAGATTATGCAGGAGAGAGTTATTAGAATCCGGTAAACCTTCTAGTTATCTGAACTATGTCAAATTAAAAAATTTAAAAAAACTTCACAACTGGAACCCTACCAATTATGATTAGAGAGTGTGATCTGGTTATCAGTCTGAGTCTGCAGTGCAGCAATGTCATTTTGAGGTGACCACAGATAGTATCTACCTCCCCTGGTCATCCTCTGGGTACCCGTTCATCAAACCCTCGCTACACCTGGTTCAGGGCATGCATGAGCACCTCAGAATGAATTAAGACCCTGGTGTTTCTGTGCTGTAAACGAACAGGGTTTTAAACTGTCTCAGATGCACAATAACACCATGATTCTTAGAGTTGCGAAGTCAGTCAGGGACAGGAGTTTGCATGAAAGAAGAGGGTCACTGACACAACGCAGGACCAAACTATTTCATTTCTCCAGTCTAGAGCTCCTGGGAGTGGCTTTCTGTTCCTTCCCCTTTAGAATTATCCAGTTTCTGTGTCAAGGAGCCATGCCTTGGCCATGACTAGTGAAATAAACTGTCAGGGCAGAAAGGAGCCATGTTACAGCTCAAAATCTTGACAAAGTATTTTTGTGCATTGGAAAGTTTCCCTTAACCCCTACCGCGCTACCGCGTTTTCCCGCTGTGCGCGGGAATTTAAAAAATGGCTTGATCGTGACAAAGCCAGCTCGTCATCCGCGCAGCGCAGGTAACGCTGATGACAAGCTGGCTTTGTCATCAGCGCCGAAGGGGTTAAAGTAGGGCAAATAGCATGGGTGCATACCATGGATGGTACTTGGGCACTGCAATGCTACCACTCATGGTTTTTGATAAAAAGCCAGATCAAGAAAGATTGGCAGGGCAGATTTGGCATAAAAAAATAACACCTCCTTGGAGCATGCGCAATCATTTCTCCTAACATTGCACACACTGCATGTGTGGTGCATTGCACAACACACAACCAAAGTGTAAAATATAGAAAAAAGTCAAAGTACAAGGTTTTACACTGAAGGATGACTCTTTCAGTAGAATAGTTTTGCCAGAGAGCACACACACACTTTTGCACTATGGTGCAAAGGTACATGTGCATGGCACTAGGCCCCCTGATTGTGTGCCTGGTGGGGAGGAGGACAGCAGTAATCTATGTTCATTTAATACGGCTCTCTTCCCTAGCGCAACGCAGTGCAGCAACTTTAGTGGTGCAATGCTTTAGTAAATTTGTCCCCATATGTCTAAAAGAGAAGGGGAGTGATTTTGTAAGCACAACGAAAATAATTTGAACTATTAGGTAGATAGCATGCACAACTATTTCAAAGACATGGTTGCTTTGCTTTCATTTCAGCTGCATTTTCCATCAAATTCTAATTCATATTATGAGCAGACCTAAAAAATAAATCACTTCGACTTTTAAAAAAGAGATTTAAAATCGTGCAGAAAGTGCATGTGCAAAGTGCAGGAGGCAGACAGTGAGTGAGTTTAAAAAAATTCCAAATATGACCTGTTCCTTTGGTAATGCTCCTGTTTAACTGGAGAGCACATCTGTGAGGCAGTACTGCTGTCTAAAGCAATAGTCCCATAGAAGCTAATACATCTGTCTTGTCAAGGACTTCAAGCTGGGGGAACCAAGGCCATCCCTGTGAGATGTTCCCTTTCTGGGTATCTCCAAGGTGAAACCAGGCATCCCCGGCGCGAATCTAAATTTTGCATAAAGGTCAGGAAAAGTCAGGAAACAGGAACATTAATACTGTCTTTACAAAGAGTGAAGCTTCCTGACGTCGCACAACTTAGCTGTTTTCACCCCCCCCCCCCATTAAATATATATCCCTCTAATATGACTTGTACCATAGCAGTCCAGGGTCAATCATTTTACCATTAATTTTGTCCAAGCATGTCCAGGACACTCCTATGTCTTTCTACACACTTTTTCCGTTTTTGCAAAGCACCTAAACCTCCCATTCTTGCGTAATGATACAAAGTGATGTGCCCTCAGTGGTGGTGTGTTGAACATTTGTATTTGATTTACATGGGCTCTATTCAAGATTACCATTGATTAGCAATGCGTGGTGGAAATGGAAAGATGCAGTTTTCATTTTTACATGGAGTGTGCATTTTAATTAAGAAAACTGTCATGTCGCCAGTATATTTTCCAATTTAATAGATTAAAATCAAGCATTGAATGTGAGAAAATATGTCTGCACAATTTCTATCTGTCTTAAAACAAACAGATCATCGCTTGGAGAGGTTCCCCCTAGGAATTGACACGATTTGGACTGACACCTGGTGGGACACCACAAACTGTGCACCCCATCTCTGTATTTAGTGCTCCTCAGGGGTTCTCCCCCCAGTGGCTGTTTTAGTTTGTCATTGTTTCACATGATTGTACTTCATTCCCTGAATACTCCACATGACTGAGGCTCACATTTCAGCCCATTTTCTAGTGATTGGTTCACTTTTGGGATACAGCTTACCAGTTCTACTTCCATCGTCCGGAACCTCTGAAAGAGGCCGCCTTTCTATCCTGTTTGAATTTTTTGGTCTCAGAAGTGGCAAGACATCACCTTACACGCAACTGTATGCTTGTATTCAGTACTCCCTCTGACTCACTAGCCTTGCCTCCGGCTGCTGTTCACCATGAAACCCTCCCACGCGACATCATGTTACATACCGCTACTTCCAGCATATCCGAGTCTCTGTTTTCAGCATCCTTTTATAACTTCTCATTGGTTGCTTGACATCATGGGACTCCTACTCAGATATACCTTCTTCGCATTGTGTCCCTGGGTAACTCAGTACCTGGCTGCATTATTTGCAAGCTTTTTTTTGCCTGGTTGCCTTCACTTAGGGACGTCTTCTTTAGTTTCCCACAGTTAAATAGCCCTACAACTTCAGTCAAAGCTACTTGGTGGTACTATGTGCCAGTTAAGGGGATGCTCGTTTCATTGTCTCTAGCTTGCTTCTGTCCTGATGAGGACCCTGTTTATTTATGGGTTTTGAATCCAAATGTCAACATTTTACCATTATGGACTGCAGCTATGCTATTTTATTTTCAAAAGGAATAGTTAATGGCACCCCTCCGGACAGACAATTTAAATGCAGGGATTGCTATATCAGTGGCGTAACCAAACTTGAGGTGGCCTCCTGCAAAGTACATAGGGGAGCCCCCCTCCGGACTTATTCAGGAGCTCTCAGGTCAGGGTCTGGGGTGAGGGTGCTCCCTAGAGCCGGGGGATGCGGGGGCCTTCGTTACGCTACTGAGATATCTGTTTTTATATTCTTTTTTCTCCCAAATTACTCAGAGATGTGATCATCACTTGCACAGCATCAGTTTCACTTCCACATTGTTTGAGCACACTCATGATAAAACATGCTGACGTATTATGTGTTGAGTACTGTGCAGTTTTGCAACATTTGCATTTGTTACATAGATCTATGTCTACCTTTCTTCTTCTCAAGTTCACACAAATGTGCGTTAAGTTGTGTCGATAGTAGAGTAAAGTATTTTTTTGCAACGCTACTTAACCTGATTGCTCATAGAAATGTATTGTCAATCCGATAGAGAACCCCTCTTCTATTGATGATCTATTACTCTGGTTCCCAGGGCCATAAGGTTGGCCCCTTCTATGAGGCACACATTAGAACAAATAGAGACAAAGTTGACATGCTCTAGAATAATATAGAACAGTATACACCAAGGAAGGCATTCCGCCCGCCATCTTATCGTGAAATGGGACCCCTGCCATAAGGGCGGGGGTCCCATGGGGGCCATTAGGATGCACCTGCCACAGTGGCGTCCGCATCCTGCATTCCTGACATTGTGGTGGGCGGTGCACTCCGCACCGCCCGCCACAATGCCAGTAAGGCATGTCGTGCACTTCCATGCACAACATGGCAGGCACCGCGCAGTGCCTGCCATGTTGTGCATGGAACTGCAGGGGGTACCATAGGTACCCCCCATGTGTACCCCACCACCCCTCAGAGTCCCTGGGGGCCCGCAACAGGACCCCACACGCAATTCCCGTATGCCTTTCTGTGGCAGCAATGCCGCCACAGATAGGCATGTTTCCTCCTCCATAGTAATATGGCTGGCGGTGTCTAACAGACACCGCTACCATATTAAAAAAAAGCGGCGGACCGTCCGCCGTGGTCCCCCGCCATAATAATATGGCGGGGGACAATGGGTGGCGGACGGGGTCGCATCTCAGGCGGATCGCCGCCACCATGCGAGCGGTGGCAATCTGCCCGAGATCCTAATGGGCCCCTAAGCCTAGGATGCTACTCCCAGTGATTTTAGTAGTACTGGTATTTTGATTACAAAAACCCTGACAAGGCTCTCCTAGTAATGATCCCCAAATGTAAATTTGTGACTATGCAAAATCCATACTCAGGGCCAAATGTCCTTATTTGTACACCATACTATCACAGTAAGCATCATTGTTCTGGATTGTAAATCAATGACATGTACATGTTGCATAGGTTCAGTTGTTATGGGAGGCTTTCATTTCTGCACAATAATTCTTCTATTTCTAAATTGGACCCAGCTATGTCACTCTTGAAAACAGCAGCGCAATCACTTGTTTTCTCACGCCTAAACTAGAAGACTTTGCCCTTCTCATCACACTATCTGGAAAGAGCCTGTGGAGCTTCTGAAATTTATCCCACATAGTTTCTCCGATTAGTCTTATCATCCCTAAAATAGAATCACATAACTCTAGCACTTTCTTCTTTCAAGTGGCTTCCAATTAAGGTGATTTGCATCAATAAAATTAAATGTCTTACCCACAAGGCCCTACGCCTAAATACCTTTCAAATTAGTTGACCTTATCTGGGGAATACTGATTAATGAGAATCAAAAAAGTTATTGCCTCAGCATCCAAGATTTCAAGAAAGGGGCCTTCAGTTCTTCAGCCATGGGCCTATGTTATGGAAGTCTTCGCCTGCAAAAGAGAATCTACCAATCTCCTTCAGCTATGGTATTGTATTATATTGTATTGTTTTGTAACTGCATTTATATAGCGCTTACTACCACTGATGAGGCGTCAAATCGCTTTTTGGCGAGAAGCATGCTACTCAGGAACCCATAAAGGGTTAGTGGTGAATTGGTATAGTGAAATATGAAAGTAATTTGAGTGGTGGATATGTTAGTCAGTTATTTGTATTGAGAAGGACAGTGGAGGGATAGAAGAGCGAAAAGGTTTGCATTTATATAGAGGTTGCTACCCCTGATGAGGTGTTAAA
This sequence comes from Lissotriton helveticus, assembly GCF_964261635.1. NCBI lineage: Eukaryota > Metazoa > Chordata > Amphibia > Caudata > Salamandridae > Lissotriton > Lissotriton helveticus. Next base: position 1,307,019,335 of record NC_136059.1, on the reverse strand, counting down.
GTGCTTTTTTGGTAAGTAGCACGCTACTCCGGAACCCATAAAAGATTAGTGGTGAATTAGGATAGGGAAACATTAAAGAAATTTGAGCAGTGGATATGTTAAGTATTCCCTAAAATGCTACCTTCCCAAAAGAAGCTCATCCACCTTCCTGATAGCTCTTGCTTCACCAACATTACTTGGCACACTTTATTTACTGAATCTCTTTCGGAAATTACATATGGTCTGTCAGATCACAGATCTTGTTAAATTGTTTTCAAGGATAATAAGTGTGGAAATACCTGTTGCTCTGGCAATGCGGTAGCACAAGGATAAACTCAGGAATATGGGGGCATATTATCAAGGGATTTATCTCCGCTTTTTTGGCTTTAAAAGCCAAGAAAGCGGAGATAAAATTATCTCCCTATCAGCAATAGGGTGCTAACACGCAAATTCGCATGTTAGCACCCTTTTTCTCTACGCTTCCCCTTGCATCTCTAATGAGATGCAAAGGGGGCGTTCCAGAGAAAAATAATAGGAGAAATGTTGTTAAGCGACATTTCTCCTATTATCAAGGATTTCGCTAACCCGGTTAGTGATAAAAAAGCAGTGCTAACCACGGTTAGCACTGCTTTCTACACCTGCTATTTTCCTGACTTAGCCATGATATCCTATGGAAGGTGGAGATCATGGCTAAGTTTGTGAGCCCCTATCATCAAGCTAACTCCAAACTTCGAGAGATTATCGTTGGTTTTCCAGTGATAATCTCTCATTTGGCAGTTAGCGTGAGGATTTTTATCACCTCTGAGATAAACCTTGCTAATAGCAAGTTATCTCTGCGATAATTTCCGGCGATGCTTAGTGTTAAAAAATTCGTTGCTAAGCCTCGTTAGCGTTAAATATCGCTAATCGTTGGTAATATGCCCCATGGTTGCTTGTGCTGAACTGATGTTAAATCCAGTCTGTGTCTCTTTGTAACTCCCCTTGTAAAGTGTTTTCTAATGATTCAGTGTAAGACCTAACCCTGTTATTTGTCCTATCGGAGATTCCTGTGACTCTTGTGGGCTGCTAAAACACCATTTAAGCTCTTGTTCAAGTCAATGTAAATCTTTCTATCTAAATGAATAAACACACTGTTTGAATGCTGTGCAAATGTTTACATTTCAAATATAACTTAATTCACACGCCGTCCCACGGGTGGGAGCCTCGCGGCAGACTTTTATTTCTGCATTGCAAAAACAAAAGTTTAGACATACGGCGCACTCTGATTAGTGCAGCTAAAACTGGCGGTTTTGAAAAAGATTGATTATTCTCACAAAATAAATTTGTCACACAAATTGGTTGCGAAGTAAGCAACGAAGAAATGGCAAGAGGAATAAAAAGCGCACTGAGTTCGCGCAGTACACATTTTTCACAGATTTTAACAGAGTTGCCTTTGAATAAAAACATTCACTGCTACAGCAGGTCGCAGAATTTTCATTTTGTTTGTAGAGAAACATTTTTGCTGATGATAAGTAAATATCTGCTTTCTGGAAAAAATAACATTTGATTTTTTGAAAAAGAGAAATACTCATCTGGATATCAAGTCTATGAATTCAAGAATTATTACTTTCGAACGCGAAAAAGGAAATGCTAGCTTTATTTGCATATTTTTTTTGTGTGTGCCATAAGGTGACATTTAGATATGAAATCCTATCTGCTCTAGAAGTGTCAAACATTTTTACTGTAATTGAAATTGGTAGCTGAGTACCAGATGTACTACTAGCCAGGACGTATCACGGACTGTGAGTTTTTTTTTCATAAATATCGAGCCCAAGAATTCTTGACTTGTGAATATTCATGAGGGAGGATTCCTTTGACAAATCTGTTTGACCTGATGCTAATGCATGGCTAAAGATCTTCAAGGGATAGGAGATCTTCATCATTCAATTCACGTTCAGAAAATGATCATTTTCAGCCTTTCTCTATTGAAGAACTAGAGGGTCAAATGCAAAAAGATGTACTTTGTGAAAGGGATCTCAGCAGTGCTTAATTTGAAAAAAAATAAGTGCTGGGGCTCTCGTCAGGAGGCAGTTTGCACCAGTCCATTTCTCCTGTTAGCACCCCCTAAAACAACAGAACTAACTACTAATCATGAAAGTGGAAAGAGGATGCGCTGTACTGGCCAGAGCTGCCAACTTCGGAGCCGGGGGACCAGGTTCGAGTCTCGGCATCGGGTCAACATCCTGTGATTCTGGAAAAATCACTTAATTTCCCCATGCCTACCATAAATGAATGTGTCTTTAATGGGTGATCATGAAAAGTGTTGGTGTTGACAGCACTGGAAACTAACAGCTCAAATTAAGCACTGGATCTCAGAGGATGAACATATTCAGCTGTTTGTGGGACCTCAGTCTGCTCTCTCCGAGTCTCAGTTGTGTCATTCACTCATGCTTTCCCTATTTACCAACTTACTCTGTTGACCACATAGTCATGCAACTCCATTTTAATGTATTGTTCTTTAGCTTTTTTACTCTTGCAAAATCTGACACTTTATGCTGCACAAGGGTGGAACGACATAATTCAACAGGCCTTGAAATCCTTAATCAAAACTTTTGAATGTTGTATACCCACTACAGACTTTTAAAGGGTAAAAATAGACATTGTGTTTATATTTATGTGCTATTTACACTTTGGGGCAGATTTACTCATATTCAACATAATGCAACACAGGAAGGCTATTAAGATATGGCACACTTCTGCTCTCTCTTAGTGCTGGTGCACTGTGTGCTGCCTAGCGCCAACACAGGCACCCTTGCTCCGTGCTGCAAGAGTACCTGTGTTATAGGCAGGATTGTTTTTGTGCAAGAAGGGATACAATGTCCTCTTTCTTTGCAGAATGCATCACACAAAGAAAAATGAAGTAACAAGAAGAAGTAAAGATATTTATCCTTTTTTATGCCTGGCTGCAGTAGGCACCGCCATTTGGTGCAACCCCAGATTTACTGTCTTTGGTACATCTGGGATTGTGTTAAATTCCATGGTTGGATGCATAGGAAGGCTTATGCTCCTCCCTAAAACACCTACCACAATGAAATGTAACACAACCCTGTGCAAGCCGCTATATTGCTGTACATTTCTTTACAAAGTCACACAGCACAAATAGTCCCTTGCATTGCTTTACAAATCCCATTTAAGGACTTTGTGTGCTTTGAGACAACTTGCTTCAGGCAAGGACAACACAAGTCTTTATCATTGAAGAAAGTGGTTCAACCATACTGATGACAGGCAGTTTAAACACATATAATCTTTTAATCAATGTAGACTGACTAGACCATAAATTAAGGTTTACAGATGGAAGCCCATGAGGCCACCCCTCGTCAGGATGTAGGCAAGCATCTTTTGTTACCATCACTACTGGAATGATCTAAAGTGGCCCTTTGTCACTGGATGACAGTGGAAAGAGAAAATAAAATTCACTTGGCCTAAGGTGTCAAAGTTCCTTGCCCCAAACCAGCCCACACCAAAGTAAATTCTCTTGATTTTACCTACACATGTCCAGACTCTGTCCCTCCAAAATCGAAGGAAAATGCAATCCTTATTTAACACCCTGGAGAGCGCAGGAATTTGACCAGGAGAGGTAACCTCATCTATAAACATAGAATACAATAAAAGTAGCCCAGAGTGGCACCATTATACTGAGGTCTGGCTATGCCATACCATTCCATGTTGGCATGCACCCCCTCGATTCTTGTAATAGACAAATTGAGAATGTGATTTTTTTTAAACTCAACATTATTTTCATTGGAACAAGTAAACCATGGATGAAAAACATTCAAAAAAGCCAATAATTGACTTACTGTGAAATTAACTAAAGATTAGTAAAACTAATATCATCGAACTCAAGCTGCAGCTCACTGATGAGGCGGAAGAAGGGAAAAGCTGGTCTGATGTTGGACGGGACCTGGTCTTGATGTTTTGATGTGTTGCTGTTACAGTTCCTACCGGAGCAGGAGAAAGACTGATTGGCATATTCCCTATGCACAGTGGGAAAAAATGATGGACTTGAATGTGTCCCTCAAGTGCTTGCCAGTGGCTGAGGTTAATTTGAACATCTAGCTATCATTTTGTTCTTTGTAGCAGTTGATGCCATAAGTGTGAAGGGTATGCTTAGATGTCAGTCCTGTGCACACTGTATAATCAAACTCAAGCTGCAGCTAACTGAAGAGACCAAAGTAGGCCAAAGCTAGTCTGGATTGTTTATGTTCTTTTCTGAGGGGGATCTGATTTGATTGGTCTGTTTCTATTGTAGCAGGACTAAGGCTGAATTTCACATGGTAGGTCTCTGTCTAAATTTCCACTGAAACAATGATAAATGATAGACTGGAACGTGGCCCTGTGTATTCATCAGTGGCTGACATTAACTCAACCATTCCTTCAATCATTTTGTTGTTTGTTGCAATAGAAAACCTAAGTGAAATTAGCATGCCTCAATGTGGATCTCGTGCTCACTGTGCGACAATACTCAATTTACACTATTTAGGTTTCCAGTGATCACTGTGCCACAGGATACCAGTTGAACCTCACTGCTGAGGCTCAAGTAGGCCGAAGCCATTTGAAGTTGCTTGTGTTGAATGGGCAGTTCAGATAATACTGGTGCTATTGAAGTAGGACCAAAGCTACTTTTGATATAGCTGGTCTCAGTGAGGAAAAAAAGATGGATTCAGCCCAAGCTATTGCCTGCAGCTGAGCTTAGTTCAAGCATTCCTTCATCACTTTGATATTTTTTTCTGTGTACTTAAAACTTATGTTTTCGACTTCTTTTCTAAAAAAAAGCTACTTTTAAGAGAACATCTAACCACCTTGTAAAGTTGTAATTCAATTCCAGTCTGTCATGACAAATACTATTGGCCTTGTGCACTTTAGCACAGATCCACGTGGTAGAGACCCAGTAGACGCCAAGGGTGACTGTTTAGTGGCCTGTAAAATGTGCTATTGCGATGCCTAAGGGAAAACCGGATCCCCTGTTTAAAACTGCGTCCTCGTTTACCGTATGTTCCTTGCCCAATATGGTTAAAAATCCGAATTTACTACTAAAGTACTAAGGTTTTGTTTATGGTTTGTAGTACCTGAAAAACGATAGAAAAAAAATGAAGCAGCACAATATACACTTGAAACTCTCCTAATGCATAAGCTATTTTCATAGTACATATTGTTCTTTCCACAGTCTGTGTACCTCAAAACATACACTGCAGCACATTTGTCTGTGTCTAGATGGAGTGTATGGCATGATACAGGTTATATCACGTTTGTCTTGGCAAAGATTTAAGGAGGAGTTAAACAACGTAACAAGGTATTTTGAGGGTCAGGCCATTGTGAGCAAGAAGGGTGCAGAAACATATTCAAATCATTTATTATAACTGATTAACCAATACATTTGTTTAAAAAAAAAATCTAATACATGGGATTCCGCCACCCTGTAAAAAAACTGTTTCTAAATTCTTTATAAATCATGGACTTGTGATGTACCCAGTCGCCGATTATATATAGCTGAGTTCTGATGTCACACTGCTTGGTGCCAGCAGCCAAGGGGAAAGGCATGTCAGGTCTATGAGCATAACTGAAGCTTCTGTTCAAAGGATGAAAATTAATCACTTTTTTCTTTTCTTATGCTCTGTTTTCATAACTGTACAGGGGCAAGCAGAATATAGATATGCATGGCAACTTGCCTATTTTTTGCTTTCATTGGGTGATTATAGAAACGTTAAAATCTTACTACATTTTCTACTGTGCCTGTTTTTAAGAAAACTAACTTGTATTAGACTGTGTCGAATAATTTTTTCACTACAAATATCTAAACTTTTTTGTTTTTCATTTTGCACGATATATTCTATTTTTTTCTTCATGTTTGCAAACATTCTTGCTCTTTCATATGAAAGAGCTATGCAACAACAAGGGGTATATATATGAAAAAAATCACACAGTGCAGCAAGTCACTTGCTGCACTGTGTGGTAGGGTAAGAGCAGGAATGAGCCATATTTAACATAATACGGAGCATTCCAGTCTTTTCCCAGTGTTGGTGCACAATATGCTGCCTAGTACATGATTGTTTTTGCTCAGGAAGGGACTCATTCCTGCACAAAACCAATCCTCTGAGGCATTTTCCTATTATATGTGCGCTACAGTATGATGAAGTAATGAGTAGGAATAAAGATATTTTTCCTCGTTACTCTTCATGAGGGGAACACTTTGACTGATTTCCAGGTTTACCAGTAATGGTAAATCTGGGAATGCACCAAAATTAATGGGTGGATGCACGGGAATGCCCGTACTACATCAATGTAACGCCTCCCTGGGGCAGAGTAAAGCAACATTGTGATTTGCGGTTTACTGCATTACTCTAGATTTTTCAAGCTATGCAAGGTGACCTTGCATGGCTTGATAAATTTAACTTAAGGGTTGTGTCGCTCTGCGCCTCATTGCGCAGCGTAAGAACAACGTAACTCTTTAATAAATATGCCCCCCAGGATTTAAGTGATTTGAGGGAAAGGTGATGGTGTGACCATGTATTATAAGGAATGAAGAACCCCCTGCCGTACATGAAAAGGACATTGCATATCACACTGGAGTTCCATAAACGTATAAAGGAACTTGGCCTTTGGCTTTGTTCCTCTATATCATCATGGAACTCCTCAGTGACTTGCAATATCCTTATAATGTATGGCAGGGGTACTTTAAGCCATATATAAAAATAGAAGTGCTTTCCTTTGCACCAGATGACCAGAAAATGTCCATGGTAAAACCAAGAATGTCCAGATGTATATTAGTAAACAGGAGTTTTTATTGTACTGCTTAATTGCAGAATAGCAATTAGGAGGTACGCTGTAATATGATGAGATGTGTTCTTTCCTATCTCCCTTTATGAGATAAAGTTATTTTTTTTCTATCCTGCCTGTTATTTTCCATCAGTTTTTCTAAATTTTAGAGGCAATATTGACGAGCACTTGTTTCTCACAGTCACTTTCATATTTTTTGCCTTTTAATATGTTTCTTCGCTTTGTGATAATACAGTATGATAATCCTCAAGATTCTGCTTGTTTGATGACATATTTTTATTTTAAAACATTTTCTAACATGCCCCTATGACCAAAGACCTCTTAAAAAACAGGAAATATCAAGGAAGAATGGTAAGTAAAACAACTGAAGGTTAAAGTAACTCATGAGTGAACTCAGGGAGGAAGAGGTGGGCTGATGTTGGGGTCAGTGCCAAGATGAAGTGAGAGAGACATGGAGGGGGTTCTGGGTGTCATCAGCCATTGGGTACTGCTATCTTCCATTTACGTGCAGTAGAGTAATGAGTTTCCTATTTGCTAATCTGGGATCCATTATGTGTAAGTTTACTAACAAGTAAACTTACCACTGCACTGTAAGAATGTGGGTTATTGGTTGAGGAAGTGAAAACCCTTCTCAAGCAACAACCACAATTCTTGTCAGGCTGACACACATAAGTCAAAAATTAATTAGGGCTTAACCGTTTGGTAGCTTGGCACAAAAACTGTCTGACTTAATTCAGAGGCAATGTACAAAATATTTATGCAACACACAAAGAGAAATGATACCTGAATGACAAAACCCCTATCACTAGAACTAAATATACGCAATTTCAAAGTTTTAGCTCCTATGACCAACAAAAAGTATTTAGTCCTAACAACGGTTCAAGACACGAAGATACCGATTTCACAAACAATCAATAACAGCAAATTGAGCTTTCTAGAGGAAAGAGAAAACTATGCAATGAAACTCAATAGCGGGAGAAGAAAGGAAGAAGAAGAAAAAGAAGAACAGGAACCCATATGAAAGATATTTAGAAAAGTGTACAAATTGTATTCAATACTAAAAATAAATAAAAACAATTTAAAACAATGCGCTCAGAAATAAACACTGGTACATGTAATATTTGTTGAGCAATACAAAACCGGACAAGTGGCAAACAGAAGGGATTATATAGCAAGGGAAGTTCAGAACAACGTTGAAACAACAACAGGCAAGACGATGCGTCCTTCGTTAGTTACCACCACATACTCGTCGACTGCGTTTCGGCCTTTGTATAATTACATGCTCATCATCAGGACAAGAATTTAACTGAGCGTCAAAGGAGATCTGTAAAGTACAAAAATTATATTCATATGGGTATATATATACATTTCAATATTTCTGAAAGGCAGAAAGCTAAAAAAGACTTACGAGAAAAAGTGAAAAAGCAATAGTAGAGATTGAAGAAAATTTACAGCAGCTCACCAAATGTGAAGAAAAAATGTTTGTTCAGAAGAGAGATTTCCCAAAGTGAGATACCAACACTGAAACGTTAAAAATGGAAGAAAAGAAATTCACCTATTTTATGACATTCCTGCAACCCCAGATGGTTTCAATGGTGTACAAACAATGTACAAAAACGACAGAAGCCAGAGCTAAAATAAAACAAATTATTAATGAACTTGTCCTGTATAGAGGTTTTAACATTTTTAAAGGATTGCATGTGTTCCACTTACTTCTAGAGGCAAGATGCACAGTTGTGTTATGCACAGCTTGTGTTGTTAAACTGCACCTCACAAAAAAATGGAATTTGAACTGTAATACAGAAAATATAAGTAAACCAATCCTGTATGCAATGTTTGGAAGGTTATAAAAGAATATTTCCTATGTGCCGCTTCCTTTATAGATACAATATTGCGAAGTTGTGACATACACAACTTGTGTAGATAAGGCCATCTCCCTAGTGACTGTCGAAAGTTAAATAGGGGGAGTAATGTTACTTTGTTGAGACCGTAGAAAACTGGAACCAGTGATGATGTCTGCAAAACTCATAAGGATCTATCTAATAACATAAGCGTGCTAGAGCGGTTGCAAGACTTGCAATAAAGTTATCGTACCAGGATATCTGCCAAGTTCATAATGAATATGTCAGAAAACTTCAGATATGCAGCTTGTAATTGCAGCTATAGCTGGACATATAAGGGGTCAGCAAAGACCATTACTTAAAACAACAACAACCATATTTACCTGCATAAATTAATATAGCAGAACTAATCAACGGTTGGGAGAACAAATCTCCTATGTGCTTCACTCAAACGTAAGGGCTAAACGCGAATGAAAAAAGAATTGTTCCCGTAAAAAAAAATCGCTACTCAAAATTGCTATATTTCAAAGGCAAGACCAATTAGTTAAGGAGCCTTATAAATTAATCCCCAAAAGTGCGTATGAACTACTTGATATAAATTTGTAGATTAAAACAAGCCTGCAATTGAAAATATCAACAAGCAGACAACTATAGTGCAATTGGCTGGTTTCCATTTGCACCAGCAGTAAAAACAAAAAGTGCCACTTGCGGTCATCTAGTCATGCTACACCTGGTAAAAATCACAAATTCAAGCCAACCACAATGGAGTACCGGCTAGATACAGGAACCAGCTCAGTCCGGCTGAACAAGTTACCTTCACAAATTCCGGAGTGAAGAGTCCGGTTTGCATTGGAGGAAGTCGCGAGCACCAGAGACAGGATTGTGGCTGGCTGTCCCTATGGTGCGAAGAGCAGGCCGGGCTCGCAGATGGTCTTTGCTGTAGTGCAAAGATCCAGTTGTGAATTGTGGGCATTCATTGCTAGAGCTTCGTGTTCACAATCACGGTGGGCTGTCATTGCTGTAGCGCAAAGTGCAGATCTCGGGTTGCCATTCGTCGCTGTTGGCCGATGTAGCACAAAGCGTCGGGTCCACCAGAGCTTTGTATTGACAGTCGTCATGGGCGGCAAAGTCTCAGCATAAACTGACCTATTTGTGTGCCCAAAACGTCAGGATTTTTCCTTTTCTTAAAGCAGAGTGCCAGCCAAGGGTCCTGGGGAGGCACCTCTTGGTGATCAAGGACTCATTCTTGCAGAGGCCAGCAGAGCTCAGGAAGGTCCAGTGCAGCAGGTAAGCTAGGCAATTGCAGGGAGGCTTCTGGAGCTTGATGTGCCCCTGCAGCTCAGAACAGAAGGCCAGCCAACTGGAGAGCCACTTAGGTAGCCTCGGATGGGGGAAGATGGTTCAGTATTTCTTCTCAGACATCAAGGCAGGCTTCAAGCAGCACGAAAATCCTCTTAGGATCAGGGCAGGCCTCATACATCATGGTAGTCCTCTGGGGAGCAAGGCAGTCCTTCCTCTAGTAATGTCCATAGGTCCAGGAGTGTACTAAAGAGTCACTTTGGAGGTCCAATATCTATACCTCAAGCCAGCCTTTGAAGGGGGGGGATTTCATTTTCTACCCCCATATCTGGTATTGAAAAGTTATTTCCTTCCCCTGTCAATTCTCCAAGAAGTCTGGGAAGACAAAGACTGGTGTCAGGTTCCTTTGTGTGTACAGGAGATAGGCAGTTTTGAAGTATAAGTGGGGCAGGGAACAGCTCTGCCCCAGCCATCCAGGCCTGCTTACACACAGTCCTCACTGTCTGGCAAGAATACACCACAAAAGCAGAGCCATTCACAGTCATGTGACCCAGGATGCTGGCAGAAGGCACCAAATGGTTTGGACATGAAAAGCCCAACTTTCTTAAAGTGGACTTTTAAGACTTGTGACTTAAAATCCAACGTTACCATTGAAAAGCATTTTAAATTACTATTCATTTCATGGCCTTAGACATGTTTTAAAAGGCTACATTAGTAGGAGGCACAGTGAGTTCTTCAGGCTTGCTAGTAGCATTTAATTTACAAGCCCCTGCCTAGTAGCATTTACTGGGGACTTACCAGTAAATTAAATGTACCAATACGGGGAAAGCCAATTACACCATGAGAACAAAAGCACTTTAGAACAGGTTAGCAGGGAAAAAGTGCACAGAGTCCTAATGGCAATAAAAACAGGTGCAGAAACAGAAGGCAAAAATCTGCGGGAGACCCTGCAAAAAGGGCCAGGTCCAATATACACCTACTAATTACTTTACACCTTTTTGCAATTCACCATTTCAACATGTATAGCTAATACTAGGGGCATACTTACATGTCTCCATTCCCTCAAAACTGGGGTGGAGTGTACTATAACAGGAATTTCAAGTGTAAGCTTACTACTTGTAACTTTTAACACATAGATGGAGGTCTCCACCCCTGGGATGGAGATCTCTATATAGTAAAGTTAAGGGAAATATAATCAAGTTTAATAAATAATAAAAACATCTTTAAACTGTATTAATGTATAATAAAATGGTACATTAACTAAGAATAAATAGTGTTACCATACAACAAAAAATAGAAAGGTCCCAATTCATAGAGGTAAAGTTAGACCAAAAGTCTAACTGAGACCAAAAGTCAATCAATCATCAATCATAGCACTTGTATAGCGCGCTACTCACCCGGCAGGGTCTCAAGGCGCTTGGGGGAAGGGGTCTGCTATTGCTCGAACAGCCAGGTCTTGAGTTGTCTCCTGAAGGCGAGATGGTCCTGGGTCAGCCGAAGATGGATGGGGAGGGAGTTCCATGTCTTGGCCGCCAGGTAGGAGAAGGATCTGCCACCAGCGGTGGCTCTTCTGATGCGTGGTACGGCGGCGAGGGCGAGGCTTGTCGAACGTAGCTGGCGGGTGGGCGTGTAGAAGGTCAGGCGGTCGTTGAGGTACTTGGGTCCCAGGTTGTGGAGAGATTTGTGTGCGTGGGTGAGGAGCCTGAACGTGATCCTCTTGCTGATGGGGAGCCAGTGCAGGTCCTTCAGGTGGCCGGAGATGTGGCTGTGTCGGGGGATGTTCAGGATGAGACGGGCGGAGGCGTTCTGGATGCGTTGGAGTCTTTTCTGTGTCTTGGCTGTGGTTCCGGCGTAGAGGGCGTTTCCGTAGTCCTGTCGGCTGGTGACGAGTGCCTGGGTGACCGTCTTCCTGGTCTTGGTCGGGATCCATCAGAAGATCTTGCGGAGCATGCGTAGGGTGTTGAAGCACGATGAAGAGACGGAGGAGTCTAAAAGTCTAACTTTACTACTTTTCTGTAATCACAAAGGTAAAGTTAGAACAAAAGTCTAACTTGGACCAAGAGTCTAGCTTTTTCAGTATTCACAAAAGTATAGTTAGACAAAAAGGCAAACTTTAGTACTTTTCCATATTCACAAAGATAAGTTACTACTTGTAAACTACTAGTATTTTTAGTACTAGTACTTTTTTTACTAGTTGTAATATTACTTGTGGTAACTTACATTTGTGAATAACGAAAAAGTTGTACAGTTAGACTTTTGGTCTAAGGTATACTTTCTGTCTAACTTTACCTTTGTGAATCGGGCCCAAAGTGTTACAGAACAATAACTTATCAAATTAAATGTTTAATAAATCATTAAATAATTAAAATACATCAAATTAATTTGAAATAATCACTATTCCAAAACAATATTTTATTTAACATTATTTCCTAAAGGATGTTCTTTTAAATCCCTACCTCCATTTTTTTCCTGTTGAAGTGTTTTGCAGTGAGGAGAGTGGCTATGTATGATGCTAGATTTACTCCAAAGTTGATTGGAGTACATGACCAACTGTTTTTGGTCTTTTTTTGGCAGGAGTATCTTTAGGAGTGCAGTTTGAGAATAGCAATAGGTTTCTTTGTTTGTGGATGGGTGTTTGTTCTTGCATTCTTCTCCCTAAACCCCTCTTTACCCTTCCTTAAACCTCTCTGTGCCACCCCAATTCTGTCAAATGTAATAGTAAGTATTCCTGATATTTCCCGCCCCTCCCACATTTACTACTAAAACGTATGCCTATGTGTGCTGAGATCTCCCCACACACGGTGGACACCTCGGCATAGAAAAGTTAGCAGACGCAGAGGTATCTGCACATTGGTTTATGAACAGCGTTTTGTAGTAGGCGAGTAATACTATTCTAGTACTACTAAACATACTACAAAATGCAGCATGTGAACAGGCCCATTTGTCAGCATAATTACATAGAGATTTTCTATAACTGAAGGTCTGACCAAGGTTTCGGAATCGAAACCTCTTATCAAAGAAGGAGATGCAGAAATTATTATCAAAATAAATGTTATAATGCCCAAAGTACATTCTGGAATTCAGCTACAATTTACTGGTGGCATCCCTTTTGGTGGTATATTTCAGGGTATTTTGTCACTGGATCTCCCAAGCCTCCTTCAGTCTATACTGCTATGGAGGGTACAAACTTATATTTTTATTTTGCATTTCGTTTTTGGCTCCTGGTCATAGTGTAGGTTTGTGTTGAGTAATCTGAATAGAAGCCAGTGGGTCTACAAAATAAATTTCAGGGCAATTCATGGAGGCATTTTGGCCATAAATATTTGTTTAAGACTAAAAATACCTTCATTTACGCTGGCTAGGAATTCACAAAAAGAAAACATTCACAGACTTGTTTGTTTGTGGCCATTGACAAACTGCTCAAGATTCTTTCACAATGTGGAACTGGTCTGAGATTTCAAGGGGGGGGAGTGGAACGGATCTCCTCTCATCCAGAAGCAAAATGCGATGCAACGCGCGCTACGAAATTCGTTTTATTTTTTAAATTGTTTACTTACCTGCAATTGTCCATCTTCCGGTGTTTACCACTGTCCACCTTGCTCCTCCCCCGCACCGCCTCCCTGCCCCACCGAACTCCCTCCACGGGCCGCGGCTGGTATGCAGGTGCTTTCTGAGTTTGTGCCCGAATTTGGGGGTGGTGAGTTTTCAGTGTTTTTGTCGAGATAGAGGACCCTGTACCCTCTACGGAAAATCAGTGAGGTCATGAGGAGCAACGCCTCCATTTTACTTTTGCCACAACTGTACTCTTTCTTCTGACTTTCTAGACCTTACAGTGGATATGCCATAACTGCTTATAGATAAATGCAATTAAAAGAGGGAACGCAGTTCTTTTGGTGGCACTGTCTTCGGCTCATTGGAGTGCAGAAGACTGTAGTTTGCATGAGAAAATACATGTGCAATGAGTGTACCCTCAGATGTTCATCCTCTTCCTTTCTTACCTTTACTTTGCTTCTTTCCCCAACTCTCTCAGTCTGTTTTCTTTTCTTCTGTTCTTATCCGTTTTTCACCGTTCTTCTCTTTATCCCAAATGTCACATGCTCCCCCATCGCAGACTCCTTTCTCTCTCCCCTAGTCCATTTTCTAAATATTTCGCTCTTCCTTTCTTCCCCTCTCCCACTACGACTTTTACTGTCTCATACAACCTCTCTCTATCTTCCTCTCCCTCTTCCTCTCTATCTCCATACCAGATGATATACACAACGCAACCAATAATTACAAAAAAAGAGCTAAAATAATAGAATTGCCCTTTAGTAATATGCATTGCCCAATATTTCAGTCACATTGACACTTCATTTAAACTTTATTTGCTTCAGTACCTGCAGTCATTAAATCCAATAATTGCTTAAATAACGATTGTTTTAGCAAGAAAAATTGTTTTTACCTACAGTCTCCATTGCACAAAGAGCACAAATGCTCCTCCAAGCAAATCACTCGTTCTAAAGCATGTCCCTAAAAATGATTGTTATTACAAGGAAGACGCTACAGTGAAATGCCAAACTGGCATTGACTTGTCCTGTTGAAGTTTGTCTCACACCATTCTCACAATGAAGGATAATATTCTGCAGAACGGGGTTCTGATTCTCCAGGACAGCAGATCTTTAATTACCAGACCAGGCAGATGATTAGTTTTTCATTGTAACTCTGAGCTCTTGATTTGTGTTGATATAGTAAAGAGAATTAGGTGCATTCAGGGACACGCCAGAGAGGCGACAAACTGATAAAGCGGCCTGTGTTATGGGGGGATGCACGAGGAGGATTCATAAATGGCCACTTGCATAGTCATATAAATCACAAACAAGCAGCCTACAAGTAAATTGTGTAGTATTCTTTACTGCTGAGAGACAGCAACAGGTGCACGGAAGCAAGTAACGCGATGGTCCTGCCAGATACCAGAGGATGGACTATATTCTGTCACTATCTCAAATCTGGCATGGCAATAAAAACTGAGAAGCAACTTGGGGGCATATTTACAAGGAGTTAACGCCACCAGAATGCCAATTTTTACGAAGTTCTCGTGGCGTTAAGTCCTTCGCCTTATTTACAAGGCGGCGTTAAGCTACTTAACGTGGCTTAACGTCGACTTGTAAATAATGCCCCTATTCACACAGCACTTAGGGGCTGATTACGATGCGATTTGGTAGGCCTCCTAACAGCATTTGCTCTGTGTGAATCAGATCGGGAACGTATCTTTCCGACCAAATCGGAAAGTTTTCGACCGACCGATTATGATGCGAGTTAGGCGTTAGGCGAAATATCCTAATCCAAACCCTACGGCATTCGGAATGACCGAGCTGTAGGGAGCAGACTCGTACATCTCTATGGGCTGCGTTTCCGAACAACCAATTAGGATGCTGGATTCAGACAGCCTTTCTGAATCGTGCCGTCCGACTCGAATCGGCAGTCGGAATAAGACTTTGGGGTCCTTCTCACCTGGGGCCTTCCCAATCGGGCCTGTGGGTGTTGCCCATGGGTCCCCCTTACCAGTCAAACTTTTGCCTCACTGCACTAGGGTCCCTGCTGCGCCACTAGGTTTCAAAGTTGTACACAAAAATGTTGGACTTGGAAGGCCCTGGGAATGAGTGACTGCTGTAATACCCATCTGAGGCCTTGCAAGTACTGCTGCTGACTTGCACTCTAGAGACCATGTCACAATCAATGATCCTTACAGCCTCAAAGATGACCATTCAGATGTGGATCACATCACACACTCATATCCCTGCAATGTCAACTTAAATCCAGAGGAATTGAAGTTGATGCACTTTTGTTGGTCAGTGGTTGTTGACCGCTGCCTAACCTGAGCTCTATGTCTCCTTCATGGGGTATTCACCAGAATATCAACTACAAGATATCTGGGTGTCAAAATCTAGAGGACCTGAAATACTTGAAACTAAGAATGTATGGTATGTACAGGTTTGCCCCATTTCAAGATAGGTATGGTACATAGATGTGGAGTAATACATCTATACTTACTTATATGCAATTGCCTTTGCGTTATTTTAGCTCTCAATATTTAGGCCTCAATATTTTGTATCCATGTTATTTTGTCCTCGAATATTCTGCTGTATAAACATGTGTGTTCTGCATATACGTTATTATATTCAAGAACCTTGCTCTAAGGATTCCAAGACTACAAATTAAGGCAGGAGCGTTTAGTCCTGTTCAGTATCTGTTAACAGCCACATACTGTGAGCTAGTGGAGGGACAGTGACTTGTCGCCACACTAAGGGTAAAGAGTGTTCATGGTAGGGAACAGCTCACAGAAACATATCCCCTGTTTTTAGTTATTACGAGATGCCCAATATATCTTCTCAATTTTCTGGTGAAGGTAGCAGTGCACCCATCAAATGCACATTGTTTGTCTTGGGCCATGATGCAGTCCAGACGAATTGTAAAATCCCAATGTGCACCCTCTTGAGGTTCCTCCATGTTGAAAAATGTGTCACCGCTATTAATTTAACTGCAATCTTTAAAAATAACAGTAGGACTGACAAAAAAACAAAAAAACTTCTGTTTAGTGGATATCAGCTCTTCTTCTATTTTCATGAACCACAACGTTAAGAAATAAAAGTGCTCACCCTTTCCACATGAAGGTGTTTGTCGTGTTGTGACTAGTGGTGCCTGCACAGAGCAATGACCAAGGAAAGGGTAGCTGGATATGGGCAGGCCCGGTGGCCCGGGGAACAAAAGACACAGAGACAGGCTCGTGATATAACTATGCCATGGCCCGGGTCCCGTCTTCTCTCAGGCCCTGCCGGGGGGGGGGGGATTTATTAGGTGTGCACCAAGTGGTGCAGCACAACCAAAAGCACATATGCACGCAGGGGTACACACCCGTAACAACCTTGCATCCAGAGTAGAATAGGCCAATCAAGGTCACTGACTTAAGTCACTGGAGTAACACTGCATTCCTCCCCAAAATTGTGTAACTGAAAAACTGAACACAACAAGCCACATATATGCAGATGATCCTGACATCACCCCAGGGTAAGGTCACATACCTGAGAATGCAAACACGTTACCTGACATCAGACACCAACAAACCCTCTTACACCAAAAAATCTCTCAGCCAAGGGGACGGCGCAGTGCTGCTTCGAAGACCATAATGAGTACAGATATTGAAGCTGGGCAAATGATGAGGTACTTCAGCCCCACTGGGAGTCTTGGATCCATTTGTGCTAGATTCCAGCTACACTCACTCTGGATAGTCTCCTTCAACACAAACCTCTGGTTAATCCAGGGCAGGGGCTTCAGTATCATTCTCTGGGAAACAGCCGAGGGGCTGATGAAACTGTTTAAACATGGAAATGTTCCTCGTGAGGGTTTTGTGTTCATGCTAAGCAGTATCTTGAGTGCTGTGAGACGAAGGGCTAAGGATTTAGCTGAAACAATAACCCAAACTTGCTGCCAGGGCTGCGATCTTGAATTAGTACCTCATTACCCACTTGCAGATTGGACATTTTAGCTCGTTGGTGATGGCTAGCTTGATCATTAGACTTTTTCAGTTGGTCATACACAAATGGATCATTGACGGGATCTGGAAGCTATTCTTGATGGTTAAGGATTGTGTCTCGTACCACTTGACCCATGGAAAGATGCCCTGGTGCCCCCCACCCCCAATGGTAGAATGAGGAGTCTCAGGATAGTCTCTCAAGATGGAGTAGATCGCAAGTTCTAAAGACTGTTGGCTCGCTGAGGCAATCCGGACGACTTTGTTCAAAGTTCTCATAAACCTTTTGGCCTCCCCATTTGCTTGGGGCCACCTTGGGGTAATCCTTTTGTGAGTAATTCCCAAGGAGGTGAAATGAGATACAATCTCTTGTCCTTGAAAATGTGGGGAATTCTCAGTGCGCAGTTCCTTGATTAAACCATGTGTGGCCATAATCTTCTCCAACTTGGGCAGTACCTCACTGGCACTCACAGACGAGAGAATCTCTACCTCAGGATATTTGGAGTAGTCATCAATCATCACATAAGTATGTTGCCCATCTGGGAGGCTCCCAAAATCAAGATTGGCACACACCCACGGCCGTTGTGGCATCTTTTCAGTCACTTCAGGTGGTGGAGGACTAGCATCACCAGTTACTTAACAGTAGGAACAGGATCTGCCCACCTCCTCAACCTTTTCATCCATGAAGGAAACCGCACCTTCATGTGCAGTTGATTCTTGGTCTTAATCATACCCTGGTGTCTGGCATGGAGAAGTTGGATGACTCTGTAAGCAAGGGCAGTAGGTATGACTAGATTATGCCCATGCAAAAGGAACCCATTTGAGTCAGCATTCAACTCCTGGTGAATGTGATACAAGCTTTCCAGGATTCTCCATGCCTCAGGTGTGAGCAAGCCCCAGTTCTTTTTTAAGGTGTGCCACTGATTGCTCTTCGCGGGCTAAAGAGATTTTCGAAAGGCATTCGTCTTTGCTGGTAGCGTGGCATAGAACATGTAGATAGAGTGGAATGGGATATGATTGATCCATCACATATTTTACATATTCCTCTGTTTCATCTGCGTTGGCTTCCTCTTCCGGGGTGGCTGCTCAAGGGTGGCTTGACAGATATTCCGCCGGGTTGTGAGACCCAGGGCGATACTCCACATGACAATTGCACTCCTGAAGTTGGAGCATCCCCTTCTCAATTCGCTGAGGTGGCTTGGCAGCAGTACCTGTGAATAGAGGAATTAGTGGTTTGTGATAAGTCATCAGAGAGAATGGATTTTCGTATACATAAAGGTGGAAATATCGACATTTCCAGTGGATGGCTACAACCTCTTTCTTGATCTGAGAATATCTCTGTTCAGTGATAGATAAGGAGTGGCTTCCAAATGCCACTGGGACCCACTCATCCTCCTCCATGGATCATTGCATCAGGACTGCCCCCAACCCTTTGATGCCAGCGTCCACGACTATAGTGGTGTCCTTCTGGGGGTCAAAATAGGCCAACGTGGTGTTGGAAGAAAATGCATCCTTGGTGACCTGAAAATAGCCTCCTGCTCGGGCCCGATGACCACGACACAACACTCTTGTGAGTTCTCGGAAATGCTGTGTCAGAGTAGTGAGGCCTCTGATGAACCGGCTACAGTCATTCACCATGTCTAAGAAACTTTGCACTTCTGTGACAGTGGCCGGTGCAGGTGCTTCCTTGATGTCTCAGACATTGTCAGGGTCCAGAGTCACTCCCTCTGATGAGAACACATGTCAAAAAAGTGTAACTTTTGCTGCAGGAATTCACACTTATTGCGAAGAAGAGCAAGAACTGATTCCTGTGCAGCACTTCCTCAATCTTGCATTGTGTTCTGGGACAGTCTTCGCATAGATTAAAATGTCGTTACTGACATTTACAACACCTGGGAGGTCAAATAGAAGTTTCTGAATAAAGTTTTGAAACACCATGGCTGCATTGGAGGTATCAAAGCTCAAACGCTTGTAGGGCCGCAAGCCAAAATGGGTTGAAAAAGTTGTAATGCAGTGGGATTCCTCATCCAGAACTAGCTGGTGATATACTAAACATAAATCCAGATTCGAAAACTGACTGGCTCAGCTGAGTTCACCAATCAGGTAATCTTTGGAGGGTGTTAAGTGTCTTTCCCTCTTTATCGCAACATTGGGCATGCGCATATCTACGCATATCTGCACCCCGCCCAGCTGTTTAGTTTTTTGTGTCAGCACAATTGGTGATACCCAGGATGTTGGTCCCGTTACTTTCTCAATGATGCCTGCAGACTCAGGCTTGTCCAATTCCTTTGCTACCAGGGTCTCAGATGAAATGCAATGCACCAATGTCAGAGGGCAATTGGCCTCACAAACGGGTCAATATGCAGGTGGATCTCTGTGCCCGATTCCTTCAAATATAGTAGGAAATTCACTGAGGATGTGAGCTATAGCCTCCTGATGTACGCCAAAATCGAAGGATACGATGCCAAGAACTTTGGCTGCCCGACAGCCTAGGAGCATTCCATGTCCTTCCTCTGCAACCTATAAATAAGACTCAATCGAGTGGGACCCATAAGATAAATGCAGCATTGAAGTTGCCTCGCATCACTAGGTTGTCCCGGTATCCACCACAGCAGTGGTGAGGTGATCTCCGACCTGTATCTGGCATTGCGGCAGGTGACATGTAGTTTGGGCGTCAGTGCCGATGGTGAAGACAGAGTGGATTGTTGTTCTTCGGTTTCGCCATCATCCATGTCACTGCTCCTCTCTTTTACTTGATGGTCCCTCGCTCTTTTCCTGATTAACAGACTCATGAAATTATTGAGTTTTTCACACCCTGCACACTTTTTTCCTCTTGTAGGGAATTCAGAGGGGCAGTGACTGTTTCCCCACAGTACCCACAGGTTCGTGGTTTGGTACCATCTCTCCTAACTTGTTTGCATTGGGGTGTGATAGTGTTTACTGGTTCAGTCTACACCGGGGTCTGTAGTGTAGCTTCTATGTGAGGTATGCAGGTTCTGGAGTATTCTTTGGTTCTACACATCATCAGAATGTCCATTAGAAATTTTCCAGACTCTTCTAGTATTCACTCATGAAGTTTCATGAAGGCACATCCCTGAATTATCTGCCCTCTTATTTCTTCATTTTCGTCATTAAAACCACATGCGCTGGCAAGTACCTTCAGGCGTGCATGAAAAACGCCAATTGATTCATCAGCTTGCTTTCTCGCTGAGCGAAACACGAACCTCTTATAGTCCTGATTTGCCATTGGTTCAGAATGTGCGGTGAGAGACTCTATGAGGGTGATGTACCTTCAGAGCTGTTTCAATAATGGACTTGGATATTTTGTAAATATCTCTTCACCCCAAGTGAAGGATCAGCACCCTCTTTTGTGCATTGTCAACTTTGGTTGTGTCAAAGAGCAGCAGCACGCTCTCTACCCTTTTTTCCCACTTAGGAGCTGGCTCCGACGGAGCACATTCTACAGTGAAAGGTTCCACTGCTGGTATGTTCGTCATGGTGCTAATGAAGATGCTGTGAGCACTATAATGTCTCTTGCTTAATTTTTCCACTCTCTCTCTCTTTTTAATTATGCCAAGACATGACCATTGGCTCTCCAACTCCCAAACTCCTGTGAAGGGCCAGCCTCCCCACTGGTATCTTCTGTCACCCGCACACCCTGCTACAGGGGCAGACCGGCCATGTGAGGCCTCCCCATCAGTCTCTGTGTGAACTATTTCCCAGGGAGCAGCAATGTTTCACTGAATTTGATTCCTTTTTTTAATTGTATATGTATTTTTTTGTACTCGCCTGTTGTTCACAGCCAGCACGAGGGACTTCATCACATGCTCAGCCCCACGAGGACAACGCCGACGTACAGTCTTGTTCTTTATTTGCCAGTGGAATACCTGCTTTCTGCACCAAGGCTCTGCTCGCATCGCATGTCCAGCAGGAGGCTCTTTATCAGTGCAGGACACAAGCTGGGCTGCTCCGGGCCGAATCAGTCTTGTGGCACGAGCACCACGTACCACACAATGCCAGGGGTAGCGGAAAGGCACCCGGTTGTCGCCAACATTGTGTTGTGATTAGCAGTGCCTGCACGGAGTCGCGACCAAGGAAAAGGTGGCCGGATATGGGCAGGCCTGATTGCCCGGGGTACAAAGACATGGAGACAGTTTTGTGATATAACTATGCCCAGGCCAGTGTCTCGTCTGCTCGCCATGCCCAGCTGGGGGGTACTGATTAAGTGGCCACCACGTGGTGCAGAACAACCCAGAGCACATACACATAGAGGGACACACACCTATGGCCCCCCCTGCATCCAGAGTAGAATAGACCAGTCAAGGTTGCTCCAGTTGCATCACTGGTGCAACACTACAGCATTGATGTCTGTGCTGGAGCGAAGCAGAACTCATGAGAAAGTCAGAAGCATTGTGTCTCTCATTCTCTTCAGGGTGGACTCACGGCTCAATGTCTCCCAGTTGCTAGCTGAGCCCAATATCTAAGTCTGTGTGCATTGATAGTTTGACTTCTTCATCTCAAGAACTGAAGGCCAAAGTAAAATGACTAGAAAGATGGCCAAGGTGAAAGAAATACAGAAAAGAATGCAAAACAGAGACAACAGAGCAAACGGGAGGCAAAAATATTTCTTAAATATTATTAAATTAAGTGCAAACAAAAATTGCACTTAATTTAATTGCGTATTTTTATTACCATGACCAATAACTATCCACAAATCAGTTTGGAATTGCCTTTTAGGTAACTTAAAATGCTTCCATATCATGTGTCAGGTGAAAATGTATTGCAATACTTTCAAGTCTAAATAAAATGTAACCCTGATTTTAAATGGATGCTCAAAGACAACCAATATTAAAGTTCCAAGAGTGCAATGTGATCAACCCTGGCAAACTTTCCAAAACAAATAACTAACAAATGACACAGTTACTGTTTAGCGTCCTCACAAGGGCCCTGGCACTCATTATTCTACAAATTAGGCACTGTGATTGTTTAATGTGCTTTTAGATTTCTTGAATTCTTTAGTAATTTACTTCCACACTCCCTGCTGGAAGATGTGTTTTATGAACCTCACACTACTTCTTTAAATATATACCGTTTTCTCCTGACTTAATCCCTTGTCGTCTCGTGTCAAGTCACTTGTCTTAGAGCCCTCTATTTTACTTAAGAATTAATGACTTGTTTCAATAAAATGTAGTCCGTTAAGGTACATCAATGTCTCTACAATGTCACTCTGTACCTCCTTTATGCACAACTCAATATAGATTTAGAGATGTATCTTTCACATCAAATAAATTGTAGTGCAGGGGCAGGCACTCGTAAGTAGTTCTCTTATGTTCCTTATAGTTTGTCACGATGCCCCCGAATGGCCCCGGAATTAGAAGCAGTTCGGTAAACCATGACTTAGCATCAGAGATCAATCAATACATCTATCAGGGTTTGTATAGTGCGGCTGCTTTACCTGTGAGGGTCTCGAGGCACTGTGGTGTCCTGCTGTGGGATTCCGCTGCCTGTAATTTCAATAGGAGTGTCACAACAATCCGATTTGAAGTTTTTTTTAATGCTTTTAACTGAGCAAGTCACCTTGTCAAGATATGTATATCTGAATTGATTTACGAATACATTTAATTGCATATCTTACTATTTGACTGTAGTGGTTGTACTGCTGTTAATCGCTTCCTCACCTTTTGGCTAATAAATACTTGACCGCTTAATTTTTAAATACCAGTACGAATTTTTTTTCACCTCATAACTAATTTCATTTGCATAGTTACTAAAAACCATTGCAATACAGAAACTTCAATTAAACCCGTAAGAACATGATAAAATATAAGGTGCACATTTATAGTATCATAAGAATTAAAAACTTTAAATACGTTGTATTACTAACAGTTACAAAAAGCACTTTGGTGCTAGTGCAGATTGTTGCTGGTGTAAGAAATGCAGTCAGTGCAGCGTTTGTTGCCAAATCAACCGCTGCAATCCGTGCAAAAAGGTACTTTACGGTGTTTAAAAGTTGCAAATCACAATGGGGGCTTCCCAGTTCTCCCTTAGTTGAAGCAGCCTCTGTTCTGTTCTGTTCTGTTCTGTTGTTGGGTAGATGGTGCTAGGATCGCCAGTGTACTCACGGAGCAACAGTGCTTTTGCCCTTTCCCCAAGAGCCAGTTTATAGATTGTTGGGAGACCCGCTGCCTGTGCCCCACTAGCTCTGCCAGCATTTTCAAAGAAGAGTATATTCATAGGTTGTAGCCAAGCTGCCCAGCAATACAAAGTTAGATTAGCAGCAGCACACCCTCCCCATGCTTGTGGCAGAGTAAGAAACTTTAAGGATCTCCTGACCTTACCATATTGCCAAATAAACCTACTAAATATGGAGTCTGAAGCTTTGATTATAGACCCTTCAATTTCGACCGAAAGTGCCCTGAACAGATATAATACCTTGGGGAGCATTACCATTTTAAGAATGTTGATTCTTCCTATAATGGTTAAATGAAGTGAGCTTATCCGCCTAAGGTCAATAGCTATTTTACTGGTCACTGGGTTTAAATTAATTTGGGTGACCTGATCGATATCTGCAGTAATCCTAATCCCTAGATAGGTAGATGTACTTACTCGCTGGCTATCCTGAAAGATAACATTTTTGGCACAGATTATTTGGGTCTTGAATTTGTTCAGTAAATAACCTGACTCCTTTCCAAATATGGTAGCTATTACTTCTATTTCCGGCATTGCACCCTCAGGGTTAGGTGTTAGTACCGCAATATCATCCGCGTAGGCTAATCACTTGTCACTGGTATAATTGCCTGATTCTCAATTATCGATTTAATGAGCAGATCAATATATAGGGCAAATAAGATTGAGGAACAAGGACATCCCTGCTTTGTTCCCCTTGATACCCTTATAGTGTCTGATTCTCTACCCATAAGCTGTAGCTTTGCATATGGAGCCCTATACATTGCTTTGATTGCAGTGACGACCCGGGGGCAAACCCCTTAGCTGCCAAACCTACCCACAAGTACTTGCATGACACTCGATCAAATAGTTTTACCGCATCCAGGAGGATCATAGCCAGATTACCATTAGTCTCCCCAGTATTGTCAAACAGGGCCATGGCTCGTCTTACATCGTCAGTTGTGTCTCTAGAGGTACGAAACCATGTTGCCGGGGTGACACAAGACTGGCTATGATCCTCTAGAGGCGATTCGCCAAGATTTTAGAATAGATTTTTGCATCCGCATTGATTAGGGAGATGGGCCGATATGAAGTAGGCTTATCCATGGTTTATCTTACTTGGGGAACATAACAATTTTGGTACCCTTCCAAGAATCAAGTGGATTTCCAGAATATGGTACCCCCAAAAACAGATCCCAGAGCGAGGGGTCTAGTTCTTCTTGAAAGATTTTATAAAATTATGATGGAATCTTGTCAGTGCCTGCTGCCTTGCCCGAGGCCAACTGTTGTATCGCTGTTTGTAGCTCCAAATTCATACTCCAACCTCTCGCTCGCATCCCCCCAACCTCCTCATATATTCTTTACAAGCCCTCACAAATGCATCTCCATGGGGCCCTGTTTCTCCTCCATATAAAGATCTTGATAGAACTTATGGAATACACCTACTATATCCCCCCGGATCTGTATATGAGGTCCCCCCACTTGTTATTGAGGATATCTGGCTCTTCACTGTTTTTTGTCTTGTCTTTGAGGCAAGCTGTTTTCCAACTGTTCCCCAATTCTCGTAACTCCCCGCCCTGTGAGTCTGATATCCTGCTGCGGTCTTTTGGGAATAGTAAGACCAGACCCTATCTCAGCTTTAGTCAAAGTGATGTCTAGTTGAGTTGTGACTACCTCCATCCCCGCACTATCTTACCCAGGTTCTCTTTCTCCAAATCCTGAAGCTTAGCGCGCAATTGCTTTATCTTCTTTTGATTTTGTCTTTTATTAGATACAAAGCTTAACATCTCCCCCCTTACTCCGTCCTTAAACGCATCCCAGACCGTATTGCATGAGGCGCTATATCTATTCATATTAAAGAATTCTGTTATACAGGTTCTAAAATGATAAACACATTCTTGATCCACCAGCAATTTCCGATCTAAGTCCATTGTGTTTGATACATATGTATTTGCTGCAATCTTAGTCCTAGAATCAAGGGATTATGATCGGACATTAATTTTGGTAACATTTCTATCTCTGCCCCACCTGAAGTCTGCTTCGAGATCAAAAAGTAATCCAGCCTGACATATTTCTGGAGAGGGTGGGAAACTTATGTATATCCAGGATCAGAGGGAAAATTGGATTCCCATACATCCATTTACCCGTGGCTTTTAATTAATGATGTTAATGCTCTATGAACTTTAGGCTTCCATCCTTGATACCTACTAGGCATCATACTGCCTACTCCTAAATGTATATTGAGATCCCGGCACATAATTAGAGGGGTAGGCCAAGCTGCCAGCTTCATTTCCAGATCTTCGAATATCTTAGGCTCACCCTGGTTTGAGCCATACACCGTTAATATTGTTATTCCAATTTCTAACTCCTCCAAAGCCCATCTCCCTCCTGCATCACCCAGTGTCCGCCCAGCTGGTCCTATTCGATTCTTTTGTTAGGATGGCCACCCCTCTAATATTAGAAGTTTGCATAGAACAGGCCATTAGAGAATAACCCTTTATCATAATTAACCCCCTCTTTTCCCATGGTATATGCATTTCTTGAAGAGAGAAAATGTCGGAGTTATTAGATTTTCGCATTTTTATGGTCCGATTTCACTTATTCCTATCCCCTAGACCCCCTATGTTGACTGAACAAATAGTCATCTTACCCATTTAGACTAAAATATTGTCATTTTTTTCCTTCGGTCCTTTCCCCCTGTTGAGCCAGGTAAAAGCCCAGGTAGAAACAATTTACTCCAAGTTCTGTCATTATTCTTAGCATTTTACGGCTTTGTTTGAATTTTTACCAATTATCTCTCTAAATGTTTTCGCCCCGTTTTGTCCCCACCTCCCAAAACCCCTTGACCCCGCAGACCATTCCTCCCCCCTCTGCCCTGATCCCACCCCTACCTCTCTCCCCTGATCCCACCCCTACCTCCCTCCCCTGTCCCCCCTCCCTCCCTCTCTCCCGTCTTCGGGAAGTACCCAGATAGCACATCAGTCTGTTGGGGAGATGGAGAGCGGTTTGCCAACACCGTGAATTACTTATACACACCATTCTATCCTTATTGGGGACTACCCTACCAACGAGGATAGAGCTTAGAAAGAAGCCGATAGGCAGAGGAAGTTAGAAAAGCATAGCTGTCTGACACAAAATCAGGAAACTAAAATACCAGATACAGCGATCTCTATCCCGATATCCCCCCCATCCACAATTCACTCTTCTCCCCAGTCCAATAGGGTGCTAAGGCTTCAACCCTGCCAGAAACTCTTGAGCCTTTATTTCAGATGTAAAAAACGTTGTTGAGCCTTGCCAAACTACTTTCAAGGAGGCAGGATTATTCAAAAAAGCTTTAGTGCCTTTGTCCTGAAAGGGTTTTATCAGCTGGCGTAGATGCCACCTCCTCTCAACGGTGACGTGACAAAAATCAGGTCTTACGAAAAAATAAAGATCATCAACACTTCTCCTGGCCTCTGGCCTGGCTCTTTTAAACACCGCCTGTCTCAAGAGAAGGTTGCCGAAAAATACCAAGATGGCTCTTGGCTTCGACCCTTTCCTAGCTGGATTTCTCGTAGTAAAAGGTGTCCTATGTACTCGCTGGAACTCTTATTGTCAGTTCCAATCCGTAAGTTCCGGGAATGCTTGTCGAAAAAGATCCAAAAACAACAATTGATGGAAGGAATACAGAACAATGTCATACATGTAGTAGTGTACATTCACCCCAGTACAGAGATCTGGGCCTCAATCCATCATTTTTTGCTCACCATGCCATTCCAGTTTGAACCTAGCCATATGCAAATAAGTCTTGGCCCATGGGAACAGTCCAGCCCGAACTGCCAAGCCAGGTCCTCCCTGGCCTGGAAACAAGCATCCCCGGCACACGACGTCCAGTCGAGGTCCCGCCTCTTCCCCTTACTGGAGCCGGCTCTCTCTCCTCTGATGTTGGCTTCGCTGTCAGCGGCATGCGCCTGCCACCCTGTTTCCCCTCGGTGCCAGCAGGGTCTGCCATCAAGGGCACACCCGACCTTCCCTTTGCCGAGCGGGCAACTTTAGGGGCCATCCGAGCTATCGCTCTCCACCTGCAGCGCAGGCAGCCAGCAGAAGCAAAGACTCGCTCTAGCAGCAACCTTAGTGCAACAATGTATTCCTGCATCTGCCCTTCCCCGGGGCCGCCGTTGGATCCCGAATGAGTGTCCGCAGCAGTGTCAGAGGTCCCAGCATCGAAGAACATTAGGCAGGTAAGTGCCGTTATTTTTCCCTTTTAATTTGTCTCCCCATTCCACCAGATACTTTTTCACTGTGCTAATATGGCAAGTTCGCTCCTAAGGCCTCAAGCGGCCCCCATCTTCCAGAATATTTTCTCTGAACTTGAACATCCAGTTATCCGTTGCATTCAGGCACAGTTGCACGCTTAGATGCACCCTCGCACCACCGTGCCTTTTTTCTTAATGTATTTCTTATTAAATACATTTGCAGTGTCGCTGTTTGAAGCATTACCACTACCTTTGTTAGGAAGCATATCATTTGTGTTGCTTAACATGACCAGGGTAGGCCTCTTTGCCTTTCTAGCTCTTTATTGACCCAGTTTGTGTAATTTCATTTTTAAAGGTACCTAGGGTAATTAAATGTGAAAGTACGCGTCCATACGTACCCAGACGTTAACATTGTAAACACTTTAATCTGCTGTTCGCCTTAAGGTATTCAGAGTAAGAGAATCTTGAGTTATTAAAACATAGAACCCCTTCTCAGATTCCCTTTGCCTGTTTTGATTTCTGATCAGTACTAACGATCAGCGAACGTTAGGAGATGATCAGCGGACCATCTCCTAACGTTCCATCCAGGGTACTAACAAAGCATTATCAGATAAAAATCTGCTCGCAAAGGGGCAGATTCTCAGAATCTGCCCCGTTGCTACCGGTATTTTTGCATTTGGGATGCATCATTCCAAATGCAAAAATCGCAAACTGAGAAATCGCTAAATTGCGATTATTTGCATTTAAGGAATCTCAAATTGAGATTCCTTAAATGCAATGCATGAAAGTTTTAAAAATAGCGAATTCGCTAATAGGGCACGCAAATTACCATGAAGTACAACTTCATGGTAATTTGCAAAAACTTTGAAAAATGCACTAAAATGCATTTTTCAAAGTTTCATGTTGCGCACACATATACCCTAAGGGCATGTGTGTGCGCAACATATGTGCACAGATTAATTTCAGGGGGTGCAACAGGGTGTCCTTTGGACACCCCTGCACCCTTGAAATCGCAATCTCAATTTGGGATTCGCTAATTGCAATTCGCAAATTGAGATTGTCTTCCCATTCATTCCCATGGGCCTCTAGGCCCATAGGAATGAATGGGGAGGTATTCCTTAATTGCGACTCGCAATTTGCGAGTCACAATTAAGGAATTCTAAGAAATCGCTACTTTTTTAGTGATTTCTTGATGCATTCCAATTTGCTATTCCTTAATAGCGAATCGGTATTTTTCGCTATTAAGTAATCGCAAAATGGGTTGTTGATGCATCTGGGGGTATATTTCTGAGTTGAGGGCAATAATTGTTGTTAAAGTACCTGAGCCACAGTTAAAGGCCAGAAAGGAGGTTGAAGGCCTATAACAACGGTAATTTCCTGAGGCAGAGTTTTTACAGGACTATTAGAACATTCCATCCACTGAGGATAGAATATTACGATTTTAAAAGGGCAAACAAATTAAGACAAGCATTAGAATGTTGGGCAGACGGTCAGTACCAACAATTATTGGCATTCAGCCAACCACTGACATAAAAGGAGCTCTCAACATTCCAATGTTTTGAAATATTCGAGTGCCGAGAAGTCTGTGAAAGATTCAGAACAATGGCGGCTCAACAAAAGGGGTAGATGCAAAAACGAAGCACAAAGAACACGGATATTGGCATAACACTGATTGGTGCAGAACAATGACGGCTCAACAAAAGGGGTAGATGAAAAAAACGAAGCACAAAGAACACAGATTGGTGCAGAACAAGGACGAAGTTGGCCAAACTGTACAGCATACATTAACACAGAGCATATACTGCACTGTGTATTGATGGCAATATACATTGCTGGCTGTTGAATATAACCACGAATACTGCTCGGCGTGAAGTGCTGTGCGCTCCGAGTATCCCCGGAAGCTCGAAACAAGTGAGAAAATAGACAGTGATACTTTTGACTGAAAGGTTGATGGACTCTGTGGCACTGCATAATTTTGTTTGAAATAACATCCATTTGCTTCAGGTGTTGTTTCAATATTACTTTTGATGTCCTTGGACATTTAATACATCGGCTTTGAATGACTCATGTAGTTAGTTCCCAGCACCCTCCAGTATGTTAGTAATGCCGCTGGGATTAACTGTTGTCCATAGAAATCACTAGGCTTTTGTTAGCATGCAAATAGATGTGGCACTTGTTTGAATAAGGGTTCTGTAGTTCAGACATTAAAGTTGGATTTAATTAGTCAAATATTTCTTCCAAAGCGCCTTAGAAAAAATGCAGCTCTTCTTCAGATTAAAACCTACTCTTTCGCCTTGGATCATGGCGCTTGAGTTTTGTCGTTCACATTTGTAAATATTTTTTTCAAAAACATTTTAAGCTTTCCTGCACCATAGAAAACTATGGGGCATGTTAGCAAGGGTGATATCAAGGCTTTAGCGGGACTTTTTCCTGCTAAAGCGGCGATATTTTTATCGCCCTATTAGCAAGCTGTCGCTAACAGCAGTTAGCGACAGCTTATAGGCGATAGCTACAGGTTTGGGGCCCGCTTTGCATGTCAGCGATATTTATCGCTAATGACATGCAAAGTGGGCGTACCCAACCTGTTAGCGAATGAAAGCAGTCGCTAACATAGCTATCGCCTATTATCAAGGCAGGTGAAGCGATTAAAAAAATTGCGCTAAGAGCGAATATCACCAGAACCTAACGCCTGCTCAGACCATGACTTAACCTGTATATTCAATGGGAGGTGGATATTCAGGTTAAGTCCCCTTTAGTGATAATGCCTGAATATCGCTATTCACGCATTGAGCCGCTATCGCCGGATATTTTATCACTTTTGAGATAAACGTTGCTAATAGCACGTTATCTCTGCGATAATATCCGGCTATAGGCGTCGATTAAAGAAAATGTGCTAAGAGCATTTATCGATAATTATCGCTATTTGTTGCTAATATACCCCTATATTTTCTTTAGCACCATCAAACCTTCTTCCGATTCTCCTCTCGTCTCGTGAACTGGGGTTCGAAGCCAGAATCTTTTCAGCTCCTGCATGCCTTGTTATTTGAATACAGGCTCTCACACTGCCTCCGTTCGAACTTTCCTTCCACAACAACTACATAGAACCCACATGTCTGTGCTTTGGCAAGAAGATTTTTTCCTCTTTTAATTTTTATACCTGGCATCTGGCTTACAGCTTGTAGTTAGATGCCCAACCAACTACGTTTCCGCAAATTGTTGGCTTGTAAATTCAATAAACTGTTTGTGACCTTTTTCAGAGGAGACTCATGTGTGAGTGTATGTATATATATGTGTGTGTGTGTGTGTGTGTGTGTGTGCGTGTGTGTGTGTGTGTATGAATGTATGTATGCTATGCATGAACGAATGACAGAATGTGTATTGGTAGATACTGGGGCAGTCCTTGGAAATCAACTATTGTTGTAAAGTGTAAGCTAGTTGTCTATTATGTTGAGTCAGGATGGTTGTAGGAGTTGCTTTGGCAACAATGTTGTACACTTAAAATCGTTTGGCAGCCTTGGATTTAGAAGATGTATTTAAAAGTGACTTGGGAGCCACCTGAGCCATGGGAACAGAACTTTATTGCAAACAATGGCCTTCCTGCCTTCATCCCCATCAACATATTGTTATTGTTATTGTTATTTTAATTTTATACCGCGCCTAATCACCTGCAGGTCTCTAAGCGCCAGGAAAAGATGGTACAGGACAACAACATAACAAAGTCAGAGCAAAGGGCAGCATTCCGGTTATGCTATGCTCAGGCTTCTCCTAAACAATAGCGTTTTTAAGCTCTTTCGGAATCTTAGGAGGTTTCCTTCCTCGCGCAGCCCTCCAGGCAGACTGTTCCACAACTGGGGAACCAGTACTGAGAAGGCTCTCCCTCCCTTCGTTGCTAGCCTATAGCGAGAGCAGGTCAGCAGCTGCGAGTCCGAGGACCGAAGTGATCTCGTCGGACAGTACAGCTGTAGGCGCTCCTTGATATAGGCTGGAGCCTTACCGTAAATTGCCTTATGAGCTGTACACAAGCTCTTAAATTCCACTCTCTCTTTAATTGGAAGCCAATGTAGGCTTTGTAGTAGGGGAGTGGCTCTAGACCTCCTGGGAAGTCTAAAGATCAAACGGGCAGCATCATTCATCAAAACCTGGAGCCTGTTGGTAAGGGTTTTCGGTAAGCCAAGATAGAGAGCATTTCCGTAGTCGATTCTGGAAATGATGGTGGCAGCCACTATTGATCGCATCATGGACTCTGAGAGGATAGGGGATAGCTTCCGCAGTTGCCGAATGATATTAATACAGCTGCCTACCACCGATGCGATCTGAGCAGCCATCGACAGGTCGGCATCCAGTTTAATCCCTAAGCTTTTCACAGCCAGGCTTGGTTTTGGGGCAGGGCCCAACTCCATAGGCCAGTAAAGGTCACTCCAAGGTGAAGAAGTGGATGGGATAACCAAGATCTCAGTTTTGTCAGGATTGACTTTTAAAAGGTTATCCGTCATCCATTGCACCGTGAACCTCAGGATGTTCTGGGATTGGAGTTGTGCCTCCGTGGTGTCATTTATACTTAGCAGTAGCTGCGTGTCATCAGCGTAGTTAAAAACTTTACAGTTCATCGCAGCTAGCGAAGCAATCAGTGGTTGCAGGTATAGGTTAAATAGAAGCGGGGACAGGGCAGACCCCTGCGGTACCCCACACTCCAAGAACCCCACCTCTGATGTTTCATCCCCCAGTTGTATCTTTTGGGTCCTTCCTATAAGGAAGGATTCCAACCACTGAAAAGCCAGACCCTTAATCCCAGAGTTCTTCAATCTATCCAAGAGCAAAGCATGGCTGACAGTGTCGAACGCCGCTGATAGGTCTAATAATATCAGGGCGCTCGCATTCTTACAGTCAGCTCGACCTCTTAGATCATCCAGCACCGAGAGCATCACTAGCTCGGTGCTGTGGTGGGCTCGAAACCCTGCCTGTCTATCATGGAGTAGGTGGTGAGATTCCAGATAGCAGGACAGGGACTGAAGAACGTGCTGCTCAAGGATTTTTGAGAGAAAGGGAAGCTGGGAGATGGGTCTGTAGGTTTTTTAACACAGCAGGATCCGACCCTAGTTTTTTCAATAGAGGTCTCACCCGCGCCTCCTTAAGTTCATTCGGCAGATATCCCATGCCTAGCGATCTATTGAGGAGAGAGATGATATACTCCTCTAATAAGGGACGCGCGATGCGAAAGATCTCAGGTGGACACGGATCAGCTGGGGAGCCAGATTTAATTTTGCCCATCAGTTGTTCCAAAATTAGTGCATCCATCTCTGGAAACACATCAAAGGAGCAGTCAATCGCATTTTTAGATGTTAGGCTGGTCGCAGTCCCTGTTGCCGCCACACTCTCCATCTCTTGGACAATGATCTTCACCTTCTCCAGGAAGTAGGTCTGTAAGGTGTTGCAGTCAAAAGGGGCCTTAGCATTGTCCGGCTTTTTACTCAGCTCGGCCAATACTTTAAAGGTTTCTTTCTGGATGTTAGTGGCCTTGCTTAGGCGCAACTCAAGGTAGTCCGCTTTAGCTTGGATCATAAGTTTTTTGTATTGGTGGAGGGAGGCCTTATAGATATTCCTATCTACGTCCTGCTTAGATTTCCTCCACAACCTTTCTAGTCTCCTTAGCTTTGTTTTGGTTTCCCTTAAGAGTGGTGTAAACCAGGGAGCTTTCCCTGATCCCTTTATTTGCTGTGTTCTCACTGGCGCTATCTGATCGATCGCTCGAGTCATACATCTCGTTAGATCGGAGTATTCTCGGTCCAGGTTACAGTCCGACTCAGAGGCCTGGGGAGGTGCCAAATGAGCCTTGGTCAAAGACAGCAGATTGACTTCAGCCCATTTCCGCGTTTTTCTAGACCCATGTGGGCTGCAAACAGCCCCACTGTTAAGGGGGACCTCACACGAGACCAAATGGTGATCCGACCAAACACAGGGCGCTGCCTCCCTAAATATTAGGGCAGCGTCTGTAGTCCACATGAGGTCGAGAGTGTGGCCTTTTACATGTGTTGGAACATCCACCACCTGTTTAAAACCCAGGGCAGACATTAAAGTGTCTAGCTGACGCATGGGTGAGTCCCAGTTGAGTTTGTCCCAGTGTAAATTAAAATCCCCCGTTACCAGGATTTTTGTATATCTTGACCTAAAGTCAGATATGATAGGACAAAAGAGGTCAAAGAATGTTGGGGTTGCCTTGGGCGGGCGATAGACAGACAAAATCACCCAACACACATTGTTTACAGTGACCTTTACCCCGATCAAATCGGCCAGGTCGATCGTCTCTGTTACTAGTTTTTCCACTGTCATGGTCTTCCTGTAGAGGATAGCTACCCCGCCCCCCGTGAGCCCCCTGGGCGGTTGTGCCACATTATATCGTACCCGCTTGGAACAGCGGCAATGATGTCCGGCAGTGAGTTCTCATCCGTCCAGGTCTCCGAGAGGGTCAGGACATCGATCTCACTGTCCTGAAGCATGTTATATACCTCCAGATGGTGGCAGTGAAGCGAGCGGGTGTTCAAACTAGCTATTTTTAAGATGGGATGTTTACCCACGGCAGGTGTACACCTACCGTTCCGGGATATACCATAGTGTTTAAGCAGCATTAAGACCGCCTGGTCTACCATGGGCTCACCTCTATTCAAGGATTTCAGCTCCCCGGGGGGGTAAATGCGACGCTGACCAGCCGTCCCAGCCCCCGCTCGTGCGCGGACGGGCGCAGACGGGCTGGACTCTGGCGTGACTCCGGCGGTGCTCCGGCGAGCCCGCCGCGCGTGCCCGCTGCGCGTCAACATGGCCCGTTTTAAATACCGGTCTAGCGTCCTTGCGACGACTAGACCGTGTGCAGCTCCTCTGAGCAGCCCCCCCCAACCCAAGATGGCCGCTGAAGTTACTAATAAACAGACAAGCATTGGCAAAGAGCCTAAGTCTGCCGTTGGCCCCCACCCTTCTGGCAATTCAAGTTTTGTCATGGTTTTTGCAAAACGTTATGATTTGGGTATATACTGGGCCTTCATAAGCCTAAAAGAAAATGAATTTGCTACAGACAAAAATGTTTTTTTGGTCTAAAAAAACCAACATATTACTATAGTACTTCCTAGCACAGATGTGAACTACTTTGTGTGTGGGTGTGTTCCTTGTGACAGAGAGGCATGCCGTAGTGAAGTCAGGCAGTGGCTGAAATGAGTTTTCACATTGCCCCTTAATGTATACTGGAATGGGTGGAAGAAAAATGTAATCGACACCAACCACAGACTAATGGATGAAGTCTGGCTCAAACCCGTATAAGTAACTATATTATACACATCATTTTAGTAAAATCAGAGGTCAGGGCTAACACGTACCTGAAAAAAGAAATTAAGTCTGCCATTGGCTGCAAGCCTCTTGCCTTTGAGAAAGAAACAATCAAATAAAGATAGAGAGAAGCAACCAAACTAAGAAGGCAGGCAAGAAAAGAGAGAGAGAAAGAGATAAGGAAAGTAGAAATGAACAAAGACAAGAAGGAGAAAGAAAGAAAGAAAGAAAGAAAGAAAGAAAGAAAGAAAGAAAGAAAGAAAGAAAGAAACAGAAGGAAAGAAAGAAAGTAAGAAAAAAGTAAGAAAAAAGAAGGTAAGAAAGAAAGAAAGAGAAAAGGAAAGAGTCTTTCTCTTTCCTTTTCTCTTTCTTTCTTACCTTCTTTTTGAATGAAAAAGGCACAAATGAAAGAAGGAAAGAGAAAGAAGCAAAGAAGGAAACAAAT
Organism: Lissotriton helveticus; assembly: GCF_964261635.1. NCBI lineage: Eukaryota > Metazoa > Chordata > Amphibia > Caudata > Salamandridae > Lissotriton > Lissotriton helveticus. The sequence continues at coordinate 1,306,983,740 of NC_136059.1, read as the reverse complement.
ACAAAAAAAGAAGGAAACAGAAATGAGAAAGAGAAAGTAAGAAATAAATAAGAAAAGAAAAAAAAAAGAAAGAAATAAAGAAAGAACAGAAATAAGGAAGAAGGAAATAAATAAATTAGGAAAGACAGAATGAAAGAAAAAAGTAGGAGAGAAAGAAATTTGCCTCATTGTTATATGACATTGGACTAGAGCAGTGATACTCAAAGTGCAGCTGAGGGGCCTCTTGCAGCCCTCCTGACCTTTACATGGGCCCCCTGTTCAACAACAGCACTGGGCTGTTGTTTACTTGACTCATCATTAACATTAAAAAGAATTTAAATAGGCAGGTGTTTCTTCAATGTTTAATTGATGTTAAGGAAAGTAAATAATTAGGGTGTCCTACACCACTTAGCTTTAGGAAGACCATTTTTGTGGTTCAAATCTTTTTATTGACTTATGGTCGAAAACAACTGCAATCGCCTACATCTATTGGCCGGTTGTCAGCAGAAAAACACTATAAAAGGAATACAAGAAAGAATAGGCAAAGGTGTCATTTAGGAAATATTTAGAGTAGACAAAGTAAAGAGAGAAATTCCACAACCAAGTGGAGCAGTAGCTCAAATTAATGGGCACTGGGGCACCGAGATGCCATGCAAATCACAGGAGGGTGTATCACACAGGTACTTGGGGAGAACCAGTAAGTCGAAGGACTCACATGTACCTTGGGCAGGTTAGTTAATTGAATTCTGTTGCTGAAAGTCTATGGTTGAACCCCAAGTCTTATCAAAGCGCTGTAATGTATGCGCAATGCTCGCCGCATGCCCACCTCCTCCCACAACTTGCGTAACCAATCCAATCTAGTCGGGATACTATCAGCCCCCCATCTAGCAAGTGAAACCCGCTTGGCAGCCCCCAGAGACAGGGTGATTACCTACCCCCGGCAGGCCCTGAGAGGGTAGGTTAGGGCATTCAGCGGTCCTAATAGTATATAGCTAGGGAACCGGGGTAGATCTGTGTCATAGATGTGATTGATGTCGGTCAATACTCCCTCCCAAAATCGTTGAATTTTCATGCAGTGCCACAACATGTGTGTGAGGATGCCCTCCTGACTGCAGTGGTGTCAGCAGCGTGAATCTCCCCTGTTTTTACAGCGTAGCACCCTAGCCGGGGTATAATACCAGTAGTGTGCTAGTTTAAGAAATATTTCCTTTCCGGAAGTGCTGCAGGAGGAGGCCCTGGCCCTCTGTATAATATCCTGCTACTCCCTGCGGAGAATTTGTGCTAACACTCAGACTCCCATCTGCGCTGCACTGTGGATTTGGTGTACTGTGCTGGTGTGAGTAGGAGGGAATATTGGAGAGCAGGCGGTTGTCCGAGTTGCAGGTTATAGACCATTTCTCAAAGTGTGTCAAAGTGTGTTAGTGGGAAACTAACTTGTTGGTGTAAGTGGGGTTGTAAGACCCAGTGCCCCGGGACAATGTATTGCCAATAGGCCTCACCAGGGAGGCAGTAGCGAGAACAGAGCTGGGTGAAATCCATCAACCCATCAGCGTCAAAGAGGTCACCCTCTTTTACAAATAGCCTCCTGCCTTTCAATGTAGCTATCACCCTCCCTAGCCGGGGGGAAGTCTGGATGGCCTATAAAGAGAGTCACAGTGGACATGTGCCTGGAGAGGTGTTGTGTTTCTTGCACCTTCTCCCTTACTCCCATCGTGGCCCTAAGAATCGGCGAGATCAAGACCCTGCAGTTCGGTGCAGTTCGGTATTTTTTAGGGAGCCAAAGCACCTTCCAGATATGGATTCCTGCGATCTCCCAGTCAATGAAACACCAGTGTTTTTCAGAGGTGACCCTGTACCTTTCGACCATGTAGCGCAGTTGAGCCGCTTGGTAGTATCTTTCTAGGTGTGGTATTCCCAGACCCATATCCGCCTGTTTCAAGTATGTCTGAGTGAGGGCCATACGGGCCTTCTTGCCACTCCATATGTAGTCGACTATCAGGTAATGCATCTTAACCAGAACTGATGGGGGAGGCTGCAGCGATAGGGTTTGCATCACATATAGAATATGAGGGATTAAGGTTTTCTTAACTGCAGCTGGTCTGCCCAGCAAGGAAAGTGTATGCCATTTCCAGGTCGAGAGTTCCACCCTGACGTTGGCTAGGAGGGTGGAGTAATTCCCCCGTGCAGTTTGATGGGGGGAGAACCTGGAGGCCTAGTTATGGCACTCCATTCATCACCGAGGCGAAGAAGAACGTGGCCGCCAGCGACATCTGATCCACCCTGGTAGCCGTCAAGCTAAGGGCCTGCATTTTCTGGTGGTTGATTCAAAGCCTGACACCAAGCCAAAGTCCTCCATCTCCCGATATTGGAGTAGAGCGATATCTTGTGTTCCCTGTCCCCATTTGGATACCCGTGATTGAACCATGTTAGCAAATACGTTCCACAAAGGGCTTCATATATAGGGCAAATAATAGAGGAGACAGGGGGCACCCTTGGCGGGTGCCCTGTGCTAATTCAAATGGGTGAGGTGAGACGTTGTTCACTCTAACTATCGCCTCTGGTGCAGCATAATGACAGTCCACCCAGAGTTGGAACCTCTCACCTAGGCCAAATCTGACAAGAGGCAAATGAGGTAGGGCCAATGCACACAGTGAAAGGCCTTCTCTGTATTTAGAGATATGAGTAAGACTGGTGTTCAAGAGCATTTGATCTTACTGCAGCCCCTCTCTGGAATGAAGCCAGATGGATTGGGATCTATGAGCTCTTGCATGTAGGGCAGAAGGCAAGTGGCCAGAATACTAGTGAAGATTTTTAGATCGTCATTCAACAATGATATAGGGCGATAAGAGGCACACCGCTTTGGGTCTCTACCCGGCTTAGGTATAACCACGACTGTGGCCATCTGAATGGAGGGGGCAAGAGCGTCGGATTTGCTAAATAAATTTTAAAAGGGCGCGTGAGCAGTGGGATGAGGACAGGTGCAAACATTTTATAGAAGTCCGAAGTGAATCCGTCCTCTTGAGGCACCTTGTCCATAGGAAGTTTTTGGATAGCCTGAAACATCAGGCCAAATGTCCACATCCAGTTTGGAAGCTTCAAGGCTAGAGAGGGAAGTCACCTGGCACTGCACCACGTATTGTGCCACATCATTCTCGCTAAGGGAGTCTGCCAAGTACAGAGTGGAGTAAAATCGCTCAAGCTCACCAGCGATGAGTTCGTCAGTCAGGAGTCTTGCATCCTGAGGGCCCTCAGTCTCCAACACCCGATGTAAGGCAGCTTTAGCCCAAAGCTGGTGAACCTGGATTTTGCCAGCCTTGTCGCCTCACTCATAGTACCACTGTTAAGTGCGTAGCAGCAAATAGTTAGCACTATCAAGGTCCAGCACTTTCAGCTGTTTATGGGCCACTGTGAGTTGGCATCTGGTCTGGAGAGAGCCTGTGCGCTTATGCACCTCTTCAGCTCCTTAACCTTTCCCTCCAGTTGCTCCCGCTTATCCTTCCTATCTTTGTTCAGCCTGGCACTTATTGCAATTATCTGACCTCGAATCACAGCTTTTAAGGTGTCCCACAGCAACGGGGCAGGTGTAGCGCCATCATCATTGCAGTCTAGAAAAGCCTGTATAGCTGTCTGAACATCCTTTATGTTGGGGAGGAGGAGTGTTATGTGCACTCTCTAAGTGCCCATGTGTGTTTTGACGGTCGTCTCGAGCCGGCCAAACACACATTCGCACTCAGGTTTCTGTAACCCGGCTGTATTGAACAGCCGGGCTGGAGAAACCCCACAGACTCCCTGATCTGAGCAGAGCGTCTTTTCAGCCTGCACAGGCCAATCGCGTACTGCTCCAGAGCAGCGTGGGTATTGGACAGGGAATTTAACGTAGTCCCAGTGTCTGCTGCTCGGACAAGGAAGAACCATCACAGAGGAGCAATGCGGGAGGTGGGCGGAAGCAGGTAAGTTTAATTTTATTAAACTCCCCCAACCCCAACGCAGAGGTTTATGCCCTTTTTGTAGGATGGCTGATTCCTTTGGAGACCTCACTTAATGTATGTGTCGAATCAGATTTTCCAATATAGTTACAGCATTTATTTGATTATTGAGTGCTGTTCATCTTTTTTGGTTTGTGTTCTAAATTTGCAACAAATTATTTTAGGACACTCCTTGTGTAATGTTCGTACACAACTCCACACAAACTGATTCTGGAAAAAATTTACGAGGTTAACATGGTTGACCTTAAACTACAGACATGTTTTTGCTGTGTTGATTCAATCTAACATAAAGATAATATGGGGTAATTTCAAGTGTGTTGTTCTCATGTGCAGCTTTCCCACAAGTGCTGTATGTGGTATGGCTTGTGCTATTGTGAAGCATTGTGTGTTAGTTTTCAATCTAGAAATGTGAGGTCAAATGCACTAACATGACTTAGCGTGCTCCAAAATATGAGTCACTCATTTTCATTGGCTAGAATCTCCAAGACTAATAAGGATCTATCTAAGGCTTCAAGTACCATTAAATTATTCCTACTTAATGGTTCTTGACATAAAAAACAAGTAATTGTTGTAGAATAGGAAGATAAGGAGAGTACCTTTGTGGGTAAATGCCCTCTTTACATTAATGAAAATAAAACAAAAAAGTATTTATGTACCTTCTGTTTCTTTTTCAAAATTCTTTCCACTTTGGGACAATTTCTATGGCGGTTTGTGAGTTTTGCTTGGAGTTTTTACTTTTTTTTGCAATTTTCTGAATATTACTCTTTGAACCATAATCCACTGACTCTGCCATGAATATCACCGCGCCTGTGAGCGTCACCCTATCGATTAGTATGCCTTACCTACCCTAGTATTCCCCATTCACCTAGCCTAGAGAGACACAAACTCTTACAAACCCCAGATGGTGAACATCTTGCTGAAATAGAGGACAAATAATGACCCTCCTCACAGGGTCTCTACCAAATGCATCCAGATGACATGCAAAGTAGTTAAAGATTTTTGATTCTCTTTTTCATACTGTTCAGAACTGAATGGCCGTGTAGAGCATTAAACTCTTCCCTCCCATGCTAACCCATCTTGTGCATTATAGACAACCCTCACACCTGTGACCGCCACTTGAAACCCTCACGCTTCTCAGTGGAGCTGCCTTTGTACTATCATATAAAACCACCCTTTACTCCAACCTTGTAGGCCTCCAATACTTACCTCTTTCTTTTCTTCTAGCTAACAACTTTTTGTAAGTATAAAGAACTAATAATCAGATCTGCGATCTTTCTTCCCTCTAAACTTTGTCCCTGTTCCTTCTACCTGAACTGTGCTATGCATCCTGAAATAGTTCTCTAAACAACTCTCTTTGCTTCTAAATTGTACTCTTATCTGCCTCTCAATTCCTATACCTAATTATGTTCTTGGGCAGTTTTACATTGCTATTCTGTGAACCGCCCCCATCACAACTCTTTGCATCTCATCCCATCATGGTTGGATTGTGTTAGTTTCACTAATGAGGCTCTGGAGTGGACCCCTCCTATGGATTGGGTAAACACCACTATCAGCTACTGGATCACTATGTCCAGGGGCCGCGTTTATGCTACCTATAGGTGGAGCCCATAGATTAACCAAGCAAACTCTATCTCTGAATTAGTGGTCACATCTGCACCACACTGCGTAGATGCAGAAATTGCCTTGGGAAACTAAAGCTGTATTATAGAGAGCTGTTTTTCCCTGGCCTATGCCACTCTTGAGTGGACCCTTACAGTGAATGGAAACAATCATTATTACCTTTTCAGAGTTCTGCCTCCATGGGACACATGCTGCACCACTTAAGCATAAGTTTCATAGATTGACTGGACAAACTCTGTTGCAGTCATTGTGAGCTGTATTCCCCCAGGTTGCAACTATGACACTGGCAGGATCCCATAGATTGCTTGGGTACATTTGTGTTAAATGTTTGAGCTGTAGCTCTTTAGATGGTGCTAACCCTGCTCCTGGGTAGATCAGAGAAAATAATTGATTAATCTGTGTTAAACGTGTGGAGGCTACATTATTCCAGACTCCCACTCGCAAATGTAACACATAGATTGTTTGAATACAATCTTCCTTAACCTTTTCGCAAGCAATGTCTACATGGTTGCACTTGTGCTACTCCAATAGCAACCCGATCAACTATCTGGGTAAATGTTTTCTAATGATTGTCCCTGCCCAATTTTTGGGAGGACCCCATAGATTCTCCTTGTGCAACTCTGCCGTAGACTTTGGGAGCTACTTTTTCCTGGATCAACGACAACTGCTTAAGTCACACCTATACCACTCCTATGTAGAAACAATGCATTAATTTCTTAATCAAGGTTGTGATGTTTTTTTGATGTATCTTCATGACTTGAATCTATACTGCTCTTGGGGAGAGTTCATATAATGATTGGTAAATAGTTTCTGTTATTTAGGGGGCTGCATCTTTTAGGACTGAATTTACATCATTTCTCTGCGAATCTTTTATAGTGCTTGGTTCAACTTCCACTGCGTTTATATAGGGGTTTCCTTCTCCCTGGAACATACCTACACTGCTCCTGGGTGTACCCTTTAGAACAAGCCTGTAACCTTGGTTTAGCATTCTTGGTGACTCCCTGGTCCACATCTTCCTATAGACTGTCAGTTAAACTTTATTGCTACTTAAGAGTACCTTCCTGAGTCACGATTATCCTATCCAAGTCCGACTCCTTAAAACATCCAGGGTGTAACTCTGCACCTGTTTTCTCCCTAGTCATACCTAGACATCTTCTAGGCAGAACCTCCTAACTTTAAAATAAATACATCTCTGCCATATGAGCCACACCTTTGTGTGTCTTCCACACCACTTCTGGTTGGTCAGCTTAGATTAAACATCCATCTCTGCTGAAACCAAATAATTGAATATTCACAGAACTTCCTAACAGCTTATTAATCTTAGGCACTCTGATAGCCTACCTACTCTAAAATAAATGCTGCTTTGCTCACAAAGGCCTTAGACAAAGACACATCAAGCACACATTAACTCCCACTTTTTGAAGAGGTTCTGAACTCTGGTAGCATCTCGTACTCCTGCATTTCCCTAAATGAACCAATCACTAACCTTTTCCTATGCATTTCTTTTATGTGGGCCATGCCAGGCTCAGAGGACTTTTGCATTTTCTCCCAGAATCTTTTTTTCACCTTATTGCCACTGACTATTCAGTACCACGTTTCCACAAGCTGTGAATGTGTGATATACAAATATGCATGTTAAGTTATAGTGTGCACACTCACAAATCTATGCCTTCAGCCTTCCAGACCTTCCTGCTGACTGACAATTTCTTTTGTGCCCTCATAACAATATACATCATACCGCCCATGAAGAAATCAGGACTACGCCCATCATGGCTAATTAGCAATCCATCATCAAGGAACATTTCATGCGCAAACCTTCAAGCAAGTCTTTGGGTTCATCATCTTCAAGGACCACCTGTCAGAGGTTCAGACATGGGGCCTTTCTAGGTTTAGCACTGACCCATCACTGAAATTATTCTGAGATGATCCAAGTAAACAGTGGACCAGAACAGAGTGACAGCTATTTTCCTACTTCGCCTCTCAGCTGCGTTCGGGACAGTCTATAACCCAATCCTGCTGTAGATCTAGATCACATTGGCCAATTTGATATACTACCTCTTAACTATGGAACCACATCACACCATCATTACGAGCGCTGCATTGACTCCCAGAAGCTACGCCGATATTAGTGAAGGCAGACGTATTTCAGATATAGAAATCTAGTCCTGCAACAAAAATTCAGAATCCACACACCAAACAGGGGCATAAGGTCCAAGGCAGAATTTGTAATTGAAATCTCCAAAACTGTTGCATGGACCTGTCTGTGGCCACATTTGTCTTCCTTATTTTGCTTACCCAATGTGCACAAACTACTTGTACCGGGAACATTATAGTCCCCTTACTGGACCCGTCTCTAGTTTATTGAATCTAGCACATTAAAATAAAGCTGTGGCATGCTCAATAGGAATGGCAGGCACCGGCTAAAGTTAGAAATATTTACTTAAAGAATATAATAGCAGAAATAGATAAGTGTAACCATGCACCTGTTTAGCCTATAGGCAGATAAATCATGAGTACAAATAACTCTACAGAAAACACAATGTAAATTTGCCTTCTACAAGTGTGAACAGGTGGTCTCTCTAGACAGAAAAAAACAGGACTTTAGACAAAAAATGTCATACATTCATTACACAAGAACTGGGTTCCCAGGATCTGCACCAATGGGGACGAACAAGAAGAATCATTTTACTACAGAATACATTTGGTTATCAAGGTTATCTTATGATACTATTACATTATATTCAGATGTTCTCAGGGTATAATCAGGTAACATGAGTTGACACATAGTATGTGATATGGCCTGGGACAGCTAGGTTGCCTTGGAATAGGTATATTGCGTTCAGCGTGACTGGGAAAGCCTGAGTCCTGCCGTGTAAGCTCGCAATTTTGTATTACAGCACGGAAAATAACAGTGGCAGGGATCACGTGGTGTATTACGAATACACATTCAAATTAGAAAAAAAAGCATGAAACTGGATTATGTTGGCATGGGCTTCATTCCTAATACATTAAACACTGCATTTAAGAAAAACTGATTCCACAGATGTCACACTTTCGTAGTACAGACCACCAAGCTCTGGCAACACATGCATGATTCGAATCAGAACATTTGCAGATCATGTAACCTGGAGAGTCTGATCATCATTGCCTGTAGGAATCAAAACCATGACAATGAGCACTGACCCAGGCAGCCGCCGTGCAATAAACTGGTATACATGAAAAGGATAAGTCCTTGCCCTTTCCCCCCTCACCACTCAATTACAGCTTTTTGCAGAACAACGCTCTCAGAGACAATATTGCATTACCCCTGAGAATTTCATGCGGATGACCAACTTATCTCTCGTAGAAGACATAGCATCCATACCCTAAGCCAACAAGCTGAGATATGGTCCTTGAACCAGCAACTACATCAAACTTCTCTCAACCCGACTACACTAACTGCATCATATTCACAAAAAAACAACTACAAAGCACTTCTCAATAACTCTCTTATTCCAACACGCCTCTACTTAAAGGGCAAGTCTAATTGTTTAACTATTCCAAGCACACAAGAAATCCCAAGTGTGCAACAACTGTCCAAGCACAAAGCGCGCAAATGGGAACAAACAAGAGACAGCAATGCCCTACTCAAATACTGATAACACTACATAACCCATCAACCTAACCTAAACTATCCTAAGCTCACCAAAGCTAACCTAACCTGACCTTACATGACATGTTATTATTGCCTTCAATTATGGGAATGACTTAGTCCATTCCATTATGAGAACGCCAGCGTGGTGGGTTTCTGGGAGAAATACATGATAACTATTCTATAATGTATTTCAGTTTTGGTAAATTTCCCTATTGTCAGTGATCTAAGTTATTTTAGGAGATTAGCATATACTTGGAAAAATCATACATAGGTATGGGGTTTCAGGAAATATTGTACATTCTGCTGCTATAGGACTAGCAAAGGCTGAGTCCCATCAACTGCAGTAAATTCAATGGGCCCGATTCACAGAACTAATCAGACAAAATCCTAAACGCACTACTTTTGGTATTCAGAGAAGGCACTTACTACTTTTGGTTAAACTTACTACTTTTGGTTTAATTTCTACTTTTGGTTCAACTGACTACTTTGGGTTAAACATACTACTTTTGGTATTCACAGAAGGCATTTAGTAGTAGTAAATAGTTTACTAATATTAAATGCCTTCTATGAATACCAAAAGTAGTACTTTTAGGATTTTGTCCCAGAGTAGTTCTGTGAATCAGGCCCAATGTATTTTGTACTTTCTTGAAACACAAAGGTCCTGCTATATGCATTATTTTTCTTCGAGGTAGTGACTGCCACTGAATCCACTTGAAGTCCACAGAGCCTTTCTTCAGTTTCTTAATAATATTCTCGTTTTGCAGCGCACCACTAGCAGACTCTTCAGTTTCTTCTCCCTGGTCCATGTATACCTTTCCCACTATTTCATCCATCTCTTTAGTTTATCTGCTGCTAGAATTGGCCCATCCCCTCGTTTGTATTGTGTTTCTATTTCTTCTGGTTCTTTGACAGGTTTATTCATCTGTTCTGGAGTGTTCTACTTAGTGTAATTGATTCTTGTGTAACTTTGACCTTCAAGCGCCTTGAATCTCAAATGATGAATGTGCTAGGGAAACCAAATGTTGTCTTCGGTAGATTTATTCTGCTGTCGTTTCAAGACATTTGCTCTTTACAATGTTACTTAATTTCAGCTCCAGCGAGCTTCACTTGGAAACCGTAACCTCGGCCCTAGATAGCACTAATGTTGCCTTATCAGAAAATAATGTGTTTCAATCTATAGATATCAACTAAAAGAAACACGAGCATATGTTAAATAGTATAACTCCTGCACGTACATCTTTCTGCGAGCATAATGTGCGGCAGATGTCAATTAACTGTAAACTGTGTGTTTAACACGTATTTGCTTTTGACGTACTGCGTTTGCTCAAATTGCCCCACATTATACATTTCCAGCTGATTGTGGGTGATTGTCAGCTAAGCAGCTCCAACAAGCGTGTTTTTCTCTCGACTGATCCTCTAGATTATATGATTGCCGCCATTTAAACGGCAAATCATGCTCTCCTTTAAAAGCAAATTCTACAGGCTTCTATTTTTGCGTTTTCGGTAAACAGCCTGCGTGCTTTAGAATAGAAAAGAAACATGCTTTGACTGCTTGGAATTCTTGTTTTCCAATTTAGCAAGAGCTTGATAATGCTGACAAAAAATGCGAAATGTTATCACCTGATATTATCGACTGCAATACTGTAGCGCAGAGTAATATGCAAATGCACATAAAAAAAATATATTTTTTTAGTAGCCCAGCATTTCATTTGGGGCAGGATTTGCAAAGTGAATTATAAAAAAGAATGCAGAGTGAAGTCTTAACTATATTTGTGACGTAAAGCGGCATGAAACGAAGCACTATTCAAAATTCAAGTTTTACAGTGAGAAGTATAAAAGAAGGGAAGAGAGAATGGGAAAGTAAGGTAATGTGCTATGAACTGGGCTGCTGGAAATACGGAAATCTTCTGTGCCTACAGCGTTTTCCACATAATTCAGGATTTCTCACTCTTTCCTTATCATAATCCAGCAACTGCAGCATAATTTACATATTTCCACAGTTGTGTTTTTTTAATCTCAAACGGATCAAAAGTTACTGAAAATCTTAATGAAAATCATAACGCATGGTGCTGCTCAGTGACAGACCAAGTCTAACTGATCACCTCTCTGTTGCTTTATTCGGGTGCTAAACTGAAAGAAATGTGTTGAAACTTTTGGCCAAACTGTATTTAAGTGTGCTGAATTGACAAAATACCAAAATAATGCTGTCAAAAAATGTGCCCCATTATGTTGCATAGTTTGCCATGTCTTTCAGCGTAATATATTGAACCCTTCCACCAGTGGTGACTGGTGACATTTTAAAGTAGTGGTGAATGAAAGTTAGGTTAAACTTTTAAGTATGAGCAAGCACTTCATTTCCTTTTACTTTCACCTTGTCATCATTTTGAAAACTTTCTACCTCCATGATGGAATTCCCATCACACCCATTTGCACAGAGGGACAATTGCAACGTGAATATGTGACCACTGCACTATGTACTCTGCAGCGAGGCCAAGGATTGGATTACTGTTAGATATTGGATTCCGTGTTGACTAGGGTGTGAGCCCTAGTCAAGCACCAACCACAATTCTAGCCAGGGTAAGGCACAAGCAAACCCCAAATCAACCTGTGCTCAACCCCCTGGTAACTGGCACAGAGCAGTCAGGCTTAACTTAGAGGCAATGTGTCAAGTATTTGTGCAACACTTCAAATAGTAAAACTGTGAAAACACCAGACAAAAAGCTCCTACAACAGGTTTGAAAAATACAGCCTAATTGAATAAATAAAAAAATACCAAAACAACAAAGATTCAATCAGTGGAGCCGAAGGTATGAATTTTTATACAATAAACTGTACAATAGTGCCTGGAATCAGAAAGCGCCAGCCGTGGCTATCTAGTTGAGCTGGACTAGGTCAAAGTCAAAAGTTCAGGCCGACTGCGATGGTGCGCAGGTCGGATAGAGTCCGAGATTAGTCCTGCTGAAGTTTTACCTTCTCAAGTTTTGTGCCAAGGGGCCCATTCGCTTTGAAGCAGTCTGCAGAAGCTAGGAGAGCATTGTGGGTGGCAGTCGGCATGGCACGAAGAGCAGGCCGGGCATCGTGGATGGGTGGGCCGGAGCTTTCCGTTGCCAGTCCTCTGTGGTGGACCATCGATGCTGCTGTGTGAGGAGACGGGCTGGTGGCGGCTCACCCTGGATTTCAGTGCAGGTGCGAATAGGCTCGTTCGTAGTCACAAAGAGTCCAAAAGCTTGAATTACGAGTCTGCTGACTCTCACCACGGGGCCAGGGTACTTCCACAGGATCAGAAACTAGCTGAACACAAGTCCAGGACCAGAAGGGGAGCCTTTTATGTCCCTGTGACTCAGATCAGGAGGCCAGAAGACTATCCCTTTGAGTCACTCTGGGGTTCGGACTTGAAGATGAGTTGCAGGTCCAATACTTCCTCTCCAGTCAAAAGGGCAGCAGGCAGCAGGGCAGCACAACAGATCAGTAGTTCATTCAGTGGAGCAGTCCCTAGAGTGGCAGTCCTTTCATAAGCACACCAGTCCTTCCTCCTGGCAGAGTATCCACAGGTCCAGAAAGGATGTGGTAGTGCCTGTTGTCCTTCTTTTATACACAGTTGTACTTTTGAAGTAAGGAGAACGGTCTAGATGCATGCTTTTGAAGTGCACAGCTGCCCTGCCTTCCCTGCTCTGGCACCAGATTAACTACAGGAGTATGCAGCCCTTTGTGTGGAGACAGGCCCCAGCCTCTTCAGGTGCTGGGACCTCCCATCCTGCCAGTGATGACCAATGCTGTCACATCTAAGCTCCCACTGTTTGTTGATGTCTAGGGAGAATACACAAAGTGCAAAGGCTCTACTCCCAGTCATGTGACCAGAGACAGACTGCAGGTATCAAATGGCTCAGGCAAGAAAATGCCAACTTTCTAAAAGTGGCAATTTCTGAATTGTGATTTAAACTCTGACTTCACCATAAGTTATAATTTTAAATTAGGATTTCAGAGATGCCAAACATGAACCAGTTATCTCTCCCCGTTTGGAATTTACACTTATAAAATGTAATAAAGTTACACCTATGTTTTCCTGTGGGGGAGATAGGCATTGCAGTAGTGAAAATCTAATTTAAGAGTTTTTCCCTACCAGGACATGTAAAACCTAAAAGTACCTACTACTTTTTAAATACATTGCACCCGGGTTGTCGACCTGGCAAAAAAAGGTATATTTTGCCAGTTTTACATGGCAGGTTAAAACTGCGTACACGTGCTCAGCAATGGAAGGCCTTAGACATGATTAAAGGGCTACTGAAGTGGGTGGCACAACCAGTGCTGCAGGCCTACTAGTAGCATTTATTTTACAGGCCCTGGGCACATGTAGTACACTTTACTAGGGGCTTAAAAGTAAATTAAATATGCAAATTGGGTATATGCCAATTTTACAATGTTTTGAGCAGAGAACACAAGCACTTTAGCACTGCTTAGCCGTAGTAAAGTGTGCAGAGTTCTAATTGAGCAAAAATTGAGTCAGCTTAAACAGGAGGTCTGAAGGCAAAACGTTAGGGGAATACCACCCCCAGGACACCAGGTCTAACAATGCACATGTGGGCTGAACATATTTTTGACCCACTGACAGACACATTGAGAAACCTGCAGAGCCTTCAGCCACAGGTCCCAATCGTGTGCCCCATTATAAAACGTGGTGCCATTCAGTTCAAAGAATGCACAGTACAAGAGCTATGTGCTACATATGAAAAAATTACAGAAACAATATCCTGGAAATACCAAACACTTTTAGGGAATGCAGCTATGCAAGATTAAGTAAAACACATGCAATATAAACAGGAACTAAATGGCTGACCTTAACGTTTTGAAGTAACAATTGAAAGTTAAAAATGTCAATATTTACTTACCTCAATTGCCTTTGCTTGGCTCCTCCAATGCAGCCCCAGACACAGTGATCATCTTCTTGTCCACCATTTTACTTGTTCTGCAAAGATTAAGAACAACCTGAAGGAGTTTCAGGGAGGTCCAGAGCAGGGCCGGACTGGGAACCAAAATACTGACATAGTGACATAGCGCTCGACTGCCCCCTCCCCCCGGGGTTTGGGGGTGCAGCCAAGCGCTTTGCCAGTGCCGGTTTTCGGCCGATTTTGTTACAGGGCCGATTTTGCAGCAATGCTGCAAAAACAGCCCTGTAACAAAAACGGCCCGAGGGGCCCAAAACCGGTCCCCACCCATGCAGCGCACCAGGGGATTGCCCAGTGCTCATTACGGCCAGTCCAGCCCTGGTCCAGAGGCAGGTGCTGCCTCAAGGGCAGGGAGTTTCTGCAGTTTTATAGGAGTGCTCTTTCTAAAGTCAGACCTTCCACCCCTCTTCACCTCCCCTGACAAAGCTCTCTGCCCTAGACTCGGAGTTCGGCTTTCTTGCTAATACAGGGTATATCTGGGGCCCTTCTTATGCAGCCTACCTGCACATCCAGTCCTGGATGTGAGACTTTTGCTCCATGCGTGGGTTCCCCTGACAGAGCTAACTAACCTAACCAATCCAGGAGCTGCTCTCATGCTGGTCATAACAGTAATCAGCATGAGAGACGTGCCAGGATTGTTTGGAGCAGGCTACCCCAGCAACCCTGCTTTACCCCCACCTAGCTGTCTAACACAGCTCAGGTTGGAAAGGTCTGAGGTGTGCATGTTGGGCTGGCAGTCGCAAGGCAGTCAGCCAATCCCACATGCACATTTAAAGGAGTGAGAATGAGAATTTTCCAGGGTTGAGAAGCCAAATATTGAATGATAGAAAATGTGCACATTTATTGAGGATATTTGTTGCACATACTAGGGTCTTAATTATGAGTGTGCTGTTATTTGGCAATTCTGGGCAATTCAATTGCTCTCCGGGCTTCATATTGCATGTATGACATGACCATGTAGGTATATAGTGCATTGACCCAGTTGCATGTTCCGTGGTTATCACTTCTAGGTTTCTGTAATCTAGCCTCTGCCAGACACCACAACGGTTCTATTTACATCACATCCTACACTAAAGATTCTCCTCCCACAGTAAAAAGATCACCACAAAGGCCTCCACTACTCAATGGAAGTACATGGACAACATAACAAATCTCAAAAAGATGCTTCTGTCGATCAAACATGTCATCAGATCAACTCTTAAGTATTGGCATCAGGTTTTTCGGCAAATAACTAACTGACAATGCATTTGTAACATCCAGAGACGATAATAGATTTTTTTTCACATTTTTTGCAGTTTCACTAAGTTAGTCTAACAGCACATTTTGTATGACAAAGCATTGCAAACTTAAGGCGAACTGCCACTTTCTAACATCCTCATAAGCACAATTTATATCAATGTTCTTCCAGTGAAGGGTGATAGCAATAATCCATTAATCGCAGATTCATCAAATCGTTTTAGCAGATAATTTGTGACAATAACCAATAGCGAATTTAAGCAATCGAAAATAAAAGGTTTGAAGAATTCTGTTGCATTTTAGAGAAAGACAGTTATATTTCTCTCGATGTAGCAAGAATATGGTGAGGAAAGTGAGTCATGGAAAATCATATACAATATAGTTTTTTTTGCTGGAAATCCGTTTGGCAAGAGTCAGAGAGAAGAGGCTATAGACTTTTATATATGTACTTAAGGTGGATTTGCACAAAGCCATCACCTACGAAGTCCCACATTAGCAGGCCAAATGTTGTTAAACTATCCTCTTCTCACCCTTTAGTAGTCCATATATTTAGCACAAGAGCTACACGTACGCAATATGTACTAGAAAATCCCGGAGTGCGGAGCTGTGCCAAATTTGGCAGCGACACGCTCCGACATTTTCATACAGCGCACCCCTGTGTTATCCCTAGCACTGGTGCTAAAATTAGCTGCCTAGTGCCAGCGCAGACACCCATGCACCGTAGTGCACCATAGTGCAAGGGTGCCTGCATTGCAGGGTATTAATTACAGAAAACAAGGGTCCTAAGGCTATTTTCGATACTGCAGAAAATGAAGTTATAGACTAGAATCAGTACTATATCCGTTTCTCCTGTACCCAGCCGGGTCAGGAATTTTATTCACGTTTATTCAAACAAATGAGTTACCACAGAGAGGGTAAATTTCAGCATTTGATAGGGTACAAGCCTGCACCTATCTAGAGTAAGACCAGACATTTTTAGAGAAAGTTAGAAAAGTGAAGAAAACAATATCAGGCAAGAAAACGTAGGAGCCACATGTCCCTTGCAAATGATTAACTAATACGCAAGTTTAGACAAACAATTCATGCAAACACAGTAAACACAATGGACATATTGCAGAACTGTTTAAATTGTCGACGACGTTTCGATCCCCTGGCTCCTAATGAACCGGGATCATCTTCAGGACTGTATAATTAGTTGCCTGTTTAGATTTTGATGCGCCTGTGGGGGTTGGGGCAGAAGAAGGAAACAGTGAGTCAACTCTCTCAGTTAGCAGAAAATTATGAAAACGCACTTCGTATGCCAAAACAGTTTTAAAATAGTGTGCCACAAGTGAATTTAGAACCACTTCTGTCCAAGATCATGCGTATAGTGAACTGAGTGAGACTCGATACTCTTGTACTGGCTATAGCAATCTCAAAAGTGCACAGGCAATCTTGAAGTGTGTGCTCGGTGTTAAAAAGTGAATTCACATGGCTAGTGAATTAATGTGGCTAGGGCATAACATTATGACTTCAATGCATGCGACATCTTAAGTGGAGTCCGTGTGACCTCCACGTGATGTTATCTAGAGTTTTAATGGTCATTGGTACAGACCATGTAAGTGACAGCATGGTCGCAATATTACAGGGTTGTGAAACCGGTGAAGTGCTAGGAATTAACACAAGGGTGGTTTAACAACTAACCTCTGTGGTTCCACAGTGGAACAGTGGTCAGTTGAATGATCTGGAAAATTGCTCCGTATAGCGCAGTTCAGGGGAGTCTAAGAAAGCAAGAATTGCTACATGATTAAGGGTTCAGCCTCATATAGGGAGGATTCGGTGAAAATGGTGAAGTGATTCATTACCTCTTTCAGACGGTCAAGGGACCGGAATGGATATTGGTGTACTCTCGAAAACCCTCCTCGAGGTAGGGTGCTCCCGGGTAATTATTCTTGTTTGAGGTGAGGCTTCCGTAGGTCAGCAGCTCACCCAACTATAAAATAATGAGTAATTTCTGGGATTAGCAGATCTGGTGGGGTGGGGTTGGAAAGCACGTTATCGGCATGTGACTGCGCGAGTGCGAGATGGGCTTACCTTGGTTAGTTTGGCGATGTCGCCGATGACTCGCTCTTTAATCGAGCTGAAATGAAGCTGGCGGTGGACACAATGGTCAGTACAGCCGGCAGCACGGGAATCGTCTAGGACTGCCCGGAGGAAGAGGGCTTAAGGGGGTTGAACCGGGAGCTGCGTAATGGGTAGCGAGGGGGGGACTAAGAAATGAACCATGGCGGCCATCTTGGAGTGGGGTTGTGTTCGAGATCTTGGATAGTGAGGGTTTATAGAAACCGAAAAAGTGCCATGCAACAAAATATTGACGTGACAGTTGTGTCCAAGTGCAGCACATCATTAAAAACAAAAGATTAAGGATTCCTTATTCCTTGTTCCTAAAACACAGATCACGATTCAAACACAGCATTTGTTAATGCGAGGCAGGGCATAATTCAACATTTTTCAGAATTCAACATCATGTGATGAGTAAAATTAATTGATAGAATCAATTATCTCAAAGTACATAAAGTCTTTTTTCAGAGCAGGGCAGCCCAATCTTCTGCACGGTTCAGTCCATTTTCAATAGAGTCCAGCAAAATTATACACCTGAGTTCTTCCTTATTCAGAAGGTGCGACATGTTTCCCCCTCTTGATGGTAATTTCAGGACTTTCAAAATGGTCCATCGAATGTCATTCTCGCTGTGGTTGCCATTGGTAAAGTGTTCCACAAGCGGGGCATTGGGGGTGTGGCATCTAACGCGGCTTCTGTGTTGGCAGATACGTGTCTTTACTTTCTGTGTTGTTTGCCCAACATAGATTTTACTGCAAGGGCATTGGATCAGATAAACAACATTACTTGTATTGCAGTTGGAAAGAGTATTACTTTTAAAAGTGATGTTGTTAAATACCATAGATTTTCCTTCAATAGTAAAGTCACATACGCTGCACCCACCACATTTCACATGATTAACAATGGGGGACAGACCCCATACATCCTCAAGAGTAGAGGCTTGAGAAGGACTGGGAAGGGCTGCCCGGACCAAATGGTCCTTCAAGTTTTTACTTTTTTTGAAAGCGAACAACGGTCGCTCAATTTCAATAATGCCTGCATTGATTATTGGCCAATGATGAAGTATCATTTTTCTGAGTTTGTTTGATAATGGTGAAAAAGTTGTCACGCAGGCTATCCTATCTTTATCTTTCTTGGGAGTCGGGGTTAGCAAGGTCTCCCGTGGTCTGTACCATGCCCGCTTAAGGGCATTCTTAATAACTCTTCTGGGGTATCCCCTGTCACTGAGTTTAGTGGCCAAGATTGCACTTTCTCTAAAATAGTCCTCTCTGCGTGAGCAATTTCGTCGGATTCTGATGAACTGTGAATACGGGAGGGAGTCCCGCAGGGCCCTGGGGTGATTGCTCGTGTATTCTAACAGTGTATTCCGCTCCGTAGGCTTCCTAAAGAGCCGGGTCAGGAGTGCCCCTTCTTGATGGAAGATGGTGAGATCTAGAAAATCAATGGAGGATTTGTCGAATGTAAGGGTAAAATTGAGTCCAGCGCAGTTGTTATTCATCCAGTGTAAGAAGTGGCGCAGATCATCGACGTCATACTTCCATAGCATGAAGATATCATCGATGTATCTGCGCCACATGATGATACCTGGAAAGAAGGGATTGGAGGGCAACAGGATCACTTGTCTCTCAATTTCATCCATAAAGAGTATGGCCAGATTTGGGGCAAAAATTGCGCCCATACTGGTCCCCTTTATTTGCTGATAGAAGAGACCATTGAATGTGAAAAAGTTTCTGGTTAAGCAGAGTTCTAGGAGCTGCAAGATAAATGAGGTGGGCACAGCATGAGGGGTGGGCGTGTGTCAAGAATTTTTTGGATAACACGTAGGGCTGTAATTGGGGAATGTTTGTATAAAGGGACTCCACGTCCATGGTACATAAGGTGTCATTTATGGGGTCGAAAGGATGGTCTTCGATCAGACTGATCATGGGCATGGAGTCACGTACATAGCAGGGGGTAGCTGGCACAAACTCCTTGATAAAAAAATCTACAAAGGCACCAAGTGGTTCAAGGACCGAGCCGCAAGCGGAAACAATGGGACGCCCCGGCGGTGAGGTAAGATTTTTATGGACTTTCGGGAGCGTGTATATCACTGGCGTCCTTGGGCTTTTTACATTTAAGTAATTTAATTCTTTTTTAGTAAGGAAACCCTCTTTGGTGGCATCAGAGGTAACCTTGTGTATTAGCCCTTGGAGTTCTTTGGTGGGATTGGATGCCAATCTTAAGTAATGCTCTTTATTATCTAGCTGCCTCTGGATTTCAGCAGTGTAGGAGTCGAGTTCTTGTATTACGATACCGCCCCCTTTATCCGCACTCTTGATAACTATGGAGTCATTGGTTTTCAAGGAACTCATTGCCTGCTTCTCCTTAAGCGTAATATTATAAGGAGTGAATCTCTTTTTACATTGGAGGGCTGAAAGATCCTTTAGCACCATCTTCTCAAAAGTGAGTATCTCTGGTGGGACCATGCCAGATGATGGCAAGAAAGTGGAAGGAGGCCGAAAGGGGGTTAGGGCATTGGTCTCGTTAGTAGGGTGTAGTTGAAAAAATGCCTTCAGGCGAATGCGCCTAAAGAACTTCATGAGTTCAGTTTGGATCTCCATGAAGTTTGGTGGAATTGTAGGGACGAATGTAAGTCCCTTCTTAAGTAGAGAGAGTTCATCCTCCACCAATGAGTAGTTGGAAAGGTTGAAGATGGGAATGGTTTCAACTTGTGTCGATCTTAACCCTACCACTGGTAATAGTTGTTCCTTGTTCGCCGTTCTCCCGGGGGGTTGAACCATCTTTGGGTTTTCTTTACCCTTCCCCTTTGTGGTGTCTCTTGTTGGCCTCTCTGTAAAAAAGAGTTAGAGTTCTGATGTGCTCCACCGCGTCTAGCGGTGCTACTACCTTCCCCTGCGTCTGAGTTGTCTGATGATTCCGCTGAGGTATCCGAAAAACCCACCAAGTTCTGACGTCAGTTGAACCGGCCCCACGGTCTGTATTGTTGGGGATTAGTATATGACCTATTTGTGTAAAAATCTTTTTGCAGGTACGGATAAGTGGTTTCAATGTTGTACGATTTTATATCTTTCTTAATCTTATTAGATTTTTTGTTTTGTTCAATCCTGTGAAAGTCAGCAATTGTTTTATCCACTTGTTCTAAGAATTTTTTATTTTCCGTGGATGTGCCTGAATCATGAATCTGTTTCAAGATATCTGAGATCTCGATCTCGAGTGATTTCAGGGTCTCAGTGGCAATGTCAATGCCTAATGCTAACCAGTGACGGGAACAGGTCGTCCCGATATAACTGAAGTTTGATGTATACTTAGGATTGTCTGTGAAGATACCTGGTATATTTCTGACCTGTAAACCTAAAGGGATCACGTCAGCCTTTAGGTAGTCTGTTAACATCAAGACCATTAATTGCAACCGCACCTGTTTTTTCTTTAATCTTTCTAATTGGTCAGGGATTGTAGTGCTAGTTTGGCTAGGGACTTCTGAGTTTTCTGACAATAGTGAAGGGCCAGAACAAAGTTGCTTTAAATAGTCATCCGTGAATAGAGGAGCAAGGTTTGACATACTGGGGTCGTTTTAAAAGGAAGAGAGTAAGCAGGAAAGAATCCTGTAACTGTTAGAAATTCTAGATTTGGGAGGATATAGAAAAAGGAAAAGTACTAGGGAGACCCAAACCAAGGTGGTTCGGACTAATTAGAGCCCTTGCAAACCAGCGTTTGCGCTCAAGACTTTACAATTATAACAAGGGGACCCACTGGGTACCTTCGGACCATGGGTGGACTGTTTATTACAGAAAACAAGGGTCCTAAGGCTATTTTCGATACTGCAGAAAATGAAGTTATAGACTAGAATCAGTACTATATCCGTTTCTCCTGTACCCAGCCGGGTCAGGAATTTTATTCACGTTTATTCAAACAAATGAGTTACCACAGAGAGGGTACATTTCAGCATTTGATAGGGTACAAGCCTGCACCTATCTAGAGTAAGACCAGAAATTTTTAGAGATAGTTAGAAAAGTGAAGATAACAATATCAGGCAAGAAAACGTAGGAGCCACATGTCCCTTGCAAATGATTAACTAATACGCAAGTTTAGACAAACAATTCATGCAAACACAGTAAACACAATGGGCATATTGCAGAACTGTTTAAATTGTCGACGACGTTTCGATCCCCTGGCTCCTAATGAACCAGGATCATCTTCAGGACTGTATAATTAGTTGCCTGTTTAGATTTTGATGCACCTGTGGGGGTTGGGGCAGAAGAAGGAAACAGTGAGTCAACTCTCTCAGTTAGCAGAAAATTATGAAAACGCACTTCGTATGCAGGGTATGGCAATTTGTAACTTTGCAGAATGCAGCACACATAGATGTAGCAAATCATCATTTTTTAATGATTGTTTATTTGCAGGAACGGACACCTTCCTGCACATAAGCAATCATTATTAGCATGTTAGTCTTTCTATGTGTGCTGCAGAATGCAGCATACATATAAAAAGTAGAAAAAATGAGAAATAGAAGTATTTCTCCTCATGCACTATTCTAACGTCAATTCCAAACATGGCGTACGTTTTTGGCACTACCACAGATTTACAGACCCTTATTAATCTGCGGTAGCATCAAAAGCATTGGGTGTTGCAGTGGAATGACCATTGCAACAACCATTGCATTCCCCTTTCACGCTAAGAGGTGCTTGAAATGGGGCCGTATTTACAAGGCTGTGTTAAGCGACTTAACGCAGCTTTGTAATATGGAGAAGGGCGTATTGCCATCAGAACATCGCTAAAAGTGATGTTCTGGTGGCACTATCCCCTTGTATGTATGCCCCGTAGAGCACAGCTTTCCAAACTTTTCATGTTGGTGACACACCTTTTGGAAAATCTTCATCTTGTGACACGGTAATGCGAGCGCAGTGTGCGAGCCTGAACCACCTAAGGGGGCTTCGGAGAGGGGGGTTCTCCCCAGAGAAAATTTTGACAAAATAATGGGCAAATGGTGCATTTTCAAGCAAATTTGAGAAAGTAGGAAGGTTAATAAAGCAATTGTGACTCAGTTCTAACAGAGACAGTGACTGGCAAAACTGGGTGTAAGCAAGGTTAGGTTTGTGTCTGAAACAAAAATATAATCATGCACACATTGACACATGCCCCAGTGATTTACGGCACAAAAAGGGGGGGGGGTGCACGCACTGCCAACCCTTTTAACCATGCACAAAGTCCCCCTGCTCCCTTGCTGAATATGAGTTATACAAAAATCAGTTCAGGAAGGGGGAATTGTGAGTGGTAAAACCGTCATGCAACTTATCATGGGGTCTTCGCATTGAGCTCAGGTGGGACTGCTTTCCTCCGCGCAGCGGGCCAAAATGCAACAGAAAATAAGACGAGTCATATGTTTTTCCATTCAGCACTTTGAGGTAAAATTAACTGCATATAAGAGATAAGGACAAATACATATGTCATAGGAATTGTAAATATCAAAATGTATGGGGACACAAAGTACAAAAGGGAATTTCAGCAACACACCAGTAAACTGAACGAAATGCTCAGTCAAGAGTGCTTTTGTCTTTGCTATGTGCCGTTAAGATTTTATTTCTCACTCCCTACCTTTGTGGGTTAATCAAGTATAATTGTTCAGGCATTTCATACTTTATTGTTTAATTATCTTGCAATCAGGTAGATTATGTAGATGCTTTTATAGGAATAAAAATAAATACCTTCATACGGTTAAAATGTGTTGGGGTGACAGTCTCATGTTACAACTACAGCTGTTTTAATGAACTTGTGGTTAGGCTGTTTGTACTCATTTATTCAGGTAGTGTAGTGCTTGGGGAAAGTAATGTCTTCTAATCTTGTTTAAAAACATCTGTAGCAGGAGTAAACATATTAGATTAAAAACACACCATCCTCTTCGCTGGCGGTTGCTTCAGACTAAAAACATAACAACTGCAATCTCGTATAAAAATTAATGACTTTCCAGGCTACCACAAGACATCAATCACAAGCCTGAAGCCTTCCTCGGTAGAGTGGGCTGAAGCCTGCTTGGAACTCCCCTCGCATTGGTAGCCCCTCACACGTCATCCACCAGAGATTTATTTCACTTCATCGATGTGGTTTCTGGAAAGACACAAGGCCTGGGCATGAGGGGCGAACCTGCTATGGCTTCTGTACACATTCGGGGAACGGGTGAGGGCAAATATGTGCAAGGCCGGCCTGGAAAAACAGCGGCATAAACGAAATTCTGCATCTCTATCAATCATGCTAATTTGGCGATTTAATACATCTGCATTTATTAACTGAGGTATCTCTGATTTAACTTGCTTAATTCCGATTTGTTGTGAATAGCGGCACCAGATGACTCTGCGCCAGCTCGTTTGGTTTGTGAAGGCAGGGACGAATGTAAAACAGCACGCAAAGACAAATACGCACACAATAAGAAGAAATATCACCCAAAAAGTGGGGCACGTGAATGAGGTTTGAGATAAATGCACTATAAAATAAAAAAAAAGCAACAGGGGCACCATACAAATAAACGTGTTTTTCCGGGATAAATTATTCTGAGAAGAAGAGAAAACTTGAAGGACCCAGCCACCGAGAACAGTCCGCTGTGTCCTGGCAGGTGGCCTATTCGAGGACAGCCACAGAGTGGTTTGAAGTGCCGGAAGAGGAGAAATCTGACTAGGCCGGGGGTTAACCTCGTGGTGGGAGGAGAGATGGGAACAAAGGCGAGAAAGTGTTGGAAAACGCAAGATAGATGAAGGATTTGCACAGAATCACACAACTGCAAATAATATTGTAACTTAAACAGGGACGATCGCCTGGGGTCTAAACAGAGTTTTAAGATGTCGAAGATTTACCTGGGGAGCAGAGGCCGCTTCGTGGTCACTGTATCGCAAAGGGAACAAGGCCGCAAGCTCTGCTCACTCTCGCCTAACGCTTCTCCTTCCTACGCCGTACTGCTTCACTGAATGCAAGAGCATTCGCCCTAATCTGGCCGCAGACATCATCCTCACACGGCAAACCCACAGATGGGGGGCGACACAGTGCTGTGTCGCGACACATACTTTGGAAAGCTCTGCCGTAGAGCCTCAATATAAATCTTAATGTACAGGGAGTGCTAATTTCTCTACTTAAGAATACTGTGGTGCCGGTCACGCCAGGGATGTAGTATTTGCAGAGATTAACCCCTTCGATGCGCCCATTGGCCAGCTGCGCATGTCCATTGGCCGACGCGGCCCCGCCCACTTAATAAGAATGCCGCTTTCCGCCGCAGTTAAGAAAATGAAAATATCTCCACCTAATTGTTTGTGATATCTTTAGGTTAAGTTGAGATATTGTTTGTTTGTGGGTTTCTAAAGCGCTAGAATCGACTCCCGAAGGAGTATCTCTGCGCTGTAGACCGCTGGGGAACCCGTCCTGGCTTTCCCTGTGAGATGGTCCCTTCTGGGTATCTCCAAGGTGAAACCAGGCATCCCCGGCGTATGTGGGGGGCTGTTGTGGAGATGAGGCAAGCTAATGCCCAGAGTTGCCGAGTGTGATCCTTAGTTAGAGTAGGCACCGAGGTGAGAATTATCAAGTCCATTGACCCTGGTCCAAGACCCTGCCGCGTCGGGAATTGAACCCTGGTCCCGGGCTGGCCTCTGCTCCCGGGTCTGCCGCCTCTAACCAGTGAGCCACACCACTCCATATTGATGTGGGGTTTACACCAATACCTAGTCCTGAATGTGCAGAAAAAAACACAGAACTTGTGTGCATAAAGAGACCAAAGAGGCACACGTGCTTGAACACTTTATGCCAATTGTTGTTTAAAAAAAAGAAGGAAGGCTGCAGCACAGAGGTGTGCAAACACCATTGCAGTGAAAGTCTTAAGGGTTAAACCACGGGACTCCTCTGAGGAATGAGGAATTATGAGCAGAACCAGAATTTCTGTGTCCGATTCTTATGGTAATTGTTCATTCCCCCCTGGTGTTTCCTCTGGATGTTTTGTCTGCTAAAAGCAACTGAAATCTCAAGAAGCGGAATTCCCAGGGGGAGCTTGACAGTTTGGTGGCGTTTCCACAGAACCTGTAATTCCTGATGGGGCCTGTTACCTGCCTCGTTGGGAATTCTTGAGCCGTCGTAATGAGGTCCTTAGGGAACTGCTAGGCGTGAGGATCAACAATACCAAAATCCGTGAAGCGAAAGAATTGATAATATGCATTGAAAAAAGGTTCTCAGAAACTGAAAGGTGTTGGATATATACCGAAGTGGATTAAATTGAACAATTAAGAAATTATTAATAGATTTAATCTGCATCAAAGTCAGCCACTTGTGCCTATCTTCTTTAAAGGAAAATATTTTGAATCAATTCAAGTTTGTCAGGGCTTTGTAAGTGTAATATTGGGTCTTTGAAGGGCAGCTGCAAAATGTAGGCTGCTTTTAGGTGATTGTTGTTGGGGGCATGGGCATTTGCTTAGAATTAGTGTTGTGTTTGCTTTCACTGCTATTTCCTTCCTGTGGTACATGTATTAAGGTTAACGTTTCCCTCAAGGGGTCCACGAGATCTCATATCTTGGTGACGCAGAATGAAGAATTTACAAGTCGTGGCAAGGAGTTCCCCGCCAGCCTAAGCAGGAGGCTAGTAAGTGGAAAAAGATGGAACAGTTGACCAGTGGCGAAACAAAACTTAAATGGTCCCCCTGCAAAGTACATAGAGGTGCCCCACTCCGGACTCAAATCTAGGAGCTCTCAGGCCAGGGTACTGTGCTGGAGGGGACCCTTGGAGCCTGGGCACCCCCTCCTGCACTTGGGAGCTGAGCGGACTTTTTTTACGACACTGCAGTTGACTTTAGCCCTGATCTCCAACGTAGTGGTCTTCAAATGCTCTGCATGGGCCTGCTGATCTTCTGCATTCAAAAACTAGAACAACGTATGCCTGTAAGGCATCCTCTCCCATGTACCTAAATAAGAACAGCTCTGAGGGGAGATCCAGCACTCCCCTCATCCGCGGTCGGTAATGGGTGTACCTGCGGGGCGGTGACGTGGGGAGAGGGAGGGGCAGGGTGGGGGGTAGTAATCTATGGATTACGGAGCTTTACAGGTAAGTAAACATAAAAGTAAATAAAAAGAATGTCTTTGCGCGCACTGCATCGCATTTGGGGATGAAGTGCTCGAAACAAAATTTGTTTTATACATTTATATGTTTACTTACCTGTAAAGCTCTGTAATCCATAGATTGCCCCTCCTCCTCTTTCCCACGTCACCGCCCTGCAGGTACACCCATTACCGACCGCGGCTCACTCCTGTACAGGAAAAATCAACAAAAATATCTATTTCTATTTTGCACAACTCTTTGATGACATTAGAATGGAGATTTACTCCAATTTGTATCCAGTTAATGAACTAGTTGGCAGGCGTACTGCAGCCTACCTGTGACTATTGGTGGCTATGAGTAACTTTAATGCTGGTGCATATACACGTAGCAGCCGAACACCACATGGTATGTACAAAACCCATTCCTTCCAGGCCGGGAGTTGAGATCTGTGTGTAAAACACATCTACGGGTAATCTGGGTACTCAAGGTACACCAAAATCCATACCCATAGTGCAGTGTGAGTTGACTTGGTGCATGCCAAAGACCACATCCTGCACCTAGATCTTGCTGGGTTTAAGTGAAGGGCTTGCCCCGTAGCATGTGGGAGCAGGAAGCGTAAACACATGAGACATGGAAACTTGTCCTGCACCCAGAGCATGATAGGCCTTGTTAAAGACTAGCCCAGGATGTTCTTGGTGTAGAGTAATTGGTACATGGCAAGGCTAAAGATCTTGACATGGTTCATACTAAGCCCCATGAGCCTGCCTTGTTGATAGATCCTAGGTCATACTCCAGGTATGTAGCCGAAGTTGTAGTGTTCCCAAAAAGGTCACAGGATGAAACGTGACAGCAATCCAACTTCGAAAGAATCACGAGGAAGGTGAAAAATTCCTTCTGGTCTGTGCCTTACACATCTAAAGTATTACTGTAATGTACTTTGGGGTCAATCCGCTAAAAGAGCAACAGACTCTAGCACGAGTGGTTGCTCGTGAGCACAAAGAATTTTCTAAAATTGATTTAAAACCAGCATTCATTCATCATAATTCACGTTTTATTTCCAAATACCAGAGATCTATATTTTATGCTTGAACCATGGGCAAAAATGGCAGTTAAAGTAGCAAAAAAATTCACATTTTTAATATTAATATTTAAGTAGCCAGGTAGTTTCTTACAGTTTTCCAGTCTGCAGTATGAAAATGATTCAGAAAAAAACACGACTGCAATTTGATTTCTATTATGTTGGATAAGGATTCAATTAAACATAATGAATATATAAAAAAAAATACGATAATAGACAAAAAAAACTACAGCCGGTGACATGTGCCTCTGCGTGCACTTCTATTTAGGTATTTAACATCGTTAAAATTCAATATTTTAATCTTTGTGGCTTTGGAAAAATGTGCCACGTCTTGCCTTTGGTTTGAATTATATGTTTCACTCCATTGGGTTTAGAACCCATTCATACATTTGTCAATGTCCATTTTATTAAAGACGTTGTATAAAATTAGAGAGGCCGTTTTGCATCTAACAGGTATACATTATGAATATCTTGCACGCTGATTGACCAGAATAACAAATGAGAAGGTACTAATAACCTGGGAGATGCGAGTT
Organism: Lissotriton helveticus; assembly: GCF_964261635.1. Classification (NCBI taxonomy): domain Eukaryota; kingdom Metazoa; phylum Chordata; class Amphibia; order Caudata; family Salamandridae; genus Lissotriton; species Lissotriton helveticus. Next base: position 1,306,955,572 of record NC_136059.1, on the reverse strand, counting down.
TTGCATCAGATTCACATTTCCATGGCAACCTAAGTGTTCCGCTGTGATGGCGGTACCTTATCTTCCAGAAGTATGCAATCACTCTTTATGCATGTCTCTGGCGTACTGCTGCAATCTAAAGGGATATTGTCTCAAAGAGAATAAAATGTCATTAATTTCCAGTTATCACATACAAGTCTGATACATGTGCTGGCTCTATTTCAGTTTATTTCAACAGTTTCAAATTAGATCGTAAGTAAGTAATTGTATTTTTCGCACGAGAATTAATCGTGCACGAAATCATGCGCATGACAATTAAAAAAGCATGAAACTGAAAATAGCATCATTGCTAATGTAAGAACAAGAAGATTCCGATGGCCATTCATTTTGAAGTGCTCCGAATTAATTCACTTGGCGCCTTATAATGATTTGATTTATTCGAATAACTTGCGATTTCACAGAGCGAGGGCTTTTCCGTTAAAGTATTTATTAAGAAATCTGTATGCTACAAAATATACATAATCAAAATAAGACATCATATTACCGTTTTTATGAGAAACAAAGGGTAGATGAAACTACTCACTCATCAACTAAATTGTTATTGCTACTTAAACAAAATAACAAAATAATCAGCCCGAAAATAACAAAATCAGACATGTGGGTGAAAAATACAAGAGCATGGCTTTCATAATCCTTTATAAATCACGAGTCTTGTTAACAAATATTTAGAAACTAGGATATTACTTGAGATGGGTACTTAACTCAATAATAACCACATTCTTTGTCAGGGTGAACCGTTAAAGTTACTTTTTAACCTGACCTCCACAACTTGGTAGTTATGGCACAGAGCAGGCCGGCTTTACATAGAGACATTGTGTAAAGTATTTATTCAGTACTCAAACAGTAATAAAGTCAAATTAAACACAAAGAAACATCTGAAACCAATTTAGAAAAATAGAGTACATGTTGATGAATATAATTACAAAAATACAATTAGACTAAACAAAATCATGATTTTCTACCATTTGAAAAATAGCAGGAAAAAGTATTAAGCACCAACTGAAGTCATCTTGACTGGGACAAGGTTTTGTTTTAAGGACAACCCTGGTGGAGAGCAGGTCGGGTACCAGGACCAGTTTTGTCTCAGTGGGAAAGTTACCGCCTAACATTGACAGGACGTGGACTGGTGTCAAAAAGAGGGGGCTCGATATCGATGAACTAAAAATAAAAAGTGTCTGGATGGCCTAGGTGGAACTGTTGAATTTTGCCAGGAAAAGAACTGGTGGAAGACGTTTTGTACTCCAGAGGCCTTTGGCGTCGATTGGGTCCTCAGTGAAGCTGGTGTTCAGTGAGCTGTGGGAAGGTGTTAAAGTGGCCTCAGCACCAACGGATTCCGACGTCGAGGGAAGAATATAGCACCAGCTATTATGTCTATTCTTGATTTCTTACATAGTGCACAGCTACACCGAGAGGCCCCCCGCGCTGATACAAAAGGGGATGATGGACGGAGCGTTTGAGCAAATCAAACACTCACCCCAGTCAACTGATCTGGGTTTAATCCATCAACGTTCTTTAGCCCACTCTGCCACCCCATTTCAGACATGGCCATATGCAAATCAGTCTGACCCTGTGCCTCATGGGAACAGTCCAGCCCGAACTGCCAAGTCATGTCTTCCCTGGACCGGAAACAATCATTTTGGGACCGTTTCGGATTCCTAATCCTCATCAGCCAGGCTATCTTGAATCCAGTGACAAAGTGAGCAAGGGACTCACGTCTGAGCATACCCTGCCAACTTAGGGCGAACAAATTGGCTGAGTCAGACACACCTGCAGGACCCAGGTGAGTCAAGCTAAGATTAAGAATAGATGGGTCTTTAGTAGTTTCCTGAAGTAAATTTCCCGGCTGCGTTTGTCTTAGTCTTGCAGGGAGGGTATTCCACAGCTTGGCGGTCAAAAAGACAAAGTAGTTGTCGCCCCACCTGGCTCTCTTGACTTTGGGGTTGGTTAGCAAAGAAGAGCTCTTGAAGAGTAATGATCTCCTAAATTCATATTGGCACAGCAGTTTTCGGATCCCTGCATAGCTCAGTTGGCCATGCATAGGGCCTTGAAAGTAATCCTTTTTTGTATTGGGAGTCAATGAACTACAAAATGGTGTTTGGGAATCTTGAAAAGTGACCGTGTTGTGCCATTTTGAATGACCTGTACGCTTTTAAAACATTTCGAGGATTTCCCAGAAACAAGGAATTGCCGTAGTTAAGACAGGCGTTGATCAGTCCTTGTATGACTATCCTCTTGGATGAGGGAGGTAGCCACTGCATGAGTTTTCTTAATGTGCGTAATAGTCCGAAACAATTTGCGAACAACTTTCTGGCTTGAGTTTCCATAGTAAGTTTACTGTTCAGCTAGAAACCAAAGCTTTTTACGGTTTTAGAAGATACTAGCCACTCTCATAGACATTGAGGCCAGATCAATTCCTTCCCAGCAGGATGTATTGTTGCCAACGACCAGCATTTCTGTCTTCCCCCTGTTGAGTTTAAGGTTGCTGGCTTACATCCACTCAGTTACTTCCTTGAGGCAGATTTGTTGGCTTGTGGATTCCTGTTGAGCTTCAGGTGTAAGTGCAAGGACTAGCTGAGTATCGTCAGCATAAGAGACAAGATCTAAGCCTTTAGCCTGTACAATTTTTGCAAATGGGAGGACATGTCATTGAAGAGGGTTGGGTTTAACGGAGAGCCCTGTGAAACTCCACATTCAATGGGATATTTAGCTGAGAGAAAAGGTTCATCGCAAACCTAGAAACTTCTGTTGTTCAGAAAAGCCATGATCCAATTAAGTGCAGGGCCTTTGATACCCACATTTTCCAATCTTTGGACCAGGATGCAGGGGGAATCAGTGTCAAAAGTGGCACTGAGATCCAGCAAGATAATGCCCACTGAGCCACCCCAGTCAAGAATCCATTGACAATGCATCTTAGTCAGATCTGGTCTCCCAGTGGTTCTCCTAGGACAAAGTTCACAAAAGGTCCTAAATCCTTAGTTTCCAGAAGGAATACACTGACACCAGACAGGATGACATCGGCCAGGTTCAGGGCAGGTTCAGCTGGGGATGGTCAGCTGAAAATGCAGAGCAAAGGCCTCTTGAAGCTTGAAGTGTTCCTGTAGCTCAAGCAGCTGTTCAGCCTTCTGACCCTTGGAGTCACTTTTGGAGTTGCGGTTACCAGCAAAGCTTGACCAGTCTTCTCAGATCATCAGACCACAGGGCAGTCCTCTTCTGAATCTTCATCAGGATCAGCAGTGTTCTGAGGAGGCAACTGTAGATACCACATTTATGCCCAGTGCCAGCCAGGAGTTGGGGAAAATCCTGGTCATTCCCTAAACAATGGGGTAAAAGTTCCCTGGGGTAACCCTACCCTCCTTTGCAGCACTTTCTGTGTGTTTTACTTCAGACAATCCGTTACACTGCACCAAAAGGTGTCTACGACACAAACAAATAGTACCTAGTTCTACACAGGGAAATCCTAATTAAAGATTGGAATTCCATCACTCAACGTCATGACATGCTTCATAATCTGGGATCTCCTCCTGGCTGTAACTCCTTGTACAACCGGGGGCTACAATCCCCTCACTGTGAGGGAGGAGCTCAGGGATGTTTTCAATGTTTACAAGGAAATTCTAAATCCACTTGATGAGAAGCTGAAATTCTGTTACTGAGTGATGGGCGCAGTGCAAAAAAGAAAAAGAGTGTAGTGAAACGTGTGGTGAAACGAACTAAATAAATAAAACGTTATTACATATCTCCTGGTGTCAGAATTAAAAACAGTGCGCCAAAGCAGTTTTGAAAAAATTGCTGTAACTATCTAGTTAGAGGGTCGGTCTACATGTTTCAGCTATATTTACCTTAAGTGTGTCTAGCCTTCCTCCGGACCTAAAAGTGTGGCCAGGAAGATAAGCAACACATTCTCTCTGGTAATTCAAATCTTGTTCTGGGGGCTGCTTCTTTTCCACTGTTCCTGGTATCTGACTGGCTAGAGGGACAAAAAAAGGGGGCAGGTTTAATTGTTAGCCAAATTTGCCTGAGTCGAGGTAGGCCCCTTTAACATTAATTAAGTTGCTGGGCACAGCCTGAATGGTCAGCCTGCCAGAGAAACAGAAGACCATCCCACATCCACGGCCTTTGTCTCAGCTCTGGGAGTAATTTCACACCTCATCAGGAGAGCTGTTCAGATCCTGGGAGACAGTTGAAAGCTCAACGAAATAGGCTTCTAGAGGCTGTAGGCATGCAACTGGTATTTTGCCAATGAATTGGATTCTAATAAATATATTTAAAAGTCCAAAAATGAACTCTAGCTATTTGAGATAGCAGTAATAAATCTGATATTGCATCCCAGAGCTTTCCTAAGGAACAGCTAACCCTGCTACAATGAAAATGGCTTTGAGGGCCTGTTCACTGTAAGTACATGCTTAATATTAAACCTTTACAATTCTATTCTTAAATACCATGCACTCTGCATTATAGGCATGTAAGGACAACTCAGAGGTGACTTATCAGTATTTAAAAGGTGGGTTTAGGCATGTCAGAAGGGATTATTTTGACAGGTTGTATTTGCAGTTTAAACTTGCACAACCAGGCTACTGGTTGCAGGTCTACAGACATGTTTATATTGTCACTACATTGTTTGACGCAATGAGTGCTGCAGTCCGCTTGCGATCTTTATCTTACAGGCCCTTGGTACACTGGGGTACCATATATTAGGGACTCATAGCTAAGTTAAATATGCCAATCATGGATATGCTAATTTCATTGTGTTAAAAGGGCAAGCACAGGCACTTTACCACTGGTTATCAAGTGTAAAGTGCTCAGAGTTCTACATCCAGCAGAAACTGTTGAGGCAACAATTTGAAATGGTGCTACTCAACAATGGTCATTTCCAACCCAACCCAACTGATGTTCGAGGCAGTAGAATTGCCATTTGATATTAAGGGCCTCATTTAGAGTTTAGAGGAAGCTGGATATATGACAGAAAATGGTGAATGCTTTATCTAACCTATTTAGAATGTATTAATGTCTGCACACTATATAGTAAATAAAGTGAAGAAGGCCTCCCACAAAGTTTAAGTCCACTCTTAAGTGTGCCTAGTATAGAGGCTGCATTAGATATATGTGGGGCATGGATTACTATGTTATCGAGATCTCGATTCAGAGTTTTAAATGATATTGCTTTTGAAAGATGATCTTTTTGCTCGCATTTGGTAGGGTTGTGTATATTTTTGTTGAGAGTGCATATTATGAAGGGGAAGTTGTTTTAATCTAACAATCAAGAAATTCAAGGTTTGAACGGGGTGTCTCTCAAGCAGCCTGGAGCAACTTGGATACCTGCGGGTGAGTAGCTGCGCTCTATAAAACCCCTGATTGATTGATTGACTTTGCACACTGTTAGTATGAGCTGTGAACTGTGCCTCATGCATGTGAGGGTCTAGCATTTGTTTTCAAGATAAGCTGGAAGGAAGAGCGGCAGCACAGATGTTTTGCTAAACATAATATAGGAATCGTGTTACCCCCTTTAGAGATTTGAGTAAGGAATGGGAGCAAGTACAGTAAAGAGGCCCTAAACCAGCTGCAGAATGATCCTACACCAGCAGAAGAGAGGTGCCAATATTTTTTATAGCAGCCCACCCCTTCTGACTGTGTCCCATTGACTTAGAATGCAGTCCACTTCTGGGTGTTAGAAGGTGGGAGAGGTACAATATTCAGTACAAGAATGTGGTCTTTGATGTGATTAGGATCAGAACTGTGTTGATTGAGATGATGTGCGGTGAGGGGGTTTAGAAGAACCTCCTTCATTGTTTATGAGGGAGCTTGAAAGCTACAAGAAAGATGTTGTACATGATTTATAGAGAAATGGAAGTCGGTAGATCAGTGATGTCCTTGATGAAAGAAATGTTGAATCATGGAGCGGGCGCAGCTTGGAGGGGAACGTGTCATGCCAACTTCCAAACTGATGTAGAGAAAGGTTGATTTGTGGATTATAAATCAGCCATCACGCTGTGCAAGTGTGTGACTGTATGCTATGTGCAATTCGTGTACATTTGTTGAGGCCATGTGTCATGACTATGGAGTGTGCTGTGTGCTGAAGATGTCTGCAAATCTGCTACATGTGACAACTGAGCACACTGGGCAGTTATGTATGAGCATGATGTCCTGTGTTTTGATACATTTCTAATGGATCATTCTGCAAATCCCTAAAAGGCGGGGACATCTTAAGGATTTTGAGGGCCCTGTGCCAAATGAGCTTAATTTTTTAATTTTTAATTTTATTTGCATTTATGATCCTATTACAGTTCTTTCATGCCCTCTTTGGCCAGGTCACTGATAGTGCACATGCACTCTGTCCCAAATTGTAAATGTATTGTCATATAATATTCATGGGCTGTAATTTGTCTTTTCAATTATGATATACGGCAGCAACTCACTCATGTCATTGCAAATAATCACTGTGACTCCTCTCACTTCTTATATGTGAGTTCCTGTTTCTAAAAATAATTTTTGGGGGGTGTTGCAAGGTAGTGAAAACCATAAACACAACATTTCTTTGCAAAATGTCTGTAATAAACTCCCACACATTAGCTGTATGAAAGCTAATTAACGGAAAACGGTATTTAGACAATCTATGTTAAAGAATCATTCAGGGTCATGTCTGTAAAGAAGAGCTGGCTCTATCAGGGCGCCCCCCAGAGCCTACTTTGCGCATGCCTTCAAACGTCTCTGAAATTGAGCCATTTTAGGCTGAAACCGTGCATTCACCGCAGGAAATGGCTTTGTCAAACGGGACCTTTTGAGTCTGTACCTTCTTTCTTTCTCCTTATATTAGTCACCTTTTGTTTTGCTGACTGAATGTGTTCTCGAGCACAAGCAATTTATCAGAATGGTCACCGTTTATCATTGAGACGCAAAATAAGTTGAACTGGCTGCACAAATCACTTTCAGGTGTGAATATTGAAGTAGGTATTCATGTGACTTTTGTACCTAATTATTTTCATATTAGTTACAATTTATGCTCCAGTAGTTTCTGTCCTGTGTGGTCCTTCAATTTCAGCTTGTGTTTCTATTCATAATTGTGAAAGTGAGACAATACTGACTTGAAATCCATTCTACATTCAGTAAAAGGCAATGTTTATTCCAAAAAGTGGTTTTAGTTTTGTAGGGAACGAAAGTAGGCATTGTGAATGTAATCTTCTTCTTCCATTATGTCCCACCCCTCTTTTAAGCATTGAGATATCCCAAGTTCAGTAGTGCATTATCACAAAAGCACCTGTAATTCTACTCATTCATGCACACTTAACCCATAATAAGCCTTAACTACGCTAATAGAAGTTGCATTTAAATATCCGTTCAGCAAATACAAACTCATAATAATGTAATCGTTAATCCATGCCTTATTTTTTGTTAACTCCAATTTTTCATCTTTACATTGGTCTGCAGGTTGAGCTTTCAAGCACACGTTTGTCATTTGACGCAATATTTCATACTCCAGCAAAATAGCATTTTCAGATATCAGCCTTTCTTTCATTTAACCAAGCTTAATGAACAGATAAAGATGGTAAGCATATGAAAGCATAAAAGGAGACTCTAAACTTTACTCCTTTTTGCTTTGCTCCATGATTAAGCACATGCGTTCACCCTAACTCGATCATACCACCAACCTGGCCCTTGTCGATGACAGCAAAGGTTTTCTGACACAGACCACATTGTAAAGCCACATTCTATTAACCAAACAGAAGCAACGGAGAAGTCTATTACTTACAACCCAAAAGCAGTTCTGGTCTCCTAGTGCTATGAGGCAGTATAAAAAATGCTGCAATGCTACGTTAAATATTATGCATGCCACCAGAGAGTTCTTGTGTTTTTCTAGTCTGTATCCCTTCAATTTAACCCGTTGACCGCGGCACGAATTCCGGTGCGGGCATTTTAATCAGCGGGCGGGGTTTGGACGGCCCCTGGCTGTCCCCCGCATAGGCCCACCGTCACGTGGGACATCCGGGGGCCGTCCTCAGCATGGAACGGGTTAAAAAGTTTTTATGAAACCAGAAACACTTGAGTGTCAGTAACCACTTCAATTCTTTTGGATCCAGAAATGTCATCTGTTGTAGTGCAGAATTGTTTTCTCTATCATTGCTAGTTCAGACATTAGCACTACTGATGATACAACATGCACGCTAAACTTCTAAGATATTGATCATGTATGTGTTACCAAAAATTAGGATTTGGGTGTCATTAAGATATATGTTGGTCACCATATATCTCTCTAACGTAGAATATCAACAAATTTGCCTAATGACTCGAAGATCTGTTCATATTTCATAAACTCTAAGTGAAACGCCAGTGCCTAAACTAATCGCTGGCTCCGACAAGTTTATAAATAATGGTCAAAAACGATCTTAAAACCAATTTTCACAACAGCTATCCAGCCCTTACAATTTTGTCAAAAACAAATTCCCACTTTTTGAAAGTAAATGATCCTTTTCATGAGCAGAACAGCAACAGTTGTGAGCAAAGAAACATTTATTAAGGGATATTTCCACTTTTTTTTAACATAATCTTTTTTCCTGAGGGCTCTGCTCTCGCCCAGTGCCTGGATTTTGCCTCGATTTGAGGTGGACATGTGTGCATATCTTGTTATCTTGGGGCTCTAGGCCTGGTAGGTCTATGATACTAATTGGTTACCTGTTTTCATGTAACAGGAAGGATGGCTTCGGATTCTTTGTGAAACTGCATTTTATTCCTAAATTACAAAGCAAACGATCCACTGTGGGTGAAGTCCACATTTAGTGCTCCTATGCTGAAATTAGGGAAGGTCAGATGTGGTATTCTATCTGGTTCTCAAAACATGCAGATTAGCAATGTGACCAACAATAGCGGTCGGCAGTAGGTGTTTCTGTAGGGCGGTGACGTGGGCAGGGGGAGGGGCAGAGTGGGGGGTAGTAATGTATGGATTACGGAGTTTTACAGGTAAGTAAACATTTAAATAAATAACACGAATTTCGTTGCACCCACTGCTCACCAAATGTGATGCAGTGCGTGCAACAAAATTCGTTTTATTTATTTAAATGTTTACTTACCTGTAAAACTCTGTAATCCATACATTACTATCCCCCACCCTGCCCCTCCCCCTGCCCACGTCACCGCCCTACAGAAACACCTACTGCCGACCGCTACTGGTGACCAAGCCTCTGGAGTCCGTCCAACATCGGAATCGGCCCCTTATTTTCTTTGTTTCTCAATTTAAGGTAGTTTACCATATGGAATTTTTCATTGTTATAATATTTTTTGTATCATTCTTTCATTCTTCTCCCTCAATAAACTAACTTTTGAACTTAAAACATGGAGGTGTAGCATTTAACTGACTGAGGGAGCAATATTGAATGAGTGGCAAGCACACGAAGGAGGCAAGAATGGCTGCTCGCACTGAATAAATTGCTCAGAGTTGTGCCCTTGTCTGAATGCCCACTGCGGCTTGAAGGAGACAGCTTGTGCAAAGGATGCAGGAGAATGTAGGTCACGCAGCAGGAGAAAAGGGCACGCTGATGATCAGGACTGAGCCTGAGAACTAAGTGGGTCTCAAAATGCAGGGTTCAGGGATGGGCAGAAAAAACCTTAACCATGAGACCTTGAAGTAGAAGCATTAAACCACTTTTCCTAAGTTGCAATCTATAGACATTGCAAAATGAATGAATAGTGCACAATGATAGGTTCTCTGTTGCGAGCAGCAAGAAAAGAGGCCTGCATGCTCTCTGCAGAAATTTATACATGGACTGGATTACGAGCAGGGATTGATATTGAGTCCACATCACTGAATAAACCACACAGCCTTGTTGGGCCTGTAGTATTTCTTTTCTGTTCGTTTTTTTAAACTCTTGGCCCCTTATATATTAAAAGTGAGACTTGAAGCATAATAGGAGCCTTTGGTCTTGCCATAAAATATAAGCTCCTCTGAGCAAACAGAAATGGTCATGTACACTAGTGTCCACATTGGAACTGAGGGAGTCAGCGCCTTAAAGAAGATTTAGTCAAAACCACAGACAGCAGCATCAAAAGGTGCATAATACTGTCATTGGCAAGGAGGCAACGACAAAACAGCTTTGACATAATGTTAGCGCGTGCAGGAGTGTTTATTCACAAAGCCCGCAGAGAATCGTAGAACTCACGCAGTAGTGATAAAAGGTTTATGTGCAGTAGAGCTGCAAGCCTCCACGTGCCTAGAGTGCAAATGCTGTGAATAATGGAGCTGTCCTATTGGGAGCATAAATATTCAGGTTGGAGCACAGAATTTCCCTTGAAAGGCGTTACGAGTTATTAACCTTAAAATTATTTCTGATGTGCTCACCACGGCGTTTTTCCCAAAATTCAAAATTGAAGCCCACAGACCAGTGTGTTTAATTTGTAAAAATAGTAAGTGTCAGCGCCCAGAGTTTTTCTCAAAAGCTTGTAGCCGAAGTTGATGAATGTCAGGATTGCGGAATACCAAGGATACGTAGCCTTAACTCCACGTCATGCCTCTTTCTTCCACCTCCAGACCCTCCCTGCTCCTTTATTTCACTCTAGCTGGCTGTTTTTCACCCCTGCATTTGGCTTTTCTCATTGTTTTCTCGTCTTTCTCCTAATTTCCTCCGTTTGTGTTTTTCTGCTCTGGTCGAAAGTCTAATGAGGGAAATTAAGTGCCATTGGGCCCCACCGGCAACCACCTGCCGAAATTAAGCACTGCCACCGACTGATCCAAATATAAGAAGGTTACTACAACTAAAGAGGTGAATCATTACCAGTGCCGATTCTAGGATTTTTTGGGGCCCTGGGCAGAAAGATAATAGGTGAGGCCCCTCTAAATTGCATAGACGTTACACATTCAGGGCTGTTTGCATCTTGCCCATGCTCCTGAAGCTGCGACCACTCCCTCTCAGTCACCTACAAGAACCTAACAGCTCATCAAGGGCTGAAGGTGTGAGTGTTGCTTAACTCCAGAGAGGGTTAATTCTGCCAGGGAGATAAACAGCTGTGCAATAGACCCCCCTCCTCTGTGCCTCTGTGTGGGTGGGGGGAGGAGACCTAAATGCCAGACAAACCGGAGGAATGTGTGTCTTCTTTCAACTGGGTAGGGGGCCCCCTCCTCGCCTCAGGTTCCCCTTGCCACACCATAGCAGAGAGGGCAGGGGAGGGGGACGCCTAAGGTGGCGCACTTGCCTGGTCTGACTCTGCGGCATTCGTGTGGGGCCCCAAGTTGGAGGGCTGACTATGGGGTCCTGGGCAGCAGCCCACACTGCCCTTGCCCCTGTTCATTACAGTTAAGCACCAATGGTGCAAGTGTCTCACTTACTACAATTTTTGCGTTCTCTGCTGTGACCCCTTTCCATAATTTAGCAGCCCCTCGTGTTTTCAATATAGAGGCTTGGCTTCTGTTATGGACAGTTGTTTAACCTTTATCATAGCTACCAAGGTTTCAGATTGCTATGTGTGACATTTTCATAATTCCAGTGAAATTATGAGTGACATTTCAATGACTGTGAGTGACACTTTCTCGCAAGCAAAATCAAGCATTGAAGACGGGGCAAACATGTAAATATCAGCAATTGCACCCATTTGAGCAACGAGACTCTCGCAGAAGATGTTAAAACTGTTGGAAATAACCAGAAACTGAAGCACTAGTGGGCTTCTAAGGTGACCGTACTGTTGGACCCAGATCTGCACCACTCATTGACAGTGCGTGCTGCGCCACTGCAAACAAAAGGTTTCTGTAGATTCGAGCAAAGGGAGTTATTGTAGTAGGGTCAGATTATCTATTGCGAAACCAGCGTAATGTGCCTGTCACTTGCTCACCTCAAGTACAGAATAACAAAATTACTGCTACAGAGGGGGATAAAGATAAACAGAAATGAAGGCAATGAGGACTGTTTTCCAGATTGGGTCTCATCACTTTAAAGCACACATCATCGGTAGCTGGGGTACTGAATGTAATTGAGGTGCAGACTCCACTACCGAAATTTTGAGCAAGTGTTCCTCCGTAATTTATTCTGCTCTCACAAACGTTACATTTAAAAGCACTGATAGTTTTACGAGTTCACGTTATAAATGTTTAAAGTTGCACTTACTTATTTGGATTTGAGGCAGTACATGATCTCACAGCTGCAGGCAGCAGCCCAGCCCGAATCACTGACCCCGAATACGGCGGGATCAACTACGCATTCTGCACAGAGCAGCGGGCCGAAAGTGCACTGGCGAGAAGTATTTTCTGCAGTGCTTCAGGGCGGCAGCAGGCTCACAATGGCGGGTCAGTAGCAGCCAACACTGGAGGGTTCGGGTGAGCTTCAGAGAGGCCGAGGCAGGCCCGTGGTGGTGGTGCGAGCGGTGGCATGCTCATCACCTCAACTGCCTCGGACCTTTTATAATAATAATCTGCTGCCTCTTGTCATGGCTGATCCGTCGAGTGAACGCCAGTGCAAACTATTAAGGGGGCATCAAAATAATTAATGCGGCTTGGCAGGCAGTTGCTAACAAAAGAAATAAACTGCTGCGCAGCTCGCCTTGCCGCGGTCTCCAAGAGTTACGAATACAGTGTTGGTTGCAATCACATGACCTCACCATGTCACGTGATTGCCGTGAGTACCCCCAGCCGTCCGTAGCAGCTGGGATAATTATGAACACTCATTACAATAGCCAGAGCAGCAATGAACTACCAGATCGGCGCGGGCGCAACGCTCCTGAACTGCCATTAATGAGTAGACTTGGCGCAGTACAGTGTCTACTACAATCACACCACACACTGCCAGAGCAGCATGCGGTCCGAGCTGCGTACTCATCGGGAGTACACTGTTTGGCCAGGGCATCGACTTCCTTTACCCCAGCGGTGGTGTCACGAGGCAAGACAAATGCGTGACTTTTCATTTTCGTGCGGTGATGCGGATCATTGCACAAAAATGCGTTAGTATCACGCCTGATGCGTGATTCTTGGCAGGGCTGCTTTATACTAAGGTGCTGTCTGCATACCTCAAATGTTTTGTTTAGGCACCAAGTGGCAGCTACTGCACAGACCCATCATCCTCCTTTTTTTCTTAGCCTAATATGCCTTTTAAATGTTTTATATTGTCTTGGTTTTAAGTAATCTACACAATAAACTTTGTATTGATTGATACTAAGGTGCGATGAACATGCATAAATTACCGTCAAGCCAAACACCAGGGCTATTGGTTGCTTGCCGGTGTAACTACTGTCATATTTATTACTGCCCTACGATGTGCAACACATTCGTCCTCTGACTCAACTATACTTCCCTATTGAGACTGTATTTGCCTTAAATCAGCCTGGGGGGCGGATTGGGAAGATTCTTGCATTAATACAGATTTGACCACTTGGGGCCACCGTCGCCTCCAGCGGCCGTGTTACGACAGGCAGATTGTGTACCACCGCGATAAGCGTGCCTTTGAAAGAGCCTCGCCTGCGCCAACATCTTTGTGGGGCTGTATCATTCTGCGCCGGGCTGATAGCATTCTTGCCTCGCCTGTCCCATTCCAAGCATGCGCGTCGTATGCTAATAGGCGCGCGGGCTTTACTTACATAACAATGCATCCTGCCGCTTGACACAGCATGGTCCTAGTTTGTGCTGACCTGTTTATATTTTATTACTTCCTTTTGGCGAACATCCGGCTTACGTTAAATGGCTTATCTTTTCAACCGCTTTCTAAAAAGGTGAAGACTGAAATATTGGTTTTCTGGAAAAAAAAAGTAATTACTTTTTCAGGGTTCATTAAAAGGCCCGGTGCTGCTATAATCCCACTGTGCGAAATGTCATGGTATTATTGCAAGTGCTCAGATTAAATAAAGCTAAGGAATCTTTGTTGCCTATCTGTATCTGTGACGGAGATAATTCAGGACTGCCAGGGGCTGGCGGAAGCGGGATTGTTTGTCGGCTGGGAGTGCTAATAGAAGAAATTAGCAGTTTTCTCCAACGTCTGCACATTTTGAAGATGGAGTGTGGATGTTTTGTGAATGAGAAATGTTTGGAGGACATCAGCAGGTGCACTTAACGCACAGCATAACAAATGAATGCACTTTAAAAGGCAGCCATTAAGAGGCCTGCTCAGAATGGCTCCGGCTATGATGACAGCCTACATTGATAAAAGAGTGACATTCACTTTGCAGCTCAGGAAATTATTTCTTTGTACATGTAGATATACCACAGGCTGCCAACGTCAAGTTGCTCATTCTTCCTCTGCCTGTGGTACATTTCTGACAACATCTGAAAAGTAACTGGCTATAATAAGTGATTTACAGATTTAGTTTAGGACCCAATGAGAATTTTTCTAACCTAAAATGGTGATACGTTTAGTAAGAACACAGGTGTCGACTCTGTAGTTACTTTTCTCCTTATTGGAGTTTGAACGGTTTTTGTAGAGAAAGCTTTAGCAGTTTTTCCAAAGCTCCAGACAGCTGTAGCTATAGAGATGCAAAAAGTACCCACCTGTCGGCCATTGATTGTTCTGGCATTCTCGTCTGTCCGCTTGTCTTAATTAGATCAATTCTTTGTTACAACTGGCGTCCATGATGTGTGGTGTTTTCCCACTTCACTATCATTTCATTCGTACACCTGGTATGAGAGTGCACGGATATTGCACGCTCTGTTTTTCATTGCACTGTGCATCTGAGCTGTCCATCTGCCCAGAAAGTTTACTTCAAGTCCTCATTGTAGACTGAAATCCCAGTTTATCAGGTAAACAATGTATTGTCTGAGTTATTTGGAAGTTATTGGCAGTGATCCACGTGAACACTTTGGTGCCAAGGTGACCATTGTCTGGTACTGTGACTGTATGCAGCAGTTTCAAGGTGCCCTCTAGCAATGAATGTCACCAGGCCTGTACTGATCTGGTTGATGCTCTCAAAATGCCACTCTACCTGTGCTGCAGTCCCATAAGCAACAGTGTTGGCCAGCAGTAGATTGGGAGAGATTGCCGGTGGCTGAGATTAATTCAAGCATTCCATCCATCACTTTTTTGCTATTATATTTTTCACCCTCAGTGCAACGGGTGTGCTCAGACGTGGATCCCGTGCTCAATGTGGCACTAGATTCCTTCTATATCTGACTGATGAGCCCTTATCAGGGTGAAGTCGGTCCTAGGTTGCTTTTGACCTGAGAGAAACTTGGCAGCATTTCCAGCAACCCTAGATGACATTTCTTTGCTCTCTAATACTGCTCATCTCTACTGGTGACGGGCTCAACCCAGGAACACGTGTCTAGAGATATACAGCAATGTCTGCGTCAACTTTGGTGAAAAACTCCAGCTAATTTTGAAGTAAATTTAAACTGTGTAGTACATTTACCAGGATGCAAAGGGGCGAACTGTGCTGGGACGGTGAGGCAATCTGCTCCCACCACCCATCCAGTTAATGGAGGACCTGGCTAGGAAGTTGAGGCTGGACTCTTCCCATATGCAGCAAAGTCAAGGCTGATTTGCATATGGCTGGGTCCAAGCTGAGGTGTACAAATCAATGGATTAGCATGTGGCCCGAATGATTGCCACTCTCTGCGATTCATTCAAGCATTCCATCCATCACCCTGTTGCTGTTACAATGGCCAACTGTGATGCAGTGATCACTCCACACTCCTCTAGGATGTCCAGCCTCTCAAATCCCAATGCTGAGAATATATGCTATTGATAGGGCGCAGCACAGTGGAAAAAGGGTTTTGGGTAACCACTCTATCTATCCATCAGTGCTTCATTTCTGCAGCGCCATCTTTATAAATATATAGTTCCCCTTCCAGAAACTTCTTCCATGGAGAGTAAAGTAGTCTGCAGGGAGAGTGACTATAGAATGAGGTTGTATGGTTGTAACTGCAGTACCACAGACGCAGAAAAACTTGTATGTGAAATAGCAGTGTCAGCTCTAATTCCATAACATTTGGCAAATCTAGAACAGTCATAAGCCATGCCAATACTAAAATGCTTAGGGGGCTCATTTGTGGGCCCTTGCGTCACTTTTGCACCACTGGTGCGTCACTTTTTGTGATGCACCAGCAGTGTAAAAAATGCGCCTTGTTGCGCCATATTTACAAAGTGACGCATCTAGGTAGATGCGTCACTTTGTAAACCCCTGTGCTACATTATACCTGCACCAGATATAATGTATGCAGGGGGGGTGTTACCACGCAATAAAGGGTCATAGAAGTGATCCAGTGAAACTGGGCCACTTCTAGGACTAAAATGTGTCGAAATCTTACGCCTGCCTCACAGCAGGTGTAAGGCTGACGCAAGCCCTTTCACCATGTGAAAGGACACATTGCTGGAGATGCGTCACTTCTGTGACACACTCCAGCAATGCGTCACTTTTGCGCCATACAGATTCGTCAGAAAGACTGACGTATCTGTAACTCCTTGAAAAATGATGCGTCACACAGTAAATATGACGCATCAATCATGTCGCAAGGAGGGTGCACTGAGAAGTGACACATCGCTGCTTTCACGCAGCGATGCGTCACTTCTCATAAATGAGGCCCTTAGTTGATACCTGATTCCAACTCTCAGGGTATTGTGGAAAGATAGCTTAGCTATATATCTCATCTTTGATATCTGTGACCACTGCTGTTCGCAGATTAAAGATTCTACCAGCCCTATTTTAATCCCAAAATAGTGTACTATTAAAATAAGAAAATGTGTTCCTCACCAAACTGTTTTGAAAATATTTTAATGACAAATATGCTTGGTTAATACCCGATTCCAACTCTCAGAGGGTATCGTGGAAAGATAGCATGGCTTTATATTTCATCGTTAATATCTATAACTGCTGCTGCTCCCAGATTCAGATTCTACTAGCCGTGTTTTAATGCCTAAATAGTATACTATTAAAATAATAAAATGTGTCCTTCACGGAACTGTATTTAAAATAATTTAATGCACCTTATCCCTGCTTGAAAAGATAAAATGAGATTGAAGAGGACTTTCTTACGTAAATAACATCAGTAGAAGATTAAGTCTGTTCTGAAATGGTCAATGACTATCTAAGAGATGTAATCACCACCTTAAAGTGTCCAGGGGGGATGCAAGCGTGCCAGTTAATCTAGTGTTTATGGTTTGATATTTAAATAATACATATACCAAGACCACCCTATTTAGGATAACCATACCTGTCTCCAGCTAAAATATAGAGAACCTGGGCATTCTCAGTCTTTCATGGGCTTCGAGATCTAGGGAGTGAGATGTGGGCGGGTGTATTTCACTTCAACCCACTCTCCTTTTCATAATATAACATAGAGCTTGAATATAAAGTCCTGAAATTCCTTTTCTCTGCCTAATTAAAATGAGAGAATTCCAATGTTCTTTTTGTGATCAGTGGAGCCAGTTTAGCCCACACCTAAGGCTCACATGCTTTTCATAAATGAGAAATAAAATACAAATTTTGCACCTCGAAAGTCAGACAGTAACACTTTCCCTCTCTTAGGAGATTAGGCCATATGAATGAAAGAACATTCTACCATTAATACTGTGAACACAAGGGAACATATTGTGCTGTACAAAATACTAAACCTAAAAAAGTGTCTTCAACTTCACCTACAAGAGATATGGATGAAGGAGGAGAAAGAAGAGGTGCATCCTTAAGGCAAGGTGCGGCAGGTACCTTAATGAACTGTCTGTTGGGTGCTGAACATTATGTTGTATTGCAGCTTGGAGCTGCAAATGCTGGTGTTTTGGAAAGGGGCAGGTGACACAAGCAAAGATATATTTTATAAAGCTTGTTGCTAATCATTACACTGATCCTAAGGGAGCTAGGCACAGTCAGAACACATCAGGACCACAGATCACTTATCAGGCACCTGCACCTCATTCTCTGAGCTGGCATTCTAACTTACTCATCATTCCTCTGTGTTTGGCATTTGTGAAGCAAACAACCCCCTGGAGGCCATTTACTCTGTTGAACTATACTTTATAATGTCACAGCTGCTAAGTGTTCCATTTCACACGTGACTCAATAACCAGTGCAGAGTTTTTAGTCAATAGGACTTTGTATTCATGTTTTTTATACGAACATAAATAATGGAGAACTATAAACTTCAGATCCCAGAATGCAATATTGTGCTTAATACATGCAAAGATCGGTCACAGGTGACAAGTCCACTGGTGAGCTGTCCACTTTTATTATATTGTCTTATAAAGGGCACAGCTACCCAAAAAGGGTTTCCCGGTGATGAGCAGAGGTAAGGATGTCCAGATTGTCAACTTAACACAGGCAGGTCTTTAGGCCTTTAAGAAACGCAAGTACTGAAGTGCAGTTTCACAGGGGCTCCGGGAGGGAGTTCCACAATTTCAGCCCAGGGATGTAAAGGAATGCTGTGTTTACTAAACCCTCTACATTTCTTTGTATATACTCTTCAAGATACATAAACTGCAACAACCTCCTCCCATTGTGTCTGGGATTGGCTCATTACTTGAACCTCTTTCAAAATGTACATATTAGTTTTGGAAACACCTATTCACTCAGATGCCACCTTTAATCAAAGACACCAAAGAAGTGCTTAGTCTGTTTGGAGATACTATTTTGACCCTAATAAACATGTCCTCTTTGGTCTAGATCTGGAAACTTTATATACTAGCAACACCCAAGAGACATCCTTCATAGCATAGACAAACTACTCAAAAGTTATGAATATATCACTCCAGTCAGTTTTATTATGAAATATGCTAGGCCAGTCATGAAAGAAAATCCCTTTTAATGTGCAGACTAATTATATTTGCAAACCACAAGGATTTTGGGGGACAGTACCTTACCTCCAAGCAAGCAAACCCAACCTGTATATGCATCACTTTGAGACATCAGAGATTTATGCACAAAATAACCCTTACCACAACCATATTATCTTGTGGAAGCACTATTTAGATAACATTTTGATTATCTGGGAAGGAGAGTATTAGACAATAGTTTAACTCAAGCAATCCCTACTTGAGGTTCACAAGTCAATACAGTACATCAAACATACCAATCATTCATTGATTGATATATCCTGACAAGAGAAGACTTATGCCCAGGTATATAGAAAGTTAACCATTAAGGACTGTAAAGAATTGGGGTTTTGGTTGAGGGGGTGTGAGCCCCTCAAGCACCAGCCACAATCCTTGTAAGGGTGAACCATAAAAGTCACTAAATTAACCGATGCTTAGCCCTCTAGCAGCTTTACTTATATGCTATGATAGCCAGAAACCGGTCCTAGGATGCTTGATTCCGGTCCAGGAAAGACATGGCTTGGCAGTTCAGCTGGACTGTTCCCATGACGCACAGGGTCAAGGCTGATTTGCATATGGCCATGTCTGAACTGGGGTGGTGTGGAGTGCAAAAAAACAATGGATTTAGGCCCAGATCTCTGTACTGGGGTGAATGTATGACATTGTTCTGCATTCTGTCCATCAACTGTTGTTTTTACATTGAACTTTGTAACAGTGGCATTTTTAGAACTGTGACTTAAATTCCCACTTTACAATTAAAGAGGGTTTTAAATTACAATTCTTTTGAGACCAAACTCGTCATTCCTACCTCCTCCTAATCAAAAGCGATCACTTATTAAATGTAAGAAGGTAACACAATGTTATACTGTGGGAGAGATAGGCCTTGTAGTAGTGAAAATGAATTTTTGAGTTTTTCACTACCAAGACATATAAAACTTAAAAGTACATGCTCAACATTTTAAATGCACCCTGCCCTGCCTTTTGGGCTGCTTAGGGTCTAGCCCAAGGTGACTTATAAGTATTAAAAGGAAGGTTTTGGCCAGACAATGGGCTTATTTTGCCAGGTCGAAATTGCGGTTTAAAACTGCATACACAGGCTGCAAAGGCAGGCCTGAGACATGTGTAAAAAGGCTACTTAAGTGGATGACACAGTCAATGCTGTAGGCCCACTAGTGGCATTTAACTTACTGTCCCTGGATTCCTGTAGTATCAATTTACTATTGGCTAACAAGAAAATAAATGTCCCGATTGGGTGCAAGCCAATTTTACTATGTTTAATGGAGAGAGTAAAAACACTTTAGCATTGCTTATCAGTGGTAAAGTGCACAGAGCCCTAAAAGTCAACAAAATGGGTTCAGAAAACAAGTTAAAAAGGCTAAATGTTTGGGAGTTTGTGACCCTGTAGAGATGGCTGAGTCCTACAGGACTTAACAGACTCATCACTGCATTATTATCACTCAGTTTAAAAGTGTTTATATCATAGCACTAACATAATTTGCCAGTAGGAAGTTCATACCCCTTAGGAGAAATTGCACAGACCGTAGCACATTCCTTCTCAGAAACCAATAACCAGAGGCAGAATCTGGACAAATAATTATAATAGGCTGGCCCAATTGGAGGCCTTTGCTAACCCACAGACAGAGATATTGGTCTGTGTTAACCATATTTCACTTTCCCATCTTAAATGAATAATTAACACAAATTGGCATATTTTGAATACAGAGAACATGAGACCGTAAAACCCATTATTTGCCTTTAAATGTAGTGGGATCTTAAATGACCTCCTGCTACATACAAGCAAACGTCCTCCTAACTCACAATCATCTGTATGGCAGTTTTCAAAGGTGACAGGTCTCTTTTCCATTGGACAGTGCAGGGTATATAAATGTACCATTAAACACATTAGAGCAACAGAGCGATTATAGCTGGCTCACCGATCCCTCACTCATTCATACACCAATGACCTGGTTACATAGAACACTTCAACCTTTAAATGTTATATCAACAAAAAAAGGGGGGGGCATTACTTGTATACTCCTAGGTTAGGAGTAAGAAAGAAAACTAATACACTTTTCCAGAGTGAACAATGCTGGATTTATAATCTTAGCACACATCATTCTCGATTAAATCATGCCATTCCATGGACTGCATTAAATGAACAATGGATTCTTGTTCTGTATATACCAACTATGTTAGTCCATATACAAGGGTTGTGCCACTTATATCTGAAAATTGAGGGTTATGTAAATCCCAGTACCGTCTTATATTTACTATCGGAAGACGCCTCTTGAAAGAGCATCAGTTTTTATAAATACACTGACTGCATTTAACAGACAATAAACTTTTTGGACCTTTTTCCCCGCGTTATCATCAGAAGATACCCCTTAAAAGAGCATAAGTTTCCATATACACATAGATAACATTTGTGAGATAATAAACCTTGATATTATAGTCCTGGTATCAGCAAGGTTCCGAGGGTGTAATTTATAAAAAAGAGTGAGCCAACAAGACCACGGGACTGCCCATAACCACGGCATGCAAAATACATAGCTTTCTAATTCATTGAATCAATAATTCATTAAACATAGTCCTGTTCTTTATGTACTCCAAATATACTGGCTTGAGTGGTTGCCTTTTTCATTTAACAAAGTTACTGTAATTCACTTCATTATGTCTTCTAAAACTGGCCCTGTTTGCCCTGTTTGCTTATGTCTGATACAATCTTCGACACCCAATTGGATATGCATAAGTTGCCTTTTTCCATTTGGCTTGGGCTTGCTGTGCACAGTGGGGTGTTGGGCACAGGGCTAGGCCAGGTCCTGTGGCCAACCCCATAAAGGCAGCCAACCTCTTTCGCTGTGTGTGGTGGGGGTTTAACCTCAAGGCCTAGCCTTGGGAACATCTACTTTATCGAAAGTTGTAGCAAAGTCCATGAAAGCACTATAAAGCTGGCCGGCCCCCCTTTTCATTGCCATATTAATTAGTATCGACATAATTCGTCAATTAATCTCAGTGCCGTGCCCCTTTTGGAATCCAGTGTGAATGGTGGGAATTATTTTTAGGGGTGGGCGGAATTTGTGTAATTGTGTTACGCAAATCTTCGCGAAACGGCAAAAAATCTCTGCGAACACGCAGAAATTCCGCGAACACGTGGAATTGCTTGTTCGCAATGCTTTTTTCCTGTTCGCAATCACTGTTTGCGTGCTCGAGGACAAATATCTCGCGAACACGCATTTTGAGAACGCGAGCAAGCAAAAAATGTTGCGAAGTCTCGGAACGCAGAATTTTGGGCAATATCGTGTTCTCCGCGGAACGCAAAATTACCCAAATTCCGTGAGCGGAACGGAATTTACCGCCCAAGCCTAATTATTTTGTTAAGTTGTGCCCAAGCGTCCAGCTACTTGTGGAGGATTTTTTCATAGCCTTTTCCCTCTACTACCAGAAGGACAATGAGTCTAAAATATCCTGGCTTATACCTTCTTATGTATTGGGACTAAAAAGGAACCACAGCCAACTCTCCAGCAACGTAGCATTCTGTAAGCAGTTGTTTCTCAAGGGAGTCAAATTGGTGGTCCATTTGTTAATTGCTACCTTAAAGATGCTTGCAGGTAGGCCATTGGGGCTGGAAACACCTGCTGTTCGAATTGACACAAAGACATTTTGGGTGATATTATACATAATTTGAAGTGAGGGACTGCCAGCTGGACTGAACATTCTATCAGAAAGCGGCGACTGAAAAGCCGCCTGAGCAAAAGATTGATCAACGTATAACATAGAAACATATGCGGTCCAATCCTGCCATAGAGATAATGAATAGCTCCTCATTTCTTTGCTTCCTGCTTGCTTTTTATGCCATGAGCCAGAATTTTTTAGAGTTCTTTGCTTTTATTGCTGAGAAGACCGCAAGAAATTGGGTATCCAAGTCATGCTGTCGTTTCTCATAAAGACATTGCCTATAGCTCTTACATGCTGAATTGATCTCTTTACTTCCAACCATGTTCATAGGGTCCTTACTCACACCCCTTATGCATCTGTTAAGCTCTCTTTTAAACAAAATACGATCCTAGCTGTTCATCGGAACAGAGCATGTTTTACAGAGCAAACCTTGCTGGGGATGCAATTTTATTAATAATTTTAGTAGGCCATCAGTGAACACATACCAGGTATTAATTAAGGTAAATTATGTATTTACTATAGATGATAACAATGACTCAGGAAATGTTATGGTTGATATTTTAATTTAGCGTCCCATCTTACTATTTTGATTGATTCCAAATATGCTTTCTCTCCAAACCGAGTATCTTTTTGCAAGACAGTCAAAATCAAATGCAAAGAGCATGACAATATAGCGTGATCACTTAAAAAATTGTGGTAAATTCTAAAATACAAAATCCTGTGGCAGTCCTCGATCATGATCCATAGATAACCAAGTGTTACGAGCCTTTCTAGAGTGGTGTGCGTGTATGCAGAACCATGATCATTGCAACATCTAGCATTCTTAGAGTGCAGACAAATTGAGTGTAAAAGTATGGACAATTCAGTCGCATGTTTTAAACATCTTGTGGAGGAAGGGTAGATTAAAGATGGAATGTTCCAGAAATTGTCTTCTACGTCTAACCACTCGTACTCATTCCTCAGTTTGAGCAGATCTGTATTAAAATCGCCAGCTAATAACTATGTAGAGTTTAGGTGATCCTGTCTTTAGGTCCTGCGCTGTTTCAATGAGATATTGTATTATAGACCTTTTTTCTCCGGACTAGTATTCATATAAATGTTTGCCAGTACTTGTGAATTTAAGTCATTGCCTTTTGCAGCAGAGGCTACAAGTTTAATGATGATGACCACTCCCTGTATTTCTGCCTTGGTAGAAATGGTGAAACCCAATTGATTGTGTACGTATATTGATACACCCCTGGATGATCAACTGCCCTTGATGGGAATAAGGGAAGGAGAGTGATATTCAATATAGTCCAGCCAGGGGGTTTGAGGATAATTGCCATGTTTCTTGCAGACAAATTAAATTAAACATACGTCAATTATCCAGGCTTATTTGGGAGGACTTTAAGTTGTTATATCCCCTGATGTGCCATAAAGCAATCGTAAGAGGGAATAACCCCTTGTCAGGATGTATATTCGGGAAAATGAGGGTCACATTGACTAACTGGGCCTCACCCAGATTTGAAATGTTTGTTAAGCAGCAAACTCTGTTCCCTGACTCCAAATTTGTATATGTGATTATTATCCATGGAGACAGGAGGCTGTCGTCTTAAAGTGCCTCACAAAACTGCTGACTGAAAGTGATTTAAAGCATTATTATTCCTAATAGGCTGATGTTGCTAAAGGGTAAAGATAGGAGGATATTTTAAAGATCCTCATGCCCCATTCAACCATTCTGTTTGTTTCAGCATTTACCAGGCAGACCTTGGGCCCGATTCACAGAACTAACTTAAGACAAAATCCTAAACTTACTACCATTTTGGTATTCACAGAAGGCGCTTACTCATTTTGGTATTCACAGAAGGCACTTACTCATTTCGTTATTCACAGAAGTTAGGAGCCCTAACTTTAGAACTCCTAAATGCCTTCTGTGAATACCGAAAGTCTTAAAGTTAGGACTTTTCTCTGTTTAGGAGTAGTAAAGTTAGGAGTCCTAACTTTACAACTCCTAAACTGAGAAAAATCCTAACTTTAAGACTTTTGGTATTCACAGAAGGCATTTAGGAGGCCTAAAGTTAGGAGTCCTAACTTTACAACTCCTAAACTGAGAAAAATCCTAACTTTAAGACTTTCGGTATTCACAGAAAGCATTTAGGAGTCCTAAAGTTAGGACTCCTAACTTCTATGAATACCAAAATTAGTAAGTACCTTCTGTGAATACCAAAAATGAGTAAGTGCCTTCTGTGAATACCAAAATGGTAGTAAGTTCTGTGATTCGGGCCCCTTGTTTTTATTACAAAAAACATCCTTCTGTTCTTGCATTCATCACTTGGTCCTTTTTTTAATGCAATTTAATCGATGTAATTGTATACAATACCGCCTAAATTTGGAATAGAGGCAAATAACTTTATCACATTGCTCCTATTCTGGATATCATCCTTATTCAGGGTATAACAGAACACTTTGTATGGTAGAGCCATATGGACACTTATGATTCGGCCTTGAAGAACCTACTATATACTCGCCACGTCCCTTTGACCCATTATCTGTTGTTGCCAAGAGTCTGACTAGCACTTACCTCTTCTGGCAGGTTCCATGGGCCAAGAGAGAGTATCCTGTGGCATTCTTTCATGGGGGGGGGTGTTGTTAATCACATAGGGTGCTGAAGGGACGGAGGGGGAGCTTTTTATCAATCAGTCAATCAATCAGTCATTTATAAAGCGCACTACATACCCGCGAGGGTCTCCAGGCGCTGAGGGGAGGGGGTGGGCCGCTACTGGTTGAACAAGCAGGTCTCGAGTATCCTCCTGAAAGTCAGCAGGTCTTGGGTCTGTCGTAGGCTCAGTGGGAGGGAGTTCCATGTCTTGGCGGCGAGGTGGGAGAAGGATCTCGTGCCGGTGGTTGTTCTTCGGATGCGCGGGATGGTGGCGAGTGAGAGGTCGGCGGAGCGTAGCTGGCGGATGGGGATGTAGAAGGAAAGTCGGCTGTTGAGGTAGGCTGGGCCGGTTTTGTGGAGTGCCTTGTGTGCGTGAATGAGGAGCTTGAAGGATATCCTCTTGTTGACAGGGAGCCAGTGCAGGTTTCTCAGGTGGGGGTGATGTGGCCGTGGCGTGGTACGTTGAGGATCAGTCGTGCCGAGGCGTTTTGGATGCGTTGTAGTCGTTTGATGAGTTTGGTCGGGGCTCCCGCGTAGAGGGCGTTTCCATAGTCGAGTCTGCTGCTGACGAGGGCCTGGGTGACTGTCTTTCTTGTATCTGT
The DNA here is from genome assembly GCF_964261635.1 of Lissotriton helveticus. Taxonomy (NCBI): domain Eukaryota; kingdom Metazoa; phylum Chordata; class Amphibia; order Caudata; family Salamandridae; genus Lissotriton; species Lissotriton helveticus. The sequence goes on along the minus strand of NC_136059.1, from coordinate 1,306,929,926 downwards.
CGGGATCCATCTGTAGATGTTGTGGAGCATGCGGAGGGTGTTGAAGCAGGAGGAGGAGACGGCGTTGACCTGCTTGGTTATTGAGAGCATTGAGTCGAGGATGATTCCTAGGTTGCGTGCGTGTCGGTGGGTGTCGGGGATGCAGTCGTCAATAGATGTAAGGCTAGGACAGTACCTCCACTGAGTAGCTCCCCTGTCCCCATCCGCTGCTCTCATGCGTTCTCAGACCCCTTCTTTAATCAAATTACTTTGTCAGTTTGTGTGCTCTGTGTTTAGCTGCACTTTGTGGTAGCACCTTGGACCGTAGTGGTATTGATCTTTGTGCTCTCATCCGGTGGAGGAATTAAGACTTCAGAAATATTCATGTCCCACAGTCCCAAGTTTTGTACAGTGTTCCATTAGCCCCTCGCTGCTGAAGGCTAGCAATTCACTTGTTACTTGACCCCCCAACCCACCACAGTTGCAGGCTCTGTTATCCCATGAAGTTGGTCAGATTTAAAGAGCACCAACACTAAGTTTTGTTGTGAAGACTTCCCTTTTTTGCGTTTTTATTGAGTTTCTTCAGTCACTTTGTCTTCTTCTTTTAGATTGCTGAATGTTTCACAATAACAGTATGTTTCCATGCCCTCTGACCTCTTTTTGAAATACAAACTAATTAAAGTCCATTATTTAATTTACAGTAGTTCTATGTGAAACATAAACATCACTCTGCTCTGTCAAGAGGCTGACATCTGCCTTCAGAAATATGTAATGTGTTTCAAATGTTCTATTTGTTCCTTTTTCAAATAGACTGTCTGCCCTTTGTCATTCTTTTGACATGAAAAAAAGTCACTCAGCTCCTTAAACCTAACACATATTCATCTCTCATTAACATGAATGGGTTTTGACCAAATGTAAAAATGCATTTAATAACATTATTAGTCTATCTTTATTCTTCATATATTTTTATAACTATAGTATGCAGATGCCATTTCACTTCCAGTCTCGGATTACTGATCTAAAAGTGCAAAACAATCCAATTCCACAAATGTATAACTGCAAAAAGGTTTTAAAAAGTGCTTTAAAAAATTCATTTCAGAATCCAAAGAACTCAGAGCAAGAGAGCAGGCTCACGGTGGACCTAACAGTTGCAACCACTCAACATATTTTCGTGAAATCTGGTTATTGGCTCAAAGAACAGTGTCAAGATTCAAGTTCAAGATCCTCTATAAAATGCAAATGTTACACAAGCCTGAGGAACATAGAGAAATTAGTGCTGCACTCCACACCAAACAGAATCAAGGGATCAATAAATTGTCACAAAATAATTGAGTTAGGATTCAATTAATAAAAACATGGCAGCTGATCCCTTGGAGTTTTAGATTTATAATTATCAAATGGCTGATACAAAAGAAGAATCCAACCTTCTAAGGGTATTTTTATGCATTCGCCAGACTTAGGTGCAATATTTATTGCAGCTGATAAAATCATAATTTGCAGTGCTTGAAATTACTTGGACATGGCTAGTTCCACCTATTGCATGTTTTTGTCCAGAAATGGAGCACAACGTGCAGATGTTCATACTTCCTGCGCCTAAATCTGCATGTCCCTGTATTTGCCAATTATGTTTCTCTCAGTAAATTTCGGCAGGTGTAATTTACCTGCTGAAGCTATCCCGAAGAAAATTGTGGGGGTGCAGTGTGAAATTTTTAATCATGATATATGAGGTAATTAAAGTTCCCACATATATGGAAATTTACAGGGGCACTCGTAAGTGGCATCTAAGAGTTACAAATCTCATGAAAACCGAATTGTTTAGCAAAGTATTGAAATAGGGTTAATGGCACACTAATGGCTAAAGAATTGGTTCCACAAAAACGCTGACCCTCACTGATGCACTCTTACCGAAATACGAGTATAGAAAAGCCAACTGTACAAACACCTATAAATAAAGATCATTTTCAGATCGCAGATGCACAACTGCGAAGAAGCCCTTAAGTAATCTACAGTTATGTTGATAGTAGGTGATACAACAGCTCAATATCAGACCAACCCACACATGCCACACTAACTTAAAGGTCTGAAGAGAGATCATGTCATTACGAGACTGTGCTGTGCCCGCCAATATCATGCCATATCATACTTTCATAGCCTCTTTTCTTGTTATCACACTAATCTCCTCGGGAAACAACCTTTACAATGCAACTTTTACAACGCACTACCATTACAACAAAACTTTTACAACGCAACATCCATTACATCGCATGCCATTACAACGCAACCATTACAACGCATGACACTACAACGCATACCACTACAATGCATGTCATTACAACGCATACCATTACAACGCATAACATTAGAACGCATAGTACCCTTACACTATCCAACACTTACCCTACTGTTGCACCCCCTGGAGTTAGAATAGTAATTTTTATCCCTACACTATCCAACACTTACCCTACTGTTGCACCCCCCTGGAGTTAGAATAGTCATTTTTACCCCTACACTATCCAACACTTACCCTACTGTTGCACCCCCTGGAGTTAGAATAGTAATTTTTACCCCTACACTATCCAATACTTACCATACATGCAATGCAATGTTATGCATTGTAATGGTATGCGCTGTAAAGGTAGTATGCGTTGTAATGGAATGCGTTGTAAAGGTAGTTTTTATAAATTTGTTGTAATGGCATGCGTTGTTACGGAATGCGTTGTAATGGATGTTGCGTTGTAAAAATGTGTTGTAAAGGTATGCGTTGTAAAAGTATGCATTGTAACGTCATACATCCATCTCCTCCTATGTTTATCCTTCATCTCCTCCCAAATCTCATATGGTGGTGCCTATTACAAGGACTAAACATATGCTCACACTTACTATTACATATCATTAATAATTCTTCAATAACAAAGCAGTTGAAAACTGTTCTTTTTGAAGGTGTACTGAAGTAGACACAAAGGTGACAAGCCAGCATTGTTGAATTCTCTAGAAAGATCTATTCAAGTGCAAGCTGCCACCTTGAAAACTGAATAATTGCTGTCTAATCAGTATATGCAATGTTCTTTCATTTTGGTCTAAAATAATCTAACGTCCATTCCGGTGTTCCCATCAAAGGGCGAAAGGTTGTGGGATGCAATTTCAGTTACCTTTATGATGTGGTCAAACTATGCTATTAGCAATGGATCTATCCCTGGATGATGCATCCTCACATTGCGTGTTGCATTCTGATTGGCTTCTTGCTTAGCTCAGCTCCACAACTACTAGGCTCAGTGATTTTCTTCAGGCAGTAATGTAAAAATATCACCAAACTCTACAGATCCATTGACGAAATGAAGTAGTGGACAATGAATTGTGTGTGAATTATATACTTCTGTACCTAGGACTGTGGAACACCTAGGGAGACTTCTGCTGGAGATGATGAGGGAACCACTTTAGAAATCTACTTGAGGCTGCTTTTGTGATGGAAATCTGTTTCTTTAAAGTTTTCATATAGAAAAATATATTTAATTTACATATTCATTAAATGTACGTTGAATACTTACTTGCACTGGTAATTCGTTTTTAACCTATTATCAACATTGTGTGGAATTTTTTTGTGACCCTTTTACCTATACCCTTTCTTGATTCATACTCGAAACTTAGAAACACAGGCCATTCGCCAGGTGCATATTCCTTTTCAAACAGCACATTTGCTGATACCCACTACTGACTTCTAATACCCTCATCCGGTCAGGAAACACAATGAACCATGATAGACAAGGCATTTGCATAGCTCTATTAAGCTCCAGTGTTGTGACTTTTTATTTCACCACGTTTGACTCTGTGCATCAGGGATCACATTGCAGAAATGTAATTAAGTTCTGGAAGCTTTTGCTCTCCTCTGTCTATATAAACATGCAAGTGTTTCAACTGCCATCATGTCTGCCAGTTGGATAGTCAACTGGTGCCATAGGTTAATTGCCTCGCTGTTTACAACAGAGATAGAATGTTCCCTCCCTAGAATTTGTGCCAGTCTTTGCACAAAGAACATATTGCAAATAATGGAAAATGTACTCAAGTGAAAATGATAAATAGCAGTGATGACCACTGCGGTTTCCAGTTCTCATCATCTTTTACTATCATGTTTCAAGCGTTGTTTTAATGTCTCACCTGTAACATATTTGTAGAGCATTTTTAACAGTTTTTCACAGTTCATAACCGTGCACAAATTTTAAATCTTACTCAGTTTATGTTTGTTGATTAATTCACATTTACCAAATCACCATGTAGTAGATTATCATCTAGGAAATTTTTAAAAAGCAACGACCCAAAAATTCTTTCTACATGACAGCACACGTCACTACACACATCCTGTTTTTTTCCAGCCAGACATATCCCAGAGAATAGGTAAGCAATCTATTGCAGACACAGCTTGACTGTTCATGATTATGATGTTACCGATGTGCTATCTTTTAAAATGCTGTTACTTTTGAATCAACCCCATTTGTGATGCCTAGAATTGGATTATTAAATGAAGGTCCACAAATCAATTAGAACAAGTTTTATCCTCCTCTTGGTGTACACTGTGTCTAATCCTTGCCTAATCGGTCATAAAATGGATTCTGGAAGCATCCTTCAAATATGTAGTCACCATTAGTCTCAATTTCTGACTCACCCGTCGGATTGTGGGAACCATGATTTCATTACCAGACCGGAGGCTACCATTTTGCATAACATCTTTTATTGACCCTCCTGTAGCACTTCAAAGAACTTCAATAAATAGTAAATGTAAATGTTGTAGTACTTGTATAGCGCCCGAATCACCCCACATGGGGTCTCTCCGGCGCTTGTACGAATACCGCTGTGGTACCCTTCCTGGCTTTTCCCTGTGAGGCGCCCACTCCTGGGCACCCCAAAGGTGCAGCCAGGCATCCTAGCACTTTTGGGGCCGTTGTGGAGTTTAAGCAAGCTATTGCCCAGAGTTGCAGAGAGTTGCAGAGTGGGACCCATGATTAGAATAGGCACCGAGGGGAGAATTATCAGGTCCGAGGAAATTGAGCCCAAGACCCACCGAGGCAGGAATTGAACCCTGGTCCCGGGCCAGACCTCTGCATCAGGGTCTGCTGCACTAACCATTGAGCCACACTTCTCCAAATCTTCCAGAACTCTAAATCTGGAACTCAGAAGTCCATAAATTCTCCATACTCCCAACATTCTTCCTCTTTTAATTGCTTGGTCCAGAAACAGGTAAGTCTATCTTTCTTTGCTTATGTAATAATTTAATAATGAAGAATTATTGGGATAATGAATGTTTAAGTTTGATTAATTGGGAGTAAGCTTCTAATTTTCTGGAAGCAAACTCTTTAGTTTAGTATGTAAGTATATATTTATGGGTGCATTATTTTTACAGATGTTAATTTCTTAGGTTCATGTAAATTTCTACAAAAAAATCCAGATATTTCTTAGTGAGCGCACAGACAAATGGTCCAGGCTGTGTTGTTTACAGGAAGGCATAAATGGTGGTGGAATTCCAACCCAAAATGTGAACTTTCTCCATCTTTAAATTACAGGCTTGTTACTTTTGTTCTTGCTGGCATGATGCTCAATTCATTTTCATACATTGGGTAAATGTGTTTACAAGCAGTTTGGCTTTGATGGTATTCACACCTATGAGTGTGCACTACTGGAAGTAAATTATTCACCAATATAGAGTTTAGCTGGTCCTTCGCGCAATTTTTAACATTCCTGTACACAACAACTCTTCCTTATTCCTCATAGAAGAAGAGATGAGCACCCCAGTTTGCCCCTGGACCTATAAAATAGCCTTGAATGCTTTTCTTGTTTTACTTATGTACAATAGGACACTCAAGTGAATGGAATCCTGAAGCAGTCTGGTACCAAAGAGAGCCAAAAGGACCTTGGATCTGTATTCAATACATCTGAAGATGGAAACCATAATGGTGCAGCATGTCCCATAATTGGCTAGTCTTTATTGAAGTAAAGATGTTTCCCTGAACAGTCCTGTCAATTTTGCCGAAATGTAAAATCTGCAGATCTCAAATTCATGATTTTCCTGCATTGTATTTGGTACTACCGGGCAGTAGAACTTTGACATCGGAGAAATTAGAAACACTCTAAACTACATCAGAGAGCAGGGTGAAGTGAATTCATCTACCCTAAAATGGCTTGGACTTATTTAGTTACATTATCTCATCCATCCTGGATGTTTTTCATGCCTTCAAAGGGCCCATCTAATGCAGAGAAAAGAGAGTTCCACATCTCATACAATCACCAGCATAAGGCATTCTGAAGTGGTTTTTTGTTTGATGTCTGTTTGAGTTTTGGTACCTATTGTGACATCATTCACTGAACGAGCCCTTTAAACACTCGCCACCTCAAGGTGTACTGAAAGTCTGTTCACTTGGAGAGAGAAAAACAATGTAAAAGCACAGCAAGTCAACAGGTGAATTTAAGCTTCTGAAAACAATCACATGTCCTAAAGTCTAGTATGAGCTGCTATGGAACCCCTTCCACTGCCTTCATAATATTTTTACTTTTGTTTTCTTACCATGATGGCATGAAACCTGTGTCAAACATTGTGTTTCCAACTTTAGATCAAGCACCTGGTTTAGATCTTGGTGAAACTACCATCGTTCCCCTGTGGCGGCAGGTCGAAGTACTCCATTGAGCCGATGGTGGTCTGCCCGCCATATTTAAATATGGCATCAACAGACTGTGTTTCACCGCCGCTGCGGTCTACACTGCTGGCTAACAGTACTCCATCACTGTCAAGCCAGCAGGTTTATGCCAAGCGGATTTAGATGTTCCTGTTGTTGTGGTTAGTTATCATTAACTCAATACATATATTTTTTGTGAATGTGTCAAAAAATATGTGTAGGTAATGTGTAATGCCTTTTTTTTGCATACAGCATTAAAGACCAACAACATACACACACTATTGAATGTACAACCACAGAAAAACACCCATAACCACCACCACAAAATAAATATTATTTTAAGTGTCAATACACATATACACATTTTACTATGATAAGTTGTAAGATGTACACTCATGCATGACACATCAAATATTGCATGTGAGAGCACTGTAAAATCACACAACGCTAAAGCAAATTTTAATACATGATTCATAGCGAGACAAGTGACACAGAAACCTACCTTAGATTCCGGCAACAGCAGGGTTGCTTAGCGACATGTTCAAGTAGAAATGGCAAAGAATTAAATCCCTTTGGGTAGATCTAATTAGAAGCTAGTCATCCTACAATCAGGTCACCACACACTTCAGATATTGCACTCTTTTATCTCACTGCTATACCACACTAAAGATTGTACCATATATAGCCAAGGAAACCAAATGACAAACAATTTTAAAAATGTAACACATACATTTATTGATCATAAAACACTATTTTCATTCATAAATGTAACCACACAATCAATATGCATAGTATTTTCAAAACAATAAAACACAATACATTAAAAATCAATAGGACAATACATGCAAAGTAGAGAGTAAAATAACCAGACAAATACAATATGTCTTTACAACATACACATCCGACATATAACGATGTAACAAGCACGGAGCTCAGTAGTTTATAATTGATATTCTTGAGCCATGCCTGAGTTGGCGGATTGTGTACTTAAACTTGGGTGTCGACGCATTTTGATGGTTCAATTTATAAGTCCATCTTTATCAAGACACATGTATTAATTCTCTGTTTTTGTTAACCAAATTGTAGGGCCACCTCTTTATGCAAGGTAGGATCCCTTTTGTGGACACTCGATCGTCTGTCACTTGGGAGTATGAATTAAACCCCACCCAAGTCTGTTGAAACTTTCCCGCAATTTTACTTTATCTTGTATTTGGAGAGGGTCTTGATTAAAATGATAGTATCTCCAAAGTATCAGACATTTAAAAAAGATGCTTGCGTTGCAGAGCAATTTGGCAGAATAGTCCTCCCTTTGGAAAGGAAGATAATAGTAGAGGATTGGTTCTCGTGCTTATTTCCAGTCGGCTTCAGTTGCTCGATCTCATGGATAAGTACCCCGCTTATGAACCCTTTAATGATTGAGGTCACACTTCTTCAACTTGTAAAAGCTCCCGCGTGCGTTACTCCCTTGTGGAAAATGACCAAAATTAGGTATATATAAGCGGCGTTCATTTATGTTCACCACAGCCACTGTTGAAAGTAAAGTGAAAATCGTGAAACAGTGGCCACGCCATCTTGTCCCTTTTAGGCCCCATCATGCACGTAAGTGGCAGCCATTTTGTGTGTTGTGGCCTCTCTGCCCACTGCCAATAGCCTGCGCGTCTCTCCCCCTCACTCCCCGGCCTCGCAAGCATTCCCCCGCGCCCCGACAGCCCCCGGTCTCTCCTGCTTGGGCCATAAACGCACCTCTAACGCGACCCTGTCTCCGAGCCACATCCCATGCTGAACCCCCTCGCTCTTTCATCTCATTCAAAGATCAGGCCCTATTGATAACCTCTTCCTCCCTGCCCGATTGTCCGGCCTGATCCCAGGCCATCACCTAGCCCAACAGATGCAGTTTATTGCCCCCTACAGTAGGACCTCGCCTCACATCAAAGGAGCGGGGATTAATCAATGCTTTTGCACCCCAAAGATCCGACTGATCACACGCATCCCCGTTCCCAGAGGAATGTCCAGCTGCGCGATAACCACCACATGCTGAGATCGGGGTGGGAACTCTACTGTAGATGTGTGTGGGAACGGGCCTGGACCGGGGATTCCGAGGATGTCTTTTCTGTCCTTCAAAGAAACATTACGGATGCAGTGTATGTAATAAAGCCATAAACCTGCGTATAAGAGGCCAGGCCTCAGAGATGCGGTTAGAGCACCTCAAGAAGATACCCTGTTGTCTGATTTGACGTGTTCTGCTCCGTCGGAATAAACTCCTGTTTCCTGCCTTCCTGTCTCCAGCAACTGCCTCTTTGTTTGGTAATATCGGATGGTATGAGAGGCGGCTAACGCCGGGCAAACACTGAAGGTTCTTGGTCGACATCGGCCCTACCTTTTCACACCCTCAGCGATTAGACAGCAATTTTTTATCTTTTTTGTCATTTGGTTTCCTTGGCTATATATGGTACAATCTTTAGTGTGGTATAGCAGTGAGATAAACAAGTGCAATATCTGATGTGTGTCTTGATCTCATTGTAGGATGATTAGCTTCTAATTAGATCTACTACCCAAAGGGATTTAATTATTTGCCACTGTACAGTGCCCTATTCCTTTTGGGTATAAAGGGCCCCTCTTTCTTTGATAGATAGACAAGTAGAAATGGCACAGGAAGGACCTGGGCAATGGGGTTCAAGATGGAAAAGGAAGTGGGAAACCAAAAACAGGTAAGTTTTCACCTCTTTTTCTTTGATTCATGCCTACTCAAGTTTGGAGGTTTCCCTGCCACAATTGCCTCAACGGAAAGGGACAACGTAATTAGCGTGGCAATATTCTTGCCAGGACTCCCTTCGACAGCCGCTTCTGCAGATGACACCGTCGACGCAGGAGAAAGACTCTGGCGGAGATGGCGTGGCTCTGACAGCCTTCCCTCCATAGGCCTGTGACCATCTAAATAAAGCAGAGGACTGCCAAATCGGCAGGCGGGAAAACCATCGGAAAAGCGATGGCAGAACCAGATCCGCCAGAATCTAAATCAGGCCCCAAGTCTTTTACCAGTATCATTTGTTAACATTTTGCTCCAGATAATGTAATGAATGCTTGCAAAGCTAACTTCCTTAACTTAATATTTGCCACAAACCTTATCTGATCTCTTGCATTCCCTAGTTGAATTTCTTTTGAAGAAGACTCTGCTATATTAAGTTTCTTTCATTGATATTTATTAGAAATTATTAAATCCAATTTTTCCCTTGTTCTTAACAATTTCCATCAACATTTGGAGCCATTAATTATTAAAAGTTCTCTCTACTTTTATGAAGTTGGAACAAAACATTTTGTATTCTTTGACTGTACTTTTTTATTTTATGATAATCCTGTGACCCCCCTCCCTTCCCAAAACTGTCAAAACGTAAGCCTCTATCTTAGCCCATGTTACTCAAAAGCAGCACAAGAATCTTTGTGAGACACTTGGCTTTCTTCTGAATGGTGTCAATCATGAATGTGTGGAAGTCTGGTATTTATCATGAGTATATTTAGTAACTCTGTGTTCCAATATATCATATGGGCCTTATCACTAGAGCTGTACTGCAACAGTGCAGAGCAGCGATTTTTGCTTTTGAGGTAACGAACGTTAATACAAAGAACTTGGAATTTCTCCAAATTAAAGTCAGAAACAGATTGAGGATTGCCTCTCTCTGTTTATGGCTTGTGTTATCTAAAGTTCATGTACTAACTCAGAGAAATTTTGAGTATATGAATGGTCTTTTGCAACGTCAAATGCAAAAAACAGGCGCACAGCTCTGCGCTGTGCCAGCACAGTTCTTCAGTGCAGATAAGTTGACAGGGGCTTATTTACAAGCCCCTTACGCCACCCGTACATCACTTTTTCCCATGCTAAAAGTGATGAAGTGGCAGCACAAAGGGCTTGTAAATAAGCCCCCTCTTGTTGCACTTTTGCACTGCAGGAACGTTGCTCTTTTTTACTTTCCGATGCTGTTGCATATTTACAAGGCCACGTAAAGCCACTTTACATGGCTTTTCAGGGCCTTGTAAATAGGTGGCCCTTTCACACAGACCACTGCATGAAAGTGGTGTTCCATGGGTGTTGATGTGGGTGTTTCCATGGAATCGGAAACCTTCCCTGATTTACAAGAAATCGTAAACCTGAGAATGCACCAGAATCTAACACCACCCCTGGGGTGGTTTTAGAAAGGTGCAATGAGGAGGAATGTTTTCATTTCTCCTTGTTTTTTCCTTTTTTCATGTGTGCTGCACTTTGCAGCAAACATAGAAAGAGGAAACCGCCTGAATTGATTGATTTTGTGCAGGAAGTATGCCTTCCAGCACAAAATCACTCGGCCCACAATGCCGTCACCCTAGCACCATGGCGCAAGGGTGCCTGCGTTGGCGCGTTGGCGCATGGCAGCCCTTGGGGCGCCAGCGCTGGGGAAAAGGTCAGGAATGAACCGTATCTCATAAATATGGCACATTAATTCCTGCCCTTTTGTTTTGATGTAGGTCAGCACAGCAAGATTCCTTGTGGCACCGCCCTGCGCCAAAACCTTGCAAATGAGGTCCACAGACTTTATTCCAAAACGCATAGCCTGCTCAGGGAGAGCCAGGCCATGCAAGCAGACTTTTCTAAAAGTCATTTTTTCTTCATGATTCATAAATCAGTTACAATGTAATCCTTTATGTTGCTACAGGACAATCACATTACCCCTTTAAATCACCTAAAAGGCAGTTTGGATAATTTCATTTGCCACGAATGTGAGGTATATCAAAGACAGCAAGCTCGAAATCTGGCTCAAATATATTTAAAAATAGATGGGGGAACTCAAACCTCTATTAAATTGCCAAAGAGATGCCAATCATCAAAGAAGTTTCAAAAATAGATTTACTGGAAGCAGAAAAGGAAGCTTAGGCAGCTTCATGTTTCTCTTTTTCTACTTAGCTCATTTTTTTCTTTAAAAGCCATCCCAAATTGCTACATGTTACATAAGAAACTCAATATATTGATATCAAAATCAAAGGGATAAAAATGTTAGAATCACAAACATTTTCCAAAGGATCATGCTCAGCAGGGCAAAGAATAACTTGTTTACTTTTCACATTTGCTCCATGGTGACCCTGCTGAATCAATAAGAAGTATGCTCGACGCTGGCCCTTTTTTTGGTCCACCAAAACAAGCCACATGCAGGCTTACCATTGATTTATGTTAACTATCCTAAAACACGGGCAGCACAATTTGCTTTTAAGGTTTGTACTGTAACACATGAGTTAACCCAGCCCCTGAAATCGGGAAGACATTTTTTTACCGACCCATGGAAAACCAATTGCTTAAAAAAATATATTTCATAGTTTCTAAGTTTGTAGATTCTGTTCCTGCAAATGTAATCTCATCAGTCAAAAGGGTCCCCGAGGAGAGGGTATATTGTTTTAAATGGCAACTGCAGCATGAAACACCGAAGGCCAATCCAATGTTATCCTACAGCATCATAGTACCATCAAGGAAGCAGTGTGTGGGGGGGGGGCTTTATTTAGAAGTATATATTGTTTACAACTCACCGCCATACAAGGTTGGGAGTATCGCAATGGCATACATTTATCAATGAAGGGTTTATGATAGGGTCTTGAATTTGAAAGGTACATTTGTGTCAGCTGGCTTGGTTGCACCCAGAAAAACAGTGGTACCGCCCACTGATATCCTTTAGAAGCACAACCCCATTAGGGAATCAGTGGGTGGAAGGGTTTTATCTCAATGCGGAAGTATATGCTGCTTATGTCTCATCTCAAAAGAAATTGTTAGGGCCTCATTTACAAGAAAGTGAAGCAGCGCAATATCCCAATGCCTTTGGCTGTGCCACACTGCTGCACTTTCAAAGCACAGGGATGCAACATATTTACAATAATATGTCACATCCTTGTGTTTTCCCCTGTGCTGGCACACAATTGGCTGCCATGCACCAATGCAGGTAACCTTGCACCATGGTGCAAGGATGCACATGTCACTGGGATGATTGTTTTTGTGCAGGAAGGTGTCCGTTCCTGCACAACCTCTCTTTCATGGTTTTTTGGGGAAAAAGAAGCATCCTGGAAAGGCTGGAAGGGGTGGGATATGACTTGAAGGTGGTGCACTTGTTGGACACATCTTTTTTAGGTTGAGCCTAGGCAGCGTGCATGAGTTGTCGGCATGACCTGCAGTATTGAGTAAACGAGGTAGCTCCCGCCTGCTGCTTACTATTTTTTCAGCACAGTGTCAGTCTTCCTTGCTGCCACGTAATTGGTTTAGGCAGCAAATGTCACATCTGCTTTTCTCTACTGCAGCACCGACCAAGTACAGTTTTGTTATGCTTAGACAGTGTAACTGTTATTTGGGGAACTCTTTTTTTTTTGTTAATTGCATGCCTCATGTTTGTGTCAGTGCTCGATGCACGCCTATATCGCACCCCCACCCACTCTCTGTGTCGTACCCCCACCGCCACCCACCTGTCGCTCCGTATTTTTAACACTTATCGCCTTTTCAGCTTTGAGGCCGAACTTCATTTGCTCACACATTTTTTAGGTTTGTGTCAATGCCACCGCGTATGCTTGGAAGAGAGGTGGCCATTGCTGGAGGGAGGGGCTAGAACCTTGGGGTCACCAGGGGAGTAAGAATTAGGGCAGACTGAATGCAAGGATGCCCGGCTCAGGCTGGTACTCATTTACATTTGTTGCAGCCCAGCATGGTGAGTATCTTGTATTATGGGGGAGCACATTTCTTTTGTTCTGCGCTGCAATAAAAATAGCAACTGGCGCAGAACCCTCTCCCTGGTGCTCCCTTTCCCCAGCAGTGTTTTCAGCGCGGTCTGCTCCACTCCTCCCAGTACATTGCACACATACTTTAAGCAGCACTGACGGCGTTGCTGCTTTCCCCCATAATCCAAACATGTTCCAGGCAGCCACGGCCGGTAGTAGGTGTAACTGCAGGGCGGTGACGTGGGGAGGGGGAGGGGCAGGGTGGGGGGTAGTAATGTATGGATTACGGACTTTAACAGGTAAGTAAACATATAAATAAATACAACAAAATTTGGTGCGCGCACTGCATCGCATTTGGTGATGCAGTGCACACAACGAAATTCTTTTTATTTATTTATATGTTTACTTACCTGTTAAAGTCCGTAATCCATACATTACTACCCCCCATCCTGCCCCTCCCTCTCCCCACGTCACCGCCCTGCAGTTACACATACTACCGGCTGTGGCTCGTTCCAGGCGTTTCGCCTGTGACCTCACCCAGGAGCAGGAGAGGGCGGGGAAGAACCGGGAGTGCTGCGAGAGATGGAGCGGACATTAACACTATCCGTGCATCTTTGGAAATCTTCAGCTTTCGTGCCACTTCCCCCAGGGTCTCTCTAACTCTTTTTTACAATTATTGCAGCCCAGCATGGTGAGCTGTATCTTCTATTATGGGGGCGCGCACTATTTTTTTCTGCAGTTACTTTGTGCTCTCTCCCTCCTGTTTACTCGTTCCTCATTGCATCCCCTGCCTCTATCACTGACTGTCTCGCTTTGCAACCATCACCCATTCCATGGGCTCTATCTGCCTGGCTTTCTTCCCGTTGCCACTCCCTCTGCTCCTGTTTGGCTCAGTTTGTTCCTGACCCCTCCCTCTGCCACGGCTCTGGCTCCTTCCTTTCTACCACTTTTCCTTGCACTTACTTCATAATGACTTTTTCCCAAGCCGCATGCCTTTTCCATGTTCATTTCATCCTTTGACCTTTTGTTTTTTAACCCCCTTTCGTGTTTTACCTCTTTCTTTCGCTCCTTTTTCACCACTTTTTTTATTTTTATTTTCATTTTCTCCTTGAAAGCTAACCAGCTTGTTTGTGTGTTGCGCTCATACTAGCAAAATCTGTCGTACACTCTCTCTCTCTCATATGGCCTGTAACGCTGTGAACTTGCTTATTTTTACAGTGTTATGTATTTTGGAGCTTGGCTGTCTGGATAGTGGTCGACAATGGAAGTACTTTGTAAATCCACAATAACGGACTAGGTATAGACTGACCAAAGTCCTAAACACAGGTTATAAACATTGTCAAACTAAACACCCAGAAACGCTCAGAAACAAGGGTGCACATTCACGTGCCTAAGCCATTTCAGAAACATGAACTGGTGTACACGCATATGAAAAGGTGTGCCTTCACACCTGCACTTATGAGCATACAGCACTCACAAACAACACAGATGCGCACGCAGGAACAAATAGATTCTCATGCACAAACATCTTCAAACATTCCAGATTTAAGTATCCTACCCCCTTCCTTACATACCCACAGGAAAATGCAGACACGTACGCACGTGCCCACAACCCAAAATGCAGACACACACTTGAACAAGTTGACACACAGATAGTTACAGACACTACCCTGTACACATACAAACCGTCACTGATACATGCCTACACGAAGAGGTGCACCCCGCACACACAAACATAGGAGAATTAATAGACATGCACACAGACACATTTGCGAGAGTTTAAGCTATTGGAATTGTCATTTACAATTCCAGCAGCTCAAACTCTCGGAAATGCTAGACATATTGCATTGCAAATGCTTGTTTCTGTATATGGGTGCCCCCATATTCTGCTCTTCCTCTTTTTATCTTTTTTGTGCATACTTATCTCTCCTCCTTTCTGTTTATTTTTCTCCTGTACCTCCCATGAAGTATTGTGTCATGGTGAAGTCCAGATGGGGATAAGCCTATTGATAAGAAGGCAGCGACAATTAGACTGTAGACTAGTAAGTCTATAGGTCTCACAAAGCATGTTTACAACCTTTACAAACACTGTTCTCTGTATTAATGTTCTTCACCTCAAAAGCAAAAAGCATTGCTCTGTTTTTCCTAGAGTTCAAAGTACTAATGCAGTAATTGCTGGGTCTGTCAGGTCTGGTGGCTTAGTGGACTAATGCATCCGCTCTAGCGGCCTGTGTTCAACCACATAGTCACAGGTTTAAATCCTACTGGGTCCACTCAGCCTTTCATCCATCTGAGGTAGATAAAACGAGTACCTTTGGGTAACAATAAACAACTTTAATTCAGCGGCAAGCAGTGGTGGCTGGTGACATTCGAAAGTGGTGGGGCGTAAACTCTGTCTGAGCGCATGTTCTCTTTTCAAATAAATAAGCAAACGCTCCACTTCTCTATGAGAAAAATAATGTACTTTATATGTTCAAGTAGAAACTGGAAAATGTCTTTTTTAGGACGGATGAACTTCACAATAAGCCGAAAAGCGTAGAAAAAATATGAATCCTCAACAGTGATTTGTGCTTAAATGCTGCTGAGTTTCTACAAGCTGACATCTTCTGGTGATGCTGCTCTCGTCAGGGGTAGTAAGTGCTATATAAACACAATTTAAATGAGTGAAAAAACATCAGCAATGTTGAGCATATATTTCTACGTATATGTGCGCAAGAACAAACACTCCTTCCCCTAAATAAAAAATCTGGTCATGCTTTCATAAGGATTCACAGCAGCCTCCTTCTCCCTAGAACTGTGGCATTGACCATGGATCTCAAAAATTGTGATTTTAATCGTGTAATTCACTAAAATGAATATATAGGCCCAGACTCCATGAAAAACAGCAACATGACGCCTGGGCTAAAGCAAACCAATATTTGCTATATACAGTGCTTAGAAACGACAGGGGTACAATATGAAGCGCTATAGGAAAACAGGCATTATCTTCACTCAAACAAGTCTTTGAAATGTGCTGCCAGTGCTTAAATGGTGCACTGTGTAGGTCAGGTCTTAGACTCTCCTCCCTGTCTTGGACCCCTACCTTCGGTCTAGACCTAGGCAGCCTGGCAGCACTGAGTTCCTCCATGCACCTGCTTGGGAAGGCAATGGCACTGCAGGCCTTTCAGACTGCCTTTCAGACTGGCGAGTCATGAAGGTCTGCAGCTGGGATTAGTTATGCCCCAGGGCCCCATAAACCAAGCACCCACCATACCTGTTCCAGGGCTGAGCTCCCGCGGCCGCGCAAATGTCCAGACAGCTGAACAAAGGGGATGCACTGCAGTCAGCACCCCCTCACAAAATGAAAATGTAACTACCCCAAAACAAGACGTTTCACTCTATCCTACCAGGCCAGCGTTTCATTAAATTACCTTGTGCTTTGGGTCTGCTTACCATGGCTGTGCAGGCGCGGCCTTATTTGTTCCAATCAGTCTCGGCCGGCATTACAGGCAGGTGGGGTGGGGTGGAAAGGGTCGTCGTGGGGGGTATAGGGGGAGGCGGGTGGGGTTTAATAAAATTAAAATAAGAAATAAAACTTACCTGAGCTTCTGGATGGGCCCGACGACTCCTGCCGTCAGGTCTTACATCAATTCCTGCAGCTCCTCGTCATCAGGAAAAGCAGGCAGCCTCCCCCCTCCCCTCCCTCCGCGAATCACAATGCTGTGAGGCGCAGGGGAGAGCGCCCCAGCCACGCCATTTTCTCCTGCTTAGAGAGAAAGTGAAAGTGGGCGGTCGTGCTCGAGGGTAGGGGGGGTGTGGCTTACCCACTGTTGTGGGTACTGACTGTTTGGTTGGCCCCTGGAGCCGACCAAACAGTCAGTATGCACAACAGTGGGTAAGCCACTCCCCCCCCCCTGTTCTCGTGCACGATCGCCCACGATCCTGCCCCCAAACGGGCACTTCTGCTTTCTCACAGTGCGAGATGCAGAAACATAAAATGGTAGTTTACCATTTTATATTTCTGCTTCTCACACTGCGAGAAAGCAGTGGGGCAACGCCCAAAAGCCCCTATGGTGGAGACGCCGCTGGTGGCAAGGTACCCACGGGTGAACGTGCGCTTTAGAAATGCACGTTATGTTAATTGCAACACATACCATCCACAATGAATCTGATGAGTTTTATACTGCCGACATCATGAATATTTATTGGGTAAGAGAAGGGTGCACCACTCTTTGTGCACAGTGGCAGGTGCAGAAACAAAAGCCTGACATGGACTTGAGACTTTTATGTTCCTGTATTTACCTTGCAATGGTGCCAAGATTCAAGAACTGTGCCTACAATAGTAGTAGTTATTTGTTTGTTGATGCAGTGATTGGGAGAGCAGACAGCAGTTCCGGGATAGAGTTGTCTCAACCACCAATAACCTCAGTCCCTGCAGACACGATTTTAGTTTAGCTAAACACTTACTTGCACTTACTCTGAGCCAGTGCAAACCATTAGTCTTACATTTAACAAGAAAGGCCATGAACACTACTACCAATTATGACCCTCTTTGCAGGAAGCAACCCACATTTGTAAATGATTAGAAACTCCAGCCTAGAGTACCTAGCTGGCTAATATAGAAGCAATTTTAATTTTCATACTTCCTTGGTTAGGTACACTTTACCAAGGATTGTTTCTTGACTGCCACATATTTACTATATCTTTGCACTTCCATGATTTGATATGAACAATATTTAGTTTACTGTACCTACATTGGACAGTAGAAAATGCCATATTGTTTCTAGGATTACTATACTTCCATATTTAACCCACAGCTGCATTTCCCAGTAAAATTTGCAACTTCTGTATTTCATGAATTGGTCCTTGTCCTACGAGTGGATTGAGTAACTGTATCCTCAATTTTGATAATGCATGGTTTAAGTAATTGAAGTAAACAAACACTTCTGGTGGTATCTCTTTATTCCTGTCCATCTCCATTGTCTACTGAGCCCTTTAATTAGTTTTGATCTGGCTCTATATGAGTGAGTAAACTAAATTAGATGTATAATCTGGGATTCTGAAAGCAACAACACATATAGTAGCACTATATCATTCAGAGGATCTCAAGTTTTGGCAAAAGGCCCTTCAGTGGAACAGAAGGGTACATAGTTGGGAAAGCTAATCGCTGGTGACCTTTCATTCAATCTGAAATTAAATACTGTCACAGAAACAGAAATTTACACATGGTCCTCATGAATAGCAGCCCAAATGACTGGTCCTATGTGCAAAGCAATGGGGGAACTCAGTATCCCTCAGAACCTGGGCATATACGATACAAACAGCAAATGGTTCTGTCGGGTCAAACAATTTCTTTGCAGTTTTAGACATTTACATAGGACAAAGTGATCAATGTACAAGGGCCGCTAGAACAACCACAAAAACAAAACTCAATTTTGAAAAGAAGATAATGTGTTAATAAATTTTTCCAAGTTATTAGTAAAAGTAAAGCATTACCAAGAAGAAGCAAGAAAAAGACTGTCTGATAATTCAATTTAAAAAAATGGCACATGTGAACGTGGCTTATAGTGACACAGTGAGTGAGGTGTCAAAGTGGTAAAATCTGTGTATTATACAAAGAAGTGACATGATACTGTACATATATTTACAGGTGAAGTTTTTTTTAACAAAGTCCAATTCCAAAATGTAATGATAGTGTCCCTAGCTCAGTAATCGAATGACATAGATTTGCATGCTAGGAGACCTATTGAAACATGGACAGATAACAGTTGGTTATCTTGTTTCCAAAACATAATTTTATTTTTGCGGTTGTGTTCTAGCGCCCCTTGTACATTGATCACTTTGTCCTATGTAAATGTGTAAAACTACAAAGAAATAGTTTGACCCAACAGAACCAATTGTCGTTTGTATTATCAAGTTACTGGTCCAACTACTGAGTGAAACTCATGACAGTGTTGGTGCAGTCTCATCTACATTATTGCAAAACCAAATATGCATTGCAATCCCCAAAAGAAGAAATAACATCCATCCGTAAAGCATAGAAAGCGGTCAGCTCCTTGAAAAAGAGTTATAATCGCCCTATCTAAGGAAGCCTTCACTTTGTACATATGATTAAATATTAATTAGAAATTTGGAATGTTGAGAGCTTCATTGAAGTAATTTGAGTGGCTCAGGGCAACAATGGCTGGTATAGGCCTGTCGCTGTAACATTCCAATGTTTGTGTTTCCGTTTCTTCCTGTTTAAGTTGGAACATGCTATCCTCAGCATGTGGAATGCCCTAATAGCCTTATAGTCCTTTTGCCTTGGGCTACACTGGTTATTGAAGGTCCTAAATCTCGTTATAAGCACTGCCATCCTGCTCAGGCAGATAACTCTGGTTCATGGCCTCTTTAGCAACCTATGTAGCCATCAGCAGGTGGATATTAGGCTATAAAAGCACCTTCTTTGTTTGGAACTGATCTCACTGGGCCTATTCACCTTGAGCAGTACCTTCATATCATCCAGTGGCGGCCGGTGATTTTAGCAAGGAGGGGAGCGGACAGGGAATCCAGACACACATGCATAGACACTCACTCACACCAATGCATTCTCACAAGTGGACACACACATCCCTTTACAAAACTCACTTCCAAATATTCACGCATACACACACACACACACTCATGTACCAAACATTAAATCTTATCTACTGCAGCTCTTGAGGAGGGAAGCCTCAGAGGTCCCAGATGGGTTGGGGCTGCCACCTCCTCTCATTGGTTGACCTTAGGTCAGCCTGTGAGACAGGACAGCAGGTCCTACCTTGTCACAGAGTGGAATGGGGTTAGTGAGAGTTGCTGACCCAATCCACTCTGTGACGAGGTGTCAGTGATAGAATCTCATGGCCTTCACGTTCAAGTCCTATTAAAAATAAGGTTAAAAGACACCAAATTGTGGGGACCTTGAAATATGTTCACCAATTATACTGCTACGGTAATACATTTTCTAGTTCAAGATGGTGTCTCATGTATGCGTCATGCAACGAACAACCAACAATCCAGTGAATTCTCATAGAATAGAACACTACCCAACTGAAACCCATGACATATGTGGATTTCAGTCCTTCCATTCTGGTACTTTACGTGACTTTAAAGTGAAGTTTAGGAAAAATACAGCATAATATTGCTTGTATGATGGATTCAATGTTTGAATTGTGTGTGTTGAAGGTATTGTAACTACCTATATAAGGATCACACAGAGCAGTCATTTAAAATCAGCATTACTATTCCTTGATGTATCTTTAAATCATAAAATGCACATAACCTGTCAGAGGGCATTGATGATGGTCCTCTTTGGCCTGTTCAATAACTCATCATTTCCACAAGTAAAAGTTCAAGGCTTTCTTTCTTTAAGCTTTCTAAAATTATAAAATAATCGTGTTGTGTAAAATACAAAAAGTAAATGGCACGTTCACCCCACAAACTGAAATGAACACAGAGAGCTAATTTTTATGGTAAAGAGCGACCCTTCATATTATACAATTATTTTTTGGGATTGCCAGTTGACAGCAGCAACACAAAAGCAATGTGAAACTTCTTAATTGTTTCCAATCCATGTTTAAGTATTGTGTTGCATTGTTCTGTTTGATTATATCTGCAAGTATTGTCTTTGCTTACGATCCTTCCATATCGCTTCAATTTGACCACTATTGTACGCCCATACCTTTGGGTACGCTGTTTTGCCTTTCGCTTGTTTTTGGGAAATTGTGCTGCCTTGCGTTACAAACCAATACAAATTGTGATTTGGTTTTTAAAACTTTTTTTGCAGTTTCAGATAGCACCAACTTGACCCAGAGGATTTGGAGCACTTTACACAAACGCAAGTTACATTACACATTTATAAATTTTACGCAGAGAAGATTAGGCGATTTGTCCAGAATCACACAGTATGATGAGCTGATGCTGAAACTCAAACCTGGTTCCCCAACTCTAAAGCCAGCAGCTTTGGCTATTACACCACCGAAACACTTTGCTTTGGGTCTCCATTCAAAAATAACACAAACCTGACGTAATAAATTGTAAATCTGGGCCCACATCTCTCCAATTGGCACAGGAATGCCCCATGGGGTGAGTGCCCCATCACATCCTAATCATGGTTGCTCTATTACCCAATGAGCGGTTAGGAGGGACCTTTACTTGTTTGCAGAGGAACAAGGGCTCGAGTCGGGGTACTACGCGGGTGGACGGCGTCCCCCGACTTATTTTACGAGGAGCTTGATTACTGGAGCAAATGCAGCCACACATTCACTCTTTGGCCTCTCTGGGGCGAGATCGGAGCTAATTCATAACGCTGCTCACGTGCTGGCTTCTCTGATGCAATCGCATCTAAGGGGTGAGCGAGGGGAGGCAATGAGTCTGATGGTGCAAGCCACCTTTCGTGATGTCACTTCCTGTCGTGACGTCAGCGCCCCCCTCCCCCCTACCCAGTTCTTCTTTTTTTAGGACTTGTGTCCTGATTGGAACCAAATGTATCCTTGCACCAGAGATCTTCTGTATTTCTTGGTCTTGTATATCCTTTCATTTCCATCAAATACTGGACTGGTGCAAATATTTTGTAATGATCTATCAAAGCAGGTTTTGATCCCCACCCTGGTGTTTCCTTTTTTGAATTGGGGACGATGTCTAGTGGTTGCAGACAATGATGCGGTGGTCGTTAGTCTGACGTCTGCAGTCTCTGACTTCTGCTCGGTTAAGTAGTTATCCAATTGTGACAGACTGTGAGCATCTCATGTTATTAGCAAATTGTACAGTCCTCGTGACAGCTTCGCACCGCATGTTGGATGCAAATGAACAATATTTTAAATTGTGATACGCTCAGGCACTCATTATTTCCATATTTTTCCCATTTTCCCAAATTAAGCGACTGAAAAGTCGTAATAACTTTTCTTTTCGAGCTGCGCCTGGCGTGTTCCACTGACTCTAGACCTATCATTACATGCCCATTTCCCCTTTGTCTAGCTCCTCGCCTCGTGTCAGGGCTTCTCAAAGCCCTGGCTGACACCGCACGCGCTGGCGGGTAATTCCGAGGGGTGAATATTCCTCATTTTGCCGCAGCTCACAGAAAACAGAGATCTGTAATTTCAGCCTTCGATGTGAAATGCGACGGGGAGCAGAAGGGGACATTACATTTCCGTCACCGGAAATATTTATGGCTCATAATTCATATGTCATGGTTGAACTGTCATAGGGAGGCCGTAGTGCACTTATTAAACGCGCCACGGGAATGAAATGATGTCTCTTCTGTTTCAGGAACCCTTGGAACGCGCTTGTCTCAGTTCCCGAGGGCACGAGCTTCAGTGGATGTCTGAGTGTATGCATGTGTCTGCAATTAAAGAAAGTGGACTGCTCGTGAGGACAGGTCGCCTAATAGCATCACTGGGCTTTCAGGGGTGGCCTCGTCAGAATAAAGAAGGCCGAGCTACCATTAAGTAATTAAAGTACCACAGCAGTGTAAATGAGATAGAACTTCAATAGGCATCACGCTAGGGAAAGAGACTCCAAAAATGATGTCTAAGGGGTGTTAAGACACAAATCTTCTATTCAAAGACGATGTCAAAATCTTGTTTGTCATAATGATAACCACATTAAGAGGCAAGCCCCAGAATCATTGGGCCCAATTCACAGAACTAAAAAGACAAAATCCTAAACTTACTACTTTTGGTATTCACAGAAGGCATTTAGTAGTAGTAAAGTTAGGATTTTGTCTTAAATCTCTCTTAAGTCTGTCCTAAGTTTGTCTTAAGTTTGTCTTAAGTCTGTCTTAAGTTTGTCTTAAGTTTGTCTTAAGTCTGTCCTAAGTTTGTCTTAAGTCTGTCTTAAGTCTGTCTTAAGTCTGTCCTTCTACTTTTGGTATTCACAGAAGGCATTTAGTAGTAGTAAAGTTAAGATTTTGTTTTAAGTTTGACTTACGACAGACTTAAGACAGACTTAAGACAAAATCCTATCTTTACTACTACTAAATGCCTTATGTGAATACCAAAAGAAGTACGTTTAGGATGTTGTCTTAAGTTAGTTCTGTGAATCGGGCCCATTGGCTTTTGCATGAGCAGTGGCAATGTTTGTCTAACCCAACTGTTCTTGTGTTGAGGGCACTGCTTAAGTTGTAAAATATTAAGTGCCTGGGCTCTGGCCAGGAGGTCACTGAAGCTTGCACCACCTATTGCCCCTGTCATCACTGCCAAAACAACTACTAACCATCTCTCTCTCCTGCAAGTGCGACAGTTCAGATTATTCCCGGTCCCCAAAGCTAAAGGAATCGCTGGGGAAGTAGGTATTCGTATTTTTTAATGTGTATTGTACTCATAAATACCCGTTGTTACGCTCATCTGTAAATTGGATAAGCAGCGCCACCATGTGGCAGACTGTCAAAAGTGCAGTGTTGACAAATAAGTGGCGGTGCAGAGCACCGGAAACCACTGGCCCAAATGAAGCATTGGTTGAGGGGTAAAGGTCTGAGCTGGTTCTGCTGGGATTCAAACAATAAAATATATAATAATAGCAAATATATCACAAGTAGTTATAACGTTTGCATATTTTATTAGTAATATTTGTATTACTGTCAATTATATTAATATTATTATTATTATTATTATTATCTTTAATAATTTATCATAACAGGATAACATTATGAATTTGGCTTCACAGGATAAAGATAAACTAACAATAATCAGCCACAAAAATTAGAATAAGGAACATTTTATTGTTTCTAAAAATGCAGGCACATAATGACCCTTTTCCCATTACTCACTTTCTTTCTTTAAAAGCATGTCCTGTTGATGTCTACTCAATTTTACAGTTGCAGTGCAATTGGGATAGCTGTCAACTGAGTGGTGCATCACGAGCGACATTTTCTGTGATGTCGCGTTAGACAATATATATAGAGTTCTAATTTGTGGAACTGATAGTACCATTTTTTACAAAATCTGAAATTTATTGATGATTGTTGTCACCAAAATCGCCACTGTGCATACAAGTGCTGAACAAAAAAGAGTCTCTTTGTCAACTACCACACAACCTGTGGCAGCTAGCTGTGCTGTAGGTGTTAGTTCGCTTGAAACACTGGAAACCTTGGGCATATTATCAAGGGATTTATCTCCGCTTTTTTGGCTTTAAAAGCCAAGAAAGCGGAGATAAAATTATCTCCCTATCAGCAACAGGGTGCTAACACGCAAATTCCCATGTTAGCACCCTTTTTCTCTACGCTTCCCCTTGCATCTCTAATGAGATGGAAAGGGGGCGTTCCAGAGAAAAATAATAGGAGAAATGCTGTTAAGCGACATTTCTCCTATTATCAAGGATTTCGCTAACCCTGTTAGTGATAAAAAAAGCAGCGCTAACCGCGGTTAGCACTGTTTTTTTTACACCTGGTATTTTCCTGACTTAGCCATGATATCCTATGGAAGGTGGATATCATGGCTAGGTTTGTGAGCCCCTATCATCAAGCTAACGCCAAACTTCGAGAGATTATCATTGGTTTTCCTGCGATAATCTCTCATTTGGCAGTTAGCGTGAGGATTTTTATCACTTCTGAGATAAACCTTGCTAATAGCAAGTTATCTCTGCGATAATTTCTGGCGTTTCTTAGCGTTAAAAAATTCGTTGCTAAGCATCGTTAGCGATAAATATCGCTAATCGTTGGTAATATGCCCCCTTGTTCCCAGGCTGTAATGGCTGTAATATGTAAACACTCAGGGGCATATTTACAAGCCCCCTATCGCCACAGTAACGTCACATTTTGCGATGTTCTTGAGGCGTCAGGGGCTTTGCCTTATTTACAAGGCAGTGTTAAGCCACTTAACGGGCATAATGCTGCCTTGTAAAGAAGACCCCCTGTCAGTCTATGCCTAGCATGAAAGGGGTGGGCAGTGGGTGCTGAGGTGGGCGTTCCACTGCAACACCCATTGTATTTGACTCTGCTCCCTATTTACAAGGGTGGCATAAATAGGATGAGGCGCCAAAATTAAGAACAGGGAAAACCTGGTCTCAACTTGACGAAATGAGGAGAAATAAATTATTTCTCCTTGTTTTTGCGTTTTTTCATGTGTGCTGCCTTGTGCAGCACGCATGGAAAGAGCAAAACACCTTGAAGTGTTTGTGTTCAGGAAGGTGACCCTTCCTACACATAAACAATCTTAAAAATAAATAAATGGTCTAGCTTCCATGTGTGCTGCATTAAGCAGCAAACATAGAAGTGACAAAACGGCATTTCAAGATTGTTTATGTACAGGAAGGGGGATCTTCCTGTACATAAACTATCTTCCTCTGCACGCAGACACCTTGCACTAAGGGTGCCTGCGCTGGCGCCACACTGCTAAGTGTAGTGCTATGCACAGGGGGAAGCACAGGATGGAACCATATTCTAGTAAATATGATGCAGCCCTGCGTTTCTGAAGTGGCGGAGCATGTCGTTAAGCCAAGGAGGCTAACAACACGCTCCCCCACTTCTATTGTAAATATCCCCCTCAGTGTTCACAGGTTCCTCTCCCACCCACATCCTTCAAATCATTACTGGATACTCCCATGGTTGTCTCACCTTTCCGCACACCCATTAGAACCCTATTAACTGCAGAGCATGTTCCTTGCCTTCTGGAATATCCAGTGATTAATTTGCACCTCGTTTCAGGGGCTAAGCCTTAGCATTCAAGGATCACTATTTACATGGCACAAAACATTTCACAGGTATAAGAAAAGGGATGTATAGTTGACTGAGCTACGCACTCATGCCAGGTAGGTACCACCACTCTAGTCAGGGTAATCTAGATACACAATAGATACACAATAAAAGGTAACCTGTGGTCACCCTCTGGTAGCTTGACACAGAGCAGCCAGGCTTATCTAAAAAGGCAATGTGTAAAGTATTTTTGCAACAGACACTCACACAGTAACACAATGAATACACCACAAAAAGTCTCCACACAGGTGAATAATAGAGAATATTTATCAGAGCAAAAACAGAACCAAAATCCAATCAGTAGGAGTTGAGATATGAATTTTTAAATATTAAATGCAAAAACAGTGTTAAGAAGTCAGTAGCAATCAAAAGGCTGCTCGAGATGGTGAGTGGCCAGTGCAAATACAAAGTTCAGACTGACCACAATGGAGGGCAGGCTGTTTACAGGACCCATGCAGGGCCCGCTGGAAAAAGTACATTCAACCTTTTCCACACAGTCTTCGTCAAGCTTCTCAGAGGTGAAGGCAATGCGTCGCTATCAAGCTGCGCAGAGTGTCATTGTCAGGCCACGCAGGCTGTGAAACCACTGTGTTTGAATAGTCTCTGCATTGTCTTCGATAGGCAATGCGTCAGTTCCGAATGAATCAAAGTTGAAGCTGCTTCTGTTTTGTAGCAAAACAGCTGCAGAACCCAAATTGAATCTCAGAACTTAGAGAGGGCTCCTCAGGCAAGAGTAGGACTCACAGAAGGCAGAGTCCAGCAGCACCATCAGAATTGCAGGTAGTCTTTTGTGTTCCTGAGACTTTGGAAAGCAGGAGGCAAGCCAGCAAGCCGATGGAGATCACTTGGAAGGAAGGCAGAGTCCATCTCTCCCTCAGCAGAGTCAGAGAGCAGGAGACAGCAGGGTAACAAGCAGAAAATCCGCCCATGTGTGTCCTTTAAGCAGCACAGTAGTCCCTCTGACAGAGGTTGAGTTCGAAATCCTGACATGTCTGGTTTTAGGGGGCCAGTGACCCAGTACTTATACCCCAAAGTGACTTTAATGTAGAGGGTAACTTCAAAACAGCTCTTTGAAGTGCACAAGGATCCCTTTCAACCGGATGTACGTTGTTACAACGCATGCTCGCAGGTTTTTCAACGAAGTCGTTACAACCACTTGCGTTGGGGGGTGCTGGATAGTGAATAGTTTAATTTACTATTCCAACTCCAGTCCCCGTGGATAGTAGGGAAGGGGTTAGATAGTATATCAAACTATTACCTATCCTAGAGCGCCCCCCAGCGCAATTCGTTGTAATGACTTGCGTTGAATAACCTGCGTTGTAAAGGCACTGCGTGGTAAAAGTTGCGTCATAAAGGATGTTTCCCCTTTCAACCCAGACCTGTCTGCCAGGGTATCTGTGGGGGTAAATCAGTGATTTTTGTGTGGACAAGACACTACCTATTGAAATGGAAGTGTCAGCCACTCACACATCAGAATGAAGTTGAGTGCTCAGAATGCAGATGAGCCTCACCTTTCTGTGTTTGTGGCTGTCTAGAGGGAATACATAAAGTGTGGTTGACACCCAACCAAGAGGTGCATTGGAGACAGGCTGTAAGGTCCAAAGAGCAGGACGTGCAGATACATTTCCACTTTCTAACAGTGCCAAACAAGGGATTTTACTTCACAAACAATTGTAAATTCATAAATACTTAGGATGCTGTACTGTACTGTAGAATTATGAATTAATTTTCATAAACATATATTAACTTTCAACACAGAACTAAATCCCAACAAAGCAAGGTGTATTTCTTCTTTGTGTGTTCATAACCTTTTACAAGAGATTTCAGGGTACAAATCTTTCTTCAAGTTCATTAGTGATAGGTGTCTCACCTTCTTATATGACACATACTTTTAGTCAGCAATGTACAAAACCCATTTCTACAGTCTTTTGGTTCAGTTGAGCAGGTTCAAATGTTATTAGCCCGTTTGTCCCTTAGATACATTAACACCCTTAAAAACGATTGAGCTGACAAATGGCAGCAGCCTATCGACTTGCATTGCTGTGTTCAGACAAAATTACTTTCTCGCTGACCAGTGTTTTCTTCAGCTTCCTTTTACAGCTGTCTTTCTCCAACTGTAACAAACTTTTGGTTTCAAATGTCCCATCTTTTAAAACTGTTTTATGTTATGTTATGTTACTTTCCATCACATCGCTTAATGCCATGTTACATTATTGGTTAATTAGAAAGCGCTGCAAAGCACCAAAGGTGCACATTATGATATAAAAAATGCTGATGAATTGAAAGACATAGCATGAATGATTGTCAAGTCATTCATGAACTTGAATCTAAAGTGTTTTCCATGTTGTCTTGTAGATTCATTTTTTGAAGTAATATGTTTGGGAGCATTGTTTCGCCATGGAGTTGTCTACTATAGATGCTTCCATCTCAATTTCTGATTAGATTTAGGATATGACAGCAACAGAGTCTAGAGTTCCTAAAATGTCTCTAGAATGTATTTTTACTAGATTGTTCTTTATAGAAGGCATTACAACATATTTTACAGTTCGTCCTCTTTGCATAAGGCAACAAAGTGCAAGAATTTTATGAGAGTATAACTTAACAAACAGGGCGGGTGAGAAGATCCATCTGAAATTTCTCACCTGGCATCATCCAGACCAGATTAAAGTAAATTAGCCATTTGTTTTGCTTAATTGCATAATGTAATGAAATTATTCTAGGAATGGGAGTAACCAGACAAGCCAACAAAGAGGGACAGTCAGCAACCTAGGACCTCATGGTTAGCAGTACAGAGTAGAACACTCCAGCATACTTTCTATCACACTTAATTATCTCTTCATCGAAGGACTTTGCCAACATCTAACTGTTGATTGTCTATGTCAAAAGTATGTTCAATAATCAATGAGTTGTCATTTTTCTCCATTCCAAATCAAAAACTGTTGAAGAACGCAGCTCCATCTCTTCCTATTATAATGTACTAAACAGTGCTTTGAAGATAGAGCAATAGTGGGCAATTGCTCAAAGTCCTCTTCTATTGATTTTAAATTGTATTTTTCACTAGTGTATATTTTAGGTGAGACCACTCCCAGTCAAAAGTGAAGGTATACACAATATATTAGACACCTAAATCTCTCTATTATATATTATTTAGAACAGGAAATAGATTATCACAACTTTGCTACTGTCTAACTTGTTTCAATTCGGCTATGCTCAGGAACGCTGCAATGATTGCAGCGTTCCTGAGCATAGCCGTGTATCTTATGGACATTTTCTACCAATATTTCGGATTTAAGGACCTCAATCCAGTCCAGGTGACTCATCACCACTCGAACTCCAGGACTGTCGTGCTTGCTACATCTGTCTTGAGAAAGACCCGCTGCGACCGCATTCACCTTGGCACGCGAAGGGTCGAAACGTCGACATCTTTCCGATTGGCCCCTATACTTCAGTAACCCAATAGAATTGACAAATAGCAAATGGGAATCTGTAAATCTGTATTAATGGATGGCCTCTTTTGAAAGTTAAACCTGTATATATGTGTATAAACTGTCTATATTGGAAATCATTATTGTACATATTGTGTGTGTCACATGAGCACTATTCACTATTGTCACATGCTGCACTTTTTTATAATGATATTGACAGTCATTTATGAATTATTTTGAACGCATTTTGAAAAAAAGAAAAAAGATAAAGATACAAACAGTTGTATACAGGCTTCTCTTTTCATTTATTGTAAGAACCTGTTGTGAATTCCTGTCAGAGGGAGGAGGTAATTTCAAATAGAAATTAACAAATCAGTTGTTTCACTACCCGACAGAACCAATTTTTTCTTTAATCAGATACATTAAGGGCAGTTTTGAAAGGTTAGGCCGAGGCGAAATGTACACTAACCCTGATCTAATAACCAAACAGGATAATAAGGGAGTCCTTTGGTAATCTCAGGAAATTGGAGAGGGAAGAGCTGGAACTGCTTAAACCTTTTTCATGTAAATTTATAATGTTAAATACAACATTAATAACTGAGCCTTACCTCCTGGGGGTTTTGACTATTTATGAACGTTTTCTATTGACCAGGTTTCGACTGGATCTTTTACACCTCCTGCTTGCCATACCAAAGAGGAGCAGTAGAGGGCAAGAGTTAGCTCCCTGTGGCTGTGACGGAGAGTCTCCACAGGATTTGCTACACTTTGTATTATTCCGTAGATTCTATGAGGTTCCCAAGAAGTTATTTATTGTGCCGATTTTGAAGAGGATGGATTTTAAACAGGCTCGCCCAGCTCTCCAGTATTACAACTGTTGAAGGATGAGCGTATCTTTTTCGTTCTTGGCTACCTGAAATCTGTGATAAAATCTATGGCCTGTCTTGATTAAATACTAATATGCGCCAGGGTTTAAGTTTTCTTTTAAACTCAGTCAAAGGCCTGGGATTGTGCAATCTTGTTGCAGGCTCATAATGTATGGCCTATGCTTATCGGTATCTGAAATTTGTATTTTAAATCATTGATTTTTATGGATTGCTGAGGAATGTGTTTCAATTGTGATGAAAAAAAATTATTTTTATGTAATTTCTTTGTGATGATAACTTTTCTGGTTTTAAATTTTTGAAACCGAATAAAGTTGAAATTGAATTAAATACTGTCTAACCAGAAAATATAGAGCCTTTCAACATGAAAAGGATAACAGGAAGTTTGTTGAAACTATGTGTCCTGACAACACACAGAGTGACAATCCCAGTCATGCCCACCCAACGACTTTACGATGGAAAATCCTTGTCCCAATAAACTGCCTCTGAGATTGTCATTTAGGACAGCTGAAACTTTAGGAGTCTCACTTGGAAAAGCAAAAAAGTGTTTGGTGTATGCTTGATTCAATCTCAGCCATTGGTAATTACGTGGGCAGCAGTCCATTCACCATTTTTGCCCACTTTACCATTCCATACAGACAACAGCCATATGCACATCAGACAGTTCTTATTGGGCAAACGCATTGTCTACTCCAAGCTACCAGTCCTGGCCCCCTCTAGATGGGAACTCAGGGAACTCCAGACCGGTTTCCATATAGTTGAGCCTCATCATCATCATAATGAGTCAAATGGCTCAGTGATCATTTCAAACACCTTTGGGCACATCCTTTACACTTTGTGCATTTGATTGGGAAAAGAAAATAATGATGGCTAAAATGCTTTCATTTATCTCAGCCATTGCCTGCTACTCTTACCCGTAGTCCAGTCCCTTGGGCAGGACAGATGGGTTTACACGGTGTCACAGCACAATCCCTGTCCGCTACGGTCATATAGAAAGCCATGATCGAGGGAGTAGTTAACCACCCTGGTGACGTTTAGCGGGCCAAAGAGTAAGTGTGTAATCATTGCTCAGTGATGTTCGGTAGGAATGAGAAAGGTGGTGAGAGGTCCTTCATTTACCAAAACATTTGTAGAACTTCGTTTTTGGACATCAGTTAAAAAAGGCAGCTAAGACTTCCATTAAAAGATATTCTTGACGTCATGTAAATGTTTTTGTGGTGATGTGACTATTTTAAGGCATTTTGGCTTAAAAAGGTCTGTGGCAATTCAAAGCTGATTTGCTTATAATATGGGAATACACTTTATCAATTAAGTGCCTTTTCCACTCAAAGTATATTCATTGTATGAATTAATGAAGATTCTTCTTTGAATTTTGGTGCAGATTTACTAAAGTTTTGTGCTGGGGTTTCTTCACAAAAGAGATGCAGACCGGCACAAGATGTTTATATTAAATGTATTGAAAAGTTGCCTGAAAGTAACTCTTGCACTGCTTTATATTATTTTGAGTCATGAGGAGTTCCATGGTTGGTACATGGGTGTTCAAACCAAACACAAGAAGATTATGGATGGAGCACTGAAACTTTTCAGTCACTCACCCCCAGTCACAGATATGGGTTTAATCCATCATCGTTCTTTAGCACACTTCGCCACCGCAGTTTGGACCCAGCTATATGCAAATCAGTCATGACCCTGTTCCTCATGGGAACAGTGCACCCCTTACAGCCAAGCCAGGTCCTCACTGGACTGGAAACAAGCATGCTGGGACTGGTTTCGGGGTAACACTGCTCATCAGACAGGCTAGCTTGAATCCAGTGGCGAAGTGAGCAAGGGAACCGCATCTGGGCATACCCTTCCAACTTAGGGCAAACAAAGCAAACACAACGAGATGATGGACGGAGCGCTAAAACTTTTCAGACACTCATCCCCAGTGGCTTGGCAGTTCGGGCTGGTTGGTTACCATAAGGAACGGGCTCAAGCCTGATTTGCATATGGCTGGGTCTGAACTGGGTTGGCGAATTGAGCTCAAGAACGATGATGGATTCAACCCAGATCTGTGACTGGGGATGAGCGTCTGAAAAGATTTAGCACTCCGACCATCATCTCCTTGTATTGCTTGGTACATGGGTGTTCCCAGACAACCACCCATGGGTTTCGACACAAAAGGATGTATTCACAAGGAAAGTGGCGAACCGTGTTGTTAAGTCAAAAGGGCTAACAACAAGCTCTGTCACTTTAGAAACACAGGGCTGCACCATATGTACAAGAATATGGTGTAGCCCTGCGTTTCCCCCGGCACTGATTCTAAATGTAGCTGCCTAGTGCCAATACAGGCACCCTTGCACCATAGTACAATGGTATCTGCGTTGAGGGGAGTAAATGATTTTGTGCAGGAAGGTGTCCCTTCCTGCACATAAAATATCGGAAATGGCGATTTGAAACTTCTATGTGTGCTGCTTAATGCAGCACCCATAGAAGTTGCAAAATGTGATTTCTTTTAAATGATTGTTCGTGTGTAGGAAGGGACACCTTCCTGCACATAAACAATCAAAGGTGTTTTGCTGTTTCCATGTGTTTTGCGTTGTGCATGGACCAGCAAAAACGAGAAGAAATTAAATATTTTTCCTCGTTTCGCCAGGGTAAGAGCAGGTTTTCCCTTGTCTTAATTTTGGTGCTGCCCCATATTTACGCCACCCTTGTAAATATGGGGCATCAAATTCAATTGGTGTTGTGGTGGAATGCTTACAGCAACACCCATTGCCCTCCCCTTTAAAGGGTGCCTTATTTACAAGGCAGCATTAAGACACGTTACGTGGTTTAAAACTGCCTTGTAAATAAGGTGGATCACATATTGCCGCTACAACATCTTTAAAAGTGATGTTGTGGTGGTGATAGGGGCTTGTAAATATGCCCCAAAGTTCTATCTACTAACAGTAGTAGACAGGGTCTGACACCAAAAATAACATATTTTTGTGAGTTGCGTTAACTCAGAGAAATTCTATTTCTCCATTTCTGACTTTGCATGTTTGCTGCATTGTACAGCTCATGTCCAATGTGGGAAAGTTTTATATTTGGTCAAGACATAGGGGCAGTTTTACAAGCCCCTTGTGCCACCGGTGTGTCAATTTTTGTGACGCACGTGTGACGCATTGTATTGCTGCATATTTACAAGGACAGGAAAAGCCACCCTATGTGACTTTTCCTGTCCTTGTAAACATGGCCCCTTTGCACGCAGCACTTGGCGTGAAAGGGGTGTGGCATGAGTGTTGCTGTGGGTGTTCCCACGCAACACCCATGGAACCAGACACATTTCCAGATTTACGAGGAATCATGAATCTGGAAATGCGTGTGAATGCTACGCCTCCCCATGGGAGGCGTAGGGAGGCGCAACGAGGAGAAATGTGTTCATTTCTCCTCGTTTTCTTTTCCTCTTTCTATGCGTGCAGCACACATAGAAAGAGAAAATCACCTCTAATGATTATTTATGTACAGGAAGGGTTCCCTTCCTACACATAAACAATCATTGAAACAATTACTTTTTTCAACTTCTATGACTGCTATTGTCGCACACGTAGAAGTTTAAAACGGCATTTCAGATTGTTTTTGTGCAGGAAGGAAACCCTTCCTAACAAAAACAATCTACCCACAAAGCAGCATCCTTGCACCATGGTGCCAGGGTGCCAGCGCCGGCGCATGGCAGCAGTTTATGCGCCAGCGCAGGGGGAAGCACAGAGATGCAACATATTGTTCTAAATATGTTGCATCCCTGTGCTTTGAATGTGACTCAGTGCGGCGCAACCAAATGGCTTGCGTTCTGCACTGAGTCACTTTCTCATAAATCTACCACACAGTATTTTGCACTGGAATCGTAATATTCCAGTACAAAGCCTATGCCAGACTCGCGCACACCCACTTTCACTATGATGCAAAGGTGTGTGTACGGTGCCCAGCAGCCTTCATGGTGCGTAGGCACTAAGGAGAGAGCAGTACAGTGCCATATGTTAGTAGATGTATCACTGTCATGGTCTCTCCCTTTCCTACAAGGCAGTGCAGCAACTTTGATTTAGTAAATGTACCTCTTCGTCTTGAGAATTAACTTGTTTTTAATCACAAGGCATGTCTCTTGTGTAGTGGCGTAACAAAGGCCCCCCGCAGTGCGGGAGAGGTCCTCCAAGCTCCAGAGGGCCCCCTTAGCCCAATACCCTGGCCTGAGAGCGCCCTTGTAAGTCCAGAAGGGGGCTCCTCCATGCAAATTGCACGAGGGACCCCTCAAGTTTCGTTACGCCATTGCTCTTGTGCTCTGGAGCTGGACACTGTCTTAAACGTTTTCATAAGTAGCCACTTAATTCACCATATAGGTGAATTACTCATAAGTGTATGACCCCGAAATGACAAGAGATTCGTCAGAAACTACTCGGGTTGGGACGGGGAAGCCGCTATAAAACAGATTGCTTAACATATTCTTACAAGCATAGTAAAAAGACATACCCACTGAGTGAACTAACTACACTGTCACTGTTGTTACTTCTTTTTAACATGATAAAGGAAATGTGACAACCGGGTTCGAATCCAAGCCGCAGTACTTTACTTAAAATTTCTAATCCGGGAAAATCACCTAATTTCCCTGTGCCTAATAAAGTGAAATGTAACTCTGTAATTCGAGGATGTAATGTAAACACTTGTGTCGTCAGCCGGAAAGCACCCTACCTTGCTTCTCAGCTATCTTTGCGCTATACAAAATATCCATATATTTATACACGAAGTACCAGCCTCGAGAGGCGCGCAGGCGTGACGAGCAGCACAAGTTACTTGTTCCCTTCGCACCAGGTGGCCCGTAGGACTTTTTTTTGTTAAAGTTGTTACCTCCACGTGCATCGGTGACTTTTCGGCTGTGATTTACTCGAAAATAAGCCTTCTGACATTAGCTGTACGGGAATGTCATCATCATTCTATTCAGCCGTGCCAGGATCAGATTTGAAACATGGCTGTAGTTGCTGACGGCGGCGTATTTTTCAGGCTGCAGCAGCTGCTGTGCAGTTACTACTTGGTGGCTAATGCTTTGGGACCAGCAGATTATTTAGATTTCATTAACATTTAATTAGCCCAGAGCTCGGCTGCCTAACCAATGACAGATGGATACAAGGAACAGAAGGACCATCTTCCTTTTTTATGTTTATTATTTATAAACCATGTTTTTCTGATGTGTCCCCCTTATTTTAATATGGTGTCATGCTGTTTTTCTGTCATAGATTAATCCGCTAATGGATGTCACAGTTTAAGCTTACAAAATACCTCTTCTCGCTAGATAGAAGGAGGCTAGAAAGCATTTTTTTTTTACATTTAAGTGTTTTTTACGCTCGAGAAGGTTTAATGGCAAGACATATTCACAGATATCATTAACACATGCAGATCCTCTCTTACACTCACCCTGTCAGAGATACCCCGCATAGTGTCACGAGGGACAAAGCCAGACAGATGTTTCATGTTTAACTGTTTATGTGGGGACCATAGAGATGAATCGTTTGTACATTTATTTCATGCAGAAATGTGCATCGGGCCCTCTTGGATCCATGTTGGCCAACCCCACCCTTACATAAATGTTGACTTTTTCTGACATGAGGTTTGTGCAGGTATGACCACTCTTAGGGGCATATGTACAAGCCCCTATCGCCACCACAATTATCGACGTTGTAGTGGTGATAGGGTCTCAGCCTTATTTACAAGGCAGCCTTAAGCCGCCTAACGTGGCTTAACGCTGCCTTGTAAATAAGGCCCCCTTTCACGTGATAGGGTTGCGTGATGGGGGGATGGTTAGCGTGATGGGGTGGGCAGTTGGTGTTGCAGTGGGCGTTCCACCACAGCCTGGTCTTAACTTGGCAAAACTAGGAGAAATGCATTATTTCTCCTCGTTTTTGCTTTTTCCATGTGTGCTGCCTTGATAGATTAAGAGTTGGAATAATTCCACAAAGTGATTCCAACTCACCTATCTTCTTCATACAGCTTCAAAAAAATCAATGTTAATTATCATTAATGCTCAGTTAATTTAAATGACGCTAAATCATTTGCTGGCAATCATGGGGCTCTTCACCCTGGTTCCCCCTCCCAAAAGCGACAGTTTGCTGTAACAGGATGTCCCATCCATGAAACTCAAGTAATCATGGAAATGACACATGGGGTGAGGCAAGAATGGGGGTCAGAGGGCTAAAAATACAGATTATATTTACCTCCTACTTCTTAGGGAATTCCCATAGCAGTATTTGGTAAATAAAAATACCCTACTTGACAGCTGTTGTCTTTGATTTCCTGTTACCTGCAGAGGTGTGGAATTTAATAAAATATCTACTTGTCCATGGGGCAAGACGCTTCCATAAATATACTTTTCCTGTAATAAAGTCCACTTGTCTCATTGGTGCCATGTGATGCAACAACAAATTATGGCAGCAATCTCATTATTTTAGAGCTCTGATATAGCCTCTCTGATTATGCCAGGGCTCATACCATCATCATGTTTGAATACTAGCGATTCCCTTATTTTGCCACGTTTTCGCAGCTCTACATACTGGCGCTGAAGGTAGTGGTAAGCAATAGTGCCAAGGTTGATATGCCTTTTTGAGTCTACTCGCTTCTTATATTTTCCCATACTGACAAACATTGAAAATTTACTCCTGACAATGGAAGGCGTAAAACATCTTCCAGGGTTGGGGAAAATAGTGATTGGAGGGAAAGTGAACTTTCAACCACCCAACAGATTTTCGCATGAGCAAATCTACACATGCAAATTTGCTCATGCTTATATGCAGTTGACGAATATTTTCTAGGAGTGCTATTACTTGGCCTACTTCTGTAAATTCTTGTGAATTCATGAAAACCGTAAATCTGCACTTAATGAAAGGACATATACCATCGGTGCACTTTTGAGACTTTCTTTAATAATTGGGCCCCTGATTAGGTCTGGTGTTAACCATGACCATTTGTGTTTATTAAAATTCTGTCTCTCTGTCTATTGGCTGGCTTCACTGTGAGTAACAGTATTCTGCTCTTTCACAAGGAGCATATCGTCACACATAGTAGTTTGTTCAGTGGCAGGAACTACTGTGGACATGTGTGCTTTTTGAGACCCAAAAAAATCTTTTTGCTTTTGCCAATGTTTGTTATAACGGTGCGGACCCGGTGGCTCCCACAACAATAAGGTTTTAAAAAAACCATGACAAAACAAAACACACATTGACAAAAACAAAAGTCTGACCACCAATTTCAGATGCACTTGCTTTGCGGGTGCTTGTTTATTTGTATGTTTCCCATAATCTTAGTGAAATTGGTTACTTTGATTTTCCATTATGAAGAGTTTTGCGAACTGCTAGCATACATCAACACATTTTGCTAAATGATGCTGCAAAGAAATGGCACCTAATAATTTACATTAGTTTAGCTAAATGTTTTTTTCCTATTTGCATTTTTTGGAACATTTTATTTTGAAAGCAAAGAATCTTTAATCTTGCTTTCAAGCTTCTGCAAATATTTGCATCTAATGAGAGAGAGCATTATGTGAGCATAGCCCCATATTGCTATACTTTGAAAACGTGCACACATTTTTATACTGGAACGACTGTCAGCAGTGCAGTCAGATCTTAAAACATGTAGTTAACGCTCTCACTCTAATAATAAAGGCTTTGCATTAATGAACCATAAATACAAGTTTGAACAGTGTTAACACATCGACGCAAATATTACCTTAACTGCAGACAATGCCCTTCCTTGATCCATAATGTGGTACTGTAAACTGGCAGCCAAAGGGTGTGCTGTGGGGGTTTGTTCCTACTTGTCCCAAGGACAAGATACACATGAAAACTTGTAGCCCCTGACCCCAAACAATATGTCTTTGATGTTGGGCTATAGGAATTCCACACCCCTGTGCCTAAAGTCTTTGTGCAGTGG
This sequence comes from Lissotriton helveticus, assembly GCF_964261635.1. Taxonomy (NCBI): domain Eukaryota; kingdom Metazoa; phylum Chordata; class Amphibia; order Caudata; family Salamandridae; genus Lissotriton; species Lissotriton helveticus. The sequence goes on along the minus strand of NC_136059.1, from coordinate 1,306,891,648 downwards.
GTAATTTTCGAACATGACTTACAAGCGGCAGTGGTGATACTCATGCTGTTCGCATCTAGAGTGGCTTTGAGTATAGTATCCTGAAAACGTTAAATGTAGTCAAAACCTTCACATCTTCTATCAATTCCATGACCACAAAAATATTTGACCTGTCTCTGTTGAATAATTCTGACTAGCTGTGGAAAATCTCGCTCAAACATTTAGAGATTCCATCAGTAGCATTCTTTGATGCCACTGGTCACTCTCTTGCAAAATTCCTTCTTAATCAACCAGTGATATGCTGAACTGTACGACTGTCAGACGCTCCCAAAGATATCGTAGTGAGATGCGGGTGCATTGTCAAGTTCCTCTTGACATTTGCCTGAAGATTTCTACTACTTTGAAAACTCAATTGTGCATCATGATGTAGTATGACTAAAATCTGTGTAACTTATTGTTAACAAATCTGACCTGTGCGAAGCATCCGTGTGTTTCTATACTTCCCCTTTAAATATGAACTGCTGCATCCCCAGAGAACATTTCAGAAACGTATTGCCAGTGGTTTATTCATGGTCAGAGTCTTGGACGAGGAGAGCTAGGAGAGCTCAAATGAAGGTATACCTTTAATAATTAAGCTTGAGCCAGAAGGGCACACTTAGGGTAGTGGCATGCAGGAAAAGCACGTATGCTATGTTAAAAAAATATCTTTTAGTTGAGTTGGTCATTGGCACTATGGTGGTTGTAAAGAAAGCAATGGAAAAGGGATAGGAAGTGATCAGTGTGTGGGTTTGTGAGTTTTGTGTGTGTGTGTGTGGGTGCGAGTGTGTGGATGTGTGTTTGTGTGCATGGATGACTGAGATACAAGTAAAATGTTTGCTTGGCTGATGTGACTCCACAGGAAAGATATTAGAGGGGAGCATGCATAAGAGTAAAGTTGGGGATAGAAATGAAGGAAGAGAGATAAGCCCATACAAAAGCACTTCAATATACCTGCTCATATTATCCATCTTCTGCACAACTCTGAGATAACACTTGTGGGGACAAATTAGTTCAGGGGAGTAGACCCAACATTATCTTATTCAGATTTAAGCTAGACCACATCACTATAACTCTATCGCCCTCAGAGGGGCAGATGCTGTTGTCCGCAGCGCCAGCTCCTGCACCGTGGATGCTGACAGAGGCAGGAGTGGAAAGTTGGTATTAAAAGGCCTTATTTATAATATGGTGGATGGGTTACTTTGTAACAAATGTTGCAGATATGCCATCCCCTGTATTACAAGTGCATTATAGCCTGTGGCACCTATAATTTGGAGAATGGGATATCTGCCACGGTTGTGTCAGGGTATCCCATATGCCAAAATCTAAATAAGGACCTAAGGACCTTAGAAACAACCATCCCAGCGAAGCAAAAGCTACATGCCACTGATTGTGAGAAATTGGGTTACTGGTTGACTGGGGTGTGACCCTGGTCAAGCAGCAACCACAGTCCTTGTCAGTGTAAGGCACAAGCAAACCCCAAATTAACCGGTGATCACCCCCTGGTAGCTTCCACAGAGCAGTAAGGTTAGAGGCAATGTGTAAAGTGTTTCTGCAACACCTCAAATGGTAAAACAGTGAAAGCACTGCACAAAAAGATCCCACACCAGGTTACAAAAATTCGAGCTGAATTTAATAAATAAAGCAAGACCAAAAGGGTAAAAGTCTAATCAGTAGAACCAGAGTTATGATTTTTTACAGAATAAAGTGAAAATAGTAGCAAAAAGCACAAGTGCCAAATCGGGAGCTCTGGTTATGCTCGTCCAGGTCAAATTCAAACGTTCAGGCAGGACGGATGGCGCGCAGGTTGGATGCAGTCAGTCCCTCAGAAGGTTTACCTTCTCAACTTTGTGCCAAGAGTCACATTTGCGTTGTAGGAGGCCACTAGGAACATGGAGAGCATTGTGGGATGCTTTTGACGAATCACGAGGGGCTGGCTGGCATTACAGGAAGATGTTGCTGGACCTTCACGGTGGCGTTCCCCATGATGCTGCAGTGTGAAAAGTCTGGCTCAAGGAATTTTGTGCTGATTTGCGGTGCGAGTGTCGAGGTGTCAGTGCGAACGGGCCTGTTGCGGTCACAAAGAGCCCCAAAGTTTGATTTCAGTGCCCGTAAGCCACACCAAGGAACCAGAAACTAAGAGGCAGCACTTGGGGGTTATGAACCCGCTACATTTGGGTCCAAGCGCTGTTTCAGGATGTGGGTGAGCTTTTTATGTCCCTGAGGTGCAGATCAGGAGTCCAGTAGACTAGTCCCTGGAATAACTCGGGGGTCCTGGGTTCTAGATGGAGTTCCAAGTTCAATTCTCTTTCCCAAGGGAAGAGGGCAGCAGGCAGCAGGTCAGCACATCACGGCAGCATTTCCTCTGAAGCAGCAGTCCAGCAGAGTAGTAGTCCTTGTAACAGCATAGCAGCCCTTCTTCCTATCAGAGCATCCACAGGTTCAGAAGTCCAGTATTGATACACAGTTCTGCCTTTTAATTGGGGAGAGGCTTTTAGACCCATGCCTTTGAAATGCCCTGCCTTCCTGGCACCAGACTACCCACAGGGGTTATTCAATCTTTTGTGTGAAGACAAGACATAGCCTATTCAAGTGGAAGTGGGGCTGGGCCCAGCTCCTCCCACCCATCCTACCAGTGATGGCAGGCCCATCCAGTCCCACCCAACCTCCCCATTGGGTGTGGCTGTCTATGAGGAATACACAAAGCCCAACTGCCAGCTACACCTAGTCATGTGACAGGCTTCTGGCACTAAAGGGCTAAGGAAAAAAAATGCAGAGTTCCAAAAAGTGCCATTTTTAGAAATGCAATTTAAAATTAGGCTTCAACATAAATTGTGATTCCAGAGACACCAACATGAACTGATTACTTCTTCCCATTTAGAAATTACATTTATAGAATGTAATAAAATAATTCCAATGCTATCCTGCACTAGTGAAAAACGAATCTAAGAGTTTTTCACTACCAGGACATGTAAAAGTTAAAAGTACATGTCCTACTTTTTAAATACATTGCACCTTGTCCTCTTGGCCATCCAGGGCCTATGCTAAGGGTGACATATGTATTATAAAGGAAGGTTTGGGCCTGGCAAATGGTTTATTTTGCATGTCGAAATGGCAGTTTAAAAACTGCCTACACAGGTTGCATTAAGAATCAAAGGGCTACTTAAGTGGGTGGCACAATCAGTGCTGCTGTTTCACAAGTAGCATTTAATTAACAGGACCCGGACACTGGTAGTGCCATATACCATTTGGGTGTATGCCAATTTTACTACGGTTTAAGGTGAGAGCACAAGCACATTAGCACTGGTTAGGAGTGGTAAAGTGCACCGAGTCCTAAGGCCAACTAAAACAAATTCAGCAAAAAATGGAGGAGTGAAGGCAAAAAAGTTTGGGGGTGACCTTACAGAGAGGGCCAGGTCAAACACAGATGAAATGTGTATGACCCCTCATGGAATGTACCATGTCACTCTTTTTGATGTCAATGCCTCCTACCCCTACCAACTGAGTTCAAAAAGGCACCACCTGCATTTCAAACGAGCTGAGATGGCTCACACCAAGGGCACTGGTGATGCACAGCGCTAAAGAAGCTATTAGGGGAATAGGTGATGTGTTGCTGTGAGCTCTATTGCTGTGTACATAACATTCTCCTGCCAGACCTTTCACAATTCCATTGTCGGAGACCATACAGGCAGTTCACCAGGCTTGCTGGACTTACTGCCACAGTCCTTTACAGAAGTTGGTCTACACCTGCTCTATTTGCCATTTCTCATACCTTTACCTATTAGTGTGTTTTCAGCTTTCTTGACTATCTGTCGAAATAACTCTGCTGAAAGTGTGTGTACCATTATTAAGAATGGTATATATTGATCGGCCACCCTTGCTTCGGAAAAATAATTATTTTGATATGGAATCACAGAGAAGGTACATTTAGAAGCTCTGATTAAATATATGTTTGCTTGTACAAGCTTTTAGGGTTGTCAGGACTCTAAACGATGCCGCCTTCTCCGTTTGTGGTACTTTTTTCAATGAATTTGTGTGGAGTTTTTACACATGTCAAATCGGATTGAGGAGATAGGTACAGCTGCAGATTTCATTCCTACACTGAATCAATACCAGAATTTGGAATTCTTCAGGATAGGACTTGATTGGTTATCTTTTGCACCTTTTTATGATGTCCTACAGGTTTGTCCAATTATCTGTTGTCCTCCAGACAGTCAGAAAAGAAGCAAAAAGCCTTGCCCTTTGACCTCCCTCAGGTGTTAGTGGATGCTGTTTGACAGAAAGCTGGCTGGGTTTTCATAGCCTCAGAGTGGGGCTTATGCTAACACAAATGTTAGTGGTGCCTTTCTCGTCTCCTGCAATACTCTGTTTGAAAAAATCTACACTGGATATGCATTATGCCAGTGGTTTCAGCTGGTGACACTTGTGCATTAATACCTTCTGTTATATGCTTGCCTTAGTTGCTGGGCAGTCACAGCGTTGGGCTGGACTGTTGGGCAATCTGTCATTGCCAGGAGGACGGGGCTAACAGGTTAGTTTGTGCACCGTTTTGTGTTTGTTTGTGGGCCTGTTTTATGGTCTGGTGATAAGCTCGTGTTACTGGTGGTTTCACTTATATTACCACAACCGTGGCCTGCAGCAAGGACAAATGCATGCAGTCTCCCATTCCTTGCAAAAGTCCTACACAGTGTGTCTTTTCAAGTTCAAAACCTACCATATTAAAAGTAGGCCCCCTTTTTAGCTATCTGATTCGTTAATTGGGACACTTTTGTTTTGGTGCCTTACCCTATTTCCTGTCCTAATCTTACCCTCGACATTGCATATCATTATTACTAACTATTTTGTCATCAAAGGAGTGATCCAAGCCCGCATAAGATGCTTATCACCATAAACCAGTTGGCCACATTTAGCTTTTTTCATAAAATATACCTGCAATAGTAGGTTTTGGCAGTGTGTGGCTCCACCTGCACTTGCCAGTAGGTTTGCTTCTTTGTGAAGCTTTTCATCATGCACACACTGCGTCTAACCATTGACTCGCTTTCACACCAACCAATCAACACAACCACATACACAAACTCTCAAATGTATGGAGAGGCATGTTCACTATAAAACACTCAAAAAACTGCAAAAACACTTGTGGCTTCAGTGAAGTCAAGAAAGCTTACACCGTTTAGATAAAAATAAGATCACTAGAAAAGAGTCCAAACACAGTATGGCAAAATAATCCTAAAAAAATGATGCAGAACAGCTCTTGCTGTAGCAACGTGGGCAAAATTAATAGAAATGTTTCCCAGGCAAGTTTAAAGTGTACAGACACAGATGGGCATCATGCCTAGCTTTTGATGTCAGTATGAATTCTAGTGTGTAATTACCGCCCCCAGTAATTACAGTAGAAAAAAACCTTTTTTTCTTTTCTGTCGCTACAGGCATACGCTGCCCACTAACCGCGTCGAATGCAACACACACCCCACATGTGAAACTAGTTCTTTCATATGTCTGCACCTATCCCCTGGTAGATCTGATTTCCACTTGATCACCTGATCAGGGGACCTCTTGCTGACGTGCCTCTCCTATTCACGAGACCAACATGAGAGGGCAAAGCGTGCTGCTCACTATAATTGCCATTGACTTGGATCTGCAGCTAAAATTGCTTAGCCGTGTAGTGCCTTGCAACAATGACCGCTTGCAGGTTTCTGTCTTTATCAGAGCATGAAATGCGTATTTTTTTTTTTAATTGGATGTAATCTTGTGCATTCCTGTTCTCATCAAATTTCCTTTCCATGCATAGAGGATAAAAGTTTGTTCACACAAACTGTAGGGCCAAGGTCATGCACATCAAAATCCTTTTAGTCTGTCTCATACAGGAGAATTTTAAAAGATTTCACTGCCAATTTTGTTAGATGTCTACCAGGGTTAATTGACTTCGGGAAACTAGTGATGTCTTTATTTACTAATCTGGGGATAAGTGAGATACACAACATTTTTGAAGATTTTAATAAGATTTTCTGCTAGATTTGAACGTCCGAACCCGTGCATGTTGTCAAAATGTAGTAGACTTTGCTTTGGAAAAGAAGTGCTAGAATTCCTTGTGGTTTATCTCGCCTGTCCACATAGGGGACGTGCTGATGTCTGGTCGTGGGGCTCTCTTCCCATTCAGCTTGAAAAAGCAGCCATGATGGATCAGTTTCCAAGTCTTCCTCAACCGTACCAAGCTATTTTATTGGCCAGCATGTCACACTGTCAGGGTCTCTTCAAATAGTGGCCAAGTGAGCACAAAGGGAGGCCTGTGCCACTCGTAGGAGTACTGTTCCCTGGGTGGTTTAGAATATTAAGCTATTTGTGAAATCCTACTGCATCATAAGATGGCTGCCACTGTGTTCCCTACCACGTTGTACTACTCCTGTGAGAAAAACCGGACTTCGACCAGACCTCAAACTAATCCCCCATCCTTCCTACCCTTCAGGATACTGAATCTGTGAACCTACCTCTGACCGTGGAGACCTAGCTTTTTGACCGATGCCTGGTGGAGCTACTTGATAGCTATAGAGGAGATGGGCTGTGGACTACCCCTTCGGCCGTCACCTACCCAGCCGGACATTGGGCAGACCTTACTTCGTCTCCCCGTCGCACTCTCCCTCCTACCCCTTTACTCCACCCACTTTCTCCTTTACGCTTCATTTAGTCCTCCTCTTTGCTTTCTAACGGTTTTCTCATTGAGAACCTAGCCGCTTGACCGATGCCCGGTGGAGCTACCTGATCGCTAAAGAAGAGATGGGCAGTGGACTTTCCCCTCAGCCGTCACCTATCCAGCCGGACTTTGGCCAGACTCTCCTTCATCTATCCATCCATCCCATCTCCATCCTTTCTCCCTCCTTTCTCCCTCCTATTCCTTTACCCCACCCCCTTACCCTTCTAAGCTCCATTTACTTTATCTTCCGACGCTCTTGAAATGTTTTCTTGTAATTGATGTAACTTGTAACTGATGTAATTTTGTGGATCCTTATGTAAAGCGCTCTGATACCCCCGGGTCTAGACAGCGCTATATAAAAGTCAAATAAATATTGTGTCGGTGGAATACACTGCAGAGCTGCATGGATTGTCATCTCCAGTCCTAATCCCCTTCTCGCTATTAAACATGCCCCATTGCTGCCCAGCAGGACTTAGTGCATGTCCTGAGAGAAACCTTGAAAACTGTACAAAAGTGGATGACTACACATCAACTTAAACACAACCCTCCAAAAAACAGAGCTCCTGCTTATATCTTCCAAGACGAACAATCCACCTGGTCGATCATCATGGATGAGTGCATTTAGCATTTTAGAATGTAAAACAGCAAACATTGACAATGCAATATCGTTGGGCTTACTGTTGATAATAAAGGCCAGTCCTATGTCAACACCATGGCTAAGAGATCTCATTGTTAACTGATGTTGCTCTGGGGTATAAGGAAGTTCTTACCTGATGAAGACCAAAAGACCGTCAGACTTAGCACAAGCTCTCTTCCTTTCCAGATTGGATTATGGTAACTCACTCCTCACTAGGCTTCCTCAAATCTTTGTTTCTGGAAACAAAATATTCCACCACAACACTCCTGTACTACCCATTGAAGCTAGAATGCATTTCAAGCCTTGCATAAGGCCACTCCTGTATATTTGGCAGGAAATCTCTAACGCATAGTAGTGCAGACTCTCTTATCCTTCATAAAAGGCCTAAAACAATTGGTTAACAGCCCGACACATTAAGGAGGCCATACTCTCGATTGAATACTTGTTCCTCTATGCGTGATTGAAGTTAAGAACCTGACTCCAGTAAGACGGACCAATCACTCATTAGTGACTTTTGAATTAGTAATATCTAGAACTGAGGCAAGAGGAACATCAACTAAGAAATGTATGCAAGGTAGAGCATGGTTCAAGCTAAGAAGGTTAAAAGACGGAAGGGTTTTTAATCTGAAAAACTGTTACAATGAGGCAGACTCGATGGAGGAGAATTCCAACCATTTCCCGAATTCAATCCTAGAAACCTTAGATTCAATTATACCTATGAAGACATTGGTTTCTAAACCTAGGCAATCAGCTCCATGGTTTACAGCAACCTTAAAGGAAAATAAATCTAACTGAAGGAAGCTTGAAAGGATATGGCACAGGACTCATCTGGAAATTGATAAGCAACATCTCAAAAAACATTAAATCATTACAAAAAGGAAATCAGGAAGACTAACGAAATCTATTATACTAGGTCCATTTTGCAGGCAGCCAATAAGTATAAAAAGATATTTGAGGCAGTAAACGATTTAGCCAATCCTGACTGTGTTTAACAAATAGTGAAGCCATCACAGAAAGCATGTTATAACATATCAGAGTTTTTCCACAATAAAATGGAGTCAATTATAAGTGACATCAAGGAGGACATTGATTCTCAGATTAAACGTGTCTCCCTACCTGATGGTAGGTCAATTTTCAGAACTCGACAGCTTGGCTCATTGAATGACAAGGAAGGAGCCTGTAGTAAATTAGATATTCTAGAACCCACGAAAGAAGAAGAATTTATAGCACTGGCCATGTTTATTTCCTCGGGTTCACTTCTAGACCTTATCCGGACCTCTATCTGGTAAGAAAGGGTAGGAGATATCCGAGTCTATTGAGGATTTGTAATGAATCCTAGACTGCAGGCAAAGTGCCTTCAGTGTGGCAAAAAGCATTTGTTACCCCTCTCCTGAAAAAAACATCGTCTGACATAAACGATCCTAGCAATTTCCAGCCTATTTCTCAGCTTCCATATTCTGTAAAGATAGTTGAAAAATCTGTCAGCAACAAGATAGCTGGTTATTTAGAAGATCATATTCTTCTGGAAATTGAGTAGACAGGTTTCTGACCAGCACATGGTACTGAAACGGCACTAATCCACGCAATGGAAGAACTGAGAATGACGGTTGACATTGGACAGGTGGCGATATTGATCCTGCATTTGAAACTGTCACTGTCACTGAGATACTGCTCAGTAGAATGAGAGGAAAAGGGTTAGGAAGAACTTGCCTAGACGGGATTGCATTGTATTTGGGTGATAGACATCAAGCAAATGAACTTCCACCTTTATGATCTGAATTTGAGAAAATGAGCAATGGTATACCCCAGGATCTGTGCTAAGCCCCGTTCTTTTTAATATGTACATTCGGACACTAGAATCCCTGATTAAGTCATATGGGATTTCATTTGTGACTCCCAGATTATTATTTCCCTGGTAAACAACAGCTCAACACAGGTGCATGAGTTGCGTTCCTGCCTAAGCGAAATGGCGAACTGGTTGAAGTGAAATACGCTGAAATTTAACCAGAGCAAAACCTAGTTTCTCTGTTGCCTACCCGCTAAAGTGCAGTACTCACTACCTAGGAACTTTTGGCCCTGAAATTCCATGGAAAATATTAAAACTGCCCAAACAATTGAAGTTTGGGGATTTTATTGGAGGGAAATTTATCAGGGGAAACAAATGTCAATAAAACTGTGGCAACCTACTATGGCCTGCTGAGAAACTTGAGGACGATTATTACACTACTTCCAGAGCCAGCACAAAGACTAGTGGTACAATGCTCAGCCCTAAGTAGAATTGATTATTATAACACTCTCCTGCTGGGAACCCCAGATGACCTTCTTAACCGCATGCGCGCTAGCGGTTTTCCCGCTGTGCGCTGCGATATGTAAAAACCCTCGTTACATGACAAGGTCAGCTCGTCATGCGTGCAGCGCAGGTAACGCCCATGACGAGCTGACCTTGTCATGAGCGTCGAAGGGGTTAAAAGACTTGACAGGGTGCAAAGAATGGCAGCAAAGCTTGCTCTAAACAGGTCCAGATTTGACTCCGCCTCAAATGCCCTATGGGAGCTACACTGGCTATCAGTTAAAGAAAGAATTCAGTTTATAGCAATATGTGTAGTCTTCAAATGGTGCAGGCCCAATGTTCCTGCAGAAGAAATTCTGTACCTACAAACCTCAAAGACAACTACGCTCTGCCTCATCGAACCTGGTCTGTGTACCACACTTCCATAAGGCACGTTCAGGCAGTAAGTCTTTCCGGGGTAAGGCTGCCCAACTCTGAAACAAGTTGATGCCATAATAAAAGAGGGTCTATATCTCACTTATTTTCTGAAAATGTGATGGCAGTACGGGACTGAATACTGCTAGCTCTGTGTAACACTTCCTGTATTAGAATTTCTAAAAATGTGTTAAAACTTATTTTTCAAAAGCATTTTTGAAATTGGTCCTTTTTAGTTCCCAAGATTACAGAATTCAGACTTCTCAGATGTTAAACCTTTCTTCCCTAAATCTTTCATCTTTCTGCTACTGTGCTTGGTTTGTCCTATTCACAACCAACACCTCTTTCTCTTTTTATAAGTCTTTTTATATTCCCATGGGTCGCAGAGTAGAATGTACATATCCAGTGACTATTCAAAGGGAAGACTACAACATTCATAAGATCCACTCCTCCCTTTTAAGTGTGTCTAGTTGCATTTCCTTCTTCTCTAACCTTTCTCTCCACTTCTGCACCACCTCCTTGACGTCCTAGCTTTTCTACTTCACTGCTTTTTTTCCTGATTCTTGTCTAGCTTGGCAATTGATTCCACATTGTTACATTTGTTTTGTTCACCATCCACCCTATAAAACCAACACCTGGAATATAAAAACATATTTTGTAATGATACACCCCAACATAAATGAGCCCTGATTTCTTTTAGAAAAAAATTTACATTTTTTAAGTAAAAAAAAATGAATACGTTTCAGAAACTTTAATAAATTAATACTTTTAAATAACTTTTTATTGACGTGTTGCAACTCACAAATATGAAAGAGTATTACAATAAAAAATTCAGAATAACAGATTACAGCATTAAAATTAAATATGTAAAATGCCACAATATTTTAGTAAACAATATTTTTAACATAGGTATTATTAACATATACAATAATATAGATACCTTTGACATCATGTACCACGATAATTTTATAGTTATAACATTTTGACCATGATATGTGGCACAAAGAAATGTATAGTTCGAGAAACCTAGAAAAGATAAAGTGTTAAACAAGCAGTACTCAAGCCCCCTTAAAACTTATACTGAGCTATTTTCTCATTAGAGGTAAATGAATATGGGACGACACTGACCATATAGGCATATGAGACTAAAGTGTCAATGCATTCTTCCTGAGTTTCCAATGCATTCAGACCCTGCTACTCTTAACCGCATGCGCGCTAGCGAAATTCCGCTCCTGTGCTGAGTTTTTTAAAACCGCACTTTACATGACGAGCTGGGCTCGTCATGAGCGTGCGAGGAGGCTACCTCATGACGAGCCCAGCTCGTCATCAGCGTCGAAGGGGTTAAACAGAGGCAAGTGATACCTACTCAAACTCATGATTTACTCTCCTATCAGGAAAGGGTACTAATTAAATGTTATAGAAATAAAAAAAGAAACAAACAAAAACAATAATACTACATAATTGAATATGTTTTTAACTTAACAAACTATGGCCGTGGGTGAGTGTTCAAAAATGACAAAGTGTGAACTGATGTCCTTATTTAGACTAGGCTCTGGACTAAGCAAAGAATGGCGAGCCTCCTCAGCTTGCTGCAGAATTTTTTTTTATTTTTTTTTAAGTTACATTTATATTCTTGTAGGACATGCTTATATCCAGCCGTAACTTTATAGGGATATAATCGTGTTAGAAGTAGGTTAAGACTAGGGTTCATAATGGCCATAAGAGAGATTCAGTTGTGATAAGTCTGGATAAATGGGATGAACAACTAAGTAGGAGACAAAAAGGGATATCATAGTTCAATCCTTTCTTTAATAAATTAGGGCTGGGGTCTAAGCATTATGATTATGCCAGGGTCACAATACATTACACTGCATAAAAGACAGTTCATTTAGTAGCATTACGTAATGCAATGGGTTTAAGCATAAGGGGACGCAGGCAGAGTGGGGCTAATGGGCTCAGTGAGAAAGATCACATAGGGACTTTTGCGCATGATAGAGTTCTCTGAAGTTTCAGCTGATATTTGAGAAAGTCTGAAAGAGTCCTCAGAATGCCTTAGCAGGTGCTCAAAGTCAAGCTACTTGATTGTGATGCAAATAGTCTGGTTGGGGGGTTGTGAACCTAGAGCCCAGAAACGCCTGTAGTGTCTTTGCCCCAAAGGTGGTTCCTGATCTGTTCCTCGGAGTCCTTATCATATTCGCTGGTGTTGGGGAGTCAAAGGAATACATGATCTACTTTCTGCTACAAAGAGGATTTGGCTATATATTAGTTACTTGTGTAGTTGGATTACCCAGCAATCTGACACTTATTTGGTTCTGTTGGTGGTTGGATGGAGCAGTATTCTTGATCTACTCGTGTAAGGAAAAGGGGCACGTTTCTTGTCTCTAGCAAATAGACTATTCTGTGGTATACTTCATTTGGGATCATCCTCGGAATGTTAGGTGGATTCTAAACATCAGTCCATACTGTCACCAATTATAAGCGTATTCGTTTAATCAAACATAGAGGGATGAAATTTTGTTTCGGTCTGTCGAGGATTCAAACCTCTAACCTGTAACTAACCATAGATTTCCTCTGTGAGTTCTTAACTTGCAGCAGTATTTTACCAGCGTTCACAGGATCTGCTGTGGAGCAATTTAAAGACTCTAATATTTGAAGTTGCTTTTAAGGAGACAACTGATACATTAGTTCTTTTCAGTGTACCTAGATTGGCAATTACATGCAACATCCTCTAATATTTAAAGAGTCTGGTATGGATGGGATTTACAACTCTAATATGTAGATCTTAGAGGTCCTGTCACGGAAATGGATCACCATTTTAAATTCAAATGAATGATTGTGAGACAAAGGTTAACATCTTTTGCCTTCACAAATTACAGTCTCTAATATTACGAACAAACACAAATCTGAAATTGTTACATCATGCAATAAAGTGTTGCTGTCAAGTTCACTTCAAAAATTAGTTTATTGCAGGTAAAAAACTTTAAACTAATACTAATATTACACAAGTTATAAAGCACATTGATGTATGTTAGAGTACAGTATGCAGAAATATCGCACAACATAAATATTGTATTCTAAATAATGTGTAACAAAATATTGTGTGTAGATTTGGTATGACTAACTTCAATCACGTGATACATTTGGGCATGACAGTTAAGATACAATCCTTATGTCAGGAAATAAGCTAACAGAACAATTATTGTACCACACAAAAGAAATGAGATGGCAAATAAATATTTAATTAAATTGTGCCGAATTATTCACCTTACATCAAGATAATGTCTAGTAAGTCATTGAATTTAATACAGATCTCATTTCTCCTCACCTGTATTTTTAATCAAAATGCACTCTCCCCACCGGAAACATTCTGAGAGCCAGGTATAGTACAATATCCATCAAAAGAAAGCACAATGAAATAAATGTCTGTTTGACTTTGGTTTATAATCACAGAAATGTCACATTGTTTGCTCCATTGGAATCCCCACCCAAACATTTTGACTCCCGCAGAAAATGGCAGGCAATTTATGAAGCTAAAGACCCTTATGCCTGTGTCATTTGTGCTCTTATGTTTGCTTTACACATGCAAGTGGCTGGGTTTCTGATTGAAAGGAATTCACAGTATGTGCTCTTGCAGTTAGAAACCCTTCTTCTGTCTCATGCATTAATACCCATTAATGGTGTTATATAATGCAAAAGTAGATTCCAAGCAAAGGTTCCAAAAGGAGGATTCCAATGTGTGGGTGTCCTTCTAAATTTGTCAATAACCTCAAATAGATACGTTTGTGGATAATTACAAACTCATCTTCTGCTCCTTGTTATCCTGGAAATAGTCAGATACGTCCTCCTGTGAAGAGCAGGAGTGACTGACGTTGTAGCATGTGACCGGGACAGACATAATCCAACATTTATGTGTGTTTTGGGGAACAGGTTTCTCCAGCATAGGAGACTAAAAGGTGTTCTCCTTCAGACGGGCAGCAACATTTTGGAATTCATAATTGTACAGTGTAGTTAACATATATATCTGTGTATTATTGAATTCCTTTTTGGCAGGGAGTGAAATTAAACTTTTCCAGACTTATTACCAGAAATCCCTAACCATGAGAGAACTTTTAGAGTAACCTGGTAAATTTTGTGAACATCAGGTAGTCATAGACCTTCCTGTGCAGATATATAACTTTTATTTTTGAATCAATACCAAGAATGGTCTTTTCCCTTAGACCAGCACAGATCAATTAAATATTGATGGTAGCCTCTTGAGCAGAAAATGAGAAAGGATATTGTCAAATCTTGAAACGAATGATCGCTGTTAACCAATAATAAACTATATTCTCAATCGTTTTCAGCATAATACATTTATACAGTGAATGAGATATTTGACGAGGGTCTAAAACGCATGTGTGGGCAGGTACCACCCTGATCATGTGGCCTTTATGGTTAATATTTGAACTTCATGCATGAGGATCAGAATTCTTCTTTGATTGCAATTTGTTTTAGCAAATGGGTCCAGATGTACAACCATTTGGAATTACGACTTGCATTTGGAATTGAGAAAAATAGCGAGTCGTAATTCCAAATGTACTACATGTTAGCGATTCCCAATGGGGTCACAAAATGCGAGGCTCATCAATATTCATGAATCACTCTCATTTTGCGACTCCATTCAGAATGGCTTGCCCTCCCAAGCATGATGGCCTGCTGGGCTCAGAGGACCACCATAACTGGGACTGCTTTTAAATAAAGCATCTTATTATTTTTTTTTTTAAATGCAGCCCGTTTTCCTTAAAGGAAAACGGGATGCATTTAAAAAATATAAAAATGAAATGGTTTCGTTTCATTTTTTAAGGGCAGGCCAGTAGTCCCTGGGACCACTGCCTGCCCTTAAAAAATATTTTTGCATGCATTTGCAAAAGAATAAGTGTCATGGCTCAAAGCTTTTCTTTCGCGACTGCATTACCACCTACTTGAAGTAGGTGGTAAATTGCGACTGTTTTACGACTGCAATTGTGGTTGCAAAACAGTCATACATAGGGCTCAGGGTAGCAATTAGGAAGGGACGCCCTTGAAATGCCCCTTCCTAATTGCGAGTCGCCAATGCTATTTAGCGAGTCGCAAATAAATTGCGACTCGCTAATTAGCGTTTGTACATGGCCTTGTAGGGTTTTTGCATGTGCAAACGGGTCTGCGACCTGTTTGCGCATGCAAAAACGGGCCGTACATCTGGCCCTTAGGCCTTAAAAAAGCAATGGCCTCGTAATAACCCACTGTGAACTTATATTTACTGAAATCATATTCGTACATAGCCCACATTATATTTTTGTATGTGAGAATGCAAACTGAAAGACACCTGCTGGTATTAAATATACATTGTTCCTCTTTGTTTAAGCAGTTGTGAATATTCACTTCCTGTTTGAGAATGTTATATTTTAACCAACCAAAATATTTGAAGAGAATACGACAGGGGTGTTGTACCAGACCAGAAACATAATAGGAGGCCCAATACATATTAGGTGCTATAAACAAAAATATATAGGGCCTAAGTTTGTGTCTGGCGTTCCATGAACCACCATTCTCACGGTGGTGCGGTGTTGGCAGTCTAGCCACCGCCGCACTGGTGTTCTGACCGCCCCATTACAAGTTGGTCAGTCAGACACCATGCACTGCCACCACCACCAGGGTGGCATGGTGGTCTTTAGGCCACAATATGCTTGGTGGGACTAGTGCGGTCCTGCCAAGCATATTACTAGTTTACTCACCATCACAGTTTTCATGGTGGTTTCTCCTCCACGAAAAATGTGGAGGAGAAGAAACAAAAGGAGCCCCCATGTGTCCATACACCCCTGTACCTGCACGACATGGGCTACACTAGTTCATGCCGTGCAGGTACTGGCTTTAATGTTCCCATTGCAGTGCCTATTTCATAAGACCGCCATGGGAAAGCCGAAGAAGTTCCCACCAATGACTTAAAAATTCATAATCTAGCAAGTACACAGGTGTGTCAGCCCTGGAGGGGGCCGTGGCTGGGTGGCCTGCTCCAGGACCGCAAAAGTCATAATTGGGTCCTTAGTATATTTTTTTTAGTCAGAAACCTGTGAAAATCATTTTCTTAAATGATAGGTATTGTTGTCATTTCCCATATTGTTACATGTGCAAATTTCCCCAGTGAGTGGCTATGTTTGAGTGCTAGGCCGCCTGTTTCAAACTATAGTAGATAACCGCCTAGCATATAGAGTGAAAATTTGGCAAATGGCATCTCCGCATAGTTTCTCAATGTTAAGAGAACTCCTCCCCTCTATTATCACCCTATATTTGGACAGGGTGAATGCAGTAATTCACAGTAGAAGCAAGGTTAGCCCTAGCTCTCCTGCTACACCTCGAGGCCCTCACGGGTGATTGCCCGTGCTTTATAAATCCTCGATTGATTGATTGAATGACACCACTTCCAGTTCAGGGAAGAGGAAGAAAGGAAAGAATGCATACGTTCCAACCCACTAAGACTTCCTTTTGTTCAGATATTTGGTCAACTCCCAGACTGGTGTTCGCATGAGCAGGATTGTACAAATTCCAATTCTGGAGTATTTATGCACTAGTGATTGGCTGGAAAGAGTTTGAATGTTTTCCTAGATCTTCTGTTTTCAAACAATTATCATTTGTTCAAAGAAACCCCATATCCAAATGTGTATTGACATGTTAAGCAAAGCTGAGAAGAGAGCATTGTTTAATTTGAGCTGGTGAGGGTGGGGCCCATAAATGGTCATTCCTGCTGATTTATTTTTCTAATCAGACTTTCTTCCAGAGCAAGAGAGAAAAAAACACAAAAGGGGGAAGAGGTAGAAAAACCTTAGATAAAAGGTGGTAAGCAGAGATGAAAAAGAACCTGCAAGAGTAAGATAAAGGGGAAGGGATGGTCTGCTGGTGGATGAAAGAAACATTAGGTGGAGTCAAGACTACATAGCATTAATATTTAGCACTTCCAAAATATTTACCACTGGTCACAGTCTTCCAAGAAAAGCTTTGGGCCATGGCACTTACTCTTTTGCAAATTTAGCACTGGAAGACAGAAAACATATGCTATGAAAATCAGAAACAGACACTAGGGGGCATGCTTATCATTTTGTTACATTGTGCAAGAGCAACGTAAAGGCAATGTAAAGGTGCCCCCGGGTGACACAACAACAAAGCATCTTGCATGGCCCTGCATGGCTTGATAAATCTGGAGTAATGCAAGCAGCGCAAATCACTTCCTTGTGTTACTTTGCTCCAGGGAGATGTTTCATGGGTGGAGCCTGGGTTTTCCCGTGCACCCACTTGTGGAATTTGGCGCATTCCTAGATTTACCTATAGTGGTAGACCTAGGAGCGCATCAAAATGCTACACCTCCCCAAGTGCGACGTGACAAGAAGAAATATCTTTATTTATCCTCATTTGTTTTTATTTCTATGTGTGCTGCCCTCTACGGCGCACATAGAAAAAGGAAACTGCCTCTCAGGATTGTTTTTGTGCCCCTTCCTGCACAAAAACAATCCTGCTTACAAAGCAGTACCTTGCACCATTGATCAAGGGTGTCTGTATTGGCTCTAGTCAGCCAAACATGTGCCAGTGCATGGAAAGGACAGGAATGCGCCTGATGATGTTAACACCTTGCGTGCTGGTGACGAACCACTCCATCACCAGCCACGGACGCGCTGTGCTGGTGACGGAGTGGTTTTGTCACGGCCCGACCGCCGCGCCTGCGCGGCATCATTTTCACGCAGGCGCGGCGCGTTCTATTGAGGGGGCGGGGCCGTGATGGAACCACTCCGTCACAAGCACAGCGCGCCCGTGTCTCGTGACGGAGTGGTTCCGTCACGAGCAAGGCGGCGTCGCGCGGTCCCCCCTCCCCCCAGCACCGCGGCGGAATTACAGCCGCGGTCAAGGGACTAAATATGGTGCATTCCTGCCCTTCCTTTCACGCAGCTTTGTGTGGCATAAAATGTTGTTAAATGTGCCCCTAGAGGTTAACGTTCTCCTACATGTTTCCCTTACATGCCTTCGTAGATTGTGACGGGAGGGTGGGGCGAGGGGATCTTTCTCTGAAAGTAAACAACTCACAGCACATACCAAACAACATAAGCAGGCAGAAGTGCAGCTGATTGACCGGGCAGAACATCATGTGCTTTGGAAAATTGATGACATTATCGAAGTGAACGCCAAACGAAATGAAATTAAATGGTTTTCAAACAAGAAAATAAAACTAGACAAAGCTTTGAAAATAACACATACTTTTTCATCTCTTTCTTTATCACCATATTAAATCTCCTTTCTGACAGCAGGGAGGAAATTACAGTGATTTAGGGACTGCATTTTTATCAGTGGTTGACAGGCATGAAAAAAAATGATAAGGCCATACAAACAGTTATTTATAATAACATTTAGTTGAAAAGTGCCGTTCCCTCAGTACTTGATTCGTGTAATATTTTTTGAGGCAGAAGAAATACCCTTAGCTGTCCATCAAGGCTGTTTTCGTGATCTTATTATTGGAAGATGAATTGTGTGGGTCCATCATAGGGAAAGACAGGATCCAGACAGATGCGAAGACCATCACAGTGGAGTGCCTATAAGTAAGCAGTTAAGATGTCTAGGGCCTGATCACAAGACATTTTTGGCCAGGGCTATTTCATGTCGTTGCTGGTAAGTTGAGGCAGTGCTTGCTCCAAACCTCCTTTTACTGAAACAGATTCTGAAGGTGGTAATGTACGATAAGAACATTAGTGCATGTTTGTGATTTGGGGTCTTATTGTGGTGGTTATGTGTTATGTTGATTTTTTGTACTGCCTTATTGCAATGTGTTGTTGTATTATACTGACAATTGTTGTTTTGTGTTGTTTGGAGTGTTTTGTTTTGATGTGCTCAGCAGTTTTGAGTTGTTATGTTGTATAATTTATTATGTTTGTTCTGTTGGTCAGTTTAGATATTTCATAGAATGCTGCTATATTTCCTGTCAAAAGTAGCATATAAAAGTTCCAGTGACAATCAACTAGTTACTACTGTTTGTGGTGTTACAATGGCAGTGTTCCAACTCTTCAACCACGGACACCAGTCAGCACAAAAATGTGTCAGACACTGTCTTAACATAGCACTCCCAGTGCTCGCTTCATGTGAAATGACCATAATACCACGTGCCAACTTTTTACTCGGTAGGGACTGAGCTATCTTGTCTCTAGAGCTATACAACCATCTCTAGCCGCAATACGTGGTGTGCAGCTGTGCCATGGGTCCAAACGCAAGCAAGGAAAATGGGCCCCTGGTTCGTAGTAAAAGACAGCCTTTACTGAAGGGGAAATTGCCCCCCACACACCTGGGCCCCAGTTCCACAGCACCTGCTGCATAAATGATATGGAGGCCCCCGGCCAAAATACAGTGACTTGGTTGGATCTTGTGCCCTATGATGCAGACGTTTTCCACATTCATCCACATATGACAAAACTGGGAGCAGTTGGAACAATCAAAATGCTGTCTATTCATAATAAGAGAAATATTTCCTAAGGGGTTCACAGAAGACTTGTAAATCTCCTCAAAATCCGAGTTACACACTGCTCTTGGTGATTATGCCTTCCTGTGCAACTTGGGCGAGCTCACAAAAATGCTTGAGTACCAGATGAATTCAAGATGATTTCAGGTTGACCTCTCATTGACACAGTGGCGGCTGGCATGGCTTGTGGGTGGCTGTGCGGGCGAGGGGGTTCAGGGGTGGTGTCGCGTGGGGGGGGGAATCGGAATAAAAAAAACTAGAAAAGCATTGTGATTGGTCTGAGTGCCATGACACGGCACTCAGCCAGGGGCTGGCGGGTGGGCATGTTCTTCGTGCAGGCTGTAGTGCAGCCTGCCTGGAGAATGGGGAAGTGCGCATGACTGGTTTAGGCAGCCCGAGAGGGCCGACCAGAGAGCCATTGCACACTCAGGAGTGGGCAAACCATGGCCACCCTC
Organism: Lissotriton helveticus; assembly: GCF_964261635.1. Taxonomy (NCBI): domain Eukaryota; kingdom Metazoa; phylum Chordata; class Amphibia; order Caudata; family Salamandridae; genus Lissotriton; species Lissotriton helveticus. Next base: position 1,306,871,641 of record NC_136059.1, on the reverse strand, counting down.
TCACCGCAAAGCAGCAGGACAGAAGCATAAATTGATAACAACTCTACGTTACTATCATTTTATGTTTCTCACTGCTTAAAAGCAGTGGGGCGATGCTCCTCTGCCATAGCAGAGGGCCGCCCCTGCATCGACAATTCCAAATGAAATTTATGAATCCACTTTTCTATTCTATTCTATATGAGCTTATATAGCGCTTGCCTACCTAGAGGCATCCCAGCACTGTTAGTGCACCACAGAATGAAGACTCCACTTTGACCCTCTGAAATGCTTTTAGTCTGTCAATCTTTTTTGTATTAAGTCATTAAAATTACATCCACACCAAGTCAGAAAATGACATACGCTTTCACCAGTTCAGCTATAGCATTATTGCTTTGTTAATATAAAAGTTCAATCCCACCGAATAAAAACTTCGGAAGAATGCCTGACACATTTTCCACTTATTAAAGACCCACAAAATGATATTCCAAACTATTCTTCGCATGGGCCATGAAAGTGAAAACTAAAACGCTCTGAAAATTAAAGGGGTTCACAAATAAATTATGGAATGCCAAAAGAGATCACGAGCCACCTTTTTAGCTCTCGAATGTAAAAATAGAATGCATCAAATCAGCAAAGAGATTTTTTTTGCCAAACAAATTGTGTATATTACAGCAAAGGCTGTGATGAAAAAAAGTAGATCTTCAAAGGTAGGGAGGAACACTGAGGTCTAATGGAACTAGAGGTAACGTGGGGACAGACACAGGGGCTCAGACAAAGAGAAAAGGTTTGAGTGGGTGAGCAAAGGTTCATGTGTTTGACATTTAACATCATATTTAGCTGTATGGTAGGAGTAGTTAATAATCCTGCTACAGTACATGTGGAACCTGAAGATCACATCATCTTTACGAGCAGAGAAAGTGAAGTCTTCAGACTAGATACACTGGCTTTATTGGGTTAGATATTATTAAAACGTTCCCAATTTCCACAGGCCAGTGCTTCTGAAAAGAAGAAAGGGATGGTGTAAACCTTCTCAAATGCGATTGATCTCACAGCCTGCATTTGAAAACTCAGAGGTTAATAAAACCAGGAACATGGAGTTCAGTAAAAATAATGGTTCTTTCAACCTTGGCCATTGATCCTCATATAGGGAGGGTGGATCTCAGTTACATGAGGCAGATATGATTCAACCTTTCATCCTGTATTGAAAAAAAAATGAAAAGGTGTGGCTATTCTTAAAATGGAAGTGTTGATCGTGTTAGAATCCCCCAGAAAAATATTTAAGGATTGGCTGTATTCATTGCTACAGTGTAGCATATGGGTTCTATTTGTTTAGTAAACTAAGTTTTTTCACTTCTGATTACCTGTTTTTGTAACTTTTACTATGAGTGAGACTCACTACCTGAGTCTCTGTCACTGTAAATACATGCTAATAGGACTGAGTGCGCTATTTGCCAGTCTATCCCTTTTAAGAGAAGGTCACCGCTGCACTGATAGGGTAAGAAGCACTGGACTGGCTACACATGAGCACATATGGGACTACATGCATATGCACACATGTGTGGGCTGTGCATGTGAGACTACCATTATGCTCATCCCTGTATCCACACACAGGTAACCTGTTGCCGAAGAGAGTCTGCAAGGACTAGTACTGACCTGCGATAGGCCTTATAATATGGGTCGGTATTCATAGTGTAGGTATGTAATGCTTACTGGAAAATCTGTGGTGTTTTCAGTGTGTACATATGATAGGTGAAACCTGCCCTAAAGTACAGTTTTGCATCAGTTAGGCCAACAGGGACCACAAAGGTAACGAACTGGGGTGACACTTGCATGCCAAACTGTAATTTGGAGTCCTTTATAACACACATCCACATCGTATGCAACTTCAGGATTTATCACATTTCTCTGACTCAGCTCAAAATCAGATTATAGGCATTTGTCCCGACCCCCCCCCCCCCCCTCCAATATGCCATGTTAATAACTCTGGTCCCCAGGAGAGTGATCAAAGACCTTCCACACAAAAGGGCAATTAACAGTGCTTGACTAAGTTCCGGGGTAAGGAAAGGGGTGGAAGAAGAAATCTGCATCTTCAAATTAGGTTGACTCACTGCACATTGGTTGGGGCAACCCAGGGCCACTGGAACAAAGGAGGAAGTCCAGAATTCTGGAGCCAACACAGATTGGATTCACCTTTGAAGTTTTGTTGGGAAGGGGGCAGGCAGCTGTTTAACCAAGGGGCAGAGCTGAGGCTCTTAGAGGAGCTCTTACCAGAGACAACTGGAAGTTGCCCTTTTTGATCGGCCCGGAAGACTGTGCTGGAAGATTGGGACAGGGTTGGAGGGATGATGTGGCATTGTAGGATTGCTCAGGGAAGCTAGGCACCTAAACTCTTCCACTTAAAAACAGTTGCACCTGGGAGAGTTACTTCAGAAGATCCTGGGAGTGACAACAGCAAAAAAAGATGCCTCTCTGAAAGGAAAAGTCACCTTATTCCCCTGCAAGGTTGGAATAAGGACTTTGACTCCTGCTGACCCCCAGGACTAGGATGGATTTCTCAGGGATAGTGGTGCTGGCCTGCTTATGCTCCATCATGAACAGGTGGGAGAAAGAACCTGGCCTCAATTGCCAGCTCTGGGTGTCTTGCAAGAAGCCAGGAGGCTCTGGGGCCTCTGGAGTGTGACAAAGAGGATTTTCTGCTGGCTGGCTGCTGAGGGGCTGTGTGACATATCCCCACCAGCAGGAGAGGAGCACCAGGAGCCAGGCAGTGTATAAGTCTGGCGCGGGGAGTTCTAAGATCCAGCTCACCACAATGCCCTTTTAGAGGCCAGAAAGCTTGAATAAAATTCTCATGGTGGCTAGGTGTGATTACTAGGAGCAAGTGAGTCCAAGATTGTCAATATTGACCCAACAGGTCCAATTTTCCTCAGAGAAAGTATAATGAGAAAGATGTGAATGGAGTGCTACTCCATTCTTGCTTACAAGTAGCCATGGGGTGTGTTAGGGGGCCCTCGGAATCAATGCATTATTAAATTATGTATTTTTCTGGGTAAGGGGCATGTCTGGGCTTCTCTCATTGATTCAACTTTTGGTCCCAGGTACCCCATCTACCAGGGCCCATCGTAATACCTAATATCCCGTGGGTCACCATCCTCCAGGACACAAAACAGAAGGTGCTGGGTACATTGTCCGTCCTCTGTGCCTGTGTCTGGGTTGGGCAGGTGCACCAGCACATAGTCACCTGCCCTCAAGGGCAGGAGAAAAGAGGTGAGTTGGTCCTGCCAGTGGACAGGAAGAGAAGAGAGCCCTGTTCATCCTGCCCATTGGAGCGGAGTAAAGTGTTGCCGGCTCTTGTGCCTGTCATGCAAGGTGTGTCATGTAAAGCGTGTGATGAACCGGCAAGGCAACGGGGACCTGGACACCCCACACTAGTAACGAAATGGGCCAAAAGGACCCATCAATCAATCAGGGGATTTATAAAGCGTGCTACTCACCCGTGAGGGTCTTAAGGCGCAAGACCCATGCTACAAGGCAGCACACAGAAAAACTTAGAGTAAACCTGCTCCTAAATAATTCCCCGAAACCAACAAGGAGAGATCCATAATACCCAGTGAGGGCCTTATTTGCATATGTATTGGTTTCTGTGTTGAATGAGCAGGGGAAGCACAAATGGGTTTTCCAAGTGCTGTTGGGGATTCAGATGTTGCAGTAGCCCCCAGAAGTGGTTGGTAAAAGCTTACCATAAGTCTCAGAACACACTGAAATGATAACCCCAAGACAGATGTCTAGTATTTCTAAGCTGACGCTTAGAGCTGGAGCTTTTATTGTTGGGCTCCAGGGAGTAGAGACTTCTTGCGATTGGTCTGATGGTTACATTTTGTGACCTGTAGAAAACGAAAAAATATTCCGGCACACATTTTAAATTGAAAATGGAATATTATTAGTATTGATGACGGAATCTGAATATATTTACTGTCCCCATTGGGTTGATGGTTTTAACTGATACACTGATAAATCCTAACAGTTGGCTGTTTTATTAATGTGATGAAAAAGCCAGTAGGCATGCCTTACACCTAACAACATAGCCTAGTATTGTGATGTTGCATCTGGCATGAGAGAGAGGGGTTTGTGATTATGGCACTAGGACCCACTAGAGATGTAAAGTGGTATGAGGGAGGGTGTCACTAAAGATGTACATATTCTGAAGTTAATGCATAGCATTTAGAAGTGTGTGTGTAACACAGCTGTGCTTCCTTTTAAAAGAAAACAACTCTATATGGACAATCATTTCTTGAGTGCTGTTATTTAGTGCCAGTGAATTGACATTGCTATCCCACACCACAGTCCTTGAGTAGGCCTTGGACTGCTTTACTTCACTATCCTGAGAGAGTCAATCGGTACAGTGGGGAAGTTGGTTCCCACTAAAAAGACAATTGTGGACCTATTACACATCCTATTACGCTTTCTTCACAATTAATAACCAAATCTCTTTCACACAGTAAGTGTCATAGCATCGTTGTTGACACTTTTTAGATCAATATAATTACTGGTGACTGGTGTAGCACCAGCCCCAATCACCAATGGAATTGTAAGGCATCAGTCTGTCAAGATATCGTTATCTTACAACATCTCTGTGCCTGAGAAAGTTAAGTAGGAGATGGAGCAGTGTCTCTCTCTAACACACATGCACATAGATGCACACCCAAGTGCACTTGCACACAGACAGCTTCTTTTTCGTACTGACCTTTTTTTTGTTGCTGAAGATAGCTCACTTTGTTATTGTTATGTCTCCAAACAGCTATGTTTTATCTGCAGGTCACTTACAATGCACTACCAATAGGATAGCTGAGGAAGTTAACAATCCTGCTTCATAGACTTGTGTTTAATCTGAGGTTTGTGGGCTGAAATCTCAGAACATATTTAAGAATGCCACGGAACCAGCTGCAGATGTATATGTTCAGTCTATAAATTACAATTTCTAATTTCAGAAATATTACTCAGGAAGTTAAGGGACATACTTCAGAAACCAGCACATAACCTGTTAGCAAGCGACTCCAATCGAAATAGTGCAGCTTGTGTGGTTAGGGCTCCTGCTTCCAAAGGTGTGTCAGAGTTACAGGCCACCATGTAAAATCATATCACGTTGAGAGAGAGAGGAGGTTATACCAGTATACAATCTGCATTATACCGGAACTATGGATTGCACATACTCTATCATTAACTAAGATAGCTTTTTCGGATAAAAGTATATGTGGAAAAGATCTGTATGTATAATCTGGGCCACAGGAACAGCAGCACAACCAGAAATACTTGAAGGATCTGATGTTCGTTCAGTGGGCAATACAATTATATAATACAGTAACTCAGTGTGCTAATACACCTGCTACAGAGGAGTCGAAAAAAATTGCTCTGCTGAGTTTGGGTATATAGCCAGCTGTTAACAAAACTGGCAAGTGGCAATTCATTTGTCCAACAAAAATTCGAATACATGCAAATAACAAATTATAAACAGGTCCCAATCCCAATAAAAATGAGTTAAAATGAGTTATTTAAATGATTATTTGTCCGTTGATGGGTGAAAAACTTTTTTTTAGGAGCATATGTCACAGTGCAGTTCTGGTTTCTTGCAATTCTGGCTGCTTAGCGCCAATGCAGGACCTGTGAACCGCGACACTAGAGTTCCAATGTTGTGATCAGAATAGTTTCACTCAGGGCTCGAGTCGGGGTACCACGCGGGTGGATGGCGTCCCCCGACTTATTTTACCGGGGGGACACCGTCCCCCCTCCCAAACAGCTGGACTTCACTCTTTGGCCTCTCTGGGACGAGGAGCTCGGCACCTTCTGTGACGTCACTTCCTGTCGTGATGTCACTTCCGGTGACAGCGTCCCCCCACTTCTTTTCTTTCGACTTGTGCCCTGGTTTCAGTGCAAGAAGGGATACTTACTGCACAAACCTATTCTTAGAGGCTTACTCCTCTTTGTGTGTGTGCTGCAGGACATGGGAAAATAGGAAGTTAAGAGGAGAAATAAACATGTTTCTTCTCATTAAGTCATCCTCGGGAAGGGGCACCGTTTTGGCACAAATCCATGTTTATAGACTTTAGTAAATTTGAGTTTGCCTCAAAATACATGGGTGGATGCCCCACGTAATGCCTTGTTGGCGCAAGGTAAGACGAGGCAGCACTGTGCGCTGCATTGCATGTGCAAATTGGACTTTGCATGGCTCAGTTAATACCAAATCAGACTTTGCATGAAGGCTGCGGCTAAATAATGACGCAACCCCAATGAAGAATCATGTAAATCTGGATCCAAATTTGTGTGTGTGTAATTTTCTTTTTTACTAAACCTTAACATTATTTCCATTCCTTTTCAAAATTCAGATAGTTTCTAAATAGGCTAAACCTATTCACCCAAAATGTGCTACTATCGAAAATAGTTTAAATAATTTCCATTTTAGATCGTGCTGAAGGAACTTGTCTACTTTAATAAGCGATTCCTCACTGCGCTGCGGTATATTAATATTGCACGTTCACACAAGTAAAATGAGTCCCTCCCTCAAGGAACAATGCTTCGAAATGTCTCTTTAGTGGAAACTTTGAATTTAGAATTTTGATCTCTCATATTGCTAAAAGAGATTGAAACCTGAAAACCATATTATCATTACATTTAAATGTAAGCATGTTCCATTGGATAATTCGAAAGTAGCAGACTTCCGCGATGATCAAACACATTTTTCTTTTAAGAACACTGTAGCTATTTTATGTTGACTTGAAGAACTGACGCAGGTAAAATTCATTGCGATTACCATTATATTGCTTGTATTTTTAAACATATGTATGCTTTGTTACTTTTTCTAAAGCAGGGGTACATCTTTTCTAGTTCCAGCCTTTGAAATGAAAATCACATTAATACAAAGCGTATTAGCAGCAAATATATTTATATAACAAAAAATACTAATGCCAAAACCTCGGCCCCAACCAAAAAGCTATTTTAGGAATACCATGAACACATTTCCAAATCCCTCTGGTTCCTACAAGCAGTCAGAGTGATGCAGGAGAAAATATCGGGGTGGAGTTAGGGGAGGGGAAAAGGGGAAGGATGGCTAAGCTTTAAAAGACTCACATTTGAAGTCCTGAAACTTTTCTCTCAGTTATCATAGTCACCTCTCTGTATCTGGTAACTGATCCTAAAATAAGCATTCAAGATCATTGTAAGCGAATCGTAATGTCTTGCCACCTTACATAGATAATGCCATTCACTATCGGAAAAAAATGTTTTCTCATCAGATACTTCTTTGGGCTTCTTGTGAACACTTGAGCAGCCCTATTGTCAGCAAGCTCGATGGATTACTCCAAATAGGCATCGGTGAACAGATGACTTGTACTAAAGCTAGCAGTGGTGTAGGGTCACATCTTGAACTATTAGATCAAAGGTCGAATGGTTTAAAACTGTTTCCAGAACTTGTGATAGCAACATTGGCCTGACATTCATAAAAGACTGTTTCATTGGGCTTGGTATGGTAAGAATATTCCTTAAACTTTCATTACACTTTCCTCATTAGTGTGTGACTGCAAAAGCCCGCAAGGCAGCTGCCGTGGTAGAGCTGAAACAATTGTATTACAGCTGCCATAATAGAGCTGAAACAATTGTATTACAGCTGCCATAATAGAGCTGAAACAATTGTTTTACAGCTGCCGTGGTAGAGCTGAAACAATTGTATTACAGCTGCCATAATAGAGCTGAAGCAATTGTATTACAGCTGCCATAATAGAGCTGAAGCAATTGTTTTACAGCTGCCATCAGGGCCGGACTGAGAACCAAAACCGGCCCTGGCAAAGTGCTTGGCCGGCCCCCTGGGGGTGCGACCAAGCTCTTTGCCGGGGTCGGTTTTCGGCCGATTTTGTTACAGGGCCGCTTTTGCAGCTATGCTGCAAAAACGTCCCTGTAACAAAAACGGCCCCCAGGGCCCAAAAACGGCCCCCACCCTTGCGGCGCACCGGGGGATTGCCCGGTGCCCGCAACGGCCAGTCCGGGCCTGGCTGCCATGGCAGAGCTGAAACAATTGTTTTACAGCTGCCTTGGTAGAGCTGTAACAATTGTTTTACAGCTGCCTTGGTAGAGCTGAATCAATTGTTTTACAGCTGCCGTGGCAGAGCTGTAACAATTGTTTTACAGCTGCCGTGGTAGATATGAAACAATTGTATAGCAGGTGAAATGGTAGAGCTGTAACAATTGTTTTACAGCTGCTGTGGTAGAGCTGAAACAATAGTTTTAAAGCTGCCATGGTAGCGTTGTAACAATTGTTTTACAGCTGCCATGGTAGAGTTGTAACAATTGTTTTACAGCTGCCATGGTAGGGATGTAACAATGTTTTACAGCTGCCATGATAGAGTTCTAACAATTGTTTTACTGCTGTCATGGTAGAGTTGTAACAATTGTTTTACAGCTGCCGTGGTAGAGCTGTAACAATTGTTTTGTCGGTATACACAAGTAGTTGTTTAAAGTTGTGCTCGGCAACAAGGTGTGAAAAAGATGATACTCTTGTGACCTTTGAATAAAAAGAACTTTTAAAAAAGAGCTAGCCGAGGTAAGAACATATGTTATCTTCAGGCTTCTGCTCTCAAACCAGAACCAGAACATATTAGTACAGAGTTGCTATAAAACAAACTGCTTTCAAAGCTATCTTCTACTGACAGTTTGAATGACAAACTAAGTGGAGACTCAGCACAGGTCGTAATTTGAGATTGAATCCATTTATCTATGGGTCCACTCTAATACAGTATAAGGCATATGGCTCTGCAATGCCAATATTTCCTAAGGCAAGATTACATTTTTGATTCACAGAATAAGTGGGGATGAGATTTTGCCCGATAAGTGGATTTATTCATACTTAATATTCCACCATGTTGGAGGGATTTTCAATGTCTATAGGTTTAGTAACAGTCTTGAATTGTGGGCCAAGTCTGTAGGTATTATCAAGAAAACCATTTGCAGACAGTCTCTTAACCAGGAAGAGCCTAAAAGTCACATTTCTCAAAGACAGGAGTAAATATGTTTTAAGAGTAGAACTCTTTCAACAATGGTGGGGCTGTAGCTAAAGGGATTACTCTGGGCAGAAAAAAAAGAATTTAAAAAGAGCAAATGTATTTATGTACTGAATTTTAACATGCCAGAATGCAAACCCTCTACAATACCATATTTTCAATTTTTATTAAGGTGAATATTTTGGCCTGCCAAGAGAAAACGTGGGGAGGAATTGAAAATCTTAGACATAACAGACTGATTTACAAAAGCATTTATGAGTATGAAAGTTGCACTACATGAGCAGTTTTTTACATACTGTTACATTTCTTTGAATCAGCCTGAAGCATCATACTCCCAACAAGTAAAAGCCAAAGACAGTACAGTCCTCTCTAATTGCAATAGTTGTCTCTGAATGTTCCAGCAATATTCTCATTTTATTCCCATTTTAGATGTTTTGAGGCCAATTCATGAAGGCATGTGAGAGTATATTTAAGAGTTGTACAGGAGAAATTATTTACGTTCTCCAAAATACATTTGTGAATCGACTGTATTGAGTTGGACCGCATTTTAGGATAATCACATACTCTTTGCTGTTGTAACCTTCAGTTTAGACAACTATTTTAGAATCATGGATCATATTTATCAGTATTTCATGCAAAGCATCAAGACACCTTGCTGTGCTCCATGAAAGAGAGAGGGGAGGAATGTGACATGTCTATCAACTTATGGTACATTCCTGCTCTGTGCCTGTGCTGGTGTACAAACTGCTTATGGTGCAAGGGTGGCTCCGTTACAGACAAGATTGTTTATTTGTAAGAAGGGTTACTTTCCTGCACCAAAACAATCCTCTAAGATTTTTTGCTCTTTCTACATATGCTGCAGAAAGCAGCACATATAGAAAGAGGAAAATCAAGGATAAATATATATTGTTCTCCATGTTACGCCTCTCCTGGGAAGGCGTGGATTTCTGACGCATTCCTAGGTCTACCATTATTGGTAAATCTTGGTTGCTTCAGAATCCATGGGTGGATGAGTTAGAATGCCCATGCTCCACCCATGGAATGCCTTCCATGGGTGGCGCAACGCAAGATAGAGATTTACGCTTCCTTGCATTACTTCTTATTTAGCAAGCCACTCAGGGCCATGCAAGGTAGCCTTGCATAGCTTTGTAAATCTCATTATAGGTTTTTCTTTGCCCTGCACCCCCTTGCATGGTGCATTGATGTTATGACATGTTGTTTAAACTTGTTGAGCACACAAATACCCTGCGGTGTCTTGGCGCTGAAGCTCAAAGCACATTACAACTAGATCATAGGCCTAGATCTGAAAAAGCTAAGTTTTAAGGCCCTTCCTAAAAGAAGATAAGGAATTCAAGGATCAGATATTCAAAGGAAGAGTGTTCAGAGTTTTCCTGTACCATAACTCAGCCTACGGCCACCCCAGTTGGTTTTACGAAATCTGGGAACAATCATATACTTAGCTTCAGTGGACCGAAGTAGTCAGTTAGGATGATACCACTTTAAAAGGTTTTTAAGAAAAGTGGGTCCAGTATTGTTTAAAGCTTTATAGGCCAAACATAAGGCCTTGAACTTAATACGGCTTACCACTGGAAGCCATTGCAGTTTCCGAATTTCTTTGGAAACCAATTGATATTTGGGCAGATCCAATAGGACTCTTGCGGCTGCATTTTGTATCATCTGTCATTTTTTCAGATGTTGACTTTCAATACTTAACTACAAGCTGTTACACTAACCTAATATAGCTAACACAAGTACTGTTACAACATTCCTCCTGGAATTGACTGCAAGATATGGAAGAATTTCCTTTATTTTCCTAATTATAAAAAATGAGAAAGAAACTGTGGGGTTTATTTGGTTCACATAGGTCAATTTATTGTCTAATACAATACCCAAACGTTTTGCCTTGATTACTGGTTTGGGAAACTCCCCCAGTTCAACCGGCCACCAAGTGGCATTCCATGTTGGCGAAAGACTGCCAAAGATCATTATCTCAGTTTTTTCTGAATTGAGCTTTAAACTATGTTTGCTCATCCAAGTACTTAATTCCTGCATGCACTGTTGAAAGCGGAGTGAGGTAGAGGGTTCATTCTTAAAAGCTGCAACCAAAATTTGTGTGTCATCTGTATAAGAGGTCAAACTAAAACCAAACTGTTGAGTCAAGGAAGCCAATTCTGACACATAGATGTTAAATAATGTCGGCCTGAGGGGTGAACTATGTGGGACCCCGCAAGGGAGCAAATAAGGCGCTAATTTAAAATGGTTCAATGCAACCGACTTAGTTCTTTCCACCAGAAATGAAGAAAGCAATGAGAGTGCAGAACCAATAATTCTCAGGGCCTTATTTATGAAGGCCTTGCGCCGCCGGTGCGCCACTTTTAACATGGGACAAAATGACGCACCGGTGGAGCAAGGTCTTCATAAATAAGGCCCTCAGTCTTTAGACGCAGTTTCAACAAGCTGTGATCTACCGTGTCAAAAGCTGCTGATAAATCGAGGAGACCAACCTTTATCCATCACTGCCCTAATCTCCTTTGATTAGTGCAGTCTTGGTGCTTTGTTCTGAGCAGAAACCTAATTGAGTAGGGCCCAGTAACTGGTTATTCTGAATGAATTCGACCAGCTGTTGGTTCATTAGTTTCTCGACTAGTTTAGGAGGTAAACGAGAAATAGGGTGATATTTACTAGTATTAGAAGCATCTAAATTAATTTTTTTTAGTAATGGAAGGATAGAAGCATCTCTCCATAAGGTAGGAAAAATTCTGACCTTAAACATGACATTGAAGATCCCTGCAAGGATAGTGCATACTATAGTCACTACATTTTTTAAAGTTTAAAGGGGACATGGATCCAATGAAGATCCTGATTTTGCGGTGAAAACTAACTTTTCGACCAGTTCACAGGTGACAGAAGAAAAGCAGGAAAACAAATTATGTCCTAAGCTGAAACCAGGACTTTCCTCATACAGGTCATTAGAGATTTCAGCCTGAATTGTACTTTTGTCATTGAAGTCATTAGATATTGTAGCCTCAAATTGTGCTTATTTATTATTAACTTATCCCTAAATAAGTTGCGATGTTAGAAAGCTTGGCTGCTCATTATAGAAGTTTTACTAGGTAGGGGGGAGAGTTTGTTTACTACCTGAAATAATTCTTTGGAGGAATTTTTGGCCTTATCTATTTGTTTTGTATAAAAAGCCCCTTTTCAGTTAATAACAGGGTTTTATATTTAGACATTGCTAGTTTGCAATTTTGTTTTCCAAGGTCATCATACTGCGACCTCAGTCATCTCTCTAATCTCCTACAGTTTTCTTTTTTTTAATCTCAATGCCTCTGAGAACCAAGGTGCAGAGGGCGTCTTCTTGGTTTCCTGATCTGCTTCTTATGGTTACCCCCACGTTTTTGCTGGATGTTACACTGTTTTTGACTTGTCTGACTGGGATCCTACTAATCAGGACCCCAGTCTATCTGCTTTCTCCCTAAAATGTAATTACATCTAATTAGGTACACTCCAGATTGGATACTGGGGTACCCTTATAAGTCCCTAGTATATGGTACACATGTACCCAGGGCATAGGTACCCCAGAGGCCTCACATTGGCTGAAGCATGTATTATGCCACCCATGAGAGGCCATGCAAAATTGAACTACAGTTCTGCCATTACAGCCTGTGTAAGCTGGTGCTTACACCACTTACGATAGGTATAGGTTCACTATATTTATCTGTCACTACACTTAAACTTATAAGTCACCCCTATAGCAGGCCCTGACATTCCTGAAGGCAGGGTGCTGGGTTTTAAATGAAAGGGTGCCCCTGCATGAGCAGAGCCCCTCTGCAGCCTTTGGAGACCATTCTCCCGGGTTGTCTGTGACACAGCCAGACATATAGGTAGAGGTGCATTATAACCTCGCAGTAAATGCTATCTCGAAAACGGCTGAAACAAAACATGTTGTGCTTGGTATTAAACACCTTGGAATCATACCTCCACACCAGTAACCGGTGTGGAAGGTATGATTCCACCCTTCTTAAGCCAGCTTCGTGGAGTCACTGGTCTTTCCGGTACAAGCCTTCTCGACCCGGGCAACATAAATAGTTGCTGCCGACCAGAGATACATTTCTGCCCTCCTGCTGCTGAGCCAAGCTTGAGCAAGGGAAGGCAGGACAATAGGCATCCTGTCACAGGGAGGCTTGACCACTTCCCAGACAGGATTTAGTGTATTGGGGCTGGGTGGGTGCACTTTCAAAGTGCCTGAAAGTCTGCACCTGGGGCACACCTGGTGTCCCTGTGCATAGTCCAGTTCAAACCAGTTCTGGGAGCGGTTGGCTCCTGCTCTGGCGTGAAACTGGACAAAGGACAGTAACCTCCCCTGTGTCCTGACACTCCCCTAGGAAGGTCCCCTGAATCTGTCCAACACTCTCCCCGTGGGTACCTGGCAGTAGGACCTTAGCTTTGATGTGAACAAGTTTCTGAACAAGAAACCACCGACCTTTGACTGTCTGGAAACTCTGGACTTCGACTGGGCCCGACTTTGTCTCCCTCTCCGTCCAACGCATCATATATGCCCGTGCACCATACAGGCTCCGTGCAGGACCTGTGGAGCATCAAGGACATCTGAAGAATTTCCCTTGGGGTGAAAGAGTCACTCCCCTGCATTCGCAGGCACAGTAACACAACTGACCTGTCTCTGGATCCTGAGCTCCTTCAGACTCTGAAGGCTACAGCAACACAGGAGATAGGTTCCAATGTTCTGCAAGGTTGAGCTGCCCTCTCACTGATTTTGAGGCCTGTATCCCTCGTGGGGACCGCATAACCCGAACCCCAGTGTACTGTGTACTTTTGCAAGTTCGTATGCTGGTTGGCAGTTCCTGAGCTTGTGCATTTGACTCCATGTAGTACTAACCCTGAACAGTATTTCCAATAAAAGAACTTCGGACTAGTCACACTGAGTGCTCCATGGGCTGGTACTTTGTGATCCTGCTTGAGGTCCCCTCACGGCTCCGGGTCATTCAGCCTGTGGGTCCTCCTGAGGGTCTTCTTGAATTCTGTTAGGCTTCCCTGGTTGCTCCAGATGTGCCCTGACTCCCCACTGCTTATTGAGTCCCCTAGACGTTGCTGGCCCACACCGTAACCTGCTTGAACTTCCTTCGTGGGTTGCTGTTGCCAAGGCTTGTTGGTGCTTCAGCCGGAACCGACCTCTCAGCACTCGACACCCTTTGTGGGACAGCTCGCATGTAGCTCCGGGTCATCTTCGACGTCTCCTGGTCTTCGTGGCTGCAGAGTCAAGCATCCCTTCTTCGCACCTGAAACACCCGACATCAGTGGGCATTCCTCTACAGAGCCCCTGGTCACCCTGAAGTGACCCAGACTCTGTCCCTTCTGCTTTCAGGTTCTTTTCATCACAAATACACCCTTGGATTTCAACAGACACTTTCTTCCTTCCCGGCAGCAGTTCTTCTTTGAAGTCCTCCATTGAAAACGACAGCGGTATCCGACACCATTTCAGACCTATGAACCCGGCTCCCCTGGGATAGGTAACTCGGGTACTCCGGTATCCCCGGGTGGGGAGGCTCTCCAACCTTCAAATTTCCAAAGGGTTTCCTCGAAGTCCCCCGAGAAGGGTCCTTAAACTTTAAAATTGTAACTGCAACTTCCCCATAGAATTGTACGGAGCCCATGGTCATGTTAGCACATTGCATCAATCCTCCGTGGGGTCCCTGTTTACTCAACTTGGGTGGTGCCTTGGTGTCCCAGGATTCTACGTGTTCTAGAGACTGTCTTGACTCAAGTCATGGTTCTTATACCACTATTTTAGTATATAGTTTGGTCTCCCCCTGGAGCCCACTCTGTATTGTGCTACTTACAACAGTTTATTTGCTAAAGTATTGCATGCTTTGTGTTGCATCCTCGTGTAGAGGATACTAAAGAGTGTTATATAAATAAATACCTATTTTATAACTACTGTGTGGTTCTCCTTACATTTAATTAGTACCAAAGATGATATTCTGGTAAAACAAGCTGCTTTACATTCCTTCAAGATTAAGCCTGAAGGCTGCTCTCCACAGCTACCACTAGGATAGCGTTCTAAAGGTTATCTTTGACCTCATACATCATAAGGGTCGTTTGGACTGGTGTAAGGTGCCCACTTTAATTAGTGGACAACCTATACCAGGCCAACTTCTCACAGATACTGTCTCATAGAAAGCAGACTTCAGCCAATCTGTTTATTTTGTTGCTGTTATCTCTGGATTGGAACTGAGAGTTGGTTGGGATTCATTAAGCTGTACTAGTAATCTGTCATGGTAAATGTTATTCCTGGTTGATGTGGTTGCAGTTTGCTGCCACCACATCAACCAGGAAGTGGTGGCATCCATCTTAGGACTCAGCACTTTTTTTAAATTATATTTAGCCCCAGGACCTAATGAGGCCACGAGTCCCCTTTTTGTTTTTTAATTGAATACAGTCCTGGGGGATGGGATTCTTAGGGGCCAAATGAGGCTTGGGGTTGGGGGCTACACAACCCCCTTTCTGTTTTTAATGGAATTTGGCCCCAAGGTTGGTGTGCCTGGGGCCTATTGAGACTAGAGGAGGGGGTTGCAATGGCTTGGCATTATGTATGCTATGAATTTATATTAAAAATTACCTAGAATTCGGCTGGAAAAAAAACAAAGATTAAAGTAACAATATAGTCAGGTCAGATGTTCAGTAAGAACATAACATTTTAAACTAAAAAAAACAGAAATTCACCAGTTATAGTTATCTCAAATAACAATAACAACTCATGCTGTAAGGTAACTATAACTCATCACTTTCACTTGTGACATATTTTATGACATTAATGATAGTAACACTGCAACATTTGCAATGAAATTACTGATTAGAAAAATGTGCACGGCTGGGACGCAACTTATAGGTACCTTAGGGCACAATTTATAGTTACTTTGTTATTGCACTTTTCACCTAACTAAAACGTTACTTTAATCTTAGTTTTTTTCAGTGAATACATATAGCCAGTCTGTAGTTATAGTTAGGATATCCAGAGCTAGGAATTCCTTGAATGTTGTTACTATTAATACGTTGCACCTGTTTGATGAATCTCCACTATAATGTCTAATTAATTTAATTAAAATGGTATTAGTAGGAAATTATTTATGTCTCTCTCTATATATATTTGTTAATGTACGGAGTCCCATGGAATAACTTCCTAAAAAGTAGTGCATTACTATAAAAAAAAGTAAAAAGAAATATTTTCAAAAACGAAAATTACACTGTCCTACACTATATTTTACAAATATAGTAAACTACAGTGTATTTTTTATTTTAAACATATGTATTCTTCACCAAGAAGTCAGAGTACCCCAGTGATACCTGTAGATTTCAGCACTACTTAACTTTTATTTTTTGTTTAATTGCATGGGTCTCTGTAAACTGCTTTAAAAATATATATAATAAATTAAAAATATTTTTTTCTATCTATTATGACTTTAATAGTAGTTATAGGTAGGGAACAACAATAAAACCTACTAATTACCAATAGCTGAGGCCCTAACCCAACGTAACGAAAGTGGGCTGAAAATTACATGACTGCCTTTCAAGCGTTTTAAGCACAACCATTAGCCAATCACATACTGCCTTCTCACCGGCATGTACCGTGGTACTCTGCAAAGTTACCACAGTGTACTGCTGCACAAGATATAACTAAGTATTTTAACACCTAAAACATTTACAACACTTACACTATTTACACCTACTACCAAAAATGTACATTTATAATTTATGAAAAATATTCCTGCCACATTACATATGCATGTGTTCACCCACTTGCAGGGTGCGTGTTTCAAGTACCACACTCCACTCTACGCCACTCCACACTACGCCACTCCCCTATACATAATTAAACTCTACGCCACTCCACTCTACGTTACTCCTCTATATGCCACTCTATCTTAATCCACTGTATGCATCTCCACTCTACCCCACTCTGCTCTATGCAACTCCTCTGTACCCCACTCTGCTCTATGCAACTCCACTCTACCCAACTCCCTTCTATGTTATAACACTCTACTCTAATCCACTGTATGATACTCTACTTTACGCCACTCCATTGTATGCTATTCTACTGTATGACATTAAAGTCGACCTCACTCCACTGTACAACACTACAATCAATGTATTTAGACTCAATGCCACTCCACTGTATGCCACTTTACTCTACACCCCTCTACTCTATGTTATTCTATTGTAGACCACTCCACTGTAAGCCACTCTAGTTTACACCACTCCACTGTACCCTACTCCACTCAATGCTATTCCACTTTACACCTCTCCACTGTACACCATTTCACTCTATGTTATTCGACAGTATGCTACTCCACTCCACTGTACTCTATGCTACTCCACTGTATGCCACTCAACTGTACACCACTCCACTCTATGACTCTACACTACTCCACTCTACGCTACTCCACTCTACCCCAATACACTCTATGCTATTCCACTGTGCTTAACGCCACTCTACCCCACTCCACTGTACTCCTTGCTTGTCTACGCTACCCCACTGTATGCCACTACATTGTACGGTACTCCACTCTATGCCACTCCACTGTACACCATTTCACTCTATGTCATTCGACAGTATGCTACTCCACTCCACTGTACTCTATGCTACTCCACAGTATGCCACTCACTGTACACCACCCCACTGTATGACTCAACACCTCTCCACTCTACGCTACTCCACTCTACCCCAATCCACTCTATGCTATTCCACTGTGCTTAACTCCACTCTCCCCCCCAACTGTACTCCTTGCTCGTCTACGCTACCCCACTGTATTCCACTACATTGTACGGTACTCAACTCTACGCCACTCCACTTTACTCCATGCTGCTCTTCCCTATTCCACTGTATGCTACTCCGCTCTACGCGATTCCACTGTATGCTATTACACTCTACACCATTTCACTGTATGCTAGTCCACTATAACACACTCCACTGTACGCCACTCAAGTATAGGCTGCTCCTCTATATGCCACTCCACTGCATGCTACTCCACTCTATGCTATTTCACTCTATGCTACTAAACTGTATACCATTCCACTTTGTGACATGACACAGTACGACACTGCACTCTACACCACTCCAGCCTATGCCACTCAAGTCTACTCTTTTCTATGATCCTCTACTCCCCTCTACGACTCTCCACCCTACCAGACTCTACTATACTCTGTGCTACTCCTCAATACACTTTAGTCCACACTATGCCACTCTACCACACGTTACTCGATTCTACGACACTATGCACCTCCCTCTACAACACTGTGGAGAAGCGTGGCTCAGTGGTTAGAGGCGGCAGACCCGGAAGCTGAGATCAGCCGTGGACCAAGGTTCGATTCCCCGCCTCGGCGGGTCTCGGGCTCAAAAATTCCACGGACTTGACAATTCTTGCTCCGGTGCCTACTCGACTCACAGGGTCACACTCTGCGACTCTGGGCAATAGCTTGCTTAATCTCCACTACGGCACCTCGCGGCGGGATGCCTGGCTTTCACCTTGTGAATACCCTGCCGGGGTATCTCACAGGGGAATACCAGGACGGGTTCCCTAAGCAAGCGCCATGAGACCCCTGGGTGATTAGTGCGCTATATAAATCGAAACACATTTACATTTACATTTACACTCCCTGACAATATTACTCCACTCTACTCTATCATACACTACTCCACTCTACTCCACTTAATGGCAATGAATGCAAGTTGATTCTACAACACTCTATGCCACTCCACTGCACCACAGTCTACCACACTCTATTGTACTCTAACTCACTTAGCTCTACCACACTGTACTCAACTCTATGCCACTGCACTCTATGACAGTTTCCCACAATTTACAACACACCACACCACTCCACTTTATGACCCGTCACTCCACTCTAAAACACTTTACTTCATTCCACTCTACTTCACGCCACTCCACTCCACTCCACGGCATTGTACTGTATGACACATCACTCAACTGTTCAATACTACACTCCACTGTATGCTATGCACTTCATTCAATTTTACTGTTGAACATGTAACCCTACTCTGTGCCCTGGTACGACACTCCACTCAATGCCACTCCACTCTACAACTCTGTACTCTATTCTATGCAAGTTCACTGTACAACACTCTACTATACTGTATGCCTCTGTACGACACCATACTCCACTCTATACCTGCACACTATTTGTGTGGTTGTCCAGGGCCTAGGGGATAATACAAAATATTCCTTTTGAGGAGGCCCCCTCCCTGAGCCACTGCGATGCCCTGGGGACCCCATCCCTAGGGCTGATGTGTAATAGAGGGGGAACAGGCCCCCCTGCCTGAGCCTTACAAGGCATTGGAGACCAAATACCCTGGTTCTAAGCTGAATTTTACCCTTGTTTTTTCAGTGAAATTAATTTTTTGGAGTCGTATACTGCAATCAAATCTATAAGAGTATACCCTGGTATGCCCTACTGGCTCTAAATTGTGCTAAGCACAGTGGGGGTTGCTGACCCTAGAATGAATCTGCCACAGTTGGGTTGCACATGACCACTGGGTGGCCAGGTAAGGGCCCTAATGTTTTTTTTTTTTTGTGGTTTGCAGATCCCAGTTTGAGAAACGAACCCACACTTGTTCCTTGACCCTTGTTAGACGTCTAGTGACTCCACAGACCCAGTGCCCTATCCACGAACCCCCATAGATGCTTCAGCAAGGACCCAGCAGCACTTTCTTGGGTTCATTGACCCCAGGACATGATTTGCGTATGCTTGGAGTTACACTAGAGTCCGTAAATCCTGCCTCAGGGTTTGTGAACCGGCTGTCAAAATGTACTTTTTTAGGTTTCGACTGCAAAAAGCTGCGCAAGCAGCTTTTGCGCAGGAGAAATCTTATGAGAACTGTAGTGTGGCTTTGGGTCGGCCCTCGTCATTCATTGGCTGGCTCCATAAATGGAGCCTAGCCATTGGACGAGGGGCCTGTCCGTCAATGCCGGACCAGATTCGGGGGCGTTCCCGAGATTCTTTGGCTTTTGCCGACGTCACGCGACGTCAGCCGGGAACGCCCCCGAATCTGGTCCGGCCGGGCCGTGCTTGCTGCTGTCCTGCCTTACTCTGTGTCCCTCCTCCCGCTGTCCCCCCTCCCCGCTGTCCTGTGCACGTTTCCCGTTTTTCGACCACGGCCGCCGGAGGAAGCCCTGGTGAGTGCGTGTTAAATCTTGCCTTCCCGCCCCCTCCTCCCCCTCCCCGTTCCGCCCCCTCCCCGTGTGAAAGGGATTTGTTTCTGGAGCTCGGCTCGGGTCCTTTCCCGCCCGCTTCCCGCCCCCCCCCCCTGTCCTGTGCCCGTTCCCGCCACCCTCCCTCCCTGTGCTCGTGGTGCTTGTTATATCCATGAAAGACGTGCCTGCAGTAGCTTCACTAGCGTCTTACTATCCAATTGTACGAGTTTCTGGGTTGATTGACGGCAACACACTGGGCCTTCGTGCTGTGACTCCCCCTCCTGGGACTTCCGAGGCAGAGAGATGCAGGTAAGTGTGAATCGATTCTTTTTATGTTTGGTGCATGCGTGTATATTTGAATTTTTGGGAAGGAGTGTTGTGAATGATGTGTGTGTGTGCACGTGTGTAAATGTATGGGTGTGAATGAGTGTATGTGTGCGTGTGTGTCCCGTCCACCCTCCTCTCTCCTAAAACCCTCCCTGGTCCCTGATCTAAATACTGGCTAGGGAGTGTAGTAGGGAAGACTGTTGCCCTAGGCTGTTGTAGAATCCTATTTGGACCTGAAAGCAAGCGGTGTGCTTGACACTTCAAGGCACTAGTCCATAGCTGCACGCCTTCGAGCGGAATTCAGGACGGCGCCTGTCTATTGGGATAGGAATTTACATGAATAATTCTGTCTCACTGACTCCGCCTCTCATCATTCACTACACGCCTGCTTACAAGCTGCAGCGACTCAGCCTCTCATCATTCACTACACGCCTGCTTACAAGCTGCAGCGACTCAGCCTCTCATCATTCATACACACCTGCTTACATGCTGCAGCGACTCAGCCTCTCATCATTCACTACACACAACGCACAACTTGCACTACGCTCAGCGGTGCGTGTTTGCTGCTTTAATGAAGTTAGTAACGTATGATTTGTGTTGTGCGCACAACTGTTTATTTCACACATCGCTCCCCGCGCTAAAGTGTTGCTGGTTTCTTAGCGACACTTTTTTTGTTCTTTGGTTTAGAATAATGCCAGCGGTGTAACTCCCACGCACGTTTATCGATTTTATCATGATATTTGACATTTCTTTCCTCTGAATTGTTAATTGTGTTGTGTACTTTCTGTGCTGCTGTATGCGGACGTTTGGCCGGACAAACAGCACACCTGCCGTGTCTGTGTTGTCCTTATGCCTCTTGTGCGGCACGCGCTGATGCCCTTGCAACTTTGAATGAGAGAGCATCTCTGGCACTTAACAGTAGGAAACGGGAAGTATGGTACAGGACGTGGCGTTGTGGCCCGAGCTATCGCCGCGAGAGCCAGGATCGAATTAGAGGGGGAGGGGGAGGGGGAGGGGTGACCTTGTGTTATGTAACTTATGCTCTCCGATACCTGCGGGTCGAGCTCGCGCTATGTGCCTTCTCTGCTGCATGCCATCGCTGAACACTCGTTGCCCTCTCTGCCATTTCTGTTCACAAACTGCCCCCGTTCATACACTGCCTCTCTTCTGGGCCCCATCTGAAGACTTAATGCTGTCTCCACTCGCAACCACTTCTGCTCACACACTGCCCTCACAGCTCCCTGTCCCTTCTCCTCACACACTACCCCTTCTCCTGTGCTCCTTTTTGTCTCTGATCAATCACTGCCCTCGCAGCTTCTTGACCCTTTAGTTCACACACTGCCCTGCCCCTCGCTTCCTTAGCTCCAGGCTATATTTCAAAAACATTAAAACCAGCATGGCATTTAGATGTGGGAAAAGTATTTTCCATTCATAAATATCACACCATTATTCAGCTAGGGTGACAGATTTTCCAATGTTGTGAATATTAGTTATAGCCTAGGTTTGGATAATTTTAGCATGATCTACCTACCCCCCACAAATAGACGAATACTTGCAAACATGTAGGCTTGTATATTTTTAGATTTCTTCAGCATGTGGGCTTGCACACAGTGCATTAACACTGGGTTGCTCTAGTGAGAGATACAGGTGACTTTCTTGGGTGAATGGAAGACGCTTGTCTCTAACAGAGGCGTAGGTGAAGCGCTTTTCCCTGGGGAACCATATTCTTTCTATGGAAAAAGAACAATTGTTACATTTACAATTTCACATGATATTCTCTTGTTTTCCACCTCCTGGAAAGTCTGCACGAGTGAGTTGTGCAGGTTTGAGCTTTAAAGAAATCTATGATGGATTTTATGGAACGATTTACGGAATTTGTGGTGGGAGAAATAATCCACTAATTTGCCATATGGGTGAAAGCTGACCATTTTTCAAATCACTGACATGCAAAGCAAAATTACGGTATAAAAAATGCATAAATTGACTGCAAGTAAACCTTGAGAAGCAGGCAGAATTCAGGTGTTTTGGGCAGCTCATGTATTTTATTGTGGGTCTTCCTGGCAGCAGGATCATGGAGACTCACGCAAACAGCACATCTTTTACAAACTGCCCACAGAATAGGCACTTGTTTGCAGTCTCAGACCTTAATTTGTACCTATGGCAGGCATACAAATATCAGCACGGTGTGATCCGGAAAAAATGTCTGGCCTTAACCACTTTTCCTATTCTTTGTATAGTGTCAATAAATATTGCTGTGCTCCTGCCCTTGCTGTTCATGCTTTGCCTGTTACTGAAGCTCGTTGAAACATTTTCAGTATACTAAAGTCAAATGCCTGATGGGAATGAAATAATGTACTCCAGTGAAACTGATGGACAAGGTTTTAATTTAGTATTACATGTGGCTCAAGCAGTAACCAAATTGGTAATGGAGTGGACCATTTTGTAACATTTAAAAACAGAGCAACACAGTGATTGTATGGCACAGGTGACTACTTAAGGTATTGATTGCTGTACTTTTCAGTCCACATTTACAATGTTAAAAACACAAGTTCCGCAATACGAAATGCTGCTACATGAAAAGCCAGCACTGCCTGAAGGCAGGGAATCTCACAATAGGCCATGTGATAACTTTGTTAAAAGTATTAAAAACAAGTTTCAGTTTGTGACTTTAGGCCTTTATTCTTGAAAGCAATCAATTATCGAAGTGGGAAACAGGCATAGATTAAAATTCTAGTGTAAGTCTTGATAAAACATTACTCCCTAATGCACTGAGACCCTCTTGGGTTCTGACTAATGGTATATAGCGCATCCTGCAACTCCCACCGCTCATGTACTTACGCTGCAGAGAAGCAGCAACTGACCGACTCCGAGCAGAATACAGCAATCATGTATGAAGTTTCGTTCCTTAGCAGTTCCCAAGCCTTTAATGTGCTTTAAACTGCTGCAAAGTGGAGCTAATCCGCTGAAATATTGATTGGGCCCCACAGAAGTTGGCGCCCATGTTCAGGGCATGCACACATTTATCTTTACACATGACCAGGTGACTCCGGGCCTTTATTGGGGTTACTTGAATGGGTGTATTTCTATGCAGTTCTTGTTTTGGGCTGCTGTATAACCACCATGTGTTTCTGTTCTGTATACTGCTGGAGTATGCTGTTCTGTTTGCGAGGGTTTACCTTCTCTGAGTGAGTTCTGATGTACATACTGTAGTTCTTCATACAGACTTCATCTTTGTAAACCGCTTGAACCCACTCTTATGTTTTAGCATTTGCGCTTTTGGCATAGCAAGCTGTTTGGTATACCTTATTTGCTGTTTTGTCGTTGATTTCTCCCTGCGCTGTGTCACTTTTTTCTTCTTTACACAGCAGACTGCTAAATGTCATCGTACGACGACATTGTAGATCTTGTGTGAATGGTAATAGATTTTACTGCATATTTGTGGCTTGGTGAGCACCAAGCTTCGGTGCTATGAGCATAAAAAAAATCATTACTAGAACACCATGGTTTGTAGTAGTATGAGTGGAGGAAGTGTTTGCGTTCATGCTTTTGTACATGTACATGTATGCACACGTTAGTGACGCCATGAGTTGTTGTGGTGCCAGGGTATGTACCTGTGGAGTTACATGTTCAGTCTGGGCATCCACTTTTTTGTTTTGACGTAGCAATTACATTTATTCCCCATGTTTACATGTTTTTTACTAAACTCATTTTCCTGCAAGCCTGTCTGTGAACACCCTCAATAAGACAGTGGTAGTACTCTTCGGAAAGGACTCTCCACTCTGTCCCCAGCCTGCTTATCTGAACTTGGACCCATCCCGTGCTGCTAGGCCAGGAACCTGGGAATCATTGTAGTCAACAAACCAATGTCCAGTCACCTGATTACCTCTTCCTACTTCCACAAGACTTCCCTCAACACCCGTATCCAAATCTTCAGATGCTTTCCTTCTACACCCAGGCACCCAACCAGATTACCATCCAGGCGCTCAACAGCAATCTAGTCTAAAGAAACACGCTGTATGTCAGATTCTCCACCCAGCTGACCAAACTGCTCCAGATCATTCAGAATGCAGCAGCCAGGCTCACTCAACCACACTCCACTCGCCTCAATGACCTCAGCTGGCTTTCCATGCACACTAGTGCACTGTTCAAATTACACACACATATAAAGCACTGCATAATCTAGACTCCTCTTACCTGAATAGCCACAGCAGCTTCCACACCGCCTCTAGACACATCTGCTCAGACAACCTTCTACTTGTTGCTGTCTCGCATCCGACGAGCTAGAATCGGCGGTCCGCCCTTCTGGTACCTGGCTCCTAAAGCCTGGAACAAACTCCCACCTTCATATTAGGGCTGCTAGCTCAGTCCTTGAATTCAGGAAGAAACTGAAAACATGAATCTTCACGTAGGCCCTGTTAGACCTGGCACCATTGGCCTGGGTCTTCCTTCCATTTTTGTTGTTGCCCCATGTATTTTTGCTGGTATTAGATGCTTTGGGCACTGTGCCACTGCTATTCAGTGCCACAGTGAAAGTGCTCCCTATTGTAAGTTGATGTACTAATCGGTGGTTCCATGTTTGGCTATTTGGTTTACTTGTAAGACCCCAGTCTAGTGCGCTGAGTGCCCAGGGTGTGTAAATCCAAATGCTGCTGGTGGGCTTGCAGCACTGGTTGTGCCACCCACGGAAGCAGCCTTGTAAAATGTGTCTGAGGTCTGCCATTGCAGAGCCTTCGTGCAGGCTGGTACTGTCATGCTGACTGGGCAAGTGCACCCACTTGCCAGTCCCTAAACCTTCCCTTTTCTTCATATCAGTCACCCATATGGTAGGCCCAAGGGCAGGGTGCATTGTAAGTATAAGGTAGGACAAGCCCTGATGTGTGTGGCTCTGTGTGTGTGGCTCTGTGTGTGTGGCTCTGTGTGTGTGGCTCTGTGTGTGTGGCTCTGTGTGTGTGGCTCTGGGTGTGTGTGTGTGGCTCTGGGTGTGTGTGTGTGGCTCTGGGTGTGTGTGTGTGGCTCTGGGTGTGTGTGTGTGTGGCTCTGGGTGTGTGTGTGTGTGGCTCTGGGTGTGTGTGTGTGTGGCTCTGGGTGTGTGTGTGTGTGGCTCTGGGTGTGTGTGTGTGTGGCTCTGGGTGTGTGTTTGTGGCTCTGGGTGTGTGTGTGTGGCTCTGGGTGGGTGTGTGTGTGTGTGTGTGGCTCTGGGTGTGTGTGTGTGTGTGTGTGTGTTTGTGGCCCTGGGTATGTGTGGCTCTGTGTGTGTGTGTGGCTCTGGGTGTGGCTCGGTGTGTGTGTGTGTGGCTCGGTGTGTGTGTGTGGCTCGGTGTGTGTGTGTGGCTCTGGGTGTGTGTGTGTGTGGCTCTGGGTGTGTGTGTGTGTGGCTCTGGGTGTGTGTGTGGCTCTGGGTGGGTGTGTGTGTGTGTGTGTGTGGCTCTGGGTGTGTGTGTGTGTGTGTGTGTGGCTCTGGGTGTGTATGTTGAGGTAATTGAAATTTTTATGGTCAATTGTGTCCCCTAACGTGTACCCCAACGGCTCCATGTACGTACTTCAAGTACATGTAATTTCCCTCCACAACCGAATCTGAAGACGCAAATACATTTGCGTCCAACGTTAACATGTCCTCTATCAGATCCACCATGAATGGATCGATAATTCAGTTCCTAAGTATGCCGTGCCACCGTCTTTACATGGTGCACTTTCACGTTTTTTCCTGGCTCTGCCGAGCTAGGCCCTGAATTCTGTCTTCAAGCCACTTCTGTCTCTGCCTCTGAAAGCTGCAGCATGGAGATGCATCCCTGACCTCTGCCTTACTTCCTGCCAAGCGAGCGGTGCCCGGCTCAGCCTGGTCTGCCTGCCAAAAACAGTATTTTACCTTCAAGTTATCAGCGTAGCCAGCTCAGCTCCTCAAACACATTCCAGTCTAGTGATTTAGGTAAACATATCCCCGACTACAGAGCAAAGAGCAAGTCTTCCTGTCTCCGTGCAAGTAATTTACGGTTCCCGTTACCAGAGTAGGCCCATGGCCCCGCACGTAGACACGCAGACACCTATGCACGCACTGACATTCAGTATAGAATAGCCTCTGCCCAAGAGACCTTTTACTCTAGAATAAACATCCTCTAAATACTAGATATCAGATATGTTATAAGGACAGGTCGATCTGACATGCCAGACTTCTGTCTCCTCTACTAGTGCTAAAAGTCAGACCCTTAGCTTCCTCCAGATGCACGTCAATCACACGTCATATTAGCTGCGCGCGCATTCAGGTCACAGGTTTCAGCTGACTCTGCAAGAATTCTTTATGCATCCACCCACTTATGACACTTTTCTGTGACGTTTCTAGTATACGCCTTCGAGCACACCCCTGTTCACGCCTTTTTGCTACGCACATGTGTTCTTACCATATACATTTCACTTGTCACGCCTACTGTATTCACTGCTACTGTGTCATTTTACTATATATGTCATGTACTGTTAATAAATCGTTGACATCTTTCCTGCCATCATTGCATACCCGAACCCTTGTATTGATGGAATAGATTTCCATGACTCGAGTCATCCTTTATGATTAAAGCCCGTATGACTCTGATGCCACGGACTCTGCCTCTCATTTGATTGAGCTATTTCTTTACTTGACCGAAATTATCTGGCAAACTCGTATACGGTAAAATA
Source organism: Lissotriton helveticus (assembly GCF_964261635.1). Lineage (NCBI taxonomy): Eukaryota > Metazoa > Chordata > Amphibia > Caudata > Salamandridae > Lissotriton > Lissotriton helveticus. The sequence goes on along the minus strand of NC_136059.1, from coordinate 1,306,844,400 downwards.
TTTACCACAGTGTGTGTGGCCCTGGGTATGTGTGGCTCTGTGTGTGTGTGTGTGTGTGTGTGTGTGTGGCTGGCTCTGGGTGGGTGTGTGTGTGGTAGTAATTGCTGTCTGCTGAGCTCGTCAGTAGGGTACAATAGGTCTCACATTTGCGACAGATTAAGCTAATGGCAATGTAAATGACAATGCCACTAATTTATCTGTTTTCAAAACCAACACATAAACACATAAATACAAAATTTGTCATTTACAATGCCAATAGCTCTAACTTTTCCAAAGGCGAAACCATTGCATTGTAAATGCTTGTTATTTTTATGTTGTGGGTGTCCTCTTAGGGCCCCCCACCTGAGTCTGGAGGTCATGGAATTCCCACCCTGGCCCTCCTGCTTGTGCCGGTTAAGGTCATGGGAACTCCATCTCCTGGGGCCGGATTCCTTAAAAAAGCCATCCTTAGAAAATGTGTAGAATACGTTTTGAGTGTTCCCCCTGTGCATTACATGTCTGGGTTGGTATGCAAACTTTGTGCTATGTTTATTTTGCTGATAAACATTTCACCACCTGCACTGCAGCGCCTAATTAAACAGTGCTGCGGTTGGCGGTGCATGAATGCCTGTGGGCAGGTAGGTAAGGGTAAGGCGGACAAGAGGTCACTCCTTTAAAAAAAATATAAAAAAACAATGTGTAAACACTGGCGTCGAGAATATATCAATTTTTGCCCCGCGGTGAAATATCCGAAAATCTTCTGCTTCATAGAGGTCAGGATTATGCTGCTAAAATCACTAATATGAAAGGATCCCCTCTCTCTGCATTTACATTGTCTACAGCCGATAACTATGCATAGAAAAGAGGGGTGTCTCCAATGGGTTTATTTCGCTCCCCTCTGAATTCTTACAATATATATTTCAACTTGCATTTATTTCTTCAAACAATTTCAGGAAAAGAGTTTACCACTACATCACACAGATAGGCTACTTCACTCTCAATTTTATAGCACATTTATGCCGCATTTTCTATGCAGCAAGAATATATATTTCTATATTCCGGCTTGTGCAGTTAACGTTTTATTGGCTTAATCATGACTTTCTTTCAAAGTCAATTCATGCAGATTTTATTTCAGGAGGAAATGTATTTCCTGTCCTCCTGAGAGCCTGAATGATGGAAAAGTTGATCATATCCTCCGAGTGGCTCAGTTACTTACTTTCAGACTACATTTTAAATATTAGATGGCATTTATTGGTTTTTGTGTGACATACAGATCAAACGGGTTATTTGTCTCTGTTATATGCTTTCAGACGGTATTTTAAGATAGGGAAATGCATACATCTAAGTTCAGACGACCAGCATAATACAGAAAGTCTAACATTCATTTAACATTGGAAATAATTACTGAAGCCGTATTCTGCTGACTTTATTAAACTCAAATTACACCCTTCCCTCATGCGACACATTAAACATGCCGACGTACTGAATTCTGCGGACTATTGCACTAACAAAATGCATGCGATATCTTGACTAGATGGTCGTTGCTCATTGTTTTTATTGAATTATGATCCGTTCCGAGGTAGCCTAGCTTTAGCCGTTATTACATTATAAAGACACAAGTGAATATTTTCGCACTACACCATGGATTTTTCTGTCAATGGTTATAATTTGTCGATCTGTTGAAAATATTGATGATGTCACTCTGCTGACCAATCGTCTTCCAGCGCTAAAATATAAAGCCCTCTAGAATTATTGTTACTGTAATCGGACAGTACTGCAAATATTTTACCTTAAGGCAATGGAGGAAAATTCAGAAATAATGTTTTACCTTTTGATTAGGTATTGTTGCATTTATAACTTCCAAATTATTTTGTGGATCTTAGCCTGAGCTTGATAAGCTGTAACATAAAGGTTTGCATCAGCGCAGGATCATTGCAGGATAAGGAATGGAGCAAATAGACCTAGGGTCAGATTTAAGTCTGTTTTTAGCAGTTGCTAACAGGAAATCAGCTTGCTTGTGACAGCTAAAAAGGAGTGTAGCATGTACCAAACCTATTTTGCGAGTCGGTAACATGTGACCGACTCGCAAAATAGGTTTTGCGAGTCGCTATTAGGAAGGGGAGTGCCAAGGGTGTCCCTTTTGAATAGCGAGTCACGGGGACGTAAGATTATTTTTGGTGGCAAAACAAACACATTTACCACCAATTTCAAATTGGTGGCGAGCCAGTCGCAAATGGGAAGGAGTCCCGAGGGGACCCCTTCGCCTTTGTGGTTAGCAGCAAAAATGCTATTTAAGAGGAGGCAGCAGCCCCACAGACCACTGCCTGCTCTAAAAAAAGAAAACTGAAAAATGTAAAATTGTTACTTTTTTAAATGCATTCCGTTTTCTTTTATGGAAAATGGTCTGCGTTAAAAAAACTGCTTTATTTAAAAAGCAGTCATAGACATGGTGGTCTGCTGACGTCACCATCCCTTTCAGTGCCAACCACTCCCAATGGGTTGCAAAATGCAACCTGCCTCATGAGTATTGATGAGGCTGGTCCTTTGTGACCCATTTGGGAAATGCAAACGGTGTCTCAGACACTGTTTTACATCAGTGTCAGCGACTCGCAATTTGTGAGTGTCAAAAAATGCTAATTGTGAGTCGCAAACACTGAGGTTCGTATATCTGGCCCTTAGTTACAAGCTTGCACCATCTTTCACAGGCTGTTTTTACAAGCTGCCCGAAGCTGTACCCTAAGGAGGATACAGCTCCAGTAGGCAACTACAAGTTTGCTGGTGTTTCCGGGGCCCGTAATTATTGGGTCCTACTACTGACCCTTTACTTACAGGCTCGCAGAATTACCAAACTAAAATATGGTACTGAACCTTAGGATAATCAAAGTAGTGCACACCTTAGATAAGAAGAAATGACAGTTGTTTTGAGCCCAAGCCTTTCTTGGTCTATATAGTAACATGCATAGTCTATGCATCACATAGCCAACTTGAATTATTTAAAGCAACTGTACCAATAAATGCATATTCACACATTTGTTACTAGAGTTCAGATATAAAATTCAATAAGATTTCCAGAATGCAGCGAATTTGACACAAGAAACATTGTTTTATGCCTCACAGATTGTACATTTAAATTACTTTTATCACGGGAACAGCTGTTCAAATTCTCTTGAGGCCTCTTCAATAGGATTTTACTTCACTGCAAAATAGCACATTATACTCTTACAGCCTGATTCATCAATCTCCCGTTTTGCGAGCCCTTAATAGCGATTCATAACGAATCGCTATTAAGGACTTGCAAAACGGGATTCATGTAGGAATTGCATAAAGAAATGCGATTCCTACACATTCCTTATTTGCGATTAGCAAATTGCTAATCGCAAATAAGGAATACTCCCCATTCATTCCTATGAGCCTTTTGGCCCATAGGAATGAATGGGGAGTATTCCTTATTTGCGATTAGCAATTAGCTACTCGCAAATAAGATAGCGATTTAAAGGGTGCCAGGGGTGTCCAAAGGACACCCTGTAGCACCCCTTAAATGCAAATTGAAACAGGTGTTGTGCACACACATGTCCAAAGGACATGTGTGTGTGCAACATGCAACTTAGAAAAATGTTTTTAAAAGCATTTTTCTAAGTTTTCGCTATTTACCACGAGGTTTGACCTCGCGGTAAATAGCGGGCCGAAATTGCAATTTCGCAATTTTAAAATGATTCATGAATTGCATTTAAGGAATCTCAAATAGAGATTCCTTAAATGCAATTCTTAGCAAATGTGCGAATTCTTTAATAGCGAATTTTGCATTTGGGATGATGAATCCCAAATGCAAAAATTGCACTCGCAAAAGGCAAGATTCTGAGAATCTTGCCCTTTGCAAGTTTAATTTAGCTTGATGAATCAGGCTGATATTCATTTAAAATAATCCACTTAAGCTTGGAAATTTCAGGGGTTTCTCGGTTTTACTTCATAAACACAAATGCATTTTTGCTGTGGTTTTAAAAATATTTTTGAGTTGTTTTTTTAAAATATACATTAAGGTTTTATAACCTATACCAACTATAATTTCTCATTACCCTTCTTTTTTCAGTGAAATTCGTTTTCTTGGTCATATGCTACATCCAAAATCTATCAAATTATACCCTACCCTACTGGCTCTGCCTTGCCCTAAGCACAGTGTGGGGAAGGGGGGGGGCCTAGAACGAATCTGCTACAGGTGGGCTGCACATTTCCTCTGGGTGGCCAAGAGAGGGCCCTACTAATTCTTTTTGCTTTTCTTGTGGTTTGTAGATCCCAGTTTGAGTTGTGAACCCACAATGGTTCCTTGACCCTTGGTAGACCTCTGGTGAGTCCACAAACTCAGTGCTGGATCCAGGAGCCCCCATAGAAGGTCCAGTAAGGGCTCTGCAACTTTTTTTATTTTGAGGTTGTGGGAGTTCTTTTAGGCTCCTCCCCACCACAGAGGTCACAGGATGTCCCCTTATGGCTGTTTGAATTTTTCAGGACCCAGGGGCAGAGTGTCTGAGTACTGAAATGTAAGGCACAACAGATGTTTCTCTGTTGCAGCCAGCCAATCTGAGAGTTTTTGGTCCACGCACCTTACTATAGGTTCACAGACCTGAAATGGGCAACAAGAGAAAAAGCACATTTTTGCAACCAGATTTATGTATTTTTTCAATTTGGGTCTGCACATGGCCCTTCAATTAATGTTTATGTACCTCTGTGTACCAACAGCCCAGGTATCTCTGACTTTGCTGATTCATTGAACTGTGCAATGAAAACAAAAATGCATTTGTAAACCATAACTGCAAAGATGTTCTGTAATACATACCATAATTACAAACAAAATGTTCATAATAACAAAAAAAAAAAAATATATATATATATATATATATATATATATATATATATATATATATATATATATATATATATATATATATATGTAGATCACCGTGCTTCAAATATCAGGCAATATCTTCAGGCAAGTGGCTGTCTTTTCTTTTCAACCCGTTGGCCGACGCAGCCCTGCCCACTCTTTAGATCTCCAGCAGCACGGCGAAATTCGCGCCGCGGTTAAGGAGTTAACATGGAGACCTCTGTTTATTTCCTTTGATGCAAAGTGAGATGTCATTTTTTTCTTATACACAATAAAACAAAAACACCTGTAAACGAACTGTACAAGTGTTTCAAAAATATATTAGCAGTTCAGAAAGCATACATTAAGCACAATTGCTTTGTAATTCTGAAGTGTGATGAAAATAAATCAAGGCATGCTTCTTTCCTGAAACCAGATTACTATCGGTAAAATAGCATGTTTGAGCAAATTTAGTAGCCATTTCAAAGGAAATTTTATTTTATATGAATGACACTGCGCTATCACACCATACTTTAATAATTTATTTGAAATAGTGTTGTCAGAAAAGCACCACCAGCTACATACTACACCCTTACCACTCCCCTGCTGAATGTATTTGCTAAACTTGTTCTTTGTGTGACACTTGGAATTCTCAAAATTCCTGTGACTTCAGTGGTGTGACTTGATTGCAGCCCCCCCACTTTGAAACTTGTTCCAGCACCACTGGCCAGAAGTGGATAACCTGAGGTGCACAACCACCCAAATCGTGCTCTTCATCCCTGCTACTACAATCCATATACAGCAGCCAGCCAGAAAGCTGATAGATTTGGATCTGGCCAGAAATGGTGAATGAAAGGTATAGGAATTCAATGACAACTTCACATTAGCACAAACACTGCCTTCCTCTGACCTATAGTTGTGGTCAAATAAGGGGCCTTCTTTTATAGTAATGTGATTGTTTAGAACAGTATAATTTAGGGGCCTTCCTGTGGGTGAGGGGGGAGAAGAATAGTTCAATTCCACATCAGTTCCTGTCTTGCTGACAGCTCCCACACTCTAAAAAGTAGTAATCCATGGATTGCATTAGAGGCCTACTTGTAAAGGCAATATGTCCTTTACAATAAATCTTTCCATTACTTCTCTGTATAAGCATGATTTTTAGCTGTTTTTATCAGTTCAAAAGTGCACCACTTGACTTAAAGGTATTTCAACTTGCTCTTAATACGATTTCTTATCTTTTCACCTTTCAGCAGTTGAAAGTCAAGTAAAATCATGTTGTTTCCATGTTGCTTTACTATGTACTGCCAATTTCATAAAGAACACTGCAGTCCTCTAGGTCCACACTTAGAGCCTCATTTACAAGAGAGAGCCGCAGCGCTGTGGCACTGTCAAAGAACAGGGATGCGTCATATTTACAACAACATGATGCAACCCTGGCGATTCCACTGTGCCTGCACTCAATTGGCTGCCATACGCTGATGCGGGCACCCATGCATCATGGCCCAAGATGCCTGCGTCACGGGGATGGTTGTTTCTGTGCAGGAAGGTGGAAAAAACGAGGAGAAATGAATAAAATGAATACATTCTCATTGTTGTGCCTCCCTACGCCTCCCCTGGAGAGGCGCGGCATTCAGGCGCATTACCAGGTTTACGATTTCTCAGGAATCTGGAAATGTGTTAGGTTCCATGGGTGTTGCGTGGGTACACTCACAGCATCATTCATGGAACACCCCTTTCATGCATGTGTAAAGGGGCCGTATTTACAGGGCCAGGAAAAGCCACAGATGGGGGCTACTCCTGTCCTTGTAAATATGAAGCAGCAAAATGAGCCGGCAGTGTATCACAAAAAGTGACGCACAGGCGGAGCAGGTTACCTGTAAAATAGCCCCCTAAAGTGCAAACTGTTGCCCATTTTTGTTGTTGATGCACATTTTTAATTAGAGACTAATGGCAAATTTAGTGAATGCTTCTGTATGTGTGTATTTGTGTCTGTGTGTGTCTGTGAGAGGGAATGAGTTTATGTGTGCAGTGTGTGAGAGAGATTGGGTGACTATCTTGTGGCAGCAATAATGTGACCAATATTTAGAGCCACACCTATAAATTCTTCCGTAGTAGACATACATAGAGAAATTAGTTTGGGATGCATACCAATCTTTTGTTGAGCAATCAAACAAGTCTTGGAAAAACTCTCCAACCTCTATGCCAGAAGAGTGTTCATGATGTAAAATGTTTCACTACATTGTACTGGTACTTAACTATAATTAATTCATGTGAATGATCAACACCAAACTTTCAATGTTGTTCTGGTTAATTGACAACCAGTACTCACTTTGTAGAGTTGTAGCTTTTGATAAACATTTCTCAGGAAAAAAGATTGCACATGTATGTAACATGAAGCAATAATTGAAATACAAAACTCCATTAAAAGCTTTACTTTGAAGTACCATAAATTCCAACTTTATATCATTGGGACTTGAAATTGAACTAATCCGCGGCATGGAAAATTGAACAAGGCACATACGTGGAACTTACACTAAAAGTGCTAGATTTGACAGAAATTCTCCTTGCCTTAGAATATCAAACTTGCTCCCTGACGCTTTCTCAATCCAGTTCAAGCGTAGCATTCCCCATGACCAGTGTAAGCTAATTCCATCCCTACCTTTGGGCAGAATATATATTGGTTCCACCATAGAACTTAACGATTGACTCCTGACCACCAGCATCCTAGACAACCCCTCACTTCCTCCTCCCACGTAGATATCCACCCAAGCATTGAGGCTCCAGAGAAGGCGTTTATCTAAGGCAGGATGGACCCCTGCTAAGGGCAGGTGGGAGTAGTGTTGCCACCAAATCTAGTGGGTTGGAAAGCGCGGACCCCTGGACGAACCACAATTCCCAAGTATCAACCAAGGCCCTCCCCGACTATTTCCATTCTTACCCAAATGCTGTATCATCTCCTGGCATAGATTCTCATCGACAGCTAAGTGTAATATCCTGGAATGTGGCTGGGCTAAATAGCAAAATGTCACTTCCCCCCCTGAAATGACCTAATTGAGGGATATGACATTTGCATTTTCCAGGAGACCTTGAGTTTGGTTCCCCTATTTAAATTGGGATATGCATGCTACTGTTCACCAGCAACAACATTGGGGAGAGGGCGCCCGGCAGGGGTTTGATCATTTGGGTGCCAGATCTCCCTCCATCCAAGTTGTAGTCCAGATATCCTGGGGATTGGTATCAAGGGACCCATGGGAGCTGACCCCATTGAGCTGTTTAATGTTTATATGAGTGGAACTAAAGGGTGCAAATCTTAACCTACTCTCATCCTATCGGAGGAAAGCTTAGCTAGATGCTCATTTCACTAAGGAGTAATATTACCAGGGAACTTTAATAGCACCTTTGAGCCTCTCAACAAAGAAGATCTATTAGGCTCTCTCGGAGGATCACCTTAAATGGTCTGTCCCCTGCTTAAATCTACCCCTCAGTTAAAAGGTTGACCCAGACAGCGCTCCACCAAAATGCTCTAAATGCTGAGTTTGGGTTACAGGCAGTAAATAGCAGAACCCCGTTGGACAAGCAGGGTGCAAACACGTATAACAGAGTTAGTTGTCCATCTCATATCGATTACATACTGCTCGATGTGAGGCTTTGGAGATATTTGATTGATATGAGTTTGGGAGTAACAGCAGAGACTGACCACAATCCCGTTTATATAATTATGAACCCCCTGTGGAAAGCAATGTATTACCCAAGGAGCAACTCACCCCGACTTACACCTGAGAGATTCTTCCCTCTAATAACTGTAGATCTGTAAAATTGCAGAAGGTGGCCTTGCAAGAAAATAAGATTAAAGACATCCAACATGATCTGTTAGTAGGCACCTCCGAGCTCCAGTCCTTGGTTACTAGCAATCACGGAACGACGGGTGTACCCACCGCTCACTCACAAACTTTCGACCAACTAAGTTTATACTTTAAAGTTCCTAAATCTGAACTTAAGTTCAGCATTTCACTGGGTGGAGCTTACTAGTGGTACAGAAAGGATTGCAGACACGAGCGATCCCTTTTAACGTCAGCAATTCAAGCTAAGAACTGCCCCTTGATCAAAGCTTCGAGGAAGCACTGTAAGGCTACCTTGCGTTCAGCAAAAAATGGCATGGGACGAATCTCACTGGCAACAACTCAAGGAGGCAAGTGCAACAAATGACGCTAAGTCATCCCGGTCCTTAGTTACCTGGGGTAGTAGTTCAGGAGCCCGATCATCCCCTAATTATATCACCGGCCAGGAATGGCATGACTACCTCCAGAAGCTATAGACAACTTCTGTGGATATGCCCGAAGTGGAGGTGGCTGACTTCTACAGTCCTCCTGTGGATGATGATTTTTTTACTTTCGGAGAAATAGAGGCCACAATAGGTAGAATAGTGCCATCTAAAGCTGCAGGACCAGATGGCATCCCGGGGGACGTATTCATAGCTGCATTCCAAACTGGGCCCGCTATATTCTACTTTTGTCAAATGCAATAGCTAGCTGTGCCCCAGTCCCCGGGTCCTGGAAGGGTGCAGAGGTGGTCCCAATTTATAAAAAAGGAGCCCGAGATGATCCCTCAAATCATAGGCCCATTAGCCTGATTGACGCCCTACAGAAGGTCTTCTGTAGAGCTATGCTCCAGAAAATCCAGTCATGGGCAGATGATAATGCAATTCTATGGCAGTATCAGGCTAGTTTTAGGGTGAAGATGGGGGCAATATACCAGGCATTCCGGCTTCTTCTCCTCTATTGGAAAGTGATAGTGATCGGACAGGGCAGTCTTTAGCTAGCTTTGATAGATTTAAAGACTGCCTTTGATCTAGTCCCCAGGTGTAGACTATGGTTGGTGCTTAAAGATATTGGTATTTAACCACCCATTCTCAATCTGGTAGTTCGGTTACACAAGGGGGATTATGTCTGAATTAGATGGGGAGAGCAGGGGCAATTGACTGATCGTATCCCAGTTAGCAGGAGAGTTCGACAAGGTTGTGTCCTGGCTCCCACTCTATTCTCCATCTATATGGATGGAGTGGTCAGCTTCTTGCAAGAAGAAGCAGCAGACACACCAACCTTGGGGGGCAACAAGGTACCGACCCTTCTGTTTGCAGATGACACCCTGCTGGTGTCGAAGACCCCAGCAGGGCTGCAGAGGCTACTTAACAGATTCCATCTCTTCTGCAACACCAGGGGTTTGTTATTAACAATTCTAAAACCACATTTATGGCATTTAACTCCCATAAGTCATACAAAGGTAGCCCCTTGCTAGGTGGGACTTGCAAAGAGTTAGTACCTTCGACTATCTTGAAGTACGACTCCCCAACAAAATGTCATGGAAGCCCCCTCTAACCAAGATGCTGTTGGGCCACAAGCGAGTAACGGGGTCACTAGGAAATAAACATTGCGCTTCGTACTGCAAACCGGTAGCTCAGCACTTCAGGTCTATGACACAAACGCAGTTAGCACAGCTCTGTATGGAGCAGAGCTGTGGGGATTTGACAAGATCCACAATCTCAGCCGATCCAAGCATAAATTCCCAATGGATTTATTGATGTTGCCTTGAAACATTACGCTCACTCCCTCAATGCTTGACATATGTAGGCGCTCTATTGGTGATAGAATAAGGCTTCGTTGGGTTTGCATTAAGCGGACCCCAGAGCTCCTACCCTGTGTGGAAGCCCATTTCAGGTTATCCAGTTAGACACAAGTAATACGTTTGGCCGGATCACCAATGCTAGAAAACTGATGTCAGCAATAGGGTTTCAAGTCTAGTGGATCAACCAGGATCCACCAAGGAAAGATGTGCTCAAACCATGTTATTGGGAATGAGTGGATCAGCAAGAATCTAGCAAGCCTAATTTGGGGAGACTAACTGTAGAATTCCATCTCCACAAACAGGCTAGACACCTGGAGCCCTACCTAGATATAATCCAGGTCCCTCGTGACAGGACGTTATATATCCACTTTAGGTTTGACACACTTTCCTGTTTGTGTATGTCATGCACATGCACTTTAAAGTTCTTAGTCTCCTCACAAGGTTGTCCCGAGGAGGGCTAGTAAAACCAATAAGAAGGCCCCTTGGGTATTGGAAATTGGGTTCAACAGTAAAGGCCACAAATTGCGGAAATATTGTGATATTCCCCCCTTTCTTTTTTATACTGTCTTAATGCATGTTTTATTAATCTATGTTGTTTTAAATTGCTCTTCTTATTGATCTGCTAAAATGTATATTGCTCTTCTGCTGCAGTCGTGTATCAAGATAAATTGCTTGTATGTACTCAATTGTAACAAGTTGTCGCATGATCTGTTTATTTTTGTATCTTTGCTTTTATTCCAACTGGCTTGTACAAACAAACAAACATCATCAAGAATTTCCAGTTCTCTGGTTATCAATAGTTCCAGAGGAGGGGGCATCAGGATGTATTCTAGCCCAAATGTAAAGGGTTCCCAATTGTAACTCCTGCACCAAATTGTCCACTCTTACACCTAAAAGTATTTGCATTTTACAGCATACAGTTTTTCAACAGAGTGCAGGCCCAAACCTCGCAGCCTCTATCTCAATTGCAAAAGGAGCTTGTGCAGGCCTGTCAGTATATATTTCAATATTTCCTCAAAATATAGATATTTTTCTCTTGTACAGGGTATATTTGTGGGGTACCTTTCTTATTAGCTAGAACAACTGAAAAAAGATGGCAGAGAGCAGGTAGCCTTTGCATGTAGCTTACTTAATTTTGATGGCATTGGACTGATTCTTGAAATACGTTCCCCACAAGGAGTGATACACCTATTCTAATGAGAAGTGGTCTCAACCTTTGAAAGAACAATGAACATGTAAGACTAAGCCACTTTATCAAACACGTTGTGGGAGATTAGAGGACACATCTACATAGGTAGAGTTGTGATTCAGTCTAAACATTAACCACACTGTTGTGTGCATGAGCCCTGGAATGCCTAGCAGACACATAATGAACGTTCCATTCAGATGCAATATTATATTTTTATTTGACGTATTTCTATATCTTGAATCTAGCCACAAGAGAAGCAGAGTGTTTTAAAGATTGCACAGACAACATAAAAGTATTGAATTGAGGATGAGGAATAAAGATCGGGGAAACAGTAGAAATCTAATTTGTGAGGTGAACTCCGAGGAGGTGAATTTTCAGGTACTTTTGGAATGTAAATAGATTCAGATTTAGTCTAATGTACTCAGGTACAGTGCTCCACAGTTTGAGAGCTTCTATATGTTGCCTCTTCTAGCTTTAGGGATTTCCAGAATGAGACAGCCTTTTTTCTGGTGTTTCTCTGCCCATCTGTAAATTAGAGTTTGTCAGTCGTTAGATCTGTCAGCCTTAGGATGGTTTTCTCCCACATTTTGGGCCTACTCACCTCTTGTTGTCTGAAATTCTTTTGTTATTGGCCTTAAGACTCTGTGCAGTTTACCACTACTAACCTGTGCTAAGGTGCTTATGCTCTCTCCCCTAAAATGTAGTTTTTCACTACTGCAAGCCTACCTCTTCCTTAGGATAACAATGGGTACCTTATTTTATTTAATAAGTGATAACTTTTGTGTGGAAACAGGGAGAAATATCAGGTTTGGTCTCAAATGAATCATAAATATAAATCTTATTTAATGATAAAGGCATATTTTAAGCCACAGTTCTGAAAATGCCACCCTTATAATTGTCAAAATATTCTTGTCCTAACCATTTGGTGCCTGCGGTCTGTATCCTAGGTCATATAACAATTGGCCTTTGTGTATTCCCTCCAGACAGTAAGACGAAGGGGGTAAGGTGCGGGCAGGAAAGGCGATCCTGCCAGGATGGTAAAGGCATAGCTGCTCTCTGCCCTACTTACATTTCAATGGATCTACCTCAGCACACTCACAAAGAATTTCACACCAGTTTTTTGTCACCGTAGACCTCTTGGAGCCTAGGCAGGGAGGAAGAATATTAAAAGAACTGTCTGTGGGGAAAAATCTACAAGTTTCTTCCACTTCAAAGCTTGCACCAAGTTTAACAATTGGCCTCCCAAACCACTCTTCAGTTCACTCCTGGACTTGAGGAGGAACTCAGAAGGCCTACCTTGTACTTTAGAGGACTGCCCTGGTGGTTGAGACCTGCTTTGTACTTTAGAAGACTACCCTGCTGCTCTCAGAGGAATTCTCTGCTGCATGAAGGCTGCCTTGATCACAGGACTACCTCCTGGTCTAAGCTACAGGGACACAAAAAGCTCCAACAACTTAAACTTAGCTTGCAGTGAGTCCTAACACTCGAGTGGTGCCCACCCAGTCCTTGAACCTTGAAAGTGGTGCTAAAGTTGGCCAATCACCAAAACCCAAAATTTGGGACAGAACATTTTCAGCTTATAATGTTGTGTGGCGTTTTAGCCGCCCAGTGAATTTTCCTGTTTCATGCCCTTATATAGGTACAATTCACATTGCCCTAATATAGGCATAGAAATCAAGCCCTTATTTAGACATAGCCCATGCAGACCAATTACAGGCATGGCTACTTCCACCTTTACCAAACGTCACAAAGATTTCTTGGAAAAGCGGCCAAAGCAGTTAGGGACCTTCCCTTGCTTGAATATTGATTTGTCCAAGAAATCATGTACTTTGCAAAGAATGACTATTCCCTAGGGGTTCTTTCCTGACGTTATTATGCCCGACTTTACGTCAAACTATGCCATTCCTAGACACCTTCAAGGTATACATATACCTTCACTTGCTCTTGCAAGACGCGGTGGTTCGGAGCAGTTCGACTATCTACTTGCCCGACGCAGCTCGTTACAGCAAGTGCTGAAGGAAGCCGACCCTCCAGCTGACGCACTGATCAAGAGGCTGCCTTTCTCTCGCCGAGAATCCAGCACCAGTGTTTCCAAGCTCCCCTTGCGGGGTGTTGGGAAATCAAGTCTCGAGACAGAGATACCAGACCTCCTTCATTCAAAACCAAGGTATGGAGCTGATTAGAACCTAGAGAAACCTTGGATAGATTCTTGGCAAAGAAAACCAAACCGATGCTACACAATACTTACTTCTTCCCTCGTACTAGACTTAGGTTAGGTACATTAGGGTAGGCATATTTTAGAAGCACCATTTGAGTATTTTTAGTCATTGTTATTTATGTATGTATTTGTATATGGTTCAGAAACCATACAATGCTCTTCTAGTATTATTTTATAATATTGTTCTCGCTGTACGCATTATACTTTGCAGTCTGCATTACGATTGTAGCAGTTCACTTTTCGTGCATGAGAAAGAAGACTGTTCAATAAACCTTTTATTGAAAACGCCCGTCTCTCTATTTCTCTGCAACTCTGTAGAAGCGAAGCATGCACAATTGACTGAGTTAAATACTTATCTATTGTTTCCGCAACCCTAGAGATATATTTCTTATTCTTGGGAAACAAAGTTGTCATGTTTATGTGGTTGTCAGAAACTAATCCCTTCTTGTGATTTCAAGAAAGTTTCTAGTGACCTCTGAGCTAGCTGGCACTCACTATTAAGTTTAATATATTCGATAGAGACCTAGTCGACCTCAGTCCTATGTCTAATCTATAGGATATATTATTCCAATTTGCAGAGCCTATTGGGAATGTAGGAACTACACTACAATAAATGCTCCGAGAATCGACAGGAGACTGCAATCTACCTGCTCGCCGATCAGCCCAAGGTGCATCACCAGGTGGCCTGACTTAGTGGTAGCTTCTGCTATGTTCTTCTCCTCAGCAGCAAACAGCCGCCGTGCGTCCATTGGGGCGTAGGGGCGTAGCCCCACTAAGCTTGGACGCACCGTGACAAGAGCACACAGCACACTAAAAATATTTTGTGAAATTGGCATGGATAGCACAATATAATAAGCGCCGCCGCGCAGCGCTTCAATCTGGGACAAACCCGATTGAATCCGGAGAGTGGGCAGGCAGGGGGTGGGGCTGTCTGGTCTGCTGCAGCTTGAGTGACAGTCTGCAGCAGGACAGCAGCAGTACTGCGCATGAGGAATTTTGGCTTGTACCTAGCCCGAGCCTGCGCGTTAGTAACCTGACTTAAGAGGGTCCGAAGGGGGTGCTGCTTTAGCCGGGCCGCAGCAGCCCCCGGGGTTTCAAAGGCGCCAGGGCGAGTAGGCAGTGTGCCCCCCTAGCCAATCCTGGCGCTGCAGGCAATCCATTATTGGATGGCGCGCGTGGGTGGTGGCACACTGCCTCAGCCGCACTGCATATGGCCAATCACTGTGACTTCAGCATGTGAAGTCATGCATTGATTGGCCATTCGGGACGTGCGCGCACCATTACGTTTTCCAGTACTAGTAGTTTCTACTTTCTAGTGTAGGGGCTCGAGTCTCCACGTGCGCGCAGGCAGCAGCAGACGTCCGGCGACTTCACTTCACTCAGTCCGGGCCTGGCCGCCTCGTCACCATCACACACTGTGCCTGTGCCTGCCCTGGCTTCTCATTTCGTCGTGTCGATGATCGGGCAATACCTGCCACACAGAAGAATAGAATAGTAGGTGCCTGCTCATGTCACTCAGAACCACGAGAGCCAAGCATTGCAAGTAAATAAATAAGAACCATTTCACAAGGCGGACTTCTAACGGGGGACCTGCCGAAGAATTCATGAGTCTTTTAATATCTACTATGCATGTAATTTGATTCAGTTTGTTGCTTACAGGGCACCCGCATCATGTCCCCTAGGGAATGTGGGCATGTACTTTTATAATGCACATTGCATTCCTGATGTAATTATCTATGAGGCAGTGAGGCACTTATCTCTTGTGAAACCTTTTCTTTAACCTACTTCCATTAAGGCTCGAAGTCTAAGTGGGTTGCAGCATGAATGTCTGTCATTTTGCATAAAGGACTGTGCTTTTGTTGACTCCTTGATTGTGAAAAAATCTGTGAAGACAATGATTTCCTCCCAGGCACACTTTCCCATCTGGTAGAAATCTTTTCAGAAGCACCTCTGCAACAGAACCTAGCTACATTTGGATTGAAGGCCTACTTTTATACTGGCGAGTCCTGACTCTTGTATCTTAGAATTGAATGTATATCTGTCGGTTTTGCGCGCTTTACATGATTTTTTCCATTCTGATGTCAGTCTGGCATGGCACATATTGAGAATGCTATTGTGTTTTGTACTGATGAAGATCAAATGTAATCATGGTGCAGGACCGAAACGCTGACATATATATCCTTATTTCCATTACTGTCATTCTATTACTTGCGTCTTTTCATTTGTGTGAAGCCAACAGTTGTAATGCTGCTGGGTGTGTGTTCCTTCATTAATTATATATATATAGCGTCACTCCCCATTTGTCCCCGAACTGATGTTGACCACAACTATGATTGATTGAGACAATCAAAGGCGTCGGCTCACCATCCTGTGATTCTGGACAAATCTTTGAATCTAGAAAAAAAATGAATGTGTCTTTGTGTAATGTAATCTGGTGTTCATGCAAAGTGCTCTGATGCCCTGGGACCTAGTTAGCGCTCCATAAAACTGCAAAAAGGTGAGGGTTTAGCCCTACTTGAAGTTTTCACCAGCAATTAAATACCTCTTAAATTATTACCTTCGGAAAAAAAGCGTGCTTCTATCCTTTTTTACTTCTGCAAATGTTCCCGAAAATGTTCTCCATTGTGCTGCTGTGTTTTCTTGTTTCCTTGCACAAACATTGTTAATTGAGGTCACAGTGGCCTCGGGTGGGTGCAGGAACTCTTTGAGCTCAGAGCAGGCTTTTCAACTTGTCATCAGATGAGGACACTTGGTATAAAACAACATATCTATGAACTGGCCCCGACACTGAGAGGAACTCACATCCTACCCTACAGCACGGAGCATGCTGGAACTTGTGCTTTGTTACATTTAAATTTCTGATTATGGGATAAGACAGAAGCCGTGGCATTGGCAATCCGGAAGTACAGGGATACGCTGGCAGAGATATGTTCACAAAAGTCTGCCTTTCAGCATGCGTATATGTACTCAAAGCAGAACGGTATGGCGCGATGCCTTCTTTGGGTCGGAACGGATGTACAGTACACTTGGTGGTGGGTCTGCTGTTTATGTCATTTGTGGATTGCCATGGGCTCTTTGATTAGTTGAGGCGGAGAGTCAGTGGGTTTAGTGTGCAGTCTGGACTGGTTCATCATGCTGACACCAGTTGCTGCAAGTCCTATCTCATCAAGTTGGTGACCCTTTTAAACTTACTAATGGCAGATGAATGAAACCGTAAAGGGGACAGATGGGTCTTCAATCTGTGTGTGTCTCCTGACCATTTGATGACTGAGAATGTGCTAATGGAGGGGTCTCGTCATTGCTCCCTGCTTTGTTTCTTTTTCAAGCTCATCCACCTTTCATTCTCTCGACTGGTTATGCTGTATTTGTGTCAGAAACACAATGGAATAGCTCTGTTACAGCACTGCTGCTGTATACTGTGGCATCATGCACTTCCCATTAAATGTATTTCAGGATATACCTCTAATTTCGCAGCTGTTCTACTGAGTAAAGGTTTGGTGTCCAACGAATCTGAGGCCTGTCTCAGGATGTGTTTGAGAGAGCTCCTAAGTAACTCTCAAAATATGAGTTACTCAGAAAGATACCTGTACAAAGGCTTCCATCTGATTACTTGTCTGCAAACTGCGGCTCCTGGCCTTCATTCATTTCTGCTCCTTGTCTGATACTTTTCAGTGCCAGTCCCCTTTTCCAAAATTACTCACACTAGTTTCTCTTCGCATCAGCACCAGATCGCAAAATTCCCCCGATGACCTGGCAATCTTTTCATCAATGGCTGACACTGGAATATTATGCACTACAGCCATCCACCATGCAGGCAAATAAACAGGAAAATAACCCTGCCAACTGCAACTCCCTTTTAGTAAACAAACCATTTATTATGGTAAGGTTGCCCAGACCAAATATCACCAAGACACCATTACATTACCTCTCTAGCAAATCACAGGTTGTCCACTATTTCTGGAAAGAGCGCGGGAGGTGGGTGAGGCCCCTGAAGACTACTGAGGCCCAGAGGGAATTGGAAATTGAGAAGTAGACAGAAGGAGTGTTCAATGAAGAGGAGGAGGGCAGAGCAATATACCCAATTTGCATCTGCTATTCGTTTCCCTCCTGAAAGGGTGGTCTCTGCTGGTCTCTCGAAGCCAGTTCCATATTGTTTTAGTGTTAGCCCTAAATCACGGAATGTTCTTCCTCCATGATGCTTAATAAATTCCTCTAGGTTTCTTCTTTTGGACACCTTTTGAGGTTCAGGTACACTTGGCTGGAATGTAAGTTTTTGGGGAGACACTAGTGTGAAGGTTTTTTTTCATAGGTAATGTTATGTTGGGCCTTTTTCAGAATGATTTTGAAGGGAGCAGAGCAGCTTGAATTTAGGGAGACAGTGGAGAACCTTCAAGTTTAGGGAGAAATGGCAGACCTTTTCCGCATTAAGCATACTTGAGCTGCCTAATATTTAGAAACAAATGAATAGGCAAGCTTAGAGTAGGGTAGCATTCTCCGTCCTTCCTCCCCTTATTTATTTTCTTCTTTTTCCATTACTTTTCCAATCTTGCCCTTTTTCTTCTTCCTTCATATTATTATCTCAAGCCCAATCTCTACAGCTGCTACATCCCAAATTACCTCTACACCTGCCTATCTCCCACCTTTCACTCTCCCATTTCACCTTCTCTCAAATCTTATCTTAGCTGGATTTTTATGTTTTTGTACAGTGGTCCAATTGAATTCGCCATGCTCTAATTATTGCAGGAGTCTTTCAAGAAGTGTGCCATGGCTGAGAAATTAACAAACCAAGGCACTAGACTGGTATGTGTATTTGCCAGTTTAGATAGTACAAAATGTACCTAATCTGAAAGGATAAAGTGCCCAAATCGGACAGGCTTGAATGGACACGTATTAGCGTGCATATGGTCCTGTAACAAGAGGCAAGAGTCATTTGATGAGTTGGCAGGATGAAACCAAATTGCCACCCGCTGGGGCGGGTCACAGGTAGTGGCTGTCTTTGGCCACCATGTCCACCGTCTCCACTATATCCACTATGTGGAATTGGAACAAGGCCAAGGCAACAATTGCTTCTACCTGCATAGAATAAGGACATATAGATTTCACAAAAGACATATAGCCTGCATGCCTAGTAAGCCACTGAAAGGCCCAGAAGGGGAATATGAGGTGACCAAAGCTGTACATCACTGTAACACTGTGGAAGTGGCTGCCTGGCTGGGTGTGGTTGTGTCCCTGGATTGTGTCCCTGGATTGTGGTGGTTCCTTGGTAGTTCATCCCCAGATATTCTGTGTTTGTCATACAAGTACACACAGACACAAATACACTCACACACAAATACACATACACACACAACAGCATCACAAAGAGAACACACACAAACATCACCACTAACAAACACCCACCATATTCAGTCTTGCACATGCAGCATTACTCCACACCAACAAACATGCCATGGCAATTACTACCACAATCACCACCACCAGTCACACACCCATCACGAACTCCATCACACACATACACACAGACACACCAATCCTCATAACTCCACCATCACTAACACTATATCAAACTCATTCTCTCTTTTGCACACACACACCAGTACAAATTCCATATTACACGTGCATACATCAAAAAATCACTCAAACATACACCCACACACACACACTTCTCAACAATGCACACTATCACACATCATGAAGACACAAAGATCGATATTTCCTTGTTTGTGTTGCTTCTCAAATCAAACCATGAAACCAATCCTTGATTGCTAACATTTTGTCTAACCACATGTTCTGTACGAACTCCAACGCACAGTGCTTTGGCTTTGCCTTTTAGTAGATCGGCGTGTTCACGAGATGGCTCTGGTCAGGGACGGCTGGGGTATAAATAGGGCTGGGCGCCAACATCGAAGCTAAAAAAGGTGCGCCCTGTTTGGAAATCAAAGCACCTTTGAACTTATTAAGACAGGCTGTATGAGTATTTTCCAAGGTAAAGACTGCAAGGATGTGACATAACTGAAGGCAATCTATGTTTTAATGTCAGGTTACTCGCAGTGCATACATACCCAATACTAGTCCCAGCTGGCAGAAGTTCGCTGAGAATATGTGGTTTGCATGTGGGAATCGTGAAGCAAGAGACCTGCCTTGAAATCGGTTTTCTATCACCTGATTTGGGAGGGTTGGTATGCATGTTGTGTGCTTATACATACAATCTAAAGCATACTCATTTTTCAGGGCACACTCACACTGCAAAGCAGACTCACACAGGAACGCTTCCACTAATACTGAAAGGTATGCTCACATTGAAAGAAGCACCCATATTGTAATGCATGCTCAATGCAGTTCGGGCAATCTCTTCATCTGCTAACTAACAGAGGGAATAGAGCAGCTCTCATGGTTGAAATCCATGCCAAGTTATTGCCGCTGTTGTAAAAGTCATGGTGGCATATACGATCACTGCCTTTTAATTAGAGCTTTGAGCTTTTGCTGTCTAGTTGTTCTTACCATGGTGGCAGTTGTGGTTATTGTTGTCAGGAGCACGGAGAAAGCTCCATGGCAGGAAGAAAAGAGAGTGTAACAAACATGTTTTGCACTGACCTGCAAGAGAAGGTTCCCAACTGCTGTGCAACTTCTTCTACTCTTAGAGCTGAGATGTTCATGAAAGTCTTATAGTCTGAATTCAGCAGCGTAATAGGACGGAAAGTATGAAGCTCTGTGGTTATATGAATAAGCAGCTACCCATGTTATGACATCTATTAATGTAATAACTGCACTTTCACAATTGCTTTATTAACCTTCCTGCTTTCTCAAATTTGCTGGAAAATGCACCATTTGTCCATGCTTTTTTCAAAATTTTCTCAGGGGGAAATCCCCCCGAACCTTCCTTAGGGGGTTCCGGCTCGCTCGCTTTGGAGGCTACTATGCTTAATTTGTACACTTACACCAGTCTTTGCTGACACTGATTTTAGGTGTGTAGATGTTACAATTTTGTGGGTGTTTACTGCGAAATGGCTCGTCACTGTCCATATCCCGGGAAAACCCATGCTTCCATATCTAACCAGTAGTACTGCAGAAAGTACTGCACTGTACTACAATAGGCATAGATTTACTAATATTTGATGCATATTAATGCAAAGCAGCACAGCAACATGCTATGCTACCTTTAGTAAAAAAGGAGCTAGAAATGATGTGCCATATTTATTAAAATATGGTGCATTTTTTCTTCCCCATACTCAGCCCGGCGTACTTTGGTTGCCAAGCACTAAAGCACATACCCTTACCCCATAGAGCAATGGTGTGAGAATTCTCTAATGCATAGGTTTTGTACTGGAAGAGGTGGTGTACAATGCATTACACCTGCAAAGATGGAAAAAAAGAGGAATGACAAATGTTCTCCATGTTATACCTGCAGCGAGGAGGCATAAAGGTTTTGGTGCAAATCCCTGCCTACAAATGTTAGTAGATAGGGATTTGTATCAAGACCCATGGGTGATTCCATAGGAATGCCCATGTAAGAACCATTGTAAGGCCTCTTGACGCAAAGTATTGCAAATTTGCGCACAGTAGCACTTTGGATTACTTTGAGATTGTTTCCAAAGCATATCCTGGTTTGCGTTGAATGCTAAACCCACCCCAAAACTCTGTGCCAGGCTTACGTCACAAAAGTGACCCAAACTCACCGCAAAGCGTTGGTAAATCTGGGTCTTAATGTGCATGTGTACATGTCTACAGAGCCAGTGGAGAAGCGTGGCTCAATGGTTAGAGCGGCAGACCCTGATGCAGAGGTCTGGCCTGGGACCAGGGTTCAATTCCCGCCTCGGCGGCTCTTGGACTTAATTTCTCCGGACCTGATAATTCTCGCCTCGGTGCCTAGTCTAATCATGGGTCCCACTCTGTGACTCTGGGCAATAGCTTGCTTAATCTCCACAACGGTCCCACCAGCGCTTGGATGCCTGGCTTCACCTTGGGGGTGCCCAGGAGTGGACATCTCAGAGGGAAAGCCAGGAAGGGTTCCACAGCGGTATAGTACAGCACCAGGGGACCCCAAAATGGGGTGACAGTTGCGCTTTACAAGTACTTACACATTCACATTTACATTCCAGTAATTTAAAAGTCTGCACTTTAGTTTGACGGACAACATGTTTATGAATGAAACCGACAGTCTCTAATGCCCTCAGGGTGATAACGTTGTGACTGGTCTCCTGCACAGGAGATTACCAGATATCCCTTACTTGGTGAGATAGGTTGACCTTTTCTGCAAGCAAATATTTAATGTATTCTTTTACCATTGATAAGAATCAGTGCGAAAAATATATCTTTAGGGTAAAAAAGTATTTTGCAGAAATACTTCGAATACACCAACTTTATTACATAATAACTTGCTAAGCCACATTTTATTTATTATACTTTCAAAGTGGTCGGCTCATTCAACGTCTCCTTTTATAGACTGCTGTAAGACTGCACTGTGCGGCTGGAGTGATATATTATGTTAATTTCTTGAGCAGTCACACCAATTGCTCACTTTTTAATAATACTGTATTTTAGCGCTGTCATAAAGCACACAGCATTTATAGATGAATGCTTCACTCCTCGCCCTGTAGCAGCTATTTTTTAAATGCTTCCAGAATGCATTTTATTTTCCACTGATGCTTAGCAATATTAAACAAGATATGATGGGAAGTCCTAGGAAGTGGAAGGAAACTGGAAAGTGAGGGGGGCGGGCAGGAGGAAATGTTTATCACCAATGGATATTGTGACCTTGTTGTGTCATTTTCGCTCATTAGAGAATGCCTCACAATAATGGTACTTTATTATCGTGCTGGTCAATACCTTTTAAGTTCATGAGTCATACGAGTGTTGCTGCCACACTAACTAATCAGTACATTAGAGGAGCTCTGCTTAAATACAGTCAAACCTCTGCTAAGACCCCTGTAAGAAATGGGGTTTCTGGTTAGCTAGAGATGCACTTTAGCCAAGCAGAACCCACCCCTTTATTCAGGGTAAAGGAGTTACACACCCAAGATAACCCATGTCACCCCCTTGGTAGCTTGGCAGAGTAGTCAGGCTTACCTCAGAGGCAATGTATAAAGTGTTTGCGCAACACACACACACACACACACACACACACACCAGTGACGCACAACATATACCACAAAAGAGACTCCACACAAGGTTATATAAAAATATCCTTTGCATTATACATAAAACACATTAGACCACAATCACATAAATCACTTTGACAACTATGCAATTGACATAACAATACATGGGTCATAAATCACGTTGCCAATTACACAATTGTCATAACATAACAGGTATTGCACAAAAATAAACAATTAAAAGCTGCACATGCTCTAAGAAAACATCATATAAACAACACCCTATGCCATCACTATACATAGAATACCATTTCTGAAAAGGATGTTTGTCATCCTATCATTGGCAGGTGTAAATGCCATCCATCATAATATTAGGGCACGAAATGCAGTAATTATATGTTCATATAAACCAACCAATTTTATTGTGCACATATCACCAAATCCCTATCATCAACATGTAGGGTGCAATTTCCCTGCACTCCTACACCACTTCATATGGTAACACCATTTGTGCACCTTGGGCACCGGAAATCCTGCATGCCCTTTCTCAGAGTTTTGGTAGTTTTTGTAGAATCAGCAGGATTGGGTCCTCCGTCGAGGATTTACCCTAAGCTGTGACAATCACAATGAACGGATGCCCCCAAACCACCGGGGGCTCCTCCTAAGGACCTTTCCAGTGTGCTACGGGGAGAACACCAAGAATATCTGCCAAATGCGGTGTGAGCTCTCACGTGGCCATCCCGCCCACAATACAAAGATCGGGGCAGCTGTATGCGTTCAATCATTGTGGCCGTAAACAAGCCCCCACTTCGTCGAGTCACTGGCCAGGGCTGGCCCATTTGTACTGCCCAGATTTCACAGGGAGACCTCACTCATTGTGTATTGTATCCCAAGCCCTCCAAGGCCTTCTGGACAGCTGCTTAACCTCAGGCCTGCACCTTCTCCATCAGGGCACCAAGTTCCCATTTCCTCCTCGGCTGCCAGACTTGCTCTTTGCCGGAGTCCACACGCTTCCAAGCCCCGGAAGACCACACTACTCCTCCCCTTTGGGCCGGCTGGCCCCGCCCACTGGTGTGGCTGTGTCTGGCATTCCCTGGTTGAACCAC
Source organism: Lissotriton helveticus (assembly GCF_964261635.1). NCBI lineage: Eukaryota > Metazoa > Chordata > Amphibia > Caudata > Salamandridae > Lissotriton > Lissotriton helveticus. Next base: position 1,306,820,336 of record NC_136059.1, on the reverse strand, counting down.
ACTGCCGGCAGCCACAGAAGATGACACTTTCATAACTGCATTGCCCAGCAAAGCTGGGGAGGGATTCCCATCTGGGATTCCTTTCCGTTTGGACACCACATTCATAACAGCGTTGCCCAGCAATGCGGGGGAAGAATTCCCATCTGGCATTCCTTTCCATTTGGATGTCACAGCCTCTCAAAGCCCAGGACCATGTAAGGAAAGCCCCAGCTGGAAATTAGTGTGGGACAATGCACAGACCGCCAGGGAGAGCACTCCTTGCGGCTCAGCTCTCCCCTTACTTTACCACGAGGCTAGTGCAGCGCTGCATGTGCTGCAGTGCAAACAAAGGTGCACCTTCACAGGAGGGGAATCTCTTGCCACTGGCTGCACTATAAGGTACAGCACACCCTCATGCGCTGGACTGGCAAACAAAGCACTCCTCACATGCTTTCCCTTTTTTTTCTTTCAAACAGGAAGGTACCAGGACAGTGCAGTCCTTTTCATGCTCCAGGCAGGAACAACCACTTCAGGCTGCCCTACACCACACAAGTCAGTGGCAGCGCTCCTCTTACAGCTTCTCCAGCTCTCCTCCAAGGCAGGTTATTTAAGATCCAGCAAGGATCTTTCCTTTGAAGTCTTTGATTTCCATGAGACTTCCAACAGGAGGCCCGCACACACAAGCCCCAGGAGATTTGTCCCAAGAAGGATACCACATCAAGGCAAAAAGAGTCTGCCCTTTTCCTCCACCACAGACAGAAGCAGCAACTGCAGGCCAATCCACCCCTCACACTGAAAAGGCAGCGCTCCTCAGACAGCTCTTCAGCTCTTCTTCTTGGCAGGGTCCTCTTGTTTCTTGAATTAATCTAGTCCTGGGATTAAAGGTCTCTTAATTATACCCCTTTTGTCATTGTTCTCTTTGTGACAAGGGTCTCTGAGTCCAGTCCAACCCAGTCCTGTCCTCCCTGATCAAGCATGACCACAGGGAGCGGAGACAGCATTGTGCAAAGGAAACACAGCCTATTCAGCTGCCAGCAAAACTCCTCCCACCACTCTAAATGCAGAGCAGGTCTATTCAGCCCCGCGATGAGTGATCCAGGCAAGGCTGGACACACCTCAACCCCCTTGTGACTGTCTAGAGTAAATGCACATCCCCAGCTCCTGTCACTCTAAAACCAGATGCTGAATACACAGTCAGAGGCACACAGAATGGTATAGCAAGAAATTGTCCACTTTCTAAAAGTTGCATTTTCAAACACACAATTTAAAAACCACCTTTATCAAAAGGTGCGTTAATTAATTCTGAGTTCAGAGAGCCTAAACCCAATTTTTCTATCTTGTCCCAATTAAAGGTTACCCATGTAAAAATGTTACAGTGCAGCTCCAATGATAGCCTACAAGACAGACAGCCTTTCAAATATGGAAAACAAAATACACAGTATTTCACTATCAGTACATGTCACACACACCGGTACATGTCCTACCTTTTACGTACACTGCACCCTGCCAATATGGGTACCTTGGGCTTACCTTAGAGGTGCCTTACATGTAAGAAAAGAGAGGCTTTGGGCCTGGCAAGTGGGTGCGCTTGGCAGAGCAACATTGCAGTTTAAAACTCTGCACGCAGACACTACGGTGGCAGGTCTGAGATACATTTACAGGGCTACTCATGTGGATGGCACAACCAGTGCTGCAGGCCCACAAGTAGCATTTGATTTACAGGCCCTGCCACACACTGTGCAATTTTCTAGGGACTTACCAATAAATCATATATGCCAATCATGGATAACCAATCATAATCATAATTTACACAGACAACATATGCATTTAAGCACTGATCAGCAGTGGTAAAGTGCCATGAATCCTACACCCAACAAAAACAAGGTCAGTAAAATAGGATGCAAAAGGCAAAAGGTTTGGGAATAAACCTGCAAAAAGGCCTAGGACTAACAGCCCCCTTCAGGATATGAAAGCAAAAATGGGGAGGGAAAGTTCAAGACGTCCTAGGTGCACCACCTCGAACCACACAAATTTTCATGTGATTCAAGAGATTACGATAACTCTCAAATGTTTTCGATTTGAGGTGGTTCGGCCCTTCAATCTGCCTAGCAAATTTACATTAATAAAATAGTCACACATGAAGTTACAAAAGCATACTTAATGGGTACACTGCATCGTATCACCACAAATGTTATCGTACATTCTGAAACTTGTGGATATAATTAAATTTGCTGTCAAGACTAGCTGTTGGACTAGTGACCTGCTGTTCGACTAATGTTTCCTTTGTAAATTCTCATTGATATTTAACATTATATCCAAAGTTGGTATATACTATTCAGTAACAACTTTGTAAATCAATTTTTTTTTTGCAGTTGCAAAATCTTTGACATCCATTCACAAATACATGTGTTAATATCTAGATTTTCACCATCATTTGCTCTTACTTAAATGCTGGTGAAATGCTGTATCATTCACGTTTCCGGGCCTAGTCTTGAGAAGGTCAAGTGACTACTGTATTTTTTATGTGTTGAAATTTTGCGTATGCACAGATGTGCACATTGTGTGGTTCGGCATTGTGGAAACTAACCAACTGTGCAGTAGCATATTTTTATTTTTATTTTCTTATTTGTTTTGACCTGGACAAAATATTTTCCCCATGGAGCACCAGTTCCTCTACACTCCCACAAGGGTTGGAAGTTTTCACCGTCCAATTCTGCCCTTGACAGTACTTAATTGCTAATCATTTGACCGATGGGAATCGATCAGATAGGAGTTTGTGAAGGGCCACAAACTCACATTTTGGACATTCATAAACTTTGAAGCCAAATTAAGTCTTGAACCTTCCACTGCCCAAACCTTGAGTTTGATTTACTCCCTCTGAATATTAAGCAGTAGTGTAAGTTAATAAATGTCTGATTTCAAGGTCGGAGTTTATGAATTCTTTGCAATTATAAAACCTACCAACTAGATTGCAATTATAAAACCAACCAATCAGATTTCCAAGGTAATTGGCTTTGTGAATCAGACCCATTAGACTTTCATCACCAGTAAGGTCAGGCTGGTTGATCCAGACTGATCATTTCTTTGCGTACTCTTTAAATCCTGTTCTCATCCATGGCTTCCCAGACTAATTCTAGTGTGTTAATCTCCATCACTCTTATTGGAAGGATGTTCTCTGTGCTCCTAATGTGAATGTAATTTACATAACACTTTCTTTTGAACAGGAGTAAATGAGTAGATATGTCTGTCAGCGAGGGAGTGATCAATGGGTCACAATGCACAAGAATCCAGTTAGAAATTAAATATTAATTCAGAAGGCAGATTACAGCATGTAGTTCTTAATGTTCTGAAACTGGGCAATTTTCAGACCTGAGCACTTCAGATTTTGAAGTGGGTCCCTAAGCGATAGTCACCTGGTCAGAGTGATGGAAAAGATATTTAGCAATGAGAACAGAGAGTGCTTATTAGATAGGCAATAAAGTCAGGAACTTAATTCAGTGTTTTAATGTAAAGGGACATATGAAAAATTAAAGTTTTTTAAATATCTTACCGTTCATAAAACGCAAAACCAGTGCAGAGTTTTTCACAACACTGAGATGTAAGGCTGCCTATGCTTAAAATGGAACAGGATGCAAACTGCCATGTTTCAAACATTTCATGGGAGTGGAATGACGCGTTGTGCAATATTTCCATATGTGAATTTTGTAATGTTGAGACTGGAGCTGACAAGAGTGCTAATGAGTCTGAAGCAGAAGTTTAATAGGAAAATGTGAAAATGAGACGTAGAAATTGAAGCTGGAATATGGATGATTTTTTGAACAATTTAATCTGTGCAACATAGAAACCTGATTTTGTGGGGCTGGCATATAAGCGAGTGAAGTACAAAACTGATACGGTACAGGGGCGTAACACAGGCCCCTGCAGCCCCCGCGGTCCCTCCAGGGGGCCTTGTCAGCACCGCACTTCTGCTGGGGAGCTCTAGATTGCGTCCGGAGGCGGCCCCTTCATGTACCCTGCAGGGGGGCCCCCTCAAGGTTCGTTACACCACTGATACGGTACCAACCATCGAGATATAACTAACTTTTAACCCCCATCAAGCCAAAAACCAAGCACCTCGTTAAATAGGAATTTCTTTTAACGATCTAAACAGATTTACATCAAATCACGAAAAGCATGCTTTCTGAGTAAAGTTCTTACTTTCCGCCAACTATGTTGTAATTGCAATAAGTCACTTTTCTCTATCAGACAGAAATTAACTCGGGAAGACAATATTTTGGGACTATCCCTTTTTATTGGTCCCCAGTTCATGAATCGGCATAAAACCTTTGAGGAAGGACCTGAGGTGGATAAGTATATATATTTTGGAAAGTTTGTGCAGATTCGGCAAATGGCGCCATTGGCTGTAGTTTAAGGATTGTCCATTGTCCACTTGAAAATATGATCAGAAATACCAGAATTCCAATGGAAAAGCAAAGGTTAAAGTTTTGTTATAATTAGATCAGGTTCTAAGACCTTAATTTATGTTAAAGAAATATAAAAAAAGAAATTCACTGAAAAAGAATACACATGTTAAAGGAACATTATAGTTGGGAGCTAGAATGAGACATGAGCGAGTTAAAAAAAAAGACTGAAATACACCACGTATAGTTAATCAACTAACTATAACTTGTGGCACTGCTTCCGTTCTCACATACTCTTTTGCTTATGATGTTAAAATTAAAAGAAAACAGGAACGAGAATGTGGATAGGACATTTGTGGAGTGATGGGTGTATGGCTTGGCAGAGTGTTTGCCTGGTGGGTACCCCACGAAGAACATGGTTAAAGGAATAAGCATATGCGGGGGCTGAGCACAGTGCCTTCACAAAGGCCAGGCCTTGCAGATAACCTATGCTGTGCATGGCCTAAGGCCGTGTGCAGCAGGGGTTGAGGATGCACACTGGATTGGGGGTAACTATATAGGGTGGGATGTGGACAGGGCCTGAATGAATGCCCATTGAACACTGTCGTACTGTACTGCCCCCTTTTGTCAAGTGATTGGAAATGTATTTCAAACAGGATAAACATCATAAGGACAACAAAAAGCAATTCATAAATACGTTGTGCTAAGTTATGTCATGTCATGTCATGTCATGTTATGTTATGGTTACATGGATGGGGTTGTTTGAAGTTATCCTTTGCAGTAGGTGGCCTTAGCTTAAAAGCAGGCACAAAATGTGTTACTAGTTGTGTAAGCAACTCCATGGCTGCAAGTTGGTGTGTTGGACGCATATCTTCTTTGAGCTATCTGAATGTGTGAGAATAGTCCAGTAACTGATGTCTGTTTGAGGTGAGCATCATATATGTTATGCTCTTCTGATGTGGTCTATATTATAGTGTAGCGTAATGTGCTCATCTGTTGGCTGGTACAAGAATACCTGGTGTGGTATGGCGAGTTACGGTGAATATACTGTTGCAATTTGTCCTGCGACAAGGTGTCTTGTGTGTAACATGTTGGACGTCATTTGATTGGTGTAGCTTTTGCATGGGAACTGTTGTGATGTCCTGTTTAGTGTACTGTTGCATAAGGCGTTTGTAGTATGATGAAGAATGGTATGTTGCGCTGAACAGCCTACTGTGATAAGGTGTAGACATAGTTTTTGTTGTGTGGCAGGGCTACATGTGTTGTGTGTTATGTTGTGAAATATGTCGGGTAGTGACCTATTTTTTGTGGTGTGGTATGCACTCCAGTTCAATGTTGTATTCTTAGTTGACAGCTAAAGTGTGTGGTAATATGGTTTTATGGTTGTAATGTGTTGTGTAGTGGCATATGAAATGGCGTTATGATTGTAGGGATGTGATTGTGCAGGTAGTTCTGCATTGTCTCCTACTGCCAGATGTTGTGCTAGATGGAGTGTAGTGGGCTAGGGTATTGCAATGTGCCTTGGAGAGTGGTGTGGATTTAGTGAAGTTGATATTGTGTGATTGGAGGTCAAATTGACTGTGGAGAACTAAGTAGATCGGGCGTATAGTGAGGTAAATTGTGGAAAAATACATTTGTTGTATAATACTGTATGTAGATTTATATGTCACATTATATGTACTGTACTGTCATTAATGCTTCCACTCCTCATCAATCATGCTTCAATCATTTTGAATATTGCCAAATAATTGTACAGCAATTTAAATATGCAATGTATGAAGTTATATTTAATTGACTTTAATGTCACTGCATATATTTTACTGAAAACACATTTTGGGCATACAATTTACGTGAATTTTCTTTCTTAGTAAATACATTCTATTTAAGATGTGAATATTTGTTTTGGAAGCAACAAGAATATTTAGGTAGTAGTAGTAGGGTTACCTTCTGCAGTAGGTACAGCGAGCAATAATTAGTCTTCCTCTTGCAGCTGCTTGAAAATAAACAGTTTTATTCATTGCATGAGATGCGCAAATTAACTCTGTTCTGCATTGTGAAGAGATAATGGATTTTTTAAACCAAATAAATTGATAGTGACATATTACTCCATTGGTACAGTTTATATCATGTCTGCCCAATAAATGTAGCCGAAAGCTAACAGAAGGATTAGGTAATTAAAAAAAATGTACACTGTCTTAAACGGACCACCTATTCGCAGACCGATTGAAAAATATGAAAAGGCCTGCCCTACCTGTGCTGACCTACCATCCTGTGCAGGGCTAAAATATGATGCATCACTGCCGTTCTGAGGTCTTGCTTTTCCTGGAAAAACTTTTAAAAATCTGCACTGTAACCTTCAGATGAATATCAATTGATCACTGTGGCCAGACCACCGCCCTAAAAACCTCAGGCTTGAGTTGTAATAATGTTCCAACTCAAAAGAATAATCCAAAATATGGGCGATTCTGAGTTTGTCCAAATTAGTTCTCCCATTACACACCAGCATAATATCAAATTATAATTGCTGTACTCTTTAATTATCATTGCTTTAGTCTTTAAGCACATATAATTGACTTGACTGCCGAGCCGTAACTTCTTTCCCTCATGTGTCCCAAAGGCTAGGTGGTGACTTTGATGATGCATGGCATTTTGTCATACTCGTGCTGATCAAAATCTGATACCTGCAGAATTAAAACAAAGTGTTTTTTTCAGCTTTCTTTGCATATGATTAAATTAAAAGTAGTACATTGATCATGTTTTTTAACAAAATGAAAACAACGTATAGCCATTTATATGCAAAGATACATGATTAGATACTAATGCCAACACCTGACCTGCAAACTTGTGCTTCCCACAAACTGTATCTACATTTATATATTTAAAATATGGCAAGTGGTTTCAAGTTTGGAGGATGGGCTGTCAAACAACTGCATCAGCAGAGGCCACGCATCAGCCAACTCTACAGTGATCTTTCCAAAAAGTTTATAGTGTGCTTCCATTTAGGTGGGAAATTTTTTAATAGTGCACCCGCCGACACAGCAAGAGTACTTACTGGAAAAATGTAAGGCTGAGCAGGCCTCCTTATCATTATAGTCTGCTCAGCTCAAATCTTATTTCAATGAAACAAATCCACACCCATAATGTCAGTAGCCCTGATGTGCTGGCTGTTTTCTCCCAAAGTGTGGATTTTTTTCTGTCCTGTACCACCATGCCTCACATAGCAGACCCATGTAAGAAAAAGCAGCGTTGGACTACATACTTTAAACAGAGCAGGCCTGATGAAATTCACAGATCTACAGCCCTGTGACCACTGTGTTTTGGTGAGTCACTTCAGACATTAGATTCAGGTCTATCCCTGCCAATGGAAACAAAAAGGTGCACCTTCATCTAACTAGTTTTGTGTGACTGATGTGACATTACTGTTTGTTTATGGTGGATGTCCAGCATTTACAAATCTTTGTATTAGTTCCAAATTATTTAATGGAGCATATCACTTTTTTTTACGTTTGAAAGCTTTATTAAATAAATGTGTTTATTGAACAGTTTTATGAAAAAATTTGACAAAAAAATTAGTTCAAAATCATCAAGTTGAAACAAGTAATTATACAATGCCACGTGCGTTGAAGAAAATAAACTCAAATAAACTTGTCAATTGCTCAACAAAGTATAAGATATTGAAGCCTATGCATAATAATAATAAAGCACTTGTAATACTAAGGAAGCAAGGAGATAAGAGAAAAAGAGGGAGGGCTAATATTTTGTTTTGACCTTATTAATAATGTAAGATATTGTGCAACCTTAACTGAACAATAAAAAGCATAGACTGTGAAAAAAAATTGAATTTGAGTAAAAATTAAAAACTATTGCAAAAGGCAATAAGAAAAATAGAGGGAATAACATTTTTATGGAGGTTTAAAATCCACCTTTTTTGAAGTTAAGCTAGATTTATTAAGAAATCTTGTAGTTGACAACCATAATAACTTCCTTTTAGTTTATAACTAAAAGGGGATGACAAGTGCTTTACCTAACCTTTAATCGTAACAAACTAATTACCACCATGGTTTACTGGAAACATTGGAAACATTATTCTAATTGATTTTTATTTGGTGATGAGCAATAGTTAAGGTCATCCGTTCAATTTTTAGGAAAAATATGAGACTAATTTTCAGATAAGCTGGCATGATATATATCTATAAACTTGATAAGAGTATTGATATAAAACATTTCATTAGTTTGTTTGCATCCTTGTTGGCAGAAAGCTACAAAATCTGGTCATTAAAATAACATATTCATTAAAATCACTACTACTACACATGCTAGAAGAACATTTAGAATCATTTGTTTTAAAAATATTTAGAACTGATTTTGATATTCCATACATTTCATTATAAATGAAATATAACATTTAAGTGGAATTTGCTGCTCGTGAGTTTTTTTCTATATTTTTAACCATAATTTATTCCAAAATAAAACAGATATGCACATATTAAAATCATTTTTCCAAAGTATTTCTATATTATGTTTAGGTCTGGAGAAACGAGTACATGGTAAACATTCACATATAATGGATGATTCAGGATTCCCATGCATTACAATTAGCACAAGATTCATATATCTTTCAGTGTTTGAGGACTTAGCAACTAGTTTTAAATAGGTATCTATAATTTATTTTATGATGCAGTCAAATCTATTTCTAAAGGATTGGGGGCAGTCATATTTCCTTTGAAAGTCAGAAAAAGGTCAAATAAGGTAATCATCATAAAATAAATGAATCTACATTATTCCTCGATCTTTCCAAGAATTCCAAAAGATACATTTCCTATTAAGTTTAATAGATTTGTTATGTTAAATTTGTGTTTGCAGAAAAATGCCCCTTTGTAGTGCATCAGTAAAAAGAAAGGACTCCGGAGTTGGAAAGCATATTTAAAATTGGAGTTGATAAATTATGAGGCCTTGATGAGAAAGCAACACATTCTTTAAAAGAAAAATAATGTATGGAGAATTTGTATACCTCAATCCATACCAGGGGAAAGTGGTTAATTTCTTTTAGTAACCAATTGGAAGCATGTTGTAAACAAAAAGCTTTATGATATAAATGGAAATTTGGATTTTTCCTCTCTCCATACTGATTCCCCATTTTCAGTTCAGCTAAAGATAATCTTGATTTTTTTAAATTATTCCATACAAATTTTGAAACACAAGTGAAATCATTTTCTTAAATAAGGAGGCTGTAATACTTACCAGTATCATAGTGGTCATCAACAGTATATAGTACAAGGGGACACTGCATCATTTCTATCAAACCTAATAGTCCAGACTAAGAGAAGAATGACGGATTTTATTTAGTTACAAAAGATTCTTTATTTAGAAAATAATTTAGATTTTTTATTATCCCATAAAAAGTTGGAAAAAAGTGAACCAATTTTCTTAAATAAGGAGGATGAAAACCTATCATAGAAGTGGTTATGATACAAGTGGAGACAACATAATTTTTATGGAATCTAATCATCCCCACAAAGAGAAGTATAAAGGATTGCATTTAGTTACGAGAGAGTCTAGTTTTATATGAAGTTCCTAGAGATGAATATGACTGTTTCTGTAATTTAATTGGTAAACAGTATTCCTACAAATGTTACTGTAGAAGAAGCCCAGGAAAACCACATGAGTCAAACATATGTTTAGTACAGAATTTGCTTAGAGGAATAATTTCGGTTTTGTCAGAATTAGTTTTATCCTAAAACCCCAGATAGGAAACACATTTCTACAAAAATAGCTGGCAGAAAATCATATCAGTTTTAATAATTGCAAACACCTACATGCTACCAACAAACAGTAAAAGAAATCTAGCTTGTTCCAGAAAAAGTGGTACGGTTTCGATAGTGGAAAACATAATAAGAGAAAGCTAGAAGTCAAAAACAGAACATCTTTCAATTAGTAATATTCAGTACATATTTCTAATTTGCAGTGTAGCTAAAAGAAAAGGGAAGGCATTGCTTGGTCTTAGAGAAGTATGGGTATTACTGCTTCTGTTTTCCATTTGCTATCTAATGACACCATTTTGGATTGACTGTCAGATCACATTCTGCTCAGTGAAAGATATTGCTCTTTAGATGAAATCTGATTCCTCACGCAGCAGGAGGAGCTGGAAATGCGTATATATTCCAGTCGGATTTTAAAATGCACTATATGTGCATGTGTGTTGCGCGTGCTCCGCATTTTATTATAAATTACACTGTTAACGGGGAAGCTATCAGGCAAAGCTCCATGCAACATAACAAAAGCAGTTTTGATGCAAATAGGCTTCTTCTGTCATGGTCCCATGGTTGTGACTAAGTATTGTCAGACACATTATAAATGAAATTTCAATGATTACAAATGTTGGAGCAGGATAGGGAAGGAGTCATAGCTCTGAATGATGAAAGGAAAAGCAGTCACTAATTCTGCATGTATGTGTGTGTGTGTGTGTGTGTTATACATTATGCTTCAGAACAATGTGGTATTTTATTCATTTTGATTGTAATCACACTTCTACCAAACAGTACAGAACCTCTAGGTAAATCTAACAAATTAAATAACATAAATATATGTTTGTGTATCTTCCTGTGAAATTCATGCTCATGGAAAGGATATTTCTTATGTAAAACATACATTTTAAAATTAAAGCTAATTTTCAATGACTTTCTGTTTGAGTATGATTCTGGTTTTACTGAGATTTACGGCTCTAAAATTCAGTATGTGGGCTGAAAAGGTTTTCCTAAAATCTCTCTTCTTTTCCTGATTTGTTTTGTCATCTTTTGTGTTATGTCTTGGCACCAACATCACATTCTTACTGGTTGTGCCATTTCACCTGTAATTATTTTTTGGGGCAGGATTTGCGACTCTGACTCTGAATAAACACTTCTAAAAGTTCTTATATTTGCAGCTCCTGTGATACTAAGGGCCGTATTTATGAGGCCTTGCATCACTTTTACGCCGCTGGTGCGTAATTTTTTGTAACACACCAGTTGTGTAAAAAATGCGCCATGTTGCGTCATATTTACAAAGTGACGCATCTAGATAGATGCGTCACTTTGTAAACCCATGCACCGCATTATACCTGCACCAGGTATAATGTATGCAGGGGGGGCGTTCTGACGCAAGAAAGGGCCGTAGAAGTGACGCAGCAAAATCTATGAGATTTCACTGCGCCACTGCTAGGACGCAAATGCTTAACTATCTTACGCCTGCCTCATGGCAGGCATAAGACTGATGCAGCACATTTTACATGGGACTTGCCCATGTGTAATGGCCCATTGCTGGAGTTGCGTCACTTTTGTGACACACTCCAGCAATTAGTCATTTGTGCGCCTACAGATACGTCAGAAATACTGACGTATCTGTAACTCCTTGCCACATGATGCGTCATATTGTAAATATGACGCATCTTAGGTGTCGCAAGGAGGGCACAATGAAAAGTGACGCATCGCTGTTTTCTCGCAGCAATGCATCACCAAAAGTGCTTGAAAAAATATGAAGAATTCCATTCTCTCTGCCAAATGGTAACTGAAGTCATTGCTCTGCGAGATGTCTTCCATAGAACCGCTCAAGTTTTTGTGAGTGAACCCAGAATTGTTTCACCAGCAGAATGGAGGTGATGTGGGAGCGCTTGGGTCTTCCTCCATACATTCGTGTTGCAGAAACTTTGAGAATCAAGTCCCACAGAGCAAACCAAGATATGGCCAACAAAAATTTGGTTTTACCTTGGACATTTTTTGCCTGACGTTGCTGGTTCTGTAATCCTGAGAGATTTTGAAACCATCAACAGTTTTAAGTGGGGAAATGTATTTACATGATTCTTGCCCCATTCAAAATAGACTGTTCAAGAGACATACGAACGTACAGGTGGGAAAATGCAGCAGGTAGAATACACCACCACCCTTTCCTGCGCTTGTTGAGAGAGTAGTGGTTTATTAGAGTGGAACTCTATTTCTGCAGACAGCACACTTTCCCTCATTAGGTAATATAGGCCTTGATATTTTAGGCTTTATGTGTATCTGTAGATTGAAATTGTACTTAACAAAATCTAATCTGCAGAAAACTTCCCTAAAAAACTGTTCATTTGATTTTTTTAATGTAATGTTGTTTTTAAGATGTCACACCTAACCTGACGTTTACCTTTCATACCCTTCATGTCAAAAATGCACACCATTATTTTTAGGGATCACTCAGATGTCTAGGTTCTCTTAATAGTGGAAACCCTGTATCACATTTCTTCTCCCTCCACCTTCACCCTGTTCCTCATTTGAGATACAAGAACCAACTATATGTCCTTATTTGTGAGATAGCTAGAGAGATAAAAGATGTTCATTGGGACATAATGGACAATAAAAGTTACATTATAACATCAACTTAAGAATCTACTAACCCCCCAAGAGGAACATGGCTTATTCAAACCCATCCTTAAAACTCTGCTTAATAGTAAGTATAAAACATGTAATTCCTACTGCAACATCAAGATAGCACATTTCAGATAAAATCCCCATTGCATCCAACCTTGAAAGTGTTTGCTATTTTAAAAATAAAGGTCTTAAAATGTTGATACAGGCAGAAATACAAAAAAACACAGTCCTTAATTATATCCACCATTGCATTATGATCATAATGTAATTTGTCCAGTTATTGCCCAGAATTTTAATTAGAGGCGGTATTCAAGTTGATGATATTCAAGTACTTGCAAAGAAGTCACAAGTAACATTATTTAAATTCCACTCGAATATGCATAGTAATCAGACAGTAAGTTTGGTATAAGGAGTAGAGGAAAGAGAATGGGTAAATTACAGTGCCTTACAGGAAAACCGATAGTCATTAGATGGCCATCGATCTCAAGATGCACTAAAATACAGACTGGAAAGTGTCATCTATGCAATGAAAAACATAGGCTTGAAGTGTTTTTGACTCATAAGTATTGCTACACACCAAATATATGGTAGTAGTAATAGCACTGAGTCCTTATGAGGCTCTATCACAATAAGAGACTGAGAGGAACCATACTACCATATGTCCTCCGAAACCGAAACAATACACACAGAAATATGGTAGTAGTAATAGCTTCCCTGCATTAAACCCACAGCTACCAAGGATCTGTGGTTCACCCTTAATTAAGGTGTTAATGAGGCTTACAAGTAAGATGGTTGTTTGTGCATACTTGTTGCAGAGGGTCTTGTCTATATTCAGCAGCGCATGAGGCTTCCTTGCATTACACCCTCTGTTTCCAATGATTTGTGGGACATTTAATATCTGTCTCTGTTGTTTATTTTTGTATTCAATAGCTCATGGCGCTTTACTGCATTACGCTCACTACCACCAATGGTGTACGGGGTATTCATTCTCTGCTGCACAATGCGTATGCCATGGAGCTCATTTGATAAGGTCTTTTTCCCTCCCAGTTCAAGACGGATAGTTTAACATCTGTAGTTGGCTAGTTCTATACATAAACCTGTCACAGAATATTGCAGTCTAATGCACTCAAGATTTCTTGCTGCCAAGGCAGCGTCATTTGGGAATTACACTTCTCTAGCAGAGTTTTGATTGAGTGGAAACCTGAGTTGGCCTTCACACTGTGACAGCCGCGGTCAGTAGTAGGTGTACCTGCAGGGCGGTGACATGGGGAGGGGCAGGGTGGGGGGTAGTAATCTATGGATTACGGAGCTTAACAGGTAAGTAAACATATAAATAAATAAAACGAATTTCATTGCGCGCACTGCATTGCATTTGGGGATGCAGTGCACGCAACAAAATTCGTTTTATATATATATATATATATCGCTCCCAAAATGCAAATGAGCTCACCGAACATTTTAATAAAAATGTCATTGATGTCTTAGACCAAATAGCCCCTCCTAAACTAAAAAAAACAAAGAAATATTCCATCCAAATCTTGATTCAACTCAGATCTCAATAATGGAAGAAGCTCACTTAGACTGACTGAAAGAACATGGAGGCAACACCCCTCTCCCTCCCATCTTGCCCTCCTCAGATCGGCAAGATCTACTTACAAGAAACACATTGTCAGTGGAAAGGCATCCTTCTTCCGAGCACAATTTGATCGTGCTAACAATAGACCTAGAGAACTGTTCAATATTGTTAGAATCCAAACATCCTCTGCCCCCCCCAAAGCTGACGGCCTCAGCAGATAGATGTGAAAAAATTGCTAATTTCTTCTCGGAAAAAATCACCAGCGTAGACCAATCCGTCCATTTAACTCTGATCCCACCCAACCTCCAATTTGCTGTTGACATTACTTCAAATTTACCTTCCTTATTAACTCTACTCCCTGATTCCTCCTCCCACCTACTTGTAACAACCTCTCCTGAAGCCAACATCTCCAACCTACAGCTAAAAAACAATGCCTCCTGGCATAATTTCCACTCTGTAACTGAGCTCGAAGTCTTTAACACCTCCCTTGCCACGGGTTGTGTCCCTGTCTCCCTCCAACTTGGACAAATCACTCCTATTCTTAAAAAGCCCACTGCGACCCTAATGACCCTAATAATCTCTAACCTCCCCCTTCTTTCCAAAGCCCTTGAAAAATGCCCCCTGCTCCAATTGGATAAACACATTTACAATTTCAACCTACTTAACTCCTTGCAAATCGGCTTCAGAAAAGGTTGCAGTACTGAAACGGCCATGCTAAATATAGTTGATGGCATCCACTGCTCCCTTGACAAAGGCGAGGCCTGCCTACTTATTCTCCTCAACCTCTTTGCTGCATTTGATACAGTTAACCACTCTTCCTTACTTAAAGTGCCCTAAGTTCACTTTGGCCTTAATGGACCTGTCCTCAAATGGTTTGCCTCATACCTCCAACATAGAACACAACAAATCAAAATCGTTGACTGCCTCTCAAACACTGTACCTGTCTCCCTAGGTGTCCCCCGGGGATCTATTCTCTCCCCCTCTATCTTCAACATCTTTATGGAACCCCTTACCCTCATTCTAAAACAAGCTGGAATCAACTACCACCTCTATGCTGATGACACCCAACTTTACTATAAGATTAGATCTCATCTCAAACTCAACCTTAAAAAAACTGAAATCCTCCTCTTCTCTCCAAAAAACAACCCGCTCCCCTTCCAAACCTGGATCTCTGACATTAATGCCCTCAATTGTTCTCTCTCCTTATCCAACCCAGTGAAATCTCTAGGTATCACCATTGACAAAAACCTAACTCTTAATGCCCACGAGGAGGGGGCCTGGCGGCAACCAAGATGGCCGCATAATAACATGGTGGCTGTGAGGGAATCCCGAAGGCCCTAAAGATCCAGCAGACATCCTGATGCCTCACTGTCTTGGAGGCCAGATCTGAACAGCCGCTGAGCTCCGGTACCGGAGGATGCTTGTCCGGTTCCCCCCGGCCGCAGAGGAGCGGCGCGGTGGCCTCTTAAAATCCGGGGCCTCCTGAGGCCTGGGCCACGAGAGGGTGCACTCCAAGCACCGGCCTCGAGTGATTACGGGGCCGGCGGCGGAGGGGCTGCGCCGGCGGCGAGCGCGAGGAGGCCGGCGGGCCCGCTGCTGAATGCGGAAGCCCTGACACATTGGGCGGCATCTGTGTGCATGTGCCCTCCCTGG